>NW_027072151.1:0-2400000 GCF_023522795.1 Fusarium solani
TAACCCAATCCCTCACCCAATCCCTCACCATAACCACTCCCCCTAACCCTCAACTTAACCACTCCCCCTAACCCTCACCCAATCCCTCACCCAATCCCTCACCCAATCCCTCACCATAACCACTCCCCCTAACCCTCAACTTAACCACTCCCCCTAACCCTCACCACAAACACTTAACCCTAACTCTTAACTTAATTATTTCTCCTAACCTTTACCATAACTACTTCCCCTAACCTTTACCATAACCCTTAAATTAATATTATTTACCTTAATTCTTTATTTTTTTACTAACTTCTTAATTAATTTTCTTTCCTTACTCTTTTTCTCCTTTTTTTCCCCCTTTTTCTTTTTCCTTCTTTTTTTCTCTTAACTTAAACTCTCTCCTTTTTTAACTCTTAAAACTCTCTCCCTTTCTCTAAATTACTTTTCCTTTATAATAATTTATCTTCCCTAATTACCTTTTATTACTTTTAATTCTCATTTTCTCTTTTATTTTTTTAACCTTATCTCTATATAACTTATCTTTCTTTTTTCTTTACTTAACTTATTTATTTTTACTTATATATTTTATTCTCCCCCTCTCTTATTCACTTTAATAATAACCCTTTTTTTTAAAATAACCTATATTATAACCCTTATTAATCTTTTTACTTATTATTTTTCCTCTCTTTTTTTATTTACTTTTACCTTAAATCTTTTCTTTTATTACTTTTTTTTTTTTTTTTTTTAACCCTCCCTTAACCTATTTTTTATTCCTTTTTTTACTTAATATTTATAAAACCCTCCTAATTTATTTAATCTTTATTATAATCTCTCTTATAACTCTCTTAACTTTACCTTTTTACTTAACCCTTTTTTTTTCTTTCTTTTTCATTTTATTTATCCTTTATCTTATTTTTTTTTCTTTTCTTTTTTTACTTTTTTATTATTACTTTTTATTTTATTATTACTTCTACTCTTATACCTATTTTCTTATTTATTACTATCTATATCTTTCTAATTAATAACTTCTTTTATTTTTTTATTTTTTTTAAATATAATAACTTAATACCCTTACTTATTCTTATTTTATTATTTTTATTTTTTATCTCTTACTTTCTACTTAAATATACTTTAAATTTTATATTCATTTTTTCTTTAATTACTCTTTTTTTTTTTACCTCTTATTTCTCCTCTAACCTTTACCTCTTTACTTAACCCTTTCTTTTCTTTTTTAAATTAACTTACTTACTTACTTAACCCTAACCCTAACCCTCTACTTAATTATCCCCCCTAACCTTTACCTTAATTACTCCCCTCTTTTTTTCTCTCTTTTTTCTTTCCCCCTCTTTCTTTTTTCTTCTCTTTTTTTCTTCCTTTCTTAAACTCTTTTACCCTAACCCTAAAAAATACTTCTAAATCACCTATATCCTTACTTTTACTTATTTCTATTTTTTTCCCTCTTTTCTACTTCTCTTATTTTATCTTCCCTATCCTTTACTTACTTTATCCTATTATAATTCTTATTTTTACTTTTACTTATATCCTTATTTTTATTTTTTCTTATATCTTTACCTTTATTTTTATCTTAATTTTTACTTTTACCTTTATTTATTTCTTTTTAATTAATTTTTCCTTTTTTATTATCTTTCTTTTTACTTTTTCTTTTCTTTTCTTATAATTAACCTTCCTTTTATCTCTTCTTTTCTCTCTTTTTTTTTTATTTATTTCTAATTAACTTATTTCTTTTAAAACTATTCTTATTACTTTCTTTTTACTTTCCTCTCTTTTTTTATTTCTCTTTATTTTTAATCTTTCTTTTTAATTACTTTTTATTATTTCTTTTCTTTTATTTCTCTTTAAATTACTTATTTTTTATCTTCTTTCTTATTTTAACTTCCTTCCTATTTCTCCTTTTACCTTCCTTTTACCTTTACTCTTTCTCTTACTTTACCTTAACTTACTAATTACTCTTTTATACCTTTTTTTTTTTTTCACCTCTTATTATAACTTCTTACTATAATTACCTCCCTCCCCTCTTAACCTTAATCTTTTTTCTTTCTTTTATCCCTATTACTTTTTCTTTTCCTTTATTTTATACTTTTTTTCTCTCCTTAATTTATACTACCTATCTTATATTTATACTCTTTCTTCCTTTCTTTTTACTCTTATTTCTCCCCCCTCCTTTTACCCCTTCTTCCTCTCCTCTCTTACTCCTTACTCCTCTTCCTCTCTCCTCCCCTTATTCCTTCTATTTACTCTTACTATATACTCTTTCTTCTATTACTTTCTCTTTTTTCTTTATTTAACTCTTATTTATTTTCTCTTCTTTATATAACCCTCTCTCTTTACTTCTATTCTTTTTTCTTCTTTTTCCTTTTTTTCTCTTCTTCTTTCTTTTACTTTTCTTCTTCTTTAAACTACCCTTACCCTTTTACCTTTTACCTATCCTTATTTCTCTCTATATATCTTACTCTTTCTTTTTCTATTACTCTTACTTCTAACTCTACTTAACCTTTAACTACCTTATACTTACTTACTATATTTCCTTCTTTTCTTTATTTTCCTCTCTATTTATTACCTCTCTTTTTCTCTTTTTCTCTCTCTTTTACTTTTTATTCCTCTATTTTTACCTCTTGCTCTTTTTTTTTTTTTTTTTTACTTCTCCTTTCTCCCTCTATCTTTCCTCTCCTCCTTATTTATCCTTAATTAACTCTTTCTTTTTTCTTTTACTTTCCCTTTTTTAATTACTCTTTATTCCTTCTCTTCTTTTACTTCTTTTAATTACCTTTTACTCTTCCTTTACTTATTACTTATTACCTTCTCTCTACCTTACCTAATTACCTTTCTTCTTTATCTCTTTTCTCCCCTATTTTAATTTCTTACTTATCTTTTTAATTCTTCCTCCTACTTTACTCTATACTTTCCCTCTCTCCTAAACTAATATAACTTATCTTACCTCTTTACTCTCTTACTTACTACCTTTCTTTCTTTTACTTTTCTTTAACTTTTCCCTCTACTCTACTTAACTCTCTCTCTCTCTATTACTCACCCTAATTATTACTTTAATTACTCTCCTTAACCTTTATTATAATTTATTAACCCTAACTATTACCTTAATAACTCCCCCTTATTATTAATTTAATTACCCCCCCTAACCTCTACTATAACCTATTAACCCTAATTATAATCTTAATATCTCCCCCTAATTATTAATTTAATTACTCCTCTTAACCTTTACCTCTCCTAACTTCCCATATTTTTAACTCCCCTTCCTCTTTCTTCTTCCTTCTCTTCCCTCTCTTTTCTCTTAACATTTTTATCTTTCCTTCCCTCTTATTCTTTTTTTTTTTACTCTTTCTCCTCTCTTCTCTTCCTCTCCTCTCTCTCTCTTATATGCCTTTTTTATATCCCCTTCTCTTCCTTCCTCTTTCTCTTTACTTCTCTTTCTCTTTTTCCCCCCTTATCTTCACTCTTCTTCCTCTTTTCCTCCTCTTTCTTCCCTCTTTCCTTACTCTCTCTCTTCCCTCCTCTTCCTCTTTTCTTCCTCTATATATACTTCCCCTTCTCTCCTCCCCTCTTTCCTTTCTCCTATTCTCCCCTTTTCTTCTCCTATATACTCACCCACTAAACTCTTATTCCTCTTCTATAACCCTCTTTCTTTTCTTATTATTTTACTCTCTCTTTAAGTCTATATATTTTATTCTACCTCTTTCTTTAACCTAACTTAATTACTCTTACTTATATACGCTAACTTTTATTATCCTTTTCCCTTAACTTAATACTTACTCTTTTACTTATTATTCCCCTTACCTTCTTATAATTAATTTATGTCTCTAAAATTACTTATACTACCTTATCTCTATTAACCTTATTAAAACTACTCTTACTATATCCTCTCTATAAACCTCTCTAATACCTCTCTTATTACCTCCTCTCTATTACTCTCTTTTCCCTCTTTATTTTTCCCTTTTCTCTTTTTACTCTTTCTAAACTGCTTTTCTTTTACTCTTTTCTTTACCTTAATCTTCTTTTTACTTTTCTTCTTCTTAATACTTATAACCCCCCCCCCCCTTCTTATAATCTTTTACTCTCTTAAATCCCTCTCCCTCTTACCTCCCTTTTTTTTTTTTTACTTATATTTCCTTTCCTTTCCCCTATTATATGTTACTTTTTTTTTTTTTTTTACCTCTTTTTACTTCTCCTTTCTTTTTTTTTACTAATTTTTTTTCTTTCTTACTACTTTTACTTTTATACCTATATTCGCCCTAATTATTAACTTAGTTGCTGCTCTTAATAATTAATATAACTATATATCCTTAATTATTATCTTAATTACTTAACCCTAACCTTAAACTATGCTTAACCTAAATAGCGCTTAACCTCAATAGTGCTTAACCTAAATAGTACTTAACCTAAATAGCGCTTTATATTACCCTAAATATTAGCGGTTAATAATTACTACTTCTAACTCTCCCTACTACTTACTCTTACTAACTCCTATATTAGCGGTTAATAATTATTACTACTAACTCTCCTAGACACCAGCAGTTAGTTTCCTACCCACTTTTATACCTCTGCAAGTGGGGTTAGGTCTATGATATATTCTTTCTTTACTACCTTATATATAGCTAAATTCTGCTGCAGAGCTTAACTTTTTATATAGTAATCTATATATATTTCTATCTCTATTATTAGAAAGGCAATTATTATAGTAAGGAGGTATAGTTATAAGTATCGCGTTAGAGACTTGCTTAATTATTATGAATATTAGACTAGGTAACCTAGTCGAGAGAAATAAGCTATATAGTTTAATAATAGAATTTCTAACTTATAAACCAGATAATTAAGATTTAATTCCTAGTATAGCCTTTATAGGTTTTATTCTTTACCATATAGAGCCTTATTTTTCCCCCTTAATTATATTAATATAGGTTAGTCCTACCCTAGACCTTAACTTACCCCTATATATTACGTTTTTATCTTTTCTATCCCTTTCTTTATTTTTTCTTAAATTTTAACTAGAGGCTCTATAACTAACTACTATTTATTTATTATTAGCGGCGGGTTTCACCCAAGCTCGGCCAATAAAAGCGCTGCTACGTAGTTCGCCTGCGTATATCTACTATCTCCCAGCGAGGCACTTTTACTAAGCCATAACATATACTCTTAATACGTCCTAAATGTCTGGTTAAAATGCTTTAGGAACTAATCGGTATGGCATGGCTAGCTATAAGCCCCAAAACATAGAGGTATAACCATATCTGGGAATCGATATGAACCATCTCCGTCATAGTCCGGGTCCGCCGCCCGACAGATCTCCTATGGCTAATAGCACATCTAATAGATAGCATATAGATCTATCTACTCCTTACCCCGGCTTTTGTAGTCCCGAAGTGCCTTCTGCTTCGCTTATATCTAATCATGGCGTCGCGTGCACGCTGCCGCTGTATGCTTAAATGGCTTCCCCTCCACCCGACAATATAGATAGCAGCCCATCATTATCTTAAGATCCCTCTCGTATCAGCTTAGCACCTTATTGTAAACTCGGGCCTAGTGAAGAACCTTACTGGGCCCAGTAAAAACCATCTCGCTGGCCATAGAGCACTATTTACCCTTACCCTCACCCCCGCTCGCTACTTCTTCCGCCTGGGGCTGCGGTAGATGGAACTTAAGATCGGTCGGCCGGCGTTTGATGTGGTGGTTGGGATAGACGCCGCAAAGCTTATCGCCTTCCATGCACTACCTCCAGTCCGACCGCATATCGAGGAATTGGCTTATGATGCCGCGCGAACACTGTTGCTGCGTGAGGTATAGCTGCATGGCCTCCTGGTCTGCCCCTAGCTGCCGGTCTAGCTGCGGTTGCTAGGCCGCGCTAAGTAAGACGATGGATTCTGCTACTTTGCTATCCCGACCGGCTCTGCCTGACTCCTGCGAGAATTCTATTATTAGATTTGGGGCGCCGACGTGGATGACCCACCGGACGTGCGGATGGTCGAAGCCAGGGCCCAGCGCAGATGTGGCTATAATAGCAGGCGGGTCCGTAGTACTGAGCCACTGCTCGATGACCGCCCTCCTCTCCTCCTCTGTACCAGAGTCAGCCGTGTATGACGGGCACCCCAGCAGGTCAGCGAGCTCCGCCACGAGCTCTTTCGTCTGACAGTATAAGATGATCTTATCCCGTTCGCTCTCGAAGAGGTCCTTCCGGGTCCAGCAGGTTTGGACAAGACGAGCCGCCCTCTGGCATAAGGTGCCTAAGCCTCGCTCACGCCGTATGATGTACCGGATGTTCGGCCGATTCGTCGACTCCCTGACTATATGCGGCCGAACGAGCTTATTATGCTCTATAAAGAGCTCTTGGTAGTCTGGCGGGAGCGTCGCCGTCAGCCAGACTGTCTGCGTCTGAACCCGCCGCACGTACCAGCCCAGCTGCGACATACACCGCCGATAATCGTTCGCCGTGATGGTCAGGTGGCACTCGTTAATCACGATCCGGTCCAGCCGCTATCGGTCCGCAAGTCGGTTGGCATACTCCAGGAAGCTTTCTGTGCAGGCGGCCTCGGCCGACATGATGACCAGCGGCGCCGACTTGGACGACCCTGGCGACCACACGTAGTGTTTCAACGCCACCTTGCCGAGGCGAACGAGCATATTACCGCGGAGGGCCACCGTAGGTAATATCAAGATAGTCGTCGCAGCGCCTTCGAGCGCAGCACTAACTATCACTATTAGTGTCTTGCCTGATCCGGTCGCAAGGATAACGATGACCTGCTCGGCTGGTCGCGGGCCCAATGTCGCCAGCATGCCATCTCGCTGACCTGGGCGACGTAATTGCAGCCCCGGGTCGTTGTATAGCCTGCGAGCCACCTTCAGCAGGCCGTCCTCCTTCTGGGCCGGCCTTGTGCGAAACCGCGCCTTCTTGCAAGCATTGAGCAACCCCTGCGCCTGCGTCCCTGATACCGTATGCGGCCGCTTCCCCTGGAGAAGTTAATCGACCCGGAACAGGGAGCGCCAGCTCTGCGATGCACGGTAGGCGCGATGGAGCAGCGTGCTCATCGTCAGCGTCGTGCTGCCAGCATAGGCATGGTTGAACGTGCGGTAGCTGTGGTTGCTCATTCCGGCCAGGTCCGCGAGGGCCGCCTCATCCTCGACTTCCTCAGCTGCCGCGATCTCCTCTAGGTCAAAGTTGGCCCGCTCCTTGGCGCTGAACTTCTCCTTGGTGATGGAAGCAGCAGCCTGGCGCCACCACGCCACCTGGAACTGCGGTACCTCGGCGCGTGCGCAGGCCCTGCGAAGGCAAGAAGAGATCGCGGTGTCCCTCCAGACCTCGCCGTCCAGGCTCGACCACAGGTACGGCGACAGCAAGGCGCCGGGCTTTCTCTGACGAAGGAAGACCTAGCGCAGCGGCGGCACCAGAGCCAGATATATCAAGAGCAGATCTCCAATCGCGCGGGGCAAGAAGCGGATATTCTCCGTCTCGGCACCAACCTATTCCTAGCTCTTGTGATACCGCACGTACACCATGACCATCTTCTCCCAGATTAATATGCATCGACGACGACCTGTGTTAGTATAGGTGACGGAAAGCAGCTCCGGCGCCCGCAACGGAGGAGCCGGCGGAACATAGATGAGCGTCACCATCCGCTTCAGGAACTCTTACACGTGCGCCTCGTAGCAGGCCATTGCCTTCGGACATAGGCTCAACCCGCCGGCCTGATCGGTCCGCACATAGACCCCTCGCAGCTCAGCCCTATGCTCGATCTGCCGGAGCAGGGCGTCCTGCGTTCCCTTTAGGATCTCGGCATTCCTCTCGTCCGTCAGCCACGAGCCGCCGTAGTCGTCGAGGTCCAGGTCGTCCTATAGTCTCCACGCTTCGATTGGTGCAATATCATTCACACCGAACAACAGCTCATCATACAGAAGCGAATGCGCCTGGCGAAACTCTGATACGACCAGCTGCGACACCTGTTCCATGTGTAGCTTAGTTCCCATGTAGTCGATCGTCTGGCCGTCGAGAGACCAGCGTGCCTGGTTCTTAGCGAAAGCCGTTCGAGATGCTACGAAAAGGTAGAGCCGCCACTACAGGATATAACCGAAGGGTGTCTCTGCCATCTGCTGGAAGTACTTTTTGCACATCTTCTCCAGCAGTTCAGGTATCCCGTCCTCGTCATCCTACTTATGGAAGCACACGAAGTCGAACAGGATGAGCTAAGCAGTCCACGTGAGTGCGGATAAGTTACTATTAAAGTTGCCTAGTTCGTTCCAGACGCACCGTTTGCGCTGCTCATCATCATTCGCCTCTCGCCGTGTAAAGGCCTTCTTCCGGCTAAGCATGGCGCAAAAGCTTAGTACCGCGGACCGGAACGGCCTGCTCCCGACTGTCTGGCAGATCAGGGATACGTAGAAGTTGCGAATGGCATGCTTCAGCTCAGCGTCGCGCTCGTCGTCATCTTCCTCATCAGCTGATTTTTCCTTCGCCATCTCGTCTTATTCCCGCAGGGCATCGATAATGCCTTCCATAGCTCGCTACTACTAAGGTATTAGTTCAATGACGTCCCGCGGCAACACTTAGTCCTCATTCTCCCTCATGAAGTGACCATCCTCGCAGAATACGACCCGATAATAGTACACGAGAAGCTGCTTCATCCTTCGGAAGTACGAGGTCAGCGAGGATTCATTCTTAAAACTGCGGAACCCGCCGGGCTTGCCGCTGCTCGAGCCGCCGGCATCACGGAACTCATTCAACCTCTTAGCCCGCTGCTGCGTCATCTTCCGCTCGAGTAACTTATCGCTGCAGAGCTTATAGGCGTCCCTGAGGACGGTCTCGGCCGCGACAAGGATGCAGATGAGGTCCGAGTTGTCCTCCCCTTCGCCGCCACAGTCCCCGCCTAGGAGCTTCTTCGGCGGCAGCGAGTACGACGACTGGATCTCGGCATCCCGGAGCCCCCGCATATGGGCAGGGAACCCGGTATAGACGAGCCACGGGACTCGGTCCGCTCGTGACTCCCCGACGTCCTACACAACCCCGGCCTGCTCCTCTAGGTCGCGGGATGCCTAGGCCAGATCCGCTTTTAGCTCATTAAATAGCTTCCCCTCCTCCTATGACGGCGGCAGAAGGAGTCTAAGGGCCAATACCTCCCCCGATAGCGATAACGATAACAAGGGTTCTTCAACGATGAAGTAATCGATGCGTCCCTTTGCCGTGAAATACGTCTGGAGCATACAGCCTCTCCAGAGGGGGACGGCCTCTCGGTGCTGCGAGGCCTTCATACCATGTGCTGGCATGTGCTGGTGCATCTTGGCGAGCCTCCGTGTGCAGTAGTTGCAGCCATCACGCGTGCAGCAGTAATACCCGGTAAAGATAGCGAGGCCTTCAATCGGCCGGCAAGGTCTCGTCCTATCTAGCCTCCACTAACGGAGCTCCTCTACTAGGCGCAGGTCATAACTCGATAAGAGCTCAATAGTCGTCCTTAGCTCCTCACCCCTCATTCGGTGCGGCTCAGCCCGCAGGTGGCTCCTCCAGCTTGCCGCCTTGGGGACTAGACACATCCGGCATAGCCGGCAGACAACAACCCGGTGATCAGGGTCATAGCGGAGAATATCTAACCCCATGCTATAAATACGCGGCATGAATATATATATATATAATAATCATAAATAGTATATAAATATTTGACGAGGATGATAAGGATGATGAGGATGCAAAGAGTAAAGAAGGAGGGAAGGGAACGCCAGTTCTTCATTTTACAATCTAGAGACCTTACCCCCTTTTTTTCACAAACCCTCCAGAAGCGCAAAGGCTAGTTATTCACCCTCCTTCGCTCTATACGTAAGCAAACACAAGGCTAACGGTGAGGCTTTTAAGTTAGATAACTCACAAGGGTAGGAATACACTCTTCTCCTTCTGACGGATATCTCTTTTCACCCTTCGTTTTTTAGAATTATACTTCAAATTCATTATTCTACAAGTATATGCATATCATATCCTCATCCTCGTCGTCGTTATAGTGGCTCGGCGTTTCGTATTGGTTTTTGCTTTTGTTCATTGCGACCCTGGCACCAGTTTTGGTCCAATCAGCTTATGCCCTTTCACTTAAATCACCTTTCACTTCACTCAACGACCGCACGCTATCAAGCCATGTCATTTCCCACGCAAATTACGCTCTGCGAGGGTACCTACGAACCTGACCGGGGTCTGACCTTTCACTGAAAGGTCGTCGAGCAATAGTGGCTAGTATTACGCTATAGCGATATTAATAGATTTATATTAATAAAATACTTAATATCTTTTTATTTTATATTATAGGTAAGGTTTATTATTTAGTTAATAGGGTAATACGATAGGGAAATAGTCTTATTTTTATTTCTCTTTTTAGTATTCCTTATATTAGTAGTATTAATATAATATTTATAAAATGCTAGTATATTCTTTATATATTAAGTATATTTATATATTATCTTATAGGTTAAATAGTATTTTAAGGTATCTAGGGTTCTTAGCTAGTTCTTTATAGTATACCTTAATATAAATTTCTTATTTATTTATTATTTTTATATATTCTCGCGCGGTCTAGATATATTATTCTCTTAGGCTATTTTAATATTATTTATTATTTTTATTATAGAGCTAAGAGTAGCTCTCTTTTTATAGCTCTTTATTAGTCTTTTACTGCCTTTATTATTATATATAGGCTTTATATAATTCTTTCTCTAGTTTCTTTTCTCTATATTCTTACCTAACCTAGTAGGTATTATTATTAATTAATCTATTAAGTTATCCTAGCCGCTAGGGCCTATTACTTTATTCTTATCTTTATTATTTATAGGTTTTATTATATTCTTATAATGCCTTAGGTTAATATTATAGGCATAGGTTATAGTTATATTATATAAGGTTATTTTATTTATAGTCCCTTCTATGCGTAATAAAAGGCATATATAGGGGTATAATATTATATCTTATAACCTAGTTTTTATAGTTAAAACCTTTTATTATAGCTTTCTTAAAATTAGCTTATTTAGCTAGTATTAAGGGTAATTACTATCTTTGCTTTATTAGTATTACTAAGGTTATTATTATTAGCTCCGCAAGTTATTTATTAGTGCGTCTAAGTATAGCGATTATATATTATAGTAAGGTAATTATAGTTCTTTCTGCCTAATCTAATTCTAGTAGTAGTTTTTATTTATATAAGTTAATGAGATATAATTAGTAAGCCTTTAGAGGTTTTATAGGCTTATAGAGTTATTCCTTTATAATATTACTAATTATATAATTACCTTCCGCTTATTATTTTATTAGGTAGGTAACCTAGTAAGGTATTATAACCTCTCTTAGTTAAAGTCTTATCTTATTATATCCCTACTATGCTATCATAAGTATCTTAGTAGTATAAATAGTTATCTAGGGGTTACTATCTTAATTAATTATATTTAGGTATTTCTTACCTTTAGGAAGTTACTAAGGATTCTTTAGCTTATAGTATCTTTCTTAGATATCTTTAGTCTTCTTATAGTATTTATTTACTTTATGCCTTTTCTTATAATAATAATAATATTTAATACTACGGGGGTCTTATTAAATAGCCCCTAATTCTATAGGGCCTAGGTTTATATTATATAAGGTCCCTCCTCGCGGTAGTTATTATCCTCCGCGGTTATCTTTTTGCTATTTATATTAGTTTAAGAAGTAGGGATTAAAACCTATTTCTCTTAGCTTACCTTATTTTAATAACTTTTCTTTATATCTTTTATATTATTATTTATTAATCTTAATAGCTATAGCGATATAGTTATTAAGGTTATTAAGCCTATTAGCCTTATAGAGTTTATTTTTAACTTTAAGTTTTAATCCTCTATAAAAGATTTTTATAAGAGATTTATCCTTAAATTCTATCTTAGAGGCGAGTTATTTAAACTAGGCTATATAAGCGGTATATAACTTATTTTAGGTAAGCTTAAATAATTATATAGCGGCTTATTATTTTTTATTAATAAGTTTAAATATATCCTTAATTATAATCTTAAAGTTTTCTTAGTCTAAGAAGATATTAATAATATCCTAGTCTTAGTTAGCTTCTTTATTTAATAAGAAGTCTCTTATAATAGGTTTTATTTATATTACGGTAATGCCTTCTAAGAGCTATCTTATAAATAGGGCCCGCGCTTTATTACTAAATAACTTATTTAAAAAAAGTATAAAATACCCCTTATAGTAAATAAGGAAATAAATAATATCCCTAGTATTCTTATTAAAGGGTACTAATTTAAGAGGTTTAATAGCTTTATTAATATCCCTTATAAGTATAGCCGGTAAGGGTATTACTTACTATAGTAGTTACTAGTTAACCTAAGTTTAGAGCTAGTTTATAAGAGCTTATAGCTATTAAACCTTAGTAGTTATTTTAGTGATACTTAGCGGCGTATTATAAGCTAAGGGTTAGTTAGTAGAAGTATTATTTAATATATTAGTAATAATATAATATTATTTAAGGTAATATAAGTAATCCTTTAAATAAGAGCTATTAATATATAATAATTATATAGGTCTTAAAGGGAATAAATTAGTTATATTAGTTTATATTAATAAAGGGGATATTAATATTATCTTAAATAAGGTATAAGTTATATCTAGTAATATACTTAAAGGTATTAAGTATAACTAAGTTATATTAATAGCTAAGGTAGCTATTATATAAGAAAATATAATAAATATATTTTTTATACTAAGGTATTTATTAGTAAGAAACCTATAGTGCTTACTTACTTACCTAGATAAGGTTATTATAAGTAAGTATTATATAAGAGCGCTTACTTATCCCATAGTAGGTCTCGCTTACTTTTATAGTAGATTAGTCACGTAGTAGGGTTTTACTATGCTAGACCGCCTGGTCTGCTATTTAGCCGTGATATATCCGCTCTTCGATCCAAAGCTTCGCCTTAATAACCTCCTTAACCGCGGCCGCTCTACCCTTAACCTTCTAGATCCAATACCAGATATTAAGCTTAGCAGTGCTAGCTCAGACTATTACCGCGTCCTCTACTAGCATCAGCCTACAAAACCACTTCTCTATCTTCACCGGCAGCATAGCTATTAGCAGCACCACTAAGTAGTTATATTAATATAACCCTTTTAGCGACTTAAGTTACTCCTAGTAGCTAATATTAATAATAGTAATATAGCTCTCATTAAAGAAGATATAGCAGGGTAAGCCTTACGCTTATTAGTTATCTATATAGCTAATAAACTTAAGTAAGTTTATTAGATTAGCGCTAATAATAATAAGATATATATCTAGCTAAGCCTTATTTCTTCTTATAGTTATAGCTAATTCCTACTTTAGATAATTAATACTAAAATTATCGCGAGCCTAATCTAAGATATTATTTATTAGTACTATAAATAGGACTATTATAATATTAGTATTAGTCTCTTTTATAACCGCGGGGAATATAAAAAAGATACTTTTACTATTATTAGTTAAAAATATATAAATTAGTACCTTACCCCTCCTTATATCTATAATTCTTACTATATATTTATACTACTTATTAGACTTCTAACTTATACCCTCTCCTAGAAGCTATTATAGTCCTTATTAAAGCAAAGCGCCTAGTCCTCTAACTACTACCCCCCCTCCTCCTCCTCTTTCTCCTCCCTTTACTAATAGTATCCCTACTTTAGCTATCCCGGCCTTCCTCCTTTTTTTACTTTCCTCTCTTATACCCGCCGCTTAAATCTTAATAGCCTTCCGCTTAGTAATACCCTTACTTACTATTACCTCTAAAATATTAGAGTAATAGCCTTAATTACTAGTATTATTATTCCCTATTAGGCTCATAAGAAACTAATACTATAATTAGCTAACCTCTTAATAAGTAGCTATTATCTATAGCTATAATTAATCTAAGAACTAGATATTTATTATATAATGCCGCGCTAATATATTACTATATATTAATTATAAGTTAAAGATATACTTAAACTATTATTTGCCTTATACTTCTCTAGTAACTAGGTCTACCTTAGCTATTATATTCTCCTTGCTATTAGCCTTATCGCTAATACCTACTTCTACCTACCTTACCGCTAATCCTTTAACCTTCTTACCTATCTTAATCCCGATATATTAATACTCCTAAATACCTATAATAAGACCTATATACTTAGCAATTAGAAGCCTTAGCCACTAGGTAAATAGCTTAGTATCTTATTAGCCTTTCCTCGCGTTTACCTAGAGAAAGCCTTTAAGAGATAGTCTAGGCCCCTAGATGCCTACTTACTTATATAATATCCTCGCCGTGGGGATAAGCCATACGATATATATAACTATTATCTTTATCGGTAGCTTAAGGAGGAACTATACTACCTTCCTATTAATGCCGCGGACTACCTAGCTCTTATCCCAGTCAGTAATAATTATTATCTATCTATTAAAAATAAATACGCTACGGATAAGCTACTATAAGTTATAGTGCCGCATTATTAAGAGCTCTAGGCCTCGCCTAGGCATCCCCTACTAGATATATATAATAATAATTATCGCTATTATAAAGAGCTAGAAGGTTAAGAGAAACTACTTTATAGCCTTGCGTCTCTAGCCCTAGCCTTACCGCTAGAGCTTAGCCTTCCTTAGCTTAGCTACTTTGCGGTAGCTAGGCTAGAGCTATTAGTTCTTACTATTTATTATAAATAACCGCCTAGCACCCTTAAATATTAAGCTATTAATAATCCGTCTTAGTTTAATTATCGCTTTTACCCTCGCCTATTAGCTATATATTAGCTAGTTAAGCAGCTTTTTAGCCTCCTTAACCACTACCTAGGCCGCCTTTTAGAACTTATTAATTATTACTTACTCCCCTAAGTATTATAAAGCCTTATTATTCTCTTTTTATATTATATTTAGTATACCGCTATCCTTCTTCTAATAGCCCTTACTATATGCTATTAACCTGCTATTAACCTAATTATAGTGCTAAATAATAAATAAGATCTATTAATAAGCTACTCTTAATATTCCTTCTAAAATTTCTTAATAACCTTAAACTATATTTCTTTTAGCTCCTCTAGCTCTTCCTTAAAGATATACTCTAATATTAGCATATATATACACTAGATAAGTCCTATTAGCTACCCTATATAGCTAGCTAGTCACTTATATAAGTGCCCTATTCTCTTATCGCTAATACCTAGCACCGCCGTAAAGTATATAAATAGGTTATAATAAATATTATATATTACTTTATGCTTAATTAAGCTAATAAAGAATTTAAAGACCCTTCTATTAAGCACTGCCCTCCTTCTCTCCTCTTCTTATTGCTGCCTTGCTTCTTTTTTATCCTCGTCGTCGTCGTCGTTATCATCGTCGTCGTTCTCGCCACCTTTATTACTGGCTGATTCCCTGTCGCCGTTGGGGTTATTATCGCTATCGTCGCGGCGCCTACGCCGGTCGTCGTTAACTATGGACCTCGATCTGCTCTGTCCCATAGTGGGTCCCAACGGCCCTGGTACCCCCCCGCTAACCTTATTATTATTAAGAGCCTCCATAACAGCATATAAATAGCCTTATTACTCGTCTATAAAGTATATCCCGACCTCGGTCTATGCCTTATCCCGCCTAAGCTTCTATACCCGCTAGCAGTAGCATAGATATTACCCCCTATATGCCTAATATTTCTTATTAAAACTCTTATACTCCTTTAGCTTAAATAGCTACCTTACCGGAGTCTCTAGGTTAATGCTATTTAGCCAGTGAAGCATCTTATTTAGTACCTATTTTAGGCGACTAATGCACCTCGATATCTCTCGATCGAAGCTCTCGATAAGCCACGCTAGCGTCTCCTACTCCTCGCGTTTAGCGCTATCTCGCATGCCTCTCCGCATAGCCTTAGACTTAGGCCCTAGTCCGAGCTAGTAGATCCTCTTGAGATCTCGCCCCTAGAAGTGCTTAGCCTAGCCCGTCTTATTAATCTATGTCGAGTCGTGGTCGATACCGCCGGGTTTCTGCGCGATCCGTCGCCTCTCGTCTTCCTCTTTCTTGAGTACGCGGCCATACTGGGTCAGCATCCCTTCCCAACCCTCGTCGGCTTCGTCTCCATGACGCCCATCGGTATCCGACTGCTGGTCTGGGGTTTCGTCACCAGTGGCGGCCTGCGGCTTCGGTGTCTCGACTGTCCAGTAATCTGCGTAGCGCCTCCGCATGAATGTCTGGAGCATCACCTCCTCCCGGCCGCTCTTAATGCCTTTATGGTCCGACTGCCTTAGATGCCCCAGCAAGAGCTTCCAGTTAGTCGTCCGGCACTTGTCGCACACGGTGCATGTGTAGCCCTTCTCGACTTTCAGGTTTTCGATCGGCGCCGTGCCATCGTCTGGCCGCCTTATATCGCGTGGGTCCCTCGGCCGCCATGACGTGCAGTATGCGATCACCCGAGCCAGCTCTTCTCGCTTCAGCTGGTGCTTCTTTCGGAAATGGCCGACGATCCCGTTCGAGCCGTTCTTGCCTGGCGCCACTGCCGCCTTGCAGTTCCGGCGAGGAAATGTAATATGCCCCTATTATTCAATTCCTGATGAAAGCTTAATTACATAGCCCTACTGTAGTCCACATCTCCCTCGTAAACACTGCTATCCATCGAAGTAGCCATGAACCTTCCACTCCCGCAACCTCAATTTCCTTTGCCAAGTACTTTGCCACTGTTCTATCTCCATAGCGCAAATCCTGACAAGAGTCCTCGCATTCATCCTCACACTCATCCTCACACTCATCCAGAATCCTCTGGCTATAGTAACTCCTGCCGCATTGGTAGAGCCCCACGATGACGTCAACCAGGAGAAACGGCCCATAAGTGCAACAGGTACGGGACCGGTCCGCTGGAACCCAATTTCCGTCTTCATCCCTGAACCAGTTGTCGCAGAACTCGTATGGCAAATGACAAATGTGGCAGCCATTTTTTGGAAAGCACCCCTCCACGTAAATCATGTCTCCGAGTCTTTCGTCCACTTGAATCGCGCCTCCCCTCTTGCATGCCCGCAAATCATGTAGGATATGAGACGCTCGAAGGCCACGGCCAACACAAAAGCTGCACTTGCCCACCCACCAGTCAATAGAATTCTTCCAGCTCGTAACCTCCTCGGAATTGCCCCATGGATAGTCAGTCGCATTTGCGTTGAGGCTCATTTGTGCTGGTGGAGGGGCCATTCCAGCTGGCCACCGTGGAAAGCCTCGAAGTGGTGGTAGTTGTAATTGGCTGTTCCTGCGGTGATAGAACGCGAGAACTAAAAGCTCAAATACATATAGGAGTCTCGAATTCCACCCACACTCATTGGGGATTCGCTGTTCAAACCATGCTCGTGCACTCTGCTCGAAGGTTAGATTCGTACCGTCCCGATCAGAGGCCAGTTTCACCAAGAGCTTTCCAAGAACTTGATTGTCGTATGCGCAGAGCGATGCAATGACTTTTTTCATTATGGGCTTTTGCTCGCAAAATCCATTAAAGCCGTCTTTGGAGTCATATTGCTTGATCAAAGCTTGTTTGTAACTCTCAGAATCAGCTTCGAAGATCCGCTCGGCGAGAACGATGTCGTTGCAAGGATAGAATGTCGACGAGCAGACAGTGCAATCACCTCTGCCGCCTGACGTCCTGGGGATGGAAAGACTATTCAGCCATCGAAGAATCGACCTGGCTTTATCGCAGGTCTCCCATTGGTTACATGAATCCAAATCATGATCAGGCTCGTGCTGCCCTTTAGCGGCGAAACACAATGGGCAGCCAAGAAGCCTCCACCATTCGACTGTCTTGTGAATATCTGTGAGGCGATGGGCAAGAGCGTAGTCATAATCTTTTCCCTTCATGTATTGGTCGAGAAATTCAACAATGGTACATCGTTCGCCAAAAGCCGTGGCTGTTGCGTACTCACTCGGGCAGCCAAATAGACACCATTCGCCCCATAGGTCTGGGTGGAAATTTATGCCGTCGATGTTTCCGTTCGTTTCAAAGCTGGAAACGTTGGAAGTTTGCTGAGCTGTTTCTAGAGACCCGGAATCTCTTGCTAGTGTTCGTTGACGCTTTGCGGGCAGAGGCGACGGCGACAGCGGCCCTGGCTCCGACTCGTTGGTCCGCTGCTCGTCTCGGCATATCGTACCAGAATGCGCCCTTGAATGAGCCCCACAGACTGGACTGAGTGCCGAGCTTTGGATGTCCTTCGCCTTGGCATTTACCGTTGGTTCTTGATCACGGCGCTTGGACAATGAGACAAGACGCGTTGACTCAGAGACGGACTGACGACCACTTGAAGACGTATGCTGCTGCAGGAGCGCCTCGGAGCTACTAGAACCGGTCTTTGGTTCCAGCGGTAATGGCTGTACGGGGTAAAGACTCTGACGTTGCGACTTGGACGATGACCTTTTCCGCTTCCCTGGTTTGCGCACAAACTTGCTTGGCAGGTGCAGGAATTCGTGCCACCTCGTCGACGCCCATTCATAAAGGTTGAGCAGCTGCGGTTGAAGCTTCGTCGGGAACGCACCATCAAGGCCATACGTCGACCCACGCTGCAGAGGACGATGACCACTCTGCCAGGCGAATGCGACGTTGCGGTCGGCCCAAACACTTTTGTCATCGAATCGATTAAAGGGCTGATGAACTTCACGAACGTGTTTTTCCGTGATGCCGATACATAATTGGCGAAATAAACGTGAGTTAGTAGGCTGATTCCACACCTCTGATGTCGCTTTCCTGAGGGCTGCGGTGAACCTCTCAGTTGGCCACGGCTTGCACCCTATTGTTGGTTCGGAACGGAAAAGGAGTGGCGAGCTTTGCCTTTCGGTGAAGTTGAATCCCCTTTCACGACGCAGTAAATCCACAAACTGTCAAATCCATACCAAGTATATATAGCACGGGTGGCTGAATGGGGCGGGCAGAAAGCGGGCGACAATGAATTCTCGATTCGTGATTTTCTTCGCTTTGTGGTGACGGGTGAGGTAGATCATAGAACCGTTGTAGATGTAGATGCCTCGAGCTCCGAATTCCCCATTTGTACACCAAACACTAGACACTTCTGGCCACCTCGGTGTTTGGCCGCACAACGTCGACAGGCCAAGTCCCAGGTATTCACGCAGCGCCTCCTCTTTTTTGAGATACTTGAAAATTGTTCCCCAGCGCCAATTGCCCCGTCGCGAAAGGCTGTCGTGTCGAGCCGTACAGGCTCTTTTACAGAGCTCAAAATATGCGTCTTGCAGCTGATTCTCAGGGTGCGTGACAAAAGAGAAACCAATTTCGAGGTTCGTCAGGTCATCCTTGATCGTTGCCAGGTCAATGGGGGGTTCCCAACCGAACATAAGGTCGTTGCAGAGGTACTTGGCTTGTTCGATAATGTGCTCACCAAGGAGTCAAAATTCTCTCATAGAAATCTTCAGAGTATCCCCAATGTCGACCACTTGCCCATCCTCGCTCCAATGCAGTAGATACGCCGGCGTATCAGAGCGTGCCAAGCGGCGGCCGCAGCTGCGAAGACTAATCATCTCCTCAAGCGGTGACTGGGAACCTAGCACCATGTAACGCGTTCGAATCGGCTCAAGTCTTTCCAGCTATTTGGTTCTTGGACACCGAGGGATACCCAATGTGGAGTACTCTCTGAGGGGAAGAGCCATCTCAAGAAACAACAACCGTTGGATGTATATCAGCCCCGAGAGATGCGGCGTATAGGAGCGCGCAGAAAGAAAAACCCCTGAAGCTGTCGAGAAGCCAAGAATACCACTAAAGTATATCAGAATTGTCGAGCTAGGCTGGCCGTCAGTCAGAGTTTCGGTGCATAGCGTAAGACTCAGGCCAAACAAAAGTTCCAACAGCTCCTCGATCGATCCCTTAGCAAGCGAGGCCGTTCCTTCGTGAGCTGACAGTTCTTCCTCTGTCTCTTCCCATTCTTGAGCTTCTTCAGCAACCTCATTCGTCTCTTCATAGGGGCCATGCAGATGTTGTTCCTCATCCCCGGGATCTTCGTCGTCCATTTCGTATTCGTCACCATGCTCCAGATCACTATCGTTGTCTTCCTCATCGTTCAGATCTCCCGGCTCATCTTCGTCTGGATGACCCGTACCCTCCACACTTACAATATCCGTTGCCATCGACGCGGCGTGGTCCCAAATAGAATCAAGATACCGCAACTGTCTCTTTTTGAACCGAACTCCGGTCAATTTCTCGCGAGCTTCTACATCCATTCGGTATGCTCGTAAAATCAGTGCGAGACATCGTTTCCAGAGTATGCGATACTTTTTGGTGCTTGACGGTTTATCCACCAGGGTGAATGGTTTAGGATAAGTCGACAGGGCTTGAGCGCTCCGAAGCCAGCACAGGACATTGCGACTCGTCTTTCGCGCGGTCTCTTCGCAGCGGTCCATCATTCCGTCCACCAGCTTGAGGAAAGTAGCAATCTTCTGCTCATCTTCGAGTGGGCTCACCAGGTCCTCGTCCAGATCGTTCTCACCACGTCTGCCAATCACATGAGCTCGCTGATGCGGCAGATGATACGGCATTTTCGTGAGAGCTGAGAGCAAGGAGCGACTCTTGGTCCTATATGTTTCTTCCCATCCAGTTCTCTCCATCCATGGACGCTGCTCAGCGAACGACAGATGTGCAGCTTCACCGGTATCTTTGGTTTTCATCGAATTCTGAGCTTCGGCGATAGTCTTGCTCGCGCTTTCGTACGGATCGAAGGTGATCCTGAGCTTTTTGGCCTCCAGCCGGACGGACCAAATTTCCATCTCGTTTGATGATCCAGTACTCTCGGCCCGAACCAGCTGTCCATGTCTGCAACCAAACATATTCGATGAAGTCGTCGAGATTGCATCCAGCCTTAGCAATGCTATTGCAGGGACAATCATAGCCAGGTGGCAAAGGTCTGTAGTAATGTCGTTTCATCATTTCGAGGCTGATAGCCCTGAACTTGCAATATCGGCAAGCATAGCCTTCATAAACCCTCAACAGAGGGTGCTCTGGTGATGCATCATCGCGTGGGGCTATTTCGCCGGGATTTCGCAAATTCAGGTTTTCGAGTATGTTCTTTAGCTCCTTCCGGGCTTCCAAAGGGATTTTGTGGACGTCGCGTAGGTGCGTCGTAGGGCGTGTCGCCGACGCGGAGAGCGTATTTACACTCATTGCGGCAGCAAATTAGAACCCGAGCGTCGGGCTCGACCCATAGCCCGAGGGTTGCTAAGGACTCTGGATTCCGAGTCATAACGGGTTGCGAGCAAGAGGAGATTAGAGAAGTATGAAGATGAGAACAAATGTGCTAGGAGGGATTATCGGGCAATTTAAAGTTCGGAAAGGGTAAAGGCAGCGGCGCTTTACTCGTTTTCCATCATTTGCGAACGAATACGACCATCGAGAGATTGGTGCATTATGAGCTGATCCTACGGGCGGAGCAAGGGGTGGTTTAATGAGGAGTCGTCAGGGGGAAAACCTTCAACGCGTGCACGGACAGAAAGTGTGAATTAGATCGCAATTCACCAGTTGAAGGGTTGGCGCACGGACGAAAAGCGTGGAATTAGGTTAATTCTGGCTGGTAATTGGTACAGTAGGACCGGATCGTCGGACCCGATGAGGGGTGATGATGATGACTCCGATGGCGCGAACCAGCCCCGTATTATCTCTGACGTTGGTGAAGAGGTACTTTCTCGATCCGAAGGTGGATAATCATCGTGACAGAATAGACTGGGGGATGACGGTACCGGGGTTGCTGGCCGTGACGCGATATAGCCGCTAGGCGAGGAGGCTCTAGTACGAGGAGTCGGAGGAGTACGATGATAGTGATAATAGTGCTCGCCACCTTATCGGGTAGGCAATAATAATAATAAAAAGGACGCTTCTACAAGGCTAAATTCAGTCGCAGCCTAGGTCACGATATCCGGCAGCGTAGAATTATCACCTATAGCCAAGGCAGAGAACTCAGCAATAAGCAGCGACTTCTAGGACCCCTCGTCCTACTATATACTTAATCGTATTAGTAAATTCAGTGCCTTAATAATAATAATAGGCTCGGGAGACTTAGATCTTTCTCGCGCTAGCGGGTCTAAGGGAATATTATCTTTATTTACGCCCGGCCGATCTAGCTATATATAGACCCTAATATTAGAATACTAGCTAATAGATTATAGGTAGAATTAAATTAGATATATCTATAATATTAGTAATCCATAAGACTAGCATAATTAACGCAGAGTTATTAACTAGGCATAGGTATAGATTAAGAATATATTCTTAAGGATACTATTATACTTACTTTGCCTAGAGAGCCTCTTATTATTTTCTCTATTATTTTACTTTTTCTAATATAGATAATACTTAATGGCCTATTTTAAGTAACTATAATTATAGGTTACTATATATTACCGTCTTTGCTAACTCTCCTTTATCTAGTTCCTTCCTTGTTTATTTATATTTACTTGCCTATTATCCCCCCCTCCCCCTATTTTATCCTTAATAGACTATAGCTTACCACTGGTTCTTATTTCTTAGTGCTACTTCCTACGATAAACCTAAGGACTATTTAGGAGTAATAAAGTATCTTAGGTTAAAAACCCTAATATTTTACTATCTTTAATTAGAGTATATAAGAAAGAATATAATATCTCTATAATAAAGTTAGCCGGGGTATGCTATAATTAAGCTAAGTAATTAGTTCTAAGGTAAAGGTTTAATTATAGTAGCGATAGTAATAGCAAGGGGGTATATTATATTAAGAAAAGCAAATAAGTAAAAATATAATAAGGCTTAGGTTAAAAAGCTAACTCTCTATAATAATAAAAAAGGTTTCTAAATAACTACTTTAGGGTAAATAAGGATTAAAAGAGACTTAAAGATAAAAAGAAAGTAAATAATAAAAAGCTATTAAGATATTATTATCTAGCTTAGGCTAGTATAACAAAGTGGGTACGTGACATAGTAGCTTAGTAAAGGCGAAATAGTGATCTATTATGTAGTAAGACTAAAGCTTAAGGCTTTAATATAGCTAGCCTCTAGCGTAAGGGAGGTAATTCCCTTATGATGCATAGTAGTCACGGGACTAGTTATATAGGGCTAGGCCGCTATATTATAACTATTCCCCCTAGTGCTTATTATCCCTAATGGGCGGGAGAGCATAGACCTAATTATCTTAAGCTAATTAAGTACCTTAGTTTTATAATATCTCGCCCCTAATTTATTAGCCTTTATTTAATAATAATAAGTAATATTAGCCCTTATATAAATAACTTTAATATTATTAATAATATTAGTAGCTAAAATAAATTCTTTATTTATTTTAATTAAAAAACCTTACTTATTAGCCTTTATAAATTTTCTCTTTTCCTCATAATTACCTTTTCTCCTCTTTAGTATATATATATAATTATAATAATAACCTTAAGGTTTTTTTTTTAATTTCCTTTATTTTTACTAATATCTTAATACCTCTTCTATAATGCCCCTTATATAGGCATAATAATATATTATATACTAGCACTAAGTAATTACTCGCACTTTTTCTTATATAGCGCCTTACTCTATTAATAGCCTATAATATACTTATTACTTTTATTTAGCTAAGATTATTCTTAAGAATAACCTTAAGAAGCTAATTACTTAAAAGCCTATTAAATTTAAGTTAATTTCTTATATATTCTTTAGCGCTACCTCTTTATATTATACCCTTTATAATTAATATAACATATATAATAAGCAAGCATCACAGATAAGTAAGCATCGCACTTTTCCCTCTTATATCTAACTTTTTATTTAATTAATTAATTCCTAATTATTAAATATATTAGACTTAAATATAGAGGTTAAAACCCTTCTTGCCCTTTAGGCCCTTTAAAATAACCCTAAGCTAAGTATTTAATACGCTATAAGGACCTACTAGGTCTCTAAGTATAGGCTATATTAGTGATAAAATAGCATTTAAGCTTAACTTAATATTATTCTTAAATTATATAAATTATTAGATCTAAAGGAATAGATCTTTATTTAGTTTATTTTTAACTTAGATTTATAAGGATTTCCCTCTTAGCTATATAATATAAAAAAAATAACTAATTAATTACTTATTAACTATAATATATTATTAATTAATATATATTAGGCTTTAAACTTTATTAGGTAATACCTAGAGCTTAAGATATATTTCTTTTAGAAATATAAGTACTAGAGAATTAAATATAAAGATCTAATAATTATTTATAATTAGTTTTACCTTATAAAGAATATAATCGCGAAGTATAATATTTAATTAGATAATCTTTATAACTTTAATAAAACTAACTTTCTTATAAGTATAATTATAAGCAGAATAGTTATTATAGGTTTAAAAAGGTATTTAAAGCTAAAATTAATATAGCCTAGAAACTAAGAATAAATTATAATTATCTAAGTAATTAATATAAAAGGCTAAGTAATTTAGTTATTTATTATTAGTATAAGTAAATATTACCTCGCTAATTAATACTAAGATAATAACCTCCTAGGTAATTAAGCTATTATAATAACTTAAAATAGCTAGATTAATAATAAGACTAATCTTAAGTAACTTAAGTACTTTAATTAATATATAGCTAAGTAATTAAATAATTATTATTATTTCTTAATTCTTAATAGCTATAAAAATTATTAATTTATTAAATTTAAGAGATATTATAAAGAAAAAAAAATTATTTAGCTTTATATATTACTTTATTTTTCTTATTTATTTTAATTACTTAATATTAAGTACTTTAAGCTATTAAAAAAGGCTTATAATTAAGAAATAAAGTATTTAATTAAATATTTTATTACTTATATTTTAAAAACTAAGTTTTTTTTAATCTTTTATATAATATATAAGGTTATTATAATAAAAAAAATATTAAGAGGGCTTTTAAAGAAGCTAGTTTTATTTCTCTTAACCTAAAAACTATAGTCTTAAAGCTTAATATATAGCTATAAACTTTAATGCCTATTAAGAAGGGGGTTAAACCTTTTACCCTTTAGGTCTTAAGGACCTTAAAGATTATACTTAAGGCTAGATCTTAGTTTAAATACCTTAAAAGATAAATTAAAAAGTATTATAATAGCTCCCTAAAGTTAATTATAGAGGCTATAAAGTCTCTTATAAAGGTAATAAAAGGAAATATATATAAAATTATATTATTAAGGGTTAAGGTTAAAGACCTTTAAGAGGTAAATAAGATATTAAGTTAACGCTAAAGAGTAAAAAGAATTAAATTATAAAAAAGAGGAGTAATAATAATAAAAAAAGAAAGGTAAGTAATTAATTAAATAAATATAAATACTTAGGTAATAATAAAATTATTAAGAAATAATAATTAAAAAAGGTTAATGCGATTAAGTATTTAGCGTTATAGTATTTATAATAAGCCTAGGTATAATATAAGGACTTATTAAGTAGTAATTAAGATATCTAGGGAAAAATATAATTAGTAATTTTAATTAATTAAATAATTTATAATATTTTTATTATAATATATTATAAAGAGGTAAAGAAAAATATAATATTTATTTATTTATAATACTTATTTATTATATATATTAAAAGAATTAAAAATATAAAAATATAAATAAAATATTTTATTATAAATTTATAGAAATAATAAGAAATAAAATATAAAAAAAAATAATAATAATAAAAAAAGCGTAATTAAAAAGCTTAAAATTAATTTTAATTTATTTTTATTATTTAATTATCTCTAACCTTAAGTCTTATAATTTTTCTCTTAAGTAAAATAAAAATAATTATTAAAGCTTTTAAGTTAAATTAAATAAAATATAATTAATATAAAAGTAAATTATATTAAAAACCCTTTAAATATTAAGGTTAAGCTAATATCTTAAAAATAAAATAAGTTATAAATATAAGGTAAGTTAGAATTAATAAATTATAAGGTATTTTATATTATAATTAATTTTTATTTTTTTATAAGGCTAAGAACTTAGTTTCCTTAAAAATATACCTTAAGTAAGAAAAAAAATATACCTTCTAGGGTAAGCTATTAGCGCCGCGCTAAACGCCTACATAAATTAAATATGCCTTAACTAAGGCATGTTTATAATATATAATAGGGTAAGCCAGCTCCGGCAGAGCTCACCCGGCTCCGCTGTGTCGCGCGATTAGCTCGACGACAGGAGCCAAATACGCATCTTCATCCTAATCCCCTTGAAAGGATTATCCGAAAACCAGGAGCAGACGCTATAAGCGGAAGCCCCAAGTGGGGGGTGAAGGAGGAAATAAAAAGAGAAACCCTCCACCAGGCTGACAAAGGTGATGAGAAATCCAATATCCCTCAATCAAGGCTCACCCCAAGCATTACTGTTGTGTATGGGGCCGATGCGGGCTACGTCGGTACAGATGTGGCGTAAGATCGGTGGGGGGAAGCCAGTACGGGCTCCAGTCGGTTCGGCGGGCATCGGTGGTACCTCCTCAACGGGAGCTCCATCCATTGGCTGGTCACCAAGGGCCGTCTTGACTTTTCCAACGTCACAACCGAGCAGATAGTGACACCGACTTTTTTTGTACTGTACAGCTTGAATTAGCAGCCGCTTATCTTGGTTGCTGCATTTCCATCGCAAGCATGACATCAGAATGTCTATGGGAAACTTCTGGCCCTGCGTGTCCATGACATCAGCAGCACGTCACGAGAGGTCAGAATATGTGTCTTTTGCAAATAAATAGTCCCCATTTAGAATCCAAATGCTTCCATACAGAGCCTACTTGGATAATTCCTACAGCCTCGGACCATTTCGCCACTATCATGCTTCTCTTTGTCTTGTTACACGCCATTCTGGACTACCTTGTTTCCTGGCTTCATCCGGTACAAAAAGCCCCAACTGACATGTGAACAAGCCAAGCCACTAACCGACGATAGCGCGCCCATTGGGGATGGCTCTCTTGCAACCGCAAAGTGAGCTATCATCTCCATCTCGTGAACAATCTAACCTATACTCACAGACTGGGAAACTCGAACGCGAAATCATCCCGCTGGGCAAGAAACTCAAGCTCCTACTCCTATTCAACCATGTGACCGAATGGCTTGACACCACGCACGCCATGCGCTTATACATCCATAACAAATCATTGGAAGAAGGTAGATACTCAAGCTGTGCTTTCAGAACAGGTCTCTGACATGAACATAGGCAAAGAAGAGGCATCTCCAGAATCAAAGAAGCGAATCCGGAAATTTGTAGACTACTATGGCATCAACATGAATGACTTTGACCCTTCGGATATTGACAGGTACAACACATTCGAAGACTTCTTTGTCAGAAGGCATACCCCCGAGTCAAGGCCCATCCATAAGCCTGACGATCCTGCGACCGCGGTAGTTGTCGCCGACTCGCGAGTAGTCACGTATGCATCAGTCGCAGAGGCAAAGAAGCTATGGATCAAGGGACACGACTTTAGCATCACCAACCTTGTCATGGATACACGGCTCGGGTCCGAGTACGACAAGGCAATGGTCGCCAGCTTCCGCTTGTCGCCCCAGGATTATCACCGATATCACTCACCCGTCACCGGCAGGGTCAAGCTGTTCCGAAGTGTGCCGGGGGACTATTATCAAGTTGATCCTGTTGCTCTGCAGAGCCAGGTAGATATCTTGACAAGAAACAAGAGGGAATACGTTGTTATTGAGACCGAGGAGTTTGGGGATGTCTTGTTTGTTGCGATTGGGGCGACCAATGTGGGATCAGTCGTGTAAGTTAAACCAGCCTCGATGCGTTACTCAGCAACATTCTGACCAAGGACAGCATACATGAGAAATTTCGAAAGGGTGACGCCGGGATCAAGAAGGGCGACGAGCTGGGATACTTTCAGTTCGGCGGCTCCTCCATCATCGTGGCATTTCAAGAGAAGAGGATAGAATTCGACCAGGATCTGACCGAGTTGAGCAAGCAGCGCATTCAAATCTCGGTCGAAGTGGGCATGAGCCTGGGTCGCGCAACTCGACGCCATGTCCGTTCTTTCGGGTCTTCTGAGCCCACTTATGCCGAGGTTGCAGACCCAAATGCTTGAGTTCAAGATCTGGGGACTCTACCTGGTCGTGGATACATTCACATTCTTTGGACTCGGGCCACTTGGGGCGTGGTTATCTAGAGATGGAACACTGGAAGAGATGCCAGCTGAGTTCATCATATTGGTATATTTTCATCAACTCCCATAGGGTACAATGCAAATACAACTAGTTCCATGAGGCAGCTTGACTCAGTGAGCAAAGCGGAAATCCTTGCGTTTTCTTCCAGCATCGGTCGTAGTCTCGAGGTAGTGAACTTGTTCCTACGCCGTTGTTAGCCTTTGAAACATAATCCAGATGTACTCGGTCATTTTCTTACCTCTCTGCTCAGAGCGTTCCATTCGCGATCTCTCTGCTTGTTCCGCCAGATGTAGCAACCCTTGGCAAGCAGATATATGACATTGTTGCTGGCGCAAATAGCCGTAAGCTGTTTGTTGCCATGGCGGTCTAGGAAGAGCCAGTTAGTTCCACGGTTACACGAACGATACTTGCAAAAACTCACAACGAGGTCTATCGTCGGCACGGTACATGTTTGCATGAACGATGCCTCCAACTTGGGCAAACATGCTTTATAAGATGTTAGTCCTGGAAACAGAAGAATAACAATAAAATAGGGCTCTCACTTGTATAAAGCCGCAGAAACAGTCCTTGACCGTCCAGAAGCGTGGTGCGGCCACCAGACAAGATTGATGGCAAGTTCTCAGCCCGTCAGAAGACGGCATCAGGAACATATGCACATCCAGACGAGCTGGATGTAAGTGCAGACGATGTAGAGTCTGGAACATATGCCGGGCCCCAGTTACGGGGGCGAGACTCATTTGACAGCGTCATGTCTAGCGGAAGCATAGGCTTTGGAGTGTGCACGCCACGACGAATGAAGCTTCTCATGGGTGAAGAAGATCGCCGCAAGTACGAGATTGCACAACAGATGCAAACGCAGGCTTCAGAGGTGGGCCCCCTGAGTATGATGCCGAGACTGTTGCTTCGGCGGTCAAATTCGTCACTTTGGAGGAAAGGGAATGCCGTGCAGCTCGCGAGGTGCTTACATTAGAAGCTGATGGACTGGAAATAGCAGTTGAAGACTGTATTGAAGTCAATCAGGGCGAACTTACGGTGCCAAAAGAGGAGGAAGATTGAGTGTTAATATCACTTGTACGCCCCTTTGTAAATACATGGTGTCGCCCCGGTCGCAATTATCAGTGGTTTATCCTTATAATGAAGTGACTTTTAAATTGGTGGAGATCCCCTCTGCTCAGAAGTACCTTTTTTTTTCCCGAATCAAGGGCCCCGTTCCAAGCCAGTGGGAGCGGAAGTGACCACGGGGAATGCCGGACTAGAGGCCCCACAAGTACTTTTGGGTAGAAACAAGGGTGCACGCGATCAGAGGCATGATTCTCCTGGGTTAAGGATCTCCGGCGTTTCCATGAGAAGTCAGGCTACCATCTCAACAGACCCAACCTCCATAATAGCGTTTCAAGTCAAGGCCTTGCTAAGTAGTACTCGGCTGCCAACTTATAAGTGACCATTAGCACCTGCGGCGCCAGATAGACTAAAGATCTTGGCGCTACCCGGACACGTTTCTCAGCAATAACATGACTTTTCAACAAATAAAGCTAGCAAAAATAGTTCTAATAGAGGAAGAGAAGCATTTCTTGTGGCATTCAGCGCTAATAGTTTGGTTAATCTAGCGGGGGCCGTTTTGGGTGACGTGGTTGGTTGCTGTGGTGATTGCCTTTTTGTCAGACAACTGGCTCCTCAGGGGGCACCAGTCAATTGATGAGAATTGTCTAAAGAACAAAAGAAATCGAACAGCCATGTGTTCGGGCACAGCTATTTAAGCTCATGTCGTTAGGATTATGCGACAGGCCAGAAGTGAAACCGGAAAGTTACATCCGGTCACACGAATGTTATGCGACATGGATGGTATATCAAGGAGGCCTTGGGCTGGCTGTGGATGCAGATTTAATTCGAATTTGATACATGAGGGACTTGACTCTTTTTGGTTTTTTAACTGAGCGGGTCAGTCAAGAGCTTCAGAGTTAACCGCTGGCACAGGGAGTTTGGACCGTTGGTAAAATATATACTATATGCCGGTGTTTTAATGCTTGGCATCCCTGGCCCAGGTCACCCTTCAAGTCCGACATGAGGTTCAAGGGAGACATGGAAGAGCGATACATCGTGAAGTATAACCGAGTCTTGATATTACTGGGATATAATAGAAGAATAATCAACGCGGCTCGTCCCCCCTCCTCACAGCTGTGCAATTTCAACCCATCCTTGTCTCCGCAAAGCATATGGAAGGGTCTCTTGAGTGTGCATAAGGCGTTCATGAAACGACTCCAGCCACACGGCCTCGTCCGGAACAGACTGGGTCGTTATGTAGATGCATCTAAAGCACCGCATCGCAGCTTTCATAGGCGCAATCAAAATCTCGGGTTGCAGGATATTGAGCAACGAACCGAGGCCACGACATATTTCTGTGGCTAGTTCACGGGCGGTCTGCAGTTCAAGCCAGTAAGTTTCTTTGTCAACTGGTAGCTTTTCGTAGGGCAATGGCTGAGATATGACCCGGCGTAGGGTTTCGATCCTGTGGCAGATGGCGAGTTGTGCAAACCAATAATACAGAAATGCAACGCCGGTTCGATCATCTTTAAATGAATAAGAAATCAGTTGATGAGTTCGAGGCGGGGGGCCTTCTTGTTCCACGACCTCTTGGTGCCAATGGGTGAGTCGTTCTTCTAACGAAGCGAGACTGCGTAGGAATGATTCGGCGGAGGTTCGTCGCGCTAGTGTCGCCTGTAGAGGCACGATCTTATGTATCCGAGCCAGGAGTGGCGGCAGTAATATCATCAAGTCGATGAGTCGGTCAAAGTAGTCTTTCGCGTAGAACTGCCAGGGTAGGCAGCCCCATTCTGGAGCCGAAAGGAAGGTTTCTCGCCTTTCAAGTATAGCATTGCCAACCTGGTTTCATGACTCAGCACTTATGTTCTTAGACTTCACGGATGAGACTGACTTCCAATGGCCGAAAGACGTTGACAAAAAAGTGGTAGTTTAGGAATTGGCTGAAGAAGGTTAGGCCTAACCGTTGAACCACACTTTCGATCGACTCCAAAGTTCTCGCTGGTATGTTATGCTGCAAGCAGATCAGGAACAGCATTAACATTGGCGAGGGGATTATGTCAAACCTCAAAATAAAGCGTTTCATAACCACTAGTCACAGTAGCTTGGTGACTGGCGGATTGCAGTCGAGCAAAATATCGCATATCCAAGCGCAAGTTGATATTACTCAACGGGTACGGGCTTAAACCGCGTGGGGTAGAATGCCTCGGACCTGCAACTGGCCCTGCGCTTTGTGACGATGATCTAGCTTGCGTCGAGCTTATAGCAGGATTTTTATGCTTCATTGCTAAATCACCAGACAGAGACGGAGTTTGGTGTAACTCGGGACTTGCGGTACCCGGCGGCGTTAGTTGTCTGTGAGCTTCAGGTCTCCTCTTCTTCGCATAATGGACAACTTTCCCCAGTTCTTCTGGCGTCCCTGTGATAAAAACTCGGGCTCTCTCGTAGCCTTCACATTGTCTTCCGCGGGCAATACAATTTTTGCAAATCGGCCTTTCGTTGCTACACTGTTTCGTTGTTAGCCTCTAGACGTACTGTAGTCTTTGCAGAACATTGACGCTAACGACCGACCTTGAGTCTCCGTTTCCGACACGTCTCGCATCCTTTGAACTTTCCAGGTACACCGACCATTGCATTCAGTTGTTGAGTTTCATGCCGTTGCTGCTATGTCCCAGAATCTGCAAAGGAAGATGAGCTATCCTTTTTAAGCTGGATTATTCGCCTTTAACTTTCAGCTAGTTGTGAGGGCTGACCGTCGTATTCGTGAGCCAATCAATCAGAGGCTGTTTCGGGTGAGGATGCGATGTGGAATCTTTGATTACGCCTTTTAAGCCCCTGACAGGGGTCGGCCGCTCCGAGCTGACAGGTGGGGATGCAGTGACTGATGATCCTCGTGATGCAACTCATCTATGCAGGAAGAGTAAAGGCTTGCCTTTGAAATTTCCTGTGAGAACACTAGCGTTGGTCTACCCAATAAAAGAATGTAAGCCAAACCACTTATGACCCTTGTAACTACTGATCTGACTGGAACGACTGGCACGGGTCGTGATTGGGTGCGTTCTTTTTTTGACCCTTCAAAACTCCATGGGTTAATATTTCCATTCTTATGAGATATCCACCACAGTGGCACGGATTGGCCCTTTGTCAAATCAAGTATCAAGCGGTCCGAAGACGACCACAATATATTGATGTTGACCTATATGACAAGTTGTCTCAAGCATTCGTGGCTCTCAAAACCAATATGTAAAGGTGATCCAGGTCCAGACTGCACCTTGCGATCATCAACTTTTGCGCAGCATATCAGCCTGGCTTCAAATTCCTCATACAAGAAAAGTTCACAGTTTTAACTGAATTTTGTCCCCTTGTCAAATGGTTAACGCCAATACTCTGCTGCTGCACCTGGTCAGCTCTCTCGCAGCGGTATCGGCCACAGACTCTGCAGGCGCTAGCTAGTATCTAGCGCTTTTCTACGAGACGGATGGGTTGGCGGTTTGCTTTGCGATGTTACCTTTGCGTATTATGTGACAAAATTTGGCATCCCCCTGAAGATCGGACGTCAAGCTACGAGCTCTTTTAGCTTCGGAGGGCGAGTCATGGCAGATCTCTTTGCTGGCAACAAGGGATACACACCTCAAAAGTACCACGCATAGACCCAAGAACGTGTTATATTGTAGCTGATCACACCTTTGTGACTTCCACAAGGCATGCCAGGAAATCTGGGATCTGGACGGCGAGTTTGCAAGCTTAGACTCATTCCCGACACTCGTGAAGGATTGGTGGTACACGGCAAACGGTTCAAAGACGGGAACCCTACTGCTTTGATGGACAGAAGCCGAATAATCCACCAGGTCAGTGGACCAGAATCCTGATTAATATACCGAATCCGAGAACTCGCGCCATGGAAATTCCATTGCCCCCAATGAGCTCCAGCCCACGTACATATCGTTGGCCAAAGGTCAAGGCGGCCGGACACCATGAGCAGACATAACAGCAAGAGAGTCAATTCGGAGCTTGCTTAATTATTTTCTTCGGCACTCGCGAACCTATTAGCTCACAAGGGCGGGTCATAAATTAAATAGCGAGGCGAAATTTAACGTGGTTTCTAAGTGAGCAGCGTTTATGAACGAGTCGTGGATTTCAGTTATTTTTCGGTGGGTCTGCAGGCAACGGTAGAGGCTACCTAAAATACAGTTAGGGCTCCTTAACATTTTTAGGTACTTTGGTAAATGTACATTCCCGCTAAAAATCAACATTGAAATCCGCCACTCGCTATAAGCGCGCTCGCTTAGAAACCACGGTATGCACTAAGCTGTAATTGGCCAGGTCATTACCAAGCAATTAACCTCTGCGAGCATGATCACTAAACTAAAATTCGGGTTCTTCCACAGAGTATGACATAATTAGGCGTAGGACGGAGTATGTATGTAATGACTCCCGTATTAGCGTTGCCAGCCTGAAAGGAAAAATGGGATGAGTCAAGGCAGCTTGTTCAGCACTGGGCTCTGCCTGAAAGCGTTCCCTTGCCCTCGACATTTTTCGTTTGGCCAAGTTCCTCAAATCAACCCCAAGAGTAATTGAGACCAAGAGGATCACAACTTTGGAGAATGCCGTCAATCAAGTCTCTGTATCCCAGAGCCTGGGACAACCGCCCGCCAAAGAACAGCCCGGTGCTGAAGAAGGCCCGCAAACACTTTTTCAGGGCGGTCGCCACCAACTTCCTCTACCTCCAGTTTCTTTTCCTTGGCCTCTTCTGCTACGTCTTTGCCTCCCTATTCCTGCAGGCGAGCCATATTCATGACCTTCACGTCGCCTTTGTTGACTACGATGGAGGCGCCATCGGTCAAGCTGTGCGGGGTGCACATGCCTCTCTCCAAGGGCAGAGTTTCCCTTCTTTAATCGAACGGTCACCTTCGGACTTTCCAACCACGACCGATCTGCTGGAAGCGGTCTGCAAGACGAGATACTGGGGAGCTCTCTATGTGACACAAGGCGCATCGAGCAGGCTACAGGAGGCTTTGACGGGAAGCGCAGCAGCGTCGGCATATAACAACACGGACGTGATGGCGTACATATGGAATGAGGCTATGTATGCACCCACCGTCGACTCCGCCATATCAGCCAGCCTTCAGCTTCTATCTGGGGCTGCCAGGGTGGCATACAGTACTGGGAAAGGGGCGGGCAATATTACATCTGTCTCCGGCCCCGCTGCACTTTCAGTCTTTGCAGACCCGTGGGAGCTCCAATCCATCAACATCCAGCCAACGACGCAAGGATCGAGGGCAATCTATAACACGGTGGTCATAATCTTGATTCTGATCCAAGAGTTCTTCTACCTCGGTACCATCAACGGTCTCTACGCTCAGTTCAAACTATACGCCCGCATCGACCCTTACCGAATCATCGTCGCCCGCAATGTGATTTCCCTCTCTTATACGCTCATTGGGTCACTATGCGTTATCAGTACCATCTGGGCCTTTAAATCAGGCTGGCATATCAACGGAAATCAGTTCGTCTTGTCCTGGGTCGCGTTATGGCTCTTCGCGCACATCAACTTTCTCACTCTTGATGTCTTTACGATATGGCTGCCACCTCCGTTTGTCCCAATGGCCCTCGTATCATGGATCATCTTCAATGTCACCTCTATCCTGCTGCCGTTTGACCTAAGCCCGGCATTTTATCGCATCGGGTATATGTTCCCGGCTCACGAGCTCTATCAAGTACTGATAGATATTTGGTCTCGCGGTTGCAATCCCCAATTGCACTATGCGTTACCGATCTTGTTTACCTGGGAGCTGGTGACCCTCATCTTAAGCGCTCTTGGGGTCTTTCGCAGATGTCACTTCGCGATACTTGGAGAAGAGCTGCAAGGAAAGGAGTTCAAGGAGCGACTTGATGCCGCTGTGGCATTCGAGATGGTAAGGATGAATGAGATGAAGCAGAAGCATCCCGAGCCTGCGAAGCCAGAGTCTGAAGGAGAGCCTAAAGAAACGCTATCTGAGAAGGCTATCTCCGAAGGTGGAGACGAAGAGGAGATTGTGCGAGAAGAGCTGGCCCTTGTCCTCGAGCAGGTCAATACCAGACAACGACGGGAGCAGGAAAAGGCGAGCGCGACCTGCAACTTCGGGCCGGCATTCAATCTACCATTTAATCATGGGAGCGGTGATGACGCGTAGTTTACATGAAGTTTGAGGACAGCTAAGACAGAAAAACGCAGGGCAGAACGGAGAAGGGGCAAGAGTTAGGAAATACAGACAAGGGAAGAAAGGATACCAATCAAATGGAGAAATCACCTCAAAGGAAGACCCGGGAATCGCATCGAAACTTTTGACTAGCAACTCAAAGTTGTGGTCCAATTGTGGCTTCAGCACATTGAGGAACTTGAGAGTGTGGATAATATCTCAGGAAAAGCATTTCTGAATATGAAAATAAGGTAACGAGCGTAAAACAAGTGATGGATAACTCTGCTGAGTGCGGTGTAGGTACGCTAGTCAAACCCAGTAATATGAGTTCTCGTGCTAGCTGAACAGAATAATAATCATCGCCGAGGGCCAGATGCTACCGTTCGATTTTGTCATCCTAGATGCGCTTGTTGAAGTCCCTTCAGCATACAACTCCGGGTATACGGATGGCTCTTAACCTACCTGGAAATCCCAACCCGATCGGACTCTAGCATCATTCTCCCTGCACTGCCCAGAGGAAAAAATATTTAAACAGCCACTATAAGGAATCATGTCGAAAAGCTTCTTACAGTTGTTGAGGGGATTGGCACTCAGGGTCCATCCTTAATCAACGCTGCGCTCGAAGACGCGGCCTACCAGGTCCGAGCCCTCGCCCGCAATCCTTCTGGTGAAAAGGTGGAGAATTTGCGAGCCAGGGGTGTTGAAGTAGTGCAGGCAGATGTCAACGACGAACAATCTCTCGCCAACACCTTTGAGATGAAAGACTACAGGGTCTCGAAAAGAAGCTGGCGCTTGCAACCGCAGGGCTCATCTGCAATATTTGGCGTGACTGGCTTCTTTGAGCCGTTTGCTAATCACGGCCCTGAGAAGGCAGTGGAGATCGAAGCCGCCCAGGGAATCAGCATCGCCAAAGCTGCGTCAAAGGCCACACACTGGAGCATTTCCTCTGGGGTACTCTCCCCAATAGCGCCAGGGTAACCAAAGATAAATGGAAAGTCCCACACTTCGTGGCAAAGAATCAAGTGGACGACTACATCCGGCAGGACAAGGCCCGACTTGCCAAGACCACGTTCTTCTGGATCACCTTCTACGGCAATAACTTCAGTGTCCCATTTTCACTCCCAATTTGATGGTAAGAATGACCATGCTTGGTTAATATCATCCCAGACGGGTATGAATTGTGGCGTATTAAGCATCATTAACTCGGATTCTGGCAGAAAACCTTGGGGAACTACGTCCAGCTGTCTCCTGCGGCGCCCCCTACACCCATTAAAACAATTGGGAGCCCACTGGCCAACATTGGCATCTTTGCACTTGCCATATTCAAGCAGCCCCAAAAGACACCCCTAGGGAAATTTGTCGTCGCATCCGTCGTCCGTTGAGGAGACTACCACCGGTGCGATGCTCAAAGACTGGGCAGCGGTGACGGGTAAGCGCGCCGTCTATGTCTAGACATCACTGGAGGATTTCAGTAGCGTGTGGCCGGGGTGGGGCATGAATATGGGCAGCATGATAAAAAGATGGGATGAGATTAAGGAACGCAGCTGGCCGGGAGAAGATGGACTGTTGACGAAGGATGACTTGGGCCTATCCGCTGAGAAATTCGTCGACTTCAAAGGTACCTTGGCCGAGATGGATTGGAACGCGCTGCTGTAGTACATTTGAGCCCCCTCTGTGTTGTTTTTCGTCAACGTGTGGGGATCTCTGAGTAAAAACATTACAGTTGATCCAGAAAAAGAAATGGAAAAGGGAAAGAAAAAGGATATCTTTTTAGTACCCAAAATCTTACGAGTGGAATGGCGCTAATTATTGCTGTTGAAACCACGTAAAATCTGTAAAGGTCCGAGGTCTAAGCATGAAATTGCGGTCCACATATTGCGTTGTATAAGTCCAGGACAGATCGTCGCGCGGGCCTCCTGTGATTCCGCAGTCCTACTTAGGCTGTGGGCTGCTTGGGCGGGACACATCAGGTTCGCGCGGGTCCGCTGCATGAATGAAATTTATTACTAACGCAGTTGTTTCCTGAGGCCGTGAAGATCATGCCTACCCTGCGACACTTAGCTTTTACTAATAGCATGTAATATTGTGTCTTCAAGGTGACCTTTCATCGTACGGTGTGTATCATGCTACGATTGATATTGAGTAGTTGGCCCAAGCACAGCCCCAGAGCGAGCGTAACCTGCTGCAGCAAACTTGGAGCTGCAAGCCAAAACGGAGGTTTTCCACGAAAGACAGGATTTGAACGCGCCCATTTATACCTCGAATTGTCTCTTTGGGAACTCGTAGATCCGTGCAAGTCCGCAGACAGAGTGTTGAGAGAGTGACAAGCAGGCATGTGAACGGACGAAACACACGACATCATTGAGCGCCGAGAGTTCAAGCTAAAAAGACCGAACCCTCCATCTCCGACCCTTTTGTCCACCTACTGAACCTGCGCTCAACCTTAGCTAAACAAGCATCCTGCTCTGCAGATTAGTTTTAAAACAGAGCGTAAGAATGTCTTAACACCAAGATCGATGCTCTTGTACAGAACCTGGAATTTCATTTGAGTGTAGCTGAGAGAAATCCAGTAAAGTTGCATCACTCACATACTATTGCTTCAGAGTACCATATAATTTACTGTAGCGCCGCTTTGACGGCCTGGTCGAGGTTCTCCTTTTGCAGTCCTAGCTGCTCCAGTTTCTTCAACTCCGCCGCATCAACCTTGTGGTTGAAGTCGCCGCCGTGGCCCTTCAAGAAGTGTGTGACAAAGAACTTGACAAAAGGTGCGAAACCGTCGCCTTGACTAATTTTTTCCTCATACTCCTTAGCCACCTCGTTCACATTCCGCGACTCAATGTCCCAATCCGCGTCCGTCGTGCCTGTTGCGCGCTGAACAGCGTCTAGGATCTCCCGCTGCGTAAGGTAGAACGATGGCGTGTACACAGCTTTGTTCTTGTACTTGGCCAGATCAGCCTCCGGTAGGCTCAGCGCCGCAGCAACTGCCTGACCAGTGTGTGCGATGGTCGCCGTATTGACCTTGGCGTCGGCACCTCGCCAGATCGTTGCCTTGCGAGCCTTGGCGTCGATACCCCATAAGCCCGCAGCGAGACCGTCATCAAGCCACGGGCCGATGGCCACAGAGACCCAACTGCTGACACCGAGCTTTTCAATCAAATCGCGAATGCTCTTCTTTGCTATAAGAAGCCCGTTCTCCTCTACAAGCTGGCCGGCGAAGGGGTCGGGGCCGAACTCGGATGGGAAGACGTAGGGGACGCCAACCTTAGCGGCCGCGCGGATCGCAGGCTCCTGAAGTTGGACGAGTTGAGGCAGAGGCGGCATTAAGACTAGGGCATCTTGGCCTTTGAGCACGTCGGCGAGGAAAGCTTCATCTTCAAGGTTGCCCTTCTTAACAATGACCCCGGCAGGAAACGTGCTGGTAGCCCCGGGTCGCTGAATAGCGGTAATAGTATGGACGCCCAGTTTGAGGAGAGATTCGATAGTCGGCTTCCCGAGCTGGCCGCTGCCACCAGTAATGGCGATTTTCCGTCCCTGGATTGTTGGAGCCATTGCGTATTAATTGTAAAATTGTGACGGATTCACTCGAAATAATGAGGCGGTCGGGCTGATTTGCAGTCAGTACGTGAGGTTATTTTGGCCAAGTCGAGCTGGGCTCACCTTTAAGTAGTTCTGAGACTTGGAAGTTGAGAGAAGTTTAAGTTCCACTGGGCGGATTTTAGGTTTGCCTAGACACACTGCCGTGATAATCTATGCTTTTTGGTTGATGGGGACTGCTTCTTATACCACCTTCTCTGCAGAGGCAGTTACTGCACTATTTCCTCACGATGATTTAGCTGTGGCGGTTTGCTTTGTCACTGTGTCTGATTAATAATTCTCTAGAGTTTCATAACACTGAGATGGTCAAACGCAGTTTATTAATCCTGATTGATGGTTGATGGCATTACGACGCCTGGAAACCTCGCTAATCGGGGCGGGTATTTCCGTCTTTGCCGCTTCTGCCGTCTTTGCCGTCCGTATTTTCTGTGCTTGCTCACGCCCTTGAATTTGTAAGCAGAGGAGCGAAGTAGTGATAGGAAAAGGTGATCTCAATGCGGAGTCAAAAGCATCGGAACGTGCGGTGGTGGCGTTAGCATTCAAGCTCATGGCACATGGGGAGAACAAAAACTTAAACTAAACACTCGGCGAACCTACCGAACCGGATGTCCGGATGTGACATCGCATATGCTATACGAAACCTTAAATTTCAAGCTTCTCAGAGGTCTCGGGATTGTGTCACTTGGGCTTTGTATAGAGGAGCAATCGAGCATATAAGAATGGGATTTTCCCACTAATCTCCTAGATCATTTTCATCATTCTTCTAGCCTAGAAGCTAAGACTTTTCTTAAAGTAGGATTTTATTAAGGATCTCACGCAGTCAAGAGGGACAGAGCGTGTGTGGTTTGGCCGCAACGGGTCACCTGTCGCTGCGGTCTTATCCCTTTGATTGTCGGGAGGCCCTATCGGAAACGACGGGACAGCCTCCTACCCATCAGTGACAGGCGCAATACCTTGTAACTAAGTTATATTAATAGCTAAGGTAGCTAATATATAAGAGAGTATTAATAAGTATATTTTATATACTTATAGGTTATTTTAAGAATAATTATAAATAAGAATAATATTATTTTTAGCTTATATTAGTCTTAGACCGATGTTATTATTAAATTGGCCGCATAGTAGGCAATAAGGGAAGCACCACTAACTAGAGTGGCGCGCCATGCTTTTTGGCCTCGTGGTTACTTCCGACAGTTATTCTAGTATGATATTAGTCCGGCGCCTGATAGGTGTATTAGTTCTTAGGATTTATAGAGACCACGTGATATAACCACGAGGGTTATAACATATAAAGACTTATAGTTTATTAACTTAATAAGGCGTAGATCTAATCTCTAGCCTTCTTATAATCCTCTAAATAGAGGTAAAAAAAAAACCTAAGGTAATATATATTAATAGCATAAAGTAAAAGTAATTAAGTTATACCAGTGGAGATATTATAATAAAAGCCCTAAGTATACCACGCATATAATACTATAACTTCTTAGGCAGCCTTAAGATTTATATTACTTAGTATAATAAAAATAAATATAAGAGAGTCTATATTATAATTTTATAATCTAGCTTACTAGGTTAGCTCGCCTAGGGCGATAGCCCTATATAAGCTAACAGGTATACTAAATAAGGCAGCCCACTATCTAATAGCTTGCGAGCTTTGATATTTGGTATTAAGAAGTAAAACTATGTTATGATCGCCTCCATAGGCCATAGTAGTTCTTGTTAAGCACTGCTCACATACTAGCTGCCTAGTAAGAAAGCTACGCAGTGAGCAAGTGCATTTGCATTTGTCGATATTGGCCAGAATTTATCGTTCTCTAGTTGAATACCTATATAAAGAAAAGCGTAGCAGCCACCCACGCTGGGTAGATAGGGGCCGAATTTGAAGCCAAGATCATTGTGGGCAACAGCAACAGTCTTGCCATCAGATGAGATAGCAATAGATGCAGTGCCCCAGGTGCTGAGCTTCCAAACATGGAGTTCCCTACCTACCTACCTGGGTTACTAAACACCGTCCAAATAAGGGTAGCGAGAAGTGCCGCGCTAACAGCCTATTCCAAAAGAAGAAAAAAAAAACCCGCCATCAGATCAAAGGAATTACAACAATACGGTGTTTTATAGCATCGAGTTTTAATGCTGCGTGTGTATCGGTGCGTTCCTAGATTTTGTGGACGACAGAAACGTGATTAAAAAAAAATAAGAACAATTACAAGATATAACAGACACTACTAATCTATCTCACTCCCCCTTAAATTCCAGCCATCGACGTTTAGATCCCGCACTTATTTTAAGGTTAGTACTATCGTAGTTCCCTAAGCACTCGTCATTGAACCTGGCCTCCTTGCTAGCCACAACACCGAGCAACAGCTTCGAATACGCTGCCGCCGTGGCGGCCGCATAGTTCTGCCAGTCGTCGTTTTTATGCACGTCACAGTAGTCGCAGACGCCGCGGATCACGAGGCAAGAAACCGTGTTAACCGCGCCAGCGGCCTCCATCTCGAAGCACAGCACGCCGTGCTCGCGAACCAGCTCGTCGCGACGCGTGGCATTTTTGATGACACTATTGCCTGACCCTAAGGGCCCGTAATGAATCGTTGTTGGGCGTGGGGCGCGTGGCCGCACATGATAGTCTGGACACACCTTCTCTGATGACCGGCACGTCGGGCAGGGTACAGCCTCTTGGGCTGGGCGGCGGTATTCTGGCACAAGCTTGGTGATTCTGTCGAGGTGTGGCTTCAGCGGGTCGGATGGCGGTTTAGGGACCGAGCGGAGGGTGTTGATGGCGGAGGTGAGAGAGCGCGGTGGACCTCGCAGACTGCCCGTTGTCTCAAAGATGTTGCTCTCCTTGTCCTTGCCAAGGTCGTACTGAACCACACCGGGGGACCTGCCTTCAGCAATACCAACAACCACATCGCCAAGGCGGATATCATTCTGTTGCGAGGGGGCGCCGCCAGCAATGCCAACTAAGAGGCAGAACTTGAGCGTCGGAAAGCTACGCACCATGTTGGACGCGACCGATGCAGCTGAGTTGGTCCCATACTCGCCAGCTGGGAGACATGCGGCGACGACCATGTGGTTCGCCATGGTGCCGAGCACATACTGATTGTCGTCGCCTTCGTCCCTCTCGAGGTTGCCATGTTCACTGTCAAAGAGCACCCGTACTGCCTTGAGCTCTTTCCACAGTGCACAAATGATTCCAACCTCATAAACTCGCCGAGAGTGTGTTTTGCAGCTGACAGAAGCTTCGGAGTCTGGTATCCCATTGCCGGCATGGAAGTCGCTTGGAGACCTCATGAAACGAGTGTTCGACCCTGACTCAGGCGCGGACATTGCCAGGCTTGAGCCAATACCGCTATCTTTGAGAAAATCTGGATCTGCTTCATCTGACACCTTGCCGTCCTCGCATTCTTGCGGAAAGCCGGTGTCCCCCCAGACCCACAGGAAATAAGAAGTGGTTCCAAAAATGAGGGCCCCGTGTTTTTCTTGCGAGGTTGCTTCAGTCCTGGGAGGTAACCTCTCTGATAACGCTAAAGGGAAAAGCGTCTGTACTGGCTCGCATTGATCCTTCTCTGAAGCACCTCTGCATCGACAGGGCTCGAACATGGTTGTCGGTGTATGCCATACCAAATTATGGCTGAGCCGAACAAAGGGATTATGAAGACTACCGTGCTGCTTGACCACCCTGTTCAGATCAGAGAAACAACTTGCGATGTAGTATTTCTGCTTTGGTAGCTCGGTCCAGTGGTGGCAGATGTCCGCGTTGGCGGGCCGGATAATATCGCCAAAACCACAGCCAACCAAAGTGACAGCATGAACGGCCCTGGTGAGATCAACCCACGATTTACCGCCAGCGTCTAGAGTGGCCACACGTGCGTGTAGCTCGCTGGTTGTCGCTAGCATGAAGTCTTCAAAGTCCCAGCCTTCAAGATATTTTCGCGGCTTGCTATCCAGCTTTTCGCCACAGTATCCAGCAATATCGGCCTGATGGTCGATGAGTTTCTCCAGTATGTTGTAAAGATGATCAATCCGGTCCTCAAGGAGAAGGTCCCCGTCTTTCTCGCCATATAGTCTAAGGCCCCGGTTCTTGGACTTAACCAGCATTTCAATGGCAGAGTCGGCCGTAAAACGCTCGTTGGATTCTTGCAAGTCCTCCGGGTTGCATAGAAACACATCTCACAACACACCTTCATTGTCATGTTTCAAGGATGCTCGTAAGACATGCAACAGAGCACTCGTGCCGTTGATGAGCCAGCCCCGTTTGTCGCGCTCGTCCCATAAAAGAACCAATCTGGTGGCTAGCCACTGGAGCCGGGTACGTAGCCATGGCGAGAAATGTGGATCAGCGTGTCCTTAGTACCGAGGTTAAACATTTGGCCCCCTTTCACCATCCGCCCTGCAGAAACCCAGGTTTTGGCTTGTGCGCAGTGTCCGTCAGGATTGGGGAGTCCCGAGGAAGCAACGGGGTAGTGGGCTTCTGCCGAACCTGTTAATCAGTCTTAGCAACAATTTCCCGGTCAAGGTTCACTGAAACCGGCTTTACCAGCAAGGACCTGGGCTTCGAGCACCATCCCAGCACATGACGAAGACTCTCCAGATTGAGATGAGTAACATCCTGTTCTTGGACCACATTATCATCCAGGTAGGATATTCGATTTCCGTCCTTGTCGTAGATCAAGTGCCAGCAAATCATATCTTCATTACGCCTAGTCGGAACTAGCATGGTTGAAAATCCCTTGATGTAGATCTTGTCATTGAAGCGATCGACTCTCTGCGTCCGAGCTAGTCCGGCCATGACGTTGAGAGGAAGCTCAAGACCGGTACTCCACTCAACCCTTCGACGAATGGGATATCCCCTCACGAGTACTGGATTCTTGAAGATGTTGTGCCAGCATTGGCCATTGGCATTGTCAATAGTTTGAGGAGCTTCTTCCAATGTAAATCCAATCTCGCAGGTAATGTCCGTTGGTGATGGCTGAAGTCCTGATTGAGCCGATGATGCGTTGTTCAGCAGGATACTGATATTCGACGTGCAGTAGACGAGTCCGCTCTGCCGCGTCGAGGTCCTCAGAGCAGCCCCCAACCAGGCAAGGTGTTCTCCAATCTCCATGATAGAAACAGCTACACCGCTGGCTTCTGTTATGAACTTCGAACCGTCGACCCACGCAGCGAGTGTTGGTTTGCCTGATAGCTGATCTAGGCATGAGTTAGGTAGGTAATCATTCTTTGAAAAGAGGCACCTACACCTACGCAAATAACCCCCATCTTTGAGGACTTCCTTTATAAGTTGAAGCGTCGTGTCTCCTGTAAATGGCCAAGTCTGACGCATGTATTGAGCACAAGTTGCGGCCTGTGCGTCCAAAGAAGACCCGGTCAGGGTAATGATGCCCTCAAGCACCTTGTCCGGTTGATCTGAATACTCTTGCGTCTGAAAGAAATGAAATATATCCCATTTGAGCTCAAATCGAGCACTGCAACTTTGAGTAGATATGCTCCTGCTAATTTTGTGGGTGGATGGGAGTGAGGAGATGATTACTACCCCAATCGATTGAATGCTGTTCGGTTCTGTTGGAACGAGACGAAATTCCCTCCGCAGTCGAGTGACTAGCCATTGGTAAGCCTCAGTGCCGGAAATGAACTCTCGGTAAGCGAGAAGCCAACTCTCAGGGATTTCTTCATTGTCGGCCTCCGCCGCTCGTTTGATAGCCCCTTCTGGGGTGCGGCCAGCTCCATCCCGCGGATATGAGCCCATAAGGCCATTGTCTGGCTCCTGGGACCTGGTGTCGTTCGGATCAAGGTTTTGGAGCTCTTCGTGAGCTCGATCCAACTCGACGCTTTCCTTCCCCCACCAAGGGCTCATGCGGCCGCCTTCGAAGCTATCTTTGTTGAACCAAAGCCTCATGCGTTCTTCCAAGCTCATCCCATCCGAGTTAGGTGTGCTTCTCTCAGGTTCCTCTTGATGTTGTTTGAATCCGATACCTTCAAGGGCCGTGGCAATCTCACTAAAAAGTTGAGCTGTTAGGGATAACTAGTTCAAGATAATGTATAGTTATGGTCATCAGAAGTGAGTATTTTCTCACGAAATTCATGATGTTCTTGGATGAATCAATAAGTTCAAGTGGATGCAATGGTCTACTCACCGTCTATGTCTATGCACAAAAGCCATAACATCTCGATGCATTTGCGTTGGGCCATTATACCCAACCTTCTGGGCAAAAGCCTTGAGCAGCTCGGGCAGCATCTCCGAGACCCTTCTTTGCGTATTTTCGTCCGCACTCAACCAGTTGATCTTATTGAATAAGTCGTCGACTATCTCCCGTACGTAACTCTGCTTCCTTGAGTTCGCCGTGGTTGATACCTCCGAATATTCGGTTGCCGTGTCACTAATGTCTTGCTCGGCCGGAACTTGCGTAGACTGCGTAGCAGCCTGGTCGCCACCCTTACTCAAGCAACCAACCTCGCTCCCCATTGCTGGCGCGGATGCGTATCCCGAGTCAGTGGGAGGCACAGCAGGCACTGCCTCATGCAATGTGTGAGAGTTTCTTGGTCTTCCATCACCGGTTTCCCCTACCGTACCGGGCCAAGACCCAGGTTTCTCTTTCGCATGATCGATCTTCCCTTTCTGAACGCTCTGGGGCTCTGGAGTAGTGTCGGAGGTCAGGTCAGTGGTCTTTATGTTCTCGTAGTCGTCGAGGGACAGCTTCTTCTTCTCGCCGCCGCCCTTTGCGAGGAGGCTCACGTCGCGAGGGGGCGGCTTCTGGGGCTCGACACGCATGTCGTAGTATGATCTAGTGAGGAGGATGCCGCGATCTGCTTCAGATATGAGTGTCAAGTACTGTAGACGGGTGTTTTCCCATTCCTTGGGGTGCTCCTGTCGAGATTCATTGGCGGGGATGTGGTATCGCCAGTCGGGGCTATAGGAGAGATGGTGAGGTTTCTCGGGCAGGATGCGCTGCGAGAGCTGCTGGACCTTTTTCGCCGCGGCATCCATTGTGCATGGATCTGGGCATGCCGGGATTAGGAACACTGGGAAGGCTCGAATCGAGCTTGGAAGCGATGACGGCGGCGTGGCCGGGAAACAGATCGAGACGGAGGGGCCGGAACGCGACGACCACGAGAATGATGATATGGATAAGGCGATTAGGGACTTGGGTAGGCGATAGGTTCATGTGGTGAGGAGAAACCGCGAAAAGGGAATCGAGAGGGCTGCACTGCCTACCTAAGTTAACGCTTCAACTTTCGCTTAGAATCTGCCCAGTCAGCTTGATCTCTAAGCTACCAATGAACGGCATGCCTGCTTGGTTGGAGGCACCTGGCCAATGGGTTGCTGCGTCACGCGCCATCTCGCTGCGAAACGCCTCATATCGGCATGTTCTCGTGTGTAAAAAGCAACAAAGAAGATGTACCTCCTTGAATGACGGCCAGGCTCAAAACATGTGTGTTTGTTTTTAGTGGGCGTTGAACCGCCGCTGTGTTACCTTATTCAACGTCCATTCTCTGGATTTCGACTATCACCAGCTCTTAATATGGTACAATCAGAAGACGTTCGTACGAAGCTGATATTGGGTTTGAAAATGGTTCTGTCTTCGAACGTTCAAGCGGAGCCAAGCCACAATCCCCTCACATCTACTAAATGCATGCAGGTGACGGCAGAACAGCCACAGCCTGATTTGCGACCTTGTCAGGCCTCTTAGCGTTAGGACCAAGGGCGGAAGCCTCGAGTGGATCTTGTCATTCGATATCATTTGAGCAGGCAGAGCCGTTTGTCTTTGAGTATCGACTGGAAGAGATTCGCTACAGAAGGGGTACCCCAAGCGATGAGGAGGACGAGATCTGCGGGCTCATGCTATTGTCGTAAATTGTGATGTCCTCGATCGCCTCACTTTTGATGTTGCGGACAAGTTGTGTCAGCGCTGCATGACAGCTGAAATCAGACACGACCTTGGCGAACGCCACGGCGCTTACGCGCGTCAAGCTCACACCTGGATATTTCTTCAATCATTGAAATAGTTGACTTCTTTCACCTGTTATTTAATTGGGTCGACAGAGTCGAATCAACAGCGCTTAAATATGAGAATTTAACTATGAAGTGATTTCTTCGTTACTATTTCACGTCAAGGACTCTCACAATTGTCGTGGGAGTAATTTAGAAATAGATTTCTAGAAACCCAACTCATGACGCTCATCTTGTACAGCCCTTTAGGGGTGTTTATTAGCTGAACATCGAAATGCAATTATTTTCCAATAATTGGATCTATGCCACCATTCTAGCAGTTTATTGAGCACTAGACTCCGTGCCATACCGCTCGGCCGTGGAAATTCTCCTTTAGATCAGTACCCGACACACAACTCTGCCATGTTTCCGTCCAGTGGTGGCTGCCTGAACTGAGGCCTTAACACCGCAAAGGGATATGGAGTTTCCATTCTTGTGCGATTTAAGGTAGCAATGAATGCCCATTGCCAATAGTTCGGTTGTAATACTGAAGTTTGAATGGTCTGTTAGGACGGTCAACGGTGGGGCCGTCGTCCGATGCGGACAGCCACCTGCTTTGGGGTAGCTGAATAACATAACTCCAGAGCCTCCCTACTCATGTGAGCAAGTTCAGCTACGCCACTCAAGGTTTATTGCCCAGTTGAACTATAATCAACTTGTTCAGCTTCGCCACTTCTAATATGTTTCACCTCTCAGTCATGTCCAAGGTCTTATATGAAGCCATCCCCGTCGTGTTGAGATTTATTCTCTCATCATCTGTCTTGAGACTTCAGTAGTCACAACGAATCTCCCCTTGAGTTACTTTTATCCATCGTTCTATCCGCGATGGGTGCCGCAGTTTCTGCCGTTCGCGATCAGATTGAGAAGATCGATGATGCCAAGGGCAAAGAGGCAGAGATCAAAGAGGCCCTGGAAAACATGCGCCAGACAGCTCAAGATCTCCTGGACGCCTTCAATGAGCGCATCAGGTTAGTTAACAGCATATGACTTAATAACAAACAAGTCTGACTGAAAAAGGAACCGGGATCACGACACTCACCTGATTCCCATTTCCAAGATCCTCAATCACTTCGAGTACATCCAGTGTACAACCTCGAAGCAAGACAACATTGGACCTGCAATCAAGGAAGCCGTCAAGGACTTCTCCAACGGTCCTGTTGCGGACGGAATCGCAAACTTGGCCGCAAGTGTCATTGGAAAGCTTCTTGGTGAATCATCTGGCAGCCGTCAGTTGCAAACGCGGTAGTATGCATAGTTTCCCCAAAACATTCATAAGGTTAGACTAACACTCGATACAGTGCCATCTCAATCGATCCTCTGGGCGGTATTTCCCGCCTCGACACCCTTTTCTTTTGCTACAATTTCAGTAGCGAAGGTCTGCAAAAGACTGCAAAGTCAGTCGTGGCTTGCTGCGTTGTGAAATCTTCTGCCGACATCAAGGAGGTGGACGACAACACTCTTCGGGTGCTGGTTAATCAGTGTTTCGAGACATCGGACCTGAGCTTGCGAAAGGCTATCTATGGTGAGCTCCGAGATGCTCTGTTTTACAGCAAGAACCCGGAGTACATTGCGTCCTTGCGAGAGGCTCAGAAGGAGAATCAAGAGAAGCTGAAGGAATGGGCAATCCCAAAGACTGTCACTACTTGACTTTAGGTCCATGCACCACTAGCTAGTTATCATTATTGATCTTCCTGTACTACCCCCGTGCAACCATTCCAAAAGTCCGTCCAAGTGATCGCCGCTACCAAGGTCTTCTCGACGGGGTCCTTGATGTCTCTCAACTTTTTCCCTCACCTATTCTGGTTCAAATAATCAGGGAATCTTACCACAATGTCAACAATACTCTTTGTAGTCATGTTTGCTGTCAGATGGCCATCCGCCCTGAGTCTGATGCTATACCTCGGTATTTTGGAGTTACTTGAGAGCAAAATTACTGGTCAGGTTGCAGGGAGATTTATCGAGAAAGATGTCAGAGCACCTAGAAAACCCACGATTATAGGATTTCTTAGGTGCCTTGGAATTTCATCTGTAAACCTAAGCTCAAATACAGGATTCATTCCCTCTAATAAAGCTTAAAGCCCCCAGGCTGCAAGGTCTGAAAAACGCCCTCTGGGTCATACCTAGAGGCTACTTGCTTTAGGAAGGACACATTTTCCTCTCCAAAGCTTGCTACAACATCCTGTTCCTCGTTTCCGTAGTTCATATACTTGAACGGAATAGACTTGCCGTGCTGCTCAGCTAGAGCCTCAATCTCGCTTCCCAAGCTCTTCAGCAAGGCTGTGACCTCCCTGTCGTCAGCCTCGTTCTCCCACACAATGGTCAACATTATATTCGTCAGTGGTTCATTAGCACCTTCGAGCCCATACAGATTGCCCCTGCTTTCCCTCGCTGCCTTGTTTCTCATGGCCGGAGTGATATGGTTGATATCCAAAGTCAGCTCGAATCGAGAAGTATGAGGCTTCGTAGTCCGCGCCCAGAGCTCATACACAGACTTAAGCAACACAATATCGTACTCCATGGCCAATGTCCAATATGTGTTTCGCTTTCCCCGCGAGTCAGTGACCTCGGCCACTTCGGTTGCCAGAGAGCTGCAATCATCAAGACGAAGAGTGCTGAAAAGGCTCGGAACGAGACGCAATCCATCAAAGATAGGAGGGTTATCGACGGGCTCTGGGTACCCCATGGACAGACCAACAACCGGTCCATTGTCCCGCCACGTAAAGTCCATAATCAGGTGAGCTTTGCCATCCTTGATCAACTCGTGCGAATACCGATCGTATTCATTAAAGACGTCGACAAAGTGACTTTCGGCAATGGCATGCACGCCTCCCCACATTCCTGTATATGGGTACAGTCTCAAGGTGAGGCTTGTAGCAATACCAAAGTTATGGGCACCGCCTCCCCGCAAAGCCTTGAAAAGGCCAGGGTGAGAGGACTTATCTGCCGTCACCGTGTCACCATTTGCTAAGACCAGGTCAACGGAGAGCAAGTTATCAATACCCCAGCCACGTGGAGCAGATAGATACGAGATGCCGCCTGCCCGTTTCATACATTAGTTATGTTCAACCTTGCAGACACGACATGAAACAGAACTGACCGCCGAATATGAATCCAGGTACGCCAACGTTAAAGTCACGACCGCCAACGGCCATGACACCGTGCTTCTCCAGGGTTTGGAACAATGGGCCCCATTTAACGCCGGGTCCCACCTTGACGGTTTGTTTGTCGTCTGAAATTTCGACGTGACTGAGATTGGAGAGATCAAATTGAAAGCTGTCATCACTGCTCGAGCCCTTGCTCGCCGAGTGGCCGCCGCCCTTTATCCCAAAGTGGGATTTAGCGCGAACCACCTCAATCAGGGCGGCTTTCATCTGAGTTGCGTTTGTTGGTTGAAAGAAGCAGACTGGGGCTCTCTCTCGCTGCCTGGAATCCCAGAACGAATCCTGGGCGGCAGCAAACTCCGAGGAGGATGGTTTAACAACCTGCGTAGGGTAGAGTGCAGCCACGGCGTTACACTAGACTTGGTTCAGTATGGTTAAACTTAACAGGATCGATAGAGTGTTTAACTGACAGCTACAACTGCAGGGTGCAGGGTGCCGTGGTCGTCAATGGCCATGGTGGAAAGAATCCGGGTGCTAAAAATAAGAAAATTGGTAAAGAGCATTGTTTACTAGTAATTAGTGAAGTTTTGTGTAAAAGTAGTTTACGGAATCTATCCTGCTTGCCCAAGCTCTGCTTATATAGGTCTTGAGATGGCCGGATCTGCTGGAATCTTTTGTGATATAGGGCAATTCTTGGTTTCTGATCAGCGATCTATCGGCCGCCGCGGCTACCCGAGAGCACGTTGTAGAGTATTCTTTGACCTCTCCTTTCATCGATTCACCAAGCGCCAGGCTAAACCCGGCGGCCGTGACGTTGCTCGACACATAGAAGACGAGAGCCCGAGTGCGAATCAGAGTGCGTGGCAAGACCGGTCGCCGCGGATGCCAGAGCCAAGACCTTGGGTTCCATCTCCGGATTTCCAGCGAACCGCAGTGCCGATCCCTATCGGGCAAAGCGTTGAGCGGCCTACCATTTCGGCGTTTCCCCGCTGCTCACGGCCCGCTCTCTGTTCTCCCCCTTTCACACACATGCCTCCAGTCTCAATCCATTACCGCGCTCCGCTACCCCGTGTATCAGGCAATTAGGTGCAGAGCTTGATTACGATTGGACGCATTTCGGATGGATTCGTTCCAGGAAGCCGGCCGCAGCACGCCGCCGATGAGCGCCCGGCGGACCCATGGACTCAGGGCCAATGTTTGTACGCAATGCCGACGTCTCAAGCGAAAGGTTAACATACCCGCCAATCTGACCACTGAGCAGAGACTGATGATCCCAGTGTAATAGACAGACCCCATGCTCAACGTGTATACACCGCCAGATCCCTCATCTCTGCCACCTACCTGCCCCATCATCGATGGGAACATCACGTCACCGACAAATGCCTTCCCCACGGCATCATGATGTTCATACCAATGACCCCATCGCGAGCATTCAAACGCCAGCGCGGACAACAGAACCACCCACGGCCTCCGGGTCGGGCTTCCATTCCTCCCGCATCGGACATCTGCTCAATTCGCGAGGGGCGCCATCGTATCATGGCGCATCCTACTTTGGTTACCAATCCGCTGCGTCCTTGATATCCATGGAATCACCGGAGTTACCGATAGGCATGTCCTGCATGCCCAACTCCTCCGCAAGACCGAACCCTCATTTCCACCGAGATGACAAAAGCCCTTACTCGCATATCTGGGAGCTCGTCGGGTATCTGCCAAGGAGAAAAGAGCTGGTCGATTATCGTGTTGAGAGATTCTTCACTGAGCTCAATCCGGTCTACGACGCTGTCCACCACGAGACTTTTCAGACAAGCTATGATGCCTTCTGGAACCGCAAGTGGGGTGACGACGACCTTACGGCCGTGGACTTGCGATGGCTTGCAGTCCTCTTCATGATGCTTGCGTTTGCTGAGTTGCTGGACTGCTCCCCTGACGCGTCCCCTGAGGCACAAAGAAGCTGTGAGGAGACTTCAGTGCAGTTCTTCTGGGGATCACGAAAGGCCATCGTTCTCGCACCCACATTGTCAGGTGAGAGTCCTGACCTGGTACGGGCCGGCATCTTGGTGTCGCGGTACTTGATGTTCTGGGGACGCAAAACTGAGAGCTGGCTTACGAGCTCCTTCGCCATCCGCATGGCACAGGCACAAGGTATGCATGTTGATGGAGAGTCTTGGGGACTCCCACCAAAAGTGCTTGAGACGCGACGACGATTGTGGTGCACACTCTATTCGATGGATCGGTCAATATCACTCGCGACTGGTCGGCCTTATACCATTAACAGCAAGCATTGCATGGAGATGAAGATACGAAATGTGTGGATTGATGACAACTCGCCCGAAGATGCAGCAGCTGCTGTGGAGAAGCCAATCGAAGACCCAACACAGAGCATCTACTATAGATTCACTCAGCAGCTTGCGACCATCTTGGGTGACATCCACGACGACTTCTTCGGCCTTGTACCAATGACGGCATCCTATCAAACTTATGAAAAGGTCATGGCTTTGGACCAGATCCTCCTGGACTGGGCCGCCGGTCTGCCACCCTACTTCCGCCTGGACGATGCTGACACCTCCCTGGACTCTGAGCGACCTTTCTTACGGTGGCAGAGAATGTATCTTCACTCATCGTACCACTTTGCGCGGATTACACTACACCGCACTTATGTCCTCCTGGAGTCGATTACAGACCGCTTCCAGTATTCACGTACGGCATGCATCTCCTCAGCCTGTGCTGACCTCCGTCAAAAGCTCTCTCTCCGAAACTCGTCCATGACAGATAGACTCCTTGCTGGAGCTGCTATGCACAACCTTTTCAACTCGGCACTCGTCCTCGGCATCATTGCCGTCAAGGAACCACACAGCCCTCGCACCAACGCCATACTAGAAGACCTAGCTGCCTACTGCGAGAAAATGCGCGCCGACACCTGGGCCAACGAGTTTGTCATGGCAGAAGTCAAGGTCATTGAACTATGCATCTATACAGCGAGAAAGACAAGCGGAGGAGGGTCAGAGCGGTCACACTCTACACAACGCCCAGATCTCGACAACGCGGCCTGTCAGGATGGCGATGTGAGCTATACTGATGAGCTTGATGTCCATGCCCCCTATGAGAGTTGGCTGGACAGCTGGCTCGGACCTACACGCACGTTTCCCGAACCGCTAGACTACCAATTTTGGGAGGATCTTGTCGGCACATTGGAGGCAAGATGATGAACTTGGTATTGGTACAACCCTAAAGCTTGATAGATGACACGATCGGGTTTTTGAGCGTGCCGATGCCATGGGAAATGGTGATCTGCAGATCACTGCCAGCCTTTAGATACCGCGGGGGTTTCCTCCCATGACCAATACCCGATGGTGTTCCGGTCAATATCACCGTGCCTTTTGGTAGGGTACTATCCCTTGAGAGATGCTCAATTATTTCACCCACAGAGAAGATGAATTCATCCGTCTTCCCGTCTTGTAGCACCTCGCCGTTGAGGGTTGACTTGAGACACACGCCCCGGTTGACATCAGTAAACAGCTCACTCCTAACCAGGCAGGGCCCGAGGGGACAGAATCCATCGAAACCCTTACTGTATCCCCATTGTGAGGTCTTGGACTGGACATCACGGGCAGTCACATCGTTGGCGGCTGTGTACCCCAAGATGTAACGCCCTGCATCTTCACGCCTGACGTTCTTGCAGTCTCGGGCGAGCACAATGGCGAGTTCGACTTCTGCGTCGACCATATCTGGCGCTGAGCTGGGCAGAATGATGGGCGAGGACGGGTTTGTGAGGGTTGTAGAGGGCTTGGTGAAGACTTCAGGGATGCTGGGGAGGGGGCAGTTGAGCTCTGCTGCGTGGTCTTTGAAGTTGAGGCCGATACAGCGGATGGTAGCGACCTCTTGGGGTGAGAGTGGGGACAAGAGCTAATTAGGTAGTTAGCAATGAGTGATTCGCCGAGTGAGGCAACGTACCGTCTTGATGAATGCAGTCTGGCCAGTGAATTGGCTTTCATCTACCGCAGAGGGACGGTCAAGCAAGCGGACCTCGACTGGCTGGCCTGTGGCGATGGCCAAACCGACTATGATTGTCAATCTTGGCCCTCAAGATCACGGGATATGTCTCACCATCAACATCTTGATCAATTGGCTCTCCACACAATTCTCGGTCGTCTGTTGAGATGAATCGCACAAAGCGCGTCCAGGTCTGTGTGCCGTTAGTACAGTTGTTAAACGATCAGTCTATGAGTGAGTCGGCTTACAGCTGGCATGGAACCCATCTTGCAATAATCACACTGAGCCACAAAGAGGAAAACGCAATCAAGGGATGATAAAGAAAGAGACAAGATAGCAAGTCAAACGATTTTTCGAAATAAATAATCGAGGACTGGAATCCCGTATCACTGCCATGTCCATGCATATCAGCTTGCCCGCTTCTTCCTTGCCGCTCGCCGCCGCTCGCCGCCCGCTTAGTCGGGGGCCAACTCTGTCCGCCGATATCAAGGCTCCATCTTCGCCGACGCCAGAGCGGCCAGACTGACTCGCCGCCCACACGCTAGTCATTGTTGGTCTAAGCGAGGGATTCGCCGCTTCGCCGCTCGTTATCCGCAGTCTGGTGCCAGCCTTATCGTAGCGTCGTGATCCTAAAGACGGGCAACGTCTTGATAGGCTTATCGCTTGGCCGCCTCCACAGACCGTTGGTCTTGTGTTGATCTGGATCTGGGGTATAAGTGTCAGGTGTTTCCCCAATGTGTCAAACCTTACCATCCAGGCCATTAGCTCTCGAACCGACTTCCCTTGGTTTGTTTCCTTCAGCTAATAACTTCACATTACGACAAGACGAGATGGACAAGTCTGAGAAGATCATCGACGATGAGGTCGGCCGCCTTAGCGAGAATATCCAGGATTCCAACTTGTTTCTTGATCCACAGAGTGAAAAGAAACTTGTTCGGAAGTTGGATATTTGGATTGCGCCGGTTATGACCATCATTTTCCTGACAGCCTATCTCGACCGCGCCAACATTGGCAATGCCGCCTCGGCGGGCATGACGGAGGATCTTGGCATGACCAGTGGCGAAATTGGCAGTAAGCATCCTATTCTAACTCCAAAATGATATGAGCATCACTGACGGGACCAGATGCCGTTACCCTCTTTTACGTCACCTACGTGGCCGCCGAGGTCCCCTGCTCCCTCGTCCTGAAGAAATTCCACCCTTCTCGCATGATCCCTCTCCTCATCTTCTGCTGGTCTTGCGTCCTCATCGGTACGGGCTTCATGCACAATGTTGGCCAACTCTACGCCTCGCGCCTCCTCCTTGGTCTCTTCGAGTCGGGAATGTTCCCCTGTCTGGCACTGTACCTCTCGACCTTCTACTCGCCCGGCGAACAAGCCCTGCGCATCTCATACCTCTTCGTCTCCGCCGCACTCAGTGGATCCTTTGGCGGCCTCTTCGCCTACGCACTTCTCAAGATGGACGGTGTCGGTGGTCTAGAGGGTTGGCGCTGGCTCTTCATCATCGAGGGCTGTGCGTCGGTCCTCGTGGCGGCGTTTACATACATGATGCTCCCCGACGACTTTGAGCACGCTCGGTTCCTCAACGAGGACGAAAAGTCGATGATGCGAGTGCGCGCCGAGATCAATGCGCGGTACAACGGCAAGCCGGACTTTGACTGGGAAGAGGTCATGCGCGCGGTCAGGGATCCGAAGCTCTACATCTCCTGTTGGTCGCAGTTTATGGCAGATATCTGCTCGTTTGGTCTGAGCTCTTTCTTGCCGTTGATCATTCGCAGCTTTGGATACGGAGTTGTTACGACTCAGTTGCTGACGATTCCTGTCTTCTTCTGGGCCAGCGCGGCGTACATTGTGGTCTCGTACCTCAGTGACAGGTGGAAGCAAAGGGCGCTGTTCATGATGCCCGCTGCCTTGGTCACGGCTGTCGGGTATGCTGTCAACATCGGTGTGCCCATGGATCAAAGGGGTGTGCTGTACTTTTCGACATTTCTCATTGCGCCTGGTGTGTACATGATCGTGGGATTGAACTGCGCATGGCTGTTGAACAGTCATGCGCCGTACTACAAGCGTGCCATGGCTATCGGTATGAATCAGTCCATTGGCAACACCGCCGGTATTGTGGTAAGTCCTCCTCGTGCAAGTTTCCAGAATCGTCAAGCTCACAATTCTAGGTTGGCCAAATCTTCCGCACGAAGCAGGATGGAAAATACCTCATGGGTCTCAGCGGTTCTCTTGCTGCCGCCTTGCTGGCAGTCCTTGGCCATGTCTCACTCTACATCTACCTTAGACGCGAGAACAAACGGCGCCAGAATCTTACGGAGGAGCAACGGGAGGCCGAGATTACCGCTGGCAAGAGTGGCGATTTCCACCCTGATTATCGCTATGCGCTGTAGGCTTGATATTCCTGCGTCTGTGGCCTCTATTAATATCTTCCTTGCTGAGATCTCAACTTATGAGGGGTTGCCCACAGTTCTTCCAAGGTCATTTTCCTACCCTATCCCCATAACCTCATCCAAGTGTCCGCTTGACCACTGAGATAGACACAACGTATCGCAGGTTGACGGGGAGGGATCGAGCTGTATAGATTTAACTATGCAAACAGATAGTTAGGTTAAAATGCATAATTATTACGTTTTACTTCTTAATTAGCTTTCGTGCACAGTGGCGCAGTATTACCATTTCTGAACTAGCTATGGTGTGCTTGCTATCCTGCTTGCAGAGTTTACCCACAAAGCCTCCACAGCTGCCTGAATCGACTCAATCTAAGTGCTGGGACTGGAAGTGGAGCAGAGGGCTGTTCTGCCATCAGAAGACGCTCTATAGCTGCCCAATACTCACTCCCCGGCGGCTCTTGGCTTGGTATCTTGCTCTGTACTACATTGAGGATTGGTATCTTGCCATCAGAGGGCCAATGAAGACACGCCTGGTCTGGAGGTGCTCCACTCTCTAACAAGAACTCGACAGTGGCCAGTCTCTTTTCCAGCGGAATCTGATCCATGTCACTACCAGTTTTCCCAAATATTGCGTTTTCCAAGGGGGAAAGGCATCTTCTTGAGCTCGGACTTGTCAAGATCTGATCCGAAACCTTGTGCTTCAGATACGGCATCACACAGAACCGTGCAGCCAGACCAAAAAAAGTACTTTCATATACGCCACCTTCAATATGCGTGATCCAGGATACGTCGTCTTCGTCATATGCTTGCTGTAGCATGTCGTCGAAAGCGTCGAGTGCCGACATTAGTTTTGGGCGGAAAATTGTAGAGTCCGCAACCCGAGATGCATAAAGCATTGTTCTCTCCGTCAAGCCCTCGCCGGACAGACGCAAATATGCACTAGAGCGTTTAAGGATGATATTAGTCCTCAGAAGAACAAGATTGGGATCGAAATCTTGAGGAATGGTGAGATTGATCCGTGTCCAGACTTCAGGCTTCGCTGCCCAATCTCGAGCCGTTCGGTGAAGAAAGTCGACAATTCCAGAGGAAGACAGCTCTAGGATTCCCCTTGTATTGCTGCTCAAACGGCGTTTGATGATGTCTGAAATTCTAGACCTTGCACCGTCTCGAGCCAGCACAGACTCTATGTCAAAGGTGAGAGGAAAGCTATTATCAGCCAACCACACCATGAGATCATCTGGAGGGTCATGTGCTGCGCGTACAATCGCCAGAAGCTTTGATGAGTCCGACACAATGTCATCTTCAATGTTGCTCCAGATAGAAGAATACAGATCGGCGATGTTGCTCGGGAGGGCGTTGACAAGGGCTTGAAGGTGGTGCAGGCCACGACCCTGACTGGCAGCATGGAGGAGGCTCTTGACAACGAGGGTCAACCAAAGAAAAACACCATTAGCCTTCCCAAGCAACTCGCCTATGAGAGCTTCAGTCTCTCCGGGAAAGATGAATTGTAGCTCCAGGAATCCGCGAGTAGCTGCCAGTCTCGACATAGCATAATGCTTCATGTCAGGAAACGTTAGGTCTTGCATTCGAAGCTTTGGGTGTTGATGGAGTGCATCATCAAACTCGCTCCACTCACGACTTGCCATGCATACCTTGGTCCCCTGCTGAGTATAAATGACTCGAAGAGGGTCGAGAATTTGCTTCTTGATCTTGACGGGCTCAACTTGGAACTCGTCGAGACCGTCAATGAACAGAGCCAAGGCCATGGTCTTCCCGCATTCACTGAGCAGATATCTCAATGATTCCTCCAGCTCCCACATTTCCCACTTGGGCTGCTCGACGACCCCCCGCGAAATGCGGAGCAAAGACCACCGCCGAGGAGCAACCCAAGGTACCAGTGCAGGGTTGAGTTTGAGCGACTGGAACAAGATCGTCCTGATAAGCCCTTGGCGGGATTTCTGCAAGTCGGATCCAGCATTCCAGGCATAATAGCTTACAGTCAAGAGAGGGAGCTTTCCAGACCAGTTTTCAAGCTCGCTTGGAAGCTGTGGGTGTTGGAGGATGAACTTGAGTAGCGTTGATTTTCCGGACCCAGGCTTCCCGGTAATCCAATATGGCTCGTTGGTCTTGTCTCTCAGCCATGTTGGAAAGCATGACCATGGCGGACTTCTTCCATGCCTCTCGACTTGTCTTTCAAAGACCCAGGAGAAGGTTTGCTGATGTGCTTCAGGAATAGCATCCTCTCGGCTTCGAATGTCTCTGAACTTGACACTGTTGATGATGGCATGGCAAAATGACCAGTCCGTTTTGAGGCGTTTACTGAGCCACTCTTCTGTTTGCACATCATCCCTGGGTTTCCAGTCCTCATCCCATAGGTACTGTACCAGCTGGTCATGTACACGCTTGCCACCCAGGGTAGACGTGTTAAACATAGCAAAAACGGCGTCCATTCCAATAGTTCTGGTCGCAAATGCTCCGTGACCCAGATCCCAGCTCAATCTGGTTGTCGCATCCCCATCTGAGTGTTGAACGAAGCGTCCCAAAACCCCTGTCATCTGGTCCAGGAGTTTATCAAAGCGGACGATCCTTGATGGGCCTCCCTCTGACTCTGCCCTGGCTGTGTGTTAGCGACTCTCGAAGTAGGATGCTTGAGCGAACTTACCACAGTGAGAAGGGTGTAAATATCATCATCCGGGAGCGGACGCTTCGAAACTCCTCAATCGCATTCTCCCTCTTCTCAGGGGTCCAAATATTTAAATAGGTGAGACTCTTCGACACTAGAGAATTAAATAGGGCTAAGAGTTCCCCTACCATACGACTGATGTCCTCCGAGAGGTTGGACATGTCCTCTTCTGTTTTCAGTGGGGCCTCTACCTGGCGCTGTGAAATAACATTTTGTACCCATTGGGCGGCCCTATGTAATTCCTTTGAGTGTTCCCTTTCTGGAGTAAGTATAGAATCACAAATAGTCTTATGACATGTATTAACTTGCCATAGCAGGTAGAAAATCGTGAAGATAATCACTCGACTTTGGACACGCTCAAATCGCCCAAAGATGGCCTCGTCTATTTTACCCACGTCATCCCCGACGTTGGACTCGGAGCGCAAAGGGTATAATGTGGCCTGGGTCTCGTGATAAATCTGGTTAACCTCCTGACTCAGGCCGTCGATAGCTTTGGTTGCTGTAGCGTGAAAATTTGACCGAGCTTTCGATCTTGCACTTCTAAAGACGTTTGATCTTCCCCTACGCAATCGTCAGAGAATGTCAATGAGGGGAATTCATTGGACCTACTTCGAGTCAAGAATGGCTAGTGAAACGATGCGATGGCGCAGTCCTTCCACGTGCTGAAGCAGGATAGTCTTGTTACCGTTGCCCAAACGCTCGGTACTCCACGTGGTAGATTTGAAGTCGCAACAGACATCGTCGAATTGGATACACAAGTCGCACAAGTCTTTGCTGGCGTCAGAATGGGCCAAGCCCTGTTGTATCACATACTTGATCAGCCCAGTTGATTCGGCCAAGTCGCCAGGGTCGGGTGCCGGTGGAATCCTAGTGCAGTTTAGGGAAAGAATGCGGGTACCAAAATCCACAAATTCAACCACGGCCCTCAATGGTCCTAAAGCGGGTGCTATTGCTTCGGACGATGAGACTACAGCATGGGATGGTTGGTAATAGTTAAATTCTAGCAGTGGCCCAAAGTCAGTTTGGTCTTTGATACATTCTCCTCTATGGGTTCTAGCTGGTCGTACCAAAGTTCATTGTGCCCCCTTGTGAGTTGTACTGGTTGGCTCCGAACGCGTTCAGTTGGCTCTGTCCTTGGTTCACCGCTTGATATCCATGCCCTCCCTGGGCAATATGTTGGACGGCCCCGAATGCCCGTGGGCTGTCAAACTCTGAGTCCCGCACCGATGGTTCAACCTGGGACATCTGATGAATGGAATCTTCCAGTCGACTAAGCTGGCTCTGGGTTGCCGTTTTGAAGAGCTGGTTAAGGGCCAAGCTTTCCAGCCCCTTCATCAGGTCTTGCATTAGGCTCTCGACCCGGTGGCCTTTGCCTAGTCGCAGAACTCTTGCGCGATAGAATTCCATAATTGACCCATTCTTTCCATTCTTGGACTGCTTTTCGACGTCCTGGAAGATTTGCAGCAGTGAGTCGGCATTTGTTTTGCATCTGCCCACAGTGGTTTGAACTGGGATGGCTGCCGATTCGTCGAGAGTGCTATCTTTCAACTGCTTTTGGACATTCTCCAAGGTTTCTTGTACCAGAGGCAGATGGTGGTGTACCTCCTCGAAGGCTTTTGGGAGTCCTCGGAGGTGTTGAATGGCGTTATATGTCAGAGGAATTGCTTGAACGACGGTTATTGTGGATGCAATGATGCTCAGAGGATCCATTGTCGCCAAATCAACAAGGCTGGCCGTGATGGGTGGGTGTCCAAGTAGCAAGAGAAATGATGACCGTGGACGGGGGGATATATTGTGCCAAAGTCGAGCATCACGAGGATATTGAACTGATCCCTCCGGCCCCGACTGGGCGGGGTGTGATCTTTTTGTAATTTCCTCTCTGACGGTTGAAAATAAGGCTGTGAAATAAAATGGTTGGCTGCCAAGTGTCAGCAAGACGCCACAATATGCACTTCAAAATGTGTTTGCTCCTACCGAAGAGTAGCCCCAACCACAGCTAGCCTAGACTCTGCTGATAGCGGCAAACCGCGATTTTTTATTGGCACTCTTATTTTAGAACCTGTCGGCTGTCCGAGGTTCGCTAACACGCTCGTTGTGCAGTAAGTGTAAGTAGTCATTCGACGAGTTGAATTCACCTCCCTCCCATGCAGTATGTGACGTGTTTGTGAAAGGCCTTGGTCACATTAGGCTCGGGACAATTCCCTAGCAGACGAACCCTTTACAAACATCATGCTTTCTCCTCATTATCACAAAACGGTGGCTAGAAAGGGCTTGCCCAAGTGCAATACCCTTACGCAATGAGAGAAACAAGGCTTGGTGGACTGATTTTGCGGAACGAGTCCTCGCTCAGATCCCCAGGTCTTGGCATGCTCCCCCGCTTTCCAGGAAATGGGCATGGGACGGCTGACTTTCATTATTCTTTCGTTATAGACTGGAAAGTAAAGGCAGGCTTTCATCCTTCAAGATGGCAGTTGTAAAAAATAGGATGTTTCAAAATCTCACATCTTTTTGTAAAAATCAGGTTCATCCATACATCCGTCTCTGAACAGAATTTCTTGAAGCCTCACTCACTCAAGTCCGAGACTAAAGCGATATCCATGATGTTATAAGGTAATACAAAGGCATCGCTTCCCTCTGTTCCCATCCCTAGACATCTACTATATAAATTTATATGCTTGAGAAGGTAGATCTACACCTTGCCACACGCCGTCAATTTTATCTTAATCAAAAGGTTAACATACCTGGGAGTTTAATCCCCGACTTGAGACGGCCTAGTTTGTTTTCATGTCTCACCAGGGCAAATAAAATAACTCAATAGACTTTATTATAAGCTCTCCTCCACCGGCAGCATGTTCGATTCATTTAAATCCCTGGAAACCACCCTTCTTGCAAGTCCTGCTCCAAGATGCGCCACCCGGGCGTTTCTTGTTCCTGCCCGCCTAAAGAGAGGAGATTCCAGCTCCCCGTGCAAAGTCAGATGCTGGTCATTCCTTACTCCTTGGCGATTACAACAGTGGTGACTGCATATTGTTAGCCAACTGTTCCACAACCCATGATTGGTTTACCTACCCTCTTGAGAAATGACAGTAATCTGTGGGACCAAGGACTGATCAATAAACTGGGCCAGATCGACGCGGCCAATATCCCGAATGAGGCCGAGTTCGACGCTGCCGAGTGACAGCCTGGACAGGTCCAACCTGTCGAAGATGCCCGTGCTGGCGATCGAGAGGAGAGTCGAGAGTTGCTGGAACTGCAGCAGCGACTCGAGACTAAATTCCTTGGAAGTAAAGAGGTCCTGGAAGATGATCACGTTGAGGTTGTTCCTGCGACCGAGGGTCTGGAACAGACGCAGGTCAAGAGAGTTGACTTTGAGCAGGTAGTTGAGATCAATCTGGCCGAAGGCAAGCTCGTTGCCACGTCCGCCCTTGCGACCGTCGCGTCCGTCACGATCCTCACCACCGTCACGGCCTCCACGGCCATCGCGGCCATCGCGACCATCGCGGCCGTCGCGTCCGTCACGGCTTTCGTTGAGCGCGGCGCGGCCCTGGAAGGCGGGGAAGCCTGGCGCGGCGGCAGCAAGAGTGGCGAAGGCCGCAACAAAGATGGTGGAGAACTTCATCTTGATGATTTGGATGATGTTTGGGCTGGGTTGTGAGTGAGTGGGTATCGTCCGAATTAAAAGAATGATATGACAAGTCGAGCACAGCTCAGAAGATCAGAGAATGTTTGTGGTTGAAGGAGTGGAAGCGAATAATGAGCCCAGCTGGACAAGTCAGTTTTCCTGCGTTCGTCTGATGGTACGATAGATGGATCTAACTTGCCTCGAGAGAATGAATGAAGGCGTTCGACACAAGGCAGATGATGGAGCTGTAGTTTATTTCCAAGACATCAGGATGGACATGGCATCTTTATGTAGAAAGAATCCGTGAAGTGAATCGCAACATTCCTTGCCCAGATGAATTTCATTCTCACGTCTAGCACATAACTTTGGTCGATCGCAGGGCTGCGTCAGAAAACGAGCCCCCTCTTACCGGAAACATCAACTCCCGGAGGGGCCTAAGATTGACTGCGTATGAGAGGTACACCTCGTCACACCAACAAGCGCACGCTAACAAGGTAAGACACATGGCTACGGGAAGTTCAGAAGCCGAACAAGAAAGTAATTAACCTTACTTGGTGGAGTGCGGCTGGGCCGGGGGCACTCGAGGGCTTGGTGGGACGTCATCGTAAGTTGATGGCAGTATCTGATTGCCCAGCCGTTTCACATCACTTCCTGTAATTCATCGGATGGCCGGAACGTTCTGCACTCTGCGCCTGCATAATTCTAAGCCGTCGATCCAACAACGGGACGGCACCGGAAGATTGATGTGGCCTTGCCTGAAGTCCCCAGTTATTCCTTGTCTGTCAGCAGGGGTCAAGTCGCACGATGACTCGTCCCGTCTTGGATTGGACGATTCGCGTTTCGGCACATCGATGGAGAAGCACGGATTGACGCGGAGCGGCATCGCGTGTCTCAGAGCCGCACCAGATACGACGCTAAGATGGACTAGGAGTTACGGGTTGCAAATTTGTGGGAGTTTTACTCATCCATAATTGTCCACTTACCAAGCACAGCCAGACATACAAGTCGAACAGACGGTTCGCCACAACGCGACAATGCAAGTCAAACGCAGTACGTTCGACTCGGATCGACCTCACTCGACCCATAGGAACCACAAGTATATACACGCACTCATTACACTGGCTATAAATACAATTTGGTTACACTTAATAAGTTTGAGCATATCACCAAACTTGACTCTCACCCAATTCAAAACAACGCCAGCATCCCCTCTGCCAACATAAACCCAGCACGACCGGTTTATCCCTTAGGAATCGTCACGATCATCACACGTTGATAGCTCTTTTTCAGGGGATTTCTCGTGTTACCTTGGACAATATCTGAACGCAACGGCTGCATCACTCTCCCGGCGGCAAAGTGTTAAGAAGTAATATGGAAGCAACGTACCCCTGTTCTCATTAGCTATCTACTAGGTAAATGTATACACTCGAGAAGGCAGGTCCATGGTTTGCCACATTCCCTTGACTTTGTTAAGAACTTGATAACTTGGTTCTTCTCCGTTATCACATTCGGGCTGGTCTTGATGCTCAAACTTCGCTCTTGTCGTGATAATACCATCTCTCAATGTCCGCCCTCCAGCTTCACCAAGTGGCACGATTGGTGCTTGCAGCGCATCGTCACTGCTATTATCAAGTGGGAGTTTTTCCCTCCTTCGTTCTGTCAGCTTCATCTCGGATCCTTTACATGTGGAGCTTGGTTGAGCGGTTGGAATGCTGTGTGACTGCGCTTTTTGGACCACCCAGCATATCCTCATGCTCCTCATATCTGGATGTGGCAGGATTTCCCATTCTAAGCTGTATACAGTCGATACAAAACACGGTCCGTCCACGTCGAATACAGATACCAGAGTCTCAACACGGCGTTGCTCTTCTGAAAAGCTGTGTACTCCGGTGCCGGAACAAATGAGGAAAGCCATCATAGAACCGGAATTGATGATTGGGAATCCTCGTTGAAGTCCTCCTTCCAGGTAGCTAGAGATGATGTTGTCTTGAGCAACGAAACCCATCACTTGTCGGCTCAATTGCCGGCCCAAAATGGAATCGGGCCCCTTGTGCTGGTCCTCCCTGGCTTCTGCATTCGAGGAATCCGGATCGTCACTATCTGGGTCTTCCATCATTGTGATCGGGTTGGTGCTGCGTTGATAACGTCCAACCCAAAGGTATCCGTCTGGCATGATGCGGTCAAACAACCAGACCTGGTGATATTGCATGTTGGGGCCTTTGTCCAATTGCAGGGTCTCAAATGGACGTGAGACAACATCGGGGTGATCAAACAATACTTCAGTGACTTCATCTAGAAGAGGAGGGTTATCCTCAAGCTCATCGATACGCATGGATTGCCAAATGCTGTTGGCTGTACGGATCGCGCTTGGCATGGTGTCCTGTTGACTCAACAAACATCGTAGGAAGTCAAAGAAGATCCTGCCAATGCATCTCTGCTTCTCCGGCTCCGCTTCAACCCGCTCGGCGGGTAAAAGTGAAAAGGCATGGACCCCTGTATGGTTCATGCCATTCCAGATTTCAGAGTCATCAGCAAGAGAGCCTCTCTGCAGGATCTCAAGATTCGCTCTCCTGATGATATCTGACCTCGCAAAGTGCGCCGAGAGTGAAGCACGACGGGACTGATACGCTTCATCCGTTTCGTCTTTTAGCTTATCGAAAGCCAATGCAATGCACTTCATGCTTGCCCAAGTCTCTGCCGCTTAAACTTCACAGGCGTGAGGTCTACTGTTTCTTCAACCTCCCAGAGGTAGGGAGGGAAACGGTTCATTGCAGAACTGTCAGTGTGAGGTTTAACCCTGGCGCCGAAGAAGCCACGCGCCGTGATATGATTTGCTGCATTGGAATTGGTGTCGAATGGATCAGCCAAGCAGGGCTATCTCTGATTGTCCTTACCTCAGGCGATACCCGTGGGTCAGCTGGAGGCGCGTAAACTTCAGGTATGAGGAGCGAGAAGTCGCCATTCAGAAGAGCCACCCGCAGTGATTTGCATTCCCGTTCGATGGAAACCGTATCCATAGGAGTCTCATAACAGCACATGTTGGCCATGATTGCGATACGGTCCCTCACATCTCGGCAGCCCCTGGTCCTGAGAAGCGTCAATGCCCCGGCTGCGTCCATCCGGTATTGTGTGTTCTGGAAACCACTGGTGTGGAAAAGTGAAGCCTTGGTCGGAAGACTCGTCCCAATCATCACAGCTGGAAATAGTTGCCCGGCCTTGTCCAGAACTCTCTCATTGCGTTCCGCAACAGCTGGGTATTGTAGGCTGACACCAACAGCAAGCCAACGTGAACGGCGCTGAATGACTTGCTGAGCAGACTTGACGAGTTGTTGGAACTCAGTCACCTGGATGCAGAGGACCCTAGACTTAAGACCGCGCTCTGCTGGATCTAGGGAATGCCTCGTGCTTCTTAGGCGGCTGTGGTTAAGGCGGAAGTCCCAGGGAATTGGCAACATCCACAGCCCAATCAATAACATCGTCGAGAGCACGGTTCTTCCGTGTAGTCTCATCCAAGTCGCGGACTTGCTAGTACCGCTCCTCCTGGATGTCATTGCCCTCATCATCTTTCTGGGGGACAGGCCAGCAGTACGACACTGCAAGGAAATGATAGCAGTTCTGGTTCAATCCGGGCCATGACTGGGAAAAGTGATCCCTCGACCTAAAAAGGCGGAACTTTTAGGGTTTCCATCTGTGAGGAAACTCTGGGCACCACAGGCAAATCGGGCACTCATCCTCCTGACTCGTTGTTTGAGCCTGTTTGCCTTCACCGTTATCGTTAGTCACTCCGTCTCCTCGTGAAATCTTGGAAATATGAATTCACTGTCGTAGTCATCGTTGTCACCTGTGTCATCATAGATCAAGAACTTGCAATCTCTCAAGGCCCAGGCGAACGCGTCAAGCCTTTCCACTCGAAACTGGGCGATCTGAGAGATCTGCTTCGTCTCGGGAGACCCAAAAGGAGCAGTGTCCGGGTTCTGAGCGGCGTCATCTCTCATTCTATCCATGACATTGGTTTCTATCGAGGCTTGGAATGTACTTGAAGTGGAGGCAATAATGGTGAGTGATCAGAGCTCAGCAGAAAGCCGCAATACTAGGACGTTTTATAAATGATTTCCACTGTAGGATCTCGCGAAATCCGGACAACCTAGCGTCGTCATGAATTCCATTTCAATCAATTAGCTAGCAGTATTTCGACTGTTTCACAGATAAACGTGGAAAAGCGGAGCAGTGTCTGGATTTCGCAAGATAATTCTATTGCTCGCCTCCGAATGGACGCATCAGTCAGCCTTGCACCGCCTTCTTGCCCTTTGCCCTCCCACAATGTTATGTAGATATATGCAGAATGTCATGTCTGCATGAATCGCTGCCTAAGTCGAGTTTCTAAGGGGTGCTATGTACGTATTTATCTATTTGAGCATTATCGTTTGAGGTTGGTCAGAGCTGGTATGGATTGTATTCCAAAACTCAATGTCGCAGTTACCTTTTCAAAGACGTATACATTCAGTCCAGCGTATGTACCTGGAGGTGTTCGATAGCGCCATAATCAGGGGGTCTGCCTAAACGGCACTCGTGGTAGACACAATGATTCTCAGACGATTCATTATCGGTAGATCGGGTGGCTAACTGCAGTGTATAGGTGTCCAAGTCGCGAGAGCACTTGTGGCCATATTGGGAGCATGCTTCGGACCAAGGCATAGCTGACGCGTCGTGACGTAGGCAAGATATTTTTGTATTCTCCCCTCTAAAGGTCGAGGATCAGGCTCCCAGAAATCAGGCTTTAGCCATAGAACAGATGACTGCCAAGAGTAAGCACAGCGCCATAATATGCACTCGAAAATAAAATAGTTGGATACTGTTTGCATGATAGACACTCTCACAAAAGATCAGCTTCAACGATGGCGTGATCCACACTTGGTGGGGCCTCAAAATCAGCCATCCCCGTTAGTTATTCTTCCTGACGGGGGGTCTACTAATTAGGAAAAGGACTATTAATTTAGAAAAGAAAGATATATTAGCTTATAGCTAAATTACTATATATATGAAAGTACCTTTATTTAGAGTATTACCTTAATATTTATAAGTATATTTTTAACTTATATATAACTAATATTTAATACTTTTTTAAATATTACTAAGTTATAATTTTAATATTAAATTAAGAGGTTATAATAAAAAGAAATTAATTATTTAAAAAGAGAAATAATTATATTTTTTTTTTTTTTTTACTCTTAATAATAATAAATAATTTAATATTATTATTATCTTTAATCTTATAAATTATCTTAATTGTATTTACTTTAAAAAAAAATAAAGATTTTTATATTTAATATTTTTATTTATTTAAGATAATAAACTTTAAAGCCTTTATAATAATATTATTATTATAATAATAAGGCTATAATATAATAAGCTCTTAGTTTAATATAAGCTTTTTATATAAATAAAATTAATAATAAAAAATATATTATTAATTAAGAAATATTATTAAATCTAAGTATTAATAATAATTAGCCTTAAATTATTAATTATATTATTTTTTTTATTATAAAAAGGGTTTTTAATATTTATCTTTATAATTATATATTTTATTAATCTTAACTTTTATAATATTATAATATATATATAATTAAACTTTATTATTTATTATTTAATAAATTTTATTTTATTAAGGGTATTTTTTTTTAAAAGGTATTTTTATTTCTCTTATTAAGCTATTTATTAATTATATTTATTATAAGTAACTTATAGTCTTATATTACTAATATAAATTAGCCTATATTTATATATAAGTAATATCCCTCTAAGAGGGTTAATTATCTTAATACCTTATTTTTAAATCGCTATAGCTCTTATATAGCCGCGATATTATTAAATAAGAGTATTATATGTACCTTTTATAATTTATTATATATATAATTAATAAATAATATAATAATAATATTAAAGGTTATAAAGACTTTTAATTATATCTAAATATATTTAAAATAGTATTTTATTATATATATATATAAAAGAGGTATATTTATATTATCTTAGTAAAATTAGCTTTTTAAAATTAGGGTTTAAGAGTTATTATAGCGCTATAAAAATTAAAGAAATTTTAAAGAGTTATTTAATAAAGATAACCTTTTTAAAATATAATTAAGTAAAGTCTTTATTATTATTTCTTTTATAAGGGATAATAATAAGTCTTTAAGGTAATCTAAGATAATTAAGGGATTATAAAGAAATAAATTATATTTCGCCTAAGCGCTAAGGATTATAAATTTCTTAAAAATCCTTTTTTTAATCTCTTAAAAATAAAAATAAAAGTTAAATTTTCTAAAATTAATAATACTATTAATAATCTCTTAATATAATATATTTTAATACTAATACTTATATATATTAAATATATTAATATTAAGAGATTAAAAAAATATATAATATATAGAGGTAACATACATATATAGCGAACCGGATAGCAAGCAAACCAGACAAAAAATCCCTTAACCTATACCTTCTCTATTTAATTAATTAATTCTTAACCACCCAGTATATCATAGTCTAATAAAGAGGTTAAAATCTTTCTTATACTTTAAGCCCATTAAAATACCCTAAAATTAAGTCTTAGAGGTACCGCAAAGCTCTACTAAGTCAAATATTTAATACTCTTTAACCGATATAATAGTATCTAAGCCCGAGTTAATATTATTCCTAATTCACGCCGACTATCTAATCTAGAGGAATAAATCCTTATTCACTTTATTCTCGACCTAGATTCACGAGGATTTCCCCCTGGCTTTATAGTATTAAAGAAATAGCTAATTAATTACTTATCGACTGCGATGCGCTACTAATCGGCACGCGTTAGGCTTTAAACTTTATCAAGTGATACCTAGACCTCAAGACGCGGTTTTTTTAGAAATATAACTACTAGAGAGCTAAGTGCGAAGATTTAGCTATTATCCGGAAGTGGTTTACGCTTATGGCGAATATAATCGCAAAGTATGGCATCTAATTAGATGATTTCTATAATATTAATAAGACTGGCTTTATAATAGGCATAATTCAGAGTAGAATAGTCATCACAGGCATAGATAGGCGTAGAAAGCTAAAATTAGTATAGCCTAGAAACCGGGAATAAATTATAGTTATTTAGGTGATTAATGCGGATAGCTAAGCGATCTCGCCATTCATCATCAATGCGGGCCAATATTACCTCGCTAATTGGTACCGAGATAGTAACCTCCCAGGCGATTAGGCTATTACAATGACCCAAAATAGCTAAACTAATAATAATACTAGTCTCAAGTGGCTAAAGCACTTTGACTGATATATAGCTAAGCGATTAAATAATTACTATTATCTTTTAATCCTTAATAGCTATAAAAGTCACTACTTAATTAAATTCGAGAGATATTATAAAGAGAATAAGATTATTAGGCTTTATATATTACCTTATTTATCTTATATACTTTAGCCCCTTAATATTAGGTACTTTAGTATACTTAAGAGCGCTTATGGCTAAGAAATAAAATATCTAATTAAATACTTTATAACTTATGTTTTAAAGACTAAGTTCTTTCTAGCCTTCTACGCCGTATTTTAGGCCACTATAATAGAAAAGAATATTAAGTTAGCCTTTAGAGGGGCTAGGCTTATTCCTCTTAACCCAGAAAGTATAGTCTTAAAGCTTAATATATAGCTATGGACTCTAATACTAGCTAAGGAGGTAGCTAAATCATCGACCCCTTAGGTTTTAAAGACCCCAAAGACCGTGCTTAAGGCTTAATCTTAGTTAAAATACCTTAAGAAATAAGTTATAAGGCATAAAAGTAGCTCCCTAGAGTTAATCCTAGAAGCTATATAGTCTTCTTCTAAGGGAATAAAGATAATTATATATAAGGTTACCTTACTTAAGGCTAGGGTTAAAGAACTTAAATAAGTAAATAAGATACTAAGCCGGCGCTAGAGGGCAAAAAGGACCTAATTATAAAAAAGAGGGGTAATAATAGTAGAGGAAGGAAGGCAAGTAATTAATTAAATAGATATAGATGCGTAGGTAGTGGCAGAATTATTAAGGAGTAGTGGTTAAGGAAGGTTAGCGCGACTAGGTATTTAGTATTATAGTATCTATAGTAAGCCCGGCTATAATGCAAGGATATATTAGGTAGTAATTAAGATATCTAGGGAAGAGTATAGCGAGTAGTTTTAATTAATTAAATAGCGCGCGGTATTTTTATAGCGATTTCTATCTTAGAGGTTAAGAAAAGTATCTAGTTTACTTGCTATCCGGCTCGCTATATATGTACGTTAAGGGAAAAAATATAATATTATATTAATAATAAAAAAAAAGATTTCTTTTATAAAGTAATTTTTATAACTATTTATAAGAAGTAACTTAATATTACTAAGAAAAATAAGTCTTATAAGATACTTAAAGTAATAAATTTACTTATATAAAAGAATATTTATAATATAACCTATTAGATTAATTATAATAATTACCTTTTTATTAAAGTTATTTTAAATTATTAAATTAAAAAATTAATACTAAGAAGAATAAGAAATAAAGTAATAACTTTGCTAATAATAGATATTACCTTAACCCTTATAATAAAGACTAAGTTATAAGAGTTAATTAAGATAGCCTCTTTAATAACCTTAAAAGTCTATATAAAAGTCCCTTTTTTAAGGTATTTAATCTAAAAGTTAGTCTTATTAAAGTTTTAGGTATTTTTAAGCTTTATATTAATATTAATAATTATATCTTTTTAGCCTTTATAAAAGCTAATAATATAATTATAATCTTATATTAATTTCTACCTTCTATTATAAGTATTACTTTTAGTCTTTTTAAATATATCTCTATAATACCTTATAAAGCGCTTAGCCTAATATCTTAAAGAAGTCTTATTACTATTACTTATAGCTTTAAGTATTATATTAGCTTAATATTATATTATATAAAGTTATATATAATAACCTTATATAATATAATAATATGCCTAAGTTAATATTATATTCTCTTTTAATATTAATAATAATATATAATTATTATTATATTTAATATATAAATAGGCTCCTTAAAGATATAATTATAATCTCTTATATAAGACTTATAGCTATTATATAGCCTTTATAATAATATAATAAAAGCTAACCTTATATAAGTAAGTAGCTATAATAATATAAGCCTTAAGGTTACCTTTAGAAAAGTAAGAAAAATTAAGCTTCTTAATATATAGATTAATTTATTTTTAAATAATATATTTTTTACTTATTAATATATCTAATAATATATTTATATTATAAATAAATTTAAAATTATAAATATTATAAGCAAGTTATATTATAAGGTTATTAATAATAATATTACTAAGTTATACTAATTTTATAATAAGAAGGGATTAAAAGTAAGGTTATATAATAAATTAATTATAATATAAGAAATATTTATTAAAAGAGAGGTATTTTAATTAATAAACCCCTTATTAAGAGGAATAACTAATAGGGATAGCTAATTTTAAGGCCTTACTTATTAGATTAAACCCTATATAATAGCTTAAAGGGTAATTATATACTTTTAATATTAGGCTAAGTAATCTCTAAATTATAAATATATTAAGCCTAATTAAGAAGGCTATATTATAGCCTAAAAGAGAAAAAAGAGATTCCCTTAAGAATAATAATATAAGTAATATATATAAGTTTAAAAATAAGCCTAATTTATTAATAATTAAGAATTTTATATATAAATTAATAATTATTAATTAAAATATTAAATAAAAAAGTATTTATTAATTACTTTTTAAATAATAATAATAAATATAAATATAAAATTAATATTTAATAATAATTAAATTATTTTATTTAATATTCTTAAGATAAAAATAAAAAACTAAGATTTATAGGTTTATATTAATCTATTAGCTAGAAATAAGCCTAGCCTTATATTAAATCTTTTTATAAAACTAAATATATAAAATATAAAAAGAAAGGCCTAAGGACTAAGGTAATAATTACTAAGAGAACCCCCTTAATATAAGGCTTAAATATTATTTTTTAAAAAAAGAATCTCCTCCTTAGGGCTAATATAAATAATAGCTAAAAGGCTAATAAAATCTTAAAAGTCTTAAGGCTAATAATAAGAGGCTATAAGGTCTTAGGGTATTATTAAGTATATATCTATAAATTAAATAAATATAATAAGTTCTTTAAGGTTAAGGTATACCTTATAGTTTATAAAGACTAATAAATAAGAGATAACTAAGATATATATATAGCTATACTTATAGATATATTATTTAAAACCCTAATAGCTATTATTAATTACTTTAATTATAAAATATTATAATATAATATAATTAATATTTATATATATATCTTATTTAATACAAATATCTTTATAGAGATATTAAGGAAATATTAAAAACTAAGTAAAGTATAAAAGCTTTAAAAAGCCTTATATAGACTAAAAAGGTTTCTCTTATTATAATAATATTATTTTAAGAAAAATCTCTTAAGTAATAATATAAAAAAAGTATTAAATAAGAATTATTATTAAATAATTAATAATATTATTTTATTCTTTTATATAAATAATTATATTTTTTATTTTTTAAAATATAAATAAAAAAAAAGTAATAATATTAATAAAAAATCTATAAGAATTATATTACCTTAAGAGAAGAAAACCTTTTTATTAATTTCTAGAAATAAAAGTTATATAAAACTAAGAGAGCTATTAATTATAGCTCTCTTAAGTTATTTATATTAATAAGATATATTATTTTTTCTTTAATACCTTATCTTAATTTAAAATAATTATCTTAATAATATAAAAAAAACTCTTTTTTTATAATAAATTAATATCTCTAAGGAGTATTAATTTATACCTAAGAAAAGTAAATATAATTATATATACCGCGGTAATAACTTAGTTAGATATTACTTTTATTATAAATAAGCTTATAAGATTTAATTAAAACCTAGGCCCTTAATATTATTAAGCTATTAATTAGGTCTTATAATATTTATATTAAACTAAGGATTATACTATTAGCTTTAAAGTAAATTAAGAATTTAAAGAAGACATATTTCTTATAGCTATTAATATAAGCTTTATTAATAATATAAAAAATTAAAAGAGCTCTTAAGTATTTATTATAAGGCTATTTAAAGAAATAATTACTTAAAAAATAAATAAATAAAATATAATTATTATATTTATTATAGAGATAAAGCTTTTAATTCTTTTATAAATTATTAAAAAGGGTATTTTTATAAGCTAATTATTATTTACCTTAAGAATTAACTTTATAAGACTAATAGCTTAATAAGGTTTAATAATATTAGTTAAAATTATAATTTAATATAATAATTAATAAATAATTTATTATATTAAAATAAAGCTTATTTAATTATATATAAAGCTTTATTATATAAATATATATAATTATTAGCTAAGGTAAGAGATTAAAAAGAAATTTTAAAATAAAATATATTTTTTTAAATAAGCTTATTATTAATAACTTAATAAAAGTATTCTTATTAAATAAGTTTAAATAATCTTATATTTAATTTAGCTTAAAAGATATCTTAATAAGGCTATAATAAAAAAAGAACTAAGAGTTATTAAATTAATAAAAAGAAAAAAATATATAATTATATAATACCTTTATTAAAGCTATTAAATTAAAGCTTAAATAAAGAAATAAAAAGCTAAATTATTAAATTATTAATTATAAAGGCCTTAATAAGAGAAATTATATAATTATATATTTTTAATAAAAGTAAATAAATTAGAGCTTAAAAAAGGCTATTAAAATTAAATTATAAAAAAAAGAAATATTAAGTAAATAAATAAAAGATATAAAATATATTATAAGTTTATTATAAAAAAAATATAAGGCTTATTTATATTAATAATAATTAAAGCTAATAATAAAATAAACTCTTTTTAATAAAGCTAAAGGCTTATAATATTAAAAGACCCTAGGCTTAAAAAAAAAAATAAATATAAAAAAAGAAATTAAGAAAATAAATATAAATAGCTTAATTATTATTAAATAAATTACTACTTAAAGAATTATTCTTATTAATAGTAATATACTACTACTAAGAAAAATAGTTTTTTAGAGCTAGCCCTAAGGTAATTTATTTATAAATATTATAAACTAAAGGTTTTTTAATATATAAAATAATATAATTAAGAGCTAAGTTATTATAGTAAAAAAATAAAAATTATAAAAAATTAATATTAATACCTAGAGTTAATTTATTAATATTAACCTCCTTAAGATAAAAAATATTTTTATAATTATTAAGTTATAAAATAGCCTCTTTAAGAGTATAAATAAAGGAATTATTAGAAATATATAAAGATATAATAATTATTATATAAAATTATATCTTAGAAAAAAAAAAGCTTAGTGCTTATTTATAAAATATATAAATTAATTATAAAAACTTAAGGAAAAAAAAAAGATATATATTAATTATAAAAAAAAGAGGGCTAATAATTACTAAGAGAAAATAAGCTCTTAAAGTATTATTTTATCCTTTAAGGTAGCTTTAATAAGGGTACTTAAAGCTAGCTTAATTAGGTACTTAAGAATTAAGTTTTAAGTAAAATTATAATTAATTAAAGTAATAATTACTTATTTAATTTAATAATAAGATTAATTATTATTTAAGTTATTATATTATTATTAGAAGTTCTTTATAGCTATTTAATAAGCCTAAGTTATACTTAAAAGCTCTAAGGGTATTTATAAAAGATTAATAAAAATAAAAAAAAATAAAGATTTTAATTATTTATTATATTATATCCCTTATAATTATAATTATAAAAAATATAACTTTTTAGTTTATTATTAATTATATATAATAAAGTAAAATCTTAATAAATTTAAATAATATAATAAAAATATAATTAAAATTATAAAAAAAATAAATTAACTTAATAATATATATTATAAAAAGAGATATATTAAAAAATAATATTAATATTTAAATAAAAAAAAAATAAAAAAAAATTATATTTAATTAAAAATTAATTTTTATAATATTAAAACTACTTAGGCTTAAGTATTTTAAGCTTTTAATAAGAATTAAAATAAATAAGTTATTATAAGTATAAAAGAAATAAAAGTAATTTTATTTATATTTAAATAATATAAAGACTTAAAAGAATATATAAAAATATCTAAGCTTTAATTAAAAGCTATTTTAATAAAAAAAGCTATTTTAAGATAACCTTAATAATATTAAGGTAATACCTTTATATTAAAGGGGCATATTAGATTAGACCTTATATAATAACTTAGAGGGTAATTATATACCTTTAATATTAGGCTAAGTAATCTCTAGATTATTAATATATTAGGCCTAATTAGGAAGGCTATATTATAGCCTAAAAGGGAAAGAGGGGATTCCCTTAAGAATAATAATATAAGTAATATATATAGGTTTAAGGATAAGCCTGACTTATTAATACTACTAAGCACTCTATTTAGAGCATTAAACCGCGCGTTTTCTCATTACTCTTTTAGAGCCTCTCGTTTGTCTTCGCTGGCTATAACACTCGATCGAGAAGTGGGTGATTAGCTAGGTCGTGAATCAGGCTCGATCCGATTCACCCTTTGAGTAGGTAGGTAGATTAATCCTCTATAATTCTCATAATTTTAACTCATCATCGTAAGCGGGTTTTTCATGGCGCAGTATCCTAGCCACAGAAGAGAACTCAGCTGAAACTGAAGCTTGATTTGTCGAGAACGAATCCCCCCGCAAATCTCCAAATCTTGGCAAGGCCCCTAGTTTCCAGGAACATCCGAGTTTCTTAACCCCGGGAAGAAAGGTCCGTCGCAGTGTATAGTGTGAGAAGATATAGGGCCGCTCAAGCCTTTGGTGCATCCGGGGCGCACTAAAGATACGGGGATATTCCCAATGTCTTCCGGTATCAAAGCCCCTTCCGTAGGCCCCAGTGTTTGATTCAAAACAATGAAACGGCCTTGATGAGAGGATGTAAGATATACCTATAGCTAAAAGCTATAAGCAGCTCGTCTTTCCCGCCCCGCCCCTTCTCTGAAGCCTCCGTGGAAGATGATAAGCACCTGGCGTCTAGCGGATCGTCTGGGAGACGTCCGAAGATATCTGCTGATATATCTTGACAAAGATTTTTGTGGAAGCCGGTGATATCTGTCAATGTTGGTCTAGTTGTGTCTATATCCCATAATGGGGATATACTTTTAGCCACATAGCGGCCGTATTCGACATCAGTCTCGTATGGTTTGAACCACTGGCGGTAGAGAGCGTCCGAAGAGTGGACAGGAGACGCTTTGCATAGTCCAAGGTTTACCTCTTGTGGCTGCTGTAAGCATAAGGGTTGTCAGATCGAGGCTGCTCTCAGCAACCCGATCTGCAATTTGTTTTATCCAGTCCGAGCCCTAAACAATCACGTCTTGGGAGACAAATGACCAGTCCAATGTGATTCAAAATACTACATGCAGTTAAAGAAAATGGCAAAATCCAAGCACCCCCGACTCGTGTGCGTTTAATTACTCCAGGTGCGTATTAATTAGAACCAAGTTGATATACCCGTCTATTGTCGAAGGGAGGTATAGATCTGACTCCTTTATCCCATCAAAAAGTCCTTAAAACTCTTGTCCGAATGCAGGGTATCGAGGTGCGAGAATATTATCGCACGAATATCGAACGACATATGGGCTAGCAGTCGCCTCGTTGCTAGCAATCACTTGGCCGTTAGGGGTCGTGATAGTGAAGTAGAAGCCACCACCGTACTGAGCTTGGCCGTAGACAAACCGAATAGGCACGTAAGCGCCAGCGGGCACAGTAATACTGAAGGATGCCGACCCAGCGATGTGATCAGGCTGGTTGTAGCGAGCCTTGGCATCGGCATTACTCTCAGACCATCCAGCATAGGCCTTAGCACCAAGCCATAGGTAAACAGCGTCATTGGCGTAAGGGATGTTGAACTGGTACGTTCCTGTTTCACAGGCGTAGATGTAGCCGTGGTGGTTCAGGGCGAAGTAGTCCAGGCTAAGGTCTGTCGCTGAGCCGTAGATGGGACCAGGAGCATTCTCAGAGCCGGGTTGGTAGAGACCTCCAACATATGGTGTGGTGCCAACGTAAAGCGGGTTTACTCTCTTGAACGAATCGGGATGAAAGTTCGAGTAGGTGGTATCGGTGTTCTGGGCCGGGTTGCTGTAGTAGGCCCAATCGAAGCCGAGGTTGTCGCAAGAGATCGGGGTAGGGCAAGCCGTCGCGGTCGTAGTGGTTGACTCTACAGTCGTGGAAGCCGATGATGTGGTCTCCACAGCAGTAGTGGTGGTGGTGGCTAGCTCTGATGTCGAGGAGGCCACAGAGGTGGAGACCTCAGTAGTCGAGGTCAGCTCGGTCGTGGTATCGACAGATGAGATCACGGCCGAAGACGAAGACACAGACTCGGTTGACGAAGTGACCGCAGTATCAGTGGACTGCGTCGTGGATGGCCGGCAAGGCCCAGCCTGAACTGCTGTCAAGCTGGCACAGGCCAGAGCGGCGATGAACCTCTTGGCATTGACCATCATGAATGAAATGAACGAAAGACAGTAGTTGGGTTAAACGAAAGACTAGAGTGGGTTGGACAAACAAAACGGAAACAATAAGTCCCGTCTCGCAGCTCCTATTTAATCCGTCCCAGCCCATCAAGGGCCTGTTGAATTTGATGCAATAGTTTTTCGATAGTGGAGTTGCAATTTGGCCTCCGCATGAGACTATTGAGACTATCGATTTGGGCCGCCTGTTGCCCCAGCTCAGCTGGGTTACTAACGCGTTTTTGCGCTGGTGCATCGCTAGTGGCCAAACACTTATCCACAAAAAGACAGCGCTGACTGCTCACCGCTTGCCCTAATTTCAGTCATCGCGCCTGTTGAACCTTGTCACCAACCAGTGTTGATCTTCATAATGAATACGAAGCTGGTCCTGGCGGCTCTGATCCTCCACAAGGTGTGGGCACAGCCGTTGGGTAAGGCGTAGGTGCCCACAAGAACATTCTCAAAAGGTATAGCCTCAGCCCTCCAGGGGCCTGCTGCTTGCAGTGAAAAGAAAGAACGGGGACAAATAAAGATGAGGACTGACATGCTCACGCTATGCTACATAAAGCTGGGCTGAAAGATGTGATTCTGGTTTCGGTGGATTACATTTATGTAAATCACGTCCATGTTGTTGCTTTAATCTTGTTAGCTTTAGAATGTTGTGGAGACTGCTCCAGTGTGCGGCCAGTCTACAAGCCGTTTTAGTGACTGCCTCTCTTCAGAGTGAGAGACCTTGGCCTCGATCTCGTTGAGTTGTTGCTCGTAGTCGAACAGGCTCGTGACCTGGGAGAAACGTCTTAGGACACGGAATAACATCACAACTCATCACGACGTAAGTCTGCATGATTCTTGCATTATGAAGGTCACCACTCCATGACTAGAAGTTAGAGCACCAATGTACCGTATTTCACATGTCTAGGCATCCCTACTGGCGGTCAGATCCTACGTAGGTCGCTCGAAATCATATCACAATACGCAAACCTTGCATGACTTATCAAGTGATTTGTTGTTTCATCTAGGTTCAGTCTCTCATCGACGTAGGGACAGCGCCATAACCACACTCCGGTTCTAAACATTCTTCACCAAAGCCAGTCTACCAGCATTGTTCCTTTCTGCTTGATGGAACCCCTGGTAGTGTCACCCTATACTCGCTAGTGGTTGTCGCTTATCATGAAAGGTTGGCAATCATATCCCCCCTCATGGCTCTAGTTCTCACCGCACACGTATTTTTAGATGGCTGGTTCTCATTATGAAAGTGCATTTCATTATCATGAGAGAAGTACTCAAACGTATTAATATTGCGCCCGGTCAACGAAGAGGAATGAGATATAACCACGAATGCACACAAGTGGCCTCACTTTACAAGACCCAACCAAGTAAGACCCAAATCATCAAAAGCTTTTTAGTATATTTTCGTTCCAAAAGCATACTCACCAGTCAGTACGTCTGATATGCCGACTCGCCACCTAACAGCCACACCCAATCCAGCAGCAGTCCTTGGTTGGAACTATCCATTTCTGGTAGCCCCCAACGAGATTGATGAGGCATCTCATCAAAACTTTCTCCCATAGGCTGCATCTCAGGCAACTCTGTCAATCCTGGTAGCCCGGTCGCTATCGGATGGCTCCCAGACGCCTGGTTAATTGAGTGACTGACATCCATTGCATCGAGTCTGGGAGAAGGTACGGCTGAGATAATGGCTGCCTCTTTGCCTGCTTTGTACTCTAACAATGCTTCATCCCGGGCCATATTGGTACTTGACGAAGCACCCCGTCGTAAGCGTTCGACCTTGGCCCAACCAAAGTCGCGGAAGTCATACTCTGCGACATCTTGACCGACGAGCTGGTGTTCACTATCGCATCTTAGTGAGTTGACAGCATTCTAGTGATCAGTAGCATGAACTAACTCTCGAAAGGCAGCCAGATCATTGCTGGTGAGAAGATGCATGCAGTCGCAATGCAAAAGTCTATGAACTGCTTCGACATACTTGACACAGTTAGTGCTGACTCGCCAAGCCTACACTTGCACTAACCAATTGTCTGACAAATTCGGATCGGCTTGCAATCTCTCTAATGGCAGTGAGAAGGTGAGGAATTGCCTCGACCAGTTCGGGCGCTTTGGGGTCGGTGAAAGGATCGACTTCAGCCAAGCGGCGGCTCAAAGAGAAGGACTGGGTGCCCGAGGTCAGTACAATATAGCAAAGCTAATCATAGCTGAAGTATAAACTCACTCTCTAAAGCCACGTACGAGTGAACTCCTATCTGAGGATCAAATTTGATGCCCGCCTTGAGCCCTTCCGAAACCAGCCCAGCGATCGGCAGGGCGTGCGAGATCCTGTTTTGCCGCACTTGTGGTATAAGATCCATCTTGGAGGGATCACATTGATATATCATCAAGCCAGCTCGGCCCAAAATGATGAACAAGTTGTGGCGCATGACGTGGAGGAGTAGAAACGTGATCAGCCTGTCCCGGTGGACAAACATGTTGTCACTGTTGAAGTGGAAACGCTTCGGTAACGCAGCGATCAGCTCTTCAATGTCGACTCGAAGGGTATCGAGTTCCACCGATAGTTGTTCGGCGGTCTGTTCTTTATGTGAGGCGCGAAAAGCAAAGTGCAGTGCTCGTCGCCGTGTAGCTGCCGTGCGTAAAAGATATGCTGACATGTCGAGCGGTGCTCGTTCAAGGTTATCAGGGAGGATACCTTGAGGGTTCGCAGAGTTATCAAGTGGCTCAGTCACAACATTTTCGTTACCCAAGAATCTCTCCTGCTCGCAAGGAAGCTGTAGCCGATAGGTCTTTTCGTCGACAACGTGGAAACCATACCGACCGCCATCGATGATGCTGTCTAAGAAAAAGGTAGACCAAGCTACACGGCGGAGAGCCTCGCCGGATAGAAGTGGCGAGAGGCGTGCGTTGGAGGCCAGGTTTGGTGTATAAGTTCGGTCAAAGGTTTGTAAGGACATCATCTGCATCATTCTAGGAGGGTCAGAGCTTTGTAATTGGTTGCAGCTGTGATTATTACCTTGCGCAGGCAGACCCTAGTAGCCAAGCAGATGTAAAGTTGCCTCGATTCAAGTCGTAGTGCTGAGCCAGTAAAAGACTCTATCACAACGTCAATACTTTCTTCACATCCAGAAGAAGAAACTAGCAGTTCTTACCATGAGTTGGATGACGCCAAAACCTTGGTATATAGCAGGGAGAAGAGACCTGATCGCCGTATCCGCCCAAGCATCCGCCTTTGCGAGGTTTTCGGTGCTTATTTCCCCAGCAAAACTAAGATAGCTTAGCAATTCTTAGGTGCAGAAATGGGAGGTAACCGGCTGAGACTCACCGCTTTGCGCTGGCGATCATTAGAAGAGTCAATTCCCGAGGAGCATTGCCTTTGGCTAGCAGACGCTTGAAGTGAAGCTGGTGAATGAATTCAAAATAGCCAAACTCTAAGGGGAGTACTCAGTCTATGTTGCTAAGAAGGAGTTCTTTCATGAGTAAACTGACGATGTACTGATGAGAAGTAGAGCTGGACCAAGTCTTGAAGCTCTTTACCTGTCGGCAGCTCACCCCCAGGGGCTGTTAGTTCCGAGGGTGTATGGGCGTCAGACTCAACAATTTCGCTTTGGCCCGGTGATTCTATAGCCTGGTGATCTATTGTGTCGACGCTTTGTTGGCATCATACGCAATCTATAGCCATGGCGTTGCATCTCTCACATGCATCTTGCACATTGCCAACGCACTTGAGCTATAGACATTTGATCAGTCGCCGTCATGGTAACCTATATCAGCTGTAAAAACGCACCTTTTTGTCTCTGCAAGCCTCACAGGCTGTTGCATTGGGTCTTCTCTTGGCTCTCTGCCTCTGGGTTTCCGTGCTTGACCAGTCGCATGTTCGGCTTCCTTTGAAACATTGAGTGCATATTGGTTTCTTTTCATCACATTTCACCTACAGCGCCAGTAGTCAGAGCTTTAAACTTGGTCGATTGGCGTCACACCGGTCGTACCTTTCTGTGCCGGCAAGTCCGACATCCCGTTCTTGTCCGATGGATGAAGGACCTGGGCTTTGGCGATGAGGTATTGAGCGAAGATGCGGTGTCCATGGCCTTGGTTCATCCATACAGAGTGGCCACTAATCCAATCATGAAAGTATTGATGCCCTGCCACGGGCTGAGTACGAGATAAAAGAGAGGATGAAGGATGAAGAATGAGAGTCTGGGCCGGGCACTAGACTCGGTTGTCGGACGGCAACCGGAACATGGCCCAATCACAGCCTAGTATGGTCCGGAAGCAAAAGGGCATGACTAATGATTGCTGGCTGTAGGGAACAGTCTGACAGTTAACAAAGCCCCTGAGACTGGCACAGGGAGTTGAACACTACAGATTTTATGATCATTAAGTGAGAATATGATTTGGTTCAAGGCATGCGTAATTTTAGACTACTGGGCTAATGCTATTCTGAACCACAATCTCCATTACTACGCCCAGCGAGCATCAACCTTGACCTGATGGACATATACATTTAAGCTTCTACGGGTGCAGCCCGGTTTTTATCATCATGATGAGCCGAGACAGATAATTCGGCATCCTTCTCTCCTTCAAGCTGTCCAATACGACGCTCAGGGTTGGAGAAGTGAACGTTTTGTGGGCGGAACGGGTTAAAAGGTGTCTCAAATATGGCGTCAATCTCTTCAAGTGCGCGTCCCTGTTCAAAGGAAGACATTATTAGCAGCAGATTTAAGTGATACAATAGGGCCAACTTACCTTAGTTTCTGGGAGAAAGAAAAAGGTATAGAAAAGGGCCACACCGGAAACACTGCCAAAGACCCAACCGACACCAAAGTGAAGATCCCTGATGAGGTATGGGATCACAAAGTTTGTGACGAATGCCCAAATGACATTCCATGACGCACCCAGAGACTGCGTCTTTTCTCGTAGCGCCGAAGTGGGAATTTCGCCACCGAGAAGGTAGGAGATAGAGGCACTACCCATCTGCGAATGGTGTCAGTATTGCAAGCTGCCTCATGCTATGTTCGTGACTCACATTGTACCAGACAGCAAAGAGCATAAAAGCAGCCACGATCGTGTTCTTCTCGGTGGCAGTCTTATCGGCTTTTCCACCAAGACCGGCCAAAAGGAACAGCCAAAAGGACTGGAAAATGTAGCTGGTCATGAGGGTGTATCGACGGCTTCAGAACCATGATCAGCAAGAGCGTTCAACAAGTCACCTAAACCATTGACTTACCCAAGATTGTCAACCAGATACATTGCTGGAATGACTGAGAGGAGACCAAGAACACTGGTAACGATGGGATAGGTAAAGGCCTTGTCCGCGTAGCCGTTCTCCTTGTAGAAGACAGTCTGGTATGTTGAAGTAAAGGCTTGGCGAGTGGTCTGTTTCTCTCGATTTAGCCCTCGCTCAGTGGAAATGATGGCATCATACTAACTTGCTAGAAGAAGTAGAATGCAAAAACGATCATGGTGCGGCGAAGGTTGTTTCCGCGCAAGAGGCCGAGCCATGGGCCTTTATGCACCTGTTCTCTCAGGGCTTCTTTGATGGCCAAGATCTCTTCGTCGCATCGACCCTCGTCGGCGTCGGCTTTGCTTTGGAGTCGCTGTAGAGAGATGACGGCGTCAGACTCACGATCCTTGGAGAGGAGCCAACGTGGGGAGTCGGGAATAAAGAAGACAAAGGCGATGAGGACTGGATTTTCTGGTTAGCTAACGGAACAAAAGGTTATAGACAAGTATTTGGTAACTCACGAGTGGGAAAGATGAATTGAAGACCAGTAACGGTTTTCCATCCCACACCATTGGTGCTAGTTGAGTAAGCCTTGTTGGCCCCTGTCGCAATAAGAGTGCCAGCGTTGAGGAAAAGCTGCAGAGAAATGACGACCAGGCCACGGAAAGGGGCTGGGACAATTTCGGCCAGGTAAGTTCTGTTGCACAAGTCAGTCAGATTCACGTCTCCAAACTGAGTAAATGAACACTCACGTCACATCCACCTCCACAAGACCGACCGAGATATAGACAATGACACGTCCGATGAGGAACTGCGCAAAGCGCCCGGAGCCGGCCCCAGTGTCGGCGGCGGTGATCTCCACTGGAGTAGCATGTCAGAAATCTGGCAAGAAAAGACATTGACCCATTGACTCACTGATGACACCAATGAACGAAATGACAGAGAGGATAACAAAGACCATGCGGTGGCCATATCGTTCGATAGCTGGGCCAGCGATGAAGCATCCCAGGAATTTGCCGATAAACGGGATAGAGGACATGATGGAGGTATGGGTGGGATCGAATGCATATTTGCCCGTCTCGGCGTTGTATTTGCCAAATTGGTTAATGAAGCCCTATCGCGTGTCAGCCATCTGGATATTAGTTCATCGATCCCCAAGTATTCTTACAGGATTAGCAAGAATGCCACCGAAAGATCCGGTATCGAAACCAAAGAGCATGTCTCCAACGAGGAGACAGAAGCAGGAAAATATGAGCAAGGGGGACACGGAGGACCATGCTGATCGTTGGCTCGCCATTGCGACGGTGTTGACCCAAGGTCAGGGGCAGTGTAGTAAACAAATGGTTGTCAAGTTGTAAACAATCGCCAATTGTTCAAGTTGCAGTCAATCTTGTCAAGAATCGCGCAACTGTCTTAATGAAGAACAGATGTTGGAACAAGGTTCACCTGTGGACAAAGACTCGTTTTTGTAGATCCAACCCCAGCCTCTAATTCAATTAGACTCGTGAACAGTCTGCTGGGTTCTGGGGGTAGCATGGCTCGAGATCCCCGCAATCTGGGAAGCGAAGGGGCGGTTCCGAGCGAGATTGTCAGTTTTCCGAGCGAGTGTGGAGTATTGTTCCGAGCGAGGTTCCAATTTCTGTGGTCACAAGGCCCCAGAGCCACTGCTCCGCTCCGAGCGAGGTTATTCACTCCAGCACGTTGTTTCCGAGCGAGAAAGCGTGGATTTATTTGACGACTCAAGCTCGCCTGTTGCCTGGGTCACGAAAAGTAACACAAGTTGATATAATTAATCGTGTCCCCTCAATTGCAACTGAACTTGAGATCGTTTCTACCAAGATACACCCATCAGGCCTCATCGTTGCTGACATCATGGGTAGCGCCCCTGAATCGACGCCCAAGCGTCCCAACTTCTCTTCATCCTCGCCGACGACCTTGTCAGTCCATTTGCCACTTGTTTCCACTCTAGTTGGACCAGGAGCTCAGTTGACCATTACCTTTAGGGTTTCTCCGACATTGGTTGCTATGGCGCCGAGATCCAGACACCCAATATCGATAGCTTGGCCTCCGAGGGCATACGTATGCTCAACCACCATGCTGCCGCAGCCTGCTCGCCCACACGGGCCATGCTCCTCAGCGGAACCGATGCTCACCTCGGTGGCCTAGGAGTCTTGATCGAGTACAAGAGGAGTGAAAGCGGAGCAAAGCGCTTCGGCGGAAAGGCCGGTTACGAGGGCTACCTCAACAACGATGTTGCAACTATACCAGAGGTTCTACAAGACAATGGCTACTTTACTGCCATGTCAGGCAAGGTCAGTGGCTTCAGATCGCGTCCTACATCAGATCTAGACTCATTATATCTTTAGTGGCATCTTGGTCTCCGTGCCTCCCAAGGACCATGGGAGCGTGGCTTCCAGAAGGCTTTTGCTATGCTGCCTGGGTGCTGCAACCACTACTGCTGGGAGCCAGTGCAAGAGAGGTTCCCAGTCGGTGGTCGCCCAGTTCACGCGGAAGAGGGAAAGAAGGTTGACATGTGAGTTCCGATTGGCTCTCTTGTAAACATATTCGTGTTTATCTTCAGTGACTGACAATGTTTCTTGCTCAGGACACCTAACAAAACCGAAGACCCGAACGGATTCTACTCGACCGACTTTTACACAAATCGACTGATTCAATACCTCCAAAACCGCTCTGATGACGATAAATCGAAGCCATTCTTCGGTTTCCTTCCATACACTGCACCTCATTGGCCTTTGCAGTGCTCCAAGGCACAGCGAGACAAGTGAGTGCTCTTACAAGCCCCTCGAGGCAATATTGACCCTCCCTCAGATACAAGGGGATGTATGATGACGGCCCACACGCTCTACGTGAACGCCGACTAAAAAAGCTCGTGGAACTTGGCATCATTGACGAATCCGTGGTGCCGCACAAGGTCGAAACGGAGACAATGGGTGTTGGAGAGTGGGATGAGCTCACACCAGAAGAAAAGAACCTATCCAGCAGGGCTATGGAGGCATATGCCGGCATGGTGGACTCGATCGACGTCAATGTCGGAAAGGTAGTCGAATATCTCAAGGAAACTGGGGAATACGACAACACATTCATTGTGTTTATGAGCGACAATGGAGCCGAAGGTGCCGCGTAAGTGTCAATGGCCCCTGAGTTGGACTTGAACTAACTATTGTCTCTTCCCGACAACAGCATGGAAGCTGTTCGTAAGTAACACCACATCATTAGGGAGACGCCCCTGCTAACTACTGTTGCAGCTGTAATGGGAGATAATATCACCCGCGCCATTCACCAATATTACGACAACTCGTACGACAACATTGGATCTTGGAACTCCTTCACTTGGTAAGCCTATTTTACATGACATAAGAGCATCGATTAACCATATTATGTTCAGGCTCGGCCCTCTTTGGGCTCAGGCATCAACAGCACCATCGAGGCTGTTCAAGTGCTTCCCCTCTCAAGGTGGTATCCTCGTCCCTTGCGTCGTCAAACCGCCCGCGGATACGTTCCTGCCCTCATTTTCTCCCGGCTCATTGAACCGCTCCTTTTCCACTGTCATGGACTTTGCGCCTACCTTCCTCGAGTTAGCTGGAGTATCCCTCCCTCCAGCCTCTGAGAAGACCGTGTCTACAGAGTTGGGGAAAGGCTCGGCCACCACCAAGCGCAGCATGACCACCTTCAGGGGTAAGGATGTACACGCGATGCGAGGCAAGTCCTGGATCCCACACTTTGCTAGGGGAAAGAAAATCGAGGACGATGAGGTCTGGGCGATACATTCATCCTCCGAACCCGTCGGGTGGGAACTTTTTGCGCGCGGTGCACTAAGAAAAGGAGATTGGAAGATTGTACACTTTGATAAGACAGAGGGCGGCGCAGGAGAAGGTGACGAGGGCTGGGAACTGTTCAATGTTGCTCAAGATCCGGGAGAGACAACGGATCTGGCCAAGACTGAGCCGGAGAAGTTAAAAGAACTCCTGGCGCACTGGGACGAGTATATTGTTGAGTGTGGCATTGTGTGGGGAGAAGTGGCTTCATCTTCGGGTGTCAGCAAAGATGAGGCCCCGCAGCTATGGGAGGACGAGGTCGAGCTTCAAAAGGCATGGATAGGTGCCAGAGGAGGCGATTGTCCAGTCGACTGCAAATAGATGCTTAGCAATGGAAAGTAGAGATAAAAATTCCATTCTCTTCTAGTGGGATCAAAGAGGTATATTTTCCAGGGATTTGTCCCAGCCGCCCAACTTAGAATGGAAGAAAATCCCAGTTTTGTGATTCTAGCTGGCGTAAGTTCTTGTACCAAAGCTAAAATGGGGGATATGACCTTGATATGACCACCAGTCAGGCACGCCATGTTCCTCGCTCTGCCACATAGACTCCAGAATTCTCAGAGTCTGCTCCATATTCTGTGATTTTACTACGCTGAGGAAAGTTAGGAAAGTGTCTCGCACCGCCTGTCGATCCGTCGCATCAACAGCCTCACAGCCTGCAGCGAACAGGGGAGGCGTCATGGCGGTTGCTGGTGAGGCTCCAGGTGATGGCGTTATTGAGCTTGCCCCTCGAACAATAGCGTGCACTGAAGCTTGCACGACTTCAGAATTTGATGGAACTCCACGTACTCGCCTCTCTACCAGAATGCGAGCCATGGAGAGGTAGGCTTCGGTAGAGGCTGTAAAGTCGCGGACGTCACTCTCGGAGAGCGCTTCCCGAACCCCGGGATAGAAGTTGAGGCCGACAGGAGAGCAGACGACTTCGCGGTAGATTTCTGTAAGCTTTTTATGGAAATCGTCGGCAACCAGATCAAAGTCTGTCTGAGTTAGAAATGAGATCGCTTGACGAGGTATGACCGAGAGCTGTTGTCGTCGCTCCCATGCCGATGCACCAATTTCGCGGAAAAGCAAGGCAAGCCTGGTAGGAAACCCAAAGTAGTCGTCACAGGCATCGAGAGCGAGTTGTCCTGGCTCTGATATTGTACCCAGGATAGCGTCCTGTGTGACACATTGGCCTGTGACAAGACCAGAAGTGGTGATGGCGGTGAGTGACTCAAGACTCAGGTACCAGCGCGACAAGAAAGTTATGATGGCTTCCAGTTCCGCACTAACCCGCAGGGAACTTGTTGGTCCGGAGACGTGTATGCTGGTCAATAAAGCCTTTGCACCTTCAGCATGAACCCGCCACGATCTGGGTTGGACATCTCCAGAGGAAACGCTCACTAGACAGAGCATCAGGGACGCCGCCAATAGGCTCGCCTTGTTACTGCATGCCCGTCGCGGTAGCTCAGTCTGGAACGCCGATAAGCTCATGCCCACATATCTCGAAATAGACGTGTCAAGAGTAGCGGCATTTCTCCGGAGGCCTGCCTGTTGAGCCGGCGAATACGCCAAAGTAGCATAGAGGAGTGAGGGGGTCTGCAGGGCCAATGGAACGATGGTGTTGCAGAACAGGCGTTGGCCATGTTGAGAAGAGATGACGATGCATGACGCCTCGGTCACAAAATGGTGCAGCAGAGCGCGCTCCGATCGTCGCAACCAAGAGAGCGGCTCCAGTGCACGGAGAATGCGGTCATCTCGGCTTCCGATTCCCTCGCGACGGCGGGCTTTGCTACGGCGTCGGTGTCTCTGTCGTCGGTCGTCGGCAACACGTTCCATTTTGGGCTGGGGAGGTATGTGCATGTGTAGGGGGGAAGATGCGCAGACGGTGGAGTCTGGGGAGTCTGGGGTACAAATCTGTATCCGCCTGCGAGGACATTTCCAGGCACACAGATGGAGAGCTGGGCTACAATAAAGGCAAAAGCGAGGAAGAATATAGCTGCTCGAGTACCACTCTCGCTTGACTTGTTTGAACTCGAGTCCTGCATGGCGACAAGTAGCTGGTAGGGATCCCAGAGGGGAGCCCCATTGCCATATCCTATAGAACTAGGGTTAGTTGGCTTTTAGAGAGCAATGTTGCAGACTTACGCTTTTGAGTAGCGGCAGTCACTAAGATGCCGCAGATTCCGGTAAAGGTAGTCGTGAGAACAAATGAGGTAAACTGGCTTGATACAACCTGGCTTGGCCTCTGGGCGAATCTCGTATAGTCGTTCTGATTGAGAACGCCCGCTGCAGCTGCACCGAGAACACTCATCATGCCACTGCAGATAGCCCAACCAAGGGCTGAGCCCTTGAGAACGACGCTATCATCAAAGGCATCACCGAGGCTCTCTCCAGGTCCTTTTGTGCCAAGAGCCCAACCCAAGAGAGCAACAAAGGCAACCAATGACAAACCGGCGCCGGCATGAAAGTAAATGCGGAGCTGGTGTGGCTTGAACCAAATAAAGACGCAGCAGATGACGTTGAAGATGAAGTATCCCACAAACTCTGCGCTGGTGATGCCTATATTCTCGGGGAGTTTGTTCGGAATGCGTCGGTCGAGGGATGGCCAAATGGAACGGAGGCAGACAAAGACCATCTTGCCACCAATGACGGCCTGAACGCCATACCAGACGAGGGAGAGAAGGATTCGATTCAAGACGGGAAAGTAGGCACCATAAACACCTAGACAGTTAGCAACCCAGGGCTTTTACTGAAGCCGATACATACCCCAAACTGAACGACTGATGACGGCATATCCGAGATGACTGACGGCTCCCGAGATGGAATTCAGGATGGTAAAGAAGCCAGTCACAATAGAACCGGCCACGATAACAATAATGGCCTGCCACCAATTAAGGCCAACAGCAAGAAGTGAAGCTCCAGTCTGGTAGGTGCTGATGTTGACGTTGACTAGGAACCAGAGCTCAAAGAATTGAAGCCATCCTACAGGTCATTAGTTGGTCGATTCAAAACTTGAGGGATAAGCATACCCCATGATTGACGCTCTAGTGGAACAGGCTTCAAGTCCTCATTCACCCATGGAGTAGATTCCTGCTCCTCCGGTATCCGCAGCTTGTGTATGACACTGCGGGCCGAAGGCATGATCGATGATGCAGCAGGGTGACGCGTGGGTCGCTTGCAGTTGGTAATGATGGATTCAGTTAGCTAATGGAAACAGGTTGGATGAAGAATGAAACCTGAGTCGAGAAAGATATATTAAGTAGCTGATCCATGGTACAGACGAGATCAAAAGCTAGCAAGTGTAGCCGAGCACCTTGGACTAGCGGCTCAGAGAACTGTCATGCCCTGGTCCATGATCCACGTTGAGATTAGCTTCAACATTAGCCGAACTTGGTGGCCGGTGATAAGCGCTGATACAAGGACGAAGGAATTCCTCGCCGATGGGCTATGGAAAGCCTTGCCGACCTGCTGATTCCCACAACGTCAGGGGACAAGTCTGGATTTGGACTGAATTGAGTTGAAGCGTCCCGGGAGAAGAACCGAGCGGCGGTACTTATTTATGTGGCCCCCTGATAAGATGAGAGAGATGCCAACAAAGCAGGACAAATACTTATCATTATTCACACTCATTCATCATGTCAAGCAAGATCTACCGAATCGGCGTCGATGTTGGCGGCACTAACACCGACTGCATCATCTTGGGTACGAGCGAGAGCGATTAAGCAGGCGCACGCTAACTGTTGACAGACCCCTCCAAGTCCAAGGAGTCAGAACGAGGTATTATCTGTTCAGTTAAAGCGAGCACCACCCCTGATGTCACAAGCGGCATCAAGTCGGCAATCGCCAAGGCCCTGGAGCAGGGAAATATCCCAAGAGATGCTGTAGCGGCCGTCATGATTGGCACCACGGTAGATTGTGCCCATCGTCTCCCCAAGACTTGAACTGACACGAACACTAGCATTTTGTCAATGCTGTAGTCCAAGCTGACAGCCACAACCTGCGCAAGGTTGCTGTCTTGAGGCTCTGCGGACCTTATACTCGTGAGGTGCCGTCGTTTTGTGACTTTCCCCTGCTCTGGCACGGATCATGAATGGATACACGGCATATCTTGATGGAGGCCTCGAAAGTCAGTGAACCTCTGTACTTGATGTTTTCGACATTAACAGTACAATCATAGTCGATGGACGTGACATTACGCCGTTGAGCGAAAAGCAAATCCGGAATGAATGTGTCAAGATTCGAGAATTAGGCATCTCTGACATTGCTCTCGTCGGTGTATTCTCACCATTGGACACGACTGGCCGCCAAGAAGAAAAGGCCAAAGTCATCATTCTTGAGGAGATTCCTGGCGCTGATGTTGTCCTCTCAAAAGACAGTACGCCCCCCTATTTCGTTTCTTCATGCCTTGAACTAACAGTGCGTTTGAAAGTCGGAAACATTGGCTTCTTGGAGCGAGAGAATGCGTCGATTCTCAACGCTTCTATCATCAAGTTTGCTCGCAAGACCATCGCTGGGTTCGTGACTGCAATGAAGTCCCTTGGGCTTTCATCATGTCCCCTTCTCCTCACCCAGAATGATGGTACTCTTATCGACACAGAAACAGCCAAGCGGTGTCCCATCCGGACATTTTCTAGTGGTCCTACGAACAGCATGTCTGGAGCATCATACTTGGCTGATCTGGTCAGTGAGAGTAAAGGTCGTCAAGTGATTGTTGCCGACATTGGAGGAACGACGACAGATATCTGCGCCCTGTAAGTCATACTACTTAACGGCGGAACAGATACTTATGCTCAATAGCTTGCCATCTGGCTTCCCGCGGGAAGCTGGCGCCTGGGTTGAAGTCGGTGGCGTTCGCTGTGCCTCTCCAAGGCCTGAAGTCCTGTGCCTTGGCCTTGGAGGTGGCACTAAGGTTCTCCAGAATCCGGATGGCAGTGTCACTGTTGGTCCTGAGTCTGTCGGTCATCGTCTGCTCTCGGAGGCGCTCGTTTTTGGTGGCACAACATTGACGGCTACCGATGTCGCTGTGGCCGAGGGCAAGGTTAATATTGGTGATGCTGCACTGGTTAGCCATCTCAAGGGCACAAATACGATTCAGAAAACCCGCCAGGAAATCAAACAAATTCTAGAGCGTGGTGTCGACAGCATGAAGCTCTCTGCCGAAGATGCTGTTCTGGTTCTCGTCGGTGGTGGCAGTATCGTCCAGATGGATGAAGTCAAGGGCGTTGCCAAGATTATCCGACCCCCTTGAGTCTATTCTACTCACCCCAGAAGCATACAGAAGCTAACTCGGTACAGCCATTTCGATTGTGCAAACGCTGTGGGTGCGGCCATTGCCAAGGTCTCAGGTCAGATTGACACAATCGAGATACTTGAAGGAAGGGATGAGCAAGAGATCATCGAGTCCACCAAGCGAAAGGCAATCGAAGCTGCTATCGAAGCTGGTGCAGACCGTGATACGGTTAAGATTGTATCACTGGAGAACCTGCCCCTCGAGTACAGCGCGGTCAAGGCAACTAGACTAATCATCAAGGCGGTAAGATCTGTTGTTCTCAGGGCCAAACGTGACTGACGCAATAGTAGGCGGGTATGCTCAGAGTTGGTGCCTTGCTGCAAGCGACTACCGAAGAGCCTAATGGTGTCTTTGAACCGACAACGAACGGCCACAAACCCGAAGTGGAACAGAAGTCTGACGACTATGCCACCAGCGCGTCCGCCTCGATCAAGATCTCTGACTACAAGCCAGAAGTCCTCTCGGACGGAACATGGCTAGTTTCGGAAGCTGACTGTGAATTCTTGGCCACAGGTTGCAGTGTCGTTGCCTGTGGAGGCGGAGGACCTGGATACAATTGTTACCTGGCAGCCCGTGCAGCCTTGCGTCAAGGAAAGCAGATGCGGGTTGTTGATATCAGTACCATGCCAGACGATACTCTGGTGTTTGGAACCAGCACTTATGGGTATGTTTGATGCTACTCTGACTTTATCCAAGCTAACGCTACACAGTGCTCCCGCTGTGGTATCTGAGCGGTTGCCCAGCGGCACTGAGGCCATTGACGCCATAGATGGGGTGTTGCCATATTTTGGAATCGATAAACCGGGCGCAGTGATCGCGGTAAGCCTGTCTGGTGCCGTGTCATGATCTAACCACTGAGATGTTTCATGCAGGACGAGATTGGTGGTATGAATGGCCTACGACCGTTACTAACGTCGATACACTATGACGTTCCTACAATTGACGGTGACTACATGGGCCGCGCATACCCACGCATCTATCACAGCACCACCTATGGTAAGTTGGTGTCCTTTTTTTAGGATCCCTACTAACCCTGGTTAGTCAACGGGCTCTCTATTGTCCCCTGCGCACAAGCAGATGGCATGGGTAACACGGTAGCCGTGTCCAAATGCGAAGACCCGGTTCGACTAGAAAAGCTGCAACGCAAGGCTGCTCTTGAACTTGGACTCTTGAGCCAGATGTCCCAGTGCGGCATGCGAGTTGGTGACCTCAAGAAGTATGCTGTTCTCGGTTCCACGTCGCTTGCCTGGCATATCGGACGTGCCATCTATCAAGCGCGACAGGAAAAGACAAGCATTGTAGACGCTATTGTAAGTACTTTTCAGGAGAGATTTGACGGAACTCACAGCTGTCAGCTCCGAGCTCACCCTTGTGGACGCCTCTTGTATACTGGAAAGATCATTGATGTCCGTCGTTTTGTCTCTGATGGTGGCTACACTGAGGGTTCCGTCCGACTTCGAGCGATCGGAGCAGAAGAACGCGAGGTAGGAGAGACTGTGTGTACCGAGGCTCGAGACATGGTGCTGCCATTCCAAAACGAGTACCTCTACGCAGCACTTCAGGATGAGAAGCAGGAAGAGGTGATCTGTACAGTCCCAGACCTCATCAGTCTCATTGGAATGGATGGATACGCTCTGGGAACTCAAGATATCAAGTACGGGCTCAGAGTCAACGTGATGGCGTTTGTGGGACATCCTCATTGGTAGGTCATTCTGATGGCTGGCTGTTACCTTTACTAACATGCTGATCCAGGTATACTGAGCGTGGTCTTGAACTGGGAGGACCCAAGGACTTTGGATACAAGGATATGAAGAATGTGTCTGTAGCGCCGACCTATTACGACCCTCCTAGAGTGACAGACATGTTTCGGCCAAGGTGACGAGGACGAATGAGTAAATAAAATTCGCACTGAGATGTGCAATAGAATGAAGATAATAAAGTTAAATGTAAGCCTCAATTTGTGGGATACTCATGTCTTCCTTAATCAGCCACCAAGACATCTGCCGGAGTCACACACGCCTCATAACTTGTCGACCAATCTCGGTTCTACAGTGAGATACATGCCCATCATACGGTCAAATGGTTGCTATCTTGATTTCCTGCTTCTCTAATGTATCTGAACTGTCTCTGACCTTTACGAAACCTCGTGTATCTGGGCAAGGATTGATCTCGACGCAAAAGGACACAAGTCTCCGACCTGTCGCTCATGCTTTGACGACAATAGCTTCAAATAGTATATAAGTCGAATGCATGAAGAGAGTTTTGAATGGGAAGAGATCATTCTCAGAACTCCTTCAGTTGACGGGGGATGGCTTTGTCCCTCTTCCACCGAGCTAACCGGTGATAGGAAGCTCAACACAAACCGTTAGGTAGTCCAAATATGGTAGGTAATACAACAAAGAGAGTACATAGAAGTAACAGCCTCAGATTTGTTTGCAAAGTACAAGCTAGTTGACGTGCCTCCGGCAAGCCCGCGAAGGACCACTTGACTGGAAATGACAATGCCTGCATTGGTCTTGAAACACAGAATATTCTCAACGAGAAGCATGGGATTCGCCACCTACCCCGAAGCAACCGGAGGATATCATCCGTAAACATGTAGTAAAGACATGCATAGGCCCGTTAGCAGCACGTTAGACCATCAAAGGTTCGCCACGGCGGTCGTTGGATACAGCTGCACTGCCAAGTTAGCTTTACAATGGTAAGGCAAGGCTTTTGGCGATACTGTTAGGCCAGTTCTTGCCGCCTCTACCTTGATCCAGACCCAGGGAAGAGATCACCAGACCTATGTGCCGACAGCGTTTATACTAAAGATCGTCAGTGATAGTCGCACACCGCCCAGCAGCGCCCTTTAATGATTTTCATAATTAGACTAATCTCTTATCCAGAGATGCATTCGTAGCGAAACAGGTCGAGAAGAGACCACGGTGAAGCCGCGATCTTCAAGGCAGTAGCAATGGGTTCCAAGATGTATGTAGCTAGGGCACACCACTCGTCGCAGTGCCCTTGCCAGCTGGAACGAAATTTTGCGGTCCTAAGGCGGGATAGTTTTGATCATCGGCGGCCCAGGCCTATTAGGAATGCGCCTCATTGCCGTCTCGGAGACCGATCCGTAATCCTGGGCCCAATATGATTCCCCAATCACAGCCAACCTAAAACATGCATGGCTGCTTGGGGCTTTAGTAGATCTCGGACTTTTTGAGAAGCGGCGATCACTACTGTATTCGTACATGTTGAATATTTAGGCAAGTGATTTGACCCTCTTCTGCCCTGTCTCTTCGGCCTTATGACTGTCCAGTCCCGAAGCCACGCCTATTGAAGGTATCATGGAAAAGGAGTTTACCAGGGCCTCGAACTGGACATTTCAAGACAAGCTGAGCATGCAATGTCTGAATGAGCCTAAATTTTACCTCATGGGCCTTGCGGCAGTGCCGAATTGGTCCCTGATTTCTAGAACAGGGGCGCTCAGGAGAAGCTTTGCTTAGCCGCTGAAAACAGCAGTGGCTGTGTCTAGATCGCTCCCGTGGTAGACCACACCTGGAACCTTCCCCTGAAAGGTTGAACGCCACGAACTTTCAGATTTAAGCTTCTGATAGGGCTCATTTGTCTCGCTGCTTTGGGCTTAGCCATCGCATCGAAGATGCCCATCTCGGCCAATTCCATCGTTATTGGCCACCACCACAATCTGCCTAGCAATCTATGGCGGCCTTGGTATTGAGAAGCCTTTATCCAATATCTGAATAAATTCATCTGGTTTCGGCATTCGAAAAGTGCCCATCACTCTACTTCGTCCAAACCCACCTCAACATGCACTTCTCATCGGTTATCGCTACAGCCCTCTTGCTGCTCAGTCAGCCGGCTTCTGCCCAAAACATGACGGAAATCTGTGCTGGTGCCCCCGGCATCCAAGGCTGTACAGGGGCTATCAAAATCCCTGTTAAAGCCCAGTTGAAGACTTGTAGAACCAAGTACTATTCGGTATGCACAACCTTTGACTACCAGATCATGGCTAACTCGGACGGCAACAGATTGATCCCTGCAAGACCAAAAAGACCTTCAGGTATCCTTGCCCCATTTGGAGCGACCCGTTTAGAATGTGTGATGGCACAACCTGTGTTCCTGGTATGTCTATGCTTAGATAGCGGATTGGGCCCATCAACTCGAGGATTAATCTAATACTTTCTCAGGCACGGTTGAGAAATGGACAGATGCTCCTTGCGGAATAAACGTCATCACGAAAACCGTTTCCGTTTGTCAATCCATCCGAGATACCTTGGGCGGCGCCGGGAGCTCTTTTATTGACAAAGCCAATACCTTGTGCAATTGTCTCCCCCAAATGCTCTGGCTGGTCAACTCTGGGAGGTATGACAGCGCCTTTAGACCAGACGGTTTGCTCAAGGTCGAGTCGGATGTGGTTACCAATGTTATTCGGCTGCAAAATGTAAGTTTCCTTAGAGACTTTGAACCTCCATGACTAACTGTTGTAGTGTTTCCTTGAAAAGGAACTTGGAGTTAAAGACAATCGAAATGAAGTATATGCCAAGGAACTCACTCCCAATGACGGCTGGCTAGTCTTTACCGCGCCTGAGGTATGATTACATCTCCCCCTAGAGTAACACTTGCTCACAACTAGACAGATCACTTCGGCAACCTATGCAGAGTTAGCCGTGGCTGTTTCTCCTTGCCTGACCGGTGTTGGGTGCAATCCAATCGCCGTAACTGCCTTTTTTACTCGATATGTCAAATCTGCGGTACTCGGTATAGGTTTGCAAGTAGCAAACTTGCTTCTCGGCTGGGTAGAAACATTTGGCTCCATGAAGACGAAAGTCTCGACGATTATAGATGCAGCCAACACTATAAAAACGTCCGTCGGTGCCCTTCCTGGCAAAGTAGACACAATCAATAAGACTGCTTGCAAGGGAAAGCTCTGCTCTGGCCCCGGAGTTTCTGCTTTTTTGAGCAAAGGTATTTGCTGCCCGATCACTATTGTGTGAATTCACTGACTGTAGATAGTTAACAAAGCTATTGCTGCTGCACAAGCTTTGCAGAACATCCGACAGTCAGCTGACAAGGCGGCGAGCGCTATCCCAGAGATGATCAGCATTGCGGACAAGGCCATCGAGGTGACCAAGAAGGTCCCGAATTCGGGCTTCTTCATGGACCTCATTCAAAGCGGTTCCTTCACAAAGGTTACAGACATACTGGAATCCATACAGATTGTCAAGAAGCTGCCAGAATCGGTCAAAGAAATCGAGGCTACTGTTGGCCCTGTCCAAGAGCTCGTTTTCAAGTATGAGCCACTTGTCAAAACAGTTTCCGCAACCGTCAAAGAGGTTACTTCATTCTCTTGGACTCCGTACACCAAGGAACTTCAAGCAGATTCTTCGGGAAAGTTGAGGGGCTTGTTGACTGGGCTTCAAAATACGATCCAATTGCAACTGGGCGAGTCACTTGATGATCTTACCACAGAGATCAAGAACTTGAAAGATGCTTTGGCTACCTTTCCGGTCAGCAAAAGCAAATTCGATTACGACGCTGATGTGACCTACTACAGCAGGTGGTCTGAAGTCTCGGTACCTGCGCCATGCTCCAAGCAGAACAAGGCAAACTTTGAGCTCTCTGGATACAAGACCTCCTATAATTACCCCAGCTTTTACCGTTGCGATTATGGACCTCAGCGAGTTCCGTGGCCCAGGCATTTTGTTCCATACATGAAGATTAAGATGAGCTAGATAGAATAAATGACTTGGAGTTTGGTGTTCTTTGAACCTTTGGCAATCTGCACGTGAAAGCTTTCACAAAACCACACTCACTTTATGCTTCATTTCTGTTTTAATTGACAACTTAAATTCATCGGTCTCGTTCTAAGACTGCGGTTTGATTACGCTTCTCTCAGTACAAGGGAGGGGCAGAAGTGGAAGTTGTCAAACGAGAAAGGAAGAAACATGACTGATTACTTGAATCAGATCAGAGCTTAGCTAAACCAGAGACAACCCCATCATATTCACATTCTCCAGCCAAAACGCCATCTCCTCGGCACACCGTGCCACAGTCGCACCATCGAGTACTCTGTGATCTGCACTCCAACTAAACACAGCCTGTTCTTTCTCGACCAGTTGCCTTGTTCCATCATCGCCTGTCTCAAATGCAGGCACCTTTTGTGAACGACCGACGGCCAGAATCATCACCATAGGCGACATGATGATTGGTGCCACTACTTGACCTCCGATACTGCCGATATTGCTTACCAGCATGGTTGCACCCTTCATGCTATCCGGGCTTAACCGGCCATCCCTTGCTAGAGTGTTCAGACGATCGATTTCTGCGGCAAGAGAGATGATGGAATGGCCCTGGACGTTTTTAACCACGGGAACAACCAGCCCTTTTGGAGTATCCATAGCAATGCCAATGTTGTGTGATCCCTTCAAAGCCAGTTGAGGCTTCGCACCCGTCTCGTGTACCAATGAAGAATTGAGCGTAGGATACTTGGTAACTGCTTGTGACAGAGCCTTGATAATGAATGGCAAAGGCGAGAGCTTCTTGGCACCATGTGCTGTGAGCTGGGCCAATGCCTTGGGGTTGCTGAGAAACTGCTTGCGAAGCGACGTCAAATCTGTCACGTCGACAGTTTGAGTATATAGGAAGTGCGGAATTGACAGAGATTGTGTCATGGACTGGTACATCTGGTTCTGAACAGGAGTTAGGGGGACAATGACATCCTCTGGTGGCGTCGTGGTACGTGTTTGTTGGATCCCTGTCGAATCATGCGAGGGGCTCTTCGCTGCTAGATGCTTTTGGACATCTTCTTTCAAGACTCGTCCGCCCTTTCCAGTCCCTGTCACTTCAGAAAGGTCGATATTGTGCTGTTTGAGTAGATGCCTCACAGAAGGCAGCATGGTGCCACAGTTCTTAGGTGTCGAAGATGCAGGTTGACTTTGACGTTGTGTCGCTGGGTCTGGAGTCGAGGGTGACGCAATTTGTTCGGCCACGGCATCCAACTTCTCCAATGGTTGGATAGATCCTGCAGATTTTACCTCCTCTATAGGGGAGCTGGAGGGTTTCGTGTCGTTGGCGGTAGGATCATCGTGATCGTCGACTTCAATATCCATGAGAGGCTTCGAAAGGGTTAGTACGGTGGTATCTTGAGGACAGGCAGGTTTACTTACTGCACCTACTGCTGCCATATCATCCACTTCATAATTAATCTTCTTGATTGTTCCATCGTACCGAGAAGTGATCTGGGCTTCGGTGAGCGATTGTTGGTCTACCTAACTCATAATGATTACCTCGACCGAAGCCTTGTCCGACTGGACCTCGCAAATAGGATCAAATTGCTGTACTTTGTCCCCTGCTTTAACAAACCATTTGATGATCTGGCACTCGGTAATTCCTTGGCTCTCACGTTAGCTCTCCTGAATGGTTGTCTACAATGATTCAGGGGTCTTACCTTCGCCAATGTCGGCGAGAAGATATGGCTTCACCACATTGTGTGTAAGACTTGTGTGAAAGAAACGCCCTGGTAGGGACAAACTACCAGCCCTGTAGAGTGTGCCACGATGTGTGATCAACCTGCCTGGGAGACTAGCAACAGAACGGCGCAACATTTTGGGCAATTGAACTAATTGACGACGTGTAACCAAAGCAAAGTTGGAATCTTTCCTCAATACTTTAACAGAGCCAGCTGAATCGATTATGACCTTCTCGATATCAGCCTCTTCCCGGAAGACCGAGCCAAGACTGACTTGAGCCGCCAACATATGCCACCGCTAACCGTCGGCACTTTTTTTAATCACCGTCTTTCAGGGGTCTAGAGATCGCGCAACTACCACCGGGAATAACGTCTCGGGGAAAGATATGAATGCCGCAGGTTGTTTGATCCTATTACCGACGCTCCGCATATCGGAACACATGGGAATTCGCATTGACATGTTGACATTGACATGACAGGTCCTTGTTAGCCGACGTGACCCGCCCTAAGCCGAGTATGACATTTGTAGGGCATTCTTTACTTGTGGAATAAGTGAAGCTCAAGCCGTCTTGAAGTCCAGTCCGTAATATTTGCAGTTGGAACTAAACATCACAAAATGACAGTCCTGATACATCGATGCCGTGGCCACTTGGCGAATAAAGGATTGGCAGCGTATTGTCGGGCTCTCAACGCGCCAAGATCAGCTCGATGGAGTTCAACGTCGACTTTCACTCCCCAAGAAGATGGCCAGTAAGTGTTGTTCCATATCTGGATTTCCCAGCTTGTATTTCTTCATGATTGACATTGCAGACCACGATTCCCCGGCGCCATCAACAGCTCCTTTGTGCGGACAATGCAATGGACCGAACCATCCACGATCCCCACGATTCCGACGTACCGCATCATGAACTCCAACAGCATTATCGAAGATGAGAGCCAGATTTCATCCGAAGTCACACCCGAGCGAGTACTCGGGTGGTACAAAAACATGCTCACAGGTATGTCTTGTTGGGATTCCGCAGCATACGCTAACCATGCAGTCAACATCATGGATGGCATCATGTTTGACGCACAGAGACACGGTCGTCTGAGCTTTTACATGGTAATTTTTGTCGCGCATATGTCGCTCTTATGCTTATTCTATTAGGTCTCCCATGGCGAAGAAGCTCTCATGGTTGGGTCCGCAGCCGCCTTGGATGCCGGCGACGTCATCACCACCCAGTACAGAGAACACGGCGTTTTTCTGCAGCGCGGATATGAGTTGAAAGACTTTATGTGCCAGCTAGCAGGAAACCACAACGATCCTGGAAAGGGACGTAACATGCCAGTTCACTATAGTGGAAAGAGCAAAGTTAATATTGTGAGTCTTCAAGCCAGCCCCGTTTGATGAGGAAGCTGACGCCCTGTAGCACGCAGTAGCCTCTACCCTGGGCACCCAGATACCCCATGCCACCGGCGCCGGATACGCTCTGAAGATGGAGGCTCTCGAGAACCCTGACCAGGCGCCAAGAGTAGCAGTGTCATACTTTGGCGAGGGTGCTGCCAGTGAGGGCGACTTCCACGGCGCACTTAACGTCGCTGCTACACAGGATGTTCCTGTGATCTTTATCTGTCGTAATAATGGCTTCGCTATTTCGACCCCAGCATCTCAACAATACCGCGGAGATGGAATTGCTGGCCGCGGAGCAGGTTACGGCATCGAGACCCTCCGCGTCGATGGTACCGATATCTTTGCTGTGTACCAGGCAACCAAGGAAGCTAGAAGGCGAGCGCTTGAAGGAGGGGGACGACCGATCCTCCTAGAATTCATGAGCTATCGCATTTCGCATCACAGCACAAGCGACGATAGCTCAGCGTATCGTTCTAGCAGTGACGTGAGCTATTGGAAGTCCGATGATCGCCATCCCGTCGCTCGGCTACGCAAGTGGCTGGAGCACCAAGGTGTTTGGGATCAGACAAGAGACGCCGAGCTGCGGGCGCAGCTTCGCAAGGACATTATCCGGGAGCTTTCAGAGGCAGAGAAGGAAAAGAAGCCTGCGCTTCGTGCTATCTTTTCTGATGTCTACGCCGAGTTGACTGAGGAAGCGGAAGCACATCGTCAGGAACTCAAGAGGATTATGCTCAAGTACCCTGAAGAGTACGATTTTGAGGAGCATGAGGGGGGAATTGAAGGTTTATAGTTGACATACATTGTGTCCATAGTCTCATTTTTGTTTAATTAGCCTTTGTTTCAGAGACGAATGCATCGATATCGTGTTTTTCACTGTATCATCTTAGCAGGCCTTCACTTGTCTCTCATACGGACAACTGCTAATAGAGTTTTATATACGAATATCACTGGAGGTTTTCCAAGTATGCTGTCAGCTTGGGTGGATTAACGATTCGGTGTAGTCCATGTCCGGCCGCAAACTTGGGGTGCTGAGGGCCAGCATTGCAGTATGTCTCGGCAGGTTCACACTCAGTCCGCAGACGATCAGTGCACGTCATGTGAAAAACGGTGGATAAATGCTTTAAGATTTTGAAACAATAACTATAAATCGTACGCATTCTCAAAAGCCCAAAAGGTCGTAACAGCTATCAATGCGACTGACAGCTTGACCTACTTCTCGCTACACATTGTTCCCACCTGAGGGCTTGCTCTAATAATCGTTACTCTCTAGAATTGCATCGTATACCCCTGCGAGGTTTTGTTAGTGCAAGCATAGCAGAAAAAGAGAGAGAGAGCTTACTGGCGACATCTGGGAAGATATACTTCTCGTAAGCTAGTCCTGTATGTGTTGTCCACCCCGCCACTCTCTTCACAGGTGCCTTCATTTTTAGTAGATTATGTTCTTGTATCGTAGCTGCAATTTCAGAGCCGACTCCAAAGTTCACCATACTCTCGTGGACTACCAGAGCACGCCCGGTCTTGGCAACGCTATCGAGGATTGTCTGTCGGTCCCACGGGAAAATGGTTCTCAGATCAATAAGCTCGATGCTTAGTCCAGGACGGTCTCGCTCAGCGGCCTCAATAGCTGCCATGCAAGTGTACAATGGTCGTCCATATGAGATTATTGTGACATCGCTGCCGGTCTTAACAACCTCAGCTTTGCTAATAGGCAAGGTATACGACTCGTCGGGAACCTCTTCGACCGCGGCTCGATACAGGATCTTGGGTTCCATGAAGATGATAGGGTCTTGGGACTCGAGGATCGCCGACAGAAGCAGGCCCTTCGCTTGCGATGGGGATCGAGGCACCACAACTCTGAATCCAGGGACGTGGCCAAATAGAGACTCGGGCGATTGCGTGTGGTAGCTGATAAACTCGGAGTCAGATCTGGAGGCCGAGATATCGCTAAGCTTCAAGCTAGACTTACAGCGCGCCATGACCAACGCCACCACAGGGCATGCGGATAACGAGACCGCCGACATTGCCGCCTGTTTTACCTTCGCGATATCGAAACTTGGCTGCCTCGTTGACGATCTGGTCAAAGGCTGGAAAGACGTAGTCGGCAAATTGAATCTCAACCACAGGCTTCATGCCTTCCGCAGCGGCACCAATGGCTGCACCAACAATACCCTGCTCGGTAATTGGAGTGTTGAAAACGCGATGTGGCCCAAAGTCATTCTGTAGGCCAGTTGTGCAACGAAAGACGCCGCCAAAGGCCACATCCTCGCCGAAGCAAAGAACCTTGTTAGATGCGCCTAGGGCAGTACGCAACGCGTCGTTGATGGATTGAAACAGGTTCTTGCGTGTCGAGGGACCATCAGTCGGAAGACCTAGGGTTTGGGAAAGAGTTTCTCGGTTGTGATGTAGTAGAGGAGTGTTTGCGAAATCGACTGGAACATTGAGCCTTCGAGGTTTGGCAGCCTGTGAAGCAAAGCGACGGACGTGCTGAAAACCCATCTTGCTTCGTGACGCCCCTGAGATTGAAGCCATGTTGAAGGTGAATATCAGTCAAAATAAGATTGCAAAAGAAAATATTCAGGAGCTTGGATGATTGATACCAAGCCAGCAAGTCACACAGCAAGAGTACCCTATATCCATAACATTTCCTGCTTCCCTGCCACCATCCTGTATCCTCATCCTCGGTCCAAGTGATCGGACATACACTCACATAGCTGCCTCCGAAATCACACTCGTGCCCGGCTCGTGATGGCTACCGACGGTCTTAAGGTCGAAGGCCGGTGTGATCTGCTTTCGTGGCAGCCTTGGTATTTTGGGCCGATTATCGGTTGTAGATTTACAGATAACATGAGCTGTAGATGTAGATAGGGCGTGAATGACAAGCCGGGGAGAGTGTGCGCACTCCGGAGATGACAGGGTTTAAGATTGCATATGAGGCGAACCACCGCGACCCACCCGTGAGACTAGTCTGAAGGCTCGTCCGTGTTATTGGGTGGACTAGTGGCTGTCATTATCTCGGGGCGATGTTTGTCCCCGAGAATCCTAGTTGACTCACCATCCCTTTCTAGGACTGCCCCGGCTTCGGAAGAGAGGAAGCTTATGAGCCTGTTTACTAGCAATCTCTCCCGGAGAGTGACAGTTTTCGAGTTCATTGTCATTGTGTCGAGTGCACTCAGTCTTCCATACCTGCAACTCTCACATTCACATTGACGCTTCAGCCGGCAATTTTCACTGTTCACCGACCACTTCACTTCCCTCCCAGAGACGGAGTACTGTTCCCATAATGATTCCTGGCCGTTGGTCTAGGGTGGCAGCGCGCTCGCCCACCACTTGGCCCTCAAAATGCTTTCCTCGAATGCGCACAGTTACAACTCAAACAGGCAGCACCAGGAGCCCAAACAAGCGCGAAAGACGGGTATGCTGCTCTTCTCCTCAGGCCTGGCGGCTGAAAAAAGTGTGTACGACTCACTACTAACTCTGAGCCCCAGTCGTTTGAGAGTAAGCGAACTTTGGCTTCCGAAGCAACGGCACAAGCAATCCCCCAATTCTACCATCCCCCAAGCGAACACCATGTGGACTCTCTGGATGACTCGTGAGTACCTAAGGATGGCACTTCTGGATTGTAGCTTAACATGACGCCTTAGATTCATCGGAATGTCAGGCGCTCAAATATTCCACGAGATGATGAAAAGACACAACGTTGAGTGCATTTGTGAGTCAACCTCTGGTCTTAAGTGTTTTCCTGGGCTAGCCACTAACAGGTATAGTTGGATACCCCGGAGGAGCCATTCTCCCTGTTTTTGATGCAATTTATCAGTCCGACTACTTCAAGTTCATTCTGCCCAAACATGAACAAGGGGCTGGACACATGGCCCAGGGCTATGCTAGAGCCTCCGGCAAGCCCGGTGTTGTGCTGGTCACTTCGGGTCCGGGAGCCACTAACATGGTCACTCCGATGCAGGATGCGCTCTCTGATGGTACACCGCTGGTCGTCTTTTCAGGACAAGTCCGAACGACCTCTCTTGGTAGCGACGCCTTTCAGGAAGCCGACACGATAGGCATAACGCGAGCTTGTACCAAGTGGAATGTTATGGTTAAGCACGTTGATGAATTGCCCCAGCGGATTAACGAGGCTTTCGAGATTGCTACGACAGGGAGACCTGGACCTGTTCTGGTTGATCTGCCTCAGGATGTCACTGTCGGTATGCTGCAACGGCCAGTCGCTGCGAAGGCTCATGTGCCGTCAAGATCGATTCGACATCAGATGGCGGCGATGGCAAGGGATCATGAGCTTGAGATTGACCTCAGACGCGTTGCTCGTCTGATTAATCTTGCTCGCAAACCAATCATCTACGCTGGGCAAGGTGTCATTCTTTCAGAAGGTGGTCCAGAACTGCTAAAGCAATTGGCCGACCGGTGTTCTATCCCTGTCACGACGTCACTGCAAGGTCTCGGCGCATTCGATGAACTTGACGACAAGGCCCTTCACATGCTCGGTCTGCATGGAACAGCATACGCCAACATGTCGATTCAACACGCCGATCTCATCCTGGCTCTCGGTGCGCGTTTTGATGATCGAGTCACCATGAACGTGTCCAAATTTGCCCCTGCTGCTTACGCTGCGGAAAAGGAAGGACGAGGAGGTATCGTTCACTTTGAGATGGTACCGAAAAACATCAACAAGGTTGTGCAAGCCACAGAGGCCATAGAGGGCGATGTTGGGGCCAATCTGAAGCGACTATTACCGTTGCTTGATAACTGTGCGCCAGAGAGCGAGAAGCGGAAAGACTGGCTGCAACAAATTGATCAGTGGAAGAAGAGATGGCCCCTATCCAGCTTTGACCGCGACTCCCGTCATGGCCTCATCCAGCCGCAGGTCGTCATCGAGGAGCTGAACAAGCTCGTCGCACATCGGAAGCAAGACATGTATGTCACCACTGGCGTCGGGCAACATCAGATGTGGGCGGCTCACCATTTACGGTGGCGGAAGCCTCGCTCCATGATTACGTCTGGTGGCCTCGGAACTATGGGTTTTGGGCTTCCAGCGGCGATTGGTGCCAAGATGGCACACCCGGACGCTCTAGTGATAGATATTGACGGCGACGCCTCGTTCAGTATGACATTATCTGAGCTATCCACGGCGGCGCAGTTTAATGTCGGTGTCAAGGTGTTGTTGCTTAACAATGAGGAACAAGGTATGGTGACGCAGCTCCAAAACATCTACTACCAAGATCGCTACGCACACACACATCAAGTCAACCCAGACTTTGTGACGCTTTCCGAGGCGATGCATGTGCAAGCTCGGCGATTATCAGACCCAAAGGAACTGGTAGAGGGTTTGGACTGGCTGGTTCATTCCAAGGGGCCGGCCCTTCTTGAAGTGATAACCGACAAGAAGGTCTGCGTGTTTCCTACCGTTAAATCGGGAGGAGGGCTCGATGAGTTCATTGCATATGATGAAGGTAGGGCACCCATCCATCCCTCTTAAGACCCAACTGACAGGTGTTTAGAACAAGAGAAACATCGGAGAGAACTCATCCGTCAGCGGACGAGTGGTGTACATGGCTGAGCCTGGGCATATGGTAGTGTTGGAACATGAGGGATTGGGAAGATCTGTATTTCCTGATGCGCCTACACTCTAAATCCAACATGATGGTGCGGAGATTGCTCTAAAAGAAAACGGGTGGGAATTCATTTACTCGGATGTTAAATAGCGATTGAGCATTTACGAATCACTGGTATTTTTGTGGGAATCTGGCACTCTATCCTCATATCACGCCAGGGGAATTAAAGGAGGAGAACGTACAGTTTGCCCAGAAGGGTCGCCGTGGTGCTTAGCTCTGTCATAGTCGAGGCTTGACTTGCCAACATCCCCGGGCGACATAGGCTGTGCCGTAATGTTGTCAACCATGAATGTAGGTGACGGGTTGCGACTCTTCTACTGCAGGCAGCAGAAGGTTAAAAAAGAAAAGGCCACTGTGCTAGCATTAGGATATGATGCTATGATGTGTTGACAATGTGTTCTTTGTTATAGTTGAAGCCCGGCCCTTGATAGGTTAACTGAGCTAGAAGATCGTAGGTGATGGGTTGGTATCTGGCGGAAGTGTGTTGGTGAATAAGAGCTTGACAGTGGCTGTAGAGAGTTGTGAGATGAAACATTTCAACACAGGATGCAGTGGATAGAGTCTGGCTTAAATAGATAACCGTCAAGTCCAAGGCGGAGGATAAGGGGTCACCTCAAAGCCTGGTCCATACAAACCAAGATCCCAGGATCACATGCCTTCCCGCATTTTGGATTGCCAGCGACAATCCTCGCCTCTAATCTTGCTACTGAAGCCCATATGTGCTAGATGAGGCAAAGCCATGGACCCATCTGTTATCTGCTGGGTAGAGAGAGGGCGAGGTGGTGGCCAGGGTTTCTGCATCGTTCGCGGGGTGGCTACACAAAATGAACCGTGTAGCTAGTTATGAGCAAGCTTGCCCAGGATTATGCAGGTGTGTTCGGCCACGGACGTGGTAACAAAGCTAACCGTGGCTCTAACCTGACCCGGTCAAGGCTAGCAATTCCTAGCTGCATTCAGTTCCTTATAATCAGCTTGGATAAGACATACCTATCGTGCTATTCAATGTCATGATTGCAACAAAGAATTCAGTACCAGCCACAAAAGGAGCCCAGGATTGCCAACGATTCCCAACTTAGCCGTCAGTAGATTATCTGTGGAAGCAGCAGAGTAGTCGGCTATTACTTGACTCGGCGCAAAATAAGTTCGGGGTATTGTCATTACGCCGTAGTAGGTGGTGGGCACCTTGGCTTGTCGGCGTCTTGTTTTTTGCCGAAGCGTACGAACGAACTAAAACCACTTAAATCAGAGTAAGGTCAGAGACATGCTTTATAGAAAGGATATTTTTTTTCCTAAGTAATTTAAAAATAGCAATTATGTCTGAATTATGAATATGACCTAACAAGCGATACAAATACAGCTTGTAAGTAATAGAACTTCCGTCAGAGAGCAAACTTGGGATCAGCTACATTTGTAAATAGTACTCTATAAAATAGTCACTTCGCATTAGTAACCTAAACCTAACTAGGTAATACCTCCAATACCCCTGCTCCTCTAATTCCCGTCTCCTCTCAGCTCTGTTCTCTATCTTTCTACATCCTCTCGGCCAGCTGCACAATGCCGGAATCTTCTGGTTCCAGCAGCGAGCGACGGCTTCGCTCAGCCACCCCATCCTTGCCTCAGAAAAAATCTGTTGCGTAAGATTGCACAGCGACAAAACAGACATCAAGCTAACTCCATTGCCCAGCTGTCGCCCATGTCATGTCCGCAAGATTCGATGTTCAGGAAGCAAACCATGTAACAACTGCACTCGCGAGTCCGAATGCATCTACCCAACACGAGATCGTCAAGTCAGAGTCCACCAAAGGTAACCTCACCTGTCCGATAGCTCCCTCCTGTATCCACCCCCATCAGTGTTCTTTGTCATTTCTCTGGGTTAAACAGTAAAAAAGCATCGAGAACTCTGCTAACATCACCAAGTTTCCTCGACCGCATTCTTCAGGAGAATGCAGAACTACGTGCCCGTCTACCCCCGTCCGAGTCACCTCCCGTCAAACCTGCCCCGACCCTCTCTCATCATGACCCGATACCGAACGATGACGAAGACGCTGCTCAGAACCAGATCCTAGAAGAGAGTGACTGGTTTGCTCACACCAGGAGTTCCGACACACCCATATGGATTGGCGAAATTGCTGACGCCGCGTTTGCTACTCGCTTTCGCCAGTTTGCTTCCTCTTCCAAGGCACCAAGTCATATCCCCCGCACTCAGTTTGCTTCTGATGAAGCTCTACGTGGTCTCGCGGCCACAACCCCGCCATGGCCTTCGCCTGCTTGCGCCAGGCTCTTAGTCGAGACAGCACTCCAGTTTCTACGTCACAACTACCATATTGTACGACGGAGCGAGGTTCTCGTGTTGAGCACAGGTGGCTTTGACCATGTCGGCCACGGGACCAGCCCAGCCTCCACAGCCAAGATGTGGGCAATGTTTGCCATAGGTGAACTGCGATCAAGCAAATGCCTAAACATGAACAATAACTTCCCCGGTTTGGCTTACTTTGCGGTTGCGAGTGATGCCATTCGTATGATCAACGAGAGGCCTCAACTAGAGGTTATCGAGACTCTGCTGCTTCTAGTGAGCCCTAAGCCTTTCCCACCCCACCTCCTTGCTGACTTGTACTCTTGGCTGTATACTCCCTCGAAACAAACCGTCGACATTCGGCCTGCACCTTCGTAGGCTCTGCCTTGCGACTTGCGACTATCATGGGCCTCCATGTCAACATCGGACCTGCCTACGTTCCAGATCCCGAGCTGAGGGAGCACCGTGTTCGGGTCTGGTGGTCAGTCTACGTCCTTGACAGGTTTCTATCATCAAAGATTGGCCTACCACTACTGATATCAGATGATGATATCTCGGTTGACCTACCATCAACGAATCCAGCTCTCAACTCGGGAGACTTTGGTGATCACGTCCATTTGATGGCCGTGGTGAGACTTGCTAAAATCGCAGGAAACATCTCCAGATCACTCTACGTCCGAACACCTCAGCGTGGGACGTTCCTTCAACGGGTAGAAAGGATTCGAGAGGAACTTGGTCAATGGAGAGACCAGCTGCCCGACCACATGAAGCTCGACTTTACTCGTGGAAGTGGCAGTGACATATACTCTCAGCCTGTCACGTCCCCTCTGCAACTCACATTCAACCAGGTAACTGCCCTTGAGCCTGCTCCTCCCACCCATGCATATCTAGATACTTATCTTTGCAATTATCGTCAATTCACCTGTGTTGACTCTCCTAGTTGTTGATACTAGCAACAAGACCAGTCCTTCTCTTTGTCTTTCGACGTCACATGGAAGGAAGTGTCGCGACCACAGCAGACACCAGTCTTCCTGGCCATGCATTAGAGATTGCTGACGCCTGTATTCACTCTGCGAGACAATCCTTCCAACTATTGTCGCAGTGCTGGGTGAACGGCGACTTTCACGTCTTCAATTATTCCTATGTTCAACATCTCTTTTCAGCTGCCGTCATTCTCGCGATAGCTGGTGCTCTGGGTCGAGAAACTTCGCAGAACGACAACGATGAGTTCGATCTTGCATCAGGCTTCCTCCAGCAACTGGAACAGAATGGCCATTTCGCAGCGATGGAGTTTTACTCTCACATCAAGGAGATTCGATCTACTCTAGAGAGAATGCGCTCGACAGATGGTTCCCTTCTTACATCTGAGAACTCTGGGTCACAGCCCTCTGTACAGACTTTCCAATCGACATTCAGTGACCAGACCATGGCAGCAACTTCACATGACGACGGCCACGGCCTTCAGTTTGTGGATGATTTGCCTTTAGACCTATCGTTCCTTGATGATTGGATTTACGAAAATGCTCTTCAACAACTATGTTGGGAGGAGCAGTTGCCCAGTAATGATTAGCTTTAATACAAAACATGGAGTTTACAGTCTCGGTGTTATCTTGTATTTGAGGTATTTCATGGTGCCTCACTCCTCCTTTAAGATGTCCCATCCGAGAGAGCGTCGTAGGGTGGTCGTGTTGGCGTGGTCCGTCAGCCGGGTGGATGGTTTCCTCGCGATTGGGTCTCGACTCTAATCTTCTATAATAAGTGTCCCTTCATACTTTCCAGACACTCTCTCTGTCTACGAAAAGGAAAGCGGCCAATGAACAAGATGTTGAAGCGAGGATGGCTTCCAAGGGGCCACTTCGATCACGCGACTACCACGACCCAAAACGAGGGGCGAGCAGCAAGAAGCTCTACGAGTGCTGAGAAAGAGGTCTCTTGAGAAATGGAGGAGATTTTCTTGCGTAAATTAATATTCCCTATCTGAACCTCCTCTCAGACATTGCTGCATTACCCCTTTCGCTGCAGCGTGTGATAACCAAGCTTCTCTCTCGCCTCGGCAATTGTAGAACCTCGGGATATCATTGATCTGATGCCTTCCTCACTCTTCTCAATTGTCTTTGCAAGGGCAGCCACCTCACGAGCCCGGTCCCGGGGCACGATAACAACACCATTCGCATCCGCCACCACAATATCGCGAGGACTTACTCTCACATTGCCCACGCCGATAGACTCATTGACACCTCCAACTTGAACTCGGTCCTTGCCCGTCCGCATCCATCGTCCGGCAGTAAATATTGGGTAGTTGTCGCTAATGGCACGATCGACATCACGGCACACACCATCAATGACGGTCCCCGCAATGCCTCGCAGACCGGCGTACTGGGTCATGATGTCTCCCCAGACGGTACAATCCGTGCGTCCACCATTGTCAATAACAACGAAGTCCCCAGGGGCCACGTCATCGATGAAATCACCCACACTACCGGGAGGGTTGCTAGCGGGCACGTAGCGCACCGTGAAAGCTGGCCCAACGGTGGTTTTTTGGTAGTTGGTCAAGGGCAAAATGTTGAAAGCCTGCCCTGGAATGCCAAGCTTATCAAGGGCGTCAGAGACTCCAGGAGTATCAGAATCGGCAAACAAGGCGACGAGTTCTTGATCCCCAGGGGCGGGTTTCTTGGGGTTCCCCTTGGGCGTGTCGTTGGTTGTCTGACCGCCGGAAGTCGTAATGGCATCGAATTGCTTGTCATGCATGACTTCTGCCACTGAACGACCGGTTCGAACTTCTTGAATCATGTTGGTCTGACGACGATCGATGCGTTCCCCCAGGTCTAGAACCTCCTCGATACGGTCGGCAGGTACAAAGACGGTTCCGCAATTATCAGCAATGACATAATCGTCTTGATTCACCTTGACACCTCGCATCTGAATTTCGGTTCCAGAGTCAAGCTGGATCAGTCGATTTCGAGCACTAATCATGGTAACACCACGACCAAAGACGGGGTAGGCAATATCTCGGCTGCCATCAATATCACGACTCATGCCGTCAATGACAGAACCACGGATCTTCTTGGCCTTGGCTGCGTTGGCAATGATGTCTCCCCAACACGAGATGCCCTCAGTGCCGCCGGCAATGACGAGGACACGGTCATCTGTTGTCACCGCGTCTATCACGGGTGTGATTAGGTGCACCGTAGGTTGGCTGCCCTCAGTCTTGGGCCCAACTTTGATGGTGCTGGCGCGACCAACAATCTTGGGACAATCCCAAAGGGGGCGCAGGCCATAAGTGGCTCCAGGGAGGCCAAGAAAGTCTAGCGCATCGGACACCGTGTTGGTGTCCAGCGCGAAAAGACGGTCGAGAATGCTGGTTGACATTGTGGACGAGGTGAATCGTATTTTTGTTCAAATTAGAAATGATAAGACATAGAATGCCAAACGTTTACAACATATCGTCAGCTTATATGTCAAGCAAAACACCTGCGAGGGTTCCTGTACCGGGCAAAAAAAGATAGCCGAATAGTTCAGGTCGGTCAAAAGAAAGTGGCCGACTGGATCGGCGTTGGAAACTAGACTTGGCCGAAGGCTCCACTCACATTCCCGGCAAGCACCATAACTCGCCGCTTGGTTTATGTGAAAGAAATTTTAAACGGCTACTTACCAAAGCCGCATTCCGAGTTGAGTAGCCATCCTGCTACAATTCTCTCCATTCAAACATCCAACTGCCATGATGTTTCGTGAAACGACGGAGATTGTTTTAATACTCGTTTCCACAGGGCTTCAATCAATGCCTATAAGAGAAACTCCGAGCTTTTCTCATAGTGGCTTCCAAGCATCTGGATTGTTTTATCCTCCCTATATTCTGTTGAATGCCCTCCTTACCTATTCGTTTTCATCAGCAACGAAAACCAACGACCCCAGTTACTCCTACAACAGGAAATATTTCCCGGCTGATTACGCTCCTGGACTAACTTCACAACGCTATATTTCGGGTGCTCGGGCTGAATAAATAAACCATCCCTGTGACTGGCATTCCATAGCCAAACGCGCCAAGATATTCGGGAAGCCTGGCTGCACCAAGTTTAGCAAGCTCAAAACCATTAACGTTCAGAGGCATCAGGGTCAGGTTTCTCTAGGACTACACAGACAAGATGTTTTAGTCATTGTTACTATGCACATACTTCTACTAAACTAGCTTTAACTGACTACCCAAATTTCATCCAGGACTCGTAGTTCTAGACCATAACTTTGCCTATTCTGACCCCAGAATATCGTGCAATGCAGCAGCAACGCTCTCCACATTGTCTCTTGTCACTGAGAAAACGTCAGGAACCAGAACCCTAAGCATAACGCAAGATACTTACATCCTGTCACAGACAGCCTCCCCGACGGAAGGAGATAGATGTGATGCTTCTCTCTCAACTCCGCGACTTGGGCGCGAGAAAGTCCCGTCATCGAGAACATTGCAATCTGCAAGGTGTTAACACACTGCTGCATTCTTTGGATAACCAGACTTACATCTGAAAGTAGGTGTTTCCAAGATCCCCGGACCTTTCTGCGCTCGAGTCCTTGATACATACTCAATCGCATGTTCTTCATGCGTTCACTCATTTCTACTAAATCTTTGAGCCACTGCTTGAAAAGGATCGGATCTCCAAGAATCTCAGCCACGATTCTCGCACCATAAGATGGGCAAGAGGTAATCTCAGCCCGTGAAAGCTGAGTCAGTAACAACGTCGTGTTTGCAGCGGCTTTGGGGTCTAGGGCAACAACATGGAGAACCCCTATTCTCTCGCCGTACAAGCCAAAGTTCTTCGAAAAAGACTGCGCAATGGCAAATTCCATGTCCAAGCTGTCGTAAAAGTGAGTTATCGCAAATGCATCTTGTTCCAGGTTTCCAGAAGCAAAACCTTGGCTGTGAAGGGTCAGCCGTCAGTCAGACTTGAGTACTTGAAAGACTTACTATGCCATATCAAACACGGCAAACAGCCCAATGTTTCTGCAGATGTCGGCAACAATCTTCCACTGGCTCTCTGTAAGGTCCGCCCCCGTTGGATTGTGTGCGCATGCATGAAGTATGACCACATCCCCTTTCTGGGCATCCTTGCGCAGAGTTTCCGTCATCCCTTCAAAGTTGACCTTGGAGTTTTCCGCATCAAAGTATGGATAGAATCGCTGTTGAACGTCTGGTCCAGCGAGCTTCCAAATCTCGGTGTGGTTGATCCAGCTCGGGTCAGAGATCCAAACCGTCTTGGGCTTCAGCCTGGTCGAGAGAAACAGGGCGGCAATGTGGTTAGCCCCTGTGCCAGAAACGGTCTGAATTGAAGCCACGCGCTTCAAGTCCCTTGTTGTGCCAAAAGCTAACTTCTGGGCGCCTCGAATCAAGCCTGGATGGCCAGTCAGGGGCAGATGTTCATGGTTGAGGCTGGGGTTTGCATGTATTCTCTCCTTGGCCTGTAAAAGTCAGCCCAGTCCCAGTTACGAAATATCAGCCAACAACGCACCTGTGCAACTGACGGTAGAATCCACGGCTTGGCGTTCTCATCGCGGTAGAACCCTGGGCATAGGTCAACCTTTTGCTTGTGTGTATCCGCTTCGTACGCGGCTACGAGCGAAAAGGCTGGGTCGGGTTGGGTAGGGGGAAGCTTGTCAAGGTACGACATGTCTGCGACTGATGAATGGGTGGCAAGCTATACACAGATGAAAGCTCGCATCGAGACAAGAGAGGTGCAACGCACTTATACAGAAAAACCGACCCGATTGCAAATACTGGAGGCCGAGGTCGGCAGCGAAGAGTATGGTGATTGATCGGCCACCAGCAGGACGCCGGTTGTCGGCTCGGCCTTGAGCAAGATGCCGACTGGTGGAGCTAGGCAAAGTCAACAGCCGTTTTGTTAAAGTTCTTTATTAACCAGCGGCTTGCCCAAGTGTTGTATCAAACACGCACATTATTTCCTGCAATTCAGACCAATCCAGCGTTGCCCAACACTCAAGATGGACTACCACTCACCCCTCACAACCACCGTTCACAACCCGCAATTACGGCTCCTCAACGCCCTCCGCGCCAATTCAAGGCCAATAATGACCTTTCTTGGACTTCCATCCTCTCGTACGGCTCAACTAGTAGCCTCAACCGACCTAGACGGCATCATCATCGACTGTGAGCACGGGCACATCAGCGACGACGCAATGCACAACTCCATCACCGCGATCTCTTCACAAGGCGTCTCCCCACTTGTTCGTATTAGGATGACCCACGCAGATCTGATCAAGCGCGCTCTGGACGCTGGTGCTCACGGCATCGTCGTTCCCATGATCAATACTGCCGATGACGCCAGGGTTGTGGTTCAGAATGCCAAGTTTCCTCCTCAAGGTTTAAGGGGGCAAGGGTCGGCATTTCCCGGATTCGCACTTGGTGTTGACATCCCGACGTATATAAAGACGGCCAATGAGACTCTCATTACTTGCCTGCAAATCGAGTCCAAGCTGGGTGTTGAGAACGTTGATGCCATATGTGCAGTGCCCGGCGTCGGTAAGCACTCACCCTCCTCATTCTGTTCGGTTGCCTAATATGACAAGACATGCTATTCATCGGGCCTAATGACCTAGGCCTGTCTGTTCTCGGATATGTTCCAGCCAAAGGAGACGAGCCCGAGTTTGTGGAGGCGATTGAGAAGATCGTCAGTGCTGCCAAGAAGCATGGCAAATGGGTTGGTCGGCTGTCAAATGATGGAGCTTCAGCGAAAAAGCATCTAGAGGTTTTTGATACCGTAGCATTAGGCTACGATGTTCGCGCCATTCAGAATTGGTACAGAGCGGAGCTTAAAACAGTACGATCATAGAATACACACATTAATTTAAGCCTCCCATGCGCTACCTTTCAGCATGCCCGTTTAATACACACCTGTCCTTAGGTAAAGCAACAAGTAATGTCACGCAACCTTCTCAGCGAAAATGACGCCTTCGGAAAACAACCCAATCACATTTGAGCATGTGAGATGCTTGGAACACATGGTACACGCTCCGCCCCTTTCCTGGATCCCGAAAAGTGGTACAACCAGTCTCTGGTCCTCTTTGGAACTCCATAAGACAAATCTCTAGATAAGGGGCCAAAGAGGAAGTGCAGACGCCTATGAGCGATGGCCCCTAGTTACTTTGAACCTTGACAAAGACGTTGGCCTCGGTGAGCGACTCCCTCTTCAATAGCACGTAGAAACCCTCGTTGTTTGTGTCAGTATTTCTTAAGATGCCTCGTAAAGGACCCAGCCAGAACTCGGAACGGATGCATACGCAATAAAGAACGCCTTACGCGTTCTTTGTTGGGGACAAGCTGGAGACCCTGGTTTCGCTGTCGAATCTAAAGCAGGCCTTGTAACTGGCGACTGGTCGAGGGCAAGGCTAAGGAACAGGGGCAAAGTTCTGTAAAGAGGGTAAGAGGGATATTGGGGTATAGCTCAGGGCGATGTACCATGGGTGTATCAGGATGTCATCTTTTGGCTGGTATTTATTTGGCTTGGAGAGGCCCAGGTGGTCACTGTTTTTCTTTCTTGTCGTTTGCTTACCTCTTGGCTTGATTTATATACCCTATTTCCTCATGTCACTCTTGTGCCAGGAAATGGTCGCCCAGCAACTTCTAGATGAGGACTGGGCTGAAACGGCGGGCGTGTAGATCAAATACATGCTGAACCAAGCCACTGTGACTCCAACCCCTGTACCTTCTCCCAAAGCAATAATTGCAAGACAATAATATTTCTGCTGACAATACATATTCCATCTTCCTTCTCATTCGCCGAGTCATGTGTCACGGCTGACCCGCATGGTGCTCAGAGTCATGACATCAACGACTCCAGAATCGACCTAAACAACGCCCTAGCTGATTCAAACTACTTTACCACGTATTCATATTGTATCGACTGACTGTCTGAATCTTTTTAATCGTCTGACCGTTTATATCTCGCCTCCTTTGCCGTGTTGAAGCGTAAATCATCGAGCGTCATTCTACAGACCCCTCATCGCACAAACACGAGGAACCACGAGAATGCCCGTCACGCGAGCAATGAAATCGCTCAATACTGGACTAGCATCTGAGCCAGAAGCAGCGAGAAGTCCCTCAAGCCATCCCTTTCTCTATGGCCTTGATGGCCTTACGCTCTACGAAAAGAAATGCATTCTGGTCAACCGCGAGATTGATGCCCAAGGCATGGGACGATATCAGTGGTACATATGGGGTCTTTGTGGCTTTGGGTACATGCTTGACTTGCTGTGGGCTCAAGCCTTTGGTCTGGTCCTCAGCCCCTTGCAGCAAGAGCTGGGGTTTGGTAACGATGAGTCGGGCAACATTTCAACCAGCTTCAACGCTGGACTGACCGCCGGAGCCTTTGTCTGGGGTCTTTTAGCAGACATTATTGGTAAGCCCTCCTGTCTGCAAAGGGACTCAGACTGACTGTCCCACTAACCGAGCAGGCCGCCGTTGGGCTTTCAACCTAACCTGCCTCATCTCATCAGTCTTTGGGCTATGCTTGGGCGCATCCAATAGCTACAACACCTTTCTCGTCTTGACCGCATTTGTTGGCGTCGGTGTCGGCGGCAATATCCCCATTGACACTACAATCACACTCGAATTCATCCCTCAGGTTGGTAGCCAAGCTCAGCGCGTTGAAAATGTTAACGTTTCTAGAATAAACGCTTCTTGCTGGCGTGCCTATCCATCTTTCAACCTATTGGCGTCGTGGTCTGCAGCGCCATCGCGTTTGGCTTCATTCCAGTCTATTCATGCTCGCCCAATTTTTCAGAGGCCGAGCCGCTCCCTTCTTGCAACGATAACGTAACGCAGACACCATGCTGTTCACGTGCTGACAATATGGGATGGCGATATCTCCTGTTCACCCTGGGAGCAATCACTCTTTCCATCTTTATCCTGCGGTTCTTTATCTTCAAGTTTCGAGAGACCCCAAAGTATCTCATTTACCGAGGGCGCGACGACGAGGCGCTACAGACTCTTCAACACATGGCCAAGACAAATGGGAAACAGTGCGGCCTTACGGTCGAGATGTTTGAGTCTCTAGAATCCGAGCAAAGTTCCCTTGACAGCAGCTCTAGTGCGAGCCCTGCTCTAGGTGGAACAAGTCGGCATGTCGAGTGGAGAGAGAAGACCAAGTCTGAGCTGTCTCGATACAAGATGTTGTTTGACGGCTTTCAAATGACACGCCTCACAATCTTGACTTGGTTGACATACATAATGGATTTCTGGGGCTTTACAGTGGCTGGTAAGTTGCCATGTCCCATTTTCAACACCACTAACCCAGACAGGCTTTTACCTGCCACGCATCTTGGCTCTCAAGAATGGTTCCGAGTCTGTCAGTCTATCTTCAACCTATGCGGCGTACATATACACGTATGCTCCAGGAATCGTCGGTGTACTTTTAGGTGCCATGATGTATCGTATTCCTGCCTTTGGGCGAAAATGGACCATGGTATTGTCTGCCGCCTTGATGGGCACATCGATCCTCCTCTTCTCTACTGTGGATACGAGGGCTAAGAACGAGGGGCTTTTCGCCATGGAATATTTCTTCCAGTCCATGTTTAATGCTGTTTTGTATGGTTGGACCCCTGAAGCATTTCCAGCACCAGTTCGCGGCACAGCCTGTGGCATTGCGGGATTCTGGGGCCGATTGTTTGGCATCGTCAGTCCTCTCATTGCCCAGCATCTTTATGGTCGATCCACTGGACCAGGAGGCGAAGGAGACATCAACAGTGTTTTGTATCTGGCTGGAGGTGTCATGTTGGGCTGTGTTATCAGCACGGCACTGTTGCCAACAGAGTTGATGGAAACAAAGGATGAGCGTTCTTAGATCGTTGGAGCATTTTGACTTTCTGAACAAGCATATGCTGCGGTTCACACCGTTATATATGAATGGCTAGTATAGTGGGGGGGATATAGTCTGAGTCGTCTTTTTTCCGTGTTCTTTCGACTAGGATGCAATCGTTTCTCTTTTAATCTTCATGACGCCGGCTTGAGCATTGGGTCGTCATCACCACTTACGTTTACGGGTTAGCATCCCTACACCTGAATGCGCCGCCCAGCCCATGGCCTCAGCACCACGGACGCTAAGCTCCTGGAATATGCCGGGTCTAGTTGATTCCGGAACGGAATGACTCAAATACAGGCCGGTGCTTGGTGTTCTAAGGAATGGTGGCGCTTCTGGCTTGCTCTCCGTCTTATTGTTGGTCCTTTTTCCTGAGCTACTCTGAACCCAGACAACCTTTTTTCTACAGTCTAGCTGAGGAGAAAGATAATATTAGACCTAATTACAGAACAGATCTCCTCTCGTGCACGTTCCCCTGAGCAACCTCAGCTGTCTCCCCACTCCAATATCATCGCCCACTCATCACCTTTTAACAGAGTATTCATCACATGAAACATCTTTTCCAGAAAAAGCGCTACAATTGGCGGCTGGAAGTGCCGTCTTCCGGTCGGGATGGACGATGAAGCTCCAGTTCCAACTGCGGTTGGATTCATGTCCCATACGCAGGGAGGCAGCACCAGTCTATTCTATACTGGCGTTTTCATGCCTGTCTTTTCGATACCTATAGTGCTGCTACGCCTATGGACTTCTCAACATGTTGTGAACAAATGGCATAAAGACGACAGTAAGCCTTTGGTCAAGTTGTGGCAGCAAACCGATTGACATCTTGTTTCTAGCCCTGGTCGTTATCGCTACAGTATGTTGACCCAACTTTCGGATATTTTTCTGATCATGATATAGGTCCTTAATCTATGCCAATCAGTTCTGGTTTGCATCTGTATGCCTTCAGTTCGAAGTCCAGAGGCGCGAGCTAATGTCGTATGCAGCAGCGCGGCTCGGAAGCGGAGATCACATCTTCAACGTCTCACCAAAGGAATTCAGCTTGCTGCTCGATGTACGTCAATGGAGAACTCTGATCAACTCTTGACTAACACGTTTGTCTGCAGTTAAGCAAGTGGGCAGGTGTTCCCCTATATGCTCTGAGCACACTCGTCATCAAAGCCGCAATCCTACTCTTCTATTTACGATTCTCCGTAGATAGATCCTTTGAATTCTGCACGTATACCGTGCTATTTGTTGTTGTTGTCTACTGTTTGGCTCAGTGTATCGGACATATGACCATCGATTGTTACAAACCCACTGACTCAGGCTGCCAACCACTCGCCGTTCTGTTTATTGTTTGCGCTGCGTGTAACGTAGCAACTGACCTCGCCATTCTATTCCTTCCAATTTGGATCCTGCGTCCAATGAAGGTCCCTACGGGACGGAAGGTTGGGATTGCTTTGATCTTAATGGCGGGAGGCTTGTTAGTCTCCTCTTCCTCGGTATTCCACGATCCACACGCTGACATCTTCTCAGTGTATCTGCCGTCAGTATTGTCCGTTTGATATCAACTATATACGTCAAGACTGAGGATCTTACCTACGAATGGGGAAACAGCATTAAATGGAGGTAAGGTGCCCAGTTTATTAACGCTACTAGCGAGTGCTAATCTGTGCAGTCTGATTGAGTGTTGGTCAGGGCTAATATGTGCTTGTTTGCCTTGCATCAAGCCTTTCTTTACAAGATACTTTCCTTCCTTTCCTCTGTGGAGTTTACTAGAAGACAGCAGTGGATCGATGCGACAGTTGAGGACGATAGATTAGTTGCTCAGCCACGGGAAAACAGTTGTGTCAGGGTTACTATTGGAGGGGTGGCGGATAATTAAGCTCAAATCCTTCCTTGGACTAGGTCAGAATCATCTGTTGAAGCGATGGTGCTTTGGTATACAACTCACTCTCTTGTATAAAGCCCGGCAGTTCATGGTGACCCTTTGAGAGTAATTTTGTCATTATACTGGCCAGTTTCGTGATCTTGAATATAGCTGACAACCTTGCGCACTTATTACACTCAGGACTTATTTAGGGGAGACTGTTGCTGTCAAGGGCACCTTGAACGGTCAAGTTTGCTCACGAGGGCTACACACCACGACCAAATGATGTCTCAATAGTTCATGTTCTATTCGCTTCTATCCTTAACTGATAAGAATTCTAACTTATTCCTCGCTTTGGTAAAAGTTGGGAAGCTTGAAAAGCTTCTTGGCATTGTCCTTTGCAATCTTCCTCTTGTCCACATCGTTGATCGCAAGTGCATCGTACCAGGTGCAGGCATCCGAGAATGACTCGAATGGGTAGTCGATCGAGAACAGAATCCTATCAGCTCCAACCTCTGTAAGACAGAACTGAAGAGTAGATGTCGAAAAGTGGCCGCTGGTCGTGATCCAAAGGTTGCGAGCGAAATACTCTCGGATTGTCAACTTGCAGTCAAGGCCAAGAGGCTTCTTGACATCCTCAAACCAATGGTTGATACGCCACATATCGAAGGGAATGTGCTCTCCCAGGTGGCCTAGGACGATCTGAAGCTTTGGGTGTCGATCAAAAACACCGTTGGTAACCATGCCGAGAGCGTGAAGGCTGACTCCTTGGGCAAAGCTCAGGGGAGGGCCAATCAACCACTTGCGCTTCGCCCAGAGCTTTTCATGGATGCTTCCAGTGGGATTTCGGGGGTGGAGGTAGAAGGGAACGTCTAGTTCGGTCACCGTTGACCAGAAAACGTCCCATTCTGGTCCGTCATAGAAGATCATATCGTCGCCATCAGAGCCAGCTCGCTGGGTATCGTTGACCAAAGCGCCCTTAAACCCATACTTGGTTACGCATCGCCTCAACTCCTCTGCCGCTTCTTTAGGATCATGCATTGATAGAGTGCTGCGATTATTAGCGGGTGCTTCCAAATTGGTGTGATAAACTCACGCGAAAGCACCGAGCCGATCAGGATGCTCCTTGATTGCACCAGCAATGTAGTCGTTGACTTCGACGGCTAGTGATTGAGCCTCCTTCGGATCATACACATCCTGCACACCAGGTGCCGTATATGAGAGAATGGTGTATCCAACGCCATGCTCGTTCATGTACTTGATGCGTTGCTCAGTAATGTCGTTAATCTCGGCAGCGTGCTTATCGGGGTCGACTGCAAAGAGGCCTGCCCACCATCTTGTGCGCTCCTTGAATCGGGGGAGAGCAAAAGCTTCTTCCAAGGCAACTTTTCCGAGCATTGTGATGAGATATAAGATAAATGTATAAAATGTCAATGGTTACTATGATAAAGCAAAGTTAGCACTTCAAGCAAGCCTCTTTATAATATTACTTGTCAACGTTAATGACTTCTCCTCACCTACATCGCCGCGTAGTCCAACCGGACAATGCACCAGATGGCGGCACGGATGAAGCAAGGATCGGAGCGGATAGTGCACCGGGAGGTCCGGGACTCACCCGCGACCCGATCAACTGCCCCAGACTTTGCGGAAGCGGGGTAGATCGACACTACTGCTGCCGAGACGCCACTTGACACAGACTTCCGATGATGTCTCGGGAGTCGGCAACCGGGATACCCAATGCTTGGTGTCGCAGTACGCCGCCTTTGCTGACGGCCACAACTTTGATCCTTTCAAACCAGGCGTGTACAGTACTTCAGTCAAGATGGATGGTTCCTACAGCGTACAGTGTCCTCCGGACCAGTCGGTTCATCCTGACATTGTCGCGTTCCTTCAGTCCTTTTACAGCGTCTCAGATACGCCAGGAGAAACCGAAAAGTATGTCGACATGTTTACAGAGGATGCGACATTTGTACTCGCGTCCAAAAAGGCGGCCGGTCATGCAGGTTAGACTCTCTCTGGTAGTATTGGGGTGATATTGACGTTGCAGAAATTACAACCTTGAGACAAGGGATGTGGGAGGCAGTGGCTTCACGTAAACATCAGCTCTTCCAAATCTTTCCTTTTGGCAAAGGTTCCGACGAAGTAATGCTCTACGGCACGGTCGCCCTCCAACTCAAGAATGGTGGCTCGGCCAAGATTGACTGGGCAGCGAGGGCCGAGCTTGTGAGATCGGCTGCCGGCGGAAACTATCGGTTTAAATACTACCAGGTTTATCTCGTGAGTTTTCTGCTACCACATGACGTCACTGTGCTGAATTATGCGTAGGACACGGGCGCGGCAGCGGCGTACAAGAAGTAAACAGGATGGCGGTGGCCTTATTTACTGCAGAGTGTCTATGTATAATCCTGTCAAAATGTACAATGTCAGGGTCCTGCTAGAGTAATTCTCCTGAATGACCCTAACGTTGCTGCAGACTTGGTTCGCATGAGTTGGCATGGCAAGGCCTCTTCGGAGAAGTTAACCAAGTAGAATACACAATACGTTGCTTAAGTTAGGCCTGTTCTCTTTGTTTTTAGTGTCCCTGTTGCTTCTTTGACGAGGTTGTCGTTACGTTTTGAACGAAGCCGAACCTACCCTAGATCTGAGGCGGTAGTAAAGTATTTAACGTGGAAAGGAGCTGCAGAATCCAGGGAGCAAACTCGCATGTAATATTAAGTGAAGAAATATTTGGACTTTAGTTCAATGAGATGTGAATCCATTGATCTCGTCCGAGAAACCTTTACAGATATCCTAGCACATTCCATATTATCTAGATCATAAAACTCGGCTGCTTTGACAACACACAGTTAGACTAGTAATATAATTTTCATCACATATACTACAAGTCTAACTTAGCAGTGAGCGACCACCAAGCACACGGCTTCTAAATTGATCTATATAGGTTTATCGGATACGTATCCAGCGTGCTCCTTTGCGAAGACAATGCCTGGCCTGTGATCTTCCCATCACCCAAATCGGACGATTACCCGATTGGGACAGACCCATATTTACCCCGGATTCTTGGTGGGGCCGGGTCGGCAACGGGCATGGCCGATCGGAGCTGTACCTAAGGCTCAGGATGTCAAAACTGACTGCACCTCGTGGATGATATGTTGGCGGTGAGAGACGGGAAATAGAAGCATTTGATGCTGGAACTTCTTATTAAGTGCTTGGAGAATTGACATTATTTACAAGCATCGTCGCTCGAGTTATAGCTGGTCAGGCAAGCAGTGGCGACCTCTAAATGAACAAGCAGGACATGTACAATGTTGACTGGATGGGATAAGTGAAGTATGCCGCTTTTATTAAATAATACATCATGACCTAGGAACCAATAATAACACCATTCGGAAGCTCCATTCCAAGAGGGAGGCCGCATAGGAACTTGCCCAGATACTTTTCACCTCGCTTCTTGGCCAACTTTTCCTCAACATCCTTGTACATGTCATACCTTTGAGAGGTTAGTCGATTCCTGGAATGATAATGATGGATTTAACTTACGCATTCATCTCCTCAATAGTCAATACTTCCTTCTGGTTCTCTACCTTGTAAGTAGGACAGTCCTTGTTTACGGAGAAACCTGGAGGAGAATTAGCTTGTGTATGCAACGAATGTCAGGAAACTCACCAATTCGCTCGTTGATGTTGTAGGCGGCCTTTGCAGCAGCTGCCTGCACTCGAGTAGCTCGAGGCAGACGAACCTCTTCATAAACAGCAAGAGCCTGAGAAACGTCGCCGTTAAAGTAGCGCTTGTTGAACAAAATACCCAGGGCGGCAGCATCCTCAATAGCCATACAGGCACCTTGGCTTTGATGAGGCATCATGGGGTGTCCAGCGTCACCAAGCAGACAAACATTGCCCTTGTGGATGTAAGGATAGGGCTTGTGGACCCAAAGTCTCCATGGCTGGATTTCCTTGCCGATAGCAAGATGCTTGACAACTTGAGGGTCGAGGTTGGGGTATGGCTTCAGGAGCTCCTCAACTGGTCGATCCTCTGCTCCCCAGGCCTGGGTTGTGTAGTCGCCTTGTTCCCTGGGGAAGAAGCAGTAGTAGGACAGTAGCTTGCCACCGTTGCAGGGCGACAGCACGATCTTGTCCCACTTTCCTTCTTGACCACCCCAGTACTCGAGAGCGCTGTCCTGAGAATAGTCGACAAGACCAGCCTTGACAGCATCCTCAGTCATGACGTTGCAGTGCAGGCAGCTGGAATCAGCGGGCTTCTTCTCAGGATGGATGCCCAAGATGCCTCGGACTGCTGAGCCGATACCATCAGCGCCGATGATTAGGTCATGCTTGGCAGTAACTCCATTCTCAAAGGTGATTGTGCCAGAGGGGATATCGATTGAAGAGCACTGAAATCGTTAGTGGAGGCAGATGCGAAAGGATTCCATCACTTACACGATGCTTGACCTTGAGAGTGGCAGGTTGACCTTGTCCTTCTCCCATAGCAGTATCCTTGAGCATGGCATGCATGTATTGTCGGTGAAACATGTTGTAGACGTAGCCCCATCGCTGTTCGTAGTCGTCAAGATCGTAGACGCTGACAGGCTCGCCGGTCTTCCAGTCACGGTTGATGAGCTTCTTCAGGACGACAGGGTCACCCTTGGCAACATCAACATCCCACTCGTGCAGCCATCGAGTTCCGTTGGCTGCGCAAGAGACCGAAGCACCGACTTCACCGGCAAAGTCTGACCTCTCGTAGATGGTTACATCATGGCCAGCGCGTCGAAGGGCAATTGCTGTTGACATGCCACCGATGCCACCGCCGATAACTCCGACGCTGAGACGCCTCCAGCCAGGCATGGTTTCCGTATTTGTGTCCTTAATCATGGTGATCGATGTGTGTCTTGATGAAGTTGATCTTGAGGTTGAGTGTTGAGTTGGTGTAATTGATCTGAGCCGAGCATGTGCTCTTGTGTCTTATTTAGCTTTGGCTTGGAGCCATATCACAAGCAGGTAGAGGCGGGATAAGTTGCAATCAATCCGGACAAGTCCATGCGCCGCCCGACCAACTGGAGCGGATCTGACATCAACGCCCATCATGCGCCAAATCCATCCACACCACTTGGCATCGCCAGGCGTGATCGGGTGCTGACCAGAGCCGCTATCATCGGGTACTGTACTTTGTAGGTTCTTATCCGCTAGCGTCGGGTAATGCACCAGCGATTTGGCAGGTCCCTTGCCGCCATATCTTTGGCTTGGTGAAATGGCGGCTATGCCCAATAGCGTGGTCTAGCCTTATCAATGCTATCATTCACAGCGGGCTGCTGATCTCAGCGGAACATGAATCTTTCAACGGATCAAGTTTATAGTGGTTTATTGCAGGTCGGCAAGGGTATCTAGATCATGATAGGAATGGAAAACTATCCCACTGCGAAATGTTCAAACTCTCCCAGTCCAAGCAGAGATCAGCTCCCTCCAGTTGTGGAAATGACCAGTCTTGTGCTGCCTCATCATCTAGTCGTAGGAAAAATTGGCCATCATTAGGGGTAATAAGTGGCCAGGTTGACTCTTGTGTACTGGATTCGCCTTGATCTCCTGATGAATCAAGGCTAAAGATCTTGGACACATATCGACTTCTGCCTGACGACGTCTCTTTTGAGCGACGCTTTGCAATGGCACTAGAGAGTGTTGTCAAAATCTCCAAGTAATGTGCCGCTTGTGGACTTTGCTTGGACAGATGTGTGAGAACTTCTTTGGCTCCTTGAAAGGCAGTTTCGATATCGGAGTCGACAGGGTACTTGGCAAAGATCTCAAACCCTAGAACTAGCCCTGCCGCGAATATGAGGGCCCTGAAAGGTTAGAATAGTGTAAATCGCGCGATATGATCACTTACTTCATGATGCACATGTTTCCCTGCAAGAGGCCGGAATTCAGGGCCTCAACGCATGTCTGAGAGAGATACATGGCAGCGTCAAGACAGGCAGCAGCTAGTTGAGACGGCAGAGCTCCTCTGGGTGGTCGGGAGGTGAGCGCAGAGATAAGAAAAGGCCTCGATACAAGCATCACAGCAAGGTAGTAGAAACAGGAGACATGTACTCTGGCGACTGCTCCATGTTGAGGAGGCAAAGATCCTGGGCTGGCCTGTTCTGTGCACACTGTGTTTCGAATAGAATTGGGTAGATGTCGTTTCCAGTTCTCAATATCTTGCATCAACTGTTCGACAATTGGTGTTGTGATCTTCTTTTGGTCGTACAGTGTGTCTGTGATGTCGTTGATGATTGTGACAATCTTGTTTGACGCAACAAGGCAGTCCGTGATGTGATCCCCTGGTTGAGCAACGTCATCGAGGTTATTTCTGTCTGAGCGGATCCCAGCAGTCGCGGATGGCCGGCCCAAGATTGAGTTGACCAGTTTATCAACGATACATATACTCATCCATATCCGTAGTCTGCTATATGTTAGCACATGTCTAGATATGATGCTTTAGGCTCACCTGAGCTGGTCAGCAGGTCCAGGCTTCTCTGCGTACGAATCCCGACTGTGCAGACCCAAAGCAAGAGCGGCCTTGGCAGCGATGCCCAGATACATGAAAGCAGCGTTCCTCCGGCACTCTCCAAGCATGTAAAATGCCATGAGAAGAAATGTGCGGACCATATCTATATCAGGATCTTCAAGGAACCCCACAAAGGCCTGGCGACGGGCGTTACGAAAGGACGCCTGTCCAATGCTCTTTGCGCTTGCAAGAGAGTCACACTGAGCGCCTATGGCAATAACAAGGTCGAGTGAGGCTTGTTTGAGCGATGGTAGACTACTAATGCCACCGGGGGTCATGATCTTGTCCGGAGACATGAGTAAAGCCTCAAGCTCCGACGGGTCAAAGACGTGGATCAAGGCCTCAGTCTAGACTGGTTAGCAAGACCTGCAGTGCTCAGGGATGTAGATGCACTTACGACAGCGTAGTAGGACCTCAAATACCTGAGCTTTTGTTCCCCGTCTAAATCCATGACATTGACTTCTGGCTCTGGCGCGTTTGCTTGAGGTGTTTCAACCTCGAGCATTCTGTCGCTCTTCTCATTGTGTGAAAAGGCTGAAGGACCGATCTGCTGCGATACCAAGTCTCGTACAATTTGGAGGAATGATATTGACGCAGCGCCGCCAATGTAGACTGTTAATCTTAGCAAAAAATGCAATTTCTGGGTTCATCCTGCCCGTACCTCGCTCCCCGCGTGAGTTGAGTAGCATGCGTGGGGGATTGGTCGAAGACGCATCAGTCTGTTCGCTCTGACTGCCCTCGCCATCTTCCTGGCGAGAATCCGAAGGTGACAACGGTTGAAACACTTCGACTGTGTCGGCATCACTTTGTTGAACCGCGTGATTGCTGGTGCGTCGCCTCGGACTTGTAGGCTCGTCTCTAGTCCATGAATTTGTATCGCTTGCAGCTCGGATTGATGCCTCTGCTCTCGCCCTCGCCCTAGAGCCCCGGGGTGCATAGGTTATGAAGCACTGATGCTCCAAACCCCGGCGGAGGCACTGAGTGCAGGGAGCCGAACCACTGCACCTCTTCTTTGCCTCACGACAGAGATTGCATGCCTCCACAGCCCTCTGACGTTGATGTGCGGGAACTTTGGGACGAGGCATGTTGACGACTGGGTCTTACTGGGGCATGTTGCAATGGTTTTCGGGAAATGCGATGGCGACTTGGGGGATCTCGGTTCCAAATCAGTTCCCGGCCGAACCTCCAGCCGCTGCAGATAACGAGGTGACGCCAATTGATAAGCAGTGCCACCGAAGCACCATTTTGCGGGGTAGACGTGACCAGGCCAGGGATCATTCTAAGTCAGCCATTCCTTCTTGGGAGCAAGCCACGAAGCCAATGTCTCAATTGATGATTGATTGGCTTAGAGTGCGATTCTGTGCCGACTGAACCCACATTCCGAGTTCCGAACTTCCGTCAATGAATCTGGACCTGCCTGGGACAGATATGATCTCGTAGCCTTTACTGATACATGAATAAAGCCTTGATTTCAGGATTACAACCATATTTGTAGGCTGTATATATATTGAAGCCTACGGTATCATCTCATCCATGAAACTATTGTAGATCCGACATTTAAGCCCGAGTGTTTTTAATGATCGGTGTCCATTCCAAATACTGCGAGCATAGGTACAATGTTGTTGAACATGATGCACTTGTATCTTGGGCGATTTGTATGCCCTGGCTGCTCGAAGATAGATTCTTAAAGTGACAGAGTTATCACTGTCGGGTACAGGGTTCTGCCAACCGGATGTAACAGTGATAAACTCTATCAGGGGAGAGCCTGTGCTTGGCTTTCTGACTTGCCGAGGTTTCCCCTATCAAGCTTATCCGGAAGAAACCCCTCTTTAGAATGCGGAGTAGCTTCGCATGCCCACTTTCGAGAGCTTCACTTGACGCACTAGCTTCACAAGCACTTAATAATGTACGCAGACATCACGAAACCCCCTGCGCCGCTGCCAACACCACAGCTGAAGGATATTCGGCCTGGTATATTATTGCTGCCTCCTCTCTCACGCCGTGGTCATGGTCCTGGACTCATTCTTCTGGCCCACTCCTCGGCCGATCGTTTGAGAATTGACCAGGGTGTCCCATCAGAGCTCGTCAAATGGGCTGAAGAGGGCTATACAGTGGTTAAGCTTGAGCCGAATGCATTCGAGGGCGATGAAAGCCTAGATGTGATTAATGAGGCTGTTAGGGCTCTGAACCAATGTGAAAAATGCGACAAGGGGAAAATTGGCTTAGTTGGTATGTCAAACACTGTTCCATGTTGCTAGTCTAACATCTTGAAGCATATGCCCCTGAGCTCTGGAATAAAGTTGCATCCAGCTTGTCTGAGGTCGCAGATATCGTCTCTGCCATTGTGTACGGAAATGAAGCCGACTTAGCACGCCTTGCTCCTACTACTGTTCCACTCCTCCGACACCTGGCTGGACAACCCGTAAAGCCTGTCCCTAGCCAAGCCACCGGCGTTGAATATCACTACCCCAAGGCCCAGAGCTACGCTTTTGCTACACCATTCCATGAGCACTTCTCCTACTCACTGGAGTCGTTGTCTCACACAAGAAATCTTCAGTTTCTCAAACCTCGAATGGAAGGACCGTACTTTGACCTCGAAGCGATTTGGGAGGAACACACATACTACGAATTCGCTGATCGGTCTGTTGAGCACACCATGAGTACAATGGTCCAAGAACCATACGTTAACCATGTTCCAACAGTAAGTGTGACAGTTTGGGTAGTTTAGGATGCTAACTCTTTACAGTTGACTGGTGGAGTCGGTCGAGAGAAGCTAACACACTTTTACCGGAACAACTTTATCTTCAATAACTCTGCCGATACTGAGCTCGAGCTTATTAGTCGTACGGTTGGCATTGATCGTGTGATAGACGAGTTCATCTTCAAATTTACACATGATCAACAGATTGACTGGCTGTGAGTATTGCTATGGTGTCTCAGGATAGAAACTGAACTATTCAGACTCCCTGGTGTTCCACCCACAAATATCAAGGCCGAGGTTCCCTTTACCGCTGTGGTCAACGTCCGTGGAGACAGGCTCTACCACGAACACATTTCCTGGGATCAAGGAACAGTTTTGCGTCAACTGGGTTTACTCCCAGAGTACCTCCCGTTCCCATATGCACTGCCCGACGGTCGAACGGCGAGCGACGGTTTCGAATACCGCGTACCAGTGGGGGGATCAGAGACGGCGGACAAGATGAGGGATCGAAATGGGGTGTCGTCTAACGAGATGTTCAAGTTTGAGATTCGAGAGACGAAACAGTCGACGAAGGAGTGAGGCAGATACAGGGTTGTTTGACGCGATCCTTCGATAACCGAAAACCCTCTCGCAGCATGCTGGCAAGCGAAAGGCAGTTTAATTTGCACCTGAATCATCAATCTAGCTGATGAGAAAGGATCATTGCACTGTGAGCGTGTTTCAGAACGATTCATTCGGTGAATTAAGATTATACAGGGTGTCCACGTGGCATGGACTGCAACACTTTCTCATACAAGGTGCTTCTTGACAGCTCAGCATTGCAGCACTCCAACAGTACATTATTCGTGTTCGAGGGATTTCTCTTCATGGACAAGTTCTTAATTATTAACAACTGAATTGAGCTAGTTTCTCTGCCCAATATCTACTCTCGCTTCTTCAAGTAGCACTTGAGACCCTTCTGTCGAGGGAACCAGCTACCAGTGACAACCCAAGGCTGGTCTGGATCCACCAGTGAGATCTCATACTTTCTAATCAGAGTGGCAACAATCTTGTAAAGCTCAAGCTGGGCAAGATTGCGCCCAATGCACACTCGAGAACCACCTCCAAAGGTAAGGTCTGCAGCATTGTAAAGGCGGAGTCGGTCCTTGTAAGCAGTATCGGTCTCACCTTCGCCCTGAAGCCAACGTTCGGGACGATAAGTGTCTGCATCCTCTCCCCAGATTCCCTTGTTTCGGCCAGCGACGTATGGGTTAATGCCCACAGCGGTACCAGGAGGGACAAAGCTACCGTCAGGCAGCTTTAGACCAGTCTCGGGCACATAACGCTCAAGGAGCATGCAGACACCAGGGTGCATACGCATAGCCTCGCGAGCACAAGCCTCCAGGTCTGTATTGTGTCAGTGTATCACTGCAAAGAGGAGGAAAAAGACGACTCACATGGCAGAGCACGGGCAGAGCTGAAAGAAGCAACATCGGCCAGATCCGCGGCAAGAATTTCCTCTTCAAGCTTCTTGTACGCCCTGGGGTTATGAAGAGCGTACCAGAAGATGGCACGAATGGTGATGGCAGTAGTATCAGCTCCGGCGAGAAGGTTAACCAGCAGGTAGCCCATGATGATACCATCATTGACAAGGTCAGGGTGAGTCTCCTTGGACTCGATAAAGTGCTGCAAGAAGTCGGGCACCTTGGGGTTGTAGTTGGTGTCCTTGCCCTGAAGGCGGGAGATCAAGTGTTCAAGAGAAATGCGAGTGATGTTACCCAAGTTGGGGGGGCCAATTCGCATGACGGGGTTCTTGTCAAGGAGGAAATCCAAGAAGGGCATCTGACCAACAGCGGCGAAGCTAGAAGTGTTAGAGAGAAGATATTGAATGAAGGAATAGACATACTAGTCAAGAGCCTTGTCGGCGATGGAGATGGTGTTGTCATAGTCATAGCCCTTGTCCATGTATCCAAACCGCTGGCTGAAGGAAGCAGCACCATTGGTATCCCAGGAGTCTTGATGGGTTAGCTATGGTCAAGCTACGAAATGAGGTAGCTTACAGAAACCAATCCACTCTCCAAGGTCACATGCTGTAGGCTCGGTACCGTTCATGAATCTGTTCTCAAGGTGACCGCAAAAGTCGCTGATGAGCGAGTCAAAGAGGGGCTCGAGGCCAATGACACTGCTCTGGGAGTAGTATTTGACGATGGGACGCTTCATACGAGCATGTTCGGCCTGATCAGTGGTACTGAAGAGGTGGTAGGTGATCTTGCCATTGACGACGGCACTGTTGTTGTGATAGAACTCGGTCTAAAGGCGTCAGCACTTGACTATTGACCCGAGGGACAAGACTAACCTTCTTCCACTTGCCATCGGTACCATAAAGAGTCTTGATCAACTCGGGAAAGTCAAAGTCCAGCGTGTTGGGTCCGATTCGAACAACAGGGCCATATTTGTCGTGAAGCTCCTTGATCTTGATGTGATAGCTTCCTTTTCTGACCACGGAGAGACGCCAAAGGTTGGTCCAGCCTTGATTGACCGAGTTAGTCGGCACTAGTCAATGGATTCCATGGACTTACCAGCCAGAGTCGGCCCAGGATACTTTCGGAGGGGAGAAGTGAAATATGACACAATCCACCAAGCAGTGATGCTAAGAATAGGCACCACAACAATGGCAGTGGCAAGGCTCTTCCAGTCCAAGCCCTGGACGAGGGCCTCAATGTAAGAGGTATCAATGGAACTCATCTTGGAAATGGGTCCTACTGAAGATCCAAGGTCCAAACTCCCGTATTACCACCGCATGTCAGGCAGAGGCAGAGGATATGCGCATCATTTAAACCCCTCGGAGTGAACTACCCGTGTCAGGTTGACCAGGGATCAACATTGCGAGTTCGTCAACGTGGTACCAGAACCAACAGAAACGGATGATGCATGCCGTGCCTGTCACGCCCCTTACCTTTTCCATCTATGGTGTGAGAATGAAGACCCAAATCAGGAGGGCTTCGCAAGCCAACGCTGACTCTACAGACTTTGAGACTCTTTCTTCCAGGAACCTTGCTTCCACTTGCCCGCGATGTTGCTCTGGGGTGGGCTCTGGTGGATCTCTGTAACCGTTGTTGGTTTATCGGGTTAGACAGTGGGCTCCTGGGTCTACTCGTGTAGTCTCGACAACCGCATCACAGAAGCCGCTTTGTCATCCATGCTAGGGCAGCAAGGTTTCGATCCACAGTCAACGGCTCCTAGTAGATGCTATTGCAAGCCATCGACCTAGGCTAGATATAACCCGGCTTCCGATTGGTGACGACGCGGTACGGACCGGTGCCGCCGCGAAGCCCACAGGGACTAGGGCCCAAGCGAAACAAGCGATGAAACCCTGCACTGCCCAAGGCAAGTTTACGTAGTATCGTGAGGTTGGACAGTTTCCAGTTCGGACGGTTATTTCCCGGGGCATAACTTGCATTAAAGCAGTAGCTGTCAACCTTGAGGCTGTGCGGAGGATTCATGAGGTTGTCTACTCACTGCGTACTTCTCAGAGGATTGTGCAGAATGCACGGCCGATATTGCATTAATAGTAGGCATGCCTACATTTTGGAATCTGATCCACTCACGCATAGCAAGATGGTAGATGAGGCCCCAGGCGAAAGCGAGCGAGGCGTAGCCCTGGTCAAGAGTCGAGAACCACGGCCATGGCATAGATCTTGCTTGCTTCTTCAAGATTAATGATCTGGCATAGATCTGCAGTGGTACCAGGTATTGGGTTGGGTAAGCCAAGCGGAGCGGTGCCATGAGTGATTAAATGCAAGATAAAGGGGGTTATCCATCAACATGGACATGGTCCTTTTGGAATGTGGGCGAATTACCTCCCGCCGCCACCAAAGACTACACAGAATGAGTTTCCTCATCACCTCGGTTATACTGACCCTGTTGAAGAAAGACGAGGATAAGTTGAGGCCGGGCTACCCTTGAGGCGGCAGGTCGCCGAACATCGTATGACTCGTAAGATGCAGGGATGGGCCAGACAAAAGCCCCTTTCTTTTTGAAACCCCCGCACATTTGAGCGCCAATCTACTCGGCATTTGGGCCTAGATTCTCCTTCGAGTCCAAATCTTGAGCATGGTTCAACCTTGCTCAGAGCAGGAAGCCAACAAGCCCAACGTTCCCGAAGGACATTGATTTTCTGTGAAAATTTCTTCGGTTATGACAACACGATCCAGACAAGTTGTTGCCGAAGCCTATAATAATTAGGGTTCTGACACACCGTAGACGGGAATAACCGAATCATCCACTGATGAGCACACGAACGGCTACCCCGGCACCGTTGATGTCTCTTTTCTCGGTCGTGATATGGCCAGGGTTCCCTGGTATTACTAGCTTCTTTGATCAATGCCGACGCCGATCATCTGTTCGGGTAGCGGGTCCAACGGGCCTCTCCCGGTAACGTCGCAACACGCGACAGCGTAATAATTCGTCAACCCTTTGTCAGGATCCGTTCTCACTGTCACTTTGAAACAATACTCCAAAAAGGTACAGGCTTGTGCAGGTCAACGGGGCTTCGCAACACCAGCCTAACCGAGATGGAGCGGCTGGTTGTGGAGTTGTCTCCTGTGGCAAACACGGCTTCAAGAGCATCAGCCCAGCATATGAGTGAGTGAGTTACAGAAACGACGATCTTGTTACCCTGACTGCCTCTGGAAATCACCGTACCTGCGCCGATGGAGTTAGGGGTTTGGCTTTCAGCCTACAGCACCAGCCACCTGTTCCACTGCTAGACGGTTCGTCTGAACCGTAAGACAGGCTGAATCCACTTGTCAACAGGTTGCAACGGTTCCATGCTTCAAATCGACCATGCCTTGATAGAAAAGCACATCCATGCCCACCAACACCGACACAACGGCTCCGCCGGTCAGCTGACGAACGCATCCGCCTGGTCGGTAACTTGACCCACGATCTCTGCAGAACAACAACTTGATCCCAATTGTAGTGAACCGCAGCCATGGCTATGGGAGGGGATGGGCCGTGGGCAATTTCTGTCATGTGGTCATTGACTGCAGTGACGCTGATCTTTGTTATACTACGAGTGTATACTCGAGTCTTTGTTGTCAAGTCTTACGGAGTCGACGACCATGTCTACAATCTTGCATTCGTGAGTTGCTTTGCTTCCTTGAGTTGATGACGCGTTCTGACCTTGTAGGGCTTCCTCTTCTTCTACACCCTCTTCACGACGATCTCGGCGAAATATGGCTTTGGCCAGAACATGAGCGACATCAAAGACCTCGACGACACGGCGCATGCGATCCTATTTGAGGCCATTGGCCAAACATTTGCTGTGGTGGGCATGGCCGTTGCTAAGTGGTCTCTTGGACTGTTTTTGCTTCGACTTGTCAAGGCTCAATGGCACAAAATTGTTATTTGGATATCCATGGGAGTCTTGATGGCCGCGTCTATATCTGTCTGCTTTGTCTTTTGGTTACAGTGCTCGCCGCCCAAGTATTTATGGGACCGTCGCATTCCAGGACGTTGCCATATTGATTCAACACCAGTGTCGATGCTTCTATGCAGTAAGTGATGGTGAACAGTTACTGATGGCATTGACTGACTGTCTAGTCCTGTGTGTCATTGTCGACTTTTTCTACGCGCTGTTCCCTTGGCTCTTCATCTGGGGTCTACAAATGAATACGAGGGAAAAAAGATTGTCATTCTGTCTAGTCTTAGTCTTGGCGTCATGTAAGACATGCCATAGCCATAATTGATGCTTGCTGACACCTTCTAGTGCTGGAGCATGTGGTATTAAACGGACCATCGAAGTTCCAGAGCTTTCAAGCCCCAACTACCTGAGTATGTCTTACAAGCGTTCACTTTATTTCTACTAACACCCTCCAGAGGATACAGTTGGTCTCATCGTCTGGTCCGCTGCCGAAATCTCCGTTACCATGATCTGCATTGGCATCCCCGTTTGTCGACCTCTTTACAAGAAGTACTTGGAAAAGTTGACCTCTTGCGACGGCAGCAAATACCGCAATTACCAAGATCGAAGTGAAGGGGGATCATACCCGCTAAAGACGTTTGGTGGCAGTACAATGAGGCCTGGCCCGGATACCAAGGATGGAGACACCTCGGATGGTGAGGATTCCATCACAAAGGCAGAGCGAAAGCTAGGAATCGGCGGCCCTTTTACAAAGTCATATGTTAGGGGTGGAGAGCGTGTGCGTGGTGATAACCAGAGCGACGAACAGATTTTGGGGCCTGATTTCCGCCGAAGTCAGCGTGATGATCTTGAATCACAAGACAAGGGGATCAGGGTCACGTATGAGGTGACGACTTCGAGGCTGGATATCTGATGTGAACACATTACTTTTATGGGGTCTTGGTCTAGGATAGCTGGCATCATGGACAACTTAATGCGGCGCCATCTGATGGTTCCAGCGTTACGTTGTGTCATTTGCTAACTGCTGTTGATCATTGAGTATTGCGACGCGTCTCAAAGACGATATCAGAATACTACCTTGATAGGAAGTTAAGCCCGATGCCGCAAACGCCGTTGCCTAACTCTTATTGACCTTCCGTGGCTTGGCCTGTATGCCACGATATGGCTGTCGGCCTTGCGTGACTGTTGACTTCCCCGCCTCGGACAAAGAAGTTACCCCTCAACAAAGCTATTCGGCAATCTCTCGGTCCTTTTCATTCACAATGCCTTAATAAATTTGACTTTTAAGACCCTGAAGTATCTCAGCGCATGATCCATGTGTCTTTTCCGCCTGTGCTTTTCCGCATGGTAATCTGCGACGTAAATTTCCCACCAGCAACGTCGCGTTGTTTTGTGGGTCGAATCAAGCTTATTGTAACTCCACTTCCCCGGACTTCCTTTTGGGGTGTTCGGTGACGATCCCTTGTAAATGAAGAGTCTGTCGTCGATATCGAAGGTGATCCGACCTCTTGATCTCTTGCCAGCATTCGGAAAAGTGTCTTAACGGGCTCTCGGTATATCATCACCCCGGAGAAGTATGGATATGTCTGCCGAACTGCCGTGCATTTAAACGGGCACGTTTGCATGTAAGGATAGTTGCAGCGACCAGTCTCAGTTACATCCATCATGAAGGGATCCCTCTTTGTCCTCCAATTCATTGCCAGCGCGGCACTAGCTGCTGTTCAACTTCCCCGTGGGTGGTTCACCATACAACCTACCGAAAAGATCAAGCCTGGCAAGTTTCAAGGCAAGCCAAGATATCTAACATGGATGGCCGACTCCCAAATCCAACACGGCGTTGAGCCCACGCTCGCCTATACGGTGTCTGCCTTTTACTCTGGAGTACTCTTGGCCTATGAACGAACTGGGGATGAAAAATACTTTGACTATGTCAAACACGGAGCCGACATTCTTCTCTATCCAGAGCATGACGGAACAGTGCTGTTTTACAACAACAGCAACTCAATCGACGATATCCGGATTGGTCATACATTCCTCGACATGTTCAATGCTACTAGCGATGAGATCTACAAGAAGGCTGCAACCCACATGAGGAAGCAAATTGACCGGACCGGCCGCACTCCTGAAGGAGGTTTCTATCATAGATATCCAGGATACATCGACCAGATGTGGCTGGATGGAATCTACATGTTGGATGTCTTTTACGCTCGCTGGACATATGAGTTTGAGCCCGATAACACTACCGCTTGGGATGATATTGCCCTCCAATTCGATATTATCAACAAAGTCACTACTTCAAGCAACCATACCAACGGATTGCCAGTCCATGGATTTGATGCCGGCAAGACACAGATATGGGCTGATCCCGTTACGGGAGCTGCTCCTCACGTCTGGGGTAGAGCTGTTGGATGGTATATCATGGCCCTGGTAGACACTCTGGATTACTTTCCTGAGAGTCACAGTGGACGAAAGCGTCTAATTTCCTACCTCAAGTCTCTGATCGATGCAATTGTCGCAGCGCAAGATCCGAAAACCAAGGGATGGTGGCTGATCATGGACCCTGAGCTTGCTGGTGTGCATGGCAACTACATTGAAAGCTCAGGATCGGCCATGTGCGTCAATGGGCTACTCAAAGCCCTCCGAATGGGTTACATCAGTGGTAAAAAGTATACCAAGGCCGCCTTGGACGGATACGAGTTGATGACAACCTCGTTTGCACAGCCAAGAGGTCATGGGGCTTTGGCTTGGGAATGGACTGTGCAGACAGGAAGTTTGAGTTCCAACGGTACATTTGAGGTGAGTTTGTCATACCTGAGGGAAACTTTCTAAGGGGATACTTTCTAACAATGTCATAGTACTACGCCAGTATGCCACTCTTCCAAAACGATCTCAAAGGAGTTGCTCCATTCCTCTTTGCTAGCTACGAATACGAGCTATTTTCCAGCAAGTCGTAAGGACACGGGTCGTGTTCGTGGCAAGTGGTGGTGGGGATTTGCTAACATGGTCATGCTGAAAAGCTTCTTATGTTTGGACTGCACTCTATGTTAAGAGTCATGCCGAAAGCCTGATTGTCCAGGTTTAGGCTGACACGCTGGAGATCTAGCACAGAAACATCAAGGTTTTTGAAGCTTGTACAGCCTTCCCCTCAACAAAAATAGTACTTTTTGTGTTGTTTACATTGAAAGTCTTTGAAAAAGTCTGTTTTGAAGATCCATATAATACCAGTCCCCTCCTACTAAGACCTGGCTCCAATTTCTCCATTAACATCAACCGTTTTCCCAGCTCATCAACAACAATTGCTGCCTCTCGTTCACTGTCAGCGGCTTTGTTAGCTTAGCCACATCGATTTATTTTCTTCCTGTCTTCACCAATATCAGTTGCTTCTCATCATCAATCACCATCTCTCATCCACCAGCATCAGTTGCTTCTGTTGCTGCCTCTGGTCACCAACGTCGCCTACTTTCTCCGCCTCACCAATCATCATCAGCATCTCTCGTCCGCCATCAGTTCCGCTAGCTCGCTAACAATTACTGTCTCCACCAACATTCATATCTATCTCTCGTCTACCGACATCGATTCCTTCTCTGGTCCACTGAGACTAAAGAATACATATCAACATGAGTCACTTCACACAGCAGACAGGGCCTCGAACCCTTGGTCTTAAGAAGCTTTGTTCACCAGTGCGACGACTCTTGACAAATCTCAGCTCTGCGAGACACCAGACCCAGTATTCCGATGATGCTCCTTTTCTCCTTCACCAGCATTACGAATCTTCTCATTCAACAATGTCTGAGGAATTCACCAAGATCTCTCTCGAAGAAATTGTCAACGAGAAGATTGAACGTATCGATGAACACCAGCAATTTCAGCCAGCGACCCCGACTTTCTGGATTCCCGTTCCTCCAAACACTCCCGAGTGAAGTGTTGATCAAGATTGCCACATACTTGAACGTCATCAGCCAAGCCTGCCTTGCTTTCACCTACCGTCATACTCATCAGGCTTTGGGCAGAGCTTTGAGACTCAATCCAGGCCATGAGCGATACATGTTTCTTCGCCGTCTGGAACGAGACGGAATGTGGCTATCCGAAATTCTATGCGAAACCTGTTCGAAATTCCACCTTCCAAGAAAAGACAGGACCTGGAATGAGTACGAAGGTCCCAGGAGATGTATCCAGTATGGAAATGGACGGGCGCTCGAATACTTGAAGTCTCCCATCTCCCAAGGCAAGTCCACTTTGACATTGTGGCCGCCATCGCCCGGTCTTATCGATTTGACTCGGGGCTGTACGACATCAATTGCCTCTTTTCGAGCTACCAATACACAGCTGGAAGGGCCAAGATAACTAGCAATGTTTCCGCAAGACTTTACAAGGGAAGCCTTGTTCTCAAGACTGAGCTGGTGCTCTCTGCTGGCAAAGTGGCTTTCGCGTCGGAGAATGTGGATAAGCTGGAGAGGATGCTTCAAAAGAGCACCAAACTCGAAAATGTTTGCCAACATGTAAAGTGGGCTGAAGTTTTGCCATTTATCTTTCGGCCTCAGCTTCCTACTGTTCAAAAGAGCGGCCAGTCGTGCATGGGAAAGCACCCCAGCCAGGAATGCAAGATTTCCGGCCAAGACCTACACACATGCCTTTGGACTCTCAGTCATAAATTTTGGTCTCGCTGTGATGCATATTCGAGACTCAGATCTGACCTTCAAAGGCTATGGTCTTGCAATTTGTGCTCTGCAGATTACAAAATCAGCCTTTCGCGTAAGCAAGGCAAGAGTTCAGAAACGAACTCTTTGGTCTTTACTTCATGGAAGAATTTGAGTCGATGCACTAGCATCTACAATGAAGACTGGGCAGCTCATATGAATCTTGGCCTGCCTGATTATCAAAAACGGGGAACAGAGCTTTACAATGTGGCAAGGTCATTTGAAAACCCTGCGAAGGGTCTTTTCGATTTTGAGTACTATCCTTCTGTGTAAGCCAGGGGGAACCGTGACTTCCAGAGATTGGGTTAAACCTTTCCGTCAAGACTTGGAAGCAAGGGTTTAGGGGAAAGAAGTTAGAGGTTTTGTTTATTCTAGTATTATTAATAGACATGAACCATTCGGGAAGCAAGAAAGAAGCACGACACAACCAGTTGTTATTCGCCATTCATGGCATTAGTTTTTAGCCTCCTTTTTATTGATCATTTGGAATTCATATCCAATCCTAAGCTGTTAGTGGCACATCTACGAACTATTATGGTAGACAATCTTGTGATATGGTTGGGGAACCCGCTCCCTGAGATCAACCCTGACCCATGTACAGAATCAACGATATGACAGTGATTTTTCTGTCATGTATGGCATTCCTTTTAAACATCATTGGTGGGTGCAGAAACTCCCTTAGTACGCTAGTGGTTTTGGCAAAGTGATCGGGCCTCAGCACCGAGATAAACATAACCTCACTTGCCTTTGCCTATCTGCGTGAAAGGAATTCACGAAAGAATGAACGACCGCAAGGTTTCATAAGTGGAAATAAGGTTTTGGCCGACTTTCCGCATTGGGAAATTTCTCGCAAGGCCAGGTTAAGCTTATTGCAACCCCTTTCCTTAGGGCTAAGGGTTAGGGACAGCGACCAACCCCAGCCAGGCCTGTAGATTCCAACTAGACTCACGATGCGAAGAGACCTTCTTTGGAGAGTCTGAAATTTGGCTCAGACTACTGGTTTGGCTCAATGTGGTGATTGTGGGGTGAGGTGCTTGCTGTTCTTTTGTTCAGCATGATTACACGCATAGAGATTTCATTCTCCCCAGTACAGCCCTTATCAAACGATACCTAAGCCCAATGCTATAAAGCACCGTATGCTTGATGTTGCTAGAAGTAGAGCACCGAAATGGCAAGGAACATAACTTTCAAGATGAACTAATGACACCCAGGGCCGTGATGTGTTGATGGCTGTATGTTGATCGTTCAAGAGAACTTCATTGTCAAAGACCATAATGAGGCGGGTTTCCTACAAACATAACCAGCAACCGTGAATTCTCAAGCTAGATGCTGCTTCGTAGTTTCAGAACCCCGTGAAGAGCTTACAATCGAACTCTATAATAGCCCCATTCTAAGAAGTCGCGTCCCAAACTCAACCAAATAGTAGTCAGCATATACCAACCCATGATCCCTAATCTGTACCATCCCGGCTGGATTATTTGAGACTGTGGCATTCCGCAGAATCGACTCAAAAGTCCTGCCATCTACTGAGTCGACTCCAACTAACTCATCGCCGTGGGTTGCAAGTTCCGCCTTTTCCTGCGAAAGAGAGTATGCCAGAGTGTCCTCAACAATTGTAATAGCAGCTTCGAGATACCTTGAGCTCAAAGATCTGTTTTCCATTGCCAGTGCTTGTGACAGAACAAGCAAACCATTCGCCGCACATACACCAGCCGAAGTGTCCCTTAGTGGTGGAGAGAACTCTTCTGATGGTGCTGAAAAGTCCCACATTGGTACATATCGCCCGACCTTTTTCAGATTCCCGTTCGGCCCCTGAATGTCTATCTCAACACAGTCTGGGGCTGTCTCCATTTTGAGGAGAAAGAACTCAGCCAATCCGCAGGCCATTTGAAGGAATTCGCTCTTCCTGGTCCACATGTAGGTCTGAGCGTATCCAAGGATAGCCCAGGCCTGACCACGCGACCACGTCGAGGTTGGGCTATGACCTTGCGCCGTGAGTCTCTCCAGGACCTCGCCAGTTGACCAAGAGAAGTTGGCAACATGACCGCTGCTGTAGAGCATCCCACCATAGCCGTTGCGCGCCAAGTTGGGCTCGGGCCGGATGTGAGACTTCAGTAGGGTCCGAGCATGGGTCTCTGCAATCTGTGCCAAATAGACATCGCCTGTTTGCGCGGCTGCGTAGAATAGAAGGTCAAGATTGCACATAGAGTCAATGATTACAATGTAATCACCCAGTTTCCCTCTACCAGAGGTCACCAGCAACCAAATATCTTCATCCCAAGAACGAATGGCTCCCACTGCTGGGCTGAACCGAGTAGCCAAATTTCTTGCGGATGTAATAATGCTTTCAAGGGCTTTTTCATCGTGATAAAGTTCCCATCTGGGTCGCATATGTGGTAACATGATGAATCCCATATCGTGTGTGTTGGTAAGACGGGATTCTCCGTGGATCGGGTCCGACCAGGTACGGCCAAGAGCTTCAAGCCGACGTCGCACAGCGAAGAGATTCTTGCCATTGCTGGTGCTTGACTCCATACGCCCAGGGTACTTGATGAATCTCTCCAAAAGCGAATAAATGCAGCCAGGGAAAAAGCCGCAGGTCCAAAAGTCAATGTTTCGCACTTGGTAGTGACCATAGCTGGGACCATCCTGGGGTACGATCTCGGGGTACTTTGTAGGAGGGTTCTAGGCTTGTAAGCTATGGTCACAGATTTGAACAGAGAACTCACGTTTCCTTCAAGATGCTTGACTGCTGTTCTCAATATTTTGGCAGTGATATTTTCGTCAAATAGCTCTGGGAGACGCCCTCGTATTCCTCGAGGATTAGCATTGCCATTGAGACCAAGTAGGTCGCTGGGAACTGGATCAATGCTGCCCATCGCGGTTGTTGGGGTGGATTAGAGGAGCAGATGTACCAGTACTGCTGAGAAAGTCGCGTATGAATTCTTCATGTTAACGGCTCGGAAGCCAACCCCGATAACTCTTCCGAACCCCGAGATCAGCGCCCCATTCTTGGTTAAGCGGTCAACCACTGCCGATAGCTCTCCGGGGACCGATGAACTTGTCAACTTCATCTTTTCATCATTGTATGAGATCCCATTATTGATACGCACAGTCCCAAACGTACCAGTCGAAATGCCTCCTCTTTCAGGTTTTAGCGACAATCCGTTCGAGACCCCGAGATGATGTCATCCGGGCGGCGGAAGCCCTCATTCGACCGCTCATGCAGTACATGTCACCTGGCAAAGGCCGAGTCCGAATCCCCCACTCAACAGGAACTCACTTTGATGAGACTGCTGCGCAACTTGAAGGCTTTGCACGGCCGTTCTGGGCCATCGGTGCTCTGCTTATGGGGAGGACCGGCAATATGGAACTCATTCAATCTTGGTTAGATGGTTTCGAAGCCGGTACTGATCCTGAGAGTCCAGATTACTGGGGACCCATCAAGTCTTTCGATCAGCGCATGGTTGAAGCTGAAATGATCTCCTTTTCGCTCTTGGCTTCACCACGGGGGTTACTTTGGGAACGACTTAGCCAGAAAGCACAGCAGAATCTGATCGCCTGGCTATCTGGCCTCCATGGCAAGGACATGCCTCAAGCCAACTGGCTGTGGTTTCGCGTGTTTGCCAACCTCGCGCTGCTCAAGGTTTGCCAAGTTGATACACCTGCCCTGCGGCATCATCTCAAGGAGGATTTGGAACGCCTTGACGAGTTTTATATCACTGACGGATGGTCTGGCGACGGTCTCTGGCGATCTGCAGAGCTTGACCTCCAAGAGTACGAGACATACAAAGAGACAGGAAAAGCAAACACGGTCCGAAGTAGTAGGAATGCTTGTTACTACTCGGGTAGCTTTGCAATCCAGTTCAGTCAGCTTTTATACACAAGGTTTGCTGGAGACATGGATCCTGATCGCACTGAACGATACCGGCAACAAGCAAGGGACTTTGGGCGTGGATTCTGCCGATTCTTTGACAAAGCCGGTAGGTGTCTTTCGGATCCAATGACCGAGTACTGACTCTTTGAGGCGCCGCTATTCCCTTTGGCCGTTCATTGACATATCGATTCGCTTGTGGTGGTTTCTTTGCAGCACTTGCTGTTGCAGACACTCCAGACCTGCCCGATCCTTTGGGTAGCCCAGGTGTCGTCAAAGGCTTTCTGTTACGGCACTTACGGTGGTGGGCTAGACACTCGAGTGACATTTTCTACACTGACGGCGTCTTGAACTTTGGGTGGACATACCCGTGAGCCTTCCATCTCGCCTAGGTACTCTTCGCCGACTAACAGCCCAGGCAAATGTACCTCACAGAGGACTACAACTCTCCTCAATCTGTTTACTGGGCTCTCAAATCCTTGATAGTTGTTGGGCTCCCAGAAAACAGCACTTTCTGGAGTGAACCCGAGGCTCCATATCCCGAAACTCTTCTAGAGGAACCCCTGCGTGTCCTCCCAGCACCTCGTCAGATCCTCTGCAATCAACCAGGCGGAAATCACCATTTCATGCTATCCTTTGCGCAGTTTTTGGCGATTCCATTCAAGGGCATCATGGCAAAGTACAGCAAATTTGCCTATTCCTCAGCTTTTGGCTTTTCCGTCCCATCAGGGGGCTATGGACTAGCCCAATTGGCACCCGACAACACACTTGCCTTGAGTCGAGACGGTATGGAAACTTGGGCTGTAAAATACAAGTGTGCTGAGCCCGAGTTCAAGACGGCAACAGTTCATGCTGCTGCACTCCAACAGGTCCCGGTAGCAACAGTACAATGGTTCCCTTGGACGGACCGCTCTGTGTCTGTCAGTACTACTATAGTTCCTCCAACAGCGCGGTGGCCAGACTGGCACATCAGAATTCACCGTGTCAGTGGACATTTGAATTTGGGCAAAGTGTTTACGGCAGAGGGCGGTTTCGCCATTCACGGTCGTCATGTGAAGGACACTCTTGAGTTGGGACAGCTTGATTCAGCCAACCTCCTCACAGGATGCGACCTGGGAGAGGTGGAAGGAGTTTTACAGGACGAAAGATCAGTCTTAATCCTCAGCGAACAAGGGGCTTCGGGCATCACAACAAATGTCTTGGCTGGGACGACTGTCAGCCCCTTGAAGCCTGAGCCAAACACCAACTTGATGAGACAGCGCACTCTCATTCCTACGATTGAGCACACCATTGATGGGAGCGGGAGCGGGGAGATTATTCTGGTTACAAAGGTATTTGCTATCTCTCGGAAGGCCAACGGAGGTTGGAAGAATCAGGGGGCAAGCTTGAGAGATCGATGGGTAAATGAGCCAGTTATCGACATGGGAGACACCAAGTCGAATGGTGATTTCATCAGTGTATCATACTGAGTCCGCGTCCAACCAGGGCGTCTAACTCACAGCACTGTGTGCTGCAAATCTCCCGCAGCCATCATATCCTCAAAGCTGATGATCCTGTCCATTTCCAAAAAGTCATTGTCCATTAGAATCTGTGATATTGCAGACAATTCGTCTGCTCTGGCGCTTGACGGGGATATAGAGTCAGCAACTCTCCACTGATTACCTTGCCCGACAGGGACAGCTGGCGCTAGGGCTGAAAACTGCGATGCCAAATTTGCTTGGGTGCACGGTTGGTAAGTATTTGTAGGGTTTGGGATCTGAGGACCCAAGGCCACGTCCGTCGGCTGTCTTTGACGATCATTGGAATTCGGTGTGGCCTCTTCAGCCCCTTCATACTCATAGTAGAGGTTGCTCAATCGATCAGATAGCTGGGAAAAGAAGCATGACTGTTGGTCTTGCATTCTGATGCCATGCCACCGTCGGGACATTTCTTTCAAATTATCCACCAGTACACTGAATTCTTCAGCCAGAGCTGTCTTATAGTAACGCCAATGAACTGCCATCGTTAGTTCTGTTTGCACGAAAAGGGGCCACTTACCTAGAAGGACTCGTCCACTAACAAAGGCACATATTCCCAGTTGCGGCGATACAGGTAGTTTTGGTGATGAGCCCTCCAGATACTTGGTCGTCATATTTGCCGTCTCCATTGCAGCATTGTAACAAGTATCAGCACTACAAAGACTTGGCAGTCGGATGCCACTCAGTTCGGCATCTGGGTAAGCGATTCGTTGGTGTAGAAGAATCAGGGATATGTTGTGGGTTGCATTAGCTACAGTCATGTTCGGATCCATGACTCCAGGCATTGTTTCTCGTGAAATCCCCGAGTCTTTCCATTGCTGGGGGAGGTACATCTTCCAACTACTCGTGTTAGATGCTTTCCAGAGTTGTCTTTGGCCGGATACTTACTGTACTAAGCGGAGATCTAGCTCCTTGAACCTCGTCAGCCAGCTTGAAACCTCTTGGCGGTTGTTAAAGTCAATCTTTGTCTGCAGAAAGTAAGTTGTGATCTGGCTCAGTGACTCGATGGACTCGACATAGTAGGCAAACGCGCCAACCATGGACATGTCCACTGTACTTGAACTCTTTTGACCATGTGATGAAGACTCGGCGTCATTAGCCTCCGCGCCTGTCGAGTGAGAAGGGCTTGGGTAGTGTCCTGGCAAAAAGGTAATGGAGTTGCCTATCTTGGCCCTTGAACGATCCCAAATGCCAAAATACGGCGTGACTGCAGGCTCATCTTCAAACCATTTACCACCGCAGATAGGTAGCCTACGACAGACATCCGCAGCGGTCAGACTCGTATTCCATCTAAATGTGTCAGCGGAGTTAAACAGTTGGGCTTGCTGCCTACCCTTTGACGACAGATGAGAACCTGGAAATGTTAGCTGCGTTCTCATCAAGGGGGGATTCCTACCTATCAAGAATAAAGATGTTCCAGAAAACCCTCCGTCTTTCTTCTTCCTCAACCCATTTGAGAGGCGGAGGCAGGCAAGTTGTAGACGGTAATACGGCTGGTCGCTGATGACGGTCTTCAGCCTCTACTGACAGTTCCATATACTCAACAGTCCTCGTAAGTGAACCGATTATAGGCCAAGCCTTGTCCAAGTTGCCATCCCCAATCTGCCATGTAAGCACAGCACAAGCAGAAAATTGTTAATGACTTACATCGGTAAAGGCAATAATGATAAGCGCTTGGAGGTTCTCCACAGTGAGGCCATCCAAAGCGTCCAATAGGACTGTTCGTCTGAGTTTGCAAGTCTCATTCTTGACAAACTCTGGTGAAAGGGGTTCTCCATCAGGCTCAAGATATCGAAGGGTGGCTACAGCCATGGCTTGTAGAACAACCTTGACTTGGTCCCTGTTGCTTTGAGCCCGTGTCCTGAAGTCTCTCATGTTGATCATGGGAATCCACGGTTGTACATGAGAAAAGTATGCATCTACCAAGTCGTCAAGGGTTTCATCAATCACATCATAGTCTCGCCGTGGCTCCTCGTCCTCTGGGGGTTCATATCTTCTTCTCTTCCGAGCGGATGTCTCTTGTGTTTGTTCCCTGTTTGGTGTCATATTTTGGTTGAGTCTCTGCAATTCTCCAGCCAGGGTTGAAAGCACAGCTTCAAGGGGAGATGGCACATTCGCCCTGTGAGCAGGCTCAATGTCAGGAAAAGCGGATTCTCCTCCATCTTCGGTATGAGCTTGTCCAAACAAGGCTCTCTCTACCTTTTCTGTCTCTTCATAAGCTAAGGGCACACAGTAGCGTAGCTTAAGGACATACCTAGCCGTTGGTTGAGACCCTCTACGGCACCACTCTTCAACCCCGGCTTGGCCCGCCGTGCTTCATAGACGCATGTCGTTTCTAAACGGATTAGTCATGCCATAACCGCTCCGCTGGGACTTACGAAGTCGCTCGCAATTGGAACAAGCCGGTTTCTGTCTCGAGCACTTGAGCTTTCGCTTCCTGCACCCGCTACATGACGGGAGCTCGGCCTCGGAGGAAGGATCGTACGCGGAGTCCATGATGCCGACTTGTCAAGCATGAGGTATTTCCACATCAAAATGGACGCCGATGTTTTGCGGTTCATGGCGCGATTCATTCTCGACTCTGGATCCCCACAAACCGAATCAGTCAGAAGTCGCTCCACTTGACTCTGATTGGGTGCCTCTCTCATGGGTCGATCACGAGGTGAGTGTGGGGAAATGATGGTGTCGGAGCTCGGATAGTGGCCGTCCGAGACTTGGGCCGAGGTCCGATCAGGGGTAGGGGTCATTTTCGATCTCAAAGCTGGACGAAGAACAGAAGCGATGTGGTTGTACGATCAATTGGTATCATTCATGAATTATTGTAGAACTTTTAAAAACGAGTTTTAAAGAACAATACTATGTCCTTCCTTACCTTGGGTAATCAATCTTGTGTCGAAGGGATGAAATCAGTTAAAAACACATGCCCCTGACAACATATCGCCAATGTTAATCCCAGCATATCTCATCCAACGAGTCAACATTACCATGTACCAGCATGACACAACGGCCAGGTCTCCGAGGAAAGGTCCGCATCATCTCCACCAAACTCACACCCCACCCTGGACACGAAGCCAAATGGGCTTTTATATCCAACACCGCTCAATCAAGTGCAAGTGACCAGTCTTCTATCATTCCATTCTTTGTCAATCTCTCAAAATGCTCAAACCTCAAGCCAATGCCTACCGGGAGCTTGTCTCACTGGATGGCATCTGGAACTTTGCCCTTGCTCAATCCGTCGAGCTAGAGACGGAACAGGCCTGGAAACAGGTGATCCCCCCAACCATCCAAATACCGGTTCCAGCCAGCTACAACGACATATTCGTGGACCCAAAAATCAAGGACCATGTTGGATGGGTTTACTATCAGAGAAACGTAACCATTCCTCGAAGCTGGTCTGGACAACGATATCTTTTGCGATTCGACGCGGCAACTCATAAAGGCCACGTTTACATCAATGACCAATTCCTTCTTGAGCATATTGGAGGGTACACGCCCTTTGAGGCTGACGTCACGGACCTTGTCGCCCCTGGACAGCAATTCCGCCTCACCGTGGCTGTCAACAATGAGCTCGGTTGGCACACCATTCCTCCCGGACGTGTCGAGACATTTGAGAATGGAAAGCGGAAGCAACACTATCAGCATGACTTTTTCAACTATGCAGGACTCGCACGATCTGTGTGGCTGTATAGTGTGCCTGAAATCTCTGTCAACGACATTACCGTGGTGACCGATGTTCAGGGGAGCACGGGGATTGTCAAATTTGAGGTGGCGACCAACATCCCACTTTGTCAGCATACCTGCAAGATCACACTACTTGACGAGGAGGGTAAAGCCGTTGGTCAATCATCAGACCTCGAGGGCTCCATTACTGTTGACTCGGTTCATCTGTGGCAACCTGGAGCGGCATATCTCTATCAGCTTCGCGCTGAAATTGTCTCCCAGAGTGAGACAGTGGATGCATATGACCTTGCCGTTGGAGTCCGGTCCGTCAAAGTGTCTGGCAACCAATTCCTCATCAACGACAAGCCATTCTACTTTACAGGGTTTGGCAAGCACGAGGACACCCCAATCCGCGGCAAAGGACATGACCCTACATACATGGTTCATGATTTCCAGTTGATGAACTGGACAGGTGCCAATTCTTTCCGCACCTCTCACTATCCCTACGCGGAAGAGGTTCTGGAGTATGCCGACAGGCATGGCATTGTGGTGATTGATGAGACAGCAGCAGTCGGTCTCAATCTCACCATTGTCGCTGGAATCTTTGGCCTGAAGCCCATCCCGACCTTTTCGCCGGATACGATGAATGACAAGACGCAAGCTGCTCATGTACAAGGCATTCGAGAGCTTGTGGCCAGAGACAAGAATCACCCTTCTGTGGTTCTATGGACCATTGCCAATGAGCCGGCAGCTAGCGAGCCAGGCGTACGGGAGTACATGGAGCCACTCGTGGCCTTAACCCGCGAGCTGGATCCTACCCGACCGGTCTGCTTTGCAAACGAAAAGCAGGCCAGTATCCACAAGGATCTGATCGCCGATCTATTCGATGTTATCTGTCTAAACCGTTACTACGGCTGGTACCTGAATACTGGAGATTTAGAGGCAGCTGAAGAGGGTCTAGAACAGGAATTACGGGAGTGGGAGGGAAAATACGGCAAGCCCATCATCATGACGGAGTATGGGGCCGACACCCTTGCAGGTCTTCACACGGTCGGGGACGTTCCCTGGAGCGAGGAATACCAAAGCAGGGTTCTCGAGATGTCCCACCGCGTGTTTGATCGAGTGGAGAGCGTGGTAGGCGAGCAAGTGTGGAATTTTGCCGACTTTCAGACGCCTTCAACATTCATCTTTAGAGTTGATGGTAACAAGAAGGGCGTATTCACTCGAGATCGTAGACCTAAGAGTGCAGTCCAGGTTCTCAGGAAGAGATGGACCAGCATGGCTCAGAATCGAGCTTCGAAGTGATGATAGCAATAGATTGTGTACTTGTTTCACAATTCGCCCGTCACCGTGATCGCACTCATGCCTTTGTCATTTAATTGCCGATGCGTTGCCGATGCTGCTGCCGCCACTCTAACATTGCGTGATCCTTGTCGAATGGTTACCCCTGGTCCTCTTGCCTGATCCATCATCTTCATCCCGCGTGACCTATTGAGGCTGCAAACCTATCCGGAGTTTGTCCGTACCCTTGACTCTAGAACACGAGTCGTGAAGAAATCTTGAGTTTAATTCAGACTAAACCGTGAAGGGTTGGTCGTCCCACACGGGCTCTGGAGCAATGGCCGGCCGACCACTACTCCGAATCCCACACCTACCAACGGACCCGTGAAATCCTTGTTCCCCCAATAAGCTACATGCTCGAAGTGACGTTAACCTGGTACTGACAGCTAGTCTGGGGCTATTGACCCATTCCCCACGTTGTTGAATGAGGAGAGAACCCGCTAGGCCATCTCCGCAATCAGCTCGTGGCGACATGTGGAGATCCGGGGCAAGTGACTCTTTTGATGAACTTGAACCGTACATCAGACAAGGTCTGTTCGGTCTACTCTCCGAGTTTTTGTGAGTTGTTGAAGCATATAAACAGCCCTCATCTCTGCTTGAATCACACTATCAACCTTTGATCCTTCAATCAGCACCAGCATCAACATGAACAAAGAGCAAGCAGACGTTGTCCAGGAGGAGCACGGTGAGAAGGGAGCCCATGAGGCCACCGCTGTCACTTCAGCTTTTGCTGGCTTGACCCGTGCTCAATGTGTCAAGAAGTTCTGGAGACTCTACATCACTGGCCTGGGCGTTTCCTTGGCGGGAATGTAAGTTGATCACTACAGCGTTGAATCATGCTGACCTGGTAGGTATGCTGGCTATGCCAATTCGGTAATTGGCAGCATCATTGCCAATGAGGGCTTCATTCAGTACTTTGCAACTGTCGAGGACCCAGACACTGGAAAGCCTGCTCTCAACGCTCAACATATCTCCCTTTGGTCTGCCTGTTACTTTATCACGTCGATTTTGATCCAGACTATCGCTCCTGTCACTGCCGATAAGTTTGGGCGCAAGTTCAACATGTGGGGAGTTACCTTTTTCCTCACTACGGTAGGTTTCCAACCAGATCTTTTGACCAGTGCTGATTTGTTAGTCTGTTATTATCCAAGTTGTTGCTCCCAACTGGTGGGTTCTGTTGATTGCCCGACTTGTGGCTGGCTGCGCTGGAGGCATGTTGTCTACAAGCTGCATGGTTTACATGTCAGAAGTTGCCATGCCTCAGTTTCGTGGTGCCCTACTCGGCAGCTTCTCCCTTTCATTCGCTCTTGGTCAGGTGTTTTTGGCTGTGGCTCTCAAGGTCCTTGAGGAGACTGATCACATGGCTTTCCGTCACATCTTTTACTCCGAGTTTGTCTTTACTGGACTATGGCTATTCCCTATGCTCTACCTCCCCGAGTCCCCTGGTAAGTGCCTCGATGGTATATCGATCTCCGCTAACATAGGTAGCTTGGTATGCTTCTAAGGGTAGGGATGACGAGGGTAAGAAGGCCCTTCGAAAGCTTGTAGGAAACGTCGAAGGTTATGACTTCGACCACGAATACTCCGTCTTCAGATATGAGTTTGTGGAGTCATTGTCCATGGCAAAGCACGGCGATGAGAACTCTGACTGGAAAGCTCTCTTTACCAGCAAGACCAACTTGAAGCGGGCCGTCATCTCTACACTTCCATTCACCTTTCAGAACATTGTCGGCGTCCCCCTCATGTTTGGATATACCACCTACTTCTTCCAGCTCGCTGGTGTTAAGGATCCCTTCCTTGGCAACATTGTTAAGCAAATGGTTCTTGTTGTGGGTATTCTAATCTCGTTCTATACCGTCGATAAGGTCGGACGAAGGACTCTAGTCATTGCAGGCGGCGCTGCTATGGCAACCATTTGCTTTATCGTTGGTGGACTGGGCTTTATGAAGCAAACCAGTGCATCCGGAATGGCTCTTGTCGCTCTGTGTTCCCTTTGGGCGTTTGTATATGCAAACTCGCTCGCTCCAATCGGTAAGTTTGCAGACTCTAACTTGACTTGTGCTAACTGTTCAAAGGTTGGATCAGTCTGGTTGAGATTTCCAGTCCCAGTCTGCGAGCCAAGACGACCTCTATTGCTGTTACTATCCAGTACATGACTGGCATTCTCTTTGTGAGTAATCTCCAACATATGATGGCGGCATCTAACTTCTGTAGAACTACACTGTTCCCCTGATGCTGTCGAATCAAGGGGCTGGATGGGGCCAAAAGATTGGCTTGTTCTTTGGTGGCATCACTCTTGTCTACCTCATTCCATGTGTTTTGATGTTCCCCGAAACCAAGGGACGAACCTATCATGAGTTGGACGAGCTCTTTGAGCAACGTGTCCCAGCTTGGAGATTTGCTTCCACCAAAACCTCGCACCAGGTGGAGCTTGAGGTCAAGGCGACAGAGACTGAGAAGTCTTGAGCAAGGCAATGCACTCCAGCTACTAGATGGGGTCATGGAAGCGGTAGCTGCTAGCAAAGAGGATGGAGAGTCATGCTGACATGAGGGGTAGAGACCGGTCATCCAAGAGGCAGGTATCTCTAATACTTGACTACAAGAGGCCTTTGAATAGAACACGCGATGCAACACGCTTGTTGAATGAATAGTGACTGAGTTGAGAAAGTAGTTGCATCATGAGGCATGACAACCTCTATTGCACCAGCCTCTGTGTCGATGCCTTCTTCTGAGAAGTGGTTGATAACAACGCCAGCTTGTTCAGTCGCTGACCTCCCCCATGTCTCTAATGTACAGCTTTACACCCTCATAGCAGCCGAGATACAACCCACTTCCGATTGTAGCCGCCACGCATGTAAGAGTAAATCCTCGAAACAAACCGGGCATACCCTCTGTATGTAGGGTCTCTTTCGCAATGTTGAGGAAACTGACAGAGGGCCGTCTAGATCTTTCGAGCGTCTCAACACCATGACCTCCAGCGGCAAGTCTCATCCTTGTCTTGATAACATCAATAGGGACCAGGAAACATGAAGTAAAGCCACCAGCCAGTCCTGCGCTGAGTGTGCTCACTTGAACCTGCATCGACGTGCTAGCTGCCAGTTGAGGGTCCGTTTCGCCCATTTTCTCCAGTATCTGTGCTTTGATGTGTTCGTAGATGCCAAATGTCAAGCAAGTTCCTGGAAGATGACTGGCCAGCAACGCAGAGTATCCCGTCCATAATCTTGCAGGGTGCGCTGAGAAATGCCGGATGGCCTGAACGGTGTACCAACCCCACGGTTTCCTTGGTCCTCCCAGTTGGATTTGGGCGTTCTGCTTCAGAACTTCTGCAGGGTTTGAGATTGCACAGTTTACAAGCTCAGCCGCACCACTGCTAGCTACATGAACTGCCCAAGGGGGGACATGAAGGTGTCCTGACTCTTGAAAGGCACTTTTCATGCCTTCGTATATGATGAAGAATGCAGCAGACGAGGGTATTCCGGTGAGTAGAGTGGGCCCAAAGCCTTGGTAGAGGCCTCTAAATAAATTCTGTTTGATGCGGCCATTTGATTTGTATCTGATGGCATATAGTGGGGATTGAACGCGCGTTATGATTGTTTCCATGGGGTGAACGAACAAGTCCGCGCTCAATCCGGCGACGACGGCAGCCTGAACTCATGAGCGTGGAAGATTATCAAGGGGGCTACTTACCGACCAGACCTCTGCACCAGTGCCAATTGACATGATTGTCTGGCGCTTGAGGACATTGCAGTGATGGTCAATGATTTTGAGAAAACCTGTTGTCGAAGGACACGGATGAGTGATCGGAAGCCGCGGACTCCAATTCTATTCTTAGAAGCTGGAGTAGTCTAACCGAGAACGGTATTTGTCAGACGCGTTTTACGGTAGTTACCCGGGACCTTTACGTTTGAGGGGGTTGAAGGGGTTGGTCCCTACCAATAGCCAGAAAGTCGGAAAGCAGCTATTATTTCGAATATTAGGTTAATAGTAGCTTTTCCCTAATCCTACAATCAAGTCTGCGCGAGAAATTATTGTCTTAAGCAATGAAATTTGGACTCCAGAAGGGGTGGAAAGCAACAGCTTACCCCTGATCAATTCAAGCTTTTCCCTTGCCGTCAAGTACTCGCTTACTGACTTTTGATCAATGGATACGCTACAGCTAATCACTTTCGGTACTTCTTGATCGCGTCTCCAATGCCCTCTCCTCGCTGCAACGCCTCCAAGGTGTGAGCATCCATCTCGGCACGTTCCTTGCAAAGCTCAACGACTTGATCCATCAAAGATGGGGGCACCACGACAACTCCGTCAGCGTCTCCGACAAGGACATCCCCGGGATTAATCCATAGATCGTCCTTGAACTGGAGTGGAACGTTGATTTCGGACGCCCGAGTAAAGGTATTGGACCCCAACGTCGAGGTTTCTCGTGCAAAAACCTGAAATAAGCTTAGAACTTGGGAGCGACAGGAGACTTACTGGAAATCCCAGCTCGCGATGCTCATTAATATCGCGAATGCGTCCATCTACAACTGCTCCGCCAGCCCGCAACGCGCTCGCTCGGGTCGACATCAGGCCACCCCAACAGGCAGAGTAAAGTCCCTTGGGTTGCTGGATATACATAATCTTTCCAGGTTCATTGCAGTCGGCAAAGTGTTTCTCAGGCTTTGGAGCATCGGTATCGCTCATAGTCACCATCTTGACCGTGATGGCTTGCCCGATGGTCCTGTGTGGCCCAGAGCGGTGTGCGGGGGACCACATGTGGATGCCATCGAGGAATCCTCCGTAGGGATACTTGAGTTTTACCAGCGCATCTCCGATCTAGAAGTGTTAATTGCGTCCTGTATAAAGACTTTGACATACATCGCAAGACGTAAAGACGCTCAGCCGCTTGATAGACGCTTTGAGGCTCATTGTGATGTTGGTGATTGAGCCAAGTTTGTGCGCGGATTTAGCGATCGGCTTATTCCGAACTACGTCACCATGAATCGCTTTTGATGCGGAGCTTCGGACTTATCCGATCAGCACCTTCACTTCGTCTCTCCTGACAATGTTGAACCCTCGCGCGACAGGCCTCACAAGAATGTCTTTCGAGAATGACGTAGTCCTTCCTCCGATAATTGAGTCGGCTCCAGCCGGTTTTGAAGCTGCCGACTCGCCGTCTTCCCGTCGCGGGCTCAAGAGAATCTCTGCTGCCTGTCAGAGATGTCGCCGAAGAAAGCAAAAGGTATGAACCTCGTCCATTGACGTGCCACTGCTTACCATCAAGTGCGACGGAAAACTTCCGATCTGCGGGTCATGCGCCGCAGCCGCAGTCCCATGCGTCCCGTCAGACCGCCTGGTGATCAAAGTGGATAGAGATTGCGAGTGCGATCACCTCAGGAGCCAGGTAGAAAGCCTCAAAGGTCGCGTGAGGGAGCTGCAATCCCAACTGGCCCTGCACAGGGATAGGGCTAGTTCTCATGATCTCCGACAGCCAATTGGCGAGTCTGCCGATGGTGCAGGCAGCTTGGAAAAGTTCTACCGAGGCCGCATGCTTCTCCCGACGTTTCGAGGATCAAACGCTCATAGCCCGGAGGTCGGCTTTATGAGCAGTCCCTGGCAACTCTGGAATGGATTATCAGCGAGCGATGCTCCGACTGTCAATCCGGCTTCATTTTCTCTTCAAGATGATGGCCCAAGCTTGGTTGATGTGTTTTTCGATCGGAGATGGCCTCAATTTCCTGTCCTCCACCGGCCAACCTTTATGGAGCAGCATTACCTACCGTTTGTTAGCGGTCATCCCAGGAGCAAGCTTTCGGCCTTTCAAGTCAACATTGTTCTTGCAATTGGGGCTTCAGAAAAGGCCAGGACAGGCTGTAGCCCATCCGTGTCTTTTCAAGGATTCTTCAAGGATGCAGTGCGCGAGCTGGACAACGTCCTAGCAGCTGATGACATTGACTGTATTCAGTGCCTCTTGTTACTCTGTATCTTTGGCAGCAATGAGCCTCAATCTGTCAATCTGTGGCAAGCTGTTGGCCTGGCTTTGCGGCTTGCAGTCGGCATTGATCTGCATCGACGAGAGGCCCTGGCTGGCAAGTCTCTCCTGGAAGCGGAAATGTGTAAGAGGCTGTTCTGGAGTCTTTACACGATAGATCGAAGCATATCAATCTCCCTGGGCAGACCAATCGGCCTTCAAGACGCCGACATCACCATATCCCTCCCTCTCTTACTATCAGACGAGAAGCTCTCTGGACCAGCAGAGCAAGCAGTCCCAAACGTTTGTCCAGACGTTACAGACATGTCTGCTTTCCGTCATATTATCGAATTGAGACGAATCAACGCCAATATCTACAGAGCACTTCATTCTGCGGCTGGGGTGAATATCGAGAGCTCCAACCTGGATTCTATCCGACAGCAACACTATGCACTCCTCAATACGTGGTTATTATCGGCACCGCGATATCTTGCACCAATCTCGATGTATCAGACTTCAGAATGGTTTCAAATCGCATATCACCAGGCTGTCATCAATGTGTATCGACCTTCACACGCCTCCCCTGTCAGCAGCGCTGATGCTATACGGCTCTGTGCAGACTCTTCCATCAGTCTGATCAGTTGCTACAACGCATTATATGCCAAAAACAAGATTATTTACACGTTTGTGGCACTTGATTCACTGTTCATGGCCGCTGTTACCATGCTCTACTCGATAAGAGCCAGCGCCGCAGTACGTCACGAATTGACCAAGGAGGTCGTCGAATCCAATATCGAATCATGCGTTGGATTGTTATCCAAGATCTCTCACGGTCGAATAGTTGGCGAGAGAAGCATTCAGGTCATCCGAAGACTAGGAAATGCAACTCTCGCTGTATTTGACACCACATCATCTGCCGAGAGCGACATTGACACAGAATTCATGTCTTGGTTTGGTGTCAAGTGTCAAAACCCTCCAGGGCCAGAATATCCTACGCCCAGTATTGACATCGCTTGGAATGATTTGTTTGAGCACGGGTATGATCTCAATGGGTTTTATAATGGGGACTTGTTACTTTAGGATGAATCAGTTAATTGATCAGCATGTCTCACATGATAGTCAGTTCAGGACTGCATCCTACAACCACTTTATTGGGAAGAATTTCAGCCGCATGTGTCACCTTATTAAGCAGGGACTTCAAGAATCACCGAAATGGAACTCTTAGAATATCGCACTGATGAAGGCGTTGCTCATCTTAGAAGCGTCCCTATCTCATACGATGATATTTGAAGCAGAAAACACGGTTTTCAGCACAGGACCGTCATCTGGCTCGTTGGCATAACGGAGTGATTATTGGGTACCAGTTACATCTCCATTACAGGCTAACCCTTTCCACCTATACCCTTCCAGTAATCCACCGACCATTACCGAGATGTTTTCATCACTTTACAGAATGTTGACACAGTTGAGGAGGGCGACGTTGATGAGAGTACCCTACAAAGGTCAGAAAGGATTCAACTGCTTTAGAAGAAACTTACAACAGGGGCAGAGGTCTGACAGCAGTAGGCGCTGCCATCGCAGTTCTTGCCGAGAACCTGGACAGCGCAGCTGAGGATGCCGTTACAGCAGACCTGCTGAGCGTTGGCGTTACAAGAGCCAGCAGAGCCGCCGCCGCGAGCCTCAACCACGGTGGGAGCGGCAATGGCAGTAGCAGCCATGGCGAGGACAGAAGCGACAGTAGTGAACTTCATTTTGAAGGCTAAGTTGAGGTTTTTGCGTGTTTGAAGTGGTGAAGTAGTTAAGCTGAATGGAGATGCTGGATGATGATGATGCGTGAGTTGAACGAGGAGACTAGGCCTCTTTATAGTTGGGAGTTTTCAATCATCTCCCGCCGCAAGCGCCTTCATCTTCACCGTCTCGACAACCTGGAATCACCCTTGACTCTAGCCCACTATCCAACATAAGAGCTCGCAGAGTCCTTTCAGCCTCCTATTGGAGATGTTTTACTGGCAGATCAAGGCATCTGCAGTCTTCAGTTAAGCCCCACAAACAATGCAGATCGCCCGAGATCCGGTCGGTAGTTGATGTTTGTAATGAATGGGCGCAGCAAAACCGGTCAGATGCATGTCGGATTCTTGGAATCTTGGACTGGCAATCCTTACGGAGACGAATCAACCTCGGGGCCTATCGAGCAAGAACATAGGATGATAGTCATCCCAAAACCCCAAAGAGGATGTGCACCTACTCAATAGTCTGGGGGAGGCTTGATTAGTACAACGTTGATCCCGGAGTAAACGGCCCGTCCCTTGGCTCCCCAGAACCACTCCTCGTCATCGATCCATCTCTGCGTAGTACCCAGCGGCTAGTTGCAGAGTTCCTTGTCAAATGCATGGAAATGGCAGTGGCAAGCTGAGAAACAGGGGATAGGCCCTGAATGAGTGGATTCCAGAAAGTGGGCTCAAATGATGTGTAAGAAGGGCCTTGTCAGCCACGTCGTCAATGAAGGCTTGAAGTCGCCTCACTTTGCCCCTGCACGATATCATAGGCCAATACCGCGTGGCCTGCAGGACATACCATGCAGGAGACTGCACACTTCATTTCACATACATACGACCCACTTGCAGGGCTCCTTGAAAACAGCCGCGCGTGCCTGGGATCTAAGTTGGTTGCCGCTGCAATGTCGATCACAGTAGGCACTGACTCGTGATGCCGACGGTCCGGGGATGGTGCTTGTTGTGAGTGGTCTTGATCGATTGCGTTGCATTCAAGTCTTGACGAGAAAATGATTCCTTGGTTGATGCATTATTGAAGCTTACATACAGCTGCAGAGCCTTGAAATGGTAAGCCAAGCGATATTTTGGAGAAGAAGAGATTGTCGTTGCATGAAAGCTCAACCATCTGATCAGATCCTTGACTTAAGGGCCATGTTGAGGAGAGGTAGGCTGGTAGCCAAGAATCCTTGCAGATGCAGAATCAAGCCAGGCGCAACTGGAGTATCATACGGCCTGCTGGCTGAAAAGTTCTCCTTCCCCGCAATTCATAAACAATCATTGACCTCCGGAATCGGCTTCAAGTCGGCAACTCCTGAGATGCATGAGAACCAGTAATCTCGTATCCGGAGAATGCACGGATGCAAGTATTTGGAACTCAGGGATCTTCACTTTGAGCAGGGTATTCAAGCCACCTTGACCACAGCTTGACCTATGCCCTGTTGTTAAGTACGTGGCATGAGCGCCACGCCAAACTTGGCGACAAGTCCTAGGCATGGCACTTGTTGAGGCCCCGTGGACTATTACTTGGGAGCCGGTAGCTGAAAACGCACTGCAATAGTGACAGCCATTCTCCTTACTTGGAGATGATCCTCGGTGCAGCGTGGATCAGCCTCTTGAGCTCCGTCTATTCACGGAGTACGGAGTACCTTTTGAGGCAATCCAGGCGGCAGGCTCGGAATCACGATGGCCTCAGTTTTTGGTCGTCTGTACTTGCAGCCGACAATACTAAAACCAACGTAAGTCTCATAGCTGCGAACCAGCTGTCGCGTTAGATGCAGTTCTACTGCACATGTCGGGTCTGCCGCTGTATTTTCTATCACATCTCAGGTTTCATCCAGTCTCATCCAGTCCACAGTGGTGGACCTGCTGTGTTTTCAAGTCTCGGCAAAGCGGTGAGGCCTCGGTCGGTCGACTTGGATCGTCATAACCTACGTGTTCAAAGTTATGTCTATTGACATTGTGCTCGGCTCATGGAATTTGTTATCCGTCATGTCGTGACTAGGGGCTGCAGTTACAAGGCGTTGACGCCACATCTCTAGCTGGTGGATTCCACAAGAGGACTGCCTACAGGCTGTAGCATTGAAATTGAACTTCCGTGGCTTCTCTTTCCAGCCGTCTATTGCAGATGAATCATGACTATTTGAAACACATCAGCTGCCGTTTGGTGTAGCCATGACTATCAAGCATGGCATGTCTCAAATCCGGTAGATGACGTGACGTTGCAGTGGCGACTGCGATTGTAACACTGGGGCTCGGTTTGACTTGCTCACCGATTAAAATTCCTTTGCATTCGAGTTAAATCTGTAGTTGAAGCTTCCCTCGTGAAGACGTCATCTCGCGGGTTTCGCAACAAGCGCAGTGTTTGTGTACATTGGAATTCGGATTTTCCAGTGCCACTATAACATGAGGTAGTGGTCAGGGCAATGTGGAAGATGAACGATTTATGACTGTGTCGTCTTGATATATGAATCTCTACACTGATAATCAAGCAATGGAAATACTGCTACTACCAAAGAATTCTTCTTTCTCTTCTTCCATTGCTTAACTTGAGACCTCGAACAAACGAGAATTTGAGGCTGCATCTGTCACAAAAGCTTCAGGGTATCTGCTCATCCGAGCCTCATGTCGAGTCAGCCAGCACCAGTCACACCAAGCCCAAAGACCCGAACAGCTCGTGCAGTCGGGGCTGCCTAGAGCCCGATAATTTAGCATATTCTCCATAGTACTTCAATCACAAAGAGAATTCAGATCCAACGTGTAAGATTACGGAACAACCACCTTCCCGCTTCTCATTCACCAGTAGTGGGGTGTCAGGAAGCAAAAGCTTACAAGCCACTCAAGAGCCTCAACGCCTACAGGCCGTTCCCTCTGAAAAGAAGAGAATTTGCCGTGTCATACTTGTTCAGCCATCAAGGGAAAACTTTCCATTTACGGAAATTCCCATTCTGGAATGTGGGGCCGCACGCTTAGAGAGCCAATCGTGTGCGTCGCTTGATGACCGCGGTTATCTCTATTTCGACCGCACAGCGCGCTTTCACCCACTAATTTTACAGTGGATACAGGGCATCTGGCCGCTAAGTTACAGTGGACTCTTCCTGTGGCCCGGGCCTCAATATCAAATGCACATGTGATTGAGAACGAATGCCTGCTTAATCCAGTGGTTCGTATTGTTTCCTCATGTTCTAGACACTCTTCTCGCGTAATAGCCTAGGAAATTCAACGTCTTCAACTAGTTAAGTCCATTTGCCACATCTCTCCCGTCATCTTTACACCCCATGAATCGTGGTCTTCCTTTTCAACAAGCTTGAATCCTGCCTTCGAGTACAATCGACGAGCGCCCTCCAGCATACTTTGCGTCCAGAGATTGATGCGCGTGTACCCAGCCTCTTTGGCAAAAGTAATACACTGCTGTATTAAGCTGCTCCCCACACCTAGGCCTCTAGCCTTTTCTTCCACCAGCAAAAGTCGGAGTTTGGCAACACCTGGCTGCTTATCGTGAACCAACATTATGCATCCAAGAAACTCGTCATCTTTTTCGGCAATCCAGCATCGCTCCAAGTTTGGTTGCAAGTTGTCGATAAAGTCTGCCGTAATTCTAGCAATCAATGCTTCGAAACGCTGATCAAATCCGTATTCTTTGGAGTAGAGTATGCCATGTCGTTGAGTTATAAGACCCATATCTCCTGATCGATGGGTTCGTATTATTATTTGAGATGAGGGGTGAAGGGAGGTCATTTTGGCGGCTTAAATTGTAGCTGAGTGTATTGAGCGAGGCAGCGAGGTTATGCTCTGGACACAGTGCTTTATAGGATCTGTTACTGTCAGCGACAGGGCGCAACTATGCTGGTGGGTCTCGGATGTCGACCACAGGGCGCAGGCTCAAATGCCGTATTGGTTGATGTTTGGCCGGTGTGGGTTGAGTGAGACTTGTTTCAGATCACTAGTGACATCGGAGAAAAGCATCGAAAGCGGCAGAAATCAATTCAACTCAAACACAGCAAGACCTAGGCTTCACCAAGAGCCAGCACATCCTCCATCTTGACAACATCCACAAACTTTGGCAGAACTCTCTTCATGAGAAATTCATGAACTTCGGGTTCATCATCAATGATTCCTTCTTCCACACAAATAATGTGATAGTCGAGGTCTGCGCCAGCCCTCGCGCTTCCCAAGATGCTCCCCATAGTCGTAAGTCCAACCAAGACGATATGTTTGATGCCACGAGCCCGCAGATATGCAATCAGATCAGATGAACCGAAACAGTTGGGTTGCAGCTTTCCCAAGACAATTTCATCCTTGCCACCCCAGCCTTCTTCAGAAACGAGGGCTCCAGGAACAGCGTAGTGTGGATGATTCGGGTCCGAAGGGGCATTGGTGAATGCACCACTAGCTTCAAGTTTCGCAACCCACTTTGCTAGCTTGTTGTAGGGGGACACGAATGCGTTCGAGTTGATGTTGAATGGCAGGGTATGGTGAATGATCATTGGGACACCATCGTAGAGACCCGAGTTTGGCTGGGCCCTTCGAGATTTAATCTCTGATCGGAAAAAGGCGAGAATCTTTTGGATATTCTCAAGGTAGGTGGCTTGGTCAGCTGGAGAGAATCTGCCAAGAATTTGGGTCTGCACATCTGAGAGAAGAAGAGCAGTATGGTTCAACGAAACCGGGACGTAGAATTGAGAAGCCATTTTGGTGTTTGGTGAGAAAGTGGTGAGAAGCAGTGGTGAGACAAAGAAATGAGTGGGAGAATCTTGATTTATATAGAACACTCGTGGATTGCAACATCCGACGCTTTTGAAGGAGAATATTTGCATCATTGGCTCTGTATGGCTCAATACTGTGTTGTCAGCTTTTAGTCCACGGACGAAGGCTTATTAGATGACCGCCCGCACAATCGATCCCAATTCAGCGACGGCAATTGCGGGCTTTTGCTAGCGTAGAAGCCAGAGCCAGACAGCATTCGTTTTAGTGACATCCTATTGGCTGGTTCACCTTCTATGTAATTCGAGCATGCTTCAACCATCTTTCATGGTGAATGAATGTCAAGCCTAGGATCTGGGCTGACGACACTCTGAGAACACAGGCAGTGCTGAGCGACAGAATACAAGAGAACAATGTAAGCGGATAAGTGAATGCAATATGAGCCACAATCGTAAATGGTTTCCATTAGGCTACGGAATTGGGCAAGAAAACTACGCAGGCAGCAGACTAGGACAACCAGGGACCCCGAGGTTGATCAGGGTGCATGCCGGCTTCAAAGAAGGACCTTGCCCCGGATACTCCGGGCATTGTTTCGAACAGGGATTCTGAATGCTTGGCGTTGCCACACTCAATACGAACACTCGGGGACGCCGCCATAAGCATCAATTCGTGAGATGTAAACCAATGAAATTCTACTACCCTAACAATCTAAATACATCAACTTGCTGAAAATGACCAAAATCTAAAACTGAGCGTTGCTACCACAAGAAAACACACCCCGGATCGAGCTATCATCGGCATTGAAAAGGTCCAAAAGCTCCGTGATAGAGGCCCACAGTCCAGCTGCGTTCAGAAAGAGCGAGATGATGATAAGGAAGGCGTTGAGAAGGGTAAGACAGATCTTCTTCCAGTCGCGGAAAAGGTTGTTCCAATTCATGTGGAACCAAAACACGGCACTGAAACCGTAAGTGAACCAAGAAATAGTAGTTGCCGAAGTAATAGAAAGGATAGAGTCGAAAATTGGGATAGCGTTGGACAGGATAAAGACAATGATCCAGAAGCCAACAACAGACGCAAGCCAGACAGACCAGGACCTGACAGTATCAGAAGTGACCTCGTGGACTGCGCCCATCCATCTCATGACGTTGACAAAGATGTATTTGGCACCAATGTGACCATAAGCCAGACCAGTTGAGTAGATGGCAGGGAGAACCACACCATAGGCCGCCTTGGCAGGGGTGCTAGAGGTGGCACCAAGGATAGGAGAGGTAGTGTACTCGGCACCAAGACAGTAAAAGATGATGGCGAAGGCAGAGTATAAGGTGATGCAGCTGCCCTCGAGAAAGGCGAGACAGAACTTGAAGTCCTTGATGGGATCCTTCATCTCAGCCATGTAGCCGACGAATGAAAGGTTGGCGGCATAAGCAAAGACAATCTTGAGACAAGCATTGAGACCATCTCGGAAGCTTGGGTGTCCGATAACCACAATATCCCTGTGCCAGTCGTCGATTGAGTCAACCTGTCGGGGGCCCTTGATACCCAGGCTGATCATGACCAGGATAGAAGCAGCCAAAACGCTGACAGCGTTAGGAACTCCAAGGTTCGAGACAAATTTGGTAGTGCGAGGCAAGCATAAGAGGAAGCAAGCCGCGCAAGCCACAAAGATAAAGACAACAGTACAGGTGGCATGGCTGCTGATGGTGTTGAGTGCGATAGAGAGCGTGACAATGGCCGAAGCAGCAACAAAGATGACCTGAATCATCATCATGACGCCAGCAACTCCTTCAAGCCAGGGTCCGCCAACAAATCTCGTCATCTCAACGACATTGACCACCTGTGGGTGAAGTCGATAGTATTGTAGAAGCTCGTATGCTGTGTACCAAGATAGGACACCGATTCCAATGAGGGCAATAAGGCCAGGGACGATCCCGAGTGTCATGAGGGTCGAAGGAAGCGAGAGAATACCGAGACCGATCTGGTTGGCAAAGAGGATAAAGATGGTGTCCCATCGCTTGAGAGTGCGAAAGTTCTTGCCTCCCTGGGAGTAAATATTGGCATTGTCATCAGACTCGGGGGGAACAGTCTTGAAGTCTTGAGAGCCTTGAGGGTTCAGCTCAGTCTTGATGGCTTCACTATCAGAACCAGAGTCAGGCTGGTTTCCCTTGATAGTGTGGATCTCCTTGGATTCCATGTTGTAGTAAAGAGTGATGTCTGTAAGTATAAGATGATGAGAGGATGATGGATAAAGACCAACTCAAGGCGGACTTGAGGCTTTATATCTAGCTACGCATTGTCCAACATCTCATGGTCTGACAAGACATGACGGTACTACAATGATTGGGGAAATGGGGTAGAGGATCCGCAAAGTCAGCTCCACGGTTATCGCCAAGTCAAGACTCGATAAATCGTGTCAGAGTCCATTTCTCCAATGACCTGGGCGGAGCGGAATCGCGCTCTCCGCTACCAAGACACGGCCCCCATGGGGGTTGCCTTGGCGTTCCAGAAGGATACCATTCCGCATCATCATCCATCAGGAGCTTCTTGTTCGGGAGGAGTCGCCTTACTCGGGCCGTGGTGGTGAAAGGAAACCCCTGCACCGCGATGCTGGATACCGTGATGCTTCAACAAAACCCACAAGTGGATGAGATCCGGGCCAGTCGGAAGGTTACGAGAAGCGCGTGTCCTCGCTCCACTTGTTCGTTTCACTCGCCCCGGCATTTCTTGGCAGGTAATTTCGCGACCAACGTGAGGCGGTTAGCGGCTCTGCATTACCTGTGCCATCGGCCTCGCCGATTGACGTCACAGTCCCAGTGCCGGACTGTCGGGTGTTGAATCAGCCTCATGAACGCCACCGATTTAGCTGCATCGTCTTGAGCCTGATTGAACCGCATTCATGTCTTGAGACATAGTCTCGTCTCTGTAACGTGTTATCATCTTTCGATATACGGGGTATATCTTGGCCTACCATGTACTTCTGATTGCGAATTTGATTGCGCGCTTTTCCAACCCATTACCTATTTATTACCCCTTCAAAACCATTTCATTACCCCTACAAAACCTATTTATTACCCCTTCAAAATACTTCCCTCCCGCCTCTGTCCGAGATTTGTGGGGAGAAGCGGTCCGAGTATTACTATGACTAAAAACTTCCCCTTTCTTGGCTGTTGACAAAATAATCCCCATAAATACCCACAACATGAAGGTCCCTGCATTTGTGCCTCAATCATCAGACACGGGGACGACCGGTCTCCAACGGAGTGATGCCGATTTCGAACCGCGCTGAGTATAACCGGTCAACCGTGCTGGATGTCGAACATGCCGGTTCTTGACGGAGCCGGAGAAAAGTGAAGCTGAAGCTCGGAGATTTTACCTTGCCGCTGGCAGATGGTGGGACGGTCTGTCAGATTAGGCTATATGGCCATGGAATTCGCTCTGTCGGTTTGGCGTCTGTTCATATTTCACCTCAATACATTGAAGATCCTACTCTCCCCAAGATCTGGTTGATTGCGGGGAGGCGCATCGTCGACTCGATTCATCGCGTCTGGAGAATCTCTTACGTTGAAAAACGGATATATCCAGGATTCGAGATTCCAAGTGTAATGAAAACTGAATTCTTTTTACTTGATACCCCAGGAATGATGCAAACTGCCGGACCACAGCAGGCTCCTATTTGAGATCCCGACGTGATTCCCGTAGGTTAGTAATGGCGTCATGCGCTATTTTCTTCTAGAAGGTGGCTTCCACGCGCGGTCAGCTGTTAATGCCCGATGTTGGTGCATGACAGCTGAGCATGAAGCCAAGGCGGGTGGCCCCATTTCTCCCTCAGCTCTACTTTTTACGGTTTCGCTTTTGTCTGGTGGATGGTATAGGGTAGCTACGACATGCATTCAAGAATTGCGATATGGTTCCAAAGGAGCGCTTCAAAGGTCGATTTCAAGGTGAAGAGTTGAGCCTTTTGAGGCCTTGATACAAAAAGGAATATTTCTAAATTCCTCTGAAGAGACGAATTTGAAAGACCCAATCAGCTCACATTACGATACAGAATCCATCCTGGTTGGGTCAGTAAAGGAATGTTGGCCATGAAAGGGAAATGATCATGGATAGCACAATGAAAGACAAAGTCGCTATCTTCAACTGAAAGAGGGGTTTGGGCCAGGCTGAATTCTTGCAACGGGCAACACTTGATGCATCTGTTTCTTAGCCGGCTTTCAGGGGCTGCCATTGTGGCTCAACTCAAAAGATGCATATCTCTCTTTGATTCATACCCTTGTCCACATGAGCCAGTGAATGCCAAGACTTTGTGGCTGAAAGAAACGCCGACACGCGTCGCGTCCTTCATTTCGCAACCGCGTTCCAGCCTGTGATTGGCCACGTATTCCGTATTCCGTATTTCGTATCACTCAGGCGAATCCTAATGGTGTCTTTGGTCGGTATTCACATTAGAAACCCCGTTGGGAACTCCTTGAGGCTTCAAATCAAGTTTTGTATTGGAGAATTCCTAACATACATTACTGAGTAGAGTGTAGACACGCTTAGAAACTATACCCCTAAATCATTCCCATCCGTTGCCTTTCTTTGTCATGGGTCTATTGTCAGGACCAATCTTGGGCGACCACAAGGCATGGAAGCCTCTGGGCATCTGCTTTGTTCCGCCACACCGTTGGCACATCTCCTTCACACCCGGCCTTGTCCATTCTTTGTTTGTCGTACTGAGTGTTTGTGTTGGGCCTTGTAGTGAAACCACTTCATTTGTTCCCAGTATTCGTTCTTCGATGAGATTTCGACTGTCGGTAGCTTTGGCGACAGCTTCTCCAGCTAGGATGGCCAATACAGGAAGGCCTCGCATGAGAGGAGGAAGGCCGCCTTGAACGTTGGATAATTTGGCGAGCTTGGCGACTTCAGTCTTGAGACATGAGTTTGAGTTTGACATGGTAATAAAATGAAAGCTGTATTGCAGAGTGTGTCTTGCTGGAGCAGAGGAGGTAAAAGAATAAGGAGTGTCAGCAAAGACATGATCTTAGGCTGACTCCATTGCATATGCGGGGTGAGGACCGCACACTGCGTCATGTACGGTGGCATGTCAATGTTGAGCTAGGGTGCCCTGGTCGGTCTAGATCAGCTGTGGCTTGGATCATAAGTCATTGTTGGCAAGTGACTCTTGTTATTAATTTCTTAGAAGCTTTAGCTCCTTTGTTCTCATGACTCCCTGCTAAAGTGTTTGAACAAACCAGCATCCAAGGCGCCAAAATGGTCAAGACCCTGCACTGTGCGTGCCAGAACAGGAGGTCCATGCTGAGCACGCTTGTTCGCCAAACTTATTAATGCTCGTCAACCTCCCGTCGCTGTCCAGACAAGATCGATAAGCGAAGCAGTGCAACCGACAGCCATGCCACCGACACGCGCCCTATCAAGCACAGAGTTGGGGATTCGCCTTGAAGGTGAGCAGACTGAGTACGTCCCTGGGGACACAATCGTTGGATACGTCTTCCGCAGTGAACATCTTCTGACTCAGATTTCCTCGTTATCAATTCAATTGATCGGAAAGACGGTATCCACGGCGACTATCATCTGCGAAACCGGTCTCTCGAGATATCATGGTGCGTTCAACTTGATACCCCAACATGCCAAACAGAAACTCCATCAAGGGCCACTTCATCTTGCCGACGGTGATAAAAAATCCTGGCGTTTTGCTATCACGATCCCCAAGTACGTCGATCCAGCAGATTTCAAGGATGGGGACAAAAGTGAGAGTTACCTTTCGCTCGAGGCGACAAACAAGCTTTTGCCCTCAACTTTCACACTCTTCGGTGGTGAACGGACTGAAGCATATGTCGAATACTTTTTCAGAGCCAGTCTACGGAGCAAAGATGAGAACCGTAAGGAGAGCTGGCTTGCCAAGCTCCCTATCACGGTAACAAACCGCAGTGATCTCGTGGGCTCTAGACTCCATACGCAGAGCTACTTCTATTCTTTCATGTCCTATCGTCTTATTCCTGGGATGGAAGAAACCAAGCTTTCGTTGCCTCAGATCGTAAAGCAAGCCATGGGGATCTCTAGTGTACCAAGATTTGGGTTCAACTTGCAGGTGGATATGCCAGAGGTAATTCAGATCAATGACCCTAATCCGATCCCCTTTCGACTTCGGGCTATCGTGAACCGGGATTTTACAAGTGACGAGATCAGAAACAACCCCCCGAAGATCAAACTGAAGTGGATATCGATCCAGATCATTGCTACTACCGAGGTCATTTGCCAAGGTTCCCACACGATGGAGGAGGAAACCGAGATGGATCTTGACATTATGAACCAGATTTCCATTCGAGGACAGGATGTATACATTCCGTGTACAGAAGACGGCTCATTCATCGATATTGGAGACCTGATTGATCTACGGCTGGATCGGTATTATAACGTTTGTCCCCAGCATCAAGGGCCGGCCCCTTTCACGCCGAGTTTTGTGACTTACAACATTCGTCGCTCTCATCGACTTAAGTGGATGTTGGCAGTTGAATTTGCAGGCCAGATGATTCAAAACACGGAGACAATAATGCTTACAATCTTGGGACCAAGCCGTGGGGTGGATGAACTAGTGCTAGGATCACAAGACACGCGTGAATCATGGAGACAATCGTCCGAGGCTGACGGGCGAGGCTATTGGGCTCAGGAGGAAGATTTTGGGACTGGGAAAACACCGAGGATCGAGTGAATATGGATTTGTGATGCTGGTATGGCAGATGAGTTTCGGACGGGCATCAGAGAATGAACAGGAGTTGGCTGCGTATGCGATGAGTAATCTATTTCTTATTATACTCTGTATCGAGAGCTTACAGGGCATGCTTATGCCTGTGAAATGCTCAATAATCTTCGTCTACCTCTCGTTGCTGGTCTCATGTTATGAATGGTGGTTTGTTTCCAAGACTTGTATCGTCGGAGATTTCTAGCCATCCCACACAACATGCTTGGCATGTGCCAAAATACTTGTTATCATGACTGGCTTCCAGGGCCCTTGATTGGATCCTGTTGTTATCAATCATTACAATCACATCTGTCACGCGGGTCGAGAAATAAACGAGACACCAGAACATCAAGAGGGCTAGTTACCTAGCTGCTCTAAAGCATAAGAATTAGCTGAAATATATCATAATAAAGTCAAAGTTTTAGAGCATCTTTTGCCATTCTTACTCTACTCTATTGATTATCTTTAAGGGAGTATATGCTAAAATGTTTACACAAAGGTCTCTCTTTTTCCTCGACCCGTGTATATAAAGTACCTAGAGCAGGCAGACACACCACCTGAAGTCCATGAGCTGTTGGAAACTACCGCGGTTAACGTATCCAACCCTGTCCAGAGCAAGGTCGCCCGAAACGGCCCTCGACATGTAGATCCACCATATGCTCATGCGGATCCAGCGCTGAAATCCCTGATCGTTGCAATTACTACCTCACGCCTTATCCCAACATGCCACGGGACGTTGGGCTGCAATAGTATCGGAGACAATGCCGATAGTGCATGATTAGTGATCAAAAGATGAGAGAACTTTAGAAAGAGAGCCAAAGTACGTGAAATTGTTAAAAGGGAAGCGCTTGGCACTAGACTTAGGCTTGGTTGATTGGGGTTCTCTCCGGTGCACCCTTCTGGCCTAGGCCAGTATTAATTTGCCCAAGGGGATAAAGGCTTTGGGATATGGCTTTCTTCGGGGAGTTTTATAATACGCTGCGTATTACTTTGCGGTGGATTGAGGTTTATATATTTGTAAGGATATTGGTGTAATGGTTATTAGTGACCTGTCTTGAAACATGGACTAGGAGTCGTCTTTGTATGCGAGTGAGCTTGGTTTACCATAGCATGACAAGCCTTTGAAGATCAACGACAAAGGAACCTTTCAATGTCAGTTACCGCGAGCCCAAATCCAACACTAATGGCATTCTCTCCGTGTATATGATAAGAACTAGTGGAGGCGTCGGGGTTTGTCCCGTAGTCATCGGACAGGTAATCCCGATACTCCCACTTGTCGTATGACGGCGTCATCGGAAAAAAGGCCCGAATCTATATTTCAACGTGTATCCACCGACGGAAATCAGTCCCGTCTTCTCCAACTAACGTGACTAGACAAAAAAGCAGACCATTTCATGGAACCTGACTCATGCACTCCAACCATACCCCAGACCCCAGATTTTCCCCGCCATGGAGACGTGGAGAAAGAAGTAATCGCATCGTATCAATTGGTCGTTGTGCGGGTACTATGATGAAACCTTGTCGACGCCGTTATGCAGGATAAACTATAAAGACTGCTTCAGGGACACGTCCCAAATCATTGACATTCATCTATCATTATTTGTTTATCATGGCTAAGAAACTCGAAAAAGTCAAGGATGATCTTGACTATGGCGTCGACACTGAGGAAAATGTTGGCTTGAGCTTGACAGTCGAGCCATATGGACCATCAGGTACGTTTATCGATATGTGTGCTTCGATGACTAACTTTGTAGGCTTCCGTGGTCTCTTCAACTCTCACTATGTGGCCCTTTGTGCTGCATTTTCAGCCCTTGGTGGTCTTCTCTTCGGATACGACCAAGGTGTGATTAGCGTTACACTGGTCATGGATCACTTTCTCGATCGATTCCCAGAGGTTTCTGATGATGCCCCTGGTGCTGGATTCAAGAAAGGACTCATGACTGCCATGATTACTCTTGGGGCATTTATTGGAGCCATCAATCAAGGCTGGATTGCCGATTGGATCTCTAGGAAGCGTTCCATCATGGTTTCCGTCGTGGTATTTACAATTGGCTCAGCTCTGCAAACCTCTGCAGTTAACTACGCCATGTTGGTTGTTGGTCGATTCATTGGTGGCATCGGCATTGGACAGTAAGTGATGTGATGCACGATTGACCTAGCTGACTTTGTAGGCTCTCAATGGTTGTTCCTCTGTATATCTCTGAGATCTCTCCCCCAGAGATCCGTGGTACACTACTCGTTTTCGAAGAACTGTCAATTGTTGCTGGAATTGTCATCGCCTTTTACATCACCTATGGTACTCGACATATCTCTAGTCATTGGTCCTGGCAGCTCCCTTTCCTCCTGCAGATCCTTCCTGGTCTCGTCCTTGGCTTTGGAGCAATTTTCCTCCCGTATTCACCAAGATGGCTAGCCTCCAAGGACAGAGAAGACGAAGCTCTGGCTAATCTCGCCAAATTGCGAGCTCTCCCTGCGACAGATCCCCGAGTCCAACAAGAATGGATGGAAATCATTGCCGAGGCACGATTCCAGACTGGTATCCTCAAGGAACGACATCCCCAGCTCACACAACGTACCGATATTTCAGGAAGAGTGCGTCTCGAGTTTGTGAGCTGGACAGATTGTCTTAAGCCAGGCTGTTGGCGCCGTACCCTTGTCGGTGCTGGGATCATGTTTTTCCAGCAGTTTGTTGGAATCAACGCCTTGATCTACTATTCGCCTACGCTTTTCGGCACTATGGGTCTCGACTTTAACATGCAACTCACCATGTCGGGCGTTCTCAACGTCACGCAGTTGATCGGCGTCTTGACGAGTCTTTGGACACTCGATCGGTTTGGCCGAAGGTCCATCTTACTCCTAGGCAGCGTCCTCATGTTTGTTGCCCATGTTATCATTGCTGCTCTCGTTGGCAAGTTCTCAGACAACTGGCCAAGTCACAAGGCAGAGGGTTGGACGAGCGTTGCTTTCCTGCTCTTTTACATGCTTGCTTTTGGTGCTTCCTGGGGACCTGTTCCATGGGCAATGCCATCAGAAGTGTTTCCATCAAGTCTTCGAGCAAAGGGTGTGGCTATATCCACATGTTCAAGTAAGTCATAACCCTGGTTGTATAACCCATGTCGCTAACAATCTAGACTGGATCAATAACTTTATTATTGGTCTTATCACGCCTCCGCTGGTTCGTGAGACGGGATTTGGCGCATATGTATTCTTTGCCGTGTTTTGTCTGCTCTCTTTCATCTGGGTTTGGTTCTCTGTTCCTGAAACCAACGGCAAGACTTTGGAAGAGATGGATCAGGTCTTTAATGACAGGAGTGGCGTGGAAGACGTTTCCAAGAAGGGTCGCATTCTTCGTGAGGTATTTGAGGAAAAGACCGCCCACTAGGTCCTACTCCTGATGAAGAGTGGCACTTGGAAGTGACTTGGGCTGCGGGATAAGAAGCCAGCTGATGGTCACACCAGATAGAATGCCTACCAGAAATGGCTGAAGAACCTTGACACCAACTCGAGAGGCTACAACGCCTGTCACAATTGGAAAAAAGGCTCCTCCCATTTGTGCGAATACAAACACATAACCCAAGGCTGTTGCATGGTTCTCGTGAGGAAAGAGTTTGGTGCCGAGGGAGATGCCCTATTAAGTCAGACAAGTCTCTATATTGAACGACGCACTTACAGTTGCAAACAAAGGTCCAGTGACAAATCCAAGAAAGCTGACAGCAACAGCAGCGGCGATGATATTGGGTACCCTATCCGTATTAGCAGCCTCAATGAGTCAGTTGCAGTCACTTACAACCAAAAGACGAGCTGCAAACCAATTGCAACTACACAATAAAAAAAGACCATCCTTCGCTCTCCGAATTGATACGTTGGTTCAGCCAGGACGAGCCTCCCAATAAGACAGCCACCATTGAAGGCTGCTGGAATGAATCCCATCTGTGCCAGGTTTCCATCACGAACTTGAACGAGGTACTCGACTACCCAACCGTTGATGGTGATTTGAGATCCAACGTAAAAGAAGTAAAACATGCTCAATAACCACACGCTGCGATGGCCCAGTGTTGACTTGATCAGCTGAAGAGCATCCTTGTTCCTCGAAGGAGCTTCTGACTGCGTTTTCTGACTGATGACCAGCGTATCACGGAACGCCCAGCATACCAACAAGATGTTGACGGCACTGACGCCTACTGCGAATAGATAGAAGAAATACCACTTGGAAGTCTGCCTGGAAGCAATCCCAGTAGCGACAAAAGGTCCAACCAGACAGCCTCCCATGTATGAGGCATGGATAATGGCCAACCAACGGTATGCTCCTTTGGTCTTGGCTACGAATGTGTTGGCGTGGGTATCGTTAAAGGCTTGTCCAATAGCAGTAAACCAGAATGTGACTACCATGAGGGGAAATGGAGGCTTCCAAGTGCGGAGTACATGACCAATGAGTTGACTGACGGCTCCAAGGGCAAGCATCGATCCGAGACCCAAGAATTGACACAGGTGTGTGTTTGTGACTGCCGCAAACACCCATCCTAGAAAGGTTGCGCCATATCTATGCTGTCAGCAGAGCTCAGAATGCATAGAAATACTTACATGATGGATACAATGGCAGTCGTGATTTGATAGTCACGAATCATGTACGGAATCAGAGCTCCCAAGCTGCCATCATTGATGCCGGCGACGAAAAAAGAGAAGCAAGCCGTAAAGATCCTCAGATAAGCTCCTTTGTCAAGGCGGTCGGACTCAGGTTCAGTCTCTTCCTGCTCTTCAGCAGTTAATTCGTACGCCTCTACAGGCTGCGTCTGGGTTGTCGACATTGTATGCACGATGACAAGTCGAGTGATGATCGGTGTAAAATGAGTGATTTGAGAGGATTAATCATGCATGTGACATGTGGGGTGATTATGCTCGCCTATTAGCATTCGTTTACATAATGGATCTTGGCTCTGGTAAAGGTGACTTGTCATTTGACCGAGAAACGTTGGCATTCGTTTGTCTCGGGTCTGTAGCTGAATCTACGTGACTAGATACACCCGTCCCTCAAAAGGAGCCAATTCCTGGCCTCTCTTGCCTGCGTGCGTCGACATGATGGGTACCAGTGTAGCACCCTTTCCTTCTGGCAGTCCCAGCTCGTGGTCAGGGGCTGTCCAAGGCGTCTCCTTTGTGCTAAAGTTGAGCACAACCACCGCCTTCGAACCATCCAAAGGAGACTCTTTGAGGAAAGTAAACACATCGGGGTCCTCAGGTCGAAGAACCTTGTAATCTCCATACACCAAGAGATCAGCAAACTCTTGTCTGAACCGGAGAGCCTTTTTCCAGAATGCCAAAACACTGTCCGGGTCGTCCAACTGCGAGGCAACATTAATCTCGCCTGCCAAGGGATGAGCCTTCATCCAGGGTTCTTGGACAGCCTTTCCAGCCCGCTCAGCACCATCAGAGAAGCCTCCAAACGTTCCCTTGGACCAGCACATCGGAATTCGCGCATGGTCTCTGGCAAGGTGTTGCAGGGCGTTGAATGCCTTGTCAAAGTCGCCAGCTCGCTCCTTGATCATGTCTAGGAACAGGTAGCTGTCCAGATCAAGGTAGTTCTCAGCAGGGTAGCTTGCCTTTGGTGCATTGACAGCTCCAATCTCCTGTCCCTGGTAGATGTATTGTGTTCCACTGAGGCAAGCCTGCAAAACAGCAAGTAGCTTGGCCCCTGCGACTCGATACTCGGGGCGGTCGTCTGTGAATCGAGAAACTGATCTAGCTTGGTCGTGATTCTCCATAAACACAGTGGTCCAAGCATCAGTCCCACGGATCAGACTCTGAGTCCGACCAACCGCATCCTTCAAGTCGGGAAGTGTATAATTCTTCGGAGTCGTTTCGTATTTGTGAGTTTTGCCGAAACCGACGTCGACGACATCGAACTGAAACACCATGTTGAGCTGTTTTTCATCGGCGCTGACGTATCGAAGCACGCGCTCCAGATCGGGCGTGTTTGGAAGCTCTCCAACGGTGATGGCTCCGTATCGAGTAAGAATGTCGTTCATCTCTCGGAGAAACTCGTGCATCCGGGGGCCGTTGCAGTACAACAGTCCGGCAGGTTGATATTTGGCCTTGGGGTCGGTAATAGGGGCGTCTGGAAAGTCTTGAAGCTTCGAGTACATGTTGACAGTGTCGACTCGGAATCCGTCAACCCCCCTCTCGAGCCAAAACTCCATAGATGAAGCATAGATGGCTTGACGGGTAACTGGACTCTCCCAGTTGAGATCAGGCTGCTCCTTGGCAAAGAGATGAAGATAATACTCTCCAGTCAACTCATCCCATTCCCAAGCACTGCCACCTCCAAAGTTGGAGCGCCAGTTATTGGGAGGGACTCTCTGGCCATTCTCATACCTGGCTGGTCGCCAGATGTACCAGTCACGCTTGGGGTTGTCCTTGCTTGAGCGGGACTCTTTGAACCAAGCATGCTGATCAGAAGTATGGTTGATGACTAGGTCCAGCATGATCTTCATACCTTTGGCATGAGTCTCGCGGATCAGCTGTTCCATATCCTGAAGAGTACCATAAGGTGCGTAGATATCTTCGTAGTTGGAAATGTCATATCCCATGTCGACTTGAGGACTATCGTACATGGGACAGATCCAGATCACATCAACTCCAAGACTAGCAATGTAGTCCAGCTTGGAGATGATGCCCTGAAGATCGCCAACTCCATCGCCGTTGGAGTCGCAAAAAGAGGCAGGATAGATTTGGTAGATGGTGGCGTGCTTCCACCACTGCTTGATACGCTTGGGGACCGTCATTGTGAGTTGCTGAACATCTGTCCATGCGCCTTTGGAGCCTTAAATACCAAGTGATCTGCAAGTTCGTCGGGCCGACGAGTGGAATCTAATCCTTCAGTCAGCAGAAGGATCCATGGCGTATGGGAAAGCAAGCCGATTGGTCAATCGTCGGACCGAGTAATTCCCTTCATTGATTGGCCCTTGGTCGGTCCGAGACATTTGATTCACCAGCTCAAACGAGTTAGCATGTCTTGAGCCAAGCGAGTCGTTGAATCGAGCCGTCAACACCGTTAAATTTTAACTAGTAATTCGGCCCGATACCTCCCCAGATCTCATGATCCCCATGGGGAGAATCCGGGGGTCTAGCCTCGGCACACCAGTTGAGCGGTTTAGCAACACATCCTCGAGCCCGGACCGACGACTTTAACTACACACTAACCACCAAATCGTGGCTAGCTTGGAGAATCGGCCTAATTGCGGCCTCTATCCTGGCCGCCACCGTTATGCCTTCGTGATACCGACTAGGTAACTCGTACAACAGTGCCTTGTTTCAAGTATAAGATGTCCCCTCTATCCCAAGTCAGGTCTCAACTCATCAACTCATCTTCATCACAATGGCTTCCAACCTTGAAAAGACTCAAGGCGATATCGCCCCAACCATCGCACCCATCGCCGTCGATGTGTCTGTCGCTCACGAGGCTGCAGCTGCGGCTGAAGCTGAGCGTGGCATGGGGTTGCTGGCATCTCTGAAGCTATACAAGAAGGCCTGCTTCTGGTCCATCTTTATCTCGATTTGCATTGTCATGGAAGGGTTCGACAATGCCCTCCTGAACAACCTCTACGCCTATCCTCCTTTTCAGCGCAAGTTTGGAGTTCAACAGCCAGATGGCAGTTATCAACTCACAGCTGCATGGCAATCCGGACTCTCCAACGGCACTCTCTGTGGTCAGATCCTCGGTCTCTTCTTCAATGGCATCATTGCCGATCGTTTCGGTTACCGCAAGACACTCATCGGTGCCCTCATTGGTTGCATCGCCTTCATCTTCATCATCTTTTTCTCCGAGACCCTGGTTCAACTTCTCATTGGAGAGATTCTCATCGGCATCCCGTGGGGCGTGTTCCAGACCCTGACTACCACATACGCTGCAGAGGTCTGCCCGACTCACCTCCGAGCCTACCTCACAACCTACGTCAACCTCTGCTGGGTCATGGGACAATTCATTGCCTCTGGAGTCCTCCGAGCCATGCTTTCCCGCGATGACAAGTGGGGATACAAGATTCCTTTTGCCCTTCAGTGGATGTGGCCTGTTCCTCTCATCATTGGAATCTGGCTCGCCCCTGAGTCTCCCTGGTGGCTTGTTCGACGAGGTCGCATCGAAGAGGCCAAGCATTCTCTCCAGCGCCTTACTGTCCGTAACGGAAACGCCGACTTTAAGCCCGACGAGACGATTTCGATGATGATTCACACCAACGAGATGGAAAAGGAGGCCCAGGCAGGAACTACGTACCTTGATCTCTTCAAGGGAGTGAGTCTGCGACGAACCGAGATTGTCTGCGTTACCTGGATGATTCAAACACTCTGTGGTTCCACCTTTATGGGATACTCGACCTACTTTTACCAGCAGGCCGGTATGGCTATTGAGAACTCTTTCAGCATGTCTCTCGGCCAGTATGCCATTGGTGCTGTTGGAACTGCCTTTTCCTGGTTCCTCATGGGATGGTTCGGTCGTCGAACTCTGTACCTCTACGGTCAACTGTTCATGTCTCTGTTCCTCCTGACCATTGGATGTGTGGCCTTTGCTGGTCGCGACAATGTGGCTGCTCAGTGGGCAATCGGATCTCTGCTCCTGGTCTACACCTTTACCTATGACTGCACTGTTGGACCAGTCTGCTATTCCCTGGTTGCAGAGTTGACATCGACTCGTCTTCGAACAAAGTCTGTGGTGCTGGCCAGAAACTTGTACAACATCTCGGGTATCGCCACCAACATCATCACTCCTCGCATGCTCAACCCCTCGGCTTGGAACTGGGGAGCTAAGGCGGGTTTCTTCTGGGCTGGAACCTGCTTGGTATGTGCTGTTTGGACATACTTCCGTCTGCCCGAGCCCAAGGGACGTACATATGCAGAGCTGGACATTCTTTTCGAGCGACACATTAGCGCACGCAAGTTTAAGGAGACCACGGTTGAGCGACTGGATGCGGGATTTGAGGAGAAGGCTGGAACTGTCTATATCGAGAAGAAGGAGAGCAATTAGTGAAGTATATACAGTCATTACATAGTGCAAGTTTGGCATTGGTGTAGTAATGCAATACGTTGCCGTTACTCCAAGCTCGTCCCATAGTGAAAGGGTCCAAGTTGACCTCTCTTAGGAATAGTTTAGTTAATCATATGCTTTGTTTGAGCAATAACTACTCAAAGTATTAGATAATAATGATATATTCATGCTAATAGCATAATCACTCGCTCGGTGCAGAGAGTACGTCCTGTCAAGTTGGGGTCGTGGCCAGTTACGCTCACAGCGCAGTTGGAGTTACAGTTACGCCTGGAAATAACGTAATTGGCGAATTAAAGCCACCAGTATGTCACGTGTTACTCCTCATTTGATCATCGTGACACTCCACTTCGCCGACTTGACAACAACGCGAACGCGATCAACCAGTCTCATCCCAGTATTCCGCAATGAGCAGCCGAGCTACGCGAGCATGCGAGCCATGTCGTGTTCGCAAGGTAAAATGCAATGGGGCAACCCCCTGCTCTCAATGTGCCCACCTCAACCTGTCCTGCATCTACTCGACAGCCCCATCTAAGAGGAAACCTGGGGTTCGTGGCCGTCTAGTTGCCCAATTACGTCAAGGCACGACTGATTCGAGATCGAGTACAACTCCCCCGCAAGTCCAAGACTCACCCTCGAGCTTGGGGGCGTATACGGCGGACTTTTTTCTCAACCTCGTGACTGCCTACGAGGAGGTTGTGTTTCCTGTCAACCCGATTATTCTGTCATCAGAGATTGTCGCGGCTGTTGAGAATATGGAGCGGAGCTTTGAAGACTCGGCCCTTGTATATGCATTCGGCGCTGTGACCATCAATCTGTCAGAAATATCCCAAGGCCTCAACGACGATATCACCACTCGCATGACGGATCTTATGCACCACAGTTTCAGGGCACATCGGCGAGCAGAACTCGGCAGCGAGATCGACAGCAGGTTACCAGTAACTGTCAAACGCATCATGACGTGCATCTTTCTCGAGATATGTCTTATGGCATTGAAGCGATTCGATCGAAGCTTGGCTATTCTGCGAGAGGCCATTGCCATGATTCAAATGCTCCAAGTTGATCAAAACGTGTGCGAGCGCAGGATTGATGATCAAGAGCTGGCCAGGAGGCAGCGTCTATACTGGGAAGCATTCATCCATGAGCGATTTTTGACAATCATGCCAGGGTATCCGTCAATACTCCCTCCTCTCGGAACCGGAGTCCCGCTGCCAGACTCGAGCATTCCCCAACATGTCAAAGCAGGCTTTGATCGACTCATTCACCTGTTTCTCATCATGGACGATACCTTTCTGTCGCACTGGAGAGCATTACAAGACGCAGACCTCGAAGTGCCTGAGATAACGGCAGATTGGATCGAGAGCAAGCAAGCTCAGCTGGATGAAGATGAGATTGGGGCAGCCGAGACTGAAAATGAGCTCATATCTGGCGGATACGGAGGTCTCAGTGAGCTGCAACACGCCGATCTTTTTGTCACTCGACTTTGGCTTCGAACTCTGGTCTGGCAGCTTGCCCTGTCTCAAGGACTCTTGCAGTCTGTACCCCCAAAGAACTCTCACGAGGGGTTTTCTATGCATTTTCCGGCGCAACGCCTTTCTGCTCAGCTGCGGAATCTAGTGGGGCGATTGGACAGAGTCGAGAGCATCGGGATTCACGGATCTGGCATTCTTCAGAAGCTCTTTGACATAACAAGCACGGTAGCCGACGTGCTGGCCCTACCGATTGGTCATGAGCAGGATGCTGAGTCGAGGATTGAGGATTTCTTGTTTCTCGTCAAGTTTCTGCTCAGTTTTGAGAGAATACCCCCGAATCAGAAGGAGTATCTGAAGGAAAAGGTGAATACCGTGCAGAGGGAGCATGCTTCAGGGTTTCATAGCTTGGCAGCGTACACTTTTGACTGAGGGGTGATGGACTTGTGATATCCTGTATATAACGGTCAATATTTCTCATACATCTGATTGAAACGATCGCGTTCTGTACTGCGCTACGATGACGTTTTCAGGTCAGTGGAAGCGATAATAATGAATCAGCTCAGAGTGGTACGAGCAGAATCTACGTGAACTCAGTAGCAATCAGTCGTCTTCCGGGTAAGGGACCTTGTTACTTTAGTTCAAAATTCTGTGAGACGCTGCTCAGATACAACAGTAGTATCGAACAGCAGAGAGATTACCCGGGACATTCGGAAATTAAGGGGTCTTCTAGAAGCAAGGTGTCAAACCTAAAAGAACCCCACAACCGGCTGTGCTCTCCGGCACTTGCGAGATGCAGGTAGGATTGGTAAATGCCGTGCTTCTGGAACACGCTAAGAAACTCTGAACAAAAGTGTCAAGGCACGGGTTGTTCGGACGTCATTAAACCTTGGCAGTTTATGCAGAACGCGTACGTCTTTAATTGTGATCAACTGATCTCTCCGACATGGCTCAGAGATAGATATTAAATCATGGATAGGTCCAACGACCAGCAAAATCGCAACCACTAGTCAATCGTGCTCTCCCTTTGTTTCTTCAACTGCATTCCTTATGACACTCCTTCACTCTTTTGTAGGCCTGCTTGGCCTCGGGGGAGCCAGCGCTGCTAGCTACCCGACCAGCCCGAGTCTTGTTGCATCCACCTACTTTGCGGGCTTCCATGCCAATCGCGGGTTCCCCGTGTCGGGTATGCCATGGGACAAGTTCACTGACGTTAAATATGCCTTTGCGTATGTACCTCTCGGCTAAGAAGATCAACGCTGACGGCAACAGGGAGACATCCCCCGATGGAAGCCTGGATCTCTCACGTTCCGAGCCCGACCAGATCCCCATCTTTGTCAATGCCGCAAAGAAACATGTTGGTGTTCTATGTTTTCGAGACCCAGGCTAACTAGCTCAGGGTGTGAAAGCACTCATCTCGATCGGCGGTTGGACTGGCAGCAGATGGTTCTCCACCAGCTTTGGGTCTGCCAAGAACCGAACAGCCTTTGTCAACACTTGCCTTGATCTTGTTAAGGAGCACGGCTTGGATGGCCTCGACTTTGAGTGAGTGGTAGCGTCCGTATCAACCGTGAGATGCTGATGAGACGTAGCTGGGAGTACCCCAACAGACAGGGCCTCGGCTGCAATGCAATCAACGATGATGACACTGCCAACTTCCTTGCCTTCCTCGAGGAGCTTCGCGAGCAGCCCGAGGGTAAGGACCTCTACCTTACCGCTGCTGGATCCCTGTTCCCTTGGAACAATGCTTCGGGAGTTGCGTCGACCGATCTCGACGGTTTTGCCAATGTTCTCGATTACATCATGATCATGGTTAGTCCCTTGGCCCTTGAGAAAGTCATTGCTAAATGATGTAGAACTATGACCTTCACGGCGCGTGGTCTTCAACGGGAGGACCGAACGCCCCCCTCTCTCGGACCTGCGACTCTCGAAACACTCAGGGTGCAGGCGATGAGGCTGTTGAGAAGTGGTCAGCAGCCGGCATCCCTTCGTCGCAGCTTGTTCTCGGTGTTCCTGCATACGGGCATGGTTTCTCGGTCAATAGGACCTCGGCCTTTGGAGCCAATGGAAAGCTCAATGAGTACCCTCCTCAGAACTCATCTCACCGCTTCCAGGGCAGCAGCTGGGATTCAGACCCCCCTGTGGATGATTGTGGCAACCCTCAGCCTCCTGGAGGTACTTACACCTTCTGGAGCTTGATCACTGAGGCCGGCTTCCTTGATAGAAAGGGCAACCCCGCACGCGGCATCGCGCACGCTTTTGATGACTGCAGCAAGACGGTGAGGCACCACAGTTTACTGCCTTTCTTGACTAACAGTCTCTAGCCTATTGTGTATAACGCGACGAGCAACATCTGGGTTTCATACGATGATGCTCGATCTTTCAGGGAGAAGGGCAAGTTTGTCATTAAGCATGGTCTCGGAGGGTTTGCAACATACGAAGCTGGCGGTGACTACAACAATATTCTCATTGATGCCATCCGTAAAGCGACCGGATTGAGTTGATTGGAGAGCTGTAGTGGACCAGCGAGACAAGTCTTCAAGCCCCATTGGTTGAGGTCGTTCAACTGGTTCTGTCCACTATCAATCGTACTTTCATTCAAGCGCCTTGGAAAGCTCAATGATTCATATTTGCTTCAGGATCCAGATGTCTATACTTCAGGAACAAACACGCAACTTAAAGATTACAACTAAATGATTGTGGATTGCCATCTCACATCACCAAAGCTATACGAGTGGACATGTTGTGAACCTTGTTCGGTGTGTCGATTGCCATGATGAGAGCTGTGTTGATCTCATCATGTCCGATGTACTATTTGATGCCAGAAAAAGGGATTACTAGCCTTGTTGATTATGATGGGCACTCGTTTGATCATTCACGGCAAGGCAAGTCACTTTAACGGCAAAATTAACTCCCAGACCATTGCATTGAACCCTCAAGCTATCACGTTGCTTTGTGTTGTCCCACCCGTCGATCTGTCACCATCTATACAAGGGAAACGGCTCCACAGCCGCCCAGCCCTCTCAGTCCTGATCTTAGACGACTTCGTCTTCAAATTCACCATGGGAAGCCGCATCGGTTCCAAGAGGCTCATTTCCCGCGTCGAAGAAGACGGGTTCGGCCGTGAAGACGAAAGCTTCGCATCCAGTCAACCTTTGCATCTGAGCCACCACTTCGGCAACAATACTAGGAGTACTGGTCTTGCCAATGACGCCGCCATAACCACGGCCGTCGTCGGCGACAATGTCGTTTTGAGGGCCTGGTTTTCCCTTGTAAGCTCTTCCAATCTGGCTTGGAGCGCCCGGTTCTCCCGCCTATGCTCATCTATCTCGGTGCGTCTGTTGCACTGGACCGCAATTTCTTCAGCTCTCCGCTCCAGCCGATCGTCGCCAGCCACTCTTGCGGCTCTTTCGTCGTCGAGCTGTTGTTGCAGGGCCTGGATTCCGGACTCAAGGGCGTGGAATGAGTTGTCTAGGCTGTGGGAGTTGAAACCGGAGGCATGGCCTACATGGCTTTGGCTCGGAGGAGCATCGTGGAAGCCGGAGACATGGCCTGCACGTCTGTGGCCCGGGGGGGCGTCGGTCGAGCCGGAGGTATAGCTTGCACGGCTTTGGCTCGGAGGAGCATCGCGGGAGCCGGAGGCATGGCCTACACGGCGAGGAGGATTCTCGGTCGGTCGGGATCGTCGAGGTCCCTTGTCTTGAAGGCGCTTCATAGCAGCCATTCTATCGCTTGGCATCGTCGGTGTCTCACAGCCCGGGTGGCGATGAGTAGAGAAGGAGAAGCGGAAGGAGGGAAGGGAAAAAGCTGCCGAAGAATTAGTGCCTATTGCCTCTGCGACAGCTTGATTGTTGGCGTTCTATGGGAAGCGAGATTTGGTACAGCTGGTTCCAACTTGGCAGCAAGTCCCGGCCCCAGGCGACAAGACGGTCGGCGAGTTGCCGTTGGAAGCATCTATCAGGAGCCAGATGGACTGCTCTCTGAATGGATCCACGCTGACTCAATGCTCAGCACTTATGGTAGATATGCTCACTCTGGTTCTGGCGCGAGATGTGCAAGTGTCCTTGAAATTTCACCTGAAGTTGTTTTTGAAATCCACGGCTTCACAAGCCTAAATCTTATCGACTCCCTACTACGTAATCAAAAACCAAACAGGTGATTTTTTTTCTGCCAGAAAAAAATTCTTCGACTCCGATATCGTCAACACCAACTCTGACAGTGAATCACTGTCTCCCAGACCCGCCACACGGGTGGCCCGTGATCCACGAGCAATTCTTTGGCTTCGTCTTCTCATCACACTCCCATTCACCCCGGCCGATATGCGTGTTTGGCGTTGCCCTGACGAGGTCTCCTACAGGGGAGCATCAGCTGCGTCGTCGCAAGAAAGAGCCTACTTTCAGCATAGCGACAGGTGTGTTCTCGCTAGGGTCATTGAATTGGAGGGAACAAAGGTACTGGGCTTTTACCTAGAGTGACAGACGTCATAGGAGTATGGTGGAGTTATTCCCGTCATCTGAGTTGTAAAGCATGAATCTTCTCGGACAAGTCCGCAATCACTGTGAGACCTTTGCAAATGACGACCACTTTGTATCGCCTGGAGCTGCGTTCAAGTATCTTACTCGAATCTTGTTGGATGAGTCAATGCCTAGAAGGGCTGCCCTCGAGGGGCCGTGATCTTGCCTTCAAGGCGCCTGTAGCCTTTTCCTCATCCACGATAAGGTCCAGTTCGCGGATGATCACACGGTATTCTTGAGTTGTGACCTCGTGCTAATGACAACAAGGTTGACGGGCCAAGTCAAACAGATCGCCGGTCATGTGGGACAAGCTGGCGGCAAAGATTCTCGAAGTGCTCAAGCCTCCAATCCCGCTCAGGGACTCAAGGCCAGGACTGTTTGTCAGGCTACCGCGAGGTCCGATATTCGCGTCAAGCTTGCCACGTTGATCTGGCAAGAGCTCGCCAACGACAAGGGGAAGCTGGCGGCGCAGGACTGTCGCCGCAAGGCACGCATCTGCATTGAAAAGTAATTTAACCTCATAGCATACTCAAAGGTAGACCAAAGCAACCCAGCCAGAGACATGCATCAGCATGACCAACAACAAGCGTGCCGGTCATTGAGGGCATCCTGGAAGAGAGTCGTCCCAAAAGCCCACAATCGCCATGTCGCTTTTGCAATGGAAGACTCCTTTGGTTATATCGAGCCAAGTTTAAATCGTACTTAGCAATCTTGTTGGACAGGTCAATACCTGGGAGGGGCTGCGCAGAGTATACAGTCACCAAGACACACGTAAGAGAGCACAGTTTCATTCAACAAAGCGACTTTGCTATCTAGTTCCCCAATGCCCACACGACCCCCATCAATTACCATGTTGTCTGCCCTAAGGTATTCATCCCTCTGGTGAATTGTTGCAAGATTACATCTTTTGAAAGGTCAGTGGTGCTTCTCCAAGATTCAATCAGGAACTTACGAACCAATGAATCAATCATACTTGTGACCGGACATCAGGGCAGCCCAAACGTCAAGGTCGTCACCAAGGTCGTCGCCGTAGGTCGGGTCTCTTGGCAGCCGACCAGTGTCCTTGTGTTGGTCGTACTCCTTTTGAAGCTCTTCGCAGTCGTGGCCATGGTTCCGAGAAGCAAGGTCGACAGTGAATGATCCCGTCCAAGGGAAGCGACCAGGGAGCCGGACGACAAGTGCTTTGTTGTGGCGGTTCCACTTTCGGAGCCATTCGGACCAAGACTCCTTGATCTTGAGAGCTGGCAGGGATCCACGCTGGTAGACAACCAGCTTGACCTGGTCCTTGAACAGCATGTTGGTGAATACGACGCATTCATCAGTATCGTGGTCCAAGTTGTTACAAAGGATGCAGCCGGCAAGGTATCCATCTGGGACTTTGAGACAGGCGACCATGTTGCGCTTGTCGCTGCCACAGTTGGCGCAGTTCATGGGAAGGTGCTGTTGATCGCATTGAGACAGGCAGGTCGTCACTGCGATGTGGAGGTTGTGGTTTGCCTCATTGTTCTCGATCGCGGACTGCTTCCAAAGTCCAAGCACGAGACAATGACCAAGTGGGTGCAAGTCCTCTTCAATAGCCCCATGAAGCCATGTCGAAAACGGCCTCAATGAAGCTTCCGGCCTGGATGTTCTCGACATGAACACAACGGCGAGATGGCGCGGCGTCAACTCCTGCGTAAACTCGCAAGTTATGCGTGGGGATATTCGGTTGGTGGCATCCCCGTTGCATCTCCCGTTGTTCTATATAAATGACCGTAGTCGCGATCTCGGTAGATGCCGCAAGGGAGGTTGGAATGTAGGTCGGCGGGTTGGGCTGTCGGCGTCTCGGGCGCTTATGGCTGAGGCATGAGATGATCGATAATGCCCTGGAGGGCCTGGTTCTGACGCTTGAGATGCTGAATCTCCTCGACCATCATGTCGGGCTGTGCCTCAACCTTCTTGAACCACTTCTCCATGCGTTTCTTGCGGGCTCTTTGGACTCTTTGTCACATTTGCATGCGGACCTGCTCTTGCAGCGCTAGCTTACAGCGAGAGAACATGTATAGTACTTGCGAATGTCGCCTGGGAATGCGCTATCTCTCATCGGGGCAAGGGGTTTGAGGCGAATGCAGGTAGTTAGTATAACAGGTTCTGCAAGCGAAAGAATCTCCGTATGGCCACCCATCAGCATCAATACTGCCGATCCATAGGTTGCTGTTATATACAGGTACATCGAGACCTGTATGAAGGAAGGTAAGAAACGACAAGGGGACTTATAGAGCTAGGTTGGCATGTGGGAAAGTATGAGTGAAGGAGAGGAGTGGAAGTGAAAGGACCGTGGGGGAAAGGGGGTTTATATACCTGTGCCAGCACGAAGTGTTGGTGTTTTCAAGTGCGTGGGAAAACGGGCTTGACTGCGATGACGATTGCCGGAAACAGTCACCTCAGAGTCAACATTGTCACATCGCGTTTCAGCAAACAGAGCATACACGGCCATGTCGTGGTTTGAACAAAGTATGCTTGATCGTACGTTGGCCTTCCACAAACGAAATGTCAATCACCAAACTGTGTTCGTGCCGTCGAACAAATGACCAGATGGACTGTTGTTCAAGGCGATCCTGCGTAAACAACACCATGGCTTTTTACTTGCATGCCGCTGCAACAAAATGAGACTGTGGAGGAGAGACACACTGTAACGGCTTTTATCATCCTGTATTATGATTAGGGTGAATTTCACGAGGACTTCTTTAACGTTTGGACATTTCTTATCTTCTTATTAGGCCGAGCTTCAAACAGCGGGAGCATGATATAGGGAGGCGTCCTGTCATCGCCGTGGTCAAATCAGGAAACAGATTTGGGGACTTCAACTTCAACTCCTTTTTATCCCTGTCAAGCACATCTGGGACCAGATCAAAGCCGTCGCTATCGCTCCAAGTATTGATTCGGGAGCGCCATACCCCGTCATGGCGTTTGGGCGCGGTTATGATGTGTTGAAGGGCTTTCGATGAAAGGTTTTGATGGCAAGAAAGCGAAAGAAAAAGAAAGAGATTGGTGTCTATTATCTTTCGTTGAAAACCGCCAACAGCGCAGGCGAGGGCGGGTGGCTGATGACACCTTTGGGGACGTTATGGATAAGAATTGAGCATTTAAGACATAAACGAGAACATTGAGGGACACTACACTGATTGCAACAATTAGAGAAAAAGACATCAATTAAATACACATTTGTACGTTATTCCTCCCTCCACCTTTGACCAAAATACCACCAAATCTCCCCTCATAGACTCGTTTGACCACTTTAGATCTACCTACCACCCATTGTCTCCCTTATAGAAACTTGGAAGAAGTTTCAAGTCGTTTCCAGTAGCTATCAGGGTCGACCCCTGGGTCGCCCGTGAGGGTGACAATTCGGCGACTGTCCTCGATGATTCGGAACACCTTGGTCATGGTCGAGCCGGTCGTCGGTTTGCCATCCACCCACCCGCCTGGACGCTGACTGGTCGTGTTGATGTCACCAAAGATGAACAGGCCAGACTTGTGCCGGGTTAGTGCGACGTTTAGATGTCGGGTATCATCTGCAAAACCTGGCCCTGTCTCTGCTGTCACGCAAAGAGCGATGATGATGATCTGAGCTTCTCGACCTTGGAACGTATCGGGAGTGGCGCAGATAACCCCTTCCAAGATGTCTTCGCGGCGGAAGCGTTTCTGAAGGGCCCGGAGGTTCGCTCTATAGGGTGTAAGGACAGCCACATCAGCCGGTGACGTGGAGAGTTCTTCCATCATCCCCGCAAGGCACTTTGCAATGCAGTCCGCCTGACGAGGGTTAAGCCGTGACGCACTGTCGGGGTAGTTTCGACAAGGACAATTGTTAGTCTGGAAGAACACGGGTAGAAGCTTGTCTGGGCTCTCAGATGGCAATTTGTGCTTGGTCTGGATGTACTGCTCAACCCTAATGCCAAGCCGAAAGTCGATGGGGCGACAGAGGGGGCTGTACTCGAAGTAGCGTTTAATATCGCTGTAAGAGGTTTGAAGCATAAGGTCAAAGAGACCCACGGCCATCCGATGTTGTGTGTGTAGATGGAAAACGGGAAACCCAAGGTGAATGAACCAGGAGAGCCATGAAATCTCGGCTTCGCCAGTGAAGCGATTGGTCGGCCACCCATCATTAAAATCTCGGGGATAAAGATAATGGCGTTTGCGGTGCACGACATGGAGCCTCTCGATTGCCGTAGCTAGTACTGGGGCCAACTGCTTCGGGTCTCCAACAGCGATCATCGGCCGAGGAGTATTGCCAAATACCAAGAGGCCGTCGGCGCGGAACATGGTTCCAGATTCGTCAAAAACAACAGCCTTTGCCTTTTTCGAGTTGAAGGTGAAGTATGGATCGTTGCTAGCGGCAGCTGGAGTGGTAGCCACGACATTGGCGCATGAAACGACGAGTTCCATGAGTCGCTTGAGGGTCTTCTGATGGGCATCCGGTGTCTGGCGCTGGGTGTACTCTCCGAAGGTGAGAAGTCCACGGGCGAGACGAACAAGGAGAGTGAACTTTAGGTAGTTTCCATCGATGGGGGAAGATTGATCTTCGGGGGAGACCAGGGCGTCAAGGCGTTGGTGAAGATCCCAGAGTTCAGCGCAATCGTTGGAGGTGAGGGGGGAACAGCATTTGAACCCAAGGCGCGAAGGGTCCACCAGCAGAGAGAGCGCTCAAAATGCCAGGGAGAAGGATTCCAGATGCCGCTCTCTTCGAAAGAGATGCCCCTCAGAGCCTTGAGACAGTTGGCCAACTCGATCTCACCCTTGTAGCCGCGGATCAGCATCAGCCGATTGACGGGGTGCCCGGCGTCGATGAGCTTGCTCACGATGGGTTCGGCGATGTAGCTAACTCTCTCGAGAATGTTGTCTGTAGCGCCGTTGGACGCGGCGCTGACGTACAGTTGTTGGATGGATGGGTTAAGACACATGAGGGTGATGATGATCGAGGCCAAATGAGACTTGCCCATCCCAGGAGCAGCTGAGACGAGACCGATACCGAAATGGAGCTTGCTAAAGTACTGTTGGACTCTCTCACGGTCATCTCCAAAGACGTGGTCGATGCATGCGTCGCGAACCTCGTCGGTGACACCGTGGAACAGATCAAAATGGGGGAGTCGGAATGACGAAGTCACCTTGAACAGATCCCATAGACCTTGTCCAACGAGAATGTCATTAAAAGCGGCACTCTTTCTCTCCGCAAGCATGTCCTGTTGCATGACGACGGGCCAGATGTTGAGGCTGCTAAGTCGGTTGACAGCTTCGATGCGCTTCCTTTCGTTTCCAATCCCTGATCGACAGATGAGTCTGACGGTGGTCCTTGTTGCCTTTCCTTTGGTCGCATTGTAGCTGTCAAAGGCCTCTGGTGAATGCTTTCGGCCTTTGTCGGATGATGGCCGGATGAGACCCAGTGCGATGCGGTCTGTCAGGTCAACTTGTCGCATGAGATCAGAGCCATACGACAGGTGAACGGCGCCCCAAGTCATGAGGTTACTGGGGTGATGACCAGTCTGTGTAGGAGAGCGTTTCGCATCGAACTCTACGCTGATCGGTGTGAAATCTCCTCTGAGAGCGCGACGGGTCGCACGCCAATGTCTCGGGAACTGCCAAGTTAGATTCTGGATTCCGAAGCACAGACAGAATTGGCAAGAGATGAGGCCAGGGGTAGGATCGGCCACTTACGAAAGGCTCCTTGGGTTCCAAGAGGCAGACGAAATGTTCCGTATCGGCAATGGGCTGGTCTCCGATCTTCTAGATCACGGCAGGAATCCACATTGTCTCAATCTCCTCCAGGGCAGCGTGGAAGTCCCAGACGTCTTGAACGTGCATCTGAGTCAGGGCAGTGTCTCGCTGGTTCACGTCATCGTAACAAATCTTGGCTGAGAACTTTGGGCCTCGGTTTCGGGGAATTTGGTTGCTGTATCGTGTCATGTCCCAGTTGTGTCTGCCTTTCTGTTAGGAGCCGGCGTGTAACAGTGAAACAGGCACTCACCTATCGCCATAACCGTAGTCAAAGGGCTTGTAATGCGACTTGGACATGTCAAAGAGCTTGTCGACCGTTTCTCCGCTGGCTTGGACGAGAAACGTAAATTTTCTTTGTTGCAGTAGCTCCGTGAGCTTGATGGTGTCGTTGATCGGTTCGTCTTTGTTGATCCAGCCGTCAATGGTCTCATCCTCCCCATGAAAAGGGATGCCGAAGCCAGTGACGGTGGGATCGAGCGCAAGGTTGATAGAGACGAGACGGAGCTCAGTCGCTTTTTGGGCGGTCGCTTTCTCGGGAGGGAATGCGTTCTCGAAGCGCTTGGTTTCCTCGTCGTTGAGGGGGCGGTGACTCATGGTGAACTCTTTGTTGGGGAATTTGCAGGTGATTTTGAGCTTTCGAGAGGGGACCACGTCAAGGCTAGACGTGTACCATGCCCAGACATGGGTGTCGACATCTCGCGGAAAGGAAAGGCAAAGGCCGACATACCCTTCTGCGTTATTGGGCTCCTCTCTGACGAGAGACAACGAAAGCGAGTGGGTGGATGGAATGTGGTTCAACTTGTCGGGTTCGTCTGCGTCCTTAAAGAGCAAGCCACATCGTAGAGAACCTGAGGTGCCAACCAGGCGAGGGTCGACTCCTCGGGCGATGATCTTGCTCGCCATGGTGGTGGTGTGCTTTGTTGTGGATGGAGATGATGCAGGAGGAGACAGGTTGCACAAAGAAATGCAAGAGAGCGAGAAGTGAATGGCGGGGTAGATAAGATAAGAGAAGAGAGGAATGCGCGAGAGGGACGCGCGCAGTGACTCAGTGTTGGAAGCGAGGTCCATGCCTCAACGAACCAGTCTACGCCTGTCACAAACTCAGCCACATTGAGCCACAATAGATTTTTTAGAGGAGAGGAAACGAATAACAGCTGCCTGGTCACTTGTGCAAGGGGTTGAAAGAAACGATTGGCAGCTCTCGTTGTGTTCAGCTTGCTTGACGCTCAAAGGTTTTGGTACGAGGTCCAACGTTCACTTGGTCCTCAGTTTGATGCGGATGGCGATCCTCGCACACAATCTCAAACAGCTAGCTCTTGATGATCACGCGCAGGCGACTGACAGCCGTAATAGAAAGCTCTTATCAGTTGCAAACGCGGCCCTCTGTTGAGAAATTTCTCATGAGACCCGCACAGAGTGATCGTGATTCACTGTCAGCGACGTCACTCGTAACAAAAGAACCGGATTCCGTTTTCTAGCCGTTTCTGTTTTCTTCCTTTGACCCGGATGGGTTGGCTCTTTCTTTTTAGCACCACAAAGGTCGATGTTTTTGTCTTCCAACAACCTTTTTTTCTCGCCGCAGCCAAGCCCAACCGCTTCTCCTCTTCACGAACCTCCAACAGTAACACATTCCACCTCACGCACAAGGTACGCGGACAAAGCCAGCTCTTTAGTGCTCCAAGCTGACATCCATAGCGCCCTTCCCACCTACCCGCGTCGCGTTTCCACACCACTCCCATCCTTCGAGACCCAGAGACAACAATGGAGGCCCCCAACAACCAGCGCGTCATGGAGGCCCTGAGCAAGAGCATCGAAGCTCTCAAGAGAGATGTCGAGTCGATCAACCGTCGTATCGCAGAGCTAGAAGCCCTGAAAGAGAGCATTGCGGCGCCCAAGCCGAGCCACGCCCCCAGCATGATTTTGGACTTTGACTCTGACGTGGATACTTCCAATGTCTAAGTGCTCCGATTTCCGTAGGCATAGGCCCGTAAGTAGACTCCTTTCCCAGTGCGATTTTTATTATTCTTGAACTAACATTTGTTTAGCTTAGACTCCATCGACGCCTGGACTCATCCTCGCCACGCTGATTCGGCGGGAGCTCGCCCATGACAAGGTGATGCTGGCGGCCCAGGATTGGAGGCGTGAGGCACAACAGGATGGACAACAAGGGCGGCGTGAGGACATGTTAGGCCTTGGGACTTGGCTCGGGCGCGATGGTTCTTACGACGGAGGCTTTGCTCGTGACACCATTTCAAATACTTGATCATGCCATCATAGTGTACGTGAAGTGGGGAGATGAAGAGGCGAGGCCGGGCTGGGTTTCTAGACTACCTTGAGTCAACTTTGATCAAAACATGCTGCAAAAAATTACTGTTAAACACGCCTTAGCGCTATGTGGTAGATGCTGCGACAAAAACAATGATGGGTGATTAAAAGTAAATTGTCAAGTGCGATTATCTTTAAAACTGGACGGCGTCGGTTAAGGAGGAAAGGATCTGGATTTGGTTACTTAAGCCACCGTAGGGAACTAGCCACCGCATTTCAAGTACTTGCGGTTATAAACAAGCCCAATGCCATTGTCTCTGACTTCTTTGCTTCCAATTGTCGTCGGACATCCCGATAGGATGACATAAGCACGGCCGTACGGCCCCACGCCGTTGCGCCCGAACGGCGGGTTGCGCTCCGGAAGGAGTCTAGGGTAGGTAACGAAGACGGCGGCGGCATACTAAGCATGTGGCTCGGCGTCCCGGTCAAGGTGTTGAATTGATCTTGGGATCCTTCCTGCTTGCTCTTACCTACTAATGGCAAAGCCTTGCCCGAAATACAGCCATCACCAAGTACCGACATTCTTCGTTGTCAAGAGAAGTACATTGAAGCATTGCGCCTGTTGAACTCAAACAACCGCGTAGGAGGTAGGTACAGTTCCGTTTGACTTGTGAATTGGATGTCCTGCCTTGCCGATGTGGATTTCTACGACTTTTCTCACCGGGACCCTCAAAGGCAATCTTCCGAGCAGCCAAGATAACAAGGCCTTGAGGCCATCTCATGCTGTACTCACCTTTGCTGTTCGCTCTGCTTGACTCCGCACAGTCATGAGCGTTAAAAAACCAGAATACCCTGGCCGTCAAATAGCGCTAGAGCTCACGCACCCCGTCCTATGCTTTGTTGACAGGCATAATTGCAGCTCTTGGACCCACTTCGCCCAGCACCGCCCAGCACCGCCCCAGGTTGGGATCTCATTCATGTACGGCCCCGTACACATACGGCCGGGCCTTAGTCAGCAATAACCCACTGTAACTCCTTTCCTCTCAGCGCCCTAAGGGCTCTCTTGACCACGTAAAATACAGCATTTTGCGCCCCTTCTATGGCCTTCTCTATGACATTTACTGCAAGTGGGCAATTTCTTCTCTAATGGCTCTTGTAGCTGCCGGCTAGGGGGCTCTTGCGGCTGGCTAGGGGGCTCTTGCGGCTCTTGCAGCTGCCGGCTAGGAGGCTCTCGGGGCTCTCGGGGCCCGTGGTTATGGTGGGAAAATCGGGCTTTAGTGCGTTGTTGGAGATACCATAGCTCGTACGAGTTTTCTTTGGCAAGGATTGAAAATTGGTAGCCTTGCCGCCAGCGATTGCAAGCATAGAGGATAGTAGGCCGTTCAGAGCCTCCCCAATGCGTACGTGAGCGTCGAATAATCCATTTATATCCGCCAATTGTTGCGTAAATTGCAAGATCAAGCTCAAGCTCCTCTCGTGAGGGATAATATTGAAAAGGCGGGAGGTCCTCCATGATGTTGTAGGTGCTAAGTTATAGGGCCCTTAGGGCGCTGAGAGGAAAGGAGTTACAGTGGGTTATTGCTGACTAAGGCCCGGCCGTATGTGTACGGGGCCGTACATGAATAAGATCCCCCACGTCGACGTTGGCTCAAACGGTTTCATGTTTCAGCCACTTGCACCTGAGCGCTTAAACGGCTGGATCCGCATGCAAGTTAACCAAGATCATAAGTTTAGCCAACAGCGCTGTGTTTAGGCTCCTTTATCACATAGCTTGTCTAATTTACGTCTATAGAAGTACAAGCATGCTCCTTTCATGTCACAAATCCGCGTTTAAGACATTTTTGCGAGGACAAAGGCCAAACAGTCCAAAGGCTTTGATAGTCCAAGGTAAGATGACAAGAAGTTCCGATCAACGCAGAGAGCGCAGCCTCAGATCAGCAGCCCTTCATTAAACCTAACAAGCAGCACGCCTTGCACCCACAACAGTAAAGTCGATGCTCCCTAAACCACCGAGCTACAGACCAGCCAAAGAGCATCCCAGCAGATTGTACTTAAGACACTCAAGCGCTTGAATAGATTGCGTCAGTGCAGTAGCTTGCGCCAACAGGCTTGCTATCCTTCTCCAAGTCCTTCCAAGTCTTTTGTGCTTTTGTGCTTTTTGCATTTATCTGTGTATTTCTTTGTCAACTTGCAATGCTCGCTGTTCTGATCTTTGTTGACGGGCGCGCGCAGGCAGTGAGGTCATCCATGCCACGGCCCCGGCCCGCAAGATCCGAATGGTGGGCCCGATGGCCTTAGCCTGAATCAACGGAGAACCCGACACCGACCCGGAAAGTAGGAATCCAGGGGCTTTGCTGGTAATGGATTGGGCAATGACAATGATGAAATTTTGTGATGATGAAAAGGGTGAGAATTAAAACCACGATCAAAACCATGATAATGAAGATGACAATACTGGAAACGCTGACCCCGACGGCGCTCTTACTCCCATTCCAAGTGATGCCATCTGCAGGCCACTTTATCGCAAGGCTCGCATCCTCACCATCTCTGCGTTATGTTCTCTTCTGAGTTCTCTACCCGCCCGGAAGTTGTCAGGTAGGTAGTTAATTAGACGCAGGCTTATGTCCGCCGGGGGTACAAATGAGCTTTGGGCAGAGGCCGACGAGGACGATACGCCGCAACGCGCTCAACAGTGCGCAACCACTCAGTCACAAAAAAAGAAGATATTATAGAAATCTAATTATAGTTTACAAGACAATTAGTCGGCTTGTATATTTATTCACTGGAGCACCCATTAATAATCACATTTCAATAGTCAACAGAAGTAAAGTTTGTTTTACTACTCGGAGTCGTAAAAATTAAGGACTCTCCCCTCTTCTGACGCGACCACTTGGACGAGCACACATTTCTGCCCATGCAGAGCACATGTCCCTTCTGGGACACTCTCTGCTTGGGACCCTCGATCCACGACCCGCTGCAAGCAATGCCAGCCCTGTGCGCCAGAGTTTAGGAACTCCTGTATCATTGGCTTTGCCTGTGGTCTAAGGAGCTTGGGGGCAATCTTCACTGCTATCTCTGACAGGTCAGTGTCCCCTTCGCTCTCGTTAGACGTAGGAATACCTCGGAACTCATTTGAAAGTTTGAGGTACACCTGCGAGAGATTTTCGAACATGCCCAGGCTCGAAGAATGAGTCTCGAGCCGTTGGGTCATTGGCGGCGTCGCCCGAGCTTCGGCAGCTTCCAGGCGAGCGCACATCTGTTCTATCTGCGAGTCTTTAGTCTTGATGGCTTCCTTGTAGGATTCCATGAGCTCGTGAGTCTCCTGGATGGTCTTATCCTTCCTAACAATCTGCGCCTTGACCTCGGAGATGGTGGCGTCCATGAGACCAATCTGCTCATTGGCCTCGGCAATGGTCTTGTCCCTCCTACCGATCCGCTCCATGGTCTCGCCAATGGTAGTGTTCCTCCTCGTGATCCACGCCTCAGCCTCAGTGAGATTATTTGCCAGTTCCTCAATGCGGCTAGAGCTGCCAGCAAGCTCCTGATCCCGTTTCTGGAGGGCTGACTTGAGATCTGAGTTCTCTTTCTCCAGGGCCGCTAGACGTTGCCCACGAGCCGTATACCTGTCCTCCAAGGCTATTGCCTTGTTCTTGAGGTCGTCAAAGGCCTCCCTCTTCTTCTCATCCGCAGCCTCATACCGCCCAAGCTTCTGAGTGTACTCTGCCACGGTGGAGTCTTGGAAGTCCTTCAGTGCCGCCTTCACGCACCGTGAGATAGCCTCCTGATTTGACTTGGCCTGTGCCTCGGCCCTTGCCCTTGACCAATCCTCAAGGTCAGCCTTGGTTGCAAGGGTCTTAAGTACGTCTGATGTGGACTTGACCTCTGCCACCAGGCCCGTGGGTCCGGCCTCGACAAGTTCCTTGATCTTGGCCTCGGTGGGAATCCCAACCACTGTTGTGGTCAAGTCACCGACCTTGTTGACGACGTCGGTCACCTGGCCCACAAGGCCAGTCTGCCCGGTCTGAATGGCGCCGATCGTAGTAGTCAAGGTGGCTATGCCTTGCGGCATGCCCGTGAGCGCCTCGACCTGCTTCTTGAGTTTGTCAAGGGCAGTTGCGGCCTTCGTAGCCTGCGCCTCGATCCTGTCGGTAGAAGAACCTGCCTCGCTATGGTACATTAGCTTAATTTCTCGGTATGTACAGTGTCTATACTTACCTCGCAGCCTGCCTTTCCTCTGACAGATCAGTATTCAGCTTGTCAAATGCATCGGAAAGGTCTTTGACACGGCTGGGCAGGGCTTTCAGAGACTCCGCGGCAGCGTGGAGAGCCTCCTGTTGCTCTTGTAGAGCAAGCTGCTCGGCCTCAAGCTCATGCTTCTTCTGTGAGAGAGAAGCGCGCTCGGTCTCCAGGCGCTCGGCCTTGTTGATTGCCTCATTCTTCGAGGCTTCTGCCCACTCAAACACCTGCACTAGCTTCTGGTGGATGAGCTGGGAAAGGCGAGGGTCGCCAATCTCTTGAGTGATCCTGTCCAATAGGACAGTCACTGCAGGACTGTCGATGCTGAGGTTGGTGCTGCTGGTCGACATTTCGGTTGTTGGATGATGTGTGTGATGCGGAGTTGAGGTTGCGAGGCAAGCGCGAGGAAGGCACGATGCTCAGTAGGTGGGGCATCAGCAAGGAGAGCGGGCATGCTCACCAACAAGACTCAAAGAAAGTCAGAAGAATGAGGAAAATAATGGATTAAGGTAAGAGTAATATAATTACACATGTTAATATTGTCAGTCCTGCTTTAGACAGGGGAATATAAACAATTACATTGCGCCTTGCCCGGGTCAGACATGGTCACTCACAACCTTTAGGCGCAGCCGCCAACGCCAGCCGACCAGATGCCAACGTTTGCTTCAAGGCTAAGGCATTCAACATCCAAATTAGGTAGTACTGCGACCTTCGTTGCGTTCCCAATCTTTTCTAGCCCGGCTGTAAAAATTCCTCGTAGATTAGATAAGCACAACGTTGGCCTCGCCCCGCGCATGAAGAGGAGCAATCTTGACCAAACATCCGACTGTTTCCTCAACACTGCCCACACCAACGCCCAAGATGGACAGCGACGACGACATCAGAAAGCGATTTCCCATTTCGAGCTACAGCGATGAACGCGCTGCCATCGCTTTAGAAACGCGCCCGCCCCTTCGCTTGACTGGGGGTGGGAACTCAGGACTCGATTGCCTCATCATCGTCCTCCGCCGCATCTACAGCCACTCCATGCTCGGACCGAACGGACTTGCGACCAAAGAGTGGTTTTCGCCAGCAGAATCGGAGAACCCTATCCTGGCTCACGCCTGGCACATGTTTGGCAAAGGCAAAGAGGAGAAAGAGAGAGCCCTCGAAGCCAAGGTAGTGCTTATAAGGTCGCTCCAGGACATGGGCATGATTGGTATGGAGTCCTTTTGTGAGCTGGATCGATCCACGCTCATGGCAAGAACCTTCTGGGGTCAGGATGAGATGGTTCTGTTCAGTCCCAGGTTTGACGTTCGAACCTTGGAGTTGCTTCCCTGCACTAAACAAGAAAAGGGCGAGAAGAGCTTGGTCAAGGTGTATCACCAAATTGGCGTACAGACTTTGCAAGGAAGATTTGAGGAGCTCTTTGGTGACTACACTGAAGGTGACCAGTGTATCATGTCGCTCCCCGCCAGGCCCGAAATCATCAGGGTTGAGTATCGTCCCGCAGAGGATCCCAACGATCGGCCGCCTTTCCACAGCTTTCGCCTTGTTGACTTTCCGGCCTGGACGTTTCACGATACAAATGATGACCCATACTTCGCCATGGCTGGCCGAGTACCATACACACTCATTGCCGTGGTACGTCACCGAGATGAACCGACTGGCAAGGATTCGGTTCGTACGTACAGCGCCAACGGGGCCAACATTGTGCCCGAGTATGAGCCAAGAGAGTACACCCCAGGCAAATGGTCGCTGGAGGATGCCGAGCCTCATACATACACCCTGTTCTATGGCCGATCACATCCAAACATGCTCCCCTTGCCACCATTGCCGGAGCTGGATAATAGGGTGGTCAACTTCGATCTCTGGAAGCGCGTCAACAAAACTCTCAAGAACGAATCGTCAGCCAAGAAGACGCAAACTGCAGGAGGGCCATCCCGTCAGGAAGCTGAGACGGCACCACCCCAGCGTGAACCCCCTGCCACTGGACATGACCGTCAGTCACAGGGAGGCCCAGAGCAGCAGGCATCTCACCAAGGTAGCCGGAAGGATCGCCATGAAGCCTCAGGAAAGGGGGAGAGCCGTGAAGCTTCTAGAAAGGAGAGCCGCGAGCCTAAGCGCAAGGACAGCCGTCAGCCGAAGCGCAAGCATGGTGACGACGATTCAGCCCAGGCTGATAGGCGGAAGACACGCTCCCGTTCCTAAGCCAAGGCCCCAAAGACATTAAGAAGGAACGGCTATTCCCGCGATGAAAGGATCCAGCGGCGTTATGTAAATAGCAAATAATACTATGATTAATGCTTTTGTAATAGTTATAAGTGCTGTGATTATTATTGACTGGGGTTTGACAGACCCAAGGTTTAACAGACTGGGTTTTACAGACTCGAGGTTTGACAGACTGGGGTTTGACAGACTGGGGTTTGACAAACTGGTTTGACAAACTAGTTTGACAGACTGGGTTTTACAGACTGGGTAGGTTTGACAGACTGGGGTTTGACAGACTGAGGTTTGACAGACTCGAGGTTTGACAGACTGAGGTTTAACAGACTGGGTTTTATAGACTCGAGGTTTGACAGACTGGGGTTTGACAGACTGAGGTTTGACAGACTGGGGTTTGACAGACTGAGGTTTGACAGACTCGAGGTTTGACAGACTGAGGTTTGACAGACTGGGGTTTGACAAACTAGTTTGACAGACTGGGTTTTACAGACTGGGTAGGTTTGACAGACTGGGGTTTGACAGACTCAAAAGTTTGATAGACTGGGTTTAATAGACTGGGTTTAATAGACTGGGTTTGACAGACTCGAGGTTTGACAGACTCAAAAGTTTGATAGACTGGGTTTAATAGACTGGGTTTGACAGACTGGGGTTTGACAGACTCGAGGTTTGACAGACTCAAAAGTTTGATAGACTGGGTTTAATAGACTGGGTTTGACAGACTCAAAAGTTTGATAGACTGGGTTTAATAGACTGGGGTTTAATAGACTAGGTTTGATAGACTCGAGGTTTAACAGACTCAAAAGTTTGATAGACTGGGTTTGACAGACTAGGTTTGACAGACTGGATTTGTCAAACTGGGTTTAATAGACTAGATTTAACAGACTCGAACTTTAACAAACTAGATTAGGTTTCTTCGACTAGCCTCTTATATCGAGTTTGACAAACTCGAGGTTTAATAAACTGGGTTTCTCAAACTGGTTTCTCAAACTGGACTGGGTTTCGCAAACTGGTTTTCTTAGGCTCGGTATTTGATTGTGATCTTCTCCCTTGATCTTATGGCTCAGTTGACCCATCAAGGGCCGGGCTTTAAATATAATAAAAAAAACATTGTCAACACGATAATCTCCCTCTTTGCTGCTTCTCACTCAAGTGTCTGCCAGTCAAACAGCTCTTCCGCACCCTTTCGCTACCGTCGCAACTCTCGTTCCTATGAATCCAGTCATCATTCGAAGCAGAAGAGTCAATCGGCGTGGAGGCTGACAGAGTTCGAACGTGAGATAATATCGACTGGCGCAGTTATCTCATAAAGGACCGAGATTCAACTATACAAACCTTTCAAGCCGGCCCATCAGCTGCCCCAATGGATTTTCACACCCAGGTTCTCGACCATAAAGAATTTCGGGGCTCTCGTACCTGGCAATAATTTCTATGGGCTTAATGACTAGGTTGATTGGTTTTTAAATTGATGTCATTGTCAATCAGAGGAGGCCATTCCCACTGTCGAGATGAAGACTTCGACATCATGAAGGCAAGGAGAGAAGTAAGAGTATATTTCCTAAGGTAGGGGAAAGGTATCTTGGGCTAAGTAAAATAATATAGTTTCTAGTCAGTATACTGTCCACTAGTTTCTTCATTACTGTGTATTGAGGCTTCTTTCAAAGTGTCACCAAAACCATAAAACCATGTAATGCTATGGCGCACCCCTCCCATTGTTGCGCCTGTTACTCAGACTTTCCACTGAAGCCATGATATGAGACACCTCGAGTCTCTCATCAAGGCCATTGAAGCTAAATGTAGTTAATCATACTGCCTTTTTGCCTTGAAAAAGTTGAAAGGGCTTCTCTTATTCAACTTCGCGCCGCCTATTCCCAACCCCTACAGAGACACCCAGAACCTCTCATTATTTTCGTCAATAACGATTCCAAAACATAACATTAGCCAGTGTAGAAAAAGACACAGTTGCCGACACATTACGGCATTCGGACACCCAGAATCTCTCGGTTTCAACGTCGGATCCCCCTGTTGATCATGGGTGCGGCTTTTTCTGCAAGGGATTAAAATTTCCGACCCAGCTTGACTTAACGATATCTGTCACCGACACTGGTCCGAAGGTGTTGATGGTTAGTCAGAGGAGCAACGCAGGGCATTTATCCCTCCTGAGGATAAGGAAAGATGCCATCCTGTACATAACAGGCACCTTTCCATCTGGTTATTTTTATCTATTGCCATAGAAGTCAGGATAATTAAGTTACGGCGTTATACGGTATCAGGTTTCGATAGCGTCATGTATGAATGACTGTTTTTTAATGTTGTGGCTAATGGCTTGTCACCATTGCGGACAATAATAAGAACTCATACTTTACATCATTTTTGATCACGTATTTCCTGTTCACATATAGTTTAGGTATCTTAAAGTCAGATTGTAATTTGCGTATTTAACCATGTAAATACTACCTCCATCTCCCCGCTGCTCTAGCCGTGCGTCAACGCCCATTTCAATCTCTCCTCATTATCTAATGGGAGGTGGATGGCGTCGCCACTAATAGGCATCAGCTTCATCTCAGTGACGTCCTGGTGGACTTGATCATTATCGATCCACCAGAGCTCACGGCGAGTGCGGCTAAATGCCATCACTCCCGGGGGGTTACGATTAAACCCTAGCAGAGCCATCTCGGGATAGGCCACGCATATCCTGCTGCTAAACTCTGTGAAATCACCAGAGTCCCACCCACGTATCACGCCAGCAAGACGGGCGACCCGGCCATCAACCATGTCCAGTGCCCTTCCAAGAGTTTCTTGGACCTGAGCAACAGGGAACATCTCAAGAGCAACCTGCCACATGACCAGGCGGTGCATGAGGTGGAGGCGCGCATCTTGGACTGCTTCTACGAAAGCAGCCAGAAGCATCTCAGCCAAAGATGAGACAACCGCAGGGGAGTCTATCAAGCCATTCTGCAGGACCTGGAGTCGGCTCAACAGGTTCTTTACGCCCGCCGATCTTGACCGCAGGATGGCAAGCACATCGAGGGCTGCGGCGTGAACGCTTCGATCATCCACTTGGGCCTCTAGAGCCTTATTAGTGGACCACGAGGGAACAATTCTCCAAGGGTGCCATGTTGCTTGCGTGGAGAGCCAGGTCACATCGTGGAGGGTCCGCTGGGCAAGGCCCTGCCAGATATCAGACTCGGTGCCAATCGAAAAGTGGCGTAGCAGCGTAGCGGCTTGCTGAACTTGAGCCTCAGATTGACGAGAGAGCTGCTCCTCCCGTTCTTGGGAGGTATTTCTCAGTGCCATGATCTCACTAACCTGGTCACGCAGCGTTTGACGCTGTCCATCAACTTCCTCTCGGAGCCGATTACAGCTTCTCTGGGCTTGACCAGCCCGAGCTTCAGCCCTCTCAAGATCTTCCAGTGTCTTGCGCTGCTCGGAAACGGAAGACTCTCGGAGCTTCGATATCTCCTGCTCCAGTGCAACTTTGTCACCACGAAACTCAGCTGCAAGCTCACGAGCTGTGGACAGCTCTTGCTGGAGGGCCCCATTCTGCTGAGAGAGCACATCTCTGTCACCCTCGAGTGAGGTGACATTCTGGAGAGCCTGGGCCAAGTCTCGTTGCAGTTTCTCGTTCTGGCCAGAGAGAACCAGGTTCTCGGTCACGAGCTTCTTGTTGTGCCCCTCAGCTATTTGAGCAAGCTGCTTAGAAGCAGCTCCCTCTTCTCGGTCCTTGGCCGCCTGATCACGAAGGGCTTTTATCGTCGCGTCAGCCTCTTCAACCATTGGTTGGCGGTACTTGAAGGCAGACAGCTCCTTCCTCAGGGCTGAAAGCTCATCTTTGTGGCTCTGGAGCTCAGCATACGCCTCATTGGCACGCGCAATGGCATCCGACCTTTCTTGAGCCAGCTGCTGGATCTGTTGCGCCAGCCTGTCTTTCTCCTGTTTGAGTTGGTCTATGGACAGCTTGTCGGCTCTGGTGGCTCGTTCAGCTGCCAGGGCTTCCTCTCTCAAGCGGTCTCTCCCCTGCCTCACCCGATGTGTCTCTCGCTCAGCTGTTTTACGAGCATCTCTTTGATCGCGGGCCGTTTTTCGGGCCTCGTCTCTTTCACTGTACAGCCGGTCAACAGTATCACGCTTGATTGTAAGATCTTCCTCCAGCCTTTGGAGTTGATCTTGGAGGTCTTGTACTGTCGTACGCAAGCGCCTCTGATCTTCTTGGGACCCGTAGAGCCATTGGTCGGCTTGGGAGTCCGAGAAGCCTCTCCTTAACGCGTTGTCAAGGGCTTCTTTGATCTCCTCGGTGACTTCAACTCCAAGTGCTCGCAAAAGAGTATGGAAGTTGGTAGGGGAGTTGACGAGTAACCGGACAACTTTCACGGAGGCTTGACGGCGCTCGGCCTCGTCGTCGGGCAGCTGTCTGTCGACCTCTTCCCGAGACGCTTGAAGCTGCTCAAACGCCGTCCGAGCAAGATCCACTCCTTTCTCGATTTCTCGGGCCTGTTTGGCCAGCGATCCAACCCTCTTGGTGAGTTTGTCAACCCTGGTAGGGTCGGAGGGATCGTACCCAGCCTTGAGAGCATCATCGCTACCCAAGGGGCAATACCTCTGCATGGAGTCGGCGAGCCTCTTCATCTGTTTGAGATCAGACTCGAGGATCTCGATATCGGAGGCACTCCCGGGGCCTTGGGCTCCGGGGGTGAAGGTGTATAAGCCGGGCATGACGAACGGACCAGCTGGTGAGCTTGGAGTGCAAATGTTGAAGTCGCTTTGATGGATTGGCTCTTTGCATCACTGGCGTTTCAATGAGAGGTTGAAGATGAAGAAAATCTATTGCGGAGTGTGGTCAAGTCATGTCTAGGCGAGGAGGGAAGGAGCGCAAGTGGTGAACTGGAAGGAGCGGCATTGAAGGACCGACGTGGGAAGAACCCAATCATTCATGTACATTGCCTTACAACGGATGATAACAGAAATCACGGCGGCAAATCACTGGAATATCGCGTCTTTGTGGTCCAGAAACTCCATTTTACCTCCCTTGAAATATCCTAAGCATTCCATCAACTGACCGTACATGCGCCATGACCAATCAATTCTTCCTCCCAGGCAAGGCCTTCCTCATGATGAAGACCACTTCACAGCTCCCTCTAAAGCCACGCACAACACGAAACAGCCCGATCAGACGACACCGAGGTTCGATGAGGTGACTATTTGAGCGTTAGCAAACAATTCGGACAGTAGAGTTATCGACTTACCTGCACGACTTGGAGAGTGTTGGCAATCTCCAGTCCTTGTGTAGACCGAGGTGACCTGGGACGGGACTGTATTCTGACACGGGACAATTGAAGTTGGCCACCAGGATAAGGGGTCGGACGCCGTAGAAGGGGGCCCGCTGCAAAGGTTGGTCTCAGTCCAACTTCGGAATGCCTCTAACCTGACACTCTAACCAGGCCGGAGTCAATCAGACGCCATCCTTTGCGTCACCGTGGTGCCTAATGGCACGCTCGATCGCCGACTTGCCGGGTGGGGGCATACAGTTGACGAGAGGATGGCGGCTTATCTTCGACCCCCTGCGGCTAAGCCAAAGCTCATCCTTTTCTGGCGGCTCGGGGCAATTTTGGGGAGGCTTCCAACCCTTTGGTACCTTGATGTGCAAGTTGGTACCTCGACGTACGACCCCACTGGATCGGGGGGACACGATCTGGCTCTCCTCTGTGCTGGGCAAGAGAGATCCAGAGACTCGGCTCGTCATAGCTTCATCGTCGGCTTGCGAGTGACCGACGGACGTGACTCGATCATTGATGCCTCGGAGCCGCTCGTTCGCAGTCTCTATGGCCTTGGCAGCGGTCGCCACTTCTTTCTCGAGGTTCTCTGACACCCGATCTTGTGATGTCTTGGCCTCCGTCAAGGCCTTTATCACAGCCTCTTGCCGATCCTGACGCTGCTGGATATCATCCTGGCGCTGCCGGATATCATCCTGGCGTTTCTGAACCTTGGTCATTTCAAGCCGGATGCCCTCTTGAAATGACTCAAGTGATGATTCTATCTGGCGTCGGAGATCCTCTTGAAATGACTCAAGGGACGACTTCATTTCGTCACGTTCCTTCTTGAGGATGTCATTCACCACCTTCATAACATCCTGCATGTCATGAGATGCCATGGGAGTCATAGGATCGTTCGTTGCAGTCGCCTGCGGGGAAGGGAGGGCGCGGCGACGAGGGGGCACTTGAGGTAGGACAGGAGGAACAGACGCGGGGGCATCATCGACCTCAGTCTCATCGCCGGGGACAAATCCATCGTCGAGGTCCATTCCTAAGAGCCCATCGTCAGATTCGCCATCGCTCTTGGTGTCGGAGCCAGACTCAGACTCAGGCTTGGACTCAGACTCGGGCTCATAGTCAGGGGCCGCATCAGATGCAGGCTGGTCTTCAAGCTCTATCTCAGAGCCTGAAGACTCTGGCCGTGGCCCAGCCATCTCCTCATCCTCACACTCGTCATCAACCACGCCCTCGTCTTCATCCTCGCCCTCATCCTGTTCACGTTGCGTCATCATAATCCGACGCAGCTGGTGACGACTGGCACGCTCGTAGAATTCCCGAAGCTGGCTCGCCTTGGGAATCTCGACTCCACTCCCCTTCGCAATCTTGAACACCTGGTACGCCTCATCGGTGCTGAATGAAGAGTGACTGTCGATGGCCGCTCCGAGCACTTTCAAATCGTGCACGTTGACGGAATAAACATCGAGACCTTTGTGGGAGGTTACAGACTCTGGGACTCTATCGAAATTCCAGCCCTGCACTGTCCGATGGATAGAGACGAGGAGGTCAGACAGAGTGGAAGGCTCATCGCCTGCCTTAGCGGCTGATGCCCGTGCATTCTTGTGCATCCTGTGAACTGATTGCGGCAGTTCCGAGTCCTCAACCTGGTCCATGGATTGCCCAAGGTTGATTAGAGCAGGGCAGTCATACCAAGGCTTCCACGGGCGACGATCATCTGTGCGGCAGATGACGGCATACTGCAGTGCGATGACCAGTCGTCTGGGAGAGCCCCGCCAGAGGGGGTAGGCGATAAGAGCCGTAAGCCGGTTGCAGAATTCTCGCGACCACATTCCAGCCTGAGAGGCTGCGGCCAAGGGTTGATAGCTCAGGCCCTCGAGGGGCGAGATCACATCCAAGGGCGAGCGCCTCAATACTCGCAAGCAGACTTTCCACATGGTTGCTATCACCCCGTTCGGGCCGTTGATGGATGCGTAAACCACCTTCTCAGGTGATGCATCCCATTCTGCCATCATGGCATCTTCATCTTGTTGCGTCCACTTGTCATTCAGAGGTGGAGCTGTTGGTCCGACCAACTTATCGACGTCCTCCTCTCGAACAGGTGGCCTGTATTTCTCGAGGAAGGAACGGGTTGCCTTCAGACTGTTTTTGCTGAGGGCAGCGGTGGCATTCTTGCCGGGGCGCCCTGGAACCTTCTTCGCTGGGATGGGAGAGCTGGAATGGCCACGCTCGCTCTCGGCATCGGTTTCAGGCTCGGGTTCTCTATGGCGGCGACGCTTTTGAGGGCGTGCCGAGGCGTCATTTGCCTGATCTCGTCGCTTTGTTGACTTGCCCATGGTGCGGCAGCTTTTGTGCGGCGAATATGACGGTGTGTGTTGTGTTGTGATGGATTTTGCTGAGAAAAGTGGAATTGGAGTTGCAGCGAAAAAAAAAAACAATGCGCCCGACGCCAGAGAGCCAGCCAGTGCCTAAACAATGCTACACAAAATTGATGCGCCAACTCACCACCAATCAAATATCATCGCTAAGCCATTCATGCTCTTATTGTTTTAGAATGTGTCTAATATTCTAATTATTATACCACGTGAAACTTACTGCCTGAATTTCCCTGTCTTGTCTTTACCAGCGATATTGTGTTATTAGTGTTGCCAAGTATTATCAACACGGGCCGCTTACATTGATGTGCCAGCCATTAACTCATGGAGCGCTGTAAATTTTGCACTTTGAGAATTACTACCTCTAACCGTTCCTTTAAATGTTCAGCTGAATTCCATGTCACAGTCACCCGACCACTTGGCTTAGGTGCATTTGCGCTGCGTCGACAATGTACCTCCCTCCACATCCTTGAACCCTGACAAGTCGCTCCGCCCGTTGGGTTACATGCACTAAGCATCACCAAGTTTATTTCTAGAACAGCTTCCCCACATGGGTTCATGGGGCGCAAAAGCTTAGTTTAACGTCAAGCGGGCAACTGGAATGACATTGCACCTTTCGATCTCGAACAGCATCGCCGTGATCAAACGCAGGGGACACGTGACGAGTAACCTCAGCGCGTTTCCCCCGCCATCAATTGATCGGGTGCCTGGCAGCAAACGGTGGGCTCTGGTGGCTATCTCCTTTGAGCCGCCCCTACCTACAAAGCAGATAAAACTGCAGGCAAACTACTTGACATGTTGATAATTAATCTACCTGGCGTTGCAAAGAAATGCATATGAAGTAAATTGAAGCTCAGAATATGTGTAATGGTGTGCATTAGCTCATTGGTCGGCTGAAGCTCACAAGGCACTGTGGCAGTGCCAGCCACTGGCAGCACCTCTCACAGCTGGAGGGGGAAAATCTTGCAAAAAACATCCAAGCTCAATCAACAACACTCCGCATCAACACCCTCACCACAACATCTCTCCTTCCACCCAACTACCTACCGCCCGTGAATCATTTTCGCACACCGATTCACAATGCCCCGAAACAACTACGGTCGAAGCTTCGGTGACAAACCTGGCTATAGGCCCCCCAACCGCGTCCTTGATGAGCGGGATGCGGCAGCTGAGCGCCGTCGTGAGGCCCAGCCTCCCACTGAGGATCCTCCTCGTGGGAATCAACAGGCGTCTAACGCCCGCGGCAGAGCCATCGAGCCTGCCAGCAACAACCGTCGAGACCGTTCGGCCTCTCGTGGCAGAAGCCCTCGTGGCAGAAGCCGTCGAGATGGTTCGCCCGCTCGCAACGACGGCCATCGAGGTGGTTCGGCCCCTCATGGCAACGACCATGGACGCTCCCGCCCCCCGCAGATGCACCAAGGTGGACGCCCCCATGATTCTCGTGGTCGACGTCAAGACAAGGTCGCTCGCCGTGAGCCCAGGCTCAACATGGTCCCCGAGATGGAGTTGGTCCATTACTCCGGCGCCCAAGGCCAAGACGTCGTGGTTGATGCTGTCAACCGCAGCTTGGGCGGAGGCCACCAGAACAACATTGCCGCCCTCACTCCAACGGGCTTCATGATCAAGAGCACTGTTGCCAACCACGCCGCCCGCCTCATCAAGATGGGCATGGCCAACGGTGCCTCCGGGTACGTTGCCAAGATCGACATGATCTACGAGGATGACGTTGCTAGGGCTCGAAAGAACAAGCAACTGACTCAGAACATCGAGTCGTCTTTGGGTCGACCCAGGCCTAAAGTGAGGCTGCCGAACTCTTACTTCGGCCAGGGCCCTGCCCTTGCGGAGCGCATCACCGAGCCCCAGACGCCCGCCGACGAGCCTGCTGCCCAGCGCGAGGGACAGGTTGTCGACGTGGGTGACATGGGCGAGTACCAGTGTGAGAACTGCCCCGAGTCTGGCCACAACATGGTGCGGTGCCTCAAGGTTCCTGAGGGAGCCCTTAATGGTTGCACCTTGTGCCACTCGAGGACTCACTACATCGACGAGTGCAACACCTTCCTCGCCATGCCCCTGCAGCAGCAGGTCAAGGTGCTGGTCTTTGACCGCTTCTCGATGCCGCCCCTCAGAACCAAGGAGCATTGGTTCCAGTGGCTCCGCCGGTGGCTCGCTGATCCCGGCTCTCGCAACAAGGACGGTGATGCTTACGTGCCCACTGGATTTCCATGGTCGGAGAAGTTCACCGCCGACTTGGGCCAAGGGTTTGTTGGTGATGTCGATGCCCTCCAGGAGGAATTCGACCAGCACAAGGATGTGGCCCGTCTTCCCAGAGACCCGGCCACTGCCGACTTTGATGCTGCCGACAAGACATATGGCCTAGCCCATATCCACCCCGACGACCCCTCAACGTTGAGAAGGGCTGTAGATGGTCGATTTGGCCAGCCTGCCCCCGTCGAGAAAGCTGGAGAGTCGGCTGCCAGCAACACCCAGACCGTCCATGGCTCGCTTGATTTTGACATAGACATGGACACCGCGCCGATGGAATAAGGGTGCCCAAACCAACCCTCGACGACTCGATGTCTGCCATATCTTTGATAGTGGTCCAGTTGTCTCCATGGCTCTTCTTGCTCTAGCTTTGCGCTGGTAGTGAGTCTTGCAGCTGCCTCATCATACATTGAGGCCCGGCCCATCGCCAGTGATTTGTCACTCGGCTCTGCTCTTTTTCTCTTGCGAGACAAGCCGCAACTGAGTTGTTGGCCCATTCAATGCGGCCTCGCCACTCCAGCGACTCTGCCTCTGTCCACCACCCTGGATGCGAAACCCAAGTACACATGTAAGTTTCCCTTGAATCATATTTGATTTCTCAATCTAACCAACCCAGTCCCGCCACGATATCACCCTCGATCGCAAGCATCGCCCGAGCCCACGTCAAGAGCATTACACAAGGGAACCATATGAGATCTGGGAGTGGTTGATGAAATGGATTGGGTCTTGTTACTGATTGGTGCATGGACGGATAAGATGTAATGCTTCGTTACGCGTGCAATCACTGTGGAATGGCAAATGGAGTCTTGGTGGCATATCTTTGATTGTGCTCAGAATCGTCGTGAACAATAATGTGTCTTTTGCTACAAGTGACCAACTTTTCCAAGCCTGTTTGACTCTGTTAATAATCCAGCTTCTCTGAGATCTCAGAGCATTTTACTAATTAGAGGTTTCACCAGACTAGGCTAAGGTTACTTTTTTACTCTTACTTTACTTTTTTTCTAAAAAAATATTTTATTCTCTTTAAAATATTTTACTCTAAAATATTTTGCTCTCTTTAAAACATTTTACCCTCTTTAAAATATTTGACTCTTTCTAAAATATTCTTATATTCTTTACTTCTGTCCCCCCTCCCGATCCAACTTCCTCTCTATCGCTAGTCACAATCATCTTAGTACCTATTCATTACGGCCACGACCATCCCTCTCATGGCGATCCTTGAATCCACCACCACGGTTCTTACCACGATCGTGAAAACTACTATCGCGGCGCTCTTTAGCACCACGCTCACGACGTCTATTATCCTCGCGGCGGCTGGACTGGCGTGGAGACTGAGATCTTAATGGCTTGGGTCGCCAATTCCGAGAATGGCCTCCTGCCTGCTTGTGTGGAGTCTTCCTGATGGGAGGCCGTGCTGGCTGCTTGTCTTGGCCAGTTCCTGGAAGTGGGTGGCCAGACTTTGGCTTGGGAGCGCGTGTTACAGGCTGATCTGGACCGTCGTTTCTATGCTTGCGCTTAAGCTGACGGCTCTCACTCTTGTTAGCAGCTGCATGGTCCTCCCTCCCACTGGGGGTCCCATGGCGATCCTTCCCCATACCCCGATGAGATTCCTGCTGCCCTGGGGCGCCTTTTGGCTGACATCTTTTACTATGCTCGGAATCATCGTGAATAATAATATGTCTTTCCTTACTAGTGAATGCGCCTTTTAATCTATTAATGATCTATATTAATAAACTGGTTTCTCAGACTTAAGGTTTGACAGACTCGAGGTTTGACAGACTTTGACAGACTAGGGTTTGACAAACTGGTTTGACACAGACTGGGTTTTACAGACTGGGTTTTACTAGGTAGGTTTGACAGACTGGGTTTGACAGACTAGGTAGGTTTGACAGACTGGGTTTGACAGACTGGGGTTTGACAGACTAGGTAGGTTTGACAGACTGGGGTTTGACAAACTAGTTTGACAGACTGGGTTTGACAGACTGGGGTTTGACAGACTAGGTAGGTTTGACAGACTGGGTTTGACAGACTGGGGGTTTGACAGACTAGGTAGGTTTGACACAGACTGGGTTTGACAGACTGGGGTTTGACAGACTAGGTAGGTTTGACAGACTCGAGGTTTGACAGACTGGGTTTGACAGACTCGAGGTTTGACAGACTGGGTTTGACATACTTGATTTCGAGGTCTGATAACCTGGTTTTTACTTTTTTTAATAACATACGAGTCATACACATAATCAAAGAATACACAAAGAGACACAGCAACAGTAAAACCCAATGCTGCAAAGAGGAACTAGTTTGACACACTGGATTCAACAGATTATAGCTTATTAAACAACTTAACCTTTACTTCATAGTCATAACAGTCAATCATATAGCACATAGTATATACCCTTAACGTGTTTATTGCATCTGACTACCTCTCATACCAGAATTCCCATCTCCCAAATCAACAACCTAGTCCTCACCCACCACGCGAAGCCCAGCGCGAAGGCAATTGGCCCAGTAGCCCCCCTGGGCCATCTTAACAGGGTCACTGACAGACGTAACCCAGACTCGCTCAGCGACGGTGATCCGAAGATCCATGTCTCGGTCGCCGGCCACGACCCAGCCATTGAGTCGCTCAGTCGCAACCTCAATGGGGTTCTGGAGGATCTGATGAACCTCGGACTGCCATTGATCCATGGCAGACTTCTCCTTCCTGGCCGCTTGCTGAGCAACAAGGGCGTTCTCCTGGCCTTGCTCGTAGAGAGCACGGACAGGGTTCTTGGGGCCGCTCGTGGTGCTGATGACAACAGCATCCTGGCGCGCCTGGTTGACCCTCAGATACTCCGCCAGGGTCATGGAGGTGCCGACATGGGAGAGACCAGCCCAGCCAAGAACGCTGTTCCAAAGGCCCAGCAGCAGAGACTGGTTGGGCCCATTGGTGTGGTCAACACCCTTGGAGAAGCCCACGATGAGCTTACAAGGGCGGCCCTCGTAGTCCACCGACAAAGACATATCTTGCCCTCCCTTCAGAGAAGTAGGCTTCTCATCTTCCCATGAGATGGCAAGGTCTCTGTGGATGAGACCCTGGACCTTTGCAAAAATCTGGCCGTTATGGCCCCAGATGAGTTCCTCAAACTCGATCCAGCAAGGGATACGGACCTCAAAGGGGCCACAAACAGGCTCGTGTCTGAACCCATCGCCGTATTTCGCCTTCCAAACATGCTCACGAGCAGCCAAGGAAGGGACCGGCGGGCAGGCCATGCTGCCGCGAGGGACGGGAGGAGAGGTCTTGGGCGGCAAGGCGTCCAGAGCGACGAGGGGAGCAGGAGGAGGGGCCCATCGAGAGGAACTCAGGCCTTGGGCGGGTGCCAGAGTGCGTTTGGCCTCAGTCTTGGGCCGGAAGACGACCTCATAGGAGGTCGGCGCAGAGGCGGGAGCGGAAGCAACCTCAGGCTCAGGGCCGGGCTTGTCCTCGGCAGCGATGGCCTCGGACTCGAGCTCAGGCTCAACAACGTCAGCCTCAAGCTCGAGCTCGGGCTCGGGCTCGGCAACAACGGACTCGGGCTCGGGCTCGGGCTCTGCAGCAACAGGCGGCTGCTCACTGGATCTGGCGACGGGATCCTCCAGGGCCTTCTCGGCCGCCTTCTCGTCGTTAGCGATGGCCGATGCCTCGTCTCTGGGCTCCACCGTAGGAGCATGGACTCTGAGCCACAGAGTATAAGTGCGCGAATAACCCTCGGTCATGTCGAAGGGAGCCGGCTTCGCCTTAGGCCATGGCCACTCAGGGAGCGGCGTTGCATGGGGCCCCAAGTCGTTAACTGCGCATCGTTAGCAACACGTTAGATAGAGAGGAAAATGCAATACTTACACTCTGCCCAGTTATACCAGATGGTATGGTCGACCGCATACTCGAAGTATGCCTCGCTGATGCTAGCCTTCCCTTTGTTGTGGATGGCGAGGCACAAAATCTCCTCCGCCTTCTCTCTGGAGGTGGCCATCATCTCATCGTTGTAGCGCCCATGGTGTCTAAAAAACGCTTTCATTCGGGCGCGTCTAATTGGGAGGGTAGGCACCTCGGCGAGGTGCGGGGGGAGCTGGTTGCTGGAGCTCATGTTGGAGGGACTCGCGAGGTTGTGATTGTGAAGGTTGCAAGTTGAGCTTGAGCGAAGGCGCCTGCAGAAGATTCGTTGACCTTGTTTTCCCCTCTCAACTGATAAGGCAAACGCCGCTTATCGCTTGTGCACTCCGGTATTGTTGTTTGGCTGATCGCCCGCAATGTTTGCTGCCAGCTGGCGAGCAGTGAATGCACATTGACACATTCACCACATCAACACATCAACACATTATCCTTACAACATCCCGCTTTCTCTTCATCATACAAACTCTCTCAAAGTATTATTCCAAGTGAACTACGTCAAGACCATCGCTAACTTACTCTCTGCTATAGATACTCATCATGTCTTCGTCTGACAACCGAGTCCCTGTGGGAACCCCCGGCCGAGCCCCCCCGATCGACACCCTTCCCCCGATCCGACCTCCGAAAGAATGCTTAACGAGCTCAAAACCTTCCTGACGTCGTTCTGTGCCCCAATTCGGCGCCAGCCTGGAACCACCCCGGTGCGGTTTGGGCATATCACGACTCCGCCCTACCGGCTGCGACATCCCAGCTTGATGGAATTGATAGCCACAGCTCTTCCATCGACGGGTGATAAGAACGATCTGCGGCGTTTCTTTGTCATGACTGACTATGAATGCCAAATGATTACCGAGGAGATTACTGCAGAGCTCTGCAAGGGAACTTTCCCTGCGGTTATTGCTACTTTTGCCGATATCCTGCAAGCCTTGCGAGGCATCAGACGTTGTCCTGGTAGTTCCCGCCTCGCGTGGCAGACCACAACTGACCCCTTGGGGTGGGAGAAGAATGGCGGCATTCCCCGGAGGGCTATTATAGTCATTCAGCTAGATCCGCAGGTTTCTGCTGACAGTGCACTTGCCCTCATTGCTCTCGTGCGGTGGGTGTTTGACATCTGCGCTGACACAAGAGCAAGCCTCCATGTCCTGACGATGTCGACCGACCCTGGTTATAACATTGTTCCAGCCATAGCCGAGCTACGATGCCCTGGTATCGTTGTCGCCGAGCTGAACTTGGCCGCCCTCGCAGAGCATGACCCAGTGGCTAATGCCCAAGTCATTGAGGAGCAGGGTATCACCTCTAAGATTGACGAGGCGATAGATAGAATTGGCCAAAGGTCTCTGGCTGTTATATTGATCGGAGACGCGACCGTGGCTGGCAACGAGTCCAAGCCTGGTCTTGACCGAACAGAGCTTCAACATGCACGGCGCATGGCACAGTTTAACTGCTCCCGTCGCTGGGTCAAAGGTCTTCCAAACATTTGGATCCTTGAAATAAAGGGCAATTGCCCACTTCTTCCTACTGCCCTCGAGGGTTATGAAGAGGTTCACGTAGTTCTTGGGCCAAGCTACCGGGATGTAGCCTGGCACAACGATGCTGGACAGCTTGCTGTCTTCAACCGCACCACTGCGCGTGATGAGAGAAGAGATCAACTCTGGTGGGCTCGTCAACCAAACACGAAGGCAACCTACGTCTACACTGGGGGAAGCAGCATCGAGGCCTTCCTGGAAGCAGGGCACCATCGTCATCGGCTCATCGAGGATGCCCACCTGGGGGGCTTCATAGCCTCGGTCTTCGACATGCAATCTTGGGGCATCGATGCAAAGAGGGTTATTAGACGTTGCATGCAAGCCCCAGCGCTGAACATGGCCATGGAGATGTTGGATCGGCTTCATGTGCAACGCGTCATCTCCCGAGATGGGCTCATCCTCCCTGAGCTTGACGCCAAGGCCTTCCGCTCAATCTTGCCTCTAGTCGACTACGACCACCGCCTTGCCTTATTCGTGGCCCTTGACTCTGGAGACTCAGATGATATCGTGAGGATGGTCAAGGTCCAGCTAGCTGCGGTCGCTGGGTTCGGGCTCGAAAGGGTCTTTTCGTTCAAATCCTTAGATCAGGATCTGTTCGAGGTCTTGGAGAAAAACCCCCAACTGCCCTCGATGATTTACGATGCGTGCGCTGGGTACGGCCGCGGTTTGGCCCCAATGGGAACCATGTGGCTTTCTCTTGGGCTCTGGAAGCACTTCCTCAAGACTGAGTATGCTTCCTTCAATGCCAAATACAAGGCATTGCACGACCTCATTGCGATCGATCGAGCGCTTTCCCAGCTGGCAGAGACTCGAGCGAATGAGATGTACCATGCTCTTCAGGGTCATGGCATCCTGGTACCTCCAGCTATGCAAGTTGTAAAGGAGGCCAACGATATCAATGAAGCACAAAAACTTCAGCTTCAAGCTCATCTCCTCCGGTCTTTCCTCCATCAGCTTGTGGCGGTATACATCCCTGATGGAAGCTCTTCGCTGGCTTACGACCTGATTGCCACGGACACTACGGTCAGTGAAATCAGTCACAGCGATTCTATTGCTGGCATCCTCCCTATCGACCAGATACATGAGATGGATGCGGCCAATTGCAGCTTTGGCGTTTGCCATCTTCTACACAAGTTCCCGGGGAAATCCGCCTTTTTGGCCTACGACTGGACCCATATTCCGGTCAGCGTCGTCGCGCAGTGGAAGGATGAAAATGCGCAAGACATGGACTTGTGTGACGCACTCACATCCGGGATCCCACCCCTGTCGGGTAACTGCGATGAGTGGCATCCCATCGAGGATTCCTGAGGCCAGTAGACGGGCGCAAAGGGCACCGTGGCAACGACGAGACAGAGAGCCAGTACGTACGGCCATTCAGGTCCCTGGCATCCGAGGCCATAGATCTTGGGGGTGAAGACCACCATGAAGTGTGGGGAGGGCTGCAGGTTGATGGGGCGTCCCACTGCGTTCAAGCAATGAGGTTGGAGCTGAGTGAACTGTTGAGCGATAGGGGCAGGGGTCAGAGAGTTGTGCAAACGGGAATTGCTTATGTTATACTTCTGTATTGACTGCTATTTTGTGCCTGTATCAGTGTTCATTATGAAGATAGTGATGACCCTGATGAAAGAAGTTGGCCGATTTAACAAAAGGTACAGTTATTGATGCACGGCAGCATCGAGTCCTAAGTGAACAACAGCGTATCTCCATATTGATGTACATGATGAGATAATGATAAATAATGAAACTTGAATACTAAACTGTTTGGTTCGCACGTTGAAAGGCTCCTAAAAACCCAAGAACATGGCTGGTCGCTCGCCTCGGCTGCGCGATGTGGAAACCAAGTCGAAATTGAGATAGATCATGATCCGCCGTTAGAATCAAGCAAATAACTCTATACATGTTCCATTTACGTATGGTATTTCTATCAATTGGTCGGTGTCTTTGTCAACTGCATGTGTGATCACGTTGCTCATGGTCCGGCGAAACAGTTTTGCCGCACCTGCCAATCTTGACAACGACAGCATCTTCCACCAACACAACAGCGCATCAGACAACTCATCTATCCAATACACTCGAGAACGACTGATAAAATGAGTTCACTTCGCGATTCTCGACCCCCGATCCGACTCCGTCGCCGGAAAGACTGGACCCGGCTCCGTTGGTAGATCCCGCTGCCCGGACCGCGGAGATGCCAATGCCCGGTGGGCAAGAACAAATGGATCTGATCAAGATCTGCCAAGAAGATGGCTCTCTATACCCCATGTGTTTAGAGCTTCAGAACCTGGCCGATCGCCTTGAACACAACCAGATTCTCAGTGACAATCAGTTCGCTGTTGTCGAGACGGTCAAGGCTCTCCGCCGAGGCAGGGGTTGGCGGATGTACGAGCTGCTGCACAGCATGCCTCACGACATCATCCAGAGCATTGTACAAGGCACCGTTGCGTTTGACTATTTCACCGATGATACAAATTGGCTCCCTACGCCTGACTCGGACGACGGACTGGTCCCAGGCGTTTATGTTATCGGCCTTAGTCGTACAGACAAGCGAGGCTGGTTCCTAAACATCAAGGAGATGAAAAAGCTGATCAAGGGCATCAAGCGTTATATATCAGGCTACAAGGCCATATCCAAGCACATCTCGTCCGTCAATGACGGAGCTGTTAGTTTTGGAAACCTAGCAGCCTTCTCGGTCCAAGAGAGGGATGATGTTCAATTTGTTGCCCTGGTTGACCGTGACGCCGACAAGTTCAAACCTGGACACTCAACGACCCTTCCAAAGTGGGTTACGAAAGACGATGAGTTGCCCAGGTTTGACGCTTTGCTACGAACCTACGAGAGAATGTGTGATGAGGAGCTTGACCCAACCGGACTGGTCCGAATGAGGCAGAGCCCCCTCTACGTGGGCTGTTCCAAAGACCTCCGAACGCGAATGAGGTTGTACAATCGAAGATCCCTAAAAGGAATCAACAGGCATCTCGGATTGACAATCGATGTCCTTGCCCAAATCTCTTTGAGTGTTGTCGTCCATGTCAGGCCAGTGCTCCTCATCTGGAAGAAGGACCAACTGCCTCTGGCCGAGCAGCTCGTCACCACGATAGCCGGGTCACTGGTTTATCAGTACGGCTTCAACGCTATTGAGACAGGCGGCACAGGCTCAAACACGGTCCTATCAAATGTGAACCTGGCATCTAACGCCAGGTTGATCATGAGCGTTCGAGATCACATGCGCGTCAATGTTCGTGAGACCTTGGAGAAGCTTCAGTTCCGGAAGCAATTTCTTGGAAGACTGAGTGAGGCCCAGCAGGAAGCAACCACTATAAGCGAGACCATGCAAGCTTGTGTGAGTCAAGTTAGTGGTTTCCCCAACGATCCCAGATGGAATCACATCATTGATGAGATGAATGATATTACAGAGAGGATGCAGAGACGGCTCGATGAGAGAAAGCAGGCACTACGGCAGTGGAAGTTACTTCTAGAAATCGAGAGGATGCTGGTGTCGCCTGCTGGGAGAAGCCATCCATGATTGACGATGCCCTCTCCACCTTTTGATAGTGAGCTTCACGAGCCCGACCTTGCCGCATCCAATATAAAATTATCCGCTCTTAGAGACCCCGTACACGTAATTCATTGCGTTGACCCAAGCGCGAGCAAACAAGGCTGCGTGGAGACCGTCCGTGAGACTCGCATTCAGTGACAGTGATTCATCATGGTTGTAGCAATTCACCAGCTCGCAACGGAAGAACCCGATTGTCCCAACGTTTCTGTTTTCGATCATCAATTTCTTGCGTGGTCTTTTGGGCGTTTCTTCACCAAAGTTTCTTCTCCAGCCTCACTCAAGTCCAACACCCTTCTCTCCTCTCTGCCCTCCGACTGATAACGCTCTCCCCTTCACGTCCACCATGTCATCTACCGTCCCCCCTAAGACTGCGTTTAACTCCGCCCTCGAGGGCGCCACCGCCGAGCTGGTGGAGGGCCTCGCGGCAGAGATCGAGCAGCTCAAGGCTCACCTTGGAGAAGAGCGCCACGCCAGACTGCAGCAGCAAGAGCGCCACGAGCAAGACATCAAGGAGCTCAAGGATACACTTGGCCATCTTCACGCGCAGATGGCTCCCTTGCCCCGAGCTAGTCAGCACCCCGATCCCATTTGCGCCAACTGTGGCAGCCTTGACCACAAGATGGATCATTGCCTCCATGTTCCCGAGGGACTTCATGGCTGCATCCTCTGCAACAACGTGGACCATGACACCGACGTATGTGCTTTATTCACGGCCATGTCTTTCAAGGACCAGATTCAGCTTCTTATCTACCAACTTGGATCTATGCCAGCACTGAAGACTGAGAAGCCATGGGCTAAATGGCTTGGAGAGTGGTCTATCCGACCTGACTCTCGCGGAGTGGATGGGTCCTTCAGCATGCCCGCCCGTCTCCCCTGGGGCCAGGCCTTCACCATCGACCTTGCTTGTCGACCCCACGGCCACGAGTACCAGGCACTGCAGAAGGAGTGCGACCAACACAAGGACACCGGTCTGCTGCCAATTGACCCTGCCAGCGTCTTCGCCGGATTCTGAGAGACTTTCCCATTAGTGTGTCGCATCAACATCGCAAAGACGCAAAGGTTTGGCCTTGAAGCTCGTGTGGCTGATCTGGTTGTAAGTTTTCAAATGCGTCCCCAAGGACAATCACTGACTTTGCAAGAGAGACACTTGTTTATTATCAAGGGGATCGTGATTAAGATATCAGGCATGAGGCTTAGCATAGCGTTGGGAACCATAGCGGCATTGAAATAGAATGAATATATGGTATAAGAAATCAGTTTAAGAAAACTTAAGTATGTCAAAGCTAGCTTAAGAAACCAGTCTATCAAACTTTTAAGTCTGTCAAACCTCGAGTCTGTCAAACTAGTTTATTAAACCAGTCTGACAAACCCTAGTCTGTCAAACCTCGAGTCTGTCAAACCAGTTTGTCAAACCCCAGTCTGTCAAACCTACCCAGTCTGTCAAACCTACCTAGTCTGTCAAACCAGTCTGTCAAACTAGTTTGTCAAACCCAGTCTGACAAACTAGTTTATTAAACCAGTCTGACAAACCCTAGTCTGTCAAACCTCGAGTCTGTCAAACTAGTTTGTTAAACCCAGTCTGTAAAACCCAGTCTGTTAAACCTTGGGTCTGGAATCTATAATTCTTAAAGGAGAGATTAGGGCAGGCCCATTAAACGGGCCCGTCAGGTTAAACACAGTGGTCGCTATATGTCTCAGATAGCTCTGTCGTTAATTGTGGCCGTGCCCCTGGGAGTGCCATGTTCTGGTTTTGATCAAATCTCTGGAGGGCTTGGATGTCGCCAAGTTTTGCCGTATGTCTCGTACGCAGCTCTGCCGTCGCTGGGTGCGCCGCGTGTTCTAATTCATCTACTGGGCAACACTGAGTCGATGCAGTTCTGTAGAACCTCGTGTCTTGTCTATATACCTTGGGTTGTTAGCGGTGTACATATCCCTGTTGCTCAGATAACACTCGCGATGGAAGCATGTCTTTTCCGGAGATTATAATCTCACATCATGACGTCGAGACCACGGCTGCGACAAGGTCGTGGGCGACATCTAAGAACTCGGGATGCTTCCAACATATGACGGCGCGCAGGAGAAAAGGACACAAAGATATGGCCGGTGTAGATACCGGGGGCGGAGAGTCAGCAGAATCGATTATAATTGCCCTCGTAGAAGCTTTGGCATGAAAAGGCGCAAGTTCATAATTGTTCTTGCTGCAATCATGTTCATATTGATTGCTGCCAATGTCGGTGGTACAGTAGCTGTCGCTTTGCGTAAAGGGTGGGCTGGATTGGGGTGGAAGGGGAACTTGGAGGGCATACCGGAGCAAGGAAGGGAAAGGGGGAGAGGGCTTATAGTTTTGGTTAGCAAAGGCAAACGTAAGTGTTGGTATCGTCAGAAACTTGCAACGACAGTTGTGGTGGTATAATGCCAAGAAAACAGTCACTGAAGTCAAAGATTCGTTTCACATCACTCGTGTTCCAGCATGCGGGCAAAAGTGTTATCATTTGCTCATAAATATGACCCCAACCCCAAACATCCCGACCCATCCCTCCAACTCATCTCGTCAATATCGTCTTGTGATGAAGCGTTCGGTGACCGGGGCTCATGTGGAGGAATGCTAAAACCTGTTTTCAAATAATCTTGTTGGCTGAATCTCGTCAAAGTGAGTGTTGTAACATACCAAACAGGGCGGGTTTGCCCATTGCTAGTCGACGGTCGGGGGTTGTCTCCTCAGAAGCCACATACGGCGGGAGAATCTGGCCCGTAGAGTGAATGAGAATCACCAAAGGGCTGTGCTACCTTGAGCCCTGCAATAGGACTGCGGAGGCGATGTCTATCTTGAAGACAGATCATCGAGGTCCCGAGTTTCGGGCCCGTTGTTGGGAGGGGAGAGAAGCCTCTCGATGAGGCGCCGTGCATCCTCGGGGTCGGTGCTCCTGACCATGATGCCTCCATCGAGAGTCGGCATCACAACAGGCCCACGAGCAGGGTCGGGGCCTGTTCGACGGGCTTGGTGCTCGGTATGAGCCTGGCCTTGGACCTGACCGATCCAGCCTTGGAAACGGTCGGCCTGCCCGAGGGGAGCGTCTTCCTGGGCCTGAGCGGCGCCGTTCCGGGCCTGGTGAGCCTCGCCCTAGGCCTGAGAAGCGTCGGCTCCGTCTTGGGTATGTCTCATGGAGCCGCTAGATTGGCCATGGCCAGAGTTCGAGGGGGTTTGCTGCGAGGAAGACATGTTGGTTCACTCAATATGAATTCTTGAGGGTGATTCACTGAGAAACGAAGTTGAAGACGGGCGTGATGGATTGCTGGGTGGTAAACAAACTGAGATCGCTCGCCCATCACGTGATGAGATCACATCAGCCCCCTCACCAACACCTCGCCCAAGTCCATCCCATAGTGACCTCAGTCACTGTTTGCCAGTAAACATAGCAATTCAGACATTACTGTTTTAATTCTAAGAATCGGTTTGCAATCATAAAGGTGCCGTGATGTGCCATTGGCCCTGGTAGTCTACATGGCTGGCTCATGCATTAATTGCTGTCCAGTCTTATACAGACCAATCCATGTGCAATGGCCTTTTACTGTTTGATACCCTCACACATTGTTTTGTGATCAAAGACGTCGCTAAGAAAGAAATCAGGCAGAATATAAACTAACACAATAATCAACACAAGGCGGCATAACCCCAAACACCACTCCCGTTGTGATGACTGTGCACCACCTTTGTTTGCTGGTAGATTAATTCTCCTGCATGGCGGCTGAACGGCGGCGCACGCAAGATCGTGGTCACGTGGCGCCTTGATTGACCTCGCGTGGGATGGTGTCGGCCTGCAACATCGCAGTAACGATGCGTTAGAGGTGCGGACAGTAGCCTTGCAGTTTAATTTAAAATAAATCAGATTAAGCTATTCTCTCTTGCTTTGTGTATTAGGCGATATCGTCAAGTTTGACTCATGTCTGGAACATCTAGGGTGCTACGCTCAATCCCTGTGTTGACGGCCTCGATGAACAGGTTCTCGTTTTAGTGATGTCATATTTGCCAGGAATGGATGCGGTTCTCATTTGTCAACGCAGACTGTGATTCACTGTCGCAGTCAAGATGCGGCCGTCGCCGGCAAAGAAAAAACAAAGAAAACAGGCCCGCGTTTCTCTTGCATTTGAACTCTGTCACAACACATTCTGTCTTTTACGGATCCCCGAACATCCCCTTCCACGCACACTCTACGAGAACAAGATGAAGAGAACGAGTTTGACTCGAAGAGACGCTTCGCGCCCGAGCGATCAAGTCCCTCCCAGGCCCCGAAAGGCAGCCCGAACCAGCGAGCCCGAGCCTTCAACGAACAAAAGCGACACTGAGGAGGTACCACCGACCCTGACAAAGAAACAAGCTGATCACTGCGTGCTAACCTCTCCTTTCCCGCAGACGACTGCACTTTCTCTGGTGAACTCACCCACCACTCCCATGCCCTCTTCTGGTATGCAGGAAGTCATTGCGGCAATGAATGACCGCTTCGATAAGGAACGAGCTGAAATGATCGAATCATTCCGAAACACTGTCCAACTCGAGATTGCTGAGGTACTCAAGCGTCTGGATGCACAGGACGCTGTGTTAGAGGCTCAAAGCAAGGCCCTCCAGGACCTGAAGAAGGAGGTGGCTGCCAGTTCAAAGGCTCAGATCGAGGCGCTACAGAACTTGAAGAAGGACATGGTGGCCATCCTCAAGGCCATCGAGGCCGGGAACAAGCAGACTCAGGCCCCTGATGTCGGCACGTCTTTGGCCGAGCGTGACATGCGCCAGCACCACGAAGGAGCACGAGAGACCGAAACCAGACCTGCAGACGGCCGAGCCTTTGCATCTGGCTTGCCCACCACAGAGGATGAGGAGAGCCAGGGCACGGTTCCATCCCGACCCGCGATCCCGGTGTGCAAAGATGGGAAGATCATCCTCAACACACCGGATGGTTGGGAACCTCCAATGGAGGCTCCTCTACCCGGTCCAAAGAAGACTCGCCTCAGTGTCAGGGGGTCGAAGATCAGCCGCCATCCTCTCGCCGACCCTGGTGATGTCCCACCCTACCAATCAGCCACCCAGCGTGCCATCAAACGGGCTTATGGAAGCAACGATGACACAAAGAATGACACCTAACTGTTCTTCGCTTGATGAAAGTATTAGGTATTGTTGAGTCAGAGGCTTTCCTATGCGGACTGTCGCTAACCTTGGTAGATCTCGTGCTGTGGCGTGCGGCCCTCCATCCTTTGGGGTGGCCAATTTGCGCTGGGTCGGAACGTAGCGTCGTCGCATCGGTACCATGGCCGACGGTGCCCCACAACGGAGCCGTCATACGGGAGTCTCAGGGTTGATCAACGAACGGGAATCGGCAGGCGGCAAGGAAGGTACCAGGATGGTCAACCGTGTTTAATTCCCTTGGCATGTAGGCGGTCAGTGGATCTGTTTGAAGACGTGGACAGGAAGGATTGGGAGTGCTTGGTTGTATGATTTGTTCCCCGGTTTGTCATTAGAGGGAAGCATTTGAACACATTGACATCGCTGAAAGATTCGTTGGTGAACATGTAATGTGAACAGATAACCGCCATGTGATGCCAAGTGAGAAGCCTTTGTGTGCGCAATCACTCAACTGTTCCAATGTGAATGGGTGTTGGAGACTCCATTGAAAACAAGGCCTCTCATGTATGGATGATTGCGTTTCATGTTATCATAGGAGATGCGCTCCGTTGAAACATGATGAGGAACACAAAAGTTCGTTCTCTGATTGTCCAAGTGAGGTGGAAATGACTCCTTGTTTTCTTATGACTGTTTGCCGGGAGCCACGGATCGCCACAACAAGTATACTGCTACAAACTCAAAAGCGCCGTTACTTGACGCGTTCGTCTTGATTGAGTCAGGTATATAAACCCCCCTTCCCTCACACTTTCTCCCTCGTTCCTCACTCCAACTTCTTCACATCTCCCCAGGTGTCTAAAGGTAAGATCACACTCTTCTTTAATAATATATCGCAGTCATCCGGGTAAGTTGATATCACAAGCTCCTTACGAGTTAGTCTCCGCGAAGATGAACGAGAACTAATCCGTCATTGAGACGGACAAGCTAACCCATCTTCCTATATATAGCCTGACCACTGAACAACCTACAGTATCGGCCTTTGATTGAGCACAGCCAGCCTAGGACATGGTCCAGAGAGTTCTGCAACTTGCTTGCACCTCTGCTGACGCATACAATCTGGCAGGGCCCTTGCACCCAAGAACCTACGTATATAACAGCCGCTCTTGGCCATCATGGCCGTACATTGAGGCGGAGAGTACGATACGCCGGCCTCCTTTGTTGATCTTACCCAATGATATATAACGCATCCTCTCCATTTCACATCTCCTCATTTCTCGCTCAACGCTCTGTAAGACTGGATCCCACCGACCTGCTTTGGCGCCCTTTCCGGTGAAGCTAACGATATTATAGCCCACAATGCCTCCCAACGCTCAGAACCGCCCCCGTGAATCGGCCCCTGCCCCGTCGGAGGATTCCGGCTTTCGGGCCGCCCTCCACGCTGTCGTCACAGAAGCACCAGCATGGATGGCCCTATGATCCTGAGGGTCGACGTCAAGACGAGGTCGCTCGCCGCAGTAAGTTAAATATAGTACCTGAGTTGGAGTGGACTGATTGGGCTGACCCTTAAGGTGAATCTATTATTATTGGTGCCATCGAGCCCGGCTTTGGCGAGGACCCTCCGAACAACCTCGCCGCACCCACTCCGTTTGATAATCAAGAGCAGTGTCGCCGATCATGCCGCCCACCTCATCATGGCCAACGAACCCTCTAGCCACACTGCTAAGAATAGCATGATCTACGAGGATGACGTTGCTCGCGCCCACAAGAAGAAGCAACCATGTCGTGTCGTCTTTCGGCCGACTCAGGCCCGACATCAGGGTCCTCGACTATTATTTCAACCACTGTCCCATCATACCTTCCAACGCAGAGAACCGTCAATCTGCTCCTTGCCCCTCGCTGGATGGCGCTTCTACAGTCACCCTCAAGAGTCAAGACTACCGACTCCGTCTGCGCTTTTCGGGAGGAGCTCTCTCGCCTACGGCAAACTGGGAGCTTGCGTGTCCAAATGGAGCGCAATGTGATGGCCGGCTGCCAAGAGAAGATGGAGCAAAAGGTCGGTGGCGAGATCCGGCAGCTCCGGCAGGATAACGACTGACTCCGTGCCCAGCTCCGATAGCTCCGGCTAGAGAGCGACCAGCTCCGCGCCCAGCTCAATCAGATCAATCAGAGAGCCTACAAGCAAGACCGCCGGCAACGATGGACACGCTACCAATGGCCAGTTTCGGAGAGGATCAATGAGAAAACAGCGACGGAAAGGCTACATAGACAGAGGTGGTTGTGCACGTCAATGGACTAAGCTTGATGGATAAATGGGATTCTAAGGACTAGGAATCCTTTACGCAGAGGTATTCCAAGAAGGCTTTATGTAAAACTTCACAGGAAGAATGTCGTTAGGGTAGAAATTCTAAGAATACGGAAAATAATATGGTTGACCTCATCTTTAAAACGGAAAACAATGAATTAGATCAAGAAAGAGAGAAGACGAATATTGATTAAACAGTCTTAAATTAGATAAAAATTTAGACAGTTGCTCACTTGAGGAAGGTTTTTGAACTCTACCCCCATCCTTCGACCGTTCACCAATCCCTCCTGATACCGTCTTCAAGCCTCCCTATCAACTTACAGACCTCATCACGACGAATGTTCGTAGTAAGTCACCTCTAGGTTCCGCTACCCCAGGAATTAGAATACCAAAGAACTGAATGAAGCTAACTCAACTCTTGGCTCCTGGCACTCCTGCGGCCTCCCTGGTGTCCGTCGCGGCCCGTCTACTCGTTCTGAGGGTCCTCGGGGATGCCACTCATCGAGGTTATGTAGCGGGATCATCGACTCCATCCGCGCCCTTCATGAGACGTTCCTCGATGAGCTCTCTTGCCTTTAAGAGACTATGGCTCTGGAACGCAAGGTGGAGACAGACGGCAAGAAAGGATGAGCCGAGAGGTCAGAGCATCCACCAGCCCATTTGAGGATGCTGTCTCTGGCCGGCCACCGTCGGCATTGCCGATTCCGCGCCTTCAGAAACTTTTCCGGAAGCTCCGCCATCGAGAAACAATGCGCGCATGCGTCGGTATGCAAGACTTGTATGTGTTGGAGGGAAACTCGTTAGGTTTCCAACGTGCGGTCACGTTGGAGATCGGGGAGGTCGGGTATCGCTATCGGAGGTGGGCACTACCGTAAAAACCGTTAGTGATCGGTGAAGAGGAGGAGGGAAATGAAAATAATAGCGGCAATACTATTGGTACCTGTATGAGGGCGACGCTGATCAATGTAGAAACAAACCTGGGGCCAAGATTGAGTCATTCGCGAATCTGGACCGGGGCGAATGATGGTTGGGAATTTGGGCCTTGGCCTGTGCCAGAGTTAAGTGGGTCTAATATTTCCAGTGGTCCATGAAATGCATACTTGGCAAGTACTCTGCCTTTTTCATCCATAGATCCATAGAATAAAAGGCTTATAATAATAAATATAAGATTATATAGAGACTTTAGAGTATAGTTTATTCATTTTATATTTTTATTTATTTATTCTACTCTAAATTGCGGTCCTATAGCTTGGCGGAGTTCGCGTTGCCTACAGTTGGATGTTGGGCCACCCTATTGATTACCCCTGTACGACGGAATGCACGATCCATCGCTTACCGTTTGACGGGCCAGGGTCTTCATCATTGAGACGTTTTTACAACAATCATGCTAACAAACAAGGAAGATACCCGGCCGTTTAGCTTGAGTGCTATCAAAGAGAGAGTTCTTTATTCCAGTGTCGGCTAGCAGCAGACAAAAACACTGAGGCCTACTCGAATTGAGATTCCCAACCGGTCAACAGGTTTCATATTAGTGTTCCATCCATTAAAAGGCAGATACATGGGCCTAGGATGTGCTTGGATCCGGGTGGCACTGTAAATCTGAGCGCCCATTTCAAACACATCACCCAGCATGTTGACAGCCACGAACGCGGCCCCTTTGTCCAATATAGACTCTTCTCGGTCGTAGCCCTGCCATTTTAAGCGGGTGTTCTCGTGAATTCATGAATTCACTACGCTCCAGTTGGATCACCGTCCCTGACTTATTTGAACGGCGCCTAAGAATAGTGATTTGGGCGGCCCAACAAGGCCCAATCCAGGGCCACCAGCGGCATTTTCTTGTCTACTTCCGTGAACTGATTCAATACTATTGTATCATCGTGTTAGACACCACTGTGAAGAGAGTATTGACTATGCTTTTTAAACTTCAAGAACATCATATTAAACCTAATCGGGGCTTGTTATCTCTATCTATTGCCGGCCGTTATGAGAGCGTCCCGGGTACGAAAGACCCATTCCGAATCTATACATAGGGAGCTTATAAGATAGCTCATAGAAGATATTGATAGGCTCCTAGAGACTCATTGCCGTCCTCAGGAGAGGTGCATGTTGGAGCATAATGGAAAGAGATGGCCGAGGCTCCGTCGTGGATTCTATCCACTCAAATTGAAAGCGAATTGTCCCTTCCAAGCACAGAAAGGTAATCAGATCATTTATGATGGCTTGGAGGCTATTCAACCTGGTTACCGCTAGGAGCATTAGCTCCTGTCGCTTCCACACTGGTCCTCTGTGTGCTAGAGGCGGTTTTATTGCGGCGAATTTCCGCCTTCGTTTAGATGAAGGGTCTACTGGCCAGCCTATGGCGTTCACTTATTTCCTGATTTTTCAACAAGGGTCTCGATAGCCATTCCAAATGCGTTTCATGCACATGACCTGGGTTTCCCTTCGTCCAGAGTCCCTCCCCTTGCAGACACCCATGTTCACTGACACAAATTTCAGCCCACGTGTGACGAATAAGGACAGGAATAAGGCCCCTACACACACCTTACATCTCTTAGCGGTGACCTTATCGGTCCTACCGAGATCTTTGTGGTGTAGGACCCCTGACATCTCGCTCGAATCCCGCTGTCAAAAGGCGGAGAAGTGCGGGGTGAAGACGGGAGCGATTCCTGTTTCGCTAAGCGGAGGGAACGTCGCCGTCGGTGATGAGCTATTTACGGCATAGAGACGCATGCATTGCCATATGTCCTGCCCTTGTAATAATATCAGATGCTGGCAATAGGGCCGACTGCGCCAAAGGTCTATGGCTAGTCTATAATCTTGGCCACGTTGTGAACATGGCGGATCACAGGATGTCGAGACGGTGTTCCTCTTTGGGACCTTAAGCTTAGCATAAAGTTACTGAGGGTTTATGAAATCAACGCAGACCATTCTGTCTTCCAGACTTGTCATTCGGCCCGTCCCTGGTCAGTTTCACCGAGAGCTCTCAGTCCTGTGTGCTTTAGCGCCTGAGCAACAGGAGACTCCGCCTTCACGATGTTTTCATGGAGTCTAGGTGCATGTGAAAAGAAGAGGTGAAAAGGAAAAAAGGCATAAAAGGGCCATGTCAGTCTGTCTTGTAGAAGAAAATATCACCAGTATTCAGCTTCAACCAGTCCATCAGATCGTGCAGTCAAAATCCCAGACCATGAAGTATTCCCAGCTCCTTGCCATAGGCTTCGCCGCTTCAGTCGATGCCCACGGCTATCTAACCATTCCCAAGAGTCGCACTCGTCTAGGCGCAGAGGTATGCATCTTCTCTCCTTGCCCAACTTCCTAACTGACTCAAAAGGCCGGCATTGACTCTTGCCCCGAATGCACCATCCGCGAGCCCGTGTCAGCATGGCCTGACGTAGAAGCCGCGACAGTCGGCAGAAGCGGCCCATGTGGTTTCAACGCCCGAGTCAACGTTGACTATAACGTGCCCTCGAGCAACTGGGGCAACACCCCAGTAGCCACCTACAAGCCTGGGGACGTCGTCGACGTGCAGTGGTGCGTCGACAACAATGGAGACCATGGTGGCATGTTTAGTTACCGCATCTGCCAGGACCAGGCCATCGTCGATAAGCTTCTGACGCCTGGATACACTCCCACCGATGAGGAGAAGCAGGCCGCCGAGGATTGTTTCCAGGATGGCCTGCTCCCCTGTACGGACGTCTCGGGACAGACTTGCGGCTTCAACCCGGATTGCTCATCTGGGCAATCCTGTTGGAGGAATGACTGGTTCACCTGCAATGCCTTTGGGGCATCGTCCCGCCGCGGTTGCCAGGGCGTTGACAACGCTCCTCTTGGATCGTGCTATACCTCCATCGCTGGAGGATATCCCGTCAGCAAGAAGATCAAGATTCCAAATTACGTCTCGAACCACACGCTTCTGTCATTCCGTTGGAATTCATTCCAGACGGGTCAGGTTTACCTTACCTGCGCAGATATCGCCATCACCGGTAGCGGTACTGGAACACCCCCTCCTACTACGACTGAGAATCCTGGCACGGGCTGCAGCACAGTACCTGTCACCTTTGACCATGTCGTCACCACCAATGTGGGCCAAACAGTCAAGGTTGTGGGATCCATCCCTGCCCTTGGTAACTGGAGCCCATCCTCCGCGCCGGCACTCTCAGCTTCAAGATATACCTCTAGCAATCATCTTTGGACCACGACTTTGAATCTGCCGGCCGGTCAGTCATTCCAGTACAAGTTTGTCATTGTTGAATCGAATGGTGCGGTGAAGTGGGAGAGCGATCCTAACAGGGCTTATGCGGTTCCGAGCAGCTGCCAGGCCGTGACTGTCAGTGGAACATGGCGTTAGGGACGTGCGATGTGTTGAGACGACTGTGTTAGCATTGGGATATGATGCTATGATGTGTTGATGATGTGTTCCTTGTTATAGTTGAAGCCCGGCCCTCGATGGGATAACTGAGCTATAAGATCGTGCGATGTGTTGAGTGGGAAGAGTCTGGGATGAGAGGGGAGTCGGGCTAGTTTTCCAATTTCTGTGTAGCCTTGAAAATACAGTTGTTGATCTAGAGAATACTGGCTTATAACTAAATGGCGTATTTAAATATCGTGACCTGGAACAACTCCACCATTTCGAGGCAGAAGAGTCATTCTGCGTAAAGATCAACTGACTGCAAAAATGATTACTTCTCAACAAGGAAATTGCTTGATTAGATCTACGTCACTCAATCCCAACGTCCCTCTTAAACGCCTCCAGCCAATCCTTATTCTCTGCAATTGTCTGATTGAAAGGGTCATCGCTATTTGTGTTAGTCAAGATCATCCCCAGGCAACTGGACTTACTCATTGTAGCTGATCCATCTGGCGTAATGTTGAATCTCTTCATCCGACGGAACGCGACTCGCTGGGTTGTGAGGTGACATGATTGCTGCTACCCATCGACGGAGTTCTTCTGTAAACCATCGCCAGTAGTTGTGATCGTTGAGAAACGAAGTACTAGTCTTCATGACGAGTGATCGAGCAGCCAAGAGATGAGCATCTGGTCTCATGCCAGTTTGAGGACCGCCTATTGGGGCATGTCGTTGTCGAAAAGCTGATAACCAGTAATCGTCGTCTGCTGCAGTGTGAAGTGTCGTATCTGAGCCATGAATTATGACCCGAGCTTGTCGACGGAGATCCTCATCATCTGGTTCAATCCCAATGACCCTCTGCATCTCCAGGTATGCGCTCATCTCTTGTTCGAGCTTTGTGTAGTCCTGAATCGTTGCTTCAAGGTTCAAAACTTGTGCTGAAGGCAACAACTCGATACCAGCTCGTTGACGAAACTCTGAAAGCCAATCACCTGGTGAATGAATAACTTTAATCAACCAGTTGGCGATAAAGTCGGACGGAGTAGCCGAGACTTCTTCCAAACGACCAACAATCCTGCAGCACTCCTCCTTCAGTTCATCGTCTCTGATACTCATCCCGAGGAGCTGCTTTGCTTGAACAAACTCGTGTAGCTGTATCTCAAAAGGACAGTCTTCGAAGATCTTGTTCTTTCCGCTAATCATTAACGCAGGAACTCGACTCTCTGCTGTTGATCGTATAGGACCAAATTGAGCCTGTTGCGTAATGGTAGGGTTAGAAAGAACCAGATCTCGAAGCCATGAAAAGTAGACAAAGTCATTCTGGGACAATGTCTCCGACGCAAAGATGATTCGACAAGCTTCCAACTGCATTTCTTCATCGCTCGGCATTCTTGCGTTGGTATAAAAATGATTCTGCATAAAGTAGGCGAGTTCCAGCTTTAGCAACTCGTATGCAGTTTGTGGCGTCTCAACAAGAGTCCTACTTCCTTCAAAGGGAAACGGACTATTTCGTTCGGTCTCGATAAAGTCTAAAATGTTAGAAATGCAAAACATCTGGGAAGAAACATACATGGTGGGATAGAGTTTTCACAAAGCTCTAGGATATGCGGTTCAAATCCCCAATCACCTGTCCAGTCGGCCATTGTCTTGCCAGCTTTAAAGTGATCTGCAAGGTGATGAACTCTATCAGTCCAAGTCTCCAAGGCAAGATTGCAGAAACCACATCTTGAACGGATTGCAGGAGATGGTGCTTTCCACTGTCTCATCGGCCACTCGGTAAACTTGGCATTGTGTACAAGTCGTAAATGCTGGTTTAGATGATCTTTTCTGTTAAAGGTTCGTTCCTGGATTGGTCGATTGCGACATGCAGAGTAGTGATGACTTTCAACATGTGCATCATCAGGATCAATTTGACCACAGAATACACAACAAGTATCTTGTCCCTTGAGACCTCGAGGCCCTTCAGGACTACAAACCCATCTCTCAAGTGGAAGATGAAGAGAGTTTTCATGTCGTTGCCAATCGTGCTTCGCTCGGAATGTCTCGGTGCAGAATGTGCATTGAAAAGCCTTGCGTGGAGTTGCTAGAGACCGTCTCTCTTCTTTGTAGGCTCTGCGTCTTCGTCGAGAACTGCCGCGACTAAACAATTCATTAAGCCCAAACGATGATCGACTAGTATAGGAATTGACAGAACTGATTGAGCTGGATCGTGAAGTCTCTCCACTTCTAACCGACGGCGTTCGAGAGAGGCGAGTATACGGACTCGTAGAGCCTATCAAGTTAGACCTAGATCAAATTCCAAACCCATTCAATTGCTGCACTCACCAGACAATGGTCGTGCACTAGACACGGCTCTTGCAATTGCAGTCACGGCTGCAGGTTCATCTTCTGGAGGTGAATCAACCCATCTCTGCAGAGGATCCATTTCAGATGTATTTCTGACAGCCGGAGTACCTGGCCTTGCAGGAATGTCCATTGCCCTGGATTCTCCATGAGGTGACGAAGCACTCGATGGAATCTTGCCTCGACGACGGGCATTGGCCAACCAATTCGAGATTTGCGTCTTTGTAAGACCAGTCTGCTCCTGAAGCATTCGTCTCTCGGCCTCCCTGGGATAAGGATGACTTTGGTGGGCTGCGAGCCAGTTTTTCAAGATACGGACTGATTCCCTGGTGAACCTACCGCCAACCTTGGCAGGGCGAGGCTGAGGTTGAATGGGCAGAGCATCTGCCTCAAAGGGATCAAAAAGCCCTTCAAACAGATCCATATCTGCAAAGCCGTTTTCATTCATGTTGATGTTGATAGCAAATCACTGCGATGGCAAATCGAAAACTCGGTCACGATGTCATGGTTAGTGACAGCTGATTGGTCAACACGTTAGCTCAGGTTGTCATCACGCCCTATTATGGGTCCAGGTGAGGGAAGCAGATTGTACTGTGATAAGCTACTGAGCATTCTTGAGGGTCATACACTCGTGCAACTGTCCGAGCATGACCGATACAGGTCTCTTGTTGATGTAAATGTCGTCAAACTGTTTGAGAATGTCTGGATATCCCTTGAGACAGTCCCTCGCTTCCATGAGGTACTTTTCCGCCTTTGCCAGGTCGCCAGTGTTTTGAAGCATCAGAGTGATTAAAGATTCGTGCTTCTTTCGAGTTTCTTCTTCGACATTTTCCTATTCTGTTAGCTGGTTCGCTACTGAGTCAAATGCCATACCTTGATGTCGTAGGTGAGGTTCATGGTCGGTTCAATGACCGACTTGGTAAAGTCGACCTCAGGATGCTCCTCCTGGATATGTTTGGTTCTGTCGATAAACTCTGCAATCGATGCCTCCCGAGTTTTGGACTCGAGAGGCTTTTCCTGGGAATTCACAGAGTTCATGATGATGTTGATGGAGAATCAAAGAGGCACAGCAGTGACGTAAGAAATTTACTTTTACCGACCGCCAATCCTTCCTCCATTTATCCTGCGAATTACAGAGCTCCAAGCAACAGACCCTGCAACTCGTCAATGCTCTGTTGACTTGTCTTTTGACTGGCCATGACATAAAACACGTTGCCCAAGACTCTGCTGTGAGCATTCCACTCCCCAGTACCTTGTCGAAGATGAGCCTGAAGTTTCTTGGCCGCGTTACTCTTGTATCCCACTTCTTCATCGCGGAGACTGATGGCCAAGACACTGCCAAGAGCCCAAACTCCAAGAACTTGAGGGCTGTGTGACACCTTGTTGACAAAGTCACGGGACCAAACAGACCAAGCCGTCTTTGCTTGAGAATCATCCCAATCGGTTTCTGCCTGTTTCCACACTCCTTGGGCCTCCATTTTTTGCATTTCTCCAACAGATTCAACAGCCACCTGACATCCTACAGCATGCGCAGTGTAACTGTGTCCATGAAGAAGTGCATCACTCTTGTCATCGCTCTGGAATGCATCAAACACAGTCTCAGATGCCATGGTGGTGCAGAGCGGGACCAATCCTCCAGTAAGGAGCTTAGCGTTGACGGCGATATCGGCATCGGCTCCGAGGAATGAAGCCGAGGTAAACCGGCCAAGCCGGTACAAGCCGGTAAAAACCTCGTCAAAGATGACCGGGAGTCCGGTCCATGAGAGTGGGTCTGTTGGGGTGGACGCGTCTCCGAAGAGATGGGGAGATCGGCGGACAACGTCGATCAGGGCACGTTGGAAGAGGGGATCACTGATGGTCAGCAGAGAAATTCAAGGGATCAGAGGACTTACACTAGAATCATGCCTCCAGCGCCGAGGACAACAGGTTCCATCATGAGGGCTCCAAACTTGCGACCGGCGGCTTGGAGCTTTTGAGGACGCTCTCAATGTATCGTGCATACTTTTGGTAGGCTTCCGTTTCGAGTCTAGACTGTAGATCGAAAACATCCGAGATGGAGTCAAGGTTTGAGCCGGTTAGATCGTCACGAAGAGATTCAGGGACGTCAACAACCCATTTGCCCTTGACGCATTGGACAGTGGGATAGTCGAACCAGTACCCTTTCCCTTCGTACCATTCAATCTTTTCGTTGTAGACGCAGGGTTCTGCGCAATCCATTGCTCCAATGGTGTCTCCGTGATAGCTTCCTTTGAGGCCGAGGATGTTGACATTGTCGTTTGGACCCCATCCGTATCGGAGTCTTGCTGCTCTGAGGGCCATCTTGACAGCAACCTCGCAGCCAGTACTTCCATTGTCAGAGTAGAAGACCCGGGAGAATCGGGGATTCTCAGCTCCCTTAAGAAGCATCTCGGCTAGAGTCAAAGCAGGCTCGTGAATAGCCTCGGCAAACATGACATGTCCATATCGTCCAGCAGCGTACGCAGCAGCCAGAGTCAGTCGAGAATTGGCATGTCCAAGACCCTGACTCCACCAAGAAGCAGATCCATCAAACGCAGGCTGCAAAAGCTGGTCCGAATTCTTGTTGAGGACCTGAAAGTAATCACCATGGGCAGAGTCAATGACAGAAATGGTGTCTGCCGTGACAAACTTTTGCTGAGTGAATGGATACCAAATGCTCTTGCTGGCTTTTTCGCTCATGGAGTCTAGACGGTCGATGCGGTCCTTTCCTTTCTTGTCCAGAGTCTCAAGGACTTGTTGAATGTTGCCATTGTTGAGAGACGCATAGTACTCGGTCATTTGCTCGGTTTCCTCGGTTTCATCCGGCTTTCGAGGAGGTGGTCCAGGGATTGTCTCCACGAGGATTCCCTCCTTGGAAAAGTAATCCTTCAGGTACTGGTAATTCTCATACTGCATGTCCTGGAAAAGAAGAACCGTTTCAATGTTGTGTCCACGAATTCTCAACGACTCATACGCAGCAATCGTCTGGGAAATACCCCCTAGCTTGGAGTCCCCAACCAGAATAACTGGAGACCGCAAGGGGGCATAAAGATCGGCCTGGGGCGTGCCGGATGGACCTGGAGAGTGGACACCACCCGCCGTCTCTAGAAATAGCCACCCTGGACCGTCGGAAGCTCGCCGAGAGACATGGTCATGGATTTTTGCTAGGACAGCTTCATCAGAGGGGATGGGCTGAAATGTTAGTAAAATTCGGCTCAACATGTGAAAACACACCTTGCCAGAAGCTTTAGCAGCCGTGTGTGGGCTACACGGAATATCGTACTGAAACAATGTCTCGTTGGCCGTCAAGGGAGAATATTTTTGAATGTGACTGAATTGTCAGCTACAGGACATCGACTCTCCAGAATACCTACCAGCTGTCGGCCTCATGGGCTGCTCCTGTAGACACAGGCTTCAAAAACGACGTCTTTTCACCTTTCCAATGCTTGGTCGTGGCATTGCAAAGCACAGTCGTAAAAATCGTCTTGCCCACGTCGGTATTTGCCCCATAGACTTGGTGGACGCGTAGGGATCGCCGCAAAAGAGCAGGCACGGGCGCCATTTCGAGTTATTACTTTCTAAAGGGGCTTGGGCTGTTTAAATACCTATAACAGCCCTTAGTCGCGTCGGCATTTTGCTCCGTCCGAGCGGGGAAATATCGCGCTCAACAAATCCCGCAGTGAGAACAACAACAATGTCCAAGTTGGAGGAAGCCCTTGCGGCTCGTCTGAAGGCGAGAGAAGAGAAATCTCAGCTTCGCCGGTTGACTACGTTTCCAGCAGATAATGTCGACTTTTCTTCAAATGCCTACCTTTCACTTTCTCTTGTCCCCGAGATCAGATCCGCCTATCATTCCCTTCTTGAGAAGCATGCATCTCCCCCTCCTTTGTTGGGGTCAGGCGGCTCACGATTGTTGGACGGCAATTCGACATTGGCAGAGTCTTTGGAGCGAGACATTGCAGCGTTTCACAACGCCCAGGCTGGACTCTTGTTCAATTCGGGATTTGATGCCAATGTGGGGCTTGTGAGTTGCCTGCCGCAGCCGGGGAATATTATTGTTTACGATGAGCTCATTCATGCGAGTGCTCATGATGGGATGAAGTTGAGCCGGGCGGGAAAGACGATCCCGTTCAAGCACAATTGTGTTGAAGGAGAGGGAGGTCTGGATGACGTTCTCAAGGGATTGGCGGATGAATCTGTCTTTATTCTTGTCGAAGGTGTCTACAGCATGGACGGAGATGTTGCACCACTTCAAGATATTGTTGCTTGTGTCAAGCGACGTCTGAACAATGGGTACATCATTGTTGACGAAGCACACTCGACTGGTCTGTATGGAAAGCAGGGAAGAGGTCTTGTATGCGAGCTCGGCCTTGAAAAGGAAATCTTTGCTCGATTGCATACTTTTGGCAAGGCAATGAGTTCATTTGGAGGTAAGTTGCTTTGCAATTGACAGTTTGGTTCTAACATTTTAGCCATCGTTCTTTGCTCTCCTACGACACGAGAATATCTCATCAACTACGCCCGAACCCTCATCTACACAACAGCAATGCCATTTCCCTGTCTCGCCAGCATTGGATTATCGTATCAGTTCCTTGCGAGTGGCAAAGCAGATGCTCTTTTGAAGCATTTGTGGCAACTCGTCAACCATACGCATAAGCTTTTGCAGTCTTCGACTCTTGGTGTCAACAGAGATGCACCCAAGTCGCCAATTATCCCGGTATTCACGTCGCAACCACGAAGTCTGGCTCAGTTCTGCCAAGAGAGAGGATACACGGTTCGTCCAATTGTTGCCCCGACAGTTCCAAAGGGCAGCGAGAGGATTCGAATCTGCATCCACGCTGGAAATACTATGAAGCAGGTTGAGGGTTTGGTCAAGACGATAAAAGACTGGGAGCAGAATTTGGAGAGAAAGTCTCGTTTATAGGTCACAGAGAAGCCTGTTACAGCGGTTATCCTGTGACCAGATTGTCCCCTAGTTGTATTCTATGGACCACTCTCGTCCCTTTCCCATTGCTTGACTATAGTCCCAAAATAGACAGTCAACGGCTCAGGCACAGCCTCAGTCTACAGTTCCGGTGAAGCGTTGAACGAATTACGGCTGTATTGCTTGACACCATCTTATCTGCAATGTTCAGCTTTTGACAAGGGTCTACCCGTTCATCTCTCTTCATTTCTGCCACAACAGAATACCAAGCTTGTGGCGTTCGTGTTGTACTTTTGACCTATTAAAGATCTGGATCATCTTTGTCATGGCGAATAACGGCTCGAGTTTGAGTCGAGGCGCACAAGATGCAACTAAGATGCATGCACATCGCCCCCATCTCAGAGCCTGATTCTTAAAAGTAGGGTCTCCCGCCTCCCCATTTTGTTCATCAACCATGTTTGTTCTCTTCTTTTTCTTGCTTGGGCTCGCAGCAGGGCAGGATTTTGCCATTACTGCTGCACCTACGTTTCTTTTCAAGCGACAACAACGCATAACTGATTGCGATGGAACGGCTCATGCTCTGTGGACATGCCCGAACGGGGAGTGCTACTGGGGCGACGATGGTTTTGTAGGATGCTGCTCAGTGTAAGTCAATATCTTCTCGTCGACTAAGCTAACTTGGTGCAGGTCTAGTTGTGCTCCTCGGACCCGATGCATCGAATACGACGATCTCGAAGACGATATATGCGATCACAACACTGGAGGATGCGTTGTTTGGTAAGAGTAATGGTCATATTTAGACCTGGCTGACTCTTAAGCTCCAAATCCGAGTCCCCATTATGCGTTTTCCTTACGAATCCTGCCATGAAGGAGTATGGCTATTACTGCGATACTTCACGTCGAACCGGGTCCAGTTCGTTCGAGTACGACCTCCCGAGCGGAGCGGTCATCCGTACAATCAAGGACACCCAGGAGCGACCATTGACAACTCAAGATGCGGAGACTTACTCTGACGATACGGATACCACCACCGATGACTTGACCATCGAAGGCGATACTGAATCTGATACCGGGACTGGGACTGACACTGGAGCTACCACCACCGACGCAGACGATGCTACTTCATCAGGGGGTACCACTAATCCAACTGCTACAGATACAGCTGTAGCAGATGAAAGTGAGCTCACTGAGACAAAGGGCAAGCTCAGGTCAGCCATTGCAGCAGCTGCAGCCCTTGGAGCCATCGTTGGAACAGTCATCATCTTGGCCATTGCATTCATCTGGTACAGGAAGCGTACTAAACGTCAAGAACATCCACAACCGACAAGCCAGCCTATGGTACACTCGCAGCCGTCTTCTGTTCCCGGGTACTCGCATCAGTACTACGAAACCGTGTCAAACCCACCCAGTGCATCAGTGTCACCGCCGAATACATCGTTTGGTGGATCTGCTGCAGCACCTAGTCCGACTTCCAGAGCAGATGAGCAGATGCCTCACATCCCAGAGCTTGGGCGTTATCGTTACTAGTGAGCGCTGCAGGGGATGTCAGCGGGTGGTCGGTTGATGTCATGGTGGCGAAGGAGACAAGAAAATAATACACGATCCGAGGGTTTCTAGGGGTTAAGATGATGGCGGGCTTGTGATATAGTGCTACATCAATACATGTACTTGCGAGACAGAGAAAACACGCCATTTTCCGCCATCACCAAGCCTCTATCTATTCACTCACTTGTCCTTTCAAGGGGCCGGGTTTCAACTATAACAAACAACCTACACAATCACCAAGCCTAAATTAGGTTAGCTAGTTAAGCCTGGAAAGGATAGGTAAATATACCTTGCCTCTTATTATGTATTATAGCCTGAAAGAAAGGAGGCAATGACCTTAACAGGAACAATATAAGTAATATATGTAATTCAAAAGTATCTATAAGACAGTCCGCTTTCTAATAGGAGAAGCCCTATACCTCTTCCCATTATTAATCATATATTCAAAACCATACCCAAGACACCATCTGTTTCCACGGGAAGGTCCGCACACATCTGACGATAACAAAAGCACACCTGACATCTTAGACCTTTGTCCAGTTCCTCCTTTTTAAACTTTCTCCTTGTTAGGAAGAATGCCCTTTTTCTCTCGTACTCGTCTTTCCAGGTTTGTCCACGAGGGACCAAATCCCACCAATCCAAGAGCTTCCATTGCGCATCAGTAAGTTGCAACCACACGTAGAGATCCTGGCGGCCATCTGACTTGAAATCCCTCGGTGTATCCAAGGTTGAGATGCCCAATTCTCCGTGTGGAGAGTTGTGTTGGAAGAGGCTTGGCCATATTCGCTTCCTGAGCCCTTGTCGTGGTTTTCCTACCGGCGGCTCAAGATCCTCCGTCTGTATCTCCGACGCCGTTTTCCTCTCTTCGTTCATCTTAGCCTCAAGTTCGAAGGTCTGGCAGGGCTTTGGCCACCATGACCATTGTACTGGATACACAGAAATGGTGGCTTCCAGTTGGGAGCTCACCCAACAGGTGCGCGAGAAGCCGTCATCTGCCGTACGAGCGCTTGTCAAAGATGCCCAGATCTTGGAGTCATCGCAGCCAAACTTGTAGCAAGTGAGAATCGTAGCCGTGATAATGAGGACAACAGTAATGATCTGAGTATGAAGAGCCGCAGACCCAAGAGTTAGAATGTGGGCGGCGAAAGCCATCCAGCCAACCCAACGGGTAAATGCGTACAATCGAGGATTTGGAATGTCAGGATTCCGTGTAAAGACGCCTCCCATTAGGTAGGCCGGTGCCCTGACGGTGACGGCTTTGGAATCATCGAGAATGACGATGGCTTCTGAAAGTTGGTCTGCGCCAGGTTTCCTTTTCGCCATGGCAGCGTTGATTCGACCATTGATGCCAGCACGGTTTTGCTGTACCAGGATATACTTGACGACAACCGACACAATCATGGAGATGACACTGGTTAGACCGAACCAGTCTCCCGAAAGGATGGTCAAGACGGTTATCATGATGTTGAGAGCCAAGCCAACTGTCAAAGATGGGATCCAGAACTGGGTGACGCGAGATGGACGCTGGTGCACCTTCCACGTCACGATACTGCGCGTCTGCTCAAAGTCCTGAGCCTTCATCCACCGCGAGAACCACCCGGCAAGTTCGGTTGTCATAATTCCCGCGGTGATGTTGTGCATCTTAAACCCGGGTTGTTTACCGGTGAAGCGATCACCGGCAATCACGAAAGCGCCCAGGAGTGGCAAGAATTCGATCCATGAGCTCTGGACCAAGCGACCTACACTCGCGTTGACTTCTTCGGCGCCTAGGAAGGTGACCAAACCGAGGGCATCGAACTCGAGCTTATTGGCTTCTGCCCAAGAGGTGACCCTGGAGAGGGATTCCTTCCAGGGGTACATGGTGAAGTGAAGCTTCAAATGCTGATGGCGAGTGGGTGTGCCTCGCCTACCATGGAGGCCTGTCCTAGGACGAGTTTGGTCAGCTAACAAAGGTAAGGCTGCCTGCTGTTAAATACCAGAGTGCGTGTTTTAATGCTAACGAGACCAACTGAGGCTCTATGGGCTGACGGTGGAGAGTTGAAAATGCCCTCTTTGGCCAAGCCTGCAGGAAACCCTCAGGGTTATGTTATCGCTTGGTACAGAGACATGTTTTGTGGGAAAATTGTAATTGTAACTCTGGCTCAGCCCAGGCGCCAAAGCTCTGCATTGACATGGCATCTTGCGGTTGGTGGACGCTCATGCAGATGCGTCAAGACAAAAGCGTCGAGCTGAAAGGCAACCCTGCTTCCTTAAAAACTGTGCTAGTGGTGACGGTGTCTGGCAGAGGAATACATAGCCCCCCGTAGGCTCCTTCTAGGCTGCATCGCACTCGGCATGTCTAGTCATATAGAGCTGATGGGAAACCAACCGGTGACGGGGATTTAAGGCAGCTGGGTCCCCGACAATGACTGAGCGCCTGTTGTATCCCTCCCTCTGCAGACGCGAGGTCGCATTAGCTCACCTACGCCCGACATGTCGACGTTTGTAACCGATTGGCCAGAGGCTGTTGCGTTCTTCACAAACTCGGACAGCCCTGTCGGCGCTGAGACCTTTTTCTCCATCTCCGACACCGAAGTCATCGAGCTCATTGGAGAGGGATTCTCTGGGGAGCTAGCCCACCTCACGAGAGCCTACTCAATCCGAGACCAAGCTTTCACAGTACCTACTACGCCATCGCCTTCGAGGATACTATACCAAGCAGAATACGACGAGGTGAATCGAACGATAGTCGCCGTGCTTGCCCTTCGTTGGATATACAACAATGATTACGCCAGTTTTGTGGGAGCTCAACCAGAGGCCATTCGGCTAACGAGAGCCTCGTTTGACTGGGTTCGGGGCCGTCTCGCCGACGCCTTGTCAGAACCAACGGATCTCCACACACTCATCACGCTAGTGCTTATCAACGACCTTGGCAAGGATGCGCAACTGGTCACTGACTACCTCAGCCGCACAGGCAAGGACATCTCGACCCTGAACCACGACGCCATCCTGCTTCGGGCAGCCGAGGCGGGGATGGTGCCCTGCCTGGAGAAGATATCCTTACAACAGCGCAAACAGATCATGGCTTCGCTTGAGATGGGGTCTGAGTTTAACTTTGGCCAGTTTGCCCAGGCAGAAGATGCGCCAGCGTGCATAGCCAGATTGCAGCAGGCTGAGACCGACAAGCACGTCTTCGACTTGCACTTTGCAGAGCAATTGCTCGATGTCTCGGGAGCTGCGGGGCACATGGACTGGACATGCGCGAAGAAGCTCATCGAACCAATCCTGGACGCCTACCGCAACGTCTACCGCGTGGCGCTGCAAGTGTTGGCAGGCCAGCTCGAGCCCCAGGCTGCCCGGGATGTCATCCTCGTACGTCGCGCGCAAAAGCTCCAGGCCCAGGGATTCCGGCGATTGAGCACAGAGGAACCCAGCGAGCGGGCACTGATGAGGTTACTGTGTCTAGGCGGCGTTGTTGACCTGGAGACGGCTGAGCTGTATGGCGAAGTTTGGGACAGCTTCGTTTCCCACGAGAGATATGGCGCAGGGAGCCTCATTCACGCGCTCAACCTTGGCGGCTCAGAGGCGGAGCCGGCAGTGCAACCAACCTACATGCCAGCGCTGCTTGCCCAGGCGCTGGCTGGGGAGGGGCCTGGTGGTGGGCGGCCCAAGACCAGGGTTGAGCGGCGGATGGCATTGGAGAGCGTGATGCGGTATATGGACCGCGTAATGAGTGTGGACCCCGGGGGCTTGACAGGCCTCAGTGGCAAAGCAAAAGTGGTGGAGCGGAATGTAGTAGACGTGGTCAAGGGTGTAATGCAGAGCCGCCAGTTCCGGGATGACCCCTCGGTGTTGGATACGGTAGATGTGCCTGACGCTGTGGTTCTGCTGTGACTCTAAGGTTGCGGGACGGGTCGGCACGAGCGGGGTTACTAGATGTTAACCTTGAAGGAATCTCAGATTAATGTATCTAGGTATCTAACTATTCTTGTCTCTTTATAGTGCTTCGGTTAGTCGTATTTTCATCACAAACGACTTATTTTACCCTGCACCGGTTCGCAGTCACCGCGATGGAGTCCGGCAATGCAGCCCGTGACCATATCGACGAAATCAGGCAGGACAGAAGCCCAGGGCCCAACAAGCGGAACGTCGAAGATCTCGAGAACGCCCTGAACCTGTAAGGCCCTACTCAAGCTCGTCGCTGTGCATCAGCATGTCGATATCCATAAGGAACTGTCACCGACACATACTCAGGCTCTCTGTGGAACTGTATACCAGCGACACCCACTTTTTACTCGAACTTCTTCAGAATGCCGACGACAATCAGTACGAGGCCTCAAAGCCAACCTTCTCCTTAACTCTCAGAGACGACGCCCTTATCACCCACTGCAACGAAACAGGCTTCACTAAACGCAATGTTGAGGCCATTTGCAGAATCGGAAAAACCTCCAAGGTCAAGTCCTCGGCTGGTCGAGGGTACATCGGCGAGAAGGGCATCGGCTTCAAGTCAGTGTTCAAGGTTGCCAGCACCGTCTGGATCTCTTCCTGCGAGTACTCGTTCAAGTTTGAAAAGGACCGTCCTCTCGGTATGATCACTCCGATTTGGGAGCAACTGCCCGAGGATCAGCTCTCCAAAGATGCACCAGAGGGGGGCACGTCTATGCGTCTTCAACTGTCACATGACTGTGACAGAAGACGGCTACGGGAAGAGATGACCTCTTTCGACCCCAATATCCTCATCTTCCTCAGGACACTGGAGCAAATCACACTGACCGTCACCGACTCGAATGGACACTCAAAGAGAGTGCTGCGACGAGTGAGAGAGCCAAACGCCATCAAAATCTTAGAGAACGACAAGGAGATTTTCCATTATGCCACATTCACACACACCGTTCCAATCATGCCATATGAGCCGAAACGCGAGGGCATCACCCAGTCCGAGATCTTATTGGCATTCCCGGTACACGACACCCCAAGTCTACCCACAGCACACCAAGTCTACGCGTTTCTCCCAATCCGTAGCTATGGCTTCAATGTAAGAACACTGCTCGGTAGCTGCGGCGTGTACTGACAAATGATTCAGTTTCTGATTCAGGCAGACTTTTTGCTCACACCCAATCGCGAAGACCTGAATAGCTCGTCTTGGAACAAGACCCTGCGCAATTCGATCCCAAATGCCTTTGTTGCAGCAGTGAATCATCTCAAGGGGACAAGTCTTCGCTATTCGTGGCCACGATACCTTCCCTCATCCCTTCAAGGGCCATTTTCAAAGACTTCCCCGCAGATCGAAAAAAGGCTCAAGAACAGTCATGTGTTGGAATCCGAACATGCATATGGTGGCTTCAAACAGCCATCCTCACTGACTTTTGTTCCCGACTCGTTCACTTTTCAAGACCCTGAGGACGGAATGAAAAAAGCCTTGACTCTCAACGAATGGACTCGGTCAAAGTATCTGTCTCAGAAATACTCTCATGAGGATGTCCAGCATCTGAAGCGCATAGGTCTGCTCGAGTTAGACTTCCTGACGTTTGTGGAAGACCTGAAAGTTCACCTTGGCCGGCGAAAAGACGAGGAGAAATACCAGCCAAAGATATGGCATTCTCGATTGGCCGAGATTTTTATCCAGCAGCCCATCGTGCCTCGGTATCCGGCGTCGGTCTTTGACCTGCGGATTATCCCGTTGCGTGGAGGACAGTGGATTTCGGCCAAGGAAGCCAAGGGCATGCTTTTTTCCCGTCTCAAGACACAATCGAACTGGACTTGGGGGACACGTCCATCATGGAAATACATCCGGATGCTTTGGAGTCTGAAGCCCGGACTGAGCTATTTCGGAGGCTAGGAGCCAAGCAGTTCAACGACCAAGAAATCTGCCAAGCCATCTTTCAACTACACGAGTCCTCATCATCCACAAGCCAACTTTCGGTCGAGAGCCTTGTTTCTCAGATCCTCTTTCTCTTTCACCATTCGTGGCAAATCCCGAACACTAATGTGATGTGGGTCGTAACGCAGATGGGACAACGGGTCCGAGCCTGCCAGGTATACACGCTTCTGTTGGAAGTGGGCGACGAGGTTCTTCCAGCTCTACATCGGAGTTATGTCGACAATGTTGATTTGAAAGACCGAGAAAGATTGGACCGCTGGTTTACGGATGGACTCGGTATTCGGCGTGTTCCTCCTCTTGTCGAAGGCTCCGCCAACAGATTTGTGCTTTCCAGGGACATGAGTCTCGTAAGAGACAAGTGGGCTTCAGCCGACTTCTTGAAGCTACTGCGAGACAACATGGAAGAGTACTCAGAATGGTTGGAGATGGGCTCAAACCAGTCCAGGGGATGGATCGACTCCAGCGAAAAGCTAAAGGCATGCCTGGCGAAAACCAAGGTGCAATGCCGTGGTGAGCGCCCTTATGCCCGCCTGAATGAAACCATTCTTCTACCAGCTGGGCAGGGGAAGTGGGCGAAGCTGGAGGCTTACTTCCCCGTCCTCGATGTCCCGGAGCCAGAGAGCTCGTCCTGGTCTTTTCTGCGGCATTTCGGTGTTCGTGACGGAACTAACCTAGAACTCTACCTGGAGATTCTGAAAACTGCCCGAGACGACAAACGGTCGGGGGACTACATATGGGTGTATGAGGCAATACAGGATATCTGGTCACAAAACGATAGAGCTATCGGGTGTGTACTTCTGCAGTTTTGACAGTAGATCAGGCACTAATTTAGTTCTTATAGGCAAGCTTTCTCAAGACAATCCATCATCTTCATCCCGGAAACTAAATTCACCGAGCCGCAGTGGGTTACCGCTGATGAATGCGTCTGGGCCGGTCCCGAGCTTCTCAGACGGACTCCAGTCTTGAATAGGGTGTATGGATCCTGTCAAGCACTCTTCAAGGGGTTCCTGGGGTGAAAGGGACGACTACGGGGATTCTAATCGCCGAGGCGAAAAAGATTCGGGATGACGACAATATTGAATACATTGCCGCACTGTTCTTGGTCATTGATGCATATGCTCGCCGCGACGAGGAGAACCAACAGCCAAAACAGCGGTCAAAACATCAGAAACAGCAGCCAAAACAGCTAGCCAAGATGATAGCATCTCTTCAAGACTACCCGATCTTCCCCATTGAGCTCGAGCGCTACAAGGAAGGGGCTCAAGGACGTCACATGCTTCGTTCGTGGACCTCGAAGACTTGGTTCATCGCGGACCGCCCTCACCTCCGCGAGTCCTTGGCAGACGCGGTTCTGCTGCTTGCCTTTGACATAGGTCAGTTCGATCGTATGGAATGGATTCGACATCTGCCGGGCATCGAGGAGCGGCTGCTGTCCAAGGTGGCCTTTTGCCGACCCAAGCCTGGACTGCACGCTGTACAAAACGATGCTTACACGAAACTATTCCGGACTAGGGCCAAGTTCATTTCATGGTACGCAATAACCATTTCTACAATACCAACAGTTGAACTGACACTTCATGCCTCCATATCAGGCTGATACCTCGCTCCTGGTCCGAGAGAGATAACACAGTGAAGCGGCTGAAGTCTGCGGTAGTATTTTGTGCTGATAGGTTGGAGGTGACGTGGGTTGTGAGGGATGGCTCTGACGAACATTACAGTAAGCCTGTCCCTAGCAGGGCCCTGGCGATTCAGGGTGGCGATGGCATTCATATCTACATGAATTCTCAGGACGTCAAGTCAAATTCCATGCCCCGGAGGTTGCAGAGTCGCTGTCGGCGTACTGTGGCATTCCAGACAAAGCAATGACTACACTAGTGGTCTTGACGTACAAGGAAGAAACAATCGAGGCCGAACTAGCACGTCGGGGGGTATACAAACCATTCGAGGATGATCCTTACGCCGACTTTGGTGAGAACCATACATCATGACAAACTCTGCTTCAGCAACTAACGTGCTGTGGTAGGCGAAGACGAGGATGGTGAGGACGAGCAGTGCAACGAAGGATCGGCGCGAAAGACATCGGTCGAGAAGCCCAAGGTCCAACCGGAGAAGAGGCCGAGCCCTCCCAATGAGCATCCCAAACTCCGTACTGCAAAGGGGCCGCTGAAGGAGGTAAAGGTCAATGTGTTGGTTCCCTCACCAGCAGACCCAGGTTTAACGGCTTCTGCCGTTGACGAGATGCCATCCCGGGCGCGACGCCACGGAAAGAACAAGAATCGCGACTCTGAGTTAAATAACACGTCAGAAGGTCCATCCAAGCCTCTGGAAGGAAAGAGTACTTCTCTTGGCGCTCGGATGGAGCCTCTAGAACAAGGAAAGGAGAAGTCGTTGTGGGCGATCTTGGCATCTCTCAAAGAGGGCATCGGGTACAATATCAACTACGGTTCCCAACTGACGGAGCAGCATCTGTCTCCTGCCGATACGAGACGTTCGACGGCCTCGCTTGGTCAAAAAAAGGATGCAGCTCGCTCTTCGCGAGCCCTAGCTTACTCGACTTCTGTGGGCGGAATCCCACCGCTCGGTTCAAGCGTCCAGCCACCAGCCAAGACGCTCAGCGAAGTTGTAGAATCCTTCTCCCAACCAGCCAATACTGTCAAGATTGAGGACCTTGCCCAGCTGCCGTATGTACATGGAATGGACAACAAGTTCAGCCTCACGGGTCAAGCCAACATGATCTTCGTTCCTAACCCCCAGGATCTACCCCAGCTCAGCTCGACAGCAAGATCGAACCCAAATGGCTTCACAGTTCTTCCAGCATGTTTGCAGCTCGCCAAGGATGGAGACCGAACAATCTTTATAGCCCGGAACAACATAGGGACCGACGATCATGAGTTGGCCTTTCTGGGACAAGCACTTGTACGGCTTTACTAGCGAAACAGTGATTATTGTTCGGCTAATTTTGACTGGTTTAGGTTTCAAACAAGCTCAAAGAGCTCCTTGGAGACCGCTACATCGAAGAGACACACTGGACGAGCCCTATGCGTTGTCGTTTGACCCAGGGCCCTTTCAACTTTGAACCAAAGCGGGCCACATTTACTATCACCAGCGATGATGGGGCCAATCTCACAGAGTTCCTAGTTCGGAACTTATACAACGAAGCCAGGGAATGGAGAGAGAAGTGTCCGAACTATCACATTGAGGTTCACGCCACGGCTGGCGGCCCCAGGTTCCCCGTTGGTTATGAGGACGTCGATGATGGAAATGGTTCGTATCTTTCATACCATGTTGTCTACTCGCTGACTCAGTACTTAGGCTCGCAAGTACCGTCTAGGACAAACCTCTGCTTTGCCAGATAATGTCTTTATCCTCATTTGCATTTTCAACTCGCAAGCGGAGCCCGAACTACGGCTCTTTGTCGACCCGTGGGCACTCTACGCGGCCGGGGAGCTGGAGTTGGAGGCCAAGGCCGACTATGCGAATTACCATCACGTTATCATCGACCCTAGGAGTGGTATTAGGGACCCCGAGTGGACTGGCGTGCCGAGACGCAAGCAAGGATATGCTCAATTGGTTTGGGACTTTTTCCAGGGAGACGGTCCTTCTCATAGCCTGCCACGACCGGCCGAGTCGTATGTCTGGGAACCATTGAGCTTGGCGACAAACACCAGACTGCTATGTCTTAAGCCGGGCGATGACATTGACGAACTCCGCGGCGAGCTCAAGGAGATTTCCCTAGAACCCCCCGCGGGCGTCGAGTATTTCGCCATCTCGTACGCTTGGGGTAGCAGCCTCAAGCAATTCTCCTTACAGACCCCCAAGGGACGCATACCGCTAACTGCCTCTCTATATCTCGGGTTAAAGCGCCTTCGACGGAAGCATGACGAGATCTGGTTATGGGCGGATGCGATATGCATCAACCAAGACGACAGAGAGGGCGACGACGAGAAGGCGCGCCAGATTCGCCTGATGACCAACATATTTCAGTCAGCCGCCCGTGTCTACATCTGGCTGGGGGAAGAGGAAGATGAGAGCGACATAGCAATCCAGTTCTTGGAGAGTATTACACCGATAGCCTCGGCAGAGATGGACGGCCAGAACCCGAAACACCTCCCTACCATTGACTTTCCGAAAGTAGAGGACCCAACATGGAGCATCCTAGCCAAGCTTCTCGAGCGCAAGTGGTTTCGACGAGTATGGGTCGCTCAGGAGCTCGTTCTTGCTCAGGAGGCCATTGTGGTGTGCGGTGCCCACCAGATGCCCTGGGACACGTTCCACGCCGCAGTAGAGCTATGCTTTGCAGTCGTCGAAAGCGGGGGGTTTGGTTTTCTTCTGCCTCGGCAGACCAAGGTCGCTGCCGTTCTACACCTGGGAGCATTCCGCCGGTACTACTATAGCGACCGTGTCGGCCAAGACCGTGCCCCGCGTGACGAGCTGCTAACGCTTCTTGAGCACTTCCAGATGGCAGAGGCTACCCGCCAGCGTGACAAACTGTTCGCTCTGCTAAGCCTGGCCAAGGATGGCAAAGACTACACCCCGGACTACAAAAAGCCCCTGGAGCACATCATCTCCCACTTTGCGGGTGTGCTTGTCGAGAGAGGCAGAACACTGGACTTGCTGTATCGGGCAAGGGGTTATTCGAAGCAATTCGCCCAGTTTCCCTCTTGGATCCCCAATTGGATGTCAAGTCCGTTCCCAGACACCATTTCCAGGTGGCCCAGAAGAACCTGCGGCAAGAACTTTGCGGCTGCCACTTCCGTAGGCTCGGATACACCGAAGCCGCGGGTCAATGGATCAGTCCTCTACATTCACGGTTACAAGCTAGATTCGATCAAGAAGCTCGGACAGTGCCGTTCAAACACCAACGAGATCAGATCCTACCTCAACGAGATCTTCACCACCGTTGACGAGGTGTACTCGGACTTTGCAAAGGATGAAAGGAGAAAGATCAAGTGTCAGCTACCTATCGGCAACGCCAGCAAGGCATCCAGGGACAATTGGCACAAGGGAGATCGTCATGCATCATTCTTGGCCCTGACGAACTACCTCAAGCTTCACAAGGAGCTTGACAAGGCCGAATCCCACAAGCTCCTGAGTCTGCAGAGACCAGACATTCCTACCGTGTCAGACGTGCAGCTTCGTCAGCTGCAGCCTTATATGTTTACAGTTTTGGATTTCGCAGAGCTCTTTTCGTCGGCCGTCGTCGCTGTTACAAACAAGAAGCGGTTGGTGGGAATCGTTCCCGCCACGGCCCAAGAGGGAGATTTAGTCGTCATGTTTGGCGGGAGTGAGGTCCCTTTTCTGATCCGCAAGGGTCCTGAACCTTTTCAGTTTTACTTTGTCGGTGAATGTTATTTTCATGGTGTCATGTACAGGGAGCATGGCATAGGATCACGAATGAAAGAATTCCAGGTATGTTAGCTACTATGGCGTTGGCAGTGGCTAAATAGTCCTGGATCCCTTCCAACTCTTGTTACAAATGTGGGATTTCCTGACTCTCTGGTGATCTCGGGTCCGCATGCTGCATCGGTTTCCAGTTACGGTTGTGTTATTTCCGTTGGGTTGCTCAGAAGCTCACCCCTTCTTCGAGCCCTTGACCAAGCATCGGTTTTCAGCTGCGGAGCTCCGGTGGCAAATGCCACGGATTTTAATTCCGACTACCCCGCAGTCTAAACCCCAATGGTTGAAGCCTCATCTCAGGCTAACCTGCCATGTGATAACATTACTGCCACGCCAATACGGCAAACAGATTATTTAAGTCGCTTCGAGGATACAAGTTTACTTGTTTTCGCTCCATCTAGGACTTGAAGTACAACGTAAATCCTAAAGCCCAACATGCCTTGGCAAAAAATTGATCATCAGTTTACCCATCCTGAGTTGGATTACAACTCTGATCCCAACTTCCAACCCTGTATCAAAGTCTCCGTCTTTTTCAGAAAAATCGATTCAATCGACTACGATACTTTTTTCGGGCACTGGCAGACCGTGCATGCTGATTTAGCTGTGGCCACGCTTGCATTTCGGAACCACATTGTTCGATATGCACAGGTATGTTATTAGATGACTAGAAACATTGAATAGACGAACTGATAGTCATGTAGCACCATCAAACGCCCGAGATGAAGGAGCGAGCTAGAAGCCTGGGAGAAGGTGTTTTGGATTACGATGGCTGCGCCCAGCTTTGGGTCAGAACGTGGGACGATTGGCTGGCCTTTTACAACAGCAAAGAATATGCTGCGGCGTTGAGTGATGACTGTAATAGGTTCATGGCGCTGCCAATGACATACATGATTGGTTATGAAAACCTCGTGGTAGGGGATGCTTCCAAGTGTCCAGGCGGCAAGGATGGCATGGATGTTGAGAAGCTCAAGTAGTTTGTATTGTAATTGGAGAACAGGCCACTGTTTTGCATTGGAATATGATGCTATGATGTATTGATAATGTGTTCTTTGTTATCGTTGAAGCCCGGCCCTCGATGGGATAACTGAGCCAGACGACCGTACTTGGAGAACGACAAGAAAACTTCATGAAGAGACGAAGAAATGGTAGTGAATCAAATTTCTAGTAACATAACCAGACAGTTCATGTGCAGCTAATAAGAAGCTACGAGTTTATGTATAAAAGAGTCGAAGAATACCTATCCTGGTGCAGAACTTGAACATAATCTTACCGTAGTAAATAAGCATCACACAAAGTTCCTCAGAGGGGACGAGATTCTGGAAGTCATAATTGACAGAATTGTATAAATGTGTTATCATCATCGAAAACGAGGAGCAATAATACTCCAGTCTCGAGATTCATGAACAATCAGCCATTTGAGACTTTCCAAAGTCCCTCGTCGTGCTAGTGTACTCATGCAATAGAAGCGTTGCAGGGGTCTCGATTTGGTGCCCTTCATCTCTCACAAGTCACAGCTCAGGATTTCTCGACATGCAGCGATGTAACTTCCCCCTTCTCTGCCGCAGCATTGCTTTGCATGACCAACCGTTCCGCCAAGATGGTATGCTTGACATCTTCCCTGGCAAAGAGCACATCGATCTCCTCCAAAGTCTTTCCAGTAGTCTATGTTGTGGTTAGTCTTGTCCCTTTCCGGAGCAATGTCCAAATGCTTACCTCGGGACACATGAAATAAACGAAAAAGATTGCCACAAAACAAGACAAGGCCATCCAAATCCATATCTTCCAACCGACATTCTGAAGTGCGATACCACCAGCAAATACTGTGATGAAAGAAAAGAGCCACTCGCCAAAGGCTCCGGCGGCGGCACCAGCATGCCGAAGCTTGAGAGGCGCAATCTACATCAGGTGTTAGCGAATCGCATGAGATATAATCCAACATGACGCCTTACCTCTGGACCGTAAAGCCAACAGATTCCGATCCATCCGTAGCCGAATACTGTATTATAGACAAAGATGGCGCCAACTGCTGTCCATTGAGTGGCGAGGGTGGGGTTAGAAATGCCAATCATTGCAACAAAAATCACCATGCAGATTGTCAAAACAACTGCGGACCACATGAGAATGCTACGTCGACCAAATTTCTCGACAGTCCAAACGAGCGGAACCGTTCCGAGTGCAAAGGCAGTATTCATTATTGCAGCCAGGAGCTGAGCCATGAAGGGTGACAGACCGATTTGAGCAAAGATGACTGTGCTGTAGTAGACGGAAAGATTGATGCCTTGATTTGAAAGATTAGACTCTAGAAATACTTGGTAGGCTAGCAGACTTACCCATCATCTGCTGGATCGCTAGAATAAGAAAAGAAATTCGGATGCGGCGCCCGACTCGAAGATCGCTACGGTCCCAGATAAGATCCAGAAGGTTGAATCCCTTATCACTCTCAGACTCGAAGGCGATGCTGGTCAGAATAGAGCTCTTCATGTTCTGGACCCTTTCATCGTGGACCTCGGCGTCAAAGATTTGACACAAGGTCTTGTCGCCTTCCGCCTCATAGCCCTTTGCGTAGTACCATCGGGGAGTATCTGGAAGCAGAAGCACGATGCTGCCAGCGCAAACGGCGAATAGAACCTGAAGAGCAACCGGGAAACGCTGCGATATTTGGTCAGATACCTTTGCAAATGGACACATTGACGAGCCACCACTTACCCAGGAGATTTGGTTGTCCATGCGAGTGAACCCAAAGTCGATCCAATAGGCGATAGCAGCACCTGAAACCAAGAAAATGCAGGTGACAGCAACATCAGGCCCGCGTTCTTCGTGTTGGGTGCTCATTTCAGCTTGGTAGGTAGGGATAGAGCAGGAAATGAACTAATCGAATCAGCGATAAGCTCAAGGGACTGGCGTCTGTGCGAGGGTGCATAAGGGATACTCACACCAATTCCAATCCCCTGCAGAGTGGTCAGTCTAGGATCGTGGGAATGCAGCAAGGGCGTACTCACACAAAGGATACGGCCAACTATCATGTGAGGAACGGACCATGCTGAGGCCTGGAGACTACCACCAATAACAACAAAGAGATTTCCCAGGAGGATACAGTTGCGTCGACCGAGAGGCATGCCAATCACGGTTACTGCAAGCGAGCAAACGGTAGCGGCAAGAGTGTAAGCTGAGGCGATCATTGGAATGACATAGGTTCCGGTCGGGTACTAGTAATCATGTCAGGTTGGCAAGGCATCTTCCCCTTCGACTTGGAATGACCACTCACGCCCATAGCATGCAGGAAAGGTTCAGTCTCCTGGATGCCACCAAGGACACCCGCATCGTAGCCGTAGAGGCAGAAAGACTGTAACTGATGTTAGAGTATGGCCTCAACAAGGCCGCATGGGGATGTGTCATACGATAGCGCAGCTCGTGGAGAGCAATCGCTTGATCGTCTTTCCCGGATCTTGGACTTCAGACGGGCAAACATGTTGAGGATATTCTTGTTTCTGAATGTCTGTCGTACACAAAATCAAAGGACAGTGTGTTGAGGATAATCTTGCAAAGATTTTGATGGATGTCTCGTTTGAGGAATGCCAACGGAACAGTGTCCTTGATTTCGTTGACCATAGTTGGCAATGCTTGCTGTACTTATGGTACTGCTGAAAGACGCGAAGACGGTCTCGATCTCGACAGGTCCCCCTGTCAAGACCCGCATCCCCAGACGATGAAAGCATCGATCCCCGCACGTTCTCTCTCCCCGCAATTTCCCCAGACAACGCTTTGAACACACAACCGAGTCAGGTCACCTGCCGCGCCTCTCGGCAACAGTAAAGTTTGCTGTTGAAAGGGGAGTGTACCTTGATTTCCACGGAATCATTTTCCGTTAGATTACGCAAGTGGCTGTCCATGAGTCAGTTCCTACCTCGCCAGAGAAGCTTGACCCCGGACATCACAAGCATGGCACTTGTACAATCATAGGAAGTACAAGATCTTTCCATTACTTTTACTAATCAAAGTTGATGCTCCAAATCTGCAAGTTCTGGGTTTCTTGAGGGGATCCGCCGAGAGCCAAGCTATATAACGTCCCTTGAGGCCTCGCTATTTTATACACTAGACTCGCTATTGGCACAGCAATTCAAGCTTGAACAAAATGACAGCCATCACAAAATCCGTTCAATCCGTTCAAGATGAAGCCAACGTCTCGAATGATCTTTCCGACTCTCGGCTTTTTAAACCCATCAAGATTGGCAACATGACGCTTCACCATCGCATAGCCATGTGTCCTTTGACTCGTTATCGAGCCTCGGATGAGCATGTCCCTACACCTTCTTTCCAGGATTATTACGGCCAAAGAGCATCTGTTCCCGGCACACTCTTAATTTCGGAAGGCACCTTCATCTCCCCGGCCCATGGTGGATTCGCCAATGCACCCGGTATCTACACTGATGAGCAGATCAAGGCGTGGCGACCTGTTACGGATGCCGTTCATGCAAAAGGAGGATTCATATTCTGCCAGCTCTGGGCACTAGGTCGAACTGCTGAGCCCGATGTCGCAGAGAAAGAGGGCATTGTATTTCGCAGCTCTAGCGACATTGCTCCGGATTCAGTCCGACCCAGGCCGAAGCCATTCACCATCCCCGAGATTCATGAGTGTGTTCAGGTTTATGCACAGGCCGCCAAAAATGCTATTGAGGCTGGCTTCGACGGCGTCGAACTCCATGGAGCAAACGGATATCTTATCGATCAGTTTATTCAGGATCGATGCAATCAAAGGACCGACGCCTATGGCGGTAGCATTGAGAACCGTTCCCGGTTCGCTGTCGAGGTGGTCGAAGCAGTCTGTGATGCCATTGGCTCCGAGCGAACAGGCATAAGGTTCAGTCCTTGGAGCGTTTACAACGACATGCGGATGGAGGACCCGATCCCACAGTTCTCAGATCTCATTGAGAGACTGAAGCCGTTCAATCTTGCATATCTTCACTTGATAGAATCCAGGATTGCCGGTGCACAAGATGTTGAATCTTGCAACACCGACAAGCTGACCTTTGCCATTGATATCTGGAATGGACCGCTTTTCATCGCCGGCGGGTATACCCCTGAGAGTGCACGAAGGCTTGTGGACCAGGATTATCCCACTAGGGATATCGTGGTTCCGTTTGGGAGATATTTCCTCTCTACGCCAGATCTTCCATTCCGGATCCGGAGAGGACTGGAGCTCAACAAATATGATCGCGCAACGTTCTACACGCCAAAGGAGATTAAAGGCTACACTGATTATCCTTTCAGCGAGCAGTTCTTGGAATTCATCAAAAGCAAGGGTAGTTAGAACAGTGATTGAGTGGAACTAGTGGAATGAGGAGCTCACTTTCAACTACCGCAAGTCCCCCAAAGGTGCTGACAACTGATGTCATGTAATGTGGTGCATTTTTCACTTGAAATCCCATCAATCAAGAGCTGTGCAAGAGAGTTCGGCCGGCCAGCGAGACATAGAATGTTCTACGGCCACGCAGGCGCCTGTCTGCTCCACGACGCCTTCACGTACCATGGAGTGATATCAATCGGCACTTAACCTGTAGGGCTCAATTCCGCCTTGTGTTATGGGGTTGACACTATTGCAAACGAGTCATCGACTTCCCACTATGATGGTACGGGGATGCGCAAGGCATGTCGCCAGGCAGGTCAAGGAGCCCCAAGTGTTAGCAGGCTACATTTTCCAACAAAGACCCTCTAACCCTTAGTGTTTGGCCTTGTTGACTTGTGATAGGTTGGCATCGCCTGACTGCACCGAGGACCTCGGGCCGCTTTCTCCCAGAGGAATCTTGATGCCGCGGACGCTAAACCCGACATTTGATGATCACGGAAGTAAATTCCGCCGGAGAGTGATGGCGAACACGCCATCTTGGACCCCAGATTTCCTCGCTTCCTGACAGCCAAGCGTGTAGTCTATCGGTTGTACTTAAACTGTGTCGGCTTTGAACAAGTCTGTCATGGCAACATTAACTGCATCGCGCAAACCCAGTTGCAAACATTCACTCACCTTCTTGCCCCTCATTTCTCTGTTTCATATTCAACCTTGAAGTATCTCACGATGCCTACAGAGAAAGTCATTATCATCACTGGTGGTGCTTCTGGAATGGGTTTGGCTGTTGCCAGATCGCTAGCCTCAGCCGGTTGGAGAGTTTATATTCTAGATCTCAACGAAACTGCCGGTGCAATTGCCGTCCGGGAGAACCCAGAATTGCGGTTCACTCAAACTGACGTCAACTCTTTCGAATCTCTGTCTTCCGCTTTTGACAATATCTTCAAAGCTGAAGGTCGACTTGATGTGGTGTTTGCCAATGCTGGCATTCTTCAGACCGACAACTTCTACGAGAAAGCGAGCACCCTGCCCCCGCCAGAGCCACGCCAACTGAGCATTGACATCAACCTGAAAGCCGTCATCAATACTTCGTATCTTGCACGACAGTATTTTCTAGCCCCTGGAAACCTTTCTCAAAGTCCAGTTCTGATAATGACAGCCAGCATTGCAAGCTTTGTACGTACCCCCTGACATCAAAGGGTAGAGTCACACAGAACTGATAAAGCATAGTATGCTCAAGAGTTCAATCCTCTGTACACAGCCTCCAAAGCTGGTGTACTTGGATTCATGCGATCTGTGGCTTATCCGTTTTTCAAGGATAGCATCCGAACATATGCCATCTGCCCTGGGACTATCCGCACGAACTTACTGACGAGCGAGATGTGGAGGGCTTTCCCGGCTGAGCAGTTGACCCCAGTTGAGACTGTGGTTTCCACTGTTCAATCTCTCATCAGGGGTGGAAGTATCATTGATTCCAAAGGCAGGGAAGTGGTCGAGGATGAAAATTATGGGTTAGCGGTTGAGGTCTTTGGCGAGAGTATCTTTATCAGGGACCAGATGGAATATAGTCATGATGGAATAAGGCTGTTATGTGAGGCTGCAAGTTTAAGAAATCAGCATGCTAGTCTAGTAAGTAATAATTAAAGGGGTCTTATTATGAGATAAAATAAATACATGATAACTCTTATACAGATACAGAATCATAAAGGTCTGGTCTACTTCTTTCCACCGTCTTGATCATCTGGCTCTTCGTCCTTCACTTCGTATGCCTTCAAGTCTTCAGGAATATCCTCGTACTTGACTTTTTCATCCTGCCAAAATAGTGCATCCAGTCTATCAGTAATATGCTGAGGCACCCCATGATTGATACGGAATCTATGCCCATCAAGACAAATGACATCAGCTTTGACGTTTTCCAATTGCCCTCGCTTATCTATCACGCTCTGAGCCTGGTCTATAGCTTGCTGATTGATGGACATGATTTATGTAAATGATAGATGAAGCCTATTTTCAATGTCTTATGAGTAACTGCTGAATTTCAATGAATTATACTACTCACTGGTTGTTTTCAAATTGTCTTGCCCAGATTGTAAAGCTTACAAGGGTTTGAAAGGAAATCATTGCCACCTGATGAGCCCTGGGATTTGTTTTAACGAGAAACTAGGTTGGTATAAATAAGCTTAACAGCTGACGAATAGCACACACTCCAACACTTCCACCGCCATCTGGCCATGAACATGCGTTATCAGAGTAACGTCACGCTTGGATGACGGAAGAGGAGGGGTTTTAATGTGGTGAAGTAGGCAACAATAGGCTGATCAGTGCTGGGAGGTTCGAAAGGATGCTACCGAAAGGGGAAGGAGAACAGCAGGGGTTAAAATGTACAGGATACGCATGTGAGCCGAACAAGCATGTCTAAAACCCCTCACCCTACACCATGTAATGTCTGATGCCGGAAACACCGACCAAGTAGACTGGTCATTCAGGCTAGGCGGTGAAGGAGATCTTGCCCTTGGACCCAGCGCTCCACGTTCTCTGCGGTTTCAGCGTACCAAGTATTCATCAAACCCTCATCAACATATCCCATGTGCGGCGTTGTAAGAAGAGCAGAACGTCCGTCTCGACCCCAATAGTTAGCTCGTCTCCACGGGCTAGTCAGCGGCAGCGGCTCAATATCGAAAACGTCCAACGCAGCTCCTCGAATCCCGCCCCGCTCCAGCGTATTTAGTAGGGCCTCTTGGTCAATCAGCGGCCCGCGTGATGTGTTGACAAGCAGCGATGAAGGCTTCATGTGCTGGAGTTCCTTCGCGCCGATGGTGTTTCGTGAACGGTTGCTCAGCACGTAGTGCATGCTCACGACGTCGGCACTGCGAAAGAGGTCTTCCTTGCTCACTGCCTGGAAGGTTTACTGCCTTCGATTCCATCGTCAGTGGGCAAACCGACGGTAACGGCCATCTGGTCAGCCTTTTCCTGTGTGAGATTCTCGCTCCAGCATACAACGCGCATGCCCCAAGCGAGGTGGGCGACACGGGCCACAGCCGCGCCTAGACGACCCAGCCCGACGACGCCTAGGGTCAAACCAGGGAGACCAGTCGCTAGCCCGCTCTGCCAGCCAGTACCAGCCTTGAGTTCGGCGTCATCAGCGGCAACGTTGCGGGCCAAGGCCAGGATAAGGGCCCAGGTGTGTTGTGTTGTGGGATGGACTCTGCCCTTCTTGATGTTGGGTCGTACGGGTCCGGTCTGATCAGTGCGGCCGAGACCAGGAGCAGCGACGACGGTGATTCCCATCTCGTTGGCGGCTGCGAGATCGAACATCTCAAACTGCGTGCCAGTGGCCAGTAACAGTTCCAGGTTGGGCAGCTGGCGAAGCAGAGAGCCTGGGAAGGCGGTTCGTTCGCGGACTGCAGAGATGAGGTCGAAAGGGCGGAGCCTCTCAACAAGGCGCGCTTCCTCGGCATCATTGAGAGGAACAATGGTGTCATTAAAAGTGGTGATGCGTAGCTGTGAAGGTGGTATGTTGGCGAAGTGTGTTGCTGATGTGTTCAAGTAGTCGTCGATAATGGCAAGCGATGGGGTTTTTTGCTTTGAGGCGCCCCGTGTAGCTATGCCCCGCCTTACGAGAAACGGCTTCAACAAGCGAGAGGTTCTAGGCGCCATGATAGCGATTGGTGAGATGCTTTTGCGATGAATGCTGTGGTTGTCGTTTGAGTTGTTTGAGGACACGATTTCGCTGCGGGGTAGACTATTCTTTCCCCAGGGTAGGAACAAAGGCAGTCATGGATGAACCAACCATTTACAAAGAGTCCTTCGGAAGTCTGACGGCAATCAGCCACTTACAATGTTTACCAATCACAGAAGCCCTTCTCAGTCATTCCGGTAAGCTTCCTTCCTGCCTTGAGGCCATCACTCCAACAACGGCGGCGGGCTACAGACCTTCAAGGTCCAGAGACTTTGTCTACCAGGTTCCAACAGGGATGCTCAGAGATGGAGCTCCCGGCTCTTAAACATAACCTATGACTACACCCTCCATGCCATTCTGTATATTACTGTCCCCTTCTAGTCCACCACAGTGTCAATGTATCAAAAGAATGAGGCAGATGTGTCTCGCGAGCATACAAAGTATGGTACTGGCTAGTAAGAATATGCCCCGTTTGTAACGATCGTGCGGGTCCTAAGGGGGATAAACTAGTTATATTACTTTATATTAGCAGAGGGGATACTAATATTATCTTAAGTAAGGTATAAGTTATATCTAGTAATATACTTAAAGGTATTAAATATTACTAAGTTATATTAATAACTAAGGTAATTAATATATAAGAAAATATAATAAATATATTTTATATATTAAATAAGTTATTAAGGCTTAAATAAATAAATTATAATTATTTATTATCTTTATAATAAGAGATATATATTAGCTTATATATATAAAAATAAGTTATGTTTTATTATTATATATTAATAAGTATTAAAAGTAATATAAGATATATAATTAAGATTTAATTAAGTTATAATAATATATATAATAAGCATATAATATATCTGAGTATATAATACATTTTACCTTATAATAAGATTAATATTAAATTTTAAAATAATCTTAAAAATTCTAAGAAATTTAACTTAAGATTTAATTAGCTAATAACTTAGAATTAGACTAATTAAGTTATAAAAAACCTATTATAATTTTTTAAAACTTTTTATAAAAATCTCTTATAAGGTAATTTAAAAAAAGAACTATTTATACTATATAAGTAGCTTTTTTTCTATTAAGAGACTTTTTTAGAACTTCTAAAAAATTATCTATAGTTTATTTAAGAGTTAAGTTTATTAAAATACTTTCTCTAAGCCTATAGCTATTTTATTGCGGTTTTTATTAAGCTTAAGAATTTTAAGATTTAATATATAATATAGGTATATTATATACTTAGATATATTATATACTTATTATATATATTATAAGCTATATTAATTATTAATTATTATCTTATAAGTTCTTAAGAAATATAATATTTCTATTAATAAGAATTTTTTTTTTTTTATTTTTTTTTAAAAAATTTTTAATAAAAAAAGTTTTATATTAATAAAATTAAATCTTTTATTAATATTATAATTAAATAAAAAAGAATTAAAAAAGAATTATACTTAAAAATTTTAAATTTAATTTATATTAATTAGCTAAGCTTTAACGTACATGATAAGCGAGTGCACCGGACAAGTGAGTGCACCACTTTGAAAGTTCTTAGGATTTACACCTTAATTTTTAATCTCTTTAAAAAATTCTCTAAAATTAAGGAAAAACCTTAAAAAGCTATAATTTTAGATTTTGATTATATAAAATGAGAAAAGTATTTATTATTTTTTATAAGTTTTTTAAAAATCCCTTAGTAAGCTAGTTTAGAAAAACTCATATTCGCACTGTATATATAGCTATTTCTTTATAAACGAATTTTTTTAAAAATATTAAAAAATCATTTTTAGATATTATATAGAGTTATATTTATAGAAATGCTTTTTTTAACTTCATAGCTATTTTATAGCTATTTTTAGAGACTTAGGATTTTGTGATTTTAGGTTATACAGTATGCTGGTGCACTCACTTGTCCGGTGCACTTGCTTATCATGTACGTTATAGTTAATTTAATACTTTAAAAGGCTTTATTTAATATTATTTTTTATAGCTTATTATAAGTATTTTTAATATTTTTATAAAATTTATAAATTATCTTAATAAAATTATTTTAATTATATTAAAAATTATATTAATAAGTATTATTTATATAATTTTAATTATTTAATTAAAGGTCTTTATAAAAAGCTATTATAATTTTATTATTAATTATTATTAATTATTATTAATTATAATTAAATCTTTTTTAATAAAAATAATAAAAGTAATTTTAATTTCTTTAAGTAATTAAAAATTATAATAAGCTTAAATTAATAAGGTTTATTTATATAATTATTAATAGCGTTAATAATATATTAAAACTAGCTCTATTTATAATAAATAAATTATATATTAATTAGCTAAAGAGATTAAAATCTAATCTATTTATATAATAACTCTCCCTTTTAATATTAACCTTTTAATTATTCTTAAGACCTTAGGCTTTAAATATAAAGCCTTTATTATTAAAATTATTAAGATATTAACTAAGATACTTTAATTTTTATTTTAAGTAATATAAAATCTAAGAATAATATTAATTTTATTAATTATTATTTTCTTAATATAAATAATAATATAATTAAGTTTTAAAAGATATTTAATATATCTTAATTATTATTTATTAAGTTATTAAGTTTTAATAAAATAAGAAATATTTTTATAATTTATATATATTTTAATTTATTATTTATTTCTTAAGAGGTAATATTAAAATTCTTTAAAAATATTAATAATTATAAGAAATATTAATTATAAATAAAATTATTAAATGTTTTTTTATATAGCTTATAAAAATAAAATATAATTAAATATAAAATCCTTTATTATTTTATTTAATTTAAGTACTTAAGATAATATTTAAGGTATTTATTTTAAGTTTAATTAATTAAGATAAATTAAATATTTTAAATATTAATTTACTTAAGATAAATCTTTTAATATCTAATTTATTTTTTAAGGTATTTAAATTAAGATTTAGCCTTAAATATTAAGTTAGGGGAGAAGGGTGCTAAGCTATTTTAGGCTATTAGGTAGTTTCCTATATATAAAAGAGGGTTAAAGGCTAAGATGCCTCTATCTATTATTATTATCTTTTTTACGGTTAATAAGAAATAAGTAGCTTTTAGGCTCTTTCTCTAGCTAGATTTTTATTACTATTAATTAATTATTTGCCCTTATTATTTTATATTATATTTACCTTATTAAGAAATATATAAGATCTCTCTTTAAAAATCCCTAAGAAGAGTTATAAAGTATTTAAATTTAGCTATAGTTAGTATATTTTATTTCTTTAATAAAATATAATCTTTAAGGTCCTTAAGACCTAAGAGGTAAAGGGTTTAATTTTTTTCTTAATAAGTATTAAAGTTTATAGCTATATATTAAGCTTTAAGATTATAATTTTTAGGTTAAGAGAAATATAATTAAATTATTTAAAAGCTCTCTTAATATTTCTTTTTATTATAATAGCCTTATATATTATATAAAAGGCTAAAAAAAACTTAGTTTTTAAAATATAAATAATAAAGTATTTAATTAAATATTTTATTTCTTAATTATAAGTTTTTTTTAATAACTTAAAATATTTAATATTAAGTAATTAAAATAAATAAAAAAAATAAAATAATATATAAAATTAAATAAATTTTTTTTTATAATATCTCTTAAATTTAATAAATTAATAATTTTTATAATTATTAAAAATTAAAAAATAATAATAATTATTTAATTACTTAGTTATATATTAATTAAAGTATTTAAATTACTTAAAATTAATCTTATTATTAATTTAGCTATTTTAAGTTATTATAATAACTTAATAGCCTAGGAGGTTATTATCTTAATACTAATTAATAAGGTAATATTTATTTATTTTATTAGAGAAAAAAAATATATTAATTATAGCTAGATTAAATACTTTATAACTCTTCTTAAGGATTTTTAAAAAAAAATCTTATATATTTCTTAGTAAGATAAATATAATATAAAATAATAAGGGTAAATAATTAATTAATAATAATAAAAATCTAACTAGAAAAAAAGCCTAAAAGCTATTTATTTCTTATTAATTATTATAAAAATAATACTAATAATTAGAGGTATCTTAGCCTTTAATTCTTTTTTATATATAAGAAATTACTTAATAGCTTAAAATAGCTTAATACCCTTTTCCCTTAACTTATTATATTAATAATAAATAATTAAATTACTTAGCCTTTTATATTAATTACTTAGATAATTATAATTTATTTTTAGTTTTTAAGTTATATTAATTTTAGCTTTAAATACCTTTTTAAACTTATAATAATTATTTTATTTATAGTTATACTTATAAAAAAGTTAATTTTATTAAAGTTATAGAGATTATTTAATTAAATATTATACTTTATATTTATATTTTTTATAAAGAAAAACTAATTATAAATAATTATTAAATCATTATATTTAGCTCTCTAATAATTATATTTTTAAAAGAAATATATCTTCAGCTTTAAGTATTACCTAATAAAGTTTAAAGCCTAATATATATTAATTAATAATATATTATAATTAATAAATAATTAATTAGTTATTTCTTTTATATTATATAATTAAGAAAAAAATCCTTATAAATCTAAGTTAAAAATAAACTAAATAAAGATTTATTTCTTTAGATCTAATAATTTATATAATTTAGGGATAATATTAAGTTAAGCTTAAATATTATTTTATTACTAATATAGCCTATACTTAGAGACTTAATAAGTCCTTATAATATATTAAATACTTAACTTAGGGTTATTTTAAAGGGCCTAAAAGGTAAGAAAGGTTTTAGCCTCTATATTTAAGTCTAATATATTTAATAATTAAGAATTAATTAATTAAATAAAAAGTTAAATATAAAAAGGAAAAATATAATACTTATTTATTTATAATACTTATTTATTATATATATTAATTATTTTTTATAAAGACTTTTAATTAAAAAAAAAGTTTTTTTAGTTTTTTTTATTTAAATATATTATAAATAATAGATTTAATTTTATTAATAAAAAGCTTTTTTTATTAAAAGCTCTTAAAAAAAAGTTTCTTATTAATAAAGATATTATATTTCTTAAAGACTTATAAGATAATAATTAATATAAAATATAATTTATAACTCTTATTATTAATATTAATGCCTTTTATAATATTAAATAAAAAAATTAAAAAAATCTTATAGCTAATTAAGATTTAATTATATAGCTATAAGGGTAATATTAAGAAATAAAAGTTATTAATATTATAGGTTTATTTAGAAAGATTAGTTCTTAGAGTTAATATTAAAGTTTTATAAATTTAAAAAGTATTAGCGCTAAACTTAGTAATAAATAATAGTTTATAAGTTTAATTAATTATATTTATTTAATTAAATATATAATATATATATCTTAGCTTATATAAATTAATAAATAATAATAACTTTAATAGTAATTTTAATAATAAAAGAAATAAATATATTAATATATAAAAGGTATTATAAATTTATTATAAAAAATATTAAATTAAATTATAATTAATAGCTTTAAGTAGTAAATTATATTAAATATAAAAACCTAATAATATTTATTAATAATTATAATCTCTTATTAAGTAATATATATATATTTTTTTAAATTAAAGAATATATTAATTTTAGCTATTATAAGAATATTAGTTATAACCTTTATTTTAAGGTAAGAATTATTATAACTAATATACTTAATAAGTAAGCGCCGCAATTAAGTAAGCGCTATACTTTTTTTAACCCTCTCTAGAGTTATCGCGATAAAAATACTATAAACTATTTAATTAATTAAAACTACTTATTATACTCTTCCCTAGACGTCTTAATTACTACCTAATATATCCTTATATTATAGCTAGGCTTATTATAGATACTATAACGCTAAATACCTAGTCGCGCTAACCTTTATTAATTACTACTCCTTAATAATTTACTTACTACCTATATATTTATATCTATTTAATTAATTACTTACCTTCCTTTCTTTATTATTATTACCCCTCTTTTCTATAATCTAGTCCTTTTTACCCTCTAGCGCTAGCTTAATATCTTATTTGCCTCTTAAAGGTCTCTAACCTTAGCTATTAATAAGGTAACCTAATATATAATAGCCTTTATCCCCTTTATAAGAGACTATAAAGCCTCTAAGATTAACTCTAGCGAGCTACTTTAATGCCTTTTAATCTACCTTTTAAGGTATTTAGATTAAGATCTAGCCTTAATTATAGTCTTTAGGGTCCTTAAAGCCCAAGGGGTTAATAATTTAATTACCTCCTTAACTAGTATTAGCGTCTATAGCTAAATATTAAGCTTTAAGACTATAATTTCTAGGTTAAGAGGAATAAAGCTAGCTCTTTTAAAAGCCCCCTTAATATTTCTTTTTATTATAATAGCCTTATATATAGCATAGAAGGCTAGAAAGAACTTAGTCTTTAAAATATAGGTTATAAAGTATTTAATTAAATACTTTATTTCTTAATTATAAGCCTTCTTTAATATATTAAAGTACTTAATATTAAGGGGCTAAAATAAATAAGAAGAATAAGGTAATATATAAAGCTAGATAATTTTTTTTTCCTTATAATATCTTTTAAATTTAATAAAATAATAACTTTTATAGCTATTAAGGATTAAGAGATAATAATAATTATTTAATTACTTAGCTATATACCGGTTAAAGTATTTTAATTATTTTAGATTAGTCTTATTATTAGTCTAGCTATTTTAAATTATCATAATAACTTAATTACTTAAGAGGTTATTTTCTTAATATTAATTAGTAAGGTAATATTAGCCCGCGCTAATAATAAATAGCTAAATTACTTAGCCTTTTATATTAATTACTTAAATAACTATAATTTATTCTTAGTTTCTAGGCTATATTAATTTTAACTTTAAATACCTTTTTAAACCTATAATAATTATTTTACGTATAATTATACCTATAAGAAAGCTAGTCTTATTAAAGTTATAGAGATTATTTAATTAGATATTATACTTCGCGATTATATTCCTTATAAGCCTAAACTAATTATAGATAATTATTAGGTCTTTATATTTAGCTCTTTAGTAATTATATTTATAAAAGAAATATATCTTAAGGTCTAGGTACCGCTTAATAAAGTTATAAGCCTAATATATGCTAATTAGTAGCGCATCGCGGTCAATAAGTAATTAATTAGTTATTTCTTTTATACTATAAAGCCTAGGGGGGAATCCTCGCGAATCTAGATCAAGAATAAAGTAAATAAGGATCTCTTCCTCTAAATTAAATAGCTTACGCGATTTCTAAATAATATCACGTCGAGATTAAATACCTTACTAGCGGCGATATAATTATCGCTTATTAACTATATAGGTACTTGCGGCGCATCGGATGCTTAGTTTTAGGTTATTTTAAAGGGCCTGAAGGGCAAGAAGGGTTCTAGCTTTAATAATAGTAGATAATATATTAGGTTATTAAGAATTAATTAATTAAATAAAAGGTTAGGTATAAGATAGAAAAGTGTAGCGCTTACTTAACTGCGGCGCTTGCTTATTAAGTATGTTATTATAATTATATTATATAATTTCTATAAATCTTTAGACTTACTATACTTATTAGGCGCTAAATTAATATTATATTAAAATAATATTATATTAATTTATAATTAATCTTAGTAAAACCTATAAGTATATTATATATACTTACTTATATTTTCTTATATAATAACTATCTTAGTATTTAATATAACTTAGTTATATTTAATACCTTAAGTATATTATAAAATATAACTTATATCTTTTAATATATATAATAAATAAATAAGATAATTAAGTAAATAAAATAAAAATCTTAACCTCTAAGACTAAAACTATAATAAAAATACTATAAGCTATTTAATTAATTAAAACTACTTATTATATTTTTCCTTAGATATCTTAAATATTACTTAATAAGTCCTTATATTATAGCTAAGCTTATTATAGATATTATAATATTAAACCCTTAATTATACTTACTTTTCTTAATTATTATTTCTTAATAATTTAATTATTACTTATATACTAATATTTATTTAATTAATTATTTATTTTCTTTTTTTATTATTATAACCCCTCTTCTTTATAATTTAAGCTTTTTTACCCTTTAGCGCTAACTTAGTATTTTATTTATTTCTTAAAGGTCTTAGACCTTAGCCTTTATTAAAGTTATCTTATATATAATTACTTTTATTTCCTTTATAAGAGATTTTAATACTTTAAGAATTAACTCTAAAGAGCTATTTTAATACCTTTTAATTTATTTTTTAATATATTTAGACTAAGATTAAGCCTTAAATATAATCTTTAAGGTCTTTAAGACCTAAGGGGTTAAAGATTAAATTACCTCTTTAGCTAATATTAAAGTCTATAGCTATATATTAAGCTTTAAGATTATATTTTCTAGGTTAAGAGAAATAAGCTTAATTTCTTTAAAGGCTATCTTAATATTATTTTTTATTATTATAACTTAAAATATAATATAAAAGGCTAAAAAAAATTTAATTTTTAAAATATAAGTTATAAAGTATTTAATTAGATATTTTATTTCTTAATTATAAGTATTTTTAAATATATTAAAATATTTAATATTAAGGGGCTAAAATAAATAAAATAAATAAAGTAATATATAAAGCCTAATAATTTTATTTTTTTTATAATATTTCTTAAATTTAATAAAATAATAACTTTTATAATTATTAAGAATTAAGAGATAATAAATATTAATTAATTAATTAATTATATATTAATTAAAATACTTAAGTTACTTAAGATTAATTTTATTATTAATTTAATTATTTTAGGTTATTATAATAACTTAATTACTTAAGAGATTATTTTCTTAATATTAATTAATAAAATAATATTAATTTATATTAATAATAAATAATAAAATTAATTAGCTTTTTATATTAATTATTTAAATAATTATAATTTATTTTTAGTTTTTAAGTTATATTAATTTTAACTTTTTATACCTTTTTATACTTATAATAATTATTTTACTTATAATTATATCTATAAGAAAATTAATTTTATTAATATTATAAATATTATTTAATTAAATATTATATTATATAATTATATTTATTATATATTAAAACTAATTATAAATAATAATTAAATCTTTATACTTAGCTCTCTAATAATTATATCTCTAAAAAAAATATATCTTAAGGTCTAAATATTACTTAATAAAATTTAAAGCTTAATATATATTAATTAATAATATATCGCGGTTAATAAGTAATTAATTAATTATTTCTTTTATATTATATAATTAAGAAAAAAATCCTTATAAATCTAAGTTAAAAATAAAATAAATAAGAATCTTTTCTTTTAAATTAAATAGCTTATAAGATTTCTAGATAATATTATATTAAGATTAAATACCTTATTATTAGTATTAGAGCCTTATATAAGTAACTTTATATATCTCTACCGCCTATTAAAGGCTTAATTTTAAGTTATTTTAAAGGGCCTAAAGGGCAAAAAGGATTCTAGCCTTAGTATTTAAGCTTAATATCTTTTATAGTAAGGAATTAATTAATTAAATAGAGATAATATAAGGTAAGGGATTTTTATCTCGCTTACTTATCTATCCTACTTACTTATTATATATATTACCTTAGAGTATATAGCTTAATTCTTTATTAATATAAACCTAATATAATTAATTTATCTCTTAAGAAATACTTTCTTATTATATATTAATAGCTCTTATTTAATAAATTACTAATATTACCTTAAGTAATATTATATTATTATTAATATATTAAATAATACTTTTAATACCTAATTATTAATATATGTTAATTTATTAAGTATTAATAAAATAGCTATTAAAGTTTAATAATTATAAGCTCTTATAAATTAGCTCTAAGCCTAAGTTAATTAATACTTATTTTAATAAGTAATACCTTCGCAGCTAGTAAGGAAGGCCCTTTCAAGCCTAGCATTCCATTGTGATAACCGGCCCGGGGTTCCCGGTTTTGCAGTGAGTCGGATATGTAATTTACAATGAGCCATTTATTACTGAACCTTGCTCCCTTGAGCCCCTCGTTTTTTGTCCAAGCTCTCTCCAAGCGGAGTTATCTCTAATAATGGCCGGGTTCTCGATCAACGGGCCATATGGCCTGCTGCTATGCCATGAAGGCGATGTGGCGGTAGTAGAGTAAGTCAATATGACAAGGTGCCCTTACTCATCAAGATCTGACCTAAAGTAGCATCGTCTTTGTCCATGGCTTGACAGGCAGTCGCGAGTCCACCTGGACGTCTAAGGATAAGTCTAGAGTTTTCTGGCCTCGGGACCTACTTAAGAAAGAAATCCCCGATTCACGTATTATATCATTTGGGTATGATGCCAACGCTGGTCACTTCTGGTCTATGGCCTCGCAGAATCGTGTGGCAAATCATGCTCGCAATCTTATTAATGCACTCGCCCAAATGAGGGCGAGAAGCACAATGGTATAGAACGCCCACACCCTAGCTGCTCTAGCAGTGCTGATATGCGATAGATGGTCGGCCTATTATCTTTGTGGCTCATAGTCTCGGTGGCCTCGTAGTTGAGGACGTGAGTATATACTAGACATTTGGAACTACAGCTAATGATTGACCACCGACAAAAGGGCTTACTTCACTCTAAAAACAGCGCCCAACTACATCTCCAAGATATCTCTAAATCCACCATCGGCATTGCCTTTTTGGGCACACCACACCTTGGTGCTGACCTAGCAAGATGGGCTGACCTACTCAAAGGATTCAAGGTAGTCCTTCAAGACTTTAACTCTAACATTGTCGACGTTCTTAGGCCCGAGTCAGAGGTTCTGGCGAGGATATAGGGCGACCTCCACACGATGCTACGAGTGTGGAAGGACCAGAATAACCGCGACCTCAATATCACCTGCTTCGGTGAAGAATTGGGTTATCGCAATATCGGGCCTGTAAGTCATCACCTGATTACAGTTCAATGAAGTGGAATAACAGCCTTCAGATCGTTCCGATGCACTCAGCAATATTACCCGCCTATAACTCAATCGGGATTCGCCAAAATCATGTTACGATGACAAAGGTTGAGTCAGAAAACGACGCAGGCTTTCAATCTGTGTCAAGCGAGTTATGGATGTGGGTTGTGATGATAAGGGGAGGAAACACACGGGACGTGCCGCAAGCAAGCATTCAAGATCTACCGGAACAGTCAAATCGAGAGGTAAGGTTAAGAGAAGATTAATGAACCCACACTATTAACTCGCAGTGAAATAGTTCTGACGGCAATTTCAAGAATCGAACCGTTATTCAAGGACATAACACGATCGAACACTCCACCCAGAGCGGCGATGGGACGGTTTTCCAGGGAAACAATATTCCTTCGGGAAGAGACGTGATGTTTAACTTTGGATAAAGCTGTGGCCATATGGAGCAATATCAGAGGTGCATTTCGGGTCAGGGTTAGGCAGGAACGCCGATAAGCGGGCAAGGGCAAAGTGATTAGTCACAAAGGTGGAAGGAAAGGAGACCTGTACAGGTCTCTGGAAGGAAAGAGAGCACAGGTGACTAGTGACGGCAATAAAGACTCCGCGTTCAAGGAACGTCTTGGCTTCTCTCCTAACCTCGGCTGTGTCATAGAACGAGTCCTGGCATTTGATAATAGTCGACGAAATCATTTACGATCTAGACGAGTCCCGTTGGGCGTATTATTATCCCGACCACTCCTCTCTAAACCTTGGTCAGCTCATATTATCCGGTCGGGCCAAGACTCAGCTACCCCTCCCAAATTTCTCATTGCGGGACCTCTTTACTGCTGCACACAGCGCCAACGCTCCAAGAAGGGCTATACGTAATCGGCCTATACTCCCTTTCTGAGATGGATGTTACCCTTGCTATTGACTTTGTTTCTCCAGAACGTATGCTTCCTTTACAGTTGGTGCCTTGTCCACGCGACCACCCTCTCTCAAGCTCATCGGGTGACCATACCTCGGGCCCACTCAAAGGAGATACTGATCCGCACTCACGGACACATGACTACCGGGACGACTTCCCAAATAGTTCTCGAGCCGAGACAGAGATCACTTACACCGCCGATCGGCCCCCACGTATAGTTAACCATATAACTACAACCGAATGTCGCTAGACCGAGTGGCCCGGCGCTTTCATCTCTGGCATCTCCCTTGGTGAGAAGACTGGTCGCCTTGAATTACGATACTCTGGCGATAGAAGAACCAACTATGGGGATCCGAAGCCTGATTTGCGGCTTGCTCTATCTGACGGAGGTAGGGTCGGCAACTCCCACACAGAAAAGAGCTGCAACAGCGGAGGGATACTATGTCACTCCGTATTATCCTGCCCCCTTCGGCGGCTGGGTAGGTGAGTGGGCAAAGAGCTACGACAAGGCCAAGAAGCTCGTCGACTCAATGACCCTGGCTGAGAAGACAAACATCACCGCCGGAAGTGGCTTGTTCATGGGTATGAACCCTCTCCTTGAAGTGGCCCGATACTCCAGTTAACCAGAATGCAGGGTACGTTTGAACATTTACAAGTTGAAAGACCCCATACTGACTGGGCAAGACCCTGCAATGGAAACACAGGTTCTGCTGATCGAGTTGGGTTTCCTCAACTCTGTCTCAACGATGCCGCCAACGGCATCCGCCTTACTGACAACGTAACCGTATTCCCTGACGGGATAACTGCTGGTGCAACTTTTGACAAGAAGTTGCTGTACGAGCGTGGTGCCGCCATCGGGAAGGAAGCTCGCGGGAAAGGCGTCAACATCTGGCTAGGTCCCTCAGTCGGCCCTATCGGCCGGAAGCCGAAAGGTGGTCGGAACTGGGAAGGTTTTGGAGCAGATCCCGCGCTGCAGGCTATCGGTGCCCGTGAGACGATCAAGGGTGTCCAAGGACAAGGTGTAATTGCTACTATCAAGCACCTCATCGGGAACGAGCAGGAGATGTATCGTCGGCAGACGACTGATTTCGTCTCTCCGGCATACTCAGCAAACATTGGTATGTTGACATCCTATTATTGGTGACACAAGTACTGATGCAAAGTCTCAGATGATCGAACACTTCATGAAGTTTATCTTTGGCCTTTTGCTGAGGCTGTCCGCGCGGGGGTCGGAGCTGCAATGACGGCATACAATCGAGTAAGTTGCTCCATCTTGAGAATTGGTTCATGCGTGGCTCACAAACCAACTTCAAGGTCAACGGCACCATGTCCAGCGAGCACTCGTACCTGATCAATGCCCTTCTAAAAGACGAACTGGGCTTTCAAGGCTTCGTCATGACCGACTGGCTGTCCCAAATCACCGGCGTCCACTCAGCCCTCGCAGGCATGGACATGAGCATGCCCGGTGATCCCATAATTCCACTGCTTGGGAACTCCTTGTGGATGTACGAGCTCACCCGGGCGACCCTCAATGGTTCAGTTCCTATGAGCAGACTCAACGACATGGCGACTCGCATCGTCGCAGCCTGGTATCAGTTTGGACAAGACGACGGTTTTCCAAAAGTCAACTTTGATACCAACACAAAGGCTGCTGTTGGTCCGCTTTATCCTGGAGCTTGGCCGAACTCCCCCAGCGGAGTGGTCAATCGATATGTCCAGGTCCAGGAAGACCATGACGTGATCGCAAGGGAGATTGCCCAAGACGCCATCACCCTTCTCAAGAACGAGGATACGCTGCTGCCTCTCTCTACCAACAGCCCATTGAAGATCTTTGGCACCGGAGCTCAGGCTAACCCCGATGGCCCGAACGCCTGTGTCGACCGCAGCTGCAACAAGGGCACATTGGGCCAAGGTTGGGGATCCGGCACCGTCGATTACATGTATCTCGACGACCCCATTGGTGCAATCAAGGAGGAAGCCAAGGATGTCACCTTTTATAACACTGACAAGTTCCCGTCGGTCCCAAATCCTACCGACAAGGATGTCGCGGTCGTCTTCATTACATCTGATTCCGGCGAGAACCAATACGAGGTTGAAGGAAACCATGGCGACCGGGATGCGTCGCGTCTGAATCCATGGCACGGCGGAAACGACCTTGTCAAGGCTGCGGCAGCCAAGTACAAGAACGTTATCGTCGTGGCACACACCGTTGGTCCCCTGGTTCTTGAGGAATGGATCGATCTCCCATCCGTCAAGTCGGTTCTCATTGCACATCTGCCAGGCCAGGAAGCAGGAAAGTCTCTTACCAACGTTCTGTTTGGACATGTCTCCCCGAGTGGACACTTGCCATATAGCATCACTTATGCCGAAGACGACATGCCAGCAAGCGCCGTGAAACTGATCGACTCTGGCTTCAGGGACCCACCGCAGGATACTTACTCGGAGGGTCTATACATCGACTACCGTTGGCTTAACAAGGAGAGGACTCGTCCTCGTTATGCCTTTGGCCATGGTCTCAGCTACACCAGCTTCTCATACACCAAAGCCACCATTGAAAAGGTCACTCAACTATCCAAGTACCCGCCAACCCGTCCTGCAAAAGGAAAGATGTTGGACTACTCACAAGATATCCCCGACTACCGAGAAGCTATTAAGCCAAGTAGTTTCAAAACTGTCTGGCGCTACCTCTACTCTTGGCTTTCCGAGTCAGACGCCAAAAAGGCAGCCGAGAGAGCCACGACAACCAAGTTCAATTACCCCGACGGCTACACGAACGTGCAAAAGACTGCATCTCCCCGTTCAGGCGGCGCCGAAGGCGGCAACCCTGCTCTCTGGGATGAAGCATACCGCCTCTCCGTCGTCGTCACCAATGAGGGTGTAGACTTTGCTGGCAAGGCATCACTGCAGGCCTATGTCCAATTCCCGAATGGAATTTCGTATGATACGCCTGTCATTCAGCTACGTGACTTTGAGAAGACGAGAGAGCTTGCACCGGGGGAGAGCGAAAAGTTGGAGGTTGTGCTGACGAGGAAGGACGTGAGTGTTTGGGATGCTGAGACGCAGGACTGGGTTATCCCCGAGGTCGATGGAGGATATAGAATCTGGCTGGGAGGTTCGAGCGATGACTTAGGGGTTGTCTGCTTCGCGGATAAGTTAACTTGCGACGAGAGCGCCGATGGGCCTGTGTCTTATAAGGACTAACCCCTGATGAATAGCAACAATACGGACCGTCCATCCAGGTTTGTGATCGTCGTCATAGTGGTGTGCCAAGCCAGAGCTGAGCCGTTGTGGATGTCCCTTGGCAACCTTAATGATCGGAGCTACCGGCTCTGTGACGTTACAGCGCGTGAAAAGCGTGAGCTGAACCTCGGCGCTGAGACAAAGTTTCCATCTAACGCCAGCCACAACTCTATTTCTATCCAGACAAAGCTGAGTCTAGAGGATGCGGTTAAGGGATATCTATTACATTAGGCCCTATATAATAGCTCTAAGGGTAATTATATGCCTTTAATATTAGGCTAAGTAATCTCTAGATTATTAATATATTAGGCTTAATTAAGAAGGCTATATTATAGCCTAAAAAAGAAAGAAGGGATTCCCTTAAGAATAATAATATAAGTAATATATATAGGTTTAAGGATAAGCCCGACTTATTAATAAGAATCCTCTCCTAAATGTCCTTAGGCTCTTATCTTCTTAAATCTCGTTTTAAGATCTAGGGTATAGGCTGTGATAGCAAGGACACCTATTGTGACGATCGTAACTAGAGCAAAGGATCTCTCCATCTCCAAACACCGCTTACATAAAGATCTTGGTTTCATCCCCCCTCGGGTCATACGAGTCCAAATGTAATATCCTCGGGATGGCCGTCGATGGCTAGACTCGAAGCAAAGACCACTCATCGAGTCTCAAACTCCTAGCTTGCGCTAGAGCAAGGTTCCCAAGGTAAAAGTACCATTACACGTCAACTCAGCATAATCATAGCCTGGGGAGTAAGTGAGCAAGCCTAATTTCCATAACCCCGTGGCGCACCGGCTAGCCCTATTTCAGGTTATGCATACACAAATAGGACCAGTGAAGCTGTGAGAGTTCACGCCGCGTCGGTTCCGCGTAGTTTCTAGGGTCGAATATGAGACCTAGAAAGGCCGAGGTAAGCAGTTAGCCTGCAGGGGCCACACGACAACACGGAGCTACATAGTTAAGGACTAGCTTGACCGGTGAACTCTAAGCCGTTAGAGAGCTATGAATCTGGGTCGGCTCTTTCCGGTGGTCTTACAGGGGTAGGCAAGAAAGAAGAATGTCATTGACCTTCTAAGGGCAAAATCTAACGACGGCGATAAACCTTAACAGTTAGTTTATTGTCTCGGCAGATGTAGATTGTCATGATCTCTTGTGAACAACTTTCTAATAGCAATACTTTCTCAACTTCCTGGTATTACCTACTTAAGACTCCTTCCATAATCCCTGCTCTATCATAGCACACTCCGACATCCTTGGCAGCCATCATGAAGTTTACCACTGCTATTTCTATGCTCGCCGCCTTTCCGGTTATCTATGCCTTTAACGTCTACGTTAGGAGTAGCGATGACCTGATTGATGTCGGAGACCTCGATCTTTTCTCTCATACCTGGCAGGCCATCTACTCAGCCGCCGGAAACAAGGAGGCTGTGACCATTGGCCCTCCCGCTATCGCAACATAGAACAAGCCTTGCCACTTCAATGGCCACATAGATCACTCTGTTACACTCACCATCGAGGGACATTGGGATGATATCGGCGGTAGCAAGCATGAATACCGCGACGCCTTGGTTAAGGCATCTTGGGAGTCACTTCGACGACTGGCCGATCAGAACTCGTACAACATCTGGAAGGACTGCTGCGCCGAGACCATCTCTACCAACTGCCCAGCTGTCGGTCCCAATGGATGCGGTGCAACAAACTCTTGCCATTGCCCTGACGGACCGAACTCCCGATGCCGCACCCTCACCAAGGGCCACAAGGTTCCATCCCTCATGAACATCTCCGTCAGCAAGAACGGCGCCATCACGGCCAACGCTCTGAGGATTGCTTTCCGATCTGATACCAAGCAGCAGAAGGGAGCTTGCGGTGCTGTTGAGATCGTTGCCAAGGCTGTCTCCTCGTTCCTTTTTCCCCTGCCGTTGCGACCCTCGTTGGAACCGGTATCGATCTTCAGTGTGCCTAGATCAACGCCACAGTCACATGTGTCTGGACATGCCATTCCCCCACGAGCGAACATTCCATTCTACAGAACTTTTTTACGATATTAATTCCTGTATCTTCTCTACTTCTATGAAGCCTGTTCTCGGATGCTGAGGAACCATATTAGCACGCTTGTTAAACAAGACCAGAGACTATAGAGTTATTCATTTACATATTTACATGCTTCTATATGTTTCGTATCTAGCCATACCAGAACGAGTCCCATGCCTCCTTGCACAAGTCATCCCGAATCTGCCGCAATAACTCTTGAAACTCAACTGGCTCCTCTCCCTCAATCATAACCTTGCCATCCTTGACACCCTTCCATCCCTCAATAGGCACCTTGATGTACTCATGGTCCTGTCCACAAAAGTGACGGCAATTCAGGGGTTCCCCCTTGTTTGCAGCTTGTCTCTTCTCATAGCATTCCTCACAGAGAAATCCGTCAAAGCAGATCAAGCACTGATAAGCAGACCTATCCCCCCACCAGCAAAAGTGCTTGTTGGGGATACACGGTCCGTCACAAGCTCGGACGCACTCTCCGAGATCTCCTTCATTGGTTGGCAACTCCAGTTCCTCTTCATCCGAGTCTTCTGCAGCAGGCTCTACATTTTCTTCAGACTCTTCAGACTCTTCAGACTCTTCAGACTCTTCAGACTCACTTCCGGATTCATCTCCTGATCCGCCATCCTCACTTTCGTCCTCTGGGTCAGGGGTCAGACGACTGAATTGAGCCGAGACAAGAATCCGAGCCATTCTAATGAGCTTGTCTCCATTCTTGACAGCCCCAGCCATGATAGACAAGGCTGTTGCAAGAAAGATCAGGTTAGGCGAGTCGTTCCATCCCACTTTGTCGCCCAGTGCATTGATGCAATTGTCGATAACCCCTTGAAGGTTCTTCTGCGCCTCCCTAGCAGGTCCCATCTTGAGATACATGCGTGCCATGGTAACCAGACGCAGGAACAAAAAGATTTCATAGTAGAGAGAGAGACATCTAGAGGAAGAGGTCTCATCAGGACACCTTCAAGAGACTCGAGAAGTTCCCTCTTGACCTCTGGGTCGCGGGACTGTCGGAAAAGACGGTAGATCATCTCTGACTGGTGACCGACAGCTCGCTGAAGAGTCGACTCTGGGGGTTCATCCGTCACAGCATATGGCCAGCCTGTGGATCCACTGTCAAGGACCTCATCAAGAACCTTTCTGGCCGCCGCAGGATCATCATGAACCTCGAGATGAGCGACTGCAAGGTCACAGCGTAGAGGAGCTCCTGCGTTGACGTTGTCAAGGTACTTGATCGACTCCTCATACATCTGAATGAGGAAATCCGTCTCGCCAGCCTTGATAGCGGCGTCTCGAATAACGCGATGTCGATGAGGGCCCATGGTTTCGTGTTGCCAGGCCATCCATGTCAATCTCTCCAAGGGGCTCCATTTCTTGAGAATGTCCATGAAGCCTTTTCTTTCTTGGTCCTTAGAAAAGATGGCGATTTCTTCATCGAGGACGTCACCAATCGTCAAGCCGTTAGGATCAACCAACTTGGCTTGCGTATATGTCTGAGCAGCCGCCTCAAACTTTTCCAGCTTGACTTCGATTCTAGCTTTGGTGACGTTGGACCAGCGTTGGATCCAAGGGGGCATCGAAGAGTCAAGGTTCTCGATGCAGAGATTGGCATACTCGTAGGCCTTTTCGGGATTTCCTTTAATGAGGATACGACCCATGACTGCATAAGAGTTGACCTTCTCCAAGGGATCCTCTGCTTTCTCAATGGCTTTGAGACACGTTGCTTCAGCTGGTCCGTAGTGTTTAAAGGTGAGAAGAACCGTAGAAACAGCACGGTAGCCGGATGCTCCCATCTCAATGTCTTCAAACAGATCCTCCAAGGCTAGAGAAGCCTGTGCTGGAGACAGAGGCTTTGAGCTATTTCCAACAACGTCTCCAAAGTTCTTCTTGGCTTGTTCAACAAGTCGATCGTTCATGTTGCCCTGCTGCCGTTAGCTCTGAACGTCAACTAGGGCATAAACTTACAAGCTGCAATGCATCTCTCACTCTGTTGAACCGCGTAACTGCCTCCTTGTTGTTGATCGCATTGTACAACCCCTTGAGGTGAGCTTTGGCGAGAGGAACCAGACAGTTTCGAGGATTCTCTGCCAAATCAGCCCACCACTCAGCAACCTCCCGACTGAGGGTAACCTTGAGCTTTGCCCACCGAGAAACCTTGTCAAAGGCGTCATCAGGGAAGATGTCCTTGTATGCAGCTTCTTGCTGCTCCAACAAGGTGGCATAGGAGTACTTGTTGAGAAGAGCCAAGCCAAATGCCTCCATGACTTCAACCTGCTCTTCAGCCGAGTGCTCTTCGAGCTTGATCTGTCTCCAGTGGCTGACGAGATACCGAGTGGCATACTGTCGCAGCGACGGAATAACAGTGCCATCCTTGCGGGCCATCTTGGCACAGTCAAGGAACAGCTGTCTGTGTGCCTCGGACGGCTTCCATCTTTGAGTCTCTTCCTTTCGAGGGGCCTCACGGAAGAAGGATCTCATTGAACGCTCATGAAACTTGACAGGAAGCGTTCCATCATCGTAGATGGCATCAGGGGTAGCGTCCTGAGACTTCTCGAGCTGGTTCACAGCAGTGCCCCAACCTCCTTGAGACTGGATCTTTGCTCGAGCCTCTGCATCAGCTCCAGGGTCTCCGACTCGGATAAACTTGGTCAGGGGTCGAGGAATCCCTTCAATATCGGATTCACCTCCTTCAGCCCAACAGCTCATCAGGGACACCACTTCGTTGAGGGACAATGGGCGGAAAGCATAGGCAACCCAGTGAAGAAGTCGGTTGACAAGAAACTCATGGTTGGAGGCAAGATGGCGATAGCACTCTGTAAGAAGAGCTTCGTAAATATCATAAAGGTCCCCTGGCAATGGCTTATTGAGGCTTCGAAGAACAGCACCTTCGCGGCCAAGATCATTCAACTGGAGCAACATGTGCTCAGCGTAGAGCATGTCTAAACTGTTAGCCAAGTCATACAATAAAAGGACAACTTACTTGGTGCAAACTCTTGAACCTTGTCAGCAATTCTCTGCTTCACGTAACGGCCAAAGTTGCGCAGAGCATTCAAAGAGTTGAGACGGTTCCAAACTAATTCCTTGAGGTCATCCAACTGCTTCCCCTTGTTGACCTCGATGTTGAGAACAGAAGCCACCTCGGATAGCTTGGGCAGAACATTTGGTCGAGATGTAGTGACAATAGAGATCCTCAGCTCTTGCTCCTTGATAATCTCCAGAAACTCGATCAGCGTGTCCATGTCCTGCAGCTCATCGATTCCGTCAAGCATGAGGTACAGGTGATTCTTGGAATCTTTCTTGAATGCAGGAGCCAAGAGCTTGCGCATCAGATCGTCCCAACTCCAGACATTAATAGCAACGTCATCTTTGAGCCACTCCTTGTTGATGAGTTCGCAGATTAGTGCATTCTGCTCGACAACCTGATTGATGACGGTGATCAGAGCATAGATGAATCCTGAAAGACTCTGACTCTGCTCTCGAAAGTAAAAATGAGCCGCACAAGTATGCTCTGTATCCTTTCGGGCTTCCTCGAGAAACTTCTCGTACACGGTGGCTCCGATATGACTCTTTCCCGTGCCAGGTTCACCAGTAATGGCCAGAAGAGAGCGTGACTCCTGGGCCATCCATTCTTCCCACTGTGCCTCGTTAAAGACCCAGTTACAAGTATCCTTGACAATGGTGTCCTTCAGGATATGATACTCGTGGTCTTCACCCTCAACTTCAGGCAGAATGTTGCGGATACGCTTAGCCGATGGTGGCTTGCTTTGGTCGACAACCGCGGTTCTTCCCCGCTCACCTCCCTTTTCCTTCTTCTGCTCATTAAACGCCTTAAGCAGCTTGGCCATGTCGTTGCGGATGTTCTCCGTAGTGTCTCGAATGGATCCCATGACCTCCATTTGCTGCTGGAGCATGGCGGTGTGCGAATCTTGGTTGTTCTTTAGCTCCTGGGACATCCGCTGAAGCTCTTCGGTATTCCCCAGGATGGCAAACTCTGTGGCGTTTTGGAGGCGTGCAAGTTTCTTGTCCATCGCCTTCCGAGCGCCCCCAAGTTCGCTATCCTCGCCATTGAGGAGGTTGGAGATCCATTTCTCTTCAATGGTCAGCTCTGTTCATTCTGGTATCCCATGACTCACTGAATCGACCCAGCTCAATGTACTTGTGTGCATAACCACACATCTGGAGAAAAGACGTAAACACATCCATCAGACAGTTTTGATACGCCTTGTACTGGGGCAGTCTGGTCTCCAGAATGACAATCCGCTGCAGGAAGCTGTTCATGTCCTCAAAGAACACAACAACAACATCATAATCTGCAGAGACTTGGCGGCACGCCTGAATGGTCAGCTCATTCTTCAAAAGATCACAGTACTCACCCCCAACATGTAGGTAATGGCAGTGCCAATAGCAGCAGCAGGAGGAAAGGCTGGAACAGCAGCTGCAATAAGCTGCTGAGCCCCTTCTCAATGTAGTCGACATTCGTCGCAAAGAGTGTCCTCAACTTGTCCACTTTCTTCTCATTGTGTCGAAACTTGTGAAAATTATTCACCTCGTGGGTCCCCTGTTTAATCATGGCCTCCACATTGTCAAACTTCTTTTCAAGGTCAAAACCCACAATACCCTTGTAAGCTTTGAGGGCATCTTTCCACAAGTCGGCGACATCTCGATTGTCGTCCTTGAGGTCGTCTGGAAGGTTGGGTTTCTCGGGAGCCATTGTATCTGACCAACACATGACCATTGACCAACGCATCGGGGAGCAGAGCGGTTATAACCATGGTGGTCGCAGCGGGGTCAGCCCTGTTGGATCAAGGATTTGTCGCACTAGTCTCCATCCAAGTGTCACGATTGGTGCGACTGTATGACCAGGGTGAAGCTGAACAGCCTCTCCGCTAACATGCAGGTCACTACTACAGAGGAAGGCTAGATCACTTGGCGATGATGAGTTGTTCGAATCTTACAACCAACAAGAGGATAACCGGAATCATTCGATATGAGGTCACGACCCTCACAGCCCTACAGGGACACGTCCGGCATCCGCGTATACCGTTCACGTCTGTGGGGTGAGGCCACGCGTCCTCTCATTGGATGACCTATTCCTGGGTCTGGACCGCCGATCTTTACGATCGCGTGTTACTAAGCAGGATGCATTTATCTCATCTCCACCCGGTTCCTCACAATCCAGTGAATCCACCAAGTAATGTCCACCAAGTGATGAAGCAGACTCGACGTGATTAATCATGCCTAGGCTGGGATACAAAAAGTCGCGCAAGGGGTGCCTAAGATGCAAGCAGAGACGCGTCAAGGTATGTCATTCGCTCTCGTCACTGCAGCTGCTAATTGTTAGTGTGACGAAAAACAACCATGCTCCGCTTGCTCACGGCACGGCGTTGCCTGCGTCTTTCCGGAACACCCGGATACAGGAAGATCGTCTTCTAGATCTCGGGATTCTGACAAGGTTCGTGATTCACTTTGTAAAGAGTCGATCTAACTAGAGCAGAATGGCAGTCAGACAGACCTACGCAGAGATTGGGTTTCTCCATCTATGAGCCCTGACCCCTATCCTTACTTTGCAAAGTTTGTCACGGGCCAGGAGCCAGTGGAGAAGAGTACATGGCTCACTGATCTTGAGCTGATGCATCACTACACATCTTCGACCTATTTAACACTGCCGAGGGCGAATGAACTGCAACAAGTGTGGCAGGTTGAGGTTCCAAAGTTGGCTCTCGCTCATGTCTTTCTCCTCCATCAGGTTCTCTCAGTCTCGGCACATCACCTTGCTTATCTTCATCCTGATCGACCGACTCTCTCGATATGCGCCTCTCAGCATCAGAACAAGGCCGTGGTAGGCCTCCGAACGGCAGTCCCAACCATCAGCGAGGAGAATTGTCCGGAAATCTTTGTTGCTTCTTCGTTGCTTTACATATGCGCCTTTGCAAGTTTCGGTGCACCAAGCCGAGGCGAACAACCACGAATCGATGATCTTCTCGACGTTTTCCTCCTGGTTCAAGGCATGAGCGATATTCTCAACTCTTACAATGACGCTTTGAGAGCCAGCAAGCTTGGTATTCTCTTCTTGAGAGGCGAGGCGACTGAACCATCACCGATTCTATCAGCAATGGTCGAGAAACTCCGCCAATTCGAGGTACCCAACGCCTTTGACCCCGAAACGACCAATCTATGCCGAGAAACAATCCTATCAGCAGTCACTTGGATTGAAAACTGCGTTACAACAACCCGGATGCCAGATCTTCGAGTCGCCATGAGTTGGTCCTTGTCTTTGAACCCAGAATTCATGGACCTTGTACGACGAAATCATCCGATTGCTCTTTGCGTCATTGGGCATTACTGCGTCATTTTACACCACACTGGGCAGGATCACTGGTTTTTGAGGGGTTGGGGGAAGCCGATTCTCTCCGATATCATGGAAAAGATCGATCCGGAGTGGAAGTATCTACTTGAATGGCCATTGGCGGCGATTGAAGCTGTTATGGGGCAAATGGCATGAGGAGTTAGGTATAGATAGGTAAAGGGTTCAGAACCAATGCAAATCATCATCATATAAACTAATAAAAAGAACGCTACTTTAAAGACAGTTGTATGACCACTCTAGCTTATCCATAATTTCAAGTCTATACCCAATACTTTATTCGCCAGCCTTGTTTCTACTTCTGAATCTCACGAATGGTGGTCATGGACTCCTCATCTTGAGTCTTTTCCAGCTTGGTCCCACGAGGCACTCCGTTCTCCTTGAAATATCGCCAGTCCAAGAAGCCGACCACAGCGACATATTTTGCCATGATACTGACAGGTTAGCCAAGTACAAATGGAGAGTAATAAGACATACCTCATGCAGATTGCCAGCACACACACAACCCAGCCAATAGCGCAGCTTGTACCAATGCAAATTCTTTGGTTACCCTGGATCATCATGAATGCAACTGCTGCCCAGAAAACAATTTCCATAGCATTGAGAATCCAGTAAGCCTTGAGGCTTCCCCATCGTTTGAGACGGTCAACATGCTCGGTTAGGAGCTGATACATGATGATGACGATGGATTTGGCGCCCTGGATTTGTTAGAAATGACGATAAAAGTGGAGAGTACATACCATTCCCAAGCCCATGGTTGTTGAGCGACCACGTGGAGTATTTTTCATGAGAAGCCGGGCTCCAGACAGGGCAACGACAACAATGACCAGTACAAGTTGGGCAAGATGAATTGGCAGCTTGGACCTGGTAGGGAAGAAAGGTTCCATCTTCTTGAGTGTGGAGGCCATTGTTGATGCAGATGAAGATGCAGAAGATATGAGATTTGATGTGAGGATGTGAGGATTATTGATGCGTTCAAATCCAGGGAAATGCCCAGTTTTTAAATCTCATACTCGGTGAAATCTACCAACTGACGCATCTCGGTCTCGATTTGCAAGATACGCTTAATCTTGAAGCAACCAGCCGCATTGTCAGGCTAACGACTCAGCCCAAGCTAACAGCCCTGCAAAGCTTATTCCGTGGACCACTCAGCCCTATAATTGGCCAAGAACAATCGGTCCCGCTCTCGGTCTCGGTTTCGCTCCCGGTCTCTCCCAACCGACTCCCGTTCGGCATTTGGCCTGTCGACAGCCTGTTTACTCGTAATCTACGCGTGGCCGTGACGTTGATCTGCCCCTGATACTAGCCTTACAGGGCGATTAACGTATCGGATGTGCCGGTATATTTAGTACATCTCGGACTCTTCCGATGTCCGTGGATTTATAATGACCATCCCTTATCTCATCTCCTACACGACCAGCCTGGGCCCGCAGATCAGGTCTTAAATGGCTGTCCCCCATCTTAGACTGTTTTTCCTTCTGCAACCTGCAAAATGGATCCTGAAAGAACCCTAAGGTACTTCCATTTCTCCGATAATGACACTCGCTGACTTGGTAGTCCTCAACCTCCGCCAACCTATTCCGAGGCGACCATGTCTGCCCTCACCTCGGATGGGTTTGCTGTTTCTCCAATGTCGGAACGATACAATCCTTTAGCCCAGGTGACTGTTTCGCCACTGGGAACGCCGATACCTCCATCCGCAGATACTTTTACAGCAAAGCCTGGGGTCGAACACGAACGCCAACCGATCGAAAACGAGAGTAGTCGCGGGATCAATGACGACTGTCTTCCAGAGGTCGTTTCAAACGCAGTTGTCAGAGTCGAGCCTCCAGTTTTGGAGACACCGGACGATCGTATCGAATATGTATCAAGTCTAGAAGTCATGTCAATCACGCCTCGATCGGTCACACCCCGAACAGTTACACCTTTACACATGCTTGGAGATCAACCCGAGTCGATCGATTGTCCGTTCTGTCATCGACGTACCGAGACGCGTGTCAGCAAGAAGCCGTCAAACGCCACACAGTGAGTTTCCTGGCAAGTTTGAGAGCGAAGCTGACCTCTCAGTCTACAAGCGGTTCTTCTGTTATTTACCACGGTCTGTGGAGTGGCTGCTCCTTATGTAGCCGGGTGGTCTTTCGATATTGAGCAGTTTTGTCAGAATTGCAGCAACAGAGTGGCATACAAGGCCCAGGGGAAGGAATTACACCTTTGCAAAGCCCCTGAGTCCTGGAAAGAGCCTTCAAAGTTTCCTGATGCTGAGTGAGGTTCGGACGGTCAACTGCGGGTGTTTTATGGTGTTGGTTAGGTGGGCTTGTACACAAGTATGTTAATCTAATATTCCGGGCCTGGCATGCCCACAAAAGCTGGTATATATCGATAGAAGTACATATCATGAATTCAGGCGTTGTCTGAACCAAGCTCGTTCCTTCCACTTCGAATAGGGCAAATTCAAGCTTAAATCTCGGGCCAATGAGAGATTCTAGGATTTCCGCATTTGGCGAAAAGGGGAGCTTCACATGACTAGGCTTAGGGTACGTAGCGAGGCAGATGAGGTTATTCGGACTTCAATCTGGGTACGTACCTGAAACGGCTGTGGATGAACTAAGAGATGATTACTTCAGCTTTCTAAGGAATTGCAGCGAGCTGCTATTTGTAAAATTGAGACCCAGTTGCTGCAGCCTACTGCAAAGTGTAACGGCCGTTGAAACAATGGTTCTTGAGAATAAACCGGTAAGGGCTTGAGATGAATTGGACACGGAAGACAAAGCTTCGCCGTGACATTAATTGTGCCTATACCCCCCGATTTTGAGTAAATTGATAAAAGAAGAATTTGTCAGATCATGATTGAACCAATAAACGCGTATTTGTTGAGCCCGAGTCTCAAAACGCGTAAACAATGTGGCTTGTAATACGCGTCTGAAACAAAAATAACTTGAACTTTACGCGAATGTGCCTGCATACGGAAGCCGGCAAGTTGATTGCCTCTAAACTTACGCATTGACGAATCCCCTGAAGCTAACTTGTTTGAGAGCAGTCTCTTTGCATTCTTCGGTGAAATATCGTCACCAAGTTATCATCAGATTAATATTAAAGACCGTTGAGGCGCAGTCTGGCGTTGCAGCCGAGAGAAAACGTCGCATATCAAGTTTTACACCTGCACTACCAGCACCATCGTGGTCCGCAGTCAGGCGGTGCCAGAAAAGCTTGATACGCCACGTGTGGATGTTTTGTTGATATCTTGAGCTTTGACCGTGGCTACCATCACTTATCGATATGATCGCCCTCACATAAGCCATCGGGGTCACAGCGTTGCTACCGGTGAGGTAGCAGTGAATTTCGACTCTACGGTGAAGCTGAAATTGGAATGCCTCAATAATTTCATGATGGGCCGCCATCGAGTTCAAAGACACGCCTGAAAACAAGGCGCTGTTTCATAAGATCCCGCCACATGCCATTTGTTTTGGGTATTCTTGGCTTCAATGGCGTTCTTTTTGGTTCATGCCATCTTTGCTGCTGTTGCATCGGCACTCTCAGTGTCGAGGCAGATTCAACTGGGAAATCATGAATACTTTGTCCCTCCTACAGCGTCCTGGAAACTTGAATCATGGGACTACAACACTGGAACAGACGAGTTTGTCCCTCTGACTGTTGTTCACCTGAATGACACAGTCGATGCAGCCAGCGTTGCCTCGGCGCTGGTCGAGTATGAGAAAGATGACGTGTGGACAACATCTTTTGCTGAGGGTAAGCTTCAACACCATTTATCCATTCATGCTAACAGTCACAGTCATCTGTGTCAAGTGCACAAACATGACAAACGATTGGGTCAAGGATTTACCCCCTGACTACAATACCTCGGCTGTCTTTTACTCAGAGACCGCTCCTCCTGGACCGTACTTTGTTCACACGGCTACTGGAAACGTGTATCAGGCTTATCGACTTTACGCGGACACAAACCAGGCTTTCATTCAGGTATTCTAACCCTCCAAGTGTCTTCCTCGCTAACATATTAGGCTTCTTATCAAGATCCTTCAGGAACGCATCATCCTCTCCGCGCTGGGAGCTTCTCTGCTGGAGGGCTTACCATTGCAGTTCCCTCTCGACTCTACTTTACCCCGACACCCGAGAAACCCCTTGCCGGAGTGAGAATCTCTGTTAAAGATCTCTACGATCTCAAGGGCCTCAAAACAAGCGGCGGCAACCGAGCATTATATGAAATCAGCGATATCAAAAACGAGACAGCCTTTGCGGTTCAGAGACTAGTCGACGCTGGTGCGGTTGTCATTGGTAAGAACAAGATGTCCGAGTTTGCATTTGCAGGCATTTACGTGACGGAACACATCGATTACCTTCTACCGTTCAATCCCCGTGGCGACGGGTACAACTCGCCAAGTGACAGCTCTGGAGGTTCAGCTGCAGCTGTAGCTTCTTATGATTGGCTTGATGCTACTATGGGGAGCGATACAGGTGGCAGTATCAGGGGACCAGCCGCGGTCAATGGTGTTCACGGGAATCGACCAACCCATGGGGCTGTGGACCTTACCGGCGCACTTCCTCTGTCAACAGCAATGGATACCTCTGGAATCCTTGCTCGAGATCCCCTTCTATGGTCCAAGATCAACCGAGTTCTCTACTCCGAAACAAAAGAGTACCACAAGTACCCAAAGACCATTTATCTCAATCCAAAAAGCAAGGCGACGATATCCAACTTGCAAGATTACTTTTTGGAGGTTTCTGAGGCTGCCCAAAACTTCCTCGACGCCTTGACCAAGCTCTTGTCAGCTGAAGTCAAAACTTTCTCTCTTGACAAGGCATGGGACAAGTCAGGGCCAGACCCGGATGACTCCCTTTCAGACATTACTAGTTTCGTCTACCGGAACCTGACTCGATACGAGCAGTGGAACAAGTTTGGAAAGGGCTACGTGAAGAAATACAAGGCTTCTCACAATGGAGAATTCCCTCACGTGGTCCCCCACATTCGAAGCGGCTGGTTGATGGCGAACAAGACAATGACTGAGGAGACACACCGTCAAGATCTCGAGTCCAAGAAGATGGTTGAGGACTGGGCCGCGAAGCATTTCTTGTCTCATGACAAAGAGACGTGCTCAACCGCTGTCTACGTCTACTTTTGGACCCCATTGGCAAATTACAAGCCAGACGTCTCCAAAGAGTAAGACACCTCTCTTGTACTGACATCGCTAAACTTCTCAGCACTTCCAATCCCTACATTTCGCACTTGGCCGACATAATCTCCAACCAGCAGGCGGCAATTCTCCAGTTGAACAAGACTATCAACTGCAATACTACTCTTGGAACCCCTGAAGCCTGTAAGCTTTCCTTGGAAGCCCTTGGAGATAACGATGACGACTCCGATGAGTCCGTTTCCCCCGGTCGCCTTGCATCTCTTGCCGGTCTTCCCGATTACGCCATCACCCTTGGAAGCTTTGACTTGGGAGGGGTAAACTTTTCCAACTCGACCCTGAAGAACCAGAGTCTACCACTGGCAGTTGACATTATGGCTGCCAAGGGATGTGATTTTGTCATTCTGGATATTGTTGAGGCATTGTACAAAGAGGGGGCTATCAGAACGGTCAAAACTGGGACAGTTGTGTAGCTCTAGACTTGAATATTACATGGAAAGACAATGGTGTTGCTACGAGCCTTTGTCGGTGCAGAACTGTGATATTTGACAAGCTATTCCAGAGGCTAGACGGGAGGTTTATAATTATCCGTCCAGCACACTGGCTTGAGCTATTAACCGTCAACGCTCAACGGGCTTATACCCAAACTCAGAAGATCCTCTTCATAACCGAGTACTACGTCATCGGCCACTAACCATGAAAGGAAGAGATTTGGAGCGCCAATGCTTGGCCTTTCTGCCGAGCAAATCACAAAGATCTGATAAGATAATCTCGATGAGAAATACGAAGCGTCTTTCCCGCCAAGCCACCCGCGATGGTGATCTAGACAGTTTTCAGAGTAGATTAATGTCTAGTCCGTCTCATGACACAGCTTGGCATGGGGGTCCCAGCCTGTCGGTGCATTTAAATCCTGGAACCCCAAGCAGATTTGGATCTACAAACCACTCGCAATGTCTGAACAAAGGAACGATATTATGCCCGCTCCGCGGGAGCCATTGGGCGGTGGCGGACGCGCAACAGAGAAGGTTGAAATCGACTCCGAAGATCAAATGCACCATGCAGCACCTCCTACAGAAGCTATCCGCAAGATCTGGACGAAATCCCCACTCATCGTCGCTTTTGCTGGGTGAGTCGGATGCACTCGCAAGAAGCCACGCTAACTCTGCTCAGTCTCTTTGTCATGAACTTTGCCATGATCTTCGCTGCTTCTTCTGCGGGCGTCTATGATCCCTACGCCACGAGCCATTTCAAGGGCCATTCCCTCATTGCCACGGCCAACATCATTCACGGCATTGTTAGGATTGTTGCGTATCCTCTATTGGCCAAAGTTGCAGATGTAAGTAGCATCCGAAGACAGTAACGCCAGGCTAATGGATTAGCACATTGGACGACCGCAAGGATTCGCAGGGTCGGTGATGAGCATGGCCCTAGCAAACGTCCTCTACGCTGCGTGCCACAACGTAGAGACATATCTCGTAAGTTTACAGTTCTTCTACCCTTCAAATCTAATATCCTCAGGCCGGAGGTATCTTTGAGTCGTTTGGCGATACTTGGTGGACCATTACCGAGCAAATATTCATCGCCGAAGTCACTTCCCTCATGAACAGAGGTTTTCTCTTTACGCTGCCCGAGTCACTGGCCGCCATCCCGACCTTGTACGCCGGCACATATCTTGGTGAACACATGCTGCTGAAATCATCATGGCGTTGGGGATTCGGTATGTGGGCTGCCATTATGCCCTTCTGCGCACTCCCAACCATCGCTATCATGGTGTTTATGGAGTTCCGAGCTCGCAAGAAGGGCATCTACTATAAGCGAGTTTCACTCCGTGCTGCTTCCGAGATCCCAGAGGGTGCATCCTGGCCAACAAAGGTCCGCCAGGTTCTTTTCGTTCAGCTGGACATTGTCGGTGCATTTCTGTTGCTCGCTGGTCTTGCAATGACTCTATTGCCGCTTTCTATCACAGGGAGGAGAAACACTGAGCGGTGGACCGAGCCGTCGTCTATCGTGCTTCTGGTCGTGGGAGTATTGACGTTTGTTGGCTTCTTGATCTGGGACGGACGATATGCAAAGAAGCCTATTGTTCCGTTCCGTATGATCAAGAACCGCAATGTCATACTTGCTTGTGTTTCTGTTTGCATTATTGCCATGTCGGATTCAACTTATAGGACGTTTGCACCAAGCTTTCTACAAGTGGCTGGAGGTTACTCGCCTGGGCATGCAGTCCGCATCGAGTAAGTCTTCTCACACATAGAGAATTTGATCTAACCTGTACAGCAACGCTAGAAGGGTTGCCTTGAACCTCGGTGGTCTTGTCATTGGTCTGGCCATCAGATTCGTCAAGCATACCAAGCCGTTTATCGTCCTCGGCTTCTTAATGGTTGCTCTAGCCAACGGACTGCCAATCTACTTCACCAACATTGATGGAGCTCGAGTCGCCAACGAAGCAGCTCTTACCACTGGACAGGTGCTGCTTGGCCTTGGTCGTGGTTTTGCTCAGGTACCACTTCAAGTCGCTCTGCAGGCTGCGGTTCCGGATCACGAGATTGGCATTGCAACGGCCATGTTTCTCTCTTCGTCTGGATTTGGTGCCAATGTTGGCAACAGGCAAGTTGTCTCGCTCTCTTCGTGACATAACTAACACATACTAGTATTGGTGGTGCTCTCTGGAACACTCTTTTGCCCCGAAGGCTCGCTGCGAATCTCCCAGAGGTTGACAAGGCAAACAGTACCGCCATCTTCCGTTCCATTGTGGCGGCGCAGAGCTACGAGCCGGGCACCGCAACTAGAGATGCCATCAATCTCAGTTACCGCCTGACACAGCAGACACTTGCGATTGGGTCGCTTTCGCTTTCCATTCCTCTTCTGATCATCATGTTCTTCTTCCGGAATGTCAAGTTGGAGAAGGAGGATGAGAAGCGAAATGAGGTCGCTGAGCAGCAGCTTGCTGCGGCGGGGCAAGGACTCTCTGCTGGACAAAACACTGTGACGGAGAAGAGTTAAATAAGAGCTGCATCTTGCTCACCGCGTGTTACAGCTGCACCAAATGCCCAATATAGCTACCGAGGTTAGAGAGCGGTTTTGTAAGCTTGCCAGCCTTGATGCTATAAACAACTTGCCAAGCTGGCCTAAGTGCCGATGTTTGAACAGTTCTCACAGTCTGACTTCATCGAACAAAGTTGGACCAATTAGATAGCTCTTATACATGAGTATTACACTGAAAGAGACAAAATACGCGGGGTTACGTTGTGCGGAGAAGTCACGAGACCACCCATATCTCGGATGTGGTCAATCTAGTTACCTGATCCGGGTTAGCCAGCATGTCGGTTGTTTGTGGCTGTTAAGGAAGGTTTTGGGACCGCCTTGGTTGTCCGAAACTCTTGCACTTTTCATATCGACATCGATGTACTTAAACGGCCCATCTTGAACCTCACATTGATCAGAGCACTTCCTTTTCAGAGGACACCAAGTATCGTATCGAACACCGTCAACTATGCCTTCGCTCCTTGAATCACTGGGACTGCGCCCGGATGTGGCCTTGGTCGCCTTTCTGGCCATTGGCGCATGTTGGCTGCTCTACTCCTACAAGTTCCAGAGCAAATCCGGTATGTTCATTTCCCTCTCTCTTGCCACTGCTAACCAGTCAGTGACTCCTGAGCCTGATGTCTTCAAAACTCCCACGCCGAAGCCTCTTCCCGACTTTGATCTGGACAGCACCAAACCTCAACTGTATCGTCCATTCCGTCATGGCAAAAACCACATCACCATGGGAATCAGGAAACTCGACTGGGATAGCTGGATCGAGATGGACTCCAACTTCCTCTGGTTCCACGACACCAAAGTATCCGAGCTTGAAAAAGACCTCAAGGCCCATGTTCAATATGTCGACAACGCCGTGACTCGAGATGCCTGCTTTGAAGTCTTAGAGGAGCTGGCCAGTTACTTGACTGCTCGCTATCCAAAGATCTTTCAGCTCAAAGGGGGTGTTTTGCACAATACTCTAACTGGAGAAATGTTCAACTATCCGGCTGGTAAGTAGGGAGCCCCTTTTTTGACTTGACTAACAAGATAGCCAACCCAACCGATGCCATGACGATTGCGGCCAAGTTGGTACAAGATGATCTCATCATTATGGTCGAGAATGATGGTAAGTCACTCCTTTTTTCATTGACTCAGCTAATCCCGTAGATGGCCAATACCACCTCGACGCCGGAGCTGTTTGTCTACCCGGCTTCTGGCGGCTAAGAGAAAAGTTCAACATGTCTCTTGATACCCTTCACATTGAAGCTGGAGTTCCTCATTACCAGGCAAAGCTCCAAAAGTCGATGAATCGGTTCTTCAAGAGCATGCTCCCAGAGAAGGCAGTGATCCGGAACAATGTAAGTAACCTGCAGGCGATTAGACAAAGCTGACCAGTTAGTTCTTTATTCAACTTGACGACGGACTCCATTGGTCTCACAGAATGGGAAATCAAGACGGAAACGAAGTTGCATGTAAGCTGTCCCCCTTAATCATACCCCTGAATCGTGCCCCCTGACACCCTCAGCTTGGGAAACGGCAAACGACGTTGGCTTGACCATCGAAGACCTCTACTTCCGATCCGAAAGACAGTCTCTTCGACGACTCCCTCGATCCAAGGCGCTCCTGTTTACGGTCCGAACCTACTTCGAGCCGATCACTACAATTGCCAAAGAACCACACGTCCCAGGTAGACTGGCCGAAGCGATTGAAGAATGGGATGAAGAGACGTCAAAGTACAAGGGAAAGCATCATTGGGCGGGCATTCTTCTTCCTTATTTGCATGAGCAGGACCAGCTTCAGAAGGAGTCGGGTCTTCTTGAAAAGGTGGCTGAAGCTGCATACCCTTACTAGTCAGGCAGTCGGACGATAAAAGCATCGACATACATCTATTCTCCTTTAAGATCTCCGTTCCTAACTCAGTCGCCGCGTGTCTATAGCTTCCGTTCCTTGAGAAGTGACGCAGTGATGAGCGTAATGCCAGCAAATACAATCGAAAGACCTGGACTGTTAGCTATGTCCAGACACCTGGAAGAAGACCTACCATGACCATATTCAATTCCCTTGACATATCCCTCAATGAGGACCTTTTGAACTGCCCCGGTTGCATGCTCAATGTAGGAGACGCTCTCTGAAGCTTTGCGGATGATCTAACAAGTTAGCAGAGCCAATAAAACGTCTATCAACCTACCTCGGAAATCTCTGCTTGGGACATGCCAAGTCTGGTCAGGTCCAACTGCACGCTATACCTCAGATATCCTTGAATAATTGCACTGGTGCCTGCCATGCCAATAATAGTTCCCAAGGTAGTCGTCATAAACAGGCCTGCAGCGGCAGCAGCCTTGTCCTTGGGGTCGATCGAGGCTTGCAGGGAAATGAAACCAGCACTAAAGGCAATACCATTTCCCCAAGCCACTGCAAGGGTCAGCTTTGCTTGTTGAGAGTCGAAACACTTACCCTGGGAAAACATAGAGCGATTCTGCCCAGCTAGTGTGTCCATGCCATCGTAGAAGCATCAATGTGTAGCCAGTGATGGAGGATATGGCAGCAAACACAAGGAGAGCCTTGTACCGGCCGGTTCTGCGACTGTTAATAATTGCAGTTGCTGCTGGAGTCTGGAACTTACCTGTTGATGATGATACCTGCAGCAATTCCTCCAATTGTGTTTCCAATTACTGCTGGAAAGAGATGGGCTCCTGCAATGGTGCTCGAGACACGTTGTGTGACTTGGAAGTAAATAGGAACGGTGTACATCATCTAACCTGTCAGCATAGCCATTAATGAGAGTGGAAACTTACTGCAAGCTGTGCTCCAGCCTGAGCTGCAACCATCAGATACGACTTTGTAACCTGTGCATTCCGAAGGAGTCGAAGAGGAAATATCGGTTCCTTAGCCCAGCGTGACTCGACGAGTACAAAGGCAACAGCGAGGACAATGCCGGCTGCAAATAGGGCAAAGATAATTGGGTGACTCCAAGGTATTTTCTGACCTCCAATTTCCAGGGGCATCATCAGAGAGAGGACAGTAGCGCCAAGTAAGAGGGCCCCCAGTGCATCAATCCTAGCAAGGCGGCTACCGATTGAACTTTCTTGGGTGTCGTGCGACGTGGAAGGGAGAAGTAATCCACAGATGACCATGGATGCGGCAAAGATAGGGGCTTGACCAAGGAATGACCTGACTTGTTAGTTTAGCCTTCTGGGCAGGGTGCTTTTAATTACCATCTCCAGCCAATTGTGTCAGCCAACAAGCCTCCAAGAGGGCCTCCGATGCTTCGGCCAACCGTGGCAATCACATTCATGTAGCTTTGCCAAGAAGCAACTTCTCTCAGGGGAGCGAGATCTACCTGGTCAGCTTGGTCTATCGTCTGTTGATTAACATACCTGCGATGATCACTGAGGCCATAGCAGTCATTCCAGCGCCTCCGGATCCAGAAATGACGCGTCCCAGAATTACCTGCCACATAGACTGGCCAATGCCCCTATTTATGTGAGAAATGATCACGATTCGAGTGGTAAACTTACACCAGAGCACTATTACGGTCAGAACGAGTCAATTGGCGTAGAGGAAACTTACCATCCAAGAGCAAAGAGTCCATAACAGAACATCAAGATGGCTTTTCGGCCAAAGATATCGCTGAGTTTGCCGTACTACAACCTTAGCAATGCTCACGCAGTCAATTCTGCTACTTACTACTGTCTGTGAAGCTGCACCAGCCAACATAAAGCTGATAAAAAGCCAGCTAGAGTCTGCCAAGTCTCCAAACTCGGATGCAATCACAGGATGAGTTGCGAGGACCAGTGAACCGTCGGCGTTTGAAGTAAAGACACCTGAACTGTTAGCTAGAACAAACTGCAGGTAGAAACATACCAATGAGCAAGGCAATCACAACCCTGGCGATAAAGGCATGGCTATAAGGCTTCGGCTCTTCCGGCTGAGGAGCGCTTTCACAGTCTGAAGCTGAGCCATATCCATTTCGCTCAGCGGGCAGAAGTCGGGACGACTCTGTATCATTGGCCGTGGCTGTCATCTTGTGGCACAGTCAGTTTCAGTGGAATGTTGAACAGTTCAAGTTCAGTCAGAGGTTTTCAACTCAATTGCCGATCCGAATTAGGCGTGATGTGATTCTAGTCGAAAGCACATCATCGACGCCCCACCAGTTTCTGCACCAGGGGACGAATGATGATGGGAGAGAGCTTATCGATACGAGGATGCTCATTAGATCTGAGATATTAATTACAGGAATTGTCAAGAGCTAGAGGGGCAGAGTCGCAGGTTAAGTTGGCCTAGTGAGGGCTGAAAGGAGGTCACAGGGGACTGGCTCTAACCAGGAACCTTGATACAACCATTCCTTATAAATCAGGAACCATAACTTCTCTGGATAAATAAAGTCTCAATTATAGGAGCATTAATTGGCATACATGATGACTACCAAGCATACCTATCTCATCTGCAACATGATGCCTCCGAGAACACAACTCTTGAGACACAAACCGTAGATGATTCAGTTATGAATATAATGCATAGCATAAACAAAGCATAACTATCAATCACATGCATAAATCGTCAGTGCTGCAATCAGACCCATCGGCGCACCCCGGTCTGAAACATTATTTCCGCTGCGGGCGTACATGCGACCACTATCTTATCTACCAGACTACCACATACAGTTCCTCCCTTGACTTACTCCTCTCTTCCATAACCATTGTCCATAACCATTGTCCTCCTCAAAGACAATAACCGTTCTCCTCAAACGTTACCCCGTGACCTCATCAGCCAATGTAATTACCTCATCAAAACTCAATTGTGGATCTCCGCCCTTTCTCGACATGTTCCGAGTCTTTTCCGCGTCCCATGACCTTTGATCCCCTCTCGACATCATGGAAGAGCAACTCATCATGGCGGACCAAGAGTGGGAGGAGACCTATAGGGCCATTTCCAGGTCACTAGGTACAAGTCCTGATACAAGTGCCGACTTTTCACTGCCTCTTCTCGACGTTGGTCTGCCAGAGTATGGCCAGGAAGAGACAGTCTCTCCCAGCATACTCCAAACGTCGACTGCGCCACCAAAGATTGGCAATCGCTTCTCCTCAGAGGCTGTCAAGATCTTGAGAAATTGGTTTGCAAGTCATGAGCGTCATCCTTATCCCACGGTTGAAGATATCCAGAATCTACAGAATCAGACCGGTCTAGGTCGTCAGCAGATTACAAACTGGTTTGCAAACACCAGACGGAGAGCCAAGGCTCATCTTTCAAGGCCTGCATCTCCAATGTTTCGGAATGATGAAGAAGGACATTCTTCAGGACATCAGACACCTATCGATACACCTCGTCGACGACCAACGCCAGCACCATTCGAGCATATGAATCCTCTACAACGATGGGAGAATTCACCACCCGAACACGAAGCAGCCACCGTTCACGATATCTCTCGCGCTGTCGCAGCCTTTTCTGGACGTCCACATGGTCGCATAAAGTCCCGAAGCAATGCTTCGTCTGTCAGCAGCACGGGAACGTCTGGTTCAAGTCGTGATTCTGGTTCCTGCAGTTCGGCTCACTCTCATCCATCGCGTCAATCCTCTACGTCCTTCGACTTATTCCAGAGACGCCACAGTCGACGGCGAAGAGCCAGGATAAGACGTCAAGAAGTCAGGACAAATCTTTTGCAGGCTCAGAACACATATCAGTGTACCTTTTGCACCGAAACCTTCAAGACAAAGTACGACTGGCAGCGGCATGAAAAGTCTCTGCATCTGTCTCTAGAGAACTGGGTCTGCTCTCCAAAAGGCCCAACAGCGATTCATCCTGAGGAAGGGCTGCTATGCGTGTTTTGTGGCATCAAAAACCCAGACAAGACTCATCTGGACGGACACAACCAAAGCGCCTGCATTGAACGACCAATTGAGGAGCGAACATATCATCGAAAGGATCATCTTCAGCAACATTTGAGACTAGTCCATGCATCCAAGTTTCTAAAATGGCCAATGGACGAGTGGAAAGTCATGACACAAGAGATTCGCTCTCGCTGTGGCTTCTGTGGGATCAATCTCATGACATGGGCCAGCCGAGTTGATCATTTAGCAGACCATTTCAAGGCCGGAAGCACAATGGAGCACTGGAAGGGAGATTGGGGGTTTGATACCAAGATTATTGACAGGATCGACAACGCGATGCCTCCATGTAAGTCGTCTTCATGTGGACACCTCGCTTGCTTCCTCCGTCCATGCTGACCATCAGACCTTATTCACCATGAACGGAACTCTCCGCTTCCGTTTGCTGCAACAAAGGGACCAGCAGATACGCCAACAAGTGCCTACGAGTTGATCAAGCTTGAATTGGAGTATTACATGCGCAACACGTTTCACGCATTCGGCAGTCTACCTCAAGACCCAGAGCTTCACTTTGAAGGATGTTCAGTCATTCTCGGCGCAGAAATCATCTCTCCAAACCCAGCTTCTTCTGCTCCGTCGTGGTTATGGGATATATTCATGTCCTGCACAGAAATCGCCAACCAAGCAAGGCTACGACCGACGAAACAGCTTGCAGAATCACGACTCAGTCAGCTCAAGATCAACGGAAAAGGCAACATCTTTGAGAATTGCGAACTCGAGGCTGCGCTACGTCAGTATATGGCAGCCCATGCAGCTGTAGGACACTTTCCATCCGATTCAGAGCTACAACAAGAGGCTTGCAACACCCTTAATCGCATTGAGAGTTCATCTCCCAATCCTTCGAGGCGGTTCCTGGACTTTTTGATGAGACTGGTCTGGAGTTCCACTACTTGGCTGTTACCTCTACGGCAGCGAGCCCCTGTCGTTGCTTCGCCACCTCTAAATGATCAGGCTCTTTTATGGCCACAGAATCAAGCCCTCGACAATGTCAACGGTGCTGTCCTAGGGGACATGAACGTGGATCTTCAAAACCTCAGCAATTCATGGATGCCCCTGACAGAAACAGACATGGCTCTTGAGAACCGATCCCTGTCTCCTGGTATATCAGAAGGCATCCCAAACATGACGTCTCCTTTGATCAACCAGGAGATGCCGTCACACGACTCTCTTGACAGGGCTCTTCTTCGTGACAAGGTCCGAACAGCCACTCCATTCTTTATCAATGACAACAACAGTTATCGCCGACTGAAGAGAGAACTGTCGAGATTCGTCATCACTACAATGTCACAAAACAACCCCAACAGACACATTCCGAGTGACGACGAGTTGAAATACCAAGCACGCTGGATCTTATACGACGAGTAAGTTTCCTGAAGCAGTCTATGTCCAGGCTAACAGTTCAGTGACGATCCATGGAACCAAACTCCGGTCGATAACGCAGAATGGCTACGAGAGTTTAAACGAGATGTTGGAATACCAGACGGACAACTATCAACTGGTTCATAGACTAAATAGACACGGGACAAGATCCTAGGTTCCTCTTGACAGGCTCGTTCTCAATGGCAATGTCAAAGTCAAAAATATCCATCGGTATACCCAGAGTTGTGCAGACATTTGGAATGTCGACAATCCCAGCAATCGTGCCTCTGACAGGTGCACTAGACAAGAGGAGGTAGATTTGTTCTCCAGAGTAGCCTAAACAGTCAGCATAGTCTGTAATCTGGGAGAAACACTTACCATATTGCTTGAGATACTCAATTGCTCGAAGACAAGACTGTCTATATGCCACAGTTGCATCCATAAAGTGCTGCTTCCCTTGTTCATCGACAGAGAATCCCTCAAAGATGAGGTATCGGGATGGTCCGTATGAAGGTCCCATGTCTCCTGGCTTGAAAACTGGACTTTTGAGTCCTCTCGTCTTCATGCCGTTTTTGATGAGATCAAACTTGATGGTAATGATGCCGGCCTAAAACGTTAGAAAAGTCTCAAAGAGTGAGGAGACTTACCATTTCAATAGCACCGCAGAAGCTAATCTCCCCGTCTCCCTGGCTAAAGTGAAGGTCGCCCACAGAAAACTTGGCTCCGGCAACGTGAACAGGCAGATACGTCGTAGAACCTCGCGAGATGTTGTTGATGTCGCAATTTCCACCATGCTCAGGCCGTCCAGGAATCGTACGAGCTCCCTCTCGAGCGATCTTCTCATACACATCACCACTAGCCTGTCCAGCGTGTGCATTCTGTGCATTTGGAGGCTGTGCAACCACCTTGTTGGGATGCGAATGAGCCATGGACGACACCAGATCAGCCTCTCGACGATTCCATTCTGCCAAAACTTCGGCAGATGGAGCACATCCCAAAATTCCAGGATGAATCAGCCCGGCAAAGCGGACCCCTGGAATGTGTCTGCTCGTACAGTAGACGCCGTCAAAGTCCCAGATAGCCTTGGAAGCATTGGGATAGTGCTCTTCCAAGAAACCACCACCGTTGTTCTTTGCAAACACTCCAGTAAAACCCCAAGGCGAGTGATCAAAGGGTTGGACATCCGTGATGTTGACAACCAACAAATCTCCAGGCTCACTGCCCTTGATATCAAACGGACCAGTGAGGTAATGGATCTTTGTCAGATCAACGTCACGTACGTCATCTGCGCTGTCATTGTTCTGTATCTGGCCTCCAGTCCAGTCCAGACACTCAATTCTGACAGTCTCTCCAGGCTCAACAACGCCAATGCTTGGCACTTAAATGTCAGCAATGCCTCTGCTCAGGGCGATTCATACCTTCTGGATGCCATCGATTGTGCAGATAGGGCTGCTCCGAGGCAGGACGGTCAAAGGAAACAGACTGAGCAGTACGGATCTTGCGAGACATGATGGCTTGAGTTGTGTCTGTCGAGGACCTAATGACTCTCTTTTATCTTGACATCTCAATCCCCCTCTTGATAAGCGCTGCAGGCCGTCGTGTGACTGTCCAGATAAAGAAGGTCTGCCAGGGGTGAATGCATCAAGATGATTAGCCCGCATCAAAGCGCCAGATACTACGTGCCGCAAGATGCCGATACAACCCCGACCCCGCGTTTCCATTGACGTGACAGACTTAAAGATTGCCCGTATCTCAGTGTAATTGGGTTGGTATCATCAATCATCAACATGGAGGGCATCAAGACTTTTTCTCTGGGAGATTTTGAGCTCCAGAATGGAGTCCTCCCAAATGCTTGGATCGCTTACAAGACGTTTGGCGATCCCTCTTTGCCTGCTGTTCTTTATCCTTCATGGTTCTCTGGAGCTATCTACGACAATGAATGGCTTATTGGAGACGACAAGACGTTGAATCCAGCCAAATACTTCATCATCATTCCAGCTCTGTTTGGAAACGGCCAATCCACAAGCCCATCCAACTCGGACATTAGTCCATTCCCTCAGGTCTCTTTCTACGACAATGTACGAGCTCAACATCAGCTTGTTACAAAGGGACTCGGCATCAAACACCTTCATGCGGTCTTGGGATGGTCCATGGGAGCTGCTCAGTCTTTCCAATGGGCCACACAGTTCCCCGACTTTATGAACGTTGTTGTTCCCTTTTGCGGGTCAGCCAGGACATCCTTGCACAATCAGGTCTTTCTTGAAGGTGTCAAGTCGGCACTCTTGGCTGCAAAGGGTACCTGTTCAGCTGGCAGTTGCAAGGACCGGCTTGAAGGGTCACACTTGTCGAGAGTATGGACCGACAAGGAGAAAGAGGTTGGTCTGAAAGCATTTGGCCGAGGGTACGCTGGCTGGGGTTTCTCTCAGGCTTTCTACCGTCATGAACTCTTCAAGAAGCACTACAATGCTCCCGATCTTGAAACATTCATGAGAGAATTCTGGGAGAAATGGGCCCTCAGCAAAGACCCCGAGAATCTCCTCGTCATGCTGCAAACTTGGCAGAGCGGAGACGTCAGCAAGCAAGAGCCATACAACGGCGACTTCGAAAAAGCAATGGCCAGCATCAAGGCAAACTCTGTTCTCCCAAGCAAGACGGACCTCTACTTTCCGTAAGTAATACCCCCACGCAAGACAAAGCTAAAAATCGTCCGAGAGACTCGAGTATGAGGTTGCCTGCATGAATCCCGAGATTGCAGAGCTCGACGTTTATCCGTCTATCTGGGGGCATTGGGCTGGAGGACCTCCAGGGAACATGGAGGATGTCAAGTGGCTTGACGAGAGATTGAGGAGAGTGTTTGGTGATTCTGTGGAAGGTCTAAGCGAGGCAACCGCCCGGGTTCAGATTTGATGTCAGATAGTTGATGTGATAGTTGAAGCATTATCAATTCGTTAGTCTCGGAATCCTTCGGTCTCGGCATCAATTGCCAATCGCCCCCGCACTTCCAGGGGTGTTATCTATCAACATGTTCATGTTCTCGCAAGGCGTAGACCCTGCATCAGATCAATCTACATTAACCACCCGATAATTGGACAACTTGACCAGATACAGCAGGTCGAGATAGGGCGTCTCCAACATGTCGATTTAAGGCGGAGCTACTGTAGCTTGTCGAGCAAGGGCGGATGTCAAGAAAAGGCGGAGTACCCCACACACCACCACCATCAAGAACAAACAATCAAGGCGGTGTGATTGGTCACCTGGTTATCTAGATGGTGGCTGTTGCTCTCGTGACACTTGAGATCTTTCTCTGTACGCAATGATGAGAGCATTGGTTTGGACACGGTGTAACAGGTTGACTTTGACGGTAGTTACACAAAACGACTTGCCATGATAATACAATGAATACTCTAATTCAACGACCATAATTACTGAGATAATACAGAATACTACAGACCCATCCAATGCCCAGATACGCGGGGAACCGTTGACACGGACCTGCTCGGCACTTCAGACCCATCATGCACAAGACCACGGTCCACCTAGACTATTTCTAATAGTAATTCCAGGATTGGACATGCAGTTGTCACATTGTCCTTCAGGGTATCTTCGGGTACGCTCAAGGCCGGAACTCTAGGTCAAGTCGAGGCCGGAAGGGTTCCGGCCATTGTCTATATAGACAAAGTTTCCCGCTCACTCTAAACACATCATCAGTAACAGCAACACCAACAAAATGGCAGCAGTCAACACCCTCTTCCCCTACCTCCGCAAGGATCCCTCAGAGTTGCCCGCGGGCGAGGATCCTTTCACAATCACTACCCGCATGGGTTATCTCCCTTTTGCTCTTCCCCTCAAGAGACTTCCCTCTCAGTTCGATGCCCTCTACAACATCCTCAATGACATGCCCATTCTCAAGGAAGATGGTGCTCCTGGTTTGCTGGCTACCTTTGAGCTTGGCCCTCTCATCGACAACGGGGCTATCCCTGATCTGACTGACGAGATTGACAAGCTCGTCATTCCTGGTACAGACAAGCGGGATATGGCTGCCATTACTGCTGCCTTCCGCGACTACAGCTTCGTCGCTTCATCATACCTCCTTGAACCATGCTGGGAGACATACTCTGCTGACCGTAACAATGGTTATGGTCTTGGCCGGAGGGTACTTCCCAAGTGCATCGCTGGACCTCTTGTCAAGTGTGCCGAAATGTGAGTACACCTTCTTTGTTCTTTGATGCCACGCTAACAAATCAGTCTTGATATCCCCGCATTCATGTCGTATGCTGCTTCATACGCCCTGTACAACTACTGGCTGGTTCATCCTGAGCAGGGCCATGACGACTACGACAACATCCGCCTTGTCCGAGCCTTTGAGAAGGGTCTTGACCCCAAGTCCTCAGAGGCTGGCTTCATTCTCACTCACATCCACATGGTTGCTCAGACTGGTGGACTGATTGAAGGCGCTGTCGACCTCTTGGAAGCTGTCGAGAAGGAGCCCAAGGACGGCAGCAAAGACCCCAAGACTATCACCGCTGCCAAGGCTAGTCTTGAACTCATCCTCAACGCCATGCAAATCATCGAGGCCAACATGGAGGGCATGTGGACTCAGTCTCTTCCCAAAGACTACATGACCTACCGAACATTCATCTACGGAATCACCAACCAGTCCATGTTCCCCAAGGGTGTTATCTACGAGGGTCAGTACGATAACAAGCCCCAGTTCTTCCGTGGAGAATCTGGAGCCAACGATGCCATTATTCCCCTTCTGGATCACATCTGCGAGATCCCCATGCCCAAGAACCCTCTTACCGATATTCTGATTGAGTTCCGAGAGTATCGCCCAAAGCCTCACCGGGCATTCCTCAAGTACGTCCGCGAGACTGCTTCTGAGCTTGGTGTGCGCAGATTCATGACCGAATCTGGAGATTTGAGTCTGGTCGTTTTGTATCTTCGCGTTCTCGACCATGTCCGAAGCTTCCGATGGAGGCACTGGATGTTTACTCGCGAGTACATCATCAAGCACACTCTTCATCCCACAGCCACAGGAGGAAGCCCAATTATCACTTGGCTTCCAAACCAGCTCGGTGCAGTCATGGATCTGATGGAGGAGGTTGCAAAGGGATCTGGTCTGTGGGCAGTCTTGGAAGAAGGGGTGTGGAACGGAGGTGGATCATTGTCTGAGGAAGACTTTATCCTTGTCAAGAAGATCATGGACAATGTGGTTACCAAGAAGGCTCAGTTGAAGAAGGAGGTGGCCAAGTATTGCCAGGACCGAGGAGTAGAGTCGACTGCTTAGTGTTAGGTGGACTGTCAATGTTACTGCTGGAATGCGTTGCTATGTTACATGAGCTGCTGTGCATCTGCCGATTACTCGTTCCTGTACCCCTGCATTTACATGCCGTGACCCATGTCCATCACAATCTCCGCTCCAATCGCGAGACATTTTAAAGGATCGTCAGCAAATTGTCATTGGGTGGCTTCAAATGACGTAAAGACACATGAGCTGTGGGTTCGGCAAGATCAGTGGCAACGCCGCAACGGACACGCCGGCCGGTCACGGAGTTACAGTCACGGAGTTACAGCCACGAAGTCAGTCACAGAGTCATTCACAGTTGTAGTCAATAAATGCATCAATTATGTACGCTAAACAAATTGGTATCATCGCTTAAGCAAGAGGAGCACATGTAAAAGCTCCACGGACATCGCCGTTACGGAACTTGATGATCTGGTCTGGTTAGCGGGGTCACTGTGAATGAGAGACAAGGAACTTACAATGTCGTCAATGCTGGCATAGGTGCCGCCGACAAGAACAATCATGCCAATGATGAAAATGACTCCATTGGCAATGCTCAGAGGAAGGTTGGCCTTGGAGTACCAAGGTCCCTTGCGGATAAGCATGAACCACATGATGGCGGGGAAGTAAAAGGTGAAGCCCGAGATGAAGAGCGACGAGGAGATGGACAGAAGATCGTTGAAGAAGGGGATAGCCTCGGCAATGACCCAAGCAACGATCGTGATGATGGTGATCAGAACCAACCAAGTGATCCAACCCATCTTGGTGTTGATGAAGCGGATGACAGAGTCCTTGTACACACGGCCGTGGATATAACGGGCGACGACCGTGGTGTTGATGGAACCAGAGATAAAGATGACTGGGAGGGCGATACCAAAGGCAACCTTGGAGATGAGGCTACCAGCAGACAGAAGAGCAGGCGACTTGACCTCAGGGCCGACAAAGGCATACACGAGAGCGCCAGTAAGGGTATAAATGGCAATCTCAATAAGACCGAGAGCCCAGATGGACTTGACATAGTCGCGGGGAGTGTGCATCTCATCCATAAAGCTGAACTGGCAGACAGCAAAGGAGTAGGCAAAGACAATGTTGGTGATGGCAATGAAGGCCTCAGTGAAGCTCAGGTCATCCTTGGGCCAGGCAGACCAGGCGACGGAAGAGAGACCGCCGTCAGAGTCACCAGCCTTGATGCCAGTAGCGATAATGGTGATGCCGACAGCGAGGGCGATAGACACAAAGTCGATGTAACCAAGGATGGCAACCTCTGCAAAAGAAGGAGGGACAGCGACGATGAGGAGGATAATGGCAGACACAACACCAAACACCAAAGAGCAGGCGCCATTGTTAGAAATGTTGAGAAAGGCAATGGTTCCGGTGAGACAGTGAGAGCCGACGAGGAAGATGAGCTGAAGGGAGAACATGATACCGACGAGCTCATAGCCAAACCTTCCCATCATCAATCTGCCAGCATCGGCATAGTGAGAGACTTCAGGGAAGGCCAGCTTGACCTGACCGACGACGTAGGAGGTGTAGATGGCAACCAGACCAATACCGACGGTGAGGATGGTTCCGGCAACCATACCCAGGGTGGCAAAGGCAGAGGGAAGACTGAGACATCCGAGAGCAATGGCCTCGACGATGAGGACAACGGTCAAACGCTTCCATCCAAGACGGTGGAAGTGAGCGTTACCCTCGGCGGCCTTTTGCTTCTCCATGTCACGTCTCTCCTCAAACTCGGTCATCTCGCCAATGGCAGTGTTGTCAAACATGTCCGGGACAGGCTCATGCTTGGTGTCAGACTGCGCCTGGTTGGCAGAGGAGTTGATGTGATCAGCCATGTTGAAGGGATAAAGAGTAATGATGTGAGGATGAACAATGGCAAAGAGGAGGGGAAGAGAGGCGTTATGTAGGCGAGAGTTTGGCAGAGAGAATGAGAGGAGGACCCGAGAGTGACGCCGACAAGCAAAGCATCAGTGGGTCAATATGGTCCACCAAGAGCTGACAGTCTAGAAGGTGATGACGGACGACTACAAGATCCCTGAATCCCCTCAAGCTTACATACCCCAGACCCCAAACGGTCCCCACAGACTCTCGTCCGACACGATGATGCCCTCGCGGTGCCGGATCCCGACGTATCTGTGTGGTTGTCCGAAGGTCGAAGCACATCCAGGTGGATCACCATTTAGAGCCTGGATTCGCGTTACGTTATGCGGGACCGGCATTCCCAGCACAGAGCCTCAACTCGTCTTCTGCTTGGCTGCGGACGGGTTGCGATGTGTCACCGAAACCACCGAGGACGGGGCTTCACCACTCTCCACGGGCACGCCTGGGGAAGCCCGGCTGTGCGGCAAAATAGGGGAAACGAACGACTCGTACAGTGGGTTCCTCGTCCCCAGGTCTCCATACTCTTGTCTTGAGATTCTCCGCAGACATGAGAGATTGGGTTGAGGAGACGACTGGATCTTTTACGTACGAGCAACTGAGAGAATGCGGAGCGGACCATGTCGGGCATTTGGAGAGGAATTTCGGGGCCAAGACGGAGGGTACACGGAGGATGACCGGGAGAACCGGAGACGTGCGTCCGATTCTTGGAGGGCCAAGACGGACCTGCGACCGCTCTCTACAGTAGTCCTCCGAAAATTTTTTACCGGACAGCCCGATGTTCTTGGTATCTCTCCGGCCAAGGGCTCGAATTGTTCTGGAAGCAGCGCTAGGGGGTGGGTACGGGGACAGTGGGACAAGGGGTGGTTATCTCTGGTTAGCGCATTGACAGTAAGCAGAGAGCAGAATCTTGCAAGGACTGGGTGGCGAGAGTATCTTGGCTGTGTTTGTTCTGTGACTACAATACTGGACAGCCAAGAACAGCGAGGCAGCTAGATAATGATTCGGCAGATGGTACGATGCATACTCTCTCACAGACGCAAACCTTGCACCTTACGGAGTAACGTACAGCTTGCAGCATTACTCGTCGCTGCGCCTGGAGTGGTACCTGAGCCACTTGCGTAAACTGCGCGTTTTGCAGGGGTTACAGTGGTGACTACTCACGATCCGCGCAATAAACATAAGGTAATAGCCGGGTTTACGGTTCCGCAATTGCTACTCTAGCTGCCGTCGGTCGCGCACCGAGGCTTCCAGAAGGCGTCGCACTGCAGCATCTCATGCATACAGGCTGTTTGAGGCTGTCGGTGGTTCGGCATCCGCTGCAACCGGCCTTACTGCGTATCTTTACCTGGTGGAGGCCTATGGAGAGTGCCCCAGGCCTTGATATCCGTCATCGAAACGCTTCCAGTTGGTCAAGCCTCTCGTATTGGCCAGACGACCCTGTGGAGTAGAGTTTACCCACCCACCATCGATCTGTGATACCATGTAATTTCTAATGGAATTGTATGAGTCGAGACACGGCTGACCCCGACTTGTTGGGTGTTTCAACACAAGGGATCCCAGCGTTGGTCGTCATGTGCAGAGTTTGTAGATGCCCAATTGAGTCCCTGCAAACTATATTTCTCACTACTAAATCTCTTACATGTGCTCTGTGCTTGTCTAGGTTCCCCTCTCTTGTGAGCTGCCTAATCTGGAGCATCTCTTGGCGAGCGTCGGAGATGACCTGCATGCCCGTGCAGGTTCCGGCAAGGTGAGAGTATTCATCTTGGCGATGAGTTGATCTCGATTGGCTGTGTAACAGGAGATACAGGATAGTGCTGGATAGTGTCTGCCTGGATAGCCCAGCTCGCCTATTCTGCTACTCTTCTATCGTCTAGCGTGGCCAGGTTGCGATAAAAATTCTCCGATGCTGTTATCGCCAAACTTCAGGTTCAACGTCACATGTTTGACATAGCCACGTTTACGCTCCCAGAGTTACAACGTTTCTTGGGTGCTCAAAATTACTTTGGCCCGTTCATTTACCATGTGGTCTGACTTCAAGGGCCCATATCGCTTGTATTTCGGTCAGGGTTTCTGTCCATTGAACAAATCAGCCGTCGACTCCCTGCTACCGGGTAGTCCTGTCGAACCTCCACTACTCACGAAGATGGATTATTCGTGGATAGCAACGTCCATTCAAATCCTCCAATCCCTGAATTCTCGCAAAACGACAGCTTCTATCGCAAAACACCAACGGGTACCAGCACAAATCACGTCCCACCCTACACCTCACCTCCACGACGTCGAAATAGACATCAACTCCCTGCAGCTCTCCACTCAGTCCCATTTTCACTTGGCATTATTCACAATCTCTAAAGATTCACCTAGGTTCATGCGGAGATCGACTAATCTGGGGTAACAGATAATTCTCATTACTATTAATAACAAACCAATCAACTTTTCTACAAATGAATGCTCCCTGGTATCTTGAATCCATCGTAACTCGTTCTGTAGTCAAACCCAAGCGCCTGTAATGATGCAAATATCAGAATAGACTCAGTCCATCACCACCTGCACCGGAACTGTCAGTTCCACCTTGGTGTCGCCATCCAGAACCAGTCGAGCCGTGTAAACTCTAGCGATAATGCACGAGTGAAACGTAGGGATAAACATCTTGTCTGCTGTTGGCAGCTTGAATGGAACCTGAATGGTTGCGGTGTGAAAGATTGGCGACCCCTTATCAGATTGCTCCATGTCGACATTCTGCGTCCACTCCACGCTTGTGTTTGTCTTTCGCAGAGATACAGATGCAGGATATGCAAAGTTGTCGGTCTGTCCGCCTAGGTTTGGTAGACGGGTCATCGGTTGATCGCGGAACCAGGTGTGCGCTTGGATCTTGATAGAGGCTGAAGTGAACTGCGGGGGAATGACATCGGCTGCGGATGGTTCAAATGTGAGGCTGACGGGAATCGTAGATGGGCTGGCTTCGTGGCCTTCCTTGCTGAGGTGGATGGCACCAGGCTCGGCAGCCACAGCAGAGATGCGTCCTTGGACAGCCGAAAACATGTTCTTGCGGACATTCTTTGTTCGCTCAAGAGCATACAAGTCGTCGCTCTTGGTGATGCTCAAGGGTGGCTCCTCAAAAGTCGAAGGCATCACATTGATGGGATGCGAGCTCTCAGAAATAACCACAGGACCCTGCTTGGAGTTTTTCAGAACGCAAGCCCTGATGCTGTAGCTTATGCGCGCCATATCCGGAGCCAGGTCGTCCTTCTCCCAGCCTCCAACAGTTGGGGGCAAACACATGTGCTTCTCCCAGACATAATCCGACTCGACCCTGTGGATGCAGGCCTGCGAAGTAAGGTGGGCGGGAATGTTAAAGTTAAAGGCAAAAGTGTAACCCTTGCCAGCCTCAAAGACGTGGTTCGCTGGGTACTCGTCGTCATCAATGGGCATCTCCAACCGGAGGAACCGATGAGTCGTCAAGTGTGTGATATCGGGACCATCGCGGCGAGTCTCTCCTGATCCAACGAGAGAGATGTCGACTCTGTCGAATTGCATGTTCCTCGAGGGCGAGATGGTGACGTTTCCAGAGACCTCAGAGTCGGTGGTGTAGACCTTGGAGTTAAAGTGGCCATTGAGAGAGACGTTGACCTCGGTCTTTTTGGCCCGGGCACGCAAGATCGAGGCCAAAGCATTCGAAGCCATTCCCCAAGGGTGAGAAGTTCCACCGCGCTGGATGCCAATGTGGTTATACTCTGGCGGCGTCATGGGCAGCTTTGTCTGGGAGTCGACAAAGGTCGGGAGGGACTTTTCAGCGATCATGGTGACGATAAGCTTCTGTGTACCTGTGATAACTGTGATGAATGAAGTTGATCAGGAGAATCAGGCAGAACAACAGCAGCTCTTATTATACTCTGTTGACTTGTCAACTTGTGCGCCCTGTTGTGACGCGACCCATCACGACCCATCGCATGGTTGACCCACGGGTTGACAAGTTGTAGGGCGCATGGTGACATCGGACCCCGGGAGTCATCATCGGGAGCGAATCGCAGGAAATTGATGGAGGTGGCTTACAGGTGAGATCTAGCTCTGTAAGCACCGTTAACCCGGCTTACTGGTGGCTTTTGTCCGGGGAAAATAGCATCAAAGACCATGTTTTTGACCCCGAATTCTCCAAGTCCTCCGCAGTCCCACTGTAAATATACATGTAAATATGGCGGGTCTTCGTGGATCTGCTACTTAATTTGTACGTAAAAGTCGGGTGAGGCTCAACAAGAAGACATTAAGCATGCCTTGATCTCTTGGGACATTTACCTCTCCTTCACTTCGTCTCGATATTCTCACTCAATTCCCCTCTGACCTCATTTCTTTCATCAGCCTCAAACCATCGTCTAGCGCATTTGTCAGATCATCGCTTACACGATCCGACTTCGGCTCCTAAAGGGCGACATTGACACCTGAGTCACCTGGCACGAATAGAACCTGGATAGAGCAAGCCACAATGAGTCGAATGAACCCTTGGAGAACCTCGTGGGGGAAATGTCCATTATTAATCCACTGAGAGCACGCCCTTCATGTCGTTGGCGCCCTTGTCAAATTTTCTAGGTCAAGTGTCAACGCCTTTTTGCTCAGCTGGTCCATGCCCCACACACCAGATTGATTGATAACGTGTTTTTGAGCATGTCAATTGTGAGATGCAAAGATATTTGACGTGATGGGTGTTGTTATTGTCGTATTAATTGACGGCAGTTGGCGACAGGGAAGGGATCGCGATCAGATCATGCAATGTTGACCCTGTATTTTATGCTGCTGCTTATGACGATTTATGAGTCTATCAAGGTGCCATAATTATGAAGAAAATGAAGAAAGAAATTTCTTATCTAATCTTATCTTATCGTAAAAGTTTGCCCCGCGTCACCACAAAAAATATCACCAAACTACGCTGCCTTGAGGAACAGCAACACCATCAAATCCATCATGGCTTCCTCAGAAGAGCTGAAGCCCATTCACAGCCTGGTACTTGATACCGGTCCTCTGATCAAGAACGATCCTCCTGCGAATACCCTCCGCGCCAAGGCCGAGCAGCTCTACACCCTCCCCTGCATCATCTCCGAAATCAAGGATGCCGCCACACGGTCCCGGGTAGAGACGACTCTACTGCCTTTTGTTACCCTGCGATCGCCCAAGCCAGAGAGTGTCAAGGTTATCCGTGAATTTGCGCGAAAAACAGGAGATTTGGCTGTTCTGAGCAAGCCTGATATTGAGGTGTTGGCTCTAGGGTATGAGCTGGAGATCGAGCGAAATGGAGGAGACTGGAGATTGAGGAGTGAGCCCGGACAGAAGGGGATGAATGGGAGGCCACCAAACAAGTTGGTCGAGGGAGACAAGGAGGAGGCTAAGGAATCCGAAGCGACACTGGAGAGCGAAGTCGAAAAGCTGAATCTCGAGCAACAAACGGCCGAAGAAAAGTCAGAGGAGAAGTCAGAGACTACGCCTGCGACCGAGCCAGAGGTTGAGAAGCAGCCAGAAGCGACTGAGCAGCAGCCCGATGCTGAGAAGCAAGAGACCGCGAAGCAGTCCGAGCCAGTTGAGCAACGGACAGAGGCCGACAAGCAAGAGTCCGAGCAACAGCCAGCTGAAGACACACAACCCTCCGAAGACGATTCCGACGCCTCCGACGACGAAGGCGGTTGGATCACTCCCTCCAACCTCAAGAAAAAACAAGCCGCAACCTCTGGTTCTACCCCCTCTGCCCCCGTCCAAAAGACCCTCCAGGCCGCCGTCCTCACCTCCGACTACGCCATGCAAAACGTCGCCCTCCGCATGGGCCTTAACCTCGTCGCACCCTCGCTCGCCCGCATCACCCACCTCAAGAACTGGGTCCTCCGCTGCCACGGCTGCTTCAAGATCACAAAGGACATGTCCCGCCAGTTCTGTCCCTCTTGCGGACAGCCTACGCTCATGCGTGCTAGCTGCTCTACAGATCAGTTCGGCAACTTTACAATCCACCTCAAGAAGAACTTCCAGTGGAACAACCGTGGCAACGTCTACAGTGTTCCCAAGCCCGTCCACGGCTCTGCAAACGGTCGTCTACCAAAGAACGCAGGAGGAAAAAACAACTGGGGTAACAATCTCATCCTTTCAGAGGATCAAAAGGAGTTTGCAAGGGCGTCGGATGATCAGCGTCGCCAGCGAAAGAAGGACATTATGGACCAGGATTATCTCCCTGACCTCCTGAGCGGTCACAGATCTGGAGGAAACGGCAAGATTCGCGTGGGAGCAGGACGCAACGTAAACTCGAAGCGAAAGCACTAGAATTGAATTGAATGAATCAAGTATAACTCGATCGCGTCTATTGTAGGACTCGGCCGCTCTCCATTGTCGTCTAGAGGCGCACTCAACTCGCACTTTTGTCCCAAACGCCGTACCGTAACGCCATGCCGTTGTCTATTCCTCCTCTGCAGGTTGTTAGCTAGGTTACAACCCATGAGACTTCTGGTACTCACTCTGCTGGGTCAGGAGGAGCTCGAATCGCCGCTTGAGGGTGACGCGCTGTCGCGACCACTTGTCGTCGGGGGAGAAGCGCGCAGGGTGCGCAGACTTGGTGACCTGGCCGTGGGCAACCTTCTTGAGGGTGTAAAGACGGTTGCCGTTGGCGTCGAGGGTGTACATGAGATGCATTTTGGCGGTTGTTATGAATTGGCTGTGGTGTTGCTGTTTGCTGGTGCAGGCTGAAGAATTGTAGAAAATTTTGGCTTGGAGCTGTGGTCACGTGCAAGGCTGAGCTCGGACCAGCGGTCAAGACGTTGCGAGGAGGGTCATCATAAAAAGCATCAAAATAGCACCAGAAATGCAGTTAAAATACGGTTAAAATGCAGTGTAATTCGACCTCAATTGAGTCACATGATGTTGCGATTCCCTTGACTTTATTGTATTCATTCACACAATTGATTCACGTAGCACAGGCGTCGTATCGGGCGCAGCAGTCAAAACAATACATTCATACTATCAAGGTGCAAGGTCCAATCCAAGGCAATCCCAGCCAATCCAAGCCGATAAGGGACGTATAAAGTTGGTTATAAACAGTACAAAAACACAAACATTTACTTGAGAGTAGGGCTGGCAGGCTCGCCAACGCGTGCATTCTTGGTGCCGGCCCATCCCTCCCGTTCGTAGAAGCGAAAGACGAGATCGTAGTCCTCAAAGTCGTGGACAATACGATCAATGCGTCGGTATCCCCGGACAGGATCAACCAGACGGTTGGCTGCCCACCCCTTGGTGTCATCGTCACCCATACCATAAGGGTTGTGAGCCTGAGCCTTGGCCTCAAACAGGGTCACGCTGAAGCGACCAGGCTTGAAAATGTTGACAACCTGCTCAATAATCTCGGTCGTGGTTCGCCCGCTCTGACCACCAGGGACGTTGGTCTCGAACGAGGCAAAAGAGCAGTGAGGCTCAGGGGTGACGTGGACGGTAAAGTAATGCTCAGACTTGGCCCCTTCAGCCTGAGGAGGAACAACTCCGTTGGCAGAAAAGCCACAAGGGCTGAAGAGGTAGGCATCGACACGCGCGTCAGGGTAGTCGGTGGTCGGGTAGACACTGGAGAGGCCGCAGCTCTCCGACACGACAGTTCCCAGAGCGTGGCCCTCGGTTGTCAGAGCCTCGGTAGAGTCGAGCATGGGTTCCTCATCCCCGTTGCAGAAGACGTCCACTTCGTCAACTGGATCAAGCCCGCCCAGGCTGTTGATGGCCTGTCTGCGGGCATCCTGGGCCTCTGCAGCTAACTTGTCGCTAGCGACCGCACTCGCGTGCGACAAGTAAAACTGCTTGGCATTCTCAGGATCGAGGTCCGTCATGAGGATTTCGAGCGTCTCGTCGTGATGACCGCTGGGGCCAGTACCAAACGATGTCCCGACGGGGATCTTGGCCAGAGGACCATTGACCTCGGACTCGGGGGTCCTTGGGGGAGTCAAGGCCTGCTGGTTCGGAGACGTGAGGTACAGGTACCAGTGGTCACCGTTCATCTTGCCCACCATATAGGCACTTCCACCGTCAAACATGTCGTCGAGGTACTTGACCTCTTGCTTCCAGCTGCGATGGGGTCCCTGCTGCTTCTCGGGGAACAAAAAGTTCTTGCGACTGTAAAAGACGCGGTAGGGAGTGGCAGCAGCACGGATATCGTTGACAGAGTTGGCATTGTGGAACGGGAACCCATACTTGGCCGCAATGTGAAGCATGCGCTGGAGTCCCAGGAGAAGAGTCGTGGTGCCGCATGTCTTGAGAATGATCTTGTGAGGAAAGACAAACATGCTAGACTCGGACAAGAGATAGGCATCCATGTTGTCAGAGTCGAGCACAGAGAGAACCTTGCAGTTGACCATGTCGAGCATTGGGACCCAGGTATCCGCAGGAACAGCCTTTAGGCCATTGGCAGGAGCAGTTGGGGGTAGAGAAGTCGGGCTGGGGGCGAACCAGACTTCAAGAAGCTTCTCGGGGCCCTCGAAAGCATTGGTCGAGTCGAGGTCGGCGGCCACATCATGGTTGATGGTCAGATGGGGAGTGGCCGAGGCCGGCGAGAAGGTACAGTTGTTGGGAACCGAAGAGGGAAACATCCTGTGGACTGGATGAACTCAAGGTACCGATTGTTCTTTGCCCAGATGGCAGAGTCCGCGGAGCACTAGCTGCCGCTCAAACAGACTATGCGGCGTCTGTTTGAGAGAGTAGGCCCACAGGTACGGGGACTTGTCAGATGCTGGCGGAGCCAGCAGCAATCGGTCGAGTTATGGGTAGGCTAACGTCTCTCGAGGGGACGTTAAGGAGGGCGGAAGCAAACGGTGTGGTGGAAGTTTTGTGACGGAATGGTGAGTGTGGGATGCGACTCGGTCGGATCGAATCGAGTTTGAGATGTCGACGTTTGTCGACTACTATGTCTGTAGTAGGGGGTGCTATCGGGGCCTGGAGAGTCGTTAGAAAAGTCATCATCATGATCTTGGAGAACCTACTTGGAAGGTCGCGAGAAGAGGAAGCGCAGAAGATCCGTCGGCCGCATAGAAGCCCAGAGAAGAATACCGGAGAAGTGTTGTGACGGTCGATTACGGCCGTCAAGTGTCTTTTGGACTAAAGATTATATGCGTTTATTCGACATTGAAGTGTTGATGGTTGTGATGGAAGCAGGCGGTCGCGTGAGGTTTTGCTGAAGTGCTTGACGTGGAGAAATTGCCACAAGAGCACAAGAGTTCGAAGTTGACAGAGACAAGAGTCCAAATCTCGATGGAAGACAGAGTTTTGATGTATCAAGTCGGTGAGAGAATTTTGGGTCTTGATCGAGGGGCTGGTGGGTTGTTTTGTGAGGAAGCAAAATTTCAAGGTGTGCTAAGGTCTCCGGGAGGCGGTGCGTAGGTGGCCAGGGTCAAGGCTCGGTAAGTTGGCGCTGGAAGCAACTGCGGGAGGGTTCCCCGGGAGTCCCCGGGTTCCGGGGCTTCACTGGTGGCTGTGGTTGGACATTTTCAGTGGATGCTGCAGTGAATGGCTGTCGGCCTGACCATTACTGGCTCTTGTCTGGTGATGCCCAACCAGCCAGGTTTAAATCAGCCAGGTTTTCGACCTTGACCACCCACACTGTCTCTTTTCGTTCAGGGCTGGGCTTCCACGGCCGACTTTGACTGGCTTCTGTGAAAAAATCTGTGGGACAGGGCCAAATCCTTGCATTTGGCCACAATTTATTTCGTCATCTCTATTTCAGGTGCCGTCTCTATTGGCCTGAAGGCTCGTTCTCCGTCTCGGTGATGCTGCCGCCTGCCGCCTTGTACCTGACGCCGGGTTCCAGCAGAGAGGTACCGTGAACTCGTGTCGTTTCGGAACCAAATGTCGCGCATGCAGGTCGGAACGACGATGACCCCTTGATGATGTGTCCCAGACTCGCTTGCCGACCCGTAATATTGCTGACCTGGCGTGACAACATGCAGAGCGTGGTGCAAAACTGGCGACGGCCCGAGAAAGGGGCGTAGTTGTGGACCACCAGAGCATCCGTTGCTTGGCTGCTAGGGCATGACACATTGGATCCAGCTCAGGTCTGCGCGTTGCTGGCATTGGCCCTCACCTTGTCAGTGATTGCTTCGAAAACATGGAACAGTGAGCAATCCCGGTATTTATCAACCAAGCTCTCCCCTTCCCCCTGGGGAGTGGACAAGTCTTTTCCGTTGACCGTGGTCCCTGAGGGATATGTTGGTCGTCTTCCCTCCTCGACGAGTGTGATGAACTGAGCGTCCATGGGTACTGATCCTAGGAATGGAACGTTGAACTCTTCGGCCATGGATTTTCCGCCTCCCGATCCAAAGATGTCGGTGCATTCTGAGCAGTGTGGGCAGACGTAACCGCTCATGTTCTCGACGACTCCAAGGACACGGATGCCTGTCTTGGTGCAAAAGTTGAGTTCCTTGCGAACGTCTGCTGTAGCAACGGCCTGGGGAGTTGTCACGACGACTGCGCCCGCGACCTGACCTGGTCTGGCATCTCTCTGCAGTGTCTCGGCTAGCGAAATGTGTTCGTCGCTTGTTCCGGGCGGCGTGTCAATCAGTAGGTAGTCTGTCTCGTCCCATAACACGTCCTTGAGGAATTGTCGGATCATGGCTGTCTTCTTTGGGCCTCTCCAGACAACGGCATCGCCTCTCTTTGGGAGGAGAAACCCTAGACTCATGGCATGGAGACTGCCTAGACCCTTAGACTCGTCTGCTTCGTGCACAAGCACCGGAGCCCATCCACCCGGGACCTGTGTGACCTTGGATGCTTCAATAGACAGCATGCGGGGAATGGACGGGCCTGTGAGATCAACATCGAGGATGCCGACAGAGTGACCAGAAGAAGCGAGAGATAGAGCGAGCTGGGTAGTGACAGAGGACTTGCCGACTCCGCCCTTGCCCGAGAGGACCTAAATGGTCAGTGGAATGCGGCAGGTGTAGGGTAGAGACGCACCAGGACGATGTTCTTGACCTTGTCGAGGCTCATGATGATGTTTGAGGCAGACAAACGGCAGAGTCGCGATGCTGAGTCGAGATTTGATGGTGTTGATTAGAAAGCTGCTCTTTACTAAGCCTCGGGATGGATTGGCCGATCGGAGTACGGTGCGAATTCGGAGGGTGAGGGGGAGGGGTAACTGACGATGTCATAGTGGATGCAGGTACGGACCACAGTGTGTGCATACAGTACGCATAAAACCGCTTCAATGCATCTGCATTATCTGGTCACTTTATGTCTTATGCCTGCCACGAACTCTTGCATGGATTGTTGGTATTATTATCTTATTGACTGGGATGCTGTAGTTACACTTTGCTTATCTGCATAGAGCATCCCATAATCTCATCTCCCCGCATAGCTCACCTAATGTCATAGCTTACGGTATCACTTATCTCGTACTTCACATCAGCCTCAAAGCTCAGCCTGTCGCAAACGACTATTTACTAGGATAACGTATACTATGGGTATCTATCTAAAAGCACTTTTCCGTACCGACCAGTCCCAAGCCTGCCCGACCTCGGAGTGCCGCCTCCATCCAGGGCCCATGCCCATCCGCCGCCATGCCAGTGATGTCCCCCAAAGAGATAAGGAATACAGAATGAGAAGAGAAGAAAGCGCTGACCAAGGAAATGCCCATCTGACGAGTGCCCGTGGGCGATACAAAATACATGTGAACAGTTAAAAGAAATAGAGTGCCACCAGTGCCTCTCCAGCCTTGGCTGTACGCCTTGCTGGGCTCGGCTTGGTCACGTCGCGACGTTTGTGCTCATCGTGACTCTGTAGGCCTGACGAGCATGAGGTGCAACGAGTAAACTCGGATCCTCTCTCAGTCTGGGCTGTGCTGTGGTAACGCCACGAGTCGGTAGTTGTGTGTTCTGTCAATCTGTTGTCTGACGCTGAGGCTTCTAGGGGGTTTCCTTGCGGCAGCTCGGGGCCACCGAAGGTGCAACTGTAGCAGGAGAATCCATCAAGAATTGCACAGACTCTCGCTTGCAGATGATGATGGGTCGCTTCTCGGCGCAGTAGCCAAGAAGCTGTGCGTGCTCTGGGAGAGTCTCGGGAACAGAGTTGATGAAGCGGACAATTGGGCCGCCGTCAAACGTGAGCCCAACCACTTCTCCCTTGTAGTCGTTGTCCGAGTCAGATTCTTCATCGGGGTTGACCGAGATGGTGTTACTATCTGTGTTAGTTGAGCCTCGTATCGATGATCATGGTGCTTACGCTTGACTCATGGGAGGACCAATGTCAAAGTCCATCTTTTTGCGCTGAAGCTTCTTCTTAACACGCTTCTTGGTGCAATCGTGGAACAGGTGGAGGACACCGGCGATGACAAGCACCGGAGTACCGAGAGCAAGAGCCCATGGTCTGGATGGTTGGGTGGTTAGCTGGGTCAATCGGGATGCTTTTGAGTGACTTACGGATGGCGTCGGCCTCTAAGCGAGTGAGCAAGGGCAAGGATGATGCCCATCATGGCGATAAGAGATCCAACTTGGATCATTGTCCAGGTGGACCAGTAGAGGGAGATGAGATCTTCTCCATCACAGAACTGGAGAGCAAGGATGGAGTAGGCTTCCATGACGACGATGACGGTCGAGACCGAGACACAGCCAAGACACATAAAGATGGATTGTCGTAGACGTTTCGTTCGAAGTCCGGGGTTGTGGGCAAGTTTTTCGAGTGCTGCTTGACCTCTGCTACCTGTTAGAAAGATACAAACAATCAAACACAAGACATACCTGATGTAGGTCCATGATGCAACAAACAAGACCAAAAGATTGGACACAAACATGACCCAGTAGATAATCTTGAACTGCCATCTCACCATGTGCGAGGCGAACTGAGCATACTTCTCGCACAACTCCTGGTTAGGAGCCTCTCGTGTGAATAGGGAAGACATGGTTATCGATGATGAGTTGGATGGTCTGGCTGGACGGTCTGGACCGCATAGGGCGCATCCCCAGATCTAAATAGTTGGCGAGATGAAAGACATGGGGCAGTGCAAAGAACCTACAGTGAATCCATTGTACCATGGCGTACAGACCCCCGCCAGACGACACGCAATGCCGGTAGCATATGTCGTCGCCAAGAGCCCAAGGCGACGATCACCCTTGCGGTTTCGTCTTGGGCTCAGGGAGAAGTGGAACTTGGCGCTGATTGTGTGTCTTGATTGTTCAGACTTTCCACGGTGAGCTCTCGCATCCCGGCTCGGCCCCGACAGCTCACCGCAGCCGGAAGAGGTTCCCGTCGGTAAATGAGGCTCTGTGCTTTTTGTGCCGGGGTGAGTTGGGCAATGATAGTTAAAATTCCATCAGGCTTCGACCACGAGGGGGCAGCAAGGTTGTGATTGGCCGTGCCTGGGCTCAAGGAGGTCTGAGATCTGAGATTATGTGGTTGCACGAGAGATCGGGCACCAGTCAATCTCGCAGCGCCGCTAAGCTTTGTTTGCGCCAAGGATGACTGCCGGGGGTGCCCTTGCGCCAAGATAAGAGGCGATATTGCCAGTCGTACCTATTGAGGCAGTGAGAGAGAGTGAGACGCACGGGAGACCAGATACGTGCCGTGCCAAGCCGGGGAAGAGCTTATCCCCTGTCGAATCTCGGCCGGGGGCTCTGGTCAGATCCGTTAAGGAGTCGTCCCAGGCGTTCGGTTAAGCCCAGTAATTAAACCATGCCCATGGGTCAAGTGCATGGACGTTTTATAGGCTTGAAAAAACGACAGAAAATTCTGTACCCTGAATAAAACACTGCAAATCGAACCATGGGATGGCTACACGGGCCGTTGGGCACAATTGTGACTCCCGACCTGTCGGCTCCTCTGCATGCGGTATGTGGTAGGACAGGGATTCCTATTCGGAGGCCGCCAAGAGACGGATTGTGACTGTTTGCTCTTCAGTGAGACAGTGCACAAACATGCATAGAGTAAGATGCATCCAGTACAGTATCTGGACGATCAGCCAAGACTCAAGCCTCACCCGTGTGGATCTCGGTACTTGGCCGCCTACAAGCTGAGTGATCTGCAGCCTTATACACGCCGTAGTTTACTGGTCACTGACTCGATCCCACTGCTAAGCCCCTCGATTACGACTCACTGCGTCCTGTTTCACCACGTCTTGGCTTGACTAACTGTGAATGTTGAATCTCAACTCTTATCGCCAAGCTCTGCACAGGAATGTACAGCCTGACGCGTCATTGGTTGAAGCAAAGGATCACAGATACAAACGGAAGCTCCAGGCTACCTGCATCCTCTGCCAAGCGACGGTTGGACGGTGGACCTCGAGTTAAGCCTATTTACAACCTTAATGGCTGTATCACCGACAGCTTCACGGCGTGTTCGGTCAAATTCTTGCAAATTCGCAAGCTCTACGTCATTCTGCGGATAGTCGTCAAGAAACCCCAGTCTTATCGTGATCGTCGCGAGATCCATTATTTCATGGGGAATTCCCCAGCCAAGCCTCGTAATAGTCTGTAGAGTTGTCGATCGCTGGATAGACACAGATAGCGTCAGTATTGGTCGAAATTGGTTGAGGTGGCTGTGTTAAGGAGATTGAATCACACGCGTCGTCTGAGACAGTTGACAAGAGCAATGATTAAGCTTATCTTGACCGCCAGGAGACCCAATCATCGAGGGTCGATCCCCATGTGCGTTTGTCTATCACTCGTAGTACGACTGCGGGCGTGATAACGTCATCTGGGTTCGAGTCACTCAAAGGAGGATCTGCTGGTATCCGTATGACGCGCAATTCGGGTTCCACGGACGGATAGAGTCTCGGTTGCGAGTTGAGTAATCTGTTCATTGCCGGATCTGGTCTGGGGATGGATCGAGGATCGAGTATGTGGAGGATGCGGAGATGGAGATGGAGAGGCGGAGATGAAGAGACGAAGGACGGAGGATCCGGAGGAGACGTGGAGCGTCAACTGCCGAGCCAACAGAGTGCCCACTTCTATTGAAATTTCATTCCACCTCACAGTTCATCTGGTCCAGGTTAGTTGAGAATGTCACTGAACGACTGGTCTCATTGTTGGCTGCATGCTCTCTTACCCTACATGCATTGATAGAGTGGCTTGAGACAGCTCGAACCGTCATTGTTAAGGAGCAGGTGCTAAATGCATGCATTCTGGTTCGCTCCTCTTATCCATTGCATTGTTGACCGTCTTTTCGTCAGCTGACTAGAAACTCTGTCTAGATAATCAAGCTGAAAGCTTCTGGCCACTTGTCATCTGCCAAGTTTCTGTCACTTATCAACTTGGACTTTACTGGTCTGGAATGGTCTGAACATTATTTAAAGCCCAACAATGGGTCCTGAGGCCCTTGAGGCCCAAGGGGCACAAAACCGATCAAGCAGAAATCACACAAAAATCATTCGAGATAAGGCCATCTATTTATCAAATACCAAAATTGAGGCCAGCCTGACTTATCACGGCGAAAAGAGAAAACAATTGACATGTGAAACCCATGCATCAAGCTGACATGTGCTGAAACCAAATCCACCACTCAGGCTGACGCGTCGACCCGGCTAGTTCTCATCCGGTTTTAGCTGTCGGGTTCTCAACTCCCGAGGGTCCATTCATCCGTCCGGGCCAATAGACACCCCGGCAGCTTCATTCGATAGGCTGGCGGCAGAACGTTGCACCGGCGGTTTGACCAGGGTTTGTGGCTGTGTAGTCGAAACGTTGAAGCCTCCGTGTTGGAGAATCAGATAAAAGCGTGAGATGGGCGATGGAAAAGAAAATTCAGTAGACAAACGCAAAGATGGAGCCGTTACTGAAGACCAAGAGAACAGCTCATGAGGCAGACAAGTCAATATCCTCTAGGTTTATTGACCTCGTCAAGGTAAGATCCATGTCAGTTGCACGGCCCAACTAACAAATTAGTTCTTATCAACCCTCAAATCAGATCTAGATCTCGCCAATGTCACTGCTCCGCCTTTCTTCTTGGCCCCCTCTTCAGTTGTCGAAAACCCCGGCAGCTGGGCCCAACGCCCATTAATATTTACAGCTGCTGCAGTCGAACCAGATCCAGCTAGGCGCAGTCTATCAATACTGCAAATGTTCCTTGCTGGTCTACGGAACCAACTCTACGTCGGAGGTGCCCCAAATGTTAGCATCAAGAAGCCCCTGAATGCATTCCTTGGAGAGTTATTTCTTGCATCATGGACCGATTCAGATAGCACGACTAGACTGGCTGTTGAGCAAGTCAGCCATCACCCACCGATTACGGCAATGCACATCGCCAGCAAGGAGCATGGCATAAGAGCAGATGGATACGGAAGGGTGGAAATGACGTTCAACGGAAACATCAACATCAAACAAATCGGCCACGCGATAATCCACATTGACAAGCTTGACGAGGACTACTTGGTACCGTTGCCAAACGTACTCGTCCGCGGCTTTCTATCGGCCTGTCTTTATCCTGAAATCATCGGCACATACAGCATCGTTTCGAGTTCTGGATACGTGTCAGAAATCAACTTTTCCGGCACAGGCTTCTTTCGAGGAAAGAGAAATTACTTTGAGGCACGAGTCTACCACAAAGACAAGCCCAAAAAGTCATGTTTCAAGTTGTCGGGAATCTGGAGTGACGGTTGGAAGATAATAGACGGCGATGATAAGCTTTTGGAAATCTACGACGCCTCAACAGTCCCTGTACCGATCAGCATCGATCCGCTTGAGGAACAGGACCATCGGGAGTCCCGGAACGCATGGAAGGACGTCATATCGGCTCTTGAGCGAGGTAACTACCGAGCAGCGTCTGCAGCAAAGAATGACATTGAGGAGGCGCAACGACAAAAGAGAAGAGAAGAGGAGAGACAGGGAAAGGCGTGGAAACCTTTGCTCTTCAGCAGCATTCCTGGAGACGAGCATCACGTCTTTCACCGTCTGGCGGAGGGTACAAATTGGCAACTACTGGCTGAACAAACTAAAGGCGTATGGAGGATCGACGAACCGGGGAATGGCTTGGCAGATGTAGTCGCGGAACGAGTTAGATAAGGTTACCCGGCCATTAGGCCTCTATCATGACTATATGAATGCTCCGCACTCAAGCCTCATGACTCGCAACGTAGGCCAGCTCAGCTATTTTCTTGGCAGCAATTTCCCGTCCCTCTCCACCGGCATGGATCTTTTCAGCTAGTTTCTTGGCCTTCTCCCGCATAGATAAGCTTGCTTCTCCGCCGTCGAGCACCTTGAGTAGGGACTGGCTTAGATGATCGACAGTCCAGTCGGGGTTGGTGCCTCGGCATGCCCAGACTCCGACCCCGATGTTTTCAGCTAGGGCGGCGTATCCGTATAGGTCGGCCCACAGGGGAATGATGATATGGGGAACTCCAGCACTGTGGGGGTTAGCAGGTGACGTCTCTGGGGGCTTAGACATACTAGATGGCTTCATTGTAGCAGTTGGCTCCTCCGTGGTGGACCGAGGCTGCAATGTATCCTGAAGAAAGGAGAGAGGTTGGATCAACGGTGAGCCACTTTTCCATCTTTAGGCGACCACTGTCAAGATGGGGCTTCAATGGGGCAAATATGTCATCCGAGTAGTCCCCGTGCTTGTTAAACTTCCACAACACCTGCACGTCTGTCTTGTCGAGAAGGGTTGCGAGGGCTTCTCCCATTATGGAAGCCTGTGTTTCTGACCACTGCCTTTGTTAGAATAGTCTGCCCGTGGGGGATCTACTTACGGAAACTGAGCTTCCTAGGTTGACCAATAGGGTTGGTGCCTTCTTCAGCCACTCGACCAACTTGGGGTCTTGCTCCTCGGCTGGGGCAGCTGAAACTACGATTGGTCCAGCAAGAGTGACATTGGGTGGGATATAATCGACCGGGATAGTAGCTCCCTCTGTCGTCATGCTGATCCAAGGTGCATCCTGTCGATAAATGGAAAAGAAGTTGATGGGATCCTGTAGGCCCTTTTCTCGGAGGATCTTGCGCTTAGCGCTGAGACCAGGAGTCATGACGACACTGTAGATGAATTTCATGTTGAGGTAGATGTTCTCAGGAAGATTCCTCCAAGGCACAGGGAAATCAAAGCCTGATGACATGCTGCAACAGTTAGAAGCGTGGCCGGGACAATGTGAGCCACTCACGCTGGATATTTCCAAAACATGCTTCCATAGGGCTGATCCCCCAAAAAGTTGTCGACAACAGAGTTAGGGCTGATGATGGCATGCAGACGGTTCATGTCACGAGCTGCATCTATACCAGGTCGAAATAATGTATCCAGTACGACAACCGCAGGGTCAACGTCGTTAATGATGGCTTGCATCTCTTGATACAGTGAGAAATGGTCCTCAGCCGACCATGGAGAGATCCATAGCTGCATATCCTCACATAGATGATCAATGCCAGCCATACCCGGCGGGTGAGGGATGTTGTCAAGTGACTTGCCAACCTGCTGTATCGAGTCGGCGTACGAGGGTCCACTTAACTTGTGAAACACGACTCCTCGGGACTCGGGGTTGTGTTTTCGTGCAAAATGCGAGATCCTCTCTAGCTTGCTCGCAATATTGGAGAAGGAAGCAAAATGAACCTCGATATCCGGGTGCTTCTCGAGCAATGCTGACGCCGTAGCGATGTGCACGTTGGATAGGCCATGTTCCTCGTTAACCAGAAACAGAGCCGTCTTATTCCGGCCTTGAATGGGTGTCGGACGCTGCGGGGAGTCCTGAGCAAAGAGCAGGGCCAACGCTGCGACCAGCAATGAGCCTAGAAGAAGCCGTTTGAACATCTTGATGATTATGATGAGGGATTTTGAAAGATCACAGACCGTAAGCTGCGGAAGAAGCGAAAGTAAGATGTGATGACTAAACGGGGGTTTTGTAACGCGACAGGGATTCGTGATCCTTTGGGTTACGCTCTCTCGCACCAACCACGCATATTAGTTTCCGTGTTATTGGGTTGCCCCCACCGCTTCTTTGAGAGATTAGTTTCCGCATTTGGCATCTTACGAGTGGGATCAAAGGCTGGTCCTGTGCTCTGACCAGTTTACCGATTGGAGCTGCGATAGAGCCGAAACTCCTGGGCTTGTTCAGTTCATCACTAAATCACTGTCTCGGGAGTCTCGGCCACTTGGTGGAGTAGTGATTATCATCAGCCACTGGAGCCCACCTTGATGGAAAGGACGAGCCCTTGTTTGGAGGGGGTATAAAGAGTCACTAATATCGCACAGGAGATGGGCTAAGCAATGATCAAATGCTCCTGGGCCTTTTAGGGGCTGATGACTGATTATTTGGGATTCTGGACAACCTTGGGGTTAGTATAACGTACCGTTGAAAGCCTCTGATTGAAACAGGTTGATAAGGACCAATCCTATGATGTTCAGCAATACATGCCAGGGTCTCCAGGTCTATGGAAACTTGGTAAGGACTTTTGAAGGGCTTGCTTCTACCTGGCCTTTGTGTAATTAGCGCCAGGTGGAAATCTGCTCATCCGGCTCTGATATAGGGGCGACAATGCATCATGTGTTCAAATCATCTGGTGGGATGACGGGGTTAAAGTCACTGAATAATTTGACAGGCTATCATACAATCATATCTCAGGCTCCCTCTCCCTGTGTTGCCCCAAAGAACTGCGACGACCAAGCCATGGAATCAATAATCTCAGCTGGCCAGTTTTGTGGCGTTGGTGTTTGCTCCAGTGCCAAATCTCCCTCTAACCCAACGTATTCTAGGGCTGGCATCTGCGTGGGCAATTGGACCGCACTAGACTGCAGTGCCTGTGTGATCTCTGGTTGGAGTTGCTTGCTGTGTTCTTGAATGTGTTAGTAAAGAACAAACTGGTGAGAAGTACTCACTCTTCCATTCGAAGCCACATTGCTTCAACCCCTTGATCATGTCCCTTGCTACTCTCGCACTCTTGGAGTTGACGCTGAGTGCTTCAAACATCTTGAGGCACGTTTCAGCATCGTCTCGAAGACCTTCGCTGTCAAAAACGCTGTGGTCGTCAATAGGGGGCTGGACAAAGATGCTCGAAACAAGCAGAATAGAGCCAGCACATATGAGACATGAAATCATCTGCCACCAAGGAAACTCGTGGACCAAGTCCTTTTCGTCAGATACGTGATGCAAAAGACGGGCGGTTTCTCGTGCTTCACTGGCGCATGTCTTTTCAAAAAGAGTCAATAACGGCCAGTCCAGCGCCACAGATGAGTCGTCCAGTTGTCGGAGAAGAGGGTAGCAGAGGTATGGTCGGTGGATGAGTGCGCGAAGATGGTGGTACTTGATAGCAAGCATGTTTCGCTTGGCGCGTTAGCGAGGGTAGAGAATAAAGGCTCTAACTTACCTGTCTTCTGAAAGCAACACTGGGATCAAATGCATGTCCAAGATCGAATCGAAGCTTTCGAGGAAGATTCATCTTCCACTCAACAAGCTGTCGGTCTAGTACCTGTGTACATATCATCATCTCAGCTGTCGGTCTCTCGTGCGCCGGTCCGTAGATATCACTCAGTACACGGCCAACAATGCAAGAAAACTCGATGACTGCAACAAAATAGTCACCAGTCGACGGCCCTTCAACAGGCTCAATGATATTCGAAGTCCAGTCAATCTCGCTGTCCCCTCGTCGGGACGGCATGGGCACGCTACAGTCCTCATCGTGTATAGCCGGCGGACGTCCAAGCTGGAGAGACAGCAGACGATCAAGAACATAGATGGAATACCATATTCGTCGCCGCCTCTCGAGCTCGACAGGTCCACGAGGTTTTGAAGTCTTGGACTCAACATGCAGTCCAATACTCTGGGCTATGCGGACTGCCTGACCTAATGCAATCCAGCAACTGCAGCTGTTAGACATGTCTGATAGCCGGAAAAGAACTTACCTATCTGTCTTGCAAATTGCAAGGAAATAGAAGCACTGCACAAGCAGCAATGTGACTTGATTGATCGAATGATGTTTCCCTGAGTGAATGACGGCGCATCGAAAGTAGTGTTCGTGGCTTGTGCTTGAGTCTCGACCGGGAAATGAGTTGTAATATGACCCAATTGCGCAAATTACGTCTAAAAGGTTAGTAGGTTGGAGAATATGAGAATAGATACTCACATAGAATGGCTAGGTCTGTAGAATTGTGATGCGTCTCACTCAGGGGCCCCTGAAACCCGCCCCATGTCTCCATAAACAGAGACTTGGGAATGAAAGGATATGCCAGATGAATCGTCTCAAAGTAAACCTCACAAAGTCTTCTCGCCTCATCTGGTTCTGGCAGAGCAGTCGGTCTACTCTTGCCAACTGATACATCACCCTCCTGCTCGTAACTGTCAAAGTCTTGCTCCGCGCCTGGACTTGTTTGCAAGAAACGCTTGACCATGTTAAAGAAATGAACGTCGCTCACTTCGCCAAGATACCGATGCTGGTTGGGATCTGAGAGTTGGGTGGAGGAGCCGGCATCGGTGTCTTGTGTGAATCCATCTAGAGCTCGCCTTGCTCGTTCTTTTACCTCTTGGAACTCTTTGACATGGCATTCTTTCTGAGTAGAGTCAGAGAGAAGTCTATCGACAAGTCCCTCGTAGTGATCGATGGTATCTCGGAGCTCTTCAACGTCGAGGTTCAGAGCGTCGCGTTTTTCTATACCGGGACTTGGGTTCCAGGACTTTCCCTTGGCATAGGAACATGTGAATCCATAGCCCAAACACCGGCCACATTCGGGTCGCTTTCCGTCGCACTAAAAGATCAGCTACTGTTTGGACTGCTTGTGTTAGACTCACCTTGGATTTCATCGCCCGGCACGTTTGGCAAGCCTGTGCCACGCGTCTTCGCTTGAAAACGAGTCCATCTCCCGAGATACCCGCCATGTTTGCTGCTTGAATGACGAACAAAGATGGAGAAACGACGGGACAGGGGTCCAGATGTTGATATTGACAAAGAAAGTTGTGACGTATCTCCACTCCGCATCCGAGTTCCGGGAGATCCGGGTTACCCGCTGGGGCAGCCAATCGGCTCCAGTATACGGGCTGGGAGAAACCTTGCAGCAACAATAAGATTTTGTGCCGCCGCCAGTTTATTTCACATGCTCAGCCCATTGAAAAGAGAATGGCTGTGCAGTCAGCCTGAAGAACGGCTGGAACCGACTCAATAAGAGGTTGGGAGCTTTAGTGGTGGCTTAAGCCAAGTGAGGGGTGTCTCACCGTTTGAGTTCATCACAGGGAGCCTACGAATAGAAGCAGACAAGCTTTGGCCTAGACCCTCTGTGACAGTGTGAGTAAACCGAAGGTTGCTGCCGTATGAAGCTTGCTTTGAGAGCCAATAGAGAGCTTGCCAAACATATCTCAACCAGACAAAAGTTGAGTTTACCAGTGCCCGGCAAATACGTTTCGAGCGTTCATCAAGCACCCATCAAACGTTCATCATACGCCGTGGCTAACTAGTCAATGCTATGAGTCAAACCGGCTGTAAAACGTGGTCTTGTGTGCCGTTGTGAACACGCGTACTAGAGATTACTGCCGAATAACGTAACATGCGGTCGAAACGCCACATTCACTTGTTGATCATGACACCTCTGTTCTTAGAGAGGCTGCCGCGCCAACGTAACCCAGAAATTCATCATCCTCTATGGCTGCATCAAAGGGGGAGCCCTCAGGGTGCCATCTGTCTAGATCCGAAAGGGGAGATACGCTGCCCTACTTCTCTGTCTCCTACCATCGCCTTCAGCTTCATCTTCTCAATCAAAATGGCCTCCGCCTCGCACCTACACCCAGCAATAGATGGTAAGCGTGATTGCATGGTAACAGAGGGAATTCTGATTGAAAAGAGAAAGGTGAAGATAAAAAATACCAAAACACAAACATCATATTCAATCACAAACACGATACTCAGCAATCTGGCCATTGTGAGCCTCCTGGACCATTGTTGCGGCGCTGTTGGTTACACAAGGCATATGACCGTCTATAAAAGGAAATCCAACGACGGGAAGTTGGCAGGATTCTACCTCTTGCTCATACATGTTCATACAGAGCTCTGGTGATCCTGAGCGAACATGGCGACTCTCAACTCCCTCAAGAAGGCCCTTCGGGAGATGGCAGACGCAACATCTACTCAACCGCTGTCTTACTCACAGTACTTCCGTGGTCTAAACATTTTGACTCGAGGCTCAGCCGTCTATCAAGACTTTATTGTCCCTCAGCTGGCCCGGCTGGCACCTTTCGTCAATTCAGATTCCCCCATCTCAGTTCTCGAAATCGGCCCTGGCCCCCAGAGCGTCCTTGGATACCTACCTGATGACCTGCGAAAGAGGATTGGGAAATACTCCGCGTTCGAGCCCAACCAGCTGTTCGTTACCCAGTTGGAAGCTTGGTTTGCCGAATCACCTCTGCCTCGTCTGGGCAGCCCCCCTGACATTCGCCCCGCCCGCTTCGACCTGCGCAGCACAATTCATGGTATCGAAAAGCTCGACCTTATTGTATTTTGCCATAGCATGTGTGGCATGACCCCAAGCACACCTACATCAAACGGGCCCTGGAAATGCTTGCGGACGGAGGGTTGGTAGTGGTTTTCCATCGCAAAGATCTGGACTTTGATGGCTTGGTGTGTCCACAGACGGCTTCTTTTCCTACTGGAGTCACTTGCGTGCCAGATGACGACAAACCGCTTGACTCTTTTGCCTCATTCATCGCCGGATTCGACATGCATCAAGCTCCCATTCTCCCACGCGAATGTCGCAAAATATGCCGCGATTTGGCCCGTCGCGACGGAGCCCACCTGTTGTTCACTTCACCCGGGATGATGATAGCCTTCAACAAGCATGCCACCGCGCTGCCAAAGCTGATGGCCTTGGTTCTGTCGATCAAGGACAAGACAGTCAAGAACCGGGAGGCTCACCCCCACCAGCCGGCCGCGATCATGAGACCAACAACGATTCAACACGTCCAACGGTGCGTTAAATGGGCTCGGAATCATCAAGTCGGCCTGACTGTCATCGGGGAAGTCACAGTGGCCATTGTATTCAGCCTAGCGTCATCTCGGTCGACATGAGTACCTTCGACAAACTACACATCCTCAAAGGGGAGGGTTCTGATCCCGGATCTTTGGTTGTTGCTGAAGCTGGCTGCAAGACAGGAGACATCATCCAGAAGACCATGGAGGAGGGCCTCACTGTACCCCTAGGTTCGCGGCCAAGGGTAGGAGCAGGACTCTGGCTACAAGGCGGCATCGGACACCTGTCTAGACTTCATGGTCTCTCGTGTGATGCCATTGTTGGTGCTGTAATGGCCAGCGTCGACTCCGGAAAGGTCCTCTGTATCGGAAATGTCCCAAGTCAACATCGACCCGCTGATGCCGTGCGTCCCGACGATGAAGACGACCTGTTGTGGGTATTGAAAGGTGCTGGAACCAACTTTGGCATCGTCATCAGCGTTACGTTCAAGACGCACGCGGCCCCAACGTATCTGGTCCGAAACTGGATGCCTTCCCTGACACCCAATCTCAATCTGTAGTTCTTCCTCAACAATCTCAACACGGCCGCCAAAGGGCTCCCTCAGGGAAGTTTTATTGATGGGTATCTCTTTTGTGAAGACAATGAGCTTCGTCTTGGAGTGACCACGTTTGAGGCCGAGCAAGTATTTAGAGGGCCGGCTTTCGATCCACTGTTCCGGCCGGAAATCGATTCCAAGCTCATGAATGGTGCCGAATTGTTCGGCAGCGAGATGTACATGTCCAAGATACACGGGGGACATGGTGGCGGGAAGACATCCTCGTTCAAGCGATGCATCTTCTTGAAGGACATCGGAGATGTGAAAACGGCTGATATTTTGGTGGATGTGGTCAAGAATCGGCCCTCACCTCTTTGCTACCTTCATCTCCTTCATGGCGGCGAAGCGGTTTCCGACGTGGCCGAAACTGCCACTGCCTTCGGATGTCGAGACTGGATGTTTGCCTGTGTCATCACTGCTGTTTTGCCCTGTGATCAAGACGGCACTGAAACAGCTCGAGAAGCCATGCAATGGGTTTATGATGTTGGCGAGAAGTTGTTGCCCCTGAGTTCCGGAGTGTACGGGGCTGATCTCGGACCGGATCCGAGAGACAAGGCGCTGGCAGCTTGGGCTTTTGGGCCGAACCGGACCCGTCTTGCCGAACTCAAACACTGTCTGGACCCGGGCAATGTTTTGGCATATGCCTGTCCCCTCCTGGAGGTCCCGAAACAGGAGCTCGTCATTCTCGTCACGGGCGACAGCGGCTCTGGTAAAGACTCCTGTGCCGACACCTGGGCCTCTGTCTTCGCCATGAGTGCGATCAGAGCTCATGTTGTCAGCATTAGCGACGGGACCAAGCAAGAATACGCCGCTGCTACCGGTTCCGACCTGGAGCTCCTGCGCTCGAACCGGCCTTACAAGGAAGAGCACCGGCCCTCATTGACAGAGTTCTTCAAGGAACAGGAGAAGAAACGACCTGAGCTGCGAAAGGAACATTTCCTGAAGGCGATGAAGAACGTTGCAGACGTGGATGTGTTGATGATTACTGGGATGAGAGATGAGGCGCCACTGGCAACCTTTTCACCTTTCTTTCTAGACGTCAAGCTGATCGAGGTTCGTGTTCAAGCCAGCCAGTGGATACGACAAGTTCGCCGAGGGTGCCAAGACGACAGTGACAGCAGTGAGGTAAAGGCGGCAGCTACTTTCACCTTCAACAACGACACGGACGGAATCGAGACAGCCAAAACCTTTGCCAAGCGCCATCTGCTTCCATTCTTCCATGAGGACCTGAAACGCCTGGCTAGTATGGTGCCCACCATGCCTGACTATCCAACCCCAGCCGACTTCCGCTACGTGCTTAACATTGTGTTGAGCCCCAATGGACTGACTCTGTGTACTTCTTTGTTCAAGACTCACTTTGCAGGGGACTGGTCCAAAGTCGATGCCATTGCTTCCTGTGAAGCTGGTGGCTTTCTCTTTGCGTCACCATTGGCCCAGCAGCTCAATAAACCCTTGGTACCGATCCGAAAGGCCGGTAAACTACCTCCGCCAGTTGCTTTGGTCTCCAAGTTGTCATCACATATCTCGTCTCTGGCAGAGCATTATTCCACAGAGCAGGGGATTGAGATGAACCCGGATTTGGTCTCCGATGGCGTGTCAGTTGTTGTGGTGGACGATGTACTTGCCACAGGGACGACGCTTTGTGCTGTGCTACGACTACTTTGTCAAGCTGGAGCTCGCGTTGAGAACATCAGTGTCATGGTTGTGGCCGAGTTTCCCTATCACGGTGGCCGAGGATTCTTGCAGGAGCATGGTTTTGGAGGGGTCAACGTTCAGTCTCTTTTGGTCTTTGGCGGTGCGTAGGCGAGGAGATTGGTGATGGAGATGGATTGGGATTTAGAATTGGGATCTCTGCTACGGCTTTTGACCTTGGACTTGTCGTATAGAACCTTGGACTCCGTCATAGAGCCTTGCGATAAGGCACAAGAACATGGTAGCCTTGATAGTGCGGAACAAACGATTCAGCCAGAGAAGATGCCTTATCAGCACACATCTCCGTAGAATTCTTCTTGTGCACCACCAACAGGTGCTGTTCTAGCACGTTTCCATCAGCTCTTTAGAAGCTAGCCCAATGACATTGCTGCTTATCCATGCAGGAAAAGCCACCGATATCCAGACCGGACTACCTCGGCCGATGAACCAATCATTTCCAGAGCAACACACTTATCTAGACTGTGGTCATCCCCGCACAAGCACCACCTCTAAGGGGATGTTATCCGCGCCACCACTGAATACTGTCCGTACAAGGTAATTATACCCTTATCTTGACATGTCTCCAGTTATAATTAGAGTGTCAAGCCTCTCCCTGTTCACTGATCAACAACAACCATGGGTCGCTACAACCTTGAATATCCCAAAGACTCCACCAATACCATTAAACGGTACAAGGTTCATGGAGTCTATGAACTTGAAAATGTCCACCGTATCGTTAATTCTTGTCCAATCCTTCACATCTCGTTCAATTCGCCATCCCAACCTTTCCCGGTTGTGCTCCCAATGATTGGGCAGATGGGCTCGTTTGAACGTCCCAGTGCCGATCTCAGCGATCCTCTGGACCTCTACCTTCACGGCTATGTCTCTTCACGGATCATGAATCTGTCCCAGACTACCGTTGTTGATGGACAAGAGCATCAGGGCATGCCAGTGTGTGTTGCGGCATCTCACATCGACGGCCTTGTCTTGACACTCACAAGCTATTCTCACAATTACAACTATCGCTCGGCGGTCCTTTTCGGCTATGCAAACATTGTGAAGGATGAGGAAGAGAAACTGTACGCAATGGAGCTCATTACCAACAGTGTTGTCCCTGATCGCTGGAGACACACTCGTCTACCTCCATTGCCAGCCGAGATGCAAAGCACCAACATTCTCAAGGTGCGAATTGCTTCAGCGAGCGCCAAGATTAGTGCTGGGGGTGCGACAGATGACAAGAGCGATATGAGTGATGAGGAGCTGGTCAATTCGACGTGGACAGGCGTGTTGCCAATCACTCAGACGTTTGGGGAGCCAGTGGCGAGCCCCTACAACAAGGTCAAGCTGCCAGATTACATTGCCGAGTTTACAAAGGACTCGAATGACGATAAGAAGAAGCTGTCTCTTGATGCGGCGCAGGGAGAGCGAAGGGCACTGTAGTTAAGCAATTGTTCGAATTGATACCGTGTTTATGTCTGAATTGGGACAACCCCACAAACCGTTGACGGCACGGAAAAACTACCCCGAACTCTTATGCCCCACGTCCTCATCGTGGCCACAGCCAGCATTCAACATCGTGATACCCCGCGACAGCTCAGTCGCAACAGACGCTATGGTTCTTCAAGATCTCGGCCGTCGCATCAATGCGGCGGTCAATAATTTGACGCGCGAGCAGAATCTCGACGAAAAGGCACGTCCCGTGACTCCGCCTCTGTGCCCTGCTAACCTCTCAGGCCTTCGATGCCATGCTCAAGGAGATTTGCGCCGCCCTCCTCGAAGCCGACGTCAACGTGCGACTCGTTGGACAGCTCCGGAAATCGATTCGATCCACCGTAAACTTCAAAGAACTTCCTCCCGCCGTCAACAAGAAGCGCCTCATCCAGAAAGCCGTCTTCGATGAACTCGTCAAACTCGTCGATCCCCACGCCGACTCGTTCCGACCGAAGAAGGGCAAGAGCAGTGTCATCATGTTTGTTGGTCTGCAGGGTGCCGGTAAAACCACGACGTGTACAAAGCTGGCGAGGCATTACCAGTCCAGAGGCTTCAAGTCTTGCCTGGTGTGCGCTGATACCTTCCGAGCCGGTGCCTTTGATCAGCTGAAGCAGAACGCTACCAAGGCCAAGATCCCATACTATGGTTCTCTCACGGAGACGGATCCTGCTGTTGTTGCACGGGCTGGTGTGGAGCAGTTCAAGAAGGATAGGTTCGAGGTTATTATCGTTGATACCTCGGGTCGCCACCGTCAAGAATCTGCCCTGTTCCAGGAGATGATTGACATTCAGAATGCCATCCAGCCAGACGAGACCATCATGGTTCTTGATGCTTCTATCGGTCAGCAGGCCGAGTCGCAGGCCAAGGCTTTCAAGGAGGCTGCTGATTTCGGAGCCATCATCATCACAAAGACGGATGGTCACGCACACGGTGGTGGTGCCATCTCTGCGGTCGCAGCGACACACACTCCAATTGTGTTTATCGGTACTGGTGAGCACATGCTGGATCTTGAGCGATTTGCTCCTCAGCAGTTTGTGCAGAAGCTACTGGGCATGGGCGACATGGCTGGTCTGATGGAACACGTCCAGAGCTTGAACCTCAACCAAAAAGACACCATCAAGCACATCCAAGAGGGTATCTTTACGGTACGCGATCTCCGAGACCAACTATCCAACATTATGAAGATGGGACCTCTATCCAAGATGGCTGGCATGATTCCTGGCATGAGCAACATGATGCAGGGCATGGACGACGAAGAGGGAGGCGCCAAGCTCAAGCGCATGATCTACATTTGCGACTCGATGACGGACAAGGAGCTCGACTCTGACGGCAAGATTCTCATCGACCAACCGACTCGAATGACACGAATTGCGCGAGGCTCAGGAACATCAGTACGCGAGGTTGAGGATCTCCTCACTCAACAGCGCATGATGGCTGGTATGGCCAAGAAGATGGGTGGAAATATGAAGAACATGCAGAGGGCACAGCAGGCAATGGGAGGTGGTAACAAGGCACAACAGCTAGCGGCGATGCAGAAGCGACTGCAGAGCATGGGCGGCGCTGGAGGTGCCGGAGGTATGCCCGACATGGGTAGTTTGATGAGGATGCTGGGAGGCGGAGCTGGTGGAGGAATGCCTGGAGGCATGGACATGCAGGCTATGATGCGACAGATGGGTATGGGCGGCGGTATGCCTGGTATGCCCGGAGGAGGAGGAGGCCGTGGTAGGCGATGAATACAATGACGATCGACGGCGTTTACTGCATGGACTGGCGTTGGGGAGATGCCGGCGTGGCTTAGATACCGCGAATACACGGTCGTTCACGTCTTGAACCACAGTCATCTTCATCTCAGCCCTGTCAGCCGTCTCCATATTTTGTTGATTGGCGAGCAGCCCAATCATAACCCCTGCCTTGCTCACCTTGCGATGGTGATGTTATCCACTTGCAGCGAAGCATTGCTGACAGCAATGGATGGACTGTAGGCCATGTGTGCATATAAAGCAAGTTTTGTCTGGTTCATGTCAATCAACTCATCATCTCTTGTCTTTATCTCTTGTCTTTGTCTTTGTCTTTGTCTCGTCCTTCAGCATGAAGCTTACCTCTGCCCTCGTTGCTGGCCTGGCCACGGCTTCAGCTGAACCTCTCACCAAGCTTGCTCGATCTGCAAAGCCCATCAAAGTGAAGCTCAACAATTGGTGGGACGGTACCGACTACCAATGGTACGGAAAGGTCTCTGTCGGCACTCCTGGGCAAGAATTGTAAGTCTGCCGGACGTGTAATTGTCCCTAACTAACAGCTTAGCAACCTTCTCTTCGATACCGGCTCTACAGACCTCGTCCTACCCAAGAAAGGATGCACATCCTGCAGCAACTACACCACCTATGACCCTTCAAAGTCTTCCACGTACTCCAAGGAGCCCAACTACCAGTACGAGGCTAGCTATGGTACTGCTGGCAACGCCGAGCCCCTGGCCAAACCTGTCACCATGCAAGGTCGGATCGTCACGGACGTGGTCACCATTGGCGACGCCATAGCCGAGAACCAGACCTTTTTCCTCAGTAACGAGTATCCCAAAGAGCTTGGCGAGAACCCTCTGGGCCCCAACATTGATGGCATCTTTGGTCTCGGTCCTCCAGGGGCATCTGTGTTTAACCACGAGTTTAACAAGACCTTTACGACTACGTTTTGGAACCTTGTCAAATCGGGACAACTTCCGCCAGTATTTTCGCTGTTTCTCAACTCTGGCCGTGATTCTGCCTCTGGTGAAGCCACACTTGGAGGCATCGACTCTTCCAAGTATGAAGGAGAGTTGACCAAGGTCCCATTCAACGCTACTGTTACAGCATTGGTCGGAGAGTGGTTCATCGACAATCCTACCTTTTACATCGACAAGAAATCTGTCAAGAACTCGGCCACCAGCAAGTCATTCACCCAGGCTGTGTCTCTTCTCGATACCGGTACTGCTTTCATCATGGCTCCTGATCACCAGACTGCCAAGGACATGTACGCTGCAATCAGCCCTGAGATCAAGCTCCTCGACAAGCTTGGCGTCTGGGGAGCTCCTTGCGATGTGATGGAGAAGCTCAAGCCAGAGTTGACCTTTACTGTTGGATCTGGCGACAAGCTGGTCAACCTCACCATGCCCGCTGATGCATTCAACTTGGGAGAACATCCCGGTCACCCCGGAAAGTGCCAAGGCGTTATCCTTCACTCTCCCGAGCCCATCAGTGAGCTTGCAACTGTGTGGGTGATTGGAAGTCCTGTGCTGAAGGGCTACTACACTGTCTGGGACGGCCAGAACTTGGAGCTTGGAGTGGGAACTTTGAAGGAATCTACTGGCAATGCGACAGAGACTAGCTCTCCGGCAAGCACACCTACCTCTGGAGCTGGAGTTTTGGCACCTTACTGGGGGCTTTTTGCGGTCTTGGCCGGAGTATTCTTTATCTAGACATGGATAACTATCTTCTATTCTATCTATACTGTATTATATAGCTATATACTACTCTAAATTATTACCCCTTCCTAGAGCGGAATACTTAGCTACACACAATGCAAACAATTTCCCCATCCTCAGCCCATATGTGGTAGCCGTCGCTTAGCATTACCCCTGTTGGAGAATCGACTGTCAGCTCTAGCCCCCACAGAAAAGTCAACTCACCGTCAGCATTCAGCTCTTGCATGTGCCCAAGATGGGATACAAACACCTCCCACTCCAGCCGAGATGCGGTGCTTGCGGAGACGGCGTATCCGAGGGCGAAAGAGTTGTTACGTGTAAGCAGCTTCCGCCACTGACCCGTCCTTTGTGCTAACAGCGGTAGTGTATAGAAACGATGATTCCACTGCTTACCAAGGGACTATTCCGCCATTCTTATTCCCTCGGCACGACATGTGGACGATAACATGTGGGCTTCGTCTATGTCGCCGTGCTGGGTGTAGAAGCTGTGCCGCCGCACCCGAGTTCGTCACTGTCCATTACGATTGCTACAGCATCTTCATCACATGCTCCAAGGAAGTTCTTGGCCTAGAAAAGAATGAGGCCGTGGCTCGACTTTGGACCTTGGGTTCCTATAGAAACCCATGGCCCAAGGCAGAACTCATCCGCCTTGCCGAAAGGCATGTCGACCTCTCAGCCCTCCAAAAGGTGGCTGATATTACGGGCCTTTCTCAATTGGGCTGGCTTCCTCCAGAACTTGCCCTGCTGATTCGAAATTTCTCTCGCCATGAACTGTTCTGGAGGTCCGTGTCAGTTATAGGCCTCGCGTCAAACCTACGGCCACCACGACAATTCTCTAGAATCTCGCTGAACCGAGTTTTATCCTGGAAACGAGGAGGACCCCCCATACCAAACCCGTCACCTCAAACGCCACCTTTCCTTAGGATCACCATCGATAATGATGGCATCTGCGAGATCGAAAGGCTCGAAAACCCACCTCCCTATACAGGAAAGGTATTTAAAGAGCTGGCGTTCGTTATTATCTATGTCGCCAACTCCCAGATATATATTGAAGCCAAGGTATGATTGTTTCTCCCGTTGATTAGTCCTGCCAAACTCACTTCTCGAAGGACAAACGGTTTCGTTTACGTCTGCCCAAAAACGTTGTGGGACTTGCAACCTGGAATACAGACACCCCTCCTGTGCCCTCTACTTTACTTAACCCTAGAAGCCTAGCTCCAGTACAAATTGGCCCCTGGCATCTTTGTGCCTTTGACCTGAGTCTATGCTCTGGAGTTTCCTTCTTCTTTTCCTTTAGCAGCCCCGCTGGAGTCCATGTCCATCGTTCCGAGGACTCGAGTGCCGTGGATGAGTATCGGCGGATTTGTCAGAGTCATCGACGAACCGTCTGGATTTATATGCCCATAGCTCCAGACGATCAAATAACCGTCTTGGGGTGCCGCTTAACTGACCGGGGCTTTAGCATGCTCGTAAGTAATAGTGTCTCTGGATAGAACAGTTCATTGACTGCTTAGGCTTGCCTGGACCTCGCTGGCGAAATCATTATAGGACAACTGGGGAAGCGAGTTACACAAGATAGCCTGCTAGGGTATGGAACTCCCCTCATAATGATTTACGGAGAGCCTGTAGGACAGCAGTCAGTTCCAGTCCTTGGGGCTCGCCATGGCACCTTGGGGAGAGACAAGTTCCCAAAGCCATTCTCGATGCAGGACTTTAACCCTGATGTGGACGATGCTTATTTTTCGTGGGCTCCCCTGGACGGAATTCAGTCAATCCGTGGATTCTACGACAAGGACACAGGTCTTTGCCGAGGTCTCATTTTCCAGTACGAAAATAGCGGGCTTCGCGCCGTTGGAGAGTGCCGCAGATACGTTGATGATAGCGTGCTCACAGTCAAGCCATATGTGCTCTGTTTTCGGCCCGTCCCAAACCCGGCCTCCCAGAGGGTACCAAAGGCAATTGGTGTGCGTGTAGAGCTTGGGAATGATGCAGAACATGAGCACGCAGGTGAAGGATGGGAGTGTGCGCATTGGACACGGCGTTCTGACATTCTCCTTTACAGAGGATTCGTCCTCAATCTCTCACCGAAGCCATTTACCTTAAGAACTTTTCTGTCATAGTGTTTACTTAGAGGAACATTGTTTGGCGGTCCATTGAGAGATAAGGGCGAATAATGAAATAGGGGCAGCCAATGGACAGGTTAGTATTCAATGATGAATCTCCCCAGATTTCACCGACTGACCTGGGGTAGCGGGTCCAAAGTTTGACCTTCCAGAAGGAATCGACAGCATTAATAATGAAAACCACGTATCGAGCTGCTACTGGGTGAAACTCCGCAAATGGCGCGACGTGCGGAGCGTGACTCATAAGATCGGAGCTCATCCGTGAGATTTCGGACATTTGACCCGAGATTTCGGGCCCTTTTATACTCTGTATGATGCAGACATTTACACTCATCATACTTCAAAATGGCTTCTCATATGGATCATCCGGTTGTCGACCTTCTCAAGTCGCTTATGTCGATTGTCAGCACTAGCGAGCTGGAACTCGATATTGGTCTCTTTTTGGAACAGCATCTTCAAGCCCTTGGATACACGGTTGAGCGCATTCCTATTGCACCTGGATCTGATCGTCACAATGTCTACGCTTATCTTGGTTCCTCACGCAAGACACGCATTCTCGTCACAGCACACATGGACACGGTTCCACCGCATATTCCGCTGACCATTGACGGTGATATTATCAGGGGAAGGGGGTCTTCTGATGATTTGGGACCACTGGCCGCTCAAATTGTCGCCGTTGAAGAGCTGAGAAAGGAAGGAAAGCTTAAAGAAGGAGACGTCGGGCTATTGTTCGTGGTTGGCGAGGAGAATGGCGGCCATGGAATGATTGCTGCCAATGATATGGGGATAACTTGGGAATCTGGCATCTTTGCTGAACCAACAGAGAGTAAACTTGCCAAAGGACACAAGGGACAAGTGGCCTTTGAAGTCATTGCCAAGGGCTTTGCCTGGTAAGTCACCTGAAGCTTCGTTGAGTATCCGACTAATGAACAGTCACTCGGGATACCCTCATCTTGGAAAGAGCGCAACTTCTGCTCTTCTAGCTGTGCTCAATGACCTCTCTGCAGCAACCTGGCCTGAATCTGACCTCCTTGGTCCTTCTACATTTAATATCGGAACCCTGGAAGGAGGCGAGAAGCACAACATCGTCGCCCCATCCGCAAAAGCTCTTTGCGAAGTCCGCATGGTCAAGGACCTGCCCGGTATCAAAGTCAAGGTTGCAGAAATTGTCTCCAAGCACCCAGACATTGAGCTCAAATGGGTCTTTGAATACCCCGAGGCTCTCCTAGACTGGGAGATTGACGGTTTTGAGGCTGCCCCAGTGGCGTTTGGAACTGACGTACCTCGACTCAGGGATGAATTTTGTGACAAGAGGGTTTTGTACGGGCCAGGATCTATCCTGGTAGCACATGGACCGGATGAGTTTATTCGTGTGCCAGAGTTGATTGAGAGCATATCTGGATACAAGAAGTTGGTCCTTCACTTCCTCCTCCAGTGAGTTATATGGCTATCAAACAATGGATCACGGAATATTTGAAGCCTCTAAAACTCAATTTGTATACTTATCGAGGCTTTTGGTGCTGATAGCCCCTCAAATCACCGGAATTCTCATCTGTTGCGCATTTCAGCGCCTCTTCTGATCATACCGCAAAACCGCCTGACACAAAACCTCGGCCCCAATAGCACATTCCTCTGGAGTCGAGTACTCTTCCGGGTTATGACTGACACCTCCCTTGCAGGGGATAAAGATCATGGTGGTGGGGCAGTGCTTGCTCGTGTGAACGCTGTCGTGACCAGCACCGCTAGAGATATCAATCATGCCATCCTTAGTTCCGAGAACAGACTCGGCAGACTCTCGAACCGCCTGGATGCAGTCTGGGTGGAACTTGGTCGCTGTAGAAATGGTGTCAGTCTGCCAGGTCAAGGACAGGGGCAGGCTTGGAGTTGAACCGGCGAGAAGTCCATCGACATCGATGCCCTGAGCCAGGAGGTCAAAGTCTCGCTTCATATCTTTCTCAACCAATTCGACAGTTTCATCTGCGGGTGCCCGAATGTCCATGGTGAAGCTGACATGTCCGGGGATCGTGTTGGTACTGCCAGGGGTAAGGTTGAGGATACCCGTAGAAGCAAGGGCGTTGTGCTTTGTGGCAAGACGATGGGAGTGTGTGATGAGTCGAGAAGCCAGCAGCAGAGCATCAGCTCGATCAGTCAAAGGGGTAGAGCCAGTGTGTGCGTCTAACCTGTTAGCTTTGTTGGGATTGGAATGGACTACTCACCTCTTCCTTGGACGTCAATCTTGAACCACCTGTAAGCCTGGACACCTTGAACAACGCCAATATTCTTCTTTGCTCGCTCAAGAATAGGGCCCTGCTCTATATGAAGCTCAAAATGAGCACCGATGGGAGTGGCTTTGTAACTGGCGGGAGTCTGGCCCAAGTATCCGATTCTCTCCAGTTCAGACTTCACTGTCGCATCTCCGCCGACCTCCTTAGTGCTGTGTGCCTTTTCCAGGGGAGTTGCCCCAGCCCAGACACCAGACGCCATCATGCTGATGGGGAATCGAGCACCCTCCTCACTGCACATGTTAGATGTGAACTTCTTGGGTGTGGAGACTTACTTCGTCCAGTTGACAACTCCCACCGGGAACTCGGTCTCGACGTTATGCTGCTGGAGCAGCTTGAGCATTTCAATTCCCGCTGTTACACCCAGGATACCATCGTATCGACCACCTGTTGGTTGAGTATCCAGATGGGAGCCTGCCAGAGTAGGAGGTCCATCTTGACGGCCAGGACGAACGGCGAAGATGTTTCCAATGGCGTCGACTGTAATCTTGCAGCCAAGGGACTTTGCTGTCTCGATGAACCAGTCACGGACCTTTTTGTCGTCGTCTGAGAGGGTTAGACGGGACATGCCAGTGTCTGTTGGGTTGCTGTGTTTTGTTAAAGCCATTCACCGGTCTCGGGTGACTCCTTACCTCCCCCATCTAAGCCCAGTTCCCCATGAACATGTGTGGTGAAGAGTCTCCATCATTCGAGATTTGTCGACCTTGAGCTTTTCAAAGTCCTTGGCCGTCATGTCCCGAGTCGCAATATTCCTCCGTTGATAGGACATCAGAGTGATAGGATGCCTCACCGAGGCTCTGGTTGCTCTGCATTGAACATGTCGGAGGGAGACACGGGTGGCCATGTTGGGCAGATGCTGGAACAAGATTGACTCTTGATTGAAGATATCTACAGAGTCAAGTTCACTTCATCAACCAGCCATTTTATTCAAGTGATTGTCGTTGGAAGGTGCGTCGTCAATGTTTTCAGAGGGTGACGATGACGCCCTCTTGTGACTGGATAAGAAACACCCCACTTCCCCAAAGAGGAATGCCTCAAACCGGCAACTCAAGACAATGAGGAGATGGAGGCAAACTTTGTAGCCGACGAATAAGGCAAACTAAGAAAGAGGCTTGCTTTAATTACCCAGGTGCCTTGTGATTGAGGGAGCCAAAAGCCACAGTTCCACGCCCTCCCGAAACAAACAGCAAGTGGCTGTCTGAATGTCAGTCATGGCGCAGCTGTGCAACTCTTTCGGCTTTGTTCAACGCAATGGTGTGATAGCTTTGTGAAACGCCCATCTTGGCATTCAGCCCGGTTCCTGATCCGTTCAGCCAACGGTGGAGAAACAAAGTATAATCGTTGGCAAACTCAGTGATCTGCTCCGGATGTGGACGCCAAGCAACGGCTGTACCTGTTCGTGGAACACCATCCTGACTCCTGGAGGATCGACGTCAATACCCGTGACACCGGATCTCAGCTCGCGGCGCAGGATGTGGCCCTGCCACGTGGGGATTTGCGATGCCAAAATTGGGTTGTTCTATACGAGACATGAAGGAATACGAACCGCAAACCCGGCACGTAAAGGTCTAGAACCAAAATGGCCACCAGAGCGACCCTTAACTGGTCGTCTCGTATCAAGGGTTCGCAACTCACCCCACTCTCAGACGCGTCAGGCAGATAACTAAGCGGGAATGGAGGTTGCGAACAGTCACTACGCTCCATTAAGCGACGTCTCCGTGACTTGGGAATCTCGCCAAAAGTCGCACAAGACAGCAGTGCCACATGGTACCGATCCTGGCGTGTGGCAGCGCCGCACATACCAACTCGTGTACGGAAGCAGTGGCTCCGGAATAACTGAGACTGGACCACCACCAACAGGCAGTGTCCAGATTTTGCCATTCTTTGTGCTCTTTACTGTACCCCTGCCGTTTGTTTGATAAAAGATCGTGGCTTCCTGGTTGTTTCTCGTTCTCTCCACGTCATGTCAAGATGGGAATGCTTTTACGGTTGCAAGATCGCCACAGGCTTTTGAGGCTTGCCCTCTCTGTCTGCTGTTTACTTTCATTTACCGGGTTCCTCATACAAACCCTCCTTTCCTTTCCCAGGGAGTGGGAAGTTACACGGCCAGAAAACGTGCCTCCGCCAGATGCGCTTGTGAAACCGAATGTCACCGTGAGCGGGCTGGTCTTTTACGGCCGCAAGAGCAGAGTGGAAAGTATGAGGTGTTACATAGAGGTGAGTATCGCAAAGACGCCATGGACTTAATTAACCCCAGCAGCGAAACTTGGTAGACAACGGAGGTTGGCTTGACGAAGTCCTCTGGGTTGTCAATACAAAGAACCAGGATGATCTCTTTTATCTAGACGAAATAGTCGCCAGCAACCCGACACGACACAAACTGCTGATACCCGAAGGACACCTGGCGACGTACACATATTGGAAGGCTTGGCAGCATCTGGAGCGTGACAAGTACTACGTCAAGATTGACGATGATATTGTAAGTGTCGAAGCCTCTTTATATGCAACTGCTAACTTGTATAGCTCTGGATCGAAGACGGTGCCATCCCCAAGCTTGTCTCCCACAAGATCGAAAATCCCGACACATTCGTTGTCTCTGGAAACATCATCAACAACCCTCCACTCGGCTTCATGCACTACCGCATGGGTGCCCTTCACCCATATCTACCCGAACTCGAAAAGCCAGACCATGTCACGAATGCCAGCGATTTCTGGAAACCCTCGAAACACCCCTTTTGGAACGGTCCCAACGACACTGTCTGGAATCCTATGCGTCCCCCACCCGAGCACGAGAACGTCAGGTGGCTGAGAGTTGAAGATGAGAAGATGATGTGGCAGACTCCGGTTCACCAGCTTACATATGCTGTCTGGGGTGACAGTTACAAGAGTTGGGCTATCGCTTCCCAGATGCACTATTCACTGTTTGAGAATATCGAGAAGGATACTCTGGATCTTTACAAGTTTGAAAAGCCTTGGACGATGCATGGGGATCGCATAAGGATCAACTTTATGTGTGTCTATGCCAACGATATCCTCGACAATGGTGTTGGACACTGGCCCGGGAATCGAGGCGACGAGGACATGATCGTTCTAGATCTTCCAAATACATTGAGACGACGTAAGTAAGCCGCCAGACTCATGACTTGTACTAACGGTTACAGCTGTTGTGATATTGGGGACTGCATTGGCATCCCATTTTCAGTACATGGATCAACCAGATCTGGCAAAGACGGATATTCTCTCACGATATCGATCCCTTGCGCAGGATAGAGCCTGTGATAGGATGACATCCAAGACATGATCTTTCCTTTGTCTGCTATTTTAGTGTTATCGCTCTTGTAAATAGGGGTTAATATGGAGCAGAATACCATCTCCCTTAAAACGGCAAGCTTTTGCGATATTCGGTGCTGAAAAGTGGAATTCATCTCGATTACGGTAAGCAGTGCGAAGGATTCATGAGCGCCGAGATCAGCCAGTGATCAGGGGAGTAATCCGTGGTTCACGCACGGGATCATCGTCTAACCCGACGCTGTAGCTCCTCTTGTTGGTCCGACAAGTGGCTAGATTTTCCCACTCGGAGATATTAGGAGATGATGCCTTCGGATCTCTTGTTTAGTCTAGTGGAATAAGCTAAAAGTGACCGCTTTGCTTGAACCTACCCTTTCGAGAACCTACATTCAGCGTACTTACGGCACAGCAGCGTTAACCATACCCGACTAGTTATCGCAGAGTGGTGGGTCTCTTTTCGGCTCGCAATGATTTAGAGCTTAGATGTGAAAACCGTCTTAGACACGAGTATAAAACACCGAGTCATCTGTCACAAGCGCCTTTACATTAGCTCCTCGGTGCCCTTTCATCTCCCCCATTTAATCTAGCTTGCCTATTTTTAATATCTCAAAGCATACTATACCCCTTGGCAGTTAGGTTGTCGTCACTGGTGTTAGTGGTCTCGTTGGCTCACATGTTGCGGACCAAGCCCTCCAAGCAGGCTATAGGGTCCGCGGAACTACAAGGTCTAAGGGAAAGAATGCATGGGTGGAGGTGTATTTCCAGAGAAAGTATGGATCAGAGAATTGAACTGGTTGAGGTGCCAGACATGGTTGCCAAGGGTGCCTTTGAGAACGTGTTCGCAAACTCAGACTGCCTCAATTAAAGACCATGGGACATTGCCTCTGAAATGCTATTACAAAAGAGACTTTAGCCCAGGATGATCTCCTTCCACTGATCAATGGGCGAGTGCGTGAAAGCAGCTTTGAATACCTTCCCCAGTGCAATCCGCCGATATATGCCTTCTTCCGGATAAAACTCAACCAGCAAAACAAAGTAAAGATCCCACTCAGACTCAATCCTTTCTTTAGAGATATAGTACGTCCAATCAGGAAACTCCTTCTCTGTGAACTCTTTGGCGTCAGAAATGGCAATGAACGTGAACATCGTCTGGCCTTCGCTTTCCTTCTTTCCGAGCCACTCGATGTCAACGATCACTGATCCACACTTGTCTCCGCGACGATCAGTAATTTCGCAACGACAGAGAGCCTCCCCTAGTTCAGGTTCAATGCTTTTCGGGCCATTTGGAGACTGCTTGGGGTCCGAGTTGCTTTGGGCAGTAGATCGTTTAACGTGGAAATTGGCTCTCCAGGTGAAGAACTGCAGAAAGAGCTGGTCTGGAAACTCTTCAACTGAGCGAGAAGATGTGCGTGTTTGAGTTGTCTCTGTGGTGAGAACGTTGTATGGGTCCTCAGGAAGGGTCAACTCAAAGTCGCACGATTCCGTCAACCGCGTTGCGAACCCAGAGTATGAACGGCCAAATTTATCCGTCTCCGATGAAAAGCCGACGCTCAGTCTTCTTTGTATCCTTCGAGCCTCACGTGACGTACTTTTCATGGAGTTTGCCCTGTCTCGCTCCGGATGGGTTGTAGACTGGCGTCTTGAGGGGCCGGTAATGGATCGTCTGAGTCCGGTCAAGCGTCGTTGTGGTCGTGAGCTGACTGTCGAGTTGCTGGAGGGACTGCTTTCGCTCCCTTCGTCTTTACTGGCCTCTTTGTCTGACTTGACTGTCTTGTAGCCTCTCCATCGGTCATCCTCACTTTCGTCCTCTTCAGCACAGCGGGTATCCCAAACTCGCCGCAAGGTGCCGTACCCGTCGCGAATATGCCAATCGATCCAAGTATGAGTCAAAATCCAAGCCCGAACATCGGCCATGCATCCGCCAACCGTCTCCGAGTTATAACTGGCACCTTCTGTCTTCCAGCCACACCAAGACCAACTGGGGAACCTCATGTCCTTATACTTTGGGTCATCTGATACATCTGCTCTTTCAAGTCGCGATGATTTACCCACTGGCTGCCAGAGAAGGGCGAGGTCAAAATGGGATGTTGGAAGGCCGAAAACGAATGGCGCTCGCATGGTTTTCTCCATGAGCTTACACATACCACCGAACGCTGCTAGGATATCAAAAGGCTCGTAAAAGTCTCGCATTGTATAGAGAGCTACGCAGCGAGCATAGAACCATAGCGCTCGATCCTTGAGCTGGGACAACATTTGCAGGGGCGCCCGGACGAGATCCAGTGACCAGCCCCTACCGTGTCGATCTGAAAACACATCCTCAGACATGCCGGTAGATCGACATTGAAAGAGGATCTTGCCCTCCGTGAAAATTAGGCACCTCTTTGATAGTAGTCGTTCTTGAAAAGTCCACGCGCGTCTGTTCCACTGAGTAATCTCAATGCTACTTTCAGCCGGTCGGTGCAGCATGAGGTGAACTCCTTCGGCGTAATTAACAACCCGTTGCCGCAGTTGATTGTTATCTTCAAGGGCTTGGAGACCAGCCGTTGCGTCCATGCCATCTGCAGCACATACTGTAAGGGTTGAGTTGCCATAGATCAGGTGCATTGCTCGAGCGTTGAGATTCCAAGAGTGACTGCTATCCTGCACAATACACAAAGCATCAATCCAAATATATCGGATTCCTAGTCCATGGACCAGATCGATACTTTGCCGAAGAGCTTTGGGCAGCTGACTGATCACGGCAGAAAGACCGCCGGACTTGCGTCGACTCTGAATGTTGCTAATCCGGGTAGCATGCTTCCGACTATGCCCAGTTCCCCAGACATAGCTGACGGTAGCGTATGCTTCAAAAACAAGCTCATCACCATAATCGTCGCAGCGCAGCGGGACCAGATTCTCATTTTCCATGTCGATTACACCGAAGTACGGCTCATTCAAGGTTTCTCGGAAAGGATCCTCGATGCCTAGCCTCCCTGTACACCGCTCGTCATGGCAAGTCTCGCAAAGGCGAAGAAACTCGCGGATGAGGTTCTTCTTGTTGTGACTCGAACCGATCCGCCTCCCAAGGAATTGAGTTTCGTCGTTCAAGAGACCAGGATAGTCGACATCGGACTTGTCGTACTTTGAAGGCGCTACCAGCATTATGTAGGCCTCATAATGCTTGAGCCGGATGTCGCTCCAGCAAACTCGTAGCCTGCGAGTTCTGTGCGCTTCGTGGCCAGCCTGTGGCTCGGCTGATGTACGGCCATCCATCTCCCAGAGGAGATGACAAGCTACATCATCCGTGTGCGGGACCGTTGCATCATGAACAGTGTCAGCGATGAGCTGGCAGAGCTGGCAGCGCTCTCCCGAGTCCCTGATTTGAGTCATGGTCCCGAGAAAATGGCGTGTGGTCGCCAACTCAGGCAACGTAGATACGGCGTTCTCTTCCCCATCTCTGTCAATGATGCGGAATTTGGAAACCGACAGGTTGAGGGAGACGCAGCGTTGGCATAGCGTACGGTTCATGATTGTGATTTGATGGGGGTTTGTCCGACATAGATTGAAGGAAACGGCGGACTTGTGAGGTGTGGTAGTTGATGTGGCAAATGAATACCTGTTGAGGTTGTCGAGAAGCTTAGAGGAGGTGGTTCAATCATCGTCAGCGTGGGAATGAGCCAAATACTTATACACAGGAGCCAAGAGCGGTGCGATGACCAGATTTTAGGACCCAGCCACTTTGCTATACAGCGAAGCTGAGTGATGCGTGCTCCGTCGATGAACACGGGCGTAGATAGCACCGCTCTGGACGTTCAGTGAGGCTGAAACTCCTGCAATAGACGCAATTAGAAGAATAATGAGGCCGGATATCAGGCTGTAGCCCTTCTATCAAAACTCCCTTGCATGATGACGACCGGGCAACTGCCAAGCCACGGCTGAGCTCGCTGTTGCATTTCAGCTAGCCTGTGTTCAATAGGCCATGCGGCACTGCTGGTCTCCTGATCATTATCATACATGCTTGGTATGCATGGGAGTTTTGACATGCATTGTAATTTTGCCATGCTGCTATGCAAGGCAATTTGCCCCGCACGGGATTTTGCAAAGTTGAATTCTGATTTGACATTGCCGTTAGTTGTGGCGCACCAACCTGCAATTTCATCTTTCTGTAAACCAGTTCATGATCTGATGTTTAGGCAGCAGCGCATCCAAGAAAAGTCAGCCAGCCTGGTCATGCATGGCTTCAAAGCTACAAGCCCATCCACCATTGTCAGATTTCTGCTCTTCGCTTCGATGGATTAGTGGGATCAACACGGCCCGTGCCAAAGTCGTTTCACTCACCGCCTGCCTTTCACAGTTGCAGGTACCCACTCTCAACCATGTCCCGGGAAGGATCATATCCGACATCACGGGCAGATTGGGAGAGTCGCCGAGATGATATCATCCGCCTTTATCTTACCGAAGACAGGCCTCTTAGAGAGGTCCGGCGAATCTTGGAGAACGAGTTTCACTTCAAAGCAACGTAAGTTGAACCATGATCCCAAAAAAAAAAAAGTTCTCGATCTAACCTTGGCCGTTGGATCCTTCTTGCAGTAGCCGCATGTACACTAGCAGGTTAAAACAATGGGGTGCCATGAAGAACTACAAGGCTAGAGAGAAGGATACGCTAGTCGAACAAGTACGCGAGGCATTAGCCAATGGCCAGGACCTAGGCCAGATGGTGTTTAGAGGCCATAGCGTGAAGCACCACCGCGTCCTTCGACATTGGCGAGCAAAGGCACGGGAGGGTGGCTCTGATACTCCATTCATCAGCATGCAAGTCGATGAGACACCCAGGAACCACCAACTAGGAGCCCTTGCGAACCGTATCGTGGGCCCGCCACCAAGACCACTCGGCGAGACATCCCCTAGAGAGCTGATCCTCCTCTCCACAAAGACGTACATTGAGAGTTTCGTCGCCTTCTGTCATGTGGATTGTCGAATTGCCCCGCAAATTCCCCCCTCCCAGGCTGGCTCTAATCGCGAGTCAGGTATGCTTCTGCAAGCTCTAGCCAACCAATTTTGGCATGACTTAGAGACCGCAGTGTACCTTTTGAAGATTGGGTCGACAGCTCTCGGATGGAACACTTTCCACAATTGTTGGGGAACGGCAACCGACAATATTCTTTCTCAGCCCTCTACCTTACTCCTTAAGGTGCTGACGACGCTTCACCCACATGGAAGCCTGAAGAGAATGCCTGAGGTGTCTCGCTCGGTCCTTCAATTCATTGTGGATCTCATTGGCATAAAGCTTGGTAAATCCCATCCACTTTTTCACATCTGTCGCAATATCTGGCATGACAACGAGGGGCCTATGACTGCAGAGTCTACTCTCAAGCTTATAAGTAGCTTATTCAAGGAGCATCTGGGACTACATCATCATGAACGATTCAAAGCCGACCTTGCACTCATAAATCGCCTTTCACAAAATGGTGATTTTGTGGCAGCGGAGGCAATTACACGGAGCCTTGTGCGAAACTCGGAGTCCTCGCCCCATCGAGCTCAACAATTGCCCAACGCTCTCACTAAGTTGGCACATATCCTCAAGAACCTTGGTCGATACGAAGAAGCAATCAAAATCCATCAGTGTGTCTTGTATGGTCTGGCAAATGATATCTCGGAGGACTTGCGAATATACACGATGGAAGATATTGCTGAACTCCGAAGGATCCAGGGTGACTTGTTCGTGGAAAGCGTATTTTTAAAGAACGCATTATTGAGCGCACAAGAATTCTTCGGTCGCAACCAGGCGCCCACTCTTCACATCTGGGACAAGTTCAAAGTCTCAATGACCAAACAAGGGATAGAACTAGATTCTGAGCTGAGGGGGATGCTAGAATCGGCAGATGGCATATAATTTGGAGCAGGACTATTGTAATTATGTCCGTATAGGTATACTAAATCCTTAAGGATCGCAGAGAAGGCATCGAGCGCGTCGCCCTCGACCGTGAGATTCCTTCCGGTGTCATCGAGGACCAAGTGCCGCAGCTTGTACCACACCTGGCACCCTCATCGTCGAATGCGAACCAGTTTCGCAGCGACGAGTTGAGAAGAAACTCGGATTCGTGGAGCGCAAACCAGCTGACCCGGGCCAAGGCTGTCTCGCAGTTCTTCTCTTCCGCCCAGCAGGATTGACCGCACGCCCACAGGATCTGGTCCTTCAAGACCATGATGGCGCGTTGGGTGAGGACACGCTCCTGCATTGTCCACCCTCTCGACGCCCATGCCGTACCCGTTGTGTAATGATCGTAACGCGCTGCTGGCGGGTTCAGCGCCACCATGAGAGATAACTCTTACTTTATAAGAAAGGAGAAGGCTTTATTATTATAACTACTTTTAAAGCTATTATACTATTTTATATTTATAATCTAATAAACCATATATTACATATAAAAATAACTTTTTTAAATTTTTACTTTTTAATTAATTATAATTTTATTTCTTTTTAAATAACTTATTAAAAGTAATTTATAGCTTTTATATAAAATTATTATTTGATTTTATATTAAAACTTTTCTTATTATTTTAAAACTTATAACTAGTTTCTTTAAGAAATATTAATTAGGTATACTTTATATCATCTTAGCACTCTTATAAGACTGGGCAAAATTTAAGCCTCTTTGGATTGCATGTGTTGGATAGGGCCCTGTACAATAGCTCTGAGGGTGGTCACGTGCCTTCAATGTCGGGCCGGGTGATCTCCGGACCGTCGGCACACTAGGCCCAATTAGGAAGGCCACGTCGTGGCCCAAAAGGGAAAGAGGGGATTCCCTCAAGAACAACAACACAAGCAATACACACAGGTTAAAGGATAAGCCCGACTTATCAACAGCATGTTATTAACTGTCCATCGCTAGCGCTTACTATCAACCACGGCCCCGATTGCAATCGCTTTGCCTCTTATTTAATTGCAATTATCAGTCAGTGAGATTCGCTAAAATTCCTTCCCTCAGCATCCCTAGGCTTGTTCTTTGTTCTTTGCATTATCTGAAACCCTAATACCTGGTATAGCTCCACTATGGCGTCCTGTCTTCCCGCTTGGCCGTTGGCGCTATTCGGCGTCATTGAGCCCGCGATGCTGTGAGTCTCTGCCAAATAATGGTATTCTTTACTAATTGAATAGCGTCTGGGCGTACACCAACTTTCTCATGGATCCATTCAAATACTTCGCCGACCAGGCCCCCTTTTCCGCTGCAATGGACGACCACTTTACGCCACAAGCAGTAGCCTTGTCCTGGCAGATGGCGAATGTGTTGCTGTTGCTAGCACCGATAGCTCTCATCTGCTGCTGGACCCAACATCGCGAGATTGCCATTGGATACCTGGTTGCGGTTGGATTCGCCGACTTTGGTCACATCTACGCCATCTATAGAGCTGGCCCCGAGTATTTCTGGGCCGTTGGTTCTTGGAATGACATGACCTGGGGAAATGTCGGCGTGAGCGCGTTTCTCAACGTGAATCGATGGCTGACTGTGCTGGGACTCTTTGGAAAGGTTGGCAGTGTGGATCGGTCCAAGAAGACGGTTTAAGGAGCATTGAACGAACGAACCACGAGGCAGTATAACAATTTACTGTTCGAGTCTGTTAGAGACTTGAAAGGTTTGCTCACTCTCGCAAGAGAGTCTGTAGACCTAGCCGCTGGTGGCTGTTTATCGGCGCTTAGAGGCGACGTTGCATTGGCTCATGGTTTACATGGATACCGAAGTTCTGCGGGGTGGAATACTTGGAGTGTTTCTTTCTTTATAAAAAGCAAGACTGAAGCTCACCTGAACATAACGACATAACACAATGTTCATGATAAATGTCGGATTTTCATGACTTAAAGATCGCTGGCACACCTGACATCACGAGCTATGGCCTCACTTCACCACGATCGTTACGAACGTCTCGTTCCCGAAGATACCACACTCCCCCTTCATCAGCTCTGTCCAAGATGTGATAAACTCACGAGCGAGTCTCAGCTCCTGAAGGATATGGTAGAGGAAGTTTGGATTATAGCTGGGACGACTGAAACTGTGCATCTGTGCTCTATGGATGAGCTGAAATCTGGCTCCTTGAGTGGGTGTCATCTCTGCGCCCTGTTGTGGGCTAATTGCATGGGTGACCTGTTGAAAAACAACTCCAATCGTCAGCATAACCCAAACGAACGCCTCATACTTAAGATTCATGCGAGGGATTTGGATCCGCCGGCACACGCAGGGACAGAAACATCTGGTCAAGGTCGCCCAATGTAGGTGATCAGCGGGGTTAGAAAGAGACGAAAGCTTACCAACGATAGGGGACGGTTTGGCACGGTTGTCATGTTCTTCGCAGCTGTCCGTGAGCACGAGGATCTACTCAAAAAGCCTGCAGGCCGCAGTGAGATCTATGTCGTTCCGCCTTCCTGTGAGTATTGTGCCAAAGCTGGCTCGATGGGATAACTGAGCCAGAAGACCGTGCCAAAGCTGGAATCCTGCTAACTCAAGCTTAGACCCAAAACTCAACGAGAGAACGCTGGACTGGGATTCCGTCACCATCTCATCCAAGAGTGACGCCGGGCTGGCACAAGTCAAGAGTTGGTTCCAGAGCTGTGCTAATGGCCACACAAAGTGTGGTAACTTTTCCCGCTTTATTGCTCAGAAGGGCGAACTACCCTCCCGCTTCCTTGATGTCAGTGGCGGGACTATAAAACTGGAATGTAGACCGTCTGTCCTCAAAGGTGTGCGATATACAACACTCAGTCACAGCTGGGGTAAGGATCCGTCGTTATGCCCCCAGCTCAAGCAAGCCCTCCTGGAAAGCTTCAAGACCAAGATCCCAGAGCCTGAACTGCCCGCAAAGTATCTGGATGCAATTCGAATCACTAGGTATTTGGGCTTTCGGTACATCTGGATCGACTCATTGTGCATCATCCAAGACTCTGAGGAAGATTGGAAGAAGGAATCACTCAAGATGGCATCCGTTTATGGACGGACGAGTTGCAACATATCATACATCTACCCCCTCTCGACGAAGGACAGAAGAGGTTTCTACGCGATCCTCGGTTAGATCTGCCTTGCAAGATATGGCCCACGCTTTCGCAGACCAAGGGCAAGCAAAGTACTGGAAAGGCGTCCAAGTATATCCTGGTTCAAAACGCCCCTGGGTGGATAGGTTCAAGCTGGGCATCCATGGCACAAGACGATCTCTGGCCTCTACTATCTCGAGGGTGGGTGTTCCAAGAACGAATCCTCTGTCCGCGAAACGTTTACTATGGAGGCCCTCGATTACTCTGGGAGTGTTGCGAAGGGGTCAAGGACGAACTACTTGGACAGCCAGTCAATGTATCTCGAACAAAGCAGGACTTTTACTCGATATTCTCGGGTTTTGAGACTATCCTCCATGGTGTTGACCAGTTTGAAACATTCAACGGTCAATGGTACAGTTTGGTCCAAGAATACCGGTTAAGAGACCTCACGTTCGAGAAAGATCGAGCCATAGCCTTTGCTGGGGTGGCCAAGGCCATACAGAACAAGACGAAACTCACTTATCTCGCTGGCATGTGGAAAGAGTTTGCCGACCTACAACTATTGTGGTCCATTGATCACACTCCGGAAACAAGAGAGCTTTGTCGGAAAGAGTCAAAGAGCAGGCCGGATTATATCCCTTCCTGGTCTTGGTTCTCTGTTCCTCGAACTCCGCATCCTCTCTCAGAACGAGACGCCGTGAGCTTCCAGATCACCATGGAGATGTACACACAGCTACGACATGCAACCTATCGGGCGCAAGTAGTATCATTCAACCATCCCAAGCTTGGATTCTGGCCTTGGAGAGACCAGGATGTTCTCTTCCATGACTTCCAAGGTCTCTCGATTACACTCAGAACACAAAAAGTACCAGCTACACTTCAGTGGGACGACGAGACTCTTCGAATCTTGCCATTTGGGCGTCATGAGTTGGGAGAATCCGCCTGGGATCCAAAGATGGCCATGGTATATGTGCATGACGATATCAGTGTGACTCCTGGGTGTTCTCTTCCCGGCGATATCTACATGATCTTGTTGTTGAAGGAAGCCTGGTATATGGGAGCCGGGAGAGAATACTCATATCAGCCTTCGAAGAAGCAAAAGCACAGCAACAATGGCAATGGAAGAACTGTGTGGCAGTACACAGGGCTTGCAGTAGCCCGTTCAGAGACCAACAATGGAATAAGCTGCTGGAAGCGTGTGGGAATTTTCTTTTTTGCAGACAGGGTAACAGGCCTAAAAAGTATCACAACACCGTTCACGAAGGAGGGTGTCAGGGATGAGGACGTGGTGTTGGTCTAGATGAACTTGTGAGTTTGATGTATTTCCTTTATTTTCCTATTCTTAGTCAATTACATCTCCAAAGAGGCCGTCAAACAGAAGATTAGGACAGCTATTAATTGATTCTGCCATTAAAATCTAATGCAGCAATGCCGTACAAGGCGTAGTCTGGCGTTGCCATCAAAGCTTGAATGAAAGACAACTCAGTTCCTACATTACTGTTCTATAAATGTTCATGTATTCCCTTCCCAAAATCATCGCCATGTGAGTATAAATGAACATCCTATCCTCATTCGTACAATCATGTTCTAAGATTAAGCTAGACTTAGTAGATGATCAAATACGCCGGTCGCATAGCTCGTGATGTATAAACAACACTTTCATCCGTGTTGAAATGACTGGACGGTCTCGGCCTTGCATAAACTTGCATTAATTAGCCGCGACTTCTTCAACTGCAACACACTGACTGAGTCATATCTATGTGGCGGCTGTTGGAGAAGAGGCATCTCGCGCTCAGTGACGTAAGAATTCCCTAGCACGACTCGGCAGAGCATTAACGCATAGACATTGGAGGGAAATTTGTTGATGGCATATTTTGCAGCCTTGTTTAGGTGAGAGACAGCATGGATAGCTGGATGATGCGCTTACTTGGACGTGTCGTAGGTTGAATAGAGGCTAGGACCTAGCTTAGTACCGTGGCTATCCAGGTCAGTCACTGAAGGAATGATATCAACATCACTTACTATCCAGTGCGTCGTTTGAGGTCCAGATATGGCCTGAATCCTTCACGGAGCGCCTCACAAACTTACAATCCCCGTTGTAGCACATTGTGACATTGCCATTCTCACCAATCGTGCAAGCTCTCTCGGCACCACGGAAACGTTTCCGCTCGTTGCCTGCGTACTTGCCCATGGCGATAAAGTTTCCTCGGCTCTCGATTTGGTCCCTATACTCAAATGAGATGTGTCAGACATTTACTTGGAAGAGTCACACCGGTACGCCTCAAACTCATTACGAGACTGTTGGGTCCATGTGACTAGATCGATGGTCCGAATCGGTGGTGGGGTTCCGTTCCAGCCTTCATGAAAGGCGGAAGCGGCTACAATTACTGGCCTTGAAGATACAAAGCCAGAGATAGGGACATACCGTTGAGGTACATGACATGGTCACTTGGAATCTCGATCAGGCTGGGAGCATTGTTGGCAGCGTTTCTAGCGCAATGTTTGTCACAAAAGGTATGTGCCGGGTCTTGGGCGTAATAGCGACATTGCAAGCAGACGTCGGACATGGCGATCAAACAGTCAAGAATTCATGCTCCAGCAGTCGACAAAATTGGGCATTTCTTACAGAATATATCTACATTATCACGCAACAAACCGGGCGACAGCCTCATGCAGTGAGATGTCAGGCAAAAGGTTGCCTCAAGAAACAAATGCAGACCGTATATATTTGCCAATCGGACCCCAAACAGCTCTTGACCTCAGCCCCTTCTTATCGTGGCTTGCCAGCGAACAAGGATCTTCGCTGCAAGTGAGCCAGCTGGTACCACGCTGGCCCATCATATGCACTAAATCACAAGGCATACAACAAGGCAACCAGCAGCCTGCTGCCTGATCGAGTCAAAAATGTTCAAATATCGCATCTCCACCGTCAGCACAATCCTTCGACACCACCCTCCACTTCATCTCTTTTCAACCATGGCAGTCGAGCCCAAGTACGTCAAGCGAACCTCCGAGACCGTCCGCGATGTCGCTGCGGACGTGATCCGTCTCCTCAAGAAGGCCGGAGAGACAGTCAGTGTGGCTGAGTCGTTGACCGGCGGAGGAATCATGGCAACAATCACCTCTGTGTCTGGAGCAAGCTCCGTTTTCCGAGGCGGCATTGTCTCTTATGCGACACCTCTCAAGCAGCATCTCCTCAAGGTGGATGGAGACCTCATCGCCCAGCACGGCGTCATCCACGAAGACGTGGCTCAGCAGATGGCGGCCGGTGCGCGGACCGCAACCAGCACCGACACACCGACGACCTGGGGGATCGGCACCACGGGTGTTGCGGGGCCGGACTCGCAAGACGGCAAGCCGGTGGGCATGGTATTTATCGGCATCGCTAGCCCCGAACAGGCCCGAGGACTAGGTCCATTCCATTTCCCGGGTGATCGGGATCAGGTCCGACAGGCAACAATTTTGGAGGCCCTAGCTCAGCTACGAAAGGAGCTTCTTGCGAGGGAGAAGAGCAACTGATGGAAAATGAGTTGATTGGGTTGACGAGAAGAATACAAGCGTCTGCTCACCACCTACTTGCGAAGATTACCTCGTTGCTTCGGTGCCTGATTTATGAGACAACCTCAACACCGTTATCCCGGCATGGTCGTTTAGTACACTATAGAGGTCCAGCATAAAGCAATCATCAATTCATCGTTACCAACTTAGCTCCTTAAGCGTCGACCCTCAGTTTGACCATGAGTGCCCCAACAGAATGTGTCGGGCTTGGAATCGTTGCCATGAACGGTGGCGACGATGAGTCCGCCGACGTCACCATTGAGTACAATGCCAGACGCATCACTTTGTCCCTCTTTGTAAGCCCTAATCGAACCGAAGAGACCCTCGAGGATCGAATGATCCGTCTCGTGAATGAGGCCATCCTTGCTGATTACGAAGAATACGATGCCATCACTGATCAAATCTACGATATTATTATGGACCTCGGACGAATCCCTTTCTCGCAAATTGCACCCTTGAGCACCACCGCGCCCAGCAAGGATTTGCATTCACTTCTGTATCCTGAGACTCTCGACTATCGTCTCCAGACCATCGCCAGAAAGGCGACCATCTTTCCTATTGATCCAGAGGAGTCGGTTTCCGTCCCCAATACTGGGCCGAACCCTGCGGTTGTGACAGAATTCCAGGCCATGAAAACGACACCCTAATACTCGTCTAGGGACGTACATGTCCAGGAAGTTCTTGTCAGCGGTTATGGCGCCGTATGCAAAGCTCGTGTTGGGCCCCAAACCATGCTCTGTAAGGCTCACAGCCAAGGGCTCGAAAACCCAAGCCTTGAACGGGAGCTGGTCGCCATGCAGAAAATATGGAATGCTGGCAGCGGCCCTGCTGTGAATATCCGCGTCCCTCACCTTCAAGGATATGTCACATTTGCGGATTCAAGAGATATCATCGGTCTATTACGCGATTGGGTTCAACCAAGTTCTTCCGGCAGCACTTTACAGGATATGGATATTTCAGCTCTACCAAGGGAGCTGAAGAAGAAGTGGTCAGATCAGCTATGCGAGACGGTAGATAAGTTACATGAGCTTGGTGTGGTTTGGGGCGACGGCAAGGCGTCTAATGTCGTCGTCGATCAAGAGAGCAATATCTGGCTCATCGACTTTGCCGGTGGCTGAACTGAAGGATGGGTAGACGAGGAGCTTTCTGATAGCGTAGATGGTGATAATCAAGTCGTCAAAAACATCACAAAGTTCTTAGGTGTGGAGGAATAATCCTTGATAGAGGTACTCATCTCTAGCTTTGAAATGAACTACTCGGCTGAAGAAGGAGAGAAGCAAAAGAGGTCAATACTCTACTCCATCAACTTGATTAAATGCTATCTGCTTACACACCTTCCAAGTCTCTTCCTTATTCAGACACCAAGGCAGTGAACTTTTCCTTGATATGAAGGGTAGGCGTCTGCTCTCGATCAAAGAACTCTCGTGCAGCTGATGAAGCCTCTCTCAAAGACTTCCTCTCCGTGAACAAGTCACCCTGTAACCTGTGTAAAGGAAGATCTTTCATCATATAGATTTTCAAGTCTCCCAAAACCACAGCCCCCGACCAACCCAAATTACATTCTTGAATTTCAATTGTTTCTTTGTATTAATCGAGTTTCGTAAGTACATGTGCTAACCTCTTGAGGGCCTTGGGCAGTTGTGCTGCTCAGCTGAGCGAGAGCTCTCAGTTTTGAACAAGCCTCGGCGCTATGCGCTCTTGTGGCAAAGGATATAACCTGACTTTCATGTAGTAACTTTTGAAAGGTATCTTTCGCTTTTGTCGAAGCGGCTTAACGATGGCTCTGCTACCATAAAGTCGCCGTTTTGCGAGTGACGGGCTATGAGTTCAGCGTCGATTAGAAATTTCTTTTGATGGCACGGCCAGATATTTCTCAATATTATGTTCATATACACGTGTTTTGCAGCATTGGGTTCTAATGCTGCTATGTGTTGGTTAGTGTTTTCTTTGATCTTGTGTATGACGGAGACGTCAGTGAAAAATAAGCATGCGGTTCGTCGGTACGAGGGTAGGTTCAGCGGTCCTGAGCCCTTCGCTGTCAGGCAAAATGTGGCAACAGATTTGGACAAGGGGGGTCGTGCCAAGCTTCATCTCTAGCCGAATAAGACACCTCGCGGAGTCTCCTCAGGCCTCCGTGGGGGTAGAAGGTAGTAATCACCTTTTGGAGTAGGGTGATAGGCTGAGGAAGATTGTCAACTGCCGTCCCCCGGCAAGTGTGGAAGGTAGTCCATCCGAGACCTGTCAACCCAATTCGTAACAAGTACATCGCAGTCTCAAAGCCATACCAGAATTGGTTGGCTTTGGCATGCGAGAAGGTCTGACCCCTGGCTGTAGCCAACCTGGAAGGGGGACCGTGCAGTAGTTTGATAATCCACGTGGCATCCTGTGTCCAAACTCTGGATGAACGTCCGAGTTGAGATGAAAACGAGCTCTACCCAACCACCGAACTACCTTGAGGGGGAAACAATCTCTCTGACATGCCATCTTCAACCCGGCTCAGCCGGGTCCAGCCGGTCGGGCCTGGAGGGTGGCAACAGGCAAGGAGGTAACCTTGAATGACGAATCAGAGGGGGGAAGGTCTTCTAATTCCTTGGCTATAAAGAAGCAGCGGTTATAACTCTTTTGATCTTCCCCTGCGTTAGTTCAGTATCTTTCCCTTCGCCTCGTGGCTGGCTGGTGGGGAAGACAGGGTTTTAGACGAACTCTAGATACCTAGCCCGCAAGCTGGAGTAACGTCAAGGTAAAGAGACACGAGACTCTGATTTGAACGGGAGAAACCCCTGCCTATATAAAGTTGGATATGCCTCTTCCCAGCCCCCTTTTAAAGCGAGGCATAACCCTCAACACGGGCCAACCCTGTTATGGTCCCGACGCCGAACTAACGAGTCTCGGATACCGTTAGCGAAATGGCCTCGTCATATGGCCACATGTTTTAGTCTGCAATTTCGTTTCGACATCTGTTTCGAGTTCATGTCACATTCCTTCGGGTGCAGCCGAGGGCGGGCCGGGCACAGAACCATGTGGCATCCACTTGCACAACACCCATTCTCACTCCCCCTTACAGACGCCCGCGGAGATACATCTTGATAGGTTCTCTCGTTGCCCTAGCGTATTAATAAGCCCGGGGAGAAGATAGAAGAGGTTCGCGTCAGATCTAGCCACCCCAGTTCATGCAGGGCCAAGATCAAGCTTCTTGCTCTGGTCTAGCTTGACGTATCTTGACATCAATCCATCCAAAACATCAGGCTATTCAAGCACCAACTAGCCCACAGTGGAGAACTAAAATCTCCCTGCTTAATCGACCGTATTCCACTCCAAGACTACCCGGTTGTTTGTTAAACTCTCACTCTGCTCACCGGAGAGGTGGTATCAAAACCCGCAACCACGGTGCATGCCTAGCCACTGTCCACTGATCGGGATTTGTCTAGAATGGCAAGCATACCGGATAACGCTACCCATTTCTTTTTCAAATGGTGATTCTAGACCCACTGTTGGACCAAGTTACGGGTTTGACACCACCTCTCCGGTGACGAGAGGCGAGAGCTCAACGTCTGCAGGCCATCAACCCACTGGCAGATCATATGTCTCTATCTCGCTCCCTTTGAATGATACCATCATTTTTCAATCTGTCAGGAGTGGATTTACGAGTTGGATGTCTCGATCTCCTCAGCACTCATTCCATCCGACGGTATATCTTCAAGGTAAGCCCGTCGATGCATTCTCGACAAGAGTCATGTGTGCATTGGTTTTATCAGATTCCTTTCACGCCTCTTGGGACGTATCCTAAGCATTCTTGCTTCTCATCCACTTGTTTGTCTTGAAGAATTCATATCCGACTACGAACAATACTTTATTTCTTTCATCAAACCCAAAACATCTCCCTTCACAATGGCCCATCAATTCAAGTCAGACTTTCAATTTGATATGGACAACTGCTTCAGTTACACTCAGTCCATTTCATACCCTTACACCTCAAGTTTCTCTTCTGCCTCTTCTTCTTACGACCCTTTCACTCCTACATCTCGATTTTCATCACCCTATGAGTTGTCAGCTTTGGAACCTGATGGATCCTACAATATCTCTCACGGTGTTGATGCGGCTCCTCGCTCGACTGTGGGCGACTATATGCTTGACGCTGTCGTCGAGACGAAGCCGGAGCATATCCCTTTTCCCGACTGCCCCCCAAACACGCCCATGAAGCAGGAGCTCGTGGGTTTGCACTACAGAGAGATAGACATGGAACATAACGGCTCTATGGATCCGATAACGCCATCGAGTCCTTGCTTTCCAATCTCTCCCGGGGTTGTCATTAGCGCTACCTCCTTCGTCATGACACCCACCCAGATGTCTTCGGGTTTCGAAGCGACTGAGATCTATTCACCCTGGTCCTGCGCCAGCGACAGCCCGATCTCCTACCCACAGACCAACGGCGAGGTGCTCAACATCGACCACCAGCCAGAGGCTCCCTATTATGTCCACGACTCCTATCATGACCACGACTCGGCTTCACCAAAACAAATTCGACCTCGGCAGGTGGTGGTGAACGAGATTCAGCGCAAGACGGCCGAGCTTCAACATGCTCAGACCCGAAGACCCAGAAAACGATCCGTCAAGCCCGACCCTGCCCCTGCGGATCCGGTCTGGAGCAGTTGTGACTATCCAGGTTGCAACAAGGCATTCAGGCGTAAAGAACACCTCAAGAGACACAAGCAATCGTAAGTTATTAGACGCGTCGTAACCCTCATTATCACTAATAGACTGTGCAGCTATCACGGTGAGGGCCCGAACCGTTTCTCATGCGAGTTCTGCGGTAGAGGCCAGTTCAACCGGAGGGACAACCTCAACAACCACCGCAGGCTTCACACTCGGCACAACAGCCGCAACCGAGGCGTCGAGTTTGTCCCTGGTGCGGTGATGGTTATCGAACAAGAAAAACTCAGACGAACACCGACAAGGAGGAGGAAACAGGGAGCTATTGGAGGAACTAACCACCGTGAAATACCAACACAGTAATGTATTTGTATAGAAGCATCAATCTTGTAATCTATGTAGTTTTCAGTCATTCTTCTTCTTCTTCTTCTTTTTACCTTTCATCTTCAAGGCAAGGCCACTTTGTTAATTGGGATATGATGTCATGATGTGTTGATTTTGTATTTTTGATATCGTTGAAGCCCGGCCCTTGATGTGATAACTGGGCCAGAAGACCCATCTTCAAGGCATGTGGTGGCTAGTCGGGGGAAAAGAGGCACCAAGACTGGGGAAAGAGAAAACAAATGTCATCTCTGCTCCAATGCGGAGCTTTTCCTTGTTTCGTGCATGTTTCCCACGTTTTGTTTTACTGTAGGATCTCGGTTAAAAGTGGAAAAGTGGAGGAGTTGGAATGTCTGGGTTTCTCGATGCTACGGTACACATGTCCCCCTTGTTGTTTGTCAGGCTCAAGTCACCGTACAAGGGTTACAAGGGGCGACACCGAGGGTTCCGACACGAGGGTAGTAATCCTGGTTTTCGCAAGGGGGCTTGGGCCAGTCTAGCCAGGGGGCATCATATGCCGTCTTCGAATATGCAACCAACACCAACGAGAGACCAAAAATCACGCGGTGCAAATCACGCAAGCCCACCTGCCGCTTGTTCCCTTTCCCTGTTGTAGTTCAGCTTCTCCCCAGTCACAGTCTTCTGGCTCATTTATCCCATCGAGGGCCGGGCTTTAACTACAACAAAGAACATATGATCAACGCATCATAGCATCAAGTCCCAATACTAACACAATGGTTCTCCCTAGTCACATTGTCAACCACTGGAGAAGCCTGCTTCGTTGTACAGGTAGCTTTAAGTGGCGAGCGTCAGAGAAAGCGATAATCATTAAAGAGTCTACATGGTCGAAGAGGTGGTATTATATAAAACAAAGACTGGGAATGACTTGGATAGAGGAGCGGCAACTCGGGTAGAAAGGAGACAGCAACAACTTAACTCTGATATTCTAGGAGTATGAACATTAATGTGCCTCTAAATAAACCCTAAAATAATTATTTTGTGATAAATAGCTATTTCCGTGTCTATGTGGCATTCGAGGGGTCCTGCCGTCGTAGATTGGCTAGCTACCCTGTTGTACACATCATGATAGCACAGCGTAGCATAGCGCGTAGTATGCCTATTAACCTTTCATGCGTGATTTATACATGGGAGTTGAAGTAAGGGTGAGAAAAAACTGCCTAGAAGGCTATACGGACATTTAACTGCCTTAAACATCCTGCAGATGGTTCCACCAAGCCTCGGCCGCCGTCTCCGAAGGTACAACAACCCCGCATGAATCTCAACATTTCGACCTTCAGAAAGAAGAACAGCTTGCTTTGGATCGGAGATGACGTCCGATAGAGTAGATATAAACTTCCAAGACAAAAGGCAGCTCAATAACTGTCCGTATCCCCAATTTGTCATCCTCACCAAAGTGCCCAACCATGGCTTCGACTCAGTACACCAACAACCTCCTTAGATGCGTCACACGCAAAGAGGTCTGCAAGTCATTCGGCATAAAACTATCTACAAGTCCTCAGATCGTTCAAACGGCTCGACATGCCGGTTTCGACTCTCTCTTTATCGATCTCGAACATGCCTGGTTGACGCTTGCTGAGGCAAGCAATCTCTGCAATGTCGGCCATCTCGCAGGCATTACTCCATTCGTCAGAGTCCCTCATCAGTGCGGCAATGGTTTCGTTCAACGGGTGCTTGACGGAGGTGCCATGGGTGTGATATTCCCTCACGTTGAGAGCGCAGGTAAGAACACTGTCAGTATCCAGTTGAACAACAATTAACCCCCAGCAGACGAAGCAAAGGCAGCTGTGAAAATCTCCAAGTACCCTCCTCATGGATGCCGCTCAATGACAGGAGCCATGCCTCTCTTCAACATGCGACCAACACCTCTAAACGAAGCAATCGAGTTTGGCAACAACTCGGGATCAACAGTCTTTGCAATGATTGAGAGCAAAAACGCTGTCAACAATTCAGAAGAAATCGCAGCAGTCGAGGGCGTCGACGTCCTTCTGGTCGGATCATTTGACCTGAGTATTGACCTGGGAGTTGGTGGCAACTGGGACAGTAAGGAGTACAGAACTTCAGTGGAAAAGGTCAGCCAAGTATGCCGAAAGTACAACAAGATCTTTGGAGTTGCAGGTGTCTACGATAACCCCACACTTCACGAGTGGTTCATCAACACCCTGGATGCTCGGTTCATGCTTGTTCAGCAAGATCTATCCTTGATAGCCGGCGGAGGGCAGAGAGCTGTTAGAGCCATACCCCCAGTGCGTCTATGATAGCATAACAGGGGGGCGATCTTATCTACAAGTCCCAATTTGTAATCAAGCCATTCGCCAATGAGTGATTTTGTCCGCCCCGCCTGTGAGAAAAAGGCCTCGGGGGCCCTCTCCGAACTCAATCTTGACCACATTTCTTGCACTGCCAATGCCTCGGGACCTAGAAAACGCGTAACCTGGCTCTTCAGACCTTGTAGAAGATATAATGCTCCAGTAGGCTTTATCAAATTCTTCGGCTACTCCACACAATGTCGGCTTCGCCAAGACGTGCTGCAAACCCTTCAAAGCGGTCAAGGAATTCCGCCCAAAAGAGTACGGTTGTAATTGCGTCAGTATTGTCCTGCTACATACCAGCAATTCTACATGCCTAACAGCTCAGTTGCCAGACATGCCGCTCCAAAAAGGTCAAATGCTCTGGTACCGCGCCGTGTCAGTATTGCTCAAAGCGAGGACTGTCATGCTCAATCAGTCCACTTGGTCCGCGGCGGATATACTCGGTGACGTATGGGTTACCTTGCTGTTATTGATCTCTCTAACATTTTCATTAGCAAGATTGCGGAACTCGAAAGCCGGCTTGCAAGATATGAAAGTGAGGGTACAGAGCCGCTCTCCAACAATGGTGATTTGACGATTCCAGCCCCATCGGATCCTGCTTACATGAGTCAAGGGACGAGACCTAGGTCAGAGTCTTCGGGTCTGCTCAATCCTGGATCACCGACACCTGGACTCAGCCTAGGAAGCCCTGTCATGGACGCGGACATATCAATGGCCCATGGTCAATCAACCGCCCCGAGGAGCAGCACATCACAGGTCCCCAATGCTTCAAATGAACAACACTGCATTCCGGAGACACAGACCCGAACACCTAATTTAGAGTCGAGATCCCACTATCATACGCCAACCATCGCTACCGAATCTTCCTTGAGTTCTAGTAACGAATTCGGGAGAAAGGTTCATGAAGTACTGACAAATTCCGGTCCATCAAGTGCCAGGACAATCCCCATATCCCCAAATCCTGTACAGCCTACGATAAGTCATCCTTCACCTTTTAGAGCTTCTACTCAAGCTATTCCACACCTACCCAGTGAAGAAGAAGCCTTTCGACTACTCGAGACCGTCGGCTTCTACATCGGACAGACGCAGTGTCATTATGACCTTCGAGGCCTGACTGATCGCATTGGGTGGCTGTACGAGAACATGGATGATCCTCAGATTCATGAACTATGGTATATGCAGGTTCTTCTTGTTCTAGCCATTGGACAAATCTTCCGGGCTGGTAATGGTGAGGAGGGAGAAGATTTACCAGGAACTGCATTCTTTGAATTTGTGGAGACGCATTTACCTACAGCAAGCGCCCAGTATAGGCTTGGGAGGCTGGCAGTTGAGGTCAATGCCCTCATGGCCATGTACCTTCAAATGGCAAACCGCAAGGAGGAGGCCTATCTTTATGTGAGTACATCAGTTGCTCATCGACTTCGACTAACTTTATTAGATAAACACTGCTCTCCGATTGGCCATTTTGTACGGTTATCATCAGAAAGATTCTGAACGGAACCTTTTAAGGTCAGAAAAGGCACAGATCAACCGGCTTTGGTGGACAATATACATGCAAGAGAGGTAAGCTAGACCATTTGGAAAAGACATCACTAACAAGTCAGGCGCCTGGCCGCAGCAAATGGAAAGCCGTCAGGGATCATCGACAGTGCCATAAGCATGCCCCTACCTTCTGAAGCCCCGGGATTTCCAACTGGCGCTGCCATTCGCACAAATATCAAGATTGCTCAGGTGACTGGGCAGGTGATGACAAGTAAGTCGTCGCCTAGCTTGAATTCAAGTCTGACCTCAATAGTCTTGTACGGCACCAAGTTCAAGAAGGAGCAAGATTTTGTCTCCCACGCTCAGCAGATCATCAAGAGCTTGGCCGATATTGCAAAAGAGATCCCATCAGAACAATCCCTAAGTCTTTGCGGCAACTCACAGCTCGCACTCAGGACGTCTGCATCTTTGCATCTCATGCTCTATCAGGTATGGATACTCGTTATGTCGTGAATTAGGCTGATGATATAGGCCACGCTGTTAACCATTCGCCCTCTCATGCTTCACGCCGCACAAATGATCTTGAGCGGCCAACCCTGCAACGAACTCGAGGGTGGCTCACTTGACACGCTTTCCAAGACCTGCTCAGAGGCTGCAAGGCGACTTCTTGAGGTTATAATTGCTCTAAAGAGAAAGGGGATACTTCGTAAGTGGCATATCTTGTGGAGAATTGTAACTAATTTAGCCCAGCAATATTCGGCTTCTTTGACTGCGACGCCGTCTTCTCAGCAGCTTTCATCATGCTTCTCACCATGATCTTTGATTCAGCTTGTGAGCCAAGCCAGAGACTCAACCCTACTCCGGGCCTAAAAGATGCAATGGATATGTTGCATTACATGGCTGAACATGGCAATACCTTTGCGAGGCAGAGGTTCCAAGAAGTCCAGAGCGTGCGAGATCATCTTTCAGCTACTCTGAACTCTCGTGAGGCCAACACACCCACATCAACCAATCAGACAACTGCTGTATCGAATTCAGAGCACCAAGGATCTGATACAAGCGCCGTTCACAGTGCTCACCCTCCACATGAATATCCTCCTTGGTATCCTCCCGTATGGGACATGTCAGATCAATGGCTTCACTCTGTCGATTTAAATGGCGAGCTTGAGGATTTGCCTCTGGGAGACTCATTTGACCAATATCAGTCACTGCTTAATGATCCAGACTGGAGTTTGACGGGACAAGACGTGGGAGACTTTGCAGAACTAAGAAGATATATACAAAGATTAAATTCATAGAAATTAAATGAGAGACTTGGTATCAACAACACCGAGAATCTATAGTTCCAGAACACCACTCTCTTAGCATCTAGCCAAGACATGGGCAGAAAAACTTGCGTGCCGCCGCCTTGAGAATCTTATTGCGCACCCTCTTACCCCTCGCCTTGTACTCTGCAGCGTCGTTAACATGTGGAAAAGGCACGTCGGGAACTTCTTTTCCCAAGAAACGACATAGCGGTTCCCACCCATCGATGAGTTTAAAGTCGAGGAGCTGATCGCTCGGAACCGCCTCCCGCACGTACTTGTAGTGCCTTACGTATGTCGCCTTGAGGTTCTTGACAACATCGTTGTTTGACTCGGACCTCGTCCAGCCCTGCTGCATCCGGAAGCAGACGGGACCGCTGGTGTAGCCAGTGTAGTAAGAGACCTTGGTCACAAAGGCCCTGTGTCTGGGGTTTGTCGAGTCCTTGACAACAGGGACCATGCTGTTGTACCACTTTTCAATGTCGCGCTCCACTAGAATAACCTTGGCGTCTGGGTAGGCAGGGATCAGAGATTCGGCGTAGTGAGAGGCAATGTCGGACACGGCATCGTACCGGCCAAAGACCTCATCCCATTCATCTCTCGAAAAGGGCGTGCCCCGGTACGTCGGGAGGTTTGGAAAGGTCGCGTCGTTGGCCCTATCAAAGATAGGCCATTGCCATTGGAGATCGTATTCTTCACAGGCGTCCCATCCGTGATGCACGTTGGGGTATCCCAGGATCTGCAGGGCCTTCATCAGGGAGGCCGTCCCGGTGCGAGGTGCTCCTAGACATAGGATTGGTGGCGATGAAGCAGACTTGAGCTGGGTCTTTTCGTTTTGCTCAGGTGCTCCCTCAGGAGTGACTCCAGCTGAGGGATCAGTGCTGTTGGATTTCTTGGTCTCCTCCATATTGAACCGATGAATTTGAAGTTGAAAGTGGAATCTTACTCAGATTCGGGGGGCCAAGGTCTAATAAATCTTGTCCATGGTCATTGGCTAGGGGTCCGAGCTGGTTATCCGAGCCGTTCATTTAGGGCGGCCCGTTAATTTTGGATCGGCAGCACAGTCTGCATAATATCACCAAGTTGGGGTGTAAGCTGACGGCCGCGCTAACCGGCAAAACCCCTGAAACGGACTCTACCGAGCTCCCGAAGATCCTTATTGACTTGAATCTCGGATGTCGGTCCTTGAGCCGAATGCCGGTGGTAGTTTGGACGATTCATCCCAAATAGGGGTCCAGCTGTCAGGTTCAAACTACTATCTCACCCTACAGACAACTAGGTATATTAAGAGAATGAAAGGAGAGCCAATCGCACGAGGTCATAACTAGGAAACAAAATACTGTTCAGTTTCGTGATGGTATCTGGGCATGCTCCAAGTCACGGAGGTATCAACGACAAGCGCCCCCTGTCAACAGCTTTTCTCAGCCCGTGCAGCAGGTGGTTCGAGGCCAGCCGCAGTAGCTGGGATGACTGACCAAAGATCCAAAGGCATCAAAGACCGCAAGGACGAGGACGAGGATAGCTGCATTCTCAAGTCTGGGCAAAGTTTTCCTACACCGACTTGCTGGCAACAGCTGAGTCTAGGAGTCGCCCTGTTTCATGACTGCTAAATGCAGGAACAGGACCTCGGACTGAGTTAAAATACAGTCCGAGGTTCTACTGCTGCATGCACAAGTCCGATCAAGCCAATGGCAGAGCGCATAGTCCCACAAACCAAGAACAACTTGGCTTGATCAAGTTAGTTTCGATCTTGGCAAGTAATCAGTCAATAAACTTTGTGTCACGATTCTGGTCCAAGCTTGAATTTTGATGAAAGTCCTAATTTCCGGAGTACAATCATTGTCACTGGTGATGAAACGTTTCTGTGGATCTACAGGAAATATATAAGGATGCTCCTCGATGCTCTTTACATTTCTGTTGCTTCAGCAGACTCAACAGATCAGTTCTCTCTCAACCATACCTTGTCAACTTCAAAACTTTCAAGATGCGCTTCATTTCCGTGGCCACCGCCCTCTTTGCCCTGACCAATGTGTCATCCGCCTGGACACAGGATCGTAACGGAGTCTGGACCGCCAACAACAACTGGTACTGGATTCGAGGCGGTAAATTGATTCCCCTCCGAAATAATACGCCTTCAACTCTGACGCGTGGTACAGACTATGTCCATGAAGGATGCACCAGGATGAACACGGAGGAAACGCACGTCGGACCTTGTGCATACTTCACCAACAACCGTGGTGACATTTTCCGAGGACGTAAGTATTGACCACTCATACCATTTCATTTTTGCTCGAAAAGTTTACTGACATTGGTTGTAGACTGCGCGGTTGTCCTGGGCCACAACCACAAGGAAATTCACTGCCGATAAGCAGTGTCAAGACGTGGGAGACTTTTCAGGTCGTAGGAGACAGGTCCTACGACTGAATCCATAGAAGCCCATTTGGGCACCTTCTAAATAGAGCCATGGGGTTGTTGAATTAAGCTTGTTTCATCATCATAAGCCTGGTACATATCCACGTGTCTTCCCGTCTACCTACCTAAAGAGGAAATCACCTATAAGGGGCAACCCATTGCAAGCTCTCTAAATCCCTGGTAGATGCCTGTGCTATTGTGTTGTCCTTTCAGACTGTCGATTTGGTGGGTTTAAAAGCTTCCCATGCTGTGTGCAGCTTAAAGGGCTATGTCAATAGGCCTACTCCGTTGCATAGCATTATCTGCGATCAATGTGTCCCTTTACTAATATCCTCTCTATGTGACCATGCATCCCGGGCGCAGGGGCTTGGCCGCCGCGATTTGCAAAGTGGGTAGACGTTAGCTCTGATCGCTTCGTATCCGGGCTATCCTTGAGAACCTGTATAATGGCGAATATTTCGTTGCGACTTGATAAAGCCGGGTTCCTGCAATCATATCGGGAACGTAGGCAGCCGTGATGTTCTTGTAGTGGTCGGAGAAGGGCTTCATCTGACTCCAGCGTATTCCCGGACAAGGCTGCGACGAGCACTGTGATTGACCAGGCTCGAGGCGACAGGGTTCACAGAGCTTCCAATTCCACAAGGTCTTAACGAGACCCACAAGATCCTCCTCGGAGACATTTAGAAGGGGATAAGGTGAGGGAATGTCGAAAATTGCTTTAGTCTGTGGATCTGGCAGGTTTATTTGTTACGAGAAGATGAAGTTTCGAACTTGTCAGCGTGAGGGAACGAGGGGCCGCGGCTTGGGGGTTGCCTCCCTGGTTGACACAGCCACTGACAAGTTACAACCAATAGCAAATATGCCTTGGCGACGTCTCGGCGGCTAAGTGTATGCTGAAACTCCCCCCCGCCCTGCGGCTGAGATCGCCAGAGCATGGAGATTTTGGTTCTTGCATAGCTCCAACTCTCCGTCTTCAACCACTTCCGTCCAGTCATGCAGGATGCGCAACAAGAGTTCCCGCCAGAGGAAAGCACGGCAGATTGTGCCATGGCCCAGCCCGACACCGATTCTGGCTATGGAGGCTCGAGTAACGCGGGCCTCCAGACACACGATGACCACCTCGACCCCGAAGCCAGCTCCACGGCGTCTAGCAGTTTCTCTCGCCCTCAACCGCCATCCGACACCGGGACGATTCAGCCACAACCACAGCCAATCCGGATACGACCGATTAAGAAACAAATCGATATAGCGACGGCGAGACGGGCCAACGATGTCATCGAGCAGATGAGTCTACTGTTGCAAGAGCACATGGTGAAGTCCAAACGCTACAAATACCTGTCGAGGCCCAAGCGTAACCCCCCCTCCATGTCAATACGACCAATCGTGCTCGGGACAACAGAAGAGGATGCCAAGACTTGCCTGGTCATCTTCTGTACTGATAGCCACGGAGCTCATGATCAGATCAGAGACTTCTTGCGTAAATCTTTTGTCAAGGAACTGTACCAGCCTCGAGACAGTACGGAGCCTGCTTTTGATGTCCACGTCTTCGGCGCATCTTAGAACTTTATGAAGAGCTGGGCAATTCAACACCACGGGGTGTTCTTGAGAAGTGGCCTGAGCGCAAAAGTGGAGCGAGGTATGTGATGATGGCGGCTCTGGGAGGTGTAGCTATTGCAATACTTCTAGGGGCGTTGGCATTAGCTTGGGTTGGATGGCAGCATCCAGTTGGTAACTGATTGGACGCACCACAGCATTTAGAGGCGGTATTAGATAAAGAATCTTGGTAAACTTTATGGGCTATTCCTTTATTATTTTACTGAGTCTCGTCTCAGAATACCGGACGAATAGCATCAACAGAGTTGACAGAATACTCACTTGAGAAAGCTAATCGACCACAGTGCCTGCGGGTGTGTCGCACATGGCCTTATCGCGCCATTTCAACAGCCAATCATCTTCTCATGCAGGTGCCCGCATTGCAGCGTCACTGACTCAAATCACTCGTCAACACTTCTCCCTCCATCACAACCACAACCCAACATCCCCAAGGCAGGCAAGGATTCCATCAACTTCAGCTAGCGGCAACCATCCCAATCTTGAGGATCGTCACGCGGAACGCCATTCGCAATCACCCTTGAGCCATTTCTCAAGCAACTCCACTTCAGCCATGTCTCACAAGACCCAAGAGCCCGTCATCACCAAAACCTCGGACCTCCCAGTCGATGAGGCCAAGTGGATAACCCTCAAGAAGATCGAATATGTCGACCAAGTCGGCAAAGCCCGAACCTGGGAGGTAGCCACGAGAAAGACCAGAGGCAAAGCTGGCGTGGACGCTGTCGCAATGGGCAACATCCTCCTACACCCCTCAAAGCCCGCCTCCACCATGCTCGTCATTCAGTACCGCCCTCCTTTGGATGCATACACCATTGAATGGCCAGCTGGCCTCATCGACGCCGAGGAGACAGCCGAGCAAGCTGCGGTGCGCGAGTTCAAGGAAGAGACAGGCTACAACTGCAAGGTTCTGAGTGTCAGCCCTGTTCAATCCGCGGATCCCGGAATGAGCAACGCCAACATGCAGTTGGTCATGGTCGAGGTTCAACTCAACGAAAACGAAGAGGAGCCAGAGCAGCGATTAGACGATGGAGAGCATATTCAACGGGTGGTTGTGCCTCTTTCTGAGCTTTACGATCGTCTGGTTGAGTACTCTAAACAGGAGCGGACTATAGTTGCTGCAAAGCTGTTTCACTTTGCTGCCGGCATGCACTTTGCCCAGACGCAAAAGTACTTCTAAGGACTGGATTATCATGAGGAATGGTCCGAAATGTGGAATTTTGGTGGGATAGATGGCTTTATAGGATAGAGTCATACTCATAGAGTATTCTAGAAGACAAGGGTGTGGCTTCTAACTTCATCCTTCACCATTCCTCGGCCACAACTGGAATAGAAATAGAAAAGATCACCTTTCAAATTCAAACGGTTCGAATCTGGAGTGAGTGTCTATTTTGGGGCGGATCGGAATAACAGCAAACCGAACCCGGTCCTATAGCGAGTTGAACCAAGAAACTTTCCTTCATCCACAACTCCCCATACAAGAACCTTGAACCTTTCCACGAATGTCTCCAACGAAATCTTCAAGATACTCGACTTCTCGTCAAAAAGCCTGCCAAGCATGTTCAGCGGCCAAGGCAAAATGTGACCGCAGACCTGACACCTGTGGCCGGTGTGCCCTGCGAGGTCTGGATTGCCACTACACTCATTCAAGGGCATCCAACTCAGAAAGTCGAGACACGAGTCTTTTCGATGGGAATGATACAACCTATTCACTTCCGGAGGTTCCCTTGGAGAGTCTACAACCAACTGCCAGGACAGATACGCCAAGTTCAACAGTCCATTCGATAGAATCCATCGCTGGCAACACCCCTGGCAGTGCAGCTGCAAACGCCCTATCACTCAACGCTATCGAAACAAATCCTCCCAGACAACCAGATCTCGACTTCTCAAGACTAGAGCTTGTGTGTCCCATCAACAGTGACGACATCAAGAACCGCTGGCTCAACACCTATGTGCCATTCCCCGGGCAGACCTTGAAAGACTATTCTCCCAATGTAATGGGCTTCGTCTACAGAATCCTCAAATCATACGCATCAGTCGTGGTGCGAGGTCGCGGAATTCCTCCCTTCATCCACTTCTCACAGATCACGCCAGCAGCAGTTACTCGTCCTTTTTCAACTTGTCTCAGTCTGGTGAGGATCTGCGAAAACTCTCTCCCTGGCAGCGAGGGGACTGCCACAGATATCCTGCAGCGGGAAATGACCAACCTCTACGAGCAACACGGAACGTATGACGGCATTAATCTCCTTGCCGCATTTCAAGCATACTTGATCTATGCGCTAGTCCTGTACTTTCATCTCACCCCCAGCCAAGGGCCTGCTCCCTTTCTACGGCAGGCCATCATCAACCTCCAAGAAATCGCATGTACAAGCTCCCAACGAGGCCTTGTCTGTGTAGCAGAGCAGGACGGTATCCGACCGATATGGGAGGCTTGGGTAGTTGCAGAGGCGAAGCGAAGAACGCTGTACACAATGTACTTTTTAGACAACGTCCTCTCAGCTCAGGATGGGCTTCCAACGTATCTGGGCAGCGAACTACGAGGATTACCAGCACCCTCAAGCAAGGTTCTCTGGCAATCACGCAGACATGACTGGGAAGCGGCGTATAATACTCATCTAGCTGAATGGGCAGAAGGGAACTTCCGGATCGATGAATTGTGGCCTCTTTCGGAAAACTCAGAGAGCTTGGCCGAAAGAAAAGACAGGGTTGATCGCTGGTTAGAAGGTGTCGACGAGTTTGGGACGATGCTCTATGCAGTGACTAGTTGTACGCATGGTACTTAATATTCAAGGCCATGATGTCATGATAAGTCCATTCTTTAGTGGTAGATCAATCATAAATGCCCCGTCCGGCGTTAAGGTGGCACCGGAGCTGAGAGCTCAACTCCGGCTGGAGGGTCTCAGCTCCGATAGCATGGTCTCAACTCCGGAGTCCGAGTTTAAATGCATCTAGAACATCTCTTGGCCACAAACAGTTCAGACAAGCACAACTAATTCAAACATGGCTACCGATTCAAACGCACAGAACTCTCCCAGCCTGGGGACTACCGAGCAACCTTATAGCATCTTTGACAAGCGGCAGAAAGCGTTGATCGTTCTAATTGTTTCTGTCGCCGCCACATGTATGTTATTCAACTATCATCCATCCATCTACTAACCATACAGTCTCTGGATTCGCTTCCAACATCTACTTCCCGGCCCTCCCTACCATCGCGCACGATCTCGATACCTCGATAGAGCTCATCAACCTCACCGTTACCTCGTACCTCATCTTCCAAGGCATCGCGCCCAGCTTCTGGGGTCCAATCTCGGATGTCAAAGGACGTCGAGTCGCATACTGCTGCACATTCATCGTCTTCTTAGGCGCCTGCATTGGACTGGCAGAGGCAAAGAACTATGCAACCTTGCTCGTTCTACGATGCCTCCAGAGCACAGGCAGCGCCAGCACCATCGCCATTGGATCTGGGGTGATTGGAGATATAACCACACGTTCTGAGCGAGGAGGTCTCATGGGCATCTTCCAAGCCGGATTACTTATGCCAGTTGCCGTCGGTCCTGTTATCGGCGGATTACTGGCCGGGTCCCTTGGTTGGAGGTCCATCTTTTGGTTCCTGGCCATTTATAGTGGTGTCTTTTTGGTCCTTTTGGCACTTTTGCTCCCCGAGACACTGAGAGCAATCATTGGCAATGGCAGTCAAACGCCTTCAAACCCAATGACCAAGTTCCCCCTGGCTATCTATCAGAGAACGACAAAGGTACAATGGGATCAGGTTCCCCGAGAACCAACACCGAGAAAGCACATCGACATCACTGGCCCTATCCGGATCCTCATCAGCAAGCATGCAGCCCCTATCATTCTCTTCCTCGCCATCTACTATGCCGTCTGGCAGATGAGCATCACCGCCATGTCCACTCTCTTCGAGACGAAATACGGCCTTGGAGAGACTGAAGTTGGCTTAACCTTTATCGCCAACGGGGTAGGCTCCATCATCGGGACTCTGATCACTGGAAAGATTCTTGATATCGATTACCGTCGTGTTAAGACCCAGCACGACTCTTCATCCACCGACCCCGAGGCCAATCAATCCGAGTTTCCTCTCGAAAAAGCACGTCTTCGCCTCGTGCCTCTCTTCTCCCTTCTCCAATGTCTATCCATCATACTCTTCGGCTGGACCATTCACTACCCGCATAAAGTCCACATCGCCGTCCCTATTATATCTACCTTCATCACAGGCTGGACCGCTGTCTCAACACAGTCTGTGGTCATGACCTACCTCGTCGACGTCTTTCACGACCGCAGCGCCGCCGCGAGTGCAAGTCTTAACCTCGCAAGGTGCCTATTTGCCGCAGGTGGTACTAGTTTCGTCATGCCAATGATCAATGGCATTGGAGTTGGACCAGCTTTCACAGTGTGTGTTGCTGTGCAGGTTGTAGGGCTGCTGAGCTTGGGTATACAGTTCAGATATGGCAGCAAATGGAGGAGAGAGTCAGAACTGTCAGAGGCGGGCCGGATAAAGAATTCCAGGTGATCAGACGTCGTTTCTTGTCAAGATAAGCCACCTACACACAGAAAGAGAGCACTGAGACACCAATTGACACCCATTCAAAGCCATGCTTCCAGTACACCACAGAACAACGTCAACTCACGTTTCCAAAGCTTCTAGAAATAATCCATGCTCAAAACCCCCAAGCAATTCCATGAGATCGCCTCGGAACATCTCTCAACCGATCACTTCCACGTGAGAATCACTGCCGTTCTAGTGCCCGTTCGGACATGCCGTGAGGGGTCAAATGTCACCGCCAGACGATAACCGGCCAGCGCCTCGATCTCGACAGAACGCCACCATCAAAGCACAAGGTGAGGGGTTGCTGCAGCGGAACAAATCCCCGTCGATGCGAACCGGCAAGGCGTCGGATCATCTGGCTGCTCTTCAGCCCGTTAAAGGCGTAGGTTTGAGTTCTGGGCGCCGACCGAGAACTCAGCAGAGTTCGACGCCAGCCGTTAGCCGCAGAATCGATCAACGGCGGATCGGAGGCTTGTAAATGTCCCCAGATCCAAGCCCACGGGGTACATGGGTGATCCGGGGCCTGCTAGTGGAAGCTTGTCTTCGGCTGGACCGCTTCTCTGATAAGCTGCTGGACCGCACATTGACGATCCCGCCACCGGCAGATTCTTTCATCTTTCGCAACTGCCATGGACAATCTCTAGACAGTCGATTGCCATGACGATAACACCCTCCCCGAGACCATCACCGTCTTTGCCGTGCGGTTGAAGCCATGTTCAATGCAACAGGCCCCGACTCGAATCGAAATGCGCCTCCAGGTGTCGTGCCCGACTTTGACCACCCCGAAGATGTATTCTGGACGCTCAATGTGGTCATGGCCTCCATCTGCATCTCCTTTGTTGTTGTGTTCTACGCTATTAGGGTGTTTGTCAAGCGTACCATTACCCACAAGATCCTGACAGAGGACTGTAAGTGCTGTCGTCACGATATTGATGTAGCTGACAATTGTAGGGACCTGCAGTATTGCATTCGTACGTTCCTTGGCCAGAAGTCGTTTCATTACTGATCTTGATAGATCTTGGTCGTGTTATATTGTTTTACCGTCTTTATGAGTACGTCCTTCCTCTCAATTACTGTCAATTGCTAACACAGACAGTGGCACGATACGGAGCAGGATACCACGCATGGGAGATTCGCAAACCAGAGTACTACAATTGGCTCAAGGTGAGTTCAATGGCTTCAATTGAGGCTTAACTGACATTGCCAGTGGTTCTACGCAAGCACAGTCGTCTACTGTCCCGCCGCCTTCTTCACAAAAGCCACCATCCTGCTCCTCATGGCACGCGTCTTTGCGGTCGAACAAAGAGTCTCCAAAGGCATAAGGATATTCATATGGTGTCTACTCCTGGGCTATGTCCCCATAGAGTTCCTACGAATATTCACCTGCTTCCCGATTCGCACATATTGGGATCCTTCGGTCAAGAATGCCCACTGCCTCAACCAGCGCAAGATCTTTTTCTCGAGTTTGTCTCTGTCGATCGTCACCGACTTGATCATCTTGATTGTTCCGATACCGTTGACATGGAAGCTACGCATGCCGTTGCGCAAGAAAATCAAGATTGTCTTGCTACTAGGAGCAGGAGGAGTGGCTACTGCGTTGACAATGTATCGGACATCCAAGGCGGTCCAGTTTCTCAATTCGGATGATATAACGGTCGACTATACTCCAATTGATATTTTGACGTATGTCTCCATGCTCTTGATAAGTTATCGGGACTAAGTATTGCTAGGGCCCTTGAAATCAGCATTGGTTTCGTCTGCGCTTGTCTCCCTTCCCTCAACCTCCTAATCGAACACAATATCCGCAAACGCCGTCGTCAGAAGCAAAACCCCAAATGGCCACGCCAGAGAAACGCAATCTCGTCAATCAAGAGACATTTCCGCTGGGTCAGCTCATCAACAGACCCATCACTCCAGCGTCCTTCCAGGGCCTGCATAAAGAACCGCAATTCCGACCGAATGATAGATTTCGACGTTGAAATGGCCATGCTCACTGGGCAACCCGTACGCATGAGATCAGCGGGAGGCGTGAGCGCAGATTCTCTAACCTGTCGACCCCTGGATCACAGGCTCAGCTTTGGGGACGGTCAGAGGGAGGGATGGCTATCACGAAATCACAAGGACAGCGATGATCAGGATGCCGAGTTCATTATGAAAATGGTTGAGAGCTCGAGGATACGGGCCGAGGAGGGGTCAAAAGAGTCTTGGTGTCCAGTCTGGGATGGTCCAAGAGACGCATTGGCCAGTGCAAGAAGCTGGCAGCGCAGTATACCCACTTGAGGATAGCATTGCATAGACATAGACTTGCATAATGATGGAGTAATGCAGCATCTATTAGTTCTTTGAATCATCAGGAAAGCGTCTTCCAGGCTGTGTCTTTTGTGGCTAGATGAAACCTTGGAGAGAGTTGATAAATGATCATCTGTATCTGCAATGCGAATCAATTCAGGCCAAACCTTGTGATTTATGACAAAGAAGCGGTCAATGCCACAGTCCCCACAGCAGCATGAAATCAAGGTCGTAAAACATGGCAGATACCCGGGTTAAGGGGGGACGGCAACCTAGTACAAAGGTTTTGGCGTATCTGCATCCAGGTTTAGTAATAAAAAATACAACATGTTTTACGTGATTCATAAATTCGTACACTTTGAGAGTTAGAGGTGTCCTGCTGTCGTTAGTTCATGACCTTCAAAACTTGGCTACGAATCTATTTCAATTCCCGAGCCGCGTCCTGCCACGTCAGATCAAACTACCACTGAAAACTCTGGTTTAGCCAAGAAACATGCATTTCAGTTCAGCTGCTGTTGTTTTTCCAGAACCGCGACAGCCAATGGCTGAGTACATATAATTGGGATGCAGGAAGAACCGCCAGCCTGATTACAGTTCTGCACACAAGTCGGACAACATGCACAGCTGAGCGCTTAACTGTTTCAGATATTAATGTCTCTCAATGCTTTATTTAGATGAGGGATAATATTCGTTGGTTCAGCTCAAAACAGGCTCGTTTGCTGCAAATGTCCACCTCTAACCCAATAGACAGATTCCATAACCGCCCCGACTTTTCGGGACATTTATGCAGTACAGATGCATGTTTGACTTGCAGCCGCTTTGCGTTACTTTCCCGAAGACCCTGCTGTTGGTATATACACCCTTTCCCCCTCTTCCCTTTGCCGCCTTTACCGCCGATAATTCTCCTTCCTGACCATCAAGACCTGTCTTTACCACATGCTACCTCTCCCATCATTTTCATATCGAGATCTTCCGTATAAGATCGAGAAGGCACAATGTTGGCCTGTCTCGACAGCAGCAACAACGAAAACGTCGACCTAGTCCCCTGCGATCCCACCGGCCAGTTCAAATCATGCTGTTCAAGAGGAGACTCCTGCGCCAGCAACGGTCTCTGCGTGACGAATGACAAGTACGCTGCTACTCGCTACTTTATCAACGGATGTCTCGTCGAGGATTGGGACGATCCCTCTTGTCCAACGCAATGCTTCAACGGTAGGAATATGTTTCATACGTCATCTCTGGGTACTAACTAGCATCTACAGTCAGTGGGAACGGCGTCAAATCGTGTGGAAAGGGCCAGTTTTGCTGCTTTGGTTCCAAAGGCTGCGACTGCAAAGAAGATGAAGTCTTTAACATGGAGCCCGTCCGTATCATTGCGAGTATTCCTCTCGAAACAGCACCATCAATTGCCATCGCCATCACGACCATCAGTTACGAAGTCTTCTCCCCCGTCGATACAACATCACTCACTCCATGCACCTCCACTACCGACGCCCCTGTTCCCGAACCCCCTGAAGACAACAGCAGCCTAGATTTACCGGTTGGCCTTGGTGTAGGGATCGGTACTGCAATTGCCCTTTTTACCCTGGGGACGGGTCTTTTCTTCTTCATATTGAAGCGAGCAACCAAGTTGGAGGCAATGTCATCCAAGAACTCTTCTCAGCAATCATTCATGTCATACGAGGATGATGAAAAGCACCTACTACCAAGCGTACCTGTGGAGCTCCACTGCAAGCCAGTTAGAGCCGAGCTCCCTTGAACGGGCGGGCGAAAGGGGTTGCCGTCTCTGTTCCTTATGAATGTTTTGGATCTCTGGCTGCGACATTCATGTGTTTGACTTACATCTTTTAATTCAACGTCGCTCATTTGCCCTATATAGTCTATCCATGCACAGATTTACGATCTTCTTTAACATTTATCTTTTATTTCTGCTACTCTTAGTTCAGAAACGGCACAAACCGTCTCCCTACTTCCCTCAATGCCTCCAAAGCAGTCCCCCTCGTCCTCGCCACAGCATCCTGGTTCTCCTCAGCCCTTCGAAGCATATACAGGAGACACTCCTCAAAAGACCCCCAGATAGTATACTTGTACACTCCAACAGTGGGAAGAGACTCCTTGGGGACGCTGTCAGATGTCCAGGTGTGGTCCTTCTTGTCGGCCACGAGTCCGAGAGATACCTCATCCGCCATGCCCATTAGCTGAGCAAATGACAGGCTCTGGACTGTTCCTCCGTTGGCGTTGGGTGTGTCAGTCAGTGCACCACCACTCCTCCAGAGTGACAGAGCCTTTTGCACACTCGCATCGTTGTGAGTAGCAAGCATAATCTCTGCATTCCAAGGTCGTGTCTGTCCAACGGTCGAACCACTCTCTGAGCTATCAACCTTTCCTCCAAACAAGAACCGGACCGAGTTGTCGTAGCAGTCGTCTGTATCTTGCTTGCATTTATGAAGAGCCTCGGGTCGGGCCTCAACGTGAAGGTATGCGCCGCGTACCATCTTGATTCCAATTGTAAAGTTTTGGTCTTGAGAGAGGCGGATGTGCTTGATCATCTTGGAAGTTCCAGCTTGTAGATACCTAGCCAGTTAGTTTTTGTGAATGACAGGGCAATACTGCCTTACATCTGATAAGTGTTGTAGATGACGGCTCTTCCGTTTTGGTTAAACTTGGACATGAGAGACTGGGCAGTTAGCAGAGAACATGAGACAGATAGATATAGACATACCAAGGCAACATAGTCGATAGCAGCTTGGTGCAGAGAAGACTCGGCATCAATAAGAATCCTCACACCCTTCTTCTCAGCCTCAGCACAAATCCGAGTAAGAGCATCCTCAAAGACTCGCAGGGTCTCGAGATTAGCCTCGTACTCCTTTGTACCAGGCGTAGAAGCTGAAAACGCATCAAGGGCAGCCACAGCAGCAGGACCAGCTCCTGTGCAGCGAAGCGCAAGATAATCTTCGTCTGTCAGGTTCTGAAGCGTCTCCATGTTCATGGAAACCCACTCTCGCAGGTTGGCGTTGGCCTCTGTAAGAACATTGGTCTGTTCTTGGTCTCCAATCTTCGTCTCCCTGGCAAAAGCGAGAACAATACCATCAAGGCCCATCCCCCTCAGAGACTTGATGTTCTCCCTAATCTCCGCATTCTCCGAGCCAATGCAAAACGTGTTGTAAAACGTCTTTTGTACTGGCCACCGCAGAAGCCGAGAGTTGGAAAGAAGCTGGCTATGCCTCTTTGTGATTCTGATAATAACCGAGAGAATGCTCGACGGCAGAGCAGCCACCGAAAGAACAAGGAGAGATCGAAAGAGTATAGGAAGAGGAACACCTCTAAGAACCCTCGGCACCCTCTGAGGAACCTGAGCGGGGATGTGTGACGACTGAGACAGCCCTCGGCTTTGGAACCCGAGACTACGAGATCGGCATGACACAAGCCTTGTGTAGCCCTGACGAGTCTCGGGGAGGGAAAGAGTATAACGACAAGGACGAACAAGACCGACTCTAAAGGCCATTGTAAAGAATCAAGTTGCTATGTAGAGTTGAAAAATCGTGAGAAACACGATTGACTTTATCCTTACCGCCTCTGCTGGCGCCTCCCTCCAGACTAGACCAAAAGCTAATCTCCCATCTCCGACAACGGCACCCTCTCGGCCTCCTCGGTATGTGGTTTCTATCGGCTCTGGTAGGTCACAAGGACACAAATCGTCGATAGAGCATCGGCTCCTATCGTCAACTTGGGAAACACAACGACACGCCACGCATGGGTGGAGGAGGGGAAATGGACCTGGGGAGAGATAACGAATGCGGGGAATCCAGATCTCGCATAGAGAACCCGGTTAGCGTAACCGCCAGATCTCAAGCCCCGTGGGATGCCGGTTCCATCGAGTTAGCGTAGCCGCAGATGTGATCCACAGACGAGCTTCCAGATCTTTTTATTGAAAGCCACGACGGGAGCCACCTGACCAGCTTTGGCCTTCTGCTTATTCCGTATTTGCAAGATCATGTCTGCTCTCACTTCTACTGCTCGGTTTTCCCGGTCTCGACTGCTGCACTCGGCAAAGACTGTCAGGACAATTGCCACAGCTGGAGCTTACAAACTACCCGGTCCTTACAATGAGGCAAATGTGAGTCCATCCTCTGTCAATTTTACAGACTCAACTAACATGTCAGCGCGACTTTGCTCGAGGCTCTCCGGAGAGAGATGACCTCCTCCTAGCCCTCAAGGAGCTCCGGGGCAAGCTCCCAGTCTCTGTCCCCAACGTCATCTCTGGCGAGAAGCGCACTTCAAGCGAACGTCTCCCAACACACATGCCCTCAGAAAAGGACCAAACATTTGCCCAGTACTCGCCCTCAACACGTCAAGATGTCTCAGACGCCATCAATGCCGCCCTCGAAGCCAAGCAGCAATGGCAGGACATGTCTTTTTCCAACCGAGCAGCCATCTTTCTTCGCGCCGCAGACCTCGTCACTGGCAAGTATCGCGACGCTCTTCTAGCTGCGACGATGCTGGGACAGGGCAAGAATGCCTGGCAAGCCGAGATTGACGCTGCGGCTGAGCTGGCCGACTTTTACCGATTTAACGTATCGTTTGCGCAAAAGATCTATGAGACACAGCCCACCATCCATTCTCCCGGACAACACGGGTGAGATTCATCAACCTCTAGACTCAAATCAAGCTAACCAGTTAGTCGAACCGACTGGCGACCCCTCGAGGGCTTCGTCTACGCCGTCTCTCCCTTCAACTTCACCGCAATCGGCGGCAACCTCATCTCAGCGCCTGCAATCATGGGCAACGTGGTCATCTGGAAGCCGTCTCCCCACAACATCTACGCCAGCTACCTAGTCTACAAGATCCTCCTCGAGGCTGGCCTCCCTCCCAATGTGATCCAGTTCGTCAACGGCGACGCCGAGATGATAACCGATGTTGTCTTCAATGACCCCCGATTCGCAGCCCTCCACTTTACCGGATCCTCTGACGTCTTCCGATCACTATACCAAAAGGCCGCCGACGGCATCGGCAAAAAGGTCTACCGCGACTATCCCCGACTCGTAGGAGAAACATCCGGCAAGAACTTTCACCTTGTCCACAACTCGGCCGACATCAGCAGCGCAGTCAAGCACACGATCCGCGCCTCGTTTGAATACGCCGGCCAAAAGTGCTCTGCCTGCTCTCGTCTGTACATCCCCGCCAGCAAGTCCAAGCAGTTCCTCGACGAGCTCAAGACGGAGCTGAGCAACGTCAAAGTCGGGGCCCCTGAAAAGTTTGAAAATTTTTACGGCCCCGTCATTCACAAGGGCTCGTTCGACAAGGTCACCAAGGCCATCGACGAGGCCAACAACGATCCTTCTCTCGAGCGAGTCTTTGGCGGTACATACAGTGACAAGACGGGCTACTTTATTCAGCCATCAGTCTACCTCTCCAAGTCTCTCAGCCATAAGATCTTTGAGCAAGAGTTCTTTGGTCCTATCTTGGCTGTCCACGTCTACGAAGACGCCGAGTTTGACAACCTCCTAACCAAGATTGACCAACAAGGCGGTGGTTTCGCCCTGACCGGCTCCATCTTTGCCGCCGATAGAACCATTGTCCAAAAGGCCGAGGACAAGCTTCGTTACGCCGCCGGCAACTTTTACGTCAACTGCAAGACTACAGGAGCCGTGATTGGGCAGCAGTCATTTGGAGGATCTCGATCGAGCGGTACCAACGACAAGGCGGGCAGCCCGAACCTGTTGATGCGGTTCACTTCGCCGAGGACGTTGAAGGAGGAGTTTGGACCGTTGAAGAGCGTTTTGTATCCTAGCAACATGTAGAGTGCCGAAAGTAAACAAAAGTTGTGAATAATCATGCTTCTCTAGCTTGACTGTGTGCTTCCATGCCTGAATCTGCCTTCATGAATAGAGAAACCCGTTTGATTTCAGTGTTGACAACTCCTTGATATCACTTTCTAATAACCTGATACTAAAGAGTACCGTGTGAATCGTCCCTGTCTCTCAAGGACCCAGTCCTTCGCCCTGCCGTCAACTCTCTACTCCTGACTAACACTGCAACTTCAACATTCCCATAGATAACCCAGGAGCAAAGCATGCATGACCAATCCCCCCACAAACCAAAGCTCAAATCTCCAACTTAAACATTGACCAATCATCCAAAGGTCCATATCTGTATCATGCAGCCCCCAACCCCAAGCCGACACAATCCGTCCCCGCATGTGGGCTCCGCACCTCCTCCAACCGAAGGTTTGCCTCCGGCGATCAAAGCCCGGTCTCGGATGCCGGACTCGGTAACTGACATATCCCACGTGCCGTAGAAGGATCTTCTCCAGGTTAGCTTTGGCGTCAACCGCTTACGCTAGCCATTAACCACTTCTTGTCTCTGCGATCCTTGTACAACCCGTGTCAGTCGCACCATGATGGCATCAGAGATCCGCGGGGTACACCGAAGAGCAAAGGATCAACGTGTATATAAAGTAGCGTAAAACAGTGAATCCTCTAACCTCATTAATTCCACAATAATCCATCAAAATGTCTCTCCCCAACATGAATAAGACCTCTCCCATCGCCATCGTCGGCGGCGGCGCCTGGGGCCTCTCGACGGCTCTGCACCTCGTCGAATCCGGCTACACCAACATCACAGTCTTTGAGCGGGACGAGAGGATACCTTCGCAGTACTCTGCTGCTTATGATTTGAATAAGATCATCCGCGCAGAGTACGAAGACCCCTTCTACACCGAGCTCACCTTTGTAAGTGATCCAATTCGACACCATCACCCGGAATACTAAGACATCCAGGATGCCATCAAAGGCTGGAAGACCCCCCTCTTCGGGCCCTATTACCACGAGACAGGCTACATCAACTGCGTATCCGGAAAAGCCCCCGAGAAGGCCGTCGCAACCCTCAACAAGAACCGGTCCTCAGTCGAAGCCCATCCTGGCCTCAGAGACGGCGTCAAGTCCCTGAGCTCACCCGACGAGTTCCGAAAGTATGCCTGGCAGCTCACCGGTCCCCTCGAGGGCTTCAAGGGCTACTTCAACAAGACGGCCGGGTATGGACACTCGGGAAATGCTCTAAAGGCCGTATATAACCACTGCGCCACCAAGGGTGTCAGGTTCATCCTGGGTGAGCAAGCCGGCAAGGTCACCTCGCTGTCCTATGACGGCTCTGGCCGCTGTACTGGTCTTGAGACTGCCAATGGCCGTAAGCACTCGGCTGCTCTGACCATCTGCGCTCTCGGAGCCAATGGGGCATCTCTCATCCCCTCACTTGGCAAGTTCACCGTTGCCAGGTCTTGGTCTGTCGCCCACGTCCAGCTCACCCAGGAGGAATGCGACCTTCTCCGAGGCATCCCCGTCACCAACGTGAGAGATCTCGGTTTCTTCTTCGAGCCTGACCCAGCCACAAAACTCTTCAAGCTGTGCCCCCTCGGCGCTGGCTTCACCAACACCAAGAACGGAATCTCTCTCCCTCCTGTAAACCCCTCATCTAGCCCTCTGCAAGATTTCATCCCCTACGAGGATGAGCAGAAGCTGCGTCAACTCTTGCGGGAGACTATCCCCTGGATGGCTGATCGCCCCTTTGTCGACCGCAAGTTGTGCTGGTTCAACGACAGCAAGGATAGCGAGTACCTCGTGGACTTTGTGCCTGGCACCGACAAGAGTCTCGTAGTTCTCTCCGGCGACAGTGGTCACGGCTTCAAGATGATGCCCATTTTTGGAAAGTGGGTGCTGAATCTTGTCAACAACGGCAAGCAGAAGCTGCAGCGCTGGCAGTGGAAGGACAGCGAGCAAGCCGGCTGGGGCGACGAGGTGAGCTGGAGAGTGGGCACGGCCAAGGAGCTGCACGAACTCGAGGAGGAGAGCAAGAGGATACTAAAAGCCCGTCTGTAATAAGACCACTATATTTGACGTTACGATAGAGACAGTTTCCAGCCAAACTTGTGAATAACATCTCTCCAGTCCTGGTTTGTACATGAATTCGAAGACGAAATCAAATCCCTTGTATGCCATACAGTTCGAACAGCCTGAAAGACTGCCGAGATGTTGCTGATCGGCCATTTGCTGTCCAGCAACGTAAAGTAGTCCAGAACCGGCTTGCGCTGCTCATCTGACGAGCATGCACAGCCGGCCAGGAAGAGGGGCCACATCGGAAACGACCGTCTCGCTTGTCTCTCGGAGATGATATCTGACAGACACGAGAGGAGCGCCTCGTGAGGCTCCAGAATCGACGGGTGGGTGATTGGGGTATTGTAGCAGACCAGCCTGAGGTAAATCTGGGCTGCAATCCTGAATGACTCTGCACTCTTGAGCAGATATTCGTCCGTACTGATGTCCTGGGTCGAGAGCTGGTTGATACGGTGTTCCAGCTCTTGACCCTTGGTATAGAGATGATCCATGGACACAGTGTCGTCGTGGCCACCCGAGGCTAGTGACAGAGCAGAGATCTCATTGATGATATCGACGAGGTCCATGGAGCAGCCAATCTGCTCATCGACAATACCCCGCGTCTCCTGGAGTTTGGGAAGGGTAACCTCGGCTCTAGCTAGACCAGCCATCGCCAGGTCAACTGAGTCAGTGGCTTCCTGTGGCCGTCCGGTAGGTTTTGTCGTTTCCATCAGGACGTAGCGGAAGCGGAAATATTGCAGCGCAAACTGAGCCACGCTGGGGTCAATGGTTGTTCCAAAGCTGTCGATGAGAGCCAGTGCGCCTTGGAGATGACGCAGCCAAGCTGGGCGGGATCCTTGTGCAATCTCAAGAGAAGCGAGGAGGACGCAAGTCAAGAGATTTCCCTCGCAGCTCTGAGGATCTGGTAGTGTGTGCTGCAGCTCTTGAAGGGCGCGAACCTTGTACTGCGTCGACAGCGCACGGTAGTCTCTACCATCCACAACAATATCGTGAGCCCACTCTGCAGCGCTCATGGCCAGAACGGCAGAGAGCAGAGGTCCCTGGTTGTACAAAACTCGAGGGATGACAGAAGTACGGAAGCCATTGCGTCCTGTCTGCACATAGACTCTGCTACTGCTAATGACTTCGACATCTGCAAGAGTCAGCAACGTCAGCAATCGATAGATGATGCTTACAATACTGCACGAGAGCCGACTCAATGGATTGGCCATCGTACTGTCGACCAACGGTATATGGTGAGATGACTCGAGGAAATGGAACAAGAGACTGAATGTCTCGTGTGTCCAAGACCTCCTGAGATTCCTGCTCTTGATCCCCCTGGATCTTGTTCCAAATGGTGGCAAGTTCTCTGGGCGACAGATTCAAGAAGCTGGCGCCCTTGTCTGAGCCTCCAACAGGCACAATGTAGTGATCCGGCGAAGCCGCAACAACAAACTTGAGAGGATTCGACGCAGAAGCAGGCTCCGGAAACACGCAGTTGTCACCCATCTTGCGACACCGGCGACAGACTGGCTTCTCCTCATCGCATCGCCGCTTGCGCCTGCGACAGTTGAAACAGCCGTCCCGGCTGCGAGAGCCGTTCCCCGGCATGGTGCATAGTTGCGTGATGAAGCTTGGAGGGTTGTCAAGTCTTATCAAGTGTTAGTCGTGTTGGAGAGGAGTTGGTGGAGGTGGAGGGTGGAGGGGTGGAGATACAAGGTGGAGTGGAGTGTCAGTTGGTGTCCACGTGACAACTGCGATACCGCTGGAGGTTGCTTATCACCAATAATGTGATATGACTGACTCTTCATTGACTTCAGTTGTCGTGTCTATCTAGGCGTATCTCGCATAGAACTATCGAGTCATGATCACTTACACCTTATTAATACTCCGGGGCTGTGTCTTTGTGAATAGCTTCAATTAAGGCAGTGGTAAACACAATCGGATTAGGACGACGTCCACGTAATACCCCAAAAAGGGGCTGTGACGTGCTCTTTGCCGCCATTGGAGAAGTCACGCGCATCTCTACGAATACCCAACTCCTCCACATCCTTGTGGAACTTCTCCGCCTCCTCGGGGCTCTTCTTTGTCGCGTGCAAGACTCCCCTTATCCCGCCATTCCAGAACTCGAGCTCTGCAACCTTCTCGGCCGCCTCAACCGTGCGGAACCGCTGGGCTCTAAAGTCGTCGGGCGAAGTGTGCATCATGGCGTACTTCTTCATGTCCTCGAGTCGCGCCTTGGCCTCCAGTGTCTGACGTGTGAATTGCCTCGCAGAGCTCTTTGCCTTGATGCAGTTCTTGGGGTGCCTCTTACACAGCTCGTCGTATTCGAGTCGCAGTAGGCCGGATAGATACTCGGTCGAGTAACCCCTTAGTCCTTCCCGGGCGAGCTGAAGCTCACTTTTCTCATCTTCTTCTTCTCTAGCTTCTTCTTCTTGAGTCTCGATTCAATCGGGCTGGGCGCGCCCCACCATCGAGGCACCCGGGTCTTGTGTTGTAGCTTGGCTTGCTCCAGGAGATCCTCCAAGACCTCATCCTCGTCCTTGGCCACTTCGCCTTTCTCTTTGGGTATCTGGGGCTTGACTCGTTCCTCGACTTTCTCAATGAGACCCTCGAGGAGCTCCTCATCGGCGCCCTCGGTCGCCTTGCCTTTGTCTTTGGTGAATTTCGGTGTCTGAGGGTTGACTCGTTGCTCAACGTTGTCAATGACATCCTCCAGGAGCTCGTCATTCTTCTCCTTGTCGCAATCCTTCCCGTTTGTCGTCTCCTTGCCATAGTTTTCGGCCCCCGATGCGTCAGATCCCTTGGTTTGCTGCTCAATTTTGCCAATGAGACCCTCCAGGAACTCGTGTTTGTTCTGTTTGGGCTTGCTCTTGGGGTAGATGATCACCCTTTCATTCTTCTTGACTTCATTCTCGTTGGTTTCATTCTTCTTGACCCCGAGATTCTTGGGAATCAGAGGCTTGTATCGTTGCGCGACTTCGTCGAGAGGCCGGAGGAGGGGCGCAATCGCATCCTCCGACTCGTCAACATCAACCTTGCTTGGGTCAGGTCCTTTTTGGCGCTTCTCGAGAGACCGAGGGACAGCTTTGTGAACCTCGATGTGAGAGTAGTGCACACAATGGTCAGATTCCTCGCTCTTGTATTGCGCGCTCGTACATCCCTCGACATATGGAACGGGTTCATTCTTCTTGTCTTCCGCAGGGGTGATGTGTTCTGGGAGCGTCTTGGTCTCGAGAAGTAGCTTTGGTCTAGACACTTCAGTGGGGCGCACCCCATACGGCTTCATGAGCCCCAACTTGATCACTTCGATTGGATCAGGTTTAGAATCACTGGGGACGTAGTAAGGATCCTTGACGTAGTAGCCGCCATCGTCACGGTGTGGTGGATATCTCTGGGCATGGTTGTTGGGGATATACAGCGCATTGGCCGCCGAAAAGACGGCCGTAGCTGCGGCGACAACGGTGAGCTTCATGGTGTTTGGTGAGGATTCTCGGGAGGCAGCCTGCGTGCGCGAGCAGCCGAGGGCCAGGTCTTATAAGCTGGAGATACATCCATCTTGTAACTCGGCCCGCAACTCTAAAGGATCAATTGCGGACAGCGTGTTTATACCTTACAAATTGAGTCTATTGAATTCTGTTAATCGGCCCTCTACCCAAGTACACGCATGAAGCCATCACCACTGAACCTTGAGCATGCACCTCGACTCTACCCTAGGTAGATCGAGCCACTTAACCTGCGGGACTGGGTATAAGCCGGTAATAAGCGGTCAGAAATGGCATCACCAAGTCATGACTTGCATTGGAATCCTCTATAAAAATATACAAATACAATCTGTCCTTAACCGGCTCAATTATCCTCGACTTTACCCTCAATGACTCCAAGGAACTTGCCGAGTCTCCCCGAGGGGTCCGGAAGGGCTAGCCCCAGTGGGGTCGATGGATGAATCCCCTCAGCTCGGAGTCATACCTATACGATACTTTCAGCCATGCCATTGTACTCTCCTCCTTCAACATTTACCCAGTTTTTGACCAAGTCCTCTCTCAACGCCTCCCATTGCCTTCAACATGGCCAATGACCACATCCTCACTCTGTCATGCCCCGACAAGTCGGGCATTGTGCACGCCGTGACGGGCATCTTTGCCTCGCACAAGCACAACATCCTCGACCTCCAGCAGTTCTCGGACCCCGTCTCGGAGCGCTTCTTCATGCGCGTCCACTTCGGCCCTACAGAGACCGAGTCGACCGAGCACCTCGTCGAGCCCTTCGACAAGCTCGCCGCCGAGTACAAGATGGACTACGACATCCGCCCCGTCGCCCGCAAGATGCGCGTCCTCATCATGGTGTCCAAGATTGGTCACTGCCTCAACGACCTGCTCTTCCGTATGAAGACTGGCCAGCTGCGAATTGAGGTCCCCGTCATCGTGTCCAACCACCCCGAGTACGCTCCCCTCGCCCAGAGCTACGGAATCGAGTTCCACCACCTGCCTGTTACAAAGGACACCAAGGCCGAGCAGGAGTCTCAGGTTCTCGATCTCGTCAAGCAGCACAACATTGAGCTTGTGGTTCTTGCGCGATACATGCAGGTCCTGTCGCCTACCCTCTGCGAAGCCATGTCGGGCCGCATCATCAACATCCACCACAGCTTCCTGCCATCCTTCAAGGGAGCCAAGCCTTACCACCAGGCCTACGACCGCGGAGTCAAGATTATCGGTGCGACGGCGCACTTTGTCACTGCGGATCTTGACGAGGGTCCCATTATTGAGCAGCGTGTGGCTCGTGTTGACCATAGCATGAACCCCAAGGAGCTGTCCGAGGAGGGATCCAACGTAGAGAGCCAGGTTCTTGCTGCTGCTGTGCGGTGGTATGCTGAGAGGAGGCTGTTCCTCAACGGACACAAGACTGTTGTCTTCAACTAGGCGTATAATTAGGCGTTAAAAAGTCATGTTCCTGCTTGTATCTTGGTGTTTTTGGTGTAAGTGAGATTTGGCCGAAGTGATGCATCACCGTGAGTGTAAGCGATAAGCCATTGGAAGTGACCAAAACTCATGTACAACCAATCCTCGTCATGATGAGACATTTACCATCTCCTCGGCCTCATCTTGACCGACAAGCGAGCTCATCTCCATGTCCATCTCCACAAACCCCCCCGGCTGCATAGGCGCCAGTATCTCGCCCGTCGCCAACCAACCACCAATCCCCCGAGTAGCTCAGCTGGAAGAGCGTTCGGCTGTAACTGATAGAAATGTCACCGAAAGGCCACCTGTTCGAGCCAGGTCTCGGGGAGTTGCTTTCCTTTTGCATTCCGTTGGGAAAGGTTGATATTTTTTGCCCCTCACCCCGCCAGTTGTGCGGCAAGGGTCTACGTTTTTGGAGGGGGATGTGCAAGTACCAAAGAGGATGACGAATGAGATTGTGAGTGGCTGTGGGTGCAAAAAGAAAGCAGAGCTTCCAGCTACAAAAAATAAATCCCCGAGACCTGGCTCGAACAGGTGGCCTTTCGGTAAGATGCGAGATCAATTACAGCCGAACGCTCTTCCAGCTGAGCTACTCGGGGGAGGAGCAGCTATCGGAAGATAGGGTGTTTGATGACAAAGCGGTCGCTAATACAGAATATGTAGTCGAGCTGGGAGAAGAAGAGAGGAAAATCAGGTGTCTTCTGAGATTCAGAAACACAAGGAAGCACTGGGCATGACCGATTATAGTTATACATCCCGAGAAGTCTTCTATTAGTGAAACTGTTGTGCCTTCTTTGGCTTGTGCTTAGGTCTCTTTGTAAGGGTGAGTCTGGTGGCCTGTCAGAATAACACACAGCGTCCAGATTGGCCATGTAAAGCAGTGAGTTATTTGAGAGAGAAAGCTGTATATGAAACAAATGGAAACAAAGACCTCAAATGCTGATATCCTCGGCGCCCCATATATACGCTGTCCTTCCATGACACGCACCCTGATGGGCAGCAACCAAATGCACACCTTTTCATCCCATGTTGTCTAGACTAGAAACAAAGATGGTAACATGAGACAGCGCTCAGCTCGACTCTTTTACAAATGCTCCCTGCGCAGTACCAGGAATGACTTAAAAACAACAGAAAAAAATATCAGAGCGACCGCAATTAGTCAATCATTCATCCAACCAGAATACGCCATACTTTCTCCCTACGTGTTGCTGTCATCTCGTCCTCTCAACTTACCCTATTTCCAAAGAATCGTCCATTTCCGCCAGAACACCGTATCAGCCCAATTCTGAGACAGACCGCCAACAATCCCTCTCTTCAACTGAAGCCCCGAGTAGCTCAGCTGGAAGAGCGTTCGGCTGTAATGGATACAACGTTACCGAAAGGCCACCTGTTCGAGCCAGGTCTCGGGGATTTTCTTTTTGCTTTTTGTCTGATTTTTTCACCTCTACCGTTAGCATGACCATGGCGCCTATAGACAGTTGATGCATGCTGTCTGTATCCAATAATTTTTGATCCTCTCATTGTTCTTGGACAAGCGGGAAGCAATCCCTTGCTTGTAAGACGCAGCATCTCACCAACTCAAGCTCACGCCGCTTTAGAGTTGCGGTTAGGCCTCAGTGTGATCAACCAAGACCAACAGGCTCCGTAGAATCACATTCCACACTCGTCATACCCATTGTCATAATTGCCCTTATAACAGTCACCCATAATATTGCTCAAACACCACGAGCTGTCAGAGTTTCACCATCAGCTGATGCAAACTTGGCGCGCCGCACTGTGGCCTCCGCCCACACCAAACCAAAACCAACCTCGGGGAGCCACCCACAGTGTGAATTCGCCCACCCACCCTCAAATCCACCTTTCCCCTCAGCTTCCGGGTCAGATCACGGCTCACAGTCCTCCGCGAAGAGCAAGACACAAACAAGAGAGACTCAATGGCTTCCATCAACGACCTCGCGACAGCCGCCATCGCGAGCTCCTCGGGGCCCGAGCCCGCAACCGGGACATCCCCCGCCCCCGCCTCCTCGGCAGTGAGGGGCGCATTCATCGTCCTCGAGGGGTTGGATCGGAGCGGCAAGACCACGCAGGTCAAGCTTCTGGAGCAGAGATTCGTCGAGGAGGGGAGCAAGGTCAAGGTCATGAGGTTCCCGGGTGAGTTTACCAAGTAGAGCATATGAACCGAAGCTGATTCTAGATAGACAGGTCCACGCCCATTGGGCAGATGATTGATAGCTATCTCAAAAGTGATGTCGAGATGGACGACCATGTCATCCATCTCCTCTTCAGCGCAAATCGCTGGGAAGCAGTGTAAATACCCTCGCCTAGGACTCCCAAACATCCACTAACAGACATAGCAAACAAATCCAATCCCTTCTCGCAGCTGGAACAACCATAGTCTGCGATCGCTACTACCACTCGGGCATCGTCTACTCGGCAGCAAAGCAGAACCCCTCCCTGACCCTCCCCTGGGCGCGCGCCCCAGAGCGCGGCCTCCCGCGGCCCGACCTGGTCCTCTTCCTCGACCTGACCGAGGAGCAGGCCCGGTCGCGCGGCGGCTGGGGCGGCGAGGTGTACGAGCGGTCCGAGATGCAGCGGCGAGTACGTGAACTCTTCTGGGGTCTGAGCATGGGCGGGAGAGATGTCACGGCGCAGGGGCTGGGGCTGGACGAGGGGGAGGGGTGGAAGCAGGAGGAGGAGGATCTCGTGGTTGTGGATGCTGGAGGTAGTGTTGAGGAGGTGGCGGAGGAGGTATGGAGAAAGGTCAAGGGAAGGGTTGAGCAGGTTGAGAGGGGAGAGGTTGGAAGGACAGTGAGGGTTGTGAGATGAGCAACGAGTGAATCACTATCATCTCAAACCTCAGCCTGCCTGAGTGAGCGCTCATTCATGATAGCCCTACAGGCCACAGAATAATTAATTGCACAATACACATCACTTCCAAAAGAACACGGCATTTCAGATAAATGTGAAATTAATTCAAATCAAACAATGCAAAATGCAAATCACAAAACCGATAACAGTATCCCAGCTCTTGGTAGCCTGCAAGAAGAGAATCCCAATTCCTGCGCCATACACCATTATACTCCAGACCCCGGCATCAAAGCATTAAACTCGTACACGCTCTTGTTGCGTTGGGTTATGAGCTTGTCGCTGGTTCTGCCTCGTCCTTGGAGCTTCCGCTTTCCCACAGCTCAAAGCTCTCGCCTGTCCCCTCGATAGGTTCTAGCACAGCAGCCTTGGATGATCCCTCTGTTGGCTTGGCCATGAGGGTCTCAATCTCTTCTGTGGGCTCCTCGGGCTTCTCTTCTGGCGCATACACAAAGTCCTTGGCCATGTTGGACACCTCTGGCTCCGGCACCTCATCCTCGTCTGCGGGCACAATGATGACAGAAGTCTCATCACAACCCTCGGCGTAAAAGTCGGCAGTGTTCATTTCACCCAGCGCAACACGTTCCTTCTCCACAACCATATCATCAGCGCTGACTCGCGCAGACCGGCGGGATGAGGTCTGAGATACGTCATCGGCGGGGGGAATGTTTTCCTTGTCGCGGCCCTCGGCGCGGTCCCTGCTGCGCTTGCGCTCACTCTCCTCATCAGACGAAATATCGAGAACGCAGGTGCTGTGCTGGAGGAGGTTGGTCATCTCCTGCTCGGGGGTATCCTCGTGAATCTCAAAGAACCAGCTAGCCTTCATCTCTCCCTCGTCGAGAGGATTCAACGGCTCCTTGGGAGCAGGCTTGGAAGATCCATAACCGGGAATGGTGCCCTTGAGAGCGGCATCGAGAGAAAAGGGAGCAGCAGAGCCGAGGCTGAAGGAAGGGGGGTCCACGCGGGTGTAGGGTCCAAGGGCACGCCGGCGGCTAGAGGCCAGACCGGAACGCTTGGTTCGGGTGGGAGAGCGACCAGCGGGGGCGTAGAGGGGAGACGACTTGGTGATGCTTCCGGTGCTGAGCCTAGAGGCGGGAGACTTGGGCTGGAGGGTGCGGCGAGTCTTGGTCGGGCTGGTGAGGCGATCGGGAAGAGCCGAGGGAGCGGGGATGGGAGCAGCCTTGAGTACAAAGGCAGAGGGCTTGAGCATGTCCTTGGAGGAAGCCTTGGAGCGCTTAGCAAAGACGGATGGGTCAATGTTCTCAGAGTCGTCGGTGTCGATCAATTCAGCCTTGCGCTTTCCAGCAGTGGGAGGAAGAGCTGAGGGAGGTTGTTAGAGAGTGATACTGGTATGACGTCCATGGATCCACCACATACCATTCTGCCTGTTCTTGAGACTGGTGAGGTTCTGAAGACGAGCCCCATCAAGGGGAGCAAAGGGTTGACGAGTGACGGCAGCCATGGTGACTGGTGTCGTGTCGCAAGTGAGAGGAGTGACTGAGTGAGCAAGGTCCAGTGGGCGGGGGCGAGTCCACGTCGAAGTGAGGCAATGCAGGAGGTGGACGATGCAGGTCGGAGGAGTTTGCTGAGTGTTTGTGTTTATTGATTGATGGCCGCGTCGATGTTTATGAGAAGCCCGTCTCAAAGAGGTCGACGTGTAAATGAGTGAGTAGAAAGGTATATAAGAGCAGAGTCAGAGGGAGTGCTCGGGTAGAAAAGAGAGTGGATTTTGGTGCGTGAGGGCGCGTGCGGGAGGGAGGAGAGTCGGTAATAAGGGAGGACGCGGGCGTGGGCGGGCACGTCCACTACCTGGCACTACCCGCAGCACAGCTCGTACCCACTACCCACTACCCACTGTGCCAGGCTCAGGCTGCGGCTGCAGATGATCCAATGGTCAATCCCCACCAAATGAGACGGAATGGAATGATCAGTTCCTCTTTAGAGACTATTCAAGTCGTGTCGTGTCGTGTCGCTCTAGCCGTGGAATGTCTTGAACGTAATAATCAATCCAAAAACCCTTTCCAAAACCCAGAAGAAGCCTCTCTCCCATCATCAACCCCCAAAACCTCAGGCATCGACAACCCAATTCCCCCTCATGCCACTCAACGCGTCCATCCCCTGTACTGTCTCCGTCGGCCCCCAGCTCGCCTCTGCCCGTGTCACCGCTCCACTGCCAAGTACGGGCGCATCTCACCTGGCGCTGCTTGATTCGCCACACGGCCTGGCCTTGCGGGACGCGGCCGGCATGTCTCCACTGGCATCACGGCCAATCGTCGCGTCCATCTGTTGATGTCGCAAAAGCAAGGGAGACAGTCCAATGTATCTCTCACGCCAGTCAGCCCAGAGGTACTTGGTGGTCAAGTATAATACATCAGGCACCGCACGGCTCGGCCCCGAAATAGCCTGGGCGTTGAGTCGACGCGCATCGCGTAACAACACTTTGATGCGTTCACGATGCGTCCACACGATTCCTATACCGTTGCACCACATCGTCAGCCGCCTGCCGTGCCGTGCCGTTGAACTGGTGATGCTTGCAGTACCCAACCGTCAAGTTTGCCCGTTGAACACCAAGCACAATCCATTGTTCTAATTCATTGTGCACCCATCTTATCTCGATGCCATCATCTAGTTCTAGTCCAATAACACGGCTGGTCGCGTCGATGCGGCCTCATCACAAACCCCATCACTCAATCTACACCATACCTCCTACAATTGGCCCATCCTCTATCCAGCTGATCCACGGACACACCGCACCTTGGCCCATACAACTCCAGGCCTGGTCCCAGTCGAGCCGTACACAACAACCCCTTCAGCCTGCCTACATAACAAGTCTCCTCCCCGATGCATCTTGTTTCCATTAAAAGGTCCGGCCACCCGCGTCCCCTAATAAACTTCCTCATCGCGTCCATTTTGTGTCGTCGCGACCGTGTCCGTGTCGCATCCGCGCCCGAGGTGCAACACCAGCTTTGCCTAATGCACTCCTTTACATGCAGCCTGGAGGCTGGGGATGGGACCGCAACATTCGTCCCTTAGCCAAGTTTCTCATCAATGACCATCTGATCAGAAAATCTGCTGCTGTTTCTGCTGCGCCGTCGAGACGCCATCTTGTCGTGTTGGCCGTCATCAACACCTCGCCCGGCCACCTGGCTGCATAAGGGCAAGGGCATCGCCACGGTTTGCAGCTGGATTAATTTCATCGGCCTGGCACAATTTCTTATGCTTTTTGTCTCGCCTGCTCCTGGCCCTTAGCCACCGTTACAGGTCCGAGGCCTGCTCCTGGATCCATTGGCCCAGCGTAAAGCAATCATCCGTCATCGTCTGTCTATCAAGTGATCGACTTGCCCTCTGGCTACTCAGAATTGGATCGACTTCTCACCGAGACATTGGCCCAGCCTCGAACACGGGGTTCATAACTGAATATCATTGAATAACTGCCTTGGTCTATGGAGTGATAACAATACTGGCGTGTCTTCAGGTACTAATCGCCATGTAGTCTAATCATGTTGATCCACCGAGGCCATCCGTGGCCCGTCCTCGACCATGCTCGTCCGCATCATCAGCCTGTCCTGCCATCCGTGTCCAAAGTCCCTCACTTGTCGTGCTGGAGATGGTGTGGCCCTGGGCCTGCGGACCTACTCGGCACCGACTCATCCGCCTCGAGGGCGTGTGGCCGGGGTGATTTGGCACGAGAGTTCACCGCATCATGTTGCAAATGATGAGCGTTCGAAGGCGGAGACCTTCTGGGAGAAGGGTTCGCATCATCTTGCAAAGAATGTGCAGTGGGTGATGGAGATTTGACCCTGGTCGTTGGGTCATGATGGAGGTCATGCCCGGTATCCGAGGCCCTTCGTGGACGGAAGGAATCGACTTGATCATGACTCGAGCCATGACCCCTGTGCCGGCTGGGACGAGTGTCAGTCCTGGGAGAGGTAACCTGCGCTTTGGTGTCGTCCCTGAGGTGATGGGTAGGAGGCGGATGCGTCAGGGAAGCCGGATCTTTGCTGAGTCTATGGGGGGCTGAGTGGCCCTTGTACATGGCCGGCGTAGTTGGGTCCTGGCTGAGTTCGTGGGCGCTGACGAGGGTCGCATCTGTAGGCGCGACTGGATCACGGGCAATCGATCTCTCCCGTCTTCGGCTTGCGCTGGTACGGCGACTGCTCATCGAAGATGGAGTTGTAGTCGAACACTCTTCTGGGATGCATGGGAGTGGCTCATCACATTCCGTGTTGGGAGTGGTTGTTTGACTTGTCGAGCTTGAACTCGAGGAATAAGTCATGGGGGAAGGCGGGATATACCCAGTGGAAGACGAGGCTCCGCTGGCTTTTCGAGACCTGGCTTGTCGAAGAAGGATCTCATTCTCGGTTTGGATCAGAGTCTCGCTGGGACAGCAGCAGCTCACAGCCAAGTCCCGGCTCTTGTCGCCCTGGATGTCGTAAAAGTCTCGGACTTGGCCTCGGATGGCAGAGATGAAGCATCCGTAAACTGACTACGTTAGGCTGATCACCAGAGAGGATCTTGGTACTCACAAGGCAAGCAGGATGCAAACATGCAGCAGTTGGACGACAGGAGGCGGACTTGACGTTCTGTGATGTCCCGGCCATCGCGTTCGTCAGAGGCGATCTTGAGACGAAGGTTGGCACGGCCGTAGACGATACAAGGGCAGCAGATCGATTCGAAGTAATCGCCACAGGCGGGCGATTCGGCGTTGTATTGCCATTCACGTTGGTAATCCATGATGAGTGACGATGATGATGATGCGGAAGAGAAGATGGAGAGATGATGGAGGAAGTGAGTACGAGCGTACGCCGTATCTAGTTGCGGAAGAACCTGTAGTGATTGACAGCTGCAGAAGAAGGAGCAAGTGCATGGATGAAGGCATCTCGACGATGGGAGAAGAGGGCAGTAGCCAAGAGTTTGGCAGTGGAAGGAACCTGAAGTGGTTGGAAACTGCCGAGGAAAGAGCAAGTGCATCAGATGGAGGCATCACCAGGAGTCACTGATGATGGCAATTGGGCATGTAGACCAGGTAGGCAAGGTTGTTCAACTTGGCGATAATATTATTCGCATCAATTGCAGTCTATTGATTTCAAGATCAGCTCGAGTGCCTCCCCTCTCCTTCACAGAATTGCAGAGCAGAGATCTCTTTGCTTCCACAACCAAGCAATGGGGAAAGAATCGAGCAACAGGGAAGGACCACGGCATCATATAAAGACACCGGGGGGAGTCACGGATCAGAGCAATTGGACAAGCAAGGAGTTACCTAGGTAGGTAGGTAGAGCAGGCGAAAGGCATGATGAAACGGTTGGATTGATTGCAGCATAACCATTGAATGGCCATTCGGGCGCCTTTCCTCCTGGAGCAAGCATTTGAACACAGGAATTCTCATCAAATCGGCCATCCAGCATTCAGGGCTACTATCAAGCAAATACAGAATCAATCGAGCAAGAATGAGTGATCATGGCAGACGCATCGACCAACTCACAAAAGGTCCATCCATGTTCCTTCCCGAGCTCAAACATGAAAGGGCGCCTTGGCTCAATGCCTCATCTATATGCGACAACGGCATGAACGACCAAGGCATTGAATACAGGACCGATCATGGCAAGCAGGGCCTCACATCGAGATCATGTATCACAGATTCAGATTTTGACCGACAAGAAGGACAAAAGGAAAAAAACCAAAGCAGCCTCAAACCTTGTGCATCATCGGTCGCGGAGCAGCCGAAACATGCTAAAAGACGTGTTCCTGACGCGATGACTGGAACTGTGGACGACTGGAACTGTGGCCAAACGCCATGGAAGGTTTGGATCCCAAGTATTGAAGCTTCGCAGATGGCGTAGATTCCCTCCCGACGGCCGTGATTGACATCCGTCGATTGACAGCTCCTCCCGTTGGCTGCGCCACCAGACGCCCGCTGAGCCATGCCAGTCTCGACTGCTCCCGATGCTGCGAGTGCTGGGGGACCCTGCATTAGTTCACCCGCGTTCTAGACCCTCGTCACACTCGTCGTTGCCCACCGGATGAACTCTTCCTCTCGACCAAGAGAGGAAGCTGTTGGCACACGCACACCAGTGACCTTCAAAGGAGGGGAAGAAGCATCGACGGAAGATGCCATCAAGCAGACCGTGTCAAACTCTGTCGTGTCGTGCCGGTCGTTATCTGGGTTGAATAATGGATCGTCGGCAGAGGGAGGTGGGAAATTAGCCGCAATCTCTCCATCTCAGTGATAGAATGGGATTTGCATAACACTGCAACACGCATGGGAACCGACGTAATGCCTCAAATAGCACCTCTCTGATACGCGGACGATGCTACGCCATACGCGGACATCATGTAGACGCCCGTACACGGCGCATCAGTTCAGTTGGGCATCCACTGAGACAAGAGTCTATCTTTCGGTCTCGTAGCGAGCACTCTCTTTACCGAGAAGACGACGCTCAGTGGATGCTGCGCCCCAGAGTTGAAACGCAGCGAGATGCGAAAGCCCGCAGGGAGGTCCAAGCATCAGAGGACGCGCGGATGTTGGCCGCTCGAGTTCGTTGCGAGGATAGGATTTCCTCCGGACCAACTGAGCGGGGTCCACGACGAGTTGAATACAGTTGCACCATGCCAAGGAAGCATCCTGTTGCATCGGTGGCTGCGTTGGCCCTGTCAAACGTCGAGCAGAGTTTCCTTGATTCGAAGCTTGAGCTTGCTAGCTTGGAGTAGACGACAGCTACGGGCACGATAGAGGGCACAATGACAGTCTGTCTGGCAATGACGGCAATGGAATCCAGTGGCGGTTCACTCCCGTTGGCGAACCTTGCCCTGTGCCTGGATCTGGATTTACTCCTGAGGCTGTCTGTACCTTGCATCCTCATGTGGTTTCGGCTGTTGAGAAGTCACGGGATAAGCATAATGACCCCGAGTCTTGTGGTCAAGTCGAATGTCGCAGTCATGCCATGGATGGAGTCAAGGGAGAGACACGGCAGAGCGTGATGTGATTGATTGTGCGTGCTTTTCCAACGATATATCGAGATGCAGCACACGACTCGTCCCCCTCCCGGCTGGTCAGCCCCTGGCCAAGGCAGATGGTTCCCTCTAAGAGCGAAAGATGGTGGGCGAGTCAGTTCGTTCTCGGGTTCTTCTCCAGATGGATGGACGCATCTCGGTGGCGCTCGCACCGGCCAAGAACCATGGCGGATATCGGGTGAATAGCCTAGGCCGCCGCTAGACTGGAGGAAGAGGAGAAAGTCGAGTGAGCTATATTCCTTGTTGAGAAGGGATTCGTGGAACTGGTTCGGTCTGTAGGCATGCGGCCATGCCACATGGTCGAGAATCTTGGGGATGAACGGGTGGTGACGTGCGTGACTCGACTTGACAGCGTTTGAGACTGGATCTGATCTTTGCAACTGGAATCAGGGTCAATATTGATACCGAGTGTAGAAGAGATGGACAGCCAAATGATGCCATCCTGTGTCCAGTGGCGATGGATCCAATCCGTGGAACTCAGCAGTCGCAGCGGCAGCGTCCCATCGCATGGAGTCAAGGTTAGGGGTAGCGTAGCGTAGAGGCCCCCCGCTGGCTGCGCGTTCCCGCCAGGCCCAAAAGCGGCAAGACCGCCCCTAGCGCACCCGCTTTAGGCCCAAGCGTCCAGGCGAGGTCTTGGAGATAGGCTCAAATCTCCCAGCGGGGGCTCTAGCACCTGTTTCTGCTGGGGTCCATCTCCAAGGACAAGGAGGCCCAGAACAGGGCCTGAACGAATGCCCCTAAACTCTCAGTCCCGTCCTCGTGGGCTCGTTCTTGTCTGGTCTGTGGCTTGAGAGGGACCGGAGGGTGCTCCTGTTTCTATTCAAAACCACCAGGTCCCTGCCCTGTCCGGGGTGATTCTGGTGTCTGGTTGTACTCGCAATCTCTCATCTTGCCCCTTGAGAACGACCTTGAGCTTCTTTCTTCTTCACCACTCCCGTCTCCATTGTTGGGAGAAGGAAAAACGAGAGAGAGCAATATTCAACAATACACCATCTCCTCTCCTTTATTGGCGGCTGATTCCCTTTCCTTTTGGCTCTCCTGACTCCCTCTCGGAACCGTTCCACTAACCGGCCGGACTTGAGCGAACCGAATCGCCAAAACGACCCATGCTCTGAGACCTGAGACCTCCCAAGGACGAACCAGCCCATCATCATCTGCCTTTCTTTGCTTGCTTCCTTTCTCTAAGGATTCATTCTCCTTCGCCACCTCCCCAACGAAATAACGAAAGGCATCATTCTCTTGGCCTTTTTACTCTCCTTGACCCATCCATCATCTCCTCTGTTCTACTCGCCGCTCCTTTGCGAATACGATTCAATTCAGCGACTGCATTCTCGCCCTTGGCGTACGCGTCCTCCAACCAACCTCTTCCCCAATCGTCTCGGCGCAAACTTTCTCCCAAACTTTGCTATTCAACGTCCTTGTGTCTCTTGACTGGCGATACAAAAAGGTATGTTCCAGTCCTCGCCCGTTTTAGTGCGACTGCCCTAGTCGCACGCGCATGTTGATGGTTCCATCTCCTGGGACACGCTCAACATCAACTTCGATCGCCACATTCGCGTCACCTGCAACGAGACTGACTGAAAATAGCTGCCGTTGAATCAGCTGAAATCATCTTGATTTAATTCATCGCCAATTCCTCGTCCTAGCGACTCTACTTCACCCTCTAAAACACATTCACATTCACATCCATCACGATGCCTTCGAACTACGAGAAACTCTCCCGCCCTAGTGGCCCCAGCATCGACACCCTCGCCCTCCCCGAAAAGGCCGCCTTCTCGACAAATACCACCGTCTGCCCCGACGACACTCCCACACCGCGCTCCGACCGGAGCACCAACCCCTTCGACACCGACATCGAGGCCATGGTCCCTACTCACACGACCGACTCCTCTTGCATCCAGCACAAGACATCTGCCAGTCCCCTCGCTAGGAAGAGCGACTGCCAGGTCTGGCCCGGCAAGGACCACTGGAAGCAAAAGGCCAAGGCAAACAAGGCAAAGAACCGCTGCACCTGCATGGCCAACCTCAGCCGCCGGAATCGCATCATCGTCAAGGTCCTCCTTGTGTTTCTCGTCGTGGGCATCGCCGTCGGTGTCGGCTTTGGCGTCAGCAAGCCCTTGAACGCCCCCATCTGGGGAGACAGAGACAACAAGCACTAAAGCACCTTTCTTCTCGTCTTTGGTTTTCGGATTTTCGATGCATCTTTAGATACCCCCATCGGCAAAAGCAGCAGCTACACCCGCCAGGGACTCGTCGACTGCGGCCCTCGAGATCAGAACTCTGTACATGTAATCACCGGGACTTTCTTCTTCTACTATATTCTTTAGCGCGCTGGGGCCTTTTCACTCTTTTCATCATGAACGGCGTTGTGGTGTTTCTTATTTCTCCTGTTGGAACCGGCGGGCATTCTTATATGGAACGGATTGAAGGAGTACAGAACCTTGGGGTCTTTTTTGTTATTGATTGTTCCTCTCTCGCTTCAGGTCTGCTCGTGATCATCTCGAGCCGGTATAGAGGTAGACCATAGAGTCAAAATGAAATACCTGCTCACTTGGCCAAGTGGCAGGAGGACATATGTCCAGTTTCAGCGAGAACACTTCAAGTCCCTTCACAGTCTGCCATGAGTTGATTACCTCTTACACCGAGATCAGAGTGCTTACAGTGTAAGTCAGATTATGCATCTCATGCAGCCATGGCCCATGTCCGGCTCCACCACATCAAGCCAACATGCACCAGATCGTCAGGAACGAGATCAAGCTAATCAACCCAGATTGCGGGGAAATCAAAAGGACCCGAGATTCTTTCTCGCATTCCCGTATGCAGAAAAGGAAAAGAAGGCTGGAAATGCCGTCAAGTGGCCTGTCAAGTTCTGATGGAGGGGATCCACAAGCTTCCGCGGGTTCCGGAGGTGGGACGGTATAAGAGGAGCAAGAGGCCCGGTTTGCAGCGTGTAGCGGTGAGTCCGATGGTTACCGTTGTACAGCTTTTACTCGACTGGTTGTTTCTTTGGATGTTTGTGCTGTTCACCGCAGTTTGTGCTGCTATGCCGGTTGTGTGGCTATTCTCGACTACACCGCTGGACACTCGACGCTCGTGACACTGGAACTGCGGCATCACATGGTTTGAGCAAACTTGGTTATTGTGATGCTAACACGCCTTGGCTGTCATTCACACAGCCTCTTCATGCAAACACGCCTTCTCCCCACTCATCGTTGTGCTTCCAGCTCGTCCGTCTGTTCCCCGATCCCCATCCCGTCCCCCGAGGCGACGTCGGCAGCAAAGGCTCAGCCCCGTCATCCGCGACCACCTCCTCCGTCTCCCGAAGTGCGTCCTTCCAAGGAAACTCTGCCCTCTTGGTTCGGAAAGGTCGTTGTGTAAGTTGGCGTCCGACTAGTCGTGCGTGGCGATCTTGTTGGAGAGCGATGGAGATGGAGAGGATCCAGCAGAGGAGGACCACGTGGATGATGATGAAGCCGGCCACGACCCAGCGGTGATAAGGTTGAGGATCCATATCGCGTAGTGGTGAGTGTGTGAGCGTGCTGAACCGATGAGGACGGAGGTAGGTGTTTTGAGTCTTGAACCTCATGGTGCTGGATTTTATACACTGAGGCTCTCGGCAGGTGTAGCTCGTCATTGTTGATGGAGGCCGTTTCTCACGGCGCACTTCGCCTCTGAATGGAATCGCCGTCAGTGATTCACGGCTGGAGGAAGCACCGTGATCTACATGATGGTAGAGTCAGGCTCCCGCTCGCACGTATGCCCTCGTGGTGTCGTAGTCTGAGACAAGACCGCACCCACGGCAACATGACTGCGGACTCCTCCGCATACCATCAGCCTGTTCTGGATGTGGTTTCTTCATTTCTGAATAGCGGTATCTTCCACCTGGTGTGATTCGTGGACGTTGGCTAGGTGTAATTGGCAGCCTTTGTTCCGTCAAGTCTTAAAGCGCAAACAAAGCACCTGGTCACAAAGACACAACAAAAGAACGACCTAGACAGAGCATGAAAGGCCCAGCAATTGCTTCACTATAAATATTTAGCACATCGTTTACGCAATTCTTGCTTGAATACTACCTTACAAAATCACCACCCTCAGATCTATACAAAATGACACGGTTCATTCACACGCCCTCATTCTCCCACCTCCTCTGGCCACCAACTAGAGATGTGAGCAGCATCGCAGCCAGGGAAGAGTCCAAGAACAGCTCTACAGTATGGGCTATTATCGCCGTTGGCCTGATTATTGTACTCCCTCTCCTTGGGGGTGGAGTCGTCAAGCTTTACCAGCATGTAAAGAAGAAGAGGGCTCGTAGGGCGGATGTTGAGCAGGGCACGACCAGTGCATAGAAGAAGTAGAATACTTGAGAATTCTTGAGACTCCCGAAGTACAAAGTTTTGCTTAAGATGACGCGAGTGTTGACATTTGTCTTAGTTAATACACAGGAGTTTCGATACCTACCTACATACTAGACAAAGAGAGCTATACAAGTGGACGAACTTCACCACAAAGAGCTACCTAGAGCAGGAATAAGTAGATTGTACCATCCCTCACCTCCACGAAAAGCCGCCAAAGTTGCTGTGCACACTGAAGAGTCCTAATTGGCCGAGCTAATAGGCCTCGGCGTGGGTTAAATTTGCAGTGAATGCACACTTCTCACATCTGGTCGCACACTTCTCACATCTGTGCAACACAGCCTTCCTGTCATTTCTAAGGGATCTACGTCAGTCCTCCATGTTGACCGCATAGATCCATCCATCAGTGGGCAAATCTGTTGATAATTCTGTGTTCAAGAGTACAACATCGCCTAACTGTAAAACCGCGCTCAGTTGGGTCAAGAGCCGAGACCAGACCTCTTATTCATCATGCCTTGTCATTAGCCATGTTAGAAATTACTATGTAGTGCAGTGCTGTGAGTGTACTATGGAGGGCATAGGCGAAAAGCCCTGTTCGAGGGCCCTCGACGTGGGTTAATTTTGCAGTGCACCCAACCTCCTCCAGGTCCAGGCTCCCCTAGTCGCCTTTTTTATAGGTAGCTAGTAGTTCTGGAGCCTCCCCCTCCCACTTCAAGCACCAGTATCATGCAGTCAGCAGCACTGCTCATCTTTAGTGAGGCTGTTGGCGCCATCGGTCGTCTTTTCCTCCTGGTCCTTGGTGGAAGACCCACCTCGGCCCTCCGAGTTGACGATATTAACTTGTCCAGCACGAAATGGGCGATGAAAGCACGCCAAGTCTGATGAAGAGCCGGAATTAGAACTGTGCTCCATCATGGCTCGTACACATGTTAGATATCCACACAATGTAGTAAGGCACCATGAGTTAACTATGGGTGGACTAGGTAGGCGAAAAGCCTTGTTGGGGGGCCTCTGCGTGCGTGGGTTAAAACTGCAGTGAAAGGGATTTGTGGAGGCAGGTAGCGCATGCATGATAGTGGAGCCTACTTGGTTGTAATTCCAAGAAACAACCCGTCTTGGCCTTCCATGTAGACTTTGGGTAGGCTTCTTCTATCACCAAGTCTTGATGGTCCTTGTGTAGTGTGACGTCTGCGGATATACTGGGTGTACCTGAAGCGCTCTGTATTTGCTCCAGAGAGCTGAGTGTCACTCTTGTGAGCTTCAAGTTTCCATGCACGTTGAGCGGTTCTAATTGGTTGGCTAACAAAGCCTCAGGGCGGGTTAAGTTTGCAGTGCAACGTCTCAAATTTGTGCCCAACTCCCGTCCTTTGCATGCTCGCCTCACTTTTCTTTGCTGGCCACCGTAGCTTGTTCGTGCATGCAGCCCAGATTCAGACTTCCCTGTTCTTCCCAGGGACCAGTATTGTCACTGTCTACTCTGGGGAAGCCTCCTCTGTCACCAGGGCTTCATATCATTGTGCCAGCTAGTAGTGAGCAAGAGGGTAAAATGCTTCCATTCGATACGAAGCTTGCTACAAGGCGCAAATGACACCGGGATGTCTCTATCAGGGCCCAAACTGTAGCAAATACGGAAGTCATTCGTGAGGCTCATTCTTGGCGATCATGGCATCAGGCTCATGAGAGTCGCTGGAAATGCTATGTAGCTACCTTGAATGTTCCCAATTGGCCGGCTTATTGATGTAAAGTCTCCCTCTGTTTGAGTTAAATTCGCAGTGAAGCGGAGGCGGAGTGCATCTGCATGTGTTAGCGACCTAGCTCGGCCGCTCATTCGGCAAGCCGTGCAGTTTCGCTTACCTCTTCCTTATGTGCTTCCCAGGGATTCGTCTTTGCCCTCCCTTGCTACTGTAGGTCAGCTCCTGCTATCCCTAGGGCCTGATATATCCTCGTGTAAGTCTGCCGTCTGCTGGGATAATAGGTCTATCATCTACCTAGCAGTGAGGAAATTAAGTTAAATATCTGCTATTAAAACTAATTTTACTGCAAGTATGTTGTATTTGCTATGAACGATAGGAAAATGGGTTGTGCCGTGTTATGCCTTGCCTCGGAGAGCTCAAGTTGCTGTGTACGTCCAACTGCTTTGGTTGGTCGGCCAAGAAGGCCCCTCCGCGTACTTAATTTGCAGTGAAGAAATCCTGAAGTTATTATCTCAAAACATAACGAACGTTCCAACCGGTCGGCTTACTGAAGTCGAGCATCCCTCTGCGTGGTTTAAGATTGCAGTGAAGGCCAATCGCCCCGTTTGCTAGAGCCGAATTTCCCATAACGTGGGTTAAATTTGCAGTGAAAAAAGTTACCTCACCAAAGCGCACCGGACCGGAAACCACCCATGGGTGAGATATGCCCGTTTCAGCTGTTCTGAACAGTCCACAACATTGACAAAGGCCTGGGAATTCTCATAGTATTGGCCTTGGTTGCCCACCTCAACGTGGTGGGTAGATCCCTAGTAGGCCAAGGTTTGCTGGGTTCTCTCCTCCAGTTCTACGTGCAGTGTAAACGATGAGAATGATGTATGCACTTAAAAGGTTACGTAAAACTGAAAGAGATCTGTGGAGCCGGTGTTGTCGTGCTTGGGTTAGGCTCTGGGACCACTACCTGGTTCGCAGACAACAAAGACAGCGAGCTCGTAGCCAACTTGGCTATTTCTCTTGTTCTCCTCTAATACCAATAACATATGTTCTACTGAACATTCTTTAGAATACGTATTTGTGGGCAACGTTCTGCACTCAATGACGCTTGTTCTCCCAACAAACAACCTTCATTGTTCTTCAACCCCCTAAACCACTACTCCCATCCCTATATAACTCTTCAACCACACATCCCGAACTAACCATCACGACCTCCCATAAATCCCTTTGCGCGAGAGATTAAGGTAACTCCCATGGCCCCCTGCAACACACACCAAAAAAACCCTTTTCCACCCCCTTTCCGCAAGATCCCCTCATATCACAACCTCACAACTCGCGAGGAAGAGTCCCCAGCAGAATCCCACATCATCGCCTTGGTAGTCATCTTTGGAGTCGTAGTCCTTCTCTTCCTCTTTGTCTCTATCATGTCCTTTGCCCCCTGGCGCAAGATCTCCAGGAGAGCACAGTATGAACGGGTTGACCAGGAAGAAGCACACGAACTGCAAGGGGACGAACGCCAGGACTGGCCTCTCATCGTTGATACCCATCCAGTAAACCCCCCACGCCCCCGTTTGGAGGAACAGATTCGCAAGCTGTGGGAGTCTTCGCGCGAAAAGCAGCGTTCCCCCGCGCGAGTGGCAAAGACTCGAGACTCGATGGACCTGAATGACTTTGATGATGTCGACTTGGCAACTCCTTGGAAGAAGGGTCAGACGTATGACCCGAAAACAAACTACATGGACGATGTGGAGGACAAGGGGGAACGGAAATGGGTTAAGCAACCGGTCAGGGGACAGGGAGCTAATCACAAGTCCAGTGATGAAAACGCGAGTAACAAATCGACCAACAAGAAGTTGGCTTGAACTTACATCAGGCCAATTATTTGATGGACCTGTATATTAGCAATCAACTCTTATAACACCTTGTCTCATCTTCGTACAGGAACCGCTCATTCCTCATCTAATGCTACCTCGTCTCTCATCCTAGCATGCATCATCCCCCTGAGCCAACAATACGATTAACGTTGCAGCTGTTTCATGATATCCTTCTGATATCCCCTGTAGCTCCTCCAGGACAGCAATAAAGGCCGCTGAGCACACCCAGCAGTTAATGTAGATGCGCACCCGCGCGCCAGAAGATACCCATGTGATTTATCTATCCTTGAGAGGTTATCCCGACCTCTCCATTATCCGTAAAGTGTAATAAGACAATTGAGTTTAGTGCAGAAGCAGAGTCAGTAAGTAATAAGGAAGGGAAGGGAGTCGATCCAGTGGTGTGTAGAACAAAGGGAAAGTCGCGCGCATCAAAGGCAAGTTACAAGGACAGTTTTACTATTTCATTCTTCCTAGCTGACTGTAGATAAGCCGGCCAGTAGGCGCATCGAGTGGCGCCTGCGATGCTGTTCTTCCAGCTCGCGGTGTATGATTCGTCATTGTTGTCGGGTATCTCGACGTGATAACATAAGATGGCCTGTCTGAGACATGCCTTGTCTATGACATGGTCTAGACGTAGTCTTGGTAGGATGCGTATCATCACACAGACTGATATAACAATAGGGGCTCGCCGACGTTTTCGATTTCGGGGATTGTGCACTTGAGGTCGAATGCCTTGGATAGTACAATCTTGAAGATCTATAACGGTCAGTGGTTGCATGAATAGGCGTATGATGAACTAACCTTTTGCACGTTGATGCTATGACTTGTACTTGAAAAGATCAAGGCTGCCCTCATGGCCTTGGCAAACCGTCTCGCCTATTTCTGTTAGTCGAATCAACATGACGGACCGTCAAACACACCTGATTTGAAATCTCTTCTTGGTCCTGGGGAGGAAAGTTGACGAAATGATCGTACTTGGTACCCACGAGGATGGGAATGGCCGTCTTGTTGAAACCCCGTCCCTGGCGATACCACTCCTTGATGCTATTCAAGGTGCTCTTGCGCGTGAGGTCAAACATGAAGAGTATGGCGACGGCGTCGTTGCACACTAGCGGCAGCATGTTGACGAATTCTCTTTGACCGCCCAAGTCCCAGATGGAAAAGGTGATTTCTGTATTGCGAATGGAAATTGTCTTTTCCATAAAGTTGACGCCCAGGGTCTGAATGTAATCCTCGTCCCAGCTGCCCTCGACGTACTTGACCATGAGCGACGTCTTGCCGATCTGGGCATCGCCCACCATGCCAACCTTGATCACGACATGGTTACGGCCGTTGGATGAAGGTTCGCCTGCGCCTTGCCGATAGTCATTGTAGGCCTGGTGTGCGGGGTTGGACAGGCCGCTAGCTGGTCGGGAGATTGGAGGCGCCGGTTGGACAGGAGGGGTGTATCTGGCCGAAGGATCCTCCTCTGGTTTGGGACTATTGGCGAGGCCCTGGTCGAGGGATGTGCTCTGTTGATGACGGAAGCCGTTGCTGCTGGAGGCGACATGCGGAGAGCCCTCGATACCGCCTAGAGTGTCGTCGGGGACTTCTTGTGGGGGAGGAACCTCGGTCTCCATAGTGTCGACGGCGATGACGGGAGCGTCGGGAGGGGGAGGGATGGGGTCGGGGATGGTGGCCGTGGCCGCGGTGATCGTTGAGTCGTCCAGGGTGAATAGCAGTCGATGTCGCGATGGGAGAGTATGTGGTCAAGGTTGAGTGAAGCAGCGGTTGGATGGAGGCGAAGGAGCGTGTGGGGGGACGAAATGAGCGAGAGTCAAGGTCGGTAGAGAACGTGGTTGGAGCGGACGAGGCGCCTATAGCGGTCGGAAGAAGACAAGGACAGACTGGTCAAGAGCTTGTGCGAGGCATGAAGCTGAGATGGAGTCGGCAGAGTAGCGTAGCGTAGCAGTGGGGAGTAGTAGCGGCGGCAGTGGGAGCTGAGCTGAGGCCCAGGCCAGGCACTCGTCGGTAAGTGGTCGTGTGTGCTCCAAGAAGGCTGTCGGTGGCGGAAGCAAAGAGACTCCACGGGATCGTGTCTGGGGCCTAGGGACTCGAAACGAAAAGCCACCCGACAGGCTCAAGAGGGAGAAAGCAGACAGGACAGGCTGTAGGGAGCCGACGTGGTGGCGGACCTAGTGAGACAAGGTCTCGGAGGGGGTTACGAGGAGAGGATGGATCTAGGCCTGGAAGGTAGACGGCGGTAGGGAGAGAAAGAGGGAGACGCCTGGACTGACAGTCAGTCAATCTCTGGCGACAAGAACTTGAAGTGAAGGGACCGAAAGGGACTGACAAGGGGCGAGGGGGATGGCTATTCGTCGCTGGGCTTTTGGAAGAGGTGATGGTGGTGAGCCTCTCACTTGGCCTGGGCGGCTGCGAGTCCCGGGACGGAATTTCAAGGCACCGGTTAAGCCACACAGGCAGGAGATTTGACTTATGCTGCGCTGTGATGGAGTCGCTGCAGCAGGAAGAGAAAGAGAAAAAGAGAAAAGAGAAGAGAATGGAAATTCAAGACACGGCCTCCTCTCTGATCCACCCCGCCCGAGTCGGTCGATTAGAGTTGACTAGACCTTGGTCAGCCCGTGTTGTTAATGATGGCGGCCTTTGACCTCTGGGCCATGTGGAGTGGAGTTTTTGCTGCTGTTTAGTTTCGGGAGACGACGCGTTACAGAGCTAAACGCTCAGGGCGCGTCTGCGACGAATGGTTGGTTGAGACACGGCAGATGGCTGGCTGACGAGCAAACAATGATGCAATTGGAGCCAAACCGTCTGGATCACAATGACTCGACTCGGTTTTATCTGAGGGGCTTGGCTTGAAAATGCCCGACTATTGTTGTCTCGTAGTATCAATGGCATCGCCAGAAGAAGAATCCACGCAGCCTTTACATGCTCAGAGCACGGATAGTGGCTATCCTTGGGTATCATTTACCATCAGCCCAACTCATCATGCATCGTCAGTAAACAAGCAACCAATGTTTTCATGTTGTTTGTTTGCATCCGCCTGTGCGACATCATCGCTTGGTCAATTGGCCCCGTGCCCGCACGTACATATAGCTGCCTGCCTCCACGGATAAGCAAAGAGCCTTGATCTCAGGATCATCGTCATGCAGAGCCAACTCATCACGGCTGTCACTCTTGATGCTCATCAGATCTAATCTTGACTCAAAAGACCCTTGACCCTGCATCTGTTTATACATGTTGCAAGTAAACAACTTGACCATGTTGACTTGTGAAACTTGTCCATTGTCCGATCCCTGATTGGCTCAACTCCCTCCGTCAAACATGTGCATCATGAACAAAACTCACACACGGGTCCCGGGCTGACTAAGCTTCCGGGTTCAACCTCCGAAAACCTGCCGCTCGGCCCATGTCCTCCGTAGTGCCGTTCCATTCGGTTGCTTGCGGGCAGAGCTTGTGAGAACTTGACTGATATCACCAACTCGGCAGATCTCGTCCAACCCCTCTCACCAACCCATCCACTCTCCCACACTCACAATGGCCTCAATTGCCCGGTCCCTGCGCGTCGCTGCGCCTCTGGCCAAGGCTTTTGCCCTCGAGCTGCTCCTATGGCCCGTTCCTCCATGCGAGCATTCTCCACCACCAAGCTGAGTGAGTTGCGCCCATCTCTCTACAATTGCGACAGAACTAATTGAGGACAAGGCCTCGCCCGTAGGTACACCAAGGACCACGAGTGGATCGATCTCTCGGCCGACAAGAAGCACGGCTTCGTCGGCATCTCCGAGTACGCAGCCGAGCAGCTCGGCGACGTCGTCTACGTCGAGCTCCCCGAGACTGGCGTCCTGGTCGAGCAGGGCGACCAGGTCGGCGCTGTCGAGTCTGTCAAGTCAGCCAGCGACATCAACGCCCCGATCCGACTGCGCGTGACCCAGGTCAACGACAACCTCGAAGAGAAGCCCTCCACCATCAACAAGGTCCCCGAGGACGACAGCGCCGGCGGCGGCTGGATCGTCAAGGTCGAGGTTGACGAGGAGGGCGCCAAGCAGTTTGACGAGCTGATGGACATTGAGGCCTACAAGGCCTTTGCTGGCAGCGACCACTAAAGAGTCAATGGCTATCACGGAAATGGGTTACGATCGGATACAAGAGAAAGGAATGAAAGACAGTTCAACCTGCAAGCATAGACAGACGTCAGGTGTACCATATGGTGATTCGCGTCCCGGGGGTATATTGGATTTTATTTTCATGTGCCGATTTGCGGCTATGCATTCATGCCATGTCCTCGTCCATTTTTGTGTCTACTTGACCGTCTCGGGCACTTGCCTCTTCTCGTTGATGGCATCGAGGATCTTGCTAGCTCCTCGGTCCACGAGATCCTTGGCCACCTTCTTGCCAAAGGTGTCGGCCTCCTCTTGTGTCTTGATCTCCTCCGTCATCTCAGAGTCAACACCCTCGTCGCCCCGCAGAGAGACGACGGTAGCTCTGAGCCGTAGCTTGCCGTCCACCCACTTGGTCTCGACTCCGATGGGAACGCTGCACCCGCCCTCGAGCGCCCTCATGACGGCGCGCTCCGCCTCACACGCCAGCATCGTTTGCTCATTCTCGATCGTCTTGAGGAACTTGAGCACCTTTTCGTCGTCCGCCCGGCACTCGACTCCCAGAGCACCTTGGCCAACGGCGTGCAGGATGCCTCCCGTGTCGGACTCGAGGAATTGGGAGATGTGGTGGCCGAGATCCATGCGCTGGAGACCCGCAGCGGCAAGAATGATGCCAGTCAGCTCCGGGTCGTCCTCAAGCTTCTGCAACCGGGTCTGGATGTTGCCTCGGTGGTCCTTGAACTTGAGCGTGGGGTACCGTCGGACCAACTGAGCGATGCGACGGACGCTGCTGGTGCCGATGATGCTGCCAGCCGGCAGATCAGCCAGCGTCTTCCAGCCGTGCTTCTCCTGCAGACTCTTCTTGATGACCAGTGTGTCCCTCGGGTCCTCGCGGGACGTCACACATCCGAGAACGCAGCCCTCAGGCAAGGCCGTCGGCATGTCCTTGAGCGAGTGAACCACAAGGTCAAGCTCCTTGTTGACGAGTCTCTCCTCAAGCTGCGACGTCCACAATCCCTTGCCTCCAAAGTTGTACAGAGCCGTGTTCTGGTCTCGATCGCCGGTCGTGGTCATGCCGTGGATGGGGAATTCATGATCGGGGAACTGGGCCTTGAGGGCGTCGACGACGATGTTTGTCTGAGCCAATGCAAGAGGCGACTTGCGCGTTCCGACGTTGATGACGTTCTTAGGGGCGGACTCGGACATTGTGAAAGGCTTTCGGAGGACGAGTTTGCGGGTTCAAGGATGGTTGAGCGGCTGAGATGCGCTTGGAGGGGCAAAGTTATCAGCTTTTCGGAGCACAACGGATGGTGGGGTTGGTACAGTCTCAATGGTACAGTGCGGGGGATTAGCACGGTACAAATGCCGATGCCGGCCGGGACCTGGATGATGGTCAGTTCCATGGTATGGAACTTGTTCTCTTGCTGAAAGTTTGTTATTCTTACAAATGTTTGTCTTGAGTATATACTTACACTGAGAGACCAGTTGAGGCAAACACCTGCAGGTGCATATCACACAGTTGTCGCACTCTGAGAGTTCCATGTCCCACTTACAACCGAGCCATCAATCTAAGAACCCCAGGAACAGCCTTAATCATGACAACAGACAAGTACGAGACGTGTAAAGTCAACTTGTGTCTGTCATCGTGATACCTCTGTCACAGTTCAAAAACTTGATCGGAGATTCTCGCCTCGGAACTCGCTCATACCACTTACAACTCGTCGTGATACTAGACCAGGAACAACACCATGGACTTTACTTCTACGTTTGACCATCAATGGTCCGGACTGCCGATGGCTCCACGATATAGGACGCGCGACGTGTTCGCAATGCTATTGACGCAAGCCTTAGTTGACGAGCAAACGTTTGCTTCTTGGGCGACCTGGATATCGGATGTCTGCCAGATATAAGGATGGATAGCCATTATCTCAGACCAGCTCAGCATCCCGACCGACAAGTCCATACTTGGACAGATTAATCCTTCAAGCCAAACCATCGCATTCGTTACCAACATGAAGATATACTTCATCTTCTTCGGGCTGCTCGCCTTGGTCATGGCAAAGCCCCAGGTCCCTCCAACTTCATCCCCTCAGCCTGCGCCTGTTCCTCCTCCATCTCAACCACCAGCTCCTCCAGCCGATCCCCCAGTTCCCCCAGCCGAGCCACCAGCTGAGCCACCAGTTCCGCCTTCTCCACCTCCAGCTCCGGTTCCTCCTCCTGACGAACCGGCTCCCGCACCTCCACCTTCTTCTCCGGCCCCTGTCCCGCAGCCTCCGGCGCCAACGGATCCGGCCCCGGCCCCACCAGCCCCGAATCCTACGGGTGCACCACCACCACCAATCGAAGGACCAATTTGCGAATGCGGGTATACTTACTGCGCAGAGGTCCTCATGGCAATGGGTATAAACACTAATCCACAAGTCACCGTGGAAACGCTAACGCCTCAGCAGCAAAGCCCTGGAATGAAGCCCAACTCTCCGAGGCGTACTGCAAGACGCCAAACGCCAACTGCCCCCAGGGCTCTCCAGCCACCAGCGTCGACTCGGCCCTGTACATCTGCCTCTGCGACCAGATCGACCAAAAGGTCGGAGACCACCTCGAGCTCCTCTGCGGCTGTGATACGTGCCTCAATGTCGGGCCGGACTTTAGAGGGCGATGCAAGACGCCCTGCCTACCTGGTCACGGTGGAGGGAGCGGGGCGGGTGATCCAAACACCAAGGAGGGAGACAAGGGGGAGAGCCCGATGCGAGGGAGTGGTCGGCTGGGGAGATTCCATATGTAGGATGGTTGTGGCTGGATGTTGTTGAACAGGCAGACTGCAGCGGTTAGTGGATGAGACGAATGAGGTTTCTGGAAGTCACTCATTAGATTGTATTGTCGATCCTTTATTGTAGCAAACATCAAACTCATGATCGTCCTTTGTCGTGATTCAAACTGAAGCAGACTTGGAACGCTAGATCAGGCTCTAGCCAACATCAGCCACTCCATCCCAATGACTGGAGCGCTAGAAACATCGGAAACGCCTACAGCCCACCCGCTCATGTTGCGAATGCATCATGCATCATGATCTCGGCTCATCTTGAACCGCCCATGGCCGGACTCTGAGGCCGGACTTGCAGCTCCGAGTGAGGGGAACCCGGCCGCCAAGTGTTAGGGAGGGCACCCAACAGGCAAGTCCGCGGGATGAGCAACCCTTCAAGATCTCGCTATTGCAATTCCCCCGAGCCATCCGCCGTCTGCCCATGATGATCCTATGAGAAACCACACCCTGTTCTTCCATGGAACAGTTAGAACCCCCCGCGCCCAAGAACAGATGCCCCGCCCCCAGATTTTAGCGGCATTAGCGTCTTCGGGTCCCACTATCAGCGCCCCGTGGCCCACTGCCCGGGGCGGCTAATAGAACCCCGGGCCAGGGCTTCTAGGCCCGAGCTCCAGCGGGCGGGCGGTAGGAGGTGACTCGAACGAGGAATGCCGAGTGACGTCCCAGACAAGGAGGGAAAACACATGACACGGAGACGAGGTCAGCCCCTCTTCGGATGACCCTTGATGTCTGTCTTCTTTTTTTCTCTTTCTCTTTTTTTCTAGATTTTTTTTAGAGGTGTCTTCCTTTTGTGTGTTTAGAGACGCGAGTCTCAGAGAGTACTGTATCCGCTAGAAGCAGCTCTTCTCCGATCTCGCTGCTGGCCTCCATGGGCTTTCTCCATCATGGTAGCCAACATGCTTCGCCCGCTGGCCACGACCGCGGCTCCAGCCTCGGCTTCTGAGCTGTGCGCTTCCTCCTGCTTTGTATCAAAGCAATTGAAGCGTTACAAAGTCCGAGGTGAGCTTTCTGAAGCTGCTGGAAGCTCCGTTGACCCGAGCTAACTAGAGCTTTGCTCCAGATGCCATCCTCTCCCGTCGCAAGCAATGGCAGAGCACGTTTGCCTCGTCTCGCCAGCGCGCAATTGTTCCCGCAATCTCGAAGCCTCTAGCATTGATTCGTCATGTCTCGGTTCCTGTGACTCCTCCTCGGACTTATTCCACCGTGGTGCTCCCCAAGACGACTCCATACGATCACCTCACCGTTGGCGTCCCTACCGAAATCTTTCCTGGAGAGCGCCGAGTTTCTCTGACACCCGCCAATGTAGCCCTACTAAAGAAGAAGGGCTTCAAGCAGGTTCTCGTTGAGCGCGGCGCTGGTACATCGGCAGACTTTCTCGATGCCGCTTATGAAGCGGCTGGCGCAACTCTCGTAACTGGCCCCAAGGATGTCTGGTCCAACGCCGACATTATCCTCAAGGTTCGCGGTCCTGGTCTTGGTGAAGTCGACTGCATGAAAGAAGGACAAACCATCATCTCTCTGCTTCAACCCGCTCAGAACAAGGAACTCGTCGAAAAGATTGCTGCCAGGAAAGCCACTAGTTTCGCCATGGACATGATTCCCCGTATCTCTCGCGCTCAGGTCTTTGACGCTCTCAGCAGCATGGCCAACATTGCTGGTTACAAGGCTGTCCTCGAAGCTTCAAACGTGTTTGGTAGATTCTTGACTGGTCAGGTTACAGCCGCTGGAAAGATTCCCCCCTGCAAGGTTCTGGTTATCGGTGCCGGCGTCGCTGGCTTGAGTGCCATCGCTACTGCTCGTCGCATGGGAGCCATTGTCCGTGGCTTCGACACCCGATCTGCTGCTCGTGAACAGGTTCAGTCTCTCGGAGCCGAGTTCATCGAGGTCGAGCTTGAAGAAGACGGATCTGGCGCCGGTGGCTACGCAAAGGAAATGAGCAAGGAATTTATCGAGGCCGAGATGAAGCTCTTCAAGGAACAAGCCAAGGAAGTCGACATCATCATCACCACTGCATTGATCCCCGGAAAGCCTGCCCCGAAGCTCCTCAAGAACGATATTCTCGATGTCATGAAGCCCGGTAGTGTGATTGTCGATCTGGCTGCTGAAGCTGGAGGGAACTGTGAGGCTACCAAGAAGGGCGAGCTGGCTGTTTACAACGACGTCAAGATTATTGGTATGTGGCTCGTATAGAGTGAAGTCTTTTGCTAACTTGGACAGGATACACTGATCTGCCTTCTCGCTTGCCAACTCAGTCTTCTACCCTCTACTCCAACAACATCACCAAGTTCCTGCTTTCCATGGCCCCTGAACCCAAGGCTTTCGGTATCGATCTCTCGGATGAAGTTGTCCGAGGCGCCATCGTCACTCAAGACGGAGATATTCTCCCACCGGCTCCTCGACCTGCACCTCCTCCAGCACCCGTCAAGACCGAACCCGTCGAGGCAGCCCCTGAACCCGTAGCTCTGACCCCCTGGCAAAAGAAGACCCGTGAAGTCGCTGGCGTCACAGCTGGTATGGGCAGCATCATGGCCCTCGGCAAGTGGACCAGCCCTCTCCTCATGTCCAATGCCTTTACTTTTGCTCTGGCTAGTCTCATCGGTTACCGCGCTGTATGGGGTGTTGCACCTGCGCTGCACTCTCCTCTCATGAGTGTCACCAACGCCATCTCTGGTATGGTCGGTATTGGCGGTCTGTTTATTCTCGGAGGTGGATTCTTGCCAGAGACTGTTCCCCAGGCTTTCGGTGCTCTAAGTGTTCTCCTCGCTTTTGTCAACGTCGGTGGTGGCTTTGTCATTACCAAGCGCATGCTGGATATGTTCAAGCGTGAGTTATATGATGCGTGATATGGACATAACTGACAACCTGTAGGACCTACTGATCCCCCCGAGTACCCCTGGCTATATGCTATTCCTGCTGCTCTCTGTGGTGGAGGCTTTGTTGCCGCTGCCTCTACTGGAGCTGCTGGTCTCGTCCAAGCCGGATATCTCATCAGCTCAGTTCTCTGCATCGGTTCAATCTCCAGTCTTGCTTCTCAGGCCACTGCCCGTATGGGAAATATGATCGGCATACTCGGTGTCGGCACTGGTGTTCTGGCTAGTCTTCTTGCTGCTGGCTTTACCCCTGAGGTTCTCACTCAGTTTGGTGGTCTCGCCGCTCTTGGCACTATCGCTGGTAAGTATTTCCTGAAATAAGAAGTACGACTTCTGACAGCATAGGTTTCCTCATTGGCAAGCGTATTACTCCTACCGATCTCCCTCAGACCGTCGCTGCTCTTCACTCCGTCGTTGGTCTCGCTGCTGTCCTGACCAGCATCGGCAGTGTCATGGCTGATGTCATGGACCCTTCAACACTTCACCTCGTAACCGCCTACCTCGGTGTTCTCATTGGTAAGTCCACCGATCCTGTATCTCACAAATACTGACCTTTTAGGTGGCATCACCTTTACCGGTTCCATCGTTGCCTTCCTCAAGCTTGGCGGCAGGATGAGCTCCAAGCCCAAGATTCTCCCTGGACGTCATGCCATCAACTCTGGACTGCTGGCTACCAACGTTGCTACGATGGGAGCCTTTGTTACAATGGCACCAGGAAGCCCCATGATTGCAGCTGGAGCACTCGCTGCCAACGCTGCACTGAGCTTCATCAAGGGATACACAACTACCGCCGCCATTGGAGGCGCTGACATGCGTAAGTAGTTACAAGCCCTTCAAAGTGAGATGCTAACCATTCGTAGCTGTTGTCATCACCGTCTTGAACGCTTACAGTGGCTTCGCCCTTGTCGCCGAGGGCTTCATGTTGGATAACCCCCTCCTCACCACCGTCGGAGCCCTAATCGGCGTCTCCGGTTCCATCCTCTCATACATCATGTGTGTCGCCATGAACCGCTCCCTCACAAACGTCTTGTTCGGAGGCCTCGGCACACCGACAGCAATGCAAGAGTATAAACCCCAAGGTGAAGTGACGACTACCTCTGTAGAAGACCTCGCAGATGCCCTCCTCAACTCTGAAAAGGTCATCCTCATCGTCGGCTACGGCATGGCTGTGGCAAAGGCCCAGTACGCCTTGTCCAGCATTGTCTCGTCTCTGAGGGCCAAGGGCATCACTGTTCGCTTCGCCATTCACCCTGTGGCTGGCCGTATGCCTGGTCAATGCAACGTGCTCCTCGCTGAGGCTAGTGTGCCGTATGACATCGTCCTGGAAATGGACGAGATCAACGACGACTTCCCCGACACGGATCTTGCTGTCGTCATTGGTGCTAACGACACTGTTAACCCCATTGCCCTGGAGAAGGGTAGCTCCATCGAGGGCATGCCTGTGCTTCACGCCTGGAAGGCCAAGCAGGTTGTAGTGATGAAGAGGAGTCTGGCCAGCGGCTATGGTGAGTAATTCCGGTCACTTTAGCTGATCGACCACTAACAAGAGTAGCCGATGTTCCCAATCCCATGTTTTACATGCCCAACGCCAAGATGCTTTTCGGAGATGCTAGAGTCACTTGCGAAGGTTAGTATCTCGCCCATCTCCAAGTCCCTCGCTAACGTTCCCAGCCATCAAATCGGCCATCGAGTCCAAGTCGTCGTAGAAGCAATTTGAGTGATTTTCATATATAGTCGATCGATTTCTTTACAGGAAAGATCATGTGGAGGAGCTCATAGAGTGCAAATGTTTTGCTAGATCCTATACCATTATCATTCACTGGCTGCAAGGGACAGCCCACGCAGCGGCTCGATTGATCTGAATGAATTCAAGACCCTTTTTTTTCGGGTTCGTCTTTTTGACAGTTTGATTGTCTAACCGAGATTCATATGTACACTCTTCAACTCGCTCATGCCCGGGGAGCAGCCACAGGCTCCCACGCCGTGATCTTGGACTTGGCCCTAGAGAAAGTCAGCATGCCACCACCCATAATTTCACATCATACGCACGTGTTGTAGGTCTTGAAGGCTCCTCGGCTCTGGGTATAGTTGGGGATGGCCTTGGTGGGCTCAAAGTGGCGGGTGCCCGGGTTCAACAGAGCATCCTCGGTCGGGGGCTTGTCGACGGCGTAGCTGATCCACGAGTGCCATCCAGGCTCGATTTGGGCGGCGTCGTAGTCGTGCTTGGCGTACTCAACCCAGCGCGTTCGGAGGGGCAGTTCCTCGTTGTTCTCAAAGTACTTGTTGCCCGCGCGATCGGTACCGATGAGACGACCGTACTTGGTGTCACCTGCACTGGTCAGAGAGAGTCGAGGAGACTCAGAATTGAAACGTACCGATGTACTATTCGTAACAAACAGACGTCGTTAGTCAAGCTCGAGTGGTTCGGTCGTCGGCACATACCAGCATCTGTCGGAAGTAATCCTACTCAGGGTCAGCATTGAAGCTCAATGGCGGTTTTTGTAAGTACTCACCTTGATTCCAACCTTTCGCAGGTTGGACAGCGTTCGCGTAATCGTCGACATGGTTGCGGTTCAGCGACAATTGACCTCGGCGTGCAACGGGGGATTGAGGGTCTTGATCGGTCCTCTGGCGATGAAGTGATTACCGGGACGGAAAAACATCGGCAGAACCTCTTTGTGACGGCATGCAGGTACGTACCCACAGCTTCTGGACCAGAAATATCCAGGCCATTAACAAGCAAATCTTCAACACCACGTCAAGCTTCGACAGGTACCCAATTGAGCTCCGAAATGCTCGCACGGAGCTGCGCGAGATGCACGACTAGGCTTCGAGCCGCACGTCCCAAGCCGAGCGTCCCACGACCGAGGATTCAGCGGAGACAGTATGGAATGTCGGCTGGCGCCCCGGCTCCGGCACCGGCGTCGAGCCCTGCGAGCGGCGTAGGTGCTCTGGCGCCGTTTGTCAACGAGTTGGACCGTCTTGCGCCGAGTTTCGATGTTCAAGGGGACCAGATACAGATTATTAGGACGCCGACCGAGTTCTACGAGACGCTAAAGGTGTGACTGTTGACGCTGTCTGGAGGAATATGGCTGATGGGATTAGGATCGGATACGAAAAGCCCAGCGACGAATCTTTCTGTCGACACTATACATTGGAAAGTCGGAGCGGGAGCTCATCGAGACATTACAAGAGGCGTTGAGGAAGAACCCCGAGGTCAAACTCAGTATCTTGACTGATGCCCTACGAGGCACTCGAGAGGCCCCGAACCCGTCATGTGCATCCTTGCTGGCGCCCCTCGTGCAAGAGTTTGGGACAGACCGAGTCGAGATTCGCATGTACCACACGCCGAACTTGACAGGACTGAGAAAAGAGTATATTCCCAAGCGTATCAATGAAGGATGGGGACTTCAGCACATGAAGCTGTACGGAGTAGATGATGAGATCATCATGTCTGGGTAAGTCACCAAAGGCATTCACATGAGCTTGACTGACTTTTTAGGGCAAACTTGTCTACCGACTACTTTACAAACCGTCAGGATCGCTACCACCTCTTCTCATCCAAGGAGGTAACGGACCACTTCTGGAAGATTCACTCAGGGGTCACATCGTTCAGTTTCCTCGTTCAACCCTCAGAAGAACCAGCAGGCTTCACCCTCTCATGGCCAACAACGAACTCGGCTCCTTCACCTCTCGAGAAGCCTCAGTCTTTCATCAAGCGTACCACATCAACGCTGCAGGCCTTGATACATCCCGCCTCCAAGCCGGCCCAGGACATCTCGGATACTAGGGTTTACATGCTCAGCCAGATGTCCCAGGTTATGAAGCCTGATACATCGACTGAACTCCCCATCATCACTCACATTCTCAAAACCCTCGCCTCGCCCGCATATCGCGACTCTTCGTGGACATTTACAGCCGGTTACTTTAATCCGGCTCCCTCCCTGACAAAACTCCTCCTCAACACTGCCTCGACTTCAAATACAGTCATCACCGCTGCCCCAGAAGCAAACGGCTTTTACAAGTCCAAGGGCGTGTCTGGACTTCTCCCTGATGCTTACACGCTTCTCGCTCGTCGATTCGTCCACCGTGTGCACCACGAAGGTCGCGATGAAGATATCACCCTCAAGGAGTGGCGTCACGGCATGGTTGGCCAGCCGGGAGGGTGGACATACCACGCAAAGGGTCTTTGGGTAACAATGCCTGGCGATAAGCACCCTGCCATGAGCATCATCGGAAGCTCCAACTACACAAAGCGAAGCTACTCTCACGATCTCGAAGCCGGTGCCCTGATTGTTACTCGCGATGAGGGCTTAAAGGCTCGGCTCGCAGACGAACAGCTCTGGCTCCAGGAGCACGCCACAAAGGCGACAAGAGACGACTTTGCCAAAAACGAACGAAGAGTAGGACTCAAGGTCCGAGTCGCCATGTGGATTGTCTCCCTAGTAGGCGGGGCGTTGTAAACATATTGTAACATACTGTAACACTTGGTCTTGTAGAATAGACAGTAGATGGAGGCGTTGTTGACGGGTCTATGGCATGATACCCAACTTCAACCTTGCTCGAATCATATCTTTTGACGTTCAGGTTGTATACACAATAATACAAGGCTATTCCTACACGGCTCTTATGCCCCAATCACCCTCGTCCCCGTCGCAGGTCCTCCCTTGACGAGACCCTGCATCACGACCCGGCTCACAAGGTCGCTCTGGTGCTGCTCAATCATCTCCTTGAGCACGCTCCTCTCCAGCACCACCTTGCCCGTCTCCAGGAGATCCTTGACGTCCACGTCCTCGAGGTCCAGTGCTCGACCCTCCCAGGGGACCTGCTCCATGGCCTCGAAGAGGGCCTCGCGGCGGTTGCCTGTAACAAAGAGAGTGCGGCCGCTAGCCCGGCCAAGACCCAGGTTGCCCAGCATGCCCGTCATGTACTTCTTAAGATATGTCTCCTTCATTCCATCCTTGAGGTACTTTCCAGCAAGCAGCTCAAAGTCGGTCGGCAGAGCAAGATCCATACCATCTTCACACACAATCAAATCGCCCTTTCGGTAACGGTAGCTCAGCGCAGTGCGCCAAGCCTTGTCGTAGACCTTTCGGTTAAGACCGGTTCCAAAGTCGCGGGGCTTAGGCCCAAACACCTTTCCACCACCTCGGAGGAGGGGACTCTGCTTGGTTCCCAGACGGGCGCGGCCGGTTCCCTTCTGAGGTCGCATCTTGCGGTGCGAGCCGTTGACTTCCCAGCGGTTCTTGCTCGAGGCGGTGCCCTGGCGGGTGTTGTCGCCCTCGTAGACGACGGCGAGGTGGAGGATGTCGCGGCGGAGGGGGAGGTAGAGGTGGTTGACGGACCATTGCTCGAGGGCTGTTGGCTCGAGGGAGGGGAAGCTGTGGATTGTGAGGGGGACGGTCGAGACTTGGTGTGTCAGTAGAGGTTAACTGCAGAGTAGGTGGGAGACTGACTGGGCTTCCATGACTCTAGAATGCCCTGGGGAGTATCGGCAGACTTAGGGACAGCAGGAGCATCACTGGAAGACACCTCTGTAGCCATTGACCTTGTAAACGTCTTGCTAAGAGCAGCCGGCTGGAGAACGTTAGATGCGAATACCTCGAAAGACTCTTCCACTCACCCTAGCAGACACCCGCAGCGCGCCCATGGCCTCGGCCAGGCAACCAATTCCCTTGCCCGCCATTGCAACAGATTCCACGTATGACCCTTTTGTCGTGGATTGGCGTCGGCTTGCAATAGACCCAAAGAGTGATGCCGTTGTTGGTTCCGGTTCTCAAAAACCGTGATGCTCGAAAAGTGGTTCGGCATCTTCCGCCTCTGGTCCCCGACTTTTTTGTGGGGCTGAGCCATTGCAAACCATCCCCAAGCTTTTTCTCGATATTCGAGATATCCAACCGAGAACGACGACCGCCAAATCCCCCTCCGCAACGACCTCAACATGTCGCGTTGCCAGGCCGTCGTAAGGCCGCTCGCCCGGCAGCTGCGGCCGCAATGCGTCGTCCGACCCTTCACCACCGCCATCCCCCGGCCCGCCGAAGTCGAGACGACGCAGACTCCCACCGAGACGAACCCGCTCGACCTGGATCCCAATACTGTGCTCCCCGAGTTCGAGGCGCAGGTCATCAAGGCCGGAAAGATGCCAATTGGCTCCCGTCGTCGCCGCGTCGCCATCCGCACCACCGGCGACCTCCCCTTTGAACACCTGCCCTACCAGGCCTTCCAGGAAGCACGCAAGATTCTGGCCGTAGACCGGGAGGAGAAGTTGGCGAAGATCACAAAGGAGGTGGAGAAGATTGCTTTCCTCGAGAAGAAGGATCCCAGTGAGGTTCAGGGCGGACAGAAGATGAAGGATGTCAAGCTGGCTAGTCTGCGGAGACATGTCGACAAGCTCAAGATTCTCGCCGACGCCAACGATCCCATCGTCAAGAAGCGATTCGAGGACGGTCTGGGTATGCAATTGAGCCAATTGAGATACTGTCACAGTAACTAACAACCCTAGGCGACATGAACAAGCCCATCTACCGCCACTATGCCGAAAAGAAGTGGCGCTCCTACGACCACCGCCTCATCACCCAGCGAATCAAGCAGTTCAACATCGTCCCCGACGTCCTCCCCAAGCTCGAGCCAACCGCCGACGTCCAGCTCTACTTCCGCAAGCTCAAGATCCCCCCGGGACAGATCGTCGACAGCCTCGTCAGCGAGAACGCCCCCAGGCTTCGCGTGCAGGTCTTTGACAAGGGCGAGCGTCTTGTCACCGTCGTCGTTGTTGACTCGGATGTTCCCGATCCAGAGAGGGACACCTTCTCCAAGCGCTGCCACTACTTGGCTGCCAACATTCCTCTCAGCCCCGCAGACACTTCCCTACCCCTAAGCAGGATAAAGGCCGAGGACCAGCTCGCCGTGCCCTGGCTGCCCGCCTTCTCCCAGAAGGGAGCCCCCTACCACCGTCTGGGCATCTACCTCCTCGAGCAGAAGCCCGGCGAGCGCGTCGACGTGGCCAAGCTCAAGCAGCTCTACTCCAAGCGTGACGGCTTCTCCCTCAAGTCCCTCCGCGACAAGTTCAGCCTCACCCCCTTCGGCTTCAACCTCTTCCGATCCGTATGGGATGAGAACACGGCATCCGTCATGAAGCGCCACAACATCGAGGGCAGCGAGGTCGAGTTCCGACCCACGCGCGTGCACAGCATGAAACCACCCGTCAAGCCCCGCGGATGGGAGGCCAAGCGCCAGGGACCAAAGTACCGCCACCTCTGGAAGTACACCAAGAACATCAGGGGCATCTCCAACTCGAGGGGCTGGATCAAGAGGAGGTAGAGCGGAGGGGTCATGTGTATCATATCACTGTACATTTAGAAGGAGTCAATGTAGGACTACAAGACAAAAAAATATGCAACTCATGTGCTACGATGAATGGAATGGTGTCGACAAGCATAGCGGCAGTGTTATGTATGAAATATCCATGTTGTGATGTATCCAATGTAGTGATTGTTGCTCAACAAAGGGATATTTACCAATATCAAAGACCAAAGATATACCATATTTAGAGTTTAGCCTCAAGCACATCAACCAGTAATGGTCTCTCATTCTCATTCTTCTCCCAATCAAACAGTTTCAACCGCTGATCATACCGTTTCACCTCTCGGGAGGTTCCCTTTTGACAGAGCTCCCCCGTGGCAACCATATCGCCACAACCTCGCCTGTCTACCTGTCAAACAACCCGGACAGAAAATCCCGAAAAGGTCGATCAATATCCTATTTCATCTTAAACTCGGGGTCCATTAAGGCCCAACGAGGGGTCCAAGTTGTGGCAAAATAGGGGTTTGCCACCCACCATGGCAAACTCAAATCTTTGATAAATCCCATATCCCCGGTATCTCCGCCTAGATTCTCAACTTCATCCTCACGTGGATACCATCATCTTCTCCTAGAACCGGCAGTTCTCATCGGCTTCAGTTATCTGGTGGCAAGTTGTGCTTGTCTCCCGTGTTCAGTGCTGATGTCCATCACAGATTAGCCTAAGTGACAACAAGTCGGACAATATCCTCCAGCGGTCTGAATCATGAGATTGCCAAGGTTAGACCTATTCCAAAGTTGGAGCCCATTTCCTTTGTTAAAGATTCGAGGCTGTTTGTACAATCGCCACATGCTACACCTCTGCCCTATACGGGTATGCCTTTGAGTTTTGACTCAAAGACGAGAAACTCTTCCCCAGTCTCCTTGTCCCTCTCCAGTGTAGCCCTTATTTCCCCTTCAACTCAGTCATGTAAAGAAATAAGCTCCATGAGGCCTGTTGGCCACCCGTCGTGGCAGATAACACACTCCACGCAAAATACGTCAAATCACACTCAAACATCGTGAAAGCATCAAGTCATAATCCATCACAACACGCCTTACCCCCTTTCCCAATCCTCATGCTCATCCTTTCATACTCGTGCTTGACAATCATCTTCCAGCGAAGTCGCCAAGGGTATAAAACGCCTCGCAGCATAAACTCCCAAGACAGAATTTCATTCAGAAATCTGTCCGCTGCCCAACTCCGTTTTGAGATGGTATCCCCTGTTCTGTCCCCCTCTTGTCCCGTATCCTCTATAGTATCATCGTTCGTGATCCGTTTAGAAGTACATGTGCCCATCTTCTGCTTCTGCTCCCAGTGATTTGCCCTAGCATCAGGCGTTGCTTGGGAAAATCAAAGAAACATAGACGCTCGACTCGTGATCGACATGTTGATCGAATCTAGTGGGCCAGAGTCAAGTAACCAAGATAGTTATCTTGTTCCACATCAACCCCTGGCTGCTTGATTGTCGAGCATCTTGAAGCAAGTGCACTGCCTTTCTCATATTATATCGTCGACTCGTTGTCGTTCATGGCTCTTAATCCAACATATCGTCGGGCATGTGGTCATAGTTGATCTCTGACTCTGTCGATTTCGGTATACTTGTCATGACTAGAGCACAGTTAGCATTATCCTCCTAGTCTGGAAAGGTCATGACTCACCACTTGAACTTCGACGACGGTGATGGTGGCAGCAATTGATACCATTACAGTGCGCCTGGCCTGTGTGGTACTCGGCTGCCGTCCGTTGAACAAACTTTCTTGCCTCATTCTCTATCCACTGGTTGATGTTGGAGTCGTTGCAACCAGCATGCTGCATCAGTTGGTTCTTCATCTTGCTCACTTCTCCGAGGAGATCGTTGTATTCTGTCTGGAGGGTCGAGTGTTGATGCTCCAGTCCATGTCTCGTCTCCTCCAAGTTGTTCACCCACTCCTTTTTCTTCTGTCGGCACTTGGATGCTGCTATCCTGTTGCGCTTCAAAAACTTGCTCCTTTTTGATGAGTGTTCGCCATCCATATCTTCCTCCTCTTCATCTTCTTCGACAACTGGTTCTTTTGCAGCTCCTGGTCGGCGTGGCGGAGATGCGGCTGATGCTCGTCGACGGTGCGAGTTGGTGCTCCTTGTGCTCCTTGTGCTCTTCCGAGCCTTGGCATTCGTCTCGCTCACTATCGAGTTGATAGATGGTATGGAAGACTTGCTCGAGGTACGTGATGTCTCGAAAACTGGTTCGCTGGATGTGGTTCCGGGCGATGACTGCGCCTCGGTCGGGGGTCTCGGGCTATCCGTGGAGGTCGTCGGTACCACGGTCGACAGCTCAGGGGGAAAGAAGCCAACGGGGTTGTTCAGGGCTGGATTCCACATGGCAGGATTCATCATGAATTGAGTATCCATGGGCCCGGAGGGGTTTGGGATCGGGTCCGCGGTCGTGCACGCGTTGAGCATGGGGTCGATGTTCGCGTCGTCCGTGGCAGCCAACATGTAGCTGTTGCCAAACTGGTTGGACTCGTCTGCAAAGTTGCTGCTGCTGTTCATGATGATTGTCCTGGCACTCGTATGAAAGGCCCGTTGGACGTACTGTTTCCTGGCGTGGTAGCCCAGGCCCCAAGGGCCGAGGTTTGACTCTCTACGTTCAGAGTGCGCGAGACTACCGCGGCAGGTCTCTTAAACGATGTCAAGCTAATGTTGTCTCAGGTACAGATACAGTTTTCGATCGAGCTTCGCGGTACCGGTTTGGGTCGAGGACACAAGAGGCGGATAGGGAGGGGTGTGTGGTGGGTTTCGATAATGGCTGAGCGACCAGCTTAGAAGGGTAGAATCCAGGAACGGGTGGCAAAGTTGACAACCTAAAAGGGGCGATATTGTCGATTTATTGCCCGAGATATTGGCCGAGTTTGGGTCCAGAACCCGTTGTTGAAAGACCAAGAGAAAAGGATGAAGAGGGAGGGTTGTGTCGCAACTTGAGAGGGTGGAGGAAGGCCACAGAAGCCAACCAGGTTGAACCAGGGCCAGCGCCAGCGGAGAAACCGATCCGGCTCAAGGAGACACCTCCGATGACCGATGAAATAGTCGATTCCCAAGGCACAAGTACCTTGAATAGAACGGTCAAGTCTGTATTTCAGTTGGGGGCGAATTTGCCTTGTTTCGTACTTGTTGCTGCTCTTCGGTTATTCGTCCGGAGAGGCCGTAGACGTCAGCCACACAGCCAATCGTCAACAACTGAAGATCTATTGGAGAGATAGACTTGAAGATATGATTAACTGAAGCCACACGGTTAAGCCACGAACTCCGAAAGAGTATCTGTTCTCGATCGATGTTGCTGGGTAGAGACGAGTATGACGGATCCACACGCTGGGACTGATGTAACAAGTCGACCCTTATATGATGTTCACGCGAGATGCGACCATTAGTAACGGGTGCTTGCGTCACTTGGTCTCTAGTCTTGGATATCGGTGGGCGGACTGTAAGGATGTATCGGTTGTTTCTTTACAGTGACAACCCGGGGTCGAGGGAGTAAAGGTAAGGGGGTGGCGGTCCAAGGTACGGATACAGTAGAGCAGCATGTACGGTCGAGTCAACCAGTGAGATCTGCAAACGGGATAGGTCCGGGGACTATCATTCACAATTGATGGGGAGAGCTTCTGGAAATGAGCCAGGGTGTGGTGGATGTACTCTATCAACGACAGTGGGAGTTGACTGTGGAACGTTGCAAGTGACTTTGAAGGCCGGATGCCCCGCTTTGTTGACTTCTTTGTCGGCGAATGACAAGCAGAGCGCAACAATTACTGTACTGTCCAGTACTGTACGGCGAGGAACAAGCCGTACGCCAGGTAGACTTGGCTGAAGATGTCAGCTTCGAGAGTGGCGGTACGCTAATGGAATGTCATACCGTCTCTGTCCGCAGAGGAGAAGTGGAAACGAGGTGATGGTCTATCTAAATGACGGCGAGCCTGGTGCTCATGACGGAGAGCCTGGTGCTCATGACGGAAAGGTGTCGACGCTAAAGCTTTGCCGGCGGAATAAAGACAGCCGCAGCTAAACGGTTAGCAACTCATCTCTGGTGGTATCTTCACCAAAATACTGCGTCAGCATTTCTTCCAGCCAGTCACTCAGTACGAATCTCCTCCGTGGAGGTGTCGGTTCCTGGAGGCCGGCCAATGGTTAGCCTAGAGCAGAAGCCATGTACTCCGCAACCTTTGGACAGTGCGGGAGACACTGGGCTTTCGAGACCCGCCGCCCATACGCGGCTTAGAGCTGGGGGTGTAGTTACATCCTCGAGATACGGCCCTTCAGCTGTGGCGTTCAACATCTTCGGCCCCGTATCAGACGGCGCTTCGGGTCAAGATGTCCTCCTGTCCGGCGTCCCGGATGGTTATCCTCGACGATGAGGGGTACATATTCCCAGACAGGGAGGCCCTGAGTAACTTGGACAGTGTGTTTTCGACTTGTGCTGAAATTCTTCCATCCAGGCACAAGCTCGAATCAAGTGAGGGGTCGAGGCATCAATGCCATCAAGCGCGTTCAGGGTCCTTTTGCGGCGCAGTTTCATGCCTGATTCCAACTCTTGAACACGGTCGCCAAGCATTCCACGGTATGCACAATGATGTGACTGTTGAGAAAAAAGTTGATAGCTGGGTGATAAATCTTTGCCTTCTGAGAGGTGGGGTTCCGAAAAGAAATCTGCCTGCCGTCATACTGTGCCGATGAGCGGTCCTGTGTGCCTCTGTTACCGCGGTGCGATACTTTTCTCGCCGACTGAGAAATAAGAGCTGTCGATCTTCAATTGGCAGGTTTTCAACAGACGCAATGAGTAACGATCGTCTGGGGCCGCCTTTTCTTCAGACTGACCACTGAACTGCGAGGGGGTCATCAGATGCTTCTCAGTCAGATGCAAAAAAACCGTTTTCAGGGTCCATCCAACTCCCTCCTAGGGTGGTGGCACCCTTGGGTGAGCCAGGTTTGCTGTTAAAACGGTCCCTGTACCGTTTCTCGTCTGTGGCTAATGGAACCAGGGGCAACCGCAGAGCCACCTGTTCGCGGGCAATTTCGTACACACACGCCTCTTGTTACATCGTCGTAGAAGCTCCCAGCTTTTCAACAAGAAATTTTCGATTTGTTTGTCGTGGAAATGGGTGATCGCACTCAATCAGGCTCCGGAGGTTTTGCTCCGGAGTGTTTGCTCCGGGGACTCTCTGCACGCGGTGCGGGGTCCAGTTGAAGCGACGCCAGGAAGGCAATGCTGGAAAGACAATGGAAAAGTCTGCAAAGAAAACAGGGAAAACAGGAAAAACAGGTTATCGAGCGGCTGACATGGCTTGGCTAGCGGGATTATCGGGGAATTAGTTCGAGCCGGCATTCGGGGGAGGCGGTCGGCGCTCCGGGGAGATGCCTGGGTTGGTGGTTTTGTGCCGCAACAGGCAAGTACCAGGTCATCCATGGCAGGTTCACATTTGCGAGATTCGTGCAGATCTGGAGGTTGACAGTGATGCTTGATGCTTGAAGATCATGTATTGAATGGAGCTGGCTGCCTTGGAGCAGCAGATGCCCTTGGAGGTGCTGCACGTGCACAGTCACCTGACAAGATTTACTCTCAGGCATTCACGCCACGTGACCTCGCGACATCCTCAAACGCGCTCTGCCCCTCCCACGGTTATAGCCAGCAGCCTCACCACTTTCCTTGACGCCCGCGCACTTTCTCGCCCACGTTCTCGTCTTCTTCTCGGCCAAACGTGTAGAGCCGCCCCCTCGGACTTTTTGCACGCTCTTGTTACTTTTCTCTCGATATCCATTCTTCGCAGGCAAAAACCAAACGCAAACATGGCCGAGCAAATGTCCACCCCGCGCATCACTGCACCATACCTCGACAACTTTGTCGGTCGAGTTATCATGCTCGTTGGCAAGGTCACGCAGCTCCGGGGTGACCAAGCGACTCTGGACTCTGATGGCACAGTCACTGTGTTGCTGAACAGGGTATGTTGAGCAATCCGTTATCAACCTCCCGGCAGCAATGTAACCTCGACATGGAAAGCTAACAAACACTCCAGGATGCGCATCTCGCCAATGGAAACTCTGTCCAGGTCATTGGAAAGGTCAACCCGGACCTGACGATCAAAGTTTTGACATCCCGGGATCTGGGGAACAGTGTGGGTAAGTACCATCATCTGTCGTCACCATGACCGTTGCGCGCTTCTCAGCTGCGCTTAACGCATGTCTACCTCGACACATTTCTTCATACCTCATCGTGGCATTCTGTATGAAAGCTTTTGTAGCTAACTGGCATAGACTTTGGCCTTTACTCCTCTGTCGTCGAGGCTACACATCGACACTCTTCCATCTTTGTTGGGAATTGACTTGGGCAACCAGATCATGGCCCTTCCCAGTCACAGGCTTACACCCCCCGTGTGGCCATGGTCTGGACCTCCCCTGAAGAGTCTAGGACTCTGTCTCCCCCTCCCACCAACGACAAGCTTCTTACGATGAACGAAATGCAAATTCAAACACCATCTCCCCTGGCTCCCCCTCAACCTCTACTATCAGATCTTCTAGACCTGCCCGCGAGGCACATGCCGCTGCCCAGAGATTGCAGCGGACGACGCATGGATACAGCAGACCATCCACATCAATGTCCTTTACAACTTCGAGCTCCGACAGGATTCTTGGCCGGAGCTTTGAATCTCGATCTCCCAGCCCCTCTCCATCATACATATCTCGAACACCAACTCCAACGCCGCCACAACCCCTCTTACAGTCCCTCCCCTCCCCTCCAGAAGATGACGGCTATCCATCGTATTCGACAGACAGATCGCAGACATCCGCCTTTACTACGCAGTCGAATCAGAGCCAACAAACCTCACAACAAAGTTACCAACAAAACTCCCAGCAAAGCTCTCAATCTATACCCTCCGCTCAGCCCTACACCCCCGTGGCTCCTCTCTCCCCTCAGTCGATGTCATCTCCAAGCCTCCTCCCCTCCCCGCCCATGACACAGCCACGAGACGACCCCTTCCGAACCTCTTACCCGGCGCCAGTCCCCGCAATTCCTCTCCTCTCCCCACGACGCCACCCCCGTCCGGCTGCCCACCGGTTCCCCGCCGGCCCCTCGACAACAACACCGAATCTCGACGACCCAGACTCTGCGCTGCTCGACTCCGTAGTCGAAGGAATCGGGCGAATTCATGTGACAATGGGCAGAGACGATGCAGGGAGGTGGCGAATTAAGAGACCGCCTGGCATGAGATTATAGCATACTCCCCGTCTCGGTCCTATTTGCCACCTTGTGTACTGGGGATCCAGAAGATTTTATCAGTAAACACAACACAGTATGCACTGTTCTCTCACGTCCCTCGAATTTGACAGGACCCCGCGTCGAGGCAAAAACGATGCTAGGAGGGATCGACGCTCGAAAGCCAATCATTGCCGGTCATGCGCACTTGAGAATTAAGGGTCCAGTTTGGAATCAACAAATGGGTTATCAAAGTCGATTTTTTGGCATGGCATTTGGGACCGGTAAATGCAGAAAGGGGATCGAGATTTCAAATACCCCAAAAGGACCTGGCACAAAGACGTCTCTCCATGTACATACTACACAGTGAGGATCGACTTTTACATGTACAGGTTCCAGAACAGATGACAACCATTACAGACCCTGCATTGATGATGAATGAAAAAGATTATCAATTTGCCCAATGGCGATACTTGGTCCCAAGTCTTGATATCCATACGCCTCGCCACTTCCTGACCTTGATGCTCTAGACTGATGTGAATAATCAAAATGTGCCTGCTATAGCCGTCGCCACCAGGGGCTCATGACCAACTCAATGGATCTAGACCCTTCCTGCGCCTTAAACTCCCTCCAATAAGACATCTCCCTCGATCGGCTGCCTCCCATCGTGTGTCAAACGCTGCCCCTGTCCCTCCTCGAGATGCAATAGTTCCTGTGCCGCCATCCAAATTTCAACGGCACTTTGGTTGATATCCTTTGCCGCTCTGTTAGAAGCGTTCTGGGCCTGACTAGCTTCAGACAATGGAGGACTGTCCGGAGCGCCATCCGTCTTTCCTGGGCCATGTAGACACTTGCGAATTCGGGCCGTGACAACGCCAGCATCCTCTGTTCTCCTAGAACCGTCGCTCTCGTACCTCGTAGTTCTTCTTCCCAATAATATCTGTCCCTCTCTCGATTCGTCCTCGTGACCCATGTCGGACGCGTCGTCGCTCAAATCGTGTGGCTCTGTTACAGTGGCTGCCTCTTGAATACCCCTGAGTCGAGCTGTGAATCGTTCAAACACCTTGATCCTTCGTTCCGCAGCTTCTGCCCTCTCCTTCCACATCTGTGCCTCCCTTTTTGCCTCTCTCAGTTGTTGACTCAGTGTTCCTACGTCAGCATCTTCTTGAACCTCGAGTTGTCTCCTTAGGTGAAGTGTCTCCTCTGTCTTTTGGTGCAGCTGGCGTTGAAGGGTTCGGATCTGTGCAAGCAGAGTTGTTGCACTTCCGGGCCGTGAGATGAGGGTCGAACTGTCATGAGTGCTCCTGGAGGTGGACTGGCCATCTTGGAGGTTAGAAGACGATGATGAAGGTCGGACAAGGTTGAGATGGTGAGCAATAGGGGGTTGCTCAGGGTGTGGGATCATGGTCCCCAAACTTGGTGGGTTCTGCAAGGAGACCTCGGGTGCATTGTCTCCTGGCACAGGCTTCCTGGATGGAATTGTCTGACGGTTCGCCAACATTGCAGGATGTTCAGTCTGTTGAAGTTGGACTGCTCTGAGGGCCGCCTTTTCACCAATGGAGGCTCTTAGCTCGTAGTCGCGAATGTTGGGGCTTTCTGATGGGTGTTGAGAGTGGGTTGGGGTCAAGATATTGGGCAGACTGTGCCGTCCCAATGTCGAACCCGAGCTTGAATGGCGCATGGTCTTGGCAGGAGATGATTGTGAAAAGCGAGGTATGAAGCTATGTGCCATGCTTTCAGACTTTGTTCTCGGTGGTGATGAATCAGTAGAGCATGTGCCACCTTCAAACCTAGCAGCCATGGCTTTGACGCTTCGTGGTTTGTTTGCCGCTTCAGATGCACACCGTCGCAGGGACGTCAGAGGTTGTCTCTTGGGAATAAGAGAAGCCCATGAGGGAGAGTCTGGCAAAGGTGTTTCCTCTGGCGGTTTGTCAAAAGAGTCCGTCTCTTGGTGTTGTACATCTCGAATACCCTCATCCAACTCGCCAGGGTGCTGGGCTTGGGTAGAAACACTTAATTCGTGAATCTTGGGTAATCCTCCGCCCGTTGTTCCAGGAAAGGCAATCTAGGCCGCTCTAAGAACCTCGGGAGAAGACACCCCATGACACGAAACATTCTCTTCGGTTAGAGTGAGAGGTGTTTGCATCGGCGAGTAAAACTCCCTCGGCGTTGGTACAAGGGAAGCATGGTCCGCAGGTGCCTTGCTGTCTCGTTGTGTAACCACATTTGAAGCAAAGTAAGTGTTCTCACCGTCCTGAATGGGCTCTTCCATCTTGATGTCCGGAAGTCCTTGCCTATCAGTGTGGTGACCGGCAATAGAGTTTCTCTTCTGCTCTGCTGCATCTAACGCCTCCAACTGCTTCATCTCCTCGGCATGAGCTTTAATCGCTGCCTCCAGGGCCTCTTGCTCTGAAGAGAACTCGAGATGGATAGATTGAGAGTCGCGAAAGTCTGTCGCTGTTGATGATTCGGTAGTTGTCTCTGGCCACTCGTCAGCAATTGGTTGATGACCAGATTTCTTTTGATGTTTATCTTTTGCTGGGTTCTTCTTCCTTCGTATCGCATTCTTTCGCTCAATGGGAACATCCTTGGGTGCTTTGGGGGGCTTGGACTTGGAGGCATTCGTGGTATCTGGTCTTTGCTTCGATTGCAGGCGAGAAGGCAAGCTAGACCTTCTCGAGAAGCCCAGCAGTGTCGGCTCCTCCAGCTTGCCACTCAGAACATCCGCTAGGGTCTCTCCAGTCTCTCTAGATCTAGTAGAGCCGGCTCTCTGCACAAGAGGTGGCATGGATTCTGGTCTCGACGAGGTGTTGGCATGCCCAGGTCGACGGCAGGGCGTGCCGTCCTTCCCGTTTCCAGGGACAGGGCGCCTGGTCAGGCTCTGTGCATCTCGAGAACTGCCATCATCTGGGCTGGTCTCTTCGACGGTCGGGCTGAGTATACCCACGCTAGATCGCGTAACAAGTCTCGTCGACCTTGGACTGCTGTGACTCCTCGACCGTTGTCTTGATACTCCGGGCGTCGGCGTTGCTAAACTTGGACTTCCCTCTCTAGGTATATCTTCGTGTCCGCTGCTCCAGGTCTGGTCCCAGCCTTGAGGTTTGGTGAGGACGAAGTTGGACTGAGATGATGGCAAAGGCTCGTGTTGCCGGCCAGGGTTGGGCAACTCTTCTTGTCGATGAACGTCCAGAGACTTCATCTGCCGCACCACATCCCGCCAGTTGGATATGAGCATCTCTGCAATAGTATTTGCAATGTGGATCTTGTCTACCGTGGGAGGGCGTGAGTCCTTGGTCTCTGATGCCCTTCCCCTGCGACGGTCTTTGTGTAGTTTCGGGGATCTCAGGGGAAGCACCAATAGTCCTGATTTCGGGGTGGCCAGTTTCATGGTGTAGTGTTCCAGCATGTCTCCCAATAGGAGTGGCCCAAAGACGATGCCAAGCGCATTGTATCCCATCAAGTCTGTAGTCGGCAGTGGACGTCCTGATTCATCTTCCCTTGGCGTAGTCTCGGCGTGTCGTCCAACCAAGCTGAGCAACCCAAACACAGCGCAGATGAGCTCTCTTCGAAACTGCGACTCAACTGTTGCGACGGCCAGGGCAATAAGTCGTGCCCGTACCCGAGACTGTTTCGTGCGAGTGAGCTCAGGATCTCCTTGGAGCTGGGAATTGACGGCAACAAAAGCATCAAAGAGAGATAGTGACCCCAGAATACCGCCAGGTATGACTGAGAGAAGACGTTTGAAGGTTGAAGCGACATCGTTGACAGAGGCATGAACATGCGTTGGCAGAGTAGGACATCGGACAGTGCCCGTGATGCCAACATTGCCATGTTCTATGCAACAGTAATAGTCGTATAGGGTATTGACAACCCGAATGGATCCTGGAATGCGAAAGATGCCTCGAGTCGGAACATTTTGAGAGAGGTAATGCGCAGTAGCACGGATGCTGGTCGGTAGGATGAGAGCAGACGGGGCGTACTCGGAGGGAAGATAGAGCGTACTCTTGCCGCAGATTCGTACCATTGTCTGGAGGTCAAGCCTCTTGGCGGATTCGTTGCGGTGTAGCAGACTGTGGGCAAAGTCCGAGACGCTTCGCTTGTGACGGGGAAGTTGATGTGCCGGTGGCTTCATCGGCGTAGGCTGACTAGAGACGGACCGTAGGATGCGCCGGAGCCATGATGGTTTGCGAGGGCTTGTAGGCTGGTTTGTCTGAGTGGTTGTCAGTCTTGAGTAGCAAACAGGGGATGGAGACTTACAGAGTTCCGAAAGTCAAAGTCCTCAATGACCAAGATCCTTACTCCGTGCTATGGTCGTCAGGTATGCTGATAGCCCCATATAGAGAAGCTCCTCACCTTGGTCGCGAGGCGATTGTACTCTTGGACAAACGATGCGCGGTCTTCCCATTCGTCTGTATCACTCATGATACCATGATCGCCACTGCTCGTCGTCCACGTTCTGCTGGTATGCAATGTCGGTCCTCGATCCGCCCGGGAAATGGGACCTTGAAGAGACCGGACACTCCTTGACGGCATCAATAGACTCCGGGGAGCATCTGAAGGAGAGTCACGACCCAGAGAAACTGGGGAGAAGGTTGATCCATGGATGGCCAAGATAAGGGATCCAACACAAGTAATATGCGGCTAAAGCTGAAGATTGGGCGTAGCTGTATTAAGATATCGCGTCTCGATGCGCGCAGAGAAACAGGGACAGGTCAGTTGGTGTTGAGGGACCAAAGAGGCAGGCTCATGTGTCACAGCGGCGATGCGGAGCTCGAAGTAATGGCAGCTTCATTGCGAATAGAATTGGGAAGGCGCCGATAGTAGCGAAAGAACAATAGCAATAGCTTCAAAAATGGGTGCAGCTGCTGCCAGTGGCTTGACAGTCTATTGCCAGCAGTTGCGAGCAGTGAAGAGAGAGAGAAAAAAGGGCAGACGACGTCAGCGATAAAAACCAAGAAATACCAGCAGACGACGATGGGGGGTTGGAGGGAGCACAAGGCGAGAGACGAGCCACAGACGATGAGCGGCAGGCGAGGTACAAGACACTGACGTGCACGAACGGTTGCGAGTTGATGATGATTTGGGCTTCTCTTGATGACTTCTGGAAGCTGATAAATCAGTCATGACGAGGTTAGGTTCGAGATATAAAAAGAATAGGCGTAGGTCGTCAAAATGCAGCCACCCGAAGACAGATCTATCGACGGCCCGTTAGGTACCGTCCGTCGCTCACTCAGCTCCAGCTCACGTCCACCACCTGACCAGTACTGTACCCCTCAGACGGCATCCCTCCATCCATCCATCATGAGGCCCCAACCAAGCCAAGGTTCCATTACTGCGGCATGCTTGAGCTCACATGAACCGAACCTAACCTCTCGGCCTCTCATGGCACGTGCATCGCATCAGGCCGTATCGTGGTCGCCTGCAAGTCTATAGGTAAGGTAGATAAGTAGTCAAAGAAATCCATATCCACCATGCAGCACCATCCATCCATGGTATTCATTCCATCCACATGGTTCCCCTTGCGCCGTTATATGCTTCCCCATCCCGACTTCAGTGTCGCACATGGTCGTGGATAACATGCAGTCGTTGGCTTCATCGTCGTCTTCAGCATAGACATGTCATGCTCATGCAGGTCGTCAAATCAGAGCCAGTTGGTCGTGTCCTCCACCCCGTGCAGCAGCACATACTTGAGAATGTCCGACAGAGAGATGATGCCCTTGAGCTTGTTGTCGTCGTCCACCACGATCAGACGGTGCACTCTGCTCTTGCGGATCGTGTCAAAGATCGAGTCTAGCCGGTCCTGCTCGCTGCACGTGTAGATGCCAGGGCTATCGTCCGACCTCTTGCATAGCGCCTCGCCCACTGAGCCGTCCAGGTCGTCATAGTTGCCGCTCTTGACACAGGGGATCACATCAACCGCCTCAAATACGTTGAGCACCCGGTTTTCCGCATCAACGATGGGGATGCAGCTGATGTTGCGGTCAACCATGAGGTGGACAACTTGGAGCACAGAGCTGCTCATGCGGGCAGTGACAATGCCTCCGCCATAGGTGCCCAGACCGATATCGCGAACCGTCTTCTTCAGCAAGACCGTATTGTGCTCGTTGTTGACGGCAATGAACTTGAGGATGCGGTACTGCGTAATGACCGAGACAACCATCTCCTTACCCGTCTCGCTATCGACGTCTATGAGGGGAATACGCCGGGCGCGCGTCTTGAGCATGCGACGGCATGCTTCGAACAGTGGCTTCGAGGGGTGGACCGATACGGTCTCGATAGGGATTGCGCCGATGGCCTTTTCAATATCTACACTCGTTTTAGCGACACCGTACATATCTAGGCCCGCGATGTGGACGGGCGAGTTCGGACCGACCTCGCAGACTGCTCAAGCGGAACTGATCGAGCTTGCTAATCTCGTCGGGAAACTGGCAGTAGTATTGAATCAGATTGATAAAGTCGGTGCTCGTAAGGATACCGGCGAAGCGGGAGATCTTGGAGTCCCATAGGGGAGCTGATACGATAGCTGTTGTCGACCTGTTCAGCATGGACACGCACGTTGGGTATCGGGCGACGCACAGTTCTGGGTCAGGATCCCGATGCTCTTCTTGATGAGTAGGTCCGTATCGAGGACGATGAGGCGGAACGACAGAGGCAAGACATCGTAGCTAGTGCGGACCTTGAGGAAATCACGAATGGCATTCTATCAAAATATCAGTCTCCTAGCCTGAGAGGACGGAGAAGGCTCCGGCGACAGCCCCGCGGTGGGTGATGCCACCCGGGGAGCGCAACGGAACGGGCAGACGGAAAAAGACTTGGCTCAGGTCCACGACACGAGACAGCCTCCCTTGTTTGGGCAAGGGCACGAGGAATACGGGCACATACCAGACCCTGCAACTGGTCTCTGTCCAGCGGACTCGGGGGCTTGGGCTCGGTGGGCGCCATTGCGCTCCGGTTGGAAGTCCTTGGTCGGAGGTAGGATGACGGAGCGACAAACTGAGGAACGAGGCCATGGCCAACGGTGGTGGTGGAGGTGGAGGTTTCTGTGGAGGGGCCAGTCCGCGTCCGCCCGGGAGCTGTTGGAGTCACAGCGACGGGGGGTTCTGTAGGCGCTGCGCCTGCGCCTGTGTCTGTCGCTGCAGCACCATCATTGGGGTTGGCGCCGGCGCGGGGCACCTCATCGTCACCTTCTCCGTCGCCGTCGGCTTCGGCCTCATCGGCCGCGGGTTCGATGATTTGAGGCTCGGGCGGAGGCTGCTGAGGCTGAGTCTCGATCTGGTCCTTGATCCACGACTGCACATGGGCCTTGGCCGGGTCGTCTTCAACCGCGTCGATTCGGACCTGCACTTGGTCTCGCGTCTGGGCTTGGTTCAATTTGTCGCCGCCCGCGCCCTCGAGGGAATCATGCCCGCGCGCGGGTTCGGTTTCTGGATTTCCCTCCATTCCAAGCAGAGCCCCTGTTTCCTGGTGTTGCACAACGTCGCCGCAGTAAACCGTCGGCGTCGCGCACCTTTGTCTCTGTGGTGGTCAATTCGGAGGTGATGGCAAGGGGGAGATTGCTGGGTTCTGGTCAAGGGCCAAAGACGTGCGCTAAGTTGCGACGCATCACCGCCTCAAGTGAGGTTGAGGAGGCAGAGGTAGAGTGAGGTGATGTAGCCAAGTTTGTGCCACCACGGCTAGAGGATGGGATGGGAAGGGGGGTCGTAAGTGCAAGTTACCTACAAGACTTCCATATTATTAAGAAGTTGGGTTAGAAAGTCTGTCTAACAGGAACTGGGAACATGGAGGGAATAAGTACGAGGGCAAAGCCCAACCCAAACGTAACGGCTGGCCTCTGACGTCTCCTGGGCTCCAATGGATGGATGGATGGATCTCTGCTGCCTCTGCCATACACCTCCAGCTCTTATTAGCAATCGCCCCGGACTCGGGTCGGCCTCACTCATGATTTCTGATAAGAGAACCACCTCGACAGACAATTCGTCCAGCATGCTTTCTGCGGCTAAGCAGACCCTGGCATCCACATGCTAACTGCGGATACTGTACGGATGAGGGCGTCATGGAGGGATCGACGATGAGCTCTTGCGTCTTGGCATGCCCTTGGTGCTTTAAACGTCCTTTTGCCGCTCATTTCTGCGTCCAGGGATTGGTCGACGTCGATTCCGGCTCGCACGACTTGGTCTGTTTGAAGGCGTCTGCAGACGGTTCTTCTCAACCGTCGGTACCATTATCGTCCGTCATGGCTCGACTGAGTTTATTTTATCATTTATTACCATGACACCAAAATCCCGCAACGTCTGTTGCATTCGACTCGGGGAGTCGGTCTAGGAGCTCTACCAAGGAGGGATCGCCAAGTTTGACGCCTCATGTCTGACATTGCAGCCATTTTGAAGTCGTGTTTTGTTGGTTACTCTCCGAATTCTTCCCCTCGGCGAATTGGACAACAGGCAAAAGTCTCAAATGCCATTCCAAAGGTGACATTGGGGCTGCCACGTTGTTAAACCGGTTGGGTTGGGTTGGGTTGTTGATGGGTGGCGGCTAGCTCAACATTGCTGTTTGACATTGTCTGGCATGAGCAATCATCGTGTGATGATACTCTAATCCATCTTCATATTCCATGGGAATCCGAGATAGGCGAGTCAGCCATGACAATCGACCGAGTCCAGCACCACAACCCACCATCACGAGCTGTCAACGTGTTGGTGCAGGGTAGATCGGCAGCTCCTGCAGCTGCGGTTCAGTTGAATGCGGTGCAGACCGTGGCAGGGGATTCATCACAACATCCAAAAGCAATATTGAGGGACCTCATGTTACCCATGACAAATCGAGGAGTTGGTTAGGTTCATAATATGTAGGTAGTCAATGTGCTGGGTCATTATGGTTGTGCCGTATCCATACTCACCTATTGCGAGCAAGAGCACCATATTAGATTGGATGCCCTCCGTGCTTTGTTTGTTGTGATACTTCCCCAGCACTATTAGCCGCACTATTCTTGAGGCAGCATTACTCGAGCCAACTCAACATCAAACCCCTCTGCCGCCAGTTGATGACCATGTTGGTTGGCCTCCGAAGCATCCCAGGATTCCCATACGCAGATGTGATGGAGGTCTTGGCAAGTCTTGTAAGCCTTTTGAAGTATCAACAGCGACGATCCGTCCAGGATACAGGTGTTCAACATGGACCGCTTGCTCTCGCATGCGAATATCCTCGCTTACTCCAAGAAACTTGAAAAATGAGGCGTTGGAATGACAGAGATTGGGTCAGAGGGGGATTCCAGGATGGCCCCAGCTCTTTGGACGACCCACACAAGCACCGTCCGTCCGACAGGTACCTGCAACCGCATAGCAGCGACTGTGCTTCCTCAGGTACCCTCTCGACAGCAACCTGCGTCCCCTGCCCGGCGGTCCACTGCGGCGGCCATCTCCAGGGCACTAGAGACGCAAAACAACAGCGCACGTCTACCGCCACAGCGTCCCTGCGGTGGACCCTCCATCTTGAATGACCCTCTAGTGAGGTCACTGCAACGACCTCGGAAATCCCTGCAGTTACTTGATGGGGCACGCGCTGGGACAGCTCAAGCTTGTACCCAACAAGTAGCTCTCTTTGGGTTATCGTACCTGCCTGACCGTGCACTGGACTTTCAGGGTACCTTCCTGGGTCTTTACTTGCCTCACCTGCCCAAACAGCTTGCTTCCACTCGGGCCTGGAGCTCTCTCGCAGGTCCTGCCCGGCCAGTCGCCTGTCCGTCCTGTCCGCAGTGCCTGCCCGCCTTGCTTCTTCCTGGCGCGCGTCTTGATTCTCCATTCTTTCCCTCGCCAACCAACTGCAAGGCCTGGATCAACTCCCCTCGAATTCATCTCTCGCTTCTGCGTCCGCCATCCAAATTTCCCTCCTCCATCACCGGCTCGGCCTCCCTTGACTCTTGTCGTCGCGCCGTTAATTGGCCTTGACCGTCCCTCGCGCCTTCGACTCCTCCTCTCCGACTTGGGGCCTCTGCCTCCGGATCCTTCTTCAACCCGCCAACCGAGCCCCCCGATCGTCGTAATTCGAATCCCGTCTGGGTCCGCGTTGCCGTGACGTTATTTCCGACAGTGGCATCTCGCTTCGTCAACAACTGCATCATCAGCGATTCTCCATAGCTTTGACAGCTACCTGACGCCGTTGCCCTCGCCGACATCGAGACCTACCGAGTGACGATACTAGAGGCTTTGTGCCCTTTGTCGAGGCCATGGGTATCTGCAGCTCGTCTTGCTGCGGAGGTATGCTCCATCACGTCCCATGACGATGCCTGTCTGACAGCTGCCTAGGACGGTCCCGCGATGGCCTTTACGAACCCGTCCTCGCCGACAGTGAGCGGGAGGCTGTGGCCGACCTGCTCCAGTACCTCGAAAACGTACATACCCACCAATCCTTCTACCGATATTATACTGACTCGATGCCAGCGCGGCGAGACCGACTTCTTCTCCGGCGAACCCCTTCGTGCCTTGAGTACCTTGGTCTTTTCCGAAAACATCGACCTTCAACGTAGTGCTAGCTTGACATTCGCCGAGATCACCGAACGAGGTATGTGGATGGCCGTCGAGACCGAATGCTTAGCGACCTTGCTACGTGCAGTACACTGATGCCGTTTCAGATGTCCGCGAGGTTGACCGTGATACCCTCGAACCAATTCTCTTCCTCCTCCAGAGCCCCGATATCGAAGTCCAACGAGCAGCCAGCGCCGCCCTAGGGAACCTGGCCGTAGACAGTATGTTTCTAAGCTGACCGACCTTTCAGCAGCTGACATGTGCTGTAGCCGAGAACAAGGTTCTCATTGTACAACGCGGTGGTTTGACCCCGTTGATTCGCCAGATGATGTCTCCCAATGTCGAGGTCCAATGCAATGCTGTGGGATGTATCACGAATCTGGCTACCCACGAGGAGAACAAGGCCAAGATTGCCCGCTCCGGCGCTCTGGGTCCGTTGACGAGGTTGGCCAAGTCCCGGGATATGCGAGTTCAGCGGAACGCGACAGGCGCTCTCCTCAACATGACACATTCGGGTATGTTGTAATGCCTGAGTGAAAGGGTGTTGCTAACGAACGTAGACGAGAACCGACAACAGTTGGTCAACGCTGGAGCTATCCCAGTGCTGGTTCAGCTTCTCTCCTCGCCCGACGTTGACGTCCAGTACTACTGTACCACAGCTCTCAGCAACATCGCTGTTGACGCAAGCAACCGACGGAAGCTGGCACAGACTGAGCCCAAGCTGGTTCAGTCATTGGTTAACCTCATGGACTCGACATCCCCCAAGGTCCAGTGCCAGGCCGCCCTTGCACTTCGAAACCTTGCCTCGGACGAAAAATACCAGCTTGATATTGTCCGAGCCAACGGTCTACACCCGCTTCTCCGTCTCCTACAGTCCTCCTATCTGCCGCTCATTCTCTCCGCTGTCGCCTGTATACGAAATATCTCGATCCACCCTATGAACGAGTCTCCTATTATCGAAACCAACTTCCTTAAGCCCCTCGTCGATCTTCTTGGATCAACCGACAACGAAGAGATTCAGTGCCACGCTATCTCGACTCTCCGAAACTTGGCTGCTAGCTCTGATCGCAACAAGGCTCTCGTCCTGGATGCTGGTGCTGTGCAAAAGTGCAAACAGCTTGTTCTGGATGTCCCCGTTACTGTTCAGTCTGAGATGACGGCTGCTATTGCAGTCCTTGCCCTTAGTGATGACCTCAAATCTCATCTGCTGAACCTGGGAGTGTGCGCTGTTCTGATCCCGCTGACGCACTCGCCGAGCATCGAGGTTCAAGGCAACAGCGCTGCTGCGCTAGGCAACCTCTCCTCTAAAGGTTAGTGACAGACAAACATGCCATTTTGACGATGACTAACCATAGTAGTTGGTGATTACTCCATCTTTGTGCAGAACTGGACGGAGCCTCAGGGCGGAATTCACGGATATCTCTGCCGGTTCCTTCAGTCCGGCGATGCGACTTTCCAGCACATTGCTGTCTGGACTCTGCTCCAGCTGTTCGAATCTGAGGACAAGACTTTGATTGGGCTCATCGGTAAGGCCGAGGATATCATCGAGCACATTCGAAACATTGCAAACCGTCAGATCGAGCCCAGCGACGAATTCGAGGATGAGGACGAGGGCGAAGTCGTCAACCTGGCCCAGCGCTGTCTGGAGCTCCTGGGACAGAGTATGTCCAAGGCGCATATCGAGGGCTGATGTGTAGTCGTGGAGGTAGATGTTTCTTTTCTCATGTCAAAAGCGAAAGCGTTTACGGAAGGTTCAGCAAGGCACGGCGGGACGGAACGGTGTACGGCGTCTTGTACCTTCAAGAATGATGTTTGGTTCTCTGGGGCGGATCGTTTCTTTATAGGGTTGGCATGGCCCATTTACCGGGCTTGTTTTATCAGTCTGTTTCTTTACCACGTCCAACCACGGTGTTTGACGGACACGATATAGGGAAGGGTGGGAGGGTGATGGGACAGAAGCAGGAGGGCCGGGGCTTTTATTCTCTTTGTACTTTTGACGACGCGTATGTGGCGGATATGGCTCCGCAGGATCAGTGATTGGGGAGGAGGACGAAGTGGAAGCGGAAGATGGGAGAGCAGTTGTAATTAGACAGGGAGACAAGTTTCTATACCCAGATAAGAAGAAGACTTGCATTATTATACATGGATTCTAGATGATAGGGAGATGATGAGAAGTAGTTTGAGGTTTAGTCTAAATCTGGAGGGGTCTCGAGACCATTCTTTATCCATTTTCGCTCGTTCCATGGTAGGACCTTGGCGATGGTGGTGCCAGCGACTAGAGCTAGAGGCAAGGGGCCGAAATGCCTCGAGTCTCGAGAAGCAGGGAGGTTATCTCCTGTGATCCAGCAGTGGCCTTCAGGGACCTGGAAAGTTAGTAGTGAAGAGGCTTTAGGGGAAGTTGGAAGTACCTGGATCATCAACTCTTCACCTGGATCTCCCGGTGTTCCTACCGAGACGTAATCGCCCGGCATGCCCGTTACTCGTTTAACACCCCATTGGTTGGTAAAGACGGGAATGCGGTAGACGACAAGATCTCCGACAGAGACTCCCCGGCCATAGCGACGGGTATGATCGCATAGAATCCAATCGCCGTCAACGGTAAAGGTCGGAAGCATAGAGGGACCTTGGGCTGGACTGATGGTGTAGCCGTAGGTGATGCCGAGGTGGACGAGACAGGCTGCCTTGACAAAGGATACCGTCGCACGCACCGGACGGCGCGCAAAATGAAAGGCCATTGGGGAGGATGCCCCGATGGGGGCCCTTTATGTGATGAATTTGAGTATTAGCTATGAAGCCATTTACACGGGGTCGCGAGGGTATGCGACTCGACCGGTTGGTGTTGAGATTTGACATGTCTGTAAGAGCTCAGATTGAAGGGTCTCGTGAGCTTTGACGTAAATGATTGGCTGTTGTGCCTGATGTGCCCCGCAGTGACGTTTCTGCCGAATCCAACCGCCCAGTGCATCTCCAATCCAAGACGAGGGCGAGCATCAGTCAGTCTTGGTACACTCCGTGATCGGTCTCTTGAACAAGGCCATTGCCAGAGATACACACTCTTTTTCGACTGTACAATCACACTCCTTGTACGAAAAGGTGCTGCCGTAATCATGAGCAGCTTCTCGTGCCTTCAAAGCTCCCGCAGAGCTCTCTACCGGGTCTTTGTCTCCCCGCATGAAGCACTCACCCGCCAGCTCCTCCCAGCAGCTGGAGCGACACTCTCGCCAATCCGTCAGAGCCGTCTCTTCTCAGCTTCTCCTGCTCAATTGAAAGCTGTGCGCGCCGCCTCCGAGCCCACAATCGTCGACCCTGATGAGCGAGGCTTCGACCGTCGGTACATGACCCAGCAGGACTTTGTCAAGTCTGGCCGCGACCGTCTCCCGCAGGACTTTGAGATCACGGACCCCAAGATCATGGTCTTTGACAATGGAAACTTTGACGGTCCCCTGCTCACGCGGCACGTCATGAGCCGCATCGATCCCTCTGAGTCGCTCCGCATGATTCAGCCCTACGTCCCCGCCGACAAAAAGGAGAACAAGCCCGTGCAGTACGCCGTGTGCAAGGTTGTCAACAAGAAGGAGGAATACGAGCGTCTGCGCGAGAAGCGTGAGCGAGCACGCGTGTCTAAGCAGACTACCCCAAAGAGCAAGGAGCTCGAGCTTGGCTGGGGTATCGGGGAGCACGATCTGTCGACCAAGCTGCGACAGCTAGAGCAGTTCCTCAGTAAGGGGATGAAGGTCGAGGTCATTCTCGGGTACAAGAAGAAGGCACAGAAGAGAGTCGACGAGGCGGCTGCAGCTGACGTGCTGGCAAAGCTCAAGAAGGGGATCGAGGAGGTTGGCGCGAGAGAGTACAAGGCTCAGAGCGGAGACGTGGGACGAACACTACGATTGTATGTTGAAGGCAAGGCCAAATAGGTTGGGTTCTTGGACTGTATGAATTGGGACGTTTAAGAATTTGTGAGTGAAACTCGCAAGTTTGATTGTATCACTAGTATCTATATCTGGGTATCTTTGACCAGATGACGAGTCTATAAGCTTGAAAAATAGAAAGAAAAGAAAGTTCATGAGGTCGTTCCAGGACCAATTGTTTGAGGAACCCAATTTTGCACACCTAAACTCCAGAACCCATGTCCCAGCTGTCGTGATAGCATGTCGTTGTACTCATAGGATCTCGTCGTCGTCGTCCGCCGGCAAAGGAACCGCAGCCGGCGCAGCATCTGGTATCACAGGGACCGTCAAAGTCTCCTCGTCAGCACCACCCATATCCTCATCCAACTCGACGGCCGCGTTGCGCTTCTCGACCTCATCCCCTTCGACCTCTCCCTCAGTAGCAGCAACCTTGTTAATCTCCTCCCAAGCCTTACTCCTAAGCTGAATATTCCTCCCCCTTCCCTTGCTCTTCTCAACCTTGCTCTTTGTGCGCTCAATGATAGCCTCAGCCATCTCGAGACCCTTCTCGTGGCGTCGACGAGCCTTGGCCGACATGGCAGTCTTGCGCTTGGACTTTTTAGAAATGCCGGCAGAGTGCTGGGCGGCGAGGACGGAGGGGCGGTGAGGAGCGCTGCGAGGAGGAGGTTTGACGTCTTTTAGAGACTTGTCGGCGTCGATGCTTGGGGAAGTTGCGCGACGGGCAGCGCGGGAGTGAATGGAGGGTCCTGTTAACTAACTGTTAGCATGGACTTTTGAGTTATATATATGAGTTAACGTACCTCTCTTCTTGGCCATTTTGATCGTGTGTGGGAGTTTGAAGGTTGTGATGTTGAATCAGTAACTGTCCGGGTTTGGTGGGGGTCGAGGATTGGAAATTTTGATACCCCACAAAGATAAGAAATGCTGACCGAGACTGACCGAGCTCACCGAGGGTGGGAGTTGAGTTGGCGCGACGACTTGTTGAACGAAGTAAGGATTTAAAGAGAAGTTTGGATCTAATTTTGGACGAAGTTATGGTGTATTATAATTCAATTTTGACTATCAAATGTATTTTATATCATCGATATTTGACCCTTGGTAAGTAACCTAGGATAGCCCGTCTTGATGGTTTCCTGGGCTATCCACGCACGTCTCACAACTTGCCTCCATCAACAACACATCTTATCCCTGCCTATTTGCGCCGCTTTCGTTATTGCTCCAAGATTTGCATGCCTATTTCAACTTAACAAGCGGATTGCTCCAATCTATAACGAAAATGCCCTTTCGAGATAGCCCCGAGCCCTACCCTTGACCTTTCATGACCAGCGTGCTGCCTAGGTAGCTAAAGGCGCCAACGATGCTGCCCTTCACCATATGCGTCGTCGCTGGGCTTCAGTATCTAATTCATCCTCAGAAACTGGTGAATAGATGTCACAATTTGGCGCCCAATCCCGCAAAACCATGCTGACCTGTGCAAGGGATCCATCCAAGAAACCATCAACTCTGATGCCATCATCCCCATCACTCTGCTCACAACCGACGAGGTCTTTGGTGACCTTGAAGGAATATTGCAGCTGTTTGAATCTTACGACGATGTTTTCAACACAGAATTTGGATCTATTCTCGTGGAAAAGCCCGGGAGTAGCGACAACGATGTTGTCAATACGACTATCACCGGGCGACAGGTCTACCATCTGGATCAGATAACGGCCCTCGAGGATATGGCAGAGCTCCCATCCGGGCCATACTTTTTACACGGACCCAATCTCCATCAGGCATGGCGGCTTTATGATGACGAGTTTGGAGCTTTTACTTTTGGTGTGGTACCCGACGATCTGCACCAGCCCGACGAGTATGTTGCACCTATAGAGTCTGTATTTTGCTGACATGTTCCAGATTCCAACCTCTCACATCATCATCTCTTCAGGGCGACTCGCAGGCGATACCTGTACCCTCGCGTCTCTACCATCCTCGGCCTTCTCCCCGGAAACCCCTCTCTGGTATCCGCGTCTCAATCAGCGACACAATTTCTCTCAAAGGCACTCATACCACATTCTCTAGCCGTGCCTGGAAGTCTCTCTACAAGAATCCTTCAGATAAAACAGCCGAGTATGCACGCAAGCTGCTGGATCTCGGCGCTGTTCTTGTTGGGAAGACCAAGACTTCGCAGTTTGGTACTGGGGCGGAGTGGGTTGACGAGCAGGCTCCTTGGAGTTCGCGAGGCGATGGATATGAGAGGCTGAAGGGTGGTTCTGTTGGAGCTGCGGCTGCGTCGATTGGTTACGAATGGTTTCAGCATAGTGTTGGTGTTGGCAGTAGGTTTGTTCATGTTTGAGAGAGCTGGCACTGACGATGGCAGATGGGAGGATCGTGCCCGATGGTGGGATTTATTCGATTGCCACATCTCAAGGTGGCATTTCCATTGATGGTATATGGACAACCTCTAGGTAAATAAAAAGCTCAAGCTGTTGAAGCTATCTGACAATCGCAGCTCGGACAGGACAAGATTGTTGAGCAGGAGCTTGGAAGATCTGCTTGATATCACGGTCAGGTCTACTGGCCAACAGCCACAAGAACCCAAGTCCCCAAAGAGGATTCTCTACCCGGTTGACATGGCCTCAGTCGATGAAACACAACAAGAAGCTCTCAACAGCTTTGTATCGACCTTGCAGGATTTCCTTGGAGTTCAAGCCCAAACCATCGACATTGGTGCAATCTGGGCTGAGAGCCCTCCGGATGAAACCTCGGATGAGGACATGCAGGCATACATGAGACATGTGAGTATTCACTCCAGAGGATATCATCTTTCTAACATTTCAGGCACCTTTTCGGTCATGGTGTTATGAGTATTATCACGCTTTCGACGAGTTTCGACACGAATACCGGCAAAAGACCCAAAAAGAAGCATTCGCCGAGCCCACGCCGCAATTCTTCTGGTCCGTCACCCCCTTTCAGTATTCAACGCAACTCACCATTACCCAGGGATAAATGCAAAGCAACAACGGAGACGGAACACCGAGAAGACCTCAGACGGCTCGAGATATACCGGCAATGGTTCCACGAAAAAATCATGGCGACCCCCAACGCCGACGCTATCCTCGTCCTCCCGTGCGGCAAGTCGTCTCGGGTTGAGCATCGGGATGAAGCTGTGGCGTATGTGTTATTGCTTTTGTTTGCAGTGTCTTGGCTGACGGGGGATTTAGTCCACCAACCATCTATGAGGGAGTCGGGCCTGAGATCCTGGCTTCCATCTTGGGGGTGCCGCATCTGGCAGTTCCTTGTGAGTTATAGTTTGATCAATATTGCCGGAATGGTGCTGATGTAGGCTTGTAGTTACCCAAGTCCCCTACGAGTCCCGTATTAGTGGAAGAACTGAGTATCAGACTGTATGCGTCTCCGTCATTGGACCTCAAGGAAGCGACACGGACATTATCCAAGTCGTAAAGCAAACATTGGAGAAAGCACATGTCCGAACAAGGGTAGAAACCGGCCGATTCGCCTTCCCAGCCGACACTCTCAGGAACGGCAGATATTCCAAGCCTGTGCCTCAACCTCCGAGCCTATCGGATGAGCTCTGAGGATATATGCTCGCCCCCAACGTCACACCACCTGGCGGGGAGCGGTCAGCTGCAGCGGGCGTCAACAGGAAATTTCTTTCCCCCAGATGAAGTCCCTTGCCTCCCCCACACGAGATTATTGTACGACGGCATACAGTTCGTAAGTGTTTGGGGTCCCCGGACGATGGCAGCGGCCGGTTAAGAGAAGTCCGGGGCCGGGTCATGCGGGGGGAAGATGCTCCCCGCTTTTGTGTTGCTGGCATGATGGTGGATATTTGAGAGGTTGTGCTTGGTATTGAATCTTTGATGTTATTTCGAGGCCATAAAGTCTACTATTCAGCTAGTTAAACAACACAATTGGCCTAGTCTCAGCTAAACAAACACACCCTCATCTATAAAACCCGGCGCTTATCCCGGTCCCCTCGACAAGGGTCCCGCCGTCAAAACAAGCCTCAGAGCTGAAGGGACCGGCGCCCGGGGCCCGGGCCGTGGGGGTCACTATTTCTCCAAACAATTCGTGAGTGCCCAACCAAGGTGGAGAGTCTTTGTGCAGCATCGCTCCACTTGAGGCCCATCGCTGAGCTGGACACCTTGTCTGCGGCTCTTGTCCTTGTTGCCGCAACTGGAGTTGATCTTTCAACTCTCTCAACTCTTGCTATAGCTGTGCCTCACCAATTCTACGCTTACTCACTATATAACCTACACATCTCCCGTCATGGCGGAACCAACAAACACGCCGGTACCGGCTTCTACACCGCGAGCCACATCCCCAGCGCCGCCCGTCCCCGTCTTCTCCCACCCCGGCTCCCCCTACCAAACCAAGCTCACCATGTCTTCTTCCACCTCAAGGCCCCGGGTCCTGCACATTGGCGACCCCATCAAGTACAACCCGGACACGTACATCCGCTTCATCGGCCAGTGCGAGCTCGTGAGACCCTCTGCCGAGGAGCGGCAGCGCCCGGCCTTCATCAAGGCCCTCAAGGAGCGCCGATGGGGAGACTTTCAGGCTATTTTTCGTCCCTTTTGGGGTACTGGGGGTGAAATGGGTAATTGGGATGCTGAACTGATCGATCTTTTGCCTGAGAGTGTCAAGGTGTTTGCGAGTGCAGGCGCCGGGTTTGACTGGGCAGACACGAAGCTCCTAGGCGAGCGAGGTGAGTTATACAAGCCGTAACTGAGAATAAGCGGCTGATGGGAATGCAAGGAATCATCTACTGCAACTCTGGTCTTGCAGCCGCTGAAGCAGTAGCCGACTTTGCCATTGCCGCCATCATTTCTACTTTCCGTGTTCTCCCCTGGTGTATCTCGGCAGCCATGTCGGGCGACGAGGAGGCCTTTCAGATTAACCACCGCGACGCAACACTACAGTCGTATAACCTACGAGACCAAGCTCTTGGACTTATCGGCTTCGGCAACATTGGCCAGCAGATTGCAGCCCGCGCATTTCACGGCTTCGGAATGGACATTCACTACTACGACGTGCTCCCCAAGCCAGCGCATGTCGTAGCTCCCCTGAGAGCCACACACCACGAGACGCTTGCCAGTCTCCTAGCTAAAGTAGACTGCGCTGTACTCTGCACTCCCGCCGGAGACGGAACCCTGATAAACGCCAAAACCCTGCCCTTGTTCAAGCGCGGCTCCCGCTTCGTCAACATCGCCCGAGGCAGCCTTGTAGACGAAGACGCCCTAACAACAGCCCTGCAAGACAACCACATCTCCAGCGCAGCCCTCGACGTGCACGCCACAGAACCCAAGATGCACTCTGGTCTTCTAGAGCTGGCTCGTCAGGGGAGGGTGCTGCTCACGTGCCACAATGCGGGTGGAACGGTGGACACGCACAAGGGGTTTGAGGAGCTGAGCATGAGAAACATCATGGCGGTGCTTTCGGGAGGTGAGGCGATTACGCCTGTGAATTTGCAGTTTTTGAAGAAGTAGGGATGTTAGGTTGGGTTTGAGGTAGGCGTTTTGGGCCGTGTATTGATGGGAAAAGAGGTATAAGGGTAGAATCTAGGAATCACTGTATATGAAGTTTAACTACCTGAGCATTGAAGGTGTGAAATACGCTGTTTTGCTCAGAGGCCATCTCCAATAGTGGAAGGGACAAGGGGTCAAGTAGACATAAGTCGTGGACTGTTTGCCATAGCATCAGTAGGCGTCAACTCGTTATACCAACTTGTCCAAGAGCAACCTGGCTACCTATTTGACGAGTATTCCAACTTGATCTTGGCGTAAGGATTAAAACAAGACTAAAAAGGATCCTTATTAGCTCCATCTTACATTGTGTCTCTTTCCCCTACTCTCAAATTGTGGCTCAATCCATGTAATAGGAAGGATAATAATGAGTGTTTGCTTAGGATTGATGGCTTTGGGAGTATGTCAAATATGTAGCTAAGTGAGTGTGTTAAATATCCGCTTCCCTTTGTTTGCCAGCATATCGGCTTGTTCAACAACAACATCGACCTACAACCTTCCTCCCTAAGACCCGAAACGACTACTCTTTGCGGACCATGACGATAACCTTTCGGGCTGTTCAACTAGACCCTGCCTCTTTGGGCCCTTTGACCCCTCACATAGGCTTGACAAGAAATAGACATCCCAACATGTGCCTCGTTCAATCACAGAGAAAGGTGTGCCTAAGCGCCCTCATCACGTCTCTTGGGGGCTAGAATGCAACTCGCAAGGATCTCATCAGAGGTGGCCCCCTGATGCGTTTTTGACTGGTTCAGCCGGGTTTTTCAGATCGTCATGCAACCAGGCTGGAGATTGCATACCTTCACTGCAATTTTAACCCCCCTCAAGGGAGGAGTTAACTATCATGAATAATACCAGGGGGGTAGACTCTCCTTGGCGGGCGGTTTAAAGTCAAATACACGCATGGTATATGCTAGAAATATAACTCAGGGGCAATCTAAAATAGGACTCATCATTGTTAGGGATATCTTTTGATCCGCTTCCTTTTGTTTGTCTGCAGGTCGACTTGTTGTACATCGCCAACTTGCGATCCTCTTGCCTCCGAACTTGTCCACACTGCTCAGCCAGGCACCGCCCACCCTCTCTGGTGGACTTGGCAAGATCTTGGCGTACTTCTATGTATGTATCTCGTTCAAGGCCAATCATTCGGAAGGCCCTTTCTGCCCAAGTCATGTCTCTTTGGTGCAAACGTATGCTTCACAAGGATCTCTTCCGGGGTGTGTCACCTTGTCGCATTTTTGACTGGCTCGGCTGGATTATGCATTGCATGGGTAATGGCTGCAGAATTCCGGCTGTTCCGTTCCTCGGCACCTCTAACTTTCCCACTGCATTTTTAACCCCCCTCGAGGGACAATTTGGCTCCTGATTGCGATGAACAACACCAATAGGTAGCCGACTAGCGGAAGCCTCGTTTCTGAAATCTTCACTGCATTTTTAACCCGCCCCAAGGGACGATTTGGTTATGACGAACAGATCCGAGCGGCTTATCTTGCTGCGTTCCTGACCAGCTTGGGTCAGCCATTGCATAGTGAGCCGCTGCGGGTTGGAGTAGTCCATCGTTTGGCTGGGACATGACCTCGTTCAGACTCGATCGTTGTTCGATACCCATCACTGTTGATACCGATGTCTGGTAAGTTAACGAAGGGTCTTCCAGCCTCCCCCTAGACAGTGGATAAACCTGTTTGGCTGGCAAAACCTCGATATTTAGTTGCCTGATCAAGGCCAATCGGTCTACCTTGCCTTTCTCCAGAGAGCTGTAGGGGTCTGAAAGCAGGGGGGTCTGAAAGACCCTTCGTTATCTTTTCCACAAAAGCTCCACCCGGTGCCAAAAGCTTCACTGCAATTTTAACCCCCCTCAAGGGACGACTTGGCCGTGATGACGGGGTTGCCAGAGGCAGACTCTCCCTGGTGGGGCTGAGTGAATGATCTCAGGCTGCCAGGTAGACATGTATTCATTGCTGAGCCAGAGGTCGTATTAAAATGTATAATGAGATATGCAAGAAGACATTTCGCTGTTAGTTGTATATGACCTTCGATAGGGTTCCTACGGTTTATCTAGATATCGACTTGTTGAAGGAGGCTACCTTAGAATCTTCTTGCTTGACAGACTGCTCTTTACTACGGAGTACCTATGAAGGCAATCTTTCTAGGTTAGACAAACAGGCACTGTCTCTTCCTGCCTCGACAGGGCCAGCCCCTTCACTACATTTTTAACTCATCAAAAGCGACAGTTTAATTATAATAAACAAACCAATAGATCGCAAGGATATCTTGTCCTCGGCCCTTCATCATACCCTTGAGAGACACAGGTCGAGGATTCCAACCGTAGTAGGTTAGATGGTCTAGCTACTTTATTTTAGGACTCAAGCCAGCTGGGACAACAGTAACACAACATGCCGGAGACGGGCACCCAAGGAACAGGAAGATATTGCACAATTGCCCAAAAGGCCCTGCAAAGACAGCTTCTTCACTGCATTTTTAACCCACCTTAAGGGACTATTCGGGTATGATGAACGGACCGAGACAGAGGTACCTCGCAAAAATATCTTTGGGGCGGCTCACCTTTCCGTGTTTCTGACTGCCTCGGTTGAGCTGTTGCATATCCAGGGGTTTGAAAGGACCCCTTCACTGCAGTTTTAACCCCCCTCAAAGGACGATTTGTCCGTGATGAACAACAGCAACCGGGGTTGGCAAAGAAGGCAGACTCCTTCGATACAGTTCGAGTTAAGCATCTCAGGTTGCCAGGTAGGCATAATAGCTCCCTGCTAGAATATTAAATTAAAGCATGCGGCGAGATATCTAAGACGGCGCGCAGCTATTAGTTAGATCGGATTTTTGACCAGCTTCCCATGGTCTATCTAGCTATCGACTTATTGAAAGAGATCACCTTGGACTCTTTTTGCTTCAAAGACTGTTATTTTCCCACAATGAAGGTCATCTCTCTAAATTGGGCAATTCCAAGTGCTGTTCCCTTTACTGTAATTTTAACCCACCTCAAGGGACGGGTTGACCATGATGAACAGACCAATAGCTCGCAAGGATATATTCGTGGCTTACCGTTCTGTTTCTCTCACTGGTTCGGTTAAGTTGTTGCATAGTGAGCCGCTGCAGGCTGGAAGAATCTCCTTTGCGGAAATGATGGCGAGTCTTCACTGCAATTCTAACCCGCCCCAAGGGCCGATTTGGCCGTGATGAACACGACCAACCAGTGTTGGCAAAGGAGGCAGACCCTCTCTGATACGAGTCGAGTTCAGCCTCTCAGGTTGCCAGGTATGCGTATAGTAACTGCCAGCTTGGATAGTATATCAAAGCATGTGGCGAGCCATCTATGAGGGCACTTACAGGAACCAGATGCATCCTTTGATCTGCTTCGACTTGTTAAAGGAGGCCACATTATAATCCTCTTACTTCAAAAACTATTTTATCCCACCATGAAGGTAATCTTTCTAGGCTGGGCAACCAGACCTGCCTCGATTATGCGATTTGCACTGCCTCACTCCCCTTCACTGCATTTTTAACCCAACTCAAGGGACGATTTGACTATAATTGACAGACCAATAGCTCGCAAGTATACATTCGTGGGCGGCTTCTTGTTGTATTTCCGCCGTGTGATGATCGCACCTTCGCTGCAATTTTAACGCTCCTCAAGGAAAGACTTGGCTGAAAGGATGGGGTTGGCAGACGAGGCAGACTCTTCCCGATGCTGTTCAAGTTGATGATCTCAGGTTGCCAGGTATGCATACATTAACTGCCTACTTGAATAATATACTATAGCGTGTGGCAAGCTATCCAAGAGGACGCCTCGGTATCGGTGAGATACATCCTTTGATGTCCCCCTGGTTTATGTATCTCGACTCATTGAAAAAGGTTACCTTAGAATGTTGTTGCTTGAAAGACGTCTCTTTGCCCAGCATGACGGTAATCTTTTCAGGTCAGACAACTAGATGCCGTCTCTTCGCCGCCTCGGCAAGAGATCCATTCATGTCCCTTATCCAAGTCCAATGACGTACAGTTGTAGAGTGGGCGGAGGTCGACATGAGGCGGATTGCACTGCATTTTTAACTCACCTCAAGGGACAATATGGCTATGATGAGCAGACCAATGGCTCGCAAGGATATGTTGGTCGTCGTGGCTTCCCTTGCTGCATTTCTGGCTGCTCGGCTAAGCGATTGCTCAGCTGCGGCCGGAGGCGGACGCCTTTTTAAAAGTCCGAGCCTTAGTGTGCTAGTTGCACTGCATTTTTAACCCAACTCAAGAGATGATGTGGTAGCCATGAACAGTGCCGTTGACAGAGTGGGTAGGCTCCCTCAAGACGTTCTTGTTAACTGATCTTGGCTTTCTAGCTGGGAATGTCTCAATCGGCTATTTGGGGTCCTCATTGAAGCGCATGGTGGGACATTCGAGACGGCCGTTTGCCAAGAGTTAGATATGATCATCATTACAAGCACATTTATAAAGCAGAATAATGTATATCATCAAACAAGGCTCTTGCTTCCTAGCCAATACAATCCAAACTCCAAGCTTAACCCATACCCTGTGTGCTATCCTGTCCAACGCCCAGATCCAATACAAGACTATACATCTCTTTCATTCCTTGGACTTCTTCCTCACAAGTCCAGCAGAAAGAACATTAACACCAGCATCCTCCTTGGGCTTCTTCTTGACCAGTCCGGCTGCAAGGACGTTAACCTTGCCGGGCTCATCGTTGGTGGTTGAATCCGTTCTCTTCCTCTTGACCAGACCGGATAGATTGTTCACCTGCTTGTCACCAGCAGCTTCAATCTTCACGGGCTCCCGTGTGCCCTTGACGACGACACCCCATTTGGCTCTTCCACCGACTTCACTGACCCAGCGACGGGTGCTACCCACTGCCTTGTTAAGGGTCGCAAAATCCAGGTGAAGCAGCAGTTCCACGATGCGCTTGTAGTCATTCTCATCCACAATCCTCTCACCACGACCCTCAGGTGTCCACGAGTAATAAGCCGTGGTAGCAGGCTTGTCGAGGAGGTAATTCCGGCTCTTGGTCTTGATACGAGGTTGTCGAGCAATAACTGGGCCCTTGAGAGTCTTTCTCTTGGCCTTCTTCTTCTTCTTCGGCTTGGACTTTTCCTCGGCGTCGGTCTTTGAAGGGAAGAGCTTTCTCGGGGTGGTGTTTGGTGTGATCTGAGCGATGCGCTGCCTCTTCGGTGTCTCCGGTGCCGGAAGAGTCGACTGGGACGACTCGTTCGACTTGGGAGGTTGAACTTCTTCCTCGTCACCAAAAACAAGCCAAATAAAGCCCGTCATACGTCCACTCGAGCACTCTTGCCTATACGCCATCATCTCCCAAAACATATCCAACGTCTTGACGCTCTTCCAGCTCCCCGTCGTCTTCATCGCCTGCGAACTAGCGGCCTCCTCCTCAAGCTCATCCCAGAACCTCGACTTGGGATCATCCGGAAAGTGAGGAATCAGACATCTTGGAGGAACCCAGTCAAACTCCTTGGAGTAGTGCGAGATGCGCTCCAGAGGATGCGTAAACTCCCAGCGAGAGTCGCCGCTCCGGGGCGTCAGGGCTCTAGTCTCGTACGTCTCTAGGCCCGGGACGACAATGTATCCCCTTGCGCTTTTCCATGTCTTTGTGCCGAGGAGGGGATCCAGCACGCGACACCACCACTTGATAAGACCTCGATCGTCTAGGACATGCTTCCCGCTGTAGTCGACACTTCCAGGGAAGAGATACTGATCCTGAGCGCGGGCGAACAGGTTGACGACGAACTGAATATCCTTTCTCCTCCGCTTCTCAATCAAGAATCCAACAAATGCAGCGCATATTTCCCTAATCGGGCTAGAAGTTCCCTTGGGAAGCTCCAGCAGGTTGAGGTACCCCGTGGAGTCGGCCTTAGAGACGAAGAGGGTCGTCGATCGAGCAGTCGTGTAGATAAAAACTTCGACACCAAGAACTAGGACTTGCTTCTTAGGCTCGTCTGCATCTTCAGCGTCGTTCGATTCGGAGGCTTGCGCGGGTGCATCAATGGACACGGCGAGGAAGTGATTCTCGCAGTAGGTTCGTTCAGGGCGCTCGTTCGGGGGAGGAGAGTAAAGGGGATCGGTCTTTGTGGGAGGTGTCGAGATGTGGTAGATGGAAAAGTCGTAGCCTGAAGGGAGAACAGAGGCTAGGCGACTCTGGAGATCGTCGTCGACTTGCTGTAAAGAGGCCATGTTGGAGTTGACGATGACGCAGGTTCAAGAGCTTGAGGTTGAGATGAAATGCAGGTCCAGAGTTGTTTAGGTGGTTGGTCGCTGTAACGGTCGCTGGGGCAGCAGCGCGGGGCGGGGTTTAGTGGCCTAGATTCAGGGGCTTCCGTCTGGGGATCCAGTAGATTACAGGGGTCGGTCACTAGGTGCAGAATTTGGTGGGTAAACTCCATGGATCAATTCATTATCAGTGGGACGGGCGTGTAAAACTCAGCCTCATCCTCACCCACTCTCACTAATACTAGAATCCTCATCATCAACCAAAACGGACCAGATTTTTGCCCATTCAGTTTCCTTCAACACACACTCCTTGCACGTTGGGCATGTGCAGGATGCACACCAAGGGCATCCGCACGAAACTGGGTACGCATGGTTGCCTGGTCCATGTTGGATATCGCTGTTCGTTGTCGTTTTGTACCACTTCTCGACAGACTCAAAGAGACCCTTCGTAGCCATATGCGGTTTGAGCCAGGCCAGGACAGCAACTTCAGGCATTGATTCATCCGGAGCAGATGGATGGGCGTCTTGTGCCAGACGAAATATCCTGACCATCTCCCCAACCGGCCCATCATCATTTGCCATACTTTGGCAACACCCAAGTCGATAGAGGAGCTGATAGACCTCAATTGCATCATGGTCGGATATTGAAACGAACCATAGTTGGCCTAGGCCAAGACGATAATCATTTATGCGCCGACGATCCCAGGCCTGGCAGACGATCCAGGCAAGGAAGCAGATGTGGTAGACGCCTCGCTTCGTTTCAATGTCGCCAGCGTCATTTTGCTCCTAGATTGACCGGAGTCCTGCCCGTTGGTACATGTTGAATAGTGCACCCCCATGAACTTGTCCCAGAAATGATTTGGCACAGTACATTTGAGCCAGGGATCGGTTGACGATGTTGGCCATGCCAAGAAAGAGGGACAGCATCCTCTCGACGATATGCTCAGCAGGGACGTTGGCCTCTGACACGAAAAAATTTCCATCTTCCCATGTCTGCAAGGCGCGGCTAAGGTTTGTACCATCACCGGAGTTGAAGTAACTGCACTCGCCATCCAGGTAGACACACATCAGGAGATCGTTGATGCCACCTGGGCCTAGGAACTCGAGGAGATGGTTCCAGATGATGAACCGTTTGTCCAACTCGTAGACGTCGCGCGCGGCGTAGGATGAGGCAACTATAGAAGCGAGGTCTTTGATGGTCGCAGCCCGGTAGAGGTCCTCCCGGAGCATCTCATCCTCTTCCGGAATAGGAGTCGATTTGCGAGATTCGTCGACGTCGCGAGCGTCTTCAGAGGCAAGAGCCTGAGAGAAGTCGCTGAGGCTATGTCTAAATTGGGGATCGTTCATGAAGATTTCATTTTGTGTCGGATTAGGATAGTCGGGGTCTTGAAAAGAGACACAAGTCTCTCCTCTGTGAGGACTTTCCGGAGGTGTAGGCTCTGCCATGATGGGCATATTGGGTTACCAAGAAGACGGTGTAGGCGATGTTAATGTAGATGGTGATGATGTGAGAGATTATACGAGGAAGAAGAAGATGAGCTGGAGAAGTGCGGGCCATGGTAGATAGAAACACCAACTCGAGGAAGGAGAGACTGCATCAATGGAGGAACTGGAAGGTGGAAGGGTGGGTTGTTACAACAACTCATCAACACGCACATCATCAATTAGTAGGAAGTTAATATCCAATTTGAATACATGGACCTCATCAGAAGAACAAAAAATATTCATCATCCAAGTGAAGCCAAAATGCCATCATCACCAGCCATTTTTGGTGTTGAAGACTCCTGGCCCAACGGAGCCAAGCCGGAGTGGGGCCGCCGAACACGGAAGTTAGCGGCCCCAACACGTGACCTTGAGAAAATGTTCGCCATGAGCTTCAAGCATGGCAAACCTCGAATCCAGCGCATATCCGACCAAGTCCCCCCAATTCCCACCCCCGCCATGGCCCTCCAACCCTGCCGCTCCGGCCTTGCGCGGAGCAGACAAGCCGCCCGCTTCCTCATGCCCTGCCTTCGCACCTACGCCACCGACTCGACGACCACAACCCCAGAATCGTTCAAGACGCCCGCCGCCGGAGCACAGAAGCCAGTCCCGAGATGGAGCCAGACGCCCATCGGGATGAAGGCACCCGTGCAGCTCGACTTTGCAAAGAACCCCCACAACAAGGTCTGGACCGTCAACAATGACCCCAGGAAGCTGGACGAGGTGTACGAGCGCCTGCTGGGACAGGGCGGTAGCAAGCTTCTGCCCGAGGAGCTCAAGTGGCTCGCCGTCACGCACAAGAGTTTCGACCAGGGAAGGAGAGGGTTCAACGACCGATTGGCACTGCTGGGTAGGCATATACTTTGCAATTGAGGCGGGGAGAGACCAATTGGCATGCTGACGCCCGTTAGGCCGAATGACCTTGATCATGGAGACCACCAAGTCGATTGTGGCCAAGGACCCTATCCCCGGGTCGATTGTTCCCGACGAGTTCGAGCGCACACCGTTTAAGCATCCTCAGCTACAGTCGCTAGACAACTTGACCATGGAGGGACCGAGGGATGTTGCCGGCAAGGACAAGCTGTACCACCTGGCGGCCCAGGTGGGATTGATTGACGTTGTGCGGTGGAAGCCTCGATTGGTAGGTGGACAAGTCTGTATAAACTGTACCCGGCTAACAACTCCAGGTGCGAAAACTCAAGGCCTCAGGTCTCGAGGTGGTGCTCAACGGAGCCATCATGGCCATCATTGGGGCCATCACGCTACAGCACGGGGCCGTGGTGGCGTCACAGGTTGTCAGGGAGCGGATATTGGCCAGGTTGCCAAAGGATTGAAGAAGGGCGTTGAAGCGGGACTAATCTGTATCATATATCTGTACTGTACCATTTGGGGAAATAGGCCTGGGAGCTGTACAAAGCGTGACGACCGTCTCGACTGAACAAGACTTGTAAAAGAAATGATTGATGCATTAACGTGATATATCGTTCTATGGTTGTATCGTGTATCCTGTGGGTTAAGGTTTGCCTTGTCATTGCAACAAAGGCGTCTCTTCATCAGCAGGTTCAGAATTCTCCTCGGAAGCCTCCTCGTGATCGTGAATGAGCTTCTCCCGATAAATCCAACCAATGCAAGTTCCCGCACCAGGACCAACCAAGACGGTCGTGACAGCCGTAGTCAAGGGAACCCTCCATCCAACTTCGACGAGCATCCAGTACAGAACAGTCCAAAAGATGAACTGGGTGTCCACCTCGATAAACACAATGGTCGACTTTGTCATCTCCTTGCGGTCATCGGGAAGGGTGAGGCTCCAGATGACGAGGATGTGAGCCAGGATGGAGCAGATGACGGGGAGGGCGTAGACAAAGATTAGCGAGAGTCGGCTTGACGCGAGATGAATGGTTGTGGGGTCGGCTCTCTTGACGAGGTTGACGATCTTGCGGGTGGCCTGGCGGATGAGGGATACGTAGATGGGGAAGAAGAGCCAGATGCCGATAGAGACCGGGGATGTGAAGAAGAACATGAACAAGGACGGCAGAAAGTACCCAAGGGCGACGCTGACGGGAATAGCCACGAGCTCACTGTCAGGAAGATGCCGACTCGTGACATCGCGAGATTCCCCATCCTCATCTCGTCTCTCCTGCTCAGCAATGACCTTCCTCGCGCGATGCAAAAACGCCGGAATAATAACAAGCTCCCAAACAACAGCACCACCCACAAGATCAAAAACAAGCCACGGACCCGTAGGATACGCAATAAGCACATTCGGCGCATTACATATCCTCGCCGCCTCAACAGAGCTGACGGTCAACAAGCCGCCCACAAACGCGAGCACGACGGCCATGACGGCCGAGCTGCGGACCGAGTGCATCGCGGCGCGGAAGAAGCTAACGACGTAGCACAGAGGGGTCCCGATTCCTGGGATGCGGCTTAAGCCTGGGAGACGCGCGCGAGAGTGGCATTGCGACCAGAGGAGAGCGGCGTTGACGTCGGAGTGGATGAAGAGGGCGATTATTGTTGCTAGGGCGAGGAGGATTGGGGGGATGATGAGGTAGCGATAGGAGAAGTGGTGGATGGGTGCTTTCCAAGGCATGATGCTGAGTTTGTTTGCTTTACATGTGTCTAGGAAGATTTCGTATCTCGATGAGAAGAATGAAGAGGTGAAGTGAGAGGGAGACAGTGTTTGTGAGACGAGGGTGTCATGTGGTGAGGTTGAAAGTGGTTCCCGTGATATTATCGGAGCCGCCTGGGTGCCCAATTAGGAATGAAGCCAACGGCACGCGCTCATGACAGGGGATTGGCAAAGAATTGGAAAAGACGCATTTGGAGGATTTGCAAATTTCTGTTCCATTCTGATGTTTGTCTATTTCTTTGACTTGATATTTATCCATGATACGAGGTGAGAATAGTATCTCGCCTTGCATCAAATATGGTGCCCGCATGTATGGTATGTCTTGTCTTGCTTTGGGCTCCAGCGTACAAGATCGACACCACTATCTTTCACAATGGAAATATTTAGCCGTTTAATCAAGCTGAATCACCAATACTTCTATCGCTGTTATGATGTTTATGGTACCTTGCCCATATCCGTAGAGTGGCAGCCCAAGTTCAGCCCCTGCAAACAAACCCTTACCCAGCAGTTACCAACACTCGCATCAAAGATACTATCAAATGCTTAAATCATGATGCTAGAAAAAAAGCCATCCTAATGATTTACCACACTCGTCTCATCAATGCCGTTGTGTTTCTTTGAATTGAAATTCGTCCAAGGTGCCATGAGATGAGTTTGGCGTGTTGCGTTCCGCAGTAAATAGGGCGGTCGACAGTATCCGTATCCCCAAGAAGCCAAACTTCTCTCTTCCATACTTGAATTGATATCATACCATCTTCTTTAAATAATTGATATAGTAAACTGTCCACATCCGCCAGATGACAGCCTCAAAGCAGCTCCGTCATGCAAGCAAGCCCTTCGTCAAACTTGATCAACGGTCGCATCAAACATTCTCCAAACCCATGTTGATAGACGATATATTTCTCATTTGATCTTCCTTACTCTCCCCTCCACCGTCAAAACAAAAAGATCCAGCGTCGCCTCGTCCCTAGCCCTCAGCCCATCCTCCATCCTCCATCCTCCAAATAGAAAACCCTTCCTCATCAGTATCCCACTCTTCTCCCTCCTCCTCCATCTGCTTAACAAAATCCTAATATTCCTCCTCCCACTCTCTCCACTCCATCCACTCGCAGGTGCAGCACATGTACAGCAGGCGCTTATTCTTCTCCTGCGAGATATTAGATCTTGAATGCCAGATCAAGCCTTCTTTCCATGCAACTTTTGCTTCATTTTCCGAATCACCTGAGTGCCCTTCTTTAGCACAAAGGTAGCGTACTCCCCATGACCCTCCATCTCTCTCGATGCCCGTTTCTTGATGTTCATGTACTCGACACGATCCTCTTCTCGCTCCCCAATTGGAATAATAATCCCAGCATACCGAAAGAGAATGACGTTGAGAATCATTCTACACATGCGTCCGTTGCCATCCTGGAACGGGTGAATCTCGACAAACTTGAGCGAGTACTTGGCAGAGAGTGAGAATGGATCTAGTGAAGCCTGAGCTTCACCCTCCTCGATATCCTTCTTCAACTCGGCGCACATTTCTCTCATCTTTTCAGGAATGAACTTGGGAACCACAAACATGGTGTTTCCCGCTCCCACGGCGACACTGCGGTAGCGTCCAGCGTACTCCTCGGAAGGAACTTCGGGATGCTCAGGGTCAATGATAGAGACACCCTTACAGAGGATGGCGTGGGTTTCCTTGATGAGGTCCTCTGTCATGTCTTCTTTCTTCACCACGAACCGGTCGATGATGTGTTGAAAGGCTCTCATATGCTGGACAATCTCTCGACGCCCTCGAAGAACAAACTGGCGTGATTGGTCTCGAAGAGTTTTGTCGCGATCAAAGACATCCAGAAGCTTAGACTCGTATTCTGGATCTCGCTCATCAATCTCTGGAACTGGTTCTCCTCGCAAAACCTTGCGACAAAGGTGAAGAGTGACATCCAGACCCAGCCCAGCTCCCTCAATTCTGTTGCTACCAAAAATTGCGTGAATGATGGCCTCATGGATCTCGTTCAGTAGGGTTTCTTGCTGCTGCTGTGTCCGCTGTGATCCTCTGAGGGAACCCAAATAACGAGTCGCTTTCTCGAAGAGGGCTTTGGGGTCTTGGTCGCTGGCATACGTGCGGTAGCTAGAATCGGCGCGGATGGTGAGAGAAAGCTCCTCTGGCTTGGTTGCTTGCATAGCGGGCCAGTTTTGTCGAATAGAATCCCTGAGATCAGAGAGCATCTTGGATCGTTTAACTGCGCTGGATGCTTCGGATGGAGAGGAGGAGGATTGGGATACGTTTGTATCAACGTTGAAAAGATTGCCGATGCCCTTTCTCTTGTGAGGAGTAGACATGGTGAAGGTTTGTGTTTTGAAAAGAAGAAGAGGATCTTTTGGCTTTCTTGACGAAAGATAAAAGGCGAATCTCGGCGGCGGCGTTGTAAGGAGGAGAAACTTTGAATCGATGGCTTCTCAAGAGTTTATTTTTAGAGTAATATGCAGGTATATTCCAAAGGAGCTTGTTTGGAGTTTCTCTGTGCTTTTTAGGTATAAAACCAGTCAAAGAAACTCTAGGCAACACCTAACAAACACCGAGTTAACTCAGGCTTCTTGGAAATTTTCGGCTACCCTAGGCGGCGATAGCCTAGTAATTGGCAGTAGAGAGAGTGTGTGAAAAGGTTTGCGACGATATTCGGGCCCAGCCACGTGGTGTGCAAGTTCTCAAACGAAATATACTTGGTGATGGAAGCGTTGTTGGTCTGTCTCTCTTCCCCCATAGTCTCAGTCGTGATGTGAAGCCTGAGATCACGAAGTGCCGGACTCACAACCAACTTGAAGGCTTCTAAAGAACCAACTCATGGCCCGTGACGATCGCCCAAGTTGCGGATGGTCAGGCTGGAGAGTTGAAAGGGAGGCCCGTTTATGGTTGGCGGCAGCTTCTCCTCAGGATAGAAGACAGAATACGCCAGGTCCCCAATTGCTTCTACGATTCTCTCGTTCTCTTTGGACCAGTTGCCTGCTAAGGATTGGAGTATCTTGACGAGAATCTCAAATCGATCATCATTGGATTCATCAACGTCGCCTTCTTCAACTTCTGCACAGTCCTCGTGGAATCTGAGGTGTAGACTTTCAAGACTTCGAAAGCAGGACAAGAACGGGAAGCAATTGACGAAATCTTCTGGCAGCTCCCGAATATTACGCATTCGATATTCAAAGTCGGGGCCGAGCCAGGTATCGACGGTGACATCTTGGATGTGAACGTGGAGTTTTGGGTCGGCCAGGGATCTAAAGCTGGCTGGACTGTCGCCATAAGCTTCCAAGCGGATGGAGCTAAACGCGCTGGGAGTAGTCAGAGAGTTCAAGTGACGGTTGACGAGTCGCGTCTGAAGGAGAGTGTGTTGGGGTAAGAGGGACAAAACATGGTTCAGAAGCTCAGGAGGGAGGGCACTGAGATGAGGAATAGAGGGCATCCTGATGAGCAACAAGCGGAATTGACGGTGAATAGTTGGCAGTCACCTTGGTTGTCGTTTACTCGGGCAAGCTTGTTGGTTGAAGGTAACAAGAAGCCACAAACCATCCTTGTCCCCAAGTTTGTCTAGCTCCAATACAGGGTAGGCGACTATCCCGCAGTACACCACATCAAGATAAAGTCTTAATAGAGCACGTTTGGGACCTCTTCCTGGTACTCTAGAGTAAAAGCCTGTTCTACAGTCACTAAACAGCCGTGAATAGCTGGCCTGCAGAAGGGTATGCTGTGTATCTAATGCACGTTGAGTTTGGATTAACACGCCGCAGCCCCCGGAGATCATCCTCGTTAAGACGGTGCAATGATGTTCTACCAATGGCTCTAGACTATCTTTCTGCTATTGCTCTTAGTGAGCGTTGACCTATCGCCTTGATCTCGATCTTGGGGTGTAGAAGAAGCATAAGATAATGTAAAGAAGAGTCTAAAATTAGGATATCTCTTTAATAGTTTTAGTGTGATTATTTACAGGTTTATGAAGGCAGGCAGGTAGACCTATCATTCGCCGTTCTAGTGTCACATTTAGTCCTTAACCTCCGGAACGAGTTATCTGCCCCTAGGGGAGGGGAAGTTGATCTTTATCCAGTCTTTTTTTTATATGTATGCCTCTAGACAGCCAAGACAGTCTCTGCTCGCTTTGCCATTACGAATATGAAACAGCAACTCAGCCAAGTGTCTCATCTCAGCTCAAGAAACATTCAATCCCTTCACCGCTTACAAACCTCCATCGCCATCTTAACGTTACCAGAAGATTCAACATGGCCTCTGCTCAACTCAACCTCGAGTCCGGCCCCGCCACGGCCGTGCCGAGGCCCCAAAACTCCCCACCCGGCGAAAGATGACCCTTTAGAGCCGGCGCTACGAAGCGGAGACACCTTCGGGGCTGCATGCCGAGAAGAGACGGCTACGCCCGCGTGTGTGACGTCAGCTTTCTACAAGACTGCTCAATGGTTTGTCATGACCGGGTGAAAGAGTTGTCCCGATTCCTGCAAGGATACGAGAAAAAAGTTTATGAAGCGGTGGAGGATATGCAGGTGGTTATATAAAAGGTGTGGCAGTCCGTAGATCAACAGTATCATCAACATCCAAAACTCTTCTTTCATCTCAATTCATTACATCTACACAAAAGCTACAAGCTCAATCTCATCAAAATGGCTCCCAAGGTTCTCGTCGTTCTCACCTCCCGCGATAAGATGGACAATGGCAATCCCACTGGCTGGTATCTGGTAAGTTTCACCCCGCTTTATACGTCACACAAAAAGCTCACACCTCTTTAGCCCGAGTTTGCCCATCCCTACTATGACCTCGTCGGCGAGGACGAGTCCAACCCCAAGGCTGAGATTGTCGTCGCTTCTCCCGCCGGTGGCAAGTCTCCCCTCGATGAGGTGTCCATCAAGATGTTTGAGAACGACCCCGAGTCTGTCAAGTTCCTCAACGAGAAGAAGTCTCTCTGGGAGAACACGCGGCCTCTGAGCGAGTTCCTCGGCAAGGCTTCCGAGTTCGACGCTGTCTTCTACCCTGGTGGTCACGGCCCCATGTTTGACCTCGTCAAGGATGAGACCTCGATCAAGCTCATCGAGGAGTTCTACAAGGCCGGCAAGCCCGTTTCCGCCGTCTGCCACGGCCCCATCGTCTTTGTCAACGTCACCATCGACGGAAAGCCTCTCCTGCAGGGCCGTGAGGTCGCTGGCTTCAGCAACTCCGAGGAGGACGCTGTGCAGCTGAGCAGCGCCATGCCTGCTCTCCTCGAGGACGAGATCAAGCGCGTCGGTGGAAACTACGTCAAGGGCGAGGACTGGGGTGAGAAGCTTGCTGTTGACGGACTGGTCATTACTGGACAGAACCCTGCTTCCGCCCATGCTGTTGGCAAGGCTCTTGCCAAGGCCATTGGTGAGTGAAATTGCATGTATGCTTGAGAACGAGTTGCTAACATGTTGACAGGCATTTAAGATGTCGAGATCCTTATGAGAAATGAGCTGCACAGATTAGCATGTTAATGAATAAAATAAAGATGAATACCCGTCTTATAACCTTCTTTCGCTCCATGCCATTTTGTCAACCCATTAGAATGAGTACCTTGTAGGCTCTCAATAGTCTCCTTCCATGTGCCACCGTAGTTTGGACCCATGCGGCGATATCCTTGTCAACCACCAGCTTGAAGACTGTGTAGACCTCGTGGCTTGTTCGACTGCCGAGACAAGAGCCACAGCGGAACTCGTCGCCGGATCTCGTATCAATGAGTTACATCGAACCTGTTGATCACTTCGGAGCCCCCGAGGACAATTCCAAATCAACAATTGTACTCGCAATTTCTGATAATGCATACGTGGAAGCCCTCAGGGACGTCAAGATGGCCCAATAGCCTAGAGGTTTTGTCCGCGGAACGCGCGGAGGTAGCAGGAGAGATGGAGCCAAGGCGATTAACTAGTGGAAATTGAAGTACCGCGGGAGGCGCGCACTACAGGCGTAGGTGACACCGAAGTACCGAGAGTTTATTCATTAGCAGTTGGATATGGCCTTCAACAAGTTCAAACCTCGGTGGTATAAAGGCACATGGAAATATTGTGTAAGTGGATTCATTGCCTCCCCTGGCTGCGCGCTTATTTAGGAAACCGGCTCGGTAGATGGCGTGGTGCCGGCATATAGAAGCCGACTAGAAGCTTGTGGGGAATTACCTGGTTCGAGAGTGACGTAGGTCAGACTCAACTCGAGTTTGCATACTCTTTTACATGAACATGCATGGAAGGATCTTACAGAGCAATGAGCTATCATAATGAGTTGTGACAGCTGAGTGAAAGCAGCATGATCAGAACAACCTTCTATCAATTATAGCATGTGAATACCTAGGCTGACAAGACATACTTCTCAATCACAGGATAAATCTCCTCATACAACCTACACCGCTCATCTAAAACCGTCTCATCAACAACCGTAGCCCCCGCTAACCCGCCCTCACCCCCCAAGCTCACAACATCATACGGCGCATACTTGGACCCGACACCCGGCCATCCTGGTCCAGCTGCTGGGTTCCTGATGAACTGGCCAGCTACGCCGCGGAGGTACTTCGCAAACGTGTACAGTTGAGGAGTAAAGGGTATTCCACCCGCTTCGCCTTCAAAGGTAGGGGTGCTGAAGAGGAGAGCCACGTCTGAGCCGTGGAACTTTCCCATCCACGAGTATTTCTCGCCAAAGAGGGTTGTTATGGATGTGTTGAAGTAGAAGCGCCATGTCGGGTTGTTGATCGAGGCTGAGATGTTGGCTAGGATCCCCTGAGGCTGTCATGTCTGTTAGAACCAACTGTCTAGGGAGAAGTTGGTGGGGGGCACTTACACACTGCCAGAAGAAGTCCGTATATATAGCCGCAGCAATATCAAAATCATTCTTCAACTTTGGATCTGCTTCGTATACTTTGAGGATCGCCTCCTGCTGCTTCTTAGTGACCAACGGTTCAGCGAGATACGCATCCAGAAACGTCTTCATGGTGATGTTCCGGTTCACCAGAGCCCGTCCCTCCTCAGCAATCGTGCCCATCAATACCGGGACCTTGGCATTCTTTCCTTCTCGCCATCTCTCAGCTCGTCCGCTAGGAAGAGTAACGTTATCAGTCACTGGAAGAAACGCCACCTGCGCTGTGCTCATGGCTTTGACGAGGTCCTTCTCCGGGATATCTCGCATACACTGCAGCTGATCCTCTGTGTCATTGCATCCGACCACACCGGCCAGAGAGTCCCAATTGGTCGTGTCGTCTGGATTAGCTGTGCTTCCAAGGAGTCCAACTGACATTTGTCCAGAAAACATCATTGCGCCGCGGAAAGGAGGCGGCGACTTGGAACCACAGGCGTTGACTTGAATATCGACCGACATGGAACCAGCTGACTCGCCCCAGATAGTTACCTTTCTTGGATCGCCTCCAAAGGCACGAGCATTGGCCTGAACCCATTCGATAGCGAGCTGCTGATCGTACAAGCCGAGGTTGGTGTCTTCAGTCGGTACATCAGGGGAATTGGGAAACCCAAAGACTGACGTTCCATCAGTCAAACTTGTCCAGTAGAGATCAACCCTAAACTCACCATTCGTGCGATAGTTGAAGGCAAATGCAACAATGTCTTCGTACCCAGCGAATCCACTTAGGTCAATTTGACCGTTCCCCTGCTGCCAGCCACCTCCGTGGATGAACAGCACAACAGGACGACCCTCAGGCGGCTGAGGGCTCATTGGCGCAAATGCGTTTATAAAGAGACAATCTTCACTTTCTTCAGAACCAGTGCCGAAAAAGTCCTTGAGAATGTCCAACCCGGGAGTGAGTTCTGTCACCTGTTCAGATTCCATCTTTACTTAAAACACAGTGGTTTGCTCACCATTGTCAACAAACAACTGCGGACACGAAGGTCCAAACTCGGAAGCATTCAACGGTTCCGTCCAAGGCTCAGGTTTCTTGGGTCGACTGAACCGCTCTGGCTTGGCGGCATAGGGAATGCCCAGGAACTTGTTGACGGGGGCAATCGCTGCTGGAAGAGTGGTGGTCTGACCGACGACAGGTCCTGAGTCGAGAGCAGCTGTAGGGAGAGAATTGGATGTGTAAGTCGGCTCTCTCTTGGCGCCGACCAAGACTGGGAGTACAAGTGGTGTTAGGGTTGTAAGAGGCTTCATAGTGCTGGAGTTGGTTTAACCGCCCTGCTTCTCTATTCATTCCCTTGTGGGAGCTCATCACTTATATACTTTCACGCTACAAGTACAATAGTCTTATAATTTCAATTCCCAATTACATAGCCCCGCCGTCAAGAGCCGGAGGACTCTCAGAACACGCAAGTGATTCAGCCCTGCCCTGGCTAAGCAACCGCCATCCGCCTTGCTGTCTTGAAGCCGTCTCGGAAAATTGCAACGCTCTTACTGGCCGATTCATCTTTGCCAGTGGCTTTGCACGAAATAATAACCAGGCATGACGTGGCTGTTTTCATTTCATTGCCCGTATCCCTCGCTTCCCAGGCAGACTCAAACGGCCAAGCCAGATACGACGAATGCGAGCAACGCGGTACAACGACATTTGGTGGAGAATCCCCCAGAGAACCAATCTGCGGGATTCGATCTGCATGCTACGTAAGAAGCCCAACCAGAGTCAATGTGGCTTGAGTGAATGCAAGGCCGAATGCATGGCGATCCCTCAGTGTGGAGAGACACACTTCACCTCAGACAAGCTGAACCAACCGCGTCGATATAGCAGTTCCCCTAGCCGTTGATCATGGCAATAGTCAACGCGAGATCATCCACGTCGGCAACAAGAAATGTCATGGAATATCATGTTGGATAACAAAGCTCAGAAACAGCTCGCTACAATATCGCCATGAGGCCTCCCTGCCGAGACAAAGCATCAACCTTGTTGATTAACCTCCTCTGCGACTGTCTTGTTCCAGCCAGGCAGCCCAGCCAGAAACAGTCAGCCATCGTGTAGCATCCAAGACCATCAAAAAGTAGCCCGAGACTGCAAAGACAAGACAAGACAAGACAAAGCAGCTCCCCAAGTCAAAACTCATTGGTTTTTGCATCCACATCCAAATCAAATGGAAAACCCATCAACACTCTCCTGGATACATCTCCACAACACTCCTTGTCTCTTCCATGTTATCAATCAACCAGTAACGCCCTATTACCTATACACCAGGACAACCAGATAATACCCAAAGAAAAGTGTCAGTAAGACAGTCAGTTATAGTCAACCCCGTCGCAACCCCCAGCTCATCGTTCGTTTCCATCCATCCAGGGGAAACCATTGTAAAGGAACGCGCATTCTCCGCCTCTTGCGGGACTGTTTGGTATCAAATCATCCACCCATGTTCGCCAGTCGCCTGTTCTTTTGCCCTCGAATTCACATCCCAGAAGCTCCAGGCTTGTTTGCGATCCCCTTGTGTTTTTGTTTTTCCGTTTCCATCATCACAACTCCACCATCTGCGAGCTTTTCCGCCAGAATGCGGCTTCAGCCCATCTTGACATCGCCATTATACTCAGGCTCAGTCTTGGGCAACACGGGCTTCTCTTCATCCTGCTTCTGCCTTCGCTTGCCCATGCGATCCAGCCACTGTTCGGCGCTGACAATGGTACCATCGACAACACCGCTCACTTGAGTCACCATGTCCAGACCCTCCTTGGCCAGGACAAGAACCTTCTGCGCACTCTCAGTAAGGGCCGAGTCGCTGGCTCGTTCTCCATTCTGAGAGCCGTTGTCCGACTGGGTAGCGACACGGAACCGTTGGGGCAGGCTGGTCAGATGACGGCGCACAAGAATTCGTGCGTTTTCGGGCAGAGCACCACCTGCATATTTTGACACAGTCAGGATCGCATCCTGAAGAGTCTTCAAGACGTCGCCCTTAAGAGTAGAGATACGGGCGGCGAGCGCGCTTCGAGATTGTTGCTGTGAGTTGTCAGGCGCTTCATTGTTGGCCTCACCCTGCAAGAGCTGCTTCTCTGATCCATTCTGCTGTGCGGCAGATGGGTTGTTTGCCTGTTCGTACTGCTCGAGAGTGGTCTTCAGGGCGCTGATTACACGAGCGATGTGACCGTTCGCCCACCGGAGCCATTGCAGACAGTACTTCAAACTGCGAAGACTCTCCTCACTCATGGCGACGCTCAACCCCGACGTCGACATGATCAGCCGAGACTGCCAAGCGCCACTGGACCGCGAGGTTGGTCGCGATGAGCTTTGAGTATCAGCTGTTTCCGTGTAGGCAGGGGATCGCAGCTCATCATAAGCCGGGAGGGTATCAATGGTACTTGTTGTTGACATGCGACGAGAGCTCGCCCTGGTAGGGGGCGAGAAGGCCTCTTGTTGTGTTCCAGCGTCGGCTGGAAGCTGCTGAAGGCCAGCGATCTGCTTCATGCCTTCGCCCTCAAGGCGTTTGTTGCTGACTGGTTCACCCTCGTTGTCCACCTTTCGTCGCTTCTTGCTGTTACCGGCCTCCAGATCTGATGCCGAGCTATTCTGCCTCCGACCGGCACCCAAAAACCATCGTACACCTCCCTCGACACCTGTCACTCTACCAACAGAGCCGACAGTGTTGGCGATAGGCGTCAGGTAGCCTTCGACGTATTCAGCTCCTGATCGGAAACGTGGAGAAAAGTTCTTGGCGCCTCCGTACGCCGAGGTGGCGCCCTCAATGGTGCTCGCCAACAGGGGATGTGTCGTTGTAAGAAGGGATAATAACGGTTCCGGCTGTGGGGACTGCGGTTGAGTTCGATTCGACGACTGGAAACCGTGAGAGGTCGGCGGGCTCACAGGAAGCGACGTGTTTCTGTGAGGGGTGATGATATGAAGTCTATGACAATTATCAGTCGATCAAGATCCACGCATCGCGCATCGCATGCATGAGGAACACAAACCCGCTCTCAAATCGCCGAGAGCCTCGGCGGCTAATCGCACGTCAGGGTCATCGAGACTGACGCTGCTTGACCTCGCATCAAGGAGCCGATCAGGGGATGGAGCGCTGACGACGCTGTTACTGCTCGCATCGAGATCCATTCGAGTCGGGCTATCCATAGTTTGAGGCCCCAGCGGGGCCAGGGGATGGTATGAGTGAATGGGATTCAACGGAGGCCAATGGTTCTTGGGAGGGTCGAGGGCCATTTCGCTAGTCAGCGAACTAAGCGACGGCAGCTTGATATCGTTGTCGGCCTCGAGATGTGACAGTGGTGGTAGCTCAGTGTTGGGAACATCGGGGAGCTTTATCGCATGAGCGGAATTGGAATAAGCTGGAGGGGAAAATCCCATGAGAGAAGGCGGCGGTCGAGCAGGCGGTGGCCCGAGGAGGGCTTCGCGAGAGGAGGAGGTCTCGCGATCGCTCGTTGGGGCAAGCATGTGATTGCGCTCCATGGCGGCGCTGGGCGTCGGTGATAAGACGGCTACGTCAATCGGACATCGGGACTGGATACGAATAACAGAGCGGCCACGGGCCGTATACGCAAGCGTGAGGTCGTCGAAACGAAGGAGATAAAAAGATTCGGCGATTCGGTTCTCTTATGGTGGAGAGGGAAAGAAGCGGAGGAGAAAATGGTTGGGGGAAAAGGAATATGGGAAGGGCGCCTCGTGTGGTGGATGAGGTGACGGCAACAGGAAGGGGAAGGAGCGATCGTGGGGGAGAGAGACAGAGAGAGAAGCAGAAAACGTCAGGCGCCCACGGGTCGCTCCAGCTGCAGGGACCGGCTGAGAACAGGCGCGCGAGACGGCGGCGCGAACCCACTAAAAACCGGGCCGGGCTTGAAGGCTTCAGAGGCTTTGCTGCGTGAAGTGGGATGGGATGGGATGCCCGTGACTTTTCGCAGTGGGTTTTGCTTGCAAGTTCAGTGGGGAAGAAGCCTCGCTAGAACCTGGAAGCCTGTGAGACGGTCAATAAAGGATGGACGGGAACCTGTGTCGGTCTCAGTCAGCAGGTACCGCAGGGGTAGACGACCAGGTTATCGGGGCGACAACACTCGCTCCGCAGACGATGTTTGAGGCAGGATGATCTCTCAGGAAGCAGGGCAAGGGCAGTGGGAATATTAACGTTCCTGACCATCACAAGATTTAACTCGCATTCTTCTCTCCTGGCGCGAAATACTGGGGCTGTACCTGAAGAGGAGGACCTGGGCGGGTCTCCCACCTCGAGCACGTGTCAAAGCCCGGGGCAATGATGATGATGGCGGCGTTGGAGCGGGAAATCATTTGCGGTTTGGATCACATGCAAAGATTAAATCTGCGTCGCAGTACGTGCCAGCCGGGTAAACGTTGGTAGGCCGCCCACCCGAGTCATGCTAGAGTCGCTAACAGGGTCAACTTGCCGAATCTTGTCTCCTTGGACGCCGTTGCAACTCAACTTGCTGATGTACGCAACACTCGTTATCCCGCGGAGGATCATATCCTCGTTCAATCAATGCGCTAGAGTTCATTAGGTATCCTGCCACCAATCCTGTCGCAATGCCAGTCGAGCAACTCTGCTTGCTCATGGCTTGCTCATCTCGGGCTGAGCTCTGTCCGTCTTGACGCTGTCACCATCCACGTCCAATCCCCTCGAGAATCACACAAACCAGTCGGCATTCGGCCCGCTTGGCAAGTCGCGACCTTGTGCCTGGTGCCCCCTCAGCCAAGATACATGTACCCGGGCTGCCGGTCTTTTCTCTTGGGGGTGGAGGGCTCACATCGTCAAAGTCCGACTACACCACACCAAACACATGTGAGGCATCTGACATGTGCCAACGGTGGCAACTTACAGGTCGTGGCCGCAACACACCTCGCTGTCGCAATAGGAAATTTCGTGACATGGCAATTAATCAACGTGCAAACTCTGGTTCCCTCCAGCCGAGGCCGAAGCTCTACACCATCACGGACTTCAGTTCTGGACAGCTGTTGGAGTAAGCTTCTTGTTTAGGTTTAGTGGGGTCGAAGCTGATGCCGAGGAGATGGTATCGCCATCCATTGTTTGGCGAGCAGAGTGCCCGATACGGAGTGCAACATGCGAGATGTCGGCTGGCCCCGGTCGATGCCATGGGGGCATCTTTCACGATACAATGTGCTCATTCCAGCGGTCGACGCTCGCTCACCGAGAGATCCATTCCCCAACAAAAGGATTCCAATGGCGAGCTAAAGGTCGTGTGCCTTTACCACATGAACGGGCGCCACCCAGAGGCTAGGGGGTTGATGAAAGTTTGCAGCCCATGTCGACACTTCGGATCGCATCCCGGTATCGTGTTCGAGGTCAGCTATAAGCTGGCTTGATAATGCCCTCTCTGGATGCCAATCGGCAGATGTCCAGATGATCCATGAAGCTCAACAACTCCCATCACATGATAAATTGTGTTCTGTTGAACTGAAAATGTCCGGTTCCTCTGACACCGCCCAAGCAACGAGAAAAGTAAATACTCGGGCAGTTCTTATGGAACCACAATGTCTCCTTCTCCGCACCACGAAATCGCAGCTTCATCAACGGCTCCACGGCTGGTATGACAGAATGCCACCCGGTTGCGGGCTAGATGATGGTCTGCACTGTCTAGAGGGTGCGTTATAGAGAAGAAAGAAAAGAAAAGGTCTGGTAGCTCTGCAAGTTTTTTTTTCTACAGTCCCGCAAGCAGCTTCATCACGTGACTGTATGGATCAAGCTACCCCACCACATCCGACATTTTACCGACCTCATCCACGCCAACACCCTGTCCGTCAACGCTCGGCCAGGCTGCTCCCAAAAGATGCCAGCGAACCTCTGGCTTGAAACTGACCAATACCATATTGCGCTGCGGACAATCATGACTGCCTGCGCTCTTGTATAACCCCCTAATTCTTCTATTCCATTCTCTCTTTTCTCGTGCTTCGCCCTCTGTATCGTCGTCCCAAGTTCTAGATCCTCCCGCTCGAGCTGTTCATCCTCGCGCTTCTCCTGTCGCATCCCCAATTGACGACGATATAACGACCTCCTTTCTACCCCTCCGACCTGCGACCTCGAGTTGACTTGTTTCTCCTCCACCATAACGACCTCTACTGCTCCTCCTCCATAAGCCCTTCATCATGGCGTCCGCATTATTCTTCCTCGATCTCAAGGGCAAGGTGCGTCCAGCTTATCCCCTGCCGCCGCCGTAACCATCGCCGACGAGACGCTGATCTGGCCTTGCGCAGACCCTTCTCGCCCGCAACTACAGAGGTGACATCCCCATGTCGGCCGTCGAAAAGTTCCCCGTCCTCCTATCAGAAGCCGAGGAGGACTCGTCCGCCGTCCCGCCATGCTTCTCCCACGAGGGCATCAACGTGCGTCATCCCCTGAAGCTACAGCTGTAGCTTCGCTGACCAGCTCCCCAATGCAGTACCTCTACATCCGCCACAACAACCTCTACCTCCTCGCCCTCACAAAACGAAACACGAACGCCGCCGAGATCCTCCTATTCCTCCACAAGGTTGTCGAGGTCTTTACCGAGTACTTCAAGGCTCTAGAAGAAGAGTCGATCCGCGACAACTTTGTCATCATCTACGAGCTCCTCGACGAGATGATGGACTTTGGCTACCCCCAGACCACAGAGTCCAAGATCCTCCAAGAGTACATCACCCAAGAGTCCCACAAGCTCGAGATCCAGGCCCGCCCGCCCATCGCCGTCACAAACGCCGTGTCATGGCGTTCCGAGGGCATCCGCTACCGCAAGAACGAGGTCTTCCTCGACGTTGTCGAGTCCCTCAACCTTCTCGTTTCCGCAAACGGCAACGTGCTCCGTTCCGAGATTCTTGGCGCCATCAAGATGAAGTGCTACCTGAGTGGTATGCCCGAGCTACGTCTGGGCCTCAACGACAAGGTCATGTTTGAAACAACGGGTCGGGCCACCCGCGGCAAGGCTATCGAGATGGAGGACGTCAAGTTCCACCAGTGTGTGCGTCTGTCACGTTTCGAGAATGACCGAACCATCTCCTTCATCCCTCCAGACGGCGAATTCGAGCTCATGTCCTACCGCCTCAACACGCAGGTTAAGCCCCTGATCTGGGTGGAGTGTGTGGTCGAGTCTCACTCGGGTTCCCGTATCGAGTACATGCTCAAGGCTCGCGCCCAGTTCAAGCGCCGCAGTACCGCCAACAACGTCGAGATTGTCGTCCCCGTCCCTGACGACGCCGATAGCCCCCGTTTCCGCACCAACATTGGATCCGTTCACTATGCGCCCGAGCAGAGCGCCATTGTCTGGAAGATCAAGCAGTTCGGTGGTGGCAAGGAGTTCCTCATGCGCGCTGAGCTGGGCCTGCCAAGCGTGAGGGGTGATGACGAGCAGGGAGGTGGCATGATGGGTGGTTTCGGTGGAAGCATGGGTGGCGTTGGAGTCGGCAAGGGTGCAAAGCGACCTATCCAGGTCAAGTTTGAGATTCCTTACTTCACCACCAGTGGAATCCAAGTGCGGTATCTCAAGATTACCGAGCCCAAGGTACGTAACGTAACACTCGTATATATGCATGGATCATACTAACTGTTGCAGTTGCAATACCCCTCTCTCCCATGGGTGCGATACATCACCCAATCTGGAGATATTGCCGTGCGACTTCCCGATGCCGTCTGATTTCAGTCTTGAACGGCAGAGACAAACCATTTATTTACACATAAACAACCTATCCATCCAACCGAGCCGTGCCTCTCAAGCATGCCCATCTCAACGTCACCGACATGTTTATGCGATTGCTCAAGGCCTGCATCGAAAGCGCAAGGACCCTTTGTCCAAGGTGACCAAAGGTGCATCGAGATGAAGGAGATGGACAACTGAAGGGAGCTAGCTGCAAGAGCTGAGTAGGAAAGGGGACGGGTCCATTTTATACCGAAAACTCAGCGAGAGGAATGAATAATAGAAACCACAAGATCGATCTTCACACCGTCGTCAATCTGATGCCAATGATGGCCGAAATAACCACGTAACGTATTCAAAGTTCAAGGATGGATCAGCGAGAGGCAGGGGTAACTTTGTTGCCAGACCCGGAGACTGGGCAAGAAATCCACGGTGCCAGAGTGCATGGATGGATTGAGTCTCAGTGCGATCTACTTGACTCACGGACAAGAACGGAATTCCACTCAACCCATCTGAGGTGTTCTGTTGTGCACCCCGGATTGTCTGGATCCATGAAGACCTTGATGAGAAAGGCACAGGGGTCGTCCTGGGCAGTGCCTGGATCTATCAAGACCAGGTCATCAGTGGTCAAGGAAACAAGGTAAAAATGGCGGGCAGATACTCACAGCCCTTTGGTGCGTCGTTTCCACCCTTCCACTCGTTTCGCCGCCATCCATTCCGTCCTAGGAACAGTTGGTTCGTGGGCTCGTTGTCGTCGTGATTCTGCTCAGGGGTAAGCGCCATCAACCCCAGGATGATGGGCAACTCTCCACCCAGGCCCATCGAGTCTGGTGAATGCAGATGAGGTGAACGGTATGTCCTGGGCAAGAGACCAGGCACCCAGCTGGGCGACTTGCCAGCAACATAGCGGACCGGTGCGCCCCCTTCTCCCATGGGACTGTCAAGTGTGACCACTTGGGAGAGGCCGCGATAGTTTCGGGGGTGAAAGATGCGCAAAAGATCCCAGCTCTTTCGAGAAACGAGGGGGTCGTGATCGACGACCATGATGGGGAGTAGGGGGTTACAAGCAGCGACAGCAAACGTAGTATACTCGTTGGCGCAGACGTAGTAACCCGTAGCTGGGTCCGGAATAAAATTTCCCTCTTGGTCGAGGCGTAGGAGTTGTCCAGGCGGGAAGGTTCCATCTGTTGGTGATCGCCCATCTCGATACCAGTGATATCCCCAAGCCTCTGAGATGTCGCCGTCAGAGTAACGCATCACCTTGCTCGAAATCTCACCCGAGTACCCAGCTGGCGATCGTGGTGGAATGTAATGATGATAGTCGTCTAACTCTGGCTCTCCAATTATCAGTTTGTTGGCAACAAAGAGGAAGCTCACTTGAGGAGCTGCCTGGCTCCCAGAGTTTCCTCTTCCACGGCTCGAGCCGCTGTGCTTGGACCTATGCTGTGAGCTGTAAGCCTAGTTACCCTCCAAGATATAAGTGTCATGACCTACTGATTTGGACATGGTAAAAGTCGGAAATGCCTCTTGCGAATAGTTCAAGATAGTCGAGGTTGGGGTGTATCGTGCTCGCCCTCTTCCTCAGCCTCGTCAACCCCCGAGTAAACCACCATCTCTTTATGTCCTCTCGAGACCGGATCCGCTTCAACTCGGCGGCAGAGCCGCAAAATTCGCTGCCCAAGAAACGTCCGCGTGAGGCCGGCCAAACTTGGGCCGCTATGCTGTGTCCGCCGTGATCCTTGACAGCAGAGGGCATCCAGGACCGGCCAACTGCTCCACCTCCCCTTGACAATGGAATACAGCTTCAGAGGCAGCAAGAAACGGCCGAATGAGGTGCATCACTATGACGTTGCCCCACGTCGACCCGAGGGAAACTGTCAGCTCGACGCCATGTGTCCGGGTGCATTGTCTGCCAGACATCCAACAAGCATGGACCGATTCGGCAACTGTCGACAGCCCTGCCGTACCATTGGCGAGCAGGGCCCTGGTCTTCGTCTCAACTTGACCCCGAGGATTGGTGCCACGCCTGCTCCACGCTATCTCTCCGACTCTGGTGTGTGCGTGTGTCCCGCAGTCCAGCATGTGTACGTGATGGGGGAGACCAAGCCAGACCCCAGTTCATGCAGAGCGGCTGCGGGCCGGACCCTCTCACTTGTTCTTTTGTCGACACCGGTCTCCCTCTGTTGCTCGGCAAGTGTGGTCGGGGGGTTTCTCGAGTTGAAGAGGACACTAGAACCTGGTGTGTGGCTCCAGGTAATGCCATCCCTTGCTAGACCGGTTGAACGAGATGCAGATGCGCTTGCTCGCGGACCAATGGAGCCGACCTCCAGATCTTTGGCCGTCGATCCATTGTTGGCGCTAGCACTCTTGCTTCCCCAGTTGATGGCACCATGGTGTCTTGCTGCTAGCTAGGTTCTGCGGTCATGGTGGCGGTTTCAGTTCAAGATGGGAGCTGAGTCGCGTTTGAGGCCAGAAGACTCCCATGTCCAAAAGACATGCATGGGCATGGTAGATCTTCCCTGGGGTTGAAGCACAACAGGGTCCTGAGGAGTCTGACCAGAATCTCTTGGTGAGGGACTTTCAGCGGGTAACCCTTTTGCCGAAAAAGTGACCAAAGCCCAAGCCCAAGGCTCTGAGCGTGCGTCGAAGCGCGGAAATCTAGCAATGACATCCCGAAGGCAGCATCCCGAGCCGACCTCGGGATAGTCCGTGTCGAAGCCAGCCGTGAATCCCTCGTATCCCAGTTGCAGCTGGCTTCTCAGAGGGGGGCACAGCCATGACGACTGTTGGCAGCATCCACACCATCGACCAGAATCTCGGACACTTTGAGGCACCCAACGGAAGAGTTTGCAGCGGTTAGATAGATGATCAGTTGATTCCAAGACTAAGTAGCGGCAAATCATCTTGAACTGGCAACGTTAGCGAGGCTGCATTTATCCTATAAGCCATTGGTAACGGCAGCACACTCGTGCTCGCCGTGACAGCCAATGCCGACCATGCTGATATGCAAGACGTGGTTGCCTGAGATGATGAGCCGCGGGAAGCGATGAATTAAGGTCTGTCAGGTGTTGCTAGCTATCTCGGGCAGAAATAGATCCACCCAATGCTTTGTAAAAGAGACCTTGCTCGTGTCGGGAGACTATCCGCGTACTGTTGACAGCTCTGTCAAGCACTAGTACTAGCCGTCGGGTTCCAATGCAGCCTATGTTATTTCAAAAGAAGGGACTTTGGTACACAGTCGATATCTTTTATCTTACTGCATGAATTGCAACTTGTTCCTGTTTCGAACGACGACGTAAAGATCATGGCCCGCTGTCAGTCGCGGTCAATTGCTGTGGTTAGAGTCGTGAGGCTGAAGTGTAAAGACACAGGAAATTTTGGGGCAAAAGGTCATTTAAATAGGAGAAAAATGCAGTCGCGTCGATTGTAATTTGATTTAGTGCTTGTTGCCTCGTCGCGTTGGGCGGATGGTTCGCATTTGGTATTTGATGCCTTCTGCGCCTCTTGCATGGGTTGCGATCCCATAGAACCGGAGGCTCAATCACAATCTCGGGATGCTCCAATTGCCCGTCGATCGACGGTGTTCCGTTTTAAAAGGTTCAAGTCGAGGAATAAGACGACCTATGGTCTTGGTCAACTCAGGTTCATCCTCAACCCGACCGTTTTGCCCGCTTCGCTGGTCCAGATTCATCGTCAACTGTCATCTCAACGTCAACTGAAGATGTCGACACGATCGCTTCTTGGAGCAACTTCTTCTCTCCCAGTCTGACCTCGATAGCCATGCGGGCCCTCTGGCTGAGGTCCTGTCCCTGGAGCAGAATTTGGTCCTCCGAGGTACTTGTTGGGTATTTCGACGCAAGAGCTTGCAGTGTCTTGGCTAGCACAGCATGATGGATTTCGTCCCGTTTTCGCTTGTCGGGAATAGCTTCAGGTTGAGCCTTCTTCACCCCCTTGAGGAACGTCTTGAGCTGCTGCTGGAGGTCTTCGGGCATGCTTTCGAACCGGGCAGGGCCTGAAAACGTGCCATCCGAGTTCACCTCCCCAGTTTCACGCTCCAGCACAAATGTGTCTTCAAACTCCTCCTCCTCTTCGAGATCGTGACGCTGGCCCAGGTCAGCAAGTTGACGTTGGTTTCATTTTCAAGACATACCAGTTTTTCCAGTACTTGGCCGGAAATGCCAAAGTTGAGCCTCATCACTGACTCCACGACGTCCCAAGGAATCTCAACAACGTCATAACGAGAATGTCTCTCAGTGACGTAGCCGTATCGCCTGAGCAGCTCCGAATTGGGATGCGGCCCGTAGTAATTGAGGATCTCCTCACCAGCCTTGATTGGCCTCAAACTGGTCACCGTAAGGCTCTCTTCTTCGTGGTTCACATGCGCCTATATCCAAGTCAGCTGTGTCACTCTCACTCACTCACACCGACACATACGTTGAATTCCGCATCGGCATTCAAGATGTCGGCCATTGGGACCATGCCCATCATGGATTTGCCGTCTCGGTCCTCCACCCAGCCATCCGCCTCTTCCTCTTCTTCATCCTCATCGTTCTCAAGATCAAAAGCGTACGCCATGATGGTGCTGCCCATCCGGTGCGCAATCTCGACAAGATCATCGTCACTTCGGTTCTCGCCGCCAAATACGCTCGAGTTGTTTCGAATGATGGGGAGAAGAGTCTTGCGGAACATGATCTCCGCGTCCGCCTTGCCGATTTTGTGACGCATGTGACTGGCCTGTAGCTGGTCTAGTTCGTTCTCGGACCAGAACATGGGCGTATCAAACGAAGAGGGGAGCACGTCAAAGTAGGGCTTCCACTGTGAGTTTTCACCCTGCAGGTACTCGTACATCATGACGAGGATCAAAGAGCTCCATGAGTCCAATCGCGGCGCCTCATCATCGTCATCAATGGGCTTGTCGAGATCAAAGACGTCGGGAAGCTTCTTGGGCAGCTCTGAGGTTTCAACATTGATGATGCCCTTTCTCGGGATGGTGAAGAGTGTCGTCTCAGCAGGAATATCCTGTAGGGCAACTAGAAAAGTCAGCATCGCTGTATGAACCAGGGCATATCGACGTACTTATACCACGGCCCGCATTGCGGTCTCGAAGGTCAACAATCTTGATAGCGTCGGAGAATGAGGCCCCTGGGAGTGACTTGAACCAGAGAAGAAACTTCTCACTGCCTGTATTGAAAGATTCAGAATCCATTGTGCCTTGATTTTGCAGCGAGACACAAGAAATTTGTCGGTGTGAGGTTGGAAGAGACTATTGCAGGTGATGGTCAAGTCTGAGGACAGTGTAAATAAAACTTTTTCATTAGCGTGTGCTCGATCTGCACTGTGCATTCTAGGGTAGAACAACACCTACAAACCAGACAAAATCGATCCAGGTTGTATATGAATAACTTCTTTGTTACACTTCTCTAACCTTAATGAACTCAAACATAATTCATTACTCTTAATATGCTCGCCATTAAAGACTTTTCAGAGTCACAGCTATTGATACAAGTCTCGCAACACCACCACGTCCAACACCAATGCAAAACATGATGACGCTCTTCCATATGCCAGTTTGTTCTGTCCATGATCCAACTGAAAAAAAAAAAAAAAAAAAAAAAATACAAACCTTCATTACTGATTACTCGGCTTGTCCCTTCTTGATCTCTCTCTTCTTGGGCTTAAGCCACTCCTCCATGCCCTCGGGCCAGTACACTCTGTTCTTGGGCCCTCCCATACCAAGGTCCTCGGGGCTCACAATCTTCTCGGGCACCTCTATCTCATCTTCTACCTCACCGTTGACGCCATTAGACTTCTTCTTCCCCTTTTTGAGCTTCTTCTTGATGGCCTTTCGTGATTCATCTTCGCGCTCGTAGGGAACAACGTTATTGAAGGTATCCCATCCTGGCAGCTTAAAGGTGCGCATCAGCTCGAAGACGGCTTGCTCCTTGTCCTTAGCTTCAATCATGAGGTCCATGTCGTGGGCGCAGGGCGGCAGTGTCTTGACTCGTGCAGAATGTTTACGACGCTCTCGTGGAGTGACAGCGCCAGCAGTCTGCTCGCTGTAGTGCATCTTTTGGGTGATACCCTTTCTTGTCCATGTCTTTTTGATGCGGTCATAAAGACCTATGATGTCTTGGGTGCCTTCTCGCATGCTTGAGTCGAAGATGATGTTGTGGTGGTGGTAATCCAGTACCAATGGAATATTGAGCTCCTCGCATATAGGCAGTAGATCGTGGACGCTCCACGCAACGTCGTCATTCTCCAATACCAGTCGCCGTTTGACGCCATCCGATAGTTTGGCGTAGTTCTCACGGAACCGGTTTAAAGTTGCTTCCTTGTCGCCATAAGTACCTCCCATGTGTAGGATCATGACTGCGTCGCGGTCCATTTGTTCAGGGAGCTGGAGCAAACTGAGCATCTCATCGTGGTACTCGAGGTCGCGAATGGCAGCGGCAACAACTTCCTTCCGTGGGCTTCCAATCTGGGTAAACTGGCCAGGATGTGTCGTAAGGCGATGTCCTAGTTCTGCTGCAACTTGCCCAGCCTCGGCTAGGACATCAGCTGCAAAGGGCGCCAGCTTGTACCCATATTCCTCGTGGCTTGCAAAGGGGAACATTTCGCTGCTGAGCCTCATGAACTTGATACCGTACTTGTGGTTCCACCGAATCATCTTGACAATATCTCTGGCGTTGGCCAATCCCAGCTCTTGCACATACTTTAGCCCTCGCTCGGGGTCCGCTGGTTTACTCTTGTCGGGTCGATTCTTAGTAGGGTGCTCAGGCTCTGAAGGATGTTGGAGGGGATGTCGATGGTCGAGGATGGATGCGATCCGACAGGTTCTCGACGAGAAGATGGGAGGGCTTGCATTGCGCAGATATGTGTTTAAGCAGGCCTATGCGAGTCAGTCATCGTCGTGTCTCTCACTCAGCTGGAGTGAGCGGCAAGATCTGCCTCATGGGGATGCGCTCACATAACCAAGTCGCCCCGACCACGGCAGGGGAAGTCTGTCGCTGTTGACGGGGGGAGGTCTGTTTGCGCCTCTCTCAAAACCCTCATCGTCGGCCTTGGCGTCAACAATATCACCTGCCGCCAGCTCGGCCTGATAATCGTCCATTGGGGCCCTTTTAACGCTCTCCGCATTTCGTCCGCAGGTGGAAGGGATGGTATCATTGGGTGGTGGTGTGCGCATCTTGGGTCGAATATTTCGGTCCATGACCGACTCTACTTTGACATGAAGATCTGAGGATTCAACCGCCTGTCGTTGTCTCCTCACGGCGTTCTGTAGTTTGTGTTCCATCTCGCTCAACTCGCGCATGGCTTCCTCGACGCCCTCTCCTGTATCCCATACTGCCTTGTGCTTGCGTGTGTCGGGGATTTCACACTTGATTTCCTTGTTGTTCTTGTCAATATCCATCTTGTCGGATGCGAGATGATCAGCCGTAGTAGCAGCGGCATCCCTCAGCCTTTGGCTACTTCGTCTAGGGGCATCAGGTGGTTGCGGCGCTGGAGGAGGAGGATGAGGGCCGTCTCTCTTTCGTTTCGGCGTCATCTTGGCGAGCCCTCTGCTGTGTCGGTGCTTTGGTATAGGGGCAAAGATGCTCGCAGCAGCAGAGGCGAAGAGGCGTGGTCGCATACAGTAGCGTAGTCTCAATGTGAAGGTGACATGCAGGGGCAATGTCTGAGATGGATGCAATGACTCGAGGGCCTCAAGTGGTTGTGGAAGGTAGAGGCGACGGTGAATGATGAAGGGGTAGTGAAGAGCGCAGTTGCCCTGTACCTTGTTATGCGTGCATGTCTCTCTTGTATCTCTCACGACCTTGAGCTATGAGGTTGTAGTCGGAGGAACTGGCCCGAAGAGCCAATGACGCACGTCGCGTCATGCATGGCTTTTGGGGCGACGATGTAATGGGAGGGCATAGGGCTATCCGACGAGAGCCCCAAGGATGCGATTGGGGGGTCTTTTTTGGTGCAGTGCGGTAGGGGAATTTCCGGGGCAATGAGCCCGCTGCAGGGCCGGCCGGGGGCCAGCTACAGTAGGTGTCAATTAGCAGTGGATGGGTTTTGGGTTGCCTCCCGGAGCTCCAGTCCCCGGCGCCTGCGCTGTGCTATGATGTGCTGTTAAGCGCGGGCGAAATCGATCGTTGACCGATTTTCTCGATCGAGGCTCCTTTGATGGCGATGAAGTCATCGCGACTTTTGGTGTGAGGTCACGGATCGCCGATCGCGGGCTGGCCAAGGGTACGTACCCCGAGGACGTTTGCTCCGCTCTGACGCCTTTTGCCAGGTCCAAGCGGCAAAGATCCTCGCCTCGCCGTGAAGAAACGAAGAGGAAACAAACGTCTGAAGATCTGGGAAGCAGCTTGGCAAAGCATTCAGAGAGCTGAGGTGAGCCAATCGCAAGCTCAGGGGGCGTTCCGTCGTGTTGGAAGAAATGCTGCACCACTTACGCCCGAGCTAGGTGTGAGACATGTCGTTGACATTTTGCGTCGAGATGAGCTCATAACTCCCCCAATTGAGCAGCTAGCAAGCTGTCCAAGCTCGCGGCTGGCTGGTGTGCTAATCAGCTTCCTCGTGTACCTGGTCTACAGGCCTCATGCTTGTCTCCATGTTTGGTTAAAGAGGTCTCAGTCAGCACCCGGAGAAGCATCCAACGTCAACCAGTGCTTCGGATGTTGCCCTAGCACACGACTTGCACGAAAGCCGCGTCCCGTTTGTCGTCCCGTCTGTGCCATCATTGGCCGCCACCGTGTGGTTATGTTGTGAGAAGCTGCGAGCCATTGACCGATGCATCATCCTGGCTCCTGAAACAGAAATATGATTAGTGATTAGTGATCTGAGAGGATGGCCGCATCCCTCGTGACCAAGATGTTTGGGTGATCTCCTAACGCCAGTCATCTTTGTTCATCTTGCCGTCGATCAAAAGAATGGCGGCACTGTCAAAGTTCGCTCGCGCCGCGGACCTCCCTTGTAATAGGCCGTCCTACATACAGGGCAGTCGTGCCGCTCGATCAAGAACCATGATGAGAGACATTTGGAATGGAATGAGTGACCACAGGTGTTTAATGTCAAGATGTCATCGTCTTCCATATCCAAGTTGGTGTTAGACTGCTCGGCCGTGCCCTCTCCCTCGCTCCGTGGCTGGGTCCTAGAAGCCACCGTTGAAGCTTGATCAAGAGTCCGGGGCGGATCATCGCCAACGGTATGTGCGGGTTCCGGCATCAAGGGACCGACCAAGGGACCGATGCAAATAGGGCTGCATGATATCAGCCATGATCCGTGGACAAGTGGAGGGCTCGCCGCCGAGGAGCCCCGGCCGAGCCGCAGGGAAGCGGGTCAGCCGGGCCCTCGGCCCCGGGGATGCACTCACCATTCGCCGAGCTCGGACGCCGAAGCTACGGCTTCAATATCGGCATCTTCAGACGGAGTAGATCGCTGAGCGGCCGATGAGCAGGTTGTCACGGTGCTAAGCTTCCGGCGTGCGCGATCCAGCTGATCGGGTTGCGGATTGTAAATCTTTTCCTTTTCATTGCGCGATCCCAGCTTGACGCATGTTCTGGTAGGTTGGGCGGATGCTCAGTCGAGGTACACAAGACAGGGATGCGATTGATACGTACATAGGAGCTATGATAAGAACGAATAAGAAAAGAACGAGAAGAATTATGCCGACGGGCTCCATTTCGTCGCTCGGTAATGAATTCGGCTTCGGTATCAGTATCAGTGACTCGGGGGTGGTGCGATGATTCGAGGTGTCGTCACCCCGCTGCGTGGGGTTAAGAGATAGACAGCGCCGGCAGTCAACGCCGTCTGGCAAGAGTCGACCCGAGATAAATTGAGAAAAGTCAACAATTCACGCGTTTACACGATGCGTTGTTATCGCAACAGAGATGGTGGCAGTGGTCAGTTATAACAGCCGTGGCACCGGTCGCGCGGAGGCAATGATGGACAACGGGACGGCGTGTCCAGGCCTCGAACGAGGATGAATTGAACCACTAGACCCTTGGTGCAGTGACGGTGGCTTGCATGCCCAGGCGACACACACGACCACCTAGCGAGGGCCGAGAACGCTATGCTCAGGTGCTTTGCCTGACCTTGGCTGCGCGGTGTCTGGTTCTGGCAAGGGAATTTCTTGGGTGGCATCACGCAACATGGGGCTGTGTCGGTGACTGACCAAACGAGAACTCAAGGTGAAGCAAGATCAAGCTTTAGCGGGGATGACGAGCGAGCAGCGATACGTTCTTGGCGGGACTTGGCGAGGACCATCTTGGTCGACGACCCGACAAGTGTTGACTGACATTGGTCAACGACTCGACACATGTTGACTGTCACTGAGGGCGGGCGCTGAGAGTTTGCTTGGTGAGGGGAGGGGACTGCGCTTGTCCAGACAAAGTCATGGCAGATGACAGCCGCTAGGAGACGGACTGATGCAACCTTATCGACAAAGACCCTGACTGTCCTGATTGTGATGGGATGCTTTCTCATGTTGTTTGATGATGGAGTTGTAGCAGTGCCGTACGGATATCATGACGGTTACTATTGCCGGTTAGGTCCTCTACCTGTAACGGCTGCACGTCACGGCATGCATAACTGCACAGAGTCCCATGGCCAAATCACCTCACATCACCGAATATCCATGTGAAGTGAATAAAGAGAAACTCGACTTATCTCGTCAGTTGCACAAAAAGCATCCCTCCAACCGATACAGATGGGCAGGGGGTCTAAACCAATAATGGGAGGTGTGTTGCTTGGTGTGATGCATGTGTCATAGAATAAGAACACGATGCTACTAAATTTGCGGGGATATCTGATAGTGCTCTAGCAATGGAGCCAATATTTGGTTCGAGTCTTGGCGTGATAAGAAGAGATGGCCGCATCCATCGTGAAGCCGGGAACATAGGTTTCGCCACTACACAGTGCAGAGATGTTTTCAATTTCTCACGAAAACAGAGCTAAGTACAGTGCCCAGCAATGCCAAGCTTTGCCTCAACACCATCACAATCCCAGCCCATGGATTTTGCATGCCCACGTGCCCGACCTGGCAGCGTCAGGTTGGAAGAGAGACAGGTTGGAAAATACCGCTCGGGGCGGAGGACTCCGGCGGCCCCACAGGGAGCTGGAAGCGGTCACAGGGGGATTAGCCCGGGGGTCCATCTCCACTGGCTCCTCTCTCCCCACGCCGAAAGCAATAAGCTCAAAATGAAGAGCGTCCAGGTCGCGTAACCCGGGGTTAGGTGATGTGCGGTGCATGACCATCATAACCAATGCATTTGCCGTACCGAGAAGCGTCCAAGCGGCGGCATGACGTCGGGCTAAAGTGTTTATCTCCATCAAAGAAAGGCCCGAGGCAGGTTTAGAGGCATTAGCTCCCTAAACTCAATTGAGACGCATCTCGGTGTCAATTCCTTCTGGAAGACCACGGCGAAGCGTCACGGCCTGACTTCATCTCTGTAGCATACCGGTCTGGCTGTCAATTCCTCTGTCTTCTCGCATATGTAGGAATATGTCGGCTTTATGCCTTCCGCTCCGCCCTCTTCCCCCCTTCCTCCGCTCTTGATGGTGACTACTGCGATTCCGCTCCACACTGAAAAATTCTCCTCCATATAGATTCCTCTCCTGGCAAACATGCACGGCTAGTGTAACATCTTCCTCCACTCCGCCCGCACCTTTCAATGTTGGTCGGTCTGGGCATCTTGGCGTCTGTAAGATTTGCATCATGGCTCCTTCCTTCTTTGCTTGCTCGTGAGTCGGATTGTCGCCTGTTATTGGTTTCTTCAGCTCCCGAGTTCCACCGGCGTCATTTGCCGCTGTTGACCGGCCGAGATAGAGAGAGATCCATGGCTTCGAGGCTGACTATAAAGGCGATCCTCTGCCTTCCGCTGCCTTGTGTCGGGACTCTTTTCTCTCTCAACCACTCTCGATCGCACTTGGATCTCTCATCATGAGCCAGAAACTGATCGAAGAGGCCGCCCACGTCTCGGGCCAGGCCAACACGCCCATGACAGCTCCCGCCCACTCTCTCACCTTTGAACAAGTTGCAGAGCAGCTCGATGCGAATATCGAAGACGGATTGACCTCTGATGAGGCCAAGAAGCGTCTCGAAGAGTACGGACGAAATGAGTTCGGTGCCGAAAAGGGTGTCCAACCCCTCAAGATCTTTATCGGGCAGATTGCCAATGCCTTGACTCTAGTGAGCTGCCCCATTATCCTGCATCCCCCCAGTGCTGGGACACATTCTCGTGTCCGGGCTGGCTGGGATAGCTTTTGAGAAAACGGTAGAGTCGCTCATTTGCCGTTTGGGGGCTAGGTTCTCATCCTCGCTATGGCTGCCTCGTTTGGCATCCAGTCATGGATCGAGGGTGGCGTCGTCGCTGCTGTCATCATCCTCAACATCGTCGTAGGTTTCCTCCAGGAGTACCAGGCCGCCAAGACCATGGACTCTCTGCGCTCTCTTAGCTCTCCTACTGCTCATGCTGTCCGAAACGGCAACAATGAGGTTGTTGTGACGGCCGAGATTGTGCCTGGAGACATGGTTGAGCTCAAGACTGGTGATACTATTCCTGCCGATATTCGTCTTGTCGAGGCCATCAACTTTGAAACCAACGAAGCTCTTCTCACAGGCGAGTCCTTGCCTGTTCGCAAGGAGATCAACACAACCTTTGCTGAAGACACTGGCCCTGGTGATCGTCTCAACGTCGCCTACAGCTCGTCGACTGTCACCAAGGGGCGTGCCCGTGGTGTTGTCTTTGCAACTGGCATGTACACTGAGATTGGTCAAATCGCTGCTGCCCTCCGTGGCAAGACTTCCAAGCGTCGTCAGCCCAAGCGTGATGCTGACGGCAACACCAATATCGGTCGCTGGATGCAGGCCTGGACTCTTACCTTCTCTGATGCTGCTGGGCGCTTCCTGGGCGTCAACGTTGGTACTCCTCTTCAGCGTAAGCTTTCCAAGCTGGCCATTCTTCTGCTTGGAACAGCTATCGTTTGCGCCATCATTGTGCTGGCAGCCAACAAGTTCAACACCAAGAGGGAGGTCATCATCTACGCTGTGGCAACTGGTCTTTCTATGATCCCAGCCTCTCTCATTGTTGTGCTTACCATCACAATGGCCGCCGGAACGAAGCGTATGGTCCAGAGGAACGTTATTGTTCGTAACCTCAAGAGTCTTGAGGCCCTTGGTGCCGTGACCAGTATGTGTACGCTCCTTTATAAGCCATGGCTTGACTGACCTTTCTTTAGACATCTGCTCAGACAAGACTGGTACCCTGACTCAAGGCACCATGATCGTCAAGAAGGCTTGGATTCCCGGCCGCGGCACCTACTCTGTCGGAGCCACCAACGAGCCTTTCAACCCCACTCTGGGACAGCTTGGTCTCACTGAGGCCGAGCCCAAGGACATCAACTTCCAAAGCGAGGATTCGGAGGGAACGCCTATTGACCCTGAGGCTCTTGTTGCCCGGGACACTGGTCTCCAAGAGTACCTCAACGTTGCCTCGCTGGCCAATCTTGCAACGGTCCATCAGCTCGAAGGTCAATGGCACGCTCGAGGTGACCCCACTGAGTGTGCAATCCAAGTCTTTGCTACTCGTTTCAACTGGAACCGCGCTCGTCTGTCGACTGGAGAGAAGGCTCGCTGGCACGAAGTGGCCGAGTTCCCCTTTGACTCGGACGTGAAGAAGATGTCTGTCATCTTCAACGATAATGAATCCCAGAAGCAATGGGTCTTTACCAAGGGCGCTGTCGAGCGTGTCTTGACCTCGTGCCCTGTCTATGCTGTTGGCGACGAGATTAGGCCGCTCACTGATAGCATCAAGGACGATGTCATCAGCAACATGGAATCCCTGGCCCGACTTGGTCTTAGAGTCCTTGCTCTGGCTAGCCGAACTGATATCCGCCACGTCAACGAGAATGAGGCTGAGCTTGATCGCGCCCAGTTTGAGAGCGACCTCATCTTCCGCGGTCTCATTGGTCTCTATGATCCTCCTCGACCTGAATCTGCCCCTTCTGTTGCCAAGTGTCATGCAGCCGGTGTCAGCGTTCACATGCTTACCGGTGACCACCCCGCCACTGCTCGAGCTATTGCTCTGGAGGTTGGTATCCTGCCCAGCAGGATGTCTGAAATCCCTCAGGATGTGGCCAAGGCCATGGTTATGGCTGCTTCCGAATTCGACAAGCTGTCGGATGAGGAGATTGATCAGCTTCCTCTTCTGCCCCTTGTGGTTGCTCGTTGTGCCCCCAGACAAAGGTTCGCATGATTGAGGCTCTTCACCGTCGCAAGGCCTTTGTCGCCATGACCGGTGACGGTGTCAACGACTCGCCTAGTCTGAAGCGTTCTGACGTCGGTATTGCTATGGGACAAGCTGGATCTGATGTTGCCAAGGAAGCGTCTGATATCGTCTTGACTGATGATAACTTTGCTTCTATCCTCAACGCTGTTGAGGAAGGCCGTCGCATGTTTGATAATATCCAGAAGTTCATCCTCCATGTCCTGGCCGAGAACATTGCGCAGGCCTGCACCCTTCTGATCGGTCTGGCTTTCAAGGATAAGAACGGACTATCTGTGTTCCCTCTGGCTCCTGTTGAGATTCTTTGGATCATCATGATCACCTCGGGCATGCCTGATATGGGTCTCGGATTCGAGATTGCGGCCCCCGATATCATGCAGAGGCCTCCCCAGAACGTAAGTGTTTATCTGCCTGTCTCTTCAGAACCCAGCTCACAATTTTATCCAGTTGAAGCAAGGTGTTTTCACCCCTGAACTGCTGATCGACATGGTGGTGTACGGCCTCTGGATGTCGGCTCTTTGCCTGGCCTCGTTCGTCCTCGTCCTGTATGGATTTGGCAACGGCGCTGCCGACATTGGAGAGAACTGCAACAACGAGTACAGCGAGGGCTGCAGGGTCATCTTCCGAGCTCGCTCCACCACTTTCGCATGCCTCACCTGGTTTGCCCTCTTCCTTGCCTGGGAGATGGTCAACATGCGAAGGTCCTTCTTCCGGATGAAGCCCAAGAGCAAGAAGTACTTTACTCAGTGGATGCACGACGTCTGGCGCAACCCCTTCCTCTTCTGGGCCATTGTCGCCGGCTTCGTCACCATGTTCCCGCTCATCTATATCCCTGGTCTCAACACGGTTGTCTTCAAGCATGCCCCCATCTCTTGGGAATGGGGCATCGTCTTTATCGAGGCTGTCCTCTTCTTCCTGGGCATTGAGTCGTGGAAGTGGGCCAAGCGTATCTACTTCCGCCGCCAGGCTCGCAAGGCTACCGGTGGTGTCGAGGACATGGAGACGCGCGTCTTTGGCAAGTACTACAGCATGGCCAGCGGAAGCCAGGACGAAGAGACTGGAAACCGGGAGAAGGTTGCTGCTTGAAGAAGCTACTAGGAGCCTGATGGTGAGCAGGCGACTGGAAGAACTGACACGACCAAGGGGCTCTACCCTCAAAAGGTAGAGTGCCGCCGCGGTCTAGACATGAAGAGGGATAGATACTAGTGTTTGGACCTCAGGTAAGTTGTCTCATATAGGACTAGCCGTAGATAGCAAGAGGTCTTGTCTAGACTGTATGTAAGACGTATGTTGCAGATAGATAGACTTGCATCTTTTTATTACGTACCCTCCTTGCCTTGGTATGACATGTGAGTGTAAACTATTTTGATGTGCTGGTAGTCTTGTTACATTGGTGTGCATACTGGACTTGTTCATCAACGCATCACTTGGCCCTAGTGACAAAACCGTTGAAAACCGTCGATCAAGCGGGGACTCGTCCACATGGGCACTATTCCAATAATGTAATCCAAGGCATTCGACCTAGACCTTGCATAAGCCCGAGGAGATATGTCTTCTCACCGTCAGAGTCCGTCGACCAAGCTAAAGAAGGACTGGCATTGAGCCTCGGGCTTGTTCCTCCGCGTGGATAGAAAGCTTTGCCTTGCCTGACAGAAAAGCTTCTTCTGGCTGGAACCCTCTAGCGCGGCAAATGATTGTCAAGTGTAAACCTGTTACGGTCTAGCACAGACACCCCGAACCCCCTGTCCTTGACAGGATTGCCAATGCCCAGGCACCGGAATCCAAGGTTTGACATTCCGACGGCGTTTGCCGTTGAACAGACGCCGACTCGACTCAGCCTTGCTGGGTTTGTTTGCTGTCTCACTATCACGAGGAATTGTAGACCACTACTGTACCTATGGAGTGCATACAGTTGGTCGGTGGGTAACTCATCCCTGCCTGGAATGCGAGAAATACGCTCATACGCTTAGAAATCCCATGGAAAAGCAACACTGCCATGTTTTACCCGCGCGGATGTAACCCCCTCGAGGCTTAAGGTTTCGGCTCTTTTCTTGTAATGCTGGCTAGTCCCCAAACATCATATCATCAGTGCATATGGAGGGCCACTCTGCCTACCTATTCAGAGACCAACCTAGTAACTAAAGAAGAAAAGAACCCCAAGCCTCGCTGCGTCCAAAAGGGCCCAGGCTTGGCGGGTAGAATCCAACTCAACCGCCACTAAAATAGAAGCAGGGCGCTAGAGCGGTCTGAGCAAAGCTCGTGGTCCTCTTCCCCGAGCGTCCCGTTCGTTCTGCAGATTGGCGATCTCCGACCTGACTTCTTTGTCAAGTTGCTGTTGCATCGTCTTTTGCTGCAAACCAGTGGGGAACAGCGTAAAGATGGCTGTAGCTCTTGGGTGCATACTTAGTTAATATGGAACGTAGCAGCCGGAGACTTTTTAAACTCTACCATATTTCCCATCTTTGAATCTCGATAGTTCATCTCTGCCTTCAAAGATATCCATCCCGCATATCGTTCCCCCTCCCCCTCCTCCACTTTGTGCAGATCTCGCCCGCGCCGATCCATTTCAACGTTGAATCCGCCTCACGTCAGGGAAACTCTACAACGTCAAAATCAGTCTATTTCGTCCATCGCCTGCCGCCACTAGGTCTTGGCGAACCCTGGCCTCTCTCCTCCTCCAAAAACAAAAAAGATCCCTCGTGCCTCGGCTTAAACGGCTGTCAGAGGCCAAGGCTTCAACTCTTACAAACAGGGTCTCCCACAGATCCCTGCTCTCAAATTGCAACGAACCACAAGGGCCCAAGTGTTTTTGTCAGCCAACATCTCGAAACAACGGATATCCCCTTCTCTAACCCTCATTCAAACCTGTTCGTCCTTGATCTCGGATACCCATGGAACTAGCTGCACAGCTCGTCTGCTCTCTGCCAGCTTCCTCCTCCGGTTAAACCGCCCCGAATCTCCTGGAGGATCTCAACCCCTGGATAACCCCCCCTTGCCCTCACCTCCTTGTTGGCAGTCTTGTTTCCTTTATTATCCAAACCCTCAGCAAGACCCGAGCAAAAGGAGCTGAACAAATCTCGACCCCTGTGTCTGTTTCTCACTCTGACCCAGCCCAGATCTCCATTTGTCAGACAAAAAGAATCCTGCTTATCCCTCCTTCGCTTGTCAGACTCAGCCTTACGCCTCTTCCAGAAAACCAAGCCCCGACCCCCCCTGGCTGGCTCGCTTCCCGCAGCGGGCCGCCTTTACTCAAAGCAGACATGCCGCAGCAGCGCGAGGTCAAGACGTGCGATCGCTGCCGGCACTTTAAGCGCCGCTGCGATCTCGTCAAGCCCTCGTGTTCTCGCTGTCTACAGGCCGGTGTACGATGCAGCTTTGATACTGCCGCTGTTTCTGTGGCTTCTACATCTCCTGGTGTCTCCACCATCACCGTCCCCATCATCGATATACCGTACTCGGCGTCTCCTACTCCTGCCTTCATGTCTACCACAACGCCCATCTCGGGTTCAGCTATTTCATCAACTTCTCCCGCTCAGGACTCGCAACAGAGTCTTTCTGCTGGAAATCCTACCCCTCCAACCACATCGACCGATAGCCCGGCGTCTTCCACCCAGGCTTTCGGCTCCGGTGAGGCCGGGGCGGACCCGGTCACGGAACCCGATGGCCCGGAGCCCGGAGAATCAAGCATGCCCTCTGCCCAGCGCGTTGTACGAAAACGCAAGCGCAACTGTCTCAGCTGCTTAAGATGTCACCGGCTCAAGGTTAAATGTGACAAGGAACTTCCATGTGGGCGGTGCAAGTCGAGCGGTAATGGCCGTGACTGCTATTACAGCTTCAACAAGGGGCCAAATGGGGGCAAGTTTCCCTGTCCAACAGCCCCAGTAAAGGGTGATGAGAGTAAGGGACCTCAGGCGGCGTGGCAGATTCAGCACAAGGTCCGGGGATCTAGCCATTGGAGGGATCTAATGACCAAGGTATGCTTGCTGCACTCATGATATGACATGCGCTTACATGGATGGGGTAGATCGGCAAACTGACGAGTATGGACTCAACACCACTCGCATTGGCTCTCGAGGATGTTGCTACCAACGCTTGTCTGGCCAATTTTTCATTGCCGGGCAACTTTCCCTTTGGTACACCTGGCGCAGCCAAGTATTTTACTCGAGAAGCTGTTGTAAAGCTTGTTGAGGGAGAGAAATCCAAATGCCAGTCTTATATTGACAGATATCTCAACCTGCTGGAAACAGTAAATCCAGTACTCGACGTCGAGTTGTTCAGTCGAGAAGTGGAGCAGTACTGGCAAGATCCATATTCTGCTAGTCTCGACTGGTTGTCACTGTTTCTTATGGTGCTTGGTTTGGGATGCTTCTCATCTGTTGAAGAGCCTCATCAAGCGACAGAACTTATGATGGCTGCCGAAGCCTGTCTGGTACAAACTCCCGTCATGTTCCGACCAACGTTCTTATCGCTACAATGCCTGACTCTGATGGTGGTTGCAAAACACATATGCAACCCCACGTGTTGGGCTATCGACTCCTGCTGGACTCTACTTGGCATGGTGGTGAGAACAGCCTTCATCTACGGACTACCGCAGGAAACAGGCGCCGAAGACGGCGAGGCGCTTGATGTTAGCGAAAGAGATGCGAGGCGGAAATTGTGGTTGACCATCCTCTACCTCGACATCAAAGTCTCCATGTGCAACGGCATGCCGCCTGTAACAAGGCCGGAGGATCTGTGCAGTATCAGGAACACGCCCAATTGGGACCAACCGGATAACCTCCACATGCTTCTCTACCGAGCTCTTCCCCTTGTGCTGGAGATTCTGGCGCACGTCAACTCTAAAGACAGTCAGGTCTCTTACCCAGAGGTGCTTCGGTACAAGGTGCAGATTAGGGAACTCATGGCATATGCAAAGCGAGTCTGCAATAGTCAGCTCCAACGCATCACGGTGGACATCTTTCTACGACGATGCATCATGGTTTTACATCGACCATTTGCCATGCACCCGGAAGGACCCAGCATGTTTCCAGAGTCATACTGGGGATCCCTGGAGTGCTCTCTCGCCCTGCTGGTCCACTATCGAGAAATGTGGTGCAGCGACAAGAGCCTGCGTCTTGATCTGGTAGGGAGAGCCTTTGTGCTCGACTTCTTCTCTGCCTCACTGACGGCGTGCCTCCACGTGCTAAGAAAGGATGCGCCCCTCGCTGCGGCGCCAGTCATGGACTCGCAGATCCCACCTCGGCAGATCATCCTCGACACGTTGAAGAGTTGCTTCGAGATCTGGAGTGTTGAGAAGGAGTCGAGTGTTTGCTACCGAACGGGATATGCAATTCTGATGGCAGTGTTAGAGGTGCTGCCAGAGACGTCTGAAACGAATTAAGGCATTTGCGGGAAATCTCTACGAGTTGGGTATTAATTGAAGCGCGGGGCGGCTATGATTTGATGTTCAATTGCCTCGGCCACGCTGTTAGACACCTAAACGTATAGAACCAAGGGCCTCATGGATGTGCTGGCATGGGCACAGACGAGTTCGTGCATATGGAGTGCATTCTGCAGATGCGTATCGGCCCTTGTTCCGGTAATCTCTGAAGTGGCTGCTAAGATGCATATGTCGGCTGATGATGAAGCATTTGCTGTGCGTGAGCGATTTTCGTTCGTGGTGAGATTACCCAGGTGATATTGCCCCTTTGTCAATTGGCAATGCATTCTCTAGTGCTGGACATGCCTCGATTCCTATACTCTCATCAATGACGACTTGTTTTCTCAGCGTTACACTGCATCTGGCCAAACGCCTTACACAAGCCATATGCCGTGTGACGACCTCAGATGCCCTTTCCGCTCTGGGGATGTCGCTTCCAACAGATGACGTCTTTCGAGGCCCGCGATCCAAGGCCAGGCTGGACAAGAGGGTGTAGGTGGTGTGACGGTTTGGGTATAGATCCTTCCAGGCTCACGATGGTCTCCGAGAACACATGTCACTGAGGGCGACGGTCAAGCCACAAAGTGGGATGGATGGATGGAGTGGCTGGAGCGGAGGGCGCCGCAACGGCCTGCTTATTACTCGCTGAGAGGTACCTGCAGACAGTGGGTTTGACAAGACGCGAGGTACTTTTGCCGTAGTATCAGCCGCCTTGATTCCAGTGTAATATTCTATCTCACATGAGTCTCCTTTGTCTGCTGTCTACCTCTTGTCCGAGTCTCTTTGAGCTTCCACTCTGGCGGGCCGACCTAACCGCAGCGAACGTTGAAGACGGGTACGTACCTTTTTACCGGAAACTAGAACCCCTCCAAGCTGAGGCCAGTGCGTCATTGGGCCTTCCACTGGACGGCCTTATCCTCCCCGCTGCCCGCCTCCCTCCGTGGCCTGCTCACGAGGATTCAACTTGAACACGCTGCCCTTTTCTGCATCTCGCATTTGACCTCAGGACTACATCACAAGCGCAACAAGGCACACAGGATACACCCACAGGGTCTCTCTGCTGCTCCCCTATTGACTCTTGAACCGACCTGCTGCCATCCTTCACTTTCGCCTCGCACCCGCACCAGCCGCACACACGACCGCCGCCTCTTGAAGCCCGAGCTCACCGATAAACCCTCCACGACCTAGCCTCGTCCGCTCGACCAGATACCAAAATGGCTTCAGTTGTGGAATCTCCGCCGGTTCACTCGCCTCCCGATCACCCCGCACAGCGACCTCGAGGTGAGCTTATTCCCGTTGACACCATGGCGCCATGTACTAACAACCTCTCGTAGGTATCCTCAAGAACTCGTACCAAAAGTCTCCCCCCACCTCGCCAAACCAGGAACGCTCTTTGACCGACAAGGAGCTCACCATCGCAAACACCCAGATCAACGCCGGCCACCGTCGTTCGTCTTCGGGCGCCCACCCCTCCGGGTCTCGCCGCCAGTCCGGCTTCAGCTCCATCGACGATCCGTTTGAGTCCTCTCAACGCCTCAAGTGGGACGAGGCCAACCTCTACCTCACCGAGCAAGAGCGCTCCTCTACCATGAAGATCACCGAGCCCAAGACTCCCTATGCCAAACACTACGACCCGTCCGAAGACCCGTCTGACGACGACGAGGATCCTCTGGCGAACGCTGGTGCTCGTCTTCAGAATTCACGTCCGGGCCGTGAAGATGACATTCCGGGCCTTTCTCTGGGCGAACCGGAAGAGGCGATCTCGGAAGCGGGCGCGCCGTCGCCCCGCAGCGAAAAGAGCGTCCACGTCGACGACGAGAGCAGCGTCGGCCACAACGCCGAAGAGGAACTTGCGGGTATGTCTGCCGAGGAGCGTGAAAAGCACCGAAAGTTTGAGCAGCTCCGCAAAAGACACTACGAAATGAAGAATGTGGCCCAGCTTCTGGGCCACCCCGAGACGATCCCCGACGACGAGGACGAGGAAGATGAACAAGATAACGGCGGTGCCGTGCCGCCTGTGCCACCGGTGCCGCGCATGCCCAACGGCTCTGCGTAGACGGCTGCTCGCTGGGAGGAGAGGACACGACAAGGGATGTGATTTAGCTGGAGGGTTGTCTTTGAACCGGAGTTTTGCGGAAATCATCACAGGGCGTTGGCACAAGAGGGGGCAACGTGGGGGGACGGTGGGTTTATCAGATTACTCACTCGCTTTGAGGATTTTGGTGGATGAGCATCGTCACCAGAGACGGAGAAGGAGGAAGAACAAGGGCATATCATGGACCCGGTTTCGCTTGCACAGCAGATGAGGGATATCTAGCATTTCCATTAGAATTGATTTATACCTTTCAGTCTAAATGACGAGTAGTTGGCGCATTCCCAGTCATATGCGCCAGAACTCGATCGTTATTCATGCCCGCTCTTTTATACCATCTCGATGGATTCACGCTTTCGAAGTAATCCACGCTATGCTGTTGACATCATATGAATCTAGACATGACGCTCATCACAGCAGACCCTTTCGGGCCAGCTCAAGCTTACGCGCCGTCTCGCCCTCGCGGAACCCGCCACGAGAGACGCAGATGCGCTGGCCCTCAGCCAACTCGAACTTTTCCTGTTGCGCATCCCAGGCGCAGGGGCAGTGGTGGGGGAAGTGGACGCAGGCGAGGGTATCGGGGCAGAGGTACTTGTCGCAGACAGCTGTAGGACTGTTAGCCCTGTAATAGATAGAGATGCCATGATAGACATGGAACGGCGCATGAAGATGAATATCTAGTGAAAAATGGGACTGAATAGGGGGTACACACAGTTATCGTACTGGTTGCGGTAGTGAGAAGCATCGCTGGGGTTGTTCTGAGGTTGGCCGTGGTGCTGCTCGTGGCTGCCCTGTTGACCAAACATTTGGTCAAAGAAGCCACCAAACTGGGCGTTGGCGAGGCTCAGGAAAGAGAGAATGGCGATGAGGTAGCGCATTTTGGCGTTCAAATGCGCAAATGGCGCGTATATGCTTTTTGGCCCTCAATTCAGGAAAAATGGTATAAAGAAGCTGTGAAAATGGCTAATAAAGCAGATAAAGAGCGTCGTGTCGAGTGTGTGATGCTGTCCACATTGCTCCCCATGGAACCTCTTATCGATAAGCCCAGTTCCAAGGTCCCGCGGATGACTAATCGCGAAAACTCCATCCATCCAGAATTGCACTCTTGCGGGAACCATCACCGCAAGCTCAACCCACCTCAGCCCACCTCCGACGAACGGCCATGCGGTTCCTCACGATACAGCGGCCGTTGCTGGCTGCTGTGGCTGGCCTTGCCCGTCCGGCGTTTACACCCATCGTACCATTGGGCGCCCAATTGGCGAATGCCCTCGTCGAGGGTCGAAGGAATGCCTCGGTCAAGACGCAGGGAGCGTATAGGAAGAAGAGCAAGAGGGGAATTCCTAAGAAGCTGGGTGCCAAGAGGACAGGAGGTATGTTTGGCTGGAGATTTTAGAGGTCGTGCTGGGTCAATTGAGATTCTGACGGTTTGGCAGATCAGTTCGTGATCCCCGGCAACATCCTCTACAAGCAGCGCGGAACGCATTGGTGGCCTGGTGAGAACTGCATCATGGGCCGAGATCACACTATCCACGCCATGGCGACCGGCTACGTCAAGTACTACCGCGATCCCGCACGACACCCCGACCGCAAGTACATCGGTGTTGTGTTCAACAAGTCCGACACCCTCCCGTACCCCCAGCACGCCGAGCGCAAGAGACGCCTCAACATGACCATGTTCCCGATCAAGGAGGCAGCCGCCAAGCCGGAGCTCTCCCCCTCAGGCATCCCCTTCCAGGTGACCCGAATCGAGGCGGGCGAGCCAGACCGTCTGCTCAAGCTGCGCAAGGACTACAGCTACCGCGAGGACAACTGGGCGATCGGTCAGCTGGCCAAGACGACGGGCCTCAAGACGAAGCGGTTCAGGACGCGCAAGCAGTGGTTCCGGCACAGGCGGTGGAGGCGTGAGAGGGAGCTCGAGGGGCAGAGGAAGGCGGCGGCGAAGAGGGCTGAGAGCGGTGGGGATGTCAAGATGGCTAAGCCGATGAGCAAGAAGGCGGCGAAGAAGGCTGCCAAGAAGGCCTCTAAGAAGAAGTGAGCGTGCCATACTGCATGAAAGAGTTATCTGGGCATGTAGGATTTGTGTAGTTACTGTACAATAAGACAAGACACTAGAGGTGTCTATCCAATCATGATGGATGGATATGCAGTTCATGTCAGTTTGCATAACGATGATGATGGTGAGCAAAGTACTCGGATACTTATAGGGAGGTGATTTAACACAGACATAGCACAAGGATTTGAACCAATGCTTGCTTAGAAGGTACTGTATTAGGACTCCTTCATTAGTACCTTGGATCTTTCTCTTGCTACTGGATTGCTATGAAATGATCTGATAAAGTAGAAATGGTGAGGATTTGCACTGAAAGGTCATTCAGGCCCAGTGTCTTTATTATCTGGGCGTGTTGCGATGTCCCTCCATCGATATAATACAGTCATAAATCAATACTATAGCCCCCGAAAATTTAGGGGGGTTCTAGCTCGTGGGGTCAAGTACCCCCCACCTAATTCCAGCACTGGGCTACCTATCCTCCTCCCACACCACGCTAGCCTTCTACACCTTGATCGCGTCGGCGCGTCCCTTCCACTTGCTTTCACTTAACTTCAACGACAACTTGTGCCTCTGCCAAGAGCTTCCTTGGGGGAATCTCGTGCAAGCGATTAATCGAGGAGGCTTATAACTTCTTTTTTACTGCAAAAACCGGTTCGTTTGCACGCACCCACAGCCTCTGAGGTGCTTGGCGTCGAGTCTTGATGCAACCTACCTTGCCCCCATCTCACATCTACCTTCACCTCCAACACTTACTTAACACCCTTCACATCTGATCCCTTCAACTACTTGGCTCTCCGAGCCGATGCTGGAAGACAGCTCTGGCCAGCCCAATATGGCCTCGCAAGAGGATCCTGCAGCCAACAAGATCAAGCGCACCAGCTTCTCACCTTGGAGCTCTGGTATCATGGGCAGCCGGCCAGGCACGGTGCCGAAAAGCCACACCCAGGGCCCAGAACCACCGCGAATTGTGAGCGACATCCTGGAAGGCGCCGCGGTAAAGTCCTCTGCGGTTGGGGGACTGGCCAACAATGCCAAGATTCAAGCTCTGCAGAGACAATGGGAACAGAATAATGTTCAGGCTCAAGGTGAGATGGTTTAGACTTTATCTCGACGACTGATCACAGAGACTGGATGAAACACCCATCGGATGTTTGCTGACGCGAACCAATAGAACAGTCCATGCAATCTACAGGGCCTTCTCGGCCTTCTTCTACAGGGCCACCTGCAGTGCCCTCACTCAGGCCTCCCCCGCGTAAAAGGGACTCACCAGCCTCTGACACTCCTGCTGTCAAGAAACAGGCCATAGGCGACAGACGTCCTTCTCCTAGCAGCGCGTCGGATGGAGGAGCTCAAATGGTTGACAGCCAGACTCGTGCCAACGCCCGTCGCTTTACGGAAGCAGAGGTGGCAAGGCAAATGTCAGAGCTCACGGGCGCGTCCGTCAAGAAGAGTGCCATGCAACCCGCCCCGGCCTTGACGGCGACAGCTGGACCGCCGAGGGCGCCGGCCAGACACTTTCCCACCGGAGGAGAACTACTCAAGAAGATCATGGATGCACAAGCAGCTTCCAGTCCTTCTCCAGTTCCCCGGGCAGAGACTTTGACGCAACCCCCTCCAGTACCCGCACCAGCTCCCGGAGATAGGATTGTTGCGATTACCATGGCTGAGCCAAACCGGGCCTACGTCAATTATCTCTGTATGATTCCCTAGAAGCATTACAAGGCATGAACTGACACGTCTAGGCCCTGATGGTACGATGGTCTCTGGGCGTGGTGCCCTGATTCCTTCCAACTACAAGTTGTACGACAACAATGAGTATCCTTTTGTCTGTCCTGTGCGGGACTGCCGTCGCCTCTTTGCTGGGCTCAAGGGTCTTGGCGGACACTTTGGAGCTAGCCACTGCTCAACAACCTTCAACGACAACGGTGATGGAACGCTCACCAAGGTTAGTAACTATGTCAAGCACGGAGGCGGTGGCTCTCCTGGTATCGTCATCTCGAAGCACCCACTCCCATCGAATGCTCCTCCACCGACGGATGCAGGTCTGCCGTATGTCACTGCGGCTCAGAAACGGGCTTCAGGTGTTGGACTTCCGGAAGCGCCTGAGAGGAAGACTTCTACCAGACTGAGCGATGCTATTCAGCAGAAAGCAGCCCTGCCTGTGCTCACATGGGACGTTAAAGACTATCTGCACCAATTTCTGAGTCCAGCCCAGAAGCATCACCAGCGAGAGGATGTCACTGCAATGCTGAGCCTTCCACGAAGACGAACCCTCCCTGACACCTGGATCCAGAATCACCGTGGGGGTGATGTCGACATCAATCACTACGCATGTGCTTTGGCCTACCTTACAGGAAAGGAAGTAACGGGACCAGAAGAATGCGTGGCCAATACTCGATCTAGTTCACGACCATCGGCACGACTCTCTCACCCCTGCATTGCTCTGTGGCCTGGCATGCCAGCGTCAGCCAAACAGGCCTTCTTTGGTGCGGAAACTTGTGTAGGATGCAGGTACTGGTGTCATCTTCAGCGCCAGCGGAACTGTTGTGACTGGGGACCTGAGTCCAGGTCTGGACGAGCATCAAGCGGGTCGAGGTCGTCGTCAGGATCTGAAGAGGCTACCACCAGGCCTGATGCCATGGAGATCGACCAGGACTATCAACCTGAGAAAGTCAGCCAATCTAGGATGGTGACCGAGACGGCTCCGGAGCCGAGACAAACCAAGAGGGTTCAGTCTCAGGCTGCCTCAACCGGACTCACGATGAGAGAGCAGCCTATGGCCGGTGTCGTTGGTGGCCCAGGACAGATGGGGGGCGTTGAGCTGGAGATGGAGGACTGGGAGGTTGCGCCGGGAAGAGTGAAGGACGAGTCATCCGAGAGTAAGTCGACTTTTGCTCCATCTACTCGAAGCGCTAACATGATGTGCAGACGTTGCGTTCTCCAACTCGTACCTGACTAGCGGACAACCCATCACCGTTTCCGAGGATGTCAGCTTCAACGTGCTTGTCATCAAGCCCGGCAGCGCCAGCCACTGGAGCGTGGAGGACGATAAGCTGCGAACCTGCTCAGTGGCGGCGGGCAAGGTCCGGGTGACGATGGGCGAGAAGACATTCCAGCTGGGACCTAACGGCATGTTTGTTGTTCGTCCTGGACAGGCGTGCAAGGTCGAGAACCGGCTCTACGTGGATTCCGTTATCCATTGCACAACCATTAACAACTTCTCACTCCAATAGAGAGAGAACTAGGATATGGGATTAGAGGCGACGGTGTACGAGAGGCTTGGGTTTTCGGAATGGGATACAGGCTAGGCATTGCCTGGGAGTTTAGGCAATAATAGGGTCCATCAGCATTTGCGTTTCGGGCATTTTCAAGACTTGCTGAGAGCACGGGAGTCGGGTCATTAAGCGGCATATGGTTTCTTTGGCAAACAGCATGGGGCAATAATAACAGTGTAGAATAGGGAGAAATTTGGCGGTATTAGCCTGTCTTGCCGCGGGTCGCGAACAGAGTTGACGATATTAGGCAGACGCGCAGATGGTGGTGGTGGGTGATGTTCATGTGCCACAGTCACGATGAGGTCCTGTCTCAGATATTAGCTCACGCACTAACAGAGCAACAAGTCAGCCACGGTCGATAACTTGAGCCCATCAGCATTTCAAGGAGACATCGCGCATTTTCTATTTTCAAGGATGGGGCTCTCGTCACGGGGGAGAGGCGGAGTCGCAAGGTGCAGGCAGAAGGTGAAGCTCGTGAGGGCGGTTGTGGTGGGCTAGGTGATGTGCCTTGGTGAGAATGTGACTTGCACATGATGATGCTTTTAGCTGACGACCCATGAAAGGATACGAATTCTTTTTATTATTTTTTCCACGAGAATGGGACAATCGTTTGAGATTTCATCTTTTCTCAAACAAAGACTGAGCGGCGTTTTCCCATGTCTCAAGTCAACCCGCGTACAACAATCCCAAGAGAGCAGCGGCAGGAGAATTACAGGGCCTCTACCGCCATGGCTCCAGGCGGTTTGCAGGCGTCGCCTGAGCTGAGCAACGACAGGGACTCTATCAACGTCAACCCGGGGAGTCCGCCGAGTCCGCTCCCGCCGCTGGATGAGTATACTCTTGGGAAGAAGAAGGAGAGTAGTGATGAGACGGCTGTGGAGGCGGACGCAGAGGTGGAAGTGAAGGGGGAGGAACAAGAGCAGAAGCAGGATAAGAAGCCAGAGGAGAAGAAGGAAGGGAAACTTCCTTTGCTCCCGAAGCCTGAGAGGGGGAAATTCATCTTGGATCCTGAAGGAGAACTCACTCATGACCAAACTACCGTCGACATCGTCACTGTTCCTTGTCCTGGTGGTGATCCCCTCCGGACGTGGAACCGCGACGGTCTCATGGGTCGCTACTTCGGTGCCCTCTCCATGCGCGACGCTGAAGGCTCTGCAAATCCCGACCAAGACCGACCAGCTCCATCATGGGTTCGACAGGGAATTCGAAGAGAAGCCGACCGCGCGAGGATATTGTTGTATGAACATCCGCCTGCTGAGGAGGGTGCTACGTTGAGCTCGCTGGCTGATGCGCTGCTGGAGGAGTTGGAGAGGTTGAGGACGAGAGAGGATCAGAATAGACCGGTTGTTTTTGTAGGACATAGTGTTGGGGGGGTTATTGTCAAGATGGTGTTGGTCAAGGCGAGCAAGAATACCAAGTATGAGGGTATCTTTCGGCAATGCTATGGCGTTGCATTCTTTGGTAAGTTGTTTAGTTTGACAAGGAGCTGTAAACATCATCTAACAGTGTACAGGAACTCCTCATCAAGGTTCAAGCTACTTTGCCATGCCCAGCTTGGCGTCCAGCATCCAAACCCTTCTTCAGCTTTCGTCTCCCATACCGACTTCAGTCACCGACGAGCTCCGCGTTGGAAACAGCTTACTTCTACGTCTTGACGATGACTTCAAGTGTATTTCTCACGACTTCCGCATCTGGACGCTATACGAGACCATCGACTCAAGGCTCTCAGGCAGCGGATCGGGAGATGTTTATTTTACAGCGCCCCTGACGTCCATCAAGTCGGCCATCCTCGGCATGCGCCAGGAAACGATTCTCCCACTGCAGAGCGATCATGCCAATATTGCCTCGTTTGGTAGACACAATGTGCACACATTGCGTTTGTTCTTGAAACAGCTGTCGGCTTTAATTGAGCGTGCTGACGAGTACTCGAGCGAGGACGGCCACTGGGCGCTAGACCTAGAGCAAAAGGTGAATATCGAAGTACACGGCTTCTTTGAAGATCCTGTTGGGCCCTTGGAAGTGGCAACCATCAGGGCGTGGTCAACCAGGCTACCCCTGAGAGAGTTTCTCAAAAAGGGACCTGAAGAGTGTCTGGCTGATCGGTTGAATGAAGTCGAGAGTGTTGAGGAGGGGAGGTTCCTCAGAGCAAGGGGGAGAACATCACTTATACCAGACGGCGAGAGAAGGGAGAGCAACAATGTCGTTTCTGGGGAAGCAGCCAGGAATCCCCTAGGGATTAACAACCAAGAGGGAGCATATCAAATGTCTCCGCCGGCTTCGCCCATCATACGACCAGTGGACGCCGAGCCAAGGCCACGAACAGAGTCAGCTCCTCAGCGACTGCCAGGAGGTCCACTTACACCTCCATCACGCGCGACATCACCGCCAACGCACTATTCAACCCCAATGCGCCGTCCTTCGCCATTGATCCGCGCAAACTTTGACCAGGACCTTGCCGTGGATCGTCTCTCACCTCCTCCGCGTGGAAGAATGGGCAGATCGCTCAGTCGATCTCTCAGCATGGGAAGTCAAGTTTCTCAATACGAGTATCGCGACTTTCCGCCCTTTTCACAGCGCAGTCGGAGCACCATCGAGCCCAACTTTAGCGAAGACGATGACGGAGGACTTGAAGGTTCGCCACGACTTCCTGAAGCTGTCATTGCTATCCGCAAGATTGCAAAGAATGGGGAGCGAAGAGCAAGCGAGACGGTGGTCGTTGATGAGGTACCGGTTGCGTTTACAAAGCCAGAGGTTGATGCGCGAAAGTTTGTGTGGATTCACCTGGCGTACAATAATCCTAGTTGGGTTACGGTAAGACATAAGCCTTGACTGATGTGATAGCTGCTGATGCTTGGATAGAAAGTGTTTGAGACGCTGCAGGTCTCGTACAATCGCAGCTTCACACCCCTTTTTAGCTCCGACTTTTGGGCGACGAGGCATACGCGTGGACGACATTCGCAGCACTATGCCTATTTTGCGAAGCCAGGTTGCTATTTCTCGGCTCCTCGTCATAGTAAGTATCCCATTACATATCCTTGAGTTATCTAACAGTGGCAGTGTCTCCTCGAGGTCGTTCCTCCAAGGGATCAACATCGTTGTCGCCAAAGCCTGATGGGGGCATCTATACCTGTCTCTTCCTACCGTATCTGCACTTTGACAGCTACAAGAGGCTCATACGTCGACGTGAGCTCATCCTCGAACGTCTAAACCATGGAAGAGCTCGTCCAGTTCCTGAGTCTGTGGCCAAGTCAGACTCACTTGAGGCACAGGTGATCTGGGAATTCCTAGGCCACGATCCGCCGCTTAACACACGACGAACGCTGGATCAGTATGGGTACCCTTCACTTCGAGATACAAGGTCGAGAGACGATGATCAGATGCTGTACAAGCTGACCAAGGAGCGGACTTGTCTTCCTGGTCTGGGACCTGGGCTTCAGGGGCAAGTGTCGGATAGTAGTGCTGGTAGCGGTAGTCGAAAGTCCAAGGCGAGCAGTCAAGATGGGGAGAATGAGGAGGATCCTGAGGATGTGATCCTCAATGGGAATGTGCTCATGGTTGACCAGCTTTGGCTGTGGGCGATTGATTCTCGTAAGTGCGATCTGTTACTTGATGAACCAGAGACTAACAAGTTAGATACACTACTTTCATTCTTTCCCAAGAGACAAGGCGACGCTATTGAAGGGCCTTTATATCAGCAGGCCGATCTCAGAGATAGCATCTTTAACGAGGTCAACGTGGATCTTACGAGGCAATGCGAGAATGCTCTTGATCTTGCTGCGTTGGCGGTATTGCACGCAGTCACTGTGCTTCTTGACAGGTCATCACATCCTGACCTGGAAGTATTCCGCATTTTTGAGGAGGCAATCAGCGTTTTGGTGAGCGCATATACAGCAATTCTTTGAGCTATACTGACAAACAGTTAGACTGAGAAACTCACATCATCGCTCAAAACCTTTCGAGCCGAAGGCTTTAGAGACAAGGCCGTCGCATACGAACCCATAGAGAACAAAGCCCGTTCAATCAGAGCACGTCACAAAGCCGAAAGTCAACGAGCAGAAGAAGAGAACCGCGACAACACCTCAGCCCTCCTAGAACTCCGAGACATCGAAGATGAACTCCTCATTCTCCTCCACCTCTTCGAACGTCAGTCCAAGGTCGTAAGCTCCATGCTCTCAACATTTGCCCGCCCCGAGGTACGTGAAAGGACGACGAACGGGAGGGTGTTTCTTAGTGAAGCGCTCAAGAGGTTGTCTGAGTATGCGCATCAAGCTCAGGAGATGATACAGCGGGTGCGGAATACGAGGAATGACTATGATAAGCTGCTTCAGATGGTGCAGCGTCAGGCGCAGGTTGATGAGGTGCGACTTAGCAGGTTGCATGCTGATCTTGCGAGTGCGCAGAGTCGGAGTGTCATGATTTTCACGACTTTTACTGTCATTTTCTTGCCGCTGACTTTCTTTACTGGCTTGTTTGGAATGAATACTCGAGAATGGGGTGGAGAGAACAATCTCCCGCTCAAGACCATCGGGGCTATATCGTTACCCTCAAGCTTGGCTCTCATCGCAATCTCACTCATCGCTGCTTGGAGTACCAACGCCCGACGCCTCATCAAGGGGATGATCCGCGCCACCTTGAGACTATGGACCAAGTTTGGAGATCCAGCGGTGAGGGCAGCAGTGAGACTCATCCCACAGAAGGGGAGAGGAACACAAGGACAGATTCAGGATAAAGAGTCTCGGGGGAGGAAGACGGGGTTAGGAGAGGAGGTGAGTGACTTTTGGGAGAGGCATAGATTAGAAAGAGAGAGGGGATATACAGTGCCGGACAAGAATAGGAGGGTGGGTAAGGAAGGCAAGACGAAGTGAGAGTCATGGTGTTGTCATAGACGGTAGAGTAAGAATACACGACTGGAATCGAGATGCTCTGATTGGTCTTTTCATTGAATGTCAATATTGACTCAACTTGCACGAGGACAATAAAAAAAATCGAATCATCATGAGCTTCTGGAACTCGGATCGTGTCCTGCATACCCAAAAAGCAAGCCTCTAGAACAGGTGAATACAAAACAAAGCAAATCCGGTCGAAAATCACGCTATATCTGATATTAAAGTGAGATGCCGCAATCTCAGATATCCATCAAGAGGGCAATGGCTCATCAAAGGATGGCGTGTTTTTCTAGAGGGGCGAAATGTCTTGCTCATCGGATACTTGCTTTTTACACACACATCTTGAGGCCTTGAATAAATGCCGAGTGAATCGGCATTCCTCGGGTCCGTGGGCCTCGTGGCGCCGAGCTGAAGCCTGAGATTCTCCCTCCTGGGTATGACCTTGTAGGAGTTGGTGTGACAAATGTACGAGGTGCCTTGTCTTTTGTCGTGGTCAATTGACTTGTATGTAGATCTTCCTTTGACCGTCTTCTTCCTCGGCCGACAATGCCACCTCATCGAAGCTCTCAACTTCTACCCCGTCTACAAGGATCTTCCCGTCTTCAACACTAGAGATGCACGTCATCGTTGTTCGGGAGCTAGGAAGTTTTGGAAAGCTGCGTGTAACGCGCGCTTCAGCTTTGGCGAATAATGAGGCACTCTGTGGGGAAACAAGGCAATGCCTTGCATGCCCGGGCATTCCCGCTTCGTATGTACTCCGTATATCTGCTTCACATATGTCTCTGTGAGCGGCAGCCTCCGCTTGCCTGCCCCTGAACACAGGGATCTAGGCTGTTGTGCGAGCAGAGACATGCATCACCTTGAAGCTGAGGGCGGCAACTTGCAGCAAGAGAGCCGTGAGCTGTGAAAGAAAAGAAAAAAGAGAGGTATATATGCCGCAATAACTCATAACTCAAACTTTCCTCTTCTTCTTCCTCTTCTTTGTTTCGGTAGCTGGGAGTTATCTTCGTCCCTTCTCCTAACCTATCTGTATCAACTGGACCTTTTTTCCTTGCCTCTTGTGATTTTTTAGTTCTCTTTCATTTTAACTAGCAACAATGGAGGACGCACCTGATTCCCCTCGCTACGCCATGGGCACCATGGCCTCGAACCGCCGTACGAGTCCCATCCGCAAGCCCCAGCCCGACCGGCCCGGGACCCCGACCCGTCGCCCGACGACACCCACCCTGGGCCGCCGTCCCACGACCCCGACTCTCGGACGCCGGGGCTCCAACGCTTCGCTGCGTAGGCAGGGTTCTAATGCTACGCTCAACCGCCCTGTGACGCCTACTGCCCCCGAGAGCCCAGAGGCACCTGCCGGAGACCCCGTCAAGGCTGTTGTTAAGGAAGCTCCTGTTACTCCGGCGCCTGGTAGCCCCGAGACTCCGGCCCGTATCCTCCCAGCCATCCCCGAGAGCCCGCTCGTGATGCCCTCACCTCGGTCTCGACAAGTCTCCCGAGTCGGCGGCCCAACTCCCCGGTCCCGTCAAGTTTCGAGGACCGACCTCCCGGCTCCTCGCTCCCGACAAGTCTCTCAGACTCTCGAGGCCCCTGCTGTTGAAGCCACGCCCGATGTTGCAAAGGCGCCCGTCGTCGAGGCCGCCCCCAAGGTTGAGGCTACTCCTGAAGTAGAGGCCACTCCGGAGGTTGCCAATGCTCCTCTTGTCCGAGCGACGCCGTCTGTTGTCAACGCTCCCAAGGTGCGATCAACTCCCGCCGTTGCAAAGGTCCCCAGAGTGCGCTCCTCCCCGAGCCTCGCTCTTGTTCCCTCGGTCGCCAAGACCCCGAAGGCTGCTCGTGTCCCGGCCATCGCCGCAGTGCCTACCGTTCGTTCTCAGCCAAAGGCCGCTCCTCTGCCTGCCATCCAGCCAACCCCTGCGGTGCGACCTCGACCTACTGTCCTTCCAGCCCCCGAAGTCGCCGCCCAGCCCGAGATTGCTCCTCAGCCGGCCGTGAACTCGGCCCCGACCGTGGCCCGAAGCCCCGAAGTGGCCGCAGCTCCGTACCCGGGCCCTATCCCGCTCCCGGCTTCCCGCCCTGAAGCCGCTGCTCTTCCTATCATCACCTTGGCCCCCATCGTGGTCAAGGCCCTGGTCACTGCTCTCGCCCCGACCGTCGCAGAGGCTCCCAAGTCTGCCCCTGTCCCTTCAGCTGGTCGCTTGCCCTTGACCCGCAGCGCCCCCAAGTCCATCCTTGCTTCTGGCTCTGGAAGGGCTCCCAAGTCCCTTGCTCCTCCTCCCACTCGCTACCTGATTACCCAGGCTTAAGCAGTCAAGGAGTGTAGCATGTGAGGGGCTATCTGTGCTGGTTGGTGACTGTCATGGTTAAGAGTGCCTATAACTGGGTATCTCGAAACCAGGCATTCAATACCATCTGCATTGAAACCAATGGCAAAGTGTAAAACTTTGGTTGTCCTAGATTGGGTTCGCTTGTTATGATTTATGATTTTTTGCAATAGTTAGCCGTGTCCAGTTGTTAAACTATGTCTTTTCTTTCTGAGATTACAATCCGTCGCATCAAACATACTCGTAACTGTTTCCAAGAAGTGAATGCCTTGTATCATCTAACAACAGTTTTGCCAAAAACACAACGTCACATCACCAATTTAAAGACCCGAGTTCTGATGGCTTGCAGTTGATAGAATACTAAAACTCACACGAAACAGATGGGTCACTACTGTCACCGTAACTGGTGTTTTTCATCGACCAGTCAGAAGCTCATAATCATATTCCTGTCCGGGTAGCTCAAAGAGCCAAGGAAGATAGCTTCTGCAACACCTGTAACCCTGTGGCCTTGTTGGTGGCGGGGAAGCAGGGAGATGCACGTCGGGGGCCGGTCTGATGTCAACCTCCCGCTTTGACATGAGACTCCGCTCTTGAGCTATAGGTTGACATGGTTTTCTTATATATTAGCCAGGTTGTGACCCTGTCACGAACATTACATGAAACATGGCCTGATAGGAGTCGGTTGAGGGACTGTTGGTACTATTGATGTTGGATACCATGTTCCATCGGCGTCGGGGACATGTATCAGGGAGGCTGGGTGCTTTTCAACCCTTGTTAACTACAATAGCGTTTTATGTACTTGTAATCAGCTATAGCTGTAAACCTAGGGCAATGGAAGTAGAGAGCAGGGCCAAGCATTGGGAGCACTCATGGAACATGTGCTAGCAGCTTTGCGATAGCGCGCACCCTATAGTTAGGACAATAACGATATCAAGGTATTGTCCTCGTCTATCTTGAAAGGATACAGAGAAACTTGTAGGCCGATTATATACCTATCGTGAGGGCGTTGGCAGGTCTCCTTCATGGCTTAGTGCTCCATCCAGTTCACATTCACTCCGATTTCTCAACACCAGGTTCAAACAAGGCAATTCCATCCCAGTATAAGTTGCTGCTACAGTTTCAATTAAAATCTTGGGAGCTTGTTAGCAGTTGGTTTCGGGACATATGGTCCCGGAAGCTGCCTGGTTCGTAGTCATCTCGTGAGGCAAGTCGACTTGGGCGTCCACTTGGGACGCCTTTCGGTTATCAATTGAACGTGAGATTGCTCTTTTTTTGCTTGCGAAGAAAGTCTTGAAATGAGACGGCACTGTTACTCGGGTACATACTTGCATTTCTTTGATGTGGCTGAATGAGAGCATGTCATGGCCTAGATTCTCTTCATGCAGCTGCAACTCTCTTATGCAGGCTTTTGAGCTCTCGGCAACTAGTCACTAACCATTTCCCCAAGTTCATACTCGATCAAGAGACAAGTCACTAAACTCATGTCGCCATAATCCTCAAGTTGATGCCATAAAGATCTACACCGGGTATCCCACCCGGAAATAGTCGGGGGCGGTCCGACCCCGGTCATCACCACCAAAAGAAGAGGTTCACCATTAACAGCCAAGGAATTTGTCAGTCCTTTGAACAGAAGGATTCATTACGGCCCTATAGTCTTATATAACTGGTGGCTGAATGACCTAGCCGTCCACCCTCTTCTCCGCCTTGAACTTGTTGGCGTCACTAGCACTCCTCACAAACGGCTCCAATGGGAACACCGTCTTTTCCTCCTCGATTCCTTCGTAGACGTTGTCCCATCTGCGACGGAGGGCATCTGGGGTCTTCCACGCAAACTCGGGGTCTCGGAGCCATAGACGGACGAGATGTCGCCTGGATCTGGTGAGCCTGTAGTTCACATTCTAGAGAAAAGGTTCACTTACTGCTTCTCGGGAGAATCCTTGAATCCTCCACGGGCGTGGAAAATGCTCAAATTGTTGACGTATTGAATATCACCCCTATATCATGTAAGTTATCTGCCAACATGTAGGGGAACGTTTTCTTCTCACTTGTGAAAGTCCAGTGAAACTGCATGCTTCTCGGCAAGGAAGTGAAGAGTATCCAGAGCCTCGGCCTGAGCTTCAGTAATAGGAGGAATATCAGAAGATCGAGGGAGGCTCCAGTAACCCGTGTAGCGACGACGAGCGTACTGGATGATCAGACGCTCCGGGTCTTGCTCGGTCGCGGGCTGGTGGTACAGAAGCGGACGCAGCTCGAACCGCTTTCCAACCTTGCCGAACCTAGACTCACGGTCATTATCTGCTCTCTTGAGTAGTCATCATCAGAGAACTTACTCCTCGGATACCCACTGCTCCGTCAACGTGTGGATGAGATCGGGTCTCGTCTTGGCAAGCTGGTTATAAACATTCCAGCTGCTCGACAAGTAACTCTGGCCCCCCTCTTCAGCCTCCCCAAGAGCAAACAGAGCAATCACATCACCTGAGTCAGTGTGAAACACCTGCTTCTCAGTCGTGTACGCAGGAGCGCCGATCCTATGGGCGTCAACCTCTCGGGTAATGTCCTTGATGTGAGCGACGGCCACATCTGCCCGCTTGCCCTCGTACTGGTGGTCCTGGCGGCCGCGGATGGGGGCGATGTGGGATGAGATGCCGGCGTAGACGATGATGTTTTCTTCTCGGGTGTACTTGTCCACGGGGACGCCTCGGACTACCTTGAAGCCGTGGCCCTGGTGAATCTCCTTGGAGATGGCACGAAGCTTGTCGTGCAGCTTTGGCAACACAAATGTCTTTTGGCTGATGTATCCCAGGGGAAGGTTGAGAGCTAGACGTTTAACTCAGCATTGACCAATCTCAAAAACCCCAATTCAACTGACATTTAAAGTTCTTGAGAGCCTCATCAATCTCCTCGATATCAGCCTCTGTCAAGTGGTAGTTCCAGTCATACTTGGCCGCCAAGTCCTTGCCATCCCACACGAGGTCCGAGACGAGCTCCTTGGGGAACCCCTCAGGCAAAGTCGTCTCAAACTTCTCAGTCTCTTGACGTCTCTTGACTCGAGCGAGATACTTGTCAAGGTTGGGAGTGTATCCAATATCTGGCTGGCCTGGGGGGCCGGTAGTAAGAGGAGGTTGAACTGCTGCTGCCATGTTGTAGAAGAGTGACTTATTCGCGTAGTTTACCTTGAGCCGTTGCAGATCAACCAACGCATCGCAAGGGATGACCTCTATTTGAAGTCAGCCATATACTCCTATTTCGGGCAGATCCCATTGATGTGTCATCTTGACTACATACAACCCCGCGTCGTATTGCTTCTCAGAAGCTATCCAACGGCTTAACACGCATAGTTGATGTCGTCATCTGCAATCCTCATTCTGCCATGGACGTTATACCCGTAGTAGCACCATCAAAGGATGCAGTGGCGTCATCGCCTTCGAATCAAAACTGCAGTATCTGAAATGCATACCACCGTAGAGTGTCACTCAAGGGTCCTTTATCGGCCGTTCCCCGATCAAGATGACCCATGTCGGGGTTTTTATAATGATCTCGGTAGACGGATCGGCGTATCGAGTACCGAGACGGACATCCAGCTTCTCCGCGGAGCATTATTCCCAGAGTCTGGGGTATGTAGGGCTGATGCTGTCTAGCGCTCCAATCAATCTGTTCTTGTATGCAATCCCATTGGGCGAAATATCCGAGTTGTGCTATGCAGACGGATACATGCTTCCTACTTGACCAAGTCATGCTTCTTCGCCTCTAGCCCGCCTCTACTTCTTGTTGCATATTACTCAGGCATGGGCTTTAGAAGTTCCAGGTCTCTCTCAACGCTGAGTTTCGACACACAAAGTCCTTGGTTGGTTCCCCAAACTTGGATTGGGGGTGCTTCGGCTTGCCAGTGGGTATTCAAGGCAGCTTCACTCCATATCTTTGTCTGCCAGTGACTTTCATCGCCCTTTTAATATGTTATCCCCAAGTTATCATGGAACGCCCAGTGACTAATTCGGTCCCCGTAAACACGCACGCTATATATCATTTTTCTTGTAACCAACAACTATTCCACAGTCTGTGCCTGAGACTGAGCCCGAGTCCGAGCCTCATCTTCTTGATGTGTCCGCCATCCTCCCACCATCATCGACACCCAAAGAATATTCCACCGCGGTCCATCCCCAAAACACACAAAGCTCTGCACCAACGCTTCAACCAATGGCGTATACTTGGCAAGCGAAGCCCCTGTTCCCCGGCCTTCAATCAGAGCCTGCAACTCGACGACTTCTTCGGGTTCTAGGTGGCGCTTCACAAACGCCTCGACTTCACGGGGCGTCTTCCACCACTCCAGCGTCTCCCCCTTTCAGCATAGTCCCGCTCAATCTTCTTGGATAGATCTGGCACGATCTGGTCCCATTGCGCTTGGGTTGCGGTAGGCGGAAGGTGAGTGTACCCCTTTTGGTGGTACTCTAACCTTGCAAGCGCCAAAGATACTAAAAAGTCATGATCGCTGAGATGTTTGGAGTGATTGAATAATCGGTCAAGGTTCGACTCAGTGCGCGCCACCTTTCCCATCAAGCTCAGCTGTTTCGCCTGCCAGAGAGAAACCGCATTCTTCGTGCAGGCCCAGTACAACGCCCCTGCAAAGGTAAAGAGGTTGTCCCCGAGATACTGCGCCGCATCCATGGGGGCCTCATAGATACGCACCAAACGGTCCGTATCGAGCCATACTTGCTGTGGCAGCCCAAGAGATTGCACGTTTAGGTGGTTTCCATTTGCGACGCTGAAGAAAGCCGGCTGAGCATTAAACATGGCTCTTGTTGGCGCTTGTCTTGCAGGGGTGATGGTTCTTTGTGATGGAGAGGGCACCCGTGTCAGAGCGCTGCTATCATCATCCTCGATGTCCGCAATTTCTCTCGCCTCTGCCAGCGCAGCCTGGAGCTCTCTATCATGGCGTGCGCGCTGCGAAGCTATCCGATCAATCTTCTTGAGAGCATTCCGAAGCCTCCGATTCTCATCCTTGAGACTGGAAAACTTGGACGCATGCCGCTTGCGATATTCGCGCTGGGCGATCCTACTCCTCTCTCGCTTGGGCTGTTGTACAGTATTTAAGTCAGTTAAAAAGGCCAAAAACCAAAGACGACTTCAACGTTGTCCAACAAGCGGATTGGTAATCGCAGGTAAAGGCCCACTCACGTCTGGGGTGTCTCTGCTGCTGCTCGACGGAGACATTTGCGGCTGTAGGCAATATCGGGAAAAGGTACCAGGTTGTTATTTCCAGGGCAATTGGCTCGTTGATTCAAAGATGAGGAGACATTGGGCAGGTTGGATTGTCGTGGTTGAGGAATAACGTTATTGTCGGTGGTGGGATAACGTTATGCGCATTAATAATCCGGGGAAGCACTAACAAACACCAAGGGCCAGGCCGTGAACCACGGAGATAAGGTGGAATTATCAGGACTTTAAGCCTCAATAACGTTGATCATAGGGAACACGATCCTGCGATAACGTTGAAATGGAGATATTTCGGCCTCAATCAACGTTATTCGAACAGAAGGATTCAGATGGCATCAACACGATGTTCCTAAGTATGGGTCCTGATGGCCTCATCACCATGATACAAATAGGCCCAGGAGAGAATGGACAGAGAACACAATAATTGAGAGCAACACAGTAACATTTCAGTATCTTTTCAAGATCCAGCTCGCCACCGCAAATATGGCGCCCATTCCCATCAAGACCGTTCACAACACCACCTACCCGGCCATCTCGCCGACTCGCCCCGAGCTATCCACCAAAGGCAAGAATGCTCTAATCACCGGAGGCGGTTCTGGCATTGGCGCCGCCATCGCAAAGTCTTTTGCAAAGTCTGGTATTAGTGACTTGGCTCTCCTCGGCCGCACCGAAAAGACACTGCTCGAGAACAAGGCCGAAATTGAGAGTCTCTACCCTGGCACCACCGTCTGGACGTACCGCGTCGATATTGTAGACCGCGAGTCTACTCTCTCGGCGGTCCAGTCATTTGCAAAGTCGACAAAGGGGACCATCGACATTGTAGTGGCCAATGCTGGCTACATGCCCAAGACAAACAGCATCGCTGATTCGGATCCCGACGACTGGTGGCTCGGCTTTGACATTTCAGTCCGTGGAAACTTCAACCTCCTCCAAGCCTTCACCCCTCTCGCGGCCCTCAACGCCTCCGTGATTCACGTCTCAACCGAGGCGATGTACATGCAGTACATGGAAGGTTTCTCAGGCTACCGCGCATCTAAGCTTGCCGCCTACAAGGTCTTTGAGTACTACGCCAAGGAGAACCCCGACAAGACTGTAATTCAGTTCCACCCAGGTCTCATTGCTGATACTGGCATGACCAAGCCGATTGCAGGCTTCATCGACGCGTTTGGCCTTGTCCCCGATGATGTGACCCTTGCTGGAGACTTTTCGGTCTGGGCGGCCAGCGAGGAGGCCAAGTTTCTGAGCGGTCGCTTTGTTTGGGCTGGATGGGACATTGATGAGCTCAAGGGGCTCAAGGATGAGTTGGAAAAGGATGATAGAAAGTTCACGATTGGACTGTTGTCATAAGCGTTTTGTACAGCTGCATATATGGACAGTCAGTCATGACGGATTCACAAGAGCATATATTGAAGCATTAGCTTGCATTAGCGTTAGACCAGCATTTAGACATTTGTTTGAAATAATTGTTTCCGGTTCAGACTACCCTAGAAACACGTTCGTTTCCATTTTTCCCATGGGTGGCCTTGTAACATATCGGGCAATCAAGTCACTTTACTATCAAAGCCGGACCTTGAGCAACAAGATAATATTTGGGCATTCCACGACTCTCAAAGAGGTCTTTAAGTTACATGGTCTCTCCTTCTTTCAGTTAAAACGGCCTCATTTAAATGCAGTCGCACACTATTGTCTGGGCGACAATTGTGACGCCCTGGAGATACCCTACAGCTTCGAACATCGAATTCACTGGAAGCCAGGCGGCTGCATGTCAGCTAATTAGGTCTCGTTACTATTGCATGGAGTATTTTCAGCCCTTTCCTTCAGGTGTAGAGACGAAATTGAAGACATTAGTTGAGTAGGACCAGCCTCTATTTAATATCGAGTCTACCAAAGTGCACCTAGTTACACTACAGTTCCCTCATGAGTCCTTGAATAACCTCTAGCATCTATCAAATATGAAGAAATCCCCCCTTCATCCTCTCGATACAAGCTACATCTCGATGAAGCATCGGGAAGGGCAAGCGCTTGTCCTCTATTCGTTGAATCCCTTATTCATGTCGACCAATGAACGCCGTACTCCAGTGTTGTTTAGTTCTTTCAGGGTTCATCCCGAAATCAAGATTGACGTCCATCCCTTCTGTGTATGTGTGAGCTTTTCGTTTATTCCGTCTATTTCATGGCCGACTGCGACGAGTACGCCGAGCTGTTCATGGCGTGTGTAGGGAGCGCCGTCCCACGAACGACACCAGTACTCTTGAAGTACTTGTGATCCTTCCAGCAGATGACAGCTGCCCAGAAAGATGTGGCCCTGCAAGAGGTAAATGTCAGCATACAGTTTCTTGTCCGCAGCAGGGAGCGTAGACTTACATGAGCAAGAAGCCGTTGAGGGCGACAAACCACGCAAAGGCGCAGCTTGCACCTTGGCAAAACCTCGAGATTCCCATAAAAGTTATAATGACCACAACGAACCAGAAGACAATCTCCATGGTGTTGAGGATCGCATACGCCTTGAGGCTCCTCCACTTCCTGAACCGATCGACCTTGTCGGTGAGCAACTGGTAGATGAGGAAAACAATGCTCTTGACGGCCTGTTATTCGCAAATGGTTAACCTCAATTTGTTGAAGTCGTGTACAGCGGGCTTCATACCATCGTAATACCCAGTGTGTCGGACCGAGTGGTCGGCGTGCCCTTGGGTTTCGTTGCGATACGGGCGCCAGTGAGGGCAATGACAGCGACAATGAGTACCATCATGCCGATATGAACCCTCGTCTTCCAATGCGGGTCGAACCAGTGGCTGCCGAAAAAGCCTTTGACTCTGGACATCATCTTGGAGTGGTCGTTTCGGTTTGTTTGGGCGCGGTTGTGTCTGCTCCGGTCGTAAGTTTGAAGTCCTGCGGGTTCTGTTGACCTAGGCTTCGGGGATGAGATAGAGGATCAGCTCAGGAAGCGGGCCTGTTCTTGCAAGACAACTGTCTTTCTTCATCTCTGTTGTTGAAAAGGCATTGCAGTCGTATATAAACCCCACGATGCTAGACAAGCATACAAACGTAATTCAGCCGCCCACGTATGAATGTGGAGAGCAGCCGCGAATCCTCCGCCATCTGAGACCCTTTATTACGCGTCCATCTCCTGTGCCTCGTCCTATCGCATGAAATACGGCTTCAGCCCTTTGGTTTTGTTGTCATGGCGGCTCACAGTATACGCGTATAACGTATTGATAGTCGCCGTATTTAGAGACCCACTTTGGCGGGTGTTGTAAGAGCGTTTAGATGAAATGCGGCGCTTGCGAGGCCGACATGCGGCCTCAGAGAGTTGGTGCTCTAATTTGAAATGTCCTCTTTGAGACTCGCAGTCTCACTGAATCCTTAATTTGTTTATTTAGCCGTTGTTTATTCCTGGAATAGGAAAGCCATTGTTAGAGAGCATTCACCAGCCACACACCCCAGTTCAAACAATGGCCCCACACCAACTTGGGAAATTTAAGATGTGGCGCACCCCAGATCCAGCCACACTTCAATCCACTGCTCTCTCAGCCTCGCGCAGCTTCAAGAAAGCATCACACTTAGAAACCTCCCAACATCCACATCGTCACACCGATCGCAGGCTTCTAGCAGCAGCCTTTTCGAATACGTCTTGATAATCGCGAGCGTCACAGCGCGCTCACACCGCCGACGCCATGGCCGAAACCCCCAAGCTCCTGTGGAACCCCGACAACGTCAAGGACGTAGCCGAGTCGGTCGGCATTAGCTCCCTTAACGATGAAGCCCTCAAGTGCCTGACTCAAGACGTCGAGTACCGTATCGGCCAGGTCATTGTCGAGTCCCTGCGCTTCATGCGAGCCGCCCGCCGAACTACTCTCACTGTTAACGACATCTCGCTTGCACTCAAGGCTCTCGACGTGGAACCCCTCTACGGCTACGACTCGACGCGTCCTCTGCGCTATGGCGAGGCCAGTCTCGGTCCAGGCCAGCCGCTCTTCTACATTGAAGATGAGGAGGTTGATTTTGAGAAGCTCATCAATGCGCCTCTACCCAAGGTCCCTCGCGACATGGGTTTCACCGGTGCGCATGTCTCTTGGCTTGTGTGAATGCTCATGCTAATCCTTCCTAGCACACTGGCTCGCCATCGAAGGTGTCCAGCCCTCTATTCCCCAAAACCCAACGACATCCGAGTCCCGATCGCAAGAACTCCTCCCCAAGGGCCCTGGAGCTAATCCCGCCCTCTCTGCACTCGCCGGCAACGATAACGTCGCAATGAAGCCATCCGTTAAGCACATCGTCAGCAAGGAGCTCATCCTCTACTTTGACAAGATCCAAGCCGCGATTCTGGACGACAACCCGGACGAGGAGGTTGTACGACTCCGACAGGCTGCTCTCGGTTCCGTGAGGGACGATCCCGGTCTGCATCAGCTCATCCCATACTTCATCAACTTCATCATGGATCGTGTAACGCATCATCTGGACGACACTTTCACTCTTAAGCAGATGATGGAGTTGACCAACGCCCTTATCGAGAACAAGAGCCTTTTCCTCGATCCCTACGCCAGCCCTCTCTCCGCGCCCGCCCTGACTTGTTTGATGGCCCGAAAACTGGGTGCCGATGAAGGAGTTGATGCCATCAAGGAACAGTACGACTTGCGACAACTGGCTGCATCGCTAGTCGGACAAATCGCCCGCAAATACTCGGCCTCAAACACTCTCCTCAGGACAAAGCTCACGCGAACATGTCTCAAGTACTTCCTCGATCCCACCAAGCCACCCGCCGTCCTCTACGGCGCCATCCACGGTCTGCTTGAAGCCGGCGGACCCGAGGCCATCCGAGTTTTGGTACTGCGAAACCTCAAGACCTTTGACACTGCAATTCTGCAACCGCTCAAGGAAAAGGCTGAGGGCACCATGGACTACGAGATGCTGGTACAAGGTATCGTACAAGCCGTTGCATCCCTGTCGGAGCGGGGCGAGTCGAGCGTCAACGGCGTAAACGGCACAGCCAACTTGGAGTCGGAGGTCTCGGAGCTGAAGGAGTTCATTGGAACAATCGTAGGAGAAAAGATTGCCTCGTCTGGCAACAGGAAGCTGATCCGAGCGATTCTGGATGCTCGGTTCTTGGAGTAGGCAAATCCCAACGTGTTTGACACAAATTATAGCAATGCGAAGGCGAATGGCGTTTTAGGCTTCGGGATACCTCACAAAAGGGCATTTGGGTAAGAGGGTTGGTGTAAATATAGTAAAATTGATTTGCTCAAAATCAGGAATGCCCTCCCAGGCTCATTCATACTTCTACACGAGTACCTCGTCTCCCATTTCCAGTACTCCCTCTCAATCCCTCACGGCTTGGTGTATTTCATCCACTGCTGTTGCTAGCCCAATCTATTTCTCCCTTCTTTTTCATCTCTTACACGAAAGCAACCAGACCAATGGCACCGAGGATGCTCGCAGCCCAGAGAATGTTGTCAGTCTTCTTGATCGTGGGCTTGGCGAAACCCTTGCCCATGTCGTACAGGAGGTGCTTGAAGCCGTTGATGAAGTGGTACACGAAGGGGAAGCCCAGGGCGAACTTGAGGCCACCCTTGACGACGAGGGGCAGGCCGCCGAAAGCAGCAGCGACGCTGGCGGTCTCGAGGTGCAGGCCGACGACGGGGGCGACGAGGTAGGCGCCCATGAAGGCGTACATGGTGGCCGAGAGGGTGCATCCGGTGATTCGGTTCCATGCCGAGCTGCCGAACCAGGTCTGCTCCAGCTTGTAGATACCCAGGTGGGGGGACACGGGGCGGTTCAGGCGCTGGTTGACGAGGAGCTGGCGCCCCTCCTCCTGGGAGAGCTTGGTGCTGGCGACGGGACTGGGAGCACGTGTCAGAGGTCGAAGAAGCACTTCGCGATGCTGGTGTTGAGGAGCTTACCGAGAGGGAGTGGTCGAGATGCCGGCAGTCAGGGCAACCTTGGGCAGCGTCTGGGAGAAGAAGACGCTGCTAGGCTTAGCCGCACCTAGACAATTGGTCAGTCTGCACGTTCCATGAGGCTATTCACTGTTTTTTCGCAGAACCCGGCATCGGGGATTGCTTCAATTGACGTACCTCGGCGAAGGGCGGCGACGCCAACACGTTGAGCGAGCATCGTGGCAGAAGAGTATCGAGGGAATCGAATTGAGAGGGCGGCCAAAATTGTTCGTTCAACGGGATCGTCGTCGGCGTCGTTTTTACCACTGAAGGGGCGGTTCGTCGTCGTTTGGGGAATCGATGATGATGGATTTCCCGATGCATGCTTCGCCATGCAAGTATCGGAACGGGCTCCCTCGGCTTCTCGGTCCAGTCCGACCAATCAGCGGGTGCGAATTCCTCATCTCGGGACACACGTGACCCGGTATTCCCTCCGCCTCGGAGTGTTCATCACGTGATAGCTCAAGCATCATGCTGAGTCAGCTGAAGAAATCAATCCAGCCCTCTGAAATACTCCGCCCAGCTTTGTTCTTTTTTCTCTTTTCCTTTCTTTCTTCTTCAGATAGTCAAGAACGTCCGCCGCACGCTGTCCATTGTGGGCAGCGGTTGTCCGGCAGGGTCTTTGGACTCTTGGACTGATCTGAGAAGAAACAAACTGGTCCGTCGTTAATCTCGACATCTAGCTCTTCCTCCGTCTAGGTGTCGTTTCATTTTGAGATCTACATTCTTTCGCCCATATTTTGAGTGCATGTTTGCTGTAGCCAATTGAATGAGTGCAAGTCACTTGCTCCTTCCGTGAGAGCTTCGTAGTAGTGAATCACGGTAGACGTCACAACACCTCGGCCTCGTCCGCCTGAAGCTGGTCATGTCAATTCACTACGCGTCAGCCTGATCTTCTCTACCGCTGCACATACACTGGGCTGTGCACACAAGGGCATCAACACCATCGTCATGGAAAAGCTCGGTGTTTCTTTCGCGTCTTTCTATGACGGAGCCAGAGATGTGCTGCTTTCTCTCGTTACATCCTCCAACTCTCTTACGTGCACCAGCTTCCCTTGGGGACGCCTGTTCGATGTTGACCAAGAAAACCCTCTCAAGACAAGCGACGCTCTTCAACGAATCCGTCATTGCATCTACTCGTTCGTTTGGTCTCAGGACCGCCAGGACCCTGATGACGGAGACTTCATCGTGACTCGTTGGGGCGTCCGTCGCAACCTCAGCCGTCGCTACCCTCGATCCTTCATTGATGTTCGCCATGACCTAACTCTTCTCCACCACGACACTGGGCTCCTGTTCACCAATGTCGCTACTTCCAAGGACTTCACCGAGTACATCTACAGCGTGAGCAAGGTCGAGATCCCCATCACAGCCACGTACGACACCGTTCAAAACGTTCAAAAGGGCGGATGGCGCCCTCACGACGACGAAGACATGCTAGTGCATAGCCTCTACACCAACAAGCGCCTCTTCGAAGAACACGCCAAAGACGTCGACGTAGTCGTCATCTTCCAAAAGATCACAAGCGACGGAGCCTTCTACGACGCAGACACGCACCTCGATGAAATCCGTCATGCCCTCAACTACTGGAACATTGGCGCCAAGGGTGGTGAGCTCCGCGTCATTGTCAACTACGCTAGCAATCACGTCACAGATCTCGAGCTGGAAACCGCTGCGTTTTCATTCTTTCCATTGGCTTTTACTAGCTAGAAGCTGTATAGCCGGTTTGGATTTGGGCCAAAGGGTACCTACGAGCTGGACGATGAGCGGGTTGGTAGGTGCATCGAGGCGTACCTTCGAGGGATGGATCCGTCGGACGAAGAACTGGATAATTGATGGCTCGGAGATATTGCGATGGTCATGAGAAGATCGACAGTTGTACAGCAGTTACTCGGTTGTTCCTATCCACAGCCTTTTGGGGTTAGTGACAATGAGTCGCGGCTACAGTCCTGATCACACACAGCTAAACAGAATAAGATACCCATGATCCTTTGACACCTTATTCCAGTAACCAATGTTCTTTTCTCATGAAGTTCACACGATTGCTTCGCTGTAGCCTTGGACAATAACATTGACTTGATCAAACAAAGACAACAAAGATGAACACGGGTAAAGTGCCAAGGCCAGCACACAGCATGAACGAACAAGACAATTTGCTTTCTCTCCTTGTTCAATTGTTCCCGACCCTTTGAACATTGCGCATTGAGTGCCACTACCGCTCGGACATGAAGGCATTGCAAACGCATAAGATGAGCACATCGCCCTGCAATTCATCCTCTTCTGGCCAGACACGCTCACACTCAATCACACAGCAAACACAGGTACGTTCCACTCTCGATCTTATCTGCTAACACTTCCCCAGCTTTCCACCACTTCTTCTCACACTATAGCAATTATGGCTGATTCCTGGGACGCCCCAATTCAGACCCGCCCCGACAACGGTGGTTCGTGGTTCGAACTCTCCATGGAGCCCAAGAGCTTCGTCACGCTTACCACCGCCGTTGTCCCAACGGTAGAGCCCACTGCACTCGCCGAGGAGACTCCCTCCAAGGGCACCACTCCTTGGCTGTACGCCACGGTGGGATGTATTATCGTCATTGTTTTCCTTCTCATCTTTATCTGCATTCAGTGGATGGGACACAGACAGGTTCACAGGGAGGATAAGAGCCGGAAGCAGGCGGAGCGCCGAGTTAGTGCCATCATGGCAGATAACCGTGAGTATCAGAAGGATGAGGAGGAGGGTGCTCGTCCTTAAGTGAGGAAGAGGCGAGTTGGATGTGTTGGTTGCGTAGGTAGAGTACAGTATTTGTTTGTTTAGTCGCTAGATTCAGAGTAGACGTTGCTAGATTGTAATCGCTGCTAGATTGAGTAAGGTAGAGTAGTCAGTCTCTTCTGAATTGAGTTAATTATTCTCTCTCATTTTTATAAATCCTGTTCGTAAAATGGTGTTTCGACGTTTGTTCATCTTTCTACCATCTTATCGCGATATGCAAGTGCCAAACGCAACTTGATCATCCCAATTCGGCCATCATCTCAAATCTTCAAACAGATCCCTTTCGTCTCATCGTTGCTTTATACTTACCATTCAACTTACATCGCCGTTCGTCCCTCTATTCAACAATGCTTCAACTCAATTGTCCTCTTTCTCAGCACCGTTTACACACTCCCATATATATACTCCCTCTCCTCTTCTTACGTATCAACTCTTCAACAACTTCTCTTCATCCTTTCATACAGCTACAGCTCGTATCAAAGGACGAAGCCCTCCAACCGAAACAACAACACCACAACGAAGCTCAACAAGCACCAAGCGGTATGTACTGATGCTGGACCACTTCAAGCTCAACAAGCACTAACTCGCAGGAGAACAACCATCAACATGTCGATTCACGTCATGCCCCGTTCTCTCCCCGAGGACAACAACAGCACTATCATGGTCGTGACCGTCAGTACTGGTCTCATGCTCATCGTCATGGGCATCATCGGCTATGTCATCTTCGTCGCCAAACCCCGTCCCGTCCGCAACAACGACAATGCCAACGGTGGCCGCCCTGCTCGTAACGATGCCAACCCCGTCCGCACTCTCCACTACACCAACGGGTCTTGGGAGCGTTTCCCCCAGGCTCCCATCAGCGAGGGTTTTGCCGTTCAGTACCTTCGCTACATCCTCCAGCGTGCCCGCGCTGTCACCGGCCGTGACCGCGCCCCCGACAACGAAGCCCAGGATAATGATGAGAACCAAAACGCCGGTGTTCAGCAGCAGCAGAACGCCAACGGCCATGGCCAGAACTCCGGTGGCCAGGGTCACGATGGTCCTCGCCCGGCTACTGCCTAGGCACAAACACGACAACCTCCATTGAGAAGCAACGAGACAAGCCAATCTTACTCGATGGAACCAAGTCAACGCCTGTGGGACGATGTGAACATGGGATGGAAATGGAGACGACAGTGAGAGAGCAAGGAACATATGGGGTCTGAGTGGACAGGGGAAAGAAAGGTTCATCTCGATCAAGTAGACCACCAAGAAAAGTCATTGACACACTTTGCCTGACTGTTGTGAACTGATGTCTCCGTTACTGATACATACAAGAAGCATCCTTCTGAGGCATAGACTGCCCTGTTCCGAGTGTTCATTAAGTACATGTAGGAAGAAGCATCCCTGCCCGAGTATGCGTGTATATGTCAACCATCTATTTAGCCTACCGGCGCCCAAACAGATCGCTCTATATAATTGTACAACCGACTCCGTGGAGATTCCCATTTCATTAGCCTCGTACCAGCCGCGCCGTTTTTCCAAGATGATTAATTCATGTGCTTTGAGACCCCTCAATTCATACTCCCCATGCCAAAGCTGCCAAACAGTGAAGAAGGAAGCTGATTCTGTGGTTGATTCATGTTCCCCCACATATCCCAGTTGAGAGTCGAAACGTCCAGATAGCCACCCAGGAACGGATCAAGGTCCGTCATCTGGGCCACCGATGTTGGAGGTTGAGTCGGCGGCGGCTGAGGTGGTGGTTCAGAGCTGCGTCCATTATTGGTGAGGCATTCGCGGAGGCGGTACACAAAGCTGGGGCATTCGACGGGTTGACCTGCCTGTCGGAAGGCTTGCTCGCGGGCTTTCCATGCCTTCAGGACAGTCTGAGCCTGTATCACGTACACCTTTTGACTCATGTCCAAGAGCTCTGGGTGAAATCGGTAAATCTTTTCCACCATACCCCAAGCGCGGTCCGCAAGAGAGCCAGTCGGGCGCTGGCTGAGCTGCTTCGTCATGACGGTGAAGATGTCAATCTGGAAGTGGAATTTGACAAACCACAAAAACCCTGCGTGCTCCATTACCTCGTAAGCATTGGTGCTGTGCTCGTTGTTCATCAATACAATCTTGAACAGGTTGTCCTTCTTGTTGAGGATCTCGGTCCCCCATTCTGGCTGCTCCCTCATGGGCACCAGCATCTCTCTCATCTTGCTGGTAAGCATTGGGCGTATCGCGAGGGCTGCAAGGTGGACAGGTCCAGCAGAAGGGTCGATGTAGCGGGCTTCAACCTCCAGCAAGCCCTTCTCGAGGTCGTCGACAAGTTCTCGATACTTTTCAATGGAGGGAAACATGTCGGGATCTCTGTCCTCGTAGTCGTCACCCATAATGGCAGCTTCCAATCCCGGGGTGCCGTGGAGGGACTCGGCGTGAACCAGAAACTTGGCAATCTGGTAACCGATCAGGCAGAATGCCATCTCCGTTGGGCCCTCGCGCGGTTGAATGGGTTCGTTCGATCCAGGAAACAGGTCCGCGTCGTTCACATTCTGTGGCATCCTTGTGTCCCAGCTGCTGGGGAGCATCGAGTGGCTAAGCCCAGAAACCAGGGCATTCTTGGCATCATGTAGAATGATCTGCCACCACATACGTCTTCGCATCTCGGTTTCAAAGGCGTTGAGGTTCAATAGTTCGCCGTCACGGTGATATCCCATCTTTTGGGCGATCCGGACGACCATTCCGCTAAGAATCCAGGCGGCATGCCTGTCGTAGCGGTTCTGAAGAGAAAACTATAACCGTCAGCACGCATCAAGACTGTTGAAGCCGACTATCTCACCAGATAAAGCAGCAATGCCTGCAAAGCTACCATGTCGTAGTTTTTGAGAAAGTTGAATTTGGTTAATGCCATTTTAGTTCCAATAGTGTACTTGCGCAGAGCATCGTCGCGCGAGCATCCGAGCATCTGCGTCGCTTCGGCATCAGAGAGAGACACCGCAGCCATGGTGAAGATGGAGAACAAGAGGGCCTGGTAGTTTAACGGGATATTGTTCATGTTGGTCGCCGCTTCCATCACATATGGCTGTACTGATGGGACGTGGATGATTTTGGTCAAAGGGTTAACGCGGTCCACAAACAACTGCCAGAGTCGAAAGACATGGACGGGATCCGGCTGATGATCCTCGTTGGATCCGCTTGAAGCATCTGAGGGTAGGAGAAGGTCGATGTTGTAGTCTGGGCTCAGATCCTCAGAGCCCATGACACTGCTGTCTTCGGGGTCGTCGGTATCGACAATCTCCTTCATCGCTTGGAGCTTGTGCCGAGCGTCAGTTTCGCAGACTCATTGAGACACATTGGACATGCTCACCTCTTCATGAATGTTGGCCCACAGGTAGCTATCCATGAATCGCACGCCACCCTCTTCCTTGACCATCTTGCCAGCCGGCTTCCATTTCGTCTGGGAATCACAGTTGTTCGGCGTGCTGACCATGACATCCGACATGGCGCTGTTCATGGCTGGTGAGGCCTGCGCCGATGGAGATGGCACGGTACCATCGGCATATTGCTTCAGCAACTGCTCACATCGAGCGAGCCGCTCCTGAAGGTCTTGGTTCGGTCTCCGGCGCTTCCTTGCGGGAGCTGGAGTGCTTGGTGTGCACGTAACATTGGCCTGGCTTACTGGTAAGTTGAAGTTCATGGAACCTGAGGCACAAAGAGCACAAGGACACAAGGCAGACACGGAAGGCATCAAGAAGCCAAACAAAGGGCGCGGGCGCGATATGGATAAGCGAAATGCAGCGGGACGGGCTAGGTAGCTGACGCACCTTGATGCAATTCGAGCAAGGCGTGTTGCGGTCGCATTTGATCTTGCGATGCTGACACAAGACGCAGGCCAACACTCTGGGCGCCTTGTGAGATCCAGGCGTCGTCGTCGTCGACATGTCCACAGAACTCGATGCGCTTCACTTCAAGAAACGTCTCACATGCCAAACGGTAGGTGTTGTCGCGGGAAGATAACGTTAGATCTCAGAGTAGAGGCCCTATGACGCTGACAAGAGCTCCACAGGGGCTAGGATCATGAGAGGGTGAGGGGGAGGGGCAAAACGATTTTTGCAAGAGCCAGGAGGGTTCGTACGGGACGGGACGAGACAGGAGGATGATATGGAAGAGCCGGCTTGTCCGTGCCAGTGGCGATATCTAAAGGCCAAGCTGGCGCGAAGCTGCGGAATAGTCGCACAAAGCCGGTGCCTGGCGAAGGGATGGATGTCGCAAGGTAAAGTGCCAACCAGGCAGTGCCGGGTCCCCGCGGAGTGTCTGTCAGTGGTAGCCCGTAGGTAGGTAGGTGGTGTGCTAAGCAGGGGCGTCCAGTCTCATGCGCCGGAACCAGCGCCTCCCGTCAATCAATCAGATGAGTTGACGACAACTTGAGCTGCGCAGAGGAAACAATTACGGGGGGTGTGAAGATCAAGATGGGAAAAGAAGGCTTGAGAAGAAGCTTGAGAGGGAGCCAAAGAGCCAGGGACAGGTGAACAGGGTTCGCCAGGAGGCTCTGGGACTCTGGAGATGAGAACAAGAGCTGCGTACGTATGCGACAGACAGGGGTTTTCCGAATCCGTAATGCGCGTGTTCAAAGGCCGATCCGAAAGAGAAGGATGTTTCGGCTGCTGACAGATTGCCAAGGGGGATGGCTAGACGTCGTTTGGCAATCTGGTGGGAGGTTGATGGATGATGTGAGCCTGTGACGACAGGACGGGCGCCGTGATCTCCGGACGCCGACTACCTGGTAGGTATTTTTGCCTGGGCCTGCCGCTTTTCGATAAACTGCGTGACTGAGTCCAATCGAAGCTTCTAGCCTGGATGGGCCAATAATGCGCCTGCCTGCCAATCCCTGTCTGTTCCGAAAACGAGGCGCCGCAGCGAAATAACGGAGGGCAAATCAACGGGGTTTCGGCCGTTGGCGGCGGAGGTGGAGGTGGAGGTCGGCGGAGTTGACAGCAAAAATTCCGTCCAAAAGGGAAAATGCAGGGGGCGTGAAAGCTGCTAACTTGTGACTCCAGCCGGCGAGGAACGGCGGAAGAAACGAGTTGTGATATACTGCGGACTTGGGAAGTTTCTGCAGACTCGATCAAATTTGCGCCGTTCAAATGAGTCAGAATGACTCGAGGCCTGATACTGTATTCAAGCCCTGGCGTAAGACGGCGTTGGGTTCGTGACTCGATGTGACAACTGAACCTACGCCAGTATCACAAAATGCGCGCTCGGAAAGACTAGGGACAGATGCCAATAATACCTGCGGCCCCGTCGTCGCCGTTCGGGTTCAAAGATCGTCCTCTCAGGTTGGGTAGTAAGAAACTAGAGGGTTTTCGGGCACGTGCGCCGTGATGCTATCAGTTCAGCTAAGAAGCCACAGTTTGGGAAAGAGACGATTCAGGAACTCGATCCAGAGTTTCCAGAGCTGGTTTTGAACTGTCAAAAGTCCGCAACGAAGTACGATGACGTTGAATTGCTCGGTAAGTAAAGATAGGAACTTGGATCTTATGGTTTTTCTTAAAGTTGGCAGGGCCCAGGAAGCAAGTACGGCAGGCAACCCGAAAAGAGCGGGAACACGGATGCTTCGGAAGCTTTGAGCTAAGTAGACACTGTGGGAAAGCTTAATCTGCCACCCAGTTTTGCCGTATCAGCCAGCTCTCCCACAGTGCTGATCCCTTTGCATGACCCCATCTTTTCGCATTAAAGTTGCAGTTTCTGTGTTTTGGATAGCGCCATGCAAGTAAATCCGTAGGCATCTAACGGGGGCGGACGGATCTTCCATTTCCCCGGTCGGTAGTGCTTCGGCCAATGGCGTGTGCCCGAGTTCGGCTGATTTTACCCCACGCAATTTTTTTGGCGAGTGCTGTTTTGCGACGACATCTGGGGCCGACCATCGGATGAAGCTATCCACAACTTTTTTCAACGTCGCTCTTTGCGACACCTCAAGTTATGGCTGCCTATACAACTATTGTTCCTCATATTTAGTTTCTTTAGGATATCAGGGCTGTATAGGATCGACAAGCTTTCATCATGACACCAATTGTAAGTTCTCCACCCGTAAACTCGCTTCACTGCTCTATGACTCACATGCGCCAACTTCAGCGAAGAGCCGTCGCTCTCTCGGCCGTGTCTAGGCTCTCGAGCCTCTCGAGACAGCGCCTCGTCGTCCGATCTCAGTGTCAAGTTTTACGTCGCGGCGGCATCCATCTTGGAGCAGAAGATTGCAGAGGAGGCCGGCGATTGGGACGTTCTTCGCGAGGCCGGTGCTGAGTTCTTGCCCAGCGGCTGTGGCCCGTGTATCGGACTTGGGACAGGCCTACTTGAAGAAGGTGAGGTTGGCATAAGCGCGTCCAACCGGAACTTCAAGGGACGTATGGGCTCGCCGCTTGCAAAGGCATATCTCGCCAGCCCAGAGATCGTTGCTGCCAGTGCCATTCAGGGCAAGATTGCGGGGCCCGGCTGGTATCAAAAGCCCGAGGGCGTCGAGAAGGTCATCATTGGAGAGGGCAGCGGAGATCATGTGGCAGACAAGGCCCTCTCCATTGAAGATGCTCTCGACAAGATCATTGCAGAGGCCGAGAGCATGATTGCTGTTGCTGAAAAGGACGGCTCCGGAGCAGAGGCCGAGACCGCTGCTCCTGTTTCTGAGGCTGAAGGGGAGGAGACACTCACGGACATCATCCCTAGCTTCCCTGAGAAGATCGAGGGTGAGATTGTCTTTTGCGACGCTAACAACATCAACACCGACGGCATCTATCCCGGTAAGAGCGAATCGTCGTGCTAATATAGTGTATGGACTAACAGATGATGCAGGAAAATACACTTATCAAGATGGCATAACCAGGGAGCAGATGAGCGAGGTGTGCATGGAGAACTACGACCCCGAGTTCCGCAACACAGCTCGCGCAGGTGATATCCTCGTCGCCGGCTTCAACTTTGGCTGTGGCTCGTCACGAGAGCAGGCCGCCACCGCCATCCTGGCCAAGGAGATCCCATTGGTTGTCTCGGGAAGCTTTGGCAACATCTTTAGCCGGAACAGCATCAACAACGCTCTCCTGGGTGTCGAGGTGCCGCGCCTCGTGGAGCGCCTCCGCGAGACGTACAAGGACGACGCCGAGAAGCCCCTCACGCGCCGCACCGGGTGGAAGCTCCTCTGGGATCTCCGCCGCAGCAAGGTTGTTGTCACCGAGAAGAACGGCGAGACGTGGAGCCAGAAGGTTGGCGAGATGCCTCCCAACGTCCAGGAGATCATTGCTCGTGGTGGCCTCGAGAAGTGGGTCAAGGCCGAGATTGAAAAATAGACTGGGAATCAGGGAGACGGCGGTGCCTTTTGACCTTGGAGTTGGATACTTTTCCCATCGGGTCCACAAAATTATCTGGATGGGGGGGTCCAGGGGGGTTGTGCTATCTACATCTTCGGAGCACTGGGAGTGATGGGCACACTAGATGTCATCAGCAGACCGCAAGATTTAGCTAGAAAACTCTACGAAGCTCGAGACCACTAACTCTACGAGTTTGATCGCCAACCATCGCTTGACCAGGAGAGCTACGCCTTCCTGGGCAGCTCTGACGTTGCTCAAGATCATGTTTGGTATGGACACGTTTCTGGCTACAAAGGCGGCCATCAAGTCTCAGAATGCGTTCCCAACATCAGTCATGAGCAAGTGGAAGCCCAATGAGGACGGACCGATAAAGGCTCGAGTTTTTAGAGCGAGCCAGCACTACAAGGGGCTCAGCAAAGCTGTGTTGAAAGCCATCAAGGAGAGCGAAAAGCCCCAACCCCAACCAAGCGGAAGTCAACCGCAACTAAAGACACTGAAGACGCCACGGCGAAGAAGTAGAAGCGCTCTGACAAAGGGAAACAGGTGGCTGAGGCAAGCAGCAGTCAGAGCAAGGACATCGCCTGGCAATCATGAGGAGTTCAAGGAGGAGGCTGCGAAGACCAAGTTGCTGGAATGAGCCGGCGTCGGCTACGGCATCTGAGGATGCCCAACGACACGATATGAACGCTCAAAGTCGGCACAATGGCGATACCTGGGGATACGGGCATGGGAGGGAAGGCAGACATGAGATGGGACATTCTTAGGCATCACACATGGGATGATATTAATGGAGGAGATATGCTGATATCTTGCCCGACAAAGACAGATTGTGAATTTGGATTTGTCATTTCCTATTCTGAAAACATGGATCCTATCTCTGGACCAGAATCCTCTTCATCAACTCGTGCCGATTTGCCACCTTCAGACTTTTGTTCCACTGGCACAAGCGACATCCTCGCCTTCTTGCGTACCACCCGACGATGAGTAGCACTCTTCAAGTGTTGCTTCCAAGCCTCCTCGGTCATCAAGACGGTGTGGCATACCTCGCACATGCGTTTGCACGGCGTCGCCTTGGGAGGTGGATTGCCCACCTGCGTGAGAACCTCGTTAGCCAAGGGTGAGATCGTAGTTGGTGATGGGCGTTCCTCGCCACGGAGAAACTGCTTTGCCAATTGCACAGCAGGTTCGACAACGTTTTCGCCGTATTTAGAAACGTCGGTGCTATCGAGGAGATAAAGGCTACCCATCGCCTCGGGTCCAACCTCTCGCAGCCGAGGTATCTGCTTGAGTCTAATCCAGCGAGTCTGGTAGACAGCATATCGCCTCGTGGCCGTCTTCATCTCCTCGAGAGCGGCATTCTTCAGCTTCTCAAGCTCTGAAGCCTCTCGACCCTCGTCCACGGCAGACAAGTATGGCTCAAACTGCTTGTATCCGATTGACTGCCAAATGCCCTTTGTCATGTCGAGTATTCGGCCCTCGGCCTCCTTTTTGTGCCTGAAATCATAGAGTTCTCGGACCTCCTGCATGAGCCCACCATTTTGCATCTTGTCAACTCGTGCATCCAGACGCGCGCGCAGGACTTCCCGCTCCGAGTAAACCCAGAAGAGAAGATTCTCCCAGGGCCGCCGGCTACCGTCTTGCTGGGCCGCCGCTTTGCGAGCCTGTTGCTCCGCATAGTATTCAGAGGCACGCTTTCCAGTTCTCAGGTAAATCTCCAGAGATCGCTGGATCTTGCGGCGATCGTTGGGGTGCCAGCGGTCAGCCATCTCAGGGTCAACCTTGCGCAGCTCATGAAGCATGACTTCGCCTGACTCTTGCAGGATGGGAAATGACGTGGACGTGTCCAGCTCAATGTCCTCTAGGATGACCTCTTCAAAGAGGATGGGGTCAACGTAATACTGAGAGCCGCCCACAAGAATAGGCAGACGTCCTCGACCACGAATCTCCCCTATCACGCGGTTAGCCTCTCGCCTGAAGTCGTCCACGTCCCATGGCTGCTCATCCAGTGAGATATGGCCCAGTAGATGATGAGGAACTCCACATTGTTCCTCGGTTGTGATTTTGTTAGTGATGATTGGGAGTCCATTGTAAAGTTGCATGGCATCGGCGTTGATGATTTCACCATTCAGCCGAGTCGCGAGCTCAACTGCTAGCTGCGGAAGTTGTTAGAAACTCCAAGAATAATAAGCATGATATTAGCCAACATACCTCAGACTTGCCCGTGCCCGTAGATCCCAGCACGACCACGAGGGGTTCAGCTGGAGGTTTTGAAGTGGCCATTGTTGCAACATTGCGTCTTAGCAAATGTCCCATGCGTCTCAGCATTTAAGAGGGAAAAAATAGACTTCAACAGCGCATTGCGCGTGCCTATCTTTCCTTAAACTCAAGCCCAGAGCAACAACTTATTAAAATTGGTGCGTCTCCAAGGATCAAAATGCCACAGCCGGTGACCGGGATATGTTTAGGCGCAATGTTCCAGAACAGGGGGAAGCGGAGACCATTTTAACGGAAAAATTGCGGCGGCCCCGTGAAAGCCACACAAAATGGCTGAGACCCCTTTTGTGCCTTCCGTTGTTGGACGCTTGGAAGGCGGAGGAAGCACCAGCCAGCCAAGGACAACTGGCTAAGGTGGGTCACGTGCTCACTCCACTCCCAATATTGGACACATCTACATTTTGGCCATTGAAGCCAGATCGCCAACCTCCGCCCCCCAGCTCTCCTTTAATTCTCCCATCGACCCTTCAAATCGCCTGGGCTCTGCAAGCTAGGCTTCCTCTTCCTTTTCTTTCTTTATTCCTTCCCTTGGATGAATTAATCCAATTCTTCTCCTCCTTCCTCTTTGTCGTCTGCCGTCGTCACCATGAGTTCCCGTAAGTTGCCTCTCCTGGCTCTCCTTTGCGCGGAGCTCCCAGCTTCGCCAGGCGAGCATGCGCGACAGCTGAGGATGCGCGCAATTGGCGATTCGCATCGCGCAGACTGAACTGAAGCTGACCTGTCTTTCTCGCGACACAGTCCGTTTCCTCGATCTGGTCAAGCCGTTCGTGCCGTTCCTCCCAGAGGTTCAGCAGCCGGAGACCAAGATCCCCTTCAACCAGAAGCTGATGTGGACCGCCCTCACGCTCCTCATCTTCCTGGTCATGAGCCAGATGCCCCTTTACGGCATCGTGTCCTCCGACAACTCGGACCCTCTATACTGGCTGCGAATGGTCATTGCGAGTAACCGTGGAACCCTGATGGAACTGGGTATTACCCCCATCATCTCCTCGGGCATGGTCTTCCAGCTCCTCGCCGGTACCCACATGATCGATGTCAACCTCGACCTCAAGTCGGACCGCGAGCTCTACCAGACCGCCCAGAAGCTCCTTGCCTTCATCCTGTCCGCCGGTACCGCCACTGTCTACGTCTTCAGCGGTCTCTACGGTCCTCCTTCCGACCTCGGTGCCGGTATCGTCTTCCTCCTGATCCTCCAGCTGGTTGTCGCCGGTATGATTGTCATTCTCCTCGATGAGCTCCTCCAGAAGGGTTACGGTCTTGGCAGCGGTATCTCGCTGTTCATTGCCACCAACATCTGTGAGTCCATCATGTGGAAGGCTTTCTCTCCCACCACCATCAACACTGGCCGTGGTCCCGAGTTTGAGGGTGCCGTCATTGCCCTCTTCCACCTCCTCATGACCTGGCCCAACAAGCAGCGCGCTCTCCAGGAGGCTTTCTACCGCCAGAACCTCCCCAACATCATGAACCTCCTGGCCACCCTCGCCGTCTTCGCCGCTGTCATCTACCTCCAGGGCTTCCGCGTCGAGATCCCCGTCAAGTCCTCCCGCCAGCGTGGTGCTCGTGGCTCGTACCCCGTCCGCCTGTTCTACACCTCCAACATGCCCATCATGCTGCAGTCCGCTCTTTCTTCCAACATCTTCCTTATCAGCCAGATGCTCTACTCTCGCTTCTCTGAGAACCTCCTTGTCCGTCTCTTCGGTGTCTGGGAGGCCAAGGACGGTTCCTCGCAGCTCCACGCCGTTTCCGGTCTTGTCTACTACATGTCTCCCCCTCAGAACCTGAAGGAGGCCCTCCTCGACCCCATCCACATGAGCGCCTACATTGTCTACATGCTCGGTGCCTGCGCCCTCTTCTCCAAGACCTGGATTGAGGTTTCCGGCTCCAGCCCCCGTGACGTTGCCAAGCAGCTCAAGGACCAGGGTCTTGTCATGGCTGGTCACCGTGACCAGAGCATGTACAAGGAGCTGAAGCGCATCATTCCTACTGCCGCTGCCTTCGGCGGTGCCTGCATTGGTGCGCTCTCGGTCTCCAGCGACCTCATGGGCGCCCTGGGCTCCGGTACCGGAACTCTCCTTGCTGTCACGTAAGTTTATCAATACACACAGATCAAGACACACTCGCTAACTATTTGCAGTATCATCTACGGTTACTTCGAAATCGCCGCCAAGGAGGGAGATCTTTCCGGCATGAAGGGCATGATTATGGGCTAATCTCAGCCACTATGAAACCAATGGAGGGCACGATTGATTCAGCCTTGGCATTGGCGCCTGCTTCAGACAGGCGAATGTGTATTAACAGAAAAGAGGAAGAGAAAGAAAATAGTTATACATGGTTTTTTGTTTCCTTTTTACCACCACGAGCCAGAGGAGTCAGGAGAGTGAGGTCAACTTGGATTGGAAATGGCATTGGGACGGCGATCAAGGGATGTCGTGTCAAGATTAAAACCACACATGTCTAAATATCTTGTGTCATTATGGGTTTATTCGGAGGGGTGGCCGTGTATGTCAGGCCACGCGTTGGTGGTGGACAGGGAGGCCCATTGTACCTAACTCGAACGATCTATGAATGACAAACTTAATGCTACAATGCGTACGAGTCTCGTCATGCCATTGTGTATCATGTCTTGAATTTGGTGTTTGGCAGACAAGTATGATGAGCTGTTGCAGCTATCATGACTACAGGGTAGTGCTTGTGAAAAACATGGGGTAGAGGAGATTCATGATAGCATGGGTGTTTGGCGATAGAATGAACATTGGGTTGTTTGATTAGCATATACCATGGGAATAGACATCGAATTTATATAACGATGGCTTGTCGGGGTTCCTCTTAGTTCCTCTGTTCCTGTATTAAGATGTAGGACCAAAGGCCAACACCAACCAAGTTGGTCGACCAACCATGTGCTTGCAACCATGTTCAGCCTAGATTTTGCTCGGCAACTTGTGTATGTTATCATAGAGCTAGACCATGGGGCTTGGACAAGTTCAGAGCTACATGGCATCATCGACTGATCACAATATGACCCCTGGTACCGTAGGAACTAAAGGCAGGTCAAGAGCATTAGTTGGAGAGGGTAACCTGCATACCAATGGGGCAGATAATGCAGCAAACACAATCATGTTGGTCAAAAGCAATTCCTCCTCACCATCGCCCCATGATGCAAGCCCCCAAGTCCTACAGCTCCTGCATGAGTGAGGCCAGGTCGGAAAGCCAGAAGCAGCAACACGGGCTGCCCTGAGCCAACGAGACGACCCCCATTAGTACAAGCAAATGGTGATTAAGTGCAAAGTAATCGGCGCGCGTTGCATCAATTGGCCGAGCTTCTCTGAGCGAGGTGATGTATGCAGGTATGAGGCGGTTACGCGGAAGAGGAGCTGCGTGCAACCCACACAGGGAGCAAGGGGTCAACCGGAGTGCAACGCAGGATCGATGGTGTCAGCGCCGCCAAACGCGATGACTCTTATCCTTACAGGCGAGAAACCCAATTGGCGAATAAAACAGGCCCCAAGGCTGGAGGGATCATGAGGGGCATTATCCCTCCGGCGGTGAGTAACGGCTTGTAAATGCATGTCAGGTTCAGGAAAGCGACTAGGGATCACTTCCTAGGGGCCGGAAGAGATACCCAAAGAGAACCAATTACGAGAAAAGGCAGGGTGACATTGGCCAGGGGCCGGGTGTTGAACAGAAAGCAAGACCAACTTGACGTTCGGAATCACCAATAAAGAGGTAGCACAGATCTAGGGAACGGGCGGACAAAGATCAGCAGTGGTGGCCCTCAAGAAACAGCCCCTGGTAACGTGACAAACAAAGGGCATTGTTTATTGATGGAGGTTAGCTTGCTGGCAACGGCGGGCGACAACGGTCGAATGGGTAAGGGTGGGTGTTGAAGAAAAAGGTGGCTGGGAGCTAAAGAAGGCCTAGAGCTCACAGACAGAGGCCTTCTTTTTGACGTTTGACGCAGAATCTGGTTGACGTCAGAGACTGGGGAATTCTGCGTGACTCGAAAATGTGCGCTGACAAAAAAAAAAAAAAAGCGCGGTTGGAAGAGAGTCTCGCATTTCTTGGACTGAGGCGCGAGCTGCACATCATCACCACCTGTCGCCAAACAGAAAAGCTTGTGACACAGGTTCCGAAGCTGCTTCTTCGGTTAGGCTGGATGCGAGCCTCAAGAGGTGCTTACGCTCAGGCCACGGGGCGGCATGTTCACCCTCCTCTACGTTTTAATCCCTGCTCATCCTCAGCTTCAACAAAGGGACCTTTCACCGGCTCTTAATGGCCTGCAGCAATCGTCCGGTTCTTGAGTACATCCCATCGTGGGGTTTCGACTGTGGGGAGTGACCACCCCCCTCATTCCTCTCAGGGCGAGGGTGGCAGCTGGGAGTTTGCGACACTGGAACGCTCACGGTACCATCGAACCTCTGAACAGAGTGACCGAGAGACTGGCCCAGCTCGCCTTGGCGAGAAGGATTGGCTCAGCAGGTAGTGTATCGGCCGGGGTTCGACATTGTATATCCGTGGTACCAGGAGAATTTTCTGCAGAGCCTCGTGGTGGCACCCAACCCAACGGCCGGCCTGTGACGATGGTGCCTGTCCTGCCATTTCGGATGCCGACGCCTTTCTGAGGCTAGTGATGAACGAATACGACCAAAGCATATCTACCATCATGAGCCAGAGCGCAAAATGACCTTTGTTGTTTAGCTTATCAAGAACAACATTCGCGACGGACCTGCTAGTCACGGCTGAGTTCTTGACATGGGGGATAAGAGAAAGGAGAAGACACAAGGGGGGCACTAGAAAAAGGGCGCCGTCTCGGTAGAAGAATGAACAACATCTGCCAAGAAGACAACACCACACGAACAAGACATGGTGAGACCGATCTCGATCCCAGCTGGCCGGCCGCCGAGTCTACCGACTCCAAAACGCCTGTGTGTGGAAATTAGACACGGGAGAATGGCATTCCTCGTGGTTCATGTTGTCGTCCTAACCACGTTCCTCAACTTGCAGAGTAAAGCTCTCGTGCCCTCGGTTTGTCTCAGCTATCATTCTCTAGCTCTGTCTCTACCCTCGGGACATCTCGTCATGACCTCTTTTCCTCGACTCGGCCGTGAAAGCCTCGCCCTGGACTGCGAGTCAAGACAAGGACGGTAGCTAATTTGCTTTCTTGTCCCGTGCTTCTCTGAAGAGGGAGGGGTACGTCATCTACAGATAAACTCATTGTGATGAGTAACCTTTTGACCAGGGCGTGCTGTCATAGTTGGGTTAGGTATTCATCTCAACGTACGCTAACAAAAGGCCGATGGTCTTTTTTCCAGGAGCTCGGTTCGGTTCAATTCGAGAATTTGACATTCATGGATTCGCATGTCCCGGCATCTCAGCCAGTGAACCCTTGTCCCGCCAGTTCTTTTCTGTGAGCATGATGACGCCCCGTGATTGGGGAATCCCTCCTGGCCGAACAACAAGGATTCGATTCGGTTGCCGTCAACAGCAAGTGACTTGCTTAGATGGGATGGATGGAAGGCTGCAGTGCGACATGGTCCTGAAGAATTGCGAGGCTAGAATCTTGAACAACGCCTCATTGGAGCGGAGTTTGACGGCCTCGATTTGTCCCCGCAGCCCCATTCAGAGTCGAGCTGGGGGCTCCGCCTTCGCATCATCTGTTGTTTTGAAGGGAACATGCCGGATAGACAGACGCAGGTTCCATTGTTTACCGGGTAGAGCGAGAGGGCAATCTCCAAGTCAGAGCTAGTAGCCCAAAGCTGCCAGCCTGACTGACTGACTGCCGTAAAACACAACATGGAACAACCCAGACCTCGAGGTAGTAACAGAGCTAGAGAGGGTTTCGCGTGCTCCATGGTTGCTTGGAAGCCCCACCTGGAAGCTGGTTACGATTCATTACTCCGTAAGGTACTGTCCTCCGTAGCGTCGTTACTGGCAGCTAACGTGCTCTGCTCGCTCCCTGGTTAGCAAGGGAAGGCGCCGTCCCGTCGTCACTGACCGACCACCCACATCCACATCCATTCATTGTTTAGCTTCTACAACGGCCGTACATTCTTCCCGCCTCTTAATACTCCCCCTCCCACCCACTCGCAGCCTGGCTCACTCCTCTCCCTCTTCCTCTCCAATCGTAAAACTTTATTGGCAGATCTGTTATTCTTCTTCTTCTCCTTCCCTTGTTCATTGGTCTCTCTCTTTTCTATATCTTTACTTGGCTGCAGAGCTTGAGCTGTGTACACGACCGAACCCCCGGGAAATCTGGACCGCCATCCATCCCCATCCCCCATCGCATTGTGCTGCTCGAGAGATCCAGATCTTGCGAAACTTGGGGCGCGCGCGTACATACACACTATCTATCGAGAGCCCTCCGCGAACGGCCTCTCCATCCGGGTTCTGCAGCAAAAAGCAACGTCACGCCACGCCCAGGCCAATGCTGCTTCTGAGTGGCAAGTGAACTGATACTGGAGACTCCCAAGACTCGACCCTGGTTCCTCAACCCGGCGGAGACCCCAGCAAGGGACTCCTCGAGACCTCCGAGGCCGCAGCCACAGCCGCAGCTGTTGCTGGTCCCGCGCCTGCAACCGCCTTGACGAAATACCCATCCGTACCCGCGCCAGCCCATCGTCAACGGAACCAATTCTTCCAAAACTTGCCACCCAATTGTCGCGATTCCACCTCGAAACCCGCTCCTCCTTTCGGCTTTCGCGCCTGTCTCTCACCCCAAGCTTCGAGGTGAGCTTGACAGACGCCCCATCTCAACGACACCATGGGATTCGCCCAGTATGACGGGCCCATATGGAATCCCCAAAAGGGCGACTTCAGCCTGCGTTTCCAGCACGAGTATGTCCTGTCTCACCCCCGCTTGTTTCCACTCCCGCGCGTTTCCATGGTTGGCTGACTCGATTGCCGCGCTGTAGCTACCTTCAGATCCTATTCCCTCTGATCGCCCTCGTCTTGTCCGTTGCGCGCCTCTCTCAGCTGAGCATCTCCCGCATCCTCACCTCGCGGTCCGCCTCCAAAGTCAGGTATAGCCAACTTTCTAGCGAGGACCGCCGCCACAGTCACACCGATCTACCCCCCGAGCGCGACCTCTTCAATGACGACACCGACGACGATGACGAAGCACTCGAGATTAACGGTGGCCGTCTGGCCCTTGTCAAGACCACTACCCGCGGCTCTATTGTCCAGGCCGACAGCCCTCCTGGTCAACGCCTTTCGCAAGTCATCGAGGAGTTGGCAGTCGCCTGCCTAGTCGTTCTCAATGCCATCAAGCTGGTTTACCACATCGACTCCAAGCACAACGGCCAAATCGTCGCTGTTGCTGGTCTCATTAATTGGTCCTACATCCTGATCCTCACAACCCTGCGCCTATTTTTCGGTAACACGAAATGGCGAGTCCCGCATATCTGGAACCACACTGCCTTCCTCTATGGCGCCAATTGGCTCTTCTTCCTCTTCGTATTCCGCTCTAGCATCATCAGGGACCTTACACAGCTCGTTCGCGCTGTGTTCATTGTCGAGTTTGCGCTCATTTCCCTGCTTTTCAGCATGGCGATGACCACTAGGAAGGGCAACAAGACGGTTTTAATGGAATGGGAGGACGGTATCGAGCCCTCGCGCGAGCCGCTCGCCAGTTTGTTCTCCCTTGCCGTCTTTGGCTGGGTTGATGCGATCGTCTGGAAGGGCTGGCAGGCCCCTATGGAGATGGAGCATGTCTGGAACCTGCTGCCCAAGGACAAGGCCGCCGCTGTTGTGGCCGACTATCGCGCAATGAAGCAGACGGGCTCACTGGCGATTCACTTGCTCAAATACTTCAAGAGCTTGCTCTTAACCCAGTGCTTCCTGGCTGTCGTGGCTGGTATTTTCACCTTTGCGCCCACCTTGCTCCTAAAGGAGATTCTCCAATACGTTGAAGATGACCAAGGAAGGCCAAGAAATGTTCTTTGGCTTATGGTCATCGGACTTCCTGTCCTAGATCTCGTGCGCTCTTACGCCGACAACGCCGCGCTGTGGATTGGTCGAAAGATTTGCATTCGAGTCAAGGCGATCATTATTGCTGACATCTATGCAAAGGCCCTCCGTCGCAAGGCCGCTTCGGGCAAGGACAAGGTTTTGCTTGATTCTGACAAGTCTACCAAGAATGATGAGCCCCAGAATGGTGCTATTAGCAAGATCAAGCGAGCCCTGAGCATGAAGAAGGACGATAAGAAGGCCACTCCCGACGATGCTGAGTCCGCCAACGGCAGCATCAAGGATGACAAGAAGGACCCCAGCGCGGACGAGCAGGCGAATCTGGGTACCATTATCAACCTCATGTCGGTCGACAGTGTGAAGATTTCCGAGGTCACGGCTTACCTGCACTTCCTTTGCGCCTCTGCGCCCACGCAGCTGATTGTGGCCATCGTTCTTCTGTGGAGGGTCATGGGTCTGAGTGCCATTCCTGGTATCATCGTCATGGTCTTCCTCCTGCCCGTCAACTATGGTCTTGCCAGAGGTTTCACCATCACCTCAAAGAGGATCCTCGCTGCGACCGACAAGCGTATCAACGTCACCAACGAGGTCCTGCAGAACATCCGCATCATCAAATATTTCGCCTGGGAAGAGCGCTTCGGTCGCATTATCGACGAGAAGCGTCAGGTCGAGCTTAAGGCTCTGCGTTCGAGGTTCATGGTCTGGGCTCTCGCCGTCGCCATCTGGAACTCGGTCCCTGTTCTCATCACGTTCTTCTCCTTCCTCGTCTACACTCACTTTGAGGGCAAGGATCTTCGACCTTCAGTCGCCTTCACGGCCATCTCACTGTTCATGCTGCTCCGTGTCCCTCTTGATCAGTTTGGTGATATGTTCGCCCACGTTCAAGAAACCAAGGTTTCTATTGAGCGTGTTGAAGACTTCCTCAAGGAGGAGGAGACGGACAAGTACATTCAACTCGGTCTGGACAACGTTGACGAGGATGGTGTCAGACGCATCGGTTTCAGCAACGCGACCTTCATCTGGGGCGGTAAAGATACCGTTGCCGAGGATGGCTCCCGTGCTTTCCGTCTCATGGATCTGAACATTGACTTCCAACTCGGCAAGCTGAACATTATTGCGGGACCAACTGGATCTGGAAAGACGTCGCTGTTGATGGCTCTTCTGGGCGAAATGACGATGATGGAGGGCAGCGTCTACTGCCCCGGTGGACGCAGTCGTGAGGACGTTCCTACAGATCCCGAGACTGGTCTTGCCAACACGATTGCTTATGTCGCGCAGTCTGCGTGGCTGGTTAACGCAAACATCCGGGACAACATTCTCTTCGCGACCCCCTATGACGAGCAACGGTACCGAAACGTTATTGTTGCCTGTGCGCTTGAGCGAGACCTTCAGATTCTTGACAACGGTGACGAAACGCTGGTTGGAGAAAAGGGTATCACGCTCTCGGGTGGACAGAAGCAACGTATTTCCCTTGCTCGTGCGCTCTATTCCAACTCGGCTCACCTGCTCCTCGATGACTGCCTCAGTGCTGTCGACTCTCATACCGCACAGTGGATCTTTAGCAACTGCATCAGGGGCCCGCTCATGAAGAACCGTACTTGCATTCTCGTCACTCACAACACCACTCTCTGCGTTCCCTCATCCGACTACGTTGTGCTGCTGGAGAACGGCCGAGTTGATATTCAGGGATCTTCCAAGGATGTTATCGCCTCGGGCAAGCTCGGCGAGGAGATCCAGAAGTCGCGTCCCGGTTCGGCCAACCCATCACGGATCCCGTCTCGTGTGCCATCAAGCGTTGGTGACGATGATACCATGGTCAATGGCCAGGGTGATGCTCTCGACGGCGTGGACAGCTCTAAGAAGGACGAGAAGAAGAAGCCGAAGGACGCCATGGAAGAGACCAAGGCCACTGGATCCGTCAAGTGGCCTGTCATCAAGTACTACCTCCAGTCCATGGGAGCCTGGTGGTTCTGGATCGTCGCCTTGTTTGTCTTTACTACGCAGCAGCTTTCAGGAGTCGCAACAAACTTTTGGGTTCGAGAGTGGGCGAACCAATACGTTCCGGATACAGAAACACAAGGAAACGCGTCAGAGCAGCAGATGGCTTGGAGCCTCCAGTCCAACTCGCACACCACCTCGACTTTCTCGACTACATCATTTGCCAACGTGGTCCGACTGGGCAGCTCGCATGACCAATTTGCTGGACAGAGCATGGCTCCGGAAAAGCCTGTTAATGTCATGTACTACCTTTCCGTGCTCGCAGCGATTGGAGCTGCAGGCGCAGTTGCGGCTTTGATTAGGGATCTCTGGGTATTCCTGGGTTCTCTGACGGCATCTGGTCGTATTCATCGCCGCCTGGTAGGATCAGTGACGCGAGCTAGGTTCAAGTTCTTTGATGTCACGCCGCTGGGACAGTTGATGAACCGCTTCAGCAAGGATCTAGAAGCGGTCGATCAGGAGATTGCTCCTGTGGCGATCGGTGTCATCAGCTGCAGCATCTCGCTCGTGGTGACGGTCGGTCTGATTGCATCCATCACCCCCATGTTCCTGGTTGCCGCAATCTTCATCGCTCTTCTCTTCTATCTCGTGGCCGCCTTTTACCTACGAGCATCCCGTGACTTGAAGCGTCTCGAATCAGTCCAGCGCAGCCCTCTCTACCAGCAATTTGGCGAGACCCTGAGCGGCATGACAACGATCCGTGCCTACGGTGACGAGCGCCGCTTCATCAGAGACAACTTGGAAAAGGTCAACACGCAGACCCGGCCCTTCATCTACCTGTGGGCCTGCAATAGGTGGCTGGCTTTCCGAGCAGATGTGATTGGTGATTTGGTGGCTTTCTTTGCCGGCGTCTTCATCATTCTCAGCCTTGGTCAGGTCGACGCTGGTGCGGCTGGTATTTCCCTGAGCTACGCATTGAGCTTCACTGAGAGCGTCTTGTGGTTGGTGCGACTGTATGCTGTTAACGAACAGAACATGAACTCGATGGAACGTATCAAGGAATACCTGGATGTGGAGCAGGAGGCCGATGCGGTTATTGAGGACAACCGACCACCCAAGAACTGGCCTCAGAGCGGATCTGTCGAGTTTGTGAACTACACAACGAGTTACCGCAAGGAGCTCGACCCGGTGCTTCGAGACATCACGCTCAAGATTGAGCCCCGGGAAAAGGTGGGCATCGTCGGAAGGACAGGTGCGGGCAAGAGTTCTCTGGCGCTGGCCCTCTTCCGAGCGCTAGAGGCGGACAAGGGCAAGATTCTCATCGACGGACTGGAGATTGGCAACATTGGTCTCCAGGATCTGCGAGAGAATATCACGATTGTGCCACAGGACCCGACACTGTTCCACGGAACGATCCGAAGCAACCTGGATCCGTTCAAGATGTACGAGGACAAGGTGATCTTTGACGCACTCCGACGGGTGCAACTCATCGGACCCGACGAGCCGAGAACGGTGCCACCAACTCCGACACAGACCCCCAACTCGCCAAGTTCGCCTGTGGCCAAGACCAACAAGAACATCTTTTTGGATCTTGAATCACCCGTGACAGAGTCGGGATCCAACTTGTCGCAAGGACAGCGACAACTCTTGTGTCTGGCAAGAGCAATGCTCAAGGCCCCTACAGTGCTGGTGATGGACGAGGCGACAGCATCCATCGACTACGCGACAGACTCGAAGATCCAGGAGACCATTCGAGAACTCACGGGCACGGTGATTACAATCGCTCACCGATTGGCAACGATTGTGGATTACGACAAGGTCCTTGTGTTGGACAAGGGCCAAGTAGTGGAGTACGCCCATCCTTGGGAGTTGATCAACAGGGAGGATGGCACATTCCGAAGCATGTGCGAGATGAGCGGCGAGTTGGAGGTGCTCATCAAGGCAGCCAAAAAGAAGTGGGATGCCGGACGTCTAATCGACGTGGACTCATAGGAGAGGAGGCAGAAGAAGATGGAAGAAGAAAAGTGTCAAGTGTGAGCTGAAAGGAAAGACAAAAGGGAGGCTTCTTGTACGATGTATGCATGCATTGCACAGCCGGTGGGGGGGTTGGTGTTCATTGCAACGGGATTCCTTTTTTATTGAACAATTACAAGCGACAGGACGGTGTGGCTATAGAGGATACCACCTAGGTCTTGGATAAGTAAGTAATAGACAGTAGTTATTATTTACTAGAGCTATTTCACGTTGATTCATTCTATGGAGTCTTGGTGTTGAGTCGATGCTCCGAGCTCGGGGCGGACCGTGAATGTGGAGGTGGGGCTGAAGCGGAGTAAGGTTAACCACGACCTCCGCAATTCGGCATGTCGACCTTGAAGGGTATGGGTGCTTGCATGAACTGGCTGAGAATCAGACATTGTCTGCCTCTAGAATGTGATGCTCTCAGGGTTGCTTCGTTCGCGAGACGGTGCTTCTTAGGTTGGCCATTGTTAGCGCTGCCTTTCTATGGGCTTTCCCGCGGCAACAGCCACGTAACCTGATTGGAATGAGGACAGACGCCGAGGCGCTCAGGCAGAAACAGGAACCAGAGTACGTAACTCGCTAGGGCTTCGTCACCATATGAACGATTCGTTGTCATTGACGATCGTGTCAACAAACTTTTTCTCTTGATTTAAACAAGAAACTGGCCTTTTTTCACGCTCTTTGCCTCCTCTTCTCGTCATCTGGCTGCTTACTAGTGAACAGGCGGTGTCGAGGTCACGCCTTTCAGCTGCATCTTTGCCTACCTTCCCTTCGTAGTGGCGAGCTTGTGCACGTGCTCAATAGCCACATCCATCAGTCAGTCCATCTACAACCTCTCCTCTCCCTTGCACCATCCCGCTCTCACTCGACAACCTCGCTGAGCTTTTGCGCACCAGCTCTGGCATTCGACATGGGCGACCATCCCGACGGCGTGGGAGCCACGCAGACGCCCCCGCCGACGGGTGAGGCTTCTAGCGTGGTGTCGGGGCAGACGACAAGCTCCACGGTGCCGCTTCGTCGATATCCCGACGAGGAGGAGGCTGCTGCGCCGTATCGAGACCACCCTGAAGGAACTTACCATGACCTCGCCCAGGACCACGACGATGACCCCCCTCCGAGCTACACCGTCGTCGACAACGAGGGTCCTTACCCCAACCCGTTCGACTTTGTTGGGTCCAGCCTCGGACTGCAGCCTTTTAGTGAAGACACGGATCACAGAACCGTCTACTACCTCGACAAGCGTCTTGACACGGACCCGACTTTTCTGGAGCAGCACGTCAAAGACCTGGCCAAGGAGCCTCCTCGGCCATATGTTCGCATTCAAGGACTGCATCGGGAGTCGAAGAAGTCGGGCAAGGAGCGAGAGGACAAGAGCGTAGTCGACTTTGACTTTCACATCGACTTGACACCCTTGCTGTACGAGGAGATGGCTACCCGCCGCTCCTGGGAGAGATTGCTGGCTGTCAATAATTTTGACAAGGTCCGCCGTGGAACTGTCATGACGACCAGGGCACCGGGTTTTGGAGGCAGTGGTCCACCTGAGAATGGTACGCCCGGCGTTTCTGAGTGGTGCGAGCGTTACTGCAACAGCAAAGCGGGCCTCAAGGCCTTTGTCCTGGAGCGCCGCATCACGGGCTGGGACTTTGCCCTCGTGGGATCCAAGCTTAACAACTTGGTGAGGGCGACAAATTACCGAGGTCAGCTTAACATTACGTTCCCAACAACCCACGCCCGCGTCGAGCTGTACAACGACTGCCGTACCAACCGCTGGCGCCTGACGCGGTGGGTCTCGCTGGCCTTTTACTTCACCTTTCTCTGGATCTTTTCGTGGCCTTGGCTCGCGAGCAGGACAAAGTGGTTTGAGACGGTTTACGTCGAGTGGCCCATGAGCCAACCCGACAGGCAGGGCACGCTGCGGTACGCGTGTATGAGTGAGGATCGATGGTACCGTCTGTGGCGCCGTCCGATAGAGCAGGCAGTGCTGGCACGGCGACAGGGCAGACTGAGCCAGGACGATATCGACGAGGCGTATCACGCGCCGGGGGCAGATGACTTTGCCAGAGGCGTGAGGGCCGGTCTGGAGGTTGTGCAGAGGACGTTTGGCTGGGGAGGCGACGTGGACAGCACCTGCAACTCATCCTGCAGCGTCAGGAGCCGATGAAATGAGTTTCCTTTTTGTCAATTGTTTTTGGCGCATTGTTTGATCACCACTCCTTTGTTGAAGCGTTGGCGTACAAAGTTTGATCTTGAGAGAATGGATGATTGCTCGAGGCCCGGGAGGTTCAGAGCAGCCCAACACAACCGTAACACCACTGAAGCTTATACCTAAGCTTATATCACAATAACAAGTCGATGAGGTTTACAACCACTATGGATGACGTCGTGGGAGTCCTGAGAGGGGAAATATGGTCGCGATGGCCTAAACGACTGAGAAGCAGGGTTGCCTAGGCTATCACGACTCTATTTCCCTCCTTGAGGCTATCACAGCGTCACGTATAGCGCTTGTAAACCCTGTCGACTTGTTATTGTGATTGAGGCTTGGGTGTAAACTTCAGTTGGTGAGAGAGAATGGATGCTAGGCGATGTGTTATGATATGGGAAGAAGTTAGTTTGGGCAAGGAGTTATTTAGCATGGTTTTGATAAAATAAGCTCACTCTGATGTCATATTAATCAGTTTATCAAAAGATCTACACAATTCATTCTGCTTCAGTTGGCACCTATCAATCAATGGCTGCTCATCCGGTCGGGAGGAAACACAAGACAGCATCTCAACTCGCTCAAAGTAACACTGAAAGAAGAAAAGCTTTTACCTGAAGAGCCGAAGAGAACAGAGAAATAGTTCTATGAGACAATAAAGTAATCATCATCATTATTTACTTGACTTCTTGGTCTCCTTCTTCTCAAGGTCAAGTTTTTCTACAACCGCTTACCCTCGTTGCTACAGGGTAGATGACTTACCAAGCATTGCCAATTGCTTATCTTATCATGGATCCCCCACCCCCCACCATCACTCACTCATTACGAACCTGTAAACCATCCCTTCAACTCAACTACTCTTTCTCAGGACGAAACACTAGAGAACCAGAGGCAACAATGGCAGAGGCAGAGATGAGTTCTGCGTCGAGGAGGATTCTGGCTGTGGCGCTGGAGGGTGAGACGGCTATTCTGTCTAGTGTGGTCAAAGGTGAGTTGTCCCTGTATATCCGAGTTACCCATGACATATCTTCACTCACTAGGTCTTCACTTACTACCCAGTGAGTGAAGGGTAGTTAAACATTCTCACACACAAATTTCACAGCAGAGACTAATACTATATAGACCTCACTGGAACATCCCCTTCACCACCAGCAGATCCCTCCCTCTCACTCGCAGGAACAACACATTCCCTCCACCTCAAAACACCCTACTACACCACCACAGTCCCTATCTGGCTCGACCTCATCTCTTCACCCTCAGAATGGTCCTCATCCTTCCTATCCCCTGAAGCAGTCGAGGTTCTCGCCGTCCTAGGTGGTGTCGTGGTCATCTTCACCGCCGGCCCCGTCTCTACGGAAAAGGAGCATCCCGGGCGGAGTCTCATTGAGCATGTTGGCAAGGTGCTTAAACAGGGGCTGGGAGGATGGGATTGGGATGGTGTCGGTTTGGCTGTCGGCGTAGGAGGCGATGGGGGCGAGGAAGATTGGGATGAGATTTGCGCTGAGGCTGGACTGGAGTTTGTGTCTGTCGGTGGTAAGGGCGATACTGGTCGCAATGAGTTTGGAGGTATGTTCTCACTTATCCTGCTAAGAACATCACTGACATATGAGACAGAAAAGACGGGCATCGCACGTGTCAAAGAGGCACTCGAGGCAAATGACTGGGCTCAGCTCGAAGTGCCACTATCGGACTCCGACTTTGGAGACTTTGAGACAAGTTCCGCCAAAGCCCACGACGATGATCACGACGATGAACTGGACCCGCAAAAGATGGGTTTCGGATTCGACAGGTCCGACTTTGAAGGGCTTCGTCGTGCCATCTGGGAGGCCGGGCAGGACATTGAAGAGCCCTCGGGGTCGAGCAAAGAGGCTGACAAGAAGGCCAAGACTTCAGAAGAAGCAACCGCTAGAGGAGGTTTCGAGGATCTCGATGATGAAGACATTGCCAAGGTTGAAAAGATGATGAGAAAACTGCAGGCTGTGAGAGAGGCGGGTGAGGGGATGGGAGAGGAGCAGAGGAAGAGGATGGCGGCGAGAGCTGTCGAGGAAGTGATGAAGGAGCTGTAAAACTGAATTAACCTTGGGTTATTGAGTGTCAAGAAGGCAAATAGATCCAAAGACTTCAGCACGCAGAGGACCCTCGAGAACCGTAGTGGAATATCCGGACTCTGTCATACTGGCCACACTTGACATACAGCTCCGGCTCCCCATGAACTAGCTGTCATATTGCAGGCTGAACCAGGTCGCAAAGTCTTTCAAGTCGCCTCCGTAGGGTAGTTGTCATCTTTGCCCACAAAGCCGCCACGCATTGCAAGTGCTAGGAGATAGACCAGCCAGTATCGCATTGCAAAGCCCGGCAATCTTCAAACTTCTCCTGAGCGAGTTCCCCGAGGCGAATTGTTGACGGAGCCGCTCGACGTCATAGGGAGTCTTTGACTCAAGTCCAATGCTTCACAGACCACCATGATAAACCTGCGTCGCCCTCATCAGGCAGCCCCCTCAAGAAGGATCATCCACCTTGGGCTTCCACAAACGCCTCGACAAGGTCTGCTTGTCATGCTGTTACGCGACAGAGTAACATCGCTTGACCCAAGAATCGCGATTTCGCCATCCGCCCGTGGTACCGAATATCCTGGCCTCTCCCACCTTTCTGGGCCGTTCGACGCACTGATGAATAGACTCAACGTAAACAGTTTCACCTTGCTTTTGAAAGCACCAAGCTGCTGGTACCGTCAATATCCAGTCAGCCTCGTATCCGCTCTGACAGGTTCACAGGCATGACCTTGCATCGACGTTGCTGACTGTTAACGCGTTCTGCTTCGTAAGAGAGCCCTTTCAGGAGCCCAACTGTGTAGCATTACTCGGCAGTGAGATTTGATAAATGGTGTTTATGCTCATGCACGAGCACACTGCCACTGTATAATGCATAAGTCAACATTGCGAGACCCCTTTTTAAACGTCCAAGAAGTTCCTCTGGGGATCGGCGTCGATCGCTGGATCTGGATCACGAAACTATTGTCAAGTCCCTGTCCCGGCGGCGACTTTGTTTGAGTCGGGTCGGTCAGGCGAGCGAGCGTCCGAGAGGTAAGAAACCACTAGCGTCGATCGAGCCTCGGGGGCCGTCGCCGCGTTATGCAAGGGGGGCTCGTCTGAGAGGCTTCAGAGCTGGCCTCATCCGCGGCGTCGACCGAGATGTCATAGTCTGGTGTTGGTCTGTCCGGCTCTTCTCCTATCCAGAGTCGGCTCCTCGACGATCGGCCGTCGACACTGTTGAGACAGACACCGTCCGTGGCTGGAATGGAGCAACCCCAGAAGCAAGCAAGGGTCCGACGTTTTAACCAGATCGGGTGTCAGTTGAGAGGCCTTCTCAAGTCCCCTGAACGTTGATGGACGTCAAAGTTCCACGACACGCTGTCTCCATAGCTCTGCTTACCATCCGTCCCACGACTTGCAACCCTTGATTGGCACCTCGTCCGTGCATCGTGCCAGACAGGGGAGCGACTCACGTTTCAGCGCGTCAGGCTAGGAACGTGCTCTGTCTGTGCCTCACCTATTCTGTGCTACGTACGACATCCGTTTAGCAGTCCGTCACGTCGTAAACCCACGGGGGCCAGCATTAGCCATGCCTTGGGGAAAGGATCCGCTGGCCTGGGCGTGCCAGCAAGCCGCCGAGGCTTTGAGGGAGCCTTGGTTTCTTCTCTTGGTTGGACATGTCAGGCTCCAAGGGAGAGCTGAGAGAACACCTCCTGAGTGGTGCATGTCGAGCCGGCTGCAGTTGTCGAGAATCAAGTGGTCAAGAGACGCGCTCGGCGCGCTGTCATCCTTGTGTATCCGCCCCGAAGGTTGCCGCCATTGGACGTTGCCTCTGGCCCGCCATGCACAACCGGAAGGAGAGTACCCGATGATTGCACAGCAGTTTGGTGAAGAAGAACAACGGCAGCGGGATGCCTGCAAGCCCTACTCGCAGCCTACTACTACCTGGCCAGACTCGATCGACAGTAGGGTTTCTCGAACTGTACGGAGGTACCTGGAGCCCCTTCTGCTCCTTGCTCGTGCCTCGCCCGTGCCTCAGCAAGCCCCATTGATGTGGTCGATAGTATTCGTAATATTCTCTTATTTGCGCCCCCAAGTGATAGATGTGCTTGCTCTCCTTTCCACTATGTATCTCAAAGCAGACAAAGAAATTGTTTCCTCGAAGATTGTTGATGCGCTGCTCAGAGGTTGCGTCCACCGCAGCCACGGCGTGCTCGACTGCATGTCGCACAACGTGACAAAAAAGGGGTCACGCTCATGCCCCAAAGATCCCCCGATCTCTTCCGCTTCGCTCTGGGCCTACGCAAGGCGGGAAGCTGAGTCAGTTCGCGGGGCATCCATGCCTGGCTGTAGTCAAACCGTTTCCCAGCGGATACGAAAAGGCCTCCTTCTTGTCGCCCCTGTGCGCCGACTACTGCGCACAATCACCTTCTTCGTACGACGAGAGACCACGACGCAGTGAAAAAGAAAAAAGGAACCGGCATCTGACGGGGCGATCGTACACCTAAACTCGTTTGGGCGAGGTAAAACCGCAACACGATGTGGATCTGATGGCATGTGGCCGCCTGGCGGAGACGCGAGTCCGTCTTGGTTGGCTGCTTGATGATGCTGATCCTACAAGGTACAAGGGTTCGAAGCCATCGCAGGGGTCTAGGTCAGGGGTAGCGGCCACAACCCGGCAAACGGGAGAAAGAAAACTCTCATCATGATTGTGTGTGCGAGATGTCTGATGTTTTCTTCCCCTGTCGGAACCGCCTGTCCAACGCTGGGTGAAGCACCAAGTGGATTCGACTGGACAGAGAGTCTCAAGATTCGGAGCCGGTGACGCTGACCTCCAACACTGTGAAGAGCTCCGAGCGCCAATGAGAAGCTTGGTGTGAACCGTGGGGATCTATGTTCCCCAAATAAACTCTTTCAGCTTTGGTCCTGTCGAGACTCTCTGGGAAGCAGCCACAAACGTTGAGGCGTTGATGGCGAACAAACGGCTTCCGTTTGCCCAGCCGGCTAGCCCGCTATCGCGACCGTTCGTGGTTGGCCACAAATAGTGACTGTTAGAACTGAAGCCATTCCCTTGACTCCTTCTTTCACGCCAAGTCTCTGAATCAACAGATAACCCGGCGAAATGGTCACGCCCACGTCGGTCGGCAAACGCTAGATTCCCCAAGTCGTGACCGACTTTTGGAGCTAATGTCAAAGGTCCGAAGAGAAGCTCCAAGCTTGTGCTTTGTTCTCCTCCCAGGGGAGAATCCATGCCGATCGCAACTCATCCTGAAAGATCCTGCAGAAAGACCACAGTGAAAAAGGGGGACATCGAGAGGCTACGCACAGTAAGCCTGGGCCGGCCGAGTGGCCCGCCGCATGACGATGGGGTGCGAGACTACTGCAGGAACAGGGTTCTGGTGCACACCTCGGACGGCGGCTCGTGTGCGTGCAGCTTTGCAAGAGGCGCCACGACGTGTGGCATGATCCTTCGACTGGTCTCTGGTCGGCTCGAAGACTCTGCGATTGTTGTGAGCGAAAAAGTCGCGGCGGATGCACAGCCCCTGTGTTGATACTCCGTACAGGCTCACTCTTGCAGCCTGAAGCTTGTACAACAAAGTTTCTAGTGTACTAGTTAGTAGCAGACGCGCTTCTTGTCAAGGTCCCCGTGTCGAGGGCTTGGCAGTCCCCTATTCCTAATTCGGATCCCGTCCGTTCGGTCAGGCTTCGGAGGGTTGTCAGAGACACTTGGGGTCTGCAACGTCATGATGTGTGGACTGCGCGGCTACCGGTACTTGCTGGTCCCATGAGTCAAGAGTAACCACAAGGCTCGCGAGGCTGACTAGGAGTAACGAGTAACATGGTGAGTCGCTTATGGTGTCCCTGGTCAAGCAGTAGAATGCGAAGCAGCTGTTGGTTCAACATGAGTGATAGCATGATAACCGAGGGTCGTACGGCATGTTTCTCCCTTTCGTCGAAACTTTTTGTGGGATTTCTCAGTTGTTGGTGGTTGGCTGCTGGGGGCATGTGTCAGCCACCTCATGGAGTAGTCCCCATACGGCACGGTAGAACGGTAGGCACCACCATCCATTTAGAACCTGACCAATGTGTGGCACTCTGGAGAAGGATTTGGACGAGGAGGGCAGCGTGTGCTGTCTCACCAGGAGCATTCGCCTGTACTATGTCGTAGTCCAAGGTCATGGGTATCTCAACGGGCTGCTGACAGTAGAAAGGCTAAAGGAAGCCAAGATTCTTCAGCAGCAAGTGCCGCGCAGCGATGCAGTCAGCTCTCAAGAAGGGACTTGTGTATCGAGGTCGAAGCAATGCACCCCCGCGGCTCCGTCCACAGCACATGTTGGATAACGGGGAGCGCAAGGTTTGCTCCGACAGACTCTGTCATGTTTTGCGGGCCTGCTCTTTGGGATCAGCACTCACACTTTCCCGTCGGATACAGTAGCGGATATCTCGTGCTTTTCAAGCGGGATAGCCAAGCAACCGTCTCGCCACTACCGGGCTGTCACTTGTCTGTCGACTGAGGTTCGGTCAGATCTTGATTATGAGCTGCCAGACGAACCTGGGTCGGGTGACAACGCGAGAACTGCCGCAGTTTAAAGACGCTTGATAGTGATGGTGTATGTCTCGGCGGGGGTCAGCGCACAGGCACCAAGGGCCAGAAGCTTGACGCAAGCGAAGTCACCCAAGATCAAGACATGACGGGCTTCGCGTCGCACTCCCTGTGACGGAAGAGAAACGGAGCTGGCGGATCGGATGGAGAGTCCAAGGATGAATTTAGCGAGCTCCGTGGATGTGGTGCGTTTATGCCTCCCCTTTGGATAAACGGTTCGAGATAGGGCAAGAGCGAACGGTTTCGTGGTTTCCTATTTTGGCAGGCAGTGATCCAGACTGTGTGTGTCACAGATGATAGACTGTAAAACCGCACTGGGCTTGGGGGATGCTGAGCATGGAGATGGCCAATAAAAGAAGAGGTTTCAGAACATCAACACCCTTTCCAAGCTCACGTTTGGGGGCCAATTGCTTGGTGTGCTCAGCACGCATAAGACTGGGCCGCACTGTGCTCCCGGCGCGTACCTTGCAGTAGGCCGTCTGGGGCACGATGCATCAGGCCTTCCCCCTGACGCAGGTACCGTGCGACGATACCACCCGGACCCGACTCCACCCCAAACTCTCGCTCTTCCTCTCCACTCCCGTGCTGCCGTCCGTCCAGACGTTCCGTCTTTTCTCGCCGCGAGCTTGCGCCTTGGGCTTGGCTCTCTCTCTGAGTCGACAGCAGGGTCAGTCAGCCCTTGCCGGCCGGGTTTGCGTCTCGCACAATGATTCCTGTTGCATGACAAAGACCCCGGTCCTGACGTTTGGAACAAGAACGCCAAGCAAGTCCATAACGTCAGACTCGTGCTGGCGATGCACAGAGGAGGAGGATGAGGCCCACAGCCGATAACCGCTTTGTGGAACGTTTTGAGACGGAATCTCGAACCGCGGGTAGTGAGTTCAGGGAGAAGGGAGGAAAACGGAGTAGACAGAGGCTGACTTGCGACAAGACACCAGCAAGCGTCCCCAGCACGGCGGGAACACGGCCAAGAGACATGGAAGCACAGAGCACAGATCATCCAGCACACAACAGGCACAGAGCACGGTCGAAGCTTTCTCCTCCCCGACGGCAGTCTCGCGTGGGCCCCTGGATGGCCTCCAGGATGGATGCTGGGGTTTCTGTTGGCTTGAACGTATGCATGCTCTCCTCAGCTCAACGCTCGAGTTTGGCTTGTTGTGCCTCGCAGCGCCCATCCTTCAGGACCCTCTCCAAGACATCGACCAACTGCGGTCAGCGGTCAGTCTGTGGCCACTCTTTCAACAATGCTTGGATGCCACCCAGGCCAAAGGCGGCAACGAATCGACATATCCTGAGGCTAAGATGCCCCCAAGTGACGGTCCGAAGTCCGAAGCAGTTTAGGGCATGAGACGGCAGATACGAATAGGAATCGAATCGGCCGTGACCGCCTGAATGGATGGACGGATGGATGTCTTTGTTCGGCGCGTTGGGGAGCTGGGATGTTTGTGGTGGTGTCGGATGTGGGCTCCAAGCAAGCATGGACGGGTCGAGTGGGTGTGGACGCCCTCCCACGGTGGAGACCTGCGTGCGCGCCTAGTGGCTCTCGTCAGTGGCTCGTCAGTGGCTCCTCAGCGAGTCTTTGCGCAGCTGGCCCGCTATGGCCTTCCACTCGCTAGCCTGGCCCCTCCCTCGTGCACGTCGTGCGGGCTGCGTGCAACACGGTCGCGTCTTGCACAAGGAAGGGGCCTGCTCAATGGTGAAAAGGCTCTTCAGGTGAAGTGCTGATGTGACCAGGCTAGCTCGAGGTGCAGAGGGCGAGACACGAGACAAAATTCCAGATTCTGGACGACAACTCTGTCTGTCGGTTAGGCTCAGCAGCAACAGTCTCCTGAATAACTCTATTCCAGACGGGAGACAGGGCTGAAAAGGAGGTCAGGTCGAGTAACAGATCCATTGCCCAACTGCGGAAGGTCTGGAGCTCCGTCGACGGTCGTGGTGCTGGCTGACCTCGATGGTGTTAGCCCCAAGTGCTTGTGCTGGGCTAAGAGTCAGGTTGGCGTCGGGCGTAACGTGCTCTGGGGCGTTGATACGTGTGAGAGAGAGTTGAGAGTGTGTTCCAGCTCACTCCGAACAGTCCAACTTTGGGGGCAGCGGGACCAGGAGGGCCAACGCGGAGCTGTGAATGGCTCAAGCCGGCGCCGGCTACGTCGACTTCAGGGCTGCAATGCGCTGCACCACCCCCCTAGTCCCTAGTCCGCGACCTTTTCTGCTCAGCGGCGCTGTGCTTTGCAACGGCCGCTGCCCGTTCTGGCGCGTTAAGTTGTTGTCTGCCCTCCACTGAGGTGCATCGCGTCCAGTCGGGCGACAGAGGTACCTGGAGCCAAGTAACTCTGTCAAGCCGCCTCTCAGGTACCCGCAACTCTGTTCCTGTGCCTTGCCTGTTCCTGGCGCCAGACGCAGTGCGGAACAACGGCCCAAGGTACCTTTGGAGGCGTTCTGGGGAGGTCCCGTCTCTTTTCTTTTTGCCAGTTTCTGGCCCTCTTTTGGTGTGTGGTCCCCTTCCCGTCTCCCCACGCCCACGACGCGAGGTACCTCTTCCACCGCCACAGCTAGGTACCTCTGCCCAGGTACCCGACCCAACTGCCCGCGCCCTCCTCTCCCCTCTCCTCTCTGGCAGGGCCAGGCTCCTGACGGCTCTTGTCCTTCCTTCCTTTGAGTGCCTTCCCCCCATCCCCATCCCCATCCCCCCGTTTCTCTTTTCCATCTTGCATCGCCAGTCCGCTCCTTGTGACCGCTTCTTCCCCTTCTTTCGCCCTCGCCCTTTTTGTTCATTCTTTTCTTTCCTTTAAGTCACTCTCTTGAATTATTCCATCTTTAGCCAACTCGGTACCCGTCACTCTTTCCGGGACCGTTCCTTTCCTTGGGCTTGACTCTAACATCTCGATCCTCTTCGCGGCCGAAACGTTTTGTTCCAACGTCGCCAACGTTCGAGACCACCGGCCAATCCGCCTTATACGATCCTGTATCTTTATACAGCCTCCCCTTCCAGATATACGGAATTGGGACTACACTCATTACTTACCACCAAATCTACCATCATTCTCTACGTTCCCTGTACCGATCACTGTCGACTACTCGGCCCCGTCGCTGTCTCATCCACCTCCGATAATACTCGTCGCAACTTGACACGCCTTCCCGTGGATCAAGCACCCTCGACGACATCCGGTTGCAATTGCTCCGACTCGACACTCACCAGTTTCGACATTCGTTTGAACCCATTTTATAATCCAACGAGGGGATTGCCTAAAAGCGATCATTTTTAGCAGCAATGGCCACCGAGGTTGAGCAACCCGTGGCTTTGTCCACTCCTGCCCCTGGGGTTTCCACCCCCAACTCTACCACCTCCGCCTCCGTTCCGACTCCCGTCTCTGCCGGCCTCAAGAAGGAGACCCCCTCTCCCTCAGCAAATGCCAGCTCCCAATCAAGACGGCCTCCCCGCAAGAGCACCCTAACTCAACAGCAGAAGAACCAGAAGCGACAGCGCGCCACTCAGGACCAGCTGACAACTTTGGAGATGGAGTTCAACAAGAACCCTACACCTACCGCTACCGTTCGTGAGAGGATTGCCGAGGAGATCAACATGACCGAGAGGTCTGTTCAGATCTGGTTCCAGAACAGGTATGAGTGAATTTTGCGTTGACCCATTTGCAGCCTTGCTGACAGTGAGACAGGCGAGCCAAGATCAAGCTGTTGGCCAAGAAGAGCCTGGAGACGGGCGAGGACATTGACTCGATCCCCGAGTCCATGCGAGCCTACCTCGCCATGCAGGCTATGGAGTCTGGCAAGGGACTCGGTGGAAGCTATCTCGGACGAACTGGACTCGTGCCTTTTGGCCATGGCAACATGCTCCTCGGTGGTGACCAGGGCGGCCAGGGCAAAGTTTGTAAGTCGTGATTAAGAGTGATGCGTAAAAAGTTGAGTGCTAACTCGTACGCAGTGATTCACCATCTTACTTGCCGGTCTCTCAGCATCGGAAAGTGGACTCGCGTGGGACAGAACACGATGGATCTCATCATCTTCTACTCTCCTGACAAGTGCACCATGACCTACTACATCAATAATGAGCAGGCTGGGTACAAGATCGAGTATCCCTTCTCACACATCAAGAACATCTTCCTCGAGAACAGCGAGGGAGACCCTACCAAGCTCGGCGGGATTGTCATTGAGTTGAACAGGCCCCCGAACTTCTTCATGGACTCTTCGCCCACCACCAACGGCTTCTTCCAGTGCGGCGACTTCACCGAAGACCTCCAGGCCACCCAGTGCCTGGTTCACCACCTCGGCGGTAACCCCAAGGTTCTCAGCGGCCAGCTTGCCAAGCTTGTTTCTCTCGAGTCCTTCATGAACCGCCACAACCCTCATCCCTTTGGCGACCCTCATGCGCTGTCCGTCTCGGCCCCTGTCTCGCCGACTGCCCGTCCCTCGTCGCAACCCAGCTTTCAACCGCACGTGGGCATGTTCCAGGAGCAATGGGGAATCCACCAGATGCACTCGGGTATGCGTCCTGGCCCTGGACACAAGCGCCAGCGTAGTCGATCTGTCCCCGGCCCTGTCGATTTCGCCATGTTCCAGAACCAGCCGATGCCCTCGTTTTACATCCAGCCTCCCGGCGAGATGGCTCCTCCTCAGCACAACCCCAACATCTTCGCCCCTATTCCTCAGCCTCCCACCAACAACATGGCTCCCAACCTGCGCATCGATACCCAGGCTGGCTTTGGCCTGGACATGCGACAGTACCCCATGTCGGCCACCACTGCGTCCCCCGCTGAGTTCCCTCCCAGCCCAGGCTTCTTCCCACCTGGTCCGGATCCTAGCGGCATGCCCCAGTCGAGCTACAACACACCTTACAGCAACGGATTCCTTTCGCCCATGGTCAACCCTGACACGGGCGTTCCGACATCTGTTTCGCCTCTCCCCTTTAACAGCCCCGGCGAGCCGTCCATTGTTGAACAGTCACCCCCCATGACTATGATGGGCCGCCCCGGCTCGGCTGATCTCTACCCCGTCAACGACGGATCGTGCGCTGTTTCCGAGGATGGCACGAGCCTCAACGAGATGTATTCCAAGCACACCATCAACCTGCCGATGCACACCGCATCGCCTGGGTTCGGGCATCCCCAACAGGGTGAGCTGGACATGGACCAACTTGTCCAGTTCGATGCCGTGGACCCTGCAAGCCTGTCCCCTGAGGCAATGCCCCCAGTTCCCCAGTGAGCTGGAGGTATTGTGATGCTTGGGTCAACGATGTGTTTCTTTTGTGTGTCTCATATCAGGGCGTTTGCGGCAACTTATACCATTGGGATCTCCTTTTTCTCGTTTCACGCCCATTATCGGGGCGGCTTTCCTCGTTAACAACTATCCTCTCCCCCTCAAACCATTACCAGGTCTAATACCGACTGTGTATCAAGTCTGGTTCGATTCTCCTCCCCAAACCACGGCCATGATGAACTTGCATGACGATACATTTCTTGGACATCGGTCATGTATGTCGGGCACACCACAGCGATCGTACATTTTCCGTATTTTTTTTTACCGCGTCGATACTTTCGAATTGAATCTTCTGCCGCGATTTGTTTATTTCCTGGGTGGTCTTGTTCAACACATTTTTTTTCGGCGAGAAGTCCTCTTTTGTCATGGCGCTCGGCCTTTCATCAACCTAGAGGGGCGTTGCCTGACCACCGCACGTCACCGTCTTGGACCTAATCTATACGCACACATTGTTACTGGAGAAAATAGGGGGCTACGATGTTTTAATCCGTTTCTTGGTTACTCTTTTCACTGCGTCATGTCGGATATTGGGGAGAAAGCCCAGGAGGCTTGGCTAGGGTCCTTGGGTCGTACTTAATGGGGGACTTGGCTTTTTTTTACTGTCTGAAGGTACACTGCGAGTACCCAGTGGAGGTTCATGAGCAGCTGGATTGCTGTCCGTGATGGACGTCGGCGAGACGTGCCGTTGCGGAGAAGCCTACAGTTGGACACGAAGGTATGGACTTGGTTGAGGGTGGAACTAGTTGGTTATTAAAAATGGGTTTCATGTTCACTTGAATGCTTCCTATGCTGTCCGTGTGATGTGTTGTGTGTTGACTGAAGTGGTGACGACGTCGTCGTGGCGTTGCTCTGAGCTCTTGACCGCGTTCACCGTCACTCTTGGGGCGCTTGCACCATCGGATTGCTCGGAACTGATATCGTACTTAGTTAAGAGAGGGACGACGTCAAATGCTACGAGGCGCAGCCTTGAGTGATGGCGCGATCGGCAGACAACGGGCGCACAGTGTTCTGAGAGGACTGGGCCGTGGGTTTGCGTAGTGCGTAGTTACGAGGATGGCATTTCGGTAGGTACGGAGTAGAAACATGTGGTTTGTGTGGAAGCGGTTGAGCGTGCTAGGTAAGAAATGGAAGCTGAGAAGTGTGTCTCGGCTGTTTGGTTGTGGGTAGCACGGTCAAAAGCGAAGAGTTGAGCATCTATATCTATAGGTAGTTGAGCCTCTATGGCTGACCATGTTCCAAGGCGTCAGGCTATGAGTTTCAGAAAGAAGAAACCGTGACAACTGGTTCCCATTTCCGGTTTCAGGGTCAACACGAGCTTGATCGATTGGCGACGAGACACAAATGAATGGTAGGACACGGCTTCGAGTTTTCGGTGCCCGCGGGCCGTGCAAGAGGCCGGGATTGTGGAGCGCGGCGTGTCGCCGAGGGCTGGGCATCTAGGAACGGATTACGGAGTCCAATCCAGATGGAGCCCCCCGTTGGCTGGGAACTGTTTTTACGGATTGGCTTTAATTTTTTCTTTTTCGGGCTTGGGTCAGACAAAGGGGGGACAGAGGAGGATTCGGGCACGGTGGCTGGCGGATTGATTGCGTGGATTTCGAGGCGCAGACAAGCCTTGGGGTTACACGTGCGAGAGATGTGCAAGAGCGTTGGTCAGCGCTGGCGATTCAGGCTGCGAGAGATTGCCTAGGCGACAATGGTCGACTGTGAAGGCGGTAGGCGCTAATATTGCCATCAAGACGAGTTTGTCAAGCTTCTTTATGCCATTGTCTTGCTGCTCAAGTCTCAATCATGTCGTGTAGCCTCTATCAAGTTGAAACTGGGCCAGAGCTTATTTTTGGGTAGCGAGAAAAATAAGGTGTAATTTAGCGACCATCAAGACCCATCACCGCCAATAGAGTGGCCTCTGTGTGATGTCGGGGGCATGACGCATGTCTAGCGGCTGTCAATAAGCCCCCGGGAGCCCGATGGATGCGTTGTTGGATGACGGGTTGTCTCTGCTGCGCCTCGCTCGAGGGAAGCATGCTCTGAGGGGAAACGAAGGGGGCAAAAGGAGGTGTCTTGAAGTCGTCGCGTCCTTTGTTCTACCCGGATACTTGGGTAATGCTTAATCAATCTATCAATCAAGGATATCCTATCCTCCATGCTTAAAGTGTCAAGTGGAGGTGAAATTACGAGGGAGCCATCCGTATCGAGCCGGCGCATGGATTGCACTGACCATTGAGCTTGTCATCCCCGTACCTGCTAATCTAAAGCTCGTGGTGCGTACGTCCCGTCCTCCGCTCCGTACAGTACAATCGGGCTGTCAACCTCCCTCTGGGTCCGTATCCCAACCTCGACTTGACATCTCGTCACGGTCCTCTTCCTTCTCCCTTTGATCTTCCTCCCGCCTCCGCCTGCTTTGCGTGGTGTAGCTGTGTGCTCATCTGACAACCTTGGCTTCAGACCCGGCGCGTCCACGACCTCATCCTCCGCATCCACTTTCATTCCAGATGTCGCTGATCTAGCGACCTTAACATGGCTCCCAGCCGCAGAAACGATCCTGGGCGGCGGCTGTCTCACTCGCGAAACGACCCCGACGACCCTAGCGATGAGGCAGCTCGCGATCTAGCCGCCCTCGAGGAGCGCTATCCTCGAACCTCGACAAACTTCTCCCGACCTCGAAACTCGCGCCGCTCCCATACCGACCCCAACAATGACCCATCTCAGCGCACCTCTACCGATTCCTACGTGAGGTCTGGCCCCCGCCGCCCTGATAACGAAGGTCCGCGAGCGAGGACCGGCGACCCTTACGAGTTGCAGCCGATCCCATCTAGAACTGAGCTGTCCAGCGACCTGCCGCGCGTCCCGCAGTACTCGATGGACCGGACCGACAAGTCTCTTACCTCGCCCGCCGACAAGGCCAGCTTGAACTTTAACGAGACGACTAATACGAAGTCGTCGGTTCGAGATGACATCAAAAAGTACCTCCATGAGAGGCGCCAGAGGAAGTTGGGACCCAAGGCGAAGCCCACCTGGAAGGATCGCGCGCGCAAGCAGCTCGGCGAATTCCACCAAAAGGTTATTCTCGAGACGATACTCCGTCAAAAGCCTCTGGAGCCTCTACCAGATGGCCGCCATATCCCTCTCAACCCCGATCACCGGAAGCCAGAAGGGCTTACCGACGAGCGCTCTGGGAAACCTTATGTCAGCAACTTTATCCGCTCCAGTCGCTATACTGTCTATGATTTTGTCCCGAAGCAGCTCATCTTTCAGTTCAGCAAGCTCGGAAACTTTTACTTCTTGGTTGTTGGTACTATTCAGATGATTCCTGGTCTCAGTACTGTTGGTCGCTGGACTACAATTGCTCCTCTCGGCGTGTTTGTCGCATTCAGTATGCTTAAGGAAGGTTATGACGACTACAGGCGATATATCCTTGATCGTGTCGAGAACCGCAGCGAGGCTTGGATTCTGGGCGACCGTGTTGGTGAAAAGGGTCGAGTCAGGCATGCCGAGAAGATGAGGAGAAAAAGAAGGAAAGGCAACCTGAAAACGGCGAGGAACACATGCTTGAAGACATTGAAACCGGCACGGTCAGCACAGCGAAGACTAGCAACGACGGCGAGTGGACGTCGGTTCAGTGGCAGAATGTCCGTGTCGGCGATGTTATTCGCCTCCGCCGAGACGACCCTGTGCCTGCTGATATCATTCTTTTGCACGCCACGGGCCCCAATGGCATTGCCTACATTGACACTATGGCTCTTGATGGTGAGACCAACCTCAAGAGCAAGCAGGCTTGTTCCTTGCTGGCCGAGCGCTGCAGTACGATGGAGGGACTGCGCTCAACCCAGGCTACTGTGGTTTCTGAGAACCCCAACCTGGACCTCTACACCTACGAGGGCCGGGTTACCATCGACGGCGAGACCCTTCCTACATCGCACAGCAACATTGTCTTCCGTGGATCTACCCTCCGCAACACCGTCGAGGCCATTGGTATTGTTGTCAACACCGGCGAGGAGTGCAAGATTCGCATGAATGCCAACAAGAACGTCAAAGCCAAGAAGCCCGCCATGCAGTCGGTCATCAATAAGATGATTCTGGTTCAGATTTTCATTGTCCTCATGCTCACCATGGGCCTGACAATCGGCTACTACCTCTGGAAAGACAGGGTTGAGGATATCGCCTTTTACATCAAGCGACCTGGCATTTACAATGCCAGCGTTCCCTGGAAGGAGATCTTTTTTGGTTTCTTGATCATGTTCAACACCCTGATTCCCTTGTCTCTCTACATCAGTCTCGAAATAATCAAGTTGGGGCAGCTTCTGTTGCTTCAAGACGCCGAGATGTACGACCCGGCCACTGACACACCCATGGTGGCTAACACAACCACGATCCTCGAGAACTTGGGACAGGTCAGCTATGTCTTTTCGGACAAGACGGGAACTCTGACGGAGAACATTATGCGCTTCCGCAAAATGTCTGTGGCAGGTGTGGCTTGTCTCCATGACATGGACATCCAGCGAGAAGAGGAAGCAATGCGCAAGCGGCTTGAAGAGTTGGATCGGCCAAAGAAAGGCAAGTCTAAGATGCGAGGCCAATCAAAGATCAAGGGTTTCGATGGCGAGTACGACGACGATGCCGCAGGAAATGGCTTTCAGAGACCACAGCCCTCTCGGACGCTCTCGACCAGATCAGCCAGCCACTGGAGATCCTCTGTCCATATCGCCGATGACACCGACATGAAGACGGAGGACCTGCTCAACTACATCCAGAGGAAGCCCAACTCGACGTTTTCACGAAAGGCCAAGCACTTTTTGATGTGTATTGCCCTTTGCCATACTTGTCTTCCGGAGAGGACGGACGACGGCGATATTGCGTACCAAGCCGCTTCTCCTGATGAGTTGGCGCTCGTGGAGGCTGCCAAGGACCTGGGTTTCCTGGTCATTGACCGACCTGCGCAAGCCATCAAGCTCGAGTTCCGAGACGCGGACGGTAATCTTCAGACAGAGACGTATGAAGTCCTGGATGTGATTGAGTTCAGCAGCAAGCGGAAGAGGATGTCCATCATCATCCGTATGCCTGACGGCCGCATCTGTGTCTTTTGCAAGGGTGCCGACAATGTAATCATGCAGCGCTTGAGGTTGAACCATCTTGCCGAGCAAAAGATGAAGGATATTGGCCGCCGAGCGAGCGTGCGCAAGATCTCGGAGCAGGATAGGGCCCTGCGACGCATGAGCACACAGGCCTCGGACCCTTACGGTAGCCCTCGCAACAGCTTTGGTTTCGCAAGAGGCGAGTCTTCCAACCGAGAAGGCCTCAGACTGAGTTTGGGTCGACGTTCGACCGACTTCAAGCAGTACTCGCAGCAGCACATGGCCTCGCCTCGGGAATCTGTCGACATGGCGAGCCCGAGGCAGAGTCTGGGCCGAGCGCCGTCGTTTGATGAGGTTGATCGTAGGATTGATGAATCAGTGGCAGCAAGCGAAGGCGCCGTGTTTGAGAAGTGCTTCCAGCATATTGACGATTTCGCAAGCGAAGGTCTGCGAACTCTTCTGTATGCGTTCCGCTACATCGACGATGACTCGTACCGACAGTGGAAGGCGCAGTATAGGGAGGCTGAAACGAGTCTCGTGGATCGTCAGGAGCGTATCGAAGCTGCTGGAGATCTCATTGAGCAAAAGTTTGAGCTGGCCGGAGCGACAGCCATCGAGGACAAGCTCCAGGATGGAGTTCCGGATACCATTGACAAGCTGCGTCGGGCAAACATCAAGGTGTGGATGCTCACTGGTGACAAGCGTGAGACGGCTATCAACATTGGACAATCTGCCCGCGTTTGCAAGCCTTGGTCGGAGGTCTACGTGCTGGATGCGACTGTTGGCGACTTGAAGGACACTATCACGGTAACCCTCAACGATGTCTCTCGCGGTATGGCTCCTCACACGGTTGTCGTTGTCGATGGACAGACCCTTGCCAAGATTGACGACGACGACGACCTTTCCCTTCTCTTCTACGACCTCGTCGTCCGTGTCGACTCTGTCATCTGCTGCCGTGCCTCTCCCTCTCAAAAGACCAACTTGGTCCGCTCTATCCGAAGATATGTTCCCAAGTGCATGACCTTGGCTATCGGAGACGGAGCGAACGATATTGGTATGATCCAGGCCTCGCATGTGGGCATTGGTATCTCTGGCCGGGAGGGTCTCCAGGCCGCTCGTATTTCGGACTTTTCGATTGCTCAGTTCAGATTCCTGCAGAAGCTACTCTTTGTTCATGGTCGCTGGAACTACATGAGGACAGGCAAGTACGTGCTCGGAACGTTCTGGAAGGAGATCCTCTTCTTCCTCGTCCAGGCTCACTTCCAGCGCTTCAACGGATACACGGGCACGTCGCTCTACGAATCGTGGAGTTTGACTGTCTTCAACGCCGCATTCACGTCGCTGCCGGTCATTCTCCTCGGTATCTTTGAGAAGGACCTCAAGGCAGAGACGTTGATGAAGGTACCGGAGCTGTACACGTTTGGCCAGAAGAACCTCGGATTCAGATTCACGCAATACTTTGGGTGGATGGTGCAGGGTGTTGCCGGGAGCTTCGTCATCTGGTACTTTACGTTTTGCGAGTACGACAAGACGCTGTTTGACGAGGACACGAGTCTCTTTGCCATGGGCATGGTTGGCTTTACCGTTGCCGTGGTGTTTATCAACATTAAGCTCCTGTGAGTACTCATTGATAGTTGGCGAGATTGCATACTGACGATTACCAGGATCCTTGAAGTACACACCAAGACGATCATCACGTTTGGCGGATGCATTATCTCTGTGGCTGGATGGTTCTTCTGGATGCTCATCAACTCGGCGTTGTATTCAGAGCATATTGGTCCCTACATTGTTCGAAACGCCTTTATCCACAACTTTGGGCACACCCTTGCGTGGTGGACGTCTGTCTTGCTGCAGCTGGTGGCACTCGTTGTCATGGATCTGGTGGTCCAGGCAATCCGACGCGTCTACTTTGCAGGAGACCAGGACTTGATGCAGCGGATTGAGAAGGACGGCAATGTGGACAAGATCTTTAACCCAGCTAGCCTTGAGGATGGCGATGAAGAGCAAAAGGTCCAACAGGAGGATACAGCTCCTCGTGCGCGGGAGGACGACCATAGGCCGAGGTTCACACCACCGGCAGAGGAGCGGGAGAGTCCTGCGGATCAGTGGCGTCGTTGATGAATGGGGGAGTTTCTTTTGTTTTCTTGCGTGGTTGTATATCTTATTGCTGGGGATCTAGCAGTACATGGGGACTGGCATGGCGTTTTTGGTGGACAGCAGCTGGAGTTGAGTTGGGTATTGGGTGAGCGCGCGTATTATTAGAAATAGGCATATGGGCATGAATTATGGACAATTATTATATGGGGGATTCTAGTGTGTATTGTGTGTTTATGATGAAAAGTGTGGGATGGTCTTGGTTTGGTGATGCTGGTGGGAGGTAGCAACTCGTGAGCATCTGCTCACGTATGTATATGAAGAGACTGAACCCGACATGGGACGCCTGGTCGCAATGGACCTTTGAACTGCTGTTACTACTACGGTACCAGGCATAAATAGGGGCCCTCCTTTACGAAGCGAGCCCCGCTTTTTTGTAAGCCCACTGTGTAGATGGCTTACAATCTGCGGCTCTTTAAAGATCCTTTTTTATCTTATCACACTTATCAGACTCATCGGCCATATTGATAAGAAGATAAGAAATTAATGTAAACTCTCTTATGACCGTGTGGATAGTATATCTACACTATAGAGTAACTTAGAAAGCGGGGACACTACGTAAAGGAGGGCCCTTACTTATGCCTGGAACCGTAGTACTACTGGATCAAGTAATGTATGAAATCTCGGAATCTCGGTATGAGCTTGTCCGAGGCCCTGACCGCAACTAACTTGTGCAATACTAATACAATATTATGCAAATTATGCTCACCTGATAACGAAATCCATGTCGGCACCGCTTGCGTTAACTCCCGAAAGAGCAAGTCAACCAGCAGCCGCCTTAACGATGGGGCCGAGTCATGCGGGGAAAGGGAGAGAGAAAAAATGTCATCATCAGAAAGTGGGAACGGGAATTCGACAGCGACAGAAGATCGGAGTGTCGACCGAGCACGCCGAGGCACGTGGAGAATGGGGGATATGCAGCGTTAAAGACTGGGGGGGCTGTGACCTCGACGAATCTCTTCCTCTTATTTTATTGTAAACACTATCAGAGTATCAATATTATTAGAGAATGTGAATAACTCTTTCTTCTCAATCGCCCTTTTTCACGTCTTCGATAAAAACCATATTCCATCATGGGCACCTCTTGTCCTCCACAATCCGCCATGGCGACCCAGCAGCACCCCAACTCAGCACCCAGACCCAGCAGCCTCCCCTGCGCATCGTCTCTGCACCCAGCCTTCTTCACCGACCGGCTCCGTCGGGCGCCCGTGTCTTTTCCTTCTGGGACGATGATGGAGAACCCTGTTACGCTAGGATATGTTTACCAGGAGAGTGAGAGGAGGAAACCAAAGTTGTGAGGGTGTGCTCGGAAGGGACGCCGAGATGATTGCATTCGACGACATGGAGCACGATTGAGCGACGAGTGTATTCGATAAGCGATGCGATATGCAATGATACCCGGCGCATCATTCATGCGACCAAGTTTGGAGAGTTTCCGACTATATCTGGACGGAGATCCATTTTGAGGCTAAGATATGGGTGGAAGAAGCAGCACGTGAAAGACTAGGCGAGTTGGATAGAGACGGCTTCACGACGGACACAGACGATTCAACGAGAGGGAACAGGACAGCCGAGATTCAAATTGGGTATCAGTTGATTCAAAAAAGAAGAGACCTTGTTGCATAATTACACCCTTCGCCTCGGATCTTGTCCTCAGTTCGCCATAGGAATACAAGTTGTTAACAAAGGAAATACAAAGGAACGGCCCCAACGCTCAAAAGCTCAGGTAAAATGTCGCGCGCGCCTTAATTCGAACCGTTCTTGACCGCAATGACAATCGCCATGATGATGAGGAATACCACCAGCGCAAGCAGACCCATGAGCTTGACATTCTTCCACCACATCTTGCGCTTGAGACCCCGGCTGCGCACCCGAAACTCTCGCGCGCTGCCCCCGAGACGGTCCGTCTTGTCCACCAGCAGGTCCAGGCGCTCGCCGCGCTCGAGGAGGCTCTCAATGTTCTTTGTCATGATGCCCCTCACGTCGTCAATCTCGCGGCGCGCGTTGCCGATGGCGTCGTCGCGGCCGCCGCTGGTGGTGCCGTAGTCCACCATGAGGTTCTTGAGCTCCGAGTTGAACGACGCCGCGCCGTAGTTGGGCATGTCGGAGAAGTCGCTGCTCTCGTGGAACTGCTGGAAGAAGCGCTTGCGGATCTCGAACAGGAAGCCGAACGGCACCCTACGGCCGAGCGACGAGTCGGCGATGACGAGGAAGGTCAGGCCGCCGGCTGAAGGGGAGTCGGGGTGCTCAGAGGGAGCCTCGGCGACATAGTGGATCTGGTGCTGGCCGTGCGTGTAGGTGAGCTTCTGAGGGTTGGTGTGCTCGATCTTGGGGAGGATGAGGGAGGCCAGGGACGACGTCTGCGAGGATGCCGAGGTAGTGCACTCGGAGAGGATGGTGGTGTTGTGCGCGATGCACGAACTAGAGACGGTCAGTTGAATTGTTTACTTGCCGTCGAGAAGGGGGACGAACTAGAGGAGAGGAGTTGCTGGAGTGGATGACGACGCCATGATGGACGCGGGTTTGTTGGACCACCCAAGCGACGAGAATGGAGGGTATTCACAGGCAATCTGCTGAAAGAACCAGGAGCTGGAAGCGAGAGTTTCAGAAGATCAAAGGCGTTGAAAGGAGAATAGGGATGGATGCTGGCGATAACAAAATGTACAACTTCCGAAGCTCTCGAACCAAGCTACAGCAGGTATCAGAGCGTCATCAGCATGAAGCCCCACTCGACGAACTGGAACCGGATCACGGCGGAATAATGATCCGAATCTTTGGAAATTTTATGAGAAGGCCTTCTCATGATGGCAAATTTCGTCGCATCTGCCCGAGGTGACGGATTGAATGCATCCCCTGACAGTTTTCCAGTGCTTCTTTCGAGGGAGCATGTTTGGATCATCCGTCAGGCCGTCGTCATGAGATTTCCGCTCCGACCTGGGGTTGTGCGGCCTCCACTATGTCACATAGCAACAACACGGTCGCTCTCGACGACTCCTAGACTCTGGGATGATGCGGCCAAGACCAAGACAGAGCCTCCCAAGAAAAATCCCATGAGCAGAGGCAAGCTCAAGGCTTTACTAGCTGCGTCTGTAAACCCATATCAGAAAAAACATGGCAAGGGCTTCCGGCCTAGTCAAGTGAGTTGACCTTTTCATACTTGATGCAGAGGAACTTGGACTTACACTTGTTAGACAAACCATGGGAAGGGTTGTAAGCCGAGGATGAAATGGGAAGCGTTCAAGCCTGGGACAGGTCGCCATGCCATGTTCCGATCGACAGTCTTTAACCGGTTCGAGGGCGTCCTCAAGAAGTTTTCCATGTCCAGCGTCTCTGTCACCGGCGTCGGGGAGGATGAGCTCGACAAACAGGCCGCTCTGTTTATGGATGTGTTGGAAAAGGCTTTTGTCATGGCTGAGCAGAACATCACGCAACGAGACCGAAACCCGCTGTTCTGGAACCTCCGCGACGCCTTCATCTTGAAGGATGTCAAGGGTCTCAGCAACGAGCTTCAGTACTCGTTTCAGTCGTTTCTCATCCGTCAGCGATTCTCCAAGGGTTTGGAGGAGAGCCATAAGCGGCTTCTGGACTTTCGGTTCCCGTACGAGTGGTTCCCCGCTACGAGGACGATGCAGCGAACTATTCACCTTCACGTCGGACCGACCAACTCGGGCAAGACGTATAGAGCTCTGAAGGCGTTGGAGAACTCCAAGCGAGGAGTGTATGCGGGTCCGCTTCGTCTGCTGGCCAACGAGGTCTACCAGCGTTTACTTGCCAAGGGCCTGCCGTGTGCGCTGATGACGGGAGAGGAAGTGCGGATACCACAGGATACGGATACGTACTTTACGAGTTGCACGGTTGAGATGATCCCTGTCAACGAGCCCTACGACGTTGCCGTCATCGACGAGATTCAGATGATTGCCGATCCTGATCGGGGCAGTGGTTGGACAACAGCCTTGCTGGGTGTCATGGCTAAGGAGGTTCACCTCTGCGGTGAGGAGCGAACAGTCAAACTCATCCAGAGCATATGCGCAGCCATTGGCGACGAGTGCATCGTTCATCGATATGAGCGTCTCAGCCCTCTCGAAACCATGAACGAGGCCATCGACGAAGACTACAACCGACTCGAAAAGGGTGATGCTATTGTGGCCTTTAGCCGCATGAACCTGCACGCCCTGAAGACGACAATCGAGAAGCACACTGGACGAAGATGCGCCATCATCTACGGATCACTACCCCCCGAGGTGCGCGTACAGCAGGCAGCTCTCTTCAACGACCCGAACAACGACTACGACTTTATTGTTGCCAGTGACGCCATCGGCATGGGTCTTAACCTTGAGATCCGACGAGTTATTCTCGACTCGGTTACTAAGTTTGACGGCAACCAGAACCGACACCTCACATACCCCGAAATGAAGCAGATTGGCGGCCGAGCTGGACGATACCGTACTGCGCGACAAGCTACGGAAGCGGACAATGGGGCTGACGACGGCCGCAAGGTTGGATACGTTACCACCATGGCCCGGCAGGATCTCAAGAACGTGCATCGTGCGTTCAAATCCAACGTCGACGATATTGAAGCCGCATATGTTACACCTCCTGCAGCCGCTGTCGAACGTTTTTCAACATACTTCCCCAAAGACACGCCTCTGTCCTTTATCCTGATGCGCATCCGAGAGCTTGCGTCGGTGAGCAAGAACTTTAGGCTCGGCATCTCGTCAGATAAGCTCGAGATTGCCGACGCCATCCAGCACATCCCACTCACAATCTACGATCGTCTCACCCTCTGCCACTTGCCGGTGTGGCAGCGTGCTGAGAACTCGATGGAGGTCCTGCGAGCTCTCGCCACCATCATTTCCGAGAACGGACGTGGAGATTTGTTGTCCATCAAGGAGATCCCCCTTGAGAGCTTGGACATTGACCTCAGAAACTTCAAAGGCACGCCGATAGATTATCTCCACAAGCTCGAGTCGCTGCATGTGGCTATCAACCAGTATGTCTGGCTATCGTACCGTTTCAGCGGCATGTTCCGCGATCAGGCACTGGCTTTCCACGTGCGCTCGCTCGTTGAGCAGAAGCTGGTGGACACACTGGAGAGACTCGACTTTACTCAGTCAGATCTCCAGAGCATCCGACAGAACAAGCGACTCATGGCGCAGTCGCAGAAGCTGTCGCGCAAGGTGCTCGGAGAGGGAGATCTCAAGGACGTCGAGCAAGAGCTGGACGACCCACCTCTGGATCAGGACGAACACTGGGAGCCTCATCAGACATCGGAAGAGGTTGCCGCCACGGCATCAGCTCCTTGATGTCCTTTGTACATGCAAACAAGAAGAGGGAAACATGGCGTTGGCTTGGGTTTGTTTGGATGATGAAAAAATGCATAGAAGCGGACATGAACAAACGACATTGGACAATGCATGTATGTAATTGTAGAGTGTATCAACATCTTATCCTGTACAATATGAATGAACCTACGATAACTAGGGGCTCGCGGGGGAAAATGTGGCGGCTCATTTCCGCTTGGGCTCACTCGTTTCATCATGTTTGTGTTGGTCGATACATCCTGTTGGTTGAGATGACAAGGCGTAAGATGAAATATGACTGATACAGAGCCTCGAACAAACAAAGGAGAGGGCAAACAGTGATGTGCCCCTGGATCTAACTGGAGTGGCTGACGGTTGGCGTTTGTCTTTGAGTTTGATGATGGAAGCATTCCATTCGATGAGAACCCCTGACCATCGCTCGTAGGGCTCGTGAGTGTTCCCCACTAACGTCATTAGCCGGCCCCTGTAAGACGGCGAGTGGGACCCTGACCGAGCGGCCAGCTGAGCCCCGCCTGAAATAAACTGCCAGCCTGCACTGCAACGAGCGCAGGCAGACCAGGCTCCAATGCGCACCGGCCTGCACCTCAGACTTAAGTTAACTCGCGGGCACTCCCTTTGCGCAACGTCACCTTTTCCCAACTTCTTCTGCAAACCTCTCGCGACTACGACGTTCTTTGCACCACCTCGTCCGCTACAGCGCCGCAAAGAAACAAACCCCTTCAAGTTTTCACACGGGGAGCTCCACAGATGGAGAACGCGCGCTCCGTCGCAAACATGGCGGTCCCGTCCGCTCCCTACACCTTTCGACCGCCGAGCCCTCCATTCATCCACATCCCCCCCACGGCGCACGGCACGGGGGGAGATTCGATCCCGGGTCTCCTCCCTTCGTACGAGAACGTCGATCCGCAGCAGCTCACCCCGAGGGACGTTGCCATTATCACTCAGAATGTCACCCACGCCCCCACCGACCGCGCTTCGGACTGGTCATACGAGCAGCGGAGGGAGGCTCAGCCGCTGCTCAACTTTTTGTATCTCGGGCCAAACAGCGCCGCGCGCGATGGCGAGTTTCTGAGGAGCGAGGGTATCACCATGGTTCTGGTTGCGCGGGATGCGCGCATGGCTGGCATGAAGCTCATGAGCATTGAAAATGTTGCTCAGACGCTGGGCATTGTGGTGCACTACGTCGACATGGACGGCTACGACAACATGATCAGCTCGTTTTCCAACACGATCCGAGCAGTCAACGACCACCTCCTCGCCATCTACCACAGTCAAGCGCAGGGCAGAAGCAAGGACGGCAGCCTGGTCGTTGAGCCCGCCACGTTCCGCCGGGGCAAGGTTCTCGTGGCGTGCGAGACGGGCAACGACCGGTCAGCCGCCATGGCAGCGGCGTACATTATGGCGCTCTTCGGAAAAGACATGATCACCACGATACAGTTTATCTCGGTGCAGCGGTTCTGCTGCTGTTTCGACGAGGACGTCAAGCGCAAATTGCAGAGCTGGGAGGATATCCTGAGGGCGCGGTCACAGGTTGCTTCGCAGGCCAAGATTGCGGGGCATGGAAAACGCCACATTGACGAGGTGATGGAGACGCAGGGAAATTCTGACCAAGGAGATGCTATTGCTCTTGATCACGACCGGTTTCAAGGGAGGGATGCGTTTGTGCCCTTCATGGACATGTAATCACGGGGAGAGAAAATTCTGGTCAAGGTTTTAATTTTTCGGTTGGGGTTGACATTGATGGCGTAAAGGAGTAGTTGGGGATAGGTGTGTTGTCTGGTGTTGTTGATACCCTGTATACCTTAGATAAGGTGTCTGTATGGCTATGAAGTCATGTGTGTTCTTTTGCTATTGAGTTTATGGAGTTGCATGAGGTGGTCACGGTGATGCCTTTTTGCGTTTCGTTGAGCTGATGACTCTTTTTGATGTTTTAGGAATATGGATGACAGAAGTGTCTGGCGCGAGGATAGAAGGCCATGGAATGCCGAGATCTGACAATGTGATCAGTTTACAGTTCTCGAAGGCTGCTGTCATTTTGTATTATTGGGGTCTTTGACATTGTGGCCGACGGGGACAATAACAGTTCTCGATGGAATTGGGACTTGACGAATGGACTCGCGAGTGATGCCTAGATGAGAAGAGATGTGCCGATAGAAGTCTCTAGAAGGCGTCGAGATTTGACGGTGTAACTAATTGACAGAGTTGTACGTAATTGAGACCCAACGACACCCCTGATGGATCATCTGTGCAAAGAGGGGTGCCTAATTTAGGAATTGATACTGGACAGTCGACGCACTTGGACAGCTCCTGGGTCTGATAATGTAGGTAGTCAGTCTGTGGCGTGCTCCAATATTGACATTTGATGGTATATCCCAATTGGTTCTTATGGGCAGCGAATTAGAATACAGTGACGTGCTTTACAATGGACAATCAATCTCTTTGATGGATCTGAGGAAGCAATCAATCCCATTCACCCTTTGAAGGGGGCATGACTATCACCTTCAGTGAAGGAATTAAGTTATAGTTTAATCAATTGAGTTACAGTTCCAAGATACTCATGCTCAGTGCCATTGCTGCCTCAAAGAAAAGGCCTCATTTGTCCCCGTGTCCCATTCTCAACGTCCCAACGAGAGGCAATCAAGCCAATTGCCCAGACAACAGCGCCGACGCTTTCAATTAACTCTCCCCAATGCCCCCTGCATATAGCCGGGGAGTCACAATCTGCAAGACCCTGAATTCTAAACGGTTTAAGAGCATGGCTTAGATGCCGTCGACCAATGACAGTCTGAGCCGTCCAACGGAAACCGGCGACACCTTGCATATACCTTCTTCAACGGCGATGACTTCCTTTCTCGTTGCTGTGGTTTCTGTGATTTCTGTTTACATCGTGAAATGCTTGATTCTGTTGTTCTCCGAGTGAAGCTGATTGCCTTGCTCAAGTGTTCAGACATAAAAGAATGGTCGACCTCTCTCATTCTCTTGATTCTTTCTTCCCTCATACACACACACTTTTACACTCGATCAACCAGCTTACTTCTTTTTTTCAAACAAAATCACCAGTTCTTCATCTCGTAGGTTGGATTTCCTCTCCATTGCTTTGGTTTTGTTTCAAGTTGCTTGATATTACTTGGTTGTCTTGGTACCTAGTCAAGTGTCTTGATACTCTTTGATTGTCTTGAACACTTGGTTGAGTCTTTCTTTCGACTTTGATTATTGTTTGCTTCATGTTTAGAACACTCTTTCCTACTCTTGGCTATTCCTTTCACCTTATTAGCAGTGTCATTGAATCACTGTTTGATGTCCCATTGCTAACCATGATCTTACAGAACAGTCAACCCATTTTTTTCAACAACCGTCGAGATGAATCCCACCAACGGTCCCGTTCCCGTCAGCTTTGCTGACCAGACCTCGCTTGCCTTCCAGGCAGTGACGAGGGGGATGCTCGGCTCTGTCCGGGTCGTCCCAAAGCGGGTGGCCAAGCCCAAGAAGGCGGCCAAGGCCAAGGCCACCGCCGCTCCCCGCCCCGCCGTCGCCTCCGGCCGGGTCACGAAGAAGAGGGGCAACAGGACGGCGAGGGCTAAGACCCCCGTCCAGACCGCGCCGGCAGTTCCTCAGGGGACTGCCGTGCCCCCTCTTCCTTTCGGTAAGTTTGATACTCCAGTGGTTCATTGTGTTGAGCTTGAGACTAACAAGAAAACAGTGCCCGCCGCTCCTCAGGGGATTGAGACTCCCCTGTTCGAGCAACCTCTTCCCCCTCGTAAGTTCACTACCTCCAATATTGGTTTGTTCGACTTGCTAACAGTAAATAGTGCCAGCTGGGTACCTCCTTTTTGAGGGCCAGACTTCTGGCATCACCGTCCCTGGGGTCCAACCCCAGTCCGTTCCCGTTCCCCCTCCCCGTAAGTTCACTACCCCTAACCTTGGTTTATTATACTTGCTAATAGTAAAAAGTGCCACCTCAATGCCTCCTCGGTGAGGGCCAGAGTTCTGGCATCCCACCGGTCACTGGGACCGCCCAATCCCAGTTTATCTCCCCTCCTCCTCCTCGTAAGTGAAACCACCTTGAATATTTTTCGACTCGACTCTGACAAGTCACTAGCCCAGCCGCAATACTTTGATAACGGCTTTCTCAATTTGAGCAGCCAGCCCATCGCGGCGGCTGCTCTGCTTTCTCCCCCTGGCTGTAAGTGAATGACCAACGCTCAATCTTGGACTTGATACTGACATACCACCAGCTCAGCCGCCAATGCAGCCTGCTAGTGGCTGCTTTATTCCCCAAAGCCAGCCAATTTTCCAGGCTGCTCCTCCCACCCCCCCTGGTAAGTGGATCACTGACCTTGTTTGCTTGTGCCCTGACACTGACAAACCAGCAGTGCCTCTGCCAGCTGTCGGCACTGGCCTTCTCGGTTTCGATGTTGTGAACCTCAACTTCGATCCCGATAATACGTCTGGTGTTGATTACAGCAACATCTTTGACTTTGAGAATATTTTCCCTCCCGCTTCTTCTGGTAAGTGAATCACTGACGATGCCATGTTTGTTGACCTCGCTAACACCAACTAGTCCCCCCTCAAGAGCTTCCTGCTTCATCGCAAGCTCTCCCTACTCCACCCGCTCAAGATCTCCTTGCTTTGCCTTCGCAAGATCTCTTTGCTCCCCCACGAGGTCTGCTTGCTCCCTCGCAAGATCTTTCGACTCTCCCACAGGATCTCTTTACTCTCCCTCAGGATATTCTTGCTCCCCCACAAGGTCTCCCTACGCCTCCGCAAGATCTTCCTGATACATCCTCGCAAGATCTCCCTGCTCCCTCAATGGAGCTCCCCGCTCCCTTGGAGGACTTCCCCTCCCCCCTGCAAGAGCTTCCTGCTCCCGATCCAACCCCCGGCTTGCTGAGCGACGACGAGTGGAAGAAAATTCTCAAAGACATGAACGTCGACCTTGACGCGTGGAATACCTTCAACACCGGCGGCAACCCAACATTCACCGACATCTTCTCGACCAACATGCCCCCGCCTCAGATCTAGGAAGATCTATCGTGGGGTGTCAGGTGGATCATCATCCGGATCCTGAACGATGAGGACCGCTTCGCCAAGGTTGTCACCTTTATCTTGCGCTTGTCTCGTGCGCAGGTCCAAGAGTTCCTCGAGATCTACCTGAGAGAGGAGTACGCGTGGCGCGTATGGGAGGAGTATGTCATCACGATCCCTCACATGCCTTTGCTTGAGCACGCACTTGAGAAGAGGATCACCGTCCCGGCCCTTCTACATTATAACCGTCCGGCACTTCTTACGGACAACATTTCTCTAGAAGATGAGGAGCGCGGAGTACTGTTTTTGCAGGAGAGGAGGATGCACGGTTTGGTTGCTTTGTTTCGTTTGTTTTGCGCTGAACCCAACAAAGATTTTTTGCCTCTACGGATCGAGTGGGAGATTTTCCAGGACGGTATCGACAAGCAGATCATCCATCAGGCCGTCGAACTGGGCTGGGCTAAGCCTGAGTTGTTAAAGGTTCGACCTGCTGCGCCAACTACCAACGTTCCTGTGGATGATTCACCACTGCGGTATCAAGGAAGATTTGCGCCCCTTTTCGGCGCTGTTGGGCAGCGTGTGCCTTTGCACCGTAGGGAAGGAGGAGATGGTAATGACTTTAACGTTGACTATGACTTGAATGAAGACTATGATTCAGAAGAGACACAAGATGATGATGAGAAGACCCTGTCTCCCGACAAGGCCGACATGACCAATACAGGCAGCGGATCAGATCTTGATCAGCCCAAGGATCAGCCCTCTGTCGCCTCAAACACCCCTGATCAACCTGCCACGAACAACAGCGGCAACGTCGTTCCCGTCCCAGAACCCCTACCACCGCTGCCCTTCCTGCCAGGACCTTTTGGATTCCAGCCATGCCAAAAGCAAGAACATTTCCTAAATGTCGCATTCTGTCGACGGCACCCCCGGGCATACAGACATGTCCCAGGATGCTTTGCCAATTCTCTGCTGGAAGAGGGGCGCGACTGGGTTCCATGCAGAGAGGCCTGCTGGCCTCGGGGGGCTTACGTTCAACTGGGACCCCGTACTCTTCAAGCATACGCGGACATCATTGTCGAGTGTGCTCGCCATGAGGCTGGGGCAACTGGAAGTGTGGCAGCTCGAGGCATGCCAAACACGAGTCACCGTCCGGTCACGAACGGCAGACAGACAGTGACGAACGGACGGGTTCATCAGTGTGAGGCAGCTGCAGCTCATCACGCAAACAGCCCTCCCCAAGAAGACCCTCACCAAGGCTCAGCCGAGAACCTCTCCAACTCTACTTGGTACCGGAAGGCGTATGACGAATACATGGCCTCGAGCATGGATGTCGAGGAGGCTGACCAGCTCAGCGAGAATGGTTCATTTGTCGACGAAGAAGATACCGACTGCGAGATGTTTGCAACCCCGAGTACTTCGACGCTACCCGAATACCGACTGGCCATGCTTGGAGGCGTCTCAGACACCGCCAATAATACCCAAGACCTTTCCGAACTGGCACCATCTGCTCAACTTCGTCACCACCTCGATACCCACTTTGCTCAGTACCTGGCGAAGAAATCCACCACTGTGAGAAGAAGTTCCACCAGCCACAACCGCAGTCGGAAGAAGCAGCCGTCGTCGGAGATCCTTGCGGAAGATTGGGAGGGAGGTTATGATATCGTTCTCCCAGAGGCCGAAAAGGATACGGCATACTGTCCCAAGCGAGGCGATCGGAAGAAGAGGTCCAGAAAGGCGATCGAAGGTGGAAGACAGAGGAAGTCGGCCGTCAAAGACATTGAGAAGAAGAGCAGTGAGACGATTGTGACGGAGGGAAAGGGAAACGAAGGTCTCAAGGATGGGCATTCTGCTCTCGAAGCCAACAAAGGGAGCGACTCCGAAGTCACCGAAGCACAAGGCACTGCAAACACAGAGACACCGGTTCGGAAAGAACCCGTCAACACTACAAACAACGGACCAACATCGTCTAGTCGAATCAGGATCGTTCTCAAGTCGTCTTCACATACCCCGACCAGTCCCGCCGAGAGCACGACAAAGAGCAACTCACCCATTTTTGGAGTCGACCGCAACTCAATCGTGGCAAGCACCCGAGACAGAGTCCAAAGGGCTCACTACGCTTGGAGCGCCGAGGAGGCCACCTTTGCTTCCATTTCCACACACGCACGATTCGCACAGACAGCCGATCGCATCGTCAAGCCGCCCTCGATGGGCAAGATAGTCTCGGTCGACATGTCGGCCGAGTTGATCGAGCTTCAGCGACTTCAGGCGGCTTTTGAAAACATAGAGGGTGCGCAGAAGGCGCAGGGTGCTCAGGATGCAGAGAGGGCGGAGTTTGCTGGGTGTGCGGACAGGGCTATGTATGCGGTGCAGGCGGAGGCTGCTTGCTTTGCGGTTGAGGTTAGGGATAAGGATGGGGATTGTGAGATGAAGGACGCGGAGTGAAGGGTCTTTGTGCTTTGTTTGGTTGGTGTTTGTATGAGTTTGCTGCTTATGGATTGCTTGCATGTAGTTGGACAGGCATTGGGAAGTCCAATGAAGATAGGAACAGGTGATTTCACAAACTACTGGCTACCATTGAAGTGAGTCTTTACCCTGGTATCACCGTGAAGACTATAAGGGAGTTTAAGTGAACTTTAAAGAGTCTAGTCACCCTTATCAGAGAAGCAGCAAATTTCTGTCGTCGTTGTGCTATCCCTCACAGATGTGGCATGCAAGTTGACTCAATTGCTTAGATCGAGGCTTCGAGGTTATCAAGCAATAAAATTTGCTTCTAGAAAGAATGAAGCTCTCTTTTTTGGTTGATAACTCGTCTAGGGACTCATTTCCTCGTTTGTGGACATGGTAACCGACTCTTGGGCGGATCATTGATGGTGACGCCGATGGAGGCAAATAAACTACCGTCAAGATCAGATGAATAGGAGTAATAAAGATAGACTAAATATGACAGAAGAGAATAGAAGATGCCTTAACGATGAAGATACATGAATGGACCGAAAACAGTGGCGCAGTGTCAAGGCGACTGGTTTCTCATCTCCGGACCGTTGGTACGGGATGTGAAGACGCAATTGCCCGTCATCAAAGTAAAAATGGCCTCAAATTAAAATAAGTATCATCTATTGCCTTCTGCTTTTCTTAGCTCATTCGGGTTCAAGGGCAATGTCTGTCAAGTCTTGTCTCAAGCACATCCGCCCATCCTACCAGATCAAAAGCTGCTCGATGTCCAAGATCCCATGAGCATTCATGTCAGGAGTCATTACTTTTACTCTTGCACTGAAGGATTGTATAGAAGCTGTGAGACTGAACTTCGTAGACGAGATGACGGGATCGACCTTGACTGGGGTGGAGATCTGGAACTTCAGTACAAGTCTGATGCTGCTATCGGCACAGTACGAGACCCGATCACCTACTTGCGCCTTTCTAATACTCAAGGGGTTCTTCGGAGTCCTGTGATATTTTTTTTTTTGAATCAGTGCTTTAGGTAAACATCGTCTTTCGACCTATGTCTTCCCCTTCCACCCTGGTCTCTTTCGCCTCTTCTCTCACGCTTCTCGCCCGCCATCCTTCAACATCAACCACCAGCACAGCACCCAATTGAGAACAATTGGAATTGCCCTTCAGGATATTTCCGGGTTCGTCTCACGTTAAGCGCAACTTTTCTCTCATCGTTCTTCTTTGACATGGAACTAACCCACGCCTGCCTTTGTAGGACAGCCTTCGGAGTTAGCTAGGAGATCCTGCTACCAACGCGACACCAACACTTCTCCTCCTCAACACTGGCAAACATAAACTCATACAGACCATCCGCCATCACGCAGCCGCTTCTTGCGCATTCAATTCTCCCGGCCGCTTGACTTTACTCACCCGTCCGGCCATGACTACTAACGCCGACTACACCTTCACGCCTCATCCCTCCCCCGAGGAGATCCAGGGTCAGTGGAGCGTGCGGCTGCTTCACCTCAACGAAGAGGGCGAGAATCACGCCATAACCACCCGCCTGAGATCCATCTGGAGAGACAACTGGTGGAAGTACCCCGACGACATCAAGTTTTCCTTCGTGAGCGCCACCTTCAAGACCGCCATCACCAAGAGCAACGCTAAAGGCCCCAGCGCCCACGTCCTCTACAAGGCATCCGTTAATTGTAGCAAGCGGGACTTTGATTGGGGTCTATGGCTCGTCCTACGAGTCATCTACTACGACGTTAACCAGGACCTGACGGACTCGAAGGCCCAGCTGAAGCGCCTCAACTTTCGACGAGGCGATGCATGCAAGTTGATCAGACAACGATACCCAGATGCGGATGTTCTCCTGGACAATGTTCCTCCTACATTCCCTCCGCGACCTCCTAGCTGGACAAGCTTGGGTGACCATGGCCCAGGCAGTTCTCTTCGACCCGAAACGCCCATTCTGGCCTCGACCGACAACCGCTCTACCGGCAATCAGGCACCAACTGGCGAGAGCGATGAGATTACAGACTCTGAAACCGATTCCGATGACGAGACGACTAATGATGAGAGTAATGACTCACCCCCTCCTGACGATGCCATGAGAAAGGTAAAGAAAGAGGAAAAGGCGCACACTCTCACGCCCGACCAAGACGGTGGCTCACCTTCCCGTGAGAATCTCGACTTGTCTTCATCAAGCCTTGATGCTGCCGCCAGCGTCACTCCTGATGACAGCATCAAGCACGTCAACTTAAGCACTAGCGATTCCAGTCCGACTTCGAATGACGGCACGAACAAGGTGGCTTCAGAGCAGGGCCCAGTCGGCGAGAGTGACCATCACCGCGAGAAGGCGACCGGCACATCTATCGACAGCAACGGGCGCTCAGATGAGTCAATTGGCGTTCCCAAGAGCCTTCCAAAACGGAGCATGTCCGACGATGAGGAAGAAGACTCTCCATGTGGTGAGCACACTCAAAAGCGACGGTGTACCTCGAATGATCAAAGCCACCCAACCGAGTCTGAAGCGATGCCAAGCAGTGGTCTCCAGGAGGCCATCTTTGGCATGGACTTGGATCAACTCCACGAGCTATGGAAGAAGAATTTCAACGAGCAGGTGGCCGAGCTTGTCAGCGAACAGGTCACCCAACAAGCCAAGAGCCTACAGCCACGACTCAAAGATCAGATCGCCCAAACCGTCTCTGAAAAGATTTTTGGCATCACTGAAGTTTCTGGACCCAGTAGCATCGTCCAGCAGGTCATCGACAGCATGGCTGAACAGATCGCCTCCAAGATCATCCAGCAGGTCACACAGCATGTTACTTGGAAGTTGACTTCTGAGCTACAACCAAACGTCGACAAGCAAATCGCCGATTGCATCGCTCGAATCATGATGGACAAGCTGTTCGGCTCAACTGATATCCCCGGGCTTTAGGTTGACATTGTAGCTCTGGAGGTCTTCTCTAATTCCCTTGGAGCGGCTGGGGCGAGTAACTCGGGATTGATGGGTGCATCGTTTGGACTTCACTGCGCTTGTTTCTTTACGAACGGTGCAATTGGAAGGGAGTGAATTTTTCATCGGTATCTGAAATGGCAATGGGTTTGGGGTCTCTTGATGACTGTTTACATGGGAGAATGGATTTGTTTTGGGCAAACAAGGTCTCGGACGTACTGGGAGCGACACGATGGCGCACGACTACGGGGAATCATGGAGCATGGCGAGCATGGACGGTTCAATAGGCGAAAACAAGATAGTTTTGGAATTTGCTTAATACAATCTCTGAATATTCCGGGTGCGATGCTTGCATGAACGATGATCCTGAAAGGTGGCAGGTGACCGTAGAGAACGCCCAACATCAAGGGCGAGGAAATGCCTGGAAAAGCGCCACTGACATACATGGCATCTGATAATAACGGCTAGTCCCAAGGTATTCCTACAAATGATCAACTCAACTCGTCCAAGCGACAGCTGGGCTGCGTGCGGTGGTGTCACAAGCTGGGAGGCCGACCTGGCATCACATGGTGTCACGAGGGTCAAGAAAGAAACGAGACACGAAAGGCACCAAGTTTAGTCCTGGCTGCCTACTTGGAGTCCTTTCTCTACTTTATGATAATAAAAGTAGTACTTCGGATCTCTTTTATTTATTTCTTTTATAATACATTTAGCTAGCCTTAGGGGAACATGCCAATATCTTTATAGTGTCTCGTCTTGCTGTCAGCTGAAAGTGTTCGGGATATTAATTAAAGCCGGGCATCATGATACGATCTTTATATCCCGGTGTCGATCTGAAGCTTGGCTTCCACTAACTGCGTTGGCGTTGACAAACACTGAGATCCGTTTGCTTGGCGTAGCGTGATTTTCACATGAGAACGCACACGGGATCAACGGCCTGTCGAACCAAAACCTTTGCAAACATTCCTGGGCTCGTGTAGAATTGACGCTGATTGATTGTGCAGCTCTTACCACTGCCGGCCTCGCAGTCGTCACACTAACGCATCTACCCGCACTTTTCAACTTCACTTTCCATCTCAGCCTTCTTTGCTTTTCCACCATTTTCGCCTCGCAAAGCCGCTTGAATATCATCACAGCATTTTTCACTAGCCAATATTGTTCTCACAAAGAGTCTTGCGCTGCGTGGAACGGTTTGCGTGACACCTGTGACGACGCCTGCCGCTTAAGATGGTCGTAGACATGGGTGCCGGCGCCCTGCCTATCAGGCCACTACCATCGGGCGCAACGCTTAGTGGCGTATCCCACGATTCAGATCTCTTGAAAGAGCATTATGCAAGTCATACCGAGATGCAGGAACGTCCCGATGCAACAGGTGAAGAGCCAGCACCATCCCAGGAAGAAGGCGCCGGGCCTGAGTACATCGACACCGACGACGAAGATGATATCTATCGGCTTGTCATCAATCCCGAGAAGCCTCGGAAAGTCAGCGAGAAGAAGCGCCAGGACTCTGCTGCCCTGAAAGAGTGGGTGAGCAAGAACCAGCGCGAGGTCACCAGATCTTCTGCTGCTGCTCTCAACGACCCCAATTATCAGTCGGTCGCGCACCTCATCAAGACGAGCGAGAGCAGAAAGATCATCGCTACACCTCGAGAGTATCAGATCGAGCTCTTTGAGCGGGCCAAGCAGAAGAACACCATCGTGGTCCTGCCCACTGGTAAGTTCTCCGCTCTGTGTCGTGAGTGCGCTGACAGTGGCAGGTACTGGCAAAACACTCATCGCCGCGTTGCTTCTTCGACATTACCTCGAGCAAGAAGTGGAAGATCGAGCTATCGGAAAGCCCAAGAAGGTCGCCTTCTTCCTAGTCGAAAAGGTTGCCCTCTGCTACCAACAATATGCCGTCCTCAACTGCAACCTCGGCGAGCACCCCATCACCAAGTTCTGGGGCAACATGAAGGGCATGGTGAGGAAGAAGCAGTACTGGGATCAACAGTTTAGTGAGAACATGGTTGTTGTCTGTACGGCCCAGATCTTGGTGGACTGCCTTAACGATGGGTTCATCAAGATGTCGCAGATCAACCTCCTCATCTTTGACGAGGCGCATCATGCCAAAAAGGATCACCCCTATGCCCGCATCATGAGAAATCACTACATCCGCTACCAGGGAGAGCGACCACGGATTCTCGGCATGACTGCTTCGCCCGTCGACTCGCAGACAAAGGACGTGAAAGCAGCTGCCCTCGAGCTGGAAACCTTTCTTTGCAGCGAGATTGCTACTGTTTCCAACGAAGTGTTGATGGAAGCCATGTGCCAACAAAAGCAAGTTGAAGAGCGAGTCAACTACGAGTCACTGGAGTTTCCAGAAGACGCAAAGACGCAGCTGTGGGACTTGATATGGGCCCAAGTCCTCCGCAATTCACAGTTCAAGGCATCACTCGAATTCACCAAGGAAGCTGCATCAACACTTGGTAGCTGGTGTGCTGACCGATACTGGATCCTACTTCTCACTGACAATGAGACCAAGCGGCTTGTGGCTAGGACTGATCGCGACTTTTCTAGGGACTTTGCGACAAACCAGGCAGACCACGCAACAGAGGCTGTTCGACGTGCCCGAGACATTGTCAAGAAGCGTGAGCTCCCCCCGATTGAGCCATCTTCACCTGAGCTATCTCCCAAGATGAAGAAGCTACACGAAATTTTGCTGCATGCCTTCACGCGAGACGGCACCAAAAGGTGCATTGTGTTTGTCGAGAAGAGACACACGGCTTGGCTTCTTTCAGACCTGTATCGGCAGCAAGGAATGAGGATTCCAGGAATGGTCGCCTACTACATGGTGGGTTTCTTACAAGTAGCCGTGTTAAAGCACTAACCTCCATAGATTGGTTCCCAATCAGCTTCATCAACCCACAGCAACATGTCACATCGCGATCAAGTCGTGACCCTTCAAAAGTTCAAGCGAGGTAGCATCAACTGTCTCTTTGCGACCACCGTCGCTGAGGAGGGTATCGATATCCCGGACTGCGATCTCGTGATCCGCTTCGACCTCTACAACTCAGTCATCCAGTATCTACAGTCCAAAGGGCGGGCAAGACAGTCAAACTCGAGATACATCACCATGCTGGAGGAAGGCAATATGGGACAGCTCAGAAGCCTGAAGCAGGCCGAGAGAGACTCTACAGCCCTACAAAAGTTCTGTTTATCTCTTCCTGCTGATAGGAAGCTGGAAGACGATGTAGTGGACGCGGTTCAGGATGAACTGCTGGTCCAGAAAGTGTACGAGATACCTTCGACCGGGGCTCGACTCACCTTTGCTCACAGTATGGACGTCCTCTCCAAGTATTCTGCATCTATTACCCCGGGAATTTCCTCCAAGGTCGAATTCACAGTCACCAAACTTGGCCCAAAGTTCATTGCCGATGTCATCCTCCCAGATGCCTCGCCCCTCAAGGCAATGTCGGGGTTTCCGCAGCGGAGCAAGCTATTGGCCAAATACTCTGCGGCCTTTGAAGCATGTGTGAAGCTGATCAAGGACAAACACATAGACGGACATCTTCAGCCCACTTTGAGCAAGACGATTCCCAGAATGCGAAACGCTCGACTTGCTGTAAGCTCCAACAAGAAGGCCGAGTACCCCATGCGCCTTAGACCCGATGTCTGGAAGTCGCTTGGGGACTCCAAGGAGCTCTTTGCGACAGTCATTACGCTTGACAATCCAGGGGCTCTTGGAGACGACCTTCTTAGTCGACCTCTGATGCTTCTTTCGCGAAACAAACTTCCGGAGCTACCAGGAGTTCCCCTATTCTTTGGGAATGGGCGCTCATCTGTGGCCAAACTGACAGTTTCCGAGGAGCCTCTGAAGCTAACTGCCGAGGAGATTGATGCACTCACGAGGTTCACTCTCAAGGTCTTTTCCGACGTGTTCAGTAAAGAATATGATGCCAGCGCCGACCAACTCCCTTACTTTCTGGCTCCATGCAAAGATGGCCACAGCTCAGTTTCCCAAGCGGTTGACTGGAGTATTGTCGAAACCACCAAGAACGACAGCCTGCCCTGGGAAAATGCCCCGAAAGAGTTCTTTGTAAACAAGTTTGTCACCGACCCCTACGATGGAGGACGCAAGCTTGTCATCAAAGGCATTGACGAGTCGAAGAGGCCTTCTGATCCCACGCCCGAAGGAGTGCCAGAGTCGAGAAGCCGAGCCTATCGTCAAGTAGAACCTACCATCAAGGAGTACAGCAACAGTCTCTACTACAACACTCGTCTCAAGGTCAAGTGGAGAGAGGATCAACCTGTCGTCAAGGCACAGCTGTTGTCTCTCCGACGAAACTATTTGGATGAGTTCCAAGTTGATGAAGAGGTCAATAATGATTGCTTTGTGATCTTGGAGCCTCTCAAAGTCTCGCCAGTAAGCAATCCTCTACCCTCATCAGGCGTCGCTAACGAGTAAGATCCCCCTCGACGTGGCCTTTATGGTCATGGCGTTTCCAGCCATCATCCATCGTATCGATTCCGCTCTCATCACCCTTGATGCTTGCACCATGTTAGATCTCCCTATCCCATCTGTCCTGGCTCTCGAGGCCATGACAAAGGACAGCGATAATTCAGGGGAGCACGACGAAGAGCAGGTCAACTTCCAGCCTGGCATGGGCAACAACTACGAGCGACTAGAATTCCTAGGCGACTCGTTTTTGAAGATGGCCACAACCATTTCTCTCTTTACTCTCATTCCTGAGAGCGACGAGTGCGGATATCACGTTGAGCGCATGATTCTCATCTGCAACCAGAACCTCTTCAACCACGCTGTTGACCGCAAGCTCCACGAGTATATCCGATCTAAGGCATTTGACAGACGTACATGGTACCCTGATCTTCCGCTAAAGAAGGGAAAAGCACCAAAGACGGAGATGCGACACAATCTGGCCGACAAGTCCATTGCTGACGTCTGCGAGGCCCTCATCGGGGCTGCTTACCTCTCTAGCAAAGGGGGAAGCATGGACCTGGCTGTCAAAGCCGTCACGCGTATGGTCAAGAGCAAGAACCACAAGATGGAGAAATTCGAGGATTACTTTGCCGCCTTCAAGATTCCAGCCTGGCAACAGGCCGATGCCAACGTCAACCAGCGCCGTCTGGTCGACTGTGTAGCTGATGCTGTTGGATACCGCTTCAAATGGCCAGCACTTCTCCGGAGCGCATTCAAGCATCCTTCTTGGCCTTATGATCCCGTGCCAAACTATCAACGCCTCGAGTTTCTCGGCGATGCTTTGCTGGATATGGCCATTGTCGATAACCTGTTCCAGCGGTTCCCACAGGCGGATCCCCAATGGCTAACTGAGCACAAGATGGCCATGGCCTCGAACCAGTTCCTTGGGTGTCTCTGCGTGAAGCTCGACCTGCACAAGCACCTTACTTCTACTACATCCTCATTGATCGGGCAGATAAGTTCGTATGCGAGTGAGCTTGAGCTGGCCGAAGAAGACGCGCGTCAAGAAGCCAAGGCGAACAAGACTAGCATGCGCAAAGATTTCTGGCTTAGGGCATCTGCGCCGCCCAAGGCCTTTGCGGATGTCATGGAGGCTCTCATTGGTGCCATGTTTGTCGATGCCAACTACCACTACACGGTTGTCCGCAACTTCTTTACGCGCTTCATCGAACCGTACTTTAAGGACATGGCACTATATGATTCGTTTGCTAACAAGCATCCTGTCACGTATCTGTCCAAGAAGATGCAGCAAGATTTGGGCTGCACCAACTGGCGCGTCAGCGCGGAGAATGTTCCTTGCGGTGTAGAGGAGGGTATCGCTGCCCTGACAGAGAGCGACGTGGTGGCTGTCTTTATGGTACACCAGAAGGTCATTGCCAACGCGACGGCCAAGAGTGGACGTTACGCCAAGATTGCTGTGGCGAAGCGGGCTCTTGCGATGCTTAATGAGCATGAAGGCGACTTTGAGACGATGAAGCGGGCTCTGGGATGCGATTGTAAGCCTGGAGTTGTGCACGATGATGTTAATGATCATGGAACAGCAATCTAGATTTTAGATTGAAGGGATATGAGCCTGTAAAGGAGATGGCCGGCTGGGTTAGAGGAGTCCGGTGGGTATCTGGGACATTGGTTGCGCTGTGTCACCGCGTATCAGCGATTGTCATGGTGAGGACTGAATCACCTTGCCCAACTATGTCACTATAGAAGCGAATACAGCGTTCGCTCTCACTCTCTTGGCCAATATTCCCTGTCGTGTTGCACAAACCTCGTGTCAGAACCCCGCTGCCAGCCCTCATAACGCCTTTGCCCAAGCCCCTCGGTCATCCAAGCAACCACTAGCCCTGTTGGCCAAATGGTAAGGCGTCGCACTCGTAATGCGAAGATCAGCGGTTCGATTCCGCTACAGGGCACGTGACGAGGAAATAAGCCTGAAAAGGGATTCCTTTTTTGTTGTTTTGCACATTTTTTGGTGTATTGGTTTGGTGATGTTATTGTTGGTGTTGAGGCGTTAGGTGAAAGGCTTAGGGGTTTAGGTTGACTTTTTTAGGGTCGGGCACGTGCACGGTTGCGGGATGATGTCATGGGGTTGGCATTGTGGGAAGGTGCACTTGTTTTGCTTTTGAAGTCGTCGCGTCATTACCTTGGCTTTGATGCATAAAGTGGTGATGCTCTTTTCAGGCATTGTGCTTGAAAGTAGTCAAGATGAGGAGTTAGATGGCTAATTCTAGGGAGCGAGATTAATGGGCTTGAGCTGAGAGCTTCAGCTAGGTGGAGATGTCGGGGAGCCGGAGAGAGATGTTGAACGGGACGAAGATGGGCAATCTTGATCAGGCGAACCGGGGGAGATTGATGGGCCAGGGACCTCCGGTAGATGAAGAAATACCGAATTGCCACTATGATCAACATGACCCTTGCCAACCGAGATGCTCTTCAGCCAGCCCCGGGTATCAAGGCAAACCAACACAATACAGACCGCACAGCGTGCGTTAGCTCACGATCTCTTCAGGTAGATATTTTTAGCTTCATCTCCAACCGAGCTCAACGATTTGTTTCAACATCTTCGCGTGGCTGGGGCTGAGCCGCCCGGGGGCGTTCGTCATCTACCGATCTAGACTCTTGGAAGCAAAGATTTTCAGCTGGCAGCGCAATGTTTGCTTTTTTTGTCATCTTGATGACGGAGCTGAATCGGAAAGTGAGGCGGGGATCAAGGTCCGTGCTGTAGATTTGGTTTCAAGGATCCAGGTTTGATGTGGTGGTTTGTCATTAGAAGAGTGCGTGTTTGATGTTGTGAATGTTACTTGGCCATTCATTATGCTTTGGATGCCCTCTCCCTATGCCTATTCGACTGCGATGCTCGTTGTGCTATACATATCCATGCGCCTATTCCATGATACAAAGAAAAATAATTAGAAAGGGACGGAAATCGTCAAGTCGTCTAGCTTTATGTTCCCAAATCATCTTGCCATAAAAAACTCCATACCTCATATGTCTCGTTAATCCTCTACATCCGCCTCGTCAGCATAACTCCTTGTATGTCGTCGACTCTGAGTCTCCATCTTGCGTCGACGCATCTCCTTTCGTAGTTTGACTGCCGTGTGAATGTCAACCTTAGCGTCGTCCTCCTCGGTGAGACCGTATTGGTCGAGACCTAGGTGCCGTAGGTCGATGCCGAGCTCGGCTAGAGAGACAAAGCTTGGCCCGTGTGGCATGTCGCGCGCGCGCTCCCAGAACGAGTCGGAACCTTCGTCGTCTGAGGATGAGCCGTTGCGGGGCTCGCGGCGCGGTGGGGAGAAGGTGCTTGTGCGGCTACGGCGGAGGTGTTGTTGGTGTCGCGTCTTTCGCGGCGTCGACTTGTTGCTCTTTGTAGTGCCTCTTGTAGTTGGGCGTTTTGGGCTCTTTGGCGTCTTTGGTGGCTTGATGGGCGCTGGTGGTTCTGCTGGGGCCTTGGGGATCGGGAGAGGCTCGAATAAACCGGGGAGACCGCCTCCTGCGATGCCGTAGTCTTCCTTGTATAACAGACCTTCCTCGCCGCGACGCTTCTCTTTCCAGGCGACAAAATAGTCTACAGAGTCTTCGCTGGCATCCGAGATGTAGTACTCGGCTTCTACACCTGCGTTGATGGGGTGGCTTAGATCCTGCTCCAGTTCCCGACGTGAGGGTACAAGAGTATCGGCGGAAAAGTCGTCCTCGGCGGCGTTGTAGTAGTTGTTCTGGTTTCCAAGGCTGGTCATTCCGCCGCTCTGTTCACGCTCGTGGTTAATCTTGATTGACGGAGGAAGAGATGCGTCGATGGAAGTGCTTGGTGTGTGCTGAGATCTCGGAAAGGGATTGCTCGAGTAACCGGATGACATAGTGGTCGGTGTGATGCAAGGCTGAGTCTGGAGAGTTAGAGATGACGTCCGAACGGGAATGTGTTCGGTGATGTTGTCGAGGCGTTGGTGTCGGAGAAGTGAGGCGCCGCCAATAGAGCGGTTGCGGGGTGGTTTGTCCATTGATGAAGAGCTGGAAGGTCGTGAGGGTTGAGAAATGTCGCTGCGGGGGTAGAGGGAAAGAGTTGATGGGCCGTGATGCGTGTCAGGGCGGATGTGAGAAGAATCATGACGAGGAACAAGAGGATCATGGCGAGGAATTGGTGGATCATGACGAGGGAGGATGAGATCTTGGCGTGAAAGATGTGAATCGGGGCGAGAATATGAAGGATGCTCTGCCTGCTTGAATCGCACAGGGATGGCTATTTCATGTTAGCTTTATTCTATAATTTGACCAAAAGGACCTACTCGGACAGGGTGCTGGTGCATCAAAAGCTTCATCAACCAGACTCTCAATCTCGACCATCCCAATGCTTCGCTGTCGACTCCGTCCTTCGCTCGTCTTTGGACGGGACTTGGGCATCGGCGGTGGTGACAGAGGTGCCGAATAATTAAAATTTGATAATGAAGGATGTAAGCTGAGAGGTCGCGGCTTAGATATGTGCGGTTCAGGTGTAGATGCGAATGCGTTGAATGATCTCCTCCGGTTCTTTAGAGACGCTGCTGTTTGGGATGACGTCTCGGGGCGTTTATCCAGGCGTCGTTGCGATTTGCTAGACCTTAGCATTTCTCCGCCAATTGAGCCTGAAAATGACCTCCATGCTGCTGATGAACTCGTCGGCCTTGAAGATTCTCGAATCGTCCCTAGATCAAGATGAGGAATGCCAGGCGGCGGAGCGCAATCGTCGTCGTCGTCGTCAAAGCCATCGTAATCATGAACAGACAGTCCACCGCTGTCCGAGGTCTGCAGCGTCAACCTCCCGCTACTGGAAAGACGGTAAAAGGCCTTGACGGCAGGGCTGTTAAGGTTCAGACCGTTCTCGCCAATGTTGCGCTCGGCAACGTCTTCCCCGTACTCGCGGGCGCCGGTGGCTGCGACGCGCGAGCGAAAGTTTGACGGCCTGATCTCGCCCTGGGCGTCTAGAACGTCGACGAACCGGCTGCCGTCCTGAAACGAGTCGATGGAGCTCTCGCGGCGGTGGTGAGAGGGGATTGAGGGGACAGGAGGCGGTCTTTCTACTGTGCGCACGGCAGCGCGTGTCTTTTCGGGGACGCTCCAGGCTGAGTTTGTACTGCGGATGCTGCGGGTGACGGACCTCGGACGCGAGGATAGGCTGTTGGCGTGAGCTTGGTTTGGAGCTGTTGTTGGACGTCCTGGGGAGAAGCTGCGGAAGCGCGGGACCATTGGCGGAGGCGCGGCAGGGTCAAGGTCGATATCGTGATCAATTACAGAGAGTTGAGCCTGGCTGCGCTTCCTTGCCGCCTGCTGCAGCTGGTCCAGCACGTTGGGTCCATTTCCAGCGACCGGATAAGTTCCTGCATGGGGCCGTGTGAGTGGCGCCGTGATCCTTTGAACGAGGAGCTCACCTTGGATGGGCGGTATTGATGCGACTGTCGATTTGTAGGATTGGCCCTTGATCTGGTTCTGATTCTTGTCGGAGGAACTCTTGCGCGTCAAGAAGCTAAAGAAGCCCATGATGTCGTTCGACAAGATGAGTATCTGCTGGTCGCAGAAAGGAGAAGCAAGCAGCAGTTTAAAGGAGAGGCCTCAGGGGACCCGCCGCGAGCATTCTGGCGCCCAAGGGGAAGAGTAAAAATGATGGAATGAAAGGCTACGAAAGGGAAAACGGGTGTTGGACCGTTCTTTTTGTAAAAGCAAGGGAGGGAAGAGTAGAAGAAACCTGGGGCGAACTGTTTCGACAGCCCACGCGCTGATTGGGGAACAGGGCCTAGAAGAAGAGGAAAAGGAAAGAAAAAAGATGGCTTGGACTCGGTAGGTAGGGTCAGTCTAGCTGGAGATCTTGATCCACGGAAGCGGATACATGCATATTCTCGACGTTCTCTTGGAAAGACAAAGCCAAAAAAGGGAGAGTCAGTGACAGGAGAGGCGTGTGTCTGTCTGTCTCTGGCCAGCCCGGCGGTAATCATGACGCGAGCCAGAAAAGATCCGTGCGGACCGACCAAGAGATGGGGGACCCAAAACCTCCATGGGATGGGATGGACAGGTACCCGCTAGGAAATAGGGAGAAGGGATCCGATGTTCAATCGTTCAAGGATGAGGTGCAGTAGCGGGCTTTCTCCCCCTCTCTAGCGGCCAAGCCCAGTTGATTGACAATTGACAGCCTGGCCCGTGGCAGCCTGTGAATGGGCTATGAAATGCATGCAAATGCCATTCGACACTGTTTCCTCCGTCGTGGTAGATTCCTCAATGAGACATGGCAGCCGAGTTGTGTCTCAGGACAATCTATCCACCCACCGCTTTTCCCCTCTTTCTACAGTCCAACAGTAGGTACAGAAACTCGACAACTGACAGGGGGCGTTTGACTTGCAGTCAAGAGGGTGGTACCCCTGAACTCTAGACCCGCCCCTTGAAAGGGAACCAAGAAAGAAAAGCTGACGCAGGGACCAGGGGCTCAGACAGGACCGGACTATTCGAGTGCCACGAAGCAGAGATGATGACGGGATTTGCTTGGACGAGACTAGTTTGACCTGAAAGGACGCCAGAGTATGCTTTGCAGGTGCTGATCGAAAGCCGTCAGTTGTCTGGATCCATCCCCCTCAAACGTCTAACGCCATCAAAACTGTTCGCTTTGGTCGCTAGAACGCTCAAACGCCTGCTCCGCTCAGGGACGAGCATGAACGAACGGGTCTCGGCCTCCGGGGTCTTGGTTCGCCGGTACGTGCGCGTGCGCCGTGCTACCTGACACTTGACTCCCACTTTGGCGAGCGAGGGGGTGTATTGAAACCCCCCAGCGAGTCATGTCTCGAGTCCACGTGGAGGACATGGTGATGGGGATTCTCCCGTCTAGCGCGGATCCAACCTTGATGCCAAATTGGGGGGGATCCGTGCCACTCTCCTGGGATGAACGGTAGGAGTCTGTGTCTGTGGTTTTTGTAGTTTTGTCATCTTCAAGTCTGTCAGGAGGGTATTTGCGTCTGTGTGTTAGTGTGGCAGACGTGAGCACCATTAGCGAGAAAGACTCGTCTCTGAGACATTGAGGAATCGACAAGCAGCTACCCGAGTCATTCTAACCTGGCTTGCGAGGTGGTAATATCGCCTGCTACCGTCCCGACCAGGGCAGATTCCTCAATGGTTACCTCGTTACGAGAAAGCTAGCTAGCTAGGCTGGTCATCAACTTGCGGGAACGGCCCGTCCATTGTTTTGCCCTTGATGCCGGCAGCCGGGCGTGTTTGTGTTTTTGTTTGTGCTGTGTAGTCCCGTGATACTCTTAACACGAGGAGTGCACCACAGTATTGAATAGATAGCAAAAAAAAAAGATTTGCACGTCACATCGTGAATAGCGATCTCAATCATGGGTGGAGGTACCCTACCAAATGATTGACGTCGGCGGTCGTCCGGAGGGCTGAAAAGCGTCGGGGCCAGATTGCGACCCTCGTTAAAGAAAAGAAGATGAGATGAGATCGCGTCCAGGCACGTGCAGCCCGCGGAACCGGTGTTGCGGGTTTTGTGCAAGACCCCGAAGGCCATCAGGAAGAAACCGTTTGTGGGCTAGTGGGTAGCTGAGCGGTTGGGGCTAGACATGGCAGCTGTAGATCAAAGGGACTAGCGAAACTCTGGGTTACAAGTGTGAGTCGAGAACGATGGTTTGAGAGATGCGATTGGAGAAGCTAAAAGGGGAGGAAATGAGGTTGAGTTTGTGGTTGTTGGACGTGAAGGATGGTGTTGAACAGGTCGGAACGGTTACCCTACAGCTTCACAGAATCGAAAGATGCCAAGAGGAATACAGCCCTTGCAATGCTACCCTTTCCAATAACACCGTCGCTTATGATACTACAGGTGTTAATGCTCGCAAAATGCAACGCCTTAAAAGTGCAAATATAAACAATGAGGCGTGTTTTATCTTGATGATCCCCCGCTTGAGCCCTGAGCCACTCGCTGCAGGCAGTCGGTAGGCGACGTCATGGCAAACAAGAATGCCCCGCGTTTTTGGCGGGGGCCAAGAACACCAAGTTTCAGCTTCGTTCTCAGCAACATCCAAGCTTCATCATCCATCAACAGCTCGCTATAGCTTCACATACGGATACGCAAACCGCCCACCATGTCCTCGACAACAGACCCCAACCCCTCCGACGCCCGCCCGGCCTTTATCCCCCTCGAGGCGAACCCCCAGCTCATGACGACGCTCATCCACAAGCTTGGCGTGTCGCCGGCCCTCGGGATGCACGACGTCTACTCCCTTACCGACCCGGACCTGCTGGCCTTTATCCCGCGCCCCGCGCTGGCCCTGCTGCTCGTGTTCCCCGTCAGCGCCGCGTACGAGAGCCACCGCATGGCCGAGGATAGCTTGGTGGATGAGTACCGCGGCAAGGGCGATGCGGAGCCGGTGCTTTGGTGGCCGCAGACTATTCGGAATGCGTGTGGACTCATGGGACTCTTGCACGCCGTGAGCAACGGAAACGCGCGAAACTTTATCGGTAAGATTATTCCTATGTGATTGTCTAGGCGTGCATGTCTAACGCGTCGCAGAGGAGGGTTCCACGCTCGACACGCTCATCAAGAAGAGCATCCCCCTCGGCCCCGACGGCCGCGCCCGCGTCCTCGAACAAACCCCCGACCTAGCGACAGCCCACAAAGAAGCCGCCTCCCAAGGTGACACGCCCGCACCCCCCGCCGAAGACGACGTCGAGCTGCACTACGTCTGCTTCGCCAAGGGTTCTGACGGCGGACTCTGGGAGCTCGACGGACGACGCAAGGGACCGATCCGAAGAGGAGATCTTCTTGAGGATGAGGATGTGTTGAGTAGCAAGGGACTTAGCTTGGGAGCGTTGAAGTTTTTGGAGAGGGAGGGTGGTGATTTGAGGTTTAGCGCTGTTGCGCTTGCTGGGTCTGTTGATTAGATGGATGGAGTTGAGATACCCAAAATACAAGGATGTCCAGATCGCAGGATATGGTCTTGTGAGCTGTTGGATATATGTGTCCTTGCTGGGCCATCAGCTCTTCAATCTGCTGTAGTGATAGAGGCAAAGACCTGTTGCCTGGACTGTGATCACTGCCCAGGGATAAACAAAAATAGTTAGTATTGCATCAATCGTAAAATGTCAAAGCCACACTCGTGTCAGAAGTTGCAAGCCATTCTGACAGGCTGGCGTCTTAGGCGCGTGAATAGTCGACGACAAGGCAGATTCTTGAAGCCACGTCTTTAGAGATATTAGCAGCTCCCCACTTCTCGAGGCAGCGACTTTAATATTAACTCGCCTTTGTCCTCAAGGATTCTCCTTTCTTCACAATTGATCAATTCTGACAAAATGCGTAAGTTAGGTTACATATTGATGTTGAAGTTGGACATCACTGACTGTGCTAGGTATCGCTCGCTGGCTCCTGGGTAGAGGCCCTGAACACAGCGGCCTCATCATCGGCAATGATGCGTCTGGAAAGACCACGATGCTCTACAAGCTGAAGCTGGGGGAGATAGTCACGACAATTCCCACCATCGGCTTCAATGTAGAGACCCTCGAGTATCCAGATGGCGGCAAGATTACCCTCTGGGATGTCGGAGGTGAGATTTGCCTGTCTTGGTTTGGATCGCGTACTGACATTTGCAGGATGCGACAAGATCAGGCCTCTCATCCGACATTACATGCAGCCAGACCGCTTCCTCATATTTATCCAGAGCTGCGGAGATCTGGATCCCGACCGGATCGAATTCTCTCTTGAGTATCTCCGCATGGGCTTGGCCATGATGGCTGAGCAGGGCTGTCGACACATGTTCATTCTCTTCAACAAGCAAGACCTCCTCCCGCCCGACGAGCGAGACTCCATCGTCAAAGGTTTAAGAACCCAAGTCGAGAGGGAGATTGCTCCTTATCTAGGAAACCATGATATCAGGATCTTGGACTATCCTGGTTTGTGCGCGACGTCTGGTGAGCAGCTTTATCCTGCTATGGAGGAGATTAGACAGACGATCCAGCAGATCAAGAAGCCGACGAAACCAGACACCAAGGCCCAGGTAGCAGAACTGGAGAAGGGACCGAGCGACACGGAACTCATTGAGCGCGTAAAAAAGGCCAATGCCGATGCTGTTGATGCCGAGAGCTTCTGGGCCTCATTCATGGACGGCAGTCTTTCCTCGTGGGATCACTACACCCATCTGAGAGCTGGCTTCTTTGTGTTGCATGATTGCTTCGCTAGAGGATTCGGCCTTTTGGAGTGTGCCGATGAGTTTATGGCTAATCTCAATCGTCTGAGGCAGGGAAACCCAGAGCGATTCCGCAACACTGCGCACAAGTACGTGTACCTTGCCTGACTGGGAATTACTTCTAACGCCAATAGAACCATGACAATTTTTTGGCTTCATCAAATTCAGATCGCGGCTGTAAACTACCAAGTCAACAATGGACGCGACAAGTTCCCGGACAGAGGTGAATACGCAGAGATCGCTCTCTCGGCGCCTTGGCTCATGAACTCTGGCCTTTGGAGGGCGTACTACTCTAAGGATCTGCTGTTTACACCTGAAGCTCGAGAGAATTGGCATCTCCCGGATCTGCAACCTCTTCCAACCCCCGCTCAAGCCAAGGTAGAGGAGGAACAGCCGCATACTCAGCGTCCTGGGAATGATGTGGATAGACTTCCACGTTTTGCATTCTCGGTCGTGCAAAAGACGCTCACCTCAAAGCTCAGACGTGGAGGAGTCGTGAAGCAAGCGCTTGAGGCTTTGCAGTCGTCTACAATCCGCCTTCGTGCCTCCGATCCGTCTGTGTCGCCATACTCGGAGACCCAGGCATATTTCTGGATTCAGATTGTCCACGCATATCTGCGATCCTTGGAAACTGAGCCATCCAAGGCGTCCAAAGGTACTCGATTTGAAGGATCGTCCACGACGCTCACCTTTGAAGCATTCAAGGCCCTCTTCGACATTACTGGAGACGAGTGGCGCCAGTACTATTCGTCTTCAGTCTGGCAGGGCATTCCTGCGAGGATGAGCTTCGTAAACCCCGACAAGAAAGCTCTTCCCAACATCTTTGGCATGCCTTCCAAGGCAAAGATTGAACTCGCCCGGTCGCAGATGGTCAACGCCGTTAGTCGTCGCTTCACCAAACCTTCAGGTCTACCTCCACCCGAGGACCTTGACTTTTGGGCTGCAGTTCTTATTGATGAGGCAAAGCTCATACCTGAAGAGGAAGTCATCGTTGCGAACCATGCCAGCCTGTTACGCTTCCTTTACCAACGACTTAGCAAGCCATCTGAGGAAAAGAGCTCCACGGTCGCGGCGCGGACGGCGTTGGAGCTTTCTTCAAGCATGGGCTCGACGCAGAGCACGTTTTGGGTACAGCAGGTTCAACTCTGTCTTGCTGGTGGAAAGGCGGCATCGACATTTGAAGAATTTGTTACAGCAAATGCGCATCTGGCGTATGAGGATCTGCCTTTGGTGTATTACTCGCCTCAACTGTGGCAGAGCGCTGAGGTGAAGGAGGTTTACGTTCCGCCGGATCGTCATTCGCTTTCGAGTACTGTATCTAGTGGGAAATGAGTGAGTGAAGGAGGTTGACATGATGATTGACGAGGGTAGGGGTGGCCGTGTAATGTGAATAGTGTGAGTCGGGCGCAACATAAGAGACTGATAGGAGCTCATATTGGCACACTTTGGTGCATAGCCTGGCATAAGGAGTAGAGAAATAATTAGAAGAAACTCTGAGAACTCCATTTTACCTTATACCTCTTTCTAACATTAGTATTAAATACGTTTAGGAAGAGATACTAATAAGGAGTAGCCGAATGTAGGTAGCTGGATGCCGCCTTCGATCTCATAATCTACGACCTCTGGCTCACCACGGAATGCTCGTTGTGCTTTCTCAGCGTCTTCCTCATCTAGTTCCAACAGTAGGTTAATATCTTGGGCTTCCGATAGAGCATTTGATGGTCGCTGATGATCCCCTATGACCCTGCAAATCAGTGACTGACATCAATGGCTCTTCTGCCGGAGGACTACGAACCCGTGTGAGAGATCAGGGTTTTAGTATATGCTCTCCCAAGATTACTAACTAGTACTTCCTAATTCTGTGACACTTTTTAAATGCTTTAGGATTCTTTTGGTATAATTTGGGTATGAAAAATAATGTTAGAAGAGGTTACAAATAATGCCTTGATGTTCTGGGGTGTTGTTTGCTGGCTGGCTTTCAACCCGACTTTTCCATCCATTCCAAGATCTCAGCCGCACCCAGGCCTGTTTGCTGTGTTTGATCTGCCTCGATATCTTGGGCACGGCCAGAGAATGCGGCGGCGCAGATAATCGACCACGGGATCTGAATTGCTCGCTGAAAGTTTGGAACATCAGTTGTAGGTCGAGAAACCTTGAAGACTGAGCCAGTTTCGACTGACCTGTGTGTATGGACATTGTAAGCATTAACACAGTTCGTTTTAGAACACGCAGTGTAGTTAGGCGTGTGACAAGACTGCATGTGCTCTCCATAGAAGTGCGTCAGGTTGGCGGAAAGTTTTGTTCTCTCATTCTGTTGTGCGACGAGGCTGATGGGCTTGCAGGCTCCATCTTGACGCCGCCTCTGTATGAATCGTGGCATCCATACGAGTTGTAGCTCGACCGTTGATAAGCTGCTATGGTCCTGAATGGTTGCTCCCAGAACCTTGAGACCAAAATACCCTCGTCCCCACCAGTCATGCAGCGTCGGGCTCAGACAGATCATATTCCATACGTGGTCAGATGACCCAGGTCCAATGAGGGAATCGAGCATCATGTGAGTGGTATGGCCTTGAGGGAGGCCATGGTATTGGGCTAGGATTGGCCTCAATGCCTTGATGAGGGCTCGATGGTAGGCCGAAGAGCAAGGAACGATGTGACAGACGTTGGGATGCGATGCCGCTGTCACAACACAGACACGTTTGTCTAACGCGAGGCAAATATCTTTCTGATTGTCGTTCCGAACCTTTGTTGTCTCTGAGGCAACACTGCTTCTGGAGGCAGTGCCTGAAACTTCCTCTGGGTTAAGACCTTTTATTGTTGGCTAAATGGTATCTATGCTGCAGAATGAAAATTAACTCACAGGAATCTATCAAGTCCACGAAACTCTCGAAATATACTTTCACCTGATAAGGGCCACGACGACACTGTTCGACCACTCTCCGTAGATCTGATACCGGCATTCTGATGAGGTAACAGAATTGAAGCCTGGTGATATCGAATTCCGGTTCCCTTCGCATCTGATAGTTTCTAATCTCGCGGATTCAATCGAGGCGTGCCGTATACTCCTCCATCGGTATGAGCGAAGCGACGGGTTGGTGGTTGGGACGGGCCTTGGTAAAATCGAGTAGTGCCTGCAGAGCCTGTGGTTTGCTGGCGTAGTCCGTGAAGTAGGCGGAAACCGCCTTGGTGACTTTAGAATTCATGGTGCAATAATGGTTAAGTCATTGCATATATTCACTATATCTAATTAGTGTTGATAGTGTTATAATAGTTGAACCCTTACCCAAACTCACTGTGAATGCGTGTATGTCTGTCTGTGTCTGTGGAGGTCACCTTTATAAATGTAAATAAAATAAAGTTCGTTGAGGTAGAGTGTTGAGCGTGGATGCATTGCAAAGTTTATTTGACGGTGAATAATGTATTGAAAGGCATTGGGTATGATAGCTTCGCTGTGCCAATAACTTTATTTCTCTTGATTAGTTGTCTTGATGTTGCCTTCCGAGCTCGATGATTAACTTGAGACGCACCGTATACTGGTCCATAGGCATCAGAGAAGCGACGGGTTCGATGTAGAGGCGATCCTTGGCAAAATAAAACCCCCTTGAGAGCGAATCTTGTACGCTGGCCCGGAAGCATCTCGGTAATACGGTATTCGAGATGTGAGTTAATGCTGCTGTGTGTTGGCAACAAAGGCCAACAACTGCAAGGAGGACTGAAAACATGAGATAGCCGGGGCAGCAAACATCTAATCGGATTTGAGGCTCAGCATCATGGCTACGGGTGAAGCTCAGGGAAGATACAACTGCTCTTTAGGCTGAGATCTCTTGTCTTTTACTCCTGGTCGGATTCACCTGCCTTGATCGGCGTGCTCTCATCATTGTGTGATTCGGTACTCTATATTGAACTGTGAGTAGTATTGGGGGAGCTTTTCTGTTTAGAATGCAACACACAAGGTTGGTCCTGGTTGGAAGCAGAAGCAGGAAATAGCCAACTAGTTGACGAACAATTCTTTAGGATGACATTTAAATGGATGTGCACGTAGATCATGACCGCAAGTATCTGCAAACAGTCTCCCCCATCTCGGCGCACCCTTGTAATCCCACATTTCCGGCACATTGCCCTGCCGGATGCCCTCGATAGCCTCTGCAAACTCAGGACCCTGACCCTGCGCCTTGACGTCGGTGACCTTGTACAGGTAGGTCTTGAAACTGAAGAGGATGGCTTGGGTGTTTGGGAAGCGAGTTAGGGTTTGCAACTCGGATCGTAGGAAGGTCTGAACCGGGTTAGCGGAAGGGCCTTGGAAAGTGAGTGTTGGTGGACTTGCATCTTCTATGTTTGGTTCACCTGGACCGTCGTAGCTCTTTATTCGGTGGTTTGCTTCGCAGTCAAACAACTCGGGGTGAACTTGTACTGACCACTGCGAGATTTCTTTGTGAGCCTCTGGAGAGTTGCCCGTGATTTGGTACTCACATTCTGTCGTTTGATGGGGCTGCCAACTTGCAACTTTGCAAAGAACCGTTCCATACTCGGCCCGATCTTTTCATACCCCGGAACAGGCTTGTGAATGTCCTTCAGGAGAAGCCCAAGCTTTTCTGCTGGATCGAAACTTGAAGGGAAGCAACAGACGTAAGCAACGAGTCGGTAACTGTCAGAGTCTGGCATGAGTAGGAAGAGTTCCTCTTCCACAATCTCGCCGAGATTGAGAAGCGCAGATCGGACGTCCTGGACCTTTGCGGGGAAGGATCTGTTGGTGACGAGATTGTTGAAGATGGTTCCATCCTGGGAGAGCTGGAACATGGTGGGATATCGGACAGGGAGGTACTCCGTAAGAAAGTAGTCGTAAATCTCTAGCACAGCCTGCTCTCCACCTGGCAGAAATCCACAGACCGTGTTTTCATGTTTCTTGAGAATCTCTCGGCGCTGGTTGACGCGATCGAGGTAGTCGTGGTCAATGGAGAGGAGTTCAGAGGGAGTATCACGTCTGATGCCTTTCCATAGAGTTAGTAGGCACGTACATGATAGTATGGGATACTCACCCATCGAGATATTGTATTTGGGCTTGAAGCCTCGGAACTGGGGTGGTTTCTTTGTCCTCCAGTCAAAGTTTTCCAGGGGCGCGATGGGTGCTGGCTTTTCGTCTGGATATGACAGATCTTGGGTTGGTGCTGTATCTTTTCGACGGCTCACCCAAGTCTTGATCGAAAAATTCTCAGCATCCCGGAATTGAAGTCTTTCAAAGGATTTTGTTACCTTGGCGTAAATCAGGCAGATGGCGAGCAAGATGCCCACCGCGAGTATAGGAACTTGCATGGTGTCAGGGAGGGGGTGTACAAGTGACCACGGGTAATCTCGTTCTGACGACTTGAAAGGAACGCCTTTTCATTTTGACTTTTAGGAGTGCGCAAGGCATTTATTTATCTGACTCCGTCATCCACCTCAAGACCCTCCTCTGTTCATACTTGGAGGTTGTCTTGTACCGATGCCGCTCCTGTGGAGTTTTCTCGCGGGGCCTGCTATTTTGGGCATAGCGTGTTGACTCAAGAACATCATCTCCATCATGGGCTTGTCCGGACCTTTGATATGCGTCTACAGTTGTACAATATTACGTATTTGGGTAAAATTCATGACCGGCTACTGGAAGTGAGTGGGTAGTTTCATTGTGAATCGTAGATGTCTTGCCGAGTTGTGGTAGTTGAGCCGGTGAATTGACAGCGTCGACAACTATCTATACGTTGGACTTGGTAGGGAGTTCTTGCCAGTATTCGACGGTAGACACAACGATTTAATATCTGAATGTGGCTCAGTATTTCATAACTTCTCGTAGTTTGGCATACAGGCCGTGAGCATCAAAAAGTGCCAACATTTCTTTCATTTGTTAGGATCGAGTCAACATGGCTTCGAAGTACCTGAGGATCCTCGCTTGCATCAGTCTCCACAAACGCTATCTTTAAACCGGCCCGGGTCAAAGCCAAGAGCGCAGATAACCGGCTAAACAAACAATCGCCATGTCGATTTATCTCGAGAGGATCAAAGCCCGAAATACCAGACTTCTGATTTGCACAGACAAACAACATGATACCCATCGGCAGTCCTCGAAACGCCATGACTTCACACAGAGGTGCAGATGATGGCCATCAGATGACTCCACGTTGCCCGAGCTAGGACTGATATGGGAGGTGGGGGGCGAAAGTATGCACCTCTATCAGCTCTCTTTAGCTGTGGGCTAATCCGAGAAGAGAAGTCCTGGCGAGAAACTTTGTTCCTGTGTGGCTTGGGACAGGCTTCGCGAGAACGATACCGGGAACCCGGAATCTGGAATGGGTATAAGAGATAGCTAAGATGGCTGGTCTGAATTATGAATCAAGTGTTAATAAACGAATGCAAACGGCTCTCCTTGTCCTTCTTGTGGATTGTCGCTGTCTGGGATTTTCATCATGTCTTTTGCTTTACAACCGAGCTTTCTCTTCTCAGGGGTTCTGTCCACAATTTGCTACGTCACTATTGTCCTCTTTGCTGTCTACTACATCCGAAGACGCAAAAATAACAGAGGGGAGAAGAATCTTAGCTTGGCGGCGAGTCCAAAACGCTCCAAAACCGGGCAAGATTACTCTGATGTGTTTCCACCATCGCAACGGCCATTTCTGAGCCGCTTCGATTCGCGGTTCCGTCACGCCGATCAGAGCGTCGACATATCGAAGTTGTCGAGGCTGGTCCTTGGCATGAACGAAAATTACGCAACTGCAAGCCCTGAGCGCTTCATCTACAGCGGCTTCACCGTCGGCGATGTCTTGAAGTTGGGTAACTTTCCCGACTACGCGGCCTTGTCAGAGGTCCCATTGCCAAAGCCAGCAGAGGATTTCGACATCAATACCGTCCAGCCGAGACCATACAGGCCTCTGAGATGGCCATATCACCAGACTATGTGTAAGAACCCCCCTTGAGCGGAATCTACATGCTGACCTTGATGGTAGCCTTCCAGAAGATGGAGACAGACTACTGGATTGAGCTCGACAATACGTATCATCGATATATCCAGGAACGAAAGAATATCTTCGCCAAGAACGGAAAGGATATTCTGAATGCGTTGCCTGGGTCCGAGTTGGCGTGTAAGGAGCTTATGGAGATGGTGATACAGTTCCTTTGCGCCCGGTATCCCCATTACTTTCGGCTAGAGGGTAAAACCTTTGTCAACGACATTCTGGGCACCAAAGTCGACCTTTTAACGGTTGATCCCCTGCACGTTTTGTTGGACAACATCCCTGAAGACTTTGCTATTATGCTTCGAGACCCTCAGACCGGACGATACCACTTCCGCGCTGGCGTCATCTGCGCATCAACTGGATGGAGTCTGGGAACGAAACTCGGTTTGGGTCTACCCGAGATCCATGAACCTGTCCCAGATTACAGGGAGAAGATGCAACTTAGTATGGATCGGTGAGTACTTTCGTACATGCGACCAAGAGGGAACACCCTATCTGATCTGACGATTCCAGATTTTTCACCAAGATGCCAGTGTCAAAGCCCATTCAGAGAGGAGCATGGGGATTCGAGGTTGGCCAACATCTATACATGCCTCCTGAAGACCCTGGCCTGAGCATCCGGGACTCCCAAGATCCGTCTCTTCGCCTCGAGGATCTATACTTTCGTGTCGACTGGCAGACTTTGCGCCGACTCCCGCTGTCAGGTGCCATAGTCTTCAACTTCAAAGCCTTCTTCACCCCGGTGACTAGCTTGAAGGATGAACCATATGTTCCCTCACTGAGCCTCAAGGTTATCAGTGATAGCAAGGAGAACTTGGTACGGTATAAGAGTGTGTGGCATGTTGAACATATACTCAAGCCGGCCCTGGCCGAGTATGAGAGGTATCAGGTTGAGAATGGAATCATGGAAAAGGATTGGCAGCATCAAACGTTGCCTGAGAGCCCATTCTTTCGGGGCTGGGAGGCAAAGTGGAAACAGTCGAGCTTGAACTCGGACCGATGAGGTTTGTCTCAAAATAGTCCCAGTCACTGAATAGAATGTATTGGACACACATGGCCGGACCGCAGCGAGAATACAGGGTTGGGTATCTCTTGGTGATGTTGTACTCCATACATCGAGTCAAATCGATGGCTGCCAACGTGCCTCTGACACTCCGTACACCGCTCTGAGATGGCAAATGAAATACAGAGGTGGCTCAAAAGGCAATAAATGTGCCAATCCGTGCCTCATTCTCTCGAGCATACTGTATCCAGTTCATACCCATTTCATACTCAGAACTCCCCCACAGAGTCGTAAGAAACTGCAGTGCGGTGTGGTTGCACCAGAGTCCCGTCACAGACAGCGAGTCAAGAAATAGTCTCTCAATGATGGACTGCCTTAGCTTGTCTCCACGGCACTCTGTACCGGCGATGAAGCATGGAAGAAACAAATCGTGGGAGAATGTATGCACATGTCCTGCTAGAACGGATTGCATTTCGCGGAGGAGGATGTCGATGGTGGATTTGACAAGCTCTTGGACTTTTTCGGCGGGAGCAAAGGCTTGATAGCTGTAGATGATGGTGGCGTGGTAATGTGCTCTGACAACAGCCTGGAAGCATTGATGCATGTCCTGGTCCTCAGAGAGTGTGTTGGCTCTGGCAGACACTTCAGTGTAAGCGTTCTGAGCCCTTTGGCGCCATTCTTCCATATCAATGTCTGCCAGCTGTTGACCTCTTCGTCGAGCATGGTGACGTTGTCTCTCGGCCGTTGTAATGTCGTTTATCACTCCCGTAAAAGACCATATTCTGGTATCGCCGAAGGGTTCGGATAATGACGTCGAGTCGTCGGTAAAGACGGAAATATTGCAAAGCGTGTCGAGGTCAGCTACTTCTTTGAGTATGAAGCTCTCGATGCCGTTTGGTGATGTTCTGCGGGTTCTTAGGTTGCCAAAGTTGATGAGCGTTCGACAGGCACGCAGATGGAGTTTCCAGTCCCTTGATCCGGGGATAAAGGCCTCGGTGTAGCATAGAACCAGCATTGCTGTAAGAATCTCGACAAAAGGCTGGCTGGTTTGGGCCTGCACGGTTCCGTGGGCTGGCTGTAATTCAAGTCGCATCTTTTGATTCAAGACTCGAAGACTTTCATCCCTGAGCCACGTCTGCATCTGGAGGAGCCGGGCCGTCTGATCGGTAGTCTCGATCGATGTCGTATGTATATGAGCAGCTGCTAAACTGCTTATCGCGAGGCGGAGGCAAGTCGAGTTCTGGGCTAGGGGTAGAATCGTGTTCCGCCATGGACTGCCGGGGAGGTCGATCCAGGTCAGTCGAGGGATGACTCTGGTGCAGAAGTGGTTGAGAAGACCGTTGGAAAGTGTGACTGATGAGATGCTATGAACGAGGTCAAGGTCTTGAGATGGATGGGGAACGTCTGTAGATGGTTGTAAATCAAGGGTTGTTTCTGGTAATGATGATGGTGTGTCTTGAGGTTGAGGACTGTTACAGGAGGCTTGGACCTCCGCAGTTCTTCGTTTTGAGAGTTTATGCTTCTTTGCCTTTCCGCTGCCTTTATCTAGAACTGGAGTTGACTTTCCGGCAAACTTGCCTCTGCTTGCCACCCCTTGGTTCCATCTGAGCGGAACAGGATGATAACCAGGACAGTCCAGGTCTCGGCTGGCGCACTTGACACATGTCGGTAGGCTTCGATCGCACTTGATCCGTCGTTTGATACAAAGAGGACAGTCTGTTTAGTCAAGTCAGAGTATGTATTGACAACAGTAGTTTTGGTAGACTCACCTTGAGTTGCTACTTGTCGGTTAGGACAAAGAGAGTCGAAACGGATGTTTCTTGCCGCCATGGCGGTAACTCGGTCGAATGGACAAGCGGAGCGCACTCAATAGCAGGTGTCTCGGATAATTCCGCCAAGTCCATCTACTTGTCTGCCTGGAAATCCTTCGTCTGCAGGTTCTCACTGGTAGAGTCATGAGTTGTCAAAAAGAAGAGGGGCTCCAAGGGCGGCTAAACCCGGATCTCGGCACCCACGTGACCCAGTTCACATGTCATGTCGATTGAGACAATATTTTTCGCCCTGTAAATGTAACGAAACATTTACCAAGAGCCAATTACGGCATAAGAATCTCCCCGATCAACAGTTCAAACTGAATAGCGCTTATTTCCCCAAAAGTCATGATTGAATCTCGGAGGCTTGGCGGCCTCTTTGGGGTTGCTCTCGTGTTGGTGTTGGTCCATGTTGCACGGACGATGCATGTCAAACGACTCAGACGGTGAGGCAAAAGGACTCAGGGATCCAATATCTGAATAGGAGGTCAGTCGAAGTTTGAGTTATTAGCTGAGAGAAAGCCTTGCCTCGAAGAAAGCTGCCTAGAGCCAAGCCTCTTGGCATTCCGAGATAGCCATGTTCTTCAAATGACGGAGCTGCATTTATGGTTTCAGCTCGATCTTGATTACGTCGTCCACCACGTACGCTGATCAAAAAGGGGATGTTTCATTATTTAAACTGGCCGAGACAAGAGACCCGTTCGTGGAAAGGTCCAGACCACACAGCCACGCCAAAGACAAACGTCCCTGTCACAGGGCTGAAGCCAAGCGCTGTCACTCAGCTGGATCCTTACCGGAAACGGCAAAGTATTCGTATTCTTTACGGTCCAGCCAATGGCGTCGCTCACACTCGGCAGACCCGCTATGTCTCCGGGATCATGTCCATGGCGCCCCCAAACCATTTAACCATCGAGGCAGCGCCGCCAAGGGTATCGTGTGAATTTCCCGAATATTCTTTACGGCCGCTGCAAGTCTGGCCACGCGACAGGTAAACCTCTTCCCTCTCCTTGATTGGGCCGCTCGTAGTTTTGTCCAAGATGGCTCCGCTTGAGCCTCAGCAACCACCACGCAAGAAGTGGACAAGGGCAAAGGCGCCGCGAGTGAGGACTGGCTGTAAGACTTGGTATGTCGTCATCATTTGGTCTGTAGTGTGTTTGAGTGACCGTGTATGCTAACACCCCCTGGCAGCAAGTTAGTTGTGCAGATAAACTCCCCGTGGTACATCCTTGTGTACTGATCCCGCTCTATAGAATCCGGCATTTGAAGTGTGACGAACAGAAGCCCGTATGTCAACGATGTCAGAAAGATAGACAGAAATGCGACGGCTACGAAGATCCAAAAGCCCCCGTCGTCAAGGCAAAGAAGCCGTTGAAGCTGGTGCAGTACCAGTCCAAGCCCAAGCTCCCAGACTGCCGGGCCCTCTCGGCACTGAGACCTGCCCTGTCGATCGAGAATCTCGGTTCCCCATCAGACGCCGCCCTCTTCTACCACGCCCGGGAGTGTACTATTATGGATTTCGACGTGCTCTCTGGGTCCCTGTTTTGGCGCAACTTTGTGCTACCACTCGCCCACACCGTTGAGCCGGTCAAGCACGCACTCTGTGCCCTAGGCGGAGCACATCGTCGGTTTATGGCTGGCTATCAGGGAGACGCCACATCGTCGTCATTGGCGACCGAGTTTGAGTATGCCTCTATTCAGAAGTACAACCAGGCCATACTACATATGAAGCCTCTCATGGAGGACAACTCTGAGATGAACCTCCAGACTACTCTCATATGCTGTGTCATCTTTATCTGCATTGAGAGTCTACACGGGCGCTACACAGAGTCGATACGACACCTCAAGGCTGGGTGCCAGCTACTCAACTCTTTCCGGGCCGAGATGAAATTCGGGAATGTACCGTCATCCCTGTTTCAGCCCCCGAATGGAAAAGAGGCCGAATATAGCTTGTTCGACCTCGTCACCGAGATGTTCTACCGGCTAGGACAGAATGTCGCCATCTATGTGGGAAGCGACACATTCCACGATCTCATCCTACCTTTTCGCGCCGGCCACATGGGTGACCCCAAGACACCCTTTTCCGATCTCGTCGAAGCAGCCTTCTACTTGGAGCGCGTCGACGAGTTCTACGACAATACTTATATCGAATTTGTTGCAGGCCCCCGACCAATCAGGCCTCTAGAGACCTCATGCATGGGCATTACAGGGTGGGAGTTTGATTACCAGGCGGGAAAGTCCGCCCTGGATGCTTCGAGACGGGCGTTTGCGGTATGGGATGCCCGTTACGAACTCACGAAGCGTGAAGAGAGGTACGCGGAGCCATCACCAGAGGAGAAGAGCGCCTTTGCGTCGCTCGACATGCACCAGGCCGTCTGGCAGGCGCTGGTCAAGTTCGAGACGATCGAGCAGGTGATTCCGAAGGATGACGGCGAAAAGATCCTGAAGCGGGCAGAGGTGCTGGTTGAAATTGAAAACCGGAGACCGACACCTGTGTTTGCTTTCAACGGCTACTTGATACCGCTTCTCTCCCTCGTGTGCACGTATTGCGAGGATGTCGATACACAGTTTAGAGCGATATCCCTGCTACGCACCGTTCGACGGAGAGAAGGGATCTGGGATAGTCAAGAGGTTGCAGGTATATACGAGACCATGATTATTGCCAGAAAGCAAAATATGGTGTCGTGGGAGAACCTTCCTTGGGGGATACCGCAGTTGGCAGCAGAGCTGTCTTCTTTGAATCTATCTGACAGCTGTGGTTCTACTCCGTCGAGTACCGGCAGTTCTTGTTGAAAGGGAATTGAAATGGAGTTTTGGGTAGCGAAAACTGAATAGGTTTGAATACATTTGATGGATATAGTCACCGTATGAACACATTATCATGATACGTCTAGTCAACGTCACCTCAAATATTATCATTGAAGTACTGCCATGATGGCAACAGCAAGCATCAGTCCAGCCCAGTCAGTCTTGACGCCGGTCGCTGCATTTGTTATGCCTCCATCCTCTTCTGTTTTGTTCTCCGCCCTTCCACCCGTCTCCTCGCTCTTGTAAACCCCCGTCTCGTTCCCCTTACTCTTGTACTCAAGAGAACCAACACCGCCTGTAGACCCTACGACGCAGGTCCCAGCTCCCCAGATAGCCTCCTTGGCTGCCTTCCAGATCGTATGCGGGTGGAAGACGTTTTCGACGGTGTAATAGAGGCGGCAGTCACTAGCCTGGTATTGAAACTGGAGGGGTAGGTCGTCTTCTCCCTCCTGGTACGCGCTACGGAAGTTGACGTTTCCTCCATTGATAGAGATAGGGAATTGACCAGGATCTTGCGGAAGCACCTCCTTCAACCTTTTGACCTCCTCCTTTGATAGGAAATTAGTGCTTCCATCAGGCTTCACCGACTGGCCTAATAACTCCAGCACTTTGTTCGTCCATTGAGCGAGGCCTGAAAAAGACTGGGACTCTGCGCCGCGAACACCTCCCATGAGTTGCATCGGCTTCCCGTTTGGACGTCCACCGAAGGAAAGGGTGCGGACACCGCCAACATTCGTCATCAGGTTAACAAAGGTGGTGCAAGTCGAGGCACAAACGCCGTCGCCGATGATGATGATATTCTCTGCTTTGAAAGGCTGCGTCATGTTGATGGGTTGACCTCCATATCCTCGTATCGGAATGGCCCTGATAGAATTGGACGTATAGTTGTAGTTGGCGTAGAGCGAGCTGACCTTGCCTCCCAGCTCTATAACGTCGCCGAGAAACTCTTCCGCAGACTCAAAACCGGCTTCTTGGTCTGGTGTGACTTGTCCAGCGTAGGCCAGAGGGGCATTCATCTGAGCAGTCTCCTTGCTGATGCTCCCAAACACCTTGACTATACCCTCGGATGCCTCGTGTCGTCGAAATCTGGTGGCCGAGTAAGGCTCCTTCGATGGAAAGAAAAGTTTGAATAGGTCAAAAGCCCTGTCGATCTGCCCGCCTGAATTTCCAGAAACATCGATGATAAGTTTGGTGTGTCCTTTGGCCAAAGCATTTGAGACGATTTCAGTTGCGGTTTCGGCAAACACCCGGGTTTGGTTTCCAGGCAATCCTCCTCCAGCAGTAGTGAAAGTAGTGATGAGAATCACTGTCGTCTCATCATCCAGGGCGTAGCCGTTGACCTGGCTGTAAGGATCACGGATCAGAGGTTCAGGATATCCAGAAGGTCCCGACTGCTTTGGGGGCTGTACATAAGGCTTTGACTCGCCAGTATTTGCGGATCTGGGCTTCAAGTATGGGGATTGCTGCTTGTTGAGGCAGTAATCGTCAAAAACATCGCTGCCATCCCTTGCAGAAAAGAAGGACTTTCCGAGAATCGCAAGGGTATTTAGTGCAATACTTGAAGCGTTCCGGAACTCGATCGTGGTGACGTCGGTACCTGGATACACGCCGTCCCTGTCGATAAAGGCACCAGTCGGCGAGGCATTTCCCGTTGCCAAACTGGGTAGAGAGTAAAAGACTCGGTTATACCGGGCATCAGGATCGCGGCTTTTCAAGGGGCCTGCAATCTCCTCGAGGTACGCGTTGACTTGCTTGCCATTGATCGACACGATGGGAGAGACCTGAACAACAGTGCTGTTGAGAAGCAGAGAGTCTGAAAGGGTGTACACCTCGGGTGCCTGGATACCGTCCGTTGAGGCAGACACCAACCCCGCGTCTTCCAGGCAAAAGTCGAATATCGAAAGCGTGCAAGGGAATATCGCAAAGTGACCATCGTTGGCGCTGCTGAGGAGGTCGGAGATGGCAGTATCAAACTCGTAATGGCTCGCATAGTTCGTCCGGCCAATCTTCTCCAGGCCACCCAAAATATCGGTAGCCGATGAAGTATATGTAGCTGGGGGATCCTTGAGGGCGTCGACTGTGGAGTGCCATTGGATGTGTTTGGTGATCTCCTGGATAAACTCGCTGGCGAGATCTGAGCGAAAGGGGATGGATAAGAGACATTCGTGCGCCAATTGAGCGGGAACTTTAACGATGGAACTCCCACTCTCGTCGGATATCTCGGTAACGAGTGCACACGGTTCAGGCGAGGAGGATGCCACCAGGAGCGGCCATCCTAGAGGCAGTATCAGCGCGAGCAAAGGCCGCATTATGAACGAACGAACGACCGCTGACAGCAGAAACGCAATCCAAGCGCCAAAGCCGACAACAAATAAGGATTTATTACGCAAAGTGAACCCGCTTCCTTTAAAACATGGATCCTACCAACAGAAGAACTCTCCACCAAGGCACCCAGTTTTCCACTCAACAGCTCCGCCACCACGTGTATCCCTCATCCCTCGCAAAACCAGTTCCTTGCCCGACATGAAAAACCCTGATGTTTATCAGAGGCTGGGCTGTGGAGCAAGGAAGCGGTATTACGTGAGACCAGACCCGATTTGAACCACAAACAACCCTCGTATCGGTGCCTCGCCTAAAAGTCGAGATGACATGCCAAGACAGTAGCCAAATCTGAGTATATTTTGCGCTGTCGAAACATTGTAACCTGATCGTGGAATGGAACGGGTGAGCGGGGGTGAACAAGGGGCTGAGGTTTGAGTGTCTCCACAGATACATCTACAAACTGACGGGACTTTGGCGTGATCGGTGCAGATAATGCAGAGGCAGGTATTCTGATAGGTTGGGTTAGTTTCACGAAGCAAGGGTATGTGAGCACGCATCCGAGAGTTCCGATGGCAGTTCACGGTTGTGGAGAGAAACATCTCTGCCACTTATGGATCGCAACAGCCCTCAAACATATGGTATATGTTAAAGTTTCCAAAGTCTAACTCACGGCCAGTCAGAGACTACAATTAGGGTTTATTGATTCAGTCTTTGCAAATCAAAGTCTCAGCTCAGTTGCCAAGCTGACCACAATGCCAAGGATGTCACTAGGTTACGCAACTACTTGCTGACGGCATATGTGCACCGGCACAGCCCATGCCAAGTGAGCTCGTCTCTATTCCCCGAACGGAAGAAATGATGCGAAATGCCCCCAAAATAACCACGCATCACGATGAGGGACAGGTTGCCAAGGGATAAAGATAAGCCCTGTCTCCCGACAGCTCTCCAAGTTTAAGCAACCCTAATAATATTGCTTACGTCGCTTAAGAGGGCCAGGATCCCTCAGCCATGCTTCGTGCTTCTTCTGAACATCTTTCCAGAGTGTCCCATCGAGCGCCTTTTCTGTGATCCAGTGCTGACAAAGGTCTGCCCCATAAAGAGGCCATGTCTCCATTTCCCCGTCGTAGGCCTTGACAAGGGGTGCTTGAATCGTGAAATTCCGAATGTTTAGTCGGTTTTTGGGGTCAAGCTTCTTCCATGAAGCAGCAAAGCGTCTCAAATCAGCCTCTTGACCAGTGCAATTAAGCAAGACCAAGGAAAGCTTCCGTGGGTATCGTCGTTTTCCGGGCAAGTACTCGAACCAGTGTCCCTTTATGTCCCATCCAGGGTCCTGGTAGTAATGCGGAGTTGGCCCTGAAAGGATGACAGTTTCCAAGTGACGAGCCTTGGCCATAGTGGCCCAAAGTGCCTCATCAACCTCCTGGCCGAAGAGAGAAAGACGGCGCAGCTTTGGCCAGTATGTAGACCAGACGTTTTCTTCCATTGAAGGAGTCAATGTGGCGGCGAGGAAAAGGTTATCATGGACGCTGACGAATTCCTCTAGGTTAACCAAGGCTTCGAAGCCTCGTCTTAGAATTTTGCGGATGCCTTTTCCGTCATTAGAAGGATGGAGAGATCGTAGCGGCATATCGATGATTAACGTCTTTAGTATCGGCGCTAGGGTGGCGAGAATCCCATGTGTAGTCCGAGCTGTCTCAAGGTCGTTGAGAGGTGATGGTGGATACCTAAAGATGAAGGAGCGGACAGAGGAGTCGTCTGAGCTATCACTGACTTCCGAGCTATCATCCGAATCGGCGGAATTCATGGGTCTGCTCGGGTTGGACCCGTAATTGGACGGCTCTTGTGGCTCGATCGTTTGGGGCTCTGCCTCCTCGGGGGCGCTTGGAACTTCAGGTTCAGACTCTCCATCGGAATCCTGAGGCTCAATTTGTTGAGGAAATGGGGCGAGGAATAGCCTAGCTTCATCACGCACTTTCCAGGGATCCCTGGGAGGGTAATAGAGCGGATTTGCGAGGAACCGCATGAAATCTAGAGCTCTTTGCTTTGAGTCTATGCAAAGACAGTATCGCCAGAGAAGCTTTGATGCCGTGGGATATGTCGCCTTGCAAACTCTGGTAAACGCCAAAAGCCATTTCGTGATGGGATCAGAGGCTCGCAAGATGGCCTTGGAATCTTTTTGAATAGGGAGCTCAACGATCATGACAAGAATTTCTATCGGTAGCCGGACGCGCCTTGGCCGTTCGACTATCTGATGAGGGTTCATCCTGGAGATGTGAAAACGGCTGAGTGTTGAGAAGGTGTCACTGTGCGGATATCAATGTTAGTATTCGCTTCAGACGCGACAAGGAATGTAAATAATGAATCAATGGTGCAAGACTTCTCGAATGAATGAGAATAGATGAGTGGGGATTGCTCTCAAGTCAAGGTCCAGATAAGACGCCACGAATCGAGATGAATGACCGTGACGGAACCCCTGGTGCAGATTGATGCTTGATAGACATACGTACCTATGCCAGTTGATACACTGATTCGTAAGAGTATGCGACTTTTGATGGAAGAGGCTGACCCTTGAAGCTCAAAAGTCGATGAGTGAGATGTGCAGGGAGGGGATTGAGTCTTCCTTCTGTTCGTGAGACGCGGCGCGTCACCTGAGGACGATGACTAAGCATAAGGAGTCACCAAAAGCATAACAGCACGAACAAGGGCACCGGCTGGTTTTTAGTTGGTGCGCTGGCATCCATAGTAAAGGTGAAAAAACTCAAAATGATTTGGATGAATTGCGCCAGGGAGAGTGTAGGGTGGGCTAAGATGGCATCCCTGACCCCAACCATTGAGGTCGGTGGGATCTGAAGTTGCCCTTTCGTCTGGCTAAAGGGGCAAACACGCCTTGACGATCTTCTGGCACCAACCTTCTTTTTCAATTTGACCTGAAACCTTTACAATACTTTTAATTTTTCTCTCCTTTTACCGTTTAACCATGAGCTAAGTTCACCGTCATCATACGTTGTGATGTTTTCTTGAGTCCGCATGCATATGTATGTTGGTTTTGAATACAGGGACCAGCAGCCCAGCCTATCACTGCTATTCGACCAGAATGCCTCCCATCAGGGGTCCATCCCCGCTGAGCATGCGGAAGGTAGCAAGAGAGGAGAGTCTTGCGAATGCGCGAATAAACAATCGTGCTTGTCATAAAAACGAGGACTTTCTCAAGTGTGTTTGAAACTGCGAAGTCGACTTAAGTCATTCTGGTACACCCAACATGGAGCGTCTGGAACCCGAGAATATCATCGTGAGTCAAAGTAGACTTAATTGTCTGGTTGTACTGACTGCAATAGCATGCCGATGATTTTGAGGACGGCGATTCTGTTGTCTCAGTGGTGAGTTTCCCTACGCTCGTCTGAAACAAAGTGATGTCACCATCATCTTTAACGAAGAAGCGGTCTAACTTGGACAAAGCCTCTGACAGATTCTCTTGTATCTTTAAGATCGAGTATTCTGCAGCATCAGCTTGAGAATGGGCGAACCTACCATTCCATGAGCGCTGGGAGTAAGACCCATGTGCTAGGCGTGGCTGGCCTTTGACTGATCTTGTAGAATACGCATACCCCAACGACAAGAGCGAAAATGAGCGCCTGGGTATAGCAAAACACTTGATCCAGCAATGATCGTGGCTGATGGGGCTTATCAGAAATCCAGCATAATGTCTGGCTATTGACGCTCCAAGGGTCTCTCGCCCTCTGTCCTTTTGGGGAGAAGGGCGCCAAGCGAGTTCTTGATTTGGGTACTGGGACTGGGTGTTGGGCCATTGAATATGGTCTGTCACCATTGAAAGTCTGATAGCTAGCCTATCGCTAACTTCCATAACAGCTGACGCCTTTCCCGGATCAGAGGTTCAAACCGTTGCTTCACTTGTAGATGTCTGGCTGATTTTTGGAACAGGTGATTGGCGTGGATCTCAGCCCGACGCAGCCGAGTCTGTAAGTTATATCTTCGCAGTAAAAGCCTGTACACTAATAAGGCTGCTAAAGGGTCCCCGTCAACTGCTCCTTCGAAATTGATGACCTCGAGAAGGAATGGACCTGGACCAAACCATTCGACTTTGTCTTCAGTCGTGTTATGGCCGGCAGCTTCCGGGACTATGACTCCTATATCCAGAAAGCATATAAGTGAGCGCCCCGGGAAATAGCCATGATGCTCAAGTTATTAATTGGGCCAAAAGCGCCCTCGAACCGGGCGGTTGGTTTGAGATGCAGGACATCGTCCTCCCCTACACAAGCGACGACGGCACGCTCCCCCCCGACTCAGAACTATGCAGACTTGGCAACTACTTCTGCGAGACAAGCAGCCTTCTTGGTCGCCCTATTGATGTCCCTCTCAAGTACAAGAACATGATGCAAAAGGCCGGTTTTGTCGACATCGTGGAGCGCCATTACAAGTGGCCACTGAGCGCCTGGCCCAGGGACCCCCACTACAAGGAATTGGGCGCGTGGACATTTGCCAACTTGGACGGCGGCCTCGAGGGTTTGACGTTGGCGCTCTTCACGAGGGCGTTGAAGTGGAGCAAGGAGGAGACGATCGTCTTTTGCGCCGAGGTGCGGAAACAGCTTCGGGATCTTCGTATTCACGCCTATCTCCCTGTGTAAGTTTACGAATGCTGTGCTTTGCCCTTATCTAACTACGTGGTAGTGTTGTTGTGTATGGGAGAAAGCCCGAGTAGAGCAACTTTCGGAAGAATAGTTGTCTCTTACCATTCAAAGCGATACTGTAGTACCTAGTCTATAGGAGAGACAAGGCTTAGCTATTCGCCCAAGGTCCCGGAACATGGTTTTATCCTATTAAGGTACGGAAATGTGCGCATCGGTATCAAACAAGTCTTGCTAGCTTAGCAAGGAAGATATCTCGAATAACCAAGCCTGAGATAGCCCCTGGCGAGCTCGAGATGTATTCCTAAATCCTGCAATGTGCATTTTGCTGTCGTGGCTAATGTTCACTTTTGCTGTCGCGATTGGTGACAATAATGAATTCCAAATCCTTGCCGGGGCTTTTGAGGTTAAGAGCAATGTGAGGCTGGAACGCTTATTACGAAGTGCTTGTAAATATTTAATTTAAACTTTATTACCCCTACTCGCCGTATCATCTCTTATTAAGGTAATGACAATTTATTGGGCTTTTAAAGACCATGCAACATATATGTTAATATGCATTATTATTAAAGTATAAGAAATACTTATATCCAGGCAGCTGATATATTGCAGCCTGATAGGTCAGATCCTCGCGTGACTTATGGTCATGTCAGCAACATCATTCTCAGATCAATCTCTTCATTCCTTTTCCACAATCTTACTCAAAGATATGAGGCTCCTTCACACAACTAGGATAACCGTCATCGAGTTCATTGGCGCTCCTCCGCCATACGCCATCCTCTCGCACAGATGGGAAGATGAAGAGGTTACCCTCCGCGACCTTGAGAATGGGCGTTCCCAACAAATGAAGGGTTATGAAAAACTTCAGAAAAGCTGCGACCTTGCATCCAGACATGGGTTCGAGTACATATGGATTGATACATGCTGTATCGATAAATCCAGCAGTGCAGAACTTTCCGAGGCCATCAATTCCATGTTCAAGTGGTATCAAGACGCCGAGATTTGCTACGCCTTCCTCAGCGACGTGTCTACAAGCACTCGCGCTCCCACCACCTCCCGCCAGGATCTGCACAAGATAACTGCCTCACAATGGTTCACTCGTGGCTGGACATTACAAGAGCTGATTGCTCCTCGGGCTGTCCACTTTTATAGCCAGCAGTGGGACTTTCTTGGTTCAAGGAACGCGGCCGCCGAAGCTATTCAGCTTGCCACTGGAATCTCTACTCGAGCATTACTTGGGCAGGATCTCTTGGGTATATCGATCTACCAGAGGATGCGATGGGCATCGGCGAGAACGACAACACGACCTGAGGATATGGCATACTGCCTTCTCGGGATATTTGATGTGAACATACCCCTCTTATATGGCGAGGGCAAGAAGAAGGCATTTCAAAGACTGCAGGAAGAAATTCTCAGGAAATCTACGGACTTGTCCCTCTTCTTATGGACAATACCCCGGGAAAGGGACCAGGGCCCTGACTTGGAGTTTCGAGGTCTCCTCGCCGAGGACCCTTCGTGGTTTTCCCCACTCGAATTTCATGGGTTCGACGAAAGGCTGCGCCAGAGCAACTCGAGTATCACATCCTTGCAGGATACGGCCATGGCCATCACCAACAAAGGCATCAGTGTTCAGTGGACAATCATGCCGGTTCCAACTGACCCTTCCGGGACGCTCCACCTTGCCATGCTCGCTGGATCTGATGACGTGACGGGCGGTATTATTATCCAGCAGCTGGATCAAGAAGTCACTCAGTTTTGCCGCGTACTCTCCGATGAGGTTATCTGGGTCGAAAGGAGGGGGAATGAGACCGTGCTTTGGAGCCCTGAGTTGTTGGGGGACCCGGAAAGTCTACTAAATGTCTCTCTCGACTCTGGGCCGAGGTCCTTCTACGTGAGTCCGCACTTCGGCTCGTCGAACAGGCCGTCACTTCCTGGCGTGGGCTTCTCCTTCACTAAGTACAAGTGCATTGAAGGAAAACCCCGTCTGAAGGAGTTCTGGGCTGAGGTAGAAGGTGCTTCTGCAGAGTTCTGTCAAGACTTAGGTTCTGAAAGCCCGACTTGGGTTGCACGGTTTGGCCCTGAGCAAATTTCCGAACTATTCCAGACTTCCCGGAGAGCAGGTGCGTCAAAGGCATTGGGAGCCTTGGCTATATCAGTTAAAGCTCGAAGTGGCCATGGAACATACATGTACAAGGTCAAAAGTGACCATTGCGTTGTTGTTGGGTTCGACATTTTGCCGCAAACAGTCATCGGCACCATGAACACGTTCCTCGAGCCATGGATCGTCAACACCGATGAGACAAACCCAGAGGAGGCTATCCGAGATGTTAATTACCATCTAAAACCGGGAATGTGGAGGCAGGCTGACGTTGGTGAGGGAGATTGTCGGTGTAGCCTGCGCAAGCTGACACGGGTTTCGGGACTCTGGTACGATATCAGAATCATATTAGAGGGTGAATGGGATGATTGAGAACTACATATGACTGTTAAGCTACGTAAGCTACTCATAAATGGCTGGATTCTCTCCCTTGTCGTTAGTCTTAACGCTGCGCTTAACCGTGGCTATTTATACGCAAATGAACTGCAGAGCTCTCTTTTTTTTCATCCTGAAAAGATGAACCCATGAAATATTTCTTATGATCACCTATCCCGTTCCGCAGCCTTGGCTGCTTGTGTAATCCCATCGCCGGTCTCTCCCAGCTAATACCAAACTCATATGCCCTCCAATGTAAAATAAACAAGAGAGTGGCAAAGGAAAGTCTCATTCACCCGATACTTAGCACTTATCCTTTCCCAAAATGACGTTCCAGTTCTTACAATTATGCAACCCGCGAGCTCGTCTGTCTCTTCACAGTTGTGGTGGAAGTATATGACCAGCGAGATAGCGAATGAGCCCCCGGCAAGGATGGACATTATAAAGGACAGTGCAGCAGCTGATCCCCTATGCTCAAACAACTCTTGGGTTGATCGAGAAGGCATTTCGAGTGTTAGGAGCCACCGGAGTGGTATTGTTGTGCGCTGAACAATGAAGAAAGATGCTTACAAGGTTGATGAGAATCAACAGGGGGAAGCCATGCCTATTTATGCCTGTTTCACCCATATCTAGACTGGGAAGCCTGAGAGACCGCCTTGCTGTTATTCACATAACAGAATTCACAGATCTGATACTATTGAAGGTGCGCAGACCAAATGAGTCTAGCCGCAGTCGTCATCTTTTGCCCGCCACACATAGCCTGATTCAGGCAGAGGCCAATAGACTCTCAGCTGCAAAGCCATGGAGGTTAATGACAAGAAAGTACGGCCATTTTGAGTCTAAACATTAATGCTCAGCCTCCGTTGGCACCTCCAAGTACTTGATGCTTCCTGGTCCGCCTTCTTAAGGCGACGATGTTGCTAGATATGGGGGGCGCTTCTACATGTTGGGGCTCAGTTCTAGGACCTTGATGAAGGATTCAATACCAATTGATACCTGAAGGTTTGAAACTCACTTAAAATACCATCTGGAGTGATAATATATTGCAGCTTAATATATATCTACCCGTGCGCCTGCATCTCAGGGTCCATCCAGTCCTCATCATAGTCTTCGAACCCAAGAGCAGCTAGGCTCTTCTTGTACCTCTGCTGCACCATCATTTCCTGTATCTAGTTAGAATGTGTAAATTTTCTTTTTCCGAGGCCTACATACCACTTCTACCGTGTCATTGATGATATATCTCATGACACGAACTTCACTCTCCTGCCCGAGTCGGATGGCTCGAGCAATTGCTTGGTTCTCGACACTTGGGTTCCATTGGAGCTCTGCGATGAAGATTCGATTTGCACAGGTCAGGTTAAGTCTGGACAAAGGGTCAGTACAACTATTGGAGGATCGGGTATTACAGTCTTACCCAAAAGCTCCGGTGCCCGTCGTCATGATGAGAACCGGGATGTCATCGTCTCTTGCAAACGCATCTAGCTTTTCCTGTCGCTTGGGAATTGGGCAATCACCATCAATCTGGTGATACGGGATATCGGCTGCTTCTAGATGCCTAGACAAGAGATGAAGAGTTCGTGTCCAGCAGGAAAAGATGATGCTGTTCTGTTAGGCAGTTGATCGGATTCGGTTCAAAGTAGAAACTTACCTCTTTGTTCTCCAGAGATCCGTTCTTACGTCCCTGATGATGGCTTGCATCTTGGTTGAGACGCCATCGGTGTTGAAGTAGTGTTTGTGGTCATCCTCGGCTGATGACTTCTTGACTGGAGCGTCGGACATTTCAACATCCTGATCTGTTCCGCCAGCATGGCGACTGGGCTGACTCCATCTCACGCATACTGGGCATCGTCCCGGAGGAACTCCAGAGCCTGCCCAGGTCGACTCATCTATGCACTCGGAGCATAGTATGTGCGCACACTCGTCCTCAAACTTGCCTCCCTCTGCCCAGTTTGAGCCCAAGATTGGCACAGGCTGTTGACATCCAGCGCAGGTCATCTCGCCATGTCCCCCGAAAGATCCTATCAGCGCCTCTTTTTCGTCTTGGAGACTTCGGCGGTGCCACGAAAAGGCCTTCTGGTACGTGCCGTGGTTGCAGAGAATACGGAGCTGTAATCTCATCTGGAACAGGCCAAACTTGGAACTGTTCTCAATCTCACCAACACGGTTCTTGATGGTGCGAATTAGGATATTCTTCGTCTTTTCATACTGATCGCGTTCCTCTGGGCTAAAGTCAAGACGTCGGACTGTCTGCCTCGTGCTGGGAAGATTCAAAACTTCCCGGGTGCGACGCAGGCAAAGGGCTTGTAGAAGTAGAACGAGGTGGTTCTTGACCTTGTCGGGCTCTTCAACTGTCTGCTCATACGGAGCCTCGATGTACTTGCGAAAGTCGCCGGGTTGTTTGAAGGAATCGGCTTTGATGAAGCTAAAAAGGGTTCCAATGTCGGCGAGCTTGTTTTGGATAGGAGTACCAGTGAGACACCAGCGCGAACCTGCTTCCAGAGAGTTGCAGGCGCGGTAGAAAGTGGTTGTTGGACGTCGAATGATGTGAGCTGCTCGTCTTAGCTTTACCGCCGCCATCAAACCGTATAGGAAACTCACCTTCGTCTAATACTACTCGATACCAGCCAATCTGGTGGAGAGGAGAGGTTCGTCCCTTGTTTACCTGGTACTCGGCAGAGAGTGTGTGGTAAGTTGTCACGACGATATCAGAATCATCGATGTCCGTCAGATCCTTCCGCGAATTGCCATGATACTTGATGACCCGAAGACCCCCCTTAAGGTGCCTGGCTAAGTTAGCATCAGATTGCTAATGATAATGTCCACTTACTTCCTAATCTCGTTGATCCAGTTATCTATCAGCACTGCATCCTCGGCGTTAGTATCTACTACATGGTTAGGCTCTGATAGTGTGGGCTTACAGGCAGCTGAAACCACAACGAGCGTGGATCGGGAGAATTTGACGGATTTTCTATCCTTGTATTCTTCATTCTTCTCATCGGCCCACTTTTGACCGTCATCCAAGGTTCTCATGACCAAGGCGAGGATGGAAAGCGACTTTCCCATACCCATCTCGTCAGCCAGGATGCCACCTCCCTTTTCGTCTGGCCTCTGGGATTTCTTCTTCCTTGTGATTCTGTGCATGTACCTGGATAGGATAGTTAGTCTTGAAAAGTAGCTTAAGGACGCCGAACTGACTCCACGGCTCCGTCAGCGTGACGGATTTCCCTCCACAATAGGTACTTTTCGTCGATGTGACCAGACTCTCTCTCCAGCATGAAGCCCAAAGCTTCTTTTTGGTGGCTACCAGAATGTCAGCATCTTATGTATGATATAATAGGCACTGGTAAAATACTCAAGCAGCTCCCGAGTCACCCGACTACCGCCCTCGGCCCTGTCCACATCACGATTGCTACCCACTGTCTTATACACCTCCTCCACCATTTTTCGCAGCTGCTCTTCTCTTGTCTGCTTCCTCGCAGCGGCATTATTCACAATCGGCTGCGAAGGCTGCACGATCTCGGCCTCGTTGCCTCTGATTGTGATGCGCAAGAAGTGGGGGTTATGGTACTCGATGCCTGGGTTCATGATGTGACTGGTGTCTGACCGTTGCAGCCACAGCTTAGCTTTCGAGAGCTCTTGACCGACTCTCTTGGCTGAGTTTCGCGGCCCGTAAACATCAATGTTTACTTTGACGATTGCGTCGCCAGGCTTGCCAGCTCTCTCGATGACCTCCCGGAGCTTGACCGTTTCGCCTATTGGCTCGAACTCGACATTCGGTTGTAACATGAGAGACAGCAGAACTTTTCCGATACCAGAGCGGAGGTGGCCAAAAGCAAGATCATCAGAGAAGCAAAGAAAGGCATGCTCTCGATGGTCCTTCTGCTCTTTCAGAGTGAAACGCTGGTATCGATCGCGACATGCCTTCAGTCTCTCGTCTACCGTGGACATGCTGCCACCCATCTTGACTTCGACATTGTACAGCTAACCACAACCAATTCAATATTAAGATTATCACGAGAAAATTTTCAGACCAACTCACCATGCCATAACAGATCTTGGCATCGCCATCCTCAGTCTGTGAAGCGTCGGTCTGTGAGGCATCTGTCCGAGGGGACGCATCTGTCCGAGGCGAGGCAGCGCTCGACTGACTGAAGATGCCCACTACTGACGAGCTCAGGGAGCCCCCAAACTGTGTGTCTGGTGGAGAAAGTGATGAAGCGGTGCTATCGACGATGTTTGGCGGCGATGACAGGAAGCTATTGGGTGTTCCGTCCAAGAAGGAGACGTCAAAGTCGTAGTCAAACCCTCCCATATTAGGCAAATCTTGATCCAGGTCAATTGCGCCGACATTGATCTGGCTAAAGATATCCGTAGGTGGGCCTTCTGGAATGATAGGAACCTCACTTCGTTTGGTTAGCAAAGGAAATGCGTATAATGCATCCTTTTTTTTACCTCGCTGGGTTCATGAACCCGGGCCCGAGATTCTGGCTGACTCGAGGCATGTCCCCATTGTACTCGGATCCAACACTCGTTGCATTGTTGCTGTAGAAGTTGGATCTGTCCATGAAGGGGACATTGAAAGTTGGGTCGATTGGAAGATCATCGTCTCCGTCAACCGGATTGAGCAGGCGTTTGAGGTTTGCCATGATTGCTCGTTGTCGAGTCTTGTCAACTCAAACTGTGCTATTCTCACTCATCAATGGAAAAGGGAGAGAAGTCAGTCATCAGATGCGATAATCAGATGATGGGTGTTTCGCAACCCCCCCAAAATCCATTTACAATCAGGCTGTAGTGAGGCCGCCAACAGCACACCGCAATTCTTGTGGCGCACAGCCAACAGCAAATGAAATTCTGCATGTATGCGCGTGTGAGACGAGCTGATACGGCGAGGCAACCAGTTTGGTTGTACAAATGGTTCGCGGACGGACGATCTTGGCCTATGGTTCGCCAATTTGGACATCAGGCTCCGCCACTGTGCAACACTTTGTGGTTGCGCCGAGGCAGAAAAGCCTCTGTCGCTTCTGCAGCCCTGTCTTTTCACTTGGCAAGGCGTCCCGGGCTGTAATTTCAGCTGCGCCTTCATGCGGCTCTCAGTAACCGGGCGGCAGCGCCGTTTTCTGGTCAGCCCAATATTTTGCTCCTGTTTTCGTCATTTCATGGTTTCAACCTGGCTTTGCTTCAATCTGCAAAGACATTCTTAGGATACCAGGCCTAGATCGTTAAGATGGACGAACTCAATGAAGAGGCCGAAAGGTTCAAGAACCTACTTACGGGGTCGGACCAAGACCAATTTGCCGCGACCAAACTCGATGACATGTCGGAGGAGCTTCTCTTCATCCAATCCCAACGGGATGCAACCAAGGAAATGATGAGCATGAATAGATTGCAACTGTTCATGGACAACATGACCGACTTTGGGGACACGCTTATTGACCTCGACTTTCCAGAAGCCAAGCAAGTGATGGCATATGTCTGGGGGTCAGTTCGATATCTTCTCAAGGTGTGTGTGATAATCTGCGGTGCTTCTTTTCATACCTAATTAGATCCCTATCAGCGCACGAATCCTACGGAAAAAGCATTCGACAATATCCTCGAAACCTATGAGCTCCTTGGTGTCAGTCTCATCAAAGTATCCGAATACACAAGCTTCTTTCGCGAGGTTCCGGCAGCGCAGGAGTACTTGGTCAACATCTATAAGGATGTGCAGCACTTTCATTCCTTGGCTTACAAGCTCTTCTTCACCTTTCGCACAAAACGTGAGTACGTATAAATCATGGCCTAGGTCTTGCCTCTAATTGCATCCTCTATAGTCTGGCAGAAGCTACACAAGCCCATCTGGAAAGACCTCAGGACTACCTTCAATTACATCGCCGAATCTTTGAGTTTGCACGCCTCAAAAATCCAAGAGCATGGTAAACCGTTTCGGGACCCCGATAGCTATCTCACGGGTGAACACGAGCGGATAGACTCAGGGCTTGATGTAAACCCGGGAGTGAATCCTGACCAAGTCCGGAGAGACATGTCTTATTACCACGTCGCCTTGAACAAACTCCGGGATGATTTCGAAGAGAAGGAGGAGAAGAGGAAGAGGGAGATGAAGAACAATGCCATTACATGGATAGCATCTTCGACCAAGATTGAGAAGTTGCAAAAGGACTTCCGTGAGATGAGAATCTGCAATGGTACCGGTCGCTGGCTGTTTAGGACCAAAAAAGAGGTTTCAGAATGGCTCAGCGAGGATGGTGGAAAGGATGGGAGCCTTTCGCAGTCAGCCATTTGGCTACATGGTAACAGGGGCTTTGGTAAGTACTAACTTGCTATCTTTGAGAAACCCGTTTCTGACCTAAGCACAGGCAAAACGATCCTAACCTCACTTGTTATCGACGAGTTGGAGGCTCGCAGGGAGAAACAGCCACCATTGGTTCCGCCAAACAGCAAGACGTACTACTTTTACTGTCAGGAGGAAGATCCAGAGCACAAGACTTATCTGGAAATCCTCAAGGGGATTCTTTTCCAGATGGTCAATCAGGATGACTACATCGTTCCTCTCTGCCACGAGAAGATGGCTCAGGGAGGATGCACCTCTCTTTCTGACGCCGACACAGCCAAGTCGCTCATCGAAACCATTGTGCAATACAACCCTCGGCAGTACATCATCATAGACGGCCTAGATGAGTGTGAGCCTGCCGAGGTTCGACAGACTGCCGAGTTCTTCACCAAGCTCGTTGAGATGTGTGACAATGCGAACCAGGAGCACGGACAGTTGAGGCTCATGTTGATGAGCCGAGACATTACAGAGATCAGGAAATACATGACAGATAGCGATGGAATCATTCCACTGAAACCCACTGACAATGCTGGAGATATCAAGAACTTTGTCAGCAAGAAGCTAGAGGGGTTTTCGAGATCTGACAGCAACGCGGGCTTGAATCTGTCGAGAGACGACAAGGCGTCAATTGAAAGCTTGATCTGTCGCCGGAGCGAAGGTATGTTCACAAGCGAGACCCAAGGACTATCCCTAACTGACTTCTTTAGACTCATTTCTTTATGCGCACCTCGCCATTGCGAGTCTTTCTCAGCATATCACGAAAGGCGATCTGCTGAGAGAAATTAGGGAAGAAGTCCTACCGGAAGAGCTGGGTAAAATGTGCGTTGATAATGTCCCCAAATATACTGAGGTAAGGCTAACATCTACAGGTACGAGATGCTCCTCGGAAAGGTTGAAGAGACGATCAAGAGACGGCCGGGAGGTAATCGCGTGTGGGAAAAGTCAAAGTTGCTTCTAGGATGGCTTGTCTGTGCAAAGCGACCACTAAAGTGGCATGAGATGCAGGCCATTCTGTCGTTTGATGCTCAAGAGGCAAAGGTCGACTTTGACAATCGGATGTTGACGGACGATGTACGCAAGTACCTGGGTTCTCTAGTGCATGTCCTTGACGGGGATCATATCCGCTTGATTCACACGTCAGCACGAGAGTAAGTGTTGTGTTTATGCATTTGTAGTTCTCCGCTTACTTAGGAACCAACAGGTATATTGTCAGCAACAGGCACATCGACGATAAGAAGGTCCAATGCCAACTAACCAGCCTCTGCCTTCGGTACCTGTCGCTTCCTTGCTTCGCCAAGAACTACCCATCAACCCAGCGACGAGAACAGGCCAAAACCGGCTGGTTCTCCTTCCAAGACTACGCCTGCTCTAAATGGCAATCCCACATTGACACTTTCATCAGAGAATGCAGCGGGTTGTTTGGAGACGATGTTATCTGGGAAGAGGAACAGCATGATTTTGAAGCAGCTCTTCAGTTGTTCATCGACACACACAGCGAAGAGATCAAGGCGGGCAATGACACAAGCCATGAGACAAGCGACCTTAATAAGTTCAAGGACCTTGAAATCAATTTTTACGACAACCTCAGTACCTTGTGGAGTCACATTCACACCCATCAACAAAGCAAAGATGATGAAAGGAACAAAGTTGGCATCCCCCAGATCAACACCTCTCTTCTCGAAAACAGAGCCGCACTGGAGGAACTCAAGCCTGACGACCAAGTCCTCGGTGAAAGATGTATCAAAGACTTTTACGGCTCAAACCTCTTCAAGTGTCGTCGCACTCTCTGCCGCTACTTCTACATTGGCTACGACACCGAGGCAGCCCGTAAAAGTCACGAGAACAGGCACGACAGACCATTCCCCTGTCCCGTGAGCTGCAACTCGGCACCCATCGGGTTCTCGACAAACAAGGACAAGGATCGTCACGTTCGCATCTACCACCCTGACTTGAGTGAGGCGCCGACCGTCTTTGAGGCGCTGAGTCGTCGCCAGGTGACGGGACCTGCGCGGTTCACGTGTCATATCTGCGGCAAGAATTTTACGAGGAAGATCAATCTCAGCGGGCATGAGAGGAGCCACTATGGTGATAGGCCATACCAGTGTTCGTTTTGTGACAAGGCTTTTGCTAGGATGAATGATTGTCGGAGGCATGAGAAGATTCACAAGAAGGACAAGTAAAGGGCATTATGTGTATGAAAAAAAGGAAAATGGGTTCTTGGAAGGAGAGAAGAAAAACCATCTCGCATTATTGCTTTGGCTCAAACTCAACAGTTCGCCGTTTGACCTTTTTACTCTTCCAGATTGACATGTCGGGAAATACCGCCAGTCCAATTCGTCGGTAATGGCCGCTGGGGACTTGGATCACCAGCAGTCCTATTCCCAGTCCTTCACCTCCATGGTCGTCACCTTTCGTGGTACCTAGAAAAAGATACAGAAGGTCATTATCTCCCACTTCCTCACTCCAGGCCTTGTGGGCAAGATCCGGCCGCTCCGAAACGGACGCGTCGGCATCGTCAGCGTTGAGAATCCTGCAGGATAGTACCACGCTTGCCGCTGTCAGTGTCTTTATCTCGGCATCTTCAACGTCTATAGTAACGTCTATAGGATCTTGGTAACGAACTACGCCGCCGACAGAGGCCCAAGACCAGCTTGGAGCCAGGCTGAGATTTCTTTCATCGACTCTGTCAGCCTTTTCTTTGTACCAGGCCAACAAGGGAATGAACCACTCTCGCCATAAACCCCAGATGTTGGAGTCTCGCCAGAGCTTTTCCAACTCCGTGGTTACCCCTGACACAGCCCGTAATCGATCATTTGGGTCTGACAAGTTCCTTTCTGTGTACTGGCGGATGATGGTCTTCCACATGTACAGCTTCTCACTGTCGGATGTTCCAAACCGTCCCTCCTCTTGTTCATCGAAAATCGTCCAAGGCAGAGATTCCAGAGGTTGTTGATACTCCAACCCACGGTTGTCACCCGTCACACTCCGTAGCTCGACTTCCTTGCACTGCCAGAGGAGCTGGTAGTCGGAGAAGATGAGCATGCGAGAAGATAGCATGAATTCTTGGAGGGTCCAACCACGTTTGTCCAGTGGGTGATCAGGTGCATAGGGCCCGGCTGAGAGGTATACATTGCCCATCTGGCCTTCCTGCTCCATGGGAATCGCGAACTTGTACTCAGGCAGATAGGCCTCGGGTTTTGACGCCGGGTTGCCTAAAAAGCCTTCAGATGCGCTTTCCGCGGTGCCGGCTGCCAACGTGATAACGGCATTCTTGTAGATGGTAGCCATCCTGGAAATCTCCTGATCTTTGTCCTTCTTGTCATCTTGAATAATGCACAAAGCATCGACCCAGAGGTATTTGTAGCCAAGCTTCCGAGTGACACAGATAGCATCGCGGATAGACTGTTGTAAACTCCTTGGCAGGATCTGGGATGTCAGATCATACAAGCTATTTCTCCGTAACAAGAGCGGTTGGAATGCTGGTTCCGGACTTGGCTTCCCCCAGCAGTAGCTCAGGGCCAAATATTCACCAGGGGTCTCAACCTCGTTGACCTGCAGCCGCACAGGAGAGTCGGGATTACGGGAATTCCCAACATACAAGACTCGAGTGGGGAGGATAGTGTCTCTAGAGTAGCGGCATAGCTGATGACCCTCGCTGGGTGTGTCCGGCCTGAGACAGGCATGGATGAGCTTCCGGGCGGCGGCAAAGACAGCAGCGCTCTGAACATCTCGTTGTACTGGTCGTCGCGGGATGAGCGCTGCGAGAGGATCATCTGACTCGAATTAGACATAAAACTGTATGATGGAAGTCATGAATGAGTGTCTTGCCTCTCTTGGTGAACGGATAAATGGTCAAAACTTCGTCTGATCCCTTGATTCTCCCTCGTAGTCTCGTGAGTGTGGGAGCCTGATTTTCCGACCCAGACTGGTCTTCGAATACAAGACGATCACCCGCGGACCACTTGTATTTCTCAAACTTGTCCTTGCCAAACTTAGTTTTGCCAACTTGGACAAGAAAGTCGCATAACGCGCAGCCCTCTTTGGCTGAAGCTTCGGCCTCTTGGCGTGTGCGGTGAGCGTAGCCGTCCTCAGACTGGAGCTCTTGCAGGCCTCGACTGGAGAAGAGACCTGTGCATGCGGCACATCGACTTTCATTTTCGGCTATGCGTGCTCTCTTTCGACTTGGCAAGGATACTTGGGCCATGTTTTTTTGATGGGTGAAGGAGAAGTGCGTAGCCACCTGAAGAGGGGTGGTGGAGCCTTGCAGCAGCTTGGACTATCCCCTCTGGGGGGGTTAAAAATGCAGTGAAGAAAGCAAGGTGTGGTGGAGAAATCAAGAGAAATAATGCAGCCGAGACACAACTGAAGAGGGAATAAAACAAGAAGGTCAAGCCGTGTTCAATGACAAAATTAGCCCGAGATGACATAAGTATCGATGAGCCAAGTTGTCCGTTTACACTCCTTAGCTTTCTTCGTTCTATATGTTACTCAGGGAAAAATCTTTTTTTTTGTAAACTTCTTGACGCTGCTTTTGAAAAGAGCCATCACCCACAATAACAAAAAACACGGTTATTGGCCCGTGTCAGCATTAAAACCTAATCAAAAAACACCATAACCTAGTTTGGTATCAACTTTCTGGCTTCTTACTTTCCGAGCCAAACAACCTTTGGAGTAAAGCCAGGCATCTTAGCATACTCCCCCTCGGCCACCTCTCCTCCAGTCTCCAGATTGGTCACCACAATCTTGACGCTGGGTTCTTGCAAAAGTTGCTCTTTGACCTTCCCCGCGGGAAGAACCCTCGTTGCAGCCGGTTTCCGGCATCGGCCCGAGTTAGGCGGCCCGTCGCCTTGTCTCCCTCGGCCCATGCCAATCCGTGTGACCTGTCCGATGAAATTTGGATTGGTTGTGACATCTGGCACCAAGGATTGTGCACTAGCTGTGAATACATCGATGCGGTAGCTGGAAGTCGTACAGCCGACTCCAGTAAAGACCACAAACGGTTCCTTCTCCAGTGTGCCTGTTGTTGCAGCCTTGATGGCCCCGTTGGTATGTTTCGCCTCGGCTTGGTCGGGAATACCAGCTGGTAGACTGATAGCCCTGCCACCGCTGGCACGTGGCGATGCAATGCCTCGTTCCGCTGCAGCTGCGGGCGTAAAGACATCCGGGCGTTCAGGGGCAGCGTACATGTATCCCAAGCTGCGCGTGTCTTTGGCCATGTCGCCAATCGTCGTGTAGCGCCACCGACGAGGATCATCGTAGCTGACGTCAGTGCCGTTGTTGATGAAAGGCTGAAGCGGGAATCCGGAGGTAAACTGGCTCTCGGGGTGAGCGTCAATAAAGATGCCCGCAAGACGGTCCATGTTGGCGTGGTAAGACAAGAAGATGGGGTCGAATGCAGTGTAGGTATTATCAGCCTAACTCTATATCAGTGACTCCATCCCCAAGGCAGCTTGCAGAGAATATCATACCATGTCTGGACCAACCCATCCGTGGAAATTGTCGTGAACTTGCTCAAACAAGCCGTCAAAGTCAAAGCGGTACGGGTAAAGGCAATCCTTTTGATCCTCCGAGAAAGTTGTAATGTTTGCCCAAGGCACTCCAAAGTGCTCGGCCGTTTCGGAGGTGGTATAAGTCGACTGCTTTAAAGCCTGCGCTATCTGCTCATGATACAGCTTGAACAGTCCAATCTTCCGGTCCCAGTCCGGAGATGATGGACCTTCTGTGAGCGTGGTAGAGCGAGTCACGAACTCGCTTTCACCGGATTTCGAACGGCCATTCAAAGACAGCGCAAACTTGAGCGGGTTCGGTCGTTCACTTCCATCTGCTGGATGGATGTACTTGTCTTCGAGGAACATGGGAGGAATGCCTGCCCACTCTGACTTGGGATCAGCAGCTTCGGAGGTGTATCCATTCCAGTAAGGAATTGGAAAGCCGATGAGCTTCTCCACGTAGAGTAGATAGGCCCGGTGCCAGAGGAAGGTTGCCTCCTGGTAGTGCAGGCACCAGTACGCATCTATATCCAATGTTAGTAACAAGAACAAGAGACCTATTCCAGGTGGGTAACTTACGCAGCTGTCCAAGCTCCTGCCACTTGGACCCGAGGGCATCAACCTGAAGAATATCGTCCAACTTGGATTGGTAAACTGCAAGCTCTTCCCTGCTGAGACTCATGATGTCCCTCCTAATCTTGAAAGACTCTGGTGCGTCTATCGGCTTCGGGATGAGAATGTCGGGGGATGGAGAGTCGGATGAATCTCGTGGGAATCCTGCGTTTGCCCATGTTCGAAATGTTTCCAGAGCATCCTCAGGCCAGTAGTTTTGAGGATCCCGCGTGATTGGCATGGACTTGGTCCGAAGATGTTGGTAGATACCGACGGCTTTCTCCTTGACATCCTCGTAACTCGCAAGGTTCCAATGACCCCATTCCACCATCTTCTCAATCCAAAGTTTGCCCGTAGCCGCAGGGTCACCGGAGACCCAGTGCGGGGTTTGGATGAGAGGTAGAATATCATCGGTCCAAGTTGGGCTTCTCTTTGGTGTAAGGGTAACGAGCTCAAGCTTTGTAGAGGTCCTACCGCTGGTGGTTTTGGCGGTTGATTTGGCAGACATGAATGGACAACCCTTGGCCACAGAGGCAGGGCCCGATCCTCCTTGGGAGGCAATTGCTTGGCAGGGCGCAGCAAGCCGAGAGGGTCTGGGCAAGGCATCGATGGCGACAGGAGCTTGGGTGGGTTCAGACTCTGCGGATGGCAGTATCTGAGGATCAAGCCCAGACAAGGTGCTTGTCCACTTTGTCAAGAATGTCTGGCCGCGTGATGGAATCTTCCGAATTGTGGCATCCGGTTTCATCTCCAAGTACATGGGCACATTGACATCAGGATACTTGAGGGCAAAGGGCATCGTGGGGCCAAACTCGTCCAAGGGAAGGGGCCGATAGATACGTCGTCGAGATTCGGCCAACGTCAAGTAATCCTCCAATGCCGCCACGGGTTCATTCTTGATGCGAGCTTGAATAGCATCAAAGTATGCACCGATTGTCTTCTGATGCGTCTCAAGTTTTGTATCGAGAAGCCGAAGAAACTCGTACTCGGGGGTGTCCTCGAGCTTGGCATTCGGAGAGTTCCTGACCTTTTCAACGAAGCGAGCATCCAAGTCGTACTCTTTTCCGTCGAATGACGTCTCGAGAGGAACGTATTGCATCAGGATGCCACGCTTCCAAGAGTAGATAGGGTTCCAGAAGTCAACCATCATGATGGCGTTGAATGTTTGAGCTGAAAAGAGGCCGATAAAGGATGCGGGGACCGTGTGGTCTGGGTTGGGCAACTTCTTGATGCTTTGCATCTCTTGGACTCCAATGGCGTCCTCGTACGATGGATGGAGGATATTGAATGGCGAGAGTCCCTCGCTATTCTCTTGGAGCTTCATGAAACGCAAATTCTTCAACTCTGGGTCCTCTCTTTTGTCGCCCCCAAGAGCATGCCAAGGGAGGACGACATCAGCCACATCCTCGTCGCGTGCAGGCATGAGAATGCATAATTGCAAGTTCTTGACAGCTTTCTTATAGTCACTTTCATCAAACAATATTGGTGAAAGTTTCGGCTATCCAATATTAGTCACAGATATTAGGAAGATGGGGGGCCAGCTCACCATCAGGTTTGTAGACACGGCACTCAACAGCTCGCTATCATAGAGGTGGTTTGAAGGAAGTATGTACTTTCCCGTTGGGCCGTCGGAGAGCGCACATCCAATGTTAATGGTCGTTGTGAGGAACAGATGAGCAACCCATCTCGGGATGTTGGAAGGGTTTGTCTTGACTTTACCGCTTGAGAGGTAGTCAAGTGACTTGCGAGTGTCAAACCAGTGGTTGACTCCTTGTTTAATGGCCTCTTCCAGGACGCGTGGGCTGGTGTTGATTGCAGAGAGAACATCTCCACCTTCCTGTGTAATCCAGCGGAGATCTTGAAACTCTTTGATATCGTCCGCGGAGAGGGCGTCTTTGAAACTGCCCGTTTCCACCCCCAGCCAATGAATCCAAGGCCTATCTATCTGTCAGTAACTCTAGCTTGACATGGGGATGGATGGCACAACGCATGAAGTTCCTTCATAATGCACGCTCCATTCACGTGTCCGTTGAAGGGTCCAAGGTAAGAGGAGTCGCCGAATGCGTCTTGAGAGTGGCCAAAGTAGTTCCAGGCCTGATGTTCCGCCGGGGTATCTTCTTCAAAAGTGTCCCTCTAAACTAAGGTCAACTGCGGTCTTTGCATAGAAGTGGTAACTTACCTGGTAAAATCTGAAAGCACGTCCGTCCCATGACGCCACTTGCAAGAAGCTGTACTTGTCTCTGGGGCGGCTCCCACCGACGATGGCGAGACTCCACTCATCAGGGCCGGCGTCGAAGTAGTCACTATCGCTGGGCTTTACCACTGTCAAGAATCGTATGAAGGGCCTGAGCCATTTCCAGTCTGGATGCTTCTTTCGGCTGAACCAGCCAGCATCCGCCACTGCAAAGGTGTTGACTTCGTACGCGGGATCCCCGTCTTCATTCTGTACATCTGCTTATGGTGAGCCGAGGGTCTTGGACATTTCAATCTGATCAAGAAGAAAAAGAAGAAGAAAAGACAGAGAGAAAGAGCGAAGCAACGAAATTATTTACCCCAAAACTTCATCACCAGGTCATGGCAGGTAACGACCTTGGAGTTTTCTCCTTCCTGTAGCCATGTTCCAAAGAAATCGGTAAAGTTTTCAGTAAGAAACTTGTCATCGGCCAAGGTATTCTGGTCGGCCGTCCCGTCACGGGTGAACTTTCGCCAGTAGAGTTGTGGCGACATGTTGGCTCAAGATTTGGCCTTGATGTATTGCAGAGCATGAAGTGTTTGACGTCCCTTTTATGTAGCCTGCCGCGTAGGGAGCATTAAACGGGCTGGCCATTCATGACGGTTTCTTTATTAAGCGGGACGAGATTGGCTAAGAATCGTGGATGACAACGGTGAAGTACGGATAATCTGGTGCGTATGGATGGCTGAGACATATTAGAGGGGGTATTTTCGAATTCGGTCAAGTCGTCAGCGGGAAAACATCACATGGTTTCGGCAGGGTAGCTGAAGTGTTGCTGTTGTAAGACATCCAAGTCTCAACAACATGACAGTTGTCTATATCGGGGAAGGACGCCGTTGCAATATTGAGCTGAAGTTCCACATCATTACTGCATTGGTAGTCAGACTACAGACCGTTCTCCTACCCCGCTTCAAGAGTGAGAAAACGGCACGCTACTGCACCACAGCCGACGTAAACCATCCTCAGCCCCATGCGGGCCGTCCCAGCCATGACCTTAACCGGCGTTCCCGACTTCCTTGGCGCATGTCTCATTTTTGCGTTTCCATAGTCGATGATTGGGTGTCACAATCTTGTGCTCAAAGGCTGAGCATCTAATGGTCCAATAAGGGTATCTTGTGTTTGCGGGGCACCTGAGACTCGCATATTCAGCTGCTGTCAATCTCACGCCGATCTTCAGGTTCAGCCAGCCTCTGGCTTCAAGAGCTACCGCGTCAATTCCGAAAGTGCTAGATTCGGACATTCACGCATCGAAAGGTTGGATTCACATGAAAAGTTCGTGATGATTGCAGGGCGTTCCAGGTTTAGAGCTGCCATGTCCTTCAAGCGACGGAGAAGTCGAAGCAAATTCCCAGCATTTAGACATATAAAGCGCCCAGCCGACCTCACATGAAATTGAAAACTCCCCAAACAACTCCCCAAACATCTCTTCCATCTTTAAGTGTATCACATTCTCTCTCACCATGTCTGAAAACTTCACCTCTGAAACCATTGCCTCCTTTGATCCTCCCGGGTTTCCCGTCCAAGATGACAAGCTCACGGACAAACAAAAGCAAGAGTGGTCCGATACCATCTCCTTTTGGATAAACGAGGAGATCAACGCTGGCTATACGGACGAGGACGGTGTATTCCAGCCGCTGCAGGCAGGCAGGGAGGGCGCTGTTTTCAACCGTACACCGCTGACCCAATTCTTCAACGGTCGACTCACTCCATTCAATGTCAGCCAGAAGCCAACAGCCATCACCTGGTCTGGCTTCCCACGATTGGTACTTATGTCAACCTGCGCGACAGGTCACGAGACTAACGTATAGCTATAGGTTGAGATTAAGTGGCCCGATCAAGTGGACCGGTGGAAGGACGCAGATGCCAACCGTGATCTCCACGACGAGTACCTTGAATGGACCGTGAAGAAGAACGAAGATGGTGATATCACTTCTGTGACGTTTACGTGCGAAGGCCCTGAGGTAACATGGCCACCGTCCAATGCAGCCCTCAAAGACTAACATACATGCTCTTCTAGTACTGGGATTTCCTGGCCAAACATGACCAAGACAAGCTGCTGTCCATCTACAAAGCATGCAACCCAGAGTATGCTGACAAGATCAACCTCAAGGACATGTTGGACAGCAAGGGCAACTACAACCCCTACAACCAATGGAATGGCATCAAGAATCTCAAAGTCCCTGGGGATCCTAACGGAGGCTTCGAGACCACCAACCCAGGCTGCATCATGCATCTCGCGCAGGCCAACAACACCCTGGGAGCTGAGGTTGATATCGCAGCCCAGGCGACTGTGCTTCGCAAAGACTCGGATGGGAACGACATCACCGATCAAACCAAGCTCTGCAACTGTTCCAAGTATGGTCAACCTCAGAGACACTCGGACCCTCAGGTCAGTAACCATATTTTTGCTCGAGACTCTGAAGTTGACTGTCTGTAGATCGGAGTCTCCATCAACGGGCTTGCTCGCGACGGCAACAAAGTTTCGATTGCGAACCCCGTGGGCATCTACATGTACTCGTTCGAATCCAAGAAATTCAAGCTTGAGGATGGGTCAGGGGAACTCAAGCCCGTTCCAGCTGGGACCTTTACTTGGGTGAGAGGCGATATCCGCAAGCACATGGGCCTGCGACTGCATATCGAGGTTCCCAAGGGCACCATGGGTACAGGTGACAAAGAAGGGAAGCAACTAACCGTCTTCGATATTGTCGACGGGAAGGAGCAAAACATCATATACGGTGGTCAGTTTGCTGATGCCATCATGATGTGTGTTAACGGCGTCACGATTTCGGGCGGTGAGCCAGCTCCTGCTGAGCCCTGCCCATGCGGATCCAAGGCACCGGATGATGGGCGTTCGAGGGTGGCCATGATGGCTACTGCTTCAGGCAAGGAGAAGGGTGTTCAAGGTCGGCTTCCCTTGATCAAGACCAGGTATTAGTGAGCCCAAATTGGGCTTCACTGGTTCTATGTTGGGCTTATCTGAGTGGACGTGAACTATTAGTGGTTGCTTCTAAGTTGTCAAGTGGCTTTTATTGGTCTCATAATAGCAAATAAACACTTCATGCTAAAAGAAATGAAGAGTGACAATCCTATTGTCGCACCAGACTGCCCCGTGGTTGTAGGAGGGTCTCCCATAGAGCATCTATCTATATGCGAAATCGAATGTGACCATACCCGCCAACGCTCTCGTAACTATCTAGACCTGCTCCTTATACTTTAGCTTCAAAACCAATCACAGCTCATCCCTACCAACCTGGTTCTTGCGTTCAACACAAGTGAACTTGCCGGTCTTCTTAGACCCCGTAAGCGGATAGGGGCAAAGAGGGTTCTGCTCCTTTCCGCCCTCGTTGTCCTGGCCGATAAGCGTGGTTTCGAGTGAGTCGGGTGCAACTCCATCCTCTACCCAACGTCGCAGGGAGTCGAGAGCATGCAGAGGGTGCGCGACCCCCACGGGGGCCGAACAGTGTGTTCCTCCAGGAACCTCGAAGAAACGGTAGTAAGAAGCCGTGTCGACACCTCGGCTCTTGTCCAGCGCAGTGACGCCGTCATAGAAGCGCCTCATGGCATTGATGGTGATAGCCTCATCGCTGGTTCCGTGCCATGTAATCATCTTCTTGTTGGCCTTACGGAACCGCTGGAAATCTCGGTCACCGGCACCAAACATGCCGTTATAGTCGCGCTGGCTGTCATGGAAGAGCTGCGAGAATTGCTCAGGCGTCAGAGTCTTGGAGTCAAAGGATGGGTCCTTCTTGACAAGTAGTCGGATCCAGTCGGTCGCAATCGTAAATGGGATCCCATCGGTGCATTTTCCATCCTGGCAGAGGGTATTGGCGAGTGCCATCATGCCAACGGCCGCGGTGCCTGGTGTTGATCCGGCGAAAAGACTCTTTCCCTCTGCATCCTTGGGCCCTTCAAACATGGCCTTCAAAATTTTGGCGGCTTCCTCTGAAACCTTGCACTTGGCCCCTTGAGATACGAACTCTTTGCCGACGACGCTGTTTGGGTCGAACCTGCAGAGATCATCTCGAGAGATGATGCCGTCCTTCACTCCATCCAACTTATCACATTCCTCGATGGCAGCAGCCCTCAAGGCCTCGAATTGGCAAGCATCTGGGTATGCTCCTAGCTGGTTCATGACAAACTGCGGCCAGTACAAGGCCAGTAAGAGTGAAGGGAACTCGACGCCTGGGCAACTGGCCAAGATGCCATCGAAATCATGAGGATGCAGCAGGGCGCTGGTGATGCCCTGTCGGCCACCAGTGGAGCACCCAGACCAGTATGAAAAGGCGGGAGACTCTACGTAGTAGTCTTTAGCAATATGCTTGCCGATTATAGCCGCCTCGTGCACGGCACGGTTGGCAAAGTTGGTGAGAAGTGTCTGGTTGACGTTTCCGGGGTTTGGCATCAGCCAAGCATCTGCAGTCGAGAAGGGGTCATGTGTATAGCCACCGTCAGTAGCCGCTGTTGCGTAGCCCTTGTATGTGAGAGCCGACATGGCGTCGTCGCCAATCTCTCCAGTAATCCAGCCTCCGCCTCCAACGCCGACGAAGCGGTTGTTGTAGCCAGAAAGGGGCAGCCATACATGGGCATGAATGACATCCTGGTCGCCTAGATGAGAGTACGTGACTGAGACATTGCAGAAACTGACGCCTTCAGGGCCAATCTCAGTTGACTCCGGTTTCCATTTCGAAAAGCCAGTGTAACCTTCCACCTTTGACGCTGTAGTCAATATGTGTTTTGTGCCCAGGATATCGGGGAAGGTGAAGGTGTCTGGCACGCATTGATCGGGCGCAGCATGTATCAGAGCAGCGTTCAAAAGAGCAGATAAAGCGAGATAAGGGATCTTGGGAGGAGACATGGTCGGATTCGAGAGACAGCGCATCGGCTGGTGAATGTCGAAAGACCAAAGGGATGGAACTCAGGTCAAGGACTATGCAGAAAAACACGGGGTTTGAGCAGGTTATTTATAATATGCTCACTTTTCGTATACATCCTGATATGGATCGTCCCCTGGACAATATCATGCCGGCGCATGGGTTAGCTCCACTGGGGTGCAGACAGTTACCGCCTAGCACTATACATGCGACCTTGGAGTGCAAACATGACACCGGATCGGCATCCATCCCGGTGTAGGGGGGATTTCTCGGGCGGGTTGTCTGGTCGAGTCCGTGGGCCTCCAGCCCCGGTTAGGGGTTGGATTCCATACGGTATGATATTACGACCTAAGTTGGCCCTACGTAGGTAATAACTCCGGGGAGACCGAGACTTATGTATTTGTGACCTGACGAGCATGATATTGCTGTGCCAACTGCTTGAACTAACGGAGATGGTAGTCCCCACGTGCTTTTAGCCAGTCCGCGCAGACCGCGGAGCCCGCGCTCAGGATTGTTTTACCCCTTAGCTCCTTGTAGAAACTATTTAGACTTCTGAAACTCCTTTCACATTGAACACAGGCCTCGAAAGTCCCAAGAATCGAAGTTCTTAGCCAGAAACTCTCTTTGATCACGCCTGGTCTGAGGAGTAGGCTGACTTGGACTCGGAAATGGGGAAGGTAATTCCATACTAGGTTAACTAGGAAAGCGATTCCAGATCAACTAGAAAAGGGGGCAGATACCAGCTAGGAAAGTAATTCCATGCTCGTTGGGAAAATCATTCCATACTAGCTTTGACTCTGACACTTTATTCGAGCCGGATCTTGGAGCTCTCTGCCACTTTTATGATCTCCTGCATATCCCTAACCTTGGCCCGCATCCAATTTTCCTCTTCGTCGTGCTGACAGGCTAGGACTGCAAGTGCTGATGAATTCCACAACGGGACGTTGCGCCTATTGCCAACAATGGTCAGGACAGTCAGGATCAGACCAGCGAGCTCTATGGCAACCGGCCCAACCAACCAATACCATCGAATCGAGATAAAGATCCTGCTCTCTATCCGGTCTCCTGTGGCTAGCATCCCGTTGGGACCATTGCGTAGGTAATCAATTATGCTCATGCCCATCTCTTGAAAGGCCTGAGAAAGGCCCACGTCTCCTCCGAGTACAGTACTTAAACCAGGGTTTGGATTATTGCCATATCCCTCAATCCACTGTGATTTGAACGTCGCTGAGAGGAAAAATAGACCCAACGCCTGCATATCAAGCACTGAGAAGCTCAATGTTGGCGAGTTGTCCATCTTTGATCCATTGGACATCACCTGCCTTGTCCAACAGCCAAAATCAGTCCCACCAGCACATTCACCGTGGTCCCCGTCACGGAGATCGACTTGACGCTTGGTTTCGAACGAGAAGCTACTTCCATTTGCCCGGGCATTTACGTACTCGTATGCAGCGAGCTGGAGAGTGCAGTCGGTTATGTTCACATCGGAGCTGTTGAACGAGCGTTGGGGCACTTCTGCGGTTGCTCGATAGACGGCCATTTTGGCGACCTCCATGTCACGGTAGCTGAGATTGGTCTCAACACCGTAGTTTCCAGTCGTGGTGTTGATCTGAAACGTAGTGTGGCCTTCCGTCGGTACGAACCATGTTGAAAGGCCTAGGCCTGCTGGAGTTGTCAAGTTGCATGAACGAGGTCCGAATACAGGGGGTCCTTCGCAGCGTTGGTGTTGCAATGTCCAAGCCGTAACATTTTGCATACACTCTTGAAGCCAAGTGAGATGTGGGATCCATTCCAGCGGCAAGACCCGCCACATGTGAACTTGGGTTGGCTGTTGAAGTTGTAGAGGCCCCTAAGTATGGCTGATTGCATCAGAGGGTCCGGTGGCAGAGCGTGGACATGTCAGCAGCGTTCGCCTACAATAAAGGAGCCATGACAACTTGCCAGCGTTGACGAAAGTCTCGTTCCGATCGTATGCATGCGTGAATCCAAAAGTCGCACCGTCGTCCGGTGTGACAACGTCGCGTGGTTCAAGGCTAACAACCTGTTGTGCTAGAGGTGCGAGCCCAAGCCGGAAGATGGTGACCAAGGCGCCAATGGTGGCGAGATTCCATCGAATGGTGAATAGGAATTTGATTGAACCATAGGGCCCTTGGCTGGCTTCATCAAAAGATTCGAGGCTCAACAGCTTCCGATGGCCGCTTACAAAGTGTAGCCATTTGAGCTGGCTAATAGAGGTACTGACACTGTGCATTATTGCCGCGCCGCAAGCAGTCGTGAGGATGGAGATTGTCGCTTTGAGTGAGATTGGAAACCGTCAATCCGAGAGTGATCTATCTCTCATGTAGCAGAAGATGGAAATGATACCTCCCAGCAAGACCAGGCTGCTGAAGCTAGAGAGAATCTCCAAGCCCCAGCCTTCTGCTGACAAAGTCTTACATCGTTGATTTTCAACGTGACCAGGGTTCTCCCTCTGGACATTGGAGTCCGACGATTCGTACTCTGTATCATCAAGCTGTGGCATAGGATGATATGCCGGTGGTTTGAGACTTCCAAGATCGCCGGCCATTTCAACTTCCCGCGTTGCTAGATACGGTTGATGATGGAGCGCCTTTGAAACCTGGAAGACAAGAACTGAGAAATATTTGGGTCAACTTTCAAAGATGAAATTAGCCCCTCAGAACAAGACATTTTGTAATAGCAGTTGGTTGGACGAGGTCACGAGGGGCTGAATCTGATTCATTACACAGGAGAGCCTCGGCTCGTGGCTGAGTAGATGACCTTGACCAGAGTGGAATTAAGGAAAATATGAGAACAGGATCATGGAATGCTGTATTACTAGGTGATAGAATGAGCCACAGTAAGAGCCGAGAAAAGGCCTAGTCCAGTGATACACCCGTCGTTTCGACCAGGCTCATCTTGTCCTACATTGCACCATCTCACGACTTTGCCTCGTCTTAGATTGCACATCTAGGAGGACAGTTGCCTTTGCAGGCGAAATCCGAGCCAATGCCTTGGCTCATGACTTGCAACCTGTACCATCAAACTCGGAAACGAAACTCACATACGCTAACATCCATTTCCCTTTCTGGAACTGAGCTCTTGCCGCTCTAAGCTGAGTAGGTGCTGAGGGCAGAGTGCGGCCCGTCAGGAGGCAACCCCCTCAGACAAGCGTAGAAGAGCTCATTAAGTATTGTTAAGGCACCAGTATGCCTTGTATAGTTTTGATCCAAAGATGTTCTTCGACTGGGATATTATTAAGTCGCCGAGAAGCAGGACATATGGGGCGCAAAGGCACTTCTCAAGATCAAAAGACAAGGATCAAGCCGATTTCTATTTTGCGCAGGTCTGGTACTGCAGCCAGAAGGTTAAGCCAGTGGCATGGGATTGGCCTGAGTTTTAGAAGACAGTTTGAGGCTTCCAGGTAACGTGTTGTCTCAGGCTCACGATTCAGGACTCTTCGAGCTAGCCGGCCTAAAAGATGCGGGTGCTTCATCCGTTGCAAGGAGCTCCGAATGGTGAAAGACCTTGCCTTCAAGCGTCCGCATGAAAAACTTGACCCTTGTCCCGCGTATTTTCCCTCCGTATACCCCAGCTTGAGCACTTTCCGAAGGCTCTGATATGAGCCGATGTATCCTTCGCTCTTCTGGTGGCAGGCCAGGACATGCAACCGACATTGGTGACAGTTGTCCCTGGTCATCCAATATCGCGCCATGCTCAATTTCGATTAACCGTCGTCCAATGGCATGCATTATCTGGCTCTCCCAAAGGCTCTCTCGCGGCACTCCATGTACCTTGATCAGCCGCAGGGCTTCTAAGCGTGTGTTCAAATCCCGACACTTCATCACAATAGAGAAGAGCATCGGTGTGAAGGCCATCTCGAAACAAAACACCAGCGACCGTTTATGGTTCGTTTCGATGCGTGCAGACTCTTCAACTATGCGTTTGAAGTTGTCCACGTGTTTGTCGTAGCCCGACTCTTCAGGGCAAAAGGCCATGCGAGCCCAGATCTGACAAGTCTGGTGACGCATAACGAGGAAGCTTCTCTGGATATCCGTCACGGCTGATGGCGTCACCTTTCTTTCCCACTTGTCAAACAGGGTCTGCCACTGAGCCAGAAGCGCCTCGGTTCTTTTTTGTTCTTCGAGAAGGCGAGGATTTACTTCCTTATGCCTCAAATCACCGACACAGTACTCCTCGCCCCATCGAACGAGGCGCACCGTACGGTTGAAAATATCGTCAATCATACCTTGAGCGTCTGAAAAGCTAGAGAACTCTGCTTCTCTCGGTATTGGATATTCCAGAACATTCAGGTCTGGGAAGTTTGCAAAGTCCCCACCAAAGAACAGTGGGACTGCGCATAGTCGTCGGAACATGGGTGCCAGGTGTTCCGTCACCCAGGTCTCAGATATGCACTGTTTTAATATGGCAAGGCCGTGGTTGCAGTGTTGGACAGCCAGTCCCTGGTTCGATTGGAGGAGTTCCATACAGACGAAGAGAAGACACACCAACAATACCAAGGGTTGGTTATCCATCTTTTTCAGCTCTTGTATTGCCGTGTTGTAGTGCTTCAGCGCTACGGTGTGTTGTGGTTTCTTTCCGGACTGGACCTCAGCTTCTACTTCTTCGTAGAAGGAGCTGATTGCAATGACAGAGTGTTTAACAGCCGGTTGAGAACAGCAGATCTGCATGACAACCTTTGTCCAGAACGAGGGCTCGATGGGGCCGGAAAGCGATGGCCCTGCGACTTCACAGAAAAATTGCAGGGCTCTCGCTTCGACCGCGGTTCCGCCGTATTGGTAAAGGGATCGAGAGTCGGCCGGATCAGGGGTCCATGGTAGTATGTACCTATCAGACTCCCTTCGAGAGTCATCCAGATCGGGGGCCCATGGCAGCATATATCCATCACACTTCCGACCAGTCTTTGTACACCGCTGGCAAAATGGCTTGGCCTCGTCACACTTGACCTTGCGTATTCTAGAAACGATCGGTGGTTAGCTGCCTCCTCCAGTTATGGAGCGCACAGCAGTCACTTACTTGCAGGTCAAGCATCCAGTGCGGACCTTGCGGCTGCCTTTTCGCGCCATGGCGTTGAAGTGGTGTCGGTTGAGTCCGAACGAACCTGTGAGACATTGCTGAGAGCGAGGGGTATATATTGGACGGAGACGGAGCTCGGGGTCCAGTTGAGCTGCCGAGCCAATCACGACGGCTAATTTGCCAGTTTAAAGTGCGAGGTCGACAAGGTTAATTAGAGTCCGAGGTGGCCAATGGGAAATTAAACAAGCCAGCCAAGACGACTCCACAGTGAAGGATTTGGTGACATCGCGTAGGAGAAGGAACTTCGGTAACGGTCAAAGGATCTAAATCTTGCTTAGACTATCACGATTGGAAATAGGCTCCAGCGGGAAGGCGGTTCTTGCGGTTGGGCTGCCGACAAAGCCATCACAGCCCTATGAGAATTGGCTCCCGCGGGACAGGGGTAAAAATTAGGCTCATCCAACGCGTGGAGAAACCCCCACCTGTCTTACTGTCTCAGACTGTAAGTTGAGAACACTCAGGGTATCACCTTGCCGCAAAAGCACGCGACACATTGATTGGAGAGCCTGCAAGCCTCTTTCAACCACTCCAGCATGCTTGCGGTCGAGGAAATACATGCTCTTAGGAACCCCCCTCCCGGGTTTGAACCAGTAGGTTCTTTAGCCGCCAGGGGCTGGGCTGATGTTGAGCCGGGGCTCGGATACCCTAGAGCGTCCAGGCCGAAATGCTGCGCTCCGGCCACTTCACCTCGGTCTTTCTTGGCACCTTGCGACTTGAGTAAAAAACCTGAGTCTCTTTGTATTTGGTTTGGAAACATCACAATTCACCCTCTCAGCGAGCGGCTTTAATGAGAGATGTAGGAGACGACCGGAATTACTCTCGGCTGAGTTCGCATTTTCTTGCCTAATCCGGCAAGTCCAGCGCTGGGACTCGACCGGAAGAGCCACACCGGACAAGGAGGTATGTACATGTACTTGCAAAGAGAGATTGATCAAATGCCTGCATTCACGCCATCAGAGGACTGAGATTCTTCTGTGAAGCTACGTCCACCCAGTAGACGTCCTCATCTCCGCTGTCGATGGCGGTCCAGATGTCCTTGACGAGTTGGTAATGCTGCTGAACCTTGGGAAGAGGAAGGACGTGTGTGTAAGCTGCCAACCGCGACTTGACAAAATTTCGAGCGCGAGCTGTCTCGATCGACGCACCAAATATCGACCCGGAACCAGGGGTTTGGTCGTTGTACCGGAGCTCGCCTGACACTGCGACCATGACGAAGGGTTGGATGCATCTCGTGAGAGACTCGAAAGGAATCTGCTGTAGGATCTGGACAACATGGGTGGCCAAAGAAGTCAACCACGCGCTTCTTTCGCGCCTGGTGGGGATTTTTGAAGCCTCTAGTGGTAGAAGGATCTCGTCTTTGTTCCAGGGCCTGTAACGCCGCGCAAGCAACTCCGGGAAGACGCGGTATAGTTGTAAAAGGCCCGTGTATCGGAAAGCTTCATCCATGTGCTGGAAATGTGTCGGTGGGGTGTTGGGGTCGCCAGGGTCCACAATGCGTGAAGCCTCTGCCGCAACAAAAGCGAGGAGTTGCTGTTCCAGACGACCAGCCTTCTCCAAGGTGTCTCGAAAGAAGTCGAGATGGTTCTCATCAGTGAATAGGACGTTGGGTAAACTTGTCCGAACACTAAATACCAACCGCCCTACATCAGTCATCAGTTGGACTATCTCTCGAGAAATTCCATTCCAAGCGTGAGGAAGAGTCCGGTCAGTCAGTTGAGAAGGGCTGACACATGTCTGCTGGGCCGAGTCTTTTCCAACGGCCGTTTTTGTGGTAAAGGCAAGAAGCATCTTCCAAAAATCCAGTGCCTCATCCAAGAATGACCAGCTGAACTCGCTATCCGGCAAGGACCATGATGAGATAATTACCCCGGCCTCTTGGAACTTGTCGGTTGCCAGGTCGTGCGGGTCAAACCAGCTGGAGCTGTGTCCGAATAAGAAGGTGGCCAAAGCGTGCTGCTCCTTGCATGAAGGAGATGTTGCGTTTTGTTGCAGGTATTCCAAAGCACAGGAGCGTTCTCCGAATGCTATAGAGGCGAGATGAGGAAAGCTCTCTGATAGGCAGATGGCTGACATGCTTTGCATGATGTGGTAAAGCGCACCGGAAGATTGCCACATCCTGCCGATCATGATTCGTAGTGAATTGAAAGTATTGTCCCAAGTACAGTACAACTTGATGACTTCTTTAAAGAAGTAGTCTGTGAGTGTCGAGGGTAGATGTAGCAACTCAGGTAGGCGAGGTGGTGAGAGCTGACCAGAGGCATGGGTAGTTTTGTCCGACGTAGTTTGGGAATCCTGCATAGCAGGACTGAGGGCTTGGTTGACCAAGCCTCCAATATCAAGGTCGAAACATTGATCAAGAAGGCTTTGGCTGCCGATATTCGCGTCCTCTGGCAAGAGATCAAGTGCGCCATAATGGGTCTCAAATGGCAAGAGATCGCCCATGGATGCGAGGTTGAGGCTGGAGGGGAAAGGATCGAATGCACTACAGAGGTCAGGTGAAGGCGATGTGGGTTGTTGAAGAGAGGCGGCGTCTTCTTGTGGGAGTATCGGAAAGGGATTGCCAAGTTCGACATTTCCCGCAGTCGAAGAATTCTGAACCGGTACTTGAAGGATCTCGCTTGGAACAGTATGAGTAATACTAGTTCTAGTTTGAATAGATTCAGAAAGTGCGGTACTGTCCCAAAGGGATGCTGATGGAGCTTCTGGTCTCCGAGAGCGTGGTCGTGGCTGGCTGAGTTGGATTTGATGCTTCTGTGACCAACGAACGTTGAGCGAGTATCCTGGACATGGCAAGTCTTTTTCTTGGCAACGTGAACAACCTGGCTTCTTCTCGTCGCACTTTATCTGCCAATAGATGTCGAGTCAGATGGTGATCCCTGCTTGTGCCTTGGGCTCCATACCTTCTTCGCCTTGCACCGGAGACAACCATGTCTCGATTTGCGGGGAGGCTCTTGCATGGCAGTTGTAGATGCGATACACTATGTGTAAAGGACTGGAAGCATATGTTTCGAGAAGAAGTTTGGCTGATTGGATGGAGGATGTTGTTGCTAGAAATAAAGATGCCCCCGCTCGCCTCCATCGCCGAAACCACCGCTGCTAGCTTCCCTGTCACGTGCCCTCCCTGAGCTCGCTCCATCCAACAGCCATCTAGCATGATGGAAATTCCTTCATCCAAGGCCATTACTATGTGGTTTCATTCCCCAGAAGTTTACCAATCTCCTCGGCTATCGCCATGATGCGTTCCTCCGTCAGTCTCCTCCCAATGATTTGCACGCCAACAGGTGCGCCATGGTAGGCTTCCGGATCGTCTGTTCCGGCCGAATTAGCAGGGCCCTCGAGCCTTCAAGGCAAACTCACATTCTGCCTGAACCATGCTGTCTATATCCGTTAGAGGACTGAAAGATTCATTCTTGATATCAACGGCCTTATCGGCAAAAGTGACCGGAACGACAACGCTTGTGAAGTCGAGGAGGTTAATCACACTCGCATACCCGTAGTACTTGAACTGGTCGTGCCGGATGGTTGCAGTGGGTGTGATGGGTGCGATGATTGCATCCAGCTGCTTGCCAAGCTTCTCTTCCAGGGCGAGAATGGCAGCCAGGTATTCACGCTGGTAATCCCACTTCTTGAGGTTTGCGCTCCAGAGTTCGTTCATGTCCAGCTTGGGAAGGGACGGGTTTATCAAATCGGCAAAATTGGGGATATCGGGCTCGCCAGAAGCCTTTAGCGTCTCGAACACATCCTAAAAGTCAAGTTAGACAAGTATCAGGGTCGATTGGAGGGTTCCTACTGTTCCGCCATCTGAGGCGTAGATCTTGTTGGCAAGATCGACAGCATATGAGTGCTTGTATGGTTCCCAGGGAACAACCATGTGGCCCCCTTCCTTCAGTTTGTCGACAACTGTCTGCACACCGCGAAGAATGGGAGGGTGAGGGAGGACCTAACTTATTAGCTGAATGTGTCATCCATCGAGAAAGCCGAACTCACCACTCCATCGCAGTTGTAGAAGCCCAAAGTCAAGCCCTTGGACGAAATCTTGGTCTTGATGGCATCCTCTTCGGCCTGTCGCCATGGCATCGGAATGACCTTGGAGTCATACTCCCAGGGTTGCTCCGCAAGAACTGAAGTCACAAAGAGTCGCATGTCCTCTACTGAGTGTGTAAGAGGGCCACATACGGAATGGACGGTTTCCTGTCCCTCCATGCTGTTGGCCATTTTAGCATATGGCAGACGCCCGTGACTAGGTCTCAAGCCGTAGAGAAAGTTGAAGGCAGATGGCACTCGGATGGAGCCACCTGAAATTGTCAATAAGAGTAGTGCAACATTGCTAAAGTGAGAGGATTCAACATACCGATATCAGTGCCAACACCGATGAGGCTGCCGCGGAACCCAACCAAAGCGCCCTCTCCTCCGGAGCTGCCTCCACAAGACCAGTTCTTGTTTCGGGGGTTCAAGGTTCGGCCGATGATGTTGTTAATAGTCTCGCATACCATAAGACTCTGAGGGACACTGGTCTTGATGTAGAAGACGGCTCCAGCTTTGCGTAGAAGGCTAGTCAGAACCGAATCTTCCTCATCATACTTGCCCACCCAAGCTGTGTAGCCCATGGTGGTTTCAAGGCCCTGGCGTCATTAGAGACATCATCAAGAATATTCGAACTGAAAATTACCTTGATTCTGAGTTGGTCCTTTAATGAGATGGGCAACCCGTGGAGAGGCCCCACGGTCTTCTTGTTCTTGGCAAAGTATTCATCCAGCTCGCTGGCTCTCTTGAGGGCCATCTCCGGGAAGAACTCGTGCGCGCAGTTAACCTGATATGTATTCAGCACCGTGTTTCAATGCCCGGCAGGCTCTCAGACCAACCAATTGTTGAGCGAGCGCAGCTCTCTTGCAGAACGCAGTCGTGACGGCGACAGATGTCAGCTCTCCCGCTGCCATCTTGTTGACCAGTTCAGTTGCGGAAGATTCGGTAATGACGAGTTCTTCCAGGGTCATGATGCCGCTGTCTTTGGGGAAATTTAGCATCGAGCCATCGTACGTGGGTATCTTGATGCGCCATTCCGTTGGAATGGACTCATCAATACGGCGCTTCTTGTCCTTGGCTATCGTTTCCCAAGTCATTTTGTCTAGCGCGCAGAAGTAGTGTTCTGAAGCAAAAATGATAGTGTGTTCTTTGATCGTGTGTACGATGGAGACGTCAATGGAAAAACAAGCAAAAATGATACGGTCGATCCTTCGAAGAACAAGATTACAGGAGAAGGATTTAATCGAGCCCCTGGGGTCACAGAACTTGCTTTATACCTTGAGCGTTCTTGGCAGATCGCACATTGACTGATAAACACCCTGATAACCCCGCACTTGTTGTCATTGCCCATCACTCTTGATATCAGGACGGACCGGGCCGGCAGGGTGCAGCATTTCCCTGGAAGGGCGCTATGTCGCTGGCTTCCGCCGCAAACCCCGCTCTTGGTGCGTCGCCCGCAAGAAACTGCCTAACAGAGACAAGATGCCCACGCCAGTGTAGAAGCCGTGGAGCCGTAGCCGAACAATTGGAACTATAATCGATGATGTTTTACTAAGAATAACTGTAAGCACGCAGTTGTATTAAAGGCACGAGCTAAGGACCTCACCCTTAAGAAATATGAAGCGCCCATACAAGACATTGATTCCATAACTACAAATTTACTCAAATGATCCCTTATCTGAAGCCTTTCCCGCTTTGTTTAGATCCCAACGCACTACAATCCATTCTTTTGAACCCTCTTACCTTTCAAAACATCTTGGACGGCCACTGGACACCTGAAGATCGTCAATGGAATCAGGCTGCACAAGTTGGCCTGAGAGGTGGGCGCATAACCAACGAATAAGAAGACGGCTTGGCTTTGTTTTCAGCTGAGAGCCTGATGGCATTTTTTCTTCTTTTTCTACTCCCGCAGCCTGGCTTGAGGCTTTTTTGACACTGGAAAGCGAGCTTCTTAACTGTGCATTCGTTCTCTTCCCCTTGAAGCTCTCCATGGATACAATATCTCTCTCGGAGTATGCCACCGAGATCGATGGTGAAACCATCACTGGTCTCGAACATCTTAGCCTCGAGGAACCCCGCCCGACTGAACTACTCAGTGGTGAGCGTCCGAGATGTGTCGATTGCAACAAGAGGCACATTCCGCGCCGATTTGTTTATTGCGTTGACGGAACCTGGATGGTCGAGGATGGCCCAGAAGGTAGCATTCCGTCATCTCTGTGCCCTTTGGTCTAGTACGCACTAATACGGCAGTAGGCTGCTTTGAGAAGAACCCCTCAAACATCTTTCGCGTGTACCTAGCAGTCAAGGAAGGCCGGGTCACAGGCAAAGATGGGCAGGAGTGGGAACAGGTATTTCAAAGTCAGGGCGGCATCTTTCCTCTCTAACGCTCAGGTCAACTATAGAAAAAGGGATACTACAAGGGCCTGGGTGCAAGACAGCCCAAGTGGAAGAAATACTGGCAGGGAGGGTCAGGCGATGGGTATGAGGAATTGATCGCGGAAGTCTACGAGGTAGGATATCCCGGTCCCCAACTTAGCAGTTCAGCACTTACCTGCTTCTTGTCTAGCATTGTGCCAAGGCATGCTGTCCCTCTCAGGATGAGCTGTTCCTTTTTGGGTACAGTCGCGGCGCCTGTGAGTTCCTCCGCTCCCTTCTCTGCACGATCATTTCCTGACTGGTGCAAGTCGTGGTAAGAGCAGTGGCCGGGCTTTTCAATGATTTGGGAACTCTCAAACCGGGCGCTGAAGACTGGGATGGTAAGTTGGTCAAGGCGATTAACATATATAAAAGGCGTAGAGATGAAGGGAACAATAGCTCCCAGCCACACTCCGTAAGTTGCCTGCCAAACTTCAAGAGACCCAGGAATCTAATGGCGTTGAACAGGACTTTCATTTTCTGTAAGAATTACGGATAGAGCCTACCTAGGTACTCGATGCTGAGATACAACCAACAGCTCCAGACATACCACAGATTCTCCCCGAATCCAGTTTCTTGGGCTTTTTGACACCGTCAAATCTATTGGCTTCTTGGATCCCGACGGCGCCTTTAGCTGGCTCAACAACGCTGTCACCAAGCCACTGTTTCAAAGTTACCACTATGACATTCGCCAAACCAAAAACACTCATCACGCCCGACATGCTCTAGCACTTCTTGAAAACCGAGATGCGTTCAAGCCAGAGAGGGTCACAAACTCTCAAGGAGAGAGACTTCCGGCCAATAACGCCTCAAGGACCTGCCTGGAGGCATGGTTTCTGGGATTCCATGCAGACATGGGAGGTGGCTCAAAGAAGGACGGTCTGTCGCTGTGGCCCCTTCAGTGGATACTGAGTGAAGCAGCTCGCTATGGCCTCTTCCTCAAGTTCCAAGCGCCGGAACGACTGGTCGAGGGAATTCAAGACCCGATGGAGTATACCATGCCGGAAGGCAGAGACCCTCATCAGATTCCCTTCAAAAACGGGGCTACGGTCCAAATGTGGGATCTGAACGAGGAATTCAACTGTCCAAACTTGCAACCAGCCGCCAATGAAGCCTCTGGGCCCACAGCCCAGCTGAGCACCTCGGAAAGGGTGGTATCTACTGACGACGAAACCGCTACAGGTGGGCAAGCGATCTTTCAACTTCTCCTTGACAAGTTATAGGCGTTAATTTTGGTTTCCCAGCTACGATCGTTCATCCATCGGTGTTTTGGGCAGATGACGTGACTCCACTCGGGATCAGGTATCTCAACCCTCTAAGCTGTTCCAACAAGGTCCGTCAAACAATCAAGGACATCAACATCCGACCGGAGTCCTTGTATTGGAACCTGCATCATACTCGAGTTGTCAGCCTTCAACGCAACCGCCCTAGAGTCTTGATATGCGGGCCTACTGGTGTCGGAAAGTCCACCCTTGTTAACGAGGTACTTGGCGAGGAAGTGGTAGGTTTGGTTTCGCACACAGCTTCGCAATCTTGTATCGATAATAACTCGAGCACTATAGTCACTTGCAAGCTCTGGCCTCAACTCTGTCCGCCATGAGATCGATACTGAGCTTACCAGCACTACGCCACGAGAAAACGGCAGCAATTTCATATTTCACGATGCAAATGGCTTTGAAAGGGGGCTGGAGGAAACCCTCAGAAGGGTTCATGGCTTCATAGAGAAGCGTCAGGAGGCGACTACATTTGAAGAGCAACTGCATTGTATCTGGTGAGTAAACCAGTAATCAGTGCATGCCAAGGCTAACCTTTGCGCACAGGTACTGCTGTAATTCCGTTGCTCGCATGGAGGAGGCCGATCGCGAGTTCATCCGGTCAACCAGTTCTCGTGGTGTCCCCTTCATCGTCGTCTTCACCAAGTATGATTTCTTAAGACGGGATTGCTTGAGCGATGCATGTCGTCAGTACTGCCAAGAACATCCAGATCAGCCGGCATTCCGATCCAGTCGAATCCCAGCCGATATCAAGGCCGATGTCGAGTCCCGCCGAGATTCCATCTTGGACTCACGGTGCCAAGAGCGACGGGATCTGGTGAATGAACTATCAACAGGACAGTGCGAAATTTGCTTTGTGACTGCTGAAGGTATGTTCTTCTCTGTTCCAACACTCATGCCTCTGCTCGTATAGCTAATTTGCTTCGAATGAATGCACAGATGAGGATGCATTTCAACTTGTTCAAGAACTATGTCATAAGACACAGGCTTGCTTGATGGACGATATTCTTATTGGAATTCACGACAGAGCAATGATAAGATACCTGGGGCAGGCTCTGCAACAGGCTTCTCCACGACTTGCAGAGACAGCCAAGCAGATATACAACATACATCAAGGAGATGGAACCAACATCGCGAGCAGTGATTGGTCATTCATTGTACGAGGCTTTCAAGAGAAAATGGACCTGGTTCTGCCTCCAATTTACCGTCTCGATGTGGCCGCAACGCTCAGCGTCGAAGGAGCCCTCGGCTTGTTTTCAGCGCTAGACGCAATCAACCGGCCATCGAGATGGTGGGATCCCGACCTCGGTCTATCTGCACTTCTTGCTGTCACTGCGGTGGGTGGCGTTGGTGCCGTTAGTGCCGCTGGTATCGCAGCCCTGCTTTTTGGGGGCGGAACCCTCGTGGCTGGTACCTCCGTGGGTTTAGTCCACCTCACAACACTGGCCTTGAGTCGTTTTGTTTCTAATGGCTCCCTGCCTCGTAGTCAAGCGTTCAGGTTTCTGTTAGTACAGGCGGCATGTGCAATTCTGACTCATGAGAAGCTGTTTTGGCTGGGAATCAAGGAGATCCGCTCGAAGGAGATACTCGCGCGAGCAGTCATCGAGGTCGTGAAACAGTTGCAGGAGATGGTTCTGTTTTTAGAGCAAGTGGACACCAGCAGTCTCAATGACTTCGAGGAGGCTCTATCGAATTTGGTGGCGAATATACGTCCCAACTTGCGCATTGTGGCGGAATAGAAGATCGAGCTGGTTAGAAAGGATCGATTATTGATTGAATTGGATGAGTTCATCATGATGCGGGACTACTTTCTTCTGAATACAACATACTGTTCCTTATTTCTCAACTGCCGTGGTCTCATTGTTGTAATACTAGTTATAAACCAAGGAAGTTGATGTTTTGGAATTTATCTTAACTAAAATTGAGATGCCTATGAACGTAATAATACAATGCCCATCAAAGCTCGATTCCCGATCTCTAAAACAGAAATCAGTTTCCAGAACCAAATCACAGCATCAGACGGTGAATTTATTCGATTCACAATAACTAAATTGACCCTTGAAATAGTGAACCTTTGAATCACATAAGCAAGACGGGGGGGAATCCAGGTCATCATAACCGCATCATACGTGAATTGATTCTCATGCTACTCTACATCATACTCATTTCTTAACCCCCAAACTCCAAATCTTGTACACTTCTTCGTAGCCAAATGGCTCTCATAACTTTTCCCAGCCTTACTGGCTGATACCACCGCAAGGGCCACTGTGGGTGTGGGTGTGCTCGCTGGACCTCTTGAGCATCTGGGCCTTGTCGGCGTCCCATCTTCGGGAAGCCTTGTGGACCTTGGGCAGAGTCTTGAAGCTCTTGGCGTACTTGGCGACAGAGTTGGCAATGCTCTTGGTGTTGAGGAGGTAGGCCTCCCTGTTGAGGTTGGCGATGTCATCGCCAGCCTGATGGTAGTTAACATCGTAGGCAACACCGGCCTCGCCGCCGAAGAGCTTGGCCTCCTTCTCGGTCTTGAGCTGCTCGGCACCGGTGAAGAGGCCGCCAGAGGGAATACCGTTCTCGATGAAGGCAGCGTAATCAGATCGGCCGCTGAACTCAGAGGGGACATAGGGCTTGCGGTTGGTCTTGAAGAACTTCTCAAAGTCCTTCTCAAGGACGTCGGAGCCAGCAGGGCCAGTGAGGTTGAAGGCGTTTCCATCACCGTCGTAGATACCATAGACGTAGTTGGGGCTGGCAATCTGGTACTAGTTAGTATCGGCCTAGTCAAACAGGTGAGAGTGACCCTACCATATCAAAGTTGAGATAAGCACGGATCTTGGAGATCTCAGTATCAGAGCCGTTGATAGACTTGATGTAGTGGTAGGATCCAAGAAGACCGAACTCCTCGGCGCTCCAGAAGCCAAAGCGAACAGCGTTCTTAACGCGGAACTTGGCGAGAGCCTCAGCAACCTTCAGCACGCCAATAATACCAGAACCATCGTCGCTGTGGGATGTGGTTAGTCAATGGCACCATTGGATGTTTTTGTAACACTTACTTGATACCAGGGCCGGCAGCCACAGAGTCGGAGTGACCTCCCACAACAAGGACGTTGTTGTGGTCACCCTCCTTGGTCTCGGCAATGACATTGTAGCTGACACGGTTCTCAGTGATAGCATTAATGTCAAGATCAACGGTAACCTCGCCGGCCTTGAGCTTCTCGAGGATAGCCTGGCCCTCCTCCTGGCTGATGCCAACAATGGGCGCGTAATCGCCGAAAGCAGCGCCGAGCGTGCCAGCCAAACTACCGGGGACATTGTTGTACACGATAACACCGGCGGCACCGGCCTGCTTGGCATTGGTCGACTTGAGGGCAAAGGGGCACTCGCCTCGTGACACAAGCACGACGTTGTCCTTGGTATCGGCGGGGAAATCCTCGACGGCACATCCGAGGTTGGAGGCAACGACCAGAGGTCCCTCGACGGCGCCGCCGGGAGTGTAGGTCATGATGGCGGCAGCAAAGTCCTCTCCGTTGACCTTGAGGGAAGCGGTACCCTGCGAGTAGAGCTCGGTGAAGGGCTGCTTGACCACATCATAAGTGCCGAGTTTCTTCAGCGTGTTGTAGATGTAGTCGACGGTAGCATTGTGACCACCGCTGCCAAAGGCACGGTTTCCTCCGTTGGCATCAGCAAAGTCCTGAAGCTTCTGGGATCCGGCGAGGAGTCCGTCGATGTTGATGAGCTTCTGCAGCTTCAGCGAGTTGACCAGGGGCTTCTTGCTGCTGCCGGCGCTGACCAGTGAAGGCGCGGCCAAGGCGTAGAGGGAGAGCGAAAGAATAGAGGACTTCATGATGGGCTAGAGAGAAGATTGAGCAGCTACCTTCAGAGACAGGAGAGGCAGTGATGAGCAAAAGGATTCACTCGAGCGTGAGAAAAGGCCTTTTATAGGTGAAGCTCTGTATTATGCAGATAGCTACAGCACTCTCATCTCAACTGTCCTCGGTCCACGACCTTCTTCATGGCCTGCATGGCACTTCTGCATAGCACAATATGTGATTGCACCAATCACGTCAACGGCAGCGTCACGGCGACCATCCCAATGAGGCAGTTGTAGGGATGCGCGGGACGATCGTTTCTTGGCGAGCGAATCGATTCCCCGCCGCAACTGCCTCTTCCAGGAACTAGCGCCGGGCTCAGATCCCACGTCGCGTGGAACTTTTGGCGCATTCGCAAGTGTGACCTTGGTTGATAAGGGCAGGTCGCAAGGCCCTGGTGGCTAGGCGCCGAGAGATAGGCGTGCGGTGGCGGTGATGTGAGTGGCTCAATCTGTGGGCTGGTCGCTTTAAGCATCATTGTAGGGTTATCTGTTGTCACCGCAGGGGTCTTGTCGTCACCGCGGAATGGACTGATGTAGGACCGGGTGCTCCGAGCGGAATCTTGGGAACTCTTACAAGCCCAGCCACAGCATGGTTCCTTTGTTTGCACTAGACCTTTCGTATCTCGAGGCCCTAGTCACTTTAGATACGGCAAACTTTGTCTGAACACACCGACCTGCCTTGATTGTATGATGCTTTGAAAGCTGCTTTGTCTTGGCTCAAGCACTAACCCCGCCTGCTTTATTCCTCAAGACCTCTCAATTTGTGGCTGGTGAACAATGACACCCAGTGTCTTGTGTGAGCCTGAACAATAGGTCTTTGACATTTTGCCACCTTGGCATCTATGAGGCGAGTCCAACCAGGATGTCGTGATAGCGCCTCGGCAGGCTTGGATTGGAAGGTCTCTCATGAGAGAGCGCGTCGAACACGCAAATGCCTAACGGAGAGAACACTGCTTAAAATTAAATAAGTCAATGACCATGGTTCTCGCTCAGCCCGACATCAACCGTCGTGCGCGCCGCCTTCATTCAGATACGTAATGCAATGATCAGTGAGTTTTTTCACATCCGAAAAATGGTTCACAGATGCCCAATGTTCCAAATCAGTGTAGGTTAGCTATGGTTTAACGACTGTCATCAACTGACTGGGCTGGTTGGTGCTGGCTTGTTCGGCGATGCCTCGAGGGTCGCGCGTCCAGTTAAGCTTAATTCAATAGCTTAACTCAATTCTATATCTAGTCCCATGACCACCAGGACTAGCCAATAGCCACACGCACATCTTGCAAAACATCATCTCTACAGAGTCGCGCCATTATACATTCACGATGCGTTCTTCCACTCAGTCTAACAAGGCTACCTACCTAACCAGAGCCACCGACACCCTCGCGCCAGTTGACATGGCCAATCCCATGTGCACATGCCCTTGCGGCTGCCTCGTGGTCGTCAGACCTCCTCGAGGCACAGTTTGTGACTGGTGTCGCCATTACCACACTCAAGAATGAGGCTAGTGTTGAAACATGCGACCCATGAATGTTCTAGAATGAAGGACCAGGCAGGGTGCATAGCAAGGTGCATATAAGACATAGACAAATCAAAACTCTTGAGCCTATTATTCAGCCTAGGTATTCCTAAAGATAGGCCAGGGAGTTTAATGCACGCAAGTTTATCCAGATGCAAGATTGGGTATTCTATGAGTTCAAGAGAGTAAGCTTCTGGATATCTCCTAATCCATCAATAGAAAACTCTAAATATTATTTGTTTCCCACATATATGAAATGGGTTGGAGAAGAAAAAGCTGGCCGCGTTTTGTATGATAAATGCTCCACAATGCATAAAATTGGTCAGCGGCCGTCGAAGAAATGCAAGCCAGTCTGAATATCTCCAAAAGTCAACAAGCCATCATAAACTCAATTAAGGATACCCGGTTAGACCTTTTAAACCCATCAGAGTAGGTACATTGTAAATATGATAGTCTGTGATTTGGGCTATTCACTCTAGAACACGTGAGCGTCTAGCGCCAAGCCTGCCCCCAGCAGTCAAATCCCCTCACGTCAGCATACGCAACGCCACTTCTATCAGAGTTGATCCTTTTCAACCTCAAATTTTCGAAGCATCGATGCCCCGTCACCTAAAAACACAAGCTAGTTTTCTTTCAAAATGAGCACACAAGAGGCCAACCCAACGGGCAGCGGCAGCTGCTCCACGAGACTTTGCGAGAGATGCCAGGGCGCTTGCTTTGATGACAGCCGCAACGGAGGCTCCATTGCCCTATCGCAAGGAGTTGAGGAGATGCTCGAGTTTCCCTCAAACGCTGACTCATACTACTCAGGGAACGGCGCAATTTTATGGTCCGATTTTGAACTCCGCGACTGGCTCCCTGCATTGCCTGCCTTATCCGCCTCGGCCGAATGCGACTTCTGTTGCTTCCTCAGGTCAGCCATCATGGACTCTAAAATAGGCTGCCAAGTTGAGGAACAGGAAATCTGCCTGAAGTTGTTCTATGCGTGGTGGCCTGAAAACTCGGACCTGGGGTTTGCTCTGTATGGCATGTGTCTTGAGATATCCCGCCCTGGTGAGGAGGATGCCCTCCAAGTGTCTGTTCTCCTACACCAATCACGGAAGGTCATGACCCTCAAAGGGTTGGCTAACAACTGACCCAGACTACGGTTCACTATTGACTCACAGGATGGTGAGGTCCGCAAGTTATCAGTTTTCAAGCGGCAGCCTGCTAATACCTCTAGAACAATGCCAAAGATGGCTACGAGTGCAACCGACACCATCGCTAGATTTTCTCAATCAGGAGAAAATCAGCGAGATGAGTGCTAAACTCGACAAGTTTCCGCCGTCATACTCGGACTTTTCTCCAACCCGCGTCATTGACCTTGGCGCCGATCCAGAGGGAGAAGAGCTCAAACTTGTGACGAAATATGAGTGTCTTGACCAACAGTACGCGGCTCTTAGCTATTGCTGGGGCACTCCCGAAGAGGCAGAAATGCAGTTCATTACCTTGAGGTGCAATCTCCAGAATCGATACTCCGGCTTCAAGCTCTCTGAGGTATCCCCGGTGATCAAAGATGCCGTGGTGGTATGCCGGGCCTTCGGTGTGAGATACCTCTGGGTCGATGCCGTTTGCATCATCCAGGACGATGATTACGATTGGGAACAAGAGTCTGCTCTCATGGCCATGATCTTCAGGGATGCTTACTTTGTCATCGCCACACCCGCATCCGACTCGTGCAACGAGGGCTTCCTCTCCTTGACCAAGCCTTTCATCCACCTACCATTCCAGTCAAAGCTCAAGCCAGGCATTCAAGGACCATACCGCCTCGTACCGATACCAAATCATGAAAATTCTACTGATCAGGCCACTTTCGCGAGACTTGCAGTGGAAGATTACTTCGCATCGAGGTGGCGCACCAGAGGCTGGATCTACCAAGAAAAGGTGACAGCGCAAAGAATTCTTCTCTTTGGACGCATGGGTCTTTCGGTCCAATTCCACCAAGACGATACCACCCCCTTCTTTGCACATTGCGCAGAAAGACACCTAAACTACCGCGGATGGTTTCGAATAGTGGCAGGCTTTTCAGACACTCATTTGACATGTCAAACGGACCGGCTCCCGGCTATTTCTGGCTTGGCCAAGCTACACCAGGATGTCCTTCAGGATGAATACCTGGCGGGGTTATGGAGAAATGATCTTTACAAAGGTCTTTTCTGGCAATCCGAATTCTCAAATCGCCCCCGTCAGGAGCTCACCGCTTCCTTGGAGTCGCCAGATCCATACATTGCGCCCTCATGGAGCTGGGCCAGGCAAGATTATCCTGTATCTGTTTGTTTAGCGCAAACTCTTGATCTTCGGCAAGAATTTGAAGTGTTACAACAAGAATTCGCACTCCTTGATGTCGAGATGGATCTAGTTGGATCCAATCCGTATGGTCAGCTAAGAAGCGGCAAGCTCACTTTGCGATCAAGAGCTTCAGAGATTCCATCTAGTTGGGACTTTGTAGATGAACTTGACTTCCTTGATGACGAGGAGAGAATTCAGTTGAGGCCTGACTGGAATTGGTTTATCGAGGGAAAGGGGAATACGGAAGGACTCACCTTGTTTCTTCTCGGATCTTGCATCATGAAAAGACGACAGCCTTGCTATTGCCACGAGCTCGGCGTCAATGAGGGTAACTTGAGCGACGAAATACTTGACAATGCAAACGCCAAGGAAGAGCAGGCCTTGGCAGGCCTTGGAGCGTTGGACCTGGGAGATTCGGATCACGTTGAGGAACACGATCAGCAACTGTGTTTGCATTGCAAGAAGCAACTCATCATTTACGGGCTCTTGTTACGGCCTGCCAAAGAACCGGGCAAGTTCTTTCGGGTTGGCATCTTTGTTTCAGATCCCAACACTCATGTTCTTGGGGGCATGAACCTTTGTCAGGACTGGGAGACCAGAACAGTTGAGATTATCTGATTAGGCGGTGCCTCTCATACACTTTACAAAGTTCAACATTTCACAACTCGGTATTTCAATGATGGATTTGCGAGGAGAGTAACTCTTGTTTCTATTTTGGAAAACTAAGGCATTCGAAGACATTCGATTTGCCTGGCGACGGGGCTTGATCTTCGCGTATTCTGTTCTCTCTTTTGGCGCAGTTATTCCATCAAGGGCACAATATCAACACATCATAGCATTATATCTCAATGCTAACACAGTAGCCTTTTTCTTGACCTTCCTACTGCCTGCAGTAGAAGACTCGTACCCAGCTAGCGTATTCTGTTCAATCTGTAGCACGCCTAGGGATGTTGGTATCAACTTCTTAAGCAATCACATCTCGGGAATTGAAAATTCACATCTTCCAAGCCCTATCCTTCAAGCAATCTGGTTGTCTCATGTGCTCAAGCGACTGCATAAAGTTGGTCAAGTCTTGGTGCAACCTCATTGCCGCAGCGTTCAACGCTTGCTGGTGCATGACCAAACGATCCACGAGCCTCGTCTGGCCTGTTCCTTGAAGGGGTCGCAGGAAGCAGTCAATAGCTTCGGCGGATCTCAGAATTTCGTAGATCTGCTGCTGGCCGTCGAGGCAGACATCCATGTATGAGATATACTCGCCCATGGTAAGGAGGGTGCCTTGCATTTCGACTGGGAAGAGAATTTCGATCTGCCTTGTCATCAGTTCGAGCTCACTCACTTCCGGAGCAGGTTCTTCAGTGAGTGGTAGAGGGTTGATCAACAAGTTACGCTGACGATCGACAAGATCGACCTGGTGGTTAAAAGCCATTGTCAGTAGTTGTGCGCTGGTGGAGTTGGGTGGATTAGTTGAGAATTTGTCCCGATTTGTGAGATGGTTTCAAGTTTGCCTCGACACCTGCGCAGGGTGGGATGCTCTTTATAGACTCTTAGAAAGAATGTCATTGACTCAGTGAATGTGAACAAAGGAGCTGGGCAGGTGGAAATCTGCTGGACCGTGACACTGGTCAGGGCGTGAACTGCTGAACAGAGTCTGCATTAAGGGATGTTTTGCTGAGTAGATAAGAACAAAGGCTTTCCAGTCCAGACTCAGATACAACCGCTACAGCAGTTCAATATGGAGCGTATGTTCGACTCAAGAACAGAATCACCCACACTGTTAACATAAGAGGCACATTGACTTGCAACGTATTTGAGTCAACCACTACACTGGCTTCAGACAAGCCAGCATTGAGGAAGTTTTGTTGCTAATGAATGAATCACTGAACCAGCCGTAGTACTACTCGTTGACAAGCCAAGGCGCTGTGATCAACGAACGTTTGCTCTTCAGAGTTTGCACCATTGCGGAAGTATCCCGCGCTGTCACTCGTCTTAAAAATGTTTTTTCACGGGGAATTTTGACCGGGTTTGCGCATGATGTGTGATAACATCTATTCATATATGTACAATCCACTTCTTCACGTAGCTCATCTCCAGCATCTCACTGTCCCAAGACAGCAAACATGAAGTAATTAGAAAATGGTATAAACGAGGCGCTTCCAAGCAGGGAAGCTGGCCAGCTCGGCGCGGTAGGCACGGATAGCCTCCCAGTCGTGCTCACGTCGACCCGTGTCAATGTCGATCTCCTCGATCTTGATCCACTTTGTTCGCTTCCAGAGCCATCCTCCGGCCCAGAATAGCAGCACAATAGGGAATGAGAGGTACTGCTTGAAGAAGCCCTCAACTGTGCCCATTCCTGACTCTCCAGGGGGGGCAACGATAGCAGTGTAGAACTGTAAATACTGTTAGCTTGTGCATCTTGAGAATGGATTTTGAGTTTCTTTCTTACCTGAGCCATCATAACGATGATGACGAAAATCAGACCAAACCATGAACCATAAACACCACCAATAGCCTTGAAAGGGATCTCATCAAGGCTGCGGCCGTTGTGCTTCCACGCAGCTCGGAAGCGGATGTGGGCGACGCAGATGGAAGCCCAAGTGACAAGCATAGACAGACCAGACAAGGCCAACAGCCAGTCAAAAATGACGGGACCAGCGGCATCCAGGTTAAGGAAAGCCAGGAGACCAAAGAGAATGATGAAGATAACCGAGGGGAGAGGGCGGCCAGCTCGATCAATCCAGGTAAAGATTTTAGGCGCATATCCCTGCTGGGCAAGAGCAAGAAGAGTGCGAGAACCTCCATAAACTGAAGCAATACCGAGAGACAGAACAGCCGACAGGATGACAGCGTTCATGTAGTGGTCGAAGCCCTTAAGGCCAGAATACTTGCCAACAAGGACAAAGGGCGACGCCTTTGTGCTGGAGTAGGAGCTAGAAGAGAGCAGAGACTCATCGTTGCAGTCGATCAGGAGACCGATGAAGAAAAGAGCAACGATGTAGAAAAGGCAGATTCGCCAGAACACCTGCTTGACAGCCTTGGGCACCGACTCGGTAGGGTTGCGAGCCTCAGCCGCAGCCAGACCGATTAGTTCAGTGCCGGCAAAGGAGAAAGCCGCAGTGACAAAGACAGAACAGAATCCCTTGAAGCCGTTCTTGAAGGCACCTGGGTCCTGCCAGAGCTTGAAGCCAGAATATGTGTCGTATCGTCCGCTTGAAGGTCCTCCACCACAAACGAGCACAAGAGCGACAATCATGAAAATGCAGATTGAAGTGAGCTTGAAGCACGCAGCCCAAAATTCCTCCTCAGCGTATCCGAGGGTGCCGAAGACGTTGAGGATGATGATGGCGCCGAGGAAGACGGCAATCCAGACGCCAGGCGAGACATCAGGGGCCCAGTATTGGATCGTGATGGCGCAGACGGTCAGTTCGAGGGGGAGTGAGGCGGCCCACTGGAGAACGTAGTTCCAGGCCATGGCGAAGCCGAATGAGGGCTCGATGAAGCGGGTTGCGTAGGTGTAGAAGCCACCTGATACGGGGTACATGACGGCGAGCTCACCAAGGGCGTAGACTACAAGTGGTCAGTTGATATGTACGTGAGCAAGACAAAGTGTCTTGACTTACCGACGTTGAAAACCATGATTCCGATGAGCAAGAAATCGAGGAATAATGTACCAGGTCCCTACAAAATCAGCATCATGTCAAACAGCAATAATATGTCGTCACTTACACCCTTAGCCAGAGCAGATCCAGATCCAACAAAGAAACCAGCACCAATAGATCCTCCAATAGCAACCATCTGCAGATGTCTCGGCTTCATCTTTCGATCAAGCTCGACAAGGCCGGGGCCATAATGCTTCCTCTGAAAAGACCGGACGTTCAAACCAGTACGTGTCAAAAAGTCCTCCTTCTCATACTCCTGTCCGGTTCCCACGAGGCCCTCATTTCGAATAGAAGGGGCCTGCTCCTCAGCAAAGGCACCGTCCTTTGCCACGCCCTTTTCACCCGTGACGGGGGATGTGTCGACTACTTTCTCGACCGACATGATGATGGTACACTCCAAAGAATGGTGTAAATGGGATCTGGTATCTGGATCTCCCCAGAGAAGATGAGCTTGAAGAGAAGAAAAAAGAAAAAGATCAGAGTTTGACTGAACGGGGCGAGGGTATTAGTACTATCCCATCCCATCTCTAGTCTCGGCCCAGTCAAGGGCAAGAGGACGCTACGCGATATCTCCACACATGGTCTCACAAAAAACAGTCTGATTACTCCGCGTTTTCCAAGATATGACAGTTTTTTCGTTATCCCCGGATTAAAGGAGTCGATGGTTTTACGTAAATCTCCATGGGGAAAAACTGTCAGTGGTTCCCAAGTCTATCTTGCATCTTCAAGAGTCAATCTCCATGCACTGACAGTGGAGCGCGAACGTGTGTTCTCCAAGTCAGCTTCAGCCGACGAAATCCGCCTACTCCGCACGGATGCATTCTCCACTGTCCAGGGAGGGGGTGCAAAATTTTGGAGTTCATGGACAGGCATGTGGCCGGGTAACCGAGTGATTGGGAGGTAGATTGGGTCATTTTGAGCCTGTGATGGCTTCTTTAATATTTATCGTTTATAATTGTTTACTCAAATTGTTATCAGACTTGATTGTGGGCGCTTTAAAAGGTTCATCGCAGGTCTTTGAAGTCGTGAAGTTGCGCGACTCCTCACTTACCCCAACACCAGCCAAGCCATCATGACCGTACAGGATTCTCGAACATTTCCTTGTGCGGCACATATCAACCAAAAAACTAACACACACTCATCACAAGCAATCAAAAGGATGCCTCCAGGAAAGAAGCCGAGATATGAGCCAAGCAAATTTATCACGCCCTTTGCCTTGTCAAATCTCGAGTCATGCCCCGTCGAGTTTCTATTTACATTACGTTAGTATTATGTTTGAGAAACCAGGGCCCGCACCCTCCGGACCTCAGCGGCGGGCGGGCCGCCGTCGCCGCCGGTCAATTTGACCTTGCGCCGACCTCGGGGAGAACCACCTGTAAAAGGAACTGGTTCATTGAGGCTCTTTGTATTGAATCTGCATGCCGTGTGAGGGGTTCATGCGGAGTGAATGGGTATGCGGTCTGTCTTCTAGAAACACACAACTCCATATGTATACATCTATCTTATCAGTAATTGACTGCTTCATCCTTCTCCATTGTAATTACTCCATATTACCAGTCAAATCCATTCCCGTCAAGTTTGTTGTTGATCATCCACTTGGCAACTAACCCCTAGCTTGGCCGGCGGCGCATCGTGGGCCTCACGTCAAAGTCCGCATTAATCATCAATACACCCATTCTCACTCCCTCTTTTACCCCAGGTCAATCAATCTCGCAGTTCCCATTCCAGACCCCAGATCTCCATGCGCTACCGTTCAGATTATTTGGTAACAAAAACCTCTTGTCTCGCGGGGTTTTCCCCACGGATGCACATCTAGATTCCCCCCACTGAGGAAACCTGGAGTAGAAACCTGGGGCTGACGATGGCGATGGTTTGCGCCCTGTGGAGGACGCTTTCAATCTTTTCCCGTGGGTAAGCGACCCCGTATTATGTGCCCCAACCAACCGGACCAAGGGGAAATCTTGATTAGACCGCGGGGAGATGCCGAGACTGGATATTGCGCACTCAAGTCAGCTGAACTACTACGTGTTGGGAAGAGACTTCAACTTTGAAACCACTCAGGCGGAATCTGTCCGATTATCCACCTCCAAAATCACTCCAGTTCTTATCCAGTGCCCGGGGAAGTTTCAAATTCCGTGACAACCTGGTTCCATGTCAGCTCTCTTTCGACATGCTCCCTTTCCTAGTGTCTACCGACAGACTGTAGCGCATTACCAAGACAATCCTTGAAACCACAGCCTTTAGCCCTACTCAACAGCTGCGTTGTAGTTGCTCAACGTCTCCACCCAACCTAGACTGCCTCAGCCAAGTAAGGGATGCCTACCCTAATGGCAGCAAAAGTGACAACAATGAGAGTCTCAGCCTGGTTTCCGCTAGATCATGTGAGACTCAGGCAATAAGCGAATTTTAGAAAGGCTATGAAAAATGGCCAAAGGAGGGAAAGACACTGAAAACCACGGCGCATGACATCTTAAGCCATGGTTCACGACACGCCTTCACAATAGAAACTATGCGACAGTCCCAAGCCGCGACGAGAAGGCATTCAGCAACAAATCATAGGCTTACGTTTGTGCTTGCTGACATAAAGGAAGTATTACCAGTCCCCGCCGATCCCGGATATGGCCATCCGTAGGGACCGCTACAGGCCGAGCCTGGTAGGTAATTGGAAATCTTGGCTCGTTCTCGAAAGAATCCAAAGGTGGTCCCGTGAGGGGGACCCTGGTTCATTCCTTCAGCTTGATACCGCTTCTCCAATCCAGGGCAGACTCGACCAGCATCCGACATCACGTACGAGTACGACTCCAACAAAAGGACCGAACTTAAGCGATGCCCCATAAGTTTCAAATTTGCAAAAATATTCGGGGTAAACGTCAACGCCAAATCGCATCATGAGCCCGTTTTTCCTGACGAGTAGCAAGATGCCTGCGAGAAGAGAGGCTGATAACCCACCAGGGGCTAGGACGAACTCGGCAAGAAAATGCGGAACCCCTGTTGTTGCGCCCTTTCAGCACCCTTTGTCATCTGCACCCTATGCCGGGGGTCGAGTTGGGCTCCAACTCGTCTCGTAGGTAATAGAATCAAGTGTTGTCTATGGAGGTTATCATCGAGTGTGTGGGGTGCATATTTGGTGGTGACTCCTCAAATGACGATACTAGATACAATTACTAGCCGTCCAGGAGTGATAATCATATCTTCAGTACTAACTAGTACTGCATGTACTCATCGATCCATTCCTTCTTGATATTCTTCGGGACGTCTGAATGCCTGAATAACACCCTGAGGGATAGACCAACTTGTTCCTGTGATCTAACCTGGGGACAAGACGTGGATGGCCTCCTGCCTCACTGAGGGCAGCACAAGTTCCCTGCTACTAACATCAAATTCTTTCATTGAACAATATGAATCCCTTGTGGAGTGGCATGGCCAGCAACTGGTACCACCAGAGGCCGACATCAACCGCGCATGCGATCCACCAGACTTGAACTTTAGAGGAAGTCCTCATTTTGACAAGACCGTATAAATAAAACTAGCGAACTATTCTCAACATGGCACTCCAACGGTGTGATTCTGGCCCTTCTGTTCATATTAACGTCTCCGAAACTTCTGCACCTTAGTCCTCTTTCTCTGAAGAAGCAATTTCTAAAGGATCTCTCGTCTACGTTATTCCAATTATCTTCCACTAGCATCATGATGAGTCCAATGCCCTCAAACGAAATTATTTCAGGCATATTTGGCAGCATTAGTCTCACAGCGTGGATCACTGTCCTGGTATGGAGGTCATGCTTGCTTTACTGCCAGACTTAACAAGGCTGACTCTTCTGTAGGTGCCCCAACTTCATGCCAACTACCAGTCAGGGAGTGCTGAGGGCCTCAGCATGGCCTTCTTGTTTATTTGGCTATTGGGAGATATGGCAAACTTTGTCGGTACGTACTTGACCTGCACAGTTAGTATCTGGATGAGCCCTGACTAGATCTAGGTGCCCTTTTCACGCGTCTTGCGCCTACTGCCATTGGGCTGGCCGGCTACTTTTGCATTGCCGATCTAATTCTCATCTGTCAATGCTTCTACTACAAGACGGCCAACTCTCGCCCGCAATCCGTCTCCTCTACGGGGGTAGATGTCATCTCATCCGAGGAGACGCCACTACTGTCCACGACACAGCAGAGCGGCTTGGCTCAAAGATCCAAAATGAACCCCTGGGTATCCAACACGCTGAGCCTGCTTGCAGTTGGTGTTGTGGGATGCATTGCATGGCTTGCTGCTTTCGAGATGGGCTTCCTGGACAGCACCGAGACAGATACCCAAGATCCAGAGCAAGGCTCTGACAAGATGCTTGAGACGGTTGGTATAATTCTGGGCTATGGCAGCGCCGTCTGCTACTTATGGTGAGTCACATTCGCCTTTTTAAAAACCGACACCAGACTAACACGAGAACAGTGCTCGTATCCCGCAGATCATCAAGAACTACCGTGAAAGGTCATGCGAAGGTAAGCAGCATGGCCTGCCTATTAATCACGCTCACAATACTGATACTCCCAGGTCTGGCGATTCTCTTCTTTCTTCTCTCCCTGACTGGAAACGTGACGTATTTCATCAGTCTTCTGGCGTACTCTCAGGAAAAGAACTACCTCTTGAACGCTCTCCCATGGTTCCTTGGATCTCTCGGCACCGTGGGTGAAGACATGATTGTGTTTGCTCAGTTTCGCAAGTACTCTGGCAATAAGGAAACCTCTGCTCAAGCATAATTTCGGGTAACATCATGAAAAGGGGGAGAAATACAGCCAGATTGCATTTCAAAGCTTTGTGGATAGCGACTCTGAGGTCATTGCCGGGGTATATCTCGTTCTAAATAGCTCCAGGTGTTGGATTTGGATATTCAAGGTCCTTACATGCGTTTCTACAATGGCCAACGTACCCAGCTACCTAATTAAGACATTCCTATACACATTTCAATCATTAACTTTACCTTCCTTCTAAAAGTCACAGACATACTAGTATTATCATGGCAGCATTTCAACCTAGGTAGTTTCTTACAACACCGTACTGTCATTGCATGTAAATTTCGGTGACATTAGAAGAAAACTCAATCTAAACATGATGGTTTGGAAGCCAGACGCCGTGTGTCCGTCCGTTCGGTTATCCAAGGACTTTCTACTGCCACGTCAGGGGCTCCAGTTGAACTCTCACTCCACAGTCAAGAGCTTTCTTCACATTCCATGAAGTAATCGCCATCTCATAGGTTTGCCCCTCAACCGGCTCTCGCATTTTCTTTCCCTTTTGAGTAAGGGCGCTCAGTCAACCAGTCGGTACCCGGTCCGGCTTTGTCTCGGCCCTTGCACACTCAGACCCGGTCTCCATGTTGAAGCGGCCGCAACACCGGAGCGACCGAAGATATAGAGGCCAGGGTCATTATTTCTGGCCCTGGACATGCGTTGCAGCATCATGGCGTCTCGCTGGTGCAGCTGGTGACAAGCGGCCTGTCGTCACTCTCGTTTCGCTCCTGACACGGTGGTCATCAGAATTTTCAACAGCCAGGTGTTGTATTCAGGGGCTCGATCAAGACTCACAAAAAGAAATGACGTGAGTTTCATGGCACGCAGAATCAAGATACAGACGATTAAATATTGAGATACACCATCTACTACAGAATCTTGCCTTCCGACTACCCGATGCCCTCAGAAACATGATTTACCCAGCCTTTGGCGTCAGCACGCCGAACTTCATGAGGCTCTTAAAAAATGTTACAACACTAACAACAGCCACCGGGGATATCTTACCCTCGACATCGCATGAGGGATCGTAAGACGCAATCGTGAGTGACAGAGGCCAAGACCTTGCCGGCACCATATCCATACATCCCACGAGATCCTGCTTGGACAAGCCGCCGGGTGCGGCATACTTGTTGCCGATGCCGACAGAAGTGTCGAGGCAGTCCAGGTCGAGGTGAACCACTCTAGGAGAGGCGCCTTTCTGGATCAACAGCGATTGGAGCTCGTCTTTGAAGTTCACCTTTTCTTCTGTACTTCCCCATACGATGGGGAATCCAGCGTGAACGACACGGTCTCTCTGCTCCTCAGTGACGTCGCGCATGCCGCAGTGGACCAGCTTCCGCTTCAGATTCAGCGGTCTGAAGCCAGGAATGGTCTCAAGAAGTGCCTTCCAGGCCTCTCCCTCCAGCATAGCAATACCCATAGCATCCAGGTAGCAGCTGAGAATTGTGTCGGGGGTGTTGTAGTCATCATGGGCATCGAACCAGAGACACCCAGGAAGCTCAGTGTCGCGATACAGCCGCGAGTTGGAAATGCCTGACATGACACCAACAGTGGAACTGCTATTCCCAGAGAGGATGAGTGGGAACGAGTTGCTCTCAACAGCCCGAGTAACAGCCTTGGATGTTCTCCGGTGCAACTCAAAACTTCTACCGATCTCACCCTCAAACTCGTCGACGGGCTCAAGCACAATTTCGTAGACGATGAGGCCCAGCTGGCGTAAAGCCTCGAGCAGACCAGCTTGGATCAGTGCATTGGGACCACAGGCGACTTCTTTGCCGCGAACTCCCATGTGATATGGTGATATGATTGCGGTGATGGTCTTGAAGACCGGGGGAGTGGGCTGAGAAGGGCCAAATAGGTTGTCTGTGCCAAGGGGAGGAAGCCTCTCAAATCCACGATTTCGATCCATGAAAATTTCTCGAATGTTTCCAAAGCAGCCGAAACCACAATCAATGTCATCGTCATCGTGGTAGTAGGACATTGTAGACAAGGGGATGGATGAGTAGATGAGGGGCTGGAAGTGCTGGGGGGTTGGGTTCGATAGAGAATAAAGAGGAAATGGAAATAGAATACGAAATGTCCGAAATTGGTCTTTTATATAGAGTCCATGAATTCGAGTCTATGCCTCTAAAGTTTAGTCATGTTGTTGAAAGGGGTAGGGCTATGGCCAGAGAAACTAAGCCTCTAAAGTTGATCGAAGCGAGGAATGCCATGTTTGTGGACGGCCCAACAATACAATCCCGCACCTTGGACAAATTTCCAATTGAAATTACAATACAGGAGTCTCTTGAACCACACAGGCCTCTAACAAGCAAGAATGAATACAAAAGAATGGAGAAGGGTTTCATGCTGTCTGAGTATATTACCCAGGGGTTCACAACTATCTCGCACAGGCAGTTTCTCTGATAACTTTAGCCAGCGCAGCGCCACATATAACTTCCAACCAAAGCTCCAGTTCCATAAGTTTCTTAGGGCCGCTTTCACGCATTCTACTCGTGCTTCTTGAGCGTGACATACCACGCACCGCTTTCCTTTTCCATCCACGGCCCCAGCTTGTCCATCTCCTCGGCAAATATAGCAGTAGTGCCAGCATCTTCGTGGAGCTAGTAAATTTCTCAGTCAACTATCTTTGTTTCTGGACGGAGGATGCACATACCTCGACACTCTCCCATCCGAGAAAGTATATCGCAAGCCTACGTTGCTCGCCTTCGAGCCGGCCTTCAGCCAAATCCACATCTCCGCCTCCAGTAGAGTTAGTATTGGCTGCATAACCCCAGTCGCCTCCCACAAAGCCCTGCATCTGGTAGCAGTCGGTATACGTCTTGTGCATCGATGTCTCAAGTGGAGGAACCGAAAGCGCCGCGTCCGGTTTCATTCTCATTGCGACCTGTAGCGAGGTGTTAAATATTTTGGCATTTAGCACAAGTATGAACGCCTACCACTTCGCAAATAGGCGCTTTGAACGCGGTCAGCAGATTAGTCGGGTCGTCATGCGCAACCTCGACCAGCAAGCTCGTGGCGCTGTTCTGCGACAGCTCATCGAAAGGCTGTCTGAGAGCGGGTCGCTGAGACAGATCCAGATTATCCGGCCATTCTATCAAGAATCTTGTCAGCGATGTTTACAGTTCCGTGAGTTTGACGAGGTCACATACGGATTATCCAGGACACTTCATGCTTCTTCTTGGGCAGGGGCGCCGCTCGAGTTTGCACCGAGTAGCCAAAGTACTGGATCTGAGCCCCAGCTGTTGCCACAGCTTTTCTGAGACTCGAGAATGCAGTGCTTGAGATTGTGGTGGAAGTCGGGAGTGTGAAGCGAAGAATCTGCAACAACATTTTGACTGTGTGTTGATGGTCAAGTCGTTGCTGGGCACTTTGAACCATGGCTGAGATAAAGACGCTTTATACACGATTCATATCAACGCATTCTCTCTCTCAAATGGTCCAGAAGGGTCGCATCTTGGTAAGCAACTCACAAGGGTTGAGGGCTGCTCGGATGATTCGAGTTATAATAGGTTCCCTGAGACACCCTCCTGCAACATGCTTTATAAGAAACTCCTCAACAGCAGAACGGGAAACAGATATGACCTTCTGCATGCCTCCCCATGCATTCAACCCATGTTGTCGCTAACCATTAGCGCCAGGACGAAAGACGCTTTACCCTTCTCGGGCAGCGCGCGTCTCTACCCCTGACGAAAATCCCCCACTCATTCTCACCACCTCGATCACGGCGCAGCATCAGCAACTTCCGTTAACGCCGTAATTCACGACATGTCATCACCTGCCTGCTGGACCTGTCGCCTTCGGAGGAAAAAATGCGACCGAGCCCGACCCATCTGCGCGGCCTGTGCTGGTCTGGACATTGACTGCCACTACAGCGCCGTGAGGCCTGAGTGGATGGACGGGGGTCAGAAGCAGGATGGCATGGCAAAGGCCATCAAAGCTCAAGTGAGGCAAAGCTCTTCATCACGTCGCGACAAGGAGTTCTCTGTCCAAGTTCTTCCTCTTGGAGAGTCTTCTACCTCTCTCCAAGCCCCACCCTCGATTGACAGCCCGGCGTCGACTAGCTCTGCTACGCCAGTGCACGCAACCGGCCAAGATGAGACGGATGATTTCCTCATGACACTATACCTAGACACAGTGTTCCCCTTCCTATTCCCGTGGTATCAGCCCACAAGCATAAGCGGCGGACGCAGCTGGCTCTTGGCCATCCTCAAGGGTCAGCTAGGCATCAAACACACCGCAATCAGCATTAGCGCCTATTACTTCGCGTTGAGTCTCGCCCAAGATGCGAGCCATACGCTACGTACGCCGTGTGAGCAGCATGTGTGGGATACACTTGCGCTTCACATGAAGACTTCCCTCAAGATTATTAGGCAGGACATGGATGACCTGAGCAAAGCCTCTCCACACACCAAAGCCGATATCTTCCGCCAAACACATGTCTTGGAAGGCATTATTCAGCTATTGATCTTTGAAACAACCATGGCGAGAGGTGGTGATTGGAACATGCATCTGACGGCCGCATTGGCCTTGTTCAATGACATTTTCGAGACTCATGGCATGAAAGACGGGCAACATGATCTGGGAGTCGTGCTGAGAGCCATGGATCAAGATCGGCCATTTTTCGACGGAATTAAACTAGGTTTCAGCGTATGGACAGCTGACCAGGCATCCTTTCAATTTTTCGCCGCATTTCTCGTCTTTGCGGACATCATATCCAGTGTCTCCCTCAAGACTTCTCCCCGCCTTCAGCACTACCATCGCTCTCTGATTGCCGATAACCATCCTTCTGTCGACTACTCACATGACAAAACTCAAGGTATCCGCATGGAAGACTATGTTGGGTGCCCTGGATGGGTTCTCGTCGCTCTTGGAGAGGTTGCACGGCTAGAGTCATTGAAACACTCAGCTGAACCCATTCAAAGGGCAGACATAGCAGAAGAGGTGCAAAACCAAAGCATAGAGCTTGAGCAGATGCTAGAAGATGGTCTAGTCACTACTTCTAACTCGGCAAGCCAAACTCAAAATCGAGTTCCCGTGGTGGAGGCATGGATACACGCCACAATGCTCTACCTCACAATCGTTGTAGAAGGCTGGGACCCATCACACCCCAGAGTCCTCCGCGGCGTGCAGCGTATCCTGGAAATCATCACCACAATTCCCTGGCAAGTCTCCCTCCGCAGCATCATGTGGCCGTTCTGCGTTGCCGGCTGCCTGGCGGCCCCTGAGCAGGAGGACATGTTCAGAAGCGTTGTGTCGGCGATGGGAGCCTTCCAAGCCTTTGGCACAGCCAAGGAAGCACTCAGGCTGATGGAACGTGTCTGGAAGCTTCGAGGCCAGCTAGACAGGGATTCATGGAGTCTTTGTCATTGCTTTGAGGTCGACGGTGTTCACTTTCTGTTGATATGACTGCATTAGCACTTGCAGGGTTGCCTAAATAGGAAAGCGCGCGGCCTCATGCAGGGAGATAGCCAAGGTATCATTGCTTGGGCTTCGTCAGCACCAGGTGTTCACCGAGATTTCACTCATCATAGCACGTCTTAAGTGAAACGATTCGTGAATATGATGGGCTTATTATATAGAGGCTCACTTCCTCGCTCCTAACGAGAAGTTCCAACCCAGACACCACAACTTCAGCTTCTCTCCTCACACGTCTCACATCCTCCATTTCCCGATTCTTTCAACATGAAGGTCATCGCTGTCGCAGGTGGCACAGGCCATGTCGGCCGCACCATTGTCGAAACCCTCACCCAGTCTCCGTCGTTCAGGGTCATTGTCCTGGGCCGCAAGGTGAGCCTACCACGACTATCTATACTCCATGTTGCACTCTGACTCATGTCCCAATAGGCAACTCCTAGTAACCCCGGAGAGCCAGTGCATGTTGCGGTAGATTACGCCAACGTTGCGGCTGTGGCCACTGCCTTGGAGCAACACAACGTGCACACAGTCATATCCGCCATCCAAGTCGCAAACGAGGAGGCCTCCGCAGCCGAGGCCAACTTGATCAAAGCCGCAGGCCAGTCTTCTTCTGTGAAGCGGTTCATCATGAGTGGCTGGGGATCTCTTCCCAGCGAGATGTGAGTGTCCCAAGCCACTGATGATCTTGAAGCTAACCACAGTCAGGTCTCCCACATCCGTCTTTCAGAAAGCCTCCCTCGAAGCACTCCGCAAGACAGACCTCGAGTGGACTCGCTTCGCGGTCGGCTACTTTCTCGACTGCTACAGCTTGACCTCACTCAAGACCCACCTACCTCCCTTGTCCTTCGCCATCGACGTGGCAAACAAGAAAGCAGCCATCCCTGGGACCGGCAATGAGCCCATCGCCTTCACCTACACATACGACGTGGCCAAGTTCGTCGCCGCTTTTCTCGAGGAACCCAAGTGGGATGAATTGACTTTTTGCTACGGAGAAAAGACGACGTGGAACGAGTTTGTCAAGGTGGCCGAAGAAGTGACAGGTGAGCCATCAACGCACTCAAGTCTAAGACCATGTCTAACAGCACAAAGGCTCCTCCTTCGACGTGACCTACGACCCTCTAGAGAGGCTTCAAAGGGGTGAAACGACCGAGCTCCCCGCGCAAAAGGCAGAGCTCGCCCTGTCTCCCTTCCCCGAGGCCCTGGCTCGACAGCTTCTGGCGCTCTTGGGCATCTGGTCCGTCACGGGGCAGTTTGACATACCACACGATGGTTCCCTCAACAACAAGTACCCGGACATCAAGCCCGTGACAATTCAAGAGGCATTACATAATGGGCGGGGACGTTAGGATGGTGACGGTTCTTCCACGTCATGCTAGCACAATCGTCTCTCATGTTAAGAGGCAGAAAGTAGATGTAAACCCCTCGGCAGAGTACCAACCCCACTGTCTTGATTTGCCAGGCCCAAGCAGTATTCGCGTGTATCCACATTGAATATCAAGTAGCCACCCAGGAGGCAATACAATAAGGAGGGAGAAGCCTACGTATGAGCTTTCGCTGCAAAGTGCTGAGAACATGACTGATAGCTTCGACCTCGGCCAGATCTAGGCAGACAGCTGGATCGGGCAAGCAAGCATCGGGCGTTGGCGAGTCCGGGCAACACCACAGTCTAACAAACGAGCTTAACAGATACAAAGTATATCAACACCAAGCCCACAAGGACAGCGCTATTCATGCCAAGTCTCTCAGCTGCATGTGTCCAAGTCCACGGGAGAGATGAGGACCTCACCCCGATCTCGCTGCTTCATCGCACCTTGCTCAAACAAACGGATCAGGTCTCGGACCTTGTGCTGCACAGGGTCCAGCCTGTTGACCCGGGGAGGCTTCCGGACGATGCGGAAAGTGAGCAGCAGGGCGCCGGCAAGGGCGCCGAACTCGAAGAAGGCCGAAGCCACCTTCTTGGGTATAGCCAAGGCCAGAACAGAGCATGTAAAAGTCCTAGGTCGGGCGTCAGCGAGAGAGAAGTTGATCCCAAGGTTGCCCCGAAGCTTACCACAAAGCTACGACTGGAGAAACGGCTCTCCCTCGCGGTTTTTCTTCACTCTTGGCTTTGTCTAGAATCTTGTCCAGCGCGGCGAGATCCCGTACCGCGCTGTCATGTGAGATCTTCAGCAGCCAGACGTCACCCTCCGCCTCGGAGTTTTCGCGGATGGCGATTTCTGGATGGACATGAATATTAGCTGTGTAACTAAAGTCCAGGAGTAACCTGACGCACCCTGCGACCGGCCACCCGCGTTGATGTCAGCGCTGGAGGCCCGTAGGCGATCCAGGCAGTCAAAGTACTGGTTCAAGTAGCGGTTCGCCGATCGGCGGTAGACTTCAAACAGTTCCCAGATGTCGCCTTCGTTCTCGGTTGGCGATGCTGCGTTCCAGAACGGCGCAGCCGAGGCCCGTCTAGCTCCGACTTCTTGCTGGCGAGGGCCGGCAAGAGCTGTGACCTCATCGGCCGCGTTCTCGCTCTGATCCATCTTACCCGCTCTGATGTTTGTTGATGGTGATGAAGGGAAGTCGTGGCCACAGCCTGATTGATATCTGGAGGTTGACGTGGGTGCAGCTGAGTGGGCCCCTGTGAAACTCGGCGGTAGACATCCCGGTCGCTGCAGTTAGAAAGTACTTGTGCTATGAGACAAACCCCATATCTCCAGAGGTACTCCTTATCAGCTGCTACCCTGGCCGCGTATTGCCAGCTCCCCTTACACGCCACAACGGGTTACCATCCCCCCTGATTCGCCCATGAGTTATCAACCCTTTATTCATAGGCACCCAAGACTTGCACTTTGTTCAGCTCATATCTCAAAGTGCATGCCAAGATTGCACATCATGACAAATCCCCCTCGTAATGGAGTTCTGCCGAGACGCACCATTCGTCAGGTCCGAGCCGTGTTTCTCGACAGCCCTCACTGAGGTGCTTTCTGTTGGCCGCTCTGCGTCGTCCATTGGTGCCCTGTCTGAGAGCCTGATTTCCAATAGTACCTTGGGCTCAAGTTGATAAACCCCGCGCCCCGGAGCCGTAGAGTCATGCTGACATCCTGAAAACCTACTTACTCTACCCCCATCCCCCATGTCGTTCTTTGGCTTCGGCCGCGAGTCCGAAAAAGGCCCTCGGGTCACTGTTCGTCTGCAGGTTTGGCACTACCATGTTCGGGGTCGATGTCCCGAGTTCAACCGCAGTCTGGCAGAATTCTTCACTCACAAATCTCTGCAAAAACACTGGAGGATCCATCCAGCCGAGGTGGTAGAGCCTCTCAACGTCTCTAGCCGGGATGAATACGCTCCGGTCGAGGTAGGTTCATTAATCACCTACTCAACTTGACTGGTTCAACCACGCTGACTTGGCAGGTCGATTTTGTACACAGGAAGGCTACTTACGCCCAGCCGGTAGGAGATCCTCATTCTAGCGTCCGAGACATTTTCAAGCATATTGCTCCCGAAATTGTGTACAAATATTTCGTCATTGGGCTGCAAAGTGCCCCCCATGCAATGAACATATACGCAACTCTGGACGGCGAAGAAATGACGGGTGTAGACATTAAGCGTCAGTATGCCCACAGTTTTATCCTCTTCCCATTAGAGCTTCGCCTGCAACGAGACCTGAGGCCAAACCCGGTATCTCAAGAAGACAAAATGATGGAAATGTAAGCACTCAATCACCTCTACCGCCCCGACGCTAACTGAATTGCGCACCTAGACTGCAGGCAGGGGTCATAACTCTGAGCACATTGAGGGCGCTTGTCTGCGCCTTCAAGGTTTTCGAAGGAGGAGACATATCAAAGGCGGGCGACGTACTCGCTACCACTGACAAAACCCTGCATGAGCTCACTTCTCAGCTGCCATGGTTGAGAAGTGGTCTTGAGAAAGTGAGTTTTGCTCATGGCCATAGTCGGTCATATCTGATATGTGCTGACATCGGATCCAAGGCAAGAAAGACCGTCGAAGGGGGCGAAGACGTGGCATTCCCGGATGAAGCCTCGGCCGTGTCTCTCGCCCCAGTGAACAACGCAGCGAGTTCATTCGAAGAGCTCCGCGTCATGGCCAGGAATCTCGAGCCCAGACTTGCCCGGCTATCGAAGGGAGAGAGTATGTCTCAGATCAACATGTTACTGCGTCTAGGGCTAATGCATCATCTCAGACCTCACGAATCAAGGCATCGTCGACACAATGCTGGACTTGCGCCAAGCCATGGTCCATCTCTCCAGATACGAGCAGTCGATGCAGGTTGTCGACAAGGAGGAATTTACCAAGTGGGACCGAAAGGTGATCAAGCATCGTACCCGTCAATACGCAGCAACTGCCACCGGGGTTCTCAGTGTGGCTGCCATTGTCATCGCGGCCTTCTTTCGACCCGACATCCTCGCCAACCTCTTGGTAGACACTCTAGCTGGGGGCAGCATTGTGGGAGGCGTCGGCATCACGTTGGATCAGAAAGCGAGGAAAGAAAAGGCCTTGGTGGCGCACCAGAATGCCCAGGCCAGGGCCAAGAAGGGACGGATCGCGCTGAAGGAGGTCAAGAAGGCTCTTGAGGAGGTCCGAACCGACCTAGCCACCATCTTCATGGTGCAGGTGATGCGGCAACACGTCCAGGGTCCATCCATAGGACGTCACGAACTAGAGAAGGCGGTTACGATGCTGGGGGGCGACTTGGGTGCGCTGGGCGAGGGCGGTTATGACCGAGCCCTGATTGGGGATAGGATGAGGAATCTGGTCGAGAAGAGTCTAAAGCTGGATGAGGTGTATCAGCAGACGGTGATGGATCTGAACCTGGTCATGGATGAAATAGGAAGGGTACAACAGCCAGCGTAAACAGACGAGTCAGTGGGTGGTGTTGATACAAATATAGCCAGCAGTCTTCTATTTGAGACCACCGTGTTGATAAAATTCCTTACTTCCCAAGGTCAACTTTGTCAGTATCGACTCGTGTACATACTTGTATCCAGGAAGTAACCAAATATCAAGCCTATGGCAATTCGAGAAGCATTGCAAAGTAGACAGGGACGTTAAAGATAATGAATAGGTACTCACTCACCACAGGCCAATTACATGAAATAGACTTTGTAGGATTCTCTCGGAACATACCGATTCCTTCATTGCTCCCCCACTCCCCACAACATCCATGCTTGAGACAATGCACAATTTAAAAGAACGCCAGGGGTCCTTATCGCGCAATGTCTTTATCGTTAATTATAGCGGTCCCGGGCTGCCAACTCTTGTCATAGCAAACATGTAAAGCATAATTTCTTTAGCCTCCCGCCCCAAGAGTGTCTGTGGTCCAGATTGGTGAGAGTTATCCTGCAAGAGCCAAAGCCTTCTTGCGAAAGCAGCCACACATGACATTGTCCACCAGATCCTTCAGACTGCATCTATTTCTCGTTCCTGTTGTGTAGTCCTTCAGCTCAGGCATCGGCTGACCCGGTTCCAACATGCCAAGCCGATAAAGGCAGTCTTGCATAATGTACTCAGCGATAACATCCAAGTTGACAAGTCTATTGTGTTGAAACCACTTGTGCACCATGAGCCCGCACATCTCAGGAGCCTCCATCTTGAAATACCTCGGGATCATATATGGGACGTCGTATCTGTCCTCGAAGCACTCGGGGTGGAAGTATCTGGGTTTTGCCGCGAGGATGCACACTCGGTATCTGCTCGTGACCAACGGCCCATCAGCCTTGCATCGGCCATGCGACTGGCAAACCTCGGGCCTCGTCATCTCTCCCGGGACAGCGAATTGTAGAAATGCGTGGTAGTCGTTTCTGTGAAGTGTACACGTTCGATCGCGTTTGACCTTCTTTTGCTTTGCCATTTCCCATTTTCGTCTTGCTTCTCGCGCTGAATCGATGTTGGGTGTGGACATGGCTTCAGCGGCCTCGGAGGGGGTGGTCGTGAGCTCTAGGCTTTTGTTTATCTCTGACATTTTTGGTGATGTTATCGATGTCGGTAAACAAAAGCATAATGTTCTGTCTCTTCTTCCATGGATGTCAACTTGACAGGAAGTACGACCTACCCGATACTGATGGGTAGTGTATCACGTGTGACCCCAGGCAGCTTCCCGAAGCACCTGCAAGATGCAGGCAATCACAGTCGGCTCTGCGGGCACATATCCAGCTATCCAGTTGCCAGTTCAAAAGAAGAAACGCTAAGCAAGAGTGCCATTTTGAACTAACGAGTAAGAACCGATCTCACCTCATTTTCAAACGTGGATGCCAACATGGCCTCCCCAAAAATCAACCAGTAATCTCACCTTTCTTTGTTTATCTTGCACAACAGTCACATCCAACCAGACAACCAACAGCCAAGCACCTAAACACACTCATCACTTCGCAAGTTCGTATTAAAATGCCGTGAGCAAGCAGAAAAAATCAGTCCAAATTAGTCTCCCATAGTTGAAACAAATAGTCTCGACATAACCAGAGAACTAACTACCCCCGAGCCCTAGACGATCCCCCATGTCCAAGCTCTACGGGCCAATCCCCTAGCAACCACAGAGCACGTCATAATAGCGGTCGTCTACTAGAATGCCCCTTTCCATCTCGAGTGTGGCTTTTTGCCAGAGATTCCCATGGCTTTTTCCCACCACGGCACGCTTCGTCCCGACGCCTCCCTCCTCTCTGCGCGAGGAAAAAAACCCACACGAAAACCCTCATTTCCACATTTGCCAACCTAGTCATGCAGGTCCCGGTTCCTCGGCATTCGCTGAACATCCCAGGGGCTGAAGGCTGAAGGAGTGGGCTAGGGTCTGTGGCGCTATCGAATCTGCTGGCGCTTATTCGATGCGGGCTTTCCCAGTTCCAGGCCTTCGGGTATGTCACCGGGCGGGGGTCGAACATGACCAACGTCCCTGGAAGAAGCAACGGTCTCTAGTCTAGAAGATCCTTGCTGAGAGAGGAAGGAAGAAGTCCTAGGGGTGAGACCTGTGGGTAAAAGCTTGGGTTGTGATCATCGGTGCGGGTTGCAACTCTCCCCATAGTGGTAGATCTCAACATGGGCTTGGCTTTCATGATAATCAACAAATCCACACAAATGTTACAAAACTTCCAAGCAAAATGCCACTGAGGCTCCTACTCCTTTGCTTATTTTTCCGCAAGCCACACAAAAATGGTGTTTCCCTTACGAGGAATCAAGCCCGTCGCCTTGCGGATCTGGCGGCGCACTTAGACTCAATAGCTTGGTCAACGGACTTGAGAGGCGTCAGCTGCGCCGCCAGATTAGGATCATCTCCATGACATTTACGGATCCTGATAAACAATTAGCTTGACAATATTGACAAAAGCTAGGGGCAGTTTAGGCAGACTATCGAGGGGGTCTATTGAGGAGTCAGGTCATCGCCCACTATCGTCGGTCTTGGCTTTGGTATATATCGCTCCTCTCTCCCCTCTCTACCGTCCTTCAGGAAGAGAGGTTTTGAGGCTTCAACCGTCCAACTCGGCCATTCACTCGCTCTACTCCCTCGTTCAGTCGTTCATTCATTCGTTAATTCCCTCCCCTCCTGCATCATGCGTTCCTTCGTCGCCTTGGCGGCTCTCGCCCTCTCGGGCAGCCTCGACCTTGCTGTCGCCGGTCCTTGCAGACCCAGCAACACTGTGTCTACCTCTGCTACTGGCTCTGCCACCGAGACATCCTCTGGCGCCTCGTCGTCCTCGACCGAGACCACTGGCCCTCGCATCATCAAGAACCTCTGCCAGAACGGTGGCTTCCATGACCTCGACCCCGAGGATCCCAGCAACATCCCTAACTTCACCACTGAGGGCAACACTGAGGGCAGCACTACTGGAGGCTACAAGGGTGACGGAAGCAACGACAACAACTGTGTCAAGTTCACTGTCAGCTCGGTTCCCACCAAGCACAAGCGAGCTGTCAGCGACACTGCCAGCCTGAGCCAGGAGCTTTCCGACCTCAACACCGCGACTCCCTACACGGTTCGCTTCTTCTACTTCATCCTCACTGCCCCCACCACCCAGAACATCTGCACTCTCGAGGGTTACATTGGCTCTCAGCAGTTCTTCACCACCTTCATCTACAGCACCGGTGCCTCTGCTTTCTACAACACCGCCTTGGTGTCTACCAACGTCCCCTCCTCCGTGGCTCCTCTGTCCATCCGCGCCAGCTGCTCGTCTGGTGGTCTGGCTGCCGTCTTCGTCGACTCCATCTTCATCTCCAACCAGGTCACTCCCCAGAACATCAACGACTACAGACTTGACTTTGGTGATGGTGATATCCGTGAGCCTGTCTCTTCTCCCACCACTCAGGAGGCTACCACTCAGTCCGCTTCCGAGACTGCGACTGAGTCCGCTACCGAGACTGGTACCGAGACTGCCACTGAGTCCGTGACTGAGTCTGCTACCGAGACTGCCACAGGCTCTGCCACCGAGTCCGCTACCGAGACTGAGACTGCTACTGAGACTGGCTCTGCTACCGAGACTGCCTCTGAGACCGAGACTGGTACTGAGTCTGCCACCGCCTCTGGCACTGAGTCCGCTACCGAGTCGGCCACTGCCACCGACTCTGCCACTGAGACTGCTACCGAGTCCGCTACCGAGACTGAGTCTGCTACTGAGACCGCTACCGAGTCGGCCACTGAGTCCGGTTCCACCACTGAGGGTGCCTCGACCACCGAGACCGCCTCTGAGACTGCTACCGAGACTGCTACTGAGTCTGCCACTGAGACCGAGTCGGCCACCGAGACCGCCAGCGAGACTGCTACCGAGACTGCTACTGAGTCTGCTACTGAGACCGCCACCGAGTCTGGCTCTACTACTGAGTCTGCCACCGAGTCCGGTTCCACCACTGAGGGTGCCTCCACTACCGAGACTGCCTCTGGTTCTACCACCGAAACTGCCTCTGAGACTGCTACTGAGTCGGCCACCGAGTCTGGTTCTACCACTGAGACCGCCTCTGCTACCGAGTCCGCCTCCACCACTGAGACTGCCTCCGAGACTGCCTCTACTTCTGAGACTGCTTCTGAGTCCGCCTCTACTTCCACTGAGGCTGGTTCTACTACCGAGTCTGCTTCTACCACTGCCTCGGAGTCTGCTTCCACCTCTACTGAGTCCGGTTCCACCACGGAGTCTGCTTCCACCTCTACTGAGTCCGGTTCCACCACGGAGTCTGCTTCCACAACCGAGAGCGCCTCTACTACTGAGTCTGCTTCCGAGTCTGCCTCCACCTCCACTGAGTCGGCCTCCGAGACTGCCTCTACCACCGCCTCCGAGACTGCTTCTACCACCGCCTCCGAGACCGCCTCCACCACTGCCTCGGAGTCTGCCACTTCGTCGACCGAGTCTGCCTCCTCGACTGAGTCCGCCTCCTCGACTGAGTCCGCCTCTACCACCGCCTCCACCACTGCTGCCCCTACCACCACTGACTTCACCACCACCACCAGTGCTGAGTCTACTACCACCACTGCCGAGTCCACCACCACCAGCGATGCTCCTGCTTGCTACACTGCCAACGCTGTTGACGCTGGTGGCTTCGAGGGTGACGAGGCCTTCACCTTCTGGACCTTCAAGGCCAAGTCTGGTGTCGTCGCCGACTCCAAGAACCGACCCAGCCACTCTGGTGACAAGTCTGCGTAAGTTTTCCCCCTGTTCTTCACTTGTACAAAACACTAACATGTCAACAGCTTCGTCCGCTGGCCCCAAGGCAACAAGAAGGCCAGCATCACCCAGACCGTCACCGGCCTCGTCCCCGGCGCCACCTACAACCTCGGCTACTGGTACCACGTCGCCAAGGGCGAGCACCTCCCCTTCTACGAGTGCGACATCCTCGTCCGCTTCGACGGAGTCAACTTTGACGACTTTGACCCCTTCTACGACGCCAACGCCTGGAACGAGTACGTCCAGCGCTCCAACACCGTTGTCCCCACCAGCGACACGGCCGTCCTGTCGTTCGAGCTCTCGTGCAAGAGCAACCCCGATGCCTTCTACATCCAGCTGGATGACGTCCATCTCAACCGCATCTGCCCCAACGGTGGTGATGACGAGGAGGAGGCCGAGTAGATGGAATCATGATGACGCCTTTTTCTTGAGGATAATGTCTTAAACTTCTTCTTGTACTTAATTGGATAGACCACTCTAGATATCTTGGACAGCCATAGGCCATCAGTACATGTTGTTCCTCACGTCCAACTGTTACGAAACTATGATGCTATTTACTCAAAGTGAATTCCTCTATGTGCCTATCGTTCATATCAACCTTGCTAGTTCATGTACAAAACTTCACCACCACTTGGTGTCCGTAGTGCGCCACGTGTTGGTGCCGCAGTGAACCTCTCCCATGCCCAGGTGATGCGAGAACCAGTCATCCTGGAACGTCACGTTGAAGCTGGCCCTCGCGTACGTCTCCTGCACAGCCTTGGCGATAATGTCCTCGCCGTCAATGACCGGGCCCCAGGGGTTAGGAGCGAGGACAAATGAGTCTGCCAAGACAACACCATTGACGGTGCCTGGGTAAAAGGCAACGAGCTGGGTCTCGGGGTCCACTTCACGTCGTCCCAGCTGGACAGGGCCATGGGGTTGAGCCGCCTCGATGATGGACTTGGCCTTGAAGACCGGGCCACCACTAACAGCCTTCTTGCTAAGAGAAGAGCCAGCGCTGAGCTTGGAAGGGCTTGGGGTTGAAGAGGGGCCAGGAGTCGGGATGGCACTGGGGCCAGTCGAGTTTGTGTCGACACTGCACGTCCAACCCTCAGCAAACGCGTAGTAAAACGTCGCAGGAACGCGAAGAATCTCATCGTCAGTGAGCCCCGTCTCACGCTTGAGAATAGCAATGTTGCCCTCGATACGCTTAGCAGCCATCTTGTTGATGCTCTCAAAATTCTTCAGCTTAAGAACTTGGTCGATGGTCTCCTTGGGAAGACAGAACTGCACTGGGTCCCCACCAGGGAGATGAGGACGCGAGAGAGCCTTCATGCTTCCATGTCCCTCCTTGGAAGCCTTCTTGAGGAGTTCCACACCAGCAATGGGATCATCAACCACAACGACCCATCCCCGCTCATTGTCAGCGGGCAGGAACTGAAGAAACTCATCGACATGACCGACAGCAAGCCAAGCCGTGTCGAGAGCAAGGGGATCCTGAACTTGCTGGGCCTTGAGAAAGTTGAACATGAGGGGCTTTCGTCCCTCCCACTGACCCTGGATGACACGACCCGCGGGATAGTTCTTTCCCTTGTACTTGTAAGGGGGGATCGTCTCCAAGTTACCAGTAGAGTCAATGGTGTCGCCGTCTCCGTGGTGCTGCACAGCGCCAACCTTGTCGTTGCGGAGCTGGTGGAAGATATCCCGACCAGAGGAACGAGAAGCTTGCACGGAACGGATCATGACTCGAAGAACAATAGGTCCATCGGGTCCAGGGATGCTCGTGTATCCTGGCTCAAAGAAATCCTGGGTCCAGATATCGCCATGGTCAAACAAAAAGACAGGCTCGTCGATGCCCGCAGCAGCAGTATTATCTTCCAAGTCGGCAACGAATCTTCCTTGAGCACCGTCTCCATCAGCACGAGTGCTAAACACTCTCTCGGCGAGCTGCGCATGGTGATGCGTCAAGACAGGAGCAACCCGCAAAGCAACAGAGTCAGTCGCCTTTTGACTTCCGTCCGAGACAGTAAAGTGAACTTGAGCCTTGCCGTCCCAACCCTTGGGTCGACGGACATCGCGAGCATCGATGCCCAGCTCAAGACCACCGCTGAGGTCCTCAGCCGTAAAGGTGTAGTTGGCACCCACGTACGTCCACTCACTTCCCTCCTTGACAAAGATGCGAACCTTGCTAGCGGCAACCTTGTTCGTGACATGGACCTTGCCCTTAGCAGAAGCACTGAGCTTCGCGATAGGGAGCGTCCGAAGGGGAGCGAGGTACTTGGGGTTGCGCTGCACGTCGCCGGTAGCGTCGTTGCACTCATCCAAGTAGGTCTCGCCATCTTCAAAGGGGACTTCCTGACTGGGACCCCATTTCTTGGAACATCGCTGGTTCGTATCGCCAATGTTGGCGAGAAACAAGGCTCCCCTCTCAGGCGTCCAGGTGGTCTTGGCCTTGATGTCGGAGTCGCCCTTGACGTCAACCTTTCCGTCGCGGTTCGTATCCGCCAGGATGGTTGCCTTGAGACCGTAAGCGTAGGTAGACTGGCATAAAGCTAGAGTCACTGTCAGCTAGTGTTTTTCCAGTAAAACAAAGAGTCACGTACCCAAGGCGAGAACCGCCACTTTGCCGGTAGAGAAGCGCATGGTGAAGTCGCCAGTGAAGAAGAGCAAACTTCTATACAGCCTACTTCACAAAAGAGTCCAACTCGAGGACAAGAACCGATCGTCTTATATGTGCACCGTTCCAAAGACGATCCTCATATCAGAGCGTTACATGAAACCGTATTCCACCTCCCCTGCCCCCAGTCATAGTTTACATGGATATAAATGGCCTGCCCCCATTGTTTCACAGACAGTGCCGACTTACGAGAGAGGCAACCGCCGGGAGAGAGAGAAAAGAAACAACGTTATGTGATTCACGATCGGATCAGGCGGTGTTGAAAGTGAGGCAGGCATCCGATACAGCCACCACCTTGATGGGCTCTGAAGCAAGCCCGGAAGAGCGGGACGTAAGCAGGCCAGGCTACATGGTTGGCTATCCCGTAAAGATCCCTTGACAATCCTAGACCATAGATCAAAAAGTGTATTCACCCCGTGTATGGCCTCACGACGCTCAGCATATTTGGCTTGCATCAAAGACGCAACTAAGCCCCTTTACCAAACAATCATATTGTTTCTTTTCCCCTTTCACATTACGTACAACTTCCTTTCCGCAACGGCACGGCGGATTCAACTCTGCACTTTTGAACTTGCACTGCCTCGAACAGGGATGCGGGACGAGCCACGCGCTTACGCGAACACGGTTACTACCCTTGTTTACCTTTAAGCATAACAAGATAAATTTAGTGTCTTCCGAGTTACACAAGGATTTGTTGTTTAATTTGCCGTGTAGCACAGCACACTCAAGTAGGCAGGAGGATTGCGAAAACGGATCAGTCCGTTGAGAAGCGGGAGGATGCAAGCGAGAGGCGACGGCAGAGTTGCGTACGCAATAGGATGAGGCTGAAGCAAGACATGCAAGTCAGCAGGCAGCTCTCGTCTAGATTCTTACCAACAGAGCGAGTCGGCAAATCAGGCATCTAGGCTTCAACCACGTCTAAGTAACTCAAGTTTGAGTAACTAAACTCGTACGACCAATACTCAACTCGCTCGTCCAAAGAATACGCCAAAAGATCAATAATTAAAAACAAAACGCCTGGCAAATGATGCCTTTGAGCAGTTCAAGCTCCCCACTCAAGCCAAGAGCGTCTGTCCACACCAGCACTCCCAGATAACGTAAATGGCTATATGTACAAGGGTATAGGTCGTCATCTCATCCATCCCGATTAACATTATCCCCGCTGCCGACATTGCCCTCAAGGCTTGGACGCCCGTGTATGTTCCTCGTAAAACTCCAGCGTCAACGCTGCCAAGAAGCCTGGGATGCACCCCTTTTCCCTCACCCAGAACCCAATCTGATCACTGATCCTTCTCGCAAACGCGCTTCGCGGGCCACCCCCCACCTTCATTGTTCCCCGCTCACCGTCAAAGACGATCGAGTTCTCATGTTCGTCTGTCTGTGAGGGGTAGAATGTGCTCTCGACCCGCATCTTGCCGTTCGGGATAAAGGTGACGGTCCAGCCAAGAGTCGAGAAGATGGCCTCCTTGAACTCTTGCGACTTGGATCCCCAGACTTCCTTAAGACGCCGCGCGGACTTTTGGGCCGACGCGGTTTCGGCCTTGGCAGCCGCGATCTCACGCTCCATCGCTGAGAGCACAGAGGTGGGGATCATGGGGACTGACGAGTTGCCAGTCTTGGAACGAAGGGTTGCCAACAAGTCTTGGTTCTCCTTCTGGAGGGCCTCCAGTGTGGACCGCTTGATGGCTTCATAGTCCGATGTCGGGTTGGACTTGAGGGAGAGAACACGGGTCTGCGTCTGTTGCTTCGCAGCCTTCAGCTGCTCGCGGTTGGCTGACAGATCCTTCTCCAGCAACGCCACCTTGGTCTGGAAGCTGGACAGCTCCTCCTGCAGCTTGCGATTCTTGCGCGCAAGCTGTCCAAGCTGCTCGTGAGCATTGTCATCCTCAGGTCGGGAGCGTTTGCTGCCAGTTGCCGGCTGCGGTGTGCCTGTAGCAGACGGTTCTACGGATGACAGCTCAGCGTGCAGACTCTGCACTTCCATCTTGTACTTGTCCACGAGATCCTCGAGTTCCTGGACTCTCTTCGCGCGGGCTTCATCAAACTGTTCTGGTTGGACTGTCTCGTCCTCGGTATCAAAAGTCTTGAGCTGAGCCCGAAGGTATTCCACCTCCTTGACAGCCAGGGCGCGTTGTCGTTCCAGTCGTAGTCGAGCCTTGTCGGTGTTGTTGGCGTTTGCTGATGTCTTGGCGTTCTCAACCTCCGTCTTGAGCTGAGCCTTCTCGTCTTGTAGCGTCTGGATGGTGTTCTGTGTTGCCGTCATCTCGGCCTGAAGAGCGCCCAACTTTTCCACATACGACGCCGTAGTCAGACGCTCCTGGACAAGCGCCCTTGCCACAGCCTCTGGGGAATCAAACTCGTTGTCACCAGTCTCGGACGCATTCTTCAAGTACGCCGACCAGGCCAATCGCTCATCCTCGAGTCTCTGTCGCTGAATACGGGCCTCAGCAAGCTCTGCCTCGACCATTTCAGCAGCCTCGAGCTTGCGCTGCAGACTTCGCTTCTCCTCCTCGACGACCTCGACCGCCTTGCTCAACGCTCGTAGGTGCTTGAGTTCGGAAAGCTGGTCGCGGTTGGTCGCTTCAAGGTTTCGAATATGATGAACTTGCTCCGACAGTTCTTGTCTGATTATCTCCATCGTCTCGGCATCTCCGCTCTGTGCCTTTAGTCGTAGCACGTCCGCCTCGAGGTTGCCGATCTGTGCATCCTTCTCCGCCAGCTGAGCCTGGGCTTGCTGGAGCACATTTTCTCGCTGGTCGATCTCCTGCTCGTGTTCTTGTAGCGACTTTTGCGATGCAGCAATCTGCATTTCCAGGTCGGTAACCTTTCGATCAGCAATGCGCGCAGCCTCCTCCTTGGCCGTGGACAAGTCCTCCAACTGTTCCTGCAGTAGGCGGGCTTCGTCCTCTGCCTCACGGGCTTTTCGCTCCAGGGCTTTCTTGTCGCCTTCGATATTCTCTTTCAACTCTTCCAATTCCTTTCGAAGGGCTTCGGTTTGGCTGGCTGCCTTTTCACGCTCGGCCTCGGCGGCCTGGCGCTGCTGTGCCTCATCCTGCTCTCGTCGGCGCGCTTGCTCGAGCTTGCTGTTGTGCTGGGACAAAGCAATCTCCTTCTCTTGTTCGGATGTTTGCATGCGATATTGCAGGGTGCCAATCTCGGCCTTCAAGGCCTCAATCTCCTTCCTGTACTTTTCATACTCGTCGGCATCGGGCGGCGCCATGTTCTCTTTAAAACTGTCGCGTGAACCCGGGCGGACAGACTCGGCGGTATGGCCTTGTCGGGAGGAAGGACGGGGAAGGTTTGATTCGCCAGTGAAGAAGTTGTATGTGGGCTGAGTACTCGCTCGGAAGGATGATATCTAAGAATGCCCCAAGTCAGAATGCTGATGGTGGTGGTGATGGCAAAACTAATGTTTGTTTTGTTTAGAATGTTGTTGACTTACCCTGGACTCTCTTAGAGTGGTCTGAGGGCGCCCGATGGCAGAAGTGCTAGCTCGAAACCTGTTGCTAGAAGAGACCCGTCGGCCTCCAGAGCCGTCAGGCGTATGGGCGCGCATTTTGTGGCGGGTGGTGAGGTTGCTTCTTGTGAGACGGGAAGCGCGATCCCTGGATGCTTTGTTTGCGATCACCACAGCAGCTGGTGGGTCACGTGATGCTGATGATCCATGTTGAGTGGACAGCTTGCCAGCATCTTTGTACCTTATGAATGATGGGCTTCATGGATCTAGGGATCTTCCAAGGCTAATGAATTAGGCTGGAGAACATTTTCATCTCCAATTGATATTGATAGTGATACAGACAGGTTGACATGGGTCCCAGGAATAGCTTCTATCTCAAATTCCGTTCGCGCCATTAGTCCAGGGTAACAAGAGCAGGCAGTCCCGATGAAATGGCAGCGACCCAGAATGGGGAGTTGTTTTGAAAGTAGCTTTATACATGTTTAAATACTTTATGAATACCTATTCCTCTTTCTTTGGTGCTTGTAGTGGTCTTGCATTGCTACATGGCTACCGCAGATCCATTCCTGATTGTTCAGGTTTGCAACTCAATTGCCATTTGCTAGGTGCATGATCACAACCAACCTGTTAAGCAATCAACACTGCATATCTCCCTCATAATCGTCTCAGTGAGAGTGACCAATGACTGCAAATGTATTAAACGTCGAATTGGCTCCGTTCATTGGTCTACAAGGGCTGGACGAACAAGGCAGCGAGACATGAAGCTTCAATTCCTCAAGCTCCAAAGCTTCAAGCTCACTGCCCTGTCTTTGAGCTGCGATGCATGATGTCAACCACGTGGATCAAAAACAAACCCCTTTCTCCCTAACCCAATCAGCAAAGCTAAACACAAACCAGGAACCATCTCTCGATCAATGACGCATCTTGTTTACCAACTCTTCCGTCTCATAAGCTCCGATCTGCCAAGGCCATATCGCCAAGTGACGTAGCATCCATCATCCCGCCTTTCTCGGCCAGTAGCGGTACGTACCTGGACGGGAAGGGGATGGGAACCCTGTTCCCGCAAAGCCAAGATGGCACGTGATTGGCCATCCCGCAGCCGTTCCTTGTGGCTCGTGACCCACACCTTTCCATCCGCTCGGCATTGGAGGGGAGAAGTGACGGGTAACGTTGAGTATTTTCATTCCATCGCTTGCAGAAAAAAGCTTCCCCAACCCCGACGATCTTTTGCAGTCTCCGTCTGTTCTTGCCCAGAGAGGAGAGGCTCTTGTCTTGTATCCACTGACGTATTCTTCTGCGACTGCCATTGGGGGACCTTGCTCTGAGATCTCTTGTCTCTCCCTTCCCCGATTCCGGATCGAGTATGCGACTAGGCAGTCTCAACGCCGCCGCAGCTTGAGCTGCCCTTACTCTCCCTCGACCTCATCTTGGAACCATAATCGTACCCAGACACTTTTTGTTGGTAATAGATTTCATCTCATCATAAACAATGGCCTCAATTGGCCTCAGGGTGAGCTCCAACTTTGCCTCCTCCAGTTCTCCCCTCTAACAGATTCCTCTAGTCCTCCGTGACCACCCGAGCTATATCCCTTCGAACCCCACGCGCCCGTCAACTCTACTCGAAACCGTCCACCTCGTCGTTGATCTCGTCACGATGGTCGTCAACCTCGTCGAAGCGGCCTGACAGCCCGAGCGATTCCGAGAGTTCCGCAACTTCGACGACAGACTCCGACACGTCCGTTTCAAGCAGCGCATCCTCGACTTCCAAGTCTAGCAGCAAGATTAATGTCTTTAGCAGCGACTGGGAAGACCTCGACACATCCATAAAGTCCTTTGACGACCTGCCACATCGTCTTTTCGGCGCGAACCAACACATGATCATTAATTATGAGCTGAAGGAGGCTCTGCGCCTGATGCTGCGGCAGTTCAATGCCCCCATTGTCTACTGCTTCGCATACGGCTCTGGAGTGTTTCCTCAAGAGGCTTCCAAGCCGAGCATCTCCGATGCCGCCTTCCGCGCCGTTCACCCCAACCCGCCTGAAGCTCTGGTCAAGTCTCAAAAGGGCTCTCCCAAGATGATTGACTTTATCTTTGGAGTGACGCACACCCAGCACTGGCATTCGATCAACATGAAGCAGCATCGGGATCACTACTCCGGTATCGCATCTCTGGGGTCTGGTTTCGTCTCGCGCGTGCAGAATTGGGGCGCTGGAGTCTACTTCAACCCGTACATTGAGATGAATGGAATGCTCATCAAGTACGGCGTCACGAGTATTGACAACCTCGTTACCGATCTCTCTTCCTGGGAGAGCCTGTACCTTGCAGGCCGTCTTCAGAAGCCCGTCAAGATTCTCCGTGACCATCCCCGTGTACGGCTCGCAAACCAGCACAACCTTATCGCTGCTGTTCGAACTGCCCTCCTTCTCCTGCCCCCCAAGTTCACAGAGGCCGAGCTCTACAGCACTATCGCTGGCCTCAGCTACCTTGGTGATCCTCGCATGGCTCTCCCTACCGAGAACAAGAGCAAGGTAACAAACATTGTTGACAACAACATTGTTCACTTCCGCCGTCTTTACGCCCCCCTAGTCAAGACACTTCCCAACGTCGACTTCTCCGGCCCCTGCCGCATCGACGATCAGGACTGGATTCTCAACCCTGAGGCGGTTAACACCCTCGAGCAGGATATGGATCCCGTCCGTCGCGGTAACATGGTGCGGCGCCTTCCACAGACCTTCCGCTCCCGCCTCTACTTCCAGTACCAGAAGAAGTTTGGTATCCCCCGCGGCGAATTCAATAAGTTGATGAAGGCCACTTCCGACGAGGAAAGTCGCGCTGTTCATCGCATGCAGGGAGGCGAGTTCGAGCGTCGCATCGCTACGGATGACCCAGAGAACCTGCGTGAGACGGTGCGGACCGTGGTCAAGCACACAGTCAACTGGCCCAGCACAACACAGAGCATCAAGGGACTCGTAATGGGTGGGTTTTCACGGACGTGGCGATACCTCGGCGAGAAGTTTTCCAAGTGGAAGAAGGGCCAAGAGAGCCAAAAGGCCAAGGAAAATGCCGACAAGTCTGAGTAGACAAGGGTTGAAGCCCCCCTGAGTCCTTTGATGCCTCCAGCCATCACGCTCACACCTGTACATATCACCAGCGTCACCCACAACGCGCATTCCATTTTGTATCCCAGATCTATGTATAGCCCACTTTACCGCTGCGACAGCGAGAAGCAAGGGGCAACAACGCACAGCGTCGTTTTGGAGTATTTCGGACCGGAGCGTTTATAGGCAGGGTCAAAAGGAAGGAAAAATAGTATAGACGTAGCGAAAGCCAATATGCAAAGTACCAAACAAGATAGGCCGTGTGCTATATGTTACAGTTGGACAAAACCAAGCAAGAGAGTCTTGATATTGTCGAGATATAGACATTGTTGTTGTAGAGTCATAGAGACTACAAGGTTACAGCCTTTCAACGAAAAAAATACTACTGCTGCCCTTCTCACGCTCCAACCCATCCAGCCGTCAATAACCCATACAAAAAAGACAAGAGACAGTATGACATACAAAGATAAAAAAAAGGAAAAGTAAAAAAAAGGAGTGAAAGTAAACCCAAGAAGGGGAGGCTATCCTCCCATCACGCTCGCTATTCAATGCGCCGCCCCAGGAACATTTTCAGTGTCCTCCTCGGGCCTCTATCCATGCACTTTGGGAATCACACCTCGAGGTTCAGTTTGTGGCCGACGGCCCATTACCGACCCTCGTACTTGCCACTGACGAGCTTCCTCACCACTGGCACGTCTACCCACTTCTGCTCCGTGCTTGCGCTGTCGTCGGCGAAGGGATCATCTTCCGTGAGCTCCTTCGCCTTGCCCTTGCCCTCGTCAAGTCTCGAGATGGAAATGCCGCTTCCTACCACATCATCTCCAGAGGGAGTGTACTCCCATCTGGCCTCAACATGTCCTGGCTTGGGCTCGGTGCCCTCGGCGCCGATGATACGGCACACAATCTTGTGCGGTTCGTTGGTGAGTGTCACATCGCCTACCCGCCAGTACACCAGGTGCTTGTCCTTTAGGTGTGTTCCCACAGGCTTCGTCTGAGCGCCGCTTGACCGGCCCTCGTACGTCGCCACGATAACCACGTTGTGTAACGTTACAGGCGCAGAGAACTTGAAGGATGGGTTGAGCTGGTATTGCAGTAGCAAGCCGAGCTTGTCTCCTTGAGGTTTCCAGGCAAGCTTCAGGAGCAAGGGCGCGTGCTGACCGAGCGCGGGGCTTCCAGAATCCTCAGCAAATACTCGATAGGAGAATGCCGTGTTTGTCTTGGTGAGATGGGAGACGTCGAGAGAGAACTGATCGTGGTTTTCAACTGATGAGTTTTGCACGAAGATGCGGTTAGGACCAATGCGCTCAAGTGCTGCAAAGTTGTTGATACGGATGGTTTCGTAACCTATCTCATGTGAATACATGTCCTTGACGAATTCATGTTGTAACTTACTCTTTGCATCGCCTGAATCACTGGGGTTGTTGACAAACGCAACTTCACCAGTGATGGATGCAGACTTGATGCCACCCTCTTCAAAGACAGCAGAGACACTCTCAATGATGGATGAGTTCAGACCAGGAGCCGTCATATCCGGATGCTTGGGGTGGGCAAGGCTTCCCAATGAGTTGCCCGATCGTACAGACTGCGTATCTGAAGTTCCAGCAATGCTAGCCTCGGATGCTAGCGCAGCAACGGTGCCGGACTTTGTGAAGGACGTAGCGGGCAATGAAGGCGACACAGGGAATCCACCCACGGAGGAATCAGTACCGCTCTCGGGCATACTAGGCGGTGGGACGTAGACGGTGTGCCGGACGTCACGGCGACCTCTTACGGTGCCTGTGCGACGAGTGGCCGGTCCGATCTTGAGGCTGTTGGCAACACTCGACAACGCGGCGAGCTTAGCTTCCGGATCCTCTTCCTCGACTGGCGTCTGCTGAATGTTGACCTTGAGCAGTTGTTCGGGGTCTTCGCCTGCTTCTTGCTGGGCCTCCCTTTGAGCTTGCGAGATGGGGTCGTTCATCGGGGGCGGCACAGTGAAGCCTTCTGAGTCCTTGGTTCCAGCTGTGGCTGCCACAGGGGTCGATTGCTGCTCCTCTGGCTTGTGAGAAGGAGGAGGTCCTGGTGGTGGCTGAACATCTGACAAATCGGGCTCATGGTTGCCATTGACCGTGCCTGCAGTCGTCTGTGGAATCGGGCTGTCCATAAGACCTTCATTGTGCGACACTCCGTTCGTGTTCTCGTGCGGCGTGGACTCGGGCTTGGGTGGTTGGTCGATATTCGCGGGCAGCTTGGGCACATCAGGTGCTTCTGCTAGAGAGGACAGTCGGTGATGCTCCTGCAGGTTAGTCGAGGAGCCCCTGGGTGAGACACCGCGGTCATGATGGCTGTGGCTGGTTCCCAACCTGCCGAAGCTAGGGCCGCCCTTTTGAGGGGATAATTGACCAAAGCCGGCGTGCATGCTCTGTCGCCTTCGTCCACCAAACATGGTGCCGAGACGGCGAAGTTTGCCGCCTTGAAGATGTTAGCTAAGCGTACAACATGCCAAGGAGTCGACTTACCTGGCTTGGGCTCTTGTGGAACCGAATTGTTCTCGCTCACATCGTCGTCGGGAACGGTAGAGGAAGCGGCAGCAGGGGTAGGAGGCGCCTGGACGCTTGGTGTGGGCGCATTGGTGCTACCAGCAGTGCTTGGGGGCACTGGCGTCGAAGGCGTGGTGCCGACAACGGATGACTGTCGCGTTGAAGTCCTCGTGGGAAGCTTGGCCCTGCCTTGGGTGGCCCTGTTCACAAATGACTGGATTTCTTTGTCCGTATCGATCTCGAGCATGAGCGCAAGCGTTTCGACGGCATTCTCCTGAACGCGCTGGGCTGAGTCGGATTCGTGGGTCTGGTACTGGGTGAGGAGGTCACGCAGATTGTTGACCCGCGACTCGTCGAGGGCTTGGAGGGACTCGAAGATGAAGGGCGCCTGCGACTCCCACTGTCCGCTAGCAGCCTCCAGCTTAGACGAGGCGGCGTCGACCTTTTGGGTGTTGGCACGACCTCCCTTCTTGCTCAGCTTGTCGGACCGCTCCTGAGCCTCCTCAAGGTCCTTTGCCATGGTGGCCAGGTTGTTGGACATGGTGTTCATGTTCTGGAAGTCCTTGCGGATGTGAAAGTTGCGTAGGGGGTGCTCAATGTCCTTCTCGATGCGATCGGCGAGCTGATGGTGGGAGTGGGCAATGCTCTCGACAGAGTCGATGATTCGGTTCCATGGGGCCTGGAAGACACTATGGCAACTGTGAGCCTGCAAGTCATGATGATACTGCATAGCGGCCAGACTCACCCTAGTTCAGACTGGGCATTGGGCACCTTGAAGGCAGTGAGCTTGCGCAAGCCCTGAACATACTGCTCCTCGACGCGACGGCGCTCCTAGGTTGAGGGTCAGTATGCCGTCTGGATGGAACGGGATGACCCCAAGTCTTTGCGTGGGCATTGGCATCCATCTCGAGAGGCCGGCGTACCTGGAGCCAGTCGGCAATTTCGACGTTGATGCGGGACATGCGCTTTACTCGTTCTGAGAGGGTATGAGCCGCCTGGCCGGGCTGGAGAGCTGCCTATGAGTTGCGCAAAGAAGCAGATCAGTAAAAGCTCGGCACCAGACTCTGCGTCTTGCATTTTGCAGCGCTGCAGTCTTGGCTGGGGACGGGGATTGCCTCACCAGCATGGCGGGATACTCGGCCCTTGCCATGTCTTCCATGGTGGACCGATTTGGGGAGCGGCGCGGCGCAAACGGATGGTGGAATTATATATAGTTGCGGAAGTAGGGGGGAGATGATTAAGTATACGATTAATGGCTCGAGGAGAGAATGCGCATGGCGATGAGGCCGAGGGCGAGCGAGAGGGGTCGGTCAAGCTTCGGGGTTGACGAACAAGGCGACAGGGAGGTTTTGCTTGGTTCGGTGATGATGGGTCGGCCGGTTGGTCGGGAAGCAAGCAAGCGCAGTGACGGACAAGACGGCTAGGTTTGTTAAGAGACCAGAAAGGTCATGTCGCAGGTGACAATGTCGACGGGAGGATGGGACGAGCCGGAAGAAAGGGGAAAGCTATTACGCGGCTCTTGTGCGTTGATCCAAGCCAAGATGCGGTGCGATGCGAGGTTGGAAGAATAGAATCTTGGAAGCAAGACGGAGCTCGCTGGACGGACCTGACAACAGACAGAGGGACAAGGCCAAGGCGAAGACAGGCGGCTGGGGCTGGGCTCTGGTTCTCGGCTGGTGACTGGACCTCGCCTCGAATGGGCTTGACCGGGCTGGCAGCGGAGCAAAGCGGTGGACCCAACACTAGAAGCTTGGATGCCGTTGGTTGGGTGAAGCTGTTGGATGAAGCTTTTGGTTGGTGGGCTTCGAGAAGACGGGGAGAAGATGCGGGAGCACGGGGGGAGCTTCATTCACAGAGTAGAGCCCGAGCCGAGGTCACGAGGACAGAAGCATGACCTCACAACCAAGGTACCTCCTTGCTGCAGCTCTCACGACAGCGCTGCACCTACACCGCGAAATGAAGTTTCAATAAGGGCATTGCAGCATTATTCTTGACACTGCGACAAGCAAACAGACAGTTTCAGGCCCTACACCCCTGTTCCTGTCCAATCTTAGGGCCTTGTTTCTGCTGGATGAAATTGCGGGCCTGCTCCCGCCTCTTGCTTCAGCTCTAGGGATACATCCACAAATACCTTTTCTACGCACTACGTCAACGCCTTTGAGACAACCCCAGCTAGGCCGATCTTTGCCCCTTGTTCATCTGCGGGAGCGATTGAGCCGTCGAAGCGGGGGAAATTGGGATTCTCTATATCCTGTCGACCGCAATTGACCGGATGCCCAATTGCGTGCCGTTATACGGGACCACGCTTGACTGTTGAAGAGTAACACCAACCTTTGAGACACGGGAGATCGGGTGTAGGCCTGACTCTCCAGCAAACAATGGCGTCTGTCGGGTTGCCTGAATGGAAAGCCGCGCTCTCGGCCTCCCAGCGGTATGAGACCATCCAGAAGATGTAAGCAGGCAGACCCCTACCAGCACATGTCACAGACCGCTTACACGCACTCCCCAGCCAAGAGTCGTTGGCAACGACTAGCATGAGCGAGGCCATCGCCATAGAACAGGCCGCCTACCAGATCTCTTCTACTCAGGTGCGCTGCGATGCAGCCTCTCGCGGCAGCCCAGGGCTCGGGAACCGCTGACAACGCCTAGGAGGAGTACAACCTCGCATGTCAGCCGACCTCGACACCGCTGCCCAGACAGGATGCCCCAGAGTATGATGAGGCTGAGGTTGAGGAGGAATCTGGTGTTCGCATTGGCTCCTACCGCAACTGCCATCCCACCTCTGAGGGCGTCACCTCTGAGGTTTATCGCTCCGGCAACAAAGCTCTGAAAGTCATTGTCGCCTACCAGAACATCGAGCCGCATAATCCCCAACGAGAGGCTAAGATCCTCAAGACTCTGCGGTCTCCCTGTATTGAACTGCTTGAAACCTTTCGCGACCAAGAGCAGCAATTCGTCCTCGTCTTTCCCTTCATGCCTTACACTCTCACCGATCTTCTCGACAAAGGGCCCATCCCCCTGGACGCAGCTCGTTCAATCTTTAGAGACGTCCTTCAGGGGTTAAAGGATATCCACGCGCAGGGAATCATACATCGAGACATTAAGCCATCCGCCATCCTTTTAGCTTCTCCTACCGGCCCAGCTTATCTCTCCGATTTTGGTACTGCATGGCACCCCGAGTTCTCGGCCCAATCTGAGCCACATGACGACAAGATTCTCGACATCGGGACAGGACCTTATCGAGCGATAGACGTCCTCTTCGGAAACAAGTCGTACGGGCCAGAAGTCGACATGTGGGGGGTGGGCGTCATGATTTCAGAGGCCATTCGAGATCCGCCCAAGCCCATCTTCGAATCTCGTGCTGTGCATGAGGACGGTAACCAACTGGGACTGATTCTTAGTATCTTCAAGACCATTGGCACACCTACACCGGAGACTTGGCCTGAGGCAAAGGAGTTTAAGATATCTCCCTTTCAGCTCTGGACAGTATTTCCTTCACGCCCCTGGGACGTGATCCTTCCAGACGTGGACGCTGAGTTCAGAGAGCTTGTTGCTTCTTTAGTCCGCTATGACAGCCAAAGACTCTCAGCTGAACAGGTCAGTTTCCTCTTGTCAATTCCCGCATGCGCAAACTAACAAATACAGGCCTTGAATCATAAATGCCTTGACACGACACGTTGAACATGCCTCGACTTGAGCAAGCTTTATCACCGTCACACTCGCCTTCCATCGCAGCCCTATTTGGCATGTTCACCTGATCTCGGTCTCACAAGCCGACAACACCTCTACACGCTATCAAGCTGTGTCAACCAAATATTCACTTTCACGTCTCAAACATATAACTCGTTTCAACACCGGCCATCTTCCCAAGTTCTACAAGCTATCTAAATTATATATTCTAAAGACCCAAACAAAAACAATCAGCTTGTAGTATATATCAAAATGCCCAACCCTCGCGATAACAAGGGTAAGCCCCCATCTTGTTCTCTCTGTTAGCCCGCTTCTGACTATCCTACAGACAAGAAGTCTGCTCCCATTGATATACCCGCTGGTGGCGGCGGCAAGGACACGGAGCAGAGGGCGAAAAGTGGGAATGAGAAGGACAAGGATAAGGGAGGGGAATCAGGATACGAAGGGGACGATGAGAAGAAAAAGAAGAACAAGAAACAGAACCGCGACAAGGATGGTGATGTTGACATGGATTAGTTGAGTTTGGTACTGGGGGAGTGGTTAAGTAGCTACGTAAAGAGATATCACTTGTAGCGTGGTAGGTGATAATCGAGTCATGTTCAAGTCACCTTTCTAACTTCTATGCCGTCTATTTCACACCTTTTGAAACCCCGAATACTCCACACACTTAAACCTGGCGTCTCTTGGCCGTGTCCGCCCCAATGTAGTCAATAGGATTTCTGCACAGCGGGCAAGTGTTCTGGTTACTCGTCTGGAACCACTTGTACAAACACGTCCGATGGAACAAGTTCTTGCAAGTCGAGCACCGCTTATCAGGCATGCGCTTATCCGTAGAGATGATGCTGTAGCAGATGGCGCACTCGCTCTGGCCCTTGAGAGCACCGACAATGTTGCGCTTGAACGCCTGCAGACCGTCGATGATGTTGCCGTTGGAGAAAGTGATGACACCCTGCGTGGTCATGACCCAGCTCTGCCACTTCTTCTCGCTGACGGCGACGCGGTTGAGGCCTTGGACCGAGACGTTTTCGATGGGGAAGTTGGCTGGGATCTTGATTGTGATGGCGGCTTGGCTTTCGTCGACTTCGTAGCTGGCTGTTACTTCTCTGGCGGCCCGGGCTACACGCACGACAAGTTCTTGCTCGTCCATGGCGGGGGGTTCTTGGCTGTCTGCCCATTGCTGGACATCGTCGAGAGCATCCGAGACGATGAGGGGCGAGAAGTACTTGGTTGTCCAAGACTCAACCGCGATGCGTGTTCGCTTCGAACGGCAGTCGATGTACCAGGCACGGAACAAGCCAGGAGTATACTTGTGAATGAGGTAGTAAAGATGCACAAGGAGCCACTGCATGTTTTTCTCCTCAGGCTCAGACTCTGCAAGCTTCACATCGTAGTTCTGGATCTGCTCGACGCCGAGGTTGGCCTTTTCCAGCTTGAGAGCCTGCGCCGCAGAGTGTCCAAGCACGTCAAACATAAAGTCGAGCAGTGGCGCAACATAGTTGTCAGTCTTGAGGTTCTCGGTAAAGTCGTTGCGGATCTTGAAGGACGAGGTTGAGTAGGCATCAAAGACCAACTTCCAGGACAGGAGGTATGAACGGATGGGAGAAGGGAACTCTGCGAGCATCTCATCCGAGTACTTCTCAAGTGTGGGGGCGTCTAGGAGGAGGGAAAGAAGCTCATCAGGCAGCCGAGCATCTATAAATGTTAGTGGCAAAACCTATGGGTGGCTTTGAGGGACTCATACCTGTCTTGTCCAGCAGAGCATCGACAGACTTCTGCTGCTGCTGCTCGGGGATAGCTCTGTGTAGCAAATTGAAAGCTGCCGTCTGAATATCTCGAGAATCGGAAGCCACCAGGGCAAAGATGTCGGATAGATCTGGGACCTGTCGCAGAGGCATCTTTTCCACCTCACGGCAAAGCATGGCATCCACGATCTCCAAGGGCTGTGAGCTGGTATCCCGCGAAAGTCGAAGCAGCTCAACAAGTGCCCTAGGCTTGGCGCCTGCATACTCCTTGATGGCATCATCAAGATCGTCGTTGGGCTCCTGCAGGGTCTCTAGAGTCTTGTACAGTCTGAGAGATGAGTGAATGAAAGGGAGAGCAGTGTCGAGCTCGAACTCGTGAGCACGATTCCAGAGCGAGATGCAGAACTCAATCGTCTTCTCCCAGTAAGATCCATACACGTCCTTCATGCATGGCATCAGCTTGTTCAAAGCACGGCAAATCTCAGCACAGAGAGCTGGGCTCAGATCCTCAGGCTCATCCAGCCACGATGTGATTTGCCGGACTGCAAACACGATGCGGTTGTTTGCCACAGGCATCTCGCCGGTTTCATAGACCTGAGCGCATGACGAAAGAAGCACAAGAGTCATGATAGTCTTTTCACCCTGAGCTTTCAGTCCCGCAATCTCACTAACCACTCGGTTGCAAAAGGTGTTGAGGGCCTTGGACGGCTGGAGCGTCTCCCCAAACCCGGCGATGAGTGCTGAGGCGGGCAAGACGGTCGCGGGACCAACCTTGAGAACATCGGGCTTCAGAAGAGTATCCTCAAGACTTGGCGAAGCTCCGTGTGCCTCTGTGATAGACTGAACCAGTTCGGCAAGCGCTCTCGCACTATACAAGCCTCTGGGAGTCAACTCATCCGAGTGTTTGGTGAGCAGATGGATCAGATCGCGGACCAGGCATGTGGAGTCGTCGTCAGAATCTAGGGTCTTGACATCGGAGGTCAAAGAAGTCAGAACTCCACGTGTCTTGGAAACAAAGTCCTCGGCTTGGCTGATGGCCTCGGCCGGTTTCAGAGTCCTCCATAGGCGGTTATCCTCCATGCATGTGATCTGATCCGAAATGAGTTGGACCGTCAGGCATTGAAGATACAGGATCTCGCGCTGGAATGGTTGTGGCAGCTGCGAAATTGGAAGCTTGTCGGAGAGTTGAGACACGTAGAGTGCCATCCTGGCGGGAATGGAGCGTCCCTTCCTGTCTCTGTGGACTCGGATCTGGGTAGTCCGAGGTGCGCCCGTCACTAACGCAGCAGCACCGCCAAGACTGTTGGTGATCGATATAGATGGGTTAACGGAGAGCTCCAGGAAAGGCGCGAGCTCCTTCATCCACACATTGGTGCTTGGGAAAAGCTCCTCTAAAGGAATGTCGCTCGAGGAGGCATTTTCGGCCTGTGCCACGAGTGTCTTGATACTAAAAACTGGTCAGCAAAGTCCGAGATAGGTCAGAGGCAGTCTTACTCAAGGGATTGCAGTCCAGCCCTCTCAAGGTTGGCTTGGATGACGGCAACAACGGGTAGCTTCCCGCTGGAGTGGCTATCCAAAAGCGTACGAATGGCGGTTGCTTTCGAAGAAACAGTGGTATTGTCGAGCTCGGAAAGTCCGAGCAGAAGGGCAAGCAGCGTTGTATGAACGTGCTCATCTCGGGAGAACAGCTCCGGTCTGCCCTTAGCTGTGATCTCCAAAGCCTGGAGGGTGGGTTCTGTCTGCTGAGGCTCCTTTTCAAGAATCTCCACAAGAGTTTGAATAAGCTCTCGGTAGTTGGTGTCTGTCAGTGTCTGGTATGTAACAGCAGCTTCCAACAGCTCCCAGGAGGTGGCACCGCCGAGAGCCAGAAGCGTTGCTTGCCCAATAATGTGTTTCTGCAGCTCCATATTACCCTTTGCGAGAACTGCTCCACGATCATTGGAAATGAGAGATGCAAGCGCCGAGTCGCGGTCAGTCTCCGACTCAAGATCAAGAACAGCTTCAACCCAAGAGTTCCAAATAGGAGCAAATTCGGTGGATACCGAACCAAGAAGATGGAGGCAGGAGAGGAGGTACCGAGAAGAAGGGGAGGCAACAGCTTTGGCGGCATCTTGTTCGACCAGTGATGAGAGAAACCTGGAAAGCTTCTTGGCCCCTTCGCCATGGAAGAGACGAGGAGCCGTGCTCAGAGCAAATTCGAGAATCCTGGCGGCACCATATGGCTTCAGATTGCGACTTTCAAGCAGCGAGATGCTTTGTGTAATGACCTTGAGCGAAGGGTCCGCCGTGTGATCGGGGATACCCTGTGCAAGCTCCAAGATCTTGTCCTCAATCTGTCCAACGAGGCTGAACCACCGTCGGCCCTCTTCCGCGATCTTATCCTGTGACTGTTGGTACTCCCGAGACACTTCGGGGAGAGATCCAGAGATCTTGGCGCAAAAGATGCTCGCAAGTCTGTTCCACTCCTCTTCGGATGCGGAAACAACGGGAGGCGATGCCTGGACAGTGGCAACATATGCCTCGACGAGAACGGAGACAGCATTCGGGCCTAGAGGAATAGCTGGCGTCTTTTCGGACACCGAGAACAGGAATTGCTCGATGAGAGGGAAGAGGTGTTCTTGAACAAAGGGCAGCTGGTCGTTCGAGGGCAGACTGCTCAATAATCGCCTTGCTGTATCGATATAGCACTTCCAGGCGAAAGAAGTATTCGTTCGGGGTTCATCCCTGTGTGTAATACCCGACTTGAGAGAAGTCAAGAACTGAGAAGCCACCTCGGCATTGATCAAATCCGTAGGAAGAACTGATAGCAACTGGTCCAGGCATTCCCAGAACTTCGGCTGACTTCCCTGAGAACCCTTGGCAACAAAGGCCTGTAACCTACCCAGAGGTGACTTGGGGTCGCTCGGAGGTTTGGATGATGACCAGACGTCTGGGTAGACCTGGGTCAGCTTTGTCAGGGCTCGAACATACTCGAGAGCAGAACCGGCTTGGTTTGTCTTGAGGCCACCGGTGATAAATGCCTGCTTGGCCTTTGTTGACTCTGCGTAGGGTAGCTTGCGCTCGATCGAGGCAAAGAGAAGCTGACAAACAGTCTTTCTCACTGATGAGTCTTTAAAGGTGATGGTTTTCCAGACACTTTCCTCCCCGAAGTAGTCGTCGTATCGAGACTGTTGCTTCTCAAGATTGCTTGGTTCGACCTTTTGGAGCAGGCCGAGAACAAGTGACAAACTGGCTGTGACAACCCGGAAGTATTTGGCCTCGGAGTCCTCCGGCGTTGTTGAACGCTCATCGCTCAGGGTGTCCTTTGTCTCTTGGATCGCCTCGATGGCAAAGTCAAGGATCTGAGCTTGGCACTTATTCCAGAAGGCGAGAACCTTTTCGGGAGTGGAGAGGAATGAAGTTAGGCCGTCGCTGGCTGCCCTGGATACCACGCGATCGCGATCGTACAGGCCAGCGAGCCATGCAGCGACGACCTTGGGCAGATGACGTTCAAAGCGCTTTCGCGCCGACTTCATCAGCTCAAACTGAAGATTATGCGTAAGCTCACGGACACGGCGTGAGTTGTCTATCGATGTGCGAGGATATAATTGAACCTGTTAAACTATGAGCCACACTGAGCACTCTGCTATCAACCCATGTCCCACTCACCCAAACCTCGAGAATAGCCTCCTCTACCCCGCCATCCTTGTCAAAGGGATGAGCCTGCACGTAGGCAAGCAGGTCCTCGAGCGCCTTGGCCTTGGTGGTGCTGTCTTTCTTGAGGACATTCTTGAGAGACACGACCACGTTGGGGTCCGACACGGCCGTGAAAGACGGGGGTTCGGCGAGGTAAGACAGGGAGGTGCCGGAACCGGCGGCGCCAAAGCCTCCGAAAGCCGCGAACCCGGAGCGGGGTCCGTCAAAGGCTTTGCCCTGAGTCCGCTTCATGGCTGCGAGGAACCAGATGAATCGCAGAGGTCCAGATCCAGGTCCAGGGGCCGTCGAGCGGAATGCAGGTGATGGTAGATGCGGTCTCGGCTTTGTTGGGAGCTCCGAAAGGCAGAGGTAGCTGGTATCTGTGATGATTGATGAAAATGTCGAGGGAGGAGTGATGTCACAAGAGGGACCGAATCTGGTTGGCCTTGGCGGGGACAAGTGGGGCCGTCAACTCGCTGAGCCTCAGTTATTGAGATCAGAAACCAGGAAAGACACCAAAGAATGGGCAGAGGATGAAGTAATGAAAGATCCAAGGGCGAATATCTTGATCTTGATCTTGTGTTTTTACTATGTTCAAAAGTTTGGTAGCAGGTTTATCATGTTGCACGACATCTTCTCGCCGTTGGCTCACTCGCTGACACGCCGCCTTGAGTCACGCCGGTCGCATAAGCAACTTGACGGTTTGTCTGCAGTTGAATCCCGTTATTTGAACAGAAAACTGCATTTCCCCCTTGTGTCCAAGAGTCTTTATGCCTGAAAGAAGAGAAATGCTCTCCTCAACAAAGAAAAGATATTGAGTGAAACAACATGCTTATACCTACCGAACTGAGGCTGATTGATTACCAACCCACCACAAGGATCAATCGAAAAAGAGGCGTTGTCTAAGTACCTATTACAAAGAATGATGGTTATCCGCCCGCATGATGGTAATAAACTCCTAAGAGAATGATTTCAAAGATTTGGCGACTATCGTCTTATTTTATGATATTTTCCACAATGTGTACAACAATTGCTGGCCATAAAAGACAGTATTTGATAAGTTAGGCGTGTCTACCGTTGCCCTTCAAGTGTGTGTCACTTATTTCTTCACTCGCGTGCCCGCTTGCTCGCTCCGCTCTTCAGCCGCTCAGCCGCTTCGTCGTCAACTGGAGCCGATGTCAACCTCTTCTCTGGTGCCTCACGATGCCAGCCGTCGACTTGACACGGGAGGGCAAAGATTCACGGGCAGTGCCAATCGGTCAGATGGGGTCCCCTGTAGCCACCTTCTGAAAGCATCGAGTTACAGCACGGGGCGAAGACGCTAGCGATTCCAGGATCCAGGAGATGACTCGTCGCCTGCAAGGCGCGGAGTTGTTGGAGGGATTCGGCGTCGAGTTGAGGCACGGGGGAAAGACGCTGATGGCTTCTGTCGCTTCACAAAGGCTCAATGACAAAAAAGAAAGCAACAGACACATCAGACGCGTCCTTGCTTCATCCAGTCGAGCACATGATCAGCTCAGAGTCACCGAGAGCATCATGGCCATCACAACTTGCATCAGATCGCCGCTGCGAGTGAGCTTGTGAGGGCGACCGTGGCAGCCATCCCTTTCGTTCCAGGCAACTGGGGCGTGATTGGGTGGATGAATTCTAGGTAGGATTCGGCTGTTTGATCAGCATGCGCCGGTGCAATTAACCACCAGCCAAACGAAGACGGCCACTGTCAAGGTCTGTCAGATTGATAGAGTTGTTCTGGGCCCCTCGTGGCATCAGTCGTTTCGCGCGCCTCTCTCGACTCGGCTTGGCCTGATCTCTCCACGGGGATTTTTCGTCAAGCTATCCCCGGATCTCGTCCTCTAGCAACTCCACCCGGGTTTCTCCATTGCTCTCATGATTTGTGCCGGCAATGGCGTCTCGTCATAATTCTGCTTCCGTCCGTCCAGACGAGATCGGTTGCGGTTGGGAGCCTAATCAGAGACAAGCAAGATTTGCCCCTGGACAAAGACAAGCCCTCCTGATAAGCAGACAAGTTCCCGGACCAGGCACCCCCGCCTCCGCGAGCCGCCCGCCTCGACACACAGCGGAATTTCCTCTTTCGGTGCTCACGATGGTTGCTCATTGACGCTGAATTGGGTCATCCTGGGGATGTGAGAAGTGGAAACAGAAGGAAAAACAGGTCACTGATGGCTGTGATTGGCGCAGTTGGTTCTCGGGGAGCTATGCCGAGGCATGCCATGAGATCCCACAGAAGGCGTCGCAGCTTGCAGCGAGTGTGTGTGCGGATATCCTCATCATCACCCTCGCAGCGGATTGCCGCTTCACAGGGGTTCTGGCTTGTGAGGCAGACGTCAGCGGCTGGGAAGTCCCAGGTTCAGCTTGTGAAGTCGGCGGGGCGAGACAGTATCAACTTGCCCCATTAGGCGATGCCGTCTTCCCCGCAAAGAGAGTCGCCCCGGGGGGCTTGGATTGCCAGGGGGTCGGATGTGGGCTCATGCAGCTGGAGACGCCTTTGGAGCCTTTGCAGCGAGTTGCAGCTGGTTGCAGCATTGGCTGTAACCACTGAACCTCTGCTCGCAGGCTGTTTTGGGAGTCTTGTCGCTTGGTCAGAGTCCCGTCGCTTCCGCCACGCCTCGTCGTCAGGGAGTCGTTGGCCTCTTGAAGGGTATTCCTTGCTTTGGTTTGGCGTCTCCATGCGGCGCAAGCGAGAGACTGGTCCCCGGAAAAGCATCATGGCCTCCGCCGTGTCACAGTGTCACAGTGTCACAGCGTCACCAAGAGCCAAAGCCGCCCCTCCAGCTCCTCCCCATTTCCCGCAGGTGGGAAGAAAAACGCGGAGCGACTTAAGCAGATAGATGAGTGAGACTGGGCGTTTACATGGCCAAATGAAGGCCGATAAGAGTGAACACTTTATTAAAATAAAGTGCAAGTCTTGTTTGTTATCTCTTCCCTTTATTCACATGTAAACGCCCGATTCCACTGCACAATAGCCTCGCGAATACCCTCTGCTGTTCCGGCGTTTCCTTCAACCATCCGCCCGAGTGGCTCCTCCCCTGTACCCTCCCCCCAACTCCCCAGGGTCCCCACTTGGTCCCTCACTTGCCCCGGTCTCTTGTTGAACCTCAGGACCAAACAGGCCCCGTTGCAGGTCGTCACTCTTGCTCGTGCCGTCTTCGTTATCTTTTAAGGTCCCTGGCTTTCCCCTCATCCTTGGTCGCGTCTTTCTTCTCTCCTCATCCCGCTCTCATTATTCTCTGTCTCACTCTATCCATCTTCACCACCACTTACACCCGCAAACAACTCAATTTGTTGGTCCCTGCCGTGCTTCACTCTCAGCTGCCAAAGGCCGGTTGATTCAGCCGCTGTGTGTCCTGTGCGCCGTCAGCTCGTCTTCTTAGTGGCAGCTCCGAGTTTCTGGCTCGGGTGCTTGCTTGGTTGATCGCTGATCAATTCCTTGTTTCTGTGGTACGTTTGATACTCGCAGTCTATTCATTTCTTGATGCCTCGCTCTTCTGCGACGCCTGGTGCTTTGATTAGACTTGAATCCGCTTGTTGCTTTCAAAGCTGACCCCAGGAACCAGACTCCCCACCTCTTACACCCTCCCCTCATCCCCACACAATGCTGTTGACGGCTTCACGCACCTCGCCTAGCGCGAGACTACTCCAGACCCGCCCTGTCGGTTCCAACGTCCTCACATCTACCGCTTCGCTACAGTCAAGGTGTGCCTGTCAAAGCCGCGAGTTTTGCTTTGGCTCCTGGTCATCAGCACCTCAAACCCAACAAAACCGTCGGCATCATGGCAGGTTCCGTTACCGGTACATGGAATCCTTGAACCGCAATCTCTCCTGGGAGAACAACGCCAAGGATGCCATCAAGAAGGCAATGGCTAGCTTTGGTCGCCATGCTGACTCGAGCAAGTACGCCAGCATGGACCAGGTCAAGTCCTGGTCAGACGATCTTTCGGGTATCCGACCCGGCATGAACATCGAGGATGTGGAACGAAGTGCAATTGATCACTTGATCCGAGGCGATAACAAGGCCAACATCCGCAAGACCACTCTCACTGGTACACATCACTTCAGTCGTCCACAAGGCACAAAGAAGACGACACCGGCCGACGTTTTGAAAGCCACCACAGAAAATGAAGACGCCACCTTCATTGATCCCATCACCAACCGCCGAAAGTCCAAGTCATCCATGGCTGGACCTGCTGCTCGATATGAAGACTTGGAGGGCTACAAGCCTACCGACTTTGTTGACATCACGGCAGAGGCGGACTCTGCTCCCAAGTATGAGGATTTGGACAAGTATGGCCCGATCAAGGATGGCAAAGACACCAGCAAGCCTGTTCAAGAGCCAAAGTACAGCGACTTGGACAAGTATGAGCCCGTGATTGACGAGACACCCATCAAGGATGAGTCGTCTGCATACGAGGATCTCGGTAACTATGGCCCTGTTCGCTGGAACGAGCCCGATGGTCTCCGAAAGTCGACTCCCGAGGAAGATTCCAAGGAGTACAACGACCTCCACAAATATTCTTCGGCCAAGCTTGATGATCCCTTCACTCAACGGGAATTAACCCCAGAAGAGCAGTCCAAGAATTACGATGACCTGGACAAGTACAAGCCGGTTCACTGGAACGAGCCAGACGGGTTGCGCAAACAGACTGATGAGGAGCTGTCTAAGAACTATGACGATCTTCACATGTATGGCGCCGTTTACTGGAATGAACCCGATGGCCTGCGGGAGCCCACTGCCGAGGAAGCTTCCAAGAACTACGGAGACCTGGGTTTGTACGACGCTGTCACTTGGAACGAGCCTGATGGTCTGCGACAATTGACGCCGGAGGAGAAGTCCAAGCAGTACAAGGACCTTGACGCTTATGCCGCTCCCTTCGAAGTCAGCAAGGCCACCCTCAAGGCCCACGAGGAATCTCAGATGGATGCCACCCCACGTGGCAAGCCCCTCGCCCCAAAGTGGATGCTCCGGTCGAGAACTTTGCCCGCAAGTACAAAGACCTCGGTCAGTACGGACCTGTCCGCTGGAATGAGCCAGATGGCCTTCGGAAGCTCACACCAGAGGAGCAATCCAAGAACTACGATGATCTACACCTGTATGGCGCTGTCCAATGGAACGAGCCTAACGGTCTGCGACAATTGACCCCAGAGGAGAAGTCCAAGCAGTACAAAGACACTCGTCAATACGCCGCTCGCGATTTGTCCCCTCGCGTGGTGCGTGTCCACCCTGAAGAGGCCTCAAAGGCATACAAGGACTTGACTGGCTACCGTCACTTCGAGAACGGCGACGCGACTACTCCACGAGTGCACCCTGAGGAAGCATCAAAGCAGTACGCCGACCTACACAAGTACTCGGTCTATGACAACGACGGACCTGAAACGGAGCGTACGCATCCTGAACAAGCATCCAAGCAGCACCAAGATGTGTCCGAGTATCCCTCTGCCGGCTATGAGGAGCCTGCCAAGTTTGAGCACGTCCACCCTGAGCAGCTTACCAAGAACTACACGGATCTTGACGGCTACAAGCCTGCTGGCTTTGTCTCTCAGGCCCAGGCTTACCCTGCCCACCCTGAGGAAGCCTCCAAGGTCTATCAGGACCTTCACAGATACAAGGCGTTTGGCCACAACGAACCCAACGGCAAGATCTCTATTCCTCTGGATGAAGTCGCCCGCGGCCTCCGAGAGTTCGATTCCAAGGCAGGTTCTCAAGATGTCACGGATGGACCACCAGTTACTTATCAGCGCGAGAGGAACAGGTTTTTTCCCGACTTTACGGAAACTAGTATCGATATTGTCGACTCTCGGAATGCTGAGCAGATCCGGGCTGCAACCTTGCGTAGAGCCCATGAGAGCAGCCAAGAGCAGAAATCGGCCGAGACCAAAGATCAACCGATCGTTGTGGAAACCGCAGTAGAGGAAGGGAAATCTGCTGACACACCAAAAAGTCAGAATCTGACGGGAAACTACACTCGGGACTTTCCAGAGGAGTTCGCGGCATCATGGGGAACCGAGAATTCGGCGTCCAAGTCGACACTCCTCCCCAAGAACACAGCTGGGGGGACGGATGTTGAAGGAGTAACATCGAGTGTTGACATTGACAGTGCAGAGGCTCAATCTATGGACGAAACCTCTCCGGCCGAATTTACGAGACTACAGCCTGCTTTGGACCGGTATGGAGACAAGATTACGAAGGATGCCTATTCACATGAACCCCAGGGTCTGCAGACAAGCTTTTCAGAAGAGTGCGGAAAGTCAACGATGCCCATCACGGAGAAGCACTACACATCGAAGAAGCCAGAGACAGCCTCGTACAAGATCCTCGCCTACGACCCAACGTCGCAGACAATGAACGTGGCAGAAGCTACCTCGGCACCACGCGACGAGGACTCTCCAATGGCTCTCTCGGAAGTGCTTCTCCAGCTGTCAAACCCCGCCAAGTTTCTCCCTCACTTCAAACCTCTCCAGAGTCAAGGATACGAGGTCGTTTCGGGCAGTGGCGATGTACTGATCTTTCGCAAGATGGGACCAGCCACTACACAGAACGGAGTAGAGGTGACGGAACGCATCAATACCGCACGAGTAAACCCGATCGACATGATGGGCAAGCCTGCGACTGGAAACTTTGCAAGCCCGACCGGGTTTGTCAATTACGATACGCCCTTTGAACACATGGATAAACCGGCTCCGCCATATGGATGGAGGGTAGACCCTGAGGATGAACTGGCTTGGAAGGAATATATGGCGACCAAACAACGAAAAGAGATGCCGACGAAGCAACGCAAGAAGAGAAGACTTGGCCGCAAGCTCGTTCTGGGAACGGCAGGACTTGCGGGAACGGCATACGCTCTGGCGGTATCGGCCGAGCACATGAGTACCAAAGGGCTGGACCCCGAGAAGTCGAGAACACGACGCCAGTAGGTGGCATTGGAGAGCATGATTGATGGTTATTATTGAGGCGTTTTGGTATTAGGACCTACTTATGAGATACGCGGGAAGCATTGATTATGGTTTGGAGTTTGGGCTGGACAGTGAAGGACAGATTGGATCAAGTTGACGACTACTCTCTTTCTTTTGTCGGTTTGTCAACGAGCATATGGGAGTATCGCGTTAGGACGCATCATTGACGATGACATGGAGCTCGGGAGTCAAGATACCTCGGCACATTGCTTTTATTGCACTAGGAAGCCATGAATAGGAAGCCATTCGCTTATATCAAACTGAATACTCTTGTTTCATTCTGAGTTTGTTTTGTGATGTAGTGTACAAGTGTCTGTCGCCTTGCCAGGCGTTGACGTTAACCCAGCCAGCCGTTTTCCCAATCTTGACATTAACGATCCATTATTGACCCATTGTTGTACAGTCTCTTTTTTACTCCGATGTGTTCAATCTTGTTACTCTCGTAAAAATCATGCGCCCTGTCCCTCCGAGAAGCCTGGACCAGTAGCTACATGATCAATCTTTGCCATATGCAGCTGATGCTTCTGATCCTCGGCGCTCCAGCTCTGACGGCGCTGGACGGGGCCAAAGTCCGGGGTCCAGCTGTTGGTGTGGCGCATGCAGCGGTCGGCGCCGGCCTGGGCGGATGGAGACACGGGAGCTTCGACGAGGAAGGACAGGTTAGCCATGATTATTGAGGAGTGGAGATGGTGGTCCGTCTCACTCTGGGTTGGGGATGTTGGGGACTCGGTTGATGTGTCGAGTGCGGTTGGTTGTCGAGACATTGTGAATGTGGTTGTTTGTTTGTTTGTAGGGAGGATGTTGTAGAGGGATGGTTTGCTTGTATAAGTAGGTAGGTATGATATGATGATGTCTAAAGCCATCGACGTCAGTGTCTTGCTCAACAATATTGCACTCCAGTACTTACCTTTCTTTACTAAAAGGCAGGAGTAGATTGTGTTTGTGTGTGTATGACTTGCATCCTCAAAATCAAGGGTCCTTCCCTAATATATCCCCAATCCCTCGGGAATCATCACGCATCCATGAGCCGAGAACAGGCTAGTTCGTTCAGCTCGCCGACCCCGCGTGCTCAATGATTGGCGGTGGTGGCAAGTCTGGGAGCATGATAGTGGTCTGATGCGACGGGTTCGAGGCTTTGGTGTACTGTACCGAGGGGGTCAAGAAATAAACGGCACACCAGAATGTGAAGAGAGTTACTTAACTCCTTATAATTATCACGGATAAATTTAGATAAAATATAATAAAAGAACCAAGAGATATATCATAACAAAGGTAATACTTTAAAGTCTTTTTGTATTATCCTTATTACTATCTTTAGGAGAGAATCAGCCAACGGGTATACACTGGTGTCTCGCTTTTTCCTCCACCCAGTTTCTGCTTCCAGCTGTTCCGGTGATGCATGAGGCGTCTGCCCCGTTGCGTGATGCATGAAGTGTTTGCTCTGATGATCCTGGGGAAAAAGAGAGTTTGCGATGACCAAGTTCCCATTGCGTGAGCATCGTGTGCTCCGAATATCGGATCTGCTGGTTTGCCTCGGTCAATGAAGGGGATCTACGGATTTACACTTGCCGTCATCTACCGACGAAACCGGAAAACCCAATTGCATCTCGAGATGTGTGCAATGTTTCTGGCAATTTCGCCTCATGTGTCCTGCAGTCGATCAGACCAATGGAATTGCCGTTAATCCACATCTTGACTTATCAAATCGTGAGTGCAAGTGGTGTTCTCGACCGTGACTGGTTGGAGCATCAATTGGCTGGCCTCGTCGTGACGCGCCGTGTCATTCCTCGCACCATCCATCACGAAGCGCGGACGGGACGCGTCTCGTGAACCTACGCCTTAATTCCAGTAACTAACACGACATGCTGCAAGCCATTGGATACATCACATATGGCGCAAAATATTGATTATCACAGAATTCCATTGTGTTGCTTCAACTCATACAAGTATGCCCTCCCTACCAGACATGGATATCAACCCTACCACGCCAACCATTTCCTTTCCTTTCCTTTCCTTTGTCCCAGTCGTTACCATATGCCTTGAAATAAAAAAAGGCACCTCCCGAACCCTCTATATCCGTGGGACCTCATGTTTCTCAAGTTCCCCCCTTTCGTTATAATAACACACAGCTTGACCCTTTTTTCACCCCTTTCAACTCCCCGTCCCTAATGCAGCAAGGCTTGCAAAAATGATAACTCAAACAAGAAAAGAAAAACAAGACGCCTTGGCTATGCACATGTCGAGAGAGGGGGGTTCGATATCGGGAGAGGTCGTGAATCTAGAATATGAACAATGAAGAAAAAAAAGAAACTCGACTGAAGAGTGGGTATAAAGCAAAAAAGACACATCCGCCGCCTTGATTCGTTGTGATATCATTGTGTGATGCTTCTCATCTCCCAAACTGGAAACGAGTATGTACGTGTAATAGGAAATTGTTCAGGGGGTCTTGGGACGCTTCCAGTAGTATTGCTGTCATATAGTGTAAGCCTCGAAGCGACATCGAAAGATCATGTAGGGGAAAACAAACCTTGTGCTGCTTGCGACAAGCGCGGAGACTGGGCTTTCGGAGGCCATCGACGACAGCCGCTCGGCGCTGCTCATCGTCGTCCTGCTCGGGGACGTAGTAGTACTCGCTCTCGAGAGGCTTCCCGGCGGCGTCCTTGCCCTGTCGCTTGATGATGCCGATGCAGGGAGTGCTCTCGATCACGTCGCGGAGGTCAGACTTGTCCAGACCCTTCTTCTCCTCGGTGGGGAGGTGCTGCATGATGGTCGACAGAGGAGTCGAGGACAGACGCGAGTAGGCGAGCTGGTTGATGACGTGGTTGGCAACGATGGGGTTGGACTCATACGACATCTTGGTGGGTTCGGGAGTAGGGGTAGACACGCGAGGAGGTGAAGAAGAGGAGACTCGGGCTGAGGCTGAGGCTGCTTTCGGGGAGATCGAGGAGGCGCGGGAATCTGGCGAGGAGCGAAGAGGTCGGCGGCAATGGCGCTGTGGAGGGGGTTGGACGCTCGCTTGGCGCCCTTGAAGATCTTGGGAGACTTTGTACTTATCGAAGCCAACCGACAAGAAATGTCGGCGCCAAAGGGACCGAAGGAGTGCACGATGGGGTCGTTCTCCTCATCAGGGTCCTGGTCTTCGGCGTCACTGTGCTGCTCGACACTTTGCACGCTGCTGAAGCTGGCAGTCACCTCAGTGTTCATGCTGACGTTAACATCCATGTGCTCAACTTCAGGCTCGGGCTCCCGCTTGGGTTCAGGCAGCTCGGGCTCATCGTCCTCGTATATGTCAATGCCGTGGTCTCGGTGTCCAGGAAGAAGAGCCTGGAGGCGGCGGGAGCTGGACAGAGTCACGGGAGTAGGGCTCTCGGGAGAAGCGATACGGCCGGTACGTCGAGGAGGAGAAGATTGCAGAATGGCATTGGGGCGGATCTGGGGAGGAGATCGTCCCAGGTGGTGTCGGAGAGGTTGTCAACGGCACGCTTGGGCCATTGAATCAGAACACGGGCATCTTGAACATCAACCATAATCTCGGAACCCTCAGTCTCGCTCGTGAAGCTGTCGCCCTTGTACAGCTCCCAGGTGCGACTCTGACAGTGGAGCTTCAAGCCGTTCCAGCCATTGCAAATGATCTCAATCTTGCTGGGCTCGAGGGGGCTCGGGGCGGCGATGAAGCGGGCCTTGACGTGGATGCGGGACACGAGGCGGTTGGCCGAGAGCTGGAAGTGCGACGAGTTGGAGGATCGGCCCATGATGAGCGTCTCGCCATTCTCGGACAGTTCGACGGCGGGGACGGCAGAGAGCGGGGCCCGCTCGGTACCAGCCGAGGAACGCTGGGGCGGGGAACTCGAGAGGATGCCGGTGCTCGACGTCGGCACGGGAGTCGGGTATTTGAGGTGAGCGCGAGAAGAAGGACGGCCGGACACGGGGCCGATGTTTTGTCTCTTGACGGGTCGCGGAAGGTTGGGAGACGAAGAGAGCGGCTCGAAGGGCGGGAGGAGAGTCGGGGCCGGGCGCTTGGAGCCGGCGAGGGTGATGGGCTTCATGACGGGAAGCGTGGGCTCAGCCGACGAGCCCTTTCGCGGTGAAGAAGCGAGAGAATCCATTTGTAGAGTTTGAACCGACTTTTGTATCGGTTTATTCGTTGTTGTAGAGAGTATCGACAAAAGTCGAGGGTCGAGGACTGGATCGCGTCCAGATGCGCGAATGGGAGAGGACCAGAAAAACGCGCTGAGTCGAGACTCAACCTGGTTCCTTTTCTGCACCCAAGAACGCTTCTTCCTTTTCTTTTCCTTGTTCGAGTTTCTTTTTCGTAGTTGTTCTTGATCTTCCCAGCCAACACGCGAAGACGTAAGAGTAGTAGCGGTAAGGGTTGGCCTTTGAGGAACAGACGACGACGACGAACAAAAAAAGCGGTCTCGTACACGGTCAGGTTCTTAAAAGAAGGATGATTCAGAGGCCAGAAATCGAGGCCCGGTCTAAAGAAGTGAGAGAGAAGGTTGGTGGTGGAAAAGGTGTGAGTGAATGACCTTTTTGTGTGAGGGAGGGCGTTTTTTGGTGGTGGTGGAGGTATTTAAAAAGGCTGCCCGCTTTGGCTCTTTAAACCACGAGCCAGCCAGGGACGCGGCCAAGAACGCGGGCGTAGCGTGGCCGCGTTGAGAGGTCCGGGTCGTGTTGGCGTTTTTTTGTGCAAGCCCCGTTGTGCAGCGGTCGGGTGTCAAGTTATAGTGGACGATGCCCTGTAGTTTAGTGGAGTGTGACCGCTGAGGAGGGATAATTATAGCGAAGATGTGCAAATGCGGGCAAAGGGGTTGCAGCAGGTGCTTTACGCGCCCGCGTTAAGTGGTCCCCGCTATCGATAAGGGATGACGTCCGCTGGAACGCGCTGTAGCGTGGACCACTTTAGCGAGCAGCCATGTCTAGGATCCCTTGCCTGACAGGTTTGGTGACAGATGATGATTGATGAACAGCATTGATTTAGATATTAATTCTTTTTTTGGAAATATGATGCCTTTGAGATACTTTTCTTCTTCTTTCTTTCTCAAATCTGAAAACTCTGCAGAAATTCCATAGAAATCCCTCGTCTTCTTAGCCTGAAAGCAAACCCAAGAATCCAACCTCCTCTACACGTTCCCCCGCCGATGTGATGTCTCCACCGCAACCGAAATTCCAACATCGCGTTTTGCAGGCCCAATCCCTTGTCCGAAATTTATGTCTGGCTGGGGCACATTTCCCTTTTCCCGATTCGTTTTTCGGAGGACGGAATACATTGTGGGCTCTTACCCATTGCAGAGCTGCCTAGTTTTGTATGCATGTTGCAGTGCCACTTGGCAAGAGTCTCATCGCCGATACATGGCAGCCAAGGAATATTGGTCGAGTCGCGTCAGCACGTCACGACTACAATAAGCCACCATCGAGTCAATGCAACGCCTCTCAAGTTGGAGAAAGCCTATTGTAGTGTCTGTTGGCTCATGTCAATAACTATTGTCACCTTCCAAGATCAATTGTCGACCCCTGACCTTGCATTGTGCTAATGCCAGAGATCAAAGAACATCCCTGGAACCTTGCTGCATCTCCATCACCAACCGTCTCAACTCGCAGCCATTCATGTGTCTTTTGCTGCGTGATACAGCCCATTCTTTTTACGCCTGCCGCGCTTTTCTCGTGTCAGAAACGTCCATTGGAGTAAACTCAATCCCATCAGCTGCCATGAGCCACGACTCTAGCCACGACATCTTGATGCGCGTCGCTTCGTGGATCCCTTGTGACAACGCCCTTGAACAAAGGCTCCCTTCCTCCACCACAACGCGAGACAGTAACAATAGGTAAAGTCGCAAAAGGTTCCAATCTAGATTAGCTTTGCACAAAGAACCTACACTATTCACCTTGTCAACTCCATGTCCAACCTCGCGGGACTCTTCGCTCACGTTTTGGGTTCTTCTTCTTGCCCCTGCACTTCTCGCACTGGTCCTCAGGCACCTTGACTCGTTTGTGATCAGTTCTAGGCACGCACTTTTCACGCAGGCTCTCATTCTTGCTCTTGCTGTACGCGCAGGCCTCCTCAGAGGTTTCGCGTCGGACGCACGAGCCGCAAGCCCGACACATGTAGCCTGTGCTGTAAAACGTGCACATGGTGCCGTTCCTTACAGAGAGTAGTGATGAAGAGGGGTTAGAATGTCAATACGCGTTGAAGTTTGTGTTCTGAGTTGCTTAGGTGTATGAAGGTAAAGTGTATGGCGTCCACGTTGGCGAAGCAGGTGCTCTCTGTGTACATATTTATACTCGCCAAGTTGGAGTGTCAACATCTCACAGACTCAAAGCTAACTATTCACAAAATATTCCATATCCAACATACATATCAAAACCAATTTGTTGAAAAGGCCAATCTATAATGTGAACTGCCTCGACTTCAGCGACTCAACCGGGCAGATGCCATAATGTTAATTGACACTCTCCCATCACTACAGGATTCAGGGACCAGTCTCATCTCAAGTGCTACTCTAAGTCACATCGCGCTTCCGATAATCCCATCTGATACCTAGGCAGCGAAGTGATGGATCCCAGCCTAAACGGCTTTTACACAGCGTCCGCCTATGTATGGCGCTGGGCTATTCACAACCATTAGTAGGCCTTCGTTACGTCCTGCCTACACTTGTCATCCTTGAGCCGTCTCCTAGACATGTTTTTCAGTTCATTGTTTCATTTTCAGTGTCAAAGACCGCAAATTACTACTCTTCTTCACAGAGGCAGCAGTGATTGTGTTAGGTTGCTTAGGCAGCCTAGTCCGCTCCAGTTGGACCAACCATCCACCGTGAAAACACCCATCATGGCGAGGTAGTCGGTTGTCGCTTTATATATGGCGGAAGGTAGACATTTAACACTCCGAAAAGATTTAAACAACAACTCTCAAATTATTGGCATACAAAACAGCTCCGGCATCTACAGTGCCTATCCCTCCTGCCGTTCCTTCGGGGCGGGTGGCCGATCAAAAGGAGATAGCCAACGTCTCCTATGCTGAGATCCGTATCGGCCAAGAACTAGAGGAGTTGCTGAGAATACTGGAGTGGTGGGGTGACGACAAAGGACCCATGGGAGGAGCCACTGCTATCATGTTGGAACTGGTCAATAGAGAAACCATCAACCGAGATGCAGCAAGAATGGGAACCTCGATCAACTAAGAAGTCTTGGCTCGGGGCCTAGTTACCTTGTGAACCTTGGTCTCTGAGCTGGGCCAAGCTCAGAAGAAATGAAAGATGGACCACAACTCCCAACACCTATCCCTAACTACCTTGCCGAACCCGCAGGAGGAACCCCAAGCTCGCGCCACGGGAGGGAAGGGTGCAAGCTGTTGCAGCAAACTCCTCAAGCTACTCAAAGAGCCCCAGTCTCAAGGGGTGCCGGCCTGGTCAGCTAGTTTAGTTGGTAAAGTTGCGATGTCCATGGGAGTATTCACCACCGGGTATTGGCTCATGTTTTACTAAAGATGCCTACGACGATGTTACAAGATGTATAAAATAACATGTAGAAAACCCTCAGAGTATTATCTCTTTTTTTAAGAGAAGTTCTTATCATCTAAAACTTGTTTTACTCAAATGTGGTCAAAATAAAGCCAAAGAATTTGATTGTCACCGTAGTATCTGTAGTATCTCAGCTATGGAAGGGTCCCCCTTTCAGTAGATCATGGTGTATCCGAGACCAGAGCATTCCCTTGCTCATGTAACCTCCACCGGCTGGATGAAACCAAAAAGAGAGAGAATAGCAATCAACTTTTACCCCGGTTGCGCCCCATCACGGCATTGCTTCGAGAAGGAACGGCTCAGGCCTTCTTCTTCCCCTTTGCCTTGCCCTTCTTTGCCCGGGCCTTTGCATCCATGTCTTGGATCAGATCATCTTCACTCTTGTCCGAAAACAGCCACTGGAGTGCCTGGGTTTCGGTGAAGTCGGGGACATGTCCGTCATCTTGGAGAGCCCGGTTGACAATAGCCTGCTTCGCGTTCTGGAGCATGTAGAGACGCTCGTCAATGCTGCCTCTGGCCATGATCCGCACGAGATGCGTCTCCTCTTTCTGTCCGATTCGATGAACTCGCTTGAAGGCCTGCTGCTCGACCGTCTTGTTCCACCAAATGTCAACAATGATGACGCGGTTGGCGACAGGCAAGTCCAAGGCTTGCCCACCGCACTTCATTGACGCCAGCTATTGTCTTGTTAGATCATGGATGGACCTGTAGGGTACAGAGGGCGAAAGCTTACAAGAATCTTCCGCTCGGGGTTCTCTCGGAACTCTTCCAGAGCCAAATCTTTCCGCTTGGTGGTGACCGTCCCGTTGTAGTACAGGAAGTCAATTCCCAGCTTCTCCAGGATGCACCCCAGTGCTTTCGAAGTTCTGGTGAACTCAACAAAGACTACAGAGGCAATTAGAGGACTAATAGCAAATCTTGCAGACGGGTGCCTTACCAATCATCTTGTCCTCGGGCGCTTCCTTGAGCCACGTAAGAATCACCTCCACAGTGGCTTTGACCTTGGAACCCCAAGGCATCTTGACAGGACCAAAGTGGATGTCTTCACGGCCGCACGTGGCGAGGAAGAAGGAATTGTATCCCTCAGAATCACCAGTCCAGTTGGTTCCAATGCTGTCCCGTCCAGGTTCCTGGAAGTCCTTGCTCTCCTTGGCGCTGTTCATGGCTGTCTTGATACACTCGGGAGTCGTCACGTCCCCTCCCACGGCGAGTTTGGCTGAGCATCCAGGAACAGGGCATATGAACTCAACCTTCACCAACCGCATCCCCTTGGGAATGCCAACAAAGAGGCACCGTTCACAAAAGATGTGCTCGCACTTTATCTGTTAGCATCTGGAGCCACGGGGTCTGAGTTGACACGTACATTTGCTCCTCGCGTTGGCGACACGGGAGGGTTTGCCTTCTTGCAGAGACCGCAAGTCACCTCCTGGACTTCATGCTCGTTGGCAGCAAGGGCACGCAGCTTGGCCATCTCTTCCGCACCGCCGAACAAGTCCTTGTACAGGGTTTCGATCTGATGGGCTCCTGCTGAGAACTCCTCTCGACCAGCCTTGTCCTGTGCCAGCTGTTCAGCGTGAGCCTTTGCCTTGTCGGCATCATTCTGAATCTTTTCAGCCTCTTCTTTGAGCTGCTCCATCGCCTGCTGGACATCTTCCCTCACGGGCTTTTCTCTCGAAGAAACTTTCTCGAGGTTGAGTGGGTGGGAGACACCTTGACGCAATCTTATGCATCGGGTGTTTCGGATCGAAAAGGCAGTTTGGTGCTTGAGGGCGACATCTTCCTCTGCCTTTGCTGCATCATTGTCTTCCTTGTCAGCAGGTTCCAAGTCTTGGTCAGTATCCTCATGTTTGGCTTCGTCATCTTGGTCCTGATCATTCGCCTCTTCTGCAGGCGGTTTGCCTTCATCGTCCTGTTCCTGACCGTTCGCCTCCTCATCGGGCATTTCACTTTGGTAACGGTTGTCCACAGCTCTTTGAGGTTTATTAGTTCTGTCACCGAGCTTGGGATGTGGAAACTCACCGGATCAAGGTCATTTCCCAATCCTCAAGGGGAACCCAGAGATCCTGGCTGTGGGTCTTCGGAAGGTCGACGATCTTGTATCCCATGAAGTTTTCATCCTGCTTCCTAGAAAGAATCAGCAATGATCTCCTCATTTCAACCCCTTGACATACCGTCTGTACATGACCATGCTAACAAGCGCAGCGAAGTTGTCGTTTGACTGTCTCTAACCATTGATTCAGTAACCGCTACATCCTTCTCTTAGGTTGGACTCACCCCGTCCATGTACTCGGTTTTGAACCTTCTTAGGTTGACAGCAAAGCTGCATCCGAGGAACCTCAGGTACGGATAGAACTCTAATCAGGTAAGTATGAACCATGGATCTCGTGCGGGAGCTTGCCTTCTATCGAGTTGGAAATGGGCGTTCCACTGACTACCCATCGAAACTTGGCACTCAACTGCCAGCAGACAAAAGTGGCTATTTTGTGTCAACTCAGGAAACAGAACCATTGCAAGCTACTCACTGCCGGATGTGTGGTTCTTGATGGCATGGGCTTCATCTAGAACGACTCGGTACCAGTTGACCTTGAAAAGTTTCCCAAGCTTGCGCTGCAGGGCATTCTCGAAGCCCACCATGTCGCCAGCCCACTTTGCCTTCAGTGCCTGGACGGCCTTTTTCTTGGGAAACTGCGCCACCAGCTCCGCGTAGGTGGTGATCCTGTATCACGTTAGCTCTCTTGGCAGGCTGAGGGCTTCGTAGACTTACACTATGTTGCGTCGACCCCATTGCGCCGCTTTCCAGGGGATGTTCTTGGAGTAAATGCACGTCTTGGAAGAGAAGGCCTCAGGGCAGTGCTTCTCGATTTGCTCAGACCACTGGTTTGCAGTCTGCTGGTTGTTCACAACGACAAGTGTCGCCCTGCTGAACTCGTCGCAATCTTCCTTCTCTGGGGGATGGCCAATGATGCAAGCAAGCGTGGTGATTGTCTTGCCCAGTCCCATGTCGTCGGCTAGCAACCCTCCGGCGGGGTGCAGATCTTGGGCTTCTCTCTTGACCATCCAAGCCGCGGCGACAATCTGGTGGTTCAACAGACCAGTGTCCATGTCTTTGAGCTTCCACGTCCCATTGACAGCTTCAACCTTCTTGTAACCGAACGAAGACTTGGCTTGTTCGAGGTCTTTGTGCTGTGTCTTGGTGCGCCTGGTGTCGAATCCTTCGGGGACGCCTTCCAGGATTTGCTTCATCTGATCCTGATGGGTGTGAGCTTGGATGGCACCCATAGTTGGCACAGTCCCATCGATGATGCGTTTGTTGATATCGCCAAGACTGCGCAACATGTCTGCTCTGGTGGCAGCAGTCGAGTTCTTGCTTCTCTGCTTGGGATGGGATCCGGTCGTATTCTTTTGCGCTTTGTTGGGACTCTCGGCCTCATCCTCATTCTTGCGCTTCTTCGCTGCCGCTTCTGGTTCGTTTCCAAGTTCTCTCTGCCAGTACTCTCGAGCAGTCTTTGCCCGCTTCTTCTTGTTCTTGTTCTTTTTGGGGGCTTTCTCTCCTGCCATGGGCTGTCTCTGCGCCTCCGAAACCTGCTTCTCTAGTTTCTCTAACGTCTCGGGTTCATCACCGGTCAATCCTTCGGTCATCTTCTTCACGATCAGTTTGTTTCGCCGAGTCTCGAGTTCCTGGAGGTTTACTGAGGCTTGAGGAGACGTAGTGGTAGCAGGCTTAGAGTGTCGTCGTTTAGCTCGTCTGCCAGCCTCTTGGGAACAATCAGAATCAGACTCGCTTCCAGAGTGGAAGTCTGAATCGTGTTCATTGCCTTCATCATCCGACAAACTGTCGCTGTCGATTTCCATAAGGTCAGGCATTTGCGCATCCTCAAGTCCATCAGCCGATTTGTCTTGAGCTGCTTTGCACATGCCTGGGAACTGTTTGGGATCGTTATCCTCGTTCTTGACTTGAATCGGTGCGCTTCCTGCGTCCAAGTCTTTTTGTTTCAAGTGAACTTTGAGCTTCAGCAAGTTTTCTTCGGAGCTGTCCATGGGGGGATGAGACAGGTCGCGGTTAGAATTGGCAGGTTGGGCTTCAGCAGATCCCGGGGGTGCCTGGTGTAGAGGAACTCGATGCTCGGTCACTGCCGTAGCGACGGGAGTCTTTTCTTTCTCGAAAGCGTGTGAAACCGGAGGGCTACTGGCATTGGCGCCAGGCCCTGGGATGGGAGGCCCATCCCCGGGTGAGGGATTGGTGTCCATGAGGATGAATGAGTCTGAAGCCAATTGTCAGTAACCAACTTGTTTAATGTTGACATGAGCGATCAATAGCAACGAGGATATAGACTGAGATGTGCTGAAGAGTGGGAAATACGTTGAAAGACTTACCAGTTCAACCAAGAGAAGGTTGCATGGGGTGTGGTTGGGGTTCAAGTAGAAGATGTGAAGGGATGAGAGTTGTTTGGCCGCGTTGTCTTGGGAGAGATGCAAAGCGATCGTACGGGCGACGTAGATTTTCTGATGCTGGCGAGCCTTGGCGGCAGCAAGAGACTATGGCAGTAGCGATGGGAGGCCAGAGAGATGAGATGGAAGGAGGTGGCAAGATGAATGAGGCTTGATCCTCGTCCGATGTTGAGTAGTTGAGATGGAATGCTTGACGGCGCTCCTGTGCGGCGAAAGAAGCAAGGGCCGGAGTTGCGAATGAGAGAAGTGGATGAAGTTGTTTTGGGTAGGGGAGGAAGAGAAGTTGAAGAGGAGAGAGGTCGGAGTGGTGCGCGATGCTCGAAGGAGAGCGATGAAGATGGAGGTGAGGGGAGGTGAAGAAGAAGAGCTGAGTGAGGGTAAAGATGATAATGAGAAGAGGAAGAAGCTCTCAAGAGAGAGAGGTTGGCTGGAAGGTGGAGAGGTTGAAAGGTGGAAGGGGATGAAGAGGAAGAGTTCAAGATGGGTGGAAGGATGAGAAGAGGGGGGGTTAAATAGAAGAAGGTGAAGAGGGAGAGGCGGGTGGAAGTGAATCACTGTAGTTAGAAGTTGAGTAGAAACGGTCAGAAGAGGGTGGTTGAGAAGAGCGAGGTGAAAAGTCTACATGGAAGGAGATGAGGCAGAGAGGAGGAGAGGGGGAGAAGAGTCTTAGGGCTAAGTGAAGAACTCATCACACCAGCCTGGCAGTGATACACAAGGAAAGTGAAGAGGTAAACAGTGGCAGAGTTTAGAGCATCTGACTGCCCTACTCTAAGGCGATAAACGGAGGCCGAATGCCCTCTCTTTACTTGGTCTACAATCTGGCCGTCTTCATCCAGACCAAACGAGTCAGCTTTTCAGAACACACAATGACAAACGCGCATGCGCCAGCACTTAAGGATTAATTCACCCAAGCTCATATTTCTAGATATTCAGAGCAATTATCGGTCATGTCTATTTCTCCGTTGGGGTTGTGATATATCAAGCGACGACCCGCGTCTAGTGGTCAGGACACTTGAAGAGAACACAACCAAACGGGAGAGAGCCACAGAGAAATCGATAGAGAACGTTCTTGAAACAGACACAGAGTCTATCTTTCTTCTTTCTTCTTTCTTCTTTCTACTCCAATCGTCCAATAGAAATGTGGTTTGACCATCGGCAACCTGCTGTGAAGCTGTCATGGCCCGTCTAGCTGTATCCCGACATGAAGCAAGACTGTTTCACAAGTTACTTGTCTATCCGTCATCAATCCATCTCTCATAGGCTACTCTAATGACCAATCAGCTCGAACTGCTTCTGTAGTTATCGTGTCCATCTCATCGCATCCCCGGTTATGCGCGTCCAGTCACATTCCTCAATGGCTACAAAGCAACATCCGGCAAGCCCAGCAAATCATGACCCAGTCCAGTCACATAGCCGAAATACAACATCATAAACCAATAGAAACAAAAGACGCACATTCACATGGAAGAAAAAAAATCATGCCAGTACCTGAACCAAAAAAGCAAGACTCGCGCGAATGTCATCCAACGTTTGAAACAACGTGCCAGAAAAAACGGCCAGTCCCGAACCCTACTTTACGAGTCAAACTACTCTCTCGCCCGAGAACAAGATGTTCTAGCGTGTGGCCCGCCAAGCGGAATCTTCTCCCGGTGGAAGAAGCTTCCCAACGTTTCAGCGTGTCGGTGTTTATTGACTCGCGCTGGCCTCACTATGCATGTTAGGTCCAACGGCCGACTCGGGGAGCGAGTCGTGCATTTGTTGATCGTCGGGCGAAAACTTGCATGGGAAGGAAAACATGGGCCCTGGAGGGAGGCCACGAGGTGAATGGATCCCCTGTAGGCTGTAGGGGAAGGCTTGAATGCTTGCCAGCGCATTTCCTCAGTTTGATGCAAGATCAGCGCTTTGGGTCATCAGGGTCGTCAATGCGTCAGCCTGAAAGCATGACATTTTACGCTGCAGATCCTCTCTTCAATGCTGAGAGCGACGCTGTAAAGTTAAATAGAGTGTCATGACGCATCTAATAAAACAGCGTAGTATGGCAATCACCTCAAGGGTCACCCATGCTCTCTTATTTCCACATCCCGACGGTGAGGCTCTACATGTTGCTTTTTCCCCTCCCGCACGTGCCCCGATAACGCACACACACATCCGTGATGCGAATCGGTGCGTCAAAAAGCAGCAAGAAAAAAGCAAAGAGAGAGCGCCCGCCGGCATGAACTGGAGACCAGCGCGCGAAATGTCCGAGCTGTCAGTGTGCCTGTGCCTGTTGGTGGAGCGGGCTTTGGAAGGATTCCAGCTGCGCGGGGAGGGGGCTTGAGTTCCAGTTCCGATTCGCGAGATGCAGTCAACGTCAAAGGCGGCAAACTCGTTTTTCTCTTCTGTGTCGGGTGCTTCCCGCCGCTCTAGAAGGCTCTAGAGGTTCGTGAGGGCTGTCGCTTTGCAGGACGGCATCTCCTGACATGGCGTGACGGAAGCGACATTGGAAGCTACCTATTGTTTCTGTAGCGAGCGGTCAAGAGTAACAGGGCCCTGTCAGAAAGAATGCCTTGCAGATGTCAAAAGACGGACTTTCTTTTTTGCTGCGAAATCCTACTTTGCAATCAACCCCAACTGAAACCAACATGACAGGGCTTGCCAGGTTCCCGGAATTGTCTCGCGGCCGCCATTGACGGGGGTTTCATCCATGGATGGAAAGGTGGGAGGGGACGGTTTGACAAATACACCCATCAACCAACACAAAAAAGGATGACGGCGTGGCCCCATGCACGACAGACCCAAACGCCATGTGCCGACCAACACAACAAGCACAAGCACAAGCCGCGGGCCGACGCGTATGGGATGTCTCTCCTTGGGCATCGCTCCCGGGCTGTTTATGCGGCGTACACACAAACAAACAGCAGTGCACGTACACTTTATCTTCGCCGACGATGATGTGACGCTTCTTTCGTCATGTGCACCGCCCAACGCCCAGGACAAGGCGGGCATCTCTTGATTGCCGCAGGGATAATAAAAAAGAGCAATCGTCTGTGGCTGGGTTTGCGCGGACAAGGGGGCATGGACCACCCAGTGATCTCGCTGCAAACCCGCAGCAGCAGCATTGCGAAGTCTGTGGGCGAGAGAGACTGTCTGTGGGCAGAAAAGAAGCTCCAGTCTGTGGGCAAGGGGGGCGGGCAAAAGACGCCATCACGATATGGCCCTCTTAGCAATTTCCGGCTCTCTTCGGGATCAATCAAAGCCGGTGACCCGGGGTTTTGACTCCTTCTCTCTCCATTTTCTTCAGCACAAGATTACAAGAGCCGGGGCAATGTTTCAGATGAATGACTCTCGAGCCCCGCAAGATGGAAAGAGGAGAAGAGGAGGAGGTTTCTTCAGCTCGTGAGCCCATCGACGACGACCAGACCAGACCCTTGAGAGCCGGACCCCTGTCGACCTGGCACTAGTTCCTTGGTCCGCTGAGAAGAGGGTCAAAGTGTTTGCAGGAAGCGTCAAAATACGGCAGCTGGGCGAAAAGCACTAGAGATAAGAGCGCAACAGCATAATTCTCGAGATCGAAGGGAAAATCGTACCCGGAGAGAAATCATTCCATCACGGCTTCTCCGTTAGACGCTGAAAAACTCTGTTGTAAAAACGTCTGTTGGCTTGACTCGGAGGAATGTTCTCCCCCAAGCACACCTTGTCCATGTTCCCGGATCGCAGATTTCTGCGTGGTTCAGCCCGCGCGCACCGGATCGACGCCTTCTTTTCAGCCACGACAAGCTCTAGACTTATCAGGGGGTGGGACACTTCTCTCTTGACTCTTTTTCCTTCTTCTTTCGAACGACGCCATCTCGATAGTCTCGCATTAGGAACAAGGTCCGAGTCCCCCTTAGCTTTCTAAGCCAGGCCAGAGTTCAAGAGAGACTCCCGCTTGTTGGACCACTCACGGACCCCTGTCCCGGGCCCTGTCCGGGTCCCCGTCCGAGCAAGCAGGGAAGGGTTCAAGGTCCCATGGACCCGGTGGAGGATTTACACGGCCGCAAAGTCCTCCAGTGACAGTGCCCTCTGGCCCGCCCCCGCAAGACTGTGGTGTAGCGTCGCCATGGCGTCGACGCCCGGGTCTCCACCCGTCTACATACCGAGCGGCGGTGCCCTCGAGTCAGTCGATTGCGCTGCTGCTGCTACACTGCTCAGAGCGAAAGTGAGAGGCGAGCGAGGTATTAAGCCATCGTGGGCTGCCCCAGCTGGTCCTCCTAGGAGAGAAAAGAAGCCCGGGCCTTGGATGTTTGTTTCTCTTTCTCTTCTTTCGCCGCCGTCCAAGGTGCCTATCTATTCCTATTTCTTGCTTCTGTACTTGATCTAACAACCTCCCCCCTTGGAAACTTGACGATGCCCCTGTAAAACGCTTCAACCACTGTCGCTCCCAGAACAACAAACAACAAAAACTACAAGTCATTCTCTCGAGTCTCACTCTGGCGATCTAATTAACTACTCCCGGTCTCATCGACCGCAGCCTGCGCTGCTCCGTGCCGCATCGCAATCGCATTCCTCCCCACTGAGACAAAATGCCCACCACCGTCAACGCCCTTCGCGCCTTTGAGCCTCCCCCCGTCCCTCCATTCGCCGAATTCGAGCGCCGCCGCTCCACGGCCTCTTCCATGTCCAACAGCAACAGCAGCGGCGGCCTTCAATCCCCGCCTCCTCCCAAGACGAGATCGGGAGGCAGACCCCGGAGCGCAAAGTTCTCGGCGTATCGTCTGCGCAGCAACTCGGGCCTCTCGCTGCACACAAACGAGGACATTCTGCGCCAGTACACGGACTACTACCCTGATGGCTCCCCGCGCAGCGCCGGTCTGTATGGCAGCGGGCAGCAGTGGTCCGGCGAGAGGCTGAGGAGCATCGACTCGATAGCTTCGAGCCAGCGGTCCAGCATTGCGTTTACGGATTCGGATGGGTCTGGCGATCTGCCGATTCCTGACCTTGTCGGGCGGGACATGTTTGACCAGGTCATGAGTGATCCGGCTGCTAGTAGTCAGCTGTGGAAGTTTGCTGCGAGTCGGGGAGTTGGACAGAATGTCGACTACCTCATGAAGGTGAGGCAGTCGACACATTGATTTATCGCATTTATACTGACTCTTATAGATCCGCGACTACATCCACTCACTAGAGCAGGTCGTCATCCAGCTCTCGACGATATCAACCTCTTACACGTCCATCACAGCCACATCGCCCATCAACCTCCCGCCCCCGATATCCCGGGCCCTCAACACAAACATCAAGCACCTGACAACCTCTCTCATCCCGAGCCTGGAAAACATGTTTCTCGAGTCCAAGGCCTACGTCGAGCAGCGCATCGTGAGGGAGATCTTTCCCGACTTTGTGAAGCAGCAGCTCTCCCAGTGCACCAGCCTCGCCCTGTCCCTCGACGTGGAAGGCGACTCGCCACCGAATCCGTATCCCGGTCTCAAGGGTTCGTTCTGTCTCAGTGATCCCTCGCGGACGGGGAATCCTATTACTTTTGCGTCGGATGAGTTTGAGGATCTTACGGGCTACTCGCGCAACGAGGTGCTCTCGCACAACTGCCGCTTCCTACAGGGTCCGCAGACGGATCGCGAGACCATTTCGAGGATGCGCTCGGCGATATGGCGCAGTGACGAATGCACCGAGCTGATTCTCAACTTTCGAAAGGACGGCACGCCATTCTGGAACCTGCTCTTCCTCTGCCCTCTCCTCGACACAGCAGGAAAGCTCAAGTTCTATCTAGGCGCCCAAATCGACGTTTCTTCATCCATTGAGGGCGCGGATGATCTTGTTAAGATGCTTGGCTACGGCGCCGCAGAGGAGGACAAGGTATCAACCGACAGGAATAGCTCACGATGGGGCGGTAGCGACGGATCTCAATGCGACCCAGAGCCCGAGGACCCCATCGGCATGAAGCCCATACAGCTTAAGGCCCCCAAGAAGGGCGGCTTCTTCAAGTCATTCAAGAAAGTACCCCCTCCGCCTCTATCACCACCCTCCAGCCCCCGCAGGAGCTCCGACAGACCACGATCATCCGCCGGCCCGATATTCGAAAAGACGTACAGCACACGGACAGTACTCAAGCGCCTATCAACACAGCCCGACATGCTCATGACAACCTACTCCCGCTACATGATCCTCGAACACGTCCCCTCGTATCCAGCATCACTCGGCGCAATGCCCCTCGACCAGGAGATGAAGTATCCTCCCAAACTGAGCATATCCTTCTTCTCCCCCGCCATGGTCGAAGCCCTAGACCTCAACATGTCGTCCGAAGCCGTAGTAGGCAAGGACGTGTTCGACGTGCTATCCGAGCAATTGACGCTCCCGTCAGTGACGAAAGCCTTCAAGTCAACAGTAAGAGAACTCGTCGTGCGCGACGGAAAGTCAGTGTCTCTCGACCTCGCCCTAGCAAACCACATCCCGCGAAGAGCAAACATGACGCGCGTCATGAGCGGCGAAAGCGGCAGCGAGGCAGGACAAAAGAAGCCAAATAAAATGATGAGCCACTGGACGCCGCTCAAGGATGGCGAGGGCAAAGTCAAGTTTGTCGTCATGGTTGTTTCGCCAATCTAGACATTTAAAACAAAGGAGTAAACGACAAAGGAGTTTATTATGGGAAGGCTATCTATCTTTTTTCTTGTATAATGCATTGCTGGGTGTAAGGATATTGTATTTAATCTAACGACGGAGAGAATGATACCACGACTGTAAATTCACACGATCCAACATTTGGACATGCAAATCTACCTGCTCCACCAGACGTCAAGATGTCACAAGCGATGATAACAGCTCCGCATAAACACATCACCTCATGCCATTGACACGCTAACGTCAGATCTTGTTCCCCGCTCGTTCCGTCTGTGTTCAGCTCCGATGGAACAAGGTCTTGACCGTCGTTTCAGGGCGAGCAACGGCGCCTCTCCACCAGGGCTCGGCAGCTGCATGAAACGGGGCCACACAATGTTCAGCTTGCAAGTGATTTTCCCCATCATTAGAGTTTGAGGCTTACACAGATACAGCAGGTCGTGCCAAGGAAGACAAGTACACGCATGATTCAATGCCCCTTGACGAGTTGCCATTGTCAGACACGCACACGCACACCAATCTATTCGACAAGAGTAGCTGGAACTATCTTCCCTGCGAGTTCACGGCCAACACCTGAAACCCGTACAAGATAATCTATCATCGACTCGCTGCCAAGCCGAGAGTGCTCGCACCTGTCACAGCCGAATCTGTACGCCGCCTTGCGTGGGCCTGACCAAGGCCTAGTTGCCGTAAACGGTCCAGAGTGTGCTTCCGACTCGATGTACTTCTTCTCGTAGCATCGACCAACGAGAACCCATTGCAGAAGCTTGGGGTATACCCTTGTTGCTTCCACGACAGATCTAACGACCTTTCCACCATGTCTGTCGGTGGCAATGTAAGATAGTCGAGCACCATGATGGACAAGTAGTTTGAACGATTTCGAGGCCCCGATATAGCCAGCAAACATCAATGCCGAACCCTTGTCACACCACTCACGCTCAAAGTCGAAGCCAAAGTTGAGAAGCTGCTCCAAGAGACCAGTATTCTCCGTCCGGATAGCCATGAATCCCGCGCTGAGCCCAGAATCAGGCTGAAAGTTAACGACCTGGGAGCGACATTCCCTCGGGACACGTCGCAGGACGGCCTTGAGGCCCCAGAGGGAGGGCGTCTGGATCATCAACTTAATCAGAAACGACGGTTCGTTCTCTGCAAGTCGGTAAAAGTCAAACTCCCCGTTCAGAGCGTACGTCCTCGAGACGGAACTCCTGCTGATCACGGTCGACAGCACGCTCGGATTGCCCAGCATGGTGCTGTAAGGATTCAAGCCCAGCGCAGTCAGCTCCTGCAGCAAGCTCAAGTCGGATCCGGCACTTCGGAAATCCATGCCGTCAAAGGTTTGAGGATCGCCGCCGTGCTTGATCAAGCTCTGGATCATCTCAATGTTGCCTACAACGGCTGCTTGACCCAGTGGCGTTGTCCCCTCAAAGTCTCTAGCGTTGGGGTCAGCCCCTGCTTCCAGGAGTAGGTCGACCATCGGTGGAAGATCGTAGTCGGCAGCTGAGTGAAGGGGCGTCAGCAATTCCGTGTCCCGAGCGTTTACGTCTGCACCGTGAGAGATGAGCATCCGAGCCATATTGTAAAAGGGTGCAGAGTCAGCGTCAAGAGAGTCGTCCCTCGCACAACTCTGGACCAGCACATGCAAGGCGGTGGAATGGCTGCCTCCATAATACACCGATCCCATGTGAACCTTGCTACGCGCATTCAGGACGAAGCGTAGGAGCCTCTTCGTAGTATCTTGTTCATCTGCCGAGTCAGACAGGCCCGGAAGTCCTGATTTCTCCACCAACGCCCTGTCTTTGTTAGCAAAGGCCTCCATCCCTGGTAGAAACACTTACCAATACTCATCGGCATGAGCCACTAGGTGGTCGATGAAGATCCTGAGAACCTTCTCCTGGTGCCCGAAATCCGGCCCCCCGATGGTTTGCTGGTACTGGCAAATGGCATGGATCGGCGGTTGCGAGAGATGAAACCACAGCCTGCCTTCAGCCAGATACGCATCCAGACACTTCTCAATGAAAGTGTACACCTTCTTGGGCGCCGTAAAGATGTTGACCTGGAGCAGTTTCTGAATATGGAGACAGCCCTGGAGGAGAGCATTGTACCCATTCGGCCAGTGTTCCTTGCACCCAGCCACAAAGCCCGTGAATCCAAGCTCCAAGAGTTCGACCATGGGAGAAATGAGGGCCTGTGATGCCGTGTAGCTGAGAAGAGTGCATCCATCACAGGGTAAGATGGCAGACTCCAACTCTTCCCTGGAAATATGGTTGAGAAGGGAAGAAAACAGACCGCCGGAACTTGGTCGATGGCGACTGATGGTGTCTGCTATCATATTGCCAAGTTTTCTCTGCTCCAACAGGCGGGTGCTCACAGGGGTTCGGCTGTGGAATGGACGAGAGACCAGCTCCTGAACATCGGGGCCTGTAGAGTCTGGGTTAAGCACCGAGATGCCATAATCCTGCTCCCGCTCTTCCTCAGGGTCTAGAAGTGAGTCCTTCAGATATTCAACCACCTCCGTGTTGCCCCTCAAAATGGCCCAGAAGAGCGGTGACCTCCCAGATGAATCCGTAGCTGTCAAGTCTGCCCCGAACTTGGACAGTACCTTGATGCACTCCAAAGATCCAGCCTTAGCGGCCAGATGGGCGGGTGATAGCCCATTCTTAGGGGTGGTTGCGTCAATCTCATCCATCAAAGGTGTTGCCAAGATGAGGGTCTCCAAGATGTCGCGATGGCTGTTTGCCGCAGCAATTTGAAGGGCGTTGTAGGTGACCCCGTCTTCCCCTTGGTAGATGCACTTCCAGTCCAAGTCATCTTCCCTCTCGATGATCTCCTCCAACACAACAACCTGGCCATTTTGACACGCAGCGATCACGGCATTGTATCCATCAGAAGCAGCCAAACCCGGATCTGCGCCATGGGTGAGCAGCGCACAAGCTATCTCGCTTTTGTGTTGAGAGATTGCCTCCGTCAACATGGACCAGTGGAATGACACTCCTCTTGACCCATCTTTGCCCGACACATTCTTGGGCAGTCGATTAGGATCCATTCCACGCTCGATCAGCTTAGCGATGACTGCCACAGCGAACGGTGTATCCAGGAGAACATGGAGCTTGTCAAAGGTCTCGAATTGACGAGCTACCACGTCCCTTGGTCTGGACTTGCTGAGCAATGTTCGTACCATTGCAAGGTCCACGTCATCTAGCAACGCAGCCTCGAACAGCGACACACCGAGGAGCTGATCCCATGTACGATGTACGTTAATACCGATGTTGACGAGTAATTTGACAAGGTTGGATAGCTTATGGTGCACTGCCTGCTGCAACAGCATCACAGCCGGGAAGGATAATGCGAACGGGTTCGGGCCATCCAGATTTAGGGACGGTAAATATGACGGCGATGACGCCGAAGCGTCCAAAACGGACGTGACGAAAGGATACTGCCAGCCTTGCCAGTATGGCTGGCTGTCTGTTTTTTTCGCCTCTGCGATGTATTGAATCGCACACTTGCCAGTCTCCCTTTCATAGTCGGCAAGGACACCATGTTCGACTAGACACCGGACCGCCAGGTTAATAAAGCCGGAAAGGAAATACAGAGAGGAAGGATGAGTGGTGGTGCCAGTTCCAGATAGCAGCGGAAGAATGCTGTCGCAGAATCGAACCCAGAGGTGACGGTTGGCTATGTCTCGCGATTTCAGAACCTCGGGTGTAAGAAGCCTCTCGTAGTCTTCCCGCTTGATGTTGGGGAAGCATGACGGGTGCGCCGTCGGAACAGAAAATGCACCATACCGACCAGCAGTGAGCTTTGTGTTGGTGATAATAGTCTCGACCACTGTAGTCCCATCAGAGAACTGCCAAGGCAACCCTCGACATTTATCCAGAACCACGTCCAAAAGCTCGGTTGAAGCAGACAAGTTGAGGTACTTGAGCAAGAATCTGTTCATCTTGATTGCCTCGGGGATGAGCTCAAACACCTTTTTGACGAGATTTGCGTCACCCCATTGAACGGCATACTCAGCGAGCTGCTCGTTTCCTTTCAGAGAGATGTTTTCTTGACAAGCATCCAACATGAAACGGGCGGCTAATGGAGCAGGCTTCCGCAATCCTCTGGGGGGCTGTGCAAGAGTATCGATAAAGGCAAAGGATGCCACCAGAGGAGTGAAGCCAAAACGATCCTCCGTGCGTAGATTCTCATCCCTGCGTGGATCATGTTCCCAAAGCCACTTGAGGAGAGCGACATCGTTTGTGAATGCACAAAGGTGCCAGATTGTGCGTCCATCCATGTCTGTATCAGTCGTTGGAGCGCCGTGGTCCAGCACCAGCTTTGAAAGAGCCGAAAGATCTTCGACTACCATGATTGGCGTGCGCTTGTTGGAGTCTCTTGCCCCCATGTCTGCTCCAGCAGCGATGAGAATGTCCATGATCTCAAGCTGCGAGCCCTCGGTGGCCGTGTGAAGAATAGTGCCAGCAAGCCCATTCTTGCCAAACGGGAGGTTAGGATCAAATCTCGGGTCGCTGGTGAGGCGCTCGATCAGGGTCACATCAAAATCCAGCACCGCGTTGCGTGTAACTTCGGCAATATGATGGTCGTCCAAAGTGGTGATCTTACCGGACTCCTCCGAGAAGAGAACTTGATGTTGGCGTGCTTCATAAGCTGAGACACCGTCCTCTGGAGCTCCCCATACTCCACCGTCTCGTTCACGATGTCAGCCAATGTCAAGTTGACCAATGTCAAGTCGTAAACAAAGGTGAGCAGGCGCGCAAATCTCGCCTTGTGAAAGAGACCACGCATCACCAGCGTCTCTCGTTGCATGAGCTCGAGAAAAGCGCCATCCAGTTTGCTTCCTCCCTTCATGATGCGGGTGAAGATGGCTTCATGCTTGGTCGTCATCGCAACCCAAAAGGCCAGGCCTGCAAGCGATACCTCATCGGCGTTCTTCCAGTTGTACTTGTAGGTGCAGTCAGCGCCTTCATCAAGAAGGTGAAGGATGGTGGCTGCTCGTTCCACGTCGGAGTCTCCGCCAACAAGCAAAGAACCCCATGACTCCGGCTCAGCGCGTGTTGCAAGAACCTTGGTGCCCATAAGAGCGCAAAACAGAGGAGTGCCGAGAATGCTGGTCTGATTGATGTCCGCACCCATAGAGAGGAGGTCTCTGCAGAGATTCGGCAAGCCAAGCGCGGCAGCGATGTGAAGTGACGACACTGATCCATCGCACAGGGCATCTGTGAGCTCCAACAACAGTCTCGGTGAAAGCGCCAATGGTCCCAAGGCTCTTGGGAAGGTCTCCCTCGCGTATTCCAAAACCCACTGCACAAAGCTGTACGATCTTTGAATCCGGAAGAGAGAGCAGACCTGTGGCCGCAGCTTCTGCCAGTACCTCTCAGCATATTCTGGCCAACGCGTCGCTGCTGTTCGATAGTTTGTTGTGATTCGACGTGATTGCACCAATGCAATCTCTTTGTTGTACTCTGCTGGCTCGCGATCGTTGTCGGAAGAGTTGAGTATTGTGAGCCAGGCAGAAACTTCCTCAGCACTCGGCTCAGTTTCGTCGCGTGTCTGTGCCGGAGATTCAACCATCTCAGTGTCGACGTTGTTCGTCATGAGCCGAGGGATCGAGTTGGAACCCAAAATGGAGAACTGCAGCGCGATATCTTGGAGGGATTCCGACGATCCAAGAACAAAACCAAGCTTAGAGCGATTGTCCAGGAGGGATGATCTGGCAGCTTTGAGACCATCTGGAGTCGCATAGGTGTGGACAGACTGAATAGCGCTGATCAACATCTCACACCCATCCAACAGCGGCCACTCGGTGGTCTCGGTAACGGGCATGTCATTCTCGCTGTTTTCGCCCAGCTCAACGATGAGCGACTCAAGACTGAAAAGAGCACCAGCGAGAAGCCTCAGTTCAACGATCAACGGTTTCAGATCACTCTTCAGAGGGGATCCTTCTCTCAGGCGAGTGCTGATGCTCGCGCAGGCTGCGAGTGTCGACTCCTTCAGCTCGCTGATGCGCTTCAGCATGGTTGATTGTGTCGGAGACATTTTGCAAACACTGCGTGATAGTTAGAGACTATTCAATCAAATACCATGTGGGCTTCACGCACGCCTTTATCAACTCTTACCCAACAGGCTGGTATCTGTGTTGGGCCAAGTGAATGCAAGTCTGGCCGCAAGCCGCTGGGAGTCCAAGCACCAAGAGCTCAGGATGGTATCGCCCACGAAGCCAGGAGGCGATGAAAGCTCAATGCCCAAAAATGGGCATGGCTGGATTTAGTGAGGAAATAAAGTGCACAGCAATAGAGTCGGAAGCTCAAGAGTCGATTATCGTGTCCGAGAGTGTTGATACTAGGCGATATAAGGATGCGACAAGAAAACAGGTCGCCAGACGAGATCCAGAGAGATCATCTATAGGAAAAGATATAGACTAACGTTTCAGAGATGAAAGAAACATTACCCCAGAGTCATCGGGAAGATTAGAGTAAGAAAGCGCGCCTCCGTGATGGTTGAGAGGGTGAAATTGTGTGAAGCCGTTGGTCGGTTTGGCATCCTCTCCAAATGTCATCAACGCGGGCAGGGGAACGAACAAAGGGGCGCTCGGACCATCCAGTGCGAGGTTACTCATTCACTGTCCAAACGGTGATGAGAATATTGCCTTGGAGAGCGGAGAATAACGTTTACATGCGTATCAGGGCTTGACAGTGAATCACAGGCACAAGGTGACCCGTTAAATCATTGTCTCCTCTTTTCTCCTTGAAATTTCCTCCAGTCAAGGGGCAGCTTTAATAAGCCACTGCCTCAAACACAGTGTATATTCACTCCGCCAAGGGTGCAGTTTCAAGGCACCAGCCGCAATGAACCACAACTGACGTTACAATCAACAAAAACCATTCATGCTATAAAGATATCGAGAATATGACTATGCAATTGTTTGTGGCTAGTATAGCATCTAGTTGATGTCCCATTCAAACTCCAAACTCCGACCCAAGTTGTCAGGAGTTGACAACTGTAATCATGACAGTTTTCTGAACCAGGCTCCCATTATCCCCATGTTCCGCCGCCACCACCGCCTCTACCTCCCTTCCTCTGCGCACTCAAACGCCAGTCATCCTCGTTTGCAAACTTGTTGTACAGTGGCTGGATCCTCTCTGCCTTCTTCCTCTTGCTAAGTCGATCCGTTGGTGCAACCTTGAAGAATGTCGGCGCAGCCTCCACGAGCCACTTTGGCTCGATGCTCGTTGTGCAGTGCATGTACTCCTTGGTCGTCAACACAAGCTCATGGTAAATCACCCACTCAGCCTGCTTGCCAAACAGGGCTGAGCTTGGATGCAGGTATACAGGTGTACCCTCTGTCAGCGTCTTGTATCCCTCCTGCGGGTCCTTGCGTGCCGCGTTGCGGAAGAAGCCTGCGCAGAGAGCACGGCGCACCTTTTCGGTTGCGCGTCCGCACGAGGCGATAGGATGTTTGTACCGATCCATGATCTTAACGATTTGGTCACGAACATCTTTTGCACGACGCATGGAACGCGCCTGGATAAAGTTCTCAAAGCACCACGGGGCTGAGTATCCGCTGTGCTTCCATGAGTTGTACACGTTGAGCAGGGTGAGGTGGTCGCCATGAGGGTCGTGGAACTTTGCCTTCTTCTGGTCGGCTTGTGACTGCTTCTCCTTGGGGCGATAAAACACGGTCGAGATGTTGAGCATGGAAACAATGCTGAGCACTTCTTCGGCGCACTCGAGCTCAACGGCAGCGATAAGGACCTTGGCAAGGGAGGGCTCCATGGGGAAGTCAGCCATCTTTCTGCCCAACCGAGTCAGGAGGCCTTCGTCGTCCAGGGCGCTGAGCGCGTACAGCTCCTCCAGCGCGGTAAGCATGGTATTGATCGGAGGGGGGTCCATAAAGTCGAAATGCAGCAGGTCGTTAATACCCATGGCCTTGAGCATTAGAATCGTCGTAGACAAATTCTGCCGCTGAATTTCAGGGATGGTAGTCGGCAACATCTCCGACTGATACGCAGCTTCTGTGTACAATCGGAAACACTTTCCGGGACCGGTTCGGCCAGCTCTGCCAGATCTTTGGTTTGCCTGGGCCTGTGAAATAGGGGTAACCACCAGCGAGTCCATTCCCAGCTTAGGATCGTATGCATTCTGCTTCACGAAACCGGGGTCCACGACGTAGTAGATCTCGTCGATAGTGATCGAGGTCTCGGCGATGTTGGTGGCGATGACAACCTTGCGGCTTCCAGGAGGCGCTGGCTCAAAGATTCGACTCTGCATCTCGGTGGGAAGCGACGCGTACACAGGGAGAATGATGAGTTCAGGCACGTTAGGCCCTAACGCCTTCATTCTCTCGTATAGGACCTCGCAAGCTGTGTCGATTTCTTCTTGACCTGTCAAGAACAGTAGAATGTCACCCTTTGGCTCGGTAAGGTGAATCTGCATGACCGTGACCAGAGCCGCATCCAAGTAATCAGATTCGGGCTCCCTGGAGTAGAGAACCTCGACAGGGAATGTTCGACCGGGGATGGTGAAGATTGGGCATTCGTTAAAGTAAGCCGAGAATTTATCGGCATCGAGAGTCGCAGATGTGACGATAACCTTCATGTCGGGTCGTCGTTTGAGCGTCTTCTTCAGCAAAGCAAAGAGCACATCGGTAGCGATGGTACGCTCGTGGGCCTCGTCGAGCATGATACACGAGTATCTTGACAGGTCTGGATCAACGAGAATCTCACGTTGAAGCATACCATCCGTCATGTACTTGATCTTGGTGGCCGGGCTAGTGCAGTCTTCGAAACGAATTGTGTAGCCAACCTCTTCTCCAAGCTTGCAGCCAACTTCTTCGGCGACTCGCTTGGCGACTGACATGGCAGCGACACGACGAGGCTGGGTGCAGCCGATCATGCCATCATTGGCAAAACCAGCTTCAGCCAGATATTGCGTGAGCTGTGTTGTCTTTCCGGATCCTGTCTCTCCAACCACAATCAAAATCTGGTTCTCCTGAACGGCCTTGATGAGTTGACTTCGGAAGACAAAGACGGGCAAGGACTCTCGTTGTTCCTTGATGCTCAGGTTTGTACGCTTGCCCAGGGACTGGCCCTTTGGAATGACGGCCTTTTTCCATTCGGGAACCTCTTCTGACTGTTGGTTCTTTCTCGCGTTCCTGAGGTCGCTGGCAAATTGTCGCTTGTCGGGGTCTGCCATAGGATCCTGCCACGCGGTAGAAAGATTCTCCTTGGGCTCTTCCTTAGCAGCAACTTCAGCTTCCTGTCGCTTCAGTTCCTTTCGCTCCTTGGACAAGGCAGTTCCCGACATGGCTGCTCGGTTCATGGAGCCGTCAGGTGCCTTGACAACTCGAATTGGAGACAGCTCAAGCGATTGCTTGGTCTGGCCAGCCAGGAAAGGAGGCTCCTCCTCACGCACTTCAATATCGACATCCTCTTCCAGCTCCATTTCGCCATCACCGCGTAACGTCGCGTTGTAGTCTTCCTCCAGGTCGGGGTAGTCAGAAGCCTTGGCTACTCCTGATGCGATCAACTGTCTTATCTCCCACCTCTCTGGTGAGGTCATTCTCTTCTTTTGTCGTCGTGGTGGCCCCAAGTTGTCTCGTGGCCCGGCTGATGGGTCTATGAAGCCATTTCTTGCTCCTCCTCCCAGTGCTTCCATGTTGGCGCCAGTTGTCATGCGAGCTTGCGGTTCCAGATCTTGACCAGTTTCTTGATCAACGTCCTTCATCGACAACCCAACTCTGCTCCCTTCGATGCTTGTAACCTTCACCCAGACCTGTTGTCCTCGTGTCAAGAGATCAGAAGGGTGAGTGACTCGCTGCCCAGCAACCATGCGCGAGACGTGGACCAAACCGTCGACTTTGCCCCTGACATTGTGCAAGTTGACAAAAGCGCCAAAGTCCTTGATGCCTGTAACATGTCCCTCGTAGACCTTGTGTAATTGCGGCGCATCATCCATCTCGGGCGCTGGAGCATTGCGAAAGCGGTCGTCGTCGTCGTCGTATCGTCGGCGACCTCGTCGGTCTTTGCGCGAATCGCGATAGCCATCCCGCCAGTCTTCGTCGCCTCGTTCTTGCGACCGTGATCGCGATCGGTATTTGTCTCGCCTGCGCCGGTCTCTCGAGCGCGATCGGTCTCTCCTCCTGCGCCTTGAATCTTTCTGGTCGTCCTCAGGGCTACGACTCCGTTTCCTCGCGCTCTTGTCCTTTTTCGCCTTTCCTTCCAAGCCTTCGAGAAGCGCCAGGGTATCATCGATCGCATCGGCTCCACCGTCAGGTACGGGGTCTTTGTCCGGCAGCGCAAGCCCGCTAAAGACTTTCTCCTTCTCCTCGAGCGTTCGCGTGTGGTGGTGTTCTTCGTCTTGGGCGCCGTTCTTGCCCTTGAACTTTGGGTGCATAGCCAGAACAAGGCGATCAAGGCTCTCGACTAAACTGGGCGGAAAGTCCGGGGCGATGCCCGCGAGTCTCTCACGGAACTCGTTGAAGGAGCTGCATTCTAGACGCTGCGCGATCAGGAACTCGGCCAAGGTTTTGTCGCCGACGCCGACGTGATTCTGGAGTTCCGACGTGACCTTTGACACGAGCGACAAAAGCTCGAGGTTCAAAAGGTCGTCCATGTTAGAAAAGAGAAACCGATCCTGCGACCTGGCAGGATGGTTCAGCAATGTAAAGTGAAGGTGCACGGGAAAAGTTGTAGGAATCTGACCGTGGCAAAAGGTCGGCTCACCTTGGCGGGTTTCGGTGAGGCTCGGTGAGGGTTGGTCACCCTGTACCCCAGCTTTTGTCATGCAATGGACGATATTTTACATGTACTAGATCAATAGAGGAGACATTTACATCCTTGAGGCTTTCTTATCCCTTTCGAATCGGCGTGATTGTATCTTATGGTTTTTCTGTTCTTCCAAATTGCTATAGACATATTCGTGGTCCATAAGTCTCTGCAGAATCTGCTTCGAGGCGCGCCCTCATTGAGGCCCCTTCATTTTTCGCTTCACAGCCTGCCTAGGTACTAAGAAATATGCAGAGAAGTAGACAAGACCGTAATCAACAAGGGATATATTAACAATTCAAAACATTAATTCCTCGCTTCTGTCAATTAGTAGCTACCCTCCAAGTTGTTGTTTGTGAGCAAAGGTTCTCCGGCCATGCTTCGATAAGTGACAGCTCCAGTTGCAAACGGCAAAAAGAGTGGACAATGATGGATTTAAACCACCTGAGTTGGACGAACAGGGAATCGAACCCTGGACCACTCCCAGAGGCGAGGATCTTTGAGAAGAAACTTGCTAAGGGAGTATTATACCACTAAACCATTCGCCCGGAAAGAAAGGATAAGGTACAATGGTGGGATGGAACCACCACGGCTGGACGAACAGGGAATCGAACCCTGGACCACTCCCAAATGCTTGAATCATTCAGATGAATCATGCTAAGGGAGTATTATACCACTAAACCATTCGCCCTTGAAGGGATTTGATGGGTGCAGCCTTTCGGATGCGCAGCCATGAGGGGATCGTGTTGCGCTTCGATGTTCGCGATCTCGCGGAATGCGTCAACAGTGTGTCAAAGAAACGTTGCATCGGACGAGTAGAGATAAAGCTTGAGAACCTGCATTTCAAACCTTGTTTAATCTACTCACTCCCTATCGTCCTGGCAATGTCCGGCCTAAACCCAGCCGTATAAGTCAGTTGGGTGACGTACACCGGAGGAGTTGCGCTCCGAATCTGACAGGCTCAACCCTACAAGGCAATCCTCGTTTGACAATCCTAGCCAATGACTCGATAATGGAAGCCTGGCCTAGTCTCACAAGGAAAAAAAAGACGAAGCTGCAAGATAATTTTCTTGCGCTCCGTTGGATGCTGTGGCTGTAACTGTTGGTGGGGTTAACTGATGTCGCCCTGGGTGTCCAATCGTGAGGCCTCGAGACCTGGCCCATTACGCAAGCCCCTCGCTTGACTCCTCACCCCAGAGAACGCCACCAGGTGACCTGCTGCAGAGCAAGAGAGGTACGTACCTGAGCTTCGGCGTCATCGCCAGCCGCCTCAGCCTCAGAGTTCCCGAGCAGTCACACGCCCTCTCTCTCCCTCTTCCTACCTCCATCAAAGCCAAAGCCCGCGCGATAATTCAACCTCTAAAGAACATCCGTTTTCCTTTGAGTTTTTCCATTTTCTAGATTCCCTCTAGAGCTTCACCTTCCTCCTCTGCAGCCATGTGCTCCGCCGACATCTTCCTCGCTTTCCTCGCCGTCCTCTTCCCCCCACTGCCTGGTAAGTCGCCTCCATCGCCAAGTCGCATGCATCATTGCGCATCAGACACGACATTCGCTAACTCTTCGTTTTCAGTCTGGGTCAAGTGCGGAATCTGCAGCGCAGACTCGCTCATCAACATTCTGCTCTGCGTCCTCGGATACATCCCGGGTCTCCTCCACGCCTGGTACATCATTGCCAAATTCCCCGAGCCGCCCTACGAGTACGAGGCCGTCCCGAATGATCGCGAGGGCGGCCGTGTTACCTACGTCTACGTCCAATGCCCGCAGGGCCACCACCAGACACAGAACCAGCAACCCAAGCCGCAGCCTCAACCCCAGAACGGTGGCAACAACATGAACTACGGCACGCAGAACGCCTCCGCTTCGAGCCAGGCCCGACCTGCCCCTCAGCAGCAGGGTGTCACGGATGCTGGCGAGGGCAGCTCTGATAACCACGGTGTCCCCCCTTCGTACGCCGAGGTCGTTGCTGGAGACCACAAGATTCAGTCGAGGGATTAGATGCTCAACTGGATATCGAATTGAACGGGTTGACGGGGTGACTTGCAAAGCCCGTCTCTGTCGCCACCCAAGGAACTTGAACCGCTTTTGCAGAGCGGTCCTCAACAATCAAGCGGGTCCTCAACCAAGGACTTCAGGTGAGATGGCCGAGTTGGTTATGGCGTCAGGTTAAGGTCACCTTAACAACCTACAATTCCTGATGGAGCAATCCTCCTGGGTTCGAGTCCCAGTCTCATCAGATCATTTCTTTTTTTGCGTCTCTCCACGATTTTTGTTTTGGTTGCAAGTTTTGTGGGAGTGGCTGGGAGCCTGGCTGTGTAAGAATTGTGTGGTTGTGGGAACCTCGGGCATGATGCCTACGAACACAGAAGTCTCTTTTTCCCTCGACGGGAATTATAATAGGAGTTCAGGGGCATGGATCTTGTGTTTTGCACTGGAGGACTTATAAGGATTGTTGGCGTTGGACTCGCTTTTGGACGAGGCACATGTACCTTTCGCACAGTTTATTGTGCTCAGACTTAAATTCCATTGATTCAAGATCTTGGCGTCTATCTTTGCTAACTTGTGAGTGTCTACAATCATTCACTTTGCCCATACCCAGCCCAATTCGGCTCTCTCTAGCCCTCCTTTGCAGCTGCAGCATGCTGCTTCTCCTCTGCATCGGGATCATGGATGGATGGCGCTGGACGGTCCGAATCCCTTGGCTCCTTGTAGCCTCGCATCAACTCCTGAGGGAGATAGGTGTAAAACGAAGGGACGATGATCTCGACCGACTTGACGAATCTCAGACCAGCGTCCAGCTCGTAGATGGTCGCGGTGGCCTTCATGCCCAGTGCCATACACTCCAAGATGTTGTCGTCAAAAAACAGCGTCATGGTATCCTCGGTGATGGGCCAAGGGAAGACAGGCGTCTCCCAGTCGTCCTCGATGGTGCCCTGCCTGAAGATGGCCTTTCCGACAGGAACGTGCTCGAAGGGGTTGTCGCCGATGACAAGTGACTTGACTCGCTTGATCATGTCTTTACTGGGATGAAACACCTCGACAAGTTCGATAGTGCAGGTAAACTCTCTCTCGAGCTTGGGTTCCTTGGTGCAGATGCGCCCAAACAGCTCTGGCTCGTCCATCAAGGCAATGGCTGAGAAGAAGACGGACTTGGGATCGAAGTCCTCAGGGCGCTTGTACTGTTGAAAGGCCCATGCCTCTTCGGCGGTTTCTGCAGGACAGAAGAGATCCGCGGCAGCAAGGTTGAAGTTTCCAGGTAGGGCGGTATAGAGCTGTCGAACCATGGGCCACTCGACGCAAGCTGTGTCGCACACCTGCAGAGCGGCCTTGACATCGTCTTCATACTCTGGACACACGTCGTGATGAAGGATGTATCGGAGAAAGTTGACAACGGTGTCGATGCCCGTCATCATTCTTCCGTGCTCAAAGGACGTCAGCTGCACAAGAGCAACCGAGATGAAGCCAGCGGCAACACCAGCAAAATCGACAGTCCACACATCATCATCGCCGTTGTAGAATCTGTCACCAGCTGCCGTGGTCCCGTACACAATGTCAGTCGCAGTCGCCTCGCGACGCTCAGCAGGAGTCAGGTCCTTCAAGTCCTGACGGCCAAGGCCTCCAAAGGCGCCGGGGTTGCAGTCGACGCCGCCGAGGAAGAGATACTCGTTGAAGTAAAGAGTGCGGTCGCCCTGGAGACGACGGCGCGAGCGGAAGCGCTGGATGCAAGACTGAATGCGCCTGAGAGGTGTCAGCAATGGAACTTTGGAAGGGTGCTGAGCGTAAGCGATCTCACTCTGTAAATGGAATATACCTCCGGAAATGTTAGCTTCTCATTCGACAAGATACTGTGTTCCCGGTAACTTACGGGGCATAGATCTCGTTCTTTTCCTCCTTGGCTTCATCAGGGGTCATGGGCGGATCGGCGAAATACTCTAAGCCTGCGTCAGCTTACACTCTATCCAAGTGTGTGGGTAAGGGCCATAAACATACCTTCGAAACCATTGCCGCGATTCTTGGGCAGTGCAGTAGGACCCCGGTTTATCAACGTCTTTCTGCCCTTTCTGCCCTTTCGCGGCTTTGCGATTCCCTGCAGTGAGGCTGGCAAGGCGGGTGGTGGACCAAGGTCGGCCTCTGGCGCCTCGGACTTTTCACCCTCCACTGCGGAGGGTGGCTCGGGCTGAGATGGTGGAGACGACATTGTGAGCGATGTGCGAGCGGTGAAGATGCTGCGATGGCCAAGAGAGAAACGGGTTGGTGTTGAGGATCTGAGGTGCTCTTGACTGTGATTCACTGACGAATTTGAGAGAGGAGATGATGAACACGAAGAGGAAGAGGATATGGTTAAAAAACTGGAATTTGAAGAGCAAAAGTGAAGTAAGTAGCTACTCTATCCATTAGGGAAGTCTCATCATTTGGTCAAATTTGCGCGGCAGCTGGCGACTGCTGGCTCGCAGCGGCTGTTTGCTTTGCAACATGGCAAGCAGATGGGAAGCTGCAGGAGATGATATCTATCTACCGGCATTTCTTAGTAGATAACGAAACACTGCTATCGACATGTATTACTGTCTATGAGTGCATTTGATCCTCAACTCCTGGATGAGATGTAGTTTGCAGTCAGTGTAACCATCGAGACTTCAAGGAAATCAACTCACAGTAAACAAGCCGGCGCAAAAATCCAAGACCCGTTACTCAAGCCAAGATCAAGACTATCGCCCGATAGCTTGAGGCTAGGTGCATATCTAGTGCTCTCTCAACTCCGTTTGCTATCTGCACCCAGCCTCTTCACGGCTCCCGGCTTGAGGAAGTAAGCGCCCGTAATACCCGCCCTACCCTGATGCCTCAGCAACTCCATCCGGCAATATCGCATCGATACTTCTGAGGCTCAGTAGTTTTAGTACGCAAAGTCTCCGCTTGCACTTTGATAACAAGGCAACCAGTGCGGGGTCGAAGTTGGGTCTAACGGTAGGGCTCAAAGCAAGGCTGATTTTCACGATAGCTTCTCCCCATCCCCGTCTCAAGGCGGGGCTGGATGTTGTTTGTATCGCACATTAGACACACCATCAAGATACACCGCAAACTAGACCAACAAGATTCCGGAAAACACGGAACGGCCCATCCCGGCCAAGAAAGGCGCCAGATACTTCATTGGAGGTTGTCGTGAGCCTGCTTCGCGAGAAAAAAGCACCAGTTGATGATGTGATTCGCCAAAGGGGGTTGGGCGTCGAGGTCAGTTGACGATGATCACGGGCGGTCTAGGGCTGTCGGGCCAAGCTCAACACTCCCAATGGGAACCTGGATGAGAGGTGACGGTGAGACCTGAGTCTCTGAGTTGTACGACTTGTTGTTTGTGTGATTGCACGTTTGTAGCTGAATACGAATTTCACAACCTTGTCAAGTGGCCCAACCCAACTCAGGAGTTTCGCACGTGGGCGGACATTTCAGCAGAGCCCGGTATATGGGGCTATGATGTAACTGCCCAGCCTTCATTTCACGATGCACGGGCTAGTTGGGAAAAAAACAAAGACGAGGAAAAAAACGTGCAACGCTGCACTGCATGTACGGGTCTCAATGTGATTCCCGACGGGTTGGTTTGGCATGTTGGACTGGGTCGCATTAAGGATGACGTGATGAATCCCTCTTGATTATTCTCAAAAGTCCCCTGCTCTCATTTAAATTGCCTATAGAGAGCAACGTCGAGTTGATTGTGAGACTAGGATCAAGTGGCTGGCTAGTCCCGTGAAGGCTCTGTTTCAAGAGGTGCGAAACACACCAAAGACTCCTAGGACAACGCACAACCAACATAGACAACGCATATGATACCCCATCTTCTGAATACCTTGTGTCCCTTGCATAATAAAACACCATGCCAGTTGCTCCGGACTGGACTGGCGATGGGAGGCGACGTGTAACCAACCAACCCGGTCACTGTTGTCTACGGTGAGACAGAGATGATGTGGTCGCCTTGCTTCTAGCGGCTGCACGAGCCCGCCCGAGGCGCACTTGGACGGTTCCCCCTTTCGCAGAGACGTCGAGAGCGAGTCTGCCCAGCGGGTTCCGGAGGCGGCTCAGGCCAGGGTGAGCCCCCGTCTCCCCTGGGGAGGTCGCCTTCTGACAGGCCTGACGTAGGTGTGGCTCAGCGGCTGCCGCAGCTTGAGGCAGCGCACGCGCTCTGGCTCTGGATAGGATACGACGGGACGCCGGACTCTGGCGCTTCATTTGGGTGAATCAGACATTGCCGCCATGGTCTGTCCCGGAGTGATTTGCCTTGTCCAAGGGGGCTTCGTTATCGGTCTCGCCATCGCCTTTCGCCTGCTCGCACTTTCTAGGGACCACGGGAGGTACCGCCTCCACCTGGGCTGGCTGGCTGGCGACTTGGCTGTGTACCTAGGGCAAACGTCTTACTGGGCTGTTGTTGATGATTTGATGTGATTGCTTGGGGGGTGGAATTTGGATGGCCTTGTCCTGTACCTGTGCCTGCCTAGCCACAATCCCCCTCTTTCACATTTTCCCCATCTTCTGTTAGTCGATGGGGACGGGGGGACATTCCAGTATAAACTCCAAAGAGACTCCGCCGTGGTCACTGACCATCTCGAACCTCTTCCTGTCTCCCCTAGTCTATCCTACGATACCGCGTCTCGCCAGCCGCCGTTTGAAGAATATTATTTGCTGGTTTTGCGCCGCCATCCTCCAATTTCCCACCTCGCTCCGTCGCATCCGCCACCAAGAAAGGCAATTCGCAAGGTTGACCTTGACCTTGGCTCTCACCGATTTAAAAATTGGATAGAAAAAGTCGCCACTCGCGCTCCCTCGCTACCCTCGGGCCAACTTAAGCCAACACGACGAGCCTCTCTCCCTTCCTCCCTCGACTCGACTCGACGTCAAGGAACGAAACGGATCTGACCCTCCCACCGCTGGAGCCCGCCCACAGAACAAACACACACGGACACGAGACTCGGCCTTGACGTGTCGCACCTTGTCAAAACCGGGGGCTGATCCTGCGCTGATCTGCAATCGAAATCCCTTCTTTTTTTTGGCCTGCCGCGCCCCTGACTTTTTACGAGTCTGGGTTTTCCCTTGTTGTTCCTTTTTTTCGTTTATCTTGGACCTCGTTGATCCTACCTATACAAGAAGGGAGTCAGCGTCAGCGGCCAAACTTTCTGTCCCAGTATCCATCTCTCCACTCCGTCACAGTCAGAAATACGCTACGCTTTGCCTTGCGCCGAGAACCTAGCGACAGTCTTCCTTCGCCTTGCTAGCCTTCGAGCTTCAGCCTCTTTCAGTTCAACGCACTCGCCATTGCTCGTCATCCTACTCGTACTGGTCAGCTCACCGCTCTCGCTCGACTTTTGTCGGTGCTTAAAGCCCGCCTACGTCTGTCGCTTCTGGTTGCTGCCTGTTTCTTGTCTTCTTGACTTGACTCCCGTCGCTTGGTCTGGTCTATCTTTGCTATCGCTACACCGACTGCCGGCGCGCACCCACCGCCACAACCCCCATCATCAAGATGGGATCCAAAGGAATGCCTAATCGCCACGAGCTTCGCGACTACAACTACGCTGTCGCCGGCCAGTGAGTATTCAGATGCCCTTGCGCTCTTTATGCGCTGCACCTTACCCCCTGTCTTGTCCTGCTGCTCTTGTCGCCTCGCGCCTCGTCGCGCATCGCGCATTTGCGTCACAATGCCTCGGTCCCCCGCCGCACTACAAAGGCTGACCTTGCTCCTCCAGTGCCGGCACGCTCTGTACTCCCAATGGCGAGCTCTTTATCAAGCCCTGTACCCAGTCCGAGATTGATTTCTACCAGTCTGCCACTCGAAGGCACCCCGAATTCGCCGAGATCATGCCCTTGTTCATGGGCTCCCTGATGCTGAGCGACCCCGCTGACTCAACAATTGACGAAGCTGTTGCCGGTGTTATTTCCCAAACTGGAGATGTCAAGACGTCCAAGGAGGAGATTGTCGCCTCTGTCCGCCAGCAGGTCGCCGAGGCCGCTGCGCAACCGCCCAAGGACACTGTTACTTGGGTCCCTAGTAAGGACAACAAGATCAAGACCGACAAGGCGGTTGTGCTTGACAATGCGACGTATGGGTTCAAGAGTCCTAACATTCTCGACGTCAAGCTTGGCGTCCGGCTATGGGCCGATGATGCCCCTCTGCAGAAGAAGCAGCGCTTCGACAAGATCTCGGCCGAGACCACCCATGGGAGCTTGGGATTTCGTATTGCAGGCATGCGAGTCTATCGCGGATCAGAGGACGCTACTGAGCTGGACGAGGAAGATTACAAAATCTACGACAAGGATTATGGCCGAATGATTGTCAACAAGGACAATGTCGTGGACGAGTTTCGAAAGTTCATCTTCAACAAGACCGCCGGAATCGATGAGGATCTTGGAAAGGCTGTCTGCGCCGCCTTTGTACGGGACCTGCAGAGGGTTGAGGAGGTTCTCTCAAGTCACGAGAGCCGTATGTACTCATCCTCGCTCCTGTTCATCTTTGAGGGTGACGGCGAGGCCCTACGGAGTGCTATTGAGGAGAACAATGCGCTCATTGATGCGGAGGCTGGCATCGGCCAAGCGGCTCGAACTACCAAGAGGGTTGATAGTGGCATCGCTCTGGACGACGACGACGAGCTGGACGAGGACTCAGACCTCGAGGCTTCGTTGCCGCAGATTTACGGCCTGAAGCTCATTGACTTTGCTCACGCCGAATGGACGCCCGGCCAGGGACCTGACGAGAACTCACTGACTGGCGTAAGAAGTCTGCTCCGCATCTTTGAGCAGATGGGACAATAACCTTAGACGCTCACGCCTTTGACGACATGATGACAAGAAACGATTCGTTTTACCGACCGAAGGAAAATGGAAAAAAAAAAGAGAGCATTTGCTAGACGGAACGAACGACTGGAACCCCGATACCCATGTGTGATGGATCGAATGGAACATGTAGAAAACCTCCTCGGCGGAGACGATGGCGCACGGTGTCCACGATGATGACCATTTTATTTTTCAAAGCTCGACAAACAATGGGGATCTTGATTTTGCGTCTCGAGATTACACTCGAGACAGAGGGACAGGCGTTGAGGGATGGTTGGGAGCATTGGGATGTAAACATATTACCTGGCAATAGAGCAGGACATCAAGCCTGGAGAACCCTAACAAAAGAACGGGACATCAGACCTTGAGCTGTCTGAACCGAATGGAATCCAATTCCTATTAGTTGATTCATGACCATGAAGCGTGATGTTATCCAAGTGAGACAACGATAACCGTTGGAGGGACAGGACAGCTCCGACAATGGCTGGCTGTGCATGTCTCGGTTTCTCTTCCGAAAGCTGGGGGTTGAATTCATGCAGGATCTCGATCTAAGAACATTTCGAGCATTCACGGTGGAGGCCACAAGGTGGTAGAAACACCCTCTGGTGTTTCTTGCCCAAAGGCGAGGTGACAGAAATGCCCCCAAGTTTATAGGGGTAGATCTGCTTGAGTATTTATGTCACGTGGGGTGACCCCAGCTTTTGGTGTTTTTCCCTCCAGACACCATCCCAGCCCCGGCCACACACCCTTACATTGAGCTTCTGGAAAGCTTCCATCGCAAGGGCAGCCCCACGCACAGACGCGCACGCGCGATCGCAGGACGACTACACTCACTTGCTTTGTTCAAAGTCGATGTAGCCGGTCATGTCGATTCCAGGCCTGGGCCAGATCCCCTCGCAGGTGAGTCTTCTCCGTCAAAGATGGATGTCAGACGACTCTATCGCCGCTTTCCAGGCGTCTCGACAGCTTCGCTAACTTTTCAGCCCACCGCCTCTTCTACCCGCGTCCTCGCCCTCCGTCCCGTCTGCGAATGGCGATTTCAAGTCTCCCACGGCTCGTCCGTCATTGTCAAGGTCCTCTCTGGCACAGCTGAGAAGGACGGCGTCGAGCTAGCCCCCCGCAATGCGTACAACTTTACTGGCGTCAAGTCCAAGATCCTGACCTGGCACGGCTGCGAGCTCGAGATTGACGGCCGCTGCGACAGCGAATCCATCGCCGACTACGGGAACCCGACCGAGAATGTCGCCAATTCGCATCTGAATCTGCATGGGCAGCTTAACGATATGCGCCAAGCGGCGGCAAGAGAAGGAAGAGAAGGGCCGAGGGTTCTTATTACAGGAGGAGTCAACACGGGCAAAACGACGCTGGCGAGGACTCTGACGAGTTATGCGACGAGACAGGGCTACCAGCCTCTGGTGGTCAACGCAGACCCTAAAGAAGGGCTGCTTAGTCTTCCAGGGACGCTGAGCGCCAGCGTGCTTGCGACTGTCATGGATCCTGAGGCGGTGGACGGTTGGGGTAGTACGCCAACGAGTGGTCCAAGCAGCGTCCCTGTCAAGCTACCTTTGGTCTTCTACTATGGGCTAGAGTCTCCCGAGGAGGACCCCGACTTTTACCGTGAGCTTGTCAGTAAACTGGCAGGTAGCGTGAGTGGACGGTTGAGCGAGGACGAGAGTGTTAAGAGTTCAGGTGTCATCATCGATGGCACGGGTCTCCCTGAGCAGACCAAGGACGGGTTTGACCTTGTCGCCCATATTGTGGATGAATTCTCCAGTTGGTACCCCCCCCGAACCTGGCCTTGAACAGAATGCTGACGTGGTTATAGTCAATGTTATCATCGTGGTTGGCTCCTCGCATATCAGTGGAGAGTTGACCAAGCGCTTCGGGAGTGAACGGACGAGCCTGGGAGAACCCATCAGCGTGGTTCCCCTGGACAAGTCTGATGGCGTCGTTGAGCGTGACGAGATGTTTATGCAGCACGCAAGGGAGGCTGCTATCAAGGAGTACTTCTTTGGTGACTCTAGACGAACCTTGAGCCCCCTGATTCAGCAAGTAGACTTTGACAACGTCGTCGTGTACCATACACCAGAGCGTATGCTTGACCCTTGATCCTACATGCGAGACAACATGTTGCTAACGTCCTACCAGACCCGACCTACAACGGCGAGACATTAGCCCGCGAAGAGCCGTCGACCCCAATGCAACACTGGACGCTGGCCATCATGCACGCGACACCTAAGGAGTCGCCCGATACGGTCCGCGCCGCAGGCGTCATGGGTTTCCTCTACGTGTCCGATGTGGACGAGGAGCGCCGCAAGATCAAGCTACTCTCACCGGTGAGCGGGCGGTTGGGCGACCAGCCACTCGTGTGGGGGAAGTGGCCGGAGCCGTACATCAACCTGCTCGGATGAGGCCATCTTTCATGCTTTGTTTGCGTTTGCAGATCTACTCGTGGTCCTCTATTCGTCTCTTGGGTTATATAACGGGAAAATTAGGCTCACAACAATGCACAAGTGTCTGTGCGATTGTGTATCTAGGCAATTGATAGCTACAATGTTGGCAAGCTGTGCCGAGATGAAGAAACGTATGCGTGGCATTTCCTATCTGCTGTTGGCTCATCGCTCCCTCGGTGTTATCTAGGCCGGGAATCACCCGATTGCTCTGTTCCTGGTGCATGGCTGCTTGTGCGTAGAGTTGTATGGACGCGCTTGGCGTCGGAGATGAGGCCCTTGATGTCTCAGTAGCATCCATCCATGCAATTGAGGGACTTTCATCAACATCTTGGTGCTGCAACGCCATGACGAACCGCTCAACAGCTACTAGAAACATCTACCGTGTGCCTCTTCCAAGCCCACGTGCCCTGGCTGCAGAGTCGGCATTCCCTAATCTGGTAACTTCCTGGCTTTGCGGCACCCATCCGCCGTGAGGTCCCTAATTATCCCGACGACTGGCGTTGCTTTTTTTTGTTACATTCTCCACACCATCATCCTACGGGGAGCGGTCGAGAATCAGCAAGTTCATGGCGTACCCCCGCAAAAGCCGGGGGATGGTTCTTGAGGGATGTGAAGTTGTAGCTGAGGTGGGGGGAAGGGAGCAAGGGAGGATGAGACGTGAGAATGAGGAGAGATCGCTGGATGCGTGGTGTGATGGTGGGCGCGGAGATACGAGAGGATGGGTTCGGTGAGCGAGAGGTTGCAAAGAATATCCGTTTGCCTGTACGGATAGTTCTCCGTACCTGCCTGGAGATGCTACGTCGGAGGGGATAGTGTGTTAACGGGTACGGAGTTCCGTGTAAGTTTACGCCTGGCCAGCGCCATTACCTGTCTACTTTCTTTTTGTTCAAGCCTCCTCTCACGGCTACTGTTTTCCTCTTTTACACCCGCCTTGTCCTACAGACACCCGAGTGACTGCCGCTGCTGACCGTCTCGGCCGTCGGACGACGTCTGGTCTACCCCGGCCATCGGCCGGAACATGGCATACGCACGGCCGGGCCGGAGTCCAGAAGACGGCTCCGACTAGTCCGCCTCACACTTGACCCTTGACCGTAACCTTGCCCGTCTACACAGTGGGAGAAAAGAAAGACTCGCAGCAACCAGGTTGAAGATCAGAGGATCCTTCTCCACTGACTAAAATTACGTAGCCTGCGCATTTATTTCCCTCTCTGGGGGAGGGTCCAATTCACACCTCCCCATGTACAAGCTGATGTGCTCGCCCCGGTGAAATGGCGGTGATATTCCACAACAGCCAAGACTCACCGAAGCATGGTGACGTCCACAGACGCATTGCAAGACCGGAAGCAGAAGAAGTGCCTTGGAATAGCCGTGGGACCGGGGTTGGGGTTGTTGTTCCAAGGTGGTTTGAAGCAAAGGCCCCTGCTTAAGCTTAATTATTAGCGCCCTCTTGTCTCAAGAGCCGCGACGGCCATGCCTGGGCCAGACCGTCTGAGGAAAGGCTCCGAGGCAAAATAATCGAGGAAAAGCTGGAGGGACTCGATAGGTACAGGGAAACGCGCGGCCAGAGGCAATGGAGGCGACGGAAAAGGGTCATATGCTCGGAAAAAGAAGAAGACGGAATCGTCGATTGAGTCAAGCACATCAAACTTGCCAAGTCTTTGACTTTTCTTGGACTGGCAGGTGATGGGTCGTCGTCTTGGCTGAGGCGAAGCAACAACAACCACGCAACAATGGCAAAGCGAGGTCTTGTACACTGATGTATCTCGCCAAGCACAAGCCCATTGCCAAGGGCAAACAAGCATTCGTCCTGATCAAGAGGGAAGCGGCAACAGCCAGACGACAAGCGATTGGGCGCTGGGGGATTGATGGGGATGCATCAGCTAGGGTCGTCATGTGGATATGGTCCAGCTTGGCATTGGATCTTGTCTCTGAAGGTAGCGCCTCGGTTTCTCTGGATTCCTGGGATACACACGGCCTCCCACACATGGCTGCTGGAACATGGACGCTAGGGAGATAGTGTGGATGGACAGCTCGGTATCAACGGGATCTCGCTGCCGTTTGAGTGTGCCACATGCTGAAAGGGTCAAGGAGAGCCCATTTGGGCGCTTCTGCCCCTTGGAATGACCTCCCAGTTTGCACTGACTTGCCATGGATGCCATGGGTTATGAAGCTGTATTCCCCCGCATTGTCTCACAGTCTTTGCGCTTCGAGTCGCACAAGCCAGGCCCCTCGTCTGTAGACAACCCCGCGATGGGCGGCTAATTTCGTCCGTTCCCTAGGTCGCTTCCATCGCGCGCTGCATTAGCCCCAATTACTCTTGATGACGACAATGAAACAGGCCTGAACGGAGGAGGGGAAGAAGAACGAACAGCACAACAATGACGATCCGACTTTGCGCGCCTTGGTCTCCCAATCCCGTCCCGTCTCCCTCCCACTCGACATGGACCTCGTGACCTTGGGGGTGTGCACCGACTTGATTCGCCCGCGTGCGGCGGTACTTGGAGGTACATGAATCCCCACTAGATCACTCAGCCACTGCAGGCAGGCTGGCAAGTCGCGGCAAAGTCTCCCAGCCAGTCACAAGCTGGCCAGACATGGGTTCCACGTCTTCCCCCAGGGTGTGTCGACCCGCTATAGCCCACCAAACCTAATCTCGACGATGCTCGTGCTCGATAACTCACCTTGGCTTACAAGTACACGCACTGAGAAGAAGGAAGCAGACGCACCCGTAGTGGGGTTGTAGCCATGGGCACAAGCAAATCTGTCACCAATGGTCTCTGACGGGCGCATGTTCCCTATCTCCAGCTCACAGTAGTTGCACAGTGGGAATTGAATCACCTGCACTCCCCCGCTGGCCGGACGCCGGCATCCATTGCGAATCACTTCGGCCTCCACTTGTAAGCCAACCCCGGGAGACCGTTTCCTTCGGAGCTCCCACGTTCTTCCCAGGCTGTGAGTGTGAGAGCGACAGGGGAGGCTTCGCTTGCCGTCCGTGATTCTTTGCCCCTCCCGTCCCTCCTTCCTCCCCGGCCTCCCACGGATAGATAAAGCTGCCTTCCTCTCCCTCAATTCCCCTTCCTTCTCTCACCAGGTCTAGCACCTTTCACGTATCTTTATCCCCTTCATCTCACATCCCTTTGGGACTGTTTGCAAGCCAACCTACCTTCACTAAACATCTCCTTGGTTGTCTCGTCGAGCAGCCAGCCTCAAGAGCCCGTCGTCGCAGCTCCCCCCATCGCCGCCCGGCACAACAGCCTTCGCTTACACCAACACCCGTTCGATGGGAGAAACCGAATCTAAAGCCGCGAATGGTGCAGTTCACGCCACTACCACCACGTCGGACTCGTCGACCGTCGCCGCTGGACAGGACGACCAGCCTCCTATAGCGGAGCCCCCAGACCTAGCCATAGAGAAGCCGAGATCTCCTCACACCCTCTCTGCCCAGGCCGTCGCGCTTGACTTCAAGTCGGACGTCGACGATGGGTTGAGTAGCGAGGAGGCTGCCGCCCGCCTGGCTCGGGACGGCCCCAATTCCATCAAAGGCGCAAAGGGCATCTCTCTGTACGAGATCTTCATACAGCAGATCGCCAATGCCCTGACTGTCGTCCTCATCGCCGTGACCGCCCTGTCCTTTGCTATCTCGGACTACGTTGAGGGTGGCGTCGTCGCCGCCGTCATTGTCCTCAACATCGTTGTCGGGTATGTCTTTGCCGCCGCGCCTGCTCAGCCAATCTGCTGCTGCCTGGTCGCTGCCGCTGCTGCCACTCCCTACATCGCTGTCGCATATTGCTATGCCCCTTTCTCTGTCCCGTTTACTTGTCCCTCTGCTGCCACACGGTGAAGCCTGTGATTTTGCCATGCGTAAGGCCAGAAGCCCCAAGCACCGAGGCCGAATCCTGAGCCATATCCTGAAGCTGCCATGGCGTCTTCAAGCACTGCTATCCCAAGCTCGCACCCTGCTAACATGCAACGCTTTCTAGATTGATCCAGGACTACCGCGCTGAGCAGACTATTCAGTCCCTCTATGCTCTGTCCACTCCCAAGTGCAAGGTCATCCGAGATGGCCAGAGTGAAACTGTCAAGGCCGAAACGCTCGTCAAGGGCGATATAGTCTCCCTCGTCACTGGTGATGTCGTACCCGCCGACCTGCGCCTTGTCCAAGGCATTAACGTTTCCACCGATGAGGCGCTCCTCACTGGTGAATCTGTTGCCATCAGCAAGAAGCCCGAGGCAGTATTTACCGATCAGGATATGCCCATTGGCGACCGCGTCAACCTGGCCTACTCTGGAAGCTCCGTCACCCGTGGACGTGCCACCGGTATCGTCATCGCCACTGGTATGGAGACCGAGGTTGGCCAGATCGCTGAGCTCCTGCGCAAGACCAAGACCGACAACTCCGAAAGGGGTTTCATCGGTCGTGCCCTGTACAACGCCTACCAGTTCACCCGCAGAATCCTCGGTCTTGAGGGCACTCCTCTCCAGGTCACTCTCAGCAAGTTTGCCCTGCTCCTGTTTGCCTTTGCCATTCTGCTCGCCATCATCGTCTTTTCCGTCAGCCTGTGGAAGATTAGCGATGAGGTCCTGCTCTACGGAATCTGCGTTGGTGTGGCGGTCATTCCCGAGTCTCTGCTCGCTGTCTTGACCGTCACAATGGCTGTTGCCACCAAGGCCATGGTCCGCGGAAATGTCATTGTTCGTCAAATGCCCTCTCTCGAAGCCGTCGGTGGTGTCACCAACATCTGCTCCGACAAGACTGGTACCCTGACCCAAGGACGCATGATTACCCGCAAGGTTTGGCTTCGCGGTAACCTCTCGGGAACCGTTGAAGGCACTGCGAACCCATATGATCCCGGTAGCGGCACCGTCCGCTGGGACGCCGACCTGGCTGGAAGCTGTCTGAACGCCTTCCTCAGAACCCTTACTCTCTGCAACAACGCCACTGTCACAGACGGCAAGAAGGAACCGGAGACCGACTCTAGTAGTGTCATCACCGCTTCCGAAGATGCTGAATGGAAGGCAGTTGGTGAGCCCACCGAAATCGCCCTCAAGGTCTTTGCCATGAGATTCGGCCAGAACAGGGCTCCCAACGATACGCTGGTTGCTGAGCATCCCTTTGACTCGTCTTGCAAACTCATGAGTGTCGTGTACGGCAATGAGGTCGAACAGACCCGTCAGGTCTACACCAAGGGTGCCGTTGAGGTTCTCCTGACTAAGCTCAATGAGACGGAAGAGTTTAAGAAAGAAATCCTCGCCAAGGCCGAGGAGCTTGCTAGTCAAGGTTTGCGAGTGCTGTGCATCGCCACCAAGGCTATGAATGGCAATGTCCAAGACTGCCACGAGCGAGCCAAGGTCGAGGACCAACTCGAGTTCCTTGGTCTCGCCGGTCTCTATGACCCCCCTCGCCCTGAAACTGCCGGTGCTGTGGCCCAGTGCCGCGCTGCCGGTGTGACTGTTCACATGGTCACTGGTGACCACATCAAGACTGCCACGGCCATCGCGTACGAGGTTGGTATTCTGAACAAGGACGTTCCCCTCAAGACCAACACCGTCATGGCGGCGGCCGACTTTGGTGCTCTTAGCGACGCCCAGATCGACGCCCTGGATGAGCTGCCCGTCGTTCTTGCTCGCTGTAGCCCCCTGACCAAGGTCCGAATGATTGAGGCGCTCCATCGCCGCAAGGCCTTCTGTATCATGACTGGTGATGGTGTCAATGATTCGCCTGCCCTCAAGCAGGCTGACGTTGGTATTGCCATGGGAGACCGTGGCAGCGATGTAGCCAAGGAAGCTGCCGACATGGTTCTGACCGATGACAACTTTGCCTCCATCGTCACCGGTATCCAAGAGGGCCGACGACTTGCCGACAACATCCAGAAGGTGTGTTTTTCAATCCCATGCTTCCAGACCCTGCTAACAGTTGTAGTTCCTTCTGCACCTTCTCACATCCAACCTTGCACAAGTCATTCTCCTTCTTATCGGACTTGCTTTCAAGGATGTCAAGAATGTCGCCGTGTTCCCTCTGTCCCCTCTTGAAATTCTCTGGGCCAACCTTGTCACCTCCTCACCTCTCGCCCTGGGTCTCGGCCTGGAGGAAGCCTCTCCTGATATTCTCCGTCGACCTCCCCGCAGTCTGCGCTCTGGCGTCTTTACTCGTGACTTGGTTCGCGACCAGCTCGTGTACGGCTTCTGCTCTGGCTCCCTCTGCCTGTGCGCCTTTATGCTCGTCAACTACGCATCATCCGGCAAGGGTTATCACTCTATGCCGGCCGACTGCAACGAAGCTGGAACCGAGGGCTGTGATCTCGTGTACCGTGCTCGCGCAACTACCTTTTCCACGCTGAGCTTCCTCCTCCTGGTGACGGCGTGGGAGGTGAAGCACTTCCACCGCAGTCTCTTTGCGATGGACGAGAGATGGTCTGGACCGTTTTCGGTTTTCAAGACCATCTACCACAACCGATTCCTCTTCTGGTCTGTTGTTTTTGGCTTCGTCATGATCTTCCCCGTGGTGTACATTCCCTACCTCAACACCGAAGTGTTCAAGCACAAGGGACTCACCTGGGAGTGGGGAGTGGTGGCGGGCTGTGTTGTCATGTACATTGGTCTTTTGGAAGTCTGGAAGGCGTTCAAGCGACGAATGGGCCTGGGAATCGACACGCATCCCATGGCTCAGGGTCAGCCCGAGGTCTAAGCCTCGTGGTTGACTCTAGTACAAAGCGGGATGAGTTGAAACAAAAGGGGGTAGGTAGTCGTGAAGAGTTGATGGACAGGTTTTAAGGATATGTGTCATGGGTCTCAGAATGTTCACTATTATGCTTATCGCTAATATCCTCTTGTCAATACATTTTCCTGTCAACAAAAAACAACTTGTATGCATCGCTGTGATTATAAAATGTCTACTTGATTCCTCGTCAAACTTTTCGTAGGAGCCCGAAGTCTGGACAAAGCCGAGGGGTCTCCGTGATGATGCCGGCATCAGAAGGGCCGTTCGTGATTGTGAGCGTGGGCCCATATGTGTTTGGATTGAAAGGGTCGTATCATAACTTCAAGGCTTACTCGCCCTTGGCCTTCTTGATGGGGTTGCCGTCCTTGTCGACGAGGCCCTTTTCGCGCATGACTTTGAGGGCGTCGTGGATGGGGTCGAGCTCGGGCATGGGGGGACGGTGCGAGTCCCAGTAGTTGTCGGCCCAGGTGAAGTACTGGCCGTAGTTGCAGGTGAAGAACATGTGGTGGAGGGTGTGGTGGGCGGGAGAGTTGATGAACTTTTCGAGCCAGTGGCCGGTGATCATGTCGCCGTCGTGGATGAGGATGGTCCAGACCTGGACGAGGGCGAAGAGGAACATGTAGAGGTGCTTCTGCATGGGGCAGATGTAGACAAAGATACTGAAGGGGTTAGCGGGTGAAGCTTTCGAGAAGGTTGGAGGATGCTCACTGGTAGGGGAGAGACTGGAGGTATCCGTCCACGGGGTGGAAGGCGATGGCAGCCCAGGGCGTGGGAACTGATGTTGTTAGCTTGGTTCTCATGATGGTGTAGGAAGGCTTGACTTACTAATCCACTTGTGGTGAGGCTTGTGGACATACTTGTAGATGCTGGGGTGGTGCTCCAAGCGGTGAATCCAGTAGATGCCCAGATCGTTAAAGACCATGTAGAGGAGAGTAGACACGCCGAGCCACCACCAGCCGTACTCGTCGATTCTGGTGTACAGCAGACTCTTGCCGCGGACCTCGCCGAGGAAGAAGGGCAGGGTGAGGAGGTCGATGATGGGGATGGCGAAGAAGCTCGACTGGATCTCCTGACGGATCTGGTTCTTGAGGAAACGCGGGTGGTACTCGAGACGACGGTCAAAGATGAAGTAGTATGACAGGGCGGCCGAGATGACGTAGATTATGGACGCGCCGAAGCCGGCGATGAGGAGGATGGAGGCGCACTGGCGGTAGATGTTGTCGCGCGCGAGCGACGAGCCAAAGTTGAGGGAGTAGGCATCGTCGTAGGGCGTCTTTGAGGTCGAGTCGGTGAAGCTGGTCGTGTTGCTCGAGAATCCGGAAGACGCCGGGGAGGATGAGGATTGTTGGGGGAAGAAGTAGGCGTATCCGTAGTCGAAGACGTAAGGGTCGAGGATCTCGAGGAGGAAATCCATGATGGGCGACGCAACACGGGAGAAAGAACCAAGAGCAACACAATCCGCACTCAATTGGCTCTGTCCAAGGTGAATTAAAGAGTGAATTGTTCAAGTTGAAAAGGGTCGCCAGTTTTTTTTCTTTATTAGAGACCCTTCTGTTTTCGTTCGGAGCCGGGGTTTGGCGGTGTCCGTTCAATTAATTTCCCTGCACCGGCCCACCAGGGGTCGTGCTTTGAGGGGGCAAAGCATCTCTGTGCCTGGATTTTATCTTGATCTTATCTAATGATTGGAGCGGGGCCTCGCCAACCCGAATACGAATTAGATGCCGAGCGCAGATCTAGCCAATCATTTTGTCTCAACAGCTCCGGAAGCTGGGCTGCCGGATCATGCAATCCTCCTCTTCGTAAAGGTCGCTGCACGCCGCTACGAAATCAGGCCCGAGTTTCTCGTCCAGCTTTGCGGCTTCTCCCGCCCATCGCGCATTGTCCACCGGCCACGTCTTTCCCAGCGAGCGGAACCCGTTTCTGAGGTACAGGCCATGGCCTTCGGCCGACGACGTGACAAGGGTCGGAGCTGAGTCGGCGTCGGCCTTGGCGAGCGCGGAGCTTAGGAGCCGGCCTCCGACCCCGCTTCGCTGGTGGGACGGGTGAACCATGAGTTGGAGTACCTCTAGACTACAAGTCAATAAATAGTATTCAACAGCCTTTGTAGATGGAAACGTGCCGTAGTGTTTCTGTCCTTTGATAGCTTCTTCCTTGCACTTGTCCATCTCTGCATTCCTCTCATTGAACCGATCCCACAACTTCCTGAGGTGCTCCTTCGGCTCCGAGATGGAAAGCGGAGGTCCATCCCTTGTATCTTCCTCGCTCTTGTTCGAGTTCGAGTTCGCGATCTGGTAGATTATGAACCCCACGATCTCTCCCCCTCCTCTGCCACCACCACGGTCCTCCCTGGATCTTGGATGGCTCCGCGGTCTGCAATGCGGATGATGTCGCGTGGATGTTTTTTGGAAAAAGGCGGCGTAGAAGACGTGGTATCTGTTGAGGGCTTCGTAGTGGATGTTGGAGATTGCGTCGCTGTCGGTGAGGGTTGCTGGGCGGAGGGTGATTGAAGACATTGTTACTCTAGCCCTAACGAGTCAATGCAGCGAGGGAGTGTTCTACTCTGCGAGAGGATATCCTACTTTGATTCTATTTTATGTAGTTTTTCCTGTCGCGCTAGATTGTGGCCTTGAGATGAATGTCGCGTGGTTCCTGATGAGGAAGCTGGTTTTGGACCCGCATCGGTCCCGGGTGAGTCAATCGGTGAGGTCTGAACAGTCGAGCTTCCAACAAGAGCAAATGTCGATTAAAAGGCGTAGAAATTCGTCAGGGGAGCTACACACTCATAGAATTTATCTATTCCAAGTTCGAGACATCTTAGGGGAGTTGTCAGGACATGAGGCATGTGGGATAGAGTTGACCAAGTGGAGCAACCGATGACTTGCTTTAACGGCCACTACTTAGCTTGGTTATGTGTCTTCCCCAAGTTCCTCAAGTGAATTGACTAGCATTTAGCTAAGCTAGCTGCTGCATAGCCTGTGTTGTCGTATTCTAACCCTTAGCATACATGGTGAAGAGGCGTCCCGATATGGCTTTGAGTGGTAACCGGTTCGCACCGATCAAGGTAGGCTTTGGAAAGGGGTGGTGGTTCATACTTTCTCACACCGATTCGCAGCTTTGCACATGGAGAGGGAGGTTTGCAGGCAGGTATATGGTCCTTGGGAGGCACTTGTAAGAAGTATTGCGGAATGGACTCGTGGGTTAGGCACTTGATTCGCCTGAAGGTGACAGACACGCTCGACATAGCATGCGATTAGTTAAGAGGTGTTGTGTGATACTGCGTTTTATACTTTCCTCTGATAAAAATCCCTTCTTGCTAGGCACTTTGACCGACCCTCCGTTTGTATAAAGAGAAATGGTGATCGAGTGTGAGCCAGTCAGGGATTTGAGACTGCTGAGGCTCACCGATGCCTTGTTCAATACCCGAGGTGACAACATGACCACTTATACCTATATCTAATAGCATTCGTAGCATCTATCTAGCATAAATATGTAATATGAGCCTCAAATGAGGAGGTAATTGCTGCCTTTGATAGTTGTCTGTAGTCCCAACAGAGCAGCAACCGTTGGCCTGAATTGATTTGATGTGGGTAGTCACTGAACCGGTATAGAACACGATGGGAAGGCGGTGATACGAAAGCAATGGGCTGAAAAGCTGCAAGGATACAAGGGTGCTGCAATCTGAGATTTAGGTACGTATGTACATAGAGACACTAATAGGAGTGGGCCACCAGAGGGCAGCCCTTGCTTTGATCTGGATAAAATGAGGTGTTTTTGCTGACAAGGTAAATTCGGCTGACACGAATGGGCAGCCAAGAGGTAGGAGTCGATGAAAGGAGTGAACATGTCAGCATGTCAGTTTCCCAACCGTGTCAAGCACCTTTGGCTTGATCATCGCTACTAAAACAGGGACGAGAGCTGGACGGCATCAGTTGATTTACTGATGAGCTTGATCATTCATTACCTCCCTGAGCAGAACCGTGGGATAAGTCTTGCAGCATGGTCGGTTTGCATCAAGGTTTGGAAGACCAGGAACATCAGGGGAAAGCCTCAAACGAGATCCCAGCGTGCTTCCACCGAACAGATCAACTACAGAGCAAGATAGAAATGTGGCCACCATCGTTTTCAACGACTTGAAGAAAAAGAACAGCGGTATACTAGGCGCTGTTATAGCCGTTTCAATCTTACGCAGCCCATGATTGGCTTGTCTCTCGGTTCGCTTCCCAAGTTGGCAACTGGCTCAGGTTCTGAGATAAGAGTAAGCCCCTCTCTCTTGAGAACCGAACACGCGGGGTTCTGAGGCACTGGATTTGGTTCTCTATTTCAGGGTGGACTGAGGCTGCAGCATCTATGGATCGGGGCTACGTATCAGACTGTCATGTAACTTTGAGTGTGTTGATAATTACGGTCCCCCGAGAAGATTCAAGAGGCCTTGTCTGCTCACAGAAGACAACAGAAGAGAAATTCTACCGTTGAACAATTCCTTCTTCCTCTCTTGGGATTCCACAGTGATGTTTTGGATTAGCAACCAGCAATTAGGCAAGGTTCAAACCAACCTTTCAGATGCCCATATATATCCAACAGCTAGGAGGCACTGTATAGAAGTAATAACGGCACGCCATCCCTAAATGAGCGTAGAAAAGCAAAAGGGATACCAGATCAATGTACTTCGGGGGATCCAACGTTGCAGACGGCCTGTTGGGGGGCCTGGGCACCAAAGGAGTTGGCTGACCTGCAACGACCATCTGGGACGATGCTCTAGGGGATGAAGAAACCAGGGGACATGGAAGAAGGATATCAAGAAGCAGAGGAAGCAAAAAAAGACATACAACACCGGGGATTCGCTGGTCGTCACCGACCCAACTACTAATCCGGCGCTTCGCAGCTTGACTCTGGGGGAGCGGACGGGACCCCGTATTCTCTACGAGCTATGGTCGTATGTGGTGGTTTGGTTGGGAGAGTCGTCTGAAGAAGGGGAGTCGATGGGGAGTTGTATGCCGTAAGAACCTCGAAGGATTTCAAAGGGCGAGGTGAGGATCGGACTGGGACAGTAGTCAACATCTATCAAGACTGGTGTATAGTTGAGCGGGAACGAATCGAGGTTTTAAACAAGAAACAAGAGGTGGTAGTTGAGAGGAGACCGTGATATATTCTCTTCGTACATAGAACCGAAGCAGGACAACTATGACGTAGATGACGATCGAGCAGTGACATGGGTGGTTGTCTGATAATGGCCGGGCTTGTATGGCTCTTGGAAGGAAAGGACTACTTCGAAAGCTTGGACGAGCCGGTTCTGGCCTCGAAGCATTCGAGTAACCTTGGGTCGGGTCGAGTATTCGAGAATGATCGAGGGTGGTCGACGTCAAGGAGGAGCCAGGGTTCGAGTCTGGATGCTGCTGTGCCACAACCGGTCAGAATGCAACGCATCTGCATCAAAAGAGCAGCTTGATTCTCTCATATCGGTAGGATTCCGTGCCTTGCATGCTGTACGAGAGATGTGATCAAGTCCGGATCGATCTGGGGAAAAGGGTTGCAAAGATATGGGAACGCCAAGTCGGGAAAGGGGGAGAAGCTAAGTTGATATAGGTATAGAACAGACTAGCAAGGGTAATTATATTTGTTCGACCAATGTTTGGTTTCTTGTTTCTAAAGTGTTTTTGGTGAGTCGAGTTTCCAGCGGCTCTTACGACCCCAGTACGAGTTGATAAGCCTATTCCCCGCCAAGAATAACTAGGTTTCGCGAACGACATAGTCTCACCAGTCTGTGCCGTAAACTAATAAAATCACTCCCATTGTTAATAGTGATTTTTGCAAGAAAGATAGTAAAATACATCAACTCTGCAGCAATTTTCTGCATTTTTTAGAGTATTTCTGCATCGCACCACTAAGAACCGTGCGTGCTCCCATTTCTCTCGAGTGAGAACCCGGATGGACAGGCGTGCACCTTGATGGACACCCTGATGTCCTCTTTTCCTTGCAAAACACCACCCCAATACCGCTCTTGCTTGTACAACCGCACCCAAAATCGCCCACATGAGGACTTTGTGGTGATGGGCGTGCATTTCATTCACCTCTGTAGATCCTGAAGCGGCGTTGCATCCAGGAAGCAAGCCACGATCCAGGGGTGAGGGGGGATTGATAAGGCTGAGACTGGTTGTCTTTGTTGGTAAAGTGTGAGTATAAAGAATGAGGCCGCCCCGAGAGGTGTTTTTGTTCTGCTTCTCTCTGGGGATGAATGTTGTCGAGCTTTTACCAAGTACTTGTTGGATGGCCTATGGTTTCTTGGACTTGTTCTGAGGAACTCACTTTGAGGACCACCGTCCCTTTCTTCTCGACCCTTCAGTCAAGACAGCTCGGTCAAGAATCATGGATCGGTCAAATCGACACAGGTCTCCGATGAGACTGGCTCGTCCTCAACTTGAGGACGTTTGCCCATCGCCACGAGCATCTGACAGCCACGAATTCGCTGGACCTCTCGCGAAGCCCTTGGCACCGAGACGTCAACATCTTTTTGTTCTTCTCATCGTTCGGGAACTCTCCCGGGACGAAAAGACGGTATATGCCTCAATCCACATCGACTCGCATGGTCCAAGGACCCCATGGCCCCATTCCCACGGACGTGTTGCTCCCCGAGTCTGACGATGAAGGCTGAAGAATTTTCTTCTCTTCGTTTCTCTTACTCTCACCGTCTCGCAGGCAGTCTCCCCCACGAAGAAAGAGGATCCCCCGGCACGGTGTATCCGCGACGCGAGTTACAGGAAAAGAAACGTATCCCACGTTCTTCTCCTGGACTGTACGTCTTGACGGCTGCCTTCCGGAACGAGTCGAGTGTCGCGTGTCCTTGTCGATCGGGTTTGATCCGGGTCGTCGTCTCACCGTGATGCCTGCCGGAGACCATCCCAGACCCGAGAATGGCCGTGGTGGTTGGGGATGTGATGCAGTTGATGATGAGGAAAGCTGTTGTTGACGTTGCTTTCGTGGCTCACAAGCCGTAGGAAGTCAAGGAAGCAGACACTTGTCTAGAGGCAGAGGGTTTGCCTATCAGCAAAGGTCGACCATGAAGCCATGTACGCCTTGATGGATGGGCATTTCTCTCACGCCGAGGTAAGCGCCCTTTGCCATATCTCCTTGTCATTGTCAGTCAAGTCTCTTGTCAAGTTCTTCGTCTCCTGCTTTACCCCCATCTCTCTTCGGTCGTCTTGTTTCTGGTCACCTCTAGCCTGACCTCCCCTCCCACGCCCGCGTGGGTCATGGCGGCCTTGCCCCCTTTCCCATATCAGCTTTCTCCCCAACGCTGCGATCCTATTCACTCTCCCACGCTGGACCGCCCACACCACCCGATAGCCCGGTGGTTTCCCATGACTAAAATCCCATCACCGGGCGGCGTGGTAGTCCTACGCTTGTTGGTTCATCACAAAGTCACCCCCCGTTTGTCTCCCTCTGGACGACGCATCCCTGCTGTCGTCTCTTCTCCCTCCCTCGGCTTTCCCATTACTGCTCATCATATACACGCACGCCGTTAGAGCCAATAGCTCCTGGGCGTCCTTGTCGATTATCGACCCCAAGTACCTCTGGTACAACACACCACCTGCCCTCTCTCCCAGTCCAGCTAAAACCGTATGCGTGGGATGCATGCATAACGGATCCGGGTTACTTGCTGAGTCGTTCGCTCTGAGCGGTCCATATCCTGGGCTTTTGTGGTCCCATCCACCTTGGGATTCTCCATTCCCCGTTTCCCAATTATCCCTCATCTCATGCTGCGGCCATGTCACTCCTCACACTCCCTCTTCACATCACGTTGGCCGCGTGCCCATCACACTGGTTCGTCACGCTCTGCCGTCGTCATGTTGACTGGTTCACTTCGTCGAGCTAGTCGCAGTGTTTGCTGCCGCTGCCACCACTATTGCAATAGCGTCCATCTCGACGGCCGCAGCATCAATTGATGTCGTCGTCCTTATCGTGGTCATTCACGACTCCGGCTTCACCCATCATTGGCTCCGCCGTCCCCAGCACAACGGCTCCCATCCGGAGCTCCACTCGGCGGCTGTCGTTGTCAGAGTGCAATCCACACTCACATGTTTTGTCCTACTCGATCCCCATGTCCATCTTTACTCTGGTCCAATCTTGTCGACGTCTACTCACCCTGATCTCACCCTCTTACACGCCGAGCACGATCCACTGCAACACCCACGCCGTGTCGCCCCCCTTCATCCGGCATTTGAGGCCTCCTCATTTGTCCACGTACAGGAAGAGCCTGCCCGTCATGCCGAAGTGGGAACTGTGCCCCAGCCCGCCACGCAGGCAGGGTCTCCAAGTGTAACAGAGCTTCACCACCATGGCACGCCCCAAGCTTCAGCTTGTATTCACCGATGTGGACGACAGATACGAACCCATGTCTCTGCTCGGTACCCGGCTCTATGAGAACCGGGTTCCCATTGACGGCCTAGTCAACCCCCACCCAGAGCTTACAAGTCCCATCGCCATGTCCAGGTACCGTCTCTCGTACCTGGCAGCTAGCCTGAGCTATCGGAATCCGGACTCAGCTATAGGTGCTCGATACCTCGTTTTGGAACATGATCCCGGCCTCGGGGCAGCCCCTACGTGGCCGTCCCCCCAACTAGATCCCACTCAGAGGTCAGCAGAAGGCCTCACTCGCACGCCAATCACACCTACTCGAGAGATCCGGATAGACTTCGTCCCCACCCGCGAGAGATGTGCTCGGCATGGACCATTCGATTCTGTAGGATCAACGCTGCAGTGCGACACAATGCTCACGACGGTTGGCCGGCCGGCAACTTTGACAAGAAGCTCGTCATTGAGGGAGGCAAGCTTAACGAGGAGGACGCTGCATCTGGGCATGAGTAAACAGAGCTTGTGTGGGAACTCGAAACATGCCGGGTAGCTCGCACTGCAGAGGTGTGCTGCGGGAAGCTGTGCTCGAAAGCAGCGTGCATGGCCCCAGCCAATTACGGGAATAAGCCCTCCTACACTATACATGTGTATGCGGGGTGGGAGGCGTCGGTGCCGCGTGACATTGGGAGAGACCCCCGGGCCATGGTTGGACATCTCTTACACTCAAAGACGGAACTTGTCCTTGCACGGGGAGTGGAGCACCTCCCACTCCGACCTCCCACGCCCACGCCAGCATACGATGATCAGGCAACGGAAGAGGATGGTGGTTGAGACTCGAAGAGAGGGTGGGATGAAGGGGGAGGTCCTGCTCCGTCTCGAGCAGGTATAAGAAGGGCTCGTCCTCCCCCTTCAAATCGAGTTTTTGTTCTGCATCCAACAAGCATCCAGCACTTCAACACTCACATCAAACACTTACAAACATTTTCGAAGACTTTTCTTCACCAACAACCATCAACATGTCTCCCTGGTGAGCACCTCCTCATCAATGGCTCCTCGAGTCTCCTGGCCTCTTGTACAGAGGGCCTTGGCTGAGTGCCTTCGCTTCTGCAGAGTGCCTGGGATCGACTGGATGCCATCCATTCTCCTGATCATCTGGCTAACAGCCTACAGCTCCTGCTGCAACCACGACAACTCTGCCTGCAACACCTGCTCTTGCTGCAAGGTGAGCACCCAGCTAGTGTCTTACTCTACAGTCATTGACATTCACAGCACTAAATTTCCCAACTCCATTCAAACCGACAACACTCGCCTCTGGAAGCCTCCAGGCCTTTAACGGCCATGTCTCCCACGGATACGCAATAGGGGAGCATCCCCTCAACCGAGCAGAGTCGGATTGGCAATCAAACAATGGATTGGATTATTTGGAAGTGGCACAGAGACGTGCGAGTGAGCGACTGTAACCGCCATGGTTTTTCGAGGTAGCGCAGCGCTAGATGTGAATTGAGCCCGCATGCCTGAGATTCTTGACTCTCTTTTGTGATTTGATCCTTCGATTTGGCACTCCCATGTGATAAACTCTTCGGCACGTCGGCCTTCGGACCGGCTCGTGATAAGATCTGCCTCGTGGCTTCAAGATAGGGCGCTGTTAGCAGATGAGCTAGCGACGTCACACGGCAACGTGGAAGGAGGGCAGATGATTGCTGATCTGAAACGACGACCCGAGATTTGGCGATTAACCGCCGCAGCCGGGAGACGAACTACTGGGGGAAGCTAGTCTGATAGAGGAGAAGAACGATGCTGCTTGGGGGATGACGTGGGGGGGGGGGGTGGACGGGAGGGAGGAAGGGCCGTGTCGGGAAGTGGAGAGGAGGATAAGTGCCGAGATGGACGGTTTGGTGTTGAAGATTGATAGTGAGGAGTTGGTTAGTGGCTGTGGTGGTGAGTGACGGTTGATAGACTGCCGTTTCAAGTGTCTCTTTGCTTACCTACCTAGGTGGACTATACTCTGTAGGCATCCATATATATGTAAACTATAGAGATATCATAGCGTCTATTTGGGTCAATCAGTTTGTGCGACTACCCTACGACCATGAGCCTGATTATACAAGCGTATAGAGCGTAAGTTTGGGAGTGAATACGCCGTGAATCTACGGATATCTTGGTGAGCGGTTTAGGGTATTTGTGATGAACAGATTCCTTGGCAAGGCAGATTCAATCATTTAATCCAGCGAACAAGAGATATTTTAGAGATGTCTTGTTTGTCAAATACGTTAAAGATCTAAAAATACCTCGTCTAACGAATGGGCGCAGAATGACTGCACTTTGGGCTGTGTTGGGGCCAAGAGCTGAGATCAGCCGCTTTTGGGCATGTTCATGTTCAGCCGCGGGCGGGGTTGAAACCAAGGCAGCGACTGCGCCTTTCAACAGGATTTGCACAATTTGCCCGGTTAAAGACGCAGTTGTTGGTCGTGAAATCACAAATGTGTTGGAAATGGATGTACATTATCAGGCTGTTGTTCATGTTGAGTTTGGCTGGTGAAGCGCCCGGCTACGTCATAAGTTCATCCCGAGAATAGCTGCACTGCACAAGAAAGGCGTGTCTGTGTCTCCACATGATCATGCTCGTGACTTTGAAACACGGTCAAGGCTTGGAACTCTTCACCAAAAAACATGATTCTTCAAATTTGAATCCTTGATGATTAAACCGGACGCCAAACAACGCATCCTTTTGCTTTCGCGCCTCAATTGAGGCAGTGTCACAGGAGCCCCAGCCTCGTCCACCCAGGGTTGCGCGATAGCCTCAGGCGGCTGCTCATACATGAGCATAGACACACCAACACACCGCCAGCTTTTCGACCAATAGACACTGACATTTGTTGGCCTCGTCGGTCGCTGTGGGTTGTCTCAGCTGGCGCCATTCGACCAGACCACCAAGATTTCCTTCCTTCGGGCCCTAGACCCCAGGGGGAGGATCCATATCGTGTGAATCCTTGCTCTCGTCATCTCGCAAGCCAAGGCGAGCCAAGGCACGGATGGGATAGGATATTCTCCATTTTCTTCAAAGGCGACAAGACAAGGCAACCGCTTACCATCAACTACTTCATCTCTCTTGAGCCCGTCACGTTTGAGACAAAACTTCTCTTCTCCCTTCAGCTTTTGGCCCCCAACGTCTTGTCCTCCAACCCCGCCTCACCACCACTATCCATTCAGCGGCAAGCCCAGCCTGCACAGCCTTCATCTCGTTTGTCTCCAACGCCGTTCGCTTCACTAAACGCCGTTGGCTCTGGAGAAGCCTTGTCCGCCGGGGTAAAGGCCATCATCTCCCGCCCCTCTTGTCTTGACAAAACCATCTCGCTTGCTTGACTCGAGACTCTACTCTATTGCCGTCCTTCTTATATCGCCCCCCGACCGCGCTAAATTGCCCCCTAAAGCCCCTGTCTTTTTTTTCGGCGCCGGTGGGAAAAGCCATCAATCTCAGGCAAAGCCAAGAGTGGGACCCCGGAAAGCAGGAGCCGAGACGGGGGGTGATAGCCGTGAGACACCACCGGTTCGACCCCGAGAATCACGGAGCGTCCACGGCGTCTCCTTTGACTACAGTACTCTTCCGTCTTCACTCCTTCAGTCTGACATCATTTGTGTGCGCCCTGAAGCATAGCATCCGCCATCATGCCAGAGACGTTGGAGCCTGGCTCGCCCTTCACTACGCCACCGGTGTCGCCCGGCGGCGTCGAGAAGCGGCGATCACGGAATCCTCTCAAGAACATGATGCAGCATCTCACAGTGGATCCTCCTCCAGAGGATGAGGACCGACAGCCGCGGAGAACATCTCTCATCCGTCGCATCAGCTGGCGAAAGAGCCGCAGCCCTTCAGCCCATTCCGACAGGTCGGGCGGTCAGCCTCAGGATCCCAACCTTTGCAGGGCGTGCGCTGGCTGGGCTGCTGATATCGACTCTACCTTTGACACCATGGACGACTTTTTCATGAGGGCTCTGGATCCGGCAGCGGCAGACACCTTTGAAAACAAGGAGCACTCTATGGGTCGCTTGAAGGAGCTTGAGGAGAATCGCTTCATCACAAAGTGCCCTCTATGCAAGCTGTTTCTGTCCGTGCACATTCCCAGCGAAGGAGAGGGCGATTTGTACCTCTCTGGCTTTTCGAGCAGAGACACCAACTATCTCATCGACAGCCACATCATGTTTGAGCAGGGTCATGGAGCAAAGAACAAGAGCAAGGGACTCAGCCCTGCCTTTCTGGGCGTCGTACCCAAGAAGAGCGGCGACGGCGCTCTCAGCTGGGATGTGAGCGCCGACTGGTTCCGCGGCTCGGGCATGCTTTACCGGACCATGCCTGACACAGCACCGACTGAACTTCTGAGTGCGCGATCTGAGGGGAGGCATTCGCGGGCAAGCTCATTTACCGACGCAAGTGGTTGGCTGAAGCGTGGAATCTGGGGTCGCGAGCTTGAACAGACGATTGACATGTCCATCGGCCAAGACTGGCTACGATTCTGCGAGTTCTATCATCAAGGCCGTTGTGGACGAAAACCCATCACACATGAGATGCCCGGATTTCGACTTGTCGACTGCGCAAAGAACCCGCCAACGGTAGTGGATGCATCCATCACGGATCGATACGTCGCGTTGAGTTACGTGTGGGGGAACAAGAAGTCAGCTCCTGGGAGCTGGCCCAAGGTGATTTGGGACGCCATCATCGCTACCAAGGATCTTGGTGTCAGGTATCTATGGGTCGACAGGCTATGTATCGACCACACGCGGCCGGCGGAGAAGATGCAACAGATTGCGAGGATGGATGAGATCTTTGAGGGCGCTATCCTGGCTATCATCGCGGCATGTGGTGAGGACGCCGACTATGGTCTCCCTGGCGTGGGATCGAGGAATCGACCACCTCAGCCAAAGTACGAGTTTGTCAACTCGGACATTACCCTCGTATCGAGTCTTCAAGATCCTAGACTCGCCATCAAGAACTCGGCGTGGTACCAGCGAGGCTGGACATATCAGGAGGGTCTTCTGGCGCGTCGACGACTCATCTTCACCGACCAGCAGATGTACTGGGAGTGCGAGGGCATGTGTTGTCCTGAGTCACTCATCCTGCCGCTCGAGTTCTACCACGACATGGAAGAGCAGAGAATGTGTGACTTTATGAGGCCGGGTCTATTTAATGGTGTGTCATTTGTCGATGGCAGCTGGGAGCGATGGAAGAGATTGCCTGGCAAGGCCGAGGACCCCAGCACACTGAGCATCTTCCGAGAGGCGGACCAACATATCGGCAACTACACGCGACGCGATCTGACCTACGACCAGGACTCACTCAACGCGTTCCTTGGGATTCTGAAACGACTCGAGACTACGGTTGGTCCTGGCAAGATGTTCAACATCCTGGGCATCCCGGTCTGGGCACCCCAGCTGGATCAGGTTGTGCCAGCCACAGGTCTCCCACGCACTCGCGACATGTTTGCCCTCTCGACATGCTTCTGGCATCACAAGGACGGCGTGGTAGCTACGAGGCGTCCCCACATGCCTAGCTGGACATGGGCTGGATGGAAGGGCCCCGTCGACCTGTACTCGTCCATCACTGTCGTGGACCCGGACAGCAAGGCTCGGGAGCGCAAGTACAACGCCCACCACTACGTCACGGCGACACACGTGTCCCGCAACGACCCCAACTCCATCCGCTGGACGTACTCACCCAACATTGTCCTCGTCAACCAGGACGGCAGTGTGGCGTACGACTTTGGCGCCTCGGCCCTTGCTACGGGCATGCCTCCTGCGCCGCCGTCGCTACCTATCCGCCCGTATGGTATTCACGTGCCGAATCCGTTTGTGCTGGACCGGGTCAAGGCGCGGACGCACCCCGAGGGCTGGATCTTTAACCGGGTGAGCGTCGATGTTCGGCTGAGCCGGGGATCTGGGTCGATTCGGGAGTACATTGAGCGGCATGCCAAGGGAGAGCAGATGACGGTGCTCTGGTTCGTCGAGGAGTCGCTGGTGATGCTTCTCGTGGTGGAACGGACTGAAAGGAACGGACGAGTTGTGTGGGAGCGCGTCGGACGCATGCGCATGGGCTTCTCAGAGGAATCCAAGGATGTTGTCAACACCTTTGGAAGTGTGGAGAAAATGGTGGGCGAGCTACCCCTGAGAAGACTTGGGGAGGATATCGTGATTGAGTAAGCGGTCATTGAGTAAGGGGTTAGAGTATATACATGGTTTTTTCATCTAGGAGCATTGTAATAGTATGGCGATTCATTTTCGGATAGGAGAGTCATTCAGTCTTGGTTTGACTGCGGGTGGATAGCATAAGATTGTAACTCACACCTGGGGTAGAGCATGCGTCACATGGATTTGTGGCATTACAAATGGAACAAAAGGATGGTGCTGTGGCAGTTTGTTCTGTCGAGTTGAATAAGCGTGAAAAAGGGCGATGGGCATCGTCCGCAATGTTCTGACACGAGGGTCTACCCAGACTGTAGGGATGCCTGTTGATGCAAATACGTTTCTACCGTAGCAGTAATGTGTAATGGGTATCTATCCTAAACAGGCTAATCTCAACTGACCAATTCGCTGAAGGACTGGGTCATAACCAAGCAAAACTCGAAGGCTGTTAGGATCCTAGCACGGATACGAAAAGACAACCCAGAGTTATCCAGATGAGGTATTGAAGCACAAACATGGCAGCAATGAACCAGTCGGCGAAAGTGAAATCACCATAACTCTTGTTCACCATAGACTCCTGTAACCTGGGTTGAACGGTTGCGATCTCTGCTGTAGCGATGCTGCCAGCGGCGGGAGTATTGCCAATGCAGGGATGACTGTCATGGTTGAGGAGCTTCCGGCTGGCACTGACAGTGCGACCGAGTCGGCACAATTGAGTCTTGAGTGGGATGCCGTTGGATCTGCACAGACTGTGGCGGAACCTGACCGAGATGGGAGTCTTTCTGATCCTGACTCTGGCTTTACCTGTACCGCTGAAGTGGGTTCCTTGCCTTGCCGTGAGTTTTAGTGTAGTATACTGTCGTCGAGTGTTGGGAGAGGCCACAGCAGGACTGGAGTGGACTCTGACATCGAGAGAAGTCCTCTTTCCAGCACTGCCCTTGGCCTTGATGCCGCGGACACCCTCAGTAGTGAATGAAAAGGTGGGTTTCTTTGGCTGAGAGAGTTGAGTAGTAGGGTCGGCCATCGATGAATCTGTGTCCTCAAGAAAAGAGTCAACTTCCGCTTCGCGACTGGCCTTGAGTCCGGCCCTGAATCTGGCCATGGCCTCGACGCATGCCTGTCGCTTAGCCTCCCGCTCGCGATCATTATCTTCCTCGAGTGCAAAGCGAGCTCTGACGCAGTGGGACTCAATGCTCTCTAAAGGTCTGGGGGAGCAAGCTGAATGGAGTGAACGAACGAGATGGCCGTGCATGTTGGTGTATTTATTGGCACCCCAGTTTCTAAAGCTGTGTAGGTTGCTGTTGTAGTGGCCTTCGGACCGCTTGCCACGTTGGTCATCTCTCTGCTTAAAGAGACGCATCTTTATGGTGAGTATTAGTTGGTGAAGCAGAAGGCTGTTAGATGTAGCTGTGTAGCAGAGGCCTGCAGAACAGAGATGTGTAGCAGAGCAGTGAAGCAGCCCAGATGACGAGACCAAGGTTAGTTTGGCGATGATCAACGAAGAAAGAAAACTTCTGGAGAAAACACGAAAAAGAATCATGATATAGATAGAGTTGGAAAAATAATGGACATAAAAGTATAGGTTCGGATGGGTTTCCTGAAAGAGTCATCTGCCCCCCGATGCATGTATATTGAGTCTATTTTGACTTTCCCTGATAACTTTGATCCTGGTGATACTCTGAACTTTCTATGACCCCCCCTTGATGAGCGCTTTGAGTTCGCACCTCAGCGTTCCTCAAGAAACGTGGACCAGGACTTTTTGGACTCAACATCGAGGTACTGACCATGGACTTGCATAGCCAAACAAGGATCACGCATATATGGCATTACGATTGAACCAATGAGAATATGATCTCGGCTCTGGAAATAGCTAGGAGACTATTTGACTAGGATTCCAAGCTATTCGAGCCTCATTAGCAACCTATCCGAGACGCCCATGCCAACCTGTCCGGGGCCCATTTTAAGACGTATGTCCTCTTGCGAGGCAAAGGCTTTGCCATGGTATGAAACACCCTCCACTCCCATCAAGTTGTGAAGTTTTAGACACTTTATTTGGGTTGACAGGACAACATCGACAAGGCACAGCGAGCTGCGCCTCTCTACTCTCGCCAGCGAGGTCTCGCATCGGCCCGAGAGAATAGTTTAAACTTGGCTGCGTGCGCTCGTGCCGAATTCATGAGGCATCAGTAAATACTTGTTCCATTGTAGATTAGTCCCCTGATGTGCCTGCTTAATCGCGTTGTAAGTGAACATAGTATCCCTTTTTCGCATCCGCTCTCCTAGACGTGGATGTATGCAGCCTACCAAGTTCCTACTGCTAAGGCCCAGACAGAACCCTTTGTACAAATCTACTAATTGCATGTGACTCGTGAGAATTTGAACGACGAGCAATTGCAGTCTATACAGTGTTAAAGCTAAGATCAAACCACTCGGAGAGAAGGCCGTGACCCAACCCTGACGATGCTTCCTTCGGCAACATGTCCGAAGCCCACTCCTCGGTGTAGCACTCGCCCCAAGCTTCCCCGAGCGGATCCTGGACCTTGACTTGGAGCATTGGGGTCCGATTGCGGGGGACGAGGAAAGTCGAGGGGTGGCTTATAAGCAAGAGGTCGTAGCCAGGTATCATGACTTGACTGTAGGACAGATCACTTGAACTGATATTTCCTATTGAGAGGCAAGAGACCTTGTTCAGAAAATTTCTTCATCTTTAATTTCTTTCAATTGTAAAGTTAGCAGTCATGAGCGACCTCGCAGCCATGGAGTCTGAGACTCCCAACATCCCACCCCCAAGAGGTTCGTGAAGCCATCACCACCAATTGACCACTCATTCACTAACAACTCACTCCATCACAGTCGTCGAGCTTCCCCCCGATGTCCCAAAACTCGAAGAAATCCTTTCCGCCAACGACTTTGCCCTCGCCGCCCAAAAAGCACTTACACCAAAAGCCTGGGCGTTTTATTCGTCTGCCGCGACGGATCTCGTCACTGTGAACAAGAACCGCGAGCTTATTAGACGAGTCATGCTTCGACCGAGGATTTTGAGAAATGTTTCGAGTGTTAGGATAGATCGCAAGATCCTGGGGCTTGATAGCAAGGCGCCTTTCATCATGTGTCCTGCTGCTATGGCGACGTTGGCGCATCCTGATGGTGAGCTTGGATGGAGTAGAGCTGCGGCCAATGAGGGTATCTTTGAGATTGTAGGTTTCTGGGCCATCTGGATGAAACAATTTGCTGACGACTTCAAGATCTCCAGCAACGCCTCATACTCCCTCCCCAGCATCATCGCCGCCGCTCCTCCCGGCCATCCTTTCTTCCTCCAACTCTACGTCAACTCCAACCGCCCCAAGACAGTCGAACTCCTCCGCCGCGCTCGCTCCCTTGGTATCAAAGCCATCTTTGTCACAGTCGACGCACCTGTTCCTGGCAAGCGCGAGGCCGACGAACGCGCAGCTCAAGACGTGGTGATAAAGTCTGAGATGAGCGGGAGCGAGAGTAGCAAGGATAACAAGGGTAGTGGACTGGGCAGGCTGATGGGACAGTATATTGACAAGAGTCTCAACTGGGAGGATTTAAAGTGGATTCGGGAGGAGAGCTCGGTGCCGATTGTGCTCAAGGGCGTGCAGACCGTCGAGGACGTCAAGTTGGCTGTTGAGTATGGCGTGGACGGTGTCATGCTGAGCAACCACGGAGGAAGATCTCTCGATGGGTAAGTTATACCGTGAAGGTAAAAGACGTGTGCTGACCAGATTGATAGTGCCCAAGCATCCATCCTCATTCTTCTGGAAGTCCGAAAGAGGTTCCCTGAGGCGTTCCAACATCTCGAGATATTCATCGACGGCGGTTTCGAACGAGGCTCCGATATTCTCAAGGCCATTGCCCTAGGCGCTACAGCGGTTGGAATCGCTAGACCGTTCCTGTATTCGTTGGTGTATGGCCAAAAAGGCGTGGAGCATCTTTCGCAAAGTGAGTTTCCAGATCAGCTGGAGTGACAAGCTGCTAACCATATATATTAGTCCTTAAGGACGAGCTCGAGACGTCATTGAGGTTGGCTGGTTTGACGAGTTTGGATCAAGCAACACCAGACTTGGTCAACACGCTGGACGTGGACTACCTGGTTCCATCTGGGGGCGCTGAGTCGTGTCCAATGTCGAGGGTGAGGTCGAAGCTGTAGAGAAAAAAGTGGATTATAGATGATGAGTAGGTAAACTAGACATAGATATAATAGGCGGTGACGTAAAAGTAGTCTCTTGATTCAAAATCGATTATATTCTTCATGAATATGCTTATGTGGCTGGTGAACCCGATTTCGATGTCTGTCAGGTACCTTGCTAAATAGATAAAGAGTGTATATGTAATTGACATGCATGCTAAAGAACGAACATCATATCATGGTCTTGTAGAGACCCATAATGCATCAAAAAGTGAGCTTTATCCCAGCCTCGCCTTGAATGCCTTAACAGCATCAACCAGCGTCCCATCCGCCTCAAGTCCCAATCCCCTAGCCCTCGAGTCATCAAACCACGGAGGCCAGCTCTTGACAATCTTGAAAAGCGCCTCATCCTCCTCATCCTTGACTAGTTGCACTGCTTCTTTCCCTCCAACTTGCTCCACGGCATCCAAGATCTCCTGCACCGTCACCGTGATGCCCGGGAGGTTCACAATCCTCGAGTCCCCAAACTTTTCCCCGGGGATCTCCTTAACTTTGATCAAGTTCTTGATCACCGTCGCAGGACTGCAGATCCACATGGCAATGTCCCGGGGGACCGGGAGAATGTTGGGTATTCCCTGTAGCGACTCGCGAACAATGCCTGACGCAAAGCTCGACGCCGCTGCGGACGGTTTACCCGGTCGAACCACCACAGTTGGCAACCTGACGATTCGACCATCTAGGAGTCCTCTGCGGGAAAAATCGTTGAGCAGTAGCTCTATGATGAGCTTCTCTGCGCCGTAAGACGACCTCGGTTGAGGTACAACCCCCGCTTCTGTGACATGTCCATCGCAAGGTCCGTAGACAGCACAAGAACTCGAGAAGATGACCTTTGTGCCTGGCCAAATTGTCCTCAACGCATCGAGCACAGATCTGACTGAATCGACATTGACTTTCAAGCCAAGCTCAAGATCAGCCTCTGACCCGCCAGACATGAGACCATGGAGGAGGTACACGGCCTCAAACCGGCGAGGCCTTATGAGCTTGTCAACCACATCTGGAGAAGTCAAGTCTGCTGCCAGGCTCGTGATACGACTGGCTTCACTCGCCGCAACCTGAGGAACAGGCGGTTCGGCCAGGTCCGTGATGGTGACATGGATGTCAGGCGACGAAGCCAACAGCGGAGCAACAAGCTCCTGTCCAATGAAACCACCGGCTCCGGTGATGAGGATGCGCTTCTCGTTCGTCATGATGGTCCGTGTGTATTCCGAGATCGGATTGATTGATAAGATCTAGTGGCGTTTAATTCTCCAACTTGATATCTTTGTTAGATAATGGTCTGTTGTTTGTATCCACCAAGTTCAGGTGAAAGGATGGTCCACTATCGCGGGGCTCATGATGCTGAGGCGGGTTCAGAATCTCCGCAGCGGCCTGCATGCGGAGAGAGGGTCGGAGAGAAGTCCGAGAGGGTTTTCCGAGCCGACATGACTTCCGACATCATGAGACAAGTCCTGCCGTGAAAGAGGAGGAAGATCTAAGTTGGAGTAGAACTTGTCCATAGTGGAGTAGCAGAGATCGACGAATCTTGGTTTGGACGGAGTAGTAGGCGGGTCAGTGAAGACATGGCTCTGGATACTGTCAATATGGTAACCAGTCCGGAGACTTGGCCATGATCTTTCATTGACGTCAGTTCACTGATAAAGAAGCTGTGAATGATCGACCGCTCTACACTCCATCAGTAGTTTAGTCCAGGTCAAACGGCCTTCCCTCCGTAGATGACTTCAAAAGGTTCATTCTGCCACATCTTGACTTGAAACTTGATTCCCTGCAGTAATTATCCGTCAGACCCATTGTCCTGCCTCCCAAATTTGTATGATACATTCAATACCCAGGTATTCCATCACTCCAGGCGAGTTACAAACCAAGCAAAACACCCACGCCAAAAACGACTTTTTACTCTGTTAATTACCCTTTCAAGGCAGCGGCCTCATGCCATAGTCCGCCTCTGGATATGTTGGCAGCGACTGTCCTGACGCGTCCATGGTGAACATGCTCGGATCGAACCGGAACACGGGCGAGAGACCGAAACTCATGTCATAGTCGAAGAACATGTCACCGTCTATGTCGGTGAACGGACGATCTCCCGGCGGCATCTGGTTGGAAAGATCGATATTCTCGTTGATACCGTTCCCGACAATAACACTGTTGGGCGCTTGACCGACCTGCCCTGGCGCAACCGAGTTAAGCGTCCCCGTCATTCGCTCCAGGCCGCCGGCCATGAGGTTCGCAAGATGCCACTTTCCGGCGTTGAGAGATCGGAATCGATGCACCAGGCTAGTGGTCAAGTCATGCACCCTCTGGCGCTCGATAAGATCCCCGCCATATTTGAGGGCAACCTTGATGAGGAACATGCAGGCAAACGCCGTCATCGAGAGCATATACGAAGGCATACCCACGATTCCTACAGCCACATCGGGGTCGGTGATGATGAGATCGATAATGGCGGTTGCGGCTGTGACTGCTTTGGACGCGCAGTCGAGAAAGTAATGAGGAATCGGGTCGTCGCTGGCGAGTCCACGGAAGATGTGTGAGTAGAGGTGAATCTGGGCAAAGTTGTAGTGAAGGATGGTGCCCTTTCGGGGAAACGATCCGATTTGAGGCCATTGTTCTGTGATTGTCAGCATCCTTTCTCGCTGTCCCTGTTGCAGTACTCACCTGGCAACTCCTTGAGCCACCGATCATACCATTGATCCAACTGTCGTCGGAACTGCGATATGTGGCTAAGGTAAACCCTTGAGATACGCTCTCCCTTGTCGGTGCCAAAGAGCTCTCGAATGTTTCGTAGTATGCTAACCAAGGCCACCTGACCAGTGAGACGCTTATCCTCCTCGGTAGCCACGGGAGACTCAAGAAAGTTCTCCCATCCCTGGATAGACGAGTCCTCCTGGACAATAGATGGCCGCCCATAGAGGGTCGCAAGATGTTGGTCGCATATGTAAAGGATATACCATAACCGCGCGCAATCTGCCGCCTCCTGGCTCTGCTCCTTGATGGCCTGATTATAGCTGTTATGTAGATTGCACTCAGCAGCACGTCGAATCGCGTATCCCGAGAGCATCCACGAAAGATCACTGAGCCAATAAGAGGCTACACACATGGCCCGTAGGTAGTCGCGATCGATACGCCGCTCAAACATGGATTTCTCCATCAGTCGGCGGAATTCACTGCTGCAAATACCGTAAATGCCATCAGCCTTGGGGTCGTGGAGCGCAGCTACAGTTAGAGTTGCAGCTGATAGAATCGGACTCTTCCGTCTGAGCTCATCCAGTGTCATATACCGACAGCCAATGCCGTACATATATCGATCAAGGCGATCACGGTATAGAGCAAACAGGCTCTCTGCGTCGGACAAAGCCAGGGCCCCACGGGCAATGAAATCGTCAATGGCACGACCTCGTTGAGCTTCCGAGTTATCCGGTGAACGCAGAGCACTGAGTTTGGTGAGAGTATATAGAGAGTGAATAGGCACATATGGAAGGCCTTCGTCTTCAGGGGTTGCCTTTGGAGAATTGTCGCATGATGGGCCATGATGCTCTTCTTGAGAGGCGGAGAGTCGGTTTGTCGCATTAGCAGGGTTGTCTTCCTTGGGAGGCGTTCCCTCTGTGTCTCGGGAATTGGCGCTCTGCAATGGAGGAAGTTCGGGAAGACTCAGTTTTGTCATGACCTGCCTGAGAGCGGAGTGTATCTGCTCAAGATCCTGGACTACTGCTTCAGAGAACCTGCCAACATGTTAGTCGCATGGCGATGAGATGAAAAATCTCAGCTCGAAATTGAGCGAGTGAGGGGGCGCGTACTGTGACTTCTCATCAATGATGGTCTGCAAGCTCTTGCTCAGGACACACCCCAAATTTCGCTCAGAACATCTCCGACACGGCGGACCACTCTCATCCATCAAACACTTGATCTATCGGAAGCGAGCGTCAGTTACAGTCTCGGTCCAGGAAGCGGCTAGATATCACCTTGTGTTTCCGACATGCCGCGCAAGCCTTGATCTTGCGAGAGATTTGAGGGATGGGGAGGTCATTGGGTACGAGACCAGTGATGCTCTGTCGGCTCCCACTCTGTCGCGTGCCGTTGCTGTTTCCATTGGAGCGCGCAGGCGTTACAGGCTTGATATTGTTAGTTGTGTCTCTGATGCTCGTTGTTGAGATCGGCTGAGAACCTACCACTGCTGGCGTCGCATTCGCATCGGCCGTTCCAGGAGGAGCTGGCCCGTTGGAGTCTGACCAGGATCGTTTCGCCATGTCTTGCCTCAATGCGTAGATGCTGTTCTTGGCTTCTTGTTTTCAATGCAATGTCTCTTTGCTCTCCGACGAATGACCGAGTCCTTGGTATTGGTGAGTGGGCGAGTGATGTGCCGGTAGATCCCTGTCTCAGGTGATTCTCCAAGTGATGAGACGAGTGTGAATGGAATGTCCTTGGCCTTGCGACGTGCTCAGGAGTGATGAAAACGAGGATCAATCTGATAAAACCTTCATATTTACCGTCTTTTGCGCCTCTTCTTTTGTCTCTCTCCTTTTCCCCAGGAGAAGGCGACCGTCAAATGCAGCCTCAGGCAAAGAGGGATTGTGTTCACGCGGGATGGAGAGATGGAGAAGGCGCGATGGTCACTCACTAAACAGGGAAATTTCCCCCGGAACACAGTGGAGGGTGGCACCGTCCTGACCAATCACATACCCCCCATTTCCCAGAAACCCGCGCTAGAGCCAGGTTTGCATGACTCAGCAGACCAATTCTTTTGCCTCCCCGCAAACCCGACCGGCCTCGATGACTGGCTGGGAGACTTTTTTCCTGCAAAGAGAGGGAGGTTGAAGTGCGGGGTAAGGGCGTTCTAACCAGTTGGGATTTGGTTTGAGCGTTCTTTGGCTTGGAGATGAGGATAATGACGGAAAATATTCCATCAAGGTCACATGTTTCCGCTGGGCTAGTCCCAAACTCGTCTCGAGTCTGGCGGTTTCGGCGAATAGTGACCCGAGTTATGGAATAACAGCTGATGCGAGTAAAGACGACAATGTCGAGGTTTGTTACAGAGGTTGGAAGCTCGGAATGAGGCTGCCTACATGATAGACCCGGCACAACGTTCAAGGTTGCTTCGGCTAATCCTGCAAGATGAGATTTGGCTGGCGACCTTGTCCATGTGGCACAGCTTGGCAGGAGATTGGTTCCAATTCTACAGCCTATTGCTACTCATGATAATCAGAAACGATTCAAGGCCTATTATTCATGGCGAAATTGCTGGAGGCAGCAGTTTGTCTTGTCCAGACGAGTGCCTGGGCAAGGCACCGACGTCACGACGAGCTTTGAAACCCCCACCACGGGGTGATACAGGAAGCGCTAAAGAAAAGTCCTAGATCGGCGTCATCCAGCATCAACGCTGCTGCTATCTTCATCTTCAACACCATTACCACGCCCTCAAATACAAGTCTTTCGCTCCATATTCACTCGCTCTATTATCCATTGCCAAATATCGCGACTATTTGTTAGACCTCATTCAAGATGCCCAAGAAGCTATCCAAGAACCCGCTCCCTCAGAGCTCCTCCACCATATCCTCCCTTTCGACGATAACCACCTCGTCGACTGCTTCAGGAAACCCCGTTAACCCGGCTCTCTCCCTCCTCCCGCCCTCCCTCACCGACCCGTCTCTCCCACTCCCCAAGCTCATCGTCTTCGACCTCGACTACACCCTCTGGCCGTTCTGGGTCGACACCCACGTCACCCCGCCTCTGAAGCCCAACGCCCAACACTCGAGCGCGACAGACCGCTACGGCGAGGACTACGGGTTCTACTGCGATGTGCCCAGTATTCTGTACACGCTCCCCCGCGCGGGGCCTAGGATTGGTGTCGCATCCCGGACTTCTGCGCCTGGCCTTGCGCGTGACCTACTCAAGATGCTGCACATCCCCGCTCCCACGCCCTTGACCGACGACGCGACTCCCGCACCACCAATGGGCAAGCCCGAGAAGCCGAAGCGTGCGCTGGAAGTATTTGATGGATTGCTGGAGATTTACCCTGGGAGCAAGATACGGCACTTTGAGAGCCTACAGAAGCGAACGGGAATTCGGTACGAGGACATGCTGTTCTTTGACGACGAGAGCCGGAACCGCGATACGGAGAGTCTGGGGGTGACTATGTGGCTTGTGAGGGATGGGGTTTCGTGGGGAGAAGTCGAGGCGGGAGTTAATGAGTGGAGGAAGAGGAGAGGGTTTGCCAAGATGCCAGATGCGACAGAGTTGCCGTGATAGACTGAAGGTTTGCTTTTGGAGTTTTAAGAGATTGGATTCAAGATGATAGATCAACATGGTCTCGTAAAGGAGATAAGGCCGCTTGGGAACACAAGACTAGACGGAATAATAATCAAGACGGTTTGATTAAGGTTGAGATGGGTACAAAGACCAACCGCATCGTTTGTCTCGCGGTTCTAAAATAGAATGCCGATAACAGCGAAGCAATAAGAACTCCATGTTGCCAAGTCATCCAAACTTGCAGGTCCCCCTTCTCTTCCCCAAATTTCTGCCCATCGCCGCTCGCCAGGGTATGTTAAAATATTCGTCCTCCGCTCTATGGTATATATGTTATGTCCGATTATGCCGTGGTTGTCTGTGCCGCGGCAGGCTTGTCGTCCTGGAGCTTGAGCTTCTCCTGGACGTCGTTCATGAGGGCGTCGTCGGTTTGGACGCCGTCGTCGTGGGTCTCGACCCTTGTAGTTTGCGTTCCTTCCGCGACGTCATGGTCATGAGCGTCTGTTCCAGTGCTGACGCCATTGACGCCATTGCTCTTGGCCTCCACGGGCGCGACACTAAAGGTCTTGGGGATAGTGCAGACTCTCTCATTCCGGGGCTTGCCGCCCTTATATCCTCGGGCGACACAAGCCAGCCTGTCACCTTCGATGTCCTCCCACAAGAGCGGTCCGCTGGGGAAGCCCTTGTAACCATTCTCCCACTTCACAATGCCATCCCAGTGCGGGTCAGGAATGCTCAGCTGTCCAAAAGTGTAGTCGAGCTCGCCACCGTACTTCTTAGGAATGTTTCGAGGCTCGATGTACTGCTCGAGGACAGACTTTACCTCGTGGCTGCCCAGGATAAAGATCTTGGAGACGGTGATGGGGTCGAACCAGCGCTTGATCCAGCCCCAGACAGTGCTGAAGAAGACGGGCGCGCCAATGATGAAGATGCGATCCAGAGTCTCAGGGTAGTGCGCCGTGGCGAGTTGCGACGCAGCCTGCATATGCTGCTTCAGGTTCCAGAACTGCTTGAGCCCAACTCCCGAAATGTCGACAATGTTGGTGCTCAGCGTGATGGGCACCTCGGGGTGTTCACGGTCGTGCAGCTGAGTGCAGAAGGGCATGTTGAACCGGGTCAGGTTCTCGTATAGCGCAAACAGGCGCAACAGACCAGAAGGAGTCTTGCCATCGGCCTTGGCCTGGGAGAAGGTGGTGGAAGCGCCGACCTTTTCGTACTCGTGGACGGTCTTGTTGTCGAGAGTCTTCACCTCGAAGACGTAGACGGGGATTCCGCGACGATCGCGACGGCCTGTCCATTGGGGGTACTAGAAAATGTCAGCACCAAAACATGTCAGACCGAGCATCCCGGCGGGGGGCGCATACCAGACGACGACTCTGCTCGTAGGCGTCGAGGTCAATGGTGTTGTAAAGGACATCAAGGTCATTGGCCTTGCGCCATTCCTCCGTGTCCTTGAATTGCTGGTAGGCATCCTCAACCACCCATCGTCGCGCGCGCAGATACCGCCTGTTGAATTTTGTTGTCAGCACAAGCCCAACCGCTTATCAATCATGGATGCCCAGTTGGAAACCAAACATACAGCAACAGAGGGTCGTCGTGAGAAGCTGGAGGGCCGCGTTTCAGCAGGCCCCGCTCCTCGAGGACCTTTTTGAATTGAATAAAGGCTTCCTCCTGACCTGGGTTCAGGTGTCCAAGGTGGCCATGCGGATAAGCATGGTCACCGATAGTCGAAGCTGAAGACTTGACGCGGGCGGCCGGAGCTCCATTAGCATCATGGTCGGTCGTCATATTGACAGAGATCCAGCTTCTGCGAGGTCGGAGACAAAGACAGGCAAGAGAGGGAAAAGAGGGTATTCCGGCCGGTCAACGTCCGGGGTTGGATGGGAGGGAGAGCAAAGAGAAAAAAAAGTGAAAGAGCTTGCAACCGTAAAGAGACATGATCGGAAGCGCCGGAAATCGCACTTTGATGACGAGCGAAGCGCCGATGGAGCTTGACCGGGGGGCGCTCTTAGGGCTGTTGGTGGGGGCCGTGTTTCGTTTTAGTGGCGCTTATCTGACGGCCGGAGCGTTCGGCCGAAAGTGGACCGACGTCATTGACGTTAGCATGGACCTGTCAAGATCTTGACAAGCAAAGTCATCATGGCGATGAAGAAGAAGTGAAGAAAAAAACTCCCATGAGAGAAACATGGTGGTCTTTAAACGAGCTAGTAGGGTTCTAGTTAGTGGAGATGCTGCGGTGCGGGCCGAGTATCATGCGACTCAAACGTTATCCATCTCAACGGTAACTTTCACACTCTCGACCCCAGTTGGCCGGGTCGTACTCGGACCTGAGCTTCGAATGGGCTAGCTCGGGGAAGCTGAGATGGCTGAGCCTTGCTGCAATCGGCGGGCCAAGCGTTTGCTCCCCGATTTGAGGTCAAGCGTGAGGGTCGCTTCCTGCAAGGACATCCACGTCTGGGTTAGGTGTGTGATTCACTGCCTCGCTAAGGGTGAGTGATTCACGGTCTCGACCAGTCGTGCTTGTGAAATTATGGAGACCTTTACCGACGCTGTCGAATGAATGAATGTACTGCGTCTGTCTTCTGAGAGCTCCCATGCCCTACGTCTGATGTGGGAGTTGAGCTCCAGCTACGGCCGGATGATCGAGCAACGAGAGTTGTCATCTCGCCTCATTGAGCATCAACCTAAATATCTGCAAAGATCAAATACCGTCAGGAGTTAGATAAATTGAGTACTTTTTCGTAAGCACTCTTGCGCTTGGTATGTTGCATAGTGATCTTGAGATGCTAAGCATCCCAGGTACGGTATATACTCTCTGGAGTCTCTTCTTATTATCTTCACAGCCTGGGATTCGCATTCTGAGAAGTAAAACATTGATCCATGATTATGCACACTCTCTTTAATAGCTATCGTGGTTCCACAGCATTCACATCAAGCCCAAGCCGCCATGGTGACACCAGGTACACGGCAACCTCTTCTCGAACACTTACACCAAGCCCCCAGTCCATCCACCCGACCTCAAACGACGACACATAGTCTTGCATAAATCTTTTGGTCTTACCGCAGCTCTGGAATTGTCTGGCACTGTCAATAGAACTTACAACCGACGCGAAGGACTGCCAGCTTGACGGCCGGCTGGCAGTGATCGCTAGCGAGCACACAAAGATAAAAAAGCCCGCCTCGATTTTTTTTTCTCCTTCCCTCTTTTCTTCTTCTTCTTCCTTCATCATCATGGAAGTATCGCATCAAGAAGAATCTATCAACCAGCTGCTTGAACATTCCAACAAGCGCCCTATTGACAGGGTCCTCTCCACATCGCCTCCTCAGGCCATCAAGCGAGTCTGTCTTGAGCAAGACCTTCAGCAAGACGACCACCTTGTGAGTGCCTACCGTTTCCTTCCCTCTTCTCTTCCTTCTTCTCTTCATGGGCACCTTTATCCTCTACTTATATTGACCCTTTCATTTTCCTGCTCTCACCATTTTCCTCACCCTCATCGTATAACTTTGCTCTCTGCTTCTTGTCTTCTTCCTCTTCTTGTCCTCTTCCTCTTCCTATCCTCTTCTTCTTCCTCTTCTATACCATTCTACTCCTCGCCTTTATCATTATGCTCTCCTTCTTCTTCTTGTCTTGCTCATCTTCCTCTTATCTTCTCGACTTCTCCTTCTCCTTCCTCTTTCCTTTCTCTTCTACCGCATCGTCGTCTTTTCTCATCCTCTGTCCCATACTATCCTCTCGTACTTCTTCTCATCCTTCCCTTCTTATCATCTGTCTAGTCTTATTGTCGTCCTCTTTCTATCCTCTTCCCACCCTCCGCATTTTATTATCCTACCTTATCTTCTCTGCCTTCCCATTCTCATCCTATCTCCTCTTCCTGCTCTCATCCTCACTCCCATCATATCATTCATCACTAACATCCTGTCTCGAAGATGATCCATCAGCCTACGCCCCGCTCCCCAACATTCTCAATCGTCCCGTTTTTGGAAAACTTGACTGCTTCGCAGCCCAGTCAGCCAATTGACAGGGTTGGGACTTGGCTTGAAACCGGCTACCCCTTTAGTCGAGACGAGGACGTTCGCTCTGACGGTTTCGTTCAATCTTTCACCACAGCGGATCCTCGAAGTGTTCAATCAGCTCCAGCTACCATCCTCATGGCTCCTTCAAGCCGCCCCGGGAGTGGTCTCCCTCCTACTCCCTCGTCTTATGGCCGCGGAGGCCCCTCGAATGCAGGCCCCTCCGGGTCTTCAGCCCGAATCGGGACCCCATCTGGTGTTTCAACCTCTGGTGGTAAGACTGGTTCTCTGGTGGAGAACCCTTGTACGAGGACTTGAACCTCGCGGCCAACAACATTTACTACCGCGATCGCCGAGAGCCACTGCCCCAGCATGTTGCCAACCTTGTTCAGAGAGTTCAGCGGGAGCGTACCTCGCCCACTCCATCCATCAGCGATATCCTGGCTGATGATGGTCTGGCTGCCCTCGAGAGAGGCGCAGGCGAACCAACTGTTCAACAGTACTTCCAGAACAACTTGGTTCCCCAGCCCCCTCGCAACGACCCCCTGAGGCGAAGCGACAAGGCTCCCTTCCAGAAGCACGCGGTTCCCAACACTGGGACCCAGCACCGAGTCAGCAACCCTACTCCGGACGTCACTTCTGGTTACAACCTCAGCGCTTTCAACACGGCCCAGAAAATGCAGCTTGGCAAGACGCCCAACATGTCTGCGATGAACAACGAGGGCATGTGCTTCCCGTTCTTCATTCTTCAATTCAAGGGCGATGGACCCTCAAGCAATGGAAGTCTGTAGGTCGCGACTAACCAATGCTTGGGTGGCTCTGCCTCCTGCGTCAACGTTGCTGAACGCCTCAATGAACAACTCCGCCAGTGTCGTCGACAGGAGGTTCGCCAGATCGATAGTGCCTCCTTCAGCATCGCCATGAACGGTACCGAGGCTCGTCTTTTCATCTCGTGGAAGCAGCAGGACTTGTTCAACGTTCAAAAGGTCCGAAGCTTTGCCCTTCAGGAGCCCGATCACTTCATTGAGTTCCGCAAGTATGTTCGCAACATCATCGACTGGGGCCGCGACGAGCGTCTTCGAAGCATTCAAGCTGCCCTGGACACTCTCATCGAAGAGGGACGCAAGGCTACTTTAAAGGCTCGGCCCCCTCCTGCCCGACCTGGGTCTTCTCTTGGGCCTACCAAGCGACAGAAGCCCTACTAGAGGCTTTCCAACCAACGCCGTTCTGGCAACTGAAATTCTCAAACCCGAGAACGGAGGCTCTTTTCCTTACATATGTACGAGATCAAGATGTTATTAGACAAGCCCAAAGGTAAGCATCTCCAGTCCGGCCAAAAGCCACCACACTGACTGGAACCTTCGACCAGACCGAGATCGAGAACATGAGGTATGATGATACCGCAGGCATCAGGGAACCGGCATAAATACCAAAAGAGCCTCAGACATCGCCAGACTTGTATTGCTATCACGTCTTCACTCCGTCCTCTTTATTTGTGGACTATGGCAACAGTACCGACAAAGCCAGAGAGACATGGCAAGGATCGAGGCGAGCGATGCTCAGGCTGGTAGTTGATGGGCTAGGAACCTGCTTATTCCATTTGACGCTAAAAGGGAGCGTCGAAGGGACCGTCAAGGATACCAACTTGATGTTTAATAGAGCTTCATAGCTTGTAGTGTATAGATCAAATAAACGCCATAAAAGCACCTGCGCTTGTGCCCTTGCCCACTTGACTCCTCCGGCGAGGCAGCCACGGGTCATTGAGTCTGAGCGGATGCACGATGTCCCACCTTCGCGTCGGTGCCAGAAGCACACTGAACTCGCGAGATTGGTTGGCAGACAATCCCTCGAGGTCTAAGGTGAGGGTTCGGACTGCAGTCATCCGGGAAAGCTCGTCGACGATTGGCGAACCGACTTCTTGAAGCAGTGGTGACGCGGCGGTTTCCAGTTCTTCGGAGCAAAACAAGACGGCCCCTCCGCGCCTTTGACTGCCAAAGAGAGAAGTCCACTCTTTGCATCAGACTTGGTCAGCGTAATGTACTCCTCGGAGTCGTTTCAGCGGCCGCCATCCTCGCGCCATGATAGTCGGTTGGTTCTGAACTTTTCGACTTGGGTATATGCTGATAGCCCCAGCATCCGTTCTAGCGCGGCTTGTACCTCATTCCAGAGTTCGGTCTGGCGGGAGGATGGATAGGTGGAGGGGCGGCATTGGTGTTCTCTTTTCAGGTTCACGTACTCAAACCCACTTCCGTTGCTGGGGACGGGATTGACGAAGCCATACTTGGTCCTAGTAACATTCATGGAACTCCAAGAGTTTTCAAGGTATTTAATGTGTGCTACGAGTTGGCAAGTTGACTCATTGGGTTCTTGATACATTCTGGGCGCCTTCATGCCTAGACTATCTCCATCTCGACCTGCAACCCCACCACTGCAAGTCAGAACCCAGCATCATCACCGACGACAGCGCACCGTCATGTCACATACGACCACAGCCCTCAGAGAATACAGGATCCCGTCTGCTCTCCGGTTGTCAAGCTGAGGAGCGCTCGAGTAGTAGTTGGGTCGGTGACGACCAGCGAATGCCGGGTGTTGTATGTTTTTGCCCCTTTCTTTTTGGCCATCGTTGTGTTGACTTGTAATACGAAGTAAAGGTAGGAAAATTTTCTTGTTCCACAAGCAAGATGCCATCAGTACTGAAACCAGCCCTATCAAGTGTCTTACACACCATGCGGCAGATGCATGGCTATGTCATGGCTGAGCACCTATCTGAAACACTTGTAAGCTGATCCGTGTGCGGGAATACGCGAACCAACAACTGCTGCATAAGATCATCATATCTGACGTCTCTTACTAGAGAAGGTGAAATCAGGCGCCCAATAGTTGCTTTACCAATCTCTGTCAACATGCCTTCCCGTCAGCTCTTACGTGTCGAACCCGCAATTACTGAAATTAAAGCGTTTAATTACATGCCGTCTCCGAGTAACGTGGCTGTAAGCCTCAGCCAGTATTGGCCGATCACTCGTTCTAGACATATTCTCGGGAACTGTTTTATACCCGTCAACGTCAGTGGCCGTTTCGTTTCCTGACCCAACTCCACGGGATCAAGCACAACTTTGCCGCAAAGGGACAAGACCGCCCGCCCACGACTCGACTCCAGCCCGTCGGTGGTTCCGGGGACCCAGCTGGACGGCTCGCGCCCGGGGCTGAGCCTGACTCTGGTGATACTCTTGCGGATCTTTCCCCACGTAAACCTGGGGGTTTATCCCCGCACCTCGGACGATCACATCTGTTAGTCGTTGGTCTTAGGGGATGCTTCGTGTTCATCAAGCTGAAACTGAGAAACGGATCGGCGGGATGTGAGCGGAAATAAGCGGTGTCGAAAGGTGGTGTTCAAAAGTGCCGTGGCTGTGGGAGGAGTGCATGGTGCTCTTGGGTATAAAAGGCAAGAAAGGCTCACTGTGTTTCCCTGGCTTATTCTTGGCATAATTGAATGAGCAAGCTGTAAATATGGTGATCTTCTCTGCTATTCTCTTGGCGTTAACGCTACTCTTGTCTTTTGTTCATGCCGTCGACCCTCTAGTCGACCTCCAATACAGCAAATACAGAGGAAAGGGGCTTGGAAACGGCGTCACACAATGGCTTGGCATGCGTTACGCATCACCGCCTCTAAAGGGCCTCAGGTTCAAGCCCCCTAGGGATCCTCTTCCGACTCGTACTGTCCAGGATGCAAGTGATGTAAGTCCCCGCTTAACCTCCTGACGGCACTCAACGCTGACACCCTCAGTTCGGTCTAAAATGCATCGGGACAAAGACCAAGGCAGACAATGTTGACAAGACAGATTCTGAGGACTGTCTCTTCATCAACGTCTTTGCTCCGTCGAATGCCTCTAGCAAAGACAAACTCCCAGTATTCTTCTTCATCCAAGGCGGTGGCTTCAACTCCAACTCGGACCCCATTGTCAACGGTACTGGGCTCATCAAGGCCGGTGACATGGACATGGTGGTTGTAACTCTCAACTATCGCGTCGGTGTATATGGGTTTCTCAACGATGGCGACCAAGTGACACCAAACATCGGCCTCTTAGACCAACGTAAGGGCCTCGAATGGGTTCAGCGACACATCTCCAAGTTTGGCGGTGACCCTGACCACGTTGTTTTGGGCGGCGACTCAGCTGGTGCTGCGAGTATTAGCCTTCATCTCAGCGCATTCGGAGGAAAGGACGAAGGGCTTTTTCATGCGGTTGCAGCAGAGTCGGTCTCCTTTGCCACGATGCTGACAGTCAAGGAATCCTTCTATCAATATGAGAATCTCACAAAGAAGCTCAGTTGTACCGGCAAAGACAGTTTAGCATGTCTTCGGTCAAAGACGACCAAAGAGATACAAAAAGTCAACTCAAATATCCCCTATCCCGGAGGCTCTCAGGCGCCTCTTTTCATGTGGACACCCGTCATTGATGGAGATCTCATCCCCGACCTTACATACAAGCTCTTCGAGGAGGGCAAGTTCATCAAGGTACCCGCTATTGTGGGCGATGATACAAATGGTGGTACTATTTTTGCTCCCAAGACAGCCTCGACGCGAGCGCAGGGCGAAGAATTCCTCAAGGCGCAGTTCCCCTACTTAACGGCAGATCAACTGAGAAAGATTGGTGATTTGTATCCAAACCAGAACAAAACTTGTCCCAAACCCGGTTGCTACTGGAGACAGATCAGCGATGTGTACGGGCAGATGAGATACATGTGCCCAGGCATATACATCTCTAATGCCTTGACTCGCTACGACATGCCGAAATCGTGGAACTACTTATACAATGTCGAGGATCCAGATGCAATGAAACAAGGCCTCGGAGTTCCTCACACAGTCGAAGCACACGCCATCTTCGGCCCCGGGCTTGGAGGCGCCAACCCGCCAGCCAGTTACCTTAAGGGGAAGAAGAATGCGCCAGTGATACCGGTGATTCAAGGCTATTGGTCAAGCTTCATTCGCTCATATGACCCAAACAAGTATCGCCATGAAGGTTCGGCCAAGTGGGAGGCCTGGACAGACAAAAGGAAGCAGCGTATTGTGTTTGAGACGGGTGGGGAGACGAGGATGGAGAAGTTGAGTCGAGATATGCAGAAGAAATGTGCGTATCTCTCGTCCATCGGTCCTGATATTAGACAATGAGCGACTGGGCACGACAATGAGAAACGATATGGGACTACTCCTGAAGGGTCAATGGAGCTTGTATGTAGCTCTACTGTAGATAACATAGGTAATTAGGCATATTTCTTCCCTGAAAGAAATTTTATTTCTCCCTAGCTCTGTGTAATGATCAACAGGGACGTTTCAAGTATTGAGAAAGCCACCTTCATTCCGAGGGTATCTCAAAGATCATATCCAGCGCCCCTATTGCAGTCCATGCTTATACCTCCTGGCCTAAAAGCCCATGGGTGTCAATCTCTCTTAAATACCACCATTTCGCTTCCCCTGATCGCATTCCTTGCTCAACAACTCACCCCCGCCAAGCCTCATACTCCTCCTGAAGCGACTGGAGAGTCTTCGTGGGCGGACCACGAGTTCGGATCAAATCGGTCAACTCATCAAACACCTCAGGGTCAGAAAGATCACAACGCAGGGCCGAGCCATGCATCCGAGTCCAACGCTGAGCCTTGTGGAGACGGCTACAGTCAATGCGATTCTCGATGGTGTCCGTATCCCAGTCGACCACCGAGACGTTCGGTGTCTCAAACACCGTGTGGTGGGCGTTTTGGTAGAGGAGAAAGCTGAAGAGGAGAATGTCGGCGCTACAGGCGACGTCACCGTCTGGAAGCAGAAAACCATGGGTCGCAATGTAGTTGTAGCGCGCCGTTAGGAGGGCCTTGACCAGACGGATGAAGGGGTGTGGAGGGATGGCCTCTTCCCATCCTCTGGCGACTCTTTCAATAGCCGAGACCCAGAATGCGTTCTCGTTAAACAATACCATAGTCATAAACTCGACGTCGCACTGCTCGAGGATGTAGTTGACTCTGAACTCAACCCAGGCTGCGGCAGTTTGGCGTCCTTGTATATCGCCGAGGAGCTGTCCGATTTCTGAACACTAAAGGTCTTCTGGGGGAGCTTTAAATAGGAGGCCATGTGTGGCGTACAAGTGCTGAACCGAAGTAACGGAAGACATTTCGGTGACTGCGCGGCTTGATGGCCGTCTGGTTGAGGTTCTCTTTCGGTTCAAGTGAGGTCTTGCCTATGCAGCTGAGGATGGTAGATTGAGTGGTGTTGAAAGATCAAAGTTCCCAAACTCCATTATGTGGGAATAAATAGACAGTCTTCTGTTGTATCTCAAACGATTGTGTAGTTGCCGTTGGTTGAACCAACGGCATCTGCCAGGGCATTGAGGTGGGCGTTTCCATTGTCAATGCTACTGTGAACCATAATATTAAGCAAATAGCCTCACCTATGACTTCCCTTAGAGTGTTTATAAAACTTTTTGATCGATCCAGGGCTGTTTGGTTGACAGTTGGAGTGAAGGGCTTACTCTTCATTCATCGAAGGTTGCCTCAATCTGACGAGGAGACCAAACATGTCACAAGGTGGGAGACGCATAGACAAGATGTAATTCTTGAAGCGATATTGAGTCACTAATAAACGACACAATGTCCGCGGGAGTCATGCCCATGTTTACACAACCATCACCATACCTATTGAAGCATGTTTAACAACGCTCCCTTGTTCGCAACACACTGATGTACCCAACAGATTATGGCAATGCTCTGTTCGTATAGATAGTGGCTACCCGCACAACTATTAAAGTTACTCTGCAAAACTACGCTGCCCGACTCATTGGCTGCCCTCCAAGTTTTGGCTGCATGAGCTCCAAGTGGCTGTGAGGCTCCGCGATACAGCTACGGGTGCAACGAAGCCACTCCGCAGATCGCAACTCCGACCACAAAAAGACATAAGAAGTATTGACCATCGGGAACATCTTGAAGTGGGCATCGCATGTTGGTTCTCTCACAAGCGCACCCATGACCAATATGCTTGCGTTGCGACCGAACATGACACAGAATGCAGCCTGCATCAAGGGTGACCAACATGAACGGTTTATCACTACTAAATAAAATCTCAGTCACACTGTCCGTTTCCAGAACATGGCTTGTTATGTCCAAGTCTCCCTACAGTTTTCATCTCCTTTTCGTAGACGGTGCCACCTCAGCCCTGGTGATGAAGCATGATTGTATGGAGCACCTCGGGACACGTATCAAGAAAAAGATTAATTGAATTCCAGAAAAGCAAGGGATCCGAAACAGTTTCAAGTGAAACCCTCAAGGTCATGAAAGTTGGCCTTTGATGGTTAAATTTGTAACTCAAAGCCTCGGGAATAGGCATCCATTTAACAACCTGTGATGGGCGCAACAAAGTTCAGCACATGCTTCGCTTGCGGATAAGCTTGCGCTTGGGTTGCGATTTGAGGTTGCAGCTCTGGTAGCCAATCAAATCCATCAAGTTGGCGCTTGTCGCATGTTGAAGAGGTTGATTGCCAAGGGATATTGTGTAACGTTGAGCTTCCGAAACTTGGGAATGTTAACAGTGTGGCTGGAAGCTTACGTAGGAACAGCAGTTTCTTCTTGCTTGTGATAAGAGAAGAAGAAACTCTCAAGTCGAATCCTTCGTCGGCATCAGAACCTGGTTCAAGACGCAGGTTTCGCAGCGCAGTTCCACCCACCCATTCTACATTCACGCCTTGTCCGATTGGTCGGGCTGTGGTTCGTCCTGTTCAGCTAGGCAGGGGCTCGGACCTGGTTTGACCAAGAGAGCTGGCGATGACGAAACCAAACATCGAATGCTGGAGCAAGCTTCTGAGGGAGGGGAGTGACGAATTCGATCGCCCCATGAGCACGCGAGTGTTGCAAGGCAAGTTGGAAAGCTGGCCGGATGAGAGAGCCAGTGTCGCCCGTCGATGGACGGACGGACGGCCTTGGTTTGCGTGTTTACACGTGCTTTGTGAGTCAAAGGTTCAAGTTGTCGTCATCGAAGCCATCGTCACTTTGTAGGCATGTGTCCTGATTGTTTGGCAATCGCCCAAGGGCAGCGCTCATCAGTTTATGAGAATAGCACAATGTGAATAGCTTCATCAACTTCACAAAAGCCAATCTCGCACATTATCCCCCTTCCCAACCTCCTCTTGACCAGCCTCCTTGACCATCTTCCCCCACTTCTAGCTCCCTCCCGTCCATCAGCCACCCCTGTCGAAGATCCCCACTGTTAGTGGCTTCATTAGCGCCTCTCCTGCTGGAACACGCTGGAAGAGGCCACTGAAACCTTGACCCGAGGCCTGGAGCTCAGGGCAGTTCCCGCTCGAGGCGGGGATGGGTTCCGTCACTCACTGCCACTCAACTGCACCTATTGCATTCCACGTCTGCCTTGACTTGCTTCTTCTGCCCACACCACAACCCACAACTTCTTCTTCCTGTCCCTTTCCCTTCAGCTAACATCGTCATCCGTCACCATCTTTGCTCCCTCCCCCTCCAACAAACACCAAAAAGGACTCGTCCGCCAAATATCGCACCCGCGCGCGCGCTCTTTCCTTCGCTTCTTCTGTATTCGTATCATTCTCGTCCATCGACTTCTAACGCCATGGCCCCTCCGCCAAACCCCAATCTTCCTATCCAGGAGAGGCTGATTGCCCTCGCCAAGACCCTGCAGTGTACGTGGTATCTCCTTGGTCCAAGTTGCGCGCGCATATGGCAGCGAGATCGCTTTGCTAACTGTTGCTTCTTTGCAAAATAGTTGCTTGGTTCGTTGGGTATGTCTTGTCATCGTCCCAGTCCCTGTTCCGTCCACTGCCGGCGCACCGAATGGCCACGATAGCTCCTTGGGCAGCTCCATGTCTCCCTCTCGAGCTCACTTCGCTTCCAATTTCGAGTCGATCCGTGACTAACCAGCATGCTTCGACTACAGACACATGACCCTAATTCTTACCACGATTCGATATGGCTTCTCGTGGCTCCGAATGAACTATTACTCGGGTATGGCCCAGTTCTCGTATCGGACTGCCTTTATCGCCGCCGCTGCCACCTATGGCATTGTCGTCTACAAGACTCTGCGCGCCCGCGCAAAGACTGGCGCTCGCCCTGCTCCCGGCCCTCTGGCCCTCCTTTCCGATGAGAACATTCAGTACCTCAGTAAGGATAACTTTTGCCAGCGGATTGGCTCTTATCTTGCGGCAACTTGAAGCTGACATTTCCCAGTCATGGCCCTCGTGTGGCTCTTTACTCCCCAGTACCCCCTCGCTCTGCTCCCCTACTCGATCTACTCGGTGTTCCACGTTGCTACCTACACCCGCGCCAACCTGATTCCCACCCTCCTTGCGCCCAAGACTGAGCCGCAGCCCGAGGGCTCTTCTCCCAGCCGCCGACCCGTGGTCAACAGCCCACTCGCTGACCAGATTGGTGCTTTCGTCAAGGAGTACTACGATGCTTCTATGGCCATTGTCTCGTCGCTCGAGATTCTTCTCTGGTTCCGCATTCTGCTGTCGGCCATCTTCTTCCAGCGCCGATCTTGGATCCTCATTGTCCTCTACACTGCCTTCCTCCGTGCCCGCTACACCCAGAGCAGCCACGTCCAGAACTCGTTCGCCCAGCTCAGCACCCGTGTCGACTCTCTTGTCGCTTCCCAGGGAACTCCTCCCGCCGCGCGCCAGGCTTGGCAGACGGCGAAGGAGGCTGCCAGGCAGTTCCACGATGCCACCGATGTCGGTAAGTACGTCAGCGGTCCGGCCAAGAAGACTTCATAAGGCAGGATGCGCAATCGCGCGACTCGGACATCTATGAAGATGCGCACTGGCCGGTGTGCGCCTTCCGAAGAAGCTACGTGTGCTTCAACGAGACATGACAATCTAAAAAGAGGACCACGACGCTACGAGTTGGATCCGGGCTGTCAATCAGCCACTGCGTGAGGACGATCCCAGGTCCATGAAACAAGAGACAAGGATTAGACGTTACGTCCTGGGAATCGCAAGTTTGAGGCACGGTCAAGCGATGGAGAAAAGCCGTGTCTTTGTGTCAATAGTTTTGTTTTATCCTATACTGGGGGGACTTTTCTTGTGCGACTGTTCCCACGTCTGTCTGTTGGAGGAGTTTGGTGGGCTGAGCATTTCGGCTTGGTTCGACAAGCAAAGGAAGCTGGTTTGGACTTGATCGGGCGGGACATCAATGGGAGGAACAAGGACGAAGATGGGGAGGAGACTGAACTAGGTCAGGGGTTGCGGGATGGATTTCCTGGTGTTATAACTCTGCTGCATTGAATTTCAAGTTATCGTGCTATTCATTGATCATGGTGCTGGCTGAACAGGTGAGCTACGAAACTAGTATGTGACTATCCAATTGAAGCCAGTATAGCTTCGAAAAGATCATGAATGCATCAGGAACATGTGCCGGATTGCCGTAGCCATGATCTGAGCTGGCCCGCTAAGAAAATATCTTGGTCTTGAGCTCGTCAACGATGACGATGAGGCCTCATTCCAGATAGCGATAGTAGTGGGGCCCTCAGCCATGACGTCGGTACCTCGAGTAGGTACTGTTAGCATGTGGTGACCACGTCTTTCAACCTTGCAACTTCAGCCTTTCAACCTCCGTCGCCCCCTTCTCCCCACTCAGACCGTCTACGAGCTTGTCCCAATACTCTCTTTGGCCCTCAAGTTCTGTCTCTACCTCTGGTACGCTCTCGGCCATGGCTTCGCTCTTGCGACAGATTGTCGCGGGGCCACGCGCTCGACATCCCGAAGCCGGTCTGGATCTTTGCTACGTTACGGATCGCATCATTGCCACGTATGTCGCACTACGAGCGCTGGATTCCTCTATTTCCTCTTCAAATTGCTGAATTTTGCTAACATCACCTGCCCCAGGTCCGGCCCCTCGCAAACGTACCCGCAGCTCGCCTACCGAAACCCCCTCGACCAGCTCGTCAAGTTCCTCGACTCCAAGCATGGTGAAGACTGGGCGATATGGGAGTTCCGCGCCGAAGGAACCGGATATCCAGACGAATCCGTATACGGTCGCGTAAGGCACTACCCATGGCCAGATCACCACCCCCCACCCTTTCGCCTCATGCCCATGATCATGGCCAGTATGCGCAACTGGATGCACGGCGGTGATCTAGATGGCGGACGAGTCACAGAAGATGGGAGACCCGTGTCTTCAGGGAAAGGGACGGATGATGCTGCGCGGAGGGAGGAGAAGCGCAAGTCGAGGGTGGTAGTTGTGCATTGCAAGGCTGGCAAGGGACGTAGCGGGACTGTGAGTTGCAGTTACCTCATTGCTGAGGAGGGCTGGAAGCCTGAAGATGCGCTTGCGCGGTTCACTGAGCGGAGAATGCGGCCTCGGTTCGGAGCTGGTGTTTCTATACCCTCGCAGCTACGTTGGATCAGCTACGTCGAGCGTTGGACGAAAGGCGGCAAGAAGTACATCGACCGGCCGATCGAGATTGTCGAGATCCATTTCTGGGGTCTGCGGAATGGTGTCAGGGTTGATGTGGAAGGTTTCGCAGATGAAGGCAAGAAGATCGACATCTTTCACACCTTCAAGAAGGAGGAGCGCGTGCTTGTCGACCCTGAAGCGCCAGAGGAGAGCGGCATTAGCGACATGATATGGGAGATGGCCGGATACTCGGTCACCAAGCAAAAGGAGAAGGCACCGGATGAAGCACACTTTTCGGATGCCACAAACCCTGGGGACAACGGCGAGGCTTCAACGGATGAAAAGGAGGCCAAGGGTAAGAAGGAGGTCATCAAGCGCAAGGGGACGGAGCTTCTACACAAGGTGTCGCCGGCGAGTTCACGCAAGTCGGTTGCTTCCAAGAGCGCCTCTGCTCCTCCGAGCGCTGCCTCTTCCAAAACAGAACTTACGGATGCATCCTCGGAACAAGAACCCGGGGGCATGGCCGTTATTCTAAGACCCAAGGAGCCGATTCGTATCCCCAACAGCGATGTCAACATCTCGGTGGAGCGTCGTAACAAGACGACCAAGAGTATGGGTCTCACCATGGTAACGGCCGTCGCACACGTATGGTTCAACGCCTTTTTCGAAGGTCAAGGCCCTGAAAACGACGGCAAGCCCGCCGAGAGTGGCGTCTTCAACATTGAATGGGACGCCATGGACGGGATCAAGGGCTCCAGCCGCAAAGGCTCCCGAGCCATGGACCGTATCGCCGTGGTGTGGCGTGTGGCCGGTACCGATGCCACGCCCGAGGAAGTGCTGGAGCCTGACGAGGGACAGCCGGTGCCGCAGGTGAGGGCAGCGGACTGGAAGGGTGCCAATAGGGAGGACCCGGATGCTGAGAAGGATTTGGGTCTAAGGGTGCAGAGTCCAGTGAGTGCGGATGTGAGCAAGGCGAGTAGTATCAAGAGTGCTGAGGGTACTGTTGAGGAGAAGAAGGGGAGAACGGGGAGGATATAGAGGGTGTCAAGTCGACTGGGCCTTCAGGGGAGGATCTGACGATTGGGGAGCATGGAGAGGATAAGACGAAGGAGACAAGACAGTGAAGAGATGGAGATGGGGAGTAGATAATGATAGGCATGTTCTGCGACCTAGCGAGCATATAAACCATCCATGATATTCATGTACTTGTTCTACAACGGAGCACGAGGGGTGCGACACATGGCCAAGGCATGCTGTACCAGTGCCACTTTCTCTTCAACGAAACATGTGAGAATGAACGAAAGCTTGAATGACAAGAAGATATGACCAGGAGCTATGGCTAGCGGAGGTGATCCTAGCTATCCCCGGATCTTCATCCAACTACTATTAGTACCCTCGGCCAGTATACCCAGCTCAGACTTCAATGCCCCGTTTCAACGGGCTACAGCCCTGAATCAGTGCCAATACGACACCAGCATGACTCGAAAACCACGCCAGAACACAACCAACACTGAATCATTCCTCCAAAGCTCAAGTTTCATGCGGAACGTGGCGGCGAGGGACCCTTGCTCGGAGAGAAAGCTGATTCACCTTTGTGGAGAGGCTGTAGGGAGATAGATCATCATGCACATCAGACGGGAGTCCACTGGGCTGAGGCTTGTGCTTTGGACGGGAATACGTGGGAGTTAGAGACAGGGCGCTTCAGAGGATGCAGTGCATCGCCGATGGCTTGTATACTTCTTGTTGTCATCTTTGCAAGTTGATGTAACGATCTCAACTCAACTGACACCCGAGATCCTCAAACTGGGGACCCCGATGATCCGATTAAACAAAACTGTACGTCCCCTGATATGAACAAGGGGCGCGCTCGGGTGCCGCTGTGGGAATCCCGAGAGCCGCAACCCCGAGGGGCCGGGACCCGATGGTCCGCAGCGTTGGTTAACAAGGATATCCTGAGAAGAGGATATCGCGCGACGGGTTTCATGGAAGGATGGCTGCGTTGCGAGGTGCAGGATCGTCGCGGGGTCGATATCAAGGGACGTCCTTGTTTGGCTGTGTGAGATGGCGCTGTTGGAAGTTGGTGGAGGAGAGGGAACAAGACGTAGCCGTGTAAGTCCTATAAAGCTTGAGTCCTGCTCTGAATACTGGCAGTTCTGTGAGATTCAGGCAAAAAAAGCCACACACATATCCATCATGTCACGAATGCAAACCCTCGAGGAGAAGCACCCGGAACTCTTCCGGCCAGACCTCAACATCGACCGCCGCAAATGTACACGGACAGTCCCCATGGAAGTCCTCGCCCTCGGCATGTCACGAACAGGCACATCCTGTAAGTAACAGCACGTCTCTCCGTCATTAAACCGCGGCTAACACCCCCCAGCGATGCAACGAGCCCTCATGATCCTCGGCTACAACGAAGTATACCACGGCTTCGCCATATTCGCCAACCCCTGCGAAGTCGAGCTCTGGAAGGAAGCCTTCTACAGAAAATACGACCTCCAGCCCGGCCAGGAACCTCTCGGGCGCAAAGACTTTGATCAGCTTCTCGGACACTGCGGTGCCATCTGCGACTATCCCGCCAACTGCTTCGGTCCCGAGATGCTCGAAGCGTACCCAGAGTCCAAGGTCGTACTCGTCGAGCGCGACGTGGAGACTTGGTATAAGAGCTTCAATGACAGCATCATCAGTACCATGTATAACCCGTTCTGGCGCTTTCTCGCTGCCATTGGGGCTAGGTACGTCTCCGAGGTTGACGGCCTGACGACGGTGTGGTTCAAGTACCACTTCAAGGCGACGACAAAGGAGGAGATACAGGCCAATGTGCGAGAGGGATACAAGCAGCACTACAAGAACGTGAGAGAAACCACACCCTCTGAAAGGCTTCTCGAGTACAGCCTCAAAGATGGGTGGGAGCCGCTATGCAAGTTCCTGGGCAAGCCCATTCCGGATGAGCCGTTTCCGCATATCAACGACCAAGAGTCGCTCCATGAGAAGTTGACCATCATCATGAAGAAGGGGGCCAAGATGTTTGCGCGCAACTTGACGTATGTCGCTGTTCCGAGTATCGTCGCGACAGCGGCATATTACTTTGCGACGAGTGACATAGGCAGTGGGTTGTTGTCGTCTATTCCAAGTCAGGCCGGGAACTTGGGTGTTGTGAACTGAAGAGTTGATTGTAGCATAAATCGAGTCCCAGCGCGGGTTGATCGATGAAAGGGTATCTATGAATTGAATGGACGTTCCTTGGGGTAAAGAGAGCATCAATAATGTCTCCCCCTTCCTCTGTAATGCCGATCTCCTCGATAACCTCCATATGGTCCTCCACGTCGATGGTCTCCTCTATCCCTGTGACCATGGTACCCTCCACGTCCGCCTTCGTGGTGAGGTGGTGGAGGTACAGGCTCCTCGACCTCGACTTCATACTCCTCGTACTCCTCTCGAAAGTACTCCCCTGTAGTCTCCTGCTCCTGTTTCGCACTTTCAGGGTCAAACACAAATCTCATAGTTCCATCCTGCCCCCGCGCAGTCCTACGCCCAGAAGCATCTCCAGGCCAAGAGTTAGAAGTCGCTGGGGATGTGGCCGAGGCTGGTGTGAGAGGTTGAGGATCTTCGGCCTCGCAGCGGGAGCAGAAGAACAGATGACGCGGCTCGAATGCCTTGTCAAGGTCGTTGTTAAGCCGGATCTTGATATCGATGATCTTGTTCTGGTCAAACTGCGGTCCGAGCTTGGTCGATTTTTGGTGCTGCACGTATAGATCGAGCATGTCGAGCATCGTCTCCATGACGGCGCCTCGGTGATATTGGGGCTTCTTGGCCGCATATTCTTGCACCTTTTCAACATGCTGTTCTGTCATCAGAGCCGTGAGCTCCACGACAGCCATGACCATGGAAAAGGTTGTGCGCTTGATGGGCACAAACGTCTTGTACATGTCGATACACATGGCATATGCAGTCTCGAAGAATGGCTTGCCCTCTTCCTTGCCCAATATTTCCCGTACCACCTTGACGAGGAGCTTCTGAGGGTATCGCGTACGAAAGTCGAAGCCGATGGTTTCGAGGATCAAACGTTCGAGGCAGATGATGATTTTTCCCGGCGAGTCAAAGATCTGGGGCAAGATGAGAACATATTCAGAGCCCAAGGGCATATGTGGTTCTTACCTTGTCGTCGGAAGCTGCTGGTTTCTCTGGATTCTTGACATTATACGCCGCGGCAAGAATTTCCTTGGACTTTTTGATGGTATCCTCCACCTTGCACGCTACAAACAGAGCGGCCAGCGCTGCGTCCTGGTAGTTGTACTCGGCGTCGCGAAAGTTGAGTCGGAACTTGTGGAAATACGTGCATGCGGTATCAAACGTTCGAACAGGCCTAGCTATTGTCAGAATCGAGACAGAGAACTGAGCGTCGTGTCCAAACTCACAGCTGCAAGTACTCTCTGACGTTGTCAATCAGCTGCACACCCTGCAGTCGGTAATTATCCTGCCTTGCCGGGTCGCAGCCGTTATCCTTGAGCATCCGTCGGAGCTTGAGCTCGGTTGTGTATTGATTCGAGCTCGAGATGAAGCCTGGGTGAGGTCCAATCTTGGCTATCGCGTCGCCATTTGTCGCCGTGGCGGCTCGTTCGTTGTTTGAGGGGGCCATTTCGTGGGCTGCTGCGCCGAGGCCGGTATCTGCGGGTATTGTATACGATAGAAACAGATTCGGTGACCGAGAGTATTGAGAGAGGTTCGTGTCTCAAGTGTTGCCGGTCGTGGAGGATGCTGGATCTCGCTTGGTCTTGGGCTTCGAGCGACGGAGTCGAAGAATTATCGTAGAAGGGGTTGATCCGCCAACCCGAGGGACCGCGGGCCGTTTAGTGCGGTATAAAAACGAATATAATTAGAGCAATCCTCGCAGACGGTGGTCCGGCAGTTTATTTGTAGAGAAATCCAGGTATTTGTGTGTCTGAAGAGCTTGAATCAGTTGGTGATGGAAGCTCTGATGCGACAAGGCTGAGGCTGGTGTGGGGCGCTATGGCACCAGCCACAGTTCATGGCTGTCTTGAATCCATCAAGCAGCCAGCGACCAGCAACGACTTTGGGAACGAACAATCACAACTTAAGCAATTGGCTCAATTAACGAGTTGGTGTATAATTTTATGCTTTCTTGTGTACTTATGACTGCCGTTTATTTACAGTGACATAGGTATGTGCAGGCTCTAGTTAAGTATTGTGCCTCCCTTGATCACCATTGATCCCCAGTTCAAAACGCCAGTGTCCAAGTTTTCAGCAATGTTATGTAAGAAACGACAAGACAGAGTAGTTCAGTGGTTGTATTCTCTCCTGCTCTGGCTACTGTCAGTTTGCATATTTTAATTATCGCTGACTTGGCACGATTGTTACCTTCATGAATAATTTGACATTTTTCGCCTGCAATAGGGTAACCCGACATCCCACCCGTCACAACCAAGACAGGGCCCCATTACAGTCGGCATTTCTGAATCGATGTCTACTCCAAATCGGTAGATGCGATAGTAGGAGCATGATGGAAGTCACCGTCCGCCTCCTTGAAAGAAGGGAAGGGAAGAGCAGTAGCCAGAGTGGCGCAGGCGACGACGAAGAAGGTGCTGAAGTTCATGTTGAAAGTTGATGTGGTATGGATTGTAAGAAGGTAGGTATGAATGGAATGAGAGTGAAGACAGGATCGAGTGGAGTTTTTTGTAGCTGTATAAGTAAAGCAGGAATAGAGAGAATGGAGACCAGCTCAGCTTGATGTCAAGGAAGGACCAATGTTCGAATGAACGATGAAGAATGGTTCTTGGGAAACAAGTGGTTGAATCATTGGCTTTTGTATCATTGAGGGATTGTCCCCTTCAGCAAACTCAATCACCCTAATCCGCTAGCATCAGCCCGACTGTCTCGAACGATTCGCTATCGCTCGAGGCGTCGTCATCCAGAACCGCATCTTTTCTTTGAAACGACCGATCGCCAGGGCCACACTGGAGTCTTCACGTCCACCGGGGGTTTTACTAGTGACGAATACTTCGGGTAGTGGGCGCTGGCGAATCGCCGGAGCAGGGGGGATCTGCAAGTCAGGGAGGTGGGAGGTTCAAGATGGAGTCACTCTCAACTTCTGAGAGGGCAGATTCTGCAAGGCCCCTTGCTTGTTTCCGACGGTCCGTAAGAAGAGACAAGAAAGCCCATGATTTGATGTTGCCCGAGTTCCGTGACTCGCGAGTTCCTGTCTTCATGGTGAAACTTGTGCTTGCTGAGGCGGAACATCTTCATGCCGCAGTGGCCAATGGGAAGCCCTTGCCACAGGAGCTCATTCCCATTACGCCCACCCCCGCGCTCCTTCCGGAAGCACGGTTGGTGGAGGTATTAGCTCGCGAGCTGACGTCTTCAGCCCCAGGCAGACTCTCTCCATCTCCAACATCGAATCCAGCATCCACAGCAGCTCATCACACGAATTAACCATACTTTTGGCATCTACATTTTCATTGGAGCTTATCATCGTTCATCATCATGTTCTACCCTTCCTTGCTCCGCCTTGGATTGGCCACGGGGCTTCTAGCCGGCCATGGCTATGCCGCGCCCGCCCACGCGACTGACGATCTGGACGACACTCCACTTCCCGTTGTTGTTTGGCATGGGCTTGGTGACTACGTCCACAGCGAAAGCATGAAAGCCGTGGAGGAACTCATCGAGTCCGCCAACCCTGGCACATTTGTCTATGTGATTGCTGTCGACAAGAGCTCCGAGCAAGATCGCACCGCTACCTTCACTGGCAACGTCTCAGCCCAAATCGAGCAAGTTTGCGAGGAGCTCGCCAAGCATCCGATCCTATCTACGGCACCGGCCATTGATGCTGTCGGCATCTCCCAGGGTGGTCAGTTCCTGCGTGGCTACGTCGAGCGATGCAACTGGCCCCAGGTCCGCAGTCTCGTCACCTTTGGCAGCCAGCACAATGGTATCTCCAAGTTCAGAGTTTGCGGAGACAACGACTGGATCTGCAAGGGAGCTATGGCGCTTCTTAAGTTCAACGTCTGGAGCAACTTTGTGCAGTCGCGTCTTATCCCCGCTCAATACTTCCGTGACCCCCAAAACCCAGACTACGAACGTTATCTCGAGCATTCCAACTTCCTTGCCGATATCAACAACGAACGCGAGCTCAAGAACGAAAAGTACAAGGCGAACGTTGGCAGCTTGACCAACTTTGTCATGTGGATGTTTGAGAGCGACACCATGGTTTCCCCAAGGAGTCGTCTTGGTTTGAAGAGGTCAATGGCACCGAGGTCACCCCGTTGAGAGCCCGCCAGCTCTACCGCGAGGACTGGCTCGGTCTGCGTGAGCTTGACCGCAAGGGTGGTCTTCGATTCCGCGTTGCACCCGGTGACCACCTCGAGAACATGGGCGAACTTCTCAACAAGACAGCGGCCGAGTTCTTTGGCCCTTGGCGAAAGACGTTCAAGTCTGACATGGAGAACCCTACGGGAGACGGTCTCTTTGAGGCGGAGGAGCTATAGCGTTGCACCGAAGTGACTACTACGGAGTGTTCTGGATTTTATCGGGGTTATTCTGCACATAAAGCTGGTTTGAAGGGAAAGGTGAAGGTAGGGAACAAGGCGCGAAATTGATATGTTAGGAACAAGGTCGAATGGGTTGGCGTGTTTATGTAATACCACTCAACAGGACAATATTGATATTGGATGAATGCAAAGGCACAGTTCTATTTATTCTTATTTTGCCGCCGTTCAACGCCCCAACACCGGTGCCGCGAGTAATGCAAGGTATCAGTTTAGTTGTCAATAGCCTTCTTTGCTTTGGCCTTTTGCTTCTTCAACCGGGTCTTTCGGTCCGAGATTTGCTTGTCGAGCTTGTCGTCGTCGCCCTCGGGCACCTTCTTCTCCTTCTTGGCCTTCTTCTTGGGAGCGGGAGACTCAGCCTCCTCGGTGGTGTTCTCGAGCGACTTGCGCTTCTTGCCAATGTTGGCCTTCTCGGCCTTGAGGGTCTTGGTCTCATCCTCCTCGGCAATGACATCGTTGTCGTCGACCCAGAGCTCGTCGGCCATCCAGATGGGCAGGGCGGTGGTCTCGGGGCCCTTGATGTAGATGCTTCTCAGGTTGCGCCACTTCTGGGGAACCCACCTGTCGATCATGGCGGTCACGACGGCGTCGACATTCTCGGCAATCTGCTCGGGGGTCCAGCCAGAGTATCCGACTCGCACGGCAGTGTTGGTGGTGGGCGAAAGGCTGACGAGGGCTGCGCCAATGGCCTTTTCAATCTCCTTGGCGATCTCGGCGGGTGTGCCGGCGTTGACGACACCCTCGGTCTTGACTCGCTTCTGTCGCTTGCCGTCGACCTTGGGGGCCTTGGCCTGCAGGCTGACGGGGATGGGTCGCTTCTGAGTGGTCTTGTAAAAAGTCTTGCCCAGGACCTTGGGTAACCGGTTGACGATTCGGTCGTCGGCGAGGAAGATGTCGCACTCGGAGTAGAGTTTCCTCTGGGCCTCGTACTGGCTGTACTTTGCCTTGAGCTTGCCGTAGTCGATGACGCGGGCGATGCGCTTGGACAGCTCGGCAGGGAACTCTTCCGAGGCGACAATGTCCTTGTAGGCGCGCTGGGGATCGGCGGTGATCAGGCAGATGGTGGCCGTCTCGTCGGTGTTGAGCGAGTGAGGGAGGACGATCTTGCCGGGCTGGAGACGGGCCTTGTCGGCGATGTGGCGCTTGGTGGTGAGGGTGAGCCAGATGGGGGTCTCGGTGGGCTCATCGTCGTCGTCGAGGAGATTGCGCTTGCCAGACTCGTCGGCCTTTTGCTTGGATGCCTTCTTGATGTGTGCCAAGAGAGCCTTGGAAGCTTTGAGGGTCTAGACCCAAGGGTTAGAGGGATACGGATGAGGCTGTAGAGAGGGGTTTGACAAACCTGATCGGGGTCAATGGCAGCTACGGCAGTAGAGCCAGCGGCGACGAGTTCCTTTGAGGGCGCCATTGTCGCGATCGCAAAAAAGTTGTCTTGGGAGATGCAAGAAATGTCGAAGTTTCTCTGATAGTGGGGACTTTTTTTCTATCAGTATCAGCGAGGAAAGTCCAGAAATTTTTTTTGTCGCCGGTGGTTGGGCGGTCGGAATATGCAAGCCCCGGGCTCCGGTCTTGGCGCGATGCGAAAGAGTGAAAGTGTGGCGGAGCGGGAGCGTCGGGGGTCCACATTCTCACGACTGACGCGACGCAGGCTTACTTACAACATGCTCATCATCATCTGTAATCTGACGACGAGGAACTTGCTTCTTTTTTTATTGAGAGTTGAAGATATAGGCGGCGCTTTGTCGATTTCATCATGGCTTCCGATTTGAGTGATCCTACCAACAGGAGGGCCTCCTGTGATCAGTGCAGCAAGTCCCCTTTTGGCTTACATAACCCTACCGCGTAGGCATACTGACCGAGTGCAGGACAGAAGAAGTTGAAGTGTGATGGTGAATATCCAGAATGTGGAAGATGCTCTAGCGTGGGTGAGCCGTGCAAGTACTCTGCCCGGTTACCCATGGGCAGGCCCAAGAAGCGAAAGATGCAGCATGAGAACGAAGCTCAAGATAACAGCGTTGCCACCTTTTCAAGCGGCGTGTCAACGGCGACACTTGAAAAAAGTGTCTCGAGCGAGACGACAAGCGATCTAGAGCCGATTGCTTTCGATCCATGTCTACAGCCTCCTAGTGACTTGACGGCCGATGTGGTATCTTGGGGGTATGTGAAGCCCCTCTTACCTTGATGACCCCCTGCTGACCAGCCCAGATGCGAGACCAACGTTGACCCAAAATTGCTGGCGGTTGAGACAGATCCTGGACAACAGACCTGCGCTTGTCTAGCCAACCTCTATTTATCCTTGGAAGAGGTTCGAAAAGCAGACAATTTGCCCTTTGCGGCGCGGCTTTCGCTTCTGCGGGATCTCACAGCCAACGCATCCAGCATCATACAATGTCAAGTGTGTCCGACCAAGTTCCTCTGGGCGATGCAGAATGCGCAACTCCTCAACACTTTGATTATTTCAATCGCCGAGGGATACAAAAAGATTGTGAAATCAGTCGAGGACGAGGCGCAACGTGCTCAGGAGGGGAACGAGTTCAAGCTTTTGTTCATCGGCGACGGTGAAAAGTATGAGCAGACTTCTCAGAACGGCAACGCTTCCTACGGTCAATCTGGATTTCCCCTGAGTCTGGATCCCCTGGTTTGGGAGAATATCGCAAAGAAGGCCATCAAAGCTGAACTCTTTGGCACGAAACATTCCATCTCGCCCTCGTTTACAACCATGCTGCAGCATATGGAGGATCGTCAGCAGGGCTGGCACTCGGGTAGTCTCCCGGTCACCTCTGGAATCGGGTGCCGACTGCCTCACCAGGTGAAGGACAAGGAGCCGCATTGTGTGTCGTTGGTGAAGCACACAAGGGGCATGGTCAGCCAGCTTCTGACCGACATTTGATTTGGATTTGGTGCGCATATGATACGTTCGTTCGTGTTTAGATACCCATTACTCAATGCCTTGGCGTAGTTTTCTCTCAATTGTATTTAGCAAACCCCGTTTGGGATACGCACGAGCTTCGTGGTTGATGCGGCTAAACCTGTTCCGGACATGTACGAGCTTGACTCGATCCCCACTCCTTAGGGAAGGGGGTTTAAACACTCGGTGCCTATGCCAGGCTCCCATGATACGCTGTACGATGCTAGAAATGATTGATTGATGGGTCCTGGCACTTTATAGATTTACATCTCGAGTGGTTGGAGCCCCTAATTATCGGGTCCTTTGTAAAACCCGTGCCCGTTGGCGCTTGAACGGTCCCACGGTCCCGCGGCCCCGTGGTGGCCAACGGTGTTGAGACGGCATATAAGACCAGTGGCGGCACCATCTCGAGAGCCTCAACTCACCAGCTTCATTACAATAGCAACACCATTTCATCTTTTTCCACTATCTTCCCACACTCGACAAAATGGCCTCCACTCACATTGAACGTTTGACTCCCCTGGACCACCTCATGCCGAGAACCTATGTTGGTGTCGTCTTCTCCTTCCGAACAACTGAATCAACCACCACAATCTCTTCACGACTCCAAGACGGACTTGTGAGTCTCTCAAAGCAGCTGCCATGGCTGACTGGCCGAGTCTTTCCAACAACCAGAGCGCGAGAGGGTGGTGAAGTTCCCAGCCTCGAGATCCGATGGAGTGACGATGATGCCGTTCCTACTATCCAGGACAAGGGCGTTGTCGATGCTTCTTATGCCAGTGCTGCTGAGAATGTCATGCCTCCCTCCGCTGTTCCGGCGGATATGATGCCGGTGCCCGCCGTGGTAGACGAGGCTACCTTCAGCTCAGGGGTTCCCATCTTTGGCGCGTCCATCTTTCAATTTGCCGACAAGCAGGGCGTGGGATTATTCGTCTCAATTCATCACAATGTGGTTGACGCCGCTGGATTTGCGCAGGTTGCAAAGCTCTGGGCTCAAAACCTCTCGGGAGCCGAGCCGAGTGGCGAGAAGCTGGGTCTGGACAGATTCACTCGTCTCTCTGAAGTCCTCTCTGAGTATCTGTCTACTGTTTCGAGCAAGTCTACTGCTGAGATCTTTGCGGCGCATCCTGAGCACTCGAGCGCTCCTCCCGCATTCCCGACTGAGTTTTCGCCCGCCACGTCAAAGGTGTTTACGATCCCTATTGGTCGGATCAACGCCATCAAGGAGCAACTGGAGGGTCTCGTGTCGACTCCTCCGACTACCAACACTGTGGTTTCTGCCCTCGTCTGGTCTGCCATCACACGTGCGCGAGCTCAGCGCAAATCGGACCTACAGAGCGAGCCGAGCCGACTTGCCATGGCTGTGAATGGTCGACGGCGATTGGGTGAGGAATTCTCAACTGCTGAAAACCCTTACTTTGGAAACAACATTCTCTACTCGCTGGCCAAGACAGAAGTTGAGAACTTAAACACCTCTTCCGACGCAGAATTTGCCCAGAAGCTGTCCAAGGTCTGCGATGCCATCGCCGAGTCCCAATCGCCCAACAAGATCAACTCGCGCCACATCGCCGAGATCTACACCCTCGCAGAAAAGATGGACAACTACCAGATGATCTTCCCCGGCTGGGATCTCTTCTCCTCTCGTGACTTTACCCTCACGAGCTGGGCTGACCTCGGCCTGTACGAGCTGGACTTTGGAGCAGGTCTCGAGAAGCCAGAGTTTGTTAGGGCGCCACACTCCGAGGCTGATGGTGTTGGTCTTGTGATGCCGAGGAAGAGATCGGAGGATGAGGTACTTGAGGTTATCATCATGTTGAGGAAGGATGATATGGAGGTTTTGGAGAGCAATGGCATCTGAATATTAAGGGGGTTTCGGGATAGGTGTAGAGGAGCATAAAGTTCGAAAGGAGTATAATTTGAAAATGACTACTGTTGGGGATGGAACTCTAAGATAGTCATCTAAAATAAAGCCTGCTTTCTTTCTTCACATGGCGCATAAATCAAGCGCACTATATGTTTGGTCGGCCTGCATAGCCGGAGTGTTTACATGTAGACCCGGCTTCACACCCGGAGCGGCTGTTGTACCCGATGGCACTACGGCTGATTTATCCGCCAGACAACTGCATGTATATCAAGATAGTTTGTGATAGGCATTGAGAGCTGCAGAAGGAGTGAGGGGGATTGGCACTGAGCGTTATAAAAAGGCTGGTCTCTTCGTGTTTTGCCATACCAAGCTGAGAAGCAAGCTCATCCAACACCTAAACCTTTGAATAATATCACCAACCAGTTGACGTTCAACTGTAATGCACATCAATGAGATCACCGTATTCACCTACGATGCCAACTACAATTATGGCACATACACCATGTCTGGTGGTCGGAGTGCTACCGGCCAGCGGTCCCTCGTCGTCCGGCTCCGTACCGACGACGGCCTCGAGGGCTGGGCCGAGTCAGCGCCCCTGGGCGGTGACTACTTGCCGAGCTTTTTCAACGGAGAACTCGCCGCACTCAAGGAGCTGAGTCCTCATGTCCTAGGCTTGGACCCGCGCTCACCGGCGGCTGTGGGTGCTGTCATGGACGGAATCCTCTTGTCGGGCACTGCTGCCAAGGCCATCATTGATATTGCGTGTTGGGACATCTTGGGCAAGGCTGTGGGACTGCCAACTTCAGTACACCTCGGCGGACGTCTACAGAAGGAACTGCGAGCCTTTTCAGTCGTTAGCATTGGGGACCCAGCAACCGGTGTTGAGAAGGCTCGCGCTGAACTTGACAAGGGGGCCAAGGCGATGCAGGTTAAAGTCGGAGACGACCCGTTGAGTGACGCTCGCCGGGTCGTAGCCATCCGCAAGGCTCTCCCTGACAGTGTAGACATCTGGGCTGATGCCAACGGAGGATGGAACCTCAGTCAGGCTCTGACGTTTGCCCGCGCACTCCCACAGGGCATGACGGTGGCGATAGAGCAGCCGTGTGCCACCCTCACAGACTCCGCCGAGGTTGGCCGCCGCACCGGCCTGCCAATCGCCTTGGATGAGTCTGTCGTCACCATGAGCGACCTCGTCTCTGCACACGCCCTCGGTATAACGGGAGTCAACATCAAGTCCTCGCGAGTTGGTGGCTTCACCAAGGCACGCACCCTCCGTGACGCGGCCGTGGCCCTCAACATGATGGTCACCATCGACGACACCTGGGGCTGCGCCTTGACGACAGCGCAGAACTTGCAGTTGGCGGCCTCCACGCCACAGAAGTACATGAGGGCGGTTGATTTGTTTACCGAGTGGACGAATCCACTGATTGCAGAGATACCTCGGTTAAAGGGAGATGGACAGATAAGCGCCACAGAATTGCCTGGTAATGGATTTGGGGCTGTGGATGTTGCACTTTTGGGAGAGCCTCTTTTCCAAATTAAGGCTTGAAGGGCAGAGGCAAGTTTATCGAATTGAGTGAAGGATGCATAAGGGGGTGGCTGAATGTTGGTCCAGTTCTTGTCGTGTTGTAGACTAATCTCAACATCTCTCCGTATCTGCACCTCACGCCCATAACGAAACATGCAGCATCCAGTGACTCATTCATATCACCGTATTGAGTAGGAAGTTTATCAGAGACTGCTGGAATGGTCGTGTGACTGCAACTGTGTAAAATCAAACAGGGCTTTCAGCACACAGTTGTGACCACAGGCTGCCAAACTGCCTGCCAGTTATTTGTCCCAGTCAGTTGCCTGCATACAAAATGTGAAAACACCGAGCCTGATTTTCAGCTACGGAGTATGCAAATGTGGAAATTTTACGCTCATGTGAGTTGTTTGCAGCATGTTTCAGGGGTAATTGGGGGTGGCGTTCAGCCAAGCTCCAACCGAGTGACACCCTCCCAGATACAGCTGCCACTCACACGACTGTGGTTTGTCTACGCGTTGCGAATAAGGCGCTTAGGATATGCAGCCTCATCTATATATGTTGGTCGAGACTCTGCTACGTCTTACTGGTGTAACCCCCTTATCAGCCGCGGTGACACAACGTTGAGCTCTCATACGCCTGTTCCTTGATTCAAGGACACAAGCAGGCACATTTCCTGCTCAAACTGAAACATGACGCCTGGTTTTTACAGTTATGCCTTGATGTTGCCTCTTGTCTCGGATCATTTCAACCCAGTGTTCGGAAAACAACCATCGGGTATTTGTTGGCCTTTGTCCACCAGCTCGTCACAGGTGTGAGTGCGCAAAGTGCAATAAATGTAGGCTGGGCTCAGCCGTCAGGGGCAAGTTGGTCTTGAGGCTGAGCAGTAGGTGTGATGTGTTGCCTCCCATATGCTCAGGTATTTAAGCGCCCTGTAAAACTGCGGTTTGACTGTGGTTCGACCAGAGAAGACAGATCAATAGCAGCAACCATGTTTCTTCCACTCTGGCTAGTCTACCTCTTTATTGTCCTCGTCTGCGTTGTTGCTGTTAGTGCCCAAGACTACGGGTATGCAACATGCTGGAACAAGCTGGATGCCATTATGGTCGGAAACACGACCAAGGATGGTATCAACAACGAGACTGTTTTAGAGTATCTCTGGAACGGGGCCATTAAGGGGTTCAGGGGAGAAGACCGCCCCATTGCCCTCGGGTATGAAGGTAAGTTGTGATGCCTCTTTTCGTTATACATTGCCTGCCCTTGATGCTGACCATAACAGGCTGCCTCAAGATTTGTGAAGGACGCACCGATCTAGTGACCACTAGGTCGACCCTTGAGATGGTAACAACCTGGATCTTCCCCCTTGCCATTGTTTTTAACCTTCCCTACGACTCGCTCCACCACCACAAGATCCGCAGGACAGCACAAGCAGTGCTCAACTGGGCGGGCTCTCCACAGACGGCCTTGACGCACACCATCTGGAACGTGCGACAGATCAGACATTGTCATCGCATGTCAAAGTCAAAGAATACCTTGACTAATGATGCCTTTTATGTTTTGAGCTGCCTTGGCCAGTTTGAGCTACCCAGCAGCGAGAGGTTCTACACAGCCCTTGTCTATGGTCTCTTCCGACCTTTTCCACAGCCTGACACCGACTATGACCCGGATCAACATTACACTGCGCAGCTGCTCTCAGACATGGCATTTCAACTGCGCATGCTGAGACGTCGCGGCGTTATTCCGACTCTTGCTAGTCTCGGGACCTTTATCACGGCCTTCATCTTCTCTATCGTTCTTGCATTTGATGAAGAGGCGGGCAATCGAACAGGTTCGCCTCTTACCCTAGGACTACTTTACTGCTGGCTGCCGCTCCTGGTCATTTTTACCATCATTGACCGCAACCCCGTTTCAGCAGACCGTTCAGCGTATGTGTTGATCAATTCCCCATGAACAATATCAAATGCTAATACACTCAGTGCCCTCATGTCTCGGTGGCTCTTCAATGTTGACGCTGTTTTGACCTCTGCACGAGACGCTGGAGCTGACTTGAATAATATGCGAGTGCCCGTGTGGTGGTCACACAGTAGGCCGCAGGACGACCTGAGAGTATTCGAAATTCAAGAGTTTATTGGACAAGGTCGCAAGATCAAGTATTGCGGCCTCGCTGACGCCATGATCCGGACTGTTCGGGCTCTTCAGGAACGAAAGCGTCCTTTGGGTAACAATCTTGACGAGTATAGACGTTGCGCGCAGACGGTCCTGAGCCATCTCAATGGGACACGACCGGCTCAGTGGTGGATCACAGCCGCCGTGTCACTCTTTTTGGTTGCGTTTGAGGTCACGATGGCCTTTGTGATTGCTTTCCACACACCTACCTTTGGTCTGGGCTGCTGGTCTGGCGGCCTGATCCTGTATGGTCTGTTGAGTACCCTAACTTGGGTGTATCACCTCGTTTTCAAGAACCCGGGAAAATGGGGGCAGATTATCTGCAGCACCTTCAACTTCTTCGCTCTTGGATGGATTATAACTTTGACAGGCTTTGTGGTGAGTAACTCAACCCTGTACGAAGCACAGAGTGGCTAACCAGTCCAGTTGGCGGGTGGGTTCAGAACCTGCTGGTGCAGCACCGTTCAGCTAATCTACCCCCATTGGGGGGGCTACATGATGTTTAAGAGTTTCGACTACTACTTCAAGAACTTTGAAATGGACGTCCCTTGGATTATTGCCTCGGTTCTCGGAGGGTTGGTTCCCGGTGCGGTGTTGGTGACGGCAACTGCATGGTGGATGAAGTGCCAACATTTGTGGTCGACGGAAGAGACGGAGCCGGTACAGGACTTTGCACTTGGTAACGCAAGATTTAGGGCTGACACTTCATGGTTGAAGGCTTAGAGTTGGGAGAGATAGGGGTTAAGTGCTGTAGTGTTTAGGAGCTTTGCTCTTTGTTGCATTTGTTGGGTTGGGAAATGAATCTGTGTTCAATGAGCTGGATTAATGGGGCTCCAGTGTATAATAGGTTACTCGGGTATGTAGTGAGAATAAGAGTTTGTCATTTGGTCTATTATCTAAGAATCTGGCAATTGGGACGACTTTTCCTTAAAAGACAATCATGCAAAGAACTTTTCAACAGCCTTGGTAAACTGATCAGGATCCTGGAGCGGCGCAAAGTGACTGACACCGGGCAAGATCTCCAGTTTGCTGCCCTTGATCGCCTTGTGCAGCTTCTCCGGGACATCCCGGTTGACGGCCTCCTCATGCTCGGCACCCACAATGATAACTCTGCTGCCGTCAATAGTACCGAGCTGCTCATCTGTGAGATGTGGGAGAGTGGCCTCCATGGTGCCGACCTTGTTGGCGAACACACTGAAGTTTGCATTGGGCTGAAGCTCGGCGTACTCAACACGGCAGCGAGAGACAAGCTCGCTGAAGATGGCAGTGTCAGAGAAGGTGGCATTTGTCTGCTCCGGGTTGGCAGATCCTCCGAAGATGAAGGCCTTATGGATGGGCGCGGCCGAGGTCGGGTTGATGAGTGCAGCCAGAGTCGTGATGGCACCGTCTGACCAGCCGACGACGTTGTATTTGGACACGCCAGCGGCAGCCAGTTGGTCATGGATGTCGTCAGCCATCTGGTCGTAGGTGAAGACGTCGTTGGCGTTGAATGTAGAACGACCGTGGCCTCGACGGTCAACAGCAATGACATAGTGTCCCTTCGCAACGAGGCGAGAGATGACGGATCCAAAGTAGGCAGAGTAGCCTAGACCGCCGTGGTCCATGACGATGGGGATTCCTCCAACATGCTCGTTGTACTTTTGCATCCAGAGTTGAACTCCATTGATGAGAGTAGTCTTGGTGTTGATGGGAGATGGCAGGTTTGGCGTTGGTGGGAGAGTCTGCCAGATGGGAGTGTCCTGGCGGATGGCCAAGCCATTGGCGACGGCGGCAAAGGCAACAATCTGCTTGAACAACATGGTGATGATGGTGATTTGAGGTTATTGACGAAGGTATGAGAACGCGCAATAGCATACCTATATATACTTGAGGATATATGTAGTCCGAAGCTGCCGAAATACGAGAACCACAGACCACGGCCAGGATGCCGGTACTTTCGAAACTCCCGACAAACCTTCAATGCCGTGAAGGCCAAGTTTAGGTGGTTAATGCCTCTGTGTAATTAAAGGACAGCGAGCATTGCTTGCGTTGACGACCAGGGGCACCCTGGATAGTTGCAAACCTTAATCCTCACACGTGGAGTTGGCACTGCCTTGGAGAAATTGCTGGATTTATAAGCCCTGTTATAGAAGCCTGGAGACGGCCATGGTCAAAGTTTAAACTTGATGAGATTCGTATGCTCTTTTGTTTTGTTCTCATTGGGGTGGAGTCTTGCGAGCAGCGTTAGAAATGAATACGAAGCGTCCTTGCATAACTAAGAAGCTGACACAAGTAACGAGAACGAGACTAAGTAGGGTCGCATTTACTTCAAGGGATGGTCTCAACCAATTGGTCGCATATTGACAGCTTCGAGGTTGCATAGTCTTAATCCATCTTGACGACCAGCAAACTAGTCCCTATATATCCGCCAAGTCTTGGCCTCTGCTCTATCCGGCTTCCATTCCTCAAAGAGGCCCCCTCGCCGAGGAGGCGCTTTTCTTCCAACATCACTGGAGGAGGGCCACAAAATGACCAGGGTCTCCTCGTCGGAGAGTCAAAGGACCCCGATTCCGGACGAGTCTCCGCTCCCGTGCCGCTCTCCCAAGATGGCAGCAGTGAGCTGATTGAATTCCAGCCCTTTGTTTTTTTTCCCGCTCACCACCAACGAGCGGAGTCATACGCGCACAGCGTCTGCTACTGTTTCACGGCTTACCAGAGACTCGCCGGGCAGCGATCGCTGATCTATTGGCACACCTTTTGAATGACACACAGGCCCTTTACCTGTTGAACCCTCTCCCGACACGCCGGATTGACCCACTGAGGCCATCCATTTCCAGGCAGGATCGGCTGTCCCCACGAGCTTCACGACAAAGAACTCCCAGCAGCCAACATGTGCCAAGACGAACAGGCACCCCATGCCCCAGAGGCAGAGGTGAATTGACCCTGACAGTGGGGACTTATAGATGTTAATTCTTCAACAGACCGATAGCGAGAGCGTCTACTCCGAGTACGCGAGTGACGTATCCGAGACGACCAGTGCGACGTCATCCATCTTCAACTACCAGTATGAGAATGGCCGTCGCTATCATGCGTATCGGGCTGGCCAGTACTTGCTGCCTAATGATGAGACTGAACAGGAGCGTCTTGACATTATTCATCACATCTTTACCCTCGCCTTGAAGGGTGATATTTGCAAGACGAAGCTTGAGAATCCCCAAAGCATCTTGGATGTGGGCACAGGGACTGGACTTTGGGTGAGCAAGCACTGTTGAACATATGAAGTGTGAGACTTACTAACTTGTCTATAGGCCATGGAGATTGGCGACCAGTATCCCTCTGCAGAGGTCATTGGAACTGACTTGAGCCCTATTCAACCCCAATGGTACTCCCACGCATTCTCACCGACCAACTGCATGCTAACCGGGTCTCAGGGTTCCTCCCAACGTCAAATTCGAGGTTGATGATGCAACCCAAGAATGGACATACCCCAAGGACAAGTTTGACTTTATCCACGCCCGCACCCTTGCTGGCGCAATCCAAGACTGGCCCTCGTTCCTCTCCCAAGCCTATGACCGCTGCAAGCCCGGCGGCAACATTGAAATCACCGAGGGCAGAGCCAATTTCTTCTGTGACGATGACTCCCTCAAGGAGGACTCTGCGACGCACAAGTGGCTCACCGAGTTCCGCCGTCTCAGCGCCCCCCTTAAGTTTGACATTGCTCCTGAGATGCCTGGAATGCTCAGGGAGGCTGGGTTTGAGGATGTCGAGTTTACGCAAAAGGTTGTGCCCGTGGGGACGTGGACAAAGGATCTCGAGCTCAAGGAGATTGGGCGATGGTTCCGTGTGCAATTTGTCGAGATGGCACTTGAGGCTTATTCGCTTGCTCTGTTTACGAGAGCTGGCGGATGGTCGAATGAAGAGGCACATGTGCTTTTTGCCAAGGTCCGGGAGGAGCTCAAGTCTAACAAGATTCATCTATACACTTACTGGTAAGTACAACACGCCGAGGGGTTGATTGAGTCTGATGCTAATATTTTCTAGTTCTTTTGCTACCGGAAAGAAGCCCAAGGAATGAAGGGATCAGCTTGAAATAGCGCAAGAGTTAGTTGATTTCTGTAGCGTTTGAAAGCTGCTGGGGCTGAAGTCCTCATGAAGGTTTATGACTAGCAACATGTTCGAATCAAAGTATTAGCATAAATTGTCAAGAAAATATACAAGATTTCCAAGCCCGACACTAGTACGAAGCCATCATGATGCTATGAGCCTGCTGACAGAGGAGTCCTCATCACGAGACCCAACTCAACTGTTTCTCGTTCACACGTGTGTACAGGGGTATGCTGCCGCTTGGAACCGAGGTTTCCATACTGTGCAGGCTGTACAGGGATTCGATAGGACTGACAACGTCTTCAACGACCCATCCTGCTACTTTGGGGCACCAACCCCGACACTATCGGGACCCTGAAGAAGCCGGCCCCGCGGGACGACCGGTTAAAATAGGATGCGTGGAATGAGTTCCGCGTAACCTCGACCCCTCAACCTCCACCGCCCCCATCTACACAGAGAAGTTAAATACGTTGCAGATATGTCTGATAGCAAGGCGACTGACAACACCGTGCCGGCTGCTGACGCGTCTACTCTCCTGCCCCCTGAGCATTGGGCGCAGGTAGCTGAGGTAGGTTGTTCCAGGATGGCTGTCCCTGCGAAATCGCGCGGTTTACCAACATATATGTTAGGAGCTAGGCGCTGATAACGATGCTGATTCTGCTCTTGGGGAGGACGCTGCCGAGTCCACAGCCTCTATTACGTCAAGCATTCTTCAGTATAGAAACATTAGTGGCCGTACTTATCACAGGGACATAGGCAATGCTCAGTACTGGTCGGTGGATGTTTGACTGTATCCTGACACGGCGACTGATATGAAATAGGGGCACAAACGATGAGCAGCAGAATGAGTCTATGGATATCAAGTAAGAGTGTTGAAAAAGTGCTACGAGTAGTCGCTGACTTGATGTAGCCATCATGTCCTGACACTTGTTCTCGATGGTGCTCTCTATCTTGCACCTATCTCCAAGGATATCCAGGTTGGTTGACGAGGTGACAGAGATTAATCAGTCCTAATTTTGCTATAGAAAGCAATCGATGTCGGAACAGGCACTGGAATTTGGGCAATGTATGACAGTAACTGAAACACCTGTCGGTATAAAGCTAATCATGACAGTGACTTTGCGGAAGCCTTTCCCAAGACCGAAGTCATTGGCACAGACGTCTCGCCCATTCAACCCAGCTGGGTCCCGCCAAACTTGCGATTGTAGGTCTTGCACAGTACCCTCTTGCCAATGCGAAGCTTACATGACGTAGTGAGATTGATGACTGCACCCAAGAGTGGACCTTTGCCCCCAACTCTCTAGATTATATCCACATGCGTTGGCTCGTCGGCAGCATTGTCGACTGGCCGCAGTTGTTCAAAGAAGCTTACAAGTGTCTTAAGCCGGGTGGTTATATCGAAAGTCACGAGGCTCTTTCGAGGATGGACTGTGATGATGGGAGCATTCATGAGAAGAGTGCTATGCACCAGTGGGGCAAGTTCTTTGTTGAGGGCGGTAAGAAGATAGGCCGATCATTCACGATTGTCGAGGATGAGGTTCAGAGGAAGGCGATGGAAGAAGCAGGGTTCGCCAATATTGAGGAGCGTAACTTCAAGGCAAGTCTCCCCGATCCAACGAGGAGCCCAACTATAGCTGATGATATAGGTCCCTATCGGAGGATGGCCTCAAGATCCCAAGCAAAAGGAGATTGGAAGATATGCCCAGGCTACTCTCGAGCAGGATATTGAGGGCTACGTACTGTTCATGGCCAACACGGTGGAGGGGTGGTCCAAGGAGGAGATTGAGGTTTACATCAGGTTGCTCCGCCGGGAGCTTCATTCTGGCAAGATGCATCCTTATTACCTCCAAAAGGTTGTTTGGGCCCAGAAGCCGAAGGAGTAGGTGGCGGACGTGCATGCATGGATGAGGAAGGCGGTTGAGCGTATCAGATGGCAAGACGGATGAGAAGAATAAGCATAGCTACTAAGACTTCTATGTTTAATAGACGTTGCAACTAGGAGTCTACTAATTTTAAACCGGAATGTTAGACTTTGGTCTAATTTCGGCCCTCCTGTCATACTCAAGCTGCCCAAAAGACCACTACTTGGTAGTTTCGACGGGTACTGAGGATCCGAAGGGAGGAATGCCGTCATACATCTGGATGGGATACTTCCATGTCGTACAGAGACTTCGGACCTCCGTCTCCGTCGGAATGACTGGCATTGGCCAAGTTGATCGTACAGCCCACGGTAGGATGTCATGCAAGGTCAGCTGTGCATAAGGATCTCATCGACACACATGCCTACTCACGGGTCGTGTTAAGCGGATCTCGTGGGCTGACAGGATTGGAGCCGACTTCCGAGACTTGTTTCAAGCTTGTAGAGCTATGATCGCCTTGTCGATCTATGGAAACCGTGACGGAATGCTCCACTGGAGCTGGCCAGGGTATCTTACTCAATGTGCAGCGTGTCGCATCTCCTACCATTAACCAGTTCAGCTTTACCTATCATGTCAGATAATAATAGCTTATATTCAAGCTTTTCCCCATCTTATTGTTTCACTAGAGACATACTTTGGGCGGTGCATGTCCTGCCCATCAATCCAATGTGGCTTTGACCACTTGGCTGCGCCTCGCTCGGACAATCCTCCTCGGGCTTTTACAACTCCACTCCTACTCGGACTCTATGTTTTAATTATAGCACCCGGATAGGGCTGACTTGGCTTCGCCTGATACGTTGCACCTGGAATTGGGGTCCGAAACTGTTTGTAATTGATTGGCCATGACCAGTTTTCGCATAGTGCTGATCTTGAGGAACGTCATTTTTCAGGCATTGCCTTGGAAATCCCCTGGCGATTTATCCACCCATGGGGCTGAAGTGATGGACCTTGGAGATGATCATGACGCTTGGAGCTTGAAGAAGGCATTGATGCCTTGTGATACCTTCAAGTCGGCTATATAAGTCTCACACCCTGTCCATCAATTTGATCTTCATCAAACACAGCAACTTCGACACTCATCAACCTCATTTCCACAGACAATTTGCCTACTATATCAATACTCGTAGCATTCTGCCCACCATGCACTTTACCAACAGCTTTGTTCTCGCCCTTGCCACCAGCGTCGGCTTGGTCTCAGCCGCTCTCCCCAAGGCCAATGAATACAAGTCCAACGACTGGTAAGAGCCATTCCAAAGATCATTCGGGAGAAACAAAAGCTGATGGATTGAATAGCTCTGGTGATCTGAACTACGGACACCACGCCTTTGATCTGCACATGGTCACCATGGATGACACCACCCACTCAGTCTACCAGGCTGGCACCTCATGGTATCTCTTTGACGGCAAGACGGGAGATGGAGGGCGCTGCGAGGGCGAATTCCTAGGCCAGGTGTCGGGGGACACTTCTCCTTGCTTGGACCTCGATAACACGGTGGCTGGCAAGCGTATTAGGTGCCTGTGCAACCCTCTTATTGGAGCCAACACAAATGGAATTAACTCTTGCCAATACGTGTAGAGGCTGGAATGCGAAAGGAAAAGACCATATAGGCATAGGATAGAACATGTTGGGAGTTGGAAGAAACCCATTTTTCAAGGGCCAAGAAACCAGAGGTATTGCAAATACAAAGGAAAAAAGAATCCTGTTAGAATGGGAGTGTCATTGTTCAGTATTGGTGAGGAACTGTCCGTGGGTGACTACAGTGACAGGGAATTAGAGGATATAAGCAATGACCATCTCTATGTGTTTCTCATACAGAGGTTAGAGCAGTTAAATACCCTTTGAGAGGTAGAATAACCTTTCATAATGCAGCAAGGTATGAGTCTTCTACTGCAGGCAGCAGAAAGACTACTTTAAAAAAAGGCCACTATGTTAGCATTAGGATATGATGCTATGATTGTTGATAATGTGTTCTTTGTTATAGTTGAAGCCCGGCCCTCGGTGGGATAACTGAGCCAGAAGACCGACCGACCCGACCATCTCTGAGACCCGAGGGTGACTTAAAGAGTCATGTTGGAACCGAAGAGCCCACATTAGGTCACGATCTTGGAGTGAACCTTTAACTACTACCTAGAGAGTAAGTTGCGAGTCCCCTCAGAAGACTCTTAACGACACGCGCGACTGGATTTTAGACAGGCCGTCTTTTCAGCAACGATAGGGTACTCAAGTAATAGACAGTAATATGTATTCTAGGGGACAACCGTCACCGTTAGGATGTCCCTCTTAAAGACTCAGCCTCCCCCTCATATTCAAGGTATAGTGGTCATAAAGTCCGTCTATGTATTGTCAAGGCAGGCATTCAGCCTCACCCGGCGCTTTGCAGCAGTGGGTTTTAATGTTACTGCGTGTCTCTTTATGTGTTCTTTGATCTAGTGTATGGCGGATACGTCATTGAAAAAGTAGCCTCATCCGGCAGCGGAAGGCGGATGGAACCCCCAGGACAAGGCATCAATAACCGTGAACGGTAGATAAGTATCTTCTGAAACTGGGAACAGAGAGTTGAATATCGACGCCTGCTCGTCCACTGACTGAACCGTGTGGGTTAATTGCCGTCCTTGCCAAGGGCAGAACTGACAAGGTTCTCACTCCTGATACATCTGCCTTTGGGGGTACCTCTCGACCAAGGCCTAGATGACGGACGAACACGAATTGACCGTGTCTATTCTGGAAATGTTGATCTTCGCTATTTGTTGTTAAGAAGACGCTCTGATGCATTACACTAGAGCCACACCTGACTTAAAGAAGGAGTGTTCTCTTCGGACCCTATGATAGTTTAAGACTAGGTTGCTTTATCAATATCATGGCTATGTCGGCAGAACCAATGTCTTGGCATTCTCACCAAACGGGGACCATATCGTTGCAGGGTAGGGTGACTTGGTAGCCAACTATTGTATGCAGGTTTAGGCAACCAGTGGGACAGGCACCCTTGTAAAGGCGAAATCCAAGCCAGATCGTTTTAGGATGCATTCCGCGCGGCACCTGCAAGCTAGATTGGTCGTTTCATGTTCCAAGCTGCGCTGACGTAGTCTCGAGGTGGGGTGAGAGGCGCGTTCTGCGGTAGTCGGGTGCTCTCGATGGGACAAGATAGAGAGACTTAGATAGTAAGTTAGGTAGACAATTAACCATCGGGTCAGCACTGCATGGAACGTCTGCAAGGAAGACGCGTCATATCATAGACTCACAATGACTCATGGGTGTTGTACAACAGTAGACTTGACTTATTTAGTTCAGAAGGGTCCCCGACAACAGCTACTCTTCACACTCAACTCTCATCAACCATGGCACCATCCGGAGACGCCTCGGCGTTCGACAAACAGCTGGCCGAGGCCATCTGCGATCTCGAGATCCCCGTCTACATCAAATTCTCCCCCGACGGCCAAAAGGTTCTTTACGAGACAGCACCCAATCCCCGCAAAGGCAAGAATAGTGTGTCAACGCTATGGCTGGCCTCGACCACAGAGCCAGACTCTTCGCGCCAACTGACCTCGGGCCAGTTCCAAGAAGGGGACCCAGAATGGCATCCCAGTGGAAATCAGGTAGCATTCGTTTCCGACCGCGGGAAACCGGGCGAGAGCTCGGCGATCTATATGCTTCGCTTGGACGGTGGTGACGCTGTTGCCATCACCCCGGCCGACAACGCCCAGGATATTGAATCATTTGCCTTTTCTCCAAATGGGGATACAATGGCATATCTTTCTCCTGATGAAAAGACCGAAGAGCTCAAGGAGAAAGAGGAGAAGGAGGAGTCTGGCCCAGATGTATGGGGAGAACGGTGGGAGCATGCTCGCCTGCGTCTCGTCAATGTGGCATCTAAAGAGACCAAGACACTTGTCGGAGGTGACCGGCACATCGCTGAACTTGCCTGGAGTCCTGACGGAAAGAAGGTGGCCTTTTTCAGCATCGCGAACCCCAACATAGAGGAAGCCATGCTGACGGGCACAACCATCTCCACCGTCAACGTGGAAACCGGCGAGGTCAGGGATCTGTGCAAGGTGCCGAATGAGCTGAACTACCTAACCTGGGCGCCCGACGGCTCTATCTACTTCACCACCGGAACACCTGACAACAGGGACACAGGAGGCCCGGCTGTTTACACTGTTGATCCCGCGGCAGCCGAGCCCAGGCATGTCAAGATCGCGTGCGGAGAGCATGACCATGCGGAAGGGCTTGCTGTGGCTGGCGGAAAACTCCTGGTGAATCGCGCCGTCAGGTTCAGCAATATCATCAGCGAGCTGGGTGGGAAGGACCTCTTCCAAAAGGACACGGATATTTGGGCATGGGATGTATTTGTCAATCCAGATTCCGGCACTCCGATCCTCGCTGCCGGCTTGTCAGACGTCGATACGCCTTATGAAGTGTTCATCGTTGAGGAGGGGAAGGAAGACATTAAGCTTTCCCATCATGGCAAGCCTCTCGAGAGTCGATCATTTGGCTCCTGTAGCGAACTCACCTGTCCATCCGCAGACGGAGAGGTTGAACTGGACGCTCTGTATTTGACGCCGACCTCCAAAGCGACAGCCAAGGGCACGCCCGCGGAGCCGCTGCCGACATTTGTCCTAATCCATGGAGGGCCAACGTCCCGCGACTGCAAGACCTTCGAGGGGCCCTGCTACCAATGGGCTCCATACACCCTCTCCAAGGGTTACGGTGTGCTTCTTCCTCAGTACCGCGGTTCTACTGGCCGCGGCGAGAAGTTCGCCTCCTACAGCATGGGCGGCCAGGGAAAATACGACTACGCTGACATCATATCCATCACAGACAACGCCATCAAGAAGGGCTTCGCGGACCCCAAGAAGCTCATTGTTGGTGGATGGAGCCAGGGCGGTCTCATTACATACCTGTGTAGCGTGCGAAACGGCCTGCACGGCCTCGGCTGGCGCTTCAACGCCACCATCGCAGGAGCAGGCGTCTGCGATATCGAGAGTCTTGCAATCACGTCAGATCTTGGCTCAACCTACGAGAGGGAACTAGCCGGCGGAGACTCCATCTGGACACTCGACCGTCACGACACGAGGAATCGCCAGGGCAGCGCGCTGTGGGAGGTGTTTGGCGCGGTGAAGCAGTCCCAGGAGCGAGGAGAGCCCGTGATCCCGCCCATGCTGATCTTGCATGGAGAAAAGGACGTCCGCTGCCCGTTTACCCAGGCCGAGGGCTTCCGTCGCGCCTTGAGGACTCACGGGTTGCCCTGCGAGTTTGTGGCATACCCTGGCGAGGGACATAGTATCAAGGCGCGGAGATTTTGGCTGGATATGTTTGAAAGGGTAGGAAGATGGTGTGATCTTTATATTGGACCGGGAGCGGAGGACAAGTTGGCAACCATGGTAGATGATAAGCTCAAAGTCTAGAGGGCAGGATGGGCTGCATGAAATATTTGAAGCCATCACCACATTGGCATCTTCCCTCATACAATCTTGTACAATATATGATTTCTTCTACAGAGATATTTTCATTGCAAAGCTATTTGGCTGGCAAACAATCGAAAGTCAAACCCTCTTCCTCTGCAAGACTCCCCTGAGCAAAGTGAAAGGCAATGGCTGTAATATGGTCTAGGACCTTGATTACGCACTGCCGGAAACATATCAAAATGAGACAAATAACACAGCAGTACCAGCATTTACAAGGTCCAGGTTTGACTCAAAACTCGTCACCGTAGCTCGTGAGGAGACAACTAAAGGTGGTTCGGTGTCTAGGAGCTACATCGGGACCGATCAATCACTTCGGGACCGAAGTGTATTGATTTAATAGGGCTCTGAGAGTAACACATGGCGAAACTATGCAACTAAGAAAATTCTTCCAATGGGTGTTGTTAGCCACAAAGGCTATGCTCGTGGGGGATTCGATCTGAAACGGCCCCCAAAGCGGGAGCTGAAATGGAAGTGCGCGGGGAAATCGAATAGAAAATCATGTCGAGGCATTAATCGTACGAATCGCTGCAGGAACTTATGCAGTGCAATACGAGTATATCCTCATGGTCACTAGAAGGATTTGGCCTCAATCCATCGGCGTTGGCTGTTAGGCTCAGCTGCGGAGGAAGTGTATGAGCCGATTACGGACGGAGCGTCGAATGAATGGACCCAATGTTGCGTATAGCTGCATTAAGAAAGACAAAACACCTTGCAATATACCATACGAATGACTGTTGGCTTGCATGTCATGCTATGTTGCCGTTTCAAGAGTCACAACACCGCCACTTTCTTCCCAGCCCAGTAAACTGATGTTTAACCGTGTGTACTCCTTATGCTTTGAGAGATGTTGAAAGAGATCTCGATCTATCGTACACCGTGACGCTTGATTAGCTGAGTAACGATAAGCTTCTGAATAGTGTCAAGCTGACAGTGAACCAGTCATCTTCTGTGCCAGGGACCACTGAGACTGATTTCCCTTCTTCTTCGGCATCAAGTCTCCGTCGTAGGATCTGATGAGCCTGTGGCTGCATATTAACCGTAAGGATTCTTTGTCCAACCTGCTTCGCCTCTTTGATTCCTTCGTGAGGATCACCGGTGAAACAAGCGTAGCTCAGCTCCTACCGTTGGTAGGCGTGTCTGTCTGTCGTGTGAGTGTCGACGCCTTGACATTCGAACTCCTAGAGACTTGCTTGACGATCTCAATGCAAGGGAATTTATCCATCAACTATAAAGAGGGCTTCGTCCCTCGAGAAGACGAACTCTCATCATCAGCATCACTCACCACTTGACAACACCACACTACTCTTCTACAAACTCAACTTAACGATCACTTTCCACCCCAATTCATCAAAATGGTTTCCTCCAAGACTTTCTTTACTACTATCCTTGCCCTAGGCGTTTCTGCCATTCCACTGCAATCGCGTGAAGGGAACCAACCCAAGCCCAGCCTGGACAAGTCTCACGAGGTCCATGATGCTCTTGACCTCACCACCACCTATTCCAACCCGAACGAGAAGCGTGACTGTGTCTGGAACGATGGACATGGCGATATCGCCTGGTGAGATCTCCAATACTTTGACCTCAGACATTGGCTAACAATGACCAACCTAGCGGCTACTTCAGTGTCGTCTTTGGAGACAACTCTGTTGGTGGCTCAAAAGGAACCGTCACTATCAGGGGTGAGACCTGGAAGACCGAGGGCAGGCTAGACTGTGGAAATGACAACTGGACCACCTTCACCAGTCCTCTCCCTTACACCGTCGACATCCACGGTGGGAACGCTTGCCACACTACCATCTCTGGCCACTGGGACAACACTTGGATCAAGTACGCGGCTCAGTATCTTGATGTCCCGAGTGACACTCGTTGCGGTGATGTTGGGACCTTGAACAAGTCTCGACGATGCATCATTCCCGCTTGATTCAGATATTCGGAAGCTAGGGGAAATGTGCTGGAGATTTGTGCTAGGCAACATGGAATATGGATGCTGTTTGGTGGGGTGTACCACTAGTCACATTATTTTGTAGGCAAAGAAGCTGAAGGCCCATGGACACTGCTGAATTTACTATCTTCTGGCTCAGCTATCCCATCAAGGGTCGGGCTTCAACTATGTCAAAAAGCACAATATAAACACATCATAGCATCCTATCCCAATGCTAACGAAGCGGCGTTGTTGAATTGACCTTATGACGTTCCCTTCCTAGGTGTCTTTCTAACATTCCTGACATCCTATCTTCGAGTTTAGTCATAGCTGGGCTATCATAGTTGCAACAACAATGGTCAGCATCTATAGCAACGTGAATAATTTTTAACAGTCTACGAGGCAGAATCTTTCCTGCCACGCAAAAGCTCAATCAGAGCCTCATCACTCGCCCCCTCGACCGGAGTCTTGCCCTTCGAGTCCCTCACCTCCACATCCGCCCCGTGCTCTAGCAGCCACCTCACCCTGGCCAACATGTTCTTCCTGCCTCTCCTGGCGCTGTGTTTCCTGACGGCCCAGTGAAGCGCCGTGCTCGGATTCCGGCTCTGGAACTCGGGCCGGTTCGTAAAGGACAACGAGTTGACGTCAAACCCCTTGTCCAAGAGCAGCCCCATCATGGCAATGCAGTTGGCGTCAGCGTGGATGGTGATGAGCGCGTTGTGCAGCGCATTGCTGTGTGCTGTAAGGGCGCCTGAAGAGAGGAGAAGGTCGATGACGAAGGGCGTGTCGGGCGTTGATTGGGTGATAGCAAAGTCCAGGGGCGTATGACCGTCCTTGCTGATGAGGTTAGGATCTGCCCCATGCTCCAGGAACCACTTTGTCAAGGGGAGAGATTTAGTAGCCGAACTGAAGGCTATGTCAGCCTACCGACATGCACTAGCGAGGAGCAGGAGAGCCATACTGCAAGGCCGGAATACGGTCAAACGAGTTGATGTCCCAGCCGTGATCGAGAAACGCCTGGAAAACGTCGACAGCTCCATCCCCTTCTCTAGCGGCGAGCTTGGTCGCCGTTGGACTAGCCGGTACCCCCTCGTCGAGAAAAAACCGAACGACTTCGCTCTTGGCGTTCTGAGCCGCCAATATCAGCGGCATATCCATGTCTTCGGTTGTTGGGTTCTCCAAAGACGGATCCGCCCTCCATGCCTGGACCACCCCACGGACACGCTCAACATCTCCGGCCTTGCTTGCATCCTTCAGGTCGTTTCTTGCAGATAGAAACCGAGCACGGCTTAAAAACTGACCTGGGGGAACAGAAAGAACGGTCCCATCGGGGAGAGAGGAGAGAATGGCCCGGACGCGCGATACATCACCTGCATCCGAGGCTCCGCTTAAAGCGAGAGACTCTGGGGAGATGCTAGCACTTGGAGCTGCTGTTGGGTCTGTGTAAGGCAGACTGGGATTGTCTGTCTGCATCTCCATTTTTTAAGGGTGATTGAAGATGGTGATAGAAGTGAAAGTGTAGTGCATCAGAGGACAGCCTTGTCGAGAGAGATGGGCGCGCCTCGCTAGTTTAATACGCCCCGAAAATGCATGCCTGAGGGTCAAACAGCGCACCCGCGGGTTCCAGCTGGAGGACGGCGAGATTAAGTCCATACTACTTCAGGAACAACATGTCGGTTTCCGTATTTCTTAGGAAACAGCAAAAAGAGACCTAGGATTGAATGCTATGGAATGCTTCACGTCTATCCAAACTAACTAATACATGACATGTCTCCAAGACCAACTCCTTCTAGTTTGGCCCAGCGGCGGCACCCAATTGTCGATTAAAGATCAATTTTGATTCGAAAAAAAGACGAACCGTTCTGACTCCGTTGTTCTGAGGATCATATTGCAGTAGAATACGGCCCCTGGCAGTTGTGTCGAGGAGTCTCGCTTGACCCGGATTGACGTCTTCACCATCCTCGTTTGTCATGCCATCAAGAGCTTGGTAATGGTTCACCTCGATATGGTCTCGAGGCCCAGGGATGATATCAGGCAGCAGGTCAACGAGTTTCTGCACCTGATCGGCGTACATGATCTGGCCTTCGACGCAGCCTGGGGCCCCTTCAGCACCATCAGAGAGCTCCTGCTGCGGAGTCAGGATGTACGCTGCCACGTCTGCATTACCCTTGGTAAGCCTTGCGGCAAACTCTGCGAGTCCGCCCGAGTCTTTTGCGCCGTTCTTGAGAAAGTCTCCGACATGCTCCCTGAAGGCAGCATCCCCAAGCCCCCTGCGGCGGCCTCGAAGAAGTGTGCCCCGCAGGCTCCGTTCTGGGAGTAGACGATGAGGCCGGTGCAGCCGCAGAGTGCGCTCAGACCGAGGTCAAAAGCCCTGCTCCTGGAGGTGATGGGCTTCCAAGCCGAGGTTGAGTCGTCACTGCCGTCACCAGAGTCGAAGATCAGCTTGACCCTCCTCTCGGTGAATCGTTTGACGATCTCAGCGTCGACGGTGTCTTCGTCAACCTCGAACAAGGCCCGGGCATCTAGAGAGCGGGCAGACACGCCTTCTGCGTCTTCCTCGTTGGAGGCGGATGGCGGGAGTTGACAGCAGCTCTTGGAACTGCATCTGCTGCGGCATGGGTTGTATCCACGCTTTAAGGGGGCCAACCACTTTCTGTAGATAGACTTAGCGGTTATGAGGGTTTGATTCTAGAGGGGACGTAACTTACGTTTCATCTCGCTCTGCAAATGATGATCTATCATCATGAAGAGAAAAGCAGAAGGAGATTGTGAGCCAGGTGCTCAGCAGCAACAAAAGCACCCGATGAAGTCTGAGATGCATGGTTGAAGCGGTTGAAAGGATCTTCCTTGGAAAGGACTGTTGCTACTCAGGGAAACAGCCAGGCCCTTCTTGTAGGGCTGGGGATTGTTATCCCTCTGCCACCTACACAAGATAGCCCCCGCGAGCGCGGCAGACATGCAACAAGTGAAGCGATGGGAAAGCACAAAGCATTATTACAGGGGTATGCGTTTTGAAGCCACATGCAGGGGCCCTAGGACTACGCCTTGCGATCGACTCCCTCTACCGAACCGGCTACATCGCTGATTCGAGATCTAGGCGCCGCCTATTGCACATTGCTCGCACTTTCGTCTCACGGCTAAGACGTTATCAAAGGCCAATCTTATTGATACGAGAATCAGTGCATAAGCGCTTTAGCAGGGACGATAATCTTTCTATTAACAGGGCTATAATCACGCATGGCTTAATCCAGGCTGCCGACTGTGCGACTCGAGGCTCTTGGCGCAGTTCAGCTGCGATAGAAAACGTTTTAGCTTTTCGGCAATGCATCTGGGGCGGTCCTCCCTCATCTCGATTGGTCCAAGTTACTCCATGTATAGAATCAGGCTGGCGCGAGGTTGCTTCAATGGCGGCATCAGGCCCGCCTTGCCCATTGCCGGTTTATTATTTTACTCTCTCAGTCTCGACTGGCTCCCATTTATCAATTCACATTGATCTCTATTCTCATGCGGTTTCGCCTGTGCCAGTCAAACCATGGCCTTGTCGAAACTCTTTTCCTTCCTCGCGCTGAACGGTCTTGCATTCTCGGCAATCATCAGCACGCCAGCCCCTTCAGATGCGTTCGTCACAACGACTACCCAGATGGGTCTTGTTCGCAAAACAATCACCCTTGCTTCTGGGCTTGTCGGCGTAGTTGATGGCACTGTTCTAGCCTTGGCCAACACTACCCTCACTCCGGCCCCAACGGCTCACACAGTCGGACACCATACCATCTCTCTGGGTTCTGACCGAGTCGTGGTTGTCGACGGGGAGACTACTACCCTCCCCTCACCAGGGGATGTTGGTGGCTCGTCTTTTCAACCCTCCACCATAGTCGAATCTTCCGAGACAGATCTTTCTGCTCCAACTGGTTCTTCTGACACCCCACAAGATACTGCCACTACCGCCACTGGCTCAGCTCAGAGCGGAAGCACCGACTTGCCTGCGACCTTGGACACAACAAGTGGCAGTGGAAGCTTGACTACTTCTAATGGACCGGGTTCGGATTCCACCACCGAGCCTACCTCGACTGCAACTGGGCACAGCTCAGACTCAACCTCTGGATCTGATTCAGGCTCAACTGGTGAGCCTAACCCCATCTCAGATGGCCAAGATGTGACCCAATCTGTGCCCCAGACGACCAGTGAAACCACTACACTACAGTGAACCCAATCACTGGAACCATGACTGAACCCCCGATGGGATTCTCCACCGAGCTCATCACCAACTCGGATTTGACAACCCACACTTGGATAACTACAACCAAGGATGACCAAGAGACAGTTGTGCCAGTGCTTGTCGGATGTCCAGGCTGTGGTGGGACATTCGGCGGCATCATTCTCTGGGGTCTGCCGTCCGTCACCAACGTTGTCTGCAACCTTCCGAGCCTCCCCCCGTTCTACCTCCCCTGCATCCATGTGTTGGGGGCTTCTATTGGGCAGTGTACACAGGGCCCCTCGGATCCTCCCGAAGACAGCAAGTCCGACCCGTCGAGCCGTCTAGACGATGAAACAAAGACTCGGGAGCGCGAGACGTCGGCTTCCAGTTCGAGATGCGACGCTACCGATACCGCCACGGATGTCTTTGTCGCTTGCGGCACTGGTTCGGCCGATGGAAGTGCGACAACCACCTGCTCCACATCGACCACGATTGTCACCGGATGTAGTGTCTCTGGGTCGACTACAACCTCCATTACTGGAGGTGTTTGTCTTCTCAGGCCGACTCCTGATGCACGGGGCCCGATTGGGACATACTCCTTCCAAGGGCATGTGCCTTTTAGCCTCCCAGATATCGCTGGAACAGTATCGGAAATGGAATCCAGCACTGGATCCAGCACTGGATCAACAGTGGAATCTAGCACAGTATTGACCCATCAACCGCCCACATCGACGTCCTTCTCAACCCTCATATCCACTACTTCCAGCACAACCCTACCCCCTCGCGTCCCAGCACCAGCCATCACAATGACCACAACAGATACTAGTTCCTGATGAGTAACCTACTGGCGCTGCTCAGTCTCTTTCTCCGGACCAGTTTCATCAACCTTGCCCGGGCCTAGAATATGATGAACTGGGCTAGTCAGCAACTTGGACTCTCCAGCCTTGATCGTAATGAGAGCCTTTCGACTCTTGGCTTCAATATAATTGATATCATCATTGGTCTTGTTGTTCATCCGATTTTGTTTAAAAGTCACGACAGTTACTAGGCCTGTCTTGGTACCAGGATGCCTGTACTGCAGAGCCATGGTGTACACCAGCGGACTAACCAAGGGCTTGTACGACTGAGTGCTGGGAGGACGGTTTCTTGGCAGTAGCGTACCACAGCATCGAAGGGCTTCTGCGCTTTATTGCCTTGGCAAAGAAACGTGATTGCAGATCCTGACTGGCTGTCATCGACGCTGATGAATTGGAACATCTCTACAACTGAGAGATTGTAGCTCTGCGGGTTTCATACCTCGGCTCAGGCTCGGCTGTACTTTTCTGCGGCAACCCCGCTTCCACCATCCCACGTTGCGTGACTTGCTACCGCTCCCATCATAAACTGTGCTTCCTATCTTTTATTCTTCCTATTTCTACAAACTCAGGTAAAAGTCGACACTCGACATATTGTGTATTATTAGCTATGACAGACGCTCAAACAGCTCCTGAGGTGCAGGTGGACGATGACGTCCAGTCAGATTCTGGGTTCGGTGATGACAGCTCGGCTGCAAGCAACTCCGTCACCAGTAGTGTGTTGAAGTATCAGTGGAAGTACGGACGGCGATATCATAGTGACCGAGCGGGTCAGTATAGTTTCCCCAATGACGACACCGAGCAGGATCGCCTCGACATGATTCATCACGTCTTCTATCGCTTACTTGGAGACCGCCTTTTTCTGGCCCCCATCGAACCCGACGGGCTTAATATCCTCGACATCGGCACCGGAACTGGCATTTGGGCGATTCAGTTTGGGGATGAGCATCCTTCCGCTACAGTAGTGGGAAACGATCTAAGCCCGATTCAGCCGGATTGGGTTCCCCCAAATGTCAAGTTTGTCGTTGATGATGTCGAGATGGATTGGGTCGAGCCAGTCCAGTATGATTACATTCATTGCCGCTATATGGCTGGCTCCATCAAAGACTGGCCCAAGTTGTTCAAGCAGGCATATGCCAACCTTAAACCTGGAGGGTGGATAGAGTTCCAGGAATCCGCCAACACTCTCTATTCCGAAGATGGCTCCCTTGCGCCTGAAAACCCGATGGTGCAGATGATGGACAACTTGATATTAGCCTGCGACAAGATCGGCCGTACTATGGATCCGGCACCATCTTTCCGGCGGTGGGCTAAGGAAACAGGGTTCACGGAGCTTCAAGAGAAGAGGTTCAAGCTGCCAATCGGCCCATGGCCGAAAGATCAACGTTTGAAGGAAATTGGTACTCTTATGGGAAAGAATTTCTACGAAGGGGTTGCTGCTTTCACTGCTGTATTATTCACTGAGGCCTTGGGTTGGTCGAGAGAGGAGGTCGAGTTATTCAACACCACTGTCAGAGAGGCATCGCGTCAACGCACAGTTCATCCCATATTCGACTTTATTGTTATGATCGGGCGAAAGCCGGAATAAAGAGGCGGAGGGGAGAGTGGCTCAGGGTGGTTTAGTGCCCTGTATTTCTGTGACTTAGTCACTCTGACCTACTATAGTCAAAGGCACTACCACGAGATCGCAAAGTCAAGGAGGCGCTTGCTAGTCCTTACTATGATTAGCCTGCTATTATAAAAACAATACCACTCTTATTACTATATAAACCCCATAGCGCAACCTCCGTAGTATAATTCCCACTTTATAGCGATACTTATTAGCTTCTTGTTACGGAAGAGAGGCCTAGCCTAGCGCATTGACCGCTAGTCCAAAAGGTCAGCTATGACCTTGGTTATGAGACCATCGAATATCAATGCCTAAGAGCCCTTGTAATTGCCTTCTGGCATGTAACAATAATCTCCTTACCTAGGCTAACATGAATTATATATAAAGAGCGAACCTTAACTTTTCAAGAGAAAAAAAATCGGGTTCCATCTCTGTCTGACTAGTAGCGTCGCTTTAGATAACTCAAAGCAGTTACTATGTCCACTACTCCACGGTCTGGTTTTATTGCCTAGATAGGAAACCAATACCATCTCATGCAAGAATTAAACGACATTTGTCAGCGGGGCGCGACAGGGAGACCCGAGAGTCTTTCATGCCATAACAATAACATGATTTCATTGATTGATCTCCGATTGCCTTTGTTACTGATTATAGAAACGCCCTCAGCCCAGCTGACCATGTGGGCCTTGCTGACTAGCACAAAGATGCAGAGGGGAACGTGAATGGGGGGTGGTGTTGCCCGCTCGTCTCGAGTTATAAAGAGGCTGCTCTCTGTGTTTCCGACACCGAGGTTTGCCAATTTGGAGATTGACAGCTCGACATATCTACAATCACGGAAACATCAAACATGGAACCAATCGGTATTGCTCTTGTTGGAGGTGGCATTTTTGCCAAGATGGAGCACATGGTGAGTCCAACTCCGAAATTCAAGAAGCAAAAACTCAGAGGTTGCAGCCTGGAATCATGAAGTGCCCATCTTTGAGCCTCAAGGCTATCTATTCGCGATCGCTGAAGTCAGCCGAAGACACAGCGACTCTGAATACCAAAGGCGAGGTTGACCTGTACTCTTCTGATTCTGGCGAGGGAAAATCATACGAAGATCTTCTCTTGCGAAAAGACATATCCGCAGTCATCATTGCACTTCCTATTTCCGTCCAACCAGAGTTCATTGATCAAGCCCTCAGAGCGGGGAAGCATGTACTGGCCGAGAAGCCCATCGCACCAGACGTTGCCGCAGCTAAGAAGCTCATCGATGCTGCGTCAAAGAATGGAGTATCCTTTTCTCTTGCTGAGAACTACAGGTTTATACCAAAGTATATCTACGCTGCCGAACAGGCAAAGAAGCTGGGCAAGGTGGACCATTTCAACGTCAAATTCATGTGCTTGTTGCTGCCAGATAACCTTTGGTACTCGACGCCATGGAGGGGACAGGCACAGTACCAGGGCGGCCCTCTACTTGATGGAGGTGTTCATTATGCTGCTGCCACCAGGTTGTTTCTTCAGGGTGATTCAAGCGCAGCGTCTGTTTCTGCCCTGACGAGCTTGACACAAAAACATCTTCCTCCGGCTGATACCGTCAACGCTCTTGTCAAAACAAAGTCAGGCACAAGTGGAACTGTTCAATTCTCCTTTGGTTCTCAAATCGATGCTTCTGAGTGGGACTTTGGCCTTGAGAGAGGCACCGTCAAGGTGTCAGGGAACACTGTTATCGTTAAACCTGCTGGTGGTGAAGCGGTTGTCAAGGAATTCATCGAAACTAGCGGCGTGAGTGAGGAAATCGCAGCCTGGGCGGAAGGCTTGGTTTCTGGAAAGCAGAACCCGTTGCAGTCTGCCGAAGAGGGGATGGCGGATGTGGAGTTTGTTGAAATCATGTTGAGGAGCGCAGAGAAAGATGGTGCGCCAATGAAGTATAGTTTGCAGTAGACAACCAGGCGTTCCAAGAAGAGTCCACCAGATAGTCAATGTGAGATATCCAATGGCTTTTGCTCCCAGTTTCGGTGCAGTCGCTTCTTCACCTCTCTGGGGAGGGGGTTGAGGTTGGTGGGAATATTGTGATATGTGTAGTATTCGACAGGCAACGACGCCGGAATAAGTGACTAAAAGATGATGCCTGGTATAGCAAAGATTATCTGCATTTAATTATAGTCATAGAATTCGAAAACACCAAGAATCAAGTTTGTGACCTGTAGTTTGATGGCTCAGAGACAATACCGAAGAGCACGTGATTTGTCACATGTTCCTTATCGCGCCGCATCTCACGAAGCAATTTTGCGCCGTCGAAACCGAAAATTTCGAGAAGAGCAACGAATACAGAAATCCCGCCAAATAGTTAATTATCTCATTGGACCCAGAAATCCCGTCTACAATGAATGCATTTCGGCCTTTCTTTCGCCAGGGTGCAGATTGGGCCTTTGTAGGACATAGCTCGTCGTTCCCAGATATCGGGGCTGACGATGCTGGCAACCTGTCAAAATTTCGGCAGTGTAACACAAAGTCAATACCGGGATGCAAAGCGTTTCACGTTTCCAAAGAGAATAGCGCCAAGTCAGAAGAAGTACCTGTCGGAGATGATGCTCTTGCTGGCGAGTTGACGGATCAAGTTCTTGTCTTCCAGTATAAGGGCAAATTCCATGCCGTCGATCATGTAAGCCAGCTCCTGCGTTTTGTGTGTCATGGCTAACAGCGTCACAGTCGTGCCCTCATTCCTCATACCCTTTGTCGCAAGGCACGCCGTTCGATATTGAAGACTTTGGGATGGTTCTTAGCGCTGGGTTGACTTGTCCCAAGCATGGTTGGTCCTTCGACGTGTTTTCTGGAATGTCTGATAGAGGCTCCTATAGACTCAAGGTGTGGGAAGTCCAACTACGAGATATAACAAAGACGGAGACCTCTCACGCTACCGAGAAGGCAGGCAGTGTCGCAGAAGTAGTAGATAAAGAGGTGTGGGTGAGGAGGAAACAAAGAATCGGCTAGACAGTTTATGAGCCATGATGGATTTGGCTTATCGCAATGTTTCCTATGGCTCAGCATCCATGATTGATTTCTTTCCAGCGGATCAGTAATGATTTTTGCAGGTGGTCGGCTACTAGGCTGGCTAAAGTAGCCCAGGAGTTGACAATGTATTCTTTATTATAGTTGAAGCCCGGCCCTTGATGGGTTCACTGAGCCAGAAGATCGTAGTGCAGAAGGGTTCCTGGGCAAGGTCTGTGGATAGCCATGTGTCGTGTTAATCGAATAAGGCAATCCTACGATGAGTGGACTAAGTGAGACCATTACTTGTGGGTTTCTCTTTGCGGGTTCTTATCTTGATTTTCTCTCAAAACCATCTCAATTAGCTAAAAGAGGGACACAACTTTACAGTCCAGATCTCTGGTCATACCGACTCACGTAAGGTTGATCGATGGTAACAGGAGCAAAATGCGAGAAGAGATTTATCTATTTCATTTCAGTGAGAGGACTTCGGGCTACGAGATGAGCAGCCATTGCACTGGGATCGACTTAGTTCCACCGTAGAACCGATAGAGAAATCGACAGCATTCTTATTAAGTACAAGTTGATGAAGATGTCACACGGATTCTATTGGACGCAAGCTACATAGAGCAAGTAGTGTAAAACATATAGAACGGTCCCCTATTTTTTTTCTCTGCCCCCAATCTTCTACTCGCACCTACTGGCTATCAGTACAGACGTGCTTGGCCTGGGTGGAAAAAAAGCGCGAGCTTCACAGAGGCGTGTATAGTAGCTGCCTGAGTCTGGCATCCCTTTCATAGGGCGAGAGTAGCTCTAGGTAAGAAGGAAGTAATAGCTAAGTAGGAATCTAGCGGGAAGGTAAGCGCTCCCTTTTATAAGGGGATGCTGCTACCTAAGGACACATCTAATAATAAGACGCGGTTAGCTATTGCTAAAAGTGCGCGTAGTAACGTGACTAATTAGTATGGGAGGAGGAGGAGGAGGTGGTGGTGGTAGCGCATAGTGGCTGAATCAAGTGGCGTAAAACTGTGGCTTGGGTGGCTAAAATATTATGGCGCGGATTGTCGTACGGAGCGCTAGGTGGCCCGAGCATGAGTAAGGAGGGCGCGGAAGAAAGAACCTTTCGGAACAAGCCTGAGAAGCAAGGCACTTGCATTGTAAGCATAGCTGTTGTTTTTAAAAATTTCGTTCTTGCTGGTGATGATGTTTTTCTTTTGGCAAGAATGGTTAATAACGCATCTTTAGGTTACCGTCATGTACCTGTCAGGCAAGGTACTTTCGGGAGCCTTTCAACAATTGAGAGGATAATCTACCTCCTTCTATTTCTTGCTTTGGGAGCTTTGGCGAGCGTCATCGCATATACACTTTCGGAACGTGATGATTCGGGATACTAATTTGCCTTCTTTCAGGATCAAAGAGGCGAAGAATGCCTCCGGGTTGTCATCGGCTTCGGCATCCTCGCAGCGAACGTTTGATATCGATCTATGGACATACTTATTGTCTCGGAGCTCAGCTGACTGTAAATCTCTTATTGTGTATTACATTGAGTCATGCTGGTAATGAATGGTGTAGCGTGAGATGAAAACGCGGCATTCCAACGCTTGATCCAGTCCGCAAATTATCTATGTCCACAGCAGCCAGTATCTGCAAGTCGTGTCCTCGCAGACAGACCTGCCATCTGCTTATTCCTTGTACTCCCAGCAGCCCGCTTCTCAGAGACTCCAAGGAGATACGGCCGTACCCCAGGCCTTTGCCGGAAAAATAAGCAAGTGTAGCAGCAGTGTCATATAGTAATTGGCCGATAGACAATTCGATATTATCAAACAGAATAAAAGCTGCTTGGTTTCAATACTGTTAAACAGAGCGCGTTTCACAGTAGCAAGCGTTGAAAATGGGGTTGACAGAGCCTTCTTCTTCAAAGGAACGGGGTCGGGTTACCCCAGATTTATCAACAAAGAAGGACCCACAACTTAGGTTCAAGCTCAGCCAATCAGATCCAAGCGGAGGAATTGATCCGCAGTGCTTGGATACGCACGGGCCTATCGAATCTCATTTTGCCCCATAAATGCAAAAGTCTTATCAGGGACATACAGCGGACTACCTTGGCATTGCAGAACCAAACACCACCCAGTTCAACGCTCTTCAAGCATTATAGTAGCATGCAAAAGATTGCACCTGATCAGCCCAAGGGCGACAACTCGACTGGTCTCCGTACCACATCTGATCCATGTAATTTTCGCAGTTTTTCCCCTTGAAAAGGTTGCAGAAGCACCCCGGAGATTGGCACTCGACGATGTTCATAGCCGTGCCGTAATGAAAATTGAAACAGTTGGTCTTGCCCGACCGTAGACTCGAAGCCCAAGCGACATCGACCTGGCCAACATAAGACTTGCACTTGGTATCAGTGTAGTAGTTGATCTGCATCTGCTTGGCAGCCGCAGCCGCAGAGATCAGTGTAGCGAGCACCGAGGCAGTTGAGAAATGCATCCTGGAGTGTGCTATGTCTCGGTGAGTTATTAGTACAAGGTAAAAAAACATCGAGTGAATAGCGTGGTGGCTTACAGATGTTACTCGAAAATAGGTCTGGACTGCAGTGAAGATTTCTGTGCTAAGGACGAGTTTGAATGAAGAGCGTTGATTTTCTTCTGATCAAAGTTGAACAACTCGTCGACATCTTGGCAGTTATATACCTATTGAGACTCTAAGTGATTATTCATCATGCCATATAAAGTCGGTGACAAAAGCCAGGTACATGATGTTCACAGATGCCGAGGTAAGTAGTGACAAAGATGTTTAATACACCAGACTGATGCAGTTCTTTCCAACAAAACCATGTGCATCAAAGGGGAAAAAATCCATACTGGCTTGCGATAGGTTAGAGACAACCAGATGGAACGGTGGGAATATTAAGATTCTAGCTCTACAGGGGTTGAGCGGCCGCCCGCATATACGAGATGCAAGTGGAGTACATTATTGGTGAGCCTCGGCACCTTGGCGGCGCAGGGTTCTAGAATCACAATAGCTCCTCCAGTTCGAGTAATCTACTCTACGAAATCATTTTTACCACCCTTGAGAGGTTCACAAAGACGGAAGGTGGTAAATCAAAAGGACATTGGGTAGAAGGTATGATTGGATACATTTTGGAATGGACGATTACGATGGGCTTATGTAAAGGCCTGCATTTAGGCCCTGATCATGAACGGGGGTCAAAATGAATCACGTTTTGAAGAGGGACATGCTCGCGCATAAATTAGGTTGGCCAACGTCTGATACCAAAACCCCGTTCATTGCACGCGTGATTGGAATTGAATCACTCCCTCACGGCGGGTTCATTTTGAACCACAAGATCATCATCAATTGAGCCTCAAAGAGCAAGTCCGCAACGTGCGGGAGCTCGTGGCGAGATTGGTTCATATTGTTCTGGGCCGGTATGCACTTGCGACAGCTTATGCTCATGTCGGCTGCTGGAAGTGAAGCTGGATCAAGCCAAGCGCATCCGATAGGCATCTAACCCGAAAACTCAAAGCATGATTCATTTTGAACGCCGTTCATGATCAGGGCTTTAGGCATACGACCCTAATTTCCGACTTTCCTCTTTCGGTCCCTGGCTTTCACATATAAAAGAGTCTGTCTCGTCGAGATAACTCATCCTCATCTCAACTACTGCACTCTTCTCATTCAACTCAGCAACTCAACAGTCTTCTACCTTCATAAACGCCAGGTCAGCACCAGTCTCCATATCCACATGAGCAATGCTAACAATGATGTAGCATGCAAATCACTGCAATCATCGCCACCGCCCTCCTGGCAGCAGGACAGGCAGCCGCTGGCATCAACTGCAAAGGCAGCAGCAGCTGCGGTACAACCTCGAATTCTCTTGTGGATTTAATCAACCTTGCCAATTATGTCGACCTTGGTCGCTGGTACCAAAATGGGGAGCACATTGTATGCGCCGACAACCTCTGTGCATTCCTGCAGAATACTGGCGGCATGCCCGGCACAAAAATCCGTTCGCTCCTCGTAGACCTGTCTGATCACGGCTGCAAGAAATGCGGCAGTGTTCCAGTCTTTTTCCGGACGACAACGATGAGAAGAGCCACGGTATTCTCACTGTTAACATTGTTACCAAGCCTCAGTGCAGATGGGCTGCCTGTAAAAAATAAGATGTACGGGATCTTTTAAGTGTCCTTCGAGGCCTTAGCTGTCTTTAGTGGCTGCCTCATTTGATCATTTGGTGGAATAGAACCTGAGTAACGGAGTAATATGTGGACAAAGGTGTTTAGGCAGCCATTAGATCAATAGTGAACTATTAAGATATCAAAGATCTACCTAAACCACAGCAAATACTTCACTAGGATAATGAATATTCCTGACCATGAGAGCAAGAACACTTATTTAACACAGTGGGCTCAGAACCTAGCTCTATATATCCCGCCCCGATAGTGCTAAAAGATATGATTTCGGCAGGTACTAGACGCAAACCATAACATAGAGACTCATTCTGTCCTCCTCCTTTAGTTAAGAATACGACCCTATGGCTGACATCTATAAGAGCTCTATACTTTTTTTTCATTTTTTTTTTTCAGCTCAACTCTGCCGTGCCATTTAGGTAGGGATAATGGCTCGTAACTGCACAAGCTCGTAAAATCCATGTCATTGAGAATTATAACCATTTATAGTAGGTGCTTTAGGAAGTAAATTAATCTCTGAGCCCTATAACTCCAGTTATTGCTTGCCCCATTTACACACTCGCTGGCGCCAGGCCGACGCCGGAACCCATTCCACCCTGTTTTAGACCATATCATCACGGGGACGGCGACAGTCTCATGGCGACGCCTAGAGCTATCCTTGAACCATGGGAGCCTCTTCGCCATCTAAGGCTAAGCTAGGAGCAGACACTACGTTAGCCAGATCTGCGTGCGGTGTATTAAGGCGAGCTTCTTTTTATAATAAAGCGGGAGAGCGTAGGGAACTCCTTAGCCAGGTTAATAGAAAAAGAAAAAAAAAAGTAATAAGAAGTCAGCGGTAGATAAACTAAAGTCGTGGCTCCTTAGATATGGTTTGTTTTATATATTATAGTACTAGTAATAGTAACCGCCTAGGTTATATAGAATTTAAAAAAACTCTTTAATTAATTAATATCTTATGCCTTAGATAAATATATATTATAAGCCTTATAATAAGACTTATAATATAGCTAATTAATTATTATAAGCTAAGGCTTATAAAGTATAAGTTAATTTAAGAAAATAAAATATATTTATTTTTTATATTAAAATAAATAACAAAACATAGCAGCTTGGCGAAGAAGAAGGTAGTAATTTCTTATATCTTAAAACTAAAGCTTTAGGCTTTAAGTATTACGGCTATGACATAGGCTAGGCGGGGAAATATAGCAGAAATACTTTAACTAAGCAAGGACTAAAGGGACTAAATATTGCTTACATTAGTCTAGGAACTAAATATTAAAAATATTAGTCTTACTTTAGACTAAACCTAGAGAATATTAGTCTAAAGATTAACTATAAGTATATGAAATATATTTATTATACTTTCTTATATAATAGTTACCTTAGCTATTAATATAACTTAGTTATACTTAATACCCTTAAGTATATTACTAGATATAACTATACCCTATTAAAGATAATATAATATTTTTTTTTATTAATATAAACCTAATATAACTAGTTTATCCCTTAGGAATATATATAATTATTATATATTAATAGCTCTTATTTAGAGGATTACTTATATTACCTTAAATAATATTAAATATAATAGCTACTTAGGTAATTCTTAGAAATAACTATGAATAAGTTTTTTTTATTTATTACTTACTTATTATATTTACTTAGGTTATTTTAATTAATAAAAATATAAAAAATAAAGATAATAATAAGAAAGATATTAAGTAACTCTATATATAAATTACTACTATAAATGCTAAAATAAATAAAATATATAATATTATTAAAAAGATAAATAAAACCTAATATATCTAAAATATAATATATATAAATAATATCTAAAATATAAATAATATAATAATTATTATTATAAATAAAAGAAATATAAAAGAAATCTTAAAGCTAAACTCTTTAGCACCCTTTAATAAGACTACTTATAAGCTACTTATATTTCTTACTTAGCTAAAAGTATTTATAATATATTACTTAATATAATTTATCTTACCTATTAATAAGGTTTAATATACTATAAGTAGACTTAAAAACTATATTACTCTATAATTTAAGCCTATTATAAGGAAATACCTTATAGTCCTAGCTAGCTAATATTTATTATATATTTATTACCTTTACTTAGATTATAAAGCCTTTAAGGTAATACTTTAATAAGCCTTTAAAACTATTAATAAAAAGGGATAAGCTAAAAAAGAAATTAAGGCGCTTTAATATATTACGGCCTAGAAGACCCCTAGGCTATATAATAAGAAGGACTTATATTAACTAACTAATTATATATAAATTAAGGCAAATTATGCCTCTTAGGCTATAATCCCCTTTAAGCTAGCTAGATAAATTATAATAGCTTAGGTCCTATAAGTTATAATTTATTATAATCTATTATATTATAAGAAAGATATAAGATATATTTATTATACTTTCTTATATAATAATTACCTTAGCTATTAATATAACTTAGTTATACTTAATACCTTTAAGTATATTACTAGATATAATAACCCCCCTTATTTAAGTATAATATAATTAATATCTTTATTAATATAAATCTAATATAATTAATTTATCTCTTAAGAATATATATAATTATTATAGATTAATAGCTCTTATTTAATAAATTATTTATATTACCTTAAATAATATTAAATATAATAATTACTTAGGTAATTCTTATTAATAATTATTAATAAGTCTTACTTATTAATTATTTATTTATACTTATCTTAGCTAATTAAAATAAAGATATAAATAATATAAATAGCTTTAATAAAAAAAAATTAAATAGCTCTAAGCCTAAATTACTATTATAAATATTAAAATAAATAAGCTTTATAACCTTATAAAAAGGATAAGTAAAATATAAAAAATATAAAATACCTAATATATAAATAATATCTAAGAAATTAATAATATAATAATTATTATTATAAGAGGTAAAGATAGAGGAGAAATCTTAAAATTAGACCCCCTAGAGAAATTTAATAAAAGTAGCTATAAGCTACTTATATTTTTTATATAACTATGCGCTTTTATAACTTATTATTTAATATAATTTAACTTAGTATTTAATAAGATTTAATATACCGCAGGGTAATTTATTAAGTATATTATAGCCTAATTTAAACTTATTATAAAGAAATACCTTATTACCCCTTTTATTAAACTCTTACCTAAGACTATTAACCTTTATTTAAGCTTTAAGACCTTTAAAGTTATATTTTAATAAGTATTTAAAATAATTAATAAAAAGAGATAAGTTAAAAAAGAAATTAAGGTATTTTAATAAACTTATTTAATTTTTAAATATAAAATAAAATATTTTTAATTTACCTTAAAGCTTAATTAAAATTAAAAACCCTTAATATTATTTTTCTTTAATAATCTTAAAAAAGAAATCTAAGTAAAATTAAATAATAACAATTAATTTAATAATTTAATTAATTATATTAGCTAAGTAATTAAAATTAATAATTAATAATTTTTATAAAAAAAATTATAAAACCCTAAGTTAAATAATAATAAAGCTAATAACTAATAATTTAATATTAACTAAGGTAAGAAAAAAAATAATAATACTTCTTATAGTATTAAAGCTAGCTTTATAGCACTTAGAGCTATATAAAAAGGCAAATAAGACTATTATAGCCTTAAATATTATTATTATTATAAAATAAATTATATTAAGAAGGTTTATTATAAGAAATAATAAGATATTAAAAAAAGATATTATTAACTTAATTAATAATAATTCTTCTTAAAAAGAAAAAAATATATTAATATAACTTAATAAGCTTAATAAAAAGATAAGAAACCTTAAATTATAATTTAATTAATTAAATTTATTATAATATTATAAAGTAAATATATTAATAAGATAAGGCTAAGATAGATATAAATAAGAATTAAATAAAGAAATAACTCATAGCTAAGTAAGATATATTAAGAAATAGCTAAAAGAAACCTAAAATATATAATAATAATTACTCTTAGAATTAATAAAATAAAGAAACCTTATGCTAGATATAATAAATAATAAAAAGGTTATTATTATAATTATTAAGAAGCTTAAATAAAAGGAAAAAGTAATATTAATAAAATAATAAACCCCCTTAATATTAGCTAAGTAAGTAAATTATAAGAAAGCTACTATAAAAGGCTTTAATTATAAGAAATAAGTTATAAGATATAATAAATAATTCTTATTATTATTTATTATACACTAAAGGGATTACTAATAAGATAACCTTATATAATATAATTATAACTTATATTTATAATATTAAATTAAAGTATTAAAAAAAATATAATAAAACTTATAAATAAAAGAAATAAGTATAAAATAATAAAAAACCTTAATAAATAAATTAGCTTATTAGAGTAAGTAATATTAATATTAATTAGACTAGGTTTAAATATAAGGTAAAGAAGCTATAAAGGGAATTATATAAAGTATATAGATGATAATAAAAAAAGAAGAAAAGTAATAAAGAATTATAAAAAAAAAATTACTTTTACTTATATAATAAAAATAATAATAAATATTAAAATAACTTATAAGAGAGATATATTTAAACTATATAAAAATATATAAATATAATAAATATATAAGAAATCTATATCTAAGCTTATTATAAGGAATTAATTAAAAACCTATAATATTAAGAAATATTATTTAACTTATAAGATAATATAAGGATATATCTAATATATTAAGAATATCTTAATATCTCTTAGAGATTATATTAATATTATTAATATAAGGAATATAAAGAAAAGAAATAAATATAAGATTATTTTTTTATTATCTTATTAGCTTAATTAAATAATAAACCTTATATATAATATAAAATAAAAGATTATTAAATATTTTATTAATATAATATTATTAGTATTATATATATATAGTATTATTAGGACTTATATTAAGTTATTTAGAAATATAAATAAATTATTTATAAGGTAAAAAATTAATAAAAATAAATTAATTAAGAAAGAATATTAAAAAAATAAGAATTAATAACTTAATTAAAAGATAAAAAAGACCTAAGATAAAAATAAAAATAATAATACTAAGACTAATTATATAGCTAAAATAATATATATAACTATAAAATATATAATAATAATAAACATAAGTATAACTATATTAGTTATATATTATTAAAAAATTAATAGACTTATTTATAAAAGGGCTATAAGTAAAAAAATAACTTATAATACTATAAAGGGCCTTATATATTATTAAAAAAAGATTAATATAGAGATATTTTAAAATATTAATATAAATTAAAAGAAAATAATTATATATTTCAATAAATAATAAAATTAAGTAAAATTTATTTAACTTAGGGATAATAAATAAGCTTAAATTATTATAGAGATATAAGGTAAAACCTTATATAATAATTAACTTTAAAGGGAAATAATTTAATTATAATATTAAAGTTATTAATAATAAGATTAATTACCTTAAAGTTTTTATTAAAAAAAAAAACTAAGAAATCTTATTTAATCTTATACTTATAAAAGGCTATAACTTAATACTTAGGTACCTATAATTATATTAATTTAACTTATATTTTAATTAAATAATTAATGAGATACTCTTTTTTAATAATAAGATACTTTTTATAATAAATAATAACTTAAAAGATAATATAAGATCTTAAATTTTTATTAAAAATATTAGAGAAATTAAATAAAGGTAAATATAAAATACTTCTTTACTTAAAGAGATATAATATAAATAATATAATAAATAAAAATAATAAAGTTTATAAGTAATTATATATATTATATAATAATTTTAATAATTAAAAAAGGACCTTAAGTAAATTAAGAAAATATTAAAAGAAAAATAACTTAAGAATATATTATTAAAATATTATATTTATAAGAAAATCTTTATAAAAAAACTTAAATAGGTTTATTATTATATATATATTATAATTTAGAAATTAAATTTATTAATAAAAAATAACTTAGCTTTAATAAATTTTACTTACTTAATATAATATAATTACTAATATTAAAAGAATATATTAAAAAAATATTATAAAAAAGATATATTAAGGAAAATAAGTTATTTATTAAATACCTTATTATATTTATCTTAAAGAAAAATAAAAAACTTTATCTTTATATTAACTTTAAAATATTTAATATTATTATAATTAAGGATTATATATTATTACCTCTTATTAATAAATTAAAAGATTAATTTTTTAAAATATTATATTTTATAATATTTAACCTTAAGAGAGCTTATAACCTTATTTAAATTAAAAAAAGATATAAATAAAAAACTACTTTTTATACTAAGTATAAACTATTTAAATACCTTATTATACCTTTTAGATTTATTAATATACCTATTATATTTTAATAAATAATTAATAATATATTATAAGAATATCTAGATATATTTATTATATATTACTTAAATAATATCTTTATTTTCTTTAAAATAAAAAGAAAATATATAAAATATATCTATAAGGTATTATAAATATTATAAGATATTAGTTTATTAATAAAACCTAAAAAAAATAAATTCTATGCCTTAGAGGTAAAATTTCTTAAATATATTATTTCTTATAATAGGATATATATAGACCCTAAGAAGGTCTTAGTAATTAAGGACTAAAAGAAATTAATTAATATTAAGAAAATATAAGCCTTTCTTAGTTTTATTAATTATTATTATAAATTTCTTAAAAAATTTAAAAAAATTATAATATTATTAATTAACCTTATTAAAAAAAATATTTATATTTAAGAATAAGGTATAAAAAGCCTTTTATATAATTAAGGAACTTATCTTAAGTAAATTAATATTTAAGATATATAATTTATCTTAATTAATAAAACTTAAAATAAATATATTAGATTTTATATTAAGAGCTTAAATTAAATAATAAGATAATAAAGGACTCTTATACTTAATTATATTTTACTTTTATAAGCTATATAAAATAAAACTTAATTACTTTATCTATAATAAAGAATTCCTTATAATTATTAATACTTTTAAAGAGTTTTAATATTACTTTCTTAGAAATACTTATTAAATTAAGGTATATATAAATTAAAAGAATATTACTTATTTTATAAAAATATAAAAACTTAATAAATAATAATTATAATATATTAAATATCTCTTAGAATTTAATTATATTATTATTTATATTAAGAAAATAAAAAATAATTAAGTTAGTATTATTAGCTAATAACTTAACTTAGATATTAAAAGAATTAAAGCTAAAAAATAATTTTTATATTTTATATTAAAAAAATAATTAAAATAAAAGTTTATTAAATAAATATAAAAATTAATATGCTTATTAAAATATTTTATATTTATTAGAAAATATAAAAGATTAATTATAGACTTTATTAATTATATATAAAAATACTATTAATAAAGTAATAAAATTTAAACTTATAAAAGAAAAATCTCTATTCTTAATAAAATACTTTAAATTATCTTTAATTATTATTATTACTAAGTTATATAGCATAGTAACGTAAAAGAAATAACCTAAGTTATATAATAATATTATAATAATTATAACCTTAAGGATAAAATATAAAAAAAAATATATTAATATAAAAAATATTATAAAAATACCTTATTAAATTAATATAATAATTTATATAATAAAATAAAATAATTTACTCTTAAAATAAATTTAATAATATAATAAATAATTCTTAGATAATAAAAAAATTAATAAATAATAAGTCTTAGATAAATTATATTATAAACTTATATATAAGATATATAGCTACTTATTATATAAATATTAAGGAATTAATAAAACCCTAGAATAAATTAAGATAATATTTATTTTCCTTAATATAAAAAAAACTATTTTAATAATTATTAATTAATATAATTTTTATATAAAAACTAAGATATAATATTATAAACCCTATAAGAAGCTATAATTACTCCTAGTTATATAATAACTATAGGATTTAATTACTATAGGTTTTATTATAAAATCACCTTTATTAAAAGAATTAGTTATTAAAAACTTTTATAATAATATCTTTATTATTATAAATAAATTTATAGAATTTTCTTATTTTATACCTTATAAAGAATTAATAATAATAAAAGAATTTACTTACCTTTTTTATTTTTATATTACTAAAATATATAATATATTATTTAAGATTATTATAAATTAAGGATTATTATTTATCTTAAAATTTTAATAAAGTCTTATAAGATACTTAAGAATTAATTATAAACTCTCTATTATATAGTATAAAGAGATAAATAAATAAATAAAATATATAAATTAAATATTCAAATAATATCTTTAATATTATATTAATTATAAATAAACTAAGTAGATTAAAAAGATATTAGCTATATAGCTAGCTTATAATAAAGCTATAAATATAAAGATTATATTAGCTTATATTAACTTTAAATTTATACTTAATATATATTATTAAATATAAGATATTATTATTAATCTTAAAATAATTCTTATTAGTAATTAATTAAAAAACCTATATAAAGAAATAAAAATATAACTTAAGTTTATTAAAAATAACATAATAAATTATATTAATAAAAAGAAATTAAAAAATTAATTTTCTTAAAAAGAGATATAATTTATTATATAATAAAAAATATTAAAATAAAATAATAATATAAAAAACTTAATTATAAATATATTAAATTATATAAAATCAAATAAAAAATCTTAAAAAATAAGTATAAATTAAACTTATTAATAAAAATTAAACTTTATTTAATTATTTATATTTTATTACTTAAATTAATAAAAAATATTATTTAAATTAAAACTAATAATAAGCTAGAAATAAAAGTTAATAAATTAAAAAAATATATTATAAAAAGTATTTTTAATATAAATAAAATTAATAATAAAATAATATATTTTATTAAATAAAAGAATTACTTAGACTTAGAAAATATATAAAAACCCCTAAAATACCTTACTAATATATAATACCTTCTAAAAGACCTTTATTAATAATATTAAAAAGAGATATAAACTTAAGGCTAATAATACTTTAATTAATAATATCTATAATACCTATAGATTATATAATAATTATAGTTTTTAATGCTATTTTCTTAGTCTCTTTTAATTTATCTAGGGAATAAAGGCTATAAATAGCTATCTTAATACCTTTAATATATAATTATTACTTCTAGTAATAAAGTTAAATTAAATAAGCTAAAACCTTATTTACCCTCGCTTAAGTCTCTTAGGCCTCTTACTATAAATATAAAAAGTCTCTTTTAATATGCTTTTTTTTAAAATCTAAATAATTAAACTCTTAGTAAATATAATTTACTAAGAAATTATTAATAAAATAAATAAAAAAACTATAAGTAAGAATATATAAATAAGTATTAAAAATATTTATTAATATATTATATAAAAAGCTATAATAAATATACTTTTTATAATAATTTAATTTTTTAAGTAAAGCTATATAGCATAGGCTATAAAAATAATAAAATAAATAAGATATAATTTTATAACTAAAATAATTAATAATATTACTTAGCTTAATAATAATTAATTACTTTTTAAAAAAAATAAGATAACTAAATATATTAATAAAAGATTTTTATAGGTTTAAGATAGGTATATATATACGAGATAATTAAGGTTATAGATATAGCCTTAAGGATAAGACTAATAAGGGGAGATATTATATTATAGCCTAAAAGACCCCTAGGCTATATAATAAGAAAAACCTATATTAATTAACTAATTATATATAGATTAAGGTAGATTATGCCTTATAGGCTATAATCCCTTTTTAGCTAGCTAGATAGATTATAATAGCTTAGGTCTTATAAGCTATAATTTATTATAATTTACTATATTTTAAGAAATATATAAGATATACTTATTATACTTTCTTATATAATAGCTACCTTAGCTATTAATATAACTTAGTTATATTTAATACCTTTAAGTATATTACTAGATATAATAACCCCTCTTATCTAAGTATAGCGTGATTAATCTCTCTATTAATATAAACCTAGTATAACTAGTTTATCCCTTAGGAATATATATAATTATTACATAATAGACTTAATTTACCTTAGAGTATAAAATAAAATACTTCTAATTTACCTTAAAGCTTAATTAAAATTAAGAACTTTTAATATTTTTATTTTTTAATAAACTTAAGAAAGATATATAAGTAAAACTCTATAAAGAAAAATAACTTAATAATCTTATTAAATAATATACTTAATAAGCAAGCGCCGCAGTTAAGCAAGCACTGCACTTTTTTACCTTATACCTAATTTCTTATTTAATTAATTAATTCTAATAACCTAATATATTAGCTACTACTATTAAAGCTAAAACCCTTTTTGCCCTTTAGGCCTTATAAAATAACCTAAAACTAAGCATTTATGCGCCGTAAGTACTTATATAGTTAATAAGCAATAACTATATCGCCGCTAGCAAGGCATTTAATCTCGATGTAATATTATTTAGAAATTATATTAGCTATCTAATTTATAGGAATAAATCCTTTTTTATTTTATTCTTAATTTAGATTTGCGAGGATTCTCCCCCTAGCTTTATAGTATTAAAGAAATAACTAATTAATTACTTATTAACTATAATGCGATATTAGTTAATATATATTAAGCTTATAACTTTATAAAGTAATACCTAGACCTTAAGATATATTTCTTTTATAAATATAATTACTAGAGAGCTAAATATAAAGACCTAATAATTATTTATAATTAATTTTAGCTTATAATAAATATAATCGCAAAGTATAGTATTTAATTAAATAATATATATAATTTTAATAATATTAGCTTTCTTATAGATCTAATTATAAGTAAAATAATTATTATAGGTATAAAAAGGTATTTAAAGCTAAAATTAATTTAGCTAAAAAACTAAAAATATATTATAATTATTTAATTAATTAATATAAAAGACTAAGTAATTTAGTTATTTATTATTAATATAAGCTAATATTACTTTATTAATTAATACTAAGAAAGTAATTTCTTAGGTAATTAAGCTATTATAATAACTTAAAATAATTAGATTAATAATAAGATTAATTTTAAGTAACTTAAGTATTTTAATTAATATATAATTAATTAATAAATTAATTTTTATTATTTTTTAATTCTTAATAATTATAAAGATTATTATTTTATTAAATATAAAAGATATTATAAAAAAAAAATTTATTTAGCTTTATATATTATTTTATTTTTTTATATTTATTTTAGCTTTTTAATATTAAGTACTTTAATATAATAAAAAAAACTTATAATTAAGAAATAAAATATTTAATTAAATACTTTATAACTTATATTTTAAAAACTAAGTTTTTTTTAGTTTTTTATATTATATATAAGGCTATTATAATAAAAAGAAATATTAAGAGGGCTTTTAAAAAAGCTAATTTTATTTCTCTTAACCTAGAAATTATAATCTTAAAGCTTAATATTTAATTATAGATATTAATATTAATTAAAGAAGTAATTAAATTATTAACCCCTTAGGCTTTAAAGACCTTAAAGATTATACTTAAGGCTTAATCTTAATTTAAATACCTTAAAAAATAAATTAAAAAGTATTAAAATAGCTCTTTAGAGTTAATTCTTAAAGTATTAAAGTCTCTTTTAAAGGGAATAAAAGTAATTATATATAAGATAGCTTTTATAAGGGCAAAGATCTAAGACTTTTAATAAATAAATAAAATATTAAGCTAATATTAAAAAATAAAAAGGATTAAATTATAAAAGAAGGTAATAATAATAAAAAAAAAGAAAATAAGTAATTAATTAAATAGATATTAATATATAAGTAATAGCTAAATTATTAAGGAGTATAATTAAGGAAGGTTAATTAGACTAGGTATTTAGGGCTATAATATTTATAATAAGCCTAAGTATAATATAAAGACTTATTAGGTAATAATTAAGATATCTAGGGAAGAATATAATAAGTAATTTTAATTAATTAAATAATTAATAATTTTTTTATAATAATAATTATAAAAGGGGTTAAAAAAGGTATACTGCTTATTTAATTATAGCACTTATTTACTAAGTATATTATTTTATAATTTAATTTATATAATTAAAGCCTTTTATTATAGCTTTTTTAAAATTAGCTTATTTAATTAATATTAAAAGTAATTATTATTTTAATTTTATTAATATTACTAAGGTTATTATTATTAGTTTTATAGGCTAATTATTAATATATCTAAGTATAATAATAATATATTATAATAAGGTAATTATTATTTTTTTTACTTAATATAATTTTAATAATAATTTTTATTTATATATAATTAATATAATATAATTAATAAGCCTTTAAGGATTTAATAAATTTATAATAATATTCTTTTATAATATTATTAATTATATAATTACTTTTTACTTATTTTTTTATTAAGTACATAGCCTAATAAGATATTATAACCTCTCTTAGCTAAAATCTTATTTTTTTTATATTTTTTTTATATTATCTTAAGTATTTTAATAATATAAATAATAATTTAATATTTTATATTTACCTAAGTAATCTTTACTTATTTCTTACCTCTAAGAAAGGGCTATTATAGCCTTAATTAATAATCCCTTTCTTAGATATTTTATTACTTTTTTTTATATTTATTAATCTTATAACCTTTCTTATAATAATAATAATATTTAATATCTTTTAATTCTTATTAAGTAGCCCTTAGTCTTATAGGTCTTAGATTAATATTATATAAGGTATTATATTATTATTATGTTTTTTTAATTATAATTAAAATATAAAATATTAGCCTTATTATTATTAAACCTAAGGTTTTATAGTTTTTCCTAAGAAAATTCTTAATTATTAATTTTTATAGCCTTATTAATATAATTAATAAGCTTATTTAATTAATTTTTTTTATATAACTTTACTTAAATTTCTTTTTTAAATTTATTAAAAAAAATAATATTAAGAGCTATTAGTCTTAATTAAGTTTTAAGGTAAGCTAAAGGTATTTAATCTTATACTTAGATATAAATTAAGTTTATTAAAATACTTTAATTTCTTTTTTAGCTTATATCTTTTTATTTAAAGTATAGCCTTAAAGGCTTTAAAGTCTAATTAAAAATTAATAATTTATAATAAAAATTTATAAAAAGAAATAATAAAATATTTTTTTATAATAGGTTTAAATTAAATTATAATATATTTAATAAATTACCTTATAATATATTAAACCTTATTAAATATTAAAATAAATTATATTAAGTAATAAATTATAAAAATATATAATTATATAAAAAAAGTAAATAGCTTATAAGTAGTTTTATTAAATTTCTCTAAGGGGTCTAGCTTTAAGGTTTCTCTTATATTTTTATTCTTATAATACTAATTATTATATTATTAATATTTTAGATATTATTTATATATTATATATTTTAAGCTTATTATATTTTACTTATATTTTTAGTAAGTTTATAAAGCTTATTTATTTTAATACTTATAATACTAGTCTAAGCTTAAAGCTATTTATTTCTTTTATTATTAGAGCTATTTATATTATTTATTTTTTTATCTTAGTAGTTAATTTAAATAAATACTATAAGTAAATAATTAATAAATAAGACTTATTAATAATTATTAATAAGGTTTACTTAGTAATAATTATATTTAATATTATTTAAAGTAATATAAGTAATCCTTTAAATAAGAGCTATTAATATATAATCATTATATAAGCCTTAAGAGAAATTAATTAATTATATTAATTTATATTAATAAAAAAGATATTAATATTATCTTAAATAAGATATAAGTTATATTTAGTAATATGCTTAAAGGTATTAAATATAACTAAGTTATATTCATAGCTAAGGTAATTAATATATAAGAAAGTATAATAAATATATTTTATATATTATATAAATTACTAAGTCCTAAATAAATAAGTTATAATTACTTATTATTTCTATAATAAGTTATATATACTACCTTATATATATAAAAGTAAGCTACTTATTATTATTATTAATTAATAAGTATTATAAAGCTATGCGAGGTATATAATTAAGACTTAATTAGGCTATAATAAGAAGTATCTTAGCTTTAATAAAAGCTAGTAATATATTAAGTAATTAAGAAATAACTAATTAAATAAAAAAAATATAAATTAAGAGATTTTTATAATATTTATATAATTATAATACTTACTTATTATATATATTTATACTTATTAAATATATTAGTTTTTTTTTTTTTTATATATTTAATATTACTTTTAATATAATTAACCTTTGCTAAGATATTATTTTTCTTAAGAGAGGTTTAATTTATATTACTTTATTTCTTTAATAAGTAATCTAAGGCTTTATAGCTTAATTAATTATAACTATAATATCTAATTATTATTAGTCTCTTATTAATTTATACATAATATATTACTATTATAAGTATATTTAAGTAGCTTTAAGTATCTTAGTAATATTCTAAGTTTATTCTTAAGGGTAGCCCTAAAAAAGAGCTTTTTTTATAAGTTCCCTTATATCCTCTTTAATAAAGAAAATAATATCTCTTTAATAAAGATTTAAAAATATCTAATTTATATTTCTTCTTAGCTTTATTATTAGCTTAAGATTAATTTTAACTATATTTTACCTTATTAATAATATTCTTAGCTCTCTCTAGAGGCTATTTAATTTACTTAAGCTCTCTTTTAACCCTAGGTATAAGATAATAAAAGTAATAATAGGCTATACCTTTATTTTTTCTTATTTTATTAATAATATATTATAGAAGGTATATTATTATATAAAATACTAAAAAGAAGTTTTTTTTTTCTTTTATATAATAATTATAAGCTAATTACTTATTGATTATTTTAATAATTCTAAGTTAATATATTATTTTTAGATAAATATAAAGTATTCTTTTTAAGAGAGAGGGTTTATTAATAAGCTAATAATATATATTTTTTTATTTAATTTTAAATATATAATTAAGCTTAGTTATAAACTATTTAATTTATTATTTAGTTATAATACTAGGCTTTAATTAATTATTAGCTTTAATAGCCTTAATTTAATTATTAATCTTAATTATATTAATACTTAGTTAAATATATATAATTATATTATAATACTTTCTTATAATTTTTATAAAAAATAAGTATTAATTACTTAATAAATTATATTAATATTTAATTTTATTATAATATATAATTTAAGATTATTTATTATTATTTTTACTTATCTTATTAATAATATTAATATTTTTATCTTTATAATTTCCTTAATTTTCTTAAATATAAAAAACCTAAGAAAATATTAATAATAAGCTTATTCTTTTTATTATTACCTTAGCGAAGTTATTTTTTAATATAATATTATACTAAGAGTATAGCCCCTTTATTATTATTATTCCTTACTAAGTAAAAAAGTAATATCCTTAAATTATATTAAGGAATAGCCTTTATACTTATATAAAGATATTAAGAGAGTCTCTAGAAAAAGAGTCTTTTATTATCTCTTATTCTCTTAGATTAGCTATTTAAGGTCCTTTATATCTATATAACCTAAGATCCCTAATCTTATAATTATATTAATAAGTAATATTATTATTTTTCTCTTTTATTATAACTCTATTAAGTTATTTTTATTAATATAGCATTAAGTTATTAGCTATTAATTAATAAAGGTATTCTTATATAACTTATTTATCTATATAATATATTAATCTTTTATAAGAGTAAAAATTAAAGAATTATAAAAATATAAGCCTAATAAATATAATTTAAGTAATATTAAAGATATCTAATAGGTTTAATCTATTAATTAGACTTTACCTTAATAAAGCTTTTATAATCCTTCGCTAAGAAGCATTTTATATAGCTTAATACCTATATAACTATCTAAGGATTTCCTAACCCGCCGGCGATAGTTAGTATAACTTAAATATTCTTATAAGTAAAAGACTAATAAGTAAGGGTATTATTAAATACTTTTCTAGCCTTAGTTTTCTTCTTTATAAGGCTATATTTATCTATATTATATATATAGTTTAATATAATATTTTTCTTAATTATTTAAATCTTTAAATTATTAAAAAAGTAATAAATTTACTTAGGAGTTACTTTTTTAGCTTAAGTAGCTTTAATAAGTATAAATAGCTTTAATTTAATATCTAGGTTATATTAGAGAAAGCGGTCTAATTATTTCTTTTTAATTATAATATCCTTACTTTCTAGGTCTAAAATCTCTTATATAATCTTATAGATATTACGCCGCGATAAGCCTTAGCTAATAACCTCTTTTTTAAGAAGGTAATTAGCTAAGACCTTCTCTTATAAAGGCGATAGTTTTTAAGCCCTAATTTACGCTATATATATATCTTTTATGTCTTTTTTTTTAACCGCGTAATATACCCTTATCTAAGTTATATAATATGCTAAGAGTATATATTTTCTCGCTATTTTAATTCCTATATAGAACTTTAACTATATTATTCTCATAGGCGACTTTAAATAAACTTATAATAGAGATTTAATATAAATTAAATAAGAATTAGAAATATTATAGTGGTTTAATTAAGGTAGGATTACTAGAGCACGTCGCGAAAAAACGCGTGGGAGGGGGGGGTGCGTGGAAAGGCGGTGAGCGACGTTAGTCGTTTCCAAAGTGTGATGAGACAGGGGTCGAGTGAGAAGAGTAAGACGTCGTCAGGCTAATGCAGCCATACTACTCCACAAAGAGGTGGGGTGAGGTGAGATGGGGTGAGGTGAGATGGGGTGAGGTGATGTATTATTACACTGCAATTTTAACCCGCCCCGGGGCAATGGAATTTAATCAAGTGGTTATTACCGAAGAGGGAAGTGGTGATAGCTGTATTCATCCACCGACGCACCTATCAAAATGTATTCATACAGTCAGTTATATAAGAGCGAGCATAAGAGATAATAGCCGCGAGCCTAATATAACCTAGAAAAAGCTTAAAAGGGTAAGCGACTAGTAGTAATTTAAATGCGAGCAGATATTTTAATAGATAGTAATAAATTAGTATTTATTTATTTTATTTAACTTAAATATAAATATTAAATAGTAAAAATAAACCACCTAAGGGAAATAAGGGTAGGAGTAAATATATTATTATAAATAGTTAATATTAGGGGTTAAGTAAGTATTAATAATTTATAAGCTAGAACTATAAGTAAAGAACCTAACCCTTAGAGAGATAATTAAAACTATAAAATTCTTTATAAAGCTATAAAGTAATATATATAAAAAGGTCTAAGATATAAAAACTTATATAATATTAAATTATATATATAATAAGTAAATATAATAAATAAATAAATATAATAAAAATCTTAATTTTTTTATTAAAAATTATTATAAAAAGATTATAAATTATTTAATTAATTAAAATTATATATTATATTTTTCCTTAGATATTTTAATTATTACTTAATAAGTCCTTATATTATATATAAGCTTATTATAAATATTATAGTATTAAACCCTTAATTATATTAATTTTCTTTAATTATTATTTTTTAATAATTTTATTATTATTTAAATATTTATATTTATTTAATTAATTACTTATTCTTTTTTTTATTATTATTATTTTATTTTTATAACTTAATTTTTTTTATACTTTAATATTAACTTAGTATTTTATTTACCTCTTAAAAGCCTTTAATCTTAAGCCTTAATAATATAATTTTATATATATTTCGTTTTATTACCTTTATAAAAGACCTTATAGCTATTATAATTAACTCTAAGGAGCTATTATAATCTCTTTTAATTTATTTTTTTAAGTATTTAAATTAAAATTTAACCTTAAGTATAATCTTTAAGGTCCTTAAGACCTAAGAGGTAAAATATTTAATCTCTTTTTTAATAGGCATTAAAATTTATAATTATATATTAAGTTTTAAGATTATAATTTTTATATTAAAAGAAATAAAATAAATTTCTTTAAAAGCTTTCTTAATATTTTTATATATTATAATAATCTTATATATTATATAAAATATTAAAAAAAACTTAATCTTTAAAATATAAATAATAAAGTATTTAATTAAATATTTTATTTCTTAATTATAAGTTTTTTTTAATAACTTAAAATACTTAATATTAAGTAATTAAAAAAAAAATAATATATAAAATTAAATAATCTTCTTTTTTATATTATTTCTTAAATTTAATATAATAATAACTTTTATAATTATTAAGAATTAAAAAATAATAATAAGTATTTAATTACTTAATTATATATTAATTAAAATCCTTAAGTTATTTAAGATTAATTTTATTATTAATTTAGTTATTTTAAGTTATTATAATAACTTAATTACTTAAAATATTATTATTTTTATATTAATTAATAAGGTAATATTTATATATATTAATAATAAATAATTAAATTACTTAGCTTTTTATATTAATAATTATAATTTATTTTTAGTTTTTAAGCTATATTAATTTTAGCTTTAAATACCCTTTTAAATATATAATAATTATTTTATTTATAATTATATTTATAAGAAAGCTAATATTATTTAAGTTATAAAAATTATTTAATTAAATATTATATTTTATAATTATATTTTTTATAAAATAATACTAATTATAAATAATTATTAAATCTTTATATTTAGCTCTCTAATAAATATATTTCTAAAAGAAATATATCTTAAGCTTTAAGTATTATATAATAAAATTTAAAGTATAATATATATTAATTAATAATATATTATAATTAATAAGTAATTAATTAATTAATTCTTTTATATTATATAGCTAAGAGGGGAATTATTATTAATCTAAGTAAAAAATAAAATAAGTTAATATTAAACTTTATTTAAATTAATTAATTAATATAATTAAGAGATAATATTATATTAAGACTAAATGCTTTTTTATTAATAATATAAGGTTTAATAATTAACCTTATAAATAATTATAATATATTAAAGACTTAATTTTAGATTATTTTAAATTACTTAAAAAATAAAAAATATTTTAGCCTTCTTATTATAGTTTAATATATTAGATAATAAAGAATTAATTAATTAAATAAAAAAGATATAAGATATAGCATTTTTATTATAGCTACTTATTTATTATACTCGCTTATTATATATATTAATAAAATATTAAAAGATATAAAATATACTATAAAAATATAAAGTATAAATAACTCTAAGAAGTAATAAACCTACTAAGCTTTAGCAAAGGTAAGATAGTAATTAAAGGGAGCTAAGAAGTTAAATAAAGTAAGACTGTTACTTTAAAAAAGTACCTTAGAAAAATAGCTAGATCTTAAGGATCTAAAAGTTAGCTTAGTATAAGTATTTCCTCCCAAACATAGTAAGGGAGTAAGTCCCCCCTTATAGCTAAAGGCTATATATAACTTTGGTTTAAGGGGGGACTATGGGATACGGGACGGGATGTAATAGAGTATCTAGAGGCAAATGAGCCTAAGCGAAGTTAAGCTAGTAATCCTATTATAATAAAGTTAATTAGATATCCCTAGTTAGTAAAGGCTAATAATATCACGGCTAAATAGTAAACTAGGCGGTCTAATAGGGCAGGACCACGCTATATAACTAGTTATTATAAGAATAAGTAAGATTTACTATAATATAAGTAAGCATATCTATGTGATACTTATTTATAGTAGCCTTATCTAAGTAAATAAGTAAGTATTATAGGTTTCTTACTAATAAGTACTTTAAGTATATAAAATATATTTATTAATACCTTCTTATATAGTAATTACCTTAGCTATTAATATAACTTAGTTATACTTAATACCCTTAAGCATATTACTAGATATAATTTATACCTTATTTAAAATAATATAATATTCTCCTGTATTAATATAAACCTAGTATAACTAGTTTATCCCTTAGGAATATATATAATTATTATAAATAGAATAGAGTAGAGTTAAAGCCGGTTTATAGCTAATAGGAATAAAAGATAAGTAAAGTTAGTATAAATAAGAGGGCAGAGTAATAAAAGAATAGAGACCTGGTTAGTGGTTAGTCTATTAAGGAATAGAGTTATAATCTAACTACTTTTAATATAGCTAGAATAAAATAAAGATATAAAAAGATAAACTCTATTAATTAATTAAAGAGAGATTTCTTTTTCTTTTTTTATTATAATTTTAAAGGAATATAAGTAATAATTAAAAATAGAGTTAAGTCACGTAATAGTGCATATATAGTAGAGTAAGTATAAGAGGATAACTATAGGGAGAGTAAAGAGATAAATAAGAGACTAATAGTATATAAGTAATAGCTAGTTAAGTAAGAGCTTAGTAGCTTCGAGTTAAGTATCTTTTATAGTAATACTATGCTAATAAGAATATAACTTTACTATATTAGTAGCCCTAGGGCCTAAATAAGTATATAAGGTTATTTAGAGAAGTATTATTAGTAGAGGATAAAAAAGATAATAAATAAGTATCTATAATATAGGCTTTGCTTAAACTATAAATAGATAATAAGTTATTTCTTCTTAAAGAGAAGGTAAGGCAGAGATAAATATTAATTTATATATAAATAGGAAGATAAGAGTTAAATATATAAATAAAGTAAAATTAAAATATAATATTTATTATATTTATAAAACTTTGAGATAGAAAGTAAGAAAAAGAAGGGGAAGAGAGTAAGTATGAGGTAAGATAACTCTATTTATATCCTACTTAGATATTTATTCTAAATAACTCCCCGCTAGTTAAATAACTTTAACCTATAAGAAAAAGCGCATATAGTAGTAGGGATATAGACAGAGTATAGGGTAATATATATAAGCCTTAGTAATAAGGAATAATTAGGTAGTAATATATATATAGATTTACTTAAGGGAAAGTAAAGATAATAAAAAACCTTATATAAGTAAAGAGACTTACTTATTTTAGTAATTATAATAATATATATAATAAGTAAGTATTATAGTTATATAAGTATTATAAAAATCCCTTAACCTATATCTTTTTTATTTAATTAATTATTTCTTAATTACTTAGTATATTACTAGCTTTTATTAAGGCTAAGATACTTCTTACCTTTTAAGTTATATAAAATAACCCTAAGTTAAGTATCTAATAAGCTATAAATATTTATAAGGTTTATTATTATACCTTATATTATTAATAGCATAGTATTTAATCTTAATATAATATTATCTAGAAATTATATTAGTTATTTAATTTAAAGAAATAAATCCTTATTTATTTTATTCTTAACTTAAATTCGCGAGGATTTCTCTTATAGCTATATAATATAAAGAAAATAATTAATTAATTACTTATAAATTAAGATATATTACTAATTAATATATATTAGGCTTATAACTTTATTAAGTAATACCTAGACCTTAAGATATATTCTTTTTATAAATATAATTACTAGAGAGCTAAGTATAAAAATCTAATTATTATCTATAATTAATTTTAGCTTATAATAAATATAATTATAAAATATAATATTTAATTAAATAATATTTATAACTTTAATAAAACTAATTTTCTTATAAATATAATTATATATATATTATTAAAATTACTATTATTCGCATATTTACACGAGCTAAGATATATGCATTATATATTTAACCGGATAGGTTTAATCAATTAAACCTATAGACTTCTATCTGCCGCCGAGTCCAGCGCCGAGCCCCAGCGCTGATACTTTTTAGGTTTAAACTCTGACGCTGACTCTAGGAACCGATCCCTCTGAAACCTATAACGCCAATAACCTCTATTTCCCAACATTGCGCCTACAGCTACGTGGCCAGATCCTAGCTAGCTATAAGACTTCTTTGATCTTCTTATTTAGCGTTGCGGAAGGTATTAATGCTGATGACGAGAGTTATAAGCTACGCCTCATATAGGTATATATTATTATTATCTCTTAAGCTATTAAGGAAACTAATTTCCTTCTAGGCGAGATACCTATATTTCTTTAACTTCCTTTTAAGGGCCTTTAATAAAGAAAGCTTTTCTTTAACGAAGTTAAATTAACTATTTATATTATAACTAGGTGGAAAGAGGCTAGGCAAAAAAAGAAGAAGGTTATAGCTAAAGATCACGAGTTTAACCTAAACCTTTTATTTAGTAGGCCGCGTGCCTACTATAACGCTCTAAATAGCTCTATATAATATTATCTCTTGTAGCTTATTATAAGTGCTTTTCGCGCCCCTGCGAAGCTTATGGACCTCTTCGGCAAGGTTATCTTAGTCATATAGGAAGGCATACCGATAGGCATTAGCCGCGCTGCTTTAATCCGCTGGTTAAAGGTCTTTGCGGAAAGCCATCGCGATCTTATTAGTATATTATTAATTAGTTAGCCAGTCGTAGATTAGTTAACTAGTTAGTTATGGTTATTATTGGTTGTGGTTAAACCTCCTCTCACGAGGATAATAGAAGCGTAATCCTTTAAGATTTTAACCTCTTTAAGTAGTTAAGAATTATAAGGATAATTAGAAGGTTAATATTAGAGGGGAGCTATTACGCAAAGGGGTTAGATTTTAATTATTTTAGCTGGTTAAGATATAAGCTATTTATTATAAATAGAGCTAGTTTTAGCGCGTTATTAAAGCTATTAATAATTATATAGATAAACCTTATTAATTTGAGCCTATTAAGACCTTAGGCTTTAGGTATAAAGCCTTTATTATTAAAATTACTAAGATATTAATTAAGATATTTTAATCCCTATTTTAAGTAATATAAAGTAATAGAATAATAATTATATATAAAATAATTATTATAAGTTTAAAATAGTATTTAAAACTAAAATTAATATAGCTTAAAAATTAATTATAATTATTTAAGTAATTAATATAAAAAGCTAAGTAATTATTTAATATTAATATAACTTAATATTATCTTATTAATTAATATTAAAAAAATAGCCTCTTAAGTAATTAAGTTATTATAATAACTTTAAATAATTAAATTAATAATATAACTAGTCTTAAATAATTTAAATACTTTAATTAATATATAACTAAGTAATTAAATAATTATTCTTATCTCTTAATCCTTAATAATTATAAAAGTTATTATTTTATTAAATTTAAGAGATATTATAAAAAAAAAATTATTTAGTTTTATATATTATTTTATTTCTTTTATTTATTTTAATCCCTTAATATTAGGTATTTTAATATATTAAAAAAAGCTTATAATTAAAAAATAAAATATTTAATTAAATACTTTATAACTTATATTTTAAAGACTAAGTTCTTTTTAGCCTTTTATATTATATATAATACTATTATAATAAAAAGAAATATTAAGGAGGGTTTTAAAGAAATTAGGCTTATTTCTCTTAACTTAGAAATAATAGTCTTAAAGCTTAATATTTAATTATAGATATTAATATTAATTAAAGAAGTAACTAAATTATTAACCTCTTAGACTTTAAGGACCTTAAAGATTATAATTAAGACTAAATCTTAATTTAAATATTTTAAAAAGTAAATTAAAAAGTATTAAAATAACTTATTAGAGTTAATCTTAGAGGCTTTATAATCTCTTAAAAAGGAGATAAAGGCTATTATATATTAGGTTATCTTATTAATAGCTAAGGTTAGATACCTTTAAGAGGTAAATAAGATATTAAGTTAGCGCTAAAGAGTAAAAAAGATTAAATTATAGAAAAAAGAGGTAATATTAATAAAAGAAAGAAAATAAATAATTAATTAAATAAATATAAATATATAAGTAATAGCTAAATTAGCGAAAAGTAATAATTAAGGAAGGTTAATTAGACCTAGTATTTAGCGCTATAGTATTTATAGTAAGCCTAGGGATAATATAAGGACATATTAAGTAATAATTAAGATATCTAAGATAAAATATAATAAGTAATTTTAATTAATTAAATAATTTATAATATTTTTTTTTAATTTTTATCTCTAAGATTAAGATTTATATAATATTAATATAATTATAATACTTATTTATTATATATATTAATTTAAAACTATAATTATTATTATATATAATAAGTAATAAAAAGGAATTAAGTAAGTTATAATAACCTAAGACTTATATAACTTAGTAAGCTTTATATAAATAACTTATAAGTATAAAGTAATATAAAATTATTTTAATATATATTTATATAACCTTAAGTAAAGTCCTAAGCCTAAGGAGAAATAATATAAGGTAAAGGAATAATAATATAATAAATTAAGTAAAGAGTTAATATCTTAAGTAGGAACTATATTAAAGTATATAAAGCCTTTAAGTAATATATTAGAGAAATATAAGGTATAAGTATAAATAATAACTAAATAATATATATATATAAATAAGATATAAAATATTAAACTTAAGTGAGATAGTATAAGATATAAAGTTAGAAATAACTATATTTAACTAAAGGCAGTTAAGTATAAGTAAGAGTATATATTAAGCATTATAGAGATAAAAGGTTAATATAAAGTAATAAAGTTAAGATAACTTTAAAAACTTAAGAATAAAGATAAAGTAAAATAATATCTATTAAGTAATAAAAAATAAAAAGACTAAGTAAAAGTAAATATCTTTAAAAAGTAGCTAGATTATAAGAAGGTTAATATTAAAAGAGTATATTAAGCTATAGGCGAGATATACCTAAATATAATAAGGGGGGACTATAAGATATAAGATAAGACTATAAATAAGTATTTATCTTTTTAAGATATAATTAAATAGATTACCTTAATTAGTAGAGACTATAAGATAAAGTAAAATAAGTTAATATATAGGTATATAACGAGGGATAAGGGAATAGACTAATAGTAAGAGGTAAAATAAGCAAAGTAAAATAGAGATTATAAGTAGGATAGTTAATAAGGAACGATCTAGCTAGATCTAAGTATATAGATAACAAAGGAGGAATATAAAAAGGCATTGCCCGCCCTAATAAAGATATTTAGTTTATAAACTAAATTATTTATCTAAATAGAATAAGTTAGATTCTATATAAATAGTAATTAGTATAAATAAGCAAGTATATTATAATACATAACTAAGGGGAGAGTAAAGATATAAATAAAAGGCTAATAGTAAATAAGAGCAAGAGTAACTAAGTAGTATAAATAAAATAAGTATTTGTAATTTATAAAGTAATAATAAAGGAATAGATAAGGCAAAGATAAATTTAATTATTATTTAATAAGAATATTAAGATAAAGTGTAATTATATTAATATAGCAGAGCTATTATTAGTTACCTTAGAGGGGTTATAAGAGGAGGGAATAAGTAAAGACCTTTTCTTTTTAAAGCAAAAAGTAATTAATATTATAATATATTAGAAGAGTTAATTTATAGCATTAGGCTAGGATATAATAATATATATAAGCTTAGGAATAATCTCTTTTTATTAATAAATAAGAAATTAAAAAAGAGATAATAAATAATAGAGAACTTATTTAATAAGAGATATAAGATATTTAATCTTAAATATTTATAAGTATCTATAAAGTAAATATTAAAGGGATAATTCTATATAATAAAATATAATATAATATATTAAATAATTACTTATTATTTAAGTAAGTATATCTAATATATATTAATTAATAATATATCTTAGTTAATAAGTAATTAATTAATTATTTCTTTTATATTATATAGCTATGAGGGAAATCCTAATAAATCTAAGTTAAGAATAAAATTAATAAAGATTTATTTCTTTAAATTCAATAGCTAATATAATTTCTAGATAATATTATATTAAGATTAAATACTATACTATTAATAATATAAAGTATAATAATAAACCTTATAAATAGTTATAGCTTATTAGATACTTAACTTAGGGTTATTTTATATAGCCTAAAAGGCAAAAAATATCTTAGCCTTATTAAAAGCTTATAATATATTAAGTAATTAAGAAATAATTAATTAAATAAAAAGATATAAATTAAGGGATTTTTATAAGACTTATATAATTATAATACTTTTATATACTTAGGTTATAATATTTAATTATTATTTTTATTATATTAATTAAGGTAGTTATATAAATAATTATAATAATTAAAGAGGTAATTATTATAATTACTCTTAGTATATAAGTAATTATATCTTAATTAATAAGAATTTATAAGGTTTCTTTAAAATATATAACATATATTTTATTAAGCTATTATATAATATTTCTTTCTTATTAATTTTATTCTTAAGGCCTTTAAAGTTATTTACTTAAATTTCTTATAATTTATTAAAACTTTTTTTTATAAATATTTTAAATAATACTAATAATATATTAAAAATAAAGTCTTAATTTATTATATATTTTTATTACTTATTTAAACTTATTAAAGTAATAAGTTTTAAACTTATATTATATTTTTATTATACCTAAAAATACTTAAAATATAAGATATTTAAGGGTATTTTTTATTATTTTAAGTATATTTATTAAGGCTATACTTATAATAATTTAAGGCTACTAATCTTCGCGGGTTTATATAGCCTTTCTTATTAGGGTTTTTTTTCTTATTAACTTTAAGTACTATCTTACTTAGTAGCTAAGAAATAATATTTAGAGGTTAAAGAGGAAAAAGTAAAAAATTAATTAATTGTTTTATAATAATAAGTAAATAAGTAATTATCTTATTTAATATACTTTTATTACTAAAAGAAGTAAATATATAAATAAAATATAAAAATAATATATTAAGGTTTAAATTTTTTAAATAAGTTAAAAAGATTATATTATTAAGAGGCTAAGGCTATTATTAATACCTAGGTATAGAGGGCTATTAATATTATTAATTAGTTAATTATTTTTAACCTAGATATAAGTTTTTTTTTTAATATTATTAATAGAAATCTTATAAGAGGTATTATATATTAATAAGGTATTTTAAGAGTTTTTATATATTTTCTAAGTTTAAATAATCTTTTTTTTTAATAATATATAATATTTTATTATTCATTTTATTTATATTAAACATAATTTATATAATATATTTTTTTAATTTATTTATTTTTATATTAGGTTTATTATTTATTCTTACTTAGATAATATCTTATATTAATTTAAGTAATAAAATATAAAAGATTAAATAAAGCTTAACCTTAGGTAATAAGTCTAATTTATAATTATATTTTAAAAATCTTTATTTAATTTTATAAGGTTTAATATATTTATAATTATGTTTTTTTATAATTAAAATTACTATTAAAATTATTATTATTTATATATTTATATAAGCTAAGATATATATATTATATATTTAATTAAATAAGATTAATTAATTAAACTTATATACCTTTATTTATTACTAAGTCTAGTATTAATACTTTTTAGGTTTATAAAACTCTAATATTAACTCTAAGACTTAATCCCTCTAAGTAGATTTATAATATTAATAACCTTTATTTCTTAATATAATTATACTTATAGCTATATAGCTAGATCTTAGCTAGCTATAAGACTTCTTTAATCTTTTTATTTAATATTATAAAAGGTATTAATATTAATAATAAGGGTTATAAGCTATGCTTTATATTAGTTATTATCTTAAAAGTCCTTAAGGAATATAATATCTTTATTAATAAAATTTTTTTTTTTTTTAGTTTTTTTTTCAGAGCTTTTAATAAAAAAAGCATTTCTTTAATAAAATTAAACCTTCTATTAATATTATAATTAAGTAAAAAAAAACTAAGAAAAAAGAATATTATAATTAAAAATTATAAGTTTAATTTATATTAATTAGCTAAGCTCTATATTTAACTTAATACTTTAAAGGGCTTTATTTAATATTATCTTTTATAGCTTATTATAAGTATTTTTAATACGCTTATAAAGCTTATAAATTATCTTAGTAAGGTTATTTTAATTATATTAAAAGTTATATTAATAGGTATTATTTATATTACTTTAATTATTTAATTAAAAGTCTTTATAAAAAGTTATTATAATCTTATAATTAATATTATCTTAATTTATTTTAAGGTTTTATTAATTTTTTAATATCTATATAGCTAGTAATTATAAATCTTATATATATAGTTATATTATAATTTATCTAAGCCTTATTATTTATTAGTTTTTTAATTATTTAAAAGTTATATATTATACTTTTTAATTTACTTTAAAAGTAAATTACTTTATCTTATTATATAAGTAGCCCTAATATTCTTTTTTATTTATTTAATTATTTTATAAAATTTTATATATTAATATTTTTATTCTTATATCTTACTTTTATAATTATAATTATTATAATACTATCTTATAGCTTAAGTTATTTCTTTTAGCTTATTATAATATATAACTTAATAATAATAATAATTAAAAATAAATAAAAATACTTTATTTAAAATAAAAACTTTTCTCTTATAGGGTTATACTTTATTAATTTTTTATTAATATTTTAATATATACTTTATAAAGTTTATAACTAATTATATATATTTCTTATTATTATTAAAATTATTATTAAAATTACTATTATTTATATATTTATATAAGCTAAGATATATATATTATATATTTAACTAGATAGGTTTAATTAATTAAACCTATAGACCTCTATTTACCGCTGAGTTTCAGTTTAACGCTAATACTTTTTAAGTTTAAACTCTAACGCTAACTCTAAGAACTAATCCCTCTAAGTAAACCTATAACGCTAATAACCTCTATTTCCTAATATAATTATGCTTATAGCTATATAGCTAGATCCTAGCTAGCTATAAGACTTCTTTAATCTTTTTATTTAGTATTATAAAAGGTATTAATATTAATAATAAGGGTTATAAGCTATGCTTTATATTAGTTATTATCTTATAAGTCCTCGAGGAATATAATATCTCTATTAATAAGATCCTTTTCTTCTTTTAGCTTCTTTTTAAGAGCTTCTAATAAAAAAAGCTTTTCTTTAATAAAATTAAACCTTTTATTAATATTATAACTAAGTAAAAAGAGACTAAGAAAAAAAAAAGATATTATAATTAAAGATTATAAGTTTAATTTATACTAATTAGCTAAGCTTTATACTTAATTTAATACTCTAAAGAGCTTTATTTAATATTATTTTTTATAGCTTATTATAAATACTTTTAGCGCCCTTATAAAGCTTATAGATTACGTCGGCAAAGTTATCTTAATTATATTAGAAATTATATTAATATATATTAATTGCATTATTTTAAATATTTAATTAAAGGTCTCTATAAAAAATAGCTATTATAAGCTTATTATTAATATATTATTAATTAATTAGCTAGTTATAGATTAGTTAACTAATTAATTATTATTAGTTATAATTAAAGCACCTCTAATAAGAATAATAGAAGTATAATCCTTTAAGATTTTAGCCTCTTTAAGTAGTTAAGAATTATAAAGATAATTAAAAGGTTAATATTAGAGGGGAGAGCTATTATATAAAGGGGTTAGATTTTAACCTCTTTAGCTAATTAAGATATAACTTATTTATTATAAATAAAGCTAGTTTTAGCGTATTATTAAAGCTATTAATAATTATATAAATAAACTTTATTAATTTAAGCCTATTAAGACCTTAGGCTTTAGGTATAAAGCCTTTATTATTAGAATTATTAAGATATTAACTAAGATATTTTAATCCCTATTTTAAGTAAAATAAAGTCTAAGAATAATTATTATTATATACTTTATAGTTATATATATTATCTTAGTTATATAGCTAGTCTTAGTATTATTATTTTTATTTTTATCTTAAGTTTTTTTTATTTCTTAATTAAGTTATAAGTTTTTATTTTTTTAATACTTTTTTTTAATTATTTTATTTTTATTAATCTTTTACCTTATAAATAATTTATTTATATTTCTAAATAGCTTAATATAAATCTTTATAATATTATATATATATAATATTAATAATATTATATTAATAAAATATTTAATAACCTTTTATTTTATATTATATATAAGGTTAATTATTAGGTCAAGCTAATAAGGTAATAAAGAAGTAATCTTACTTTTATTTTTCTTTTTTATATTTTTTATATTAATAATTTTCATAAAATATCTAAGAAATACTAAGGTATTACTTATAAGTTCAGTATATCTTTATATTATCTTATAGGTTAAATAATACTTCTTAATATTATAGGTTTTTAGCTAATTCCTTATAGTAAGCTTAGATATAAATTTCTTAAGTGCCTATTATATCTATATATTCTTATATAGTTTAGATATATCTCTCTTATAGGGTATTTTAATACTAATTATTATTCTTATTATATAAGCGGGGGTAATGTTTTTTTTTTATAATTCTTTATTACTTTTCTTCTTTTTTTATTATTATATATATACTTTATATAATTCCTTTTATAGCTTCTTTGCCTTATATTTAAACTTAATCTAATTAATATTAATATTACTTACTTTAATAAATTAATTTATTTATTAGGGTTTTTTATTTTTATATACTTATTCCTTTTATTTATAAGTTTTATTATATTTTTTAAATACTTTAATTTAATATTATAAATATAAGTTATAATTATATTATATAGGGTTATTTTATTAGTAATCTCTTTAATATATAATAAATAATAATAAGGACTATATATTATATCTTATAACTTATTTCTTATAATTAAAGTCTTTTATAATAGCTTTCTTATAATTTATTTACTTAGTTAATATTAAGGGTATTTATTATTCTTATCTTATTAATATTACTTCTTTTTTTTATTTAAGTTTCTTAGTAATTATACTAATAACCCTTTTATTATTTATTATATCTAGCATAGGGTTTCCTTATTTTCTTAATTCTAAAAATAATTATTATTATATACTCTAGGTTTCCTTAAGTTACTTTTTAATATATCTTACTTAGCTATAAGCTACTCTTTTATTTAATTTCTATTTATACTTATCTTAATTTCTTCTAGTTATATTATATCTACTTTATAATATTGCGATAAGTTTAATTAATTATAACATAGTTTAAGGTTTTTTATTTTCTTATTAGGCTTAGTAAGCTATATTAATATATTTCTTACTTTCTAGGAGGGATTACTATTAATTAAGTTAATAATATCTTTCTTTAATATCTTATTATTTCTTATAATAAACCTTCTTAATATAATTTATTTTATAATAATAATAATATTTAAAGCTATAATTATCTTATTTACTTTTTTATATAGCTCTAAGTATTATAAGGTTAGCTTTAATATTATAAGAGGTATTATTATTTTTTTTCTTATCTTAATTAATATTAAATAATAAGTTATTAGCCTTATTATTATTAAACTTAGGGTTTTATAATTTCTTTTATAAAAATTATTAATTATTAATCTTAATTACTTAGTTAATGTAATTAACTAAGTTATTAAGCTAATTTTCTTTATATAGTTTTACTTAGACTTTTTTTTTAAAATTATTAAAGAAAAATAATATTAAGGGTTTTTAATTTTAATTAAACTTTAAGGTAAATTAAAGGTATTTTATTTTATATTTAAAGGCTAAGTAAGTTTATTAAAGTATTTTAATTTTTTTTTTAATTTATACCTTTTTATTAATTATTTTAAATACTTCTTAAAGTATAGCCTTAAAGGTTTTAAAGCTTAAATAAAAGTTAATAATCTTAAGTAAGAATTTAATAAAAGTAGTAATAAAGTATTTTTTTATAATATATTTAAATTAAGCTATAATATATTTAATAAGTTACCTTATAGTATATTAAACCTTATTAAATACTAAGTTAAATTATATTAAATAATAAGTTATAAAAGTATATAATTATATATAAAATATAAGTAGTTTATAAGTGATTTTATTAAATTTCTCTAAGGGGTTTAATTTTAAGATTTTTCTTATATTTTTACTTATAATAATAATTATTATATTATTAATTTCTTAGATATTATTTATATATTAAGTATTTTATACCTTTTATATTTTATTTATTTTTTTAAATAAGGTTATAAAGCTTATTTATTTTAGTATTTATAATAATAATCTATAATAGGTCTTAAAAAGTAATAATATATTTTCTTATACCCCGCTTTTATTTTAACCTTTACTAAATTTATTATTAACTTTAATTATTTATTATGCTATTAATTTATATCTAAATAGCGCTAATTTAATATTATTCTCATTATATAAGAACAAGGATTATTTAGAGGTATAACTTAGGCGTATTAGCCGCCTAGATCACGCGGGAAAAGGGCGTCTCTTAGTATGTAATTTATAGTATAGTCCAAAGATATTATGACTAAGAGAATGCCTAGGACTAACCTAAGTATAGTTAGCTACGTATTATTAGAGCGAGGGAAAAAAGGAGAATTTTAAGGGTTATTATCTAAGACTTTTATCTTTAAGTATAAGAATTAATTAAGAAAGCTAGGCTAAGTTACTATAAGATAACTTTAATCTTATACCTTTAGAAGGAAGAGATTATATATTATAAGTTCTTTTTTTAACCTTTCCTTAGTGAAGATTATATTAAATAGTATCTATACTTTACCTAGCGGTATATTTATATAGCTAAGGACTTTTAAGAGAAATAAACTTTCTTTAATAAGGTTATTATCGCTTAAGGAGAGAGCTAAAGGCATATATAGGTCTTCTATAAACTAGTATTTCTTCTTCTTATAAGTATAACTCTTTTAATTATCCCTAGTATAAGAGACTTTTTAGAGATAATATTTAGACTTATATTACTCTAATAAGGCACTTATAGATATTTTTTAGTGCGTTTAATCTTCGCAGATACCTCTTAATAGTCTCCCTAGCCAGCGATTTAGAAAGCCCTCGCGGCGGAGTAACTATAAGGGTTATTCTTAAGTGCTTATAGCAATTCTTTTCCCGGATTATAATAAGGAATAATTACTTTTAGCATAATAATGCCAGTATATTTATAGCCTATATTATTAGAGATTAGATCTATGAGTAATATAAGAATCAAAGGGCTAAGGTTATAGATTAGCTGCCTTATAGCCTAGATCTTAACCCTATAGAAAACCTATAGGTAATCCTTAAAGAGAGGATTTATAAGTAATATCTAGAGCTTATATATATGCCTAAGACTAAGCAGTTAAAGTAAGCTCTTATTATAGCTATAGTTAAGCTATGGGAAGAGATTATGCTAAAAGTTATAAAAAACCTTATTTACTTAATAAAGCAAAGAATATAGGCTATTATATATGCCTATAGCTAGTATATTAAGTACTAGATATATTAAAAGATATAACTCTTAATTATCTATAGATTAATATATAATAAGATATAATTAGCCTTTATTTAGCTATATAATAATGCGCTAAAGATATAGCCTTATTTAGTAGTAGTATTAATATAACGGGGAAACCCGGGATATATTATTACTTTTTGAGACTTACTATAAGCTCTAAGCTATTTAATTTCTTTATTATTAAAGCTATTTATATTATTTATATTTTAATTTTAATTAGCTAGGATATATATAATTAAATAATTAATAAATAAGACTTATTAATAATTATTAATAAAAATAACTTAAGTAATTATTATATTTAATATTATTTAAGGTAATATAAATAATCTATTAAATAAGAGCTATTAATATATAATAATTATATATATTCCTAAGGGATAAATTAATTATATTAGGTTTATATTAATAAAGAGATTAATTATATTATACTTAAATAAGGGGGTTATTATATCTAGTAATATACTTAAGGGTATTAAGTATAACTAAGTTATATTAATAGCTAAGGTAATTATTATATAAGAAAGTATAATAAGTATATCTTATATATTTTTTATAATATAATAGCTTATAATAGATTATAACTTATAAGGCCTAAGCTATTATAATTTATTTAGCTAGCTTAAAGGGGATTATAGCTTATAAGGCGTAATTTATCTTAATTTATATATAATTAATAAATAAATATAAGTCCTTTTTATTATATAGCCTAGGGGTCTTCTAAGCCTTAATAACTAAGAAGTATTATTTAACCTATAAAATAATATATAAATATACTTTATATATAAGAAATACCTTAGTATCTTATAAATATCTTATTAATATTATTAATATAAAAAGTATAAAGAAAAAAAGTAAAAATAAAATAATTTTCTTATTATCTTATTAGCTTAATTAAATAATAAACCTTATATATAATATAAAATAAAAGGCTATTAAATATTTTATTAATATAATATTATTAATATTATAAATATATAATACTATAAAGACTTATATTAAGCTATCTAAAAATATAAATAAATTATTTATAAAATAAAAAATTAATAAAAATAAATTAATTAAAAAGAAATATTAAAAAAATAAAAACTAATAAACTAATTAAAAAATAAAAAAAACCTAAAATAAAAATAAAAATAATAATACTAAGATTAATTATATAGCAAAGATAATATATATAACTATAATATATATAATAATAATAAATATAAATATAATTATATTAATTATATATTATTAAAAAACTAAAAAACTTATTTATAAAAAGGCTATAAGTAGAAAAATCATTTATAATATTATAAAAGGCCTTATATATTACTAAAAGAAAATTAATATAAAGATATTTTAAAATATTAATATAAATTAAAAAAAAAATAATTATATATTTTAATAAATAATAAAGCTAAGTAAAATCTATTAAACCTAAGGATAATAAATAAGCTTAAGTTTTTATAAAGGTATAAAATAAAACCTTATATAATAATTAACCTTAAAGGGAAATAATTTAATTATAATAATAAATTATTAATAATAAAATTAATTACTTTAAAGTTTTTATTAAAAGAAAAAACTAAAGAATTTTATTTAATATTATACCTATAAAAAGCTATAATTTAATACTTAAGTACTTATAATTATATTAATTTAACTTATATTTTAATTAGAGGATTAATTAAATACTTTTTTTTAATAATAAAATACTTTGTATAAAAAATAATAACTTAGAAAATAATATAAGATTTTAAATTTTTATTAAAGATATTAAAGAAATTAAGTAAAAGTAAATATAAAATATTTCTTTACTTAAAGAAATATAATATAAATATTATAATAAATAAAAAATAATAAAATTAGTAAATAATTATATATATTATAGAATTATTTTAATAATTAAAAAGAAACCTTAAGTAAATTAAAGAAATATTTAAAAAAAATAACTTAAGAATATATTATTAAAGTATTATATCTATAAGAAATTTTTTATAAAAGAGCTTAAAATAAGGTTATTATTATATATATATTATAATTTAGAAATTAAATTTATTAATAAAAAATAACTTAGCTTTAATAAACTTTATTTACTTAAAATAATATAAACATTAATATTAAAGAAATATATAAAAGAAATATTATAAAAAAGATATATTAAGGAAAATAAGTTATTTATTAAATATTTTATTATATTTATCTTAAAAAGAAATATAAAACTTTATTTTTATATTAACTTTAAAATACTTAATATTATTATATTTAAGGATTATATATTATTATTTATTATTAATAAGTTAAAATATTAATTTTTTAAAATAAAATATATTATAATACTTAACCTTAAAGGAGCTTATAACCTTATTTAAATTAAAGAAAAATATAAATAAAAAATTACTTTTTATATTAAATATAAATTATTTAAGTATCTTATTATGCCTTTTAGACTTATTAATATATTTATTATATTTGAATAAATAATTAATAATATATTATAAGAATATCTAAATATATTTATTATATATTACTTAAATAATATTTTTACTTTCTTTAAAATAAAATAAAATATATATAAAATATATTTATAAGGTATTATAAATACTATGAGATATTAATTTATTAATAAAACTAAAGAAAAATAAGTTTTATACCTTAGAGATAGAATTTCTTAGATATATTATCTCTTATAATAAGATATATATAAACCTTAAGAAAGTCTTAGTAATTAAAAACTAAAAAGAATTAATTAATATTAAAGAAATATAAGCTTTTCTTAATTTTATTAATTATTATTATAAATTCTTTTAATAATTTAAGAAGATAATAATATTATTAATTAACCTTATAAAAAAAATATAATATTTATATTTAAGAATAAGGTATAAAAAGACTTTTATATAATTAAGAAACTTATCTTAAATAAATTAATACTTAAGATATTTAATTTATTTTAATTAATAAAACTTAAAATAAATATATTAAATATTATATTAAGAGCTTAAATTAAATAATAAGATAATAAAAAACTCTTATACCTAATTATATTTTACTTTTATAAGTTATATAAAATAAAATTTAATTATTTTATTTATAATAAAGAATTTCTTATAATTATTAATACCTTAAAAGAATTCTAATATTATTTCTTTAAAAATACTTATTAAATTAAGATATATATAAATTATAAAAATATTACTTATTTTCTAAAAATATAAGAACTTAGTAAATAATAATTATAATATATTAAATATCTCTTAAAATTTAATTATATTATTATTTATATTAAAAGAATAAAAAAGAATTAAGCTAATATTATTAATTAATAACTTAATCTTAATATTAAAAAGATTAAAGTTAAAAAATAATTATTATATTTTATATAAAAACAATACTTAATATAAAAGTTTATTAAGTAAATATAAAAATTAATACCTTTATTAAAATATTTTATACTTATTAAAAAATATAAAAAACTAATTATAGACTTTATTAATTATATATAAAGATATTAATAATAAAGTAATAAAGTTTAGACTTATAAAAAATAGATTTTTATTCTTAATAAATATTTTAAATTATTTTTAATTAGTATTATTATTAGGTTATATAATATAATAACCTAGAAGAAATAACCTAAGCTATATAATAATACTATAATAATTATAACCTTAAGGATAAAATATAAAGAAAAATATATTAATATAAAAAATATTATAAAAAATTCTAACTAATAATATAAAAACTATTAATCTATAAATAAAATAAAATTATAGGGATATCTTATTAAATTAATATAATAATTTATATAATAAAATAAGGTAATTTACTCTTAAAATAAATCTAATAATATAATAAATAACCCTTAGATAATAAAAAAACTAATAAATAATAAGTCTTAGATAAGCTATGCTATAAATATATATATAAAATATATAGCTACTTATTATATAGATATTAAGGAATTAATAACACCTTAAAATAAGCTAAGATAATATTTATTTTCCTTAATATAAAAAAAACTATTTTAATAATTATTAATTAATATAATTTCTATATAAAAACTAAGGCATAATATTATAAACCCTATAGAAAGCTATAATTACTTCTAATTATATAATAACTATAGGATTTAATTATTATAGACTTTATTATAAAATTACCCTTATTAAAAAAACTAATTATTAAAAACCTTTATAATAATACTCTTATTAATATAAATAAACTTATAAAATGTTTTTATTTTATATCTTATAGAGAATTAATAATAATATAAGAATTTATTTATTTATTATATTTTTTATATTACTAAGATATATAATATATTACTTAAAATTATTATAAATTAATAATTATTATTTATCTTAAAATTTTAATAAAGCCTTATAAAATACCTAGGAATTAATTATAAGCTCTTTATTATATACTATAAAGAGATAAATAAATAAATAAAATATATAAATTAAATATTAAAATAATACCTATAATATTATATTAATTATAAATAAATTAACTAAGTTAAGAAGCTACTTACTATATAGCTAGCCTATAATATAGCTATAAATAAAAGCATAAAGATTATATTAGCTTATATTAATTTTAGATTTATATTAGATATATATTAATAAATATAAGATATTATTATTAATCTTAAGGTAATCTTTATTAATAATTAATTATAAAACCTATATAAAGAAATAAAAATAAAATTTAAATTTATTAAAAATAAAATAATAAATTATATTAATAAGAAAAGAATTAAGAGATTAATTTTCTTAAAGAGAGATATAATTTACCTTATAATAAAAAATATAAAAATAAAATAATAAAATAAAAAACTTAATTATAAGTATATTAGATCCTATAAAATTAAATAAAAAATCTTAAAATATAATTATAAATTACATTTATTACCTAAGGTTAAGCTTTATTTAATTTTCTATATTTTACTATTTAAATTAATAAAAAATACTATCTAAGTTAAAATTAATAATAAATTAGAAATAAAAGTAAATAAATTAAAAAAATATATTATAAAAATTATCTTAGATATAAATAAAATTAATAATTAAATAATATATTTTATTAAATAAAAAGATTATCTTAATTCTAAAAATATATAAGAATTACTTAAATACCTTATTAATATATAATACCTCTTAAAGAATTTTTATTAATAATATTAAAGAAAATAATAAAATTATTAAAAAAACTAAGATCTAAGATATTAATATAAATTATAATTTAGATATCTTTTATAAGTAAAGACTTTTATTACTTTAATTACTTAAGCTCCTTTAAGGAAATTAAACCCTTATATATTATTTCTATACCCCGCGAGACTAATTACTATTTATACTTATAGTATAACTCTAGCTAGGAAAATAACTTATCTAAGTCTTATTATACTTTTTATAGGGCCTTATAATAAGAGGTAAGTAACTCCTTAGTAATAGCCTCTTACTTATCTAAATAATAGGCAACCTTAATAATATAAGATATTAGTGCTATTAATAAGAGCCTTAGAAAAAGAAAAACTATATATAAGAATTTAAAGAGATACTTATTATATTATAAGGGTAACCTAAATATATATATAAATTATATTTCTTAAAACCTAAGACTATTTTATAGATAATACCTTATTTTAAATAATAAAAATAAGGTATAACCTTAAAACTAGATTAATTAATATTAGAAGTAAGGATATAGCGATTTTCTATAAAAGAAAAAGTATTAGACTTTTTAATTATATAGCCTAATATCTTATTAATATTATAATAAAAATAATAATAATATACGTTAAAGTTAATTACTTATAAGAAAGGTAATTATAATTATAAGAAATAGCCTTAGGGATAAAATTAATAAAAAGAGAATATTATATTATAACCTAATTAAGTCCTAATTATATACTTTATATAGCCTTATAATATTTATTAATTAATAATAATAATAAGTAACTTACTTACATATATATAAGCTAATATATATAGCTTATTATAGAAATAATAAATAATTATAACTTATTTACTCTAGCCTTAATGACCTACCTAATATATAAAATATATTTATTATACTTTCTTATATAATAGCTACCTTAGCTATTAATATAACTTAGTTATATTTAATACCCTTAAGTATATTATTAGATATAACTTATACCTTATTTAAGGATAATATAATATTCTCTTTTATTAATATAAACTTAATATAATTAGTTTATCCCTTAGGAATATATATAATTATTATAATTAAAATAGTATTTTTTATTATTATAGCTTAAAAAATAATATAAAAGGTTAAAAAATAATTAGTTTTTAAAATATATATTATAAAGTCTTTAATTAGATATTTTATTTCTTAATTATAAGTATTCTTAAATATATAAAAATATCTAATATTAAGAAATTAAAATAAATAAAATAAATAAAGTAATATATAAAACTTAATAATTTATTTTTTTTAATATTATTTTTTAAATTTAATAAAATAATAATTTTTATAATTATTAATAATTAAGAAATAATTAATAATTAATTAATTTATTAATTAATAATTATTAAAATAATTAAGTTATTTAAGATTAATTTTATTATTAATTTAATTATTTTAAGTTATTATAATAGCTTAATTACTTAAAAAGTTACTTTTTTAGTATTAATTAATAAAGTAATATTAACTTATATTAATATTAAATAATAAGATTAATTAGCCTTATATATTAATTACTTAAATAATTATAATTTACTTTTAGTTTTTAAGTTATAATAATTTTAGCTTTTTATATATTTATATATTTATAATAATTATTTTATTTATAATTATACTTATAAGAAAGCTAATTTTTCTAATATTATAAATATTATTAATTAAATATTATACTTTGTAATTATATTTATTATAAGTTAAAACTAATTATAAATTATAATTAGATTTTTATATTTCGCTTTTTAATAATTATATTTTTAAAAAAATATATCTTAAGGTTTAAATATTACTTAATAAAGTTTAAAGCCTAATATATATTAATTAATAATATATTATATTTAATAAGTAATTAATTAGTTATTTCTTTTATATTATATAACTAAGAGAGAAATCCTTATAAATCTAAGTTAATAATAAAATAAATAAAAATCTCTTTCTTTAAATAAAATAGCATATAAGATTTCTAAATAATATTATATTAAGATTAAATACCTTATTATTAGCACTAAAGCCTTATATAAGTAACTTTATATATTTTTATTACTTATTAAAGGCTTAGTTTTATATTATTTTAAAGGGCCTAAAAGGTAAAAAAGATTTTAGCCTTAATATTTAAGCTTATTATTTTTTATAATATGAAATTAATTAATTAAATAAAGATAATATAAGGTAAGAGATTTTTATTTTATTTACTTATTTATTTTACTTACTTATTATATATATTATATAATATAAACCTTATATATTTAAAATAATTATAAATATATTATATTAAAAGGTATTATTAATATAGTTAAAGTATAATATTAATTGCTATAAAATAAATTCTAATATATATATATTATATTATAATAATTTATTATTTACTTATACTTAATTTTCTATAATAATATATATAATAATATATATAATAAATTAATTAATTTCTTTATTATTAGCCCTATAAGTAATTATTCTTATTATAAGTACCTTAATAATACCTATGCTATAAGCTAATAACCCCCGTGCTATTTATTAATAATATACAAAGGCCTAAGAGGCCTAATTTATAATAAGGCCTTAAGGCGCTATAAAGATTAATTAGCTTTACTAAAAGGCTATAAATCTACCTTCGCGGTATAATAAAAGTAATTATAATTAGTGCCTTAATTATAAGTAAATAGAGATATATTATAGAGATAAAAAAGGCATTAAGCTATAAATTAAGGAAAAGGAAATAAATTATCTTAATTAAGATAAGGCTAAGAATAATTAAATTAAGTAAAATATAATAATACAATTAATATAATAGCCTTTCTTAGACTAATAAGGTATATAAGAAATATAAGATATTATTAAGAGAGATATTAAAATATAAAAGAGATTATATTAAAATAAAAATACCATTTATTAATATTTAAAGAAATTGTTATAGATCGTATAAGGCAACCTAGCGCATTAACCGCTAGGCCAAAAGGTCAGCTACGACCTCGGTTATGAGATCATAGGTTATTAATGCCTAAGAGCCTTCTGTAACTGCCTTCTGACATGTAACATATGCCCCCCTTATAGAAGGGAAGAGCGCTGGCCCAGCGCTCTTATAGGGGACCTTCCAGCGCGTTATGCGCTGTGGCCGGTTACTCCGTAGCTGACTTTGCCTCTCTCTGCGCCTCATAATCTCAGCCGCGCCAAGCCACGTGCATAGCCTCCATAGGTCATCGTATAGCCAAGCTGGCCTGAACGCAAGCCAATTGGGAATTCAACCCAATAATGCCTATTTATTCATCGTGGGGAAAATCGCGCACGCGACGGGAATCAAACCCATGACTACCGAAACTACTACCATATGTTACAGGTCTCTTAGGGGAGTAAGAGACCTAAGTATCACTAAAAGCGGTTAAATAAGGGCTAGTTCTAATAGCTAGAAGGTTATAATAAATATAAGTTATAAGTATAAAGAAGGTATATTAAAGATAATCTAAAACTAAATTAATTCTATCTAAAAGCTATTAAATCTAATTATTATAAAGCTAGATTTATTATATAAGGGACCTATATAACTAGGGCATATAATAATTACTAGGGTCCCTAAAAGCTTTATTATCTTAGTAGAGTCTAAATTTATACTCTTTTTATTTTTCTTTTCTTAGATCTAATAGTAATTAATCTTAAAATAATATTCTAAGTATTTCCTTAAATTCTATAATTTTATCTATTTATTATTTAAAAACTTCTTATTACTTAACCCTTTTATCCTTTTTCTTAATTTCTTTTAAATATTACCTTTTTTATCTTATTTTATATTAAATAGGTTTTAATCTTAGCTAAGTCTATTATTCTTATATTTATTATAAGTATTACTTAACTTAGTGGTTTTATTAATATATTTCTTAGTGGGTTTAATAAGCGATTAGCTAAAAAAGGAGGCCTTTATAATACCTCTATAAGCGCTTATAATATTATAAGCGGCTAGGTTTAATATAGCTAAGGTAGCTTACTTATTAGTTAAATCCTTTATAATTAGGGTTAACTTTAGCTTATAAATAAGGGTAATTAATTACTTAGTAATAAGTTACTTCTTAACTTTAATAGCTACTATTTTTATAACTATAATATTAAGTCTTTTTAATATTTTATTAAATTTATTAATTAATTTTTTTATTTTCTTATAAAGACTAATCTAAATAGCCTAATTATTAAGTTTCTTATTATAATATTTAGTTTTTTTATTAAGTATATTAATCTTATTTATTAATTTCTTTTATATATTATTTATTTAATATATTTTTATAATTATTTAATTATAGAGTTTAATTATATTTATTTTAATATTATTAACTTTATTTATAGTAATAATTAAGGTAATAATAATATTAATAGTAATTATAGATATATTATTATTAATTTTAACTTATTTATTATTAGTTTTAGTATTAAGGTATCTCTTAATCTCTATTATCTAGGAATATTATATAATTTAGAGATACCTTATAATACTTATATTAGTAATATTATAGGAATTAATATAATATAAGAGTATAAGTTTAATATAATTAAAGAGGAATTTAATATATTACTTCTTATTGCCTTAGTTATATTTATATCTATTATAAAGGTAGGCCTTTATAGTATCTTAGATATAATTCTTAGTTTTATAGATTATATTAGATTTACCCTTAGTTTTATTATATTTATTTTTAATAAACTTTTTTCTTTTTTTAATAAGATAAATTATAAAAGTATTAATATTAGTTATTTCTTTATTAAGATTATTATTTTTATTATTAATATAATACTTATAAATTATATATTTAAGGTAAAAGTATATCTTATAGTTTATATAGTTAGCTTTAGCTAAGAGGTAATTAAAATTAAGTTTTTTTTTAGCCTTATATTTTAGGCAAGTTAGCTAGAATTTAATATTAAGGAATTAAATTATATTTTATTAAACTTAAGTCTTTTTTATAATTAATCCTTTAATTAGCCTATTATATTTATAATTAATATAAGATTTATCTTAAATAAATTTATTTTCCTTATTATTATTTATAAAAGCATAGTTATTTATTAGCTTATTAATTTTATTTTAATATTAGTAATAAGATATACCTCTAATATTATATAGGGGCGCGCTAAGAAGTATATATTTATTACCCTTTTTAATAAGGCGAGGAGGCTTAATCTCTTTAAGGTCTAACTTATAATTATAATTAGATTTACTTATAGCGATATTAGGCTTCTTTTAGTTAATATTAGTGCTATTTTACTAAAAAAGTTATTAAAATTAAGCTTATTTTTAGTTATAATAATAATACCGCCTAGGTTAATATTATTTTATATAATATTATCTTATATAATACTAGCATTAATTATAATAATTATAAGGGTTTTAGTTTTACTTATCTTATAAATAACCTTAGGGTTAGGGATTAGAGTTATTATTATACTTTATATTAAGTTTAATAGTAGCTAGTTAGTTTTATAAGATATAATTATTAATATAATTAGGTTTAGTAGTAGATATTTAGGTTTATTAATAGCCTATTAATTATAACTTTACTTAGGTAACTTAGTAATTATTAAAGTAATATAAAATAAAAAGTTAATAAAACTTTTATAAAGCTAAGGGGATTTATATAATTATTTTTCTTTAATAAATTTAATTATATTTATTAATAAATTTAAGTTTATTTTTTTATTTATTTTCGCGGTTAATATTATTTATCTCTTATATTAAGTATTCTAGGTTTATTTTATTTATATAAGTATTAGCTTTTACTTATTTATTCTTAAAGATAAGATTTAATTTATTTTTATTTTCTAAGGTAATAATATTAATTATTACTTTTAGCCTAAATATTAATATATTTAGAAAAAGAGTAATTAATAATAAAAGGAAAAGAAATAAATAATTAATAATAAAAGAAATTATTTTATTAATAAGTTATAATTTTATATCTTTTATTTATTATTAGATTTAAGGGTATTTATTTTTTATTTTTTATTTAATTTAAAGGATTTAAATATATTTTTTTTCTTATTTTTAAATTTAAACTCTTAATTTATTAAGTTTATTTTCTTTTATACCTTAATTATACTTCTTATAGTATTTTAGAGTTTAAGTTTAGCTATTTAGTTATTATCTTTTATTATAAAGCCTATTTATCTAATTAATAAGTCTTAGTAAGGCTTTTTATTTTTTTATTAGATTTATTATTATATAATCCTTTTTACCTACTAGTAATTTATAACTTTTTTATTATTAATTACTATAAAAGTTAGTAATAAAATTATATATTAATATAAGTTTTCTTTTTATATTAATTTTTATAGGTATATAATTAATATTATTAAGTAAATTCTTTAATACTTTAAGAAGTTAAGCTTAAAAGCCTATAATTTAATTTTATAAATAACCTTATAGGGTTTAGCTCTTATAAGTAATTATTTCTTTTTTAATTAGCTAAGGAAATAATATCTTTTATATAGTTATAAGTAGATTATATTATCTTTCTTAATATTAATTTCTTTATACTTTATATTATATTAGATCTTAGCTAAGAATACTAAGGTATTAATAAGAAATTTTATTTCTTTATAATAAATCTTATATAATACTTTTAGTACTTAAGTATTAACTTCTTTATCTTTAATCTTAGAATTAGCTATAAGATTAATAAGTCCTTAGGGATAAAAACTATAAATTAAATTATTAAGTGCCTTTTTAATTATATTTAATATAGTATTATTAAGGTTATATTATAATAATAATAATAAGGTTAGTTATAAGGTATTTAGATTTATTATTATATAATATTTAATTATAATTTTTATTATTTAATTTTTTTTTTAGAGATTTTATTAATTTATAGATAATATATAGCTAATATAAAGAAGTTAACCCTTAAGAAGCTAAATATAGCTCTTTAGATCTAAGATATAAATTTTAAGTCTTTATTATTAATAATTTATATTAAAATGCCTTAATTAAATATAAATAATATCTAAATAAATATTATTACTTAATCTTTTATTATATATAATATATATCTTATTAATAATATTATCTTTTTTAAGAAAATATAATTAATAATTATTAAGTAATTAAGTTTATTTTATTTAGTAATAAATTATATTATTTTTATAATAAATACCTCTAATAAGTTTATAATAAAGTTAAGAGTTATTATATAAAATAATCGCGGTATTATTATAATTAATTATAGCTCCCCTTAAGTTAGCTTTTAGCTTATTAAATTTTTATAATATATTAAGTAAAAAGTAATATAATTATAAATTATCTTTAATATTTAATAAAAGTAAATAATATTTAATTCCTCTTATATATAATTAATTTTAAAGTAATACTTATTATTATAAATAATCTTAAGGATTAATTTAATAAGTAATTATAAGATATAAAGCCTTTTTTTCTTTTTATATTTAATATAATATAAGAGGTCTTTAATTAATTCTTAAGGTTAAAAAGAGATTATTTTTAATTATTTATTTTAGTATTCTTAGCCTTAAATATTTATAATATAGTCTTATATATAACTTAGCTTAAAGTCCTTATTATAGCTTTTTATAATTTATTAATAAAATTTAAGGGTAATTTTAATTTATATTAATCTTATTTTTATTAAGGCTATTATAAAATTAAGTTTATTAAAGCTATTTTTAATAGCTTTTCTTACTAAGTAATCTTTACTTAATAATCTTAAGAGTATATTTAAAATTATATTAAATATACCTAATATATAAAAGATTTATAATTTAAATTAAGATAAGTAATTAATAGCCTTAATAAGCTTTAAGTTAATTTTATTAAAATCTATAGTTTTTAATAAAGTATATATAATAATACTCTTAGTTACTATATAATTTATAATAATATTTACTAAGTAATAGCTAAATTATATTAGCTTTTTTATTTTTTAAATTACTTATACTAAGGTAGTGACTTTAGCTTTTATTAATTTATATCTAGTTTTTATAATAAAGATTAAGTAAGAGAAAAAACTAATAGGCTTTAGCTTTTTACTTAAGATATTTTTCTTAGGAATTATTTTTTTATTTTATTTCCTTTTAATTTAAAAGATAAATAAGCTAAATCTATTTTTATAGGTATTAATCTTAAAGAAAAATAATTTTATAGGGTTATAATACTAAAATATATATTACTTTATAAAGAATTATTATATCTTATTAAATATAATCTTTTTCTTTTTTATAAAGGTAAAAATAACTATAAAAGCCTTTAGTCTCCTAATTAGTTTTAATACCTTAGTTAATAACTTTAATATAGCCTTAGCTTTATATAATAGCTATATCTTTTATTTAAAAAGGGGTTATATTTATATATTATATTATAATATCCCTTTTTATAGGTATTTAGTTATTTTAATATAAGTTTTAAGGGTAGCAAGGTTAATTAAGTATATTATCTTAGCGAAGGCATTAAATTAATTTTATATTCTATAGAGATTATTACTATTAATTATATATCTTAATAGCTTTATAGTATTATAACTTATAAAGGACTTATTAATAGTAATTTTTAGTTAATTCTTATTAAGTAGCTTTAATATTACTTTTAAGTACTTAAGATATTCCTTAAATATATTAGAAAAAACTATTATATTATTAATATAAACCCTTATAAAGGCATAATACTCTAAGAATATATTATCTATAAAATATTATTTAAAGATAAAAAAGTTCTTAAATCTTATTAAGGCTATATTAAAAACTTCTAGGTTATAATTAAATATAATTATTATTTAATTATAATATATATTATAAATTAATAATTAATAAATAAATCTAATTTTATTAAATATTAAGAAATATTTCTTATTTCTTATATCTATTATAATATCTTTTTAATTTAATAAAAAATATATATTTAAGACTATAATATTATTTAAAGGGCATAGATTAATAATAACTTTACTTTTTTTCTTATTATTTATAACCCTTTAGATAATAAAAACTAGATATATAATAGGGGTTAATTTATCTAGATAATATATCTTTCTAGCGGTATATAGCTTCTTATAAACTTTATCTAAGAATTATTTATCTTTAATCCCTATAAGGTAAGCTCTAATAATCTTCTTTTAGTTTTATTAATTATTTATTAAGTTAATTCTTATTTTTTTTTCTTTAGGTATAAAAATAATACCTTTATCTTTATAAATATTATATTTATTAATTAGCCTTTATTGTTGAAATTACTATTGAAATTACTGTCATTCGCACATTCACACGAGCTAAGATACTTCCATCTGCCGCCGAGTTTTAGTCCGGCGCCGAGCCCCAGCGCCGACACTTTTTAGGTTTGCAGAACTCCGACGCCGACTCCAAGAACCGATCCCTCCGAAACCTATGACGCCGATAACCTCCATTTCCGAACACAGTTGCGCCTGCAGCTACGTGGCCAGATCCTGGCTGGCCATAAGACTTCTTCGATCTTCTCATTTGGCGTTGCGGAAGGTGTTAACGCTGATGACGAGAGTCATAAGCTACGCCTCGTATGGGTGCGTGTTGTTATTGTCTCTTAAGCTATTGAGGAAACTAATTTCCTTCTAGGCGAGATGCCTGTATTTCTTTAGCTTCCTTTTGAGGGCCTTTAATAAAGAAAGCTCTTCTCTAACGAAGTTAAATCAATTATCTATATTATAACTAGGTAGAAAGAGGCTAAGCAGAAGAAGAAGAAGGTTATAGCTAAAGATCGCGAGTTTAACCTAAACCTTTCGTTTAGTAGGCCGCGTGCCTACCGCAACGCTCCGAATAGCTCCGTATGATATTATCTCTTGTAGCTTATTATGGGTGTTTTTCGCGCCCCTGCGAAGCTTACGGACCTCTTCGGCAAGGTTATCCTAGTCATATAGGAAGGCATGCCGATAGGCATTAGCCGCGCTGCTTTAATCCGCTAGTTAAAGGTCTTTGCGGAAAGCCATCGCGATCTCATTAGTGTATTATTGATTAGTTGGCCGGTCGCAGATTAGTTAACTAGTTAGTTGTGGTTATTATTAGTTATGGTTAAACCTCCTCTCACGAGGATAACGGAAGCGTAATCCTTTAAGATTTTAACCTCTTTAAGTAGTTAAGAATTACAAGGATAATTAGAAGATTAACGTCGGAGGGGAGCTACTACGCGAAGGGGTTAGATTTTAACTACTTTAGCTAATTAAGATATAAGCTATTTATTATAAATAGAGTTAGTTTTAGTGCGTTATTAAAGCTATTAATGATTATATAGATAAACCTTATTAATTTAAGCCTATTAAGACCTTAGGCTTTAGGTATAGAGCCTTTATTATTAAAATTACTAAGATATTAATTAAGATACTTTAATCCCTATTTTAGGTGGCATAAAGTAATAAAATAATTAATTAGCCTAAAAAGCTTTATTATTTATTTCTTATTAAGATTAGCTACCTTAATACTAAATTTATTTTTTATTAAGAGAATACCTTTAGGCTAATTAATATTATAATTAAGAAGTCTAATATTAATATATTTTAAGTTATTTTTAATTATTTCTTTTAAGGTCTTAGATAATTACTTTAATAATATCTTAATTACTAATAAGTTCTTAATTTTTACTTTTAGCTAAAGGTCTTTATTAATTATATTATAAAAGTCTATTAATCTAAAGGGGCTAATAATAAAGTTTATAGTTTTATTACCCTTATAGTTTCTAATATAGCTAATATATTACCTTTAGTAAATTTAAATATTTTTTATATTAGGGTTATAAAAGATAATTATTTTTAAGGTATTTTTATTAATTATATTATTAAAAAAGTATATATCTTTCCCTTAGAAATAAAAAGCCTTATTTTCTCTTTTTAATCTATATATTTCTAATAAGTTCTTATAAGTAACTAAGATAAAGGTAGTTTTACTTTTTTTAATAATTATTATATATATACTTTTAATAACTTTAATAAAAAGTAAAATTCTTTTTTTAAAGATTTCTTTTGAAATAATTATACTATGCGCTAATCTAAATAAAATACTTAGGTTAATAAAATTAACTTTTACCTTATACTTATATAAAAACCTAGTTCTTAGTAATAAATAGGAAATAAGTTAATTAATAATATTTATTATAATTATAAAGTAAGCCTTAACCTTTATCCTTTATATAATTCTAAGAAAATAAAAGTTAAAAGTAATAGATTTTATAATACTTATAATTTTATTAATTCTACTAAGTATTTTTAATTTTTAATTTTTTTAAATTATTTTCTTATTATATTTTATAAGTTATCCCTTATTAATTATAATAATTAATACTTTAAAATTATAATAAATTTATTAGATTTTAGTATTTTTTATTTTTTTAAAAATAAGAGAAATCTAAAGGTAAGTTAATACTTTTTCTTTAAGTTAATTACTAAAGTTAGGTCTACTTATAGCCTTAATAATTTAATTATTATTAAAAATAAAATTAATTTAGTTTTTTCTTCTTTATTTTATAGCTAAGTAGGTATCTTTATTATTACTTATAATCTTAGTATAATAAGCTATACTTTTATTACTTTTATCTAGCCCTTTCTTACTTTAAGAGTTATCTTTTATATAATATATTCTTTTAGGTTTATCTTAATTTTAGTTTTTATAACTCTAATATTATTTATCTTAGTTAATACTTTAGAATTATTAGTAACTAAAATTAGGGTTTTTTTAGCTAAATCCTTTTTACTCTTAATCTCTCTTTTCCTAAGGCAAAGTCTTTTTTTATTATTCTAATTTTACCTTTAAAGACTTATCTTAATATTCCTTTAAGGGTTCTTAGTTATTCCTCTAAGCCTAATTACTTTATTAATTCTATATTTTTTATTATTAGTTTAAGTTATTTAAATATTATAGTTAGAGCTAATTATTATATATATTATCCTTAATCTCTTATAGTCTTTAGCTATATAATAAGTAATTTTAGTCTTTATAGCTTTAATTTTATAGTTAATTATTACCTTATAGTACTAAGTCTTCTTAATTAAATTCTTCTTTATTTCTTTTTTTAGTAATATAAGTATATTTTCTATTAAAATAAGGCTTTTTTCCTCTAGTTTTACCTCTCTTAAAGTATAATATTTTTAGTTTTTTATATAAGGTTTTTCTCTTATTATTTATTATACTAATATATTTTAATTTTTTATTAATTTTATTTAATAGCCTATAAAATTAATATAATTTAAGGTAAAGTTTAATATAAAAATAAATAAGTAATTTAAGATTAATAGCTCTTTTAATAACTCTAGATATATTAAATATATTTATAAAGAAATCTCTTAATAATTAATCGCTTTTAATATCCTTAAGGTTAAAGTAAGCTTAATCTAGCTATTTTAATACTTCTTAAAGTTTTATATTAAATTTAGTTTTTATTATATTAAGAAAGGTATTAATAAAAGTAATATAACTTTACTTTTCTTTATTATTAAATAGTCTTTATTATTATATTAATACGCTACCTCTTATAAGCTTTTATATATTTTCCCTAATAAATATAATTTATTATAAATTACTTTTTTTTATATAAGATTAAACTAAGTTTACCTATAAGTAGGTATTAATAAAAATAATAATAATTTTATTATAAAATATTTTAGCTAAGGGGTATTTAGATTTACCTTTTAATAATATATTTAACTAAAAAAGATTAATATCTATAAGCTTAAAGCTAATATTATTATTTCTCTTACCTCTTTATTATCCTTAGCCTATATATATTATTCCTATAGGGATTAGTCTTAATATAAATAAAGCTAATTATTTTTATAGCGGTTTTATTACTTAGGGCTATTTATTTTAGGCTAGCTATTATACTTAATATTTTCCTTATAATAATTCTTAATAAGGTAGTATTAAGGCTATTACTATATATAAGGTATATTATAATTTAGGTAGTTATATAGTTTAAAATATTAGGTATAATACCTATAAGTAAGGCCTATTTTAGTCTTATTATTATTCTTAATTATTAGATTATAATAATATTAATAATAATAAAGCTAAATATTATATTCTCTAAGGAGGTCTTAGTATTTATAGTCGCGGCGGTAAATCCTATATTAGCTATAAAAAAGCTAAGTAATATTATATTATAGCTAAGTTTACTTATAAATTAATTAGTTTTATGCTTTTAAGCTTAAGTTTATAATTTTACTTAATTAATTTAAATATATAATAAGCTATTAAAAAGCGCTAATAAATATTTATTTCTCTTTTTATTTTATTTAAAATTAGGGTTTACTTAATTATATTATAAGATTCTTATAATTTTATTCTTATTTAGTTTATTACCCCTAACTAAGATTAGGCTATATAGCCCCCTTAGTTTAAATATAGCTAATTTATAATAAATATTATATTTAAAAGAATTAAATTTAGATTTAATTATAGCTTTTATTAATTATATAATTAATAAATATTAATTTAATTTTACCTTCTTAGTATTAAATTTAATAAGAAATAAAAAATTAATATATCCTTTATAGTAAAGAATTTAATATTAAAAGTATTAAGGCTATAGCTTTATACTAGGTTTAATAATATTAATTAATTTAAGGTCTTTTATTTCCCTAAGAATAAAAGTATTATTAATTTCTTAGACTTTTTTCTTTCTTAAGAAGGTATTAGATTTAATAGTTTTATTATTATTTCTAATAGCTTAAGGGTTATATTTATTAAAGAAGTATAAACTAAGAGTTTATTATTTAATAATAAAGCTCCCTTATTTTTAACTTTCTTAATAATCTTTTTAGCCTTTTCTTAAGCTATATTAATAGGATATAAGTCTATAGCGTTTTAATAATATAAGGGTAATTTAGTAATTAGTATTATATCCCTATAGAAGATATTAGATTTATTTATTTTTTAATAAGAAAACTCTATAAGGTCCTTAAGTATTATTAACTTAATAAGGGTTTATCTTTAATATTTAAAAGTTAGGTTTTATAAAAAAAATACTTATATTTAATATAAGTAACTAAAATTAGCCTCTATAAGCTTTACTTTTATTAAGGCTTTAATAATAATCTAATATAATACTTATTTAAAAAGGTCTTACCTTAATAAGCTTAGAGTTATTATAGAGGTTATTAAATTTATCTAGCCTAGCGCAGGGGATAAGAGTATAATATATATTAGTTTTAAAAAGAAAAGTATTAAGGCTTCTTCTTAGTGCTTTACTTATTTTTAATGCTAGCTTTATTAAATAAAGCATAGGTTAAGTTAAAAGAAGTATTAATTGCTATTAATTATTATAGATTATATAAGGCAACCTAGCGTATTAACCGCTAGGCTAAAAGGTTAGCTATAACCTCGGTTATAAGATTATAGGTTATTAATACCTAAGAGCCTTTTATAACTGCCTTTTAATATATAATAGAAATAATATAATATATAATTTATATAAATATTAATTAAGATACTTTAATCCCTATTTTAAGTAGTATATAGTAATAAAATAATAATTTATATATATTATTATAAAGATAAAAAAACATTAATTTCTAAATATAATTATATTAACTTAATAACTTAATTAAATAAAGCTATAGCTAAGTATATATATAATATAAAATAAGCTTAGTTATAACTTATATATATAATAAATTATAATATAATAATAATATTATAATATAGCCTTTTAAACTATTTATTATATATTTTATTAAACCTATATTATATAGCTATTTTAATTAATATTCTAAATATAAATCCCTTTTTATTTTACTTTTTAAATAATAAGTAAATATATTATTATACTTATAATAGGTATTAGCTATATAAGGCCTATATATATATAGTTATTTAAACTATAATACTTTCTATTAAGAGCCTTAAGTCTATTATAAGTTTACCTTAGAGTTATATTAAGGAAAGGGTAGTAATGCTATTAATTAAGACCCTTATTTAACCACGTAATATATTATTATCTTATAATCTTATACCCCTATGCTATTAAATTAATAATAATAAATTACCCTTAAGAAAGAAATTAAGTGGCAAGGGCTCTTATAATAGACCTAGGGCTTATATTAAAATATATTCTAGCTAACCTCTTATCTATAGGTAAGGTATACTTAATATATTAAGGCTAGACTAAGAAGGGAAGTATTATATTATAATTATAACGCCTTTGTGCTTTAATATATTAGTTATTTATAATAGGGGCTAGTACTTATTAATTATATAGTATACTTATTCCTAAGGTTATAATATTATTAATAAAGATTAAAATATTAAAAAGGTTTTTATATTTACTTTAATAATAATTATATATCTTAATAATAATATTATATATAAAAATATCTTTTAATAAAGAAATCCCTACCTTATATATTTTATATATTAAGGTAATTTACTTATATTATTATACTTATTATTATATACTTTATAGCCTTAAGTAGCTTAATATATTACTAATAACTAATACTAATAAGTAATATATTATTTATTTAATAGCTATATTTCTATTAAATTACTTATTATATTTAATTTTATATATTATAGCTATTTCTTTAGATAAAAGAAAAGATCTCTTACTTATATACTTTAACAGCCTTATATAATAGATCTTATTTACACAGCTAGCTATATGCTAATCACGTGGTCTTATTTAAATAGCCGGCGATATATACAACACTCGCTATAAGTCTAATAATATATTTATAAGATAGGGAATAAGTATAATAAATAGATATTATTTAGCTAGTAAGGTAAGGAATATAGCGATAAATTATATCACGAAGTAAGATTTAGCTACTTTAAATATAACTAGAACGAAATGTAAGGATATAAAAGGGCAGTATACCCTAGCACGGAGTGTAGATAGTTTTTAAACTAGATTGTTTGTTTGAGTTATAGATGAGTTTAATCTTTTAATTAGGTATATATATTTATATATATGGGAATCTAGAATAGCGTGAGGACTAAGAGGATTTAGGGAATTAAGCGGATATAGGCGTATATTATTAACTTTAAATAGGAGCGAAGCGACTGAGTTTAATAACGGTATAGAGTTATTTACCTTAATAGTCGAGATAAGAGAGTTAAGTTTTAATTTATATATAAGGGTATAAATATGTATTTAGGTAGATATAAAGTAATAATGGCGGGAGATATTATTATAGATCCGGGGGATAGTATAGTAGAATATAAAGAGAGGTAGAGTAAGCGCGATAAATAAGATATAGGTCAGGGAGGAGTAAAAATAATAATAATATTCTATTATAAGTAAGGGCGAAGGCATAGCGATAAAAGAGTAAATAATATTATACGCAAGTAGTATAAGCAGGAGAATGCGGTAGGCATATAGGACTAGAAGGAGTTTATTAATATAGCTTATTACTAGTTTCTTATAAGAGAAGATAGCTAATAAGAGGAGGCCTTTTATAATAATAGTTATTTTATTAGAGATGGTTTTATTATTAAGCGAGAGCTTATAATACTTTTCGGCGTTATAGCTAGATATAGCCTTAGTTAGGATGACCTTTTAGGGGGGGATCCCTAATTTAGTATATATAATATTAGCCCCTGCCCTTCTATGCACCCCCCCCCCCTCCTTCTATGTAAAATCGTGATTTAGGGCTATAATAATAAAGCTATATTTCTCTATAAAATAATATATATTAATTAGCTATGCCTAGAATTAACTTATTATATTATTTATAATAAAATTATTAATTTCTTTTATAATCTACTTTATTATAGGTTATATATTTACTTATTTTTATTACTTTTATTACTTCCTCTTCTTATTATGCCCTTTTATCTCCTTAGCTATAAGAAATTTACCTATAAGGTTATAATTTATTACTTTCTTCTTAATATACTTCTAAGAGTCTTATAATACCTTTATTTATATATATCTCGCTTTCTACTAGGCTAATCCTATCTTAAGAGTCTTATAACTATTCTTAGTCTTTTCTATTATTAGATTTATATTATATTTAAAGTTCTTAAGGTTATTATAAAGAGAAAAAAGCTATGCTTAAAGATTAGCCTTATTCCTCGGCGTATAAAGGATAAAATCTTATTATATATAATAATATTTTAATATTCTTAGTAGTATTTTTAATTTAAGTAATAGCTTAATAGTAATAAGTTATAAAAGTAGCTTTTTTATATTAATAGGCTATATTCTAGCGCCTAAAAAACTATATTAGATATTCTTTTTACTTATAGCTTTCTCTAAAGCTATTTTATATATTTCTAAGAAGTATTATTTTATAATAAGAGAGGTTATTATAAATAATATATATTTATATATTAGATCCTTAAAAGCCCGCTTAAGAGAGCTAAGAATACTTATATTAAGTAGCTATATAATATAAGAAGAATAAAGGGGTAAATAAATAAGTTAAATTTAAAAAATATAGTATAGAATTAAAATTAAGAAGGAATATAACTATAAAATCTATTAAGGATTAAAATCCTCTAAGAATTAATTTATAATAGCTTTATCTCTAATATAAATACTTTTTTTAATTATTTTTTATATATTAAAGAGTTTAATTAGCTTATAGTTAAATAATTATAGGCCTAGTCTAAAGGATTTTTTAAAAATTATTATTATTAAAGGTTAATATCTATAGATAGAATATATAACTTAATTTATCTTTTAATAATATTAATAACTTTTAATATAAAGACCTAGGTATAATTATTACTTTATAAGATAATATAAGGGTATAGGCCTAATTAGTATAATTAGGGTAGTATTAGAGATATAAGATAGGTTTAATCTATTAATTAGACTTTAACTTAGAAAGCTTTTATAATACTTTACTAAGAACTATTTTATATAGCTTAATACCTATATAATTATCAAAGGATTTCTTAACCTACTAGTAATAACTAATATAACCTAAATATCCTTATAATTACCCCTCTCTAGGGAGCTTAGTTATATAAGCTTATTTAGCTAATTATATTTCTTTTTTATTTAATATTAAAGAATAACTAAATTTAATTACTTTTTAATAATCTTAGGCTTTAATACTCTTTTATAATACCTTACTAATTATTTATTATTTTTTTTATATTTTTTTATTATAATATTTATAGTCTTTATTATAAATTATATTATTTTCTTTTATAATTAGCTAATTATTATTAAATTAGTAATTACTTTATACTATTAGTTATTTAATATTAATAGCTTAAATATAATTATTATTATTATAATTAGAGTTATTTTTTTTTATAATAATCTTTTTTTTTATATTTCTTTTTATAATAATTATTCTTTTACTTATTATAATATTATTATTATAGCTTTTATAATTATCTTTTACTTTATTTCTTAAGTTATTATATAAAAATCTTTAGTTTTTTTCTCTTTTATACTTTATTTATTTATCTTATTATTATAAAGCTTTTAATAATATTTCTTTTTTTTACTTAGACCTCTATGCTCTTTAAGTTTAAGTATAATCCTAATATATACTTCTAAAAAATAAATATTAGCGAGGTTTCTTATATATATTACTTAGAGTATATTAATAAAAATCCTTAGATCCCTTATATTACTAATAGCTCGCTAAATTATTATTTTCTTTATATATATAATAAAAAGAAATATAGCTCTATAAGTTATTTTTTTATTTCTTATTTACTTTTTATAAGTTATTACTTATACTTTATAGATTCCCTATAAGCTCTAAGGTATTACTTAGTATATTATGCCTTATTTATAAGGTATAATAGCCTATAAGATAGCTTATTTCCTTAAATAAGGTTAATTTTATAAGTTATTTCTAATAAAAGTAATATTTTCTTAGTTATTTTCTTATTAAAGAACCCTTTTAGACCTTTAAGTTTAAGTAAGAGCCCTTTAATATCTTTTACCTTTATATCTAATAGCTTACTAAGTATAATTATATTTTTCTCTTATGGCATAAAAGTAATTATAATATATAATATATAAATAACCTCTTAGTTTTTAATAATATCTTAAAAAAGGGATTTTAGGTTTATAAGGGTAATCTCCTTATAATACTATAAGTTAATAATATAATTAATAATAATATCTTCTTAGCCTATAAAGTAATAAAAAGAATTATATTATACCTCCCTAAGCTAATATTAAAACCTATAAATACTTATTATATCTTTTATCACGGCCTAATAAGGTATCCCATTACGTAACGAGGTTCTACTACTCCTAGCTACTAATCATAAATAAATTATATTTCTAATTATAATCCTCCCCTAGGATTACTCTTTCTAACCGTGATCTAAATATCTAGATCGCGGTCCATATTATAATCCCTTAATAATTAACTTAGTATATAATACGCACTTATATGCATTTTCTTATATATTAGCTACCCTAGCTATTAATATAACTTAGTTATACTTAATACCTTTAAGTATATTACTAGATATAACTTATACCTTACTTAAGATAATATAATATTCTTCTCTGCTAATATAAACTAATATAACTAATTTATTCCCCTTAGGACCTATATAATTATTATATATTAATAGCTCTTATTTAGAGGATTACTCGCGTTACCTTAAGTAATATTATATTATCGCTAATATATTAAATAATACTTCTACTAATTAGCTATTAGCTTATAATATGCTACTAAGCACCGCTAAAATAGCTACTAAAGTTTAATAGCTATAAGCTCTCATAAACTAACTACGAGCTTAGGTTAATTAGTAACTACCGCTATAAGTAGCACCCCTAGCGGCAATGCCTATGAGGGATATTAGTAAAGCTATTAAACCCCTTAAGCTAGTACCCTTTAACGGGGATGCCAGGGATATTATTTTATTCCTTACCCGCTGCAAGGGGTACTTTATACTCTTTCTAAATAAGTTATCTAGCGATAAGGCGAGAGCCTTATTTATAAGATAACTTCTAGAAGGCATCGCCGCAATATAAATAAAACCTATTATAAGAGACTTCTTATTAAATAAAGAAGCCGACTAAGACTAAGATACTATTAATATCTTCTCGGATTAAGAGAACTTTAAAATAGCTATTAAGGACGCATTTAGACTTATTAATAAAGAATAATAAGCCGCCGCATAACTATTTAAACTCGCGTAGAATAAGTTATGCGCCGCCTATGTAGCCTAGTTTAGATAACTCGCCTCTAAAATAGAGTTTAAAGATAAATCTCTTATAGAAATCTTCTATAGAGGACTAAAGCCTAAGGTTAAGGACGAACTCTATAAGGCTAATAGGCCTAATAACCTTAACGATTATATCGCTATAGCTATTAAAATTAATAAATAATAATATAAAAGACGTAGAGAAAAGATACTAGAACGAAATAAGCCAAGAGAAGCAAGTTTTAACCCTTACTTCCTGAACTAGTATTAACAAAAGGACAACCGCGGAGGATAATAACCACTGCGAGGAGGGACCTTATATAGTATAAACCTAGGCCCTATAGAACTAAGAGCTACCTAGCAAGACCCTCATAGTATTAAATGCTACTATTCTTATAAGAAAGGGTATAAGGCAAATGAGTGCTAAAAAAAGATAAGAGATATCTAGGAAGGACGCTATAAGCCAAGGAACCTATAGCGACTCCCTAAAGGTAGAAAATACCTAAATACGACTAACCGAGATAGCAACCCCTAGACTGCTATTTAAACCACTAAGACCCTTGGGATGGTATGATAGGGATATAATAAGACTGGCATCTAGCTAGACGAGCTAGATATGCTATATAACTAGGCGTACCTCTCGAAGGAGCAAGTAGAATATAACGCCGCCTATAGGGCACGCCACACCATAGGGATATATACCGCGGAACGCCCCCGCAGGACTAAGTATTTATATATCACGGAATATATAGAATAGAAACCACTCCCGGAACCTAAACATACTAAGGATACTATCCTAGGATAATAGACTATCGCCGTCACCCGACGACACTTACATCACGAGCCCATCAACACCAGCCAGTACTTAGGAGGCAAAAGGGCACAATAAGAACTTAACGCTATTAAGGCCCAACGCCATCAGCGCGACTACTACGCAGCGCTATAGGAAGATAACTATAAAATCCTAGTCAAAGAAGAAACAGGCCAACGGTATTAGATAAGCTCGATAGCCCAGCGTATCCAGCTAGCTAGGGAACGACAAAACATAGACGACGCAGAAGATATTTATATCCAAGCCTACCACGAAGAAGTCGCCATAAACCCCCGATAGCCAGAACCACGACTTAACCTTCTCGATAACCCACGCACCATATCAACACACCCTTAATATAAAGAAATCTCATAGGTATTATATAAAGACCACCGATATAATACACACATCGCAGATAAATAATAAAATAACTATTTTCTAGTCCAACTACGACAACCTAACACTAGACCCTACTTAGCCTATAAAACCTTCTAGTACAAGGTCAAGGAATAATACGAAGGGATTAATATTGCCACACTACGTTTCTACCCCATAAAGAAAGGAACCATTAGTTTAGAATAATAGCTCACCATCGCTATATAGAGAACCATAACGGAGCAAGGCAAAAAACCCAAAGAGAGCTACCCTAACGCAAAAGCCACTCTATACTGCGAAGAAACATACCCGCGACACAGACAAAGGGTTCTAGCCACACACGATCAAATAAAACGCATAGCAAAGAAAAGATTTAACTTCTTTACCCATAAAAAAAACAATACCAATAAAAAATAATACAAAGAGATTCAACCATACCTCAGAAAAGACCAAGGCCCTACCGACAAGGTCCTATAAGATACGCCGACTATATCCGACGAGGAGACCTTAACAAGGTCCACCCGGAACGACGCATATAGCAAGAATAAAAAGGACTCAGCAATGCTTAATACAAAGAAAACAAAGCAATAAAAGGAAGCTACTAATAATAGCAAGACAGCATAAGAGATAACTATAACTACAAAGCATACGCAAATAGCAAATATAAATACGACTACTATGGCCACGCTATAGTAATGTCAAAAAACTAGATACCCTATCTAACATAGGGCAACGGGTAGATAAACATGGGAATATACTACTATAGAAGGCCCTTTACTCCACGAACGAAGCATATAGGCAATAATGCCTAGAACTAAAAGTATGAGTCAAGGGAGAATAATTAAATACTTTAATAAATAGTAGAGCTAAGTAGAATTACTTTAACCTAATAACGGCGAATAGGCTTAAGCTATTATAAAGGTATAAATAGATGCCTTATTTAGTTATTAACCTTAAAGGAACCCCTTTTAATTATAATAATAATATTATTAATAGCGAGATTAATTACCTTAAAGTTTTTATTAAAGGAAAAAACTAAGGGATATTATTTAATATTATACTAAATAAGTAATATAATCTTATACTTAGGTACCTATAGTTATAATAATATAACCTATATTTCGACTAGAGAACTAGCTAAGTACTCTCTTTTAATAATAAGATACCCTCCACGATGAATAATAACTTAGATGCGAGATCTTAAACTTCTACTAATAATAAAGAAGTCAGGCAGAGACAAATATAAGACACCTCTCTACCCATAGGGATAAAATATAGATACTATAATAGATAGAGATAATAGCGATAAAAGATAATTACGCGAGTTATATAATAATTCTATGAACTTAAGAAAAACCTTAAATAACTAAAGAAACTATATAATAACCTAGAAGAAAAAGAATAACTTAAGAATATACTATAGAAATATTATATCTATAAAAAACTCTTCGCGGAAGAACTTAAAATAGGTCTACCTAAATATATATACTATAACCTAGAGATTAAGTTTATTAATAAGAAGTAACCTAGCTTTAATAAACTTTACTTACTTAATAAAGCATAACTACTAGTATTAAAGGAATATATTAAAGATATAATATAAAAAGGATATATTAAGGAAAGTAAATTATTTATTAAATACCCTATTATATTTATTCTAAAAAAAATAAAAAACTCTAACTTTATATTAACTTTAAAATACTTAATGCTATTATAATTAAAGATTATATATCGCTACCCCTTATTAATAAGTTAAAGGATTAACTTTTTAGAATAAAGTACTTTACTATACTTAACCTTAAAGGAGCCTATAACCTTATTTAGATTAAAGAAAGATATAAATAAAAAATCGCTTTTTATATTAAATATAAACTATTTAAGTACCTTATTATGCCTTTTAGACTTATTAATATACCTATTATATTCTAATAAATAATTAATAATATACTATAAGAATATCTAAATATATTTATTATATATTACCTAAATAATATCCTTATTTTCTCTAAGATAAAAGAAAAATATATAAAATATATCTATAAGGTACTATAAATACTATAAGACGCTAAGTTATTAATAGAACCTAAGAAAAGTAAATTCTATGCCTTAGAGGTAAAATTCCTAGGATATATTATCTCTTATAATAAGATACGCATAGACCCTAAAAAGGTCTTAGTAGTTAGGGATTAAAAGGAACTAACTAATATTAAGGAAATATAAGCCTTCCTTAGTTTTATTAATTATTACTATAAATTCCTTAAAGTATTTAAGAAAATAATAATACTATTAATAAAACTTATAAAAAAAGATAATACCTTTATAATAGGGATATAAGCTAAATAAGTATTTAAGCGAATTAAGGAACTTATCTTAAGTAAACTAGTGCTTAAGATATTTAACCTATCTCGACTAATTAAACTTAAAATAAATGCCTTAGACTTTGCCCTAGGCGCTTAGATTAAATAATAAGATAAAGAAGGACTCTTATACCTAATCGCATTTTACTCCTATAAGCTATATAGAGTAGAACTTAATTACCCTATCTATAATAAAGAATTCCTTATAATTATTAATGCTTTTAAAGAATTTAGATATTATCTCCTTAGAAGTAAATATTAAATTAAGGTATATATAGATTATAAGAATATCTCTTACTTCGCTAAGATATAATAACTTAATAGATAATAATTAAGATATACTAAATATCTTTTAGAATTTAACTATACTATTATCCACGTTAAAGGGATAAAAAACGGCAAAGCCGATATAATTAGCTAATAACCTGACCTAGATATAGAAAAAGCTAAGAAAGAAAGATAACTCCTATGACTCACTAAAGAAAGATACCTATAGTAGTATACCCTTGCTAAAATATAATAAAGACTCTTACCATATTACCTCATGATAGAATAAGAAAAAAAAATTATTATATAACTTATTATATAAGAACTTAAGAAACTTATTATTAGATAAGTAAACTAGGTTAAATAATAATAAGGCATAATTATATACTAAGGATATATCTTTATACCTAGATAATATATAAAAGACTTTATTAAATACTACTATTAAACTATTAAATATAATAAAAAACTAAATAATAGAGACTTCTAGGAGATAATATATAAATACTTTATATAGGAAAACCTCAGTATAGAACCTAATTTCGCGGATTATAAAATATATTATTATAACTAATAGCTAAAACTATTCCCCGAATACTACGAATATAACCTAATTATAAAAATAATATACCTCACCGCTAGAGTAACCTATATAGTGGAATAAAGTAATCTACTCTTAGAAAAAATCAAGGAATATAATAAATAACTCCTAGATAATAAGAAAATAAGTAAATAATAAATTCTAAATAAATTATAATATAACCTTATATATAAAATCTATAGCCACTAGCTATATAGGCACTAAGGAATTAATAAAACCTTAGAATAAGTTAAGATAATATATATATTTCCTAATATAAAAAAAATTATTTTAATAATTATTAGCTAATATAACTTTTACGCAAAAACCAAGGCATAATGCTATAAACCTTACGGAAAGCTATAATTACTTCTAGTTTTATAGTAACTATAGGATTTAATCACTATAGACTTTATTATAAAACTACCCCTATTAAAAGAACTAGCCACTAGAAACTTCTATAATAGCATTCTTATTATTATAGATAGACTTATGAAATTTTCTTACTTTATACCCTATAGAGAATTAATAATAGCTAAAGAATTTATATACCTCTTTTATTTTTATATCGCTAAGATATATAGCATACTACTTAAAATCATTACGGATTAAGGACTACTATTTGCCTTAAAATTCTAATAAAGCCTTATAGGATACTTAAGAATTAACTATAAACTCTTTATTATATACTATAAGGAGATAAATAAATAAATAAAACGCATAAACTAAATACTAGAATAATACCTTTAATGCTATATTAATTATAAATAGACTAATTAGGTTAAGAAGCTACTAGCGGCCTAGCTAGCCTATAATATAGTAACTAATAAAAGCATAAAGATTATATTAGCTTATGCTAACTTTAGATTTACCCTAGATGCCTATTAATAATCCCGAGATATTATTATTAACCCTAAGGTAATTCTCACTAGTGATTAATTATAAAACCTATATAAGGAAATATAAATAAAACTCGAATTTATTAGAGATAAAATAATAAACTATGCTAATAAGAAAAGAATTAAGGGATTAATCTTCTTAGAAAGAGATATAATCTATCTCGCGATAAAAAATATTAAAATAAAATAATAAAATAAAAAACTTAATTATAAGTATATTAGACCTTATAAAATTAAGTAAAAAATCTCTAAATATAACTATAAACTAGACTTACTACCTAAGGTTAAGCTCTATCTAATCTTTTATATTTTACTACTCGAATTAATATAAGATACTATCTAGGTAAAAATAAATAATAAACCCGATATAGTAGTTAACGGATAAGAAGAATATATTATAAAAACTATCCTTAATATAAATAAAATTAATAGCAAAATAATATATTTTATTAAATAGAAAAACTACCTAGACTTAGAAAATACATAAGAACCCCTAGAATACCTCACTAGTGCATAATGCCTACTAAAGAACTTCCACCAGTAGCGCCAGGATTAAGCAAAACACTAATATCTATAAAACCATCACTTAAACTAAGAGATAACTAATCTACCTCATTAGGAACGCCTAGCGACCAAAGATCTTAAACTACCTAGTTTTCATAAGACTCCAGCGCGGGAAGAAGGTTATTCTCTTTATCTAGCTCTTATATCCCACGCTCAAATAGATTAGCACCTCGCTCCTTTACTTTCTTTTTAATCTTATAAATACGCTGTAAATAACTCATAGCCTCGGCTAGAGACGACTATAACTCCGCAAGCTAGTTATAAAGAAATAATACTTTATCACTAGCCTCTTCCTCCTCTACTTTAAGTTTCTCTTGCTGCTTAATCAACTTGTTGACTAGAAGGAATTAGTAAGAAAACTCTATAAGAAGATACTAAAAAAACTCACAAGAAGAAGCGACCTAGGTATTATCGCAAGTATAACCCCAACGAATGCACTCTTAGCAATGGTTAGACCGACTAGAGTCGTTAAATTTATAAGCGATCTATCGCTTAAAGCAATAAGTGCAGGGCATATCAGCGGAATAAGAATTCAGGGCAATAAAATAAAGCAAGGAATCTCGTTTAGAAGTCTTTTTTTTCGAATTAGATAGGTTCCTCGTTTTTAGCTTAGTTATACGGGCTAATATAATATTAGTATTATAGAAAAGTAAGAATGCAAGGTTAAGTTAGTCACCTATGGAAAAATCACTAGGGCCGCAGATATGGTCGTGAGGATAAGACTAACAGAGAGGGGGCATTATATCATAGCCTAATAAGGTATCCCATTACGTGACGAGGTTCTACCACTCCCGGCCACTAATCACAAATAGATCATATTTCTAATTATAATCCTCCCCTAGGATTACTCTTTCTAACCGTGATCCAAATATCTAGATCGCGGTCCATATCATAATCCCTCGATAATTAACTTAATATATAGTACGCACCTACGTATACTTTCTTATATACTAGCTACCCTAGCTATTAATATAACTTAGTTATACTTAATACCTTTGAGCATATTACTAGACGTGACTTATACCCTGCTTAAGATAACGCAATATTCTTCTCTACTAATATAAACTAATATAACTAGTTTATTCCCCTTAGGACCTATATAATCGTTATATCTTTTATAACTTCTTATAATTATTTAAAAAAAATATATTAGCTAATAAGTATTCCCTAGGTTTATTTTATTTCTTTTAAAAGACTTTAACCCTAAGGCGGTATAATTTATTATAAGCTTAAATCTAAGCTTTTTAATAAGGTTTATATTAATTAAGTTAATCTTAGATCTTATATTAAGGAGTATATTAAGCTCTTTCTTAGTAAGCCCTTAGAGAATTAATTCTCTTATTTAAGCTATTTTCCCTATAAGTATTTATTTAATAAGGGTTATAAATAAAGGATTAAGTTTTTTTTTTATTTATTTTAATTTTTTAAGTTATTTAATTTTTTAGCTTAGATAAAAGCCTTATTAGCTTTCTTTCTAAGAGATTAAGCTTAATTCTTTTTAAGCCTAAAAGATCTATTATTAATTTAGCTATAATAATATAAGAAAGCTATATAGCATTGTTTATATAGACTGTTTTAAAGAAACCTTATTTTTTCATTATAAGAAAACCTTTAAAACTATCTTCCTATCTATAAACGAGTTTAATATTCAGAGCTTCTCGACAAGCTGGAGTATCCATGCGAAAAGGAATAGTATTAATACTACTTGCAATGTAATACTCCTAGAATGAGATGGTTCGACAGCTCAGCGTCGCGGCGTGGGGATTGTTTATAAGGTAGCGACCGAGAAAAGCCTCAAGCCGGGCCCGATTTGCAAAGAGATGGTGCTGGCGTAGATGGAAATCGCTGCAGGTTCAGCGTTGTCTGCGTGGAGAGACCACAGAAAGCACAAAGAGCTGAGGATGTTTGGGCCTTTACATGAGTTGGTTTGAGGGGTCTAATTCATGCCCAACGTTTCCCAGTTCGGTGCTGGACGATAGTATCTTTGAATGTTTGAGGCTACGCTTTGGAGGGAGGGCGGTGCCGGCGCTGCAGTCGAATCATTTCCAATGGTTCACTGCGCGGACCAATCAAGTCTATTCATGCCCCAAGCGAGCAGAGCTGAATGAAAGTCTCATGATTTATCTCGCAACTGGCTAGGCAGCCGCATCAACCCGTGATCTTACCCCGCGGGGGCGTTGTTCAGCCGCCGCCACGGCCTCGAGGGGATCAGGCATCTGCCAGCTCCAAGCGAGGACATGGTGCTGCCACGATGTCGAGGAGGTAGCGAGGCCACCTTGTTGAGGCTCAAGTGCCACAACCTTGGACCGGAGATGACTGACAGGACGCGGACTTGGCCGCGAGCTGCCCTCTAGGACTAGAGAAGACGATATCTCGTTCGGGACGAGTGTAATGGCCTGGCAAAGTAACGGGTGGATTTTTGCGCAATAAAGCCCCTTCAAAGTGTTTCTGCGTGGCTGCGCCTTTGGAATGGATAGTTCCACAATCTTTCAATAATGACGCCGCCCTGCAAGCCACCACTGTCCGAGCACGGTCACAAGGCTGATTGCTGGGCATTATTAACAACATAAGAATTCGATAGTATAAATACCCGGTAGAATTACTCTCTAATACTCCCTGTGTCCACATCTTGACATTCACAGACTTTATGAAATACAAACCCAAGTCAGGCATACGCTTCCAACCTCCACGTTACCACCAACCCCAGCTCGCAACCACCCAGCACGCAAGGGATGGGAGAAAAGACGGACCTCTTCTTCGGCCTTGTCGGTCGATCACTCGTTCGACACGCCATCGTTGGTGTATTGACGGCCGGCGTCGGCAACGCCGTCATGCTCGTCGGCGACGTCCTCGATACGATGGATACGATGGATACAATCGACGCCATGGACGCTGCCAACGCCACGGCTTCGGATAGTTCAACCTCCTCATCTGGAGGGGGCGGCGTCCACTTCTGCGGCAGCAGCGGCGACGATGTGGATGGGTATAAGTACGATAAGCAAGCTGGCGTATGTGATCAGTCCTCGGTTGTCCCTCTGCAAACTGATCTCGGCATAGGTCTATCAATCCAGCCCCGACGACTATTATCATGGCAGAACAGAGAATGGTGAGACGTACGACGATCTTAAGAAGGCGGGTAAGGTTTAAGCAGTTAGGTCCTTATGGGAGCCTTATTAGGCGGCGGGGTATCTTTTATTTAACATTTTATCCAACCTATGGAAATCTGGCCATATTGACAAAGCCGTCAAACGCTTGAAGAGACTTTCAGGCTGCCTCCTCCTCCATCGCCCAAAAGGAGTAATGCAAGTCCTGTCAAAGCAAGACCTCCAGTGTGCTGTGGAACTCACAAAGACTGAGAGACAACTGAATGAGAACGCCAGATCACAAGTAATTGCTCACATTGATAAAGCGATTCTCCCGCACAATAAATTGACCCGATCAGATTTCTTTATTAATGCCCTGCAGAGGATTGAGGCGATGCGCATGGTATTCAATCTTGGGCTATACTACCCTTCCCGGCACGAGATTTTAACCTATCGCGGACAGCTTGAGGATGATTGGCAAGCTGAAGCCCAGCGAGCTTTCAACTTGAGACGCGAGGTGGGCCTAATTTAATGTTAAGTATGCTGTTTTAGTCTTGATACGATGGAGAATCTTGTTGGTGAAAGCACACAATCTTGGGTATCGTTGTTTTTCTCGTTGTCTGGCTTTCTTGTGTTCCACTTGTTCCCGGAGGAATGCTAGCAGAACAGGCTTTTGAGATCATCAACCCCTATGGTACGTACCCTCCATATCGATGGACGCCATCAACTCGGAGGAGTCCTCCTCTATCTTACCAGGAGGCCTTTGATATGGGCTCCCTTCCAAGGTGGTCATGTTATTGGAAGATTTGCGAAAACTATCTGCTGATAAGGGTAGGGATTCAGACATTTTAAGCACATTTGTTAGCCGCCGAATTGGTAATATCAGATAATCCAGGTACAGAAACTAACTGCCATGAAGTTGTAAGGTGGTTCTCAAATGGTATCACTAAGTGTAGGTGGGATTTGAGCTTATTTATTACTGATCCTGGAACTGCCCCTAACTTCCACAGCATCACAAGCTCGATCGATCGATCCAATGCACATTACCAAACTTGCCATCCGGAGTTTGAAAGACATCCACCGGCAAACGGTATGGGGCGACTTCGGTGTCTGCTAGCACAAGAGTAACATTACTTGCCGCCTCGGCCTTCTCGTCGTAGCCAGGGCCATAGTTCTTCCAGGTAGCCATGAAAGTATAGGTATCGAAACGCGGTGTATCCTTGCCCCAGATGATGTAGCCAGCGGGATTGATACTGGTGTCAAAGTACGACTTCATAAAAATGGAACGATGTTGTGAGTTCCAAGGCCTACCGAGGGCACACTTGCCCACAATATCCTTTGCTACAGTAGAGTTTGCCGCAATGACTTGGGCGTCATTGATATAGACACCGTACTTGTTGGTGAAGGTCGTATTTGTACCCTTCCAAGCTGTGATTCCACCACCGCAGCTGCGGAGTGAGAGCGTCGAACGGTCAATGTAGGCTGTTCCGAACCCATAGAGGAAGTCTGTTTGTCCTGCAATGACGCTGTCGTAGAAGAAGGCATTTCCAAGCTTTCCAACATAAACCTGTTTCACACATCGGATCAGTCAAATGCACTGCTCGTGAGCATGAACAAGCACTCACAGTATCTTGGTAGCTATAGAAGCCGCAAGAGTAAAAGCCGGCATTGGCTCTACTCACACCCAACGCATGCGCTGGTCCGTATGAGTAAGGAATGTACTCGTTTCGAAAATCAATATTGTAAGCGCGGAAATCGGTGCATCCAAAGGGAGTGTCGACTGGAACTGGGAAGCCAGTGGGACCCGAACCAGTGAGAGTGGCATTGAGGTTAGGACCGATCGTCAAGACGCCAGTGTAGACGTTATCAGGAAATGAAGCGTTGTGGTTGGCTGAGTTCCACCAAATCTGAACGTCATTCTGTGCCGTAGTGTTGACATCAATGTCCGCGTATAATTCGTGCTTCCATGGTTTATTGGACATTCCAATCAAGTGTAGAGGACCCCTCCGCGTCACATTCAGCTGCTCTGTGTAGTTACCCGGAGCAATAAGAATGTATCCAGGAGTAGTGGTGTTGCCGAATGAGTCGATAGCGTCCTGGACGGAATTGAAATGAGCTCGAGCATCATCCCTGGCAACATATAGAGTACCCGGAGGGCAGCCTTCAGTGGGACGATGCGTCTGTCTCTGACATTTCTTGTATGTGTCAACAGGGCCCTTGGAGTGGTGTGTAGCCACAGTATGGAAGAGAGCCTGTGCGACGAGCAAAGCCTTGAAGATGGGTGCCATCATGAAACATAAATGCTGGTAAAAAGAAAGAAGAGCTCATCCGGGTTTTGACATGACATGATACATGGGGAGGTACTTTCGACTCTATTTGTATTCCATGCAAGCCACTGGTAACGGTTCATGGCATACGCTTTGAATAAGACCTGGGTAGAAAAAAGACGTGGAAAGTTGGATAATGGGTCGCATGACTCCGTTAATCCACAAATCACGATTGAAGAACATAACGCCAGAGGTTTTATCTCCTACAAGGTTCGGATATGCGATGCCGAGAGGTCAAGGTTCTAGTTAAATTGGCCCCGGTCTGGGTACTGTTTTTCCACCAAGGAGAAGCTATGCTTCTTGTAGGTTTCGATATTTGGGGGATCGACATAGCTTAGCTCTTGGGGTATTAACTAGGTTCCCCGCCATATTAAAAACTGGGGGAGATTTATTGCGAGGTCAAGCTTAGCTAGTCTCCAGTTAGTGTTGTTCTTAAGGGACTTTGGGGGCCGCTCATATGGGGGCGGGATCCGGATATGGGCCATGCGGATATTGCAAGTTCCCTGATCTCCAATTTACTAAACCCCAGAGTGACGTCATCAAGGCTTAAGACAAGGTGCAGCTCCCTGTTGGATATGGCTATGTACCATATGATTAGTCAGAGCCGGCAAAAGGTCGCCAAAGTCTCGGCGAATGCCCGGACCTGGAGCTGCCTTTTGGGCACCCCCTGTGGCAATTAGGAACGAGGCAATAATGAAGAAACACACATAATTCTGAGCGACCCTACTTTCCGACAGGATGCTAGCGTTATCTTAAACGGGGTATAAGTCATATCTAGTAATGTGCTCAAAGGTATTAAGTGTAACCAAGTTGTATTGATAGCTGAGGTAGCTGGTATATAAGAAAGTGCAAGTGAGCGTGTCCTATATACATAAGGTTCCCTTTGGGACCGAATCTCCAAATGCTCGGTCCAGGGTAGGACTATTAGGACTGAACTTCGGTCCTGTCGGCCCCAGGGTGTGGGACCGAATGCTTGTCCCTTCGGTCCTGCCTTAGTAATCATTCTGCTAGGCTTTCCCACGTGCATTCTGTCATGGCCGTGACAGGTAGTGAGTCCTCTTTAAGACAAGGGAATATAATGGACCGTACATCAGGAAGTTTGCTAAATACCGCCCCCCCCCCCCCCCCCCAATGCCAATGAACTTACGTTCGAGAGTGACATTAAAGGGTCCGCTTCTTCGTCTCGTTGGGAAGCGCTTTAGAAGAGCTCACCCTCGGCCCCGGCTGTTGGTCGTTCACCTCTTGGCCAGGAACACGAAGTTCACTATTCTTCGTGAGTGGAGGCATGAGGTTAACTCGCGACGTATCGGCAGCACCAAAACGTAGGCTGCTGTACCGATCCTTGGACAGCTGAATTAGCTCGACACCAGCCATCGAGCCGATGAGCTGCCCTGAGTTGTCCTTGGCTATCGCCTTCCCAACGTTGAAAAGGTCTGCCAAAGTCGTGACCACGACCTGATCACTTTTACCTTCGGCGATGACTTCCCCGAAAGTGTGTACCTTTTGACGGCTCACCTCGGTACTGGCGATTCTGCACACCTCTAGACTGTCTTCCAAAGCTCTGATGTCTTTCTCTAACTGCAATTTCTTTCGCTCTGAGTCAGGGTGTTGTTCCATTGCCAGGGAGTTAAGCCGTTCTTGCAGCCGCCCGAGGTATTTGGCAATGCTGTCACGATTGTTCTCTAGCATTTCACGGGTCTCCTCGTGAGCCTGGAAAAGCTTAGGGTGGGTTGAGGTAGCGTCTGCCGTGGCCTGTTCTGAGAGTGCAGCTGAATACACCCGTCTTTCACGGTCGATCATTGATCCAATACGGGACATCGCTTCCTCGCAGATACCAATGCAGTGCTTGATAACTGTGCTTTCATCTCTGAAGTCCGATCTGGTGGTGTCTGGCTCTTCCGAAGGAAACCGCTCCATCTTCTCGTTGATGCGCTGCAGCTGAACATTGAGGTTATATGTGGTATCTTGAACCATCTCGCTGTACTGCTCAAGGACATCGCATGTGGTTTTAGAAGTTTGTCTGTAGAGGTTGGTTAGTCAGCTTTTCGTCACGTTCTACTGCATCACATACAACGTAATGGTTCCCAGCCCGATTTGAATCGTCGATGTGTACCCGGAAAGAGTTCTCATGAATTCGTTGATGTCTCCCTTCTTGAATTCCATTTTCGCCCAGTCTCGGAAACCTGTCGACGACTTCCCGGCGAAGTCTTTCATGACCACCTCAAAAGCCTGGCACAACTGCCTACATCGCTCGACAGGACCCTTCAGGAGGGCAAGCATGGACGCTTCAACCTGCGAAAACTTCTCAAGAGTGTCCAAAATACTAATGAGGTCCTCAAGTTGACCAATGAGCCGACGAAGGGTTTCATCCCGACCTCTGTAACGCTCGACCGTCTCTTTAAGAGACTTGACCGACACCACTGAAGCGGTGACGACTGCAAGGATCGAGGCGGAGATGCTTAATGGGTCGGCCATTACGTCGGGATGCTACCCAGAGACGAGAAAAGAATACACGCCGGAAATAGAGTGAAAGCTGGTGTGTCGCACATGTCCGCTACGATGACGACCAGTTGGGTTGATCTGAAGATGAGGGGTTAGCTGGCTGGAAATTGACTCACACGTGACAGGGGATCGTTCCACTGGACCAATCATGACATTATATTTATGCGAGGAATAGCCGGTCCAGTCTGCTGGTCTATGTCGACCTAGGATACTGTGCCATGAACTCTCATTGCATGATTTTGCAAGTGCGATTTACACGTCAATGCTATGTCTCAGACCCCACATTGAGGCGAGACACCGTGAGATACATGAGAAAGATGCCTCCTGCGAAAATGCTTCGAGAGATCTCCTGAGGAGGAAAACTCGCGTATGAGCTCTTCTGATCGAGAGTCATCTGGTTCAAGAGAAAGCGCAGCACCGACGCACATGAAACACTTCCTAGGCCTCTTCTTTTGGCTATTTACAAGAACGGACAACCATGCGGCTTCCAGACCACTAAAATTTGACGGCCATGAAATGAATGAGGATCGGGTTCCGGGTCTTTCCTCGCTGAGATGTTAGCTCGATGTGCTGTGCCGCCTTCTGCCACATTGCAATAAGCGACGATGGCATCAATGGCGTTGTTCCGGCGACTGTAGTAGCCTTGAAGGCTGTTGTTCATCGCGAGACGCTTTTGCGCTGGACGCTGAGGTGCAAAGGCCAGATCCGCAGCTGGCGCCTCGGGGAACTTGTGACCCTGGAGTTGTAATTGTATGTCTTCCACAGCCTACTTGTCTGTCCACGCGTTTTTGATTCGCTCCAGCAGAGCCGTCTTCAGGCTCTGCTTCTCCTTCCTCAGCGATCGCACAGCCTCCTGACGTGCTTTGGATCTTGACGGCAGACCTTTCACCTGTCTCTCTAGCTTCCTGATGCGAGTTAGGGATGCGCTCGTCGAGAGCTATGAAGTCTGTGGCTGACGCTGGAGAGAAGGAGTTATGTTCGGGTCAGAGTAGGGGTGAAGTTAAGGAGGAGTAATGGAGCTTTACGATATGCTGGCGCTGGCGCTGCTACGGTTGGCGATGAGCCTGGATGACATTCTGAACATACATGATCTGCTACTGCATTATACTGTACTGTATACCATAAGCACTAGTGTGTGTGTCTAAGATCCGGAAACTTTCGCTCCATGGGTGCCAGATCAGGTCCCATACGATGCTGAGACTCCCATGCGCCATCCATCAAGTATTATTTCTCCAAGTGCTTAGCCTGTGGGGCACCTGACCACGGTAAGCAACGATTATTAGCTAGCCAAGAATGCCTGGTTATCTTTAAGGCGAAAACGAGGTTCACCGTAGGTCATGCGGCGACATCCCAACATTCAGCTGTGGACAGATCAAGTAATGATTCAGCTCTCTTACGTAGTTCTGAGTAGAAGGGCCGGTGACGAGCAAGGCTCTTGGCAAAGATTGGCGTTCTGGGGACTTTTCAATCGATACAAAGGACGTCGAGCGGAGAGAGTCAGATTGACGGCCCCGAGAGGGTCCGACATCGGTTCCCCTAACCAGCAGCCCAGTTTTAGACCTGTCCGAACCGTTTTCCACTCTTAAAAATAGCAAGATCCCTAGCTGTTTTCTCAAACCTCTTTGGTCTCCTAACCCTCGCAGTACAATTACACGCCTTGGAGAAGCGTTGATCAGGCAGATAGGATCTAGAGCACTGAAGGAAACGTGTATGGCGCTTTTTCTTCTCTATGCCACGTGTCATTTATCTCGTCGGGAACCATACAGCGGCGCATTCTGTCATCTCGGCCGCTTTGTCCGCTCCTCCTTTAGATCAAATGTTCGACAAGAATCAGCAACCGGTGAGGCAACGTCACCAAGTTGTGATCTCCCAGCTTTCCGCGTTGTCCCGGATAGTCAAGCGATGCTGGTCAATCCTCTAGTACGCGTATCAGGACCGAGTCGAGCCGGCTGCTTTCCGATGAGCCGGGCCACGACCACGCTATTAAAGATCAAGAATATGAATATATGCTACCTATATGCTCTTGCAAAGAGAATACTGATACATTGTGTGATAAATCGTGGGAGCACTGCATCGTGTTGCAGTACTGTAGCGCTGGTGCGCTTGTGTCATTGAGTGGGAAAACGCACCTCATGATTGCTGTGCTTGGTTGGTGTTATTTGCACTGATTTTAGATGGAGAGCAGGCTGCTTTTATCATCGTGATGAAAGATGGTTCGTTGAGGTAGAGTATTGAGCGTGGAAGCATATGCAGAGCTTATTTGATATTGAGTCTTGCGTTGAAAGGCATTGGGCATGATGGCTTGATTGTGTGTAAAACTATATTTCTCTTGCTGGGTTGCCTTGATCTACCTTCGGGTATGCTATGAGGTTAAATTATTCTTCAAAAAAAAAATTTATGTGATGATCTTAAGTATCTGCCAGGCCAGATCTGGGACCACAATGACCCTTTGCGCGGGGGTCAGAATTGGGGACCTTGGCGATTTGCCATCCACTCTATTTATAGTAAAGGACGACTTACCGGTAGTCTCCCGGTCGGTTAAGTGCGAATTTGTTAATGAAGAGTCGCTGGCCTGGTGGGCATGGTGCTGATGATGACTAGGGCTTCGCTCGCAGGTAACTGCTCGACTTTTCAGATCTCGTTTACCTTACTAGCAAGTCGCAATGCGATGAATTCGCTTACAGTTCCAACGTGTTGCCGAACTGGTTCCTGATACAGGACATGATTGGGTTGCTATGTGCATTGTTCTGTGAGCAAACTTGCCGCTCTCGGAGTGATAAAAAGAGGGACGCGTAGTGTGTGGCAACTTCAGTTGAATTCATTCAGTGTTCCCAAGCGCGAGCAGACATATGGGTAAAGTAGACTTGTGGTCAAGACAACACTAAAGGATAGCAGTGGCAGGAATCAGCAGACTTGTCCTGTGGGTAAAGCAGCAAGCTGGGCAAAACAGGACTGGCAGCTTGCTTTATCCAGGATCCTGCCTTACCTATAATCGTGTTTCTTTACGACGCTTGGTGCTACCTTACTGGCAAACCAGTCCTATGGGGGTAAATTGAGATGAATTACGAGATGTGTTAATCCTATGCAGCAGGTTGGATTCTCTAGGCCGTGTGGGAGAATCTCTTGAAATTGAAGCAAGCAGTTACTATATAATAGCGACTTCTTATTGCGGGCGAAGTCTTCCAAAGGCAATTGAAAATCCCAGCTATGGCAGCCTTATCAGATCGCTATTTTTGTAACTCGTATTTCTATCGCACAACTACCCTGCTGAGAGCTAGCTCCTACGCCACGGAGAGCTGTCAGGCCTCAAGCGAAGCCAGCGCCGATCACAAAGCTCGCGTCGTCGTTAAATAACGCAGTAGCATCGAATGTATGAACGCCGCCATTGCTCGCGATGTAGAGTACATCGTTGTAGTGGCGGAAGTAACGGGTGGGATAGCTCCAGGATCGGACACTGTTGCCCTGACCATTGAGACCAGCCTGGGTGCAGAACGTAGCATCTTCATGGAATTGCTTGCTCCCGTCGTTGGCGTCGAGCTGAAGCTGGAAGGCATAGTGTCGCAGGAAGCTGCCGGGGGTGTCGTTTGATTCGAAAGAGAAGCATCCGCTAAAGGCTAGGCCGGTACGGACCGTCCAGCTGGCCTGCTTTTTGAGGGTGGTAGAGCTAGATGATGAGACCACCGTAGTGTTGACTGAGGAGCCAGAGTGTGTAATGTAACGTGTCGTGCAGCAACTTGAGGTGGCTCTCAGAGAGACAGAGGAACCAACAGTGAGACCCGGGCCACTGGTCAATGACGTCGTGGCATACTTGGCGGCTACAATGTTCGCCTGCACCGAGTTCTCAGTGGCATCGGATGGGTAGCCAGAGGTCATCGCGCCCTCGTAGAAGGTGCCCTGTGAGCCATGGCTGTTATCGCCACCAATGCCGAGAATGATGGCTCCTTCTTTGCTCATCGGGTTATAGCCAGACACGGTTGGACGCACGCCGCTATAGTATGTCGATAACGAGTTGGCCGCAGCATTGCCACCACGGATTGCCCACTGGTTTGGCTTCCCCTTCACAGCCGCAGTGAGAAATCGATAGGAGATTGAAGGATCCTGGGTGTTTTGCTTAGGGTCAGAGCCGGAGAACAAGCCGTTCTCCAGATCGGCCATGACCCAGGGGCCGGAGCCGGAGCCGGAGCCCCACACGGTGCTGTCTCCAAAGTAGATGGCCTCCATATGGCCGTTGCCCGTATCGGTATTGCTGATCTCGGCATTGCCATAGTCGAAGCAGCAGTCGCCGTTATAATGGGTGCCGTCAAGCACAGCGTACATGCCCTCCGCCGCATCTCCTGTAGCGGTGCCGCTAGCGGCATTGTTCCTGTAGCCGGTGCCGGGCGAGATGAAGACACCGTAGGCCTTCTGACCGTTCAGCGTGACCGGTGCGCCAATCGCGCTGGCCAAGTTATCCTTGCCATCAACATCTGGGCCGTGGAAAGCGCCAGAAGGAGCCTGGGTAAGATGATTGCCTTTGCCGGACTGGTCGTAAATGATGGTGATGAGACAGGTCGTGCCAGCGCAGAACGAGTCTTGGGCAGCAGCATCGGCAACACCACCGGTAGATCGCGGCGCAATGTTGGTCGTGGCACCGTCGGAGCCGCGTTTGACCTGGTAAAGGGAGCCGGTATAGGCGTCGTACAAAGCCCGGGTGGTGCTGTGTGCCGCGACGCAGGGTGTGCCGCCGGAGGAGTAGATGTCGCAGGGCCCAGCGGCGACAAGAGGTGCAACGGCAACCAGGCCGAGAGCAAGCACGGAGCTGCGTTCGAAATTGAGTTGCGGATGCATGTCTGATTTGAAAATATTGATGTTGCTTTGGTAAGAGAACCGTAGACGAGACGCGAGTCTCAGCGTTTCAGAGTTATTAACAAGAAGCTTAAGTAGCCTCCTAAGCAGGTCAGTGTCGTAATAGAAGTTGGCTTCGTCTGATCTCTGGTCATTTATTCTCATGTCTTTCGGTTTCAAACCTGGGGTATTTATGTACGACCAGCAAGATCAACTCCCACGATGCCTATTGGCACGCATACCAGAATCCGCACTTCTTGCGTAGACACGTCCACATTGGGTGGATTGTGAGTTACTCATTGGCGCGCGAATACATGCTTCAAATCTGGGGTAAAGATTTTCCAATAAATGCTGCCTTCATTCGGAACGGTCTACGTACTTCGGACGAAATGATGTATCTCCTTCTAGCGTTGTAGGACCACTGCCTCATGACTCCCGTGAGGCCATTCAGGGGCACTACAACTCCAAAAAGTAAAAACTTAAGTTCCCGTCTTATCCGTCCCCTCGTCTTCTGATATGCCGAGAAGCAATCGTACTAATGCCATAGAGGGAAAGGGCGGATCGAGACGCGGGGAAGAGGTTACATTACTAAAGATTGGGTGGTAGCCCGCTGTGCAATATCCCCCCAGCCTCATCCGGGTTGGGGCGCCTATAACTAGCAGCATTTCGAGAACCAGGTATGTCTGTAAGCGCATGATGGGGAACAAACAAAACAGTATCTTGTCGAGGTCAGTCGTGCGCAATACAAGGAGTAAAGTCATCCACCTTCCCCGCCTCATGTGCCGAAATTGCCGACATTGCCGTCATTGCCATGCGTTCAAGTTAACCTTAGAAGCAAGACTACTACCAAGAGATTCCGTTTTACAATAGACCCGTCTCGCTCCATGCTCCTGGCTAGCCTGAGACTACGGCTCGCTTGTGTAGAGTGTTGGAGTGCCCGGCGCAATGGTGCGGACTGATCGTTGGATGCGGGGGTTGAGTTTCTCAAAATGATCATCGCCTTTTGGCGACCTGATAGGATCGCCATCTTTCTATATAAATATTACATATTTGGTGTAGCTAGAGGCGTCGACGCGCACGTTTGACTTTGACACTTGTATGTCTAAAGCTAGTATTAGACAATAAGGGGATTACGCAATCGGCGTACGAAGAACGGGTGTAAGTATCGCCTTCCGAATGCGATTATACTTTCCAAAGAGTATTGGCGTCTGCGCGCGCAAAATTCTCGAAGCCTCTGCCGCCTCTTTATTGGTCGGGGTGCAGCCGATTTGATATTGCCACACATGTCATCAACACGCTCATTTAGGGAGAAAAGCAAATGACAGGCACCCTACCTGCTGGATTCAGAAGTAGCGGCCCCCTTAAAACTTATAGGCTTCTATAGGCTTCCATAACTTAAATGTATTAACCCACAAATTATGCTATCATAATATACTCATCATCAAGAATGTGTTAAAACGTGATGCACTTTCCCGAAAATTGCGATAGTCTGCAATGGCCTACCTATCGAATTGATAGCTTTGATCTGAAGGTGAGCCTCTTTATACTAGGTTATAACCTGGGACAGCACACAACAGTCTATTATATTGTGTCCGATCCCTTCTGAGCTTCTTCACCGCGTCTTCCCTAAACTGAGTTTTTGAGACACATGAATGAGAATCCGGGTAGTACTTTCAGATCGTTCTACCACAAGAGTACGATGAACTAGGGCGAGGTTGAGACGGAAGGCGTCTTGCCGACGATTAGCGCTAAAGTCAAGAAACTTTCTAAAGCTGTTCTAGTTGATCACGACATCCACATCGTCGAAGCGAAACGATGGATTCATCGATGCTGTGGCATGAAACAAAGATTCAATCGGGAGTTCAGGGACGCGGGCAGCATTTTGGTTCACAAGGTGAACCCCTTGTCTTTCGGCAGGGTGCTGGGCAAGGGAACATTCTGCAATTTCGCCGCAAAGCCTGGCGGAATCTGGTTAGCTTTAGCAATGCGATAGCTCAGTGAATAAGACTTTACCAGTCATATTGATCCTGGCCGCATTGCCAGTTCTCCAGGTATAGCTACACATGAGCTCACTGCGCGAAGCGCTAGACACTGGATCATCTGAACATTGCAGGGAACTACGGTCAATGCAATATATTGTAGTACGATCTCGGACATTTTCCCAAATCCACGCCTTGTGCTTAGGCTTGTCGGAGGATGCTTGGCAGATCCTTTGGACAGAGTCAGGCGCGTTCGTATTCCTGCCCAATATGATGCTGGCTCAGACTGCCAGCCTATTAAATCTTCAAGCGCGAGAGTCGCTTCAATTGCGGAGAAGGGCACAGACAGCAAGGATACTCTCAGGCAACGGTTCCCTAGGGACAGGCAACGAGCCCGCAATGACAGCAAGATCATCTGCAATACATATGAAAGTGGTCCAATTATCTTCTAAATCTGAAGCTACCAAATCTCATCGACTTTGTAGACGATGAGACTAGATATAGAAGTAGCAGAAAGGACCTGACAGCGTGTCCATTACCTCGCCGATTGTCGTTGAATCTCTAGCATATCCCCTGTCAATCACGTCCATATAGTGCTTGCCTACATTGAGACAGCACACAATATGCTAGGCCAAAGAATGGGCTAGGCAGTTATGCGCTATCATATAGGAGGATAGTATGAATAATTTTAAGAAATAATTTATTATTAATATAATAACCTTAGATTAATAAGATATAAAGTAAATTAATTATAATTACTAATAAGTATATCTTTAAGAAATATATAGTTTTAAATTTATTAATAAGTATTAAGGATTAATTACTAGTAAGCGCTGAGGGCGGGGCAAACTGAAAATACAGCAGACCGGTCCCCTACGGGGTCCGCTAATGCCTTTTGGAACGAGCCTGAGAAGCAAGGCATTTGCGTTATTAAAGAAAGCCCGACACAAGCACTTATCTTGTGAAGGAACGAGTAAAGCCCAACTTTAGCGCGCGTTTGTCTGCCAGGTGGCGCGTTGCCTTGTGGGACTTGAGACGCTGCGGACCGGCGCTAGCTTAGCCTTACAGCTCAGACCCCATGTTCACTGGCATTGCAGTTTGACCGCATTTCGTGACCTCGTCTCTTTAATTTTAACCATCAAACTTCTTCAATCCAAGTCTTCCTCAGGTAGTAAATAAAACATTGGGCCGCTCTTGACGACTATCCATTACGCAAGATAGAAGAACATGGCCACGGATTCCGAGCCGAAAATCCTGCCTCTGCCACTCCCTATGGCCGAAGGAACTTTAACAAATATCCCAACACTCACTAAGGGCAGCGGTAGGATATTTGTTGAAGGCTCAGGTTGTAAGTCTCGTCCTGAGCGCCATAAGGCTCTTAAATTAGAGTCCTCTTTTAAGTGAAAGGTGGGCTATCGTGACCCTGAACTAATTCGAATGTGTCAAAGTCCACTTGTAGTCAACGTGGAGCTGCGACAGCGCATATATTTCCTCTGTTTATTATGCTAAAAGAATGAAAATGGTAGTTGCATCCAAATAAATAGTCTGCCTCGACTTGTTCTCAAACCACCCGACACGTTGTAAACAACTCAAACATGATTCTCTCAAATCCTCAGTGACAACAGCCGTGCCCACTACCTGAAGCTTCCAGAAATGAGATTTGTTGCCTTCCTTCTGTGGGCGCACGACCACGGCTCTTCGCGGCCACCCAAGCCAGCAAATGAAATCTCCAGAGCGGATGTCGCTCGACGCTAGGCCCATTTTCCAAGGCGTTTGTCGTTTATATCCATTCGACATCTGAAACAGACGCGAGTCCTCAGTTAAGGACTGCTCCGCAGATGTGTTCTCGTTTTGCGGCTGGCCACTAGACCTGCTTTGCAAATCTGATATCCAATGCCAATTGTTGTGCAAGGCTTCATTGTGGTCTCTGACGTCATCATCACGTACCGACCACTGTATAACACTTCTGCAGTCAAAGCATTTCTTCGATAAGATGCTATCATCCAGGTCTAAAATAGTCCGAATTAGCAAATCGTTCTCCTGGTGGGCAGGACCGAGATCGTTTTTATAGTTCGATTGGACCTGTTCTGTCCACTTATCCACCTTACTGAGATTTCCAACGATTTCATGCGGACGCGGGCCCACACAAGTGACGCATCCTAGCATCGCTGCCTGCAACTCAAATGCTTTGAAATGCTTCGGGTCTGTGAGAATCATGCTATCTCCTTTGCCAGGTGCGTACTGTCGCCGAATTTGCTGGAGGGGCAGGCAGTTGGTACCCATAAGCAGAGATTTGACAAGACCCCCAACGTAGACAATGTCCTTGTCTGCGAATAAACCGTGTCGGTTCATAAACTCCATAACGTCGGTCCATATCTCAAAGGTTGACTTTTGATAATCGATAACAAAGCCGCCAGCGTCTGATGCCAAACCAATCAAGCCGTACACTTTGTCTTTGTTGTCTTGGCACAGAGCTTCTCTGTGATCTTGCAGCAGTTGGAGCAACGAGCTTGACCCGGTGTATTTCCCTTGTCGCTGTCGATTCAGCCTCACAGGGCCGTGACTTCCGATGTTGTGCATGGTGATGAAATGAATAAACGGATCCCATTCTACCGCATAGTTTCCGAAGCACACTTTAATATTGTGGGCACGCCCAATCTCCTGGATGATCCACAATCTATTCCAGTAGCCGTTGTTGTACAAGTCTTCTGCCAGCTTGCGCTGCTGTGCATCCTCATTTGGCTCCTTCGCCGCGGAAAGGTCGCTCTGTGGCCCATCTGCTGACGACTCCAACTTTTGTTGTCCGTTCGATGGTTTGCAATGGCCAAGTCCATGTAAGTCTGGCAGGCTCGCCTCGTATTCCGCATATCTCTTCCCCAGCCACACGACGACAGTCTCGGCCCTAAAATAGATGTGGTGCATCATGCGCACCTGTCTGTTTCGCTCCGGGACGTCATCTTGGTTGATGCATATCGCGTCGATCCAATAAGAGGTGTCGGCAGCGTGTGTTCGCAGATACCGCAAGGCATCCCCGAGATTCTGCCTAACGCTGAAGGTGACACCGTTTAGGATAATATTGCATTGGGCTGGGCCATCTCCCCACATGTATGAGAGCGCATAGAACTTGGGCTTCTCACGGAACTCGACCTCGAACAAACTGCAGATGATGGGATCATCGTCCGTCTTTGCTGCTTCGATCCTTACCAGCCGCGTGCAGTCTATATGCTGGCTGAGCGGCTCATAAGGAGATGGGGATGCTGATGGTAGCACGGTAAGAGATTGTCTGGGGTCGCTCTCCGTCTTCTGATCTTGTTTTGTCTCATGTTGAGGTTGGCGTGTCACCATGATCTCGTAGATAACCCAAAGTATGAAGGCGGGGTAATGTGTGAGAGAAGAGTCATGCGACATGTCGGGCGGGCGCTGGCGGCCACTTTAACTGTCCCAGCCTCTTTGCCCCGCCCTCGAACCCCTGTTTCTCGCCTGCCCCTGTAAATTCCTTGTAATCCCCCGTTTTATCTCTGTTCTAAACCTTATGTCGTGTCCTTGCTTGCTCGCTGATTTTCTTACTATGTAATTAATTATTGTCGAACTCAAAGAACTAAAAGCCGGGTAAATAATAAGTTAACCCGACCTCCACAAATATAGATTTCCCTTAGTGCGTCTAAATTTGCAGTAAAGCTGCCACTGACCGTCGTTCCTATATATGGACTAGCGCCTGTTTCTTCTATTTATAACCGCTGCTGCACCTGGAATTCCTTTCCTCCTTTCTTCCTTTTTATAGAAGAGACTAAGTTTTAGCACCCTTTAATGCCTAGTAGCTATGATATCTGTTTGTTTTGTTTCAGTAGCCGGGCATGGAGTGGGCTGCTGAGGATGTTGTTTCACCAGGTGTAGCCGGGCATGCTAGTGGGCTGCTGATTGCTATGGCGCTATATGGCTAAAAACAGTGGCTCGGGTGGTGTTGAACCGAAGCTGTCATGCACATACGAGTGTGCACAGAGGGTTCTGCACTGCGTCTTAGTAGAATGAACTGCGGAATTAGTTGAGGTAAGGTCACGTGATATAGCACCCTCCAAATAAGAATAGCGCAAGGCATCAGCCCAAGAGAGGGGCAAGGGTCATACAGTTAGGTTCAATCAAGCAATTTTACTCAATACAGGTTCAACAGGTGGCGTAACAACTATAGCGCAGCGATTATAGTGCATGCGCGCACGGACCGTTTAGTAGTCCTAGCATATATAAGGAGGGCATAAAAGAAATAACCTATTAGATTAACGTACATAATAAGCATGCGACGCATCCAAGTATGCGACGCATTTTACCCTATAGTGGGATTTATACTAAATTTTAAAATAGCCTTAAAAATTCTAAGAAATTTAGCTTAAGATTTAATTAGCTAATAACTTAGAGTTAGACTAATTAAGCTATAAAAAACCTATTATAATTTTTTAAAACTTTTTAAAAAAATCCCTTATAAGGTAATTTAGAAAAAGAACTATTCGCACTGTATAAGTAGCTTTTTTTCTATTAAGAGACTTTTTTAGAAATTCTAAAAAATTATCTATAGTTTATTTAAGAGTTAAGTTTATTAAAATACTTTCTCTAAGCCTATAGCTATTTTATTGCGGTTTTTATTAAGCTTAAGAATTTTAAGATTTAGTGCACAGTATAGGTGCGTCGCATACTTAGATGCGTCGCATGCTTATTTGTGACGGTCAAGGTTCCCAACGTAGTAAACCGTAACCTGCTTGGGTTTATGTTGGCAGTTGCAACGGGGCGTGGCGTACTGAGTATAGGGTGGCGAATCACGTCTGATAATGTCAAGAAGTATTCTTGAGTAATCAAGTTGTATTGAAAGCTAGAGAACTAGATTGACAGGAAATGTGCGAATGAGGGACTCTATATACTACATCTCTTTGTACGGGAGCGACATTGAAAAGTCGCTCCTTCTTCGAGGGAGCGACATCAGAAAGTCGCTCCTGGGTGTTGGAGCGAAACGGGTGGTCGCTCCTTTTGTGATTGGTTGCTTTCCTGGGGGTCACGTGCAAGGGCAGTGGCGAGTTCTCGTGTGACGGGGGTTGTAACACGATGTCCCCTCTCCCATGGTCTTGTCCTCAAGGCCTGTTATTCGGTTTTGTTTCCCTTGTTGGTTGGTGCCTCGTCCTTTTATCTTCCCTCCTTTCCGTGATTATAACAGGATGACAGATAGTACCTCGAAACGTCGTAGCAGACAGCGCACCGCTGTTTCCGATCGCAAGGAAAGTGAAAACTCGGCGCTTTGCGCTTTTATTGATTTGAACGGGGTTTCTGCTGATATGCCTTGCACTCGTTGCTTCCGCGCGAAAATCCCTTGTCTGATGACGGAAGACGATTCCCATCGTTGCAAAGAATGCATTCGTCAACGGAAAGCATGTGACGGGGTCTTGGTGGCGAGTTCCTGTCAGCCTTCGCGCCGTTTTGCGTCTTCTGATGCTCAATTGTTTCTTAGTGACGCGGCTGCTGGAACAGCAGAAAAAGCTAGAGGCAGACGAGGAGGCGGCCGGGAATGCGTTGATCGGTCTTCAAGCTCAGTTGTCTGTGTTGCAGACGCAAGTATCTGAGGCGGTGAGCCGGTTGGCTCGGATTCGGCGTATGCGGAATAAGGTGAAGGAGCGTAGCTCCGAATTGTTCCGTCGCGGGATGCAGGAGGCGGAAGATTTAGATGAATTGGAGCGTCTTGAGACGGAGGAGCGTCAGGGTGCTGAGGCGGGTTCCCTGGATGCTGCTCAGCTTCCACCGGATGTGTTGGATACTATCGATTGGAATTCTTTGGGCTTTTCCGCTGGTTTCGACGCGGTGGTTGGTGAAAGTTCTTCAGCAAACGTTGGGCATTGATGAGGTGTTTGGCTGGCTCCCAGGTGTTTTCGGCGTCGGTGTACCCTTTCCACTTGATCAGGTATTCCAATCGATTTCCCTTTTCCTCGTTTTTTCGTGCATTGAGGATTTTTTCTGGCTCGTATTCTCGTTCGTCTTCAACTTCCATGTCGTCGTCGTAGCCTGTATCGACCTTGATTGTTCCTTCTGCTGATTCAAGTAATGAAATGTTAAAGACTGGATGGAGCTTGACCTTCGGTGGCAAGTCCAATTTGTAGGTGTTGTCTGAGAGCTTCTTGAGAATTTTGAATGGTCCGAGGTATTTGAAGTCGAGTTTTTTGCTTGGGCGCTTTGTTTCGATGTTTTTTGTGGATAGGTAGACCATGTCTCCCTCCGAAAAAGTCGGTCCTTCCGATCTTTTCTGGTCGTAGTAGCGCTTCATCCGTTCTCGCACGAACTCGAGTTCTGCCCTCAGTTCCGCGTGTAGTTCTCTCAATTTGTCCGCTTCGACGATTGCTTTGACGTTTTGGATTCCATTGTATGAGTCTTTATACGGGTCCGGTGTGTAACCAAATAATGCGTAAGCTGGTGTGGTCTTGGTGCTTTCTTGCAGCGAGGTGTTGTAAGCGAACTGAGCCATAGGCAGCAGTTTCGCCCAATTGTTCTGCTCGTAGTTGATGTAACATCGTAGGTATGTCTCCACAATCTGGTTGACTCGTTCCGTCTGTCCGTCTACCTGGGGTCGGTAGGCCGTTGACATTCGTGGGTGCAGTCCTAGTTGAGCCATGAGGCCTTTCCAGAACTTAGAATCCAATGTTGATCCTCTGTCAGAGATGATTTCGTCAGGCATTCCGTGTATGCTAACGATATTTCGCATGAATATGTAGGCAAGTTGTTCGGAATCCGTCTGTTCGTTGAATGGTAGAAAATAGGAAAACTTCGTTAATCGGTCAACGATTACGAGTATGCTGTCGTAGTGTACTCCTGTAGCGGGGTCTTCTGATATCGGTAATTTGGTAATGAAATCCATAGTGATCGACTGCCAAGGTCGCTCTGCGACTTCCAATGGCTTGAGCTTGCCGTAAGGTTTGTGTCGTCGTGCTTTGGTGCGTGCACACAAGTCACATCGTTGTAGTACCGTTCTTACCACGTTTTTCATTTTCGGGAATTCATAGGTTCGTTGGAGTCGTTCCATCATCTTGGCTACTCCGGGATGTCCGTGCAATCTGTGTTCATGGATGTGTTTGACCAGAGCTTCTTGAAGGTGCGTTGGTACTTGCATTTTCCCCGTTTTGTCTTCTTCTGGGATGTCCTGGTTGTGTTCGTAGATCCCATGGAATAGTTCTCCTTCCGTGATCTTGTCGATGAAGGCGATTCTTCGAGTTTCCATGAGTTTTGCCTGCTGGATGTAGGTTACTTGTCGTTGTTCATAGTGACCTTCTGGTGTCTGATGCAAGATTTGATCTTGCACAATAACTTGTTCTGTCTTGAAATCACTTCGTCGGCTGATAGCATCAGCTCGTCCGTTCTCTGATCCTTTCCTGTGGATGATGACATAGTCGAATTCAGAGAGGTATTCAGCGTATCTGAGTTGTCTTCCGCTGAGTTTTTGTGTCGTTGCAAAATGGGATATATTCTTGTGGTCTGTGTAGACCTTGACCTTGTACTGACTTCCTAGGAGGTAATGTCGAAATTCTTTGAAAGCATTGACAATTGCAAGAAATTCTTTGTCGTAGATAGGGTAGTTGAGCTCGGCTCCATGTAGTTTTCGTGAATAGAAGGCTATTGGATGTAGCTTGCCGTTCTCATCTCGTTGTCCAACTTGGGCCCCTAATGCATAGTCTGAAGCATCAGTTTCTAGTTCGACTTCTTTGGTGGGGTCGAATGTGGCTAGAACAGGTTCTTTCAGGATTGCGTCCTTGAGTGCTTGGAACGCTTCTTCTGCCTTTGGGGTCCAGATGAATCTTGTCTCCTTCTTTGTGAGTTCAGTCAATGGTATTGCGATTTTCCCAAAGTTGCGTATAAACCTTCGGTAGTAGTTTGCGAATCCTATGAAGGATTGCACTTCCTTGAGGTTCTTCGGCCGTGGCCAATCTCTGACGGCCGCTATCTTCTTGGGGTCCATTCGGATTTCGTTCGGGCTGATGATGTGTCCCAAAGAATTCTACTTCGTGCGTGTGGAATGTGCTTTTCTCGGGTTCGACGAGTAGGTTTGCGTCTTGGAGTGCCTTGAGCACTTTATGGACGTGTTCCGTGTGTTCTTCTTCTGTTTCCGAAAAGATTAGGATGTCGTCCAGATAGCATACCACAAAGTCGTCGAGATGTTCCCTCAGCACGTGGTTGATCATTCGTTGAAATGCCGCTGGTGCGTTCGTCAAGCCAAAGGGCATGACTGCGTATTCGAACAGTCCGAATTTCGTTCGAAATGCTGTTTTCCATTCATCTCCTTCCTTGATACGGATAAGGTTGTAAAGCTCCCTTGAGATCTAGAGCTGTAAACCATTTCTTGTTGTGTAGTCTGTCTCGTAGTTCCGTGACTAGAGGCAACGGCGTTCGATCCTTGAGGGTGATGTCGTTGAGTTGCCGATAGTCGATAACGAGTCTGAGTTTTCCATTCTTCTTGGGTACAAACATGACTGGGTATCCTGCCGAGGACTTGGAGATTCGGATGTATCCCTTTCTCAGCATGTCTTGGAGGTATTCCTTCAGCGTTCGTAGTTCCACTTCGTTGAGGTTGTAGATGGGGTAGAACTTTGGTTTTGTTCCAACCTTTAGCTCTATTTCGAGGTCCCATTCGCTGTGTTCTGGTAGTCCGGTTTCCAGTTCTTCTTCGAACAGCTTCCGATAGATTCGGTACTGCAAGGGTATGTGCTTGAGCCTTTCTTGTTTGTCGGTTGGTGTGTGTCCTTCTTCGAAAGCTTTCTTCTGAAGCTCGAGGACTTTATCCATTTGCTTGAGTTTGCGTTTGACGAAAGCAATGGTTCTTCTAGTGCGGTTTGCTTCCTTTCTCGCACTGATATGTCGTGTCCCTTTGGGTGGTGAGGAGGTTCTTTCCTCATGCCATTCTTCTCCGTCGTCGTCGGTAGAAGGTTGAGATCTCAATTCATCGTTTGACTCGTCGTCATCGTTGGAGAGTGCGTCGTCCCACTGTCGCACCTGGCCAGTTCTCCAATCGATCCATGGGTTGTACTTGTGCAGCCATTTGTAACCTAGGACCAAATCGTGGCTCATGGCAATCACATCAAACGTGATTCCTTGATTTCTTTCATCGATTTGGACTTTGAGGTGATCAATCTCTCGGTCTACTCGTCCTCCATTCGAGGTAAACGGTTGTCCTTCCAGGTTCTCGGCCCTATACGGTTTCTTCTTGTACTTCCATCTGAGTCCAAGTTCGTTGACCACTTCGGGGTCCATGTAGTTCTCTTCTGCACCGCTGTCTACCAAAGCGTTATACTCCCTTCCGCGTATTCGTACTGAGAGGTTGAATGACTTCTGTCGTCGTCCGGGTTTTTCTGCACTTCTGAGTGCCTTTGTAGGGAGTTCTCCCCTGATTCCGCCCCCCTGCGGCCCTCCTACAGGTGGCGTTCGTCGTTTGGGTTCCCGAGTGTTGCATTGTCTCTCGATAGTCGTCGTCGTTCCTGTCGAGACTTCCTGCTCTCTCCTTGAAGGGTTCGTTCCATCAAGAATCGGAATTCTTTACTTGTGACTCCTTCCGTGTCCGACAGATATTCTGAATCTTGTTCGGACTGTCCCTTGGAGTCGTTTTCGGGGTATCCTTGTTCGCATTCCTGGCTCCTCCACGGTAGTCGTTGCTCGTAGAGATCAGGGTCGTTTTCTTCGTCACTAGTTTCAAGATATTTTTCCACTGGAGTCTTTCGTGCCATGGCTACCGTACGCGTTCGTGAAGAACCGAGTTCCTTGGTAGGTTTCGGGAAGATAGCATTGACTACTTTTTCGTCCAAGTGGTCGATGCATTTGTCGTCATAGCAATGTATCCACCCGAGACTCTTGTGGTTAGGCTTGGTCGTTCTGATTGCTCGAGGTTCCTCTTCGTTGTCCTGGTTCTGGACTATGTTAACCTGTTTCTTACCTTGATTCCTTTGGCTTCTTCGACCGTTCGCAGTTAGACGAATAATGCCCATACTCGTCGCAATTGTAGCATTTGATCTTGCTGATGTCTCTCGGTTTCCTCTCTCTACCTTTCTGAACGTTCCCCATGTTCATGGGTCCTGGTTCGGTGCCGTGAGAGGTGTCAGGCTGTCTCTTTTGTCCCTGGTTGGACTGGTTCTTAGCCTTGTCTTGAAGGTGGTTGTAGTTCCCCTTCTTCTCCTGGCGTCTTGCGAAGTTTCGATTGTCGATCTTGACTGCCGTTTCCATGTAGTTATCCAATGTCATCATAGCCTTGTCGATCTTGCAGAGTTCGTCCTTAACATCTTCCTTGAGACCCCGATAGAACCTATCCTTGAAGTATGTCTCATCCCAAGGTATCCTGGAGGCTATCTGAAGGAAGTTGGCGACATATTCAGATGCAGCCTTTGTTTGCTTCAGTCTCATCAGTCGATCAGTGGCCGCCTGTACTTCATCCACTTCCCCGAAGACTTTCTTCATCCTATCTTCGAAAGTGTCGTAGTCTCGAAAGATTTTCATGGTCACATCATTCGGGCTTCCTCGGACGTAATCACTCAGGAATGGTTCGAACCATCCTAGCGCGCTTCCGGTGAGGCAGCTTCCAGCGAATTTGACACGGTTTTCGTGCTTGAAGAATTGCGTGGGATAGTAGTGAAAATAGGTGCGTAGCTCCGTCAGGAATGTTTTGAGCTTCTTCTGGTCTCCGTCAAACTTGGTTGGTTTGTGAGGCTTGATGATTTCTCCGAGATCTTTCCCTCCATTGGCCTGGTTGGCAAGACTTTCGATGGTGTTGATTTGTTCGTTCCTGTGTCGGTTCCGTTCTTCATAGGTTCCGACGAGCTTGTCGACCTGTTCCTGCAGGCTCTTGTTATTGTTCCGGAGCCTTTCGGTTTCTTCCGCCTGCTGTGCCTTGCTAAGCTCGAAGTGGGCGAGGTTTCTTTCTTCGATCTCCTTCATTCTTTCAATGGCTCCGTGCTGACTTTCGACCACCGTCATGAGGCTCTTGACACGCTCATGTAAGACTCGGATTCTTTTGTCATCGTCTTCATCTGAATCGGACATTCGGACAATGTCTTCTTCATGATCCTTCGGTGGGGAGTCCTGAGGCTGCATTCCCTTGGAGGATTCTCCGGTAGTACCTTTGACAGGCATGTTGTCGAAACTTCGTTATTGCTCAGCGTGACGCGGCGTGCAACTGAACAAGAGCTTTCAACGTGTGACGGTCAAGGTTCCCAACGTAGTAAACCGTAACCTGCTTGGGTTTATGTTGGCAGTTGCAACGGGGCGTGGCGTACTGAGTATAGGGTGGCGAATCACGTCTGATAATGTCAAGAAGTATTCTTGAGTAATCAAGTTGTATTGAAAGCTAGAGAACTAGATTGACAGGAAATGTGCGAATGAGGGACTCTATATACTACATCTCTTTGTACGGGAGCGACATTGAAAAGTCGCTCCTTCTTCGAGGGAGCGACATCAGAAAGTCGCTCCTGGGTGTTGGAGCGAAACGGGTGGTCGCTCCTTTTGTGATTGGTTGCTTTCCTGGGGGTCACGTGCAAGGGCAGTGGCGAGTTCTCGTGTGACGGGGGTTGTAACATTATTATACACGTTAGGCCTTATATAATAGCTCTAAAGGTAGTTATGTATATTAGATTAAGCCTTATATAATAGCTCTAAGGGTACTTATATACCTTTAATATTAAGCTAAGTAATCTCTAGATTATTAATATATTAGGCCTAATTAAGAAAGCTATATTATAGCCTAAAAGGAAAAGAGGGGATTCCCTTAAGAATAATAATATAAGCAATATATATAGGTTTAAGGATAAGCCTGACTTATTAATAATATTATCTTTAAACATAATAGGATAAGAAGTGCATTTAGCTCGGCCGGGCTTACACGCGTGAAGACATTGGCACATTCGAGATTAGTGGCCGGGACAACGTGAAATCAGTGGCCTTCTTGTCGCTTTCCTCACTTTTAGCAGTCATCATAGTAGAAGGAACCGTCAAGATTTGGTCTTTTAATGCAGGATGCTGTATTTTAACTACTAGAATGGGCATGGACATTCGACACCTAGGCTTTCAGCTCAGTACCGGTAGAGTCTGCTGATTTCGGCACGCTGCGGCTCAAGAAGAACAAAACAGCTCTTTTCTCCGAGGGATAGGGCTTCAGTCAAGACCGCTGCTGGATCACATGCTATGGAAGGCCTGTAATCTGGCTGCCGTTGAATTATCGGCCGCTTTTTTCCTTCGTCAATGGGTCAACTTTAACATATAGCACCAAGTTAGGGAGGGTGGTGGTTCTTAGGTTGAAACCGGTGATGCGCCCATCAACATCAGTTGCTTTGGTTTCAATAACTAATCGCGGCGAATATTGAGGGAGTAGGGGTCGTGAGGAAGGAAAAAGAGGTGAGGACGCTTGCCCCCTCTCCGTGCTTGGCATGTGTCGCCGAGAGTTGCCGTCGGAGTGAGGAGACTAGGCGCGCGTTGTTGTCCCCGCCCCCGCAATGATGCAATTCGTCGGGCTTGATTAGCTTGGGCTTGCTTCTGTCATTGTGAATTGAGTCGATGATTGGGTATCTCTGTAGATAGATGGGCCGTGGTGTGAAGATTGGGAAGTCTAGTGCGAGACTAGAGGGGCAGTGGACATCTACGAGCTAGGTTGGGAGCTGAGAAGTAGACAACGTTGACGCAGAGGAAGAAATGAGTATAAGAAACCTGCAACCCCCTACAATGTTCCCTAGTACCTCAATTGCCTATCTACCCCGATATTCATATCCCCAATTGGTTTCCTTCACATAATCCGCTTGTTGCCAAAAGATGGAAAACTCTGCGACATTCCCCGATCTCGCTGGCAAAGTTGCTATCGTCACCGGCATCGGTCAAATTGGTACTCGTGAGCGCTGGGGTAACGGCGCAGCCACCGCCCGTCTCCTCTGTCATAATGGTGTCAAGGTCTTTGGCTGCGATATTGATATTGACGCTGCTGTCTATACCAAGACTAGGATAGAAGCCGAGGGAGGTACTGTTGAGATCACACAAGCTGATGTGACCTCGTCTGCGGACGTCAAGAGGCTCGTGTCTGAATGCGTGGCCAAGTTTGGTCGGGTGGATATCTTGGTTAATAACGTTGGGCGTTCAGAACCTGGCGGTCCGGCTGAGATTGAGGAAAACATTTGGTCAGTGAATAAATGCGACTTGTTGACTTTGTGCTGACTAGGTATAGGGATGCGCAAGCGGAGCTCAATATCAAGTCCGTCTATCTGACTTGCCATGAGGTTCTCCCCATAATGGAGGCACAGAAGAGTGGCGCTGTTGTCAACGTGGCATCGATCGCAGGAATGCGATACATCGGCAAGCCCCAAGTCGCCTACTCAACCTTCAAAGCCGGAGTCATGCAATTCACCAAAGCAACTGCGGTTATTTATGCTGCCAGGGGCGTTCGCCTCAACACTGTTGTGCCGGGATTAATGAACACGCCGCTCATGGTGTACCTAGCAAACAAGTACGCCGGCGGTGATCTGGAAGGGTTTTCGGCCAAGCGTGACAAGGCTGTTCCTATGGGGAAACAGGGTGACAGTTTGGACGTGGCGAATGCTATTGTATTCTTGGCTTCTGAGAGCGCAAAGTATATTACTGGACAAGAGTTGGTGGTGGACGGCGGTATCACATCGTCGACGGGTTGACCGAGTCTAATAAACATGTTTGGAGACCTCATGGCAGGGATTTATTCTTAGTTATATGTTGGAATGTGGCAAGTAGCCCTTTTGAGTCCAAAATATGGGATAATTGGCCACTTTGATGGTGGTGTTCAGCCTGGACCGCAGCAGGTTTATGTCTCGCAATAAGTACTTGACTCTACTGGAATACAAAGCCCTTGTAACCTTCAGCCGCACACTCATCAAGCATCTCCTTATACTTGGGAATACCCGCCGGAAAGTTCAAGGCCTCCCTCGTCTTCCCCTCGATATTGGCGCCCATGTAGTAGGACTTGGCTAGGGGGTACAGCGTCTGAGCTGTAAGATCGTTGACCATGGCGCGGTACTCTTCCTGTGCCTGATTCGCGGCCAACATGCGTTCTAGGCCCTTCTCGCGGCTATGGACAAGGGCATCGACGATCCAATCGCCCTGGATTTCGACACAGGTTGGCCCGTTGGAGAAAGCAGTTGGACCTTGAGGGCCGTACATGAAGAACATGTTGGGGAAGTCAGCCGTCATCAGACCCAGGTTGGTCCATGTTCCTGCTGACCATTTCTCTGAGAGGGTCTTTCCCGTGCCGTTCTTGATGTCGATTGCCTTGAGACCGCCAGTGATGGCGTCGAAGCCGGTAGCAAGGATGAGGGCATCGATCGCATGGATCTTACCGTCTGCTGTGATGACACCATTGGCTGTGACCCTCGTGACAGGGTTGCTGTTAACGTCTATGATATGGACGTTGTCCTGATTGCACACATCGTAAAAGTTGCGGAAGAGGGCTGGTCTCTTAGTACCAAAAGGGTGCGGTGGCTCCAGGGGTGCAAGGATCTCCTTCTTGACAGGATCTGTGATTTTTGCCCGGATCTGACTGGCCCAAAAGTTATAGGCCTCGCGGTTGGATCTCAGATCGGTCAAGACGTCCTTGTAAGAGCCGACCCAGAATAGGAACCCCCCCTTATCCCATCTCTCCTGGTAGAAAGCTTTGCGTTCCTCAGGTGTATGATCAAAGGTGTTGATGTCCTCGGGGCTAAAGTCGTAGCCTCCCTTGCTGAGCAGTCGCTCCACAAACTTGGCGGGATAACCGGCTTTCTGCTCTTGTTGCATGGCCTCGGTCAGAGCAACTTGGTTCAACGGCAACGCCAGGTTAGGTGTTCTTTGAAATAGCGTGAGATGCTTGGTCTGGGGCCCAAGTTCTTGAACCAGCTGAACACCTGTGCTCCCTGTACCGACGACTGCCACTCGCTTCCCGTTCAGATTGACACCTTGGCGAGGCCAGAAGCTGGAGTGATGGATCACTCCCGCAAAGTCTTCCAGCCCAGGCCAGTCGGGGAACGATCGTTTGGCTGCAAAGCCAACAGCCGGCACAAAGTACCTTGACTGAAGCCGAACTCCTTTGTCCGTCGAGATTGCCCACTCGTTCAACGAGTCGTTGAACACCGCTTCGGTGACTTTGGTGTTGTAGATGACGTCCTGGCTTAATTGGAGAACCTTGTCGACGTGCTCAAAATAGGCCTGAAGCTCGGGTGCAGTCGGAAACTTTTCTTTCCAGGACCACGTCTTCCACACTTCTTCCATCGAGTATTCGTACAAAGGTACGTGAGTGTCGACTCTGGCTCCAGGATAGCAGTTCCACTGCCAAACGCCGCCGAGGCCTGGGGCAGCCTCAACAATGCGAGCGGTGAAGTTGTTCTGGCGCAGTCTATGCAGCAGGTAGCATCCTGAGAAGCCTCCCCCGACGATGACGACGTCTACTTTGTGTACTTTGTGGATTGAGACGCCGGCGTTGCCGTTGGTCGCACCATTCGCCATGTCCCTGACACACGGGTGGCTTCCAATGTCAGATCTCATGCTTGGTAGGTGCCGGTATGAGTAAGAAAAAGAGATTGAGTGAAAGTTTTCTTGGGCGTTTTGTAGACAGTAGAGTGTCATACTGGTCAGGCTATAGTTCTTTTATGCTCGGCATCGTTTGAGACGACATCATCACACGCGTATCTACACTCATTTCAGGGCGACATCTTATCACAATGTTTCCGCGCTAGGTCATATATGGATAAAAACATGAGCAGATGCGCGAGTTCCAACAGGCAATCAGCGCCAGCACAGTAAAGGCTCCATTCTACCGGGCCAGCACATACACACCCTCTTCCGGTGTCATTGAGCGGTCTTTTGTTCACGATTGATGTAGCGCAGTTTAAGGATGAGAATTAGACATCATGTGCTCAGAACCAGCTCAACTACGCGCAAATATATTGCTTATGCGATTGTAAACGAGACGGCCATTCCGGACCAGCGCTTTCCAGTTCCTCCAGAAAATCATGCATCATGGCCACATTCTTCCAGCCAAACGTAATGGTATGGCAGAAGAGTCGGTCCTTGAAGAACTTGCGAAGTGGCGGCGTAGGGGAAGCCGCAGCGGCCATAAAGTACACCCAAGTCAGGTAGTGGTCAAACTCGGCAATGTCGCCGTTGGACTCAATCCTAGAACACAGCTCCTCTAGCATGCCGCTTGCATTGAAGCTCGGGTCATGCTTCTGATTGTGCCATACGGTCAGTATCGTCTCCCAGCAGTAAGCCAGGAAAGACGGGTTATGGCCGTGCTCCACGGTTGCTTTGGCAAAGTCTCGCACAAACTCCAAGGCTGAAGTTTGGAGCACAGTGGCAGTCTGAGTATCGACGTGGGGCAGCGAGAAGATGGTGAGTCTGATGGATTCAGTCAGCCAGTATGAACAGCTACTTGGGAATGGTGAGGTGTGGCTGGCATACATTCCAAATTGCTCGACCAGGTATCTGTGAAGCTCCGGGCTACCGGCTAAAGCTGAAAAGTCGACAAAGTCACGCATGCTTCCTATGATACGGGCAAGGGTGGTGAAGTAATCCTGGGCAGCCACCATCTCGTCGTACATCAAGATCAAGAGGGTGGCGGCAGCGAAGAGACGGTCATCTGATGAGCCGGAAGGCGAGCAGACATCCCGGCAGCTCCTCAGCAGGCCCTTGATCGCCGACGCTTTGTATCGTTCGCCCTTGGCGGCGAATTCCGGACATCCATAGTACGCTAGACGATGGAACGTCGTGGCAGCCACGGCGTCAAAGACGAGTTCCGATGATGCAGCTAGTGGAAGGAGATGTGTCTTGCACTCGTTGTCGGCTCGGAGGATCGGACACATCCAAGGCGTTATCTGCTCGGCAACTAGAGTCCGGGATGTTCTTAGCATCAAGAATCATTCGTAACGGATCTTTGTCTTACGTACAATAATTCATGGCCCACTGGTCCGGATGATTGGGGACGCCCCTTGTCAAAACAACGGCCGACGATGCCATCGGGTCCGCATCTGCGGCTCGGAGGGGGTTGTGGTCCTGGCCAGGAACCGATTAGCTGGTAGACTCCAAGAGTGACAGATGCACTCACTGTTGCAGACAGCTGGATGTCACCTGCAGGCACGTCGAAGCCATTCGCAGGGACCTGTCGGTTGTTTCGCCCCGTCTTCCTTACCCCAGATGCGCCGACCCATCGATAAGTCCCGCTGAGGCCATAACATTCCAGGTTGTCACGGGCACACTTCCTGCAGCGGGGCTGAGTCAGGTCACAGTTGATCCGACGGCGGGAGCAGTTGCGGCATCCTAGAAAGCCCATGGGTCAGGAGTGCATCCGCATGAGGTCTTGTCTGAAGTCTCCTACCTTTGACCCTTGTAGGCATAGCTGCGTGATTTCGGGTGGTGGGCAGCTCCGAGTATTCTCTTGATGAGGATAATAACACGAGCAGTGACCAGTTGAACTGGACTTGCTGGGGAGGGAGACGAAGGAAATATGTGGACCAAGTGAAAGAGGAGAGGTCATTTCAGAGTTTGAGAGACCACAGACATGCTCACCTTTTTATCCGCTTTGGGTAAGGGGCCGCTCCTCCTTTCTCTCCACATCTCCTTATCATGTTTCCCCACATGCATCGCTTGGTAAAACTAGCGACCCTGGACTGCAACAATCGCTAACGCTGAAGGCGTGATAGGGCACGGGGCGGACTGGACTAGATCGTATCTTGGAAATGAGTCAGGGATGAAGTGCGTTAGTATAGATTATAATAACAAACACTACCGAAGGTTTTGTGGTCTTGTTGTAAGCTGAAGCGAAGCATCTTGGCCTCGAACACCACCCCTTCTCCCAATCGCACAATATTCATCCACAATGTCTCAGTCAGTTGACGGCAAAACCGCCATCGTCACCGGGGCGGGCAGCGGTATCAATCTCGCTTTCGCAGCCGTGCTCCTCTCCAAAGGCTGCAATGTTGTCCTGGCCGACCTGAGCTTGCGGCCGGAAGCTCAGCAGCTTGTTAACCGCCATCAGTCAGGTCGGGCACGTGCCGTCTTTCAAAAGACGGATGTCCGTGACTGGCTTCAGCTGGAGCGCATGTTCTCCACGGCTGATAGCGAGTTTGGCCGTGTCGATATTGTCTGTCCCGGTGCTGGCGTCTACGAGCCGGTGATTTGGCCCCCTTCCCATCATGCTTATTTTCATTCTCTCGCGCATCCGCTAACATTTTGTCCGTATTCAGTCATGGAGTACCTTCTGGAAGCCACCTGGGACGCCCCAGAGTGGCGATGCTATCGATGGCAACCGCTACGCCCTTCTCGACATCAACATCATCCACCCGATCCGGACCGCGCAACTAGCCATATCTCGATTCCTCAACTCCAAGCACATCGGCAACAAGACCATTGTTATGATCTCAAGCACTAGTGCACAAGATACCAGCATCGCGACTCCGCTCTACGATGCATCCAAGCATGCAATCAGTGGTTTCGTCCGGGCTTTGAAGGACATGAGTTCCGTCAACGTCCGCGTCGCAGCAGTGGCGCCTGGTATTATCAAGACGCCGCTCTACACGGAAAACCCGGACAAGATGGCCATGATTGACGGACTGCAGGATGTTTGGGTTGAGCCCGAGGAGGTGGCTGAGGTCATGGTGGCATTGATTGAACGAGATGCCATCAACGAGCAGATAGGTTGTTATTCTGAAAAGGATAATAGCATATTTATCGAAGGAGGTACCATCCTTGAGATAACAAAGGGCCGAGCAAGACCCGTGTTCCCGTACCATGATCCGGGACCGTCAGGACCTGGCGCCCTCGCATCCAATATGGCTGCTGCAGAGCAGGCCGTGAAGGATGCTCTGGCTCCAGGTTGGGGTATTGACAGGCAAGGGAAGTAAACATCATGGAAGTTGAGCTTCTTTCGAGAAAACCAGCACTAAATATAATTCCGTGCGCGAACTGTTTCATTGTTGCTGATGATCATGTCATGCTGTTGATAGCCATGATACTATTCTTCAGAAGAGGACATGAAACGCTTGACAGGATAAGAAGTGCAATGATGATGACACTGAGAACTTAACAACTAATTTAAAAATTATCCTCATGAATTATTTTGTGGCCCTCTCTGAATAGGCACAACTGCTAGACGTGGAGGATGGCCGTGAGGTTAGGCGCAGCAGCTGCGATTCGAAAGGGCACTGAACATCAATAGTGGGGTGATGTTGATAATGAAATTCAAGGTAGAAACTATTGTACATAACTTCCACCTGTCTGACCACCCTCTCTGCTCATCACGCCTACTCCATCAATCAGGCCGCAAGTGAACACTTCTTACCCTCCTCTACCAGCGAGTCTGGCTGAGACTCGTAAACTTCAAGGCCAGAAACATGGACCTCCTCAATGCTTGCCACAGGTCCTTTATAGTGTGTGCGTCCATAGATAATGTACCAGACAAGGCTGACGACGGCAAAGCCAGTAAAGACAACGCTGGAATAGTTCATTGTGCTTGCAGTAACAGGCAGGGCAACTGGCATGCAGAACAGGATAATGGAGAAAAAAATCCACACGACCGATATGAGGTTGATGATGAACCCGAACGGCCTCAGAGACCAGCAGGATCCAGAAACGGGCTTCCGCCGCCGGAGCAGCGAGATCAGGATGGGCGCCGCATATGATGTCGATAAGCAGATGGTGGCTGTTCCAGTGAAGGAATTGAAGGCTGCGGAGGAGCCAAAGTAGATCAGGCCGAGGAGAATATTAACAATGACGTTGAGGAGCATGGCCCAGAGCGGCATCTCCAGCTTCTTATTGATACGGGACCATAGCTGGTGATAAGGAATGGCCCCATCTCGTGCAAAGGCGTATGTGTAGCGACTAGAGGCGGTAAAAGCCCCAATGCTGCAGAAGATATACATGACGATCAAGAGGAGAAGCAGGCCCAGAGCTGCTGCGTCTGAACCAGTTATCATCTTGAACATGATGCCAACCGGCTGGTTGCTCGTGACGGCAAGCAGACTGGCGATGTCAGGAAGCGTAAAGAGGACAGGGACGAGATACACCAGGCCAATCAGCCCAGAGACGACAACCGAGATGACCATGGCTCTGGGGACTTGGAGATGGGGGTTCTCCACCTCCTCGCAGAGAGACGCCACCATGCCGTAGCCAAGCATGACATACCCACCCTGGAGAAGGCCGACGAAAAAAGACCATCCCGTAGGCCAGCCGCTTGCAGAAGCATCGTAGTTGGCAAAGACGAAGCTAGCAGGCCGTCGCTCCTCGGCCATGCTAAGCAGCACCGCCGCGAGGACGATGATCGAGGCCGTGATCCAGAGCATGGCAGCAACGTTGATGGCGTTTAGGAATCTGCTCCCAAATATGTTGACAGCAGCTGCAAAGATTGTGAAGCCCACAAAGGCCAAGATGGTCTGCCAGGCCGTCGGCACAAAGTCACCGTGCCACAGCGTCGCCGCCGACAAGACGACCTGCGCGCCGCCAAAGTTGATGCTGGTGGTGACGAGGAAGTTTCCCGCCAGGTTGAGCCACCCAGTTATCCAAGAGGCCACGGGGGCGTACTTCTTGGTTGAAACCATGGCGGCCCAAAAGTAGGGTCCCCCAGCCGTGGGATAAACAGCGCAGATCTCGGCGAGGGACGCGGCGATGCAGATGGAGACAAGGGTAACAAAGACCCAGCCCCAGAGCATGGTCACGGACTGACCGTTGATGAGCGTGATGTAGAGGGTGGTTGACAGGCCGTACGGAACAGCCATGATGGCTACGGATCTATCATCACACACGAGTTAGATCAACGTGTGAGGATTCATGATGAGTGCGACTTGCAGTCCTAGGACGGTCCATATGGACAGAGTTCTCTTCAGCTCGTTTTGGTAGCCCAGATTGGCCAGAGCTTGATCCGCCGGAGTGAGAGGCGAATCGAAGGATCGGCTGAGTGACGGCATTTTGGAATAGAGTTGAAAGGAGTTGATGATTCAACAAGAGAAGGGTATCAACGACAAAGAGCACCAGCAGTTTAAATAGGATTTCCTCCTTGGCCTCAGAATGCACCACATCCCTCATCTTCCACTATCATCGCGAGATGGCTAGTTATCGCCTCACAGCCGCTCCTCCGGGAGCAACACAGCACCCATCCTGGCCGAGATAAGCAACATGATAATGATACCAACCTGCCGTCTCCCCTTGATCAAGAGCAGGGTTCTCCGCGTCTCCTTATCGCCTTAGATTCATGTTCCCTGCAGAGCCGTCTAGGTCTCCGTCGTTCGCCATGAGCTGGGAATGGAGATGTCGGGGGGAGTGCTCACCTTTTTTACCCAATTGGGCAAGGCCGAGGTCTAGTGCGAAAGAGAGAACGGGCATTCGGTGTTTAGCTAAACGACGAAAGCGAAGATATCTTGCCGACCTAGCTGTATTCTGCTGACTTGTCTTGATCTCAAATCACCTCTTGTTTGATTTGTTATCAGTCCTACGTGCGCTACCCTTGGTGGGCGCACTGGCGAGTCTTGCAAGGGCAAGCGGGTTCTCCCAACAAGCCCCTTCTGGCATGGGGTTGCATAAGTAACTAGTCAGTCGACCGTGATGACACGTTGGTGGCATGTCCTTGCGCTCTCCAGGCTCCAGGGTACAGAGCAGTCCACAGCCCCGGTCCATCCCCACGCCCATCGTGGACCTCCTAGATCGGAGGTTGGGGTCGGGACCTGCTTCGGACCACCGGTAATGTTGAGTGGTCAACAAAGTAACGGTAATGCAGTAGAGAGTAGTCCGTGCCACCAACTGGCCCCCAGTAGCCTCAGACGTCCGGTATCTCGTGATGCAAGGTCCTGATCAATGCCAGCATACTCAGCCGTCAACTATGCATGGCTGCATTAGCTCCAATTCTATCCCCAGACTTGGCAGGCCGAGGTACTGACCTTCTACGTGTGCATGTCAATGTTGATCTCGGCGGCCGGTGTAAGATATGAGGAGACCTGGTGTAAGTGACTTTGGTAAGGAATAAAATTTCAACATACGCTTCTGTCTAGATCAATGAGCCTGACAAAGAAAAACCCCCCAAGTCACAAAGTATGTTTATCACTAGAAACGACCACCTCCACCTAGGCTCACTTAACCTGTCTACCCATATTAGCAGTCTCAGCTCGCAAGAACAAGCCCCTTGATCGTTGGATGGCCGCTGCAAAAGCAAGAAAGCAGTCACAGGCTTGTATCCAATGCCAAAGATCTAAGAAACATTGCGATGGCTACGTTCTGAACGCTGCCTAACGGGCCCCTGATGGACCAACGCCTTTGCTCTGGATTTTGGATGGAGCATTCAGGAAAACCCTTCAGCCCAGCACCATTGCAAGAGAACGCTGAAAGAATTTTCTTTCAACTCTAGTTGGGCTGCATCTTCAGACAAAGATAGCGAGACTACAGGTACCAGCACCCCCTCAATCAAGCCGTCGAGCCATCGGACGTACGAGCTAGCACGCGGAAGGCCTCCAGCGGACAGACCTAATAACTTCGCCGCACCACTGTCCCCGTTCAGCACCGAGTCTAGCCTTGCATCATACTCGAGTAACCAGTCTGTTGTCCAAGGCCTGTTCCAAATCTAGCACGACGTGCTAGAAAACAACCTCGTCTGCTGGGTCACGAACAGAACATGCCCATATATGCAACGGTCACTGGTTGGGCATCATTGTTTGTCTACCGCTCTAGAACCGATGGTGCTTCCAGTATGAGGCGACCAAGACGCAATAAATCCCACAGCGAGGGCCGGGAGTATAGAAAATGACCGAGTGCCTGCGGTGATACGGATGCAGCCCTAGTCCAGAGCTTGAGAGATGGACCATGCCAATCAACTAAGCCAAGTATAAACTCACGAGAGCCCGTCGAGCCGTGGGAACAATAACGCCTGTAGTGTATTCATTGCATCGGAATTGTTTCATTTACCTCTCATTTCCCAAGACTGGCCATCTCTTGCGAACCAAACATCATGAGAGTTGCGCGCTACTACGGATAAGGGGATATTCGTATCGAGGAAATCCCCGAGCCTGTGGTTGGCCCAGGTCAAAAAAAGGTATAAGTCTCCCAGATTGGTATTCAAAGTGCAAGACTAACTGCTATTGCTGTCGGATTGCCCCTGCTTTTGTCGGTATCTGTGCAACTGACCTCCACGAGTATCTCGGCGGGCCTACCTTTCGTCCCTCCAGCCCACATCCCCTTACCCACGACACTATCGCTATCACGTTCGGTCATGAATTTTCTGGATGCATCAATAAAGTCGGGCCCTGAGTCCAAGGTAGTTATCAAGTTATACTAACAACAGACGAAATTCTAGTTTCGGAGTTCCCTCGGAGAATGCAAGATCAATGGGATAAGCTTCATTTCAACTCCATGTCGAAGCGATAAGATTGTTACCAACTTGAGTATGAATGCCGAGTATCATGTTGGCTCTGGCGGGGGGCCAGTTGCTCGGAGTACGAGGTTGGGGGATGGGGCGATTTTGAGCCTGCCCCCCAAGGATGCAGGGAACGCGCCTAGTCTTTAAACGGCAAAATAAGTGAGTAGAGTGGAGGGCATCACGAGAGAGGGTGGCTCTTCCGCCTTGTCACCGCCCTCTTGGGTCAGATACCGGGGCCTTTAAATCCCACGCGGTTCGTCAATAACGCCAACTCCTTTTCTCTCCTCGGTTGGCCGAATTCTTACCGTACAACTTTCCTAGCTATTAAGACGTGTTTAGCACTAATCTCTAGCACTTGTCAACAGATCTTGGACACCTAACACCTGGTAGTATGACCAGCTCGCATCAAATCCTTGTGCTCGAATTCGAAGAGCCTCCTGACGTGATTCGTGAGGAGCATGGAACGCACGGAGATCTTCTGGTTCGATTTGTCTTTGGCGACGTGAAAGCCTCTCCACAGGTCGAAATTAAGAAGCATCAGGTTCTCGCGAGCCATGAATATCCCCCATTATCCGAGATCAGTGCGATCATGATTACTGGAAGCAGTGAGACACCGGTGTGAAGCATGTTTCGGGGAGAGAGGCGCTGATGGCGTCGACAGAGTATTCCGCAGTCGAGAACGACCCCTGGGTTCCATCACTGTTGGACTATGTCAAGCAAGCATACAAGGCTGAGATCCCCATCGCTGGATTCTGCTATGGTCACCAAATCATCGCAAGAGCTCTGGGTGGCCAGGTCACACTCAGTCCTGGAGGATACGAACTGGGCGTGCAGGAAGTCATCCCATCATCTCGGGGTGCAGAAATTCTGGGGGCTGAAACACTGGTTGTTCCTGTTGCTCCAAATCATGATTGTATTTTTACTGATCTGTCGCAGAACATCCCCCAGTTCCATCGCGACTGTGTGTCCAGTCTGCCGCCGAATATCCATAATCTCGCTTCCAGCGCGCTGTGCGAGGTACAGGTCATGTATCAGAAAGGCAGGGTGCTCGGATACCAAGGTCATCCAGAGTTTAATCCATACGTAACACGGTGTCTGGCAGACCTCCTTCTTGAGCAGGGGGCTATTAGCCAAGAATTATTTGATTCTCAGGTCAAGGGGGGAGGTCAGCCGAGGGGCACGGCCGTATTGTCCAAGCTCGCGCGGGAAGTTCTCTTGGGACTGGATTCACAAGTTCGCACAGCATAAATGTTCAGCTATGACTGTGGCTATGTACCTACTGCGCATTTCTATCGGAATCTAGGCCCCGAGTTAATATGCCGTTCTTTGTAAGCTGTATACCTGTCGATACACACCCACTCTCCCGCATCGTTGAATGATAGCTATTCGTCAACCAGTCTCCCAAGGTGCCCGGGCTCAGCGGACAGAAGTAGAAGTTTAATAATCGGAGACACTTTTGAAATCCGAACTGACGTGATAGAATCGAAGAAAGGCTAGTCTATCGATCACGATGATGAATATCTCGACAATACCTTTGGAAAAATGCCGTTTATTGCCCATTTCCAGCTTAGCCAAGTTCAATGGGAACTAAGGGAGCGTACAGGAATCCTACCGGATGTCATAACGATGGGTATTCTCGCTCTCTTGAATTTACCAATCTCGGGAATAGTCCTTGCGGGGTATGCAGCTTCGCTCTTCACAACACGCCGATCTCGGTCATCAAAAGACGAGGCCGACAACGAACTGATTTTCCAGCATTGAAAGGCTCAGAGTAAACAAATAGCCGTGTATTCGACCAAGGGTAGCTGTCTTCTACATCCCTGGACCAGTCAAGATGATGTTGTTCACAACTACTCTGGCCGTTCTTGGCCCTCTTTTGCATTACTCCTGTACCACTTCAGCCGCAGCCGTTCCCCAAGTTAGCCTCGAAGACTACGGCACCTTCTCTGGGGTTTCCATATCAAACACCTTGAGCAAACATAAGCTACCGCAAGAAGTTGATGCGTGGCTTGGCATTGACTATGCCCAGCAACCTATCGGGAATAGGCGATTTCTCCCCTTGGAAGCACAGCCCGATGCTTTCGAGGGAGTCAAAAACGCCTCTCAATATGGCCCAGTCTGTCTCCAAGACTTGAAATATCCCTACCCAGACCAACAGAGCGAAGCCTGCTTGTCTTTCAACGTGTACCGCACCCACGGCATACCTCTCAGCGAAAAGCTGCCTACCTTGGTTTGGATTCACGGTGGTGGCTTTGCGTCATTTTCTGCACGCGATATAGACGGGGCTGCTTTTGTCGCGTCGTCTGCAGAGCCGGTAGTTGTCATTTCCCTCAACTATCGACTTAATGCTTTTGGGTTTCTTCCAAGTGATCTTTTCAAGCGCCAGGGTCTTATGAACCTGGGACTCCAGGATCAACACTTTTTCTTGGAGTTTCTGCAGCGCCATCTGAGCGCTTTCGGTGGAGATCCTGATCAGGTCACACTTGGCGGTCTCTCAGCCGGCGCTCACTCTACGGCATTCCACTATTTCCATAATTATGGCGTGGACAAGAATAAACCGCTTTTCGCCAGGGCGATCCTTCAGTCTGGTTCTCCCACTGCTCGAGCGTTTCCTCCTCCCGAGTACCCTCGCTACAAGAAAGACTTTGCGGCCCTGATGAACCATATCAATTGCTCAGTTGATGTCGACGACTCGGAGCAAATGAGCTGTCTCATTAAGGCGCCAGCTGAGAAGATTAGAGAAGTGGCCGCAAAGCGATATGAAGATGCCAAGGATCAATTGGACTGGCCGTGGCAACCGGCACTTGGTGGACTTTTCCTTGAGAAATCGGGATCGGAGAGCGGCATCAACGGCACATTCCATTACCTGCCCATCATTACGACTTACACCACAGATGAGGGCAAATATTACACACCAGGAAACTTGCAGACCAACGACGACTTTATCCAGTTCTGGCACCGTATGAGTCCCGACCTCAACGTTACTGACCTCGGCATCTTGAACGAGCTCTACCCAGATCCAGTTGCACACCCCGACTCTCCCTGGGCCATGTCTCCAAACAGCACCCAGTACAACCGCATCTCAGCTTCGTGGTCCGACATGGCCTACATCTGTCCCAGCCGCGAGACGGCCTCCCGGACATCAGCAGCGGGCGTCCCGACATGGAGGCTTCGTTTCAATACGCCTGATCATCCCTTGGCAGCACAGTCCTGGCGCGGAATCCCACATGCCTCCGACTTTGCGTATCTCTGGAACGACCCGGCCGTGCCATACAGGGATACAGCTCGGATTTACTATAGCTACATCAATAGTTTTGTTCTTACGGGGGACCCGAATCGCCACCGGCGCGAGGGGGCCGTCGAGTGGCCGCAGTATGGAGGTCGAGGTGGGAAGCAGATTGTTGTGAACCCGGGAGATTTCACGGTGGTCGAGGTGGACAATGCCCGGCCTCTGCAATGCGCGTTCTGGAACGACCCTGAGAGGGCGCCAAGACTCAACAAGTAGTTAAAATATTCCAAGTCGATAATGTAAGCGGAGTTCCGTTCCTTATCAGTGCCAGAGGAGGCGTCGGTCCCGAGTGGCCACCGGGAGAGTGGAGCCGAAACCACTCAGCCCCGGTGACATTACCGACCAAAGTGCCGGAGTATGCAGGGAACCTCAATGTCTTTGCCATGTGGTTGGTCCCACTGACAGCTCGAGATCTGGGGTAATCTGGGGAACTCTGCGGAGAGCTTGGCGAACTCCTGAGTACATATTCAGCCGTGTCCTTTGAGAAGCGAAGTGATAGATTCTTGCCCTCGCAAGTCTAACGAGCTGCGATCATCCATCATGGTATCTTGGAAAGAGGCGTTTGCCTTGTCTGCTGAGGCTGTTGATGCAGCCACTCCTCCTGGAACTGCTCATATTCATCGTTCGTGCTCTCCCCACATGTTCCACAACCCCCTTACTGACATGGCCCAGGCGAGCATGAACACACTGACCATGAGCTTGCGACCATCCCACCTTTGACCGACGACCCTCGAGATCCTTTGAACTTTCCAGCTTGGAGAAAGCTCGCCGCCTTGATCGTTGCCGCCCTCTATGGGTTTGCCGCCAACTACACCAGCGGTGTCATCGCACCGGCTTTCCAACTCTGGCCGTACAACTTCCCGAACGACCCGAGGTCGTATTCCGAGTTGACTACCCTTGTTGCTGTAAGCACTCTGATCGAGATCCTGCAGAGATGTGCTAACACCCACAGGTCCACGTCCTGTTTCTCGGCGCAGCCAACATCTGGTGGGTTCCTTTCTCCAACTGGATAGGACGACGCCCCGTGCTTCTCGTTGCTACGCTCCTCATGACGCTCAGCACTCTCTGGTGTGGACTCTCCACGTCGTACAACTCTCTCCTTGCAGCTCGCATCTTCCAGGGCATCGGAGGTGCAGCTGCAGATTCGGTTGCTCCAGCTCTGGTTGGAGATTTATACCCTGTTCACCAGCGTGGAAGAGCAATGGTGCGTACAACACAGCCTCACCATTGGAAAGTGGGCTATTCTAAATGAGGATGTAACAGGCACTCTACACTATCATGCTCTGCGCAGGCCCCCTCGCCGGAGGACTTTCAGGAGGCTACATCGTGTTCCGTCACGGCTGGAAAGCCCTCTTCTGGGTCAGCCTGGCCCTCTCTGGACTTTGCTGCCTTGGAGTAGCGCTCTTTGTGCCCGAGACGCTTTATGAGAGGAGCTTCTCAAGCGAAACGATCCCAGCGGCGAAGTCCGAGAAACAAATCGACCAAGAGGAGCAAGTAGAATACAAACAGCCAACTAGCACGAGCCAGGACCACGGGAGCTACAAACCCTTCACGATTGCTCAGGCGTTGGGCTTTAATCGTCCTCGTGGAAGCTTGGCACGACAGTTCTTGCAGCCATGGAAGACTCTCGCACTACCAGGCACCTGGGTGGTGATGCTCCATTACGCTGGTCTGGTTGGTGGTATCGTCACCATCTCGACCATCGGTTCGCAGATAGTTGCCCAGCCGCCTTACCTCTGGGGCGCCAATGCAGGGCTCATCAACGTTGGTGCTCTAGTTGGAACCGTCGTTGGATACCTCTACACTCACATGCTCGCCGATGGAAGCCTGGTGAAGAAAGCAAACTCCAAGCGACATGGAGTAGCAGAAGCTGAGGATCGACTTCCTACACTCTTCTTTCCGCTCGCCACGGCGACCTGCGGCTTCCTTGTCTTTGGGTTCTGCGCTCAGTATCCGGGCCCAAAGCAATGGGTTGGTTTGGAGGTTGGGTACGGGATGCTCTCTTTTGGGCTCATGCAAGTTCCATCTGTAGGATTCAACTATGTAAGCAAACCTCAGAGTGTCTGCTCCAGACGTAAGCTGACGATACTCTAGCTCATCGACTCGTATCACTCTCTCGCAGCGGACTGCTTCACCATGGTGACGATCCTGCGGGCTATCATTGCCTTTGCATGGTCTTACTTTGTGGCTGATTGGATCCATGATAGGGGTGCAGCTGAGCCTTTCGGTATCTTTGCTATGCTGATGGGTTTGTTTTCATTGTTGACGGTACCGCTTTGGATGTATGGAAAGCGCATGAGGATTGCAACAGCCGATCACGTTGAACGATGGTAGTACCAGGAGACGGGGAGGGTGTTGATGCCGTTGTAGAATCAGCCCACGAGACTAGTGAATGACAAGACGCTTCTCCGGAGCAATAAACACCATTGAATGGTCCAGACTTGCTTGCTGCCTGTCTCAGGTCCACGTCGCTGAGCAGCCAAGCTGTACGTGTACGACACACCTGAGCCGTATCAACCGGTGCCAAGCCGTTAGCACAATGTAACAAAGCTCACCGTATCCTGCTGCGCCTCGCCCCCAAATTGTCGCGCGCAGGGTTTCCATCTCCGCATGTATGCAGCTGCTTCTGCATGGCATGTGCTGGAAACAGCACGTCTGCCCCTCGCAACGAGAGCTATATAAAGCCAAAACATGAGCCTCCTCTCGAGATGAAGGAGGAGGCCTCCAGAGGCTCGTGTGCCTCCCGCCCTATCCTGGACATCCTCCTCGCGCTGGGTCTCCCGGTGGGCCGTCGAGGCCGTTGAAGATGCGAAGGGACCAGTCCGGTGCCGTCGTGCCGACCCGTAGGCCATGCGCCAAGGCGGGTCCCCCCTCTCGCGAGCGAAGCAACCGCGCGGTTCAGAAGGAGGGACAGCTTGACACTCAGTGAGGGGGTCTGTGTGGGCTTACATACAGTGCTTACTGCATAGCATCGTGGCAGCTTCACCAACGGCACAAGACGGTTGAGTCGGGCTTGGCTGCTTGGGCTGGATGAGGGGTGATGTCCTCGTCTTGTGCAAGTCCCTGCGTGAGGCCTCGCGCGGGTGCAGGAAGCTTGTCACTGAGTCACTGTCACTAATGGGGATATAAACCCTCTCCTCCTCCAGGTTGCAGCTCAATATTCTCAACCTTGCACTACAACCACAACCCTTCTCTTTCTTTCTAATCACCAACCCTCACAAACCGCAACAATGGTCAACTTCCACCTTAGCTCCGAGGACATTGAGCTCGAGGACGGTCACATCCTCGTCGCCAAGTGCGGCAACGGTGACGGCGATATGGTTGAGTCTCGTCTCGACCTCGACTACTACATCGGCAACGATGATGGCAGCTTCTCCTGGGGCGGTGAGAGTGAGTAGCATCTTCTGTCCCACCAGTTCTCCATGGTCCCCACTGACACCTGTCTTCTTCTCCAGACTTCTCTGGCTCCGCTGAGGACATCGAGCTCAGCATCGAGGGCGACGACAACGTCCCCATCCTCCGCGCCAAGCTCAACCCTGTCGATGGCGACCCTGTTGACGCCGACCTCAACCTCGCCGAGCGCATCGGCAACGACAACGGCAACCTCGTCTTTGGTGTGTAACACTGTCCCATAACTACACGGTGCTATACTAACACACGAATGAGAATAGTCCAGTTCTAAGGGATACGAGAGCACACGGGGTGCAAACGACGAAATGAAAGCGAACTTGGCCTTTGTGCGATAGCAAACAAACAAAACAAATGAAGAAAAATTCCCTCCAAACATGCTTCGTGTGACACCTGATTGAGCAAACAGCCACCGTGAAAGTCTCGGCGCATGTGAAATGCAACGTGTGCGGATCGAACTGGGTGGATCGTAGATGTCGACTGCCGAGAGTCAGATCATGGCCAGGGAATGTGACGTCAGGGCTGGTCGCAGCTTTGACTCTGTACCCTCTCTGAGCTTTGAGGAGAGTTTAAATGTTCTCCAAGTATGAATCATTTAATTCTGTTTCATTTTATCCATTGTTGTTGAAAATATGTTGGAGTTGTGACGGAGAGTGAGGACAGCCTGGCCATTCCACACCGCCACATCTACTTGATGCATCAAATTCTTGGCGTATCACGAACAGCCTTGGCTGTTGGTCTCTCTTGCACTAAGTCATGGTTAGTAAGTACTATTGATGACAGAAAAAATTGCAAGCTTCAGTTACTATTGAAAGAATGCCAAACTAACCCGTCTTTGCCTTCGGTATGGATTCCAAGACGTTGAGTGGTTGAGCCTGAGATGTATAGAATGATGAGAGTTAATCTCAAGTATAGTTCGAATATTTTGCCATTATCCCTAAGAACATTTTAATAGCCGGATCAGTGTCAGGGACTACATTGAGAAGCCATTTATTAAGATGCATCAAGAATCTGTTCTAGGATACGATTTACGGCCATGAGATACCTTCCCAACGAAGGATCAGGCGTTGAGACCAACACCAGCCTTTTGTCACCACACTATTGCAAAAGCCGCGATTTTTTTTCTCATGCTTGATCCTTCAGTAGACCTGAAGTTGGTGATATGCCCAACCTTGATGCTGTCCAGCGACGTTCCGGCATTTCGACGAACGCCGCTCTTCGAAATAGTTAGGGAGATAACCTCAGCTTCCCACGCCGGTCTATATGCTTTCCAACTCACTACCCAGGCTGCTTGATTGATCGCTACACCGCGTATATGAGTCTTGGCAAGATGTCTAAGAGAGGTCGTCAACCCCAACATGAACAGAGTTTTATGGTAGACGCCGGCATGGAAACCACCCAATCGCACAACACCGTAGCCCCGACTAGCAACGCCATGATGAGACATGCGGGACTTTGTCAGCACCTGTAGTCGCCAATCACCTTCATTTGGCTCTCATGGGGCTCTATCGAGAGTCAACCTTCAAACGAGGCTCTGGAAACAGTATATCCATTAATGTTATTTGCAACCGGGTGCTGCCGAGACACCGTGGTGATTCCTTTGTCACTCCAGTCGTCCAATAGCAGAATCTTGCCCTTCTACCTCATACGCTTACTTTACTTCTCGTACTTCCTCTTCGAGCCTCGCTCTCACTTGACTCCAGCCGATATCCCTCCTCGTGATAAGCTCAGCCGCAGCTAGCTCGCTCCTACCGCCGCCATCCCTGCCCATGGAAAATCCTCACACGTCCCGCATACCCGGCCGACACCAAGTTAAAATTTAGACTTACAGCCACTCTACTAGTCGCAAGCGAGCAAGTAGATGTGGTTGAGAGATTTCTTGAGGCCAGAGGTGGATTGATTCCCTGGTAAGTTGGCTGTTGGTCGGGTCCAGGCCTCAAAAGCAAACTCTATCTATAGCAGAGAATTGATCAGTTAATGTTTTATTCTTCCAATCACCAAATGATTGATGCTGACGATGATCGTTTTTATGAAGCAGCCGATCCTTTTTGCGTCCTCATCTCGTCACCCAAGCCCGTGCTTTTCAATAGTTCAACATGACAGTGGAACCTCTCCCCACGAAAAATGCCTTGTCGTCTAGCATCCAAGAATGCCTTGGCACATTGGACGACGACCAACAGCTGTCTGAGACAATAAGCACGGATTTGGCATCATGTGGCTGCACCTCGACCTGACGCTAGCTTGTTTGGCAGTAAAGACTGAATTCTAGACCGCGAGTGGATATCACAGCCCTGACGAGAATAGACCAGCTGAAGTAGTGGACAAAAAAGACCGAGCTGTCACATACACTTCTATAGTAGAGCCACGCCCCATGCTTTTTGTCGCTGGCTGGACCAGCTAAGCGAGAACGGGGGTCCAACATTCGAGTTTCCTCATTCAACAGATCACCAGAAGATCTGTTAGTTCAACACATGTCAGCCATGCTCGCGTCTCGATCATTTGCAGGGATTATGGCCTTGTGGCTTGAATCGAGGCTGAGTTGAGAAGTACAAAATCGGATAAAGAGTCGAAGACGTCCGCAACCATTTCCATAGACAGCAATTCGTCCAGACACGCACTTTCACAATCATGGGTTTCTCCAGGAGCTTACTTCTCGCCATCGCGGCATCTACCTACTTTACGCAAACATCTCTCGCTATAGACGATGAAGAATGCTCCGGAACTCTGGATGAAATCCGTCAAGGCAACCTCGTTTTCAACTCGACAATGACGGCCGCATTCTCTCCTTCTCCAGGGGTCCCGTGGCTCTTCACACTGGGTCTCTCAGACTGGCGCGAGGAGGGAAGGACGTGGGGAGATTTTGACTCATCTCAACACATTGAAACGTTCCTCAGCATCCCCAATGATATTGTCAACAGCACGCGAGCCACCAAGACAAGAGTCTGCATCTACATGATGGACGGCCAAAATGCGACTGCCAACGACGGGAATAAGAGTGGTCACTCTTGTAACGGTGTATTGAGCGACGAGTGTCAAAAGGCTTTGCGAAGTATCAAAGGGCCGGCTGATGATGGCACATGCCCAGACCCACCAGACAGTGTCAAAGAAGCTTGCAACCAATATGCCTATCCTCAATGGGGTATGTATTCTGATCCTTGGTCCCTATAGGTGTGACCCATAACATAAAAAGAAGGATGCTCATTTTGCATACAGGAACACCAGAAATCTATAACAACACCAACTGCACAACGCCTTCTCTCCCGGGTGTCAGCCTCCCCAGCGGTTACAAGACATTCCCAGTGATGGGAACGGCTCTGCTTCCCGCCGACAGCCCCATCGACTCATATAAAATGTACGATCTACGCGTCCGACAGCCAATCCCATTTCTCTTCACCATGGAATTCCACGACGATGGCCTGAGGACTGCCACCGAGCTCCTTTGCGTGGTTCCCAATCAGCTCGTGAAGGGCAGCCGTAAGCCCGAGGGTGACTTTCCACCCAATGCTGCGAGTGGTCTGGATACCAAGGGTGCTGTTGTGCTGGCCGTGGGTGTGTGGTCCGTGATGGGATTGTTGCTTGCATGAGAAAGAATATGAAAATGCTATAGTTCTTGCCCGTTATTCAAGGCAGTTAGGTTGCCGGGCTTTCACGTTTCAGAGATGTGCTGAATAGAAAAGTTCTTATACCCCGTGTGGCCCCTCGATCACGCCGAATTTCTCACCATCATAACGATCTATATAGCGTTTCTCTCCCATCTAAATATAAGCCCTTTGAGGTCTCATGTTGTCTTCCTCTTTCTTGTTCTCATTGGCGTCTCTAAAAGAACTAAAAGCCACAACAGCCATCCTGTAATGATAACTCTGTCTTTTAATGTTGTACCTCATGGCCTCTTTCGGGGACGTTAGTGAAGCCAAGGCACTGTTACCCTGTACCATTGCGAATCTCTGGAAGCGATTAACAGCCCTTCTCCTCCAACCAGGTGTCCTTCCCGGAAGATGCATAACCCTCGCCGTACAGCTCAAAAATTAGTCAAGTAAGGCAGGTAATGCGAGTTCAAGTGTCACTTGGCGCGATGAGGGGCTTAAAACATATTAAATTAATTACTATATCTAGTCAGGCACTATACTGAACCTGAAATGTCTTTGTGTACGCTATTGACCTCTCATCAAGGATGGCCTCCTCGCTCGTATCATCTCTTCCGCTCCCCTTGGACTCCACGTCCGCAACAGTCGCTTGTATAACACCTTCCTTCTTGTGCTCCGAGAAGTTGTCCAACTCGACGATATCGAATTGCGTGTATCCCGTATGTGGCTGGCGGTGCAGCTTGCTTTGTGAAGTGTCGAACGTCGTGGGTTTGGATGGGTGTGAGTGGCCAGATGAGCCCATCCATTTCGGTAGGAATCGCTTGAGGAATTTGCGAAAGGTAGGCATAGATCCACAGATTATGAAGAGGTTGACTTCGACAAACCTAAAGTCTGTCAGTATCCTGCATATGAGGTGAATTGGTAGCTACTCACGACCAAACGTTGGCGGGCGCAGCAACCCAAGGGATGTCGGCAGCTCCCAGTAGAGACGGTAGGTAAACCATGCGAACAATGGATGTCGCGACGGTACTGAGTATAACCCATTAGTCAGGCCCAGCATGATAGGGAACAGAGACGTACATGGAACCGATACCAAACATCAAGGCAGCTCCAATCTTCTGCGCCGTAGGCATCTTCAATCGGATGATCATGGGAATCGGAATGGTAAAGAGAACTACATCGGAAACGATATTGGCGACGGCGATGGCAATGTACAGACTCGGCAGGTCGACACAGGTACCCGTTCCAAAGACGTAAGGGTCAAAGGCGGCGCGAATCGGTCGGCATCCAAAGAGGAGGAGGCCGGCGATGACGACGGTGTAGCAGGCCACCATCACGATGGTGGTCCAGATGGTGATTCGGAACCATCTCTGGGGCGAGATTTGGAGGTAAAACGTCAAGAGGGACGTCTTGCTGAGGCCGTTGCAGGTGATGAAGATGGGCGCGACGATGTATGAGCTCTGTCGACATGGTGAGTGGTAGGTCGGAATAGCGTCATTCGTAGAAACTGACGAGCATGTGCTTCTCAAAGACTTCAATGGGCATCTCCCATGCATGATGACATAGCCCTCCTATTGAGATGGACCCTGAATAGTGTCAGTGCGGTGGGCATCATTAAAGGAAGCACGAACCTACAGATTTGCACTGACTGCATAATGACAGACGCAAGCTAAGGCCCATTAGTAACGCTTCATCATCTCAACTCGCCAAGAGCCTCACCCAAGCCAGACAAACCAACGCTGTGGACCACGAGTTAGCGCCAAGTCTCCTCTTTCCAGTCAGTGTCTAACGTACCATCATCAATCTTGAGACTCCCCGCCAAGAAATGCTTCGTGTAAAGCCTCTGTATCAAACAGAACAGCGCCAAAGACCCCAAGATGCCGAAAATCAGGTAGTGATGGAGCGCATTCTGCTGCTGCGGGTGCTCAAAGTCCACCACGTACCCTTCTGGCGGCGCCAGGAACGTCGTCACGCCATTAGTTACCGGATAAGCCATGAAGAGACTCAAGCCGCTGTATCACTGGGAAAAAGAGAACCAGAGGAGCCAAGAACTCTCGACTGACAAATGCAGTGTGCGCGACTCGGTGGGAAGAATGTATTTGTATTTTTCTACGCATTGCCGGCTACTGACAAACTCGTCCATTTTTTGCCGAAACGCCGCATAAAGATTTTCGCTGTCACTCAAAAGCAAATTCAACCTCGAATCAGGCGGTTTTCAAGGGACGGGACAAGACGTTGTGGGTTTCGATCTTTGCTTTTTGAAGGGGGTAAACGAACTTTCCCCTTCCACGGCCTCGGTCTCGAAATGCACGAACCAGGACCAGACATGAACTTTTCTCTTTGGCATCTTGGCGGAGACATCAACGCTTTCTTATCCATGTTTTCTAATGCCTGAGGTTCAACGATATCTCAAAAAGAAAACCCAATATTCGCCAAGCCCCTGCATTAATTTAGCCAGGGGAATCCCGTCACCCAACATCGGGCCACCCCGATCAAGCGTGGATCTTTGAGGATGTTATTGGTTAGTTCCGTGGAGCTGTGGCATTCGCTTACAGTTGGTTGCAAGGGTGTATAGCTTGCTAGTGCTTGCTTAAGGATTCGCGGAGAACGGCGAAAAAATGGTTGTCGTCCAAGAAATAAAAAGCAATGAGGACGATGTAACCGAGAGAAAACTGGCCATGACGGAAATATTCCTCACTCGAACGAGTGTCCGTACGTTGTAAAAAACGTTAAAGATAAGGTTAAAATAGCATCTTTGGATCCGGTATTTGCAAAATTCAAAGCTTTGGGTGTCATTATACAAGATAACCTCCAAGATCACCATCTTGATATCCGTGACCAACCATCTCCGGGGGTTCCGTTTAAACGGGAAACAAACTCCCGCATCAGGGCCCCCGTCGACGCATTGATGGGGACCTGCAGACATTGTTCGATGGCTGCAGCCAAAGACTCCATAATTAAAGAGTTACATCGCAGGCATGTAAATTAAAATCACCCAGGGTCCAAACACCTCATGGCAAGGAGACCCAATTACCAACCATCACATGGCACAGATAAACCTGTCAGCATCCACTCCTTGTATCGCACAAAAGCCACTCGAACGGCTTGCTTTTCGTTCCACTCGTTTCACCCTGATTGTCTCTTGTCACCTCTTGCCCCTTCTCCTGCAGACGCAATGGCTCGCTTCACGTCACTCTTCGCCGTCTTTACGGTCCTGTTTGGGGCCACTCTTGCTGCGTGTGCCCCCTCCAACACTGGCCTCCTCCAGATGGTCACCTACGTCAAGCGCCGTCCCGATTTCACCCAGGAGGAGTTTTGGAAGTACTGGGAGACCCAGCATGCCCCCAAGGTTGTGCCTCTGGCCACTTACTTCAACATCACCCGGTACCAGCAGGTATGAAACCCACCGTGTCTCAACTCAGACAGATCACTCACATGTCAACAGGTCCAAGTTGGAGGCAAGATTGTTCCCACTGCAGGTGGTGCTTCTGCCCCCGAGTCCAACGAGCTTGTCGACTTTGACGGCATCGCCATGTTTCTGTACAAGTCCGCCGACGTCCTGACCGAGATGCTCTCCCACCCTTACTACATCGAGGTCGTTGAGCCTGATGAGCACAAGTTCATCGACAAGGCGGCTTACGGCAACGGCATGGTGGCCACTTACATTGGCAAGCACATCGAGGCTGTCGACAAGGGCAGGGATGTCTGGGTGGGCGACAAGACCACTCTTGAAAAGTACCAGAAGATCTTCAACACATATCTGTGAGGGGCATAGACTTGGGTCCTAGTTGATGGAGTTTCTGCGTCAGGGTGGACTGTCTCATAGACGGGGTGTGCTGATGGGAGCATTGACAATTGCCACCAAGCGAGTGCATTTCTATTCAGTGTATGCTTCATGGTTGTATCAGTATAGTACCTTGTAATAATACACTGCCTACCTTCGATTCAATAATTCTGTTATCTCAATCACGAAGTGTGGTCAAAACAAAGCCCCTCCATTCGCTTGGACCATGGCCCTTGCAATGCAGATCTCGACTCTTTCTCTTAAGCGAGACCAGAATCTTTCCCCAGATGCCACCTCATCGAGCAAGTTCCCGCAGATCCCGTTGAGCCCCACGCACACAATGTCACCTTAGCATTGACCGGCCGTGTAGCTATCTACAAAGAAAGTGAAGACAATTGTCATAGCTCGTATCAGAAGGTGAAATGATAAAAGAGACAGTTCTGTTTCTCCTGTCGCCTTTTTATTCTAGTCCAGTAAATATGGGCACCTATCAAAGTCGACATCAAGCAACCACTTTCCTCTTCGCAGACTTCTCTAGTTCCGCCATTATCTGAACCAACTTCTCTGTGAGATGCGGAACACGCATCCCAGTGAAGTTTTCTCGGACAATGCTCATGATAGTCTCCATGACCTTATCCGGCTGTGATAGCGGCACGCTCACAAACACATCCTCCTCTCCGGGCATTTCTGATCGCCGTCTGATGCATGGCTGCCCCTGTCCAAACCCTTTGAACCGTTGCAGAGCAGTGCTTTCTTCTTCATCCAGGTACACACTCTGATTTGTGAGTCTTGTCGTTACCTGCGACTGATCGGAGAGGAGTCCGTAAACCCAAAATGCCAAGGTGGCATGATACAGAATTATGACGGGAGGACCTCGTATTGAGCCCTTTGGAAGCGACATGACAAGCTGCATAATCTGAGCCGCATGGCAGATGGTGTGTCTGGCGTCCTCGCTCTTAACCCAGTCGCTGATGGTCGGGTAGACAGCACGAGCTCGCTCCGGTCCATCCATGCCGGCAAATATCTGAATCTCTTCAAAAGGCATATGGAGGTGAAGCAGACACAGCTTAAGCCGGAGGTTGAGCTCTGAATCCGCCGAGAGTTGAGGCGCTAGGCTGAGTTCGAGATGACCAAGCAACTTCAGAAGCTCATCCTTCCTGAGTTCCGTGACGAGGGTATTCCAACGCCGCGGTCGTGATCTCTGGAGAGAGGAGAATTGTAAATACTCTCGGCACATGGTCCAGATACATGAAAGTACCGCCATGCCTGCAGTGTAGATGTCGACCGGGTTTGCTGGATTGTTGAGAAGATCAGGATTGTCGATAAGGTCGGCAACAAATACCGGCTTAACGTGCTGTTGGGCGGCCATGTATGACTTCCACTGCTCAGGGCTCCCTGCCGTCCAGCCCTCTGGACTGCCTGGCAGTGGAAGAAGGACTTCAGCGTAAGAGATAAGAGGGTTGACCAGCAAGGCCATGGACACGCCCATGTCGTGAGCAAGCATCCTGAATGCGAGTCTTTTAAATGACTCATTCTCGACCCAGTTCAACCACTCTTGTCGGAGATCAAAGCCATAGGCATCCCCAACATTAGTATCTGGATACGCAGTAGGCTTGAACTTTCCATCACGCCTCATCATTGTCAGGATTGGCTGGAAGAAGCTTTCTGCAATCTCAACCTTTCGAGGGAGTCCGCTCCAAATGCCGACCTCGATGGTGATGAGAAACGCCTGCAAGAGCTGAAGGTCTCTAACCAGGGTGTTGTTTTGTTCCCACTGCAGATTTGGTTAGTCGGGACGTGTCATCTCACACAAGGAAGAACACTAACCCTCCTTGAGATCGCCAACCTCAAGCATTCTTGCATCGCCCGGCCAAGCTTGGATAGTGCGGGGTCTGACGTCAACACAGCCCCAATCGCTGCCATAGCTGCGACAAGCTCTGGTCGCTTCTCATTGGGGTCGAACGAGGCGGCGTGAATAAATGACCCTGCACGTGTGTGTGGTGAGGTTAAATAGTACTGTAGTAGTGTGTCAAGAAGCTCCACTGAAGGGAATGAGGCAACTGCCTTGGACAGGCTATCTGATTGACAACTGTTCACAATCATCATCAAAATCCTGTCACGTGCTGGCCCTCCGAGTTTGGCGCATGTAACGCGTGTGTCGGTATCCAGGGAGACTCTGGACTCTGGTGAGGGGTAGTCCAATGTCATGGAGGGGAGGGAGAGGTTATGGTCCTCGGCCCCGGCATGATCTTTCGCGTTGGGGCGGAACCTCCAATGAGAGTTCTGGAAGGCCTCACTGCACATGGCGGCAGGCTGGCCTGGGTCGATATGAGATGTGCGGGGGGTTTGTGTGCCTCTAGGCGTTGGCTGGAACGTGTTGCTAACCTCGAAAGGGATACTGACGTTGTAGGAGTCGAGGAATTGTAGGTCCATGTCGTCTAAACCGTTGTATGTGCTGATCTCCATGTCATTCGTGGGGGTGGAGGACCATTGTCCAGATAGAAGGTTGAGATCGGGGAAGTGGAAGAAGAGGGGGTTGTTTTCGATGTTGAGGGAGGGATCTATAGACTATCAGTCCCATCAGGAACGGTAATTTGGACATTGCAGTATCCTACCTAGTGTCTGGAATAGGTGTTGCGTAGTCTGTGGCGTCAAGACATCCAGAGAAGCTTGCCCTCCCAGGCTCGGTGATGCAGATGTCTGGTCCATACTGAGTGGGTTGCTGAGAGATGTCATGGCAGATGCATCATCCTGCGTAAACATGGACTCGTCTTCTTGAGGGCACGTCTCTGGTGGCGTCATGACCATGTCGACGTCGGTAGAGCCAGGCCATCTGCACTCGAGGCCCTTCTCCTGGCATCGACGGCATGGCTTCTCTTCGCTACAACGCAGATGGTTCGACGCGCATGCCTTGCATGCCTTTGTGACCCTTCCAGGCATGAAACGCGTCTCTCCGACGGAGCCGCCATTGCTCTCTCCCGCTTGGGAACCGTGACCCGCAACGTGTCTCTTGAGGAGATCACTAGAACCCAAGCGTTAGTCGGGCATAGGGGGAGAAGAAAAGTACAACTCACGGTCTTGTGAATGCCTTTGGGCAAACATGACACTTGTACGGCTTTGTCTGGGTGTCTAAAGAGTCAGCAGTCGCGTCAACCTCTCAGGCATGCGACATACGACATACGAGAGCGCACGTGACGAGCCAGGTGATCCAGGCGCTTGTAGCTCTTCTGGCAAGAGCCACACTGGAACATGCCAGACTCGGTAGACATGATGCTATTCACCCGGTGGACGTCGGGAAAACATACGAGAACGGTTCGGGAGGTGGAGAGGACGAAGGAACAGGAGCCAGAATTGGCCGGTCGATGACTGTCTTTATCGCAAATTACCCGGCCATCTCGGATGCGGAGGTGGCGTCTGGGGTGCGGGGAAGCTGGCGAATCGGTTGAGGTTCTTTGGTCAATAGATCTGAAGCTAGATTAAAAGGGAATCGTGTCCGCGGTTATTCTCAAGGGCGAGAAGGTTGGGGTTGTTATCGGGAAGCTCTCTCCACATCCCGACAGACCATCGCCACCCCACATGAGCAACCCTAGAGCAACCAAGGGACATTGGATTTTTAACAAACGCTGTGTCTTTTCTCGTAATAAGGACTTTTTCGATTAGTTTTCCTTTTTCACTAATTGTAACCGATCGAAAGTGAGCCCTTATTGTGTAACAATTAACCCAATTTGGATCATGGGTATGTTGTTTCTCCAAAGTTTACTGCAAACACTGACCAACCTCCGCTTAGCTCAGCTAACACCAGTCCACTTCTTTTCCCATGGGTCAACCATGATGCTTGGAGAGGAATCCGAAGCAGCAGATTACTGGAAGATAGCTGGCGATCAGGCATTAGCCAACAAGATCAAGGGTGTTGTCATGATGGTACGAGGATCCAATGTTTCAGGCGACCCTCTAACGAGAAACAGGGAGCCCATTGGGATGCTCTCGGCGATCGAATCGAAGTCGCTACGAACACTCAACCTGGAAAATCGCCCGTCGCATACGTCCACCCTTCAAAATATGTTGACTACAAGCTTAACCCCGACCTGGAGACGGCCGAGCGATGCATCTCGCTGCTTTCGAAGGCGGGATTTGATGTCTCCGGAAATCCGACCTTCGAGTGGATCCATGATACGTATCTTATCTTGATCCGCATGTTTCCCAACGGCTGTCCACCCACTACTCTCATCTCCATGAACGGCCGCTTCGATCCCCACTACCATATGAAAGTTGGCCAAGCACTGCGCTGTTTGAGGAGTGAAGGATATCTCATCATCGGATCCGGTGGAGCCGTACACAACCTCTACCGCAACATCTGGGCTCCGATGGTCAAGTATACGGACAATTTCGGGCAAGAAACGCCTCCGGAGCCGTGGGCCTTGGAGTTTCGACAGGCAGTCGAGGATGTGATTAAGAACAACACGGGGCCTCATCTCCGACGCGCAATGACGCGGCTGATGAAGCACCCGCTCTACAGAGATGCGCATGCGACAGATGACCACTTCATGGCTGCCGTGTTTGTCGCTGGCGCTGTCGGTGATGAGGAGGATGAGGGAGTGTATGGGGAGCTCAAGGCGGAGACGTGGGAGCTGACAAACATGTGTAACAGTCAGTTCACATTTGGCACCTGGCCAAGGACAGTTGCAACGGCATAGCTGTTAGGCTGATGAGAGGTTTCAAGATATCAATAGTGCGAATGCTTAATTTACAGGTCTACTTCTTATTGTTTGGGCCTGTCGGCCATGTGCTTTGCCGGGGAGAATCGACCATAGAACTTCAACAGGTTGACGGGATATCTGTATAAGTGAGGTGAACTCGCTAGACGGCACCTATCTGGATAATGTCTTGATCTTCTCTCCCGAACCGGACTAGACACACCCGGAGTGGCGCTTTCCGGTCGGTCGGGGAGAGTATGTGCCCGGATCGTGGAGGCAGTGTTGGCGCTAGACCACGGCTGTCGAAGATGCCGCCATAGTATGGAGGGAGAGATCGGCGTTGTGAGAGTGTGACCCGAGTTACGGGGTGGATCAAATAGCACCTGCCGGTGGAAAACGTGGTCTGGAACATGATAGCCCGGGCAATTGGTCAAATCACAAAGAGTGGTTGGTATCATAGGAATGCAATGGATCGAGACGATACGATGGGGCTGAGTCACAGTTTTACATGCAAGGCTAGTATACCTGGGAAACCCCGGGATGTGAATTACACATTGTATTTCTCTTGCTAGGTTGCCTTGATCTACCCTCTGGGTTTGCTTTGAGGCAAGAAAGACTTCAATGGTATGCGTTAAGTAGGTTTGATGGCAACTTGGCAAGTCACAGTCGATGCTGACAATTCGACCTTGACATCATTTGAAGTAAGTTTTATGGCTTGAGTAACAAGTAACATCTCAAAGATAATATACATTATGGTCTATGGATGATCCAAAGTGAATCACTCAGTAAAGTGCTGACCTGAGCCGTCCTCGTGTACTTGCGTGCCCGGAATCACCAAAGAAGAATAAATACTCATGTCATGATTCATGTACATTTAGCTGGAAATCTGTTCATGCGACTTCGTTAGCACTCGCTCCTCAAATATTTCTGGAAAAGTGTCTCAATTACCTCGATGATAGCAGGGCCAGCGGCGACGGTGTCATCAGACACGGCATCCTTGCATCCAGTGAGAACAACGTAGGTCTGGCCGGCAAAGCCCTCAGGAATCTCAACAGAGAAGCCGCCGTCGACAGCCTTGGCCTCGACAAAGGTAGGTCCAGTCACGGCGATAAAGGCAGCGTAGACCTTCTGGCCGTCGGCGCCCTTGAGAGTGTACCCAGTGGTCTGGAGAGTGACCGTGTCACCAGTCTTGACAGGCGTCTTAGTGGAGGGGTCCAGAGCCAGCTTGGGGAAGGCCTTGACGGGGAGGGCAGGGTTCTCCTTGGGGCAGCTTGTGATGAAGCCTGAAGCAAGGGAGTAGACCTCGTTGATGGTCAGGGGGGCGTCAAAGGCCTGGGGGAAGGGCACCTCCTTGAGGTGGCCGCGGATGTATGATGAGTGCCTTGCCTCAACGGTCAGGATGGAACCGGCAGCTGTGAGGTATGTCTTGCTCATGATGTCGGCGGCAGCGCCCAGGTATGCCGAGACACCGACACCCTCAAGAACGGAGGCTGTAGCCAGGAAGCTCTTGACATCAGTGACACCAAAGTTGTATGTGCAAGCTGCAACGGGGGTGACACCGGCGGCTGTAAAAAGTCATTAGCAAGTAGATGGTTTTTGGTGGACATCTGGATTACCCTTGAGACCCTTGGTGAGAAAGTCAACATGGGATGTCTCATCACTAGAGACCTTCTTGATGTTGTTGTAAAAGGTTGAGTCGTACCCAGCGTCGGCAAAGTCCTTCTCGCTGAACGTGGAAAGACCTTCACGGTAGAAGGTATCCTCGAGGTGCTCAAGTGTAAGGGCATAGTTGAGGATGACTCCGTCGTTGATCTCAGAAGCACGCTTCTGAATCGCAGGGGCAGCGGAGGCAAAGCCAGCGGCCGCGAGGGCAACGGTAGCGGCGGAGAAGAGCATCTTGATAAGATTGATACGAGGGTAAGGGTATTAAAGAATTATGGTGGTAATAGGGATGGATGCTTGGGAATGAGCGAGCTTGTCTTGTGGGAATGACTTCGTTAGTGAGCGAGTGCGACTGGTTTTATTTACAATGAAGCCATTACCATCAGTACCATCTGCCGTGAATGATCATGTTCAAGCGCTTTCCATGACATCCGCAATCTCCCTCCCTGCTTTCAACCGTCGGGCAGTTTCTATCCGTCCCGAGTTCCGTCCTGTCCGTCACCAATCTACCGAATCCAATATTGACTCACGATGGGCAGATGGGGCAGTGACGCAGCACAAGCCAACTAAGCAAAGTGAACCTATCATTGTAAACGGAACCCGTCCCGTCACCTTACGGAGGACTCTCAAGATCAAAACTCGACGCTAGGCACGTGCGGGAATCGAGCAGAATAGTAAGAGATCGGCAGGGACTCTGGGGATCCGCGCACGGCATCTCACAGTCCCGTCCTCCTCTAGCGTCGAAACTTGTTTGTCCCTCACCCGAATCGGTCGGAGAGTGTGGAGCTATCGAAGCCCGGGATGTCATCTTTCCGGGAGGCTAACGACGTTTTAGCTCGCTCATCTCCAACCGCATGTCTTTGATTCCAAGACATTACGGGAAAAGTAGCTAGGACCTACTGGACGTGCGCCACGGTTAGCGTTGGATTGGTATCATAGACTCGGTGTCCGGACGAACTGGTTTTCGGCTGATACAACAATCATACCTACCAATATCCTTGCTAGGCCAGTCTTGAGAACGGCATTTGCATCGGAATTGGTAATTCTTAGCTTGGATTGTCGGTATGCGTGCGAGCATTGATGAGTTGAATGAGGTCGGTGTTAATCTTAAGCCATCTGTCTCCTGATCAATGACTCCCAAGGAATTCATAATATCTCCTTTCTCTCTCTGCTCCTGTCGCAAGCATCGTCATTCGCTCTGTCTTACACTCATTCCACCATCCTACGCCATCTCGAAGCCATGAAGTTCTACGTCGTCGCTGCCCTCGCTCGTAAGACAATTCCCTTCCTTACGTATACTTCACGTCCCTGACTAACGACCCTTCTAGTCCTCTCAGGAGCCCAGGCTGCCGAGTCTGTCTCTACTACTGTTACCTGCAGTAGTTGTCCCTCTCACTCTTCGACACCCGACATGGTGACGCGCTCCGCGTTGCCAACTATATCCTGCAGTGAGAAACCTCTGACTGTCGTCACCGACGAGTCTTGGTCTTCCTCTACGCCATCTGGTGCCGCAGCACCCACTGGCTCTATGCCTGCCTCGACTCCCTCGCCTGCTGTGCCTGCCAATAGCGCGAGCAGCAACAAGATGGGTACTATGGGAGGAGTACTTGTGATTGCGGCCGTTGCAGCTAGCTGCATTCTGTGAAGGGCGATTTCTAGATAAGAGGTCGGAAGGTGTACTTCCATGTAATAATTCTGCTTCATAACTGGTGTGTTTTGGCAAGGAGACTTTGGGTTTGGTGCACAGTGGTTCGTCTGGATATATCACAACATAGCTTTTGGATAATATTCTATTGAGATTAAACAACCAGGCACTCAGATCTCGCTCGCTAGTGTTCGAGTCAATAGGTTTATCTTTCCAATACTCCAAGCGTAATTCTTCGTCTGGTATCCAACTCCCACCTCATATCCGCCATGCAATAGGTGCGGCAGAATTCCCCCTTGGAAAATATCTAGCTTGGAATGATAGGCAGCGTGATGTAGTTCTGAAATTGGGGTCCAAAGTGAATATTGTTGAGCCCCTGGAAAATCTCCGGAGACCTGCTTTCTGTCAGTTCTTTCCCTGTAATTACTTGACGAGAATCTCACCTGTCTGTAGGATCGTTATGCAAAAAGATGCCCGATCCCTGAGTATCTCCGGATGACACCTCGAAGACTAGCTTGCCACCCTTTTCAACCACGACATTGGCTGGCCAGACCTCAATGTCCACGGCATAGATCTCACCCTGTATCACGGGCAAGACATCCTTGCTGGTGTAATTTCGGTGGGGAAGCCACTCGCGGTGCTTGTGGTGCTGCTGATCGATCTGCCGCAGCGATGTCCTGAGCCAACCTTTGGTCACGGGCACAGGGTCTCCCGCAGTGCCAGTGTAAAAGACCTCTTGTCCCGATGGGTCTATGTGGCGGATTGTGACGAATAGGTCAATGTCGCTCGGTGTTGGTCCCGTCGGATCTGGAGTAACCGAGACGTTGAGGTGGGCGACAACGTGTCCTGTAATCTCCGTCTCTGACTCAAAAGGAGTCGTCGAGAATTGCAGAAGCTCCGGTTTCTCTAGCGTGCCAAGAGCTCTATAAGACAGCTTCTTTCGGTCGCTCTTTGGTCCGTTCCAGGAAAGGCCTAGGTCCGGCGTAAGGAAGAGCTTTGTGTACTGGGTCCGCGCGATTGGCCATTCATTCTCCTCACGGCGAGGATAAACCTTTTCCTTCTCGGCGTCGTTGAAGCCGACGTTTCCCTTGCGCAGAACAAGACTTACAGGGGGAACCTTGCCCTCTTGGGACCAGCCGACCCTGTCATCGCCTTTGAGAAATGCATCCAAGAAGCTGAGCTGAACATTGACCTCTTCTTCGTAGTAGAAAGGAAGATCATGGCGGCCTGTGATCATACGAAGGTACTTGAACTTTGATCCGGCATGAGTGTAGCCTTCAATGTTTCCTCGAAGGTGAAGAAGAATGCCTCCCCAGTTGCCAACAGACAACAGGGGCACCTCGATGTCACCCATGTCGTACTCCTTGGACGCGTAGTAAGGCTCATCTCGGAAGCGATTCTCCAGGTTGTCCTTGGTCTGGTCTTGCCGGTTTGCCTCGAGTTCCTCTTCGGGTAGATCGCCCTCAATCGTGTCAGGACCCCAGTTTCGCGAGCTTCGACCTGGACGTCCGTACTGATTCGTGATGACCTGTCGATTCCACCAAAACTTGATAAAGCCATTGGAAAGGATTCCTCCGTGGCGGCATCTGTCCCGGTAGTAGTCTGACATTCCCTCCCAGGGCACGATGGCGCTTAAACCTTTGGGCTTACGGGCAGCTACTCGCCATTGACTCCCGGCGTAGTAGCTAATACCCAAGAGGCCAACCTTGCCCGAGGACCATGGCTGCTCTGCAGCCCACTCCACCACGTCAAAAAAGGCCTCGCTCGTGCCCCTAGACATGGTGTCAAGGAGACCAGGGGACTGTCCGAGACCCCTCTCATCTGCACGAACAACAGCATACCCATGCGTCGTCCAGAAACCTGGATCTGGGGTTTCCCATGCCGAGTGAGCAGACTTGTGCTGGGGATTGACCTCTGAAAAAGACTTTGGATGGAAACTTTGACATGTTAGAGTTGAGAAGAACTGTATGGAGGGGGACCTACTCTTTGTAGTGAATGTCCTTTCCGTATGGACCATAGGTGACCAGAACAGGCACCCGATCAGCACCCTTAGGACGATAGACGTTGCATCGGACTAAACCGGACCCCGACTTGAGAGTAACTGTGGCGTTTTGCTCAAAGATGTAGGGAAAGGATGTATCATCCACGGTGTGGATGTCTTTGATCTGATTAGGCATTGTGGCGAATGAGCACAAGTATGAGCAGGGGGTGATTGACAGCGGATAAAAGGCTCGGTGTTCATGAGTCCTCCAGATCCGTCTACTCCCTGCTTCTTTTGAATACCCAAAACGTCATGATGCAAGACAAGCCGAGTATTGAGCCATGTGGGGGGTTCCGATCCGTGGTTACGTGGGGCCGACTCCCGATCCCCCCTCCCCCTCTGCCCCGGATTTCATATCGGGAATCTGCCGGGAATGCGCAAGTTATGATACACCTGGGATGGGCTGATCAGGTCATGGGGTATTCAGCCGACGGCTATTCAACACATGCCGAGCGATGAGTACTTGTGGGAGTGTTACGCAGTCATCTGTTGGCCATACCAACTGCGACCTCGAGGATCACGCAAGAAACCATGACCAGTACCCCAGAAGCAGCCCCCTTGAAGATTTTAGTGGTTGGAGCAGGTGAACACTAAGTCAATCATGTCTCACGTTGACATGGCTAACACTGTCTAGGTATTGGAGGATTGACTGCAGCTTTGGGCCTTCGTCAACAGGGTCATGAAGTGACGGTGAGTCCGCCTTCTTGCTGATGGAAAGATTGTTTGGGAAGCTGACATCTCGTAGTTGTTTGAGCGTTCCCATTTAGCCAAGGAAACTGGAGCAGCCATTCATCTCGCCCCGAACTGTCATGGCATCCTCAGGAGGTTCGGAGTTTTCCCCGAAACCTTTGGAGCAAACCCAGTCAATGGAGTGAGTAATGTGGCACAGTGAACACGAAGTACAGCCGCTAACGGCGTGTAGGTAACGGAATATGATGCTGCTGGAAAGCTCAAATTTGACAATGACTTGTCAAAGGCGCTTCGCATTTGGCAACATGTAAGGACCCAGTCAAAAGCTTCTTCGTTAACGAGTCGATGCTGATAGATTATGCAGCCCTGGGTGCTGTCCCATCGTGTTCAGCTACATGAAGAGCTAAAGAAGCTTGCTGTATCCTCTGAAGGCCTAGGGACACCTGCTGTCCTTCAAACTTCAAGCCAGGTTGTGGATGTTGATCCATCGACTGCCACAGTTAAGCTTGCTGACGGAACCTCAATCTCTGGGGACCTAGTCCTAGGTGCAGATGGCGTCAGCGTAAGAGCATCCCATATATACCCCGTGTTGGCCATGTCTTCTGACAGGTTACAGTCAATTACGCGACAAATTGTTGTTGGACCAGGTGTCAAGCCCTATGGGTCGGGAAAGAGTGCTTTCAGGTTCATGATTCCCTGCGAAAGGATCGGAAAGAACCCGATCACCAAGGAATTTCTAGATCGCCAGGGCTATCTGACTATGTGGATGGGTGATGACAGGAGACTGATCATGTATCCTTGCTCCAACAACACGGTGATGAACTTTGTGGGCATCCACCCGAGCGAAATTTCTGCCGCTGCCTCAAAAGGAGATGGTAAGTCTTGCCACAGATTGTGTCGAGAACCAAGATGTCTGATTCAGGACACAGGCTGGGGCCAAGGAGGAAGCAAGGAACTACTCCTCGACGTGTACAAAGGCTTTGAACAAAGGGTTCGATCCCTTTTGGAGTTTGTTGATAGCAGTGAGCTCAAGGTCTGGACCCTCCTTGACATGGAGCGCATTCCGTCTTGGCACAGGGAGCGACTAGTCCTGCTAGGAGATGCCGCGCATCCGTTTTTACCTCGTGAGTCTCTGGTGATGGCATGAGAAGAAGACGCCTTACTGACATGAGTCGCTTAGATCAAGGACAAGGAGGTATTATAAAGGCGCCAAATATCGTGGAGCTTTTGATTGCTGACAAGAATAGGTGGCATCGCTATTGAAGACGCGGCATCCTTGTGCGCACTGCTCCCACGAGGCACCCGTAGGGACGATATTGCAGATCGACTTCCTCTGTATGAGAAACTTCGTGACCACAGGGCCCACAAGGTTCAAGAGTTTACTCGGCAGGCTGGCATGGATCTCAATGATGAGAACCGCGGCGACTTTAACAGTGAGGCCCCCATCCGAACTTTCAATCAGGATACTAATGGTTTGCAGTCATGGAGTTCATGGGCTACAACTTTAGCCATGACGAGTGGCACAATTCTACACGGGCGCTGAAGGAGCTCCTGTGGTCTCGGAATGGCGGTGTTTATTGGCGATCCCCTGTTTCCTTCGGGCCTATGCCAAGTCCACGCCAGGATCACTATGGGCGTCCAATCCCCAGTCAAGATTCACGATTCACAACTTACAAGCTTCGATTCAAGACTTCTGCCACGCATCTCAAGACGCTGCTACCAACACCTGCATTCAGCTTCTACCAGCCAGGAACCATTGCCGAAGCCAGCTTTCAGTGTACCGAGCTCAAAGACCTCAAGTGGCTTGGTGGAGGCGGCTACAACTTCTTTGGGCTCTGGATCCACGGTGTACAGTATGAGAAGAAGGATGGGAGCAAGCTCCGCGGTTCGTTCCTTGCAGTCCTTCTCGAGTCTCTGACCGACCCTATCGTCACTGGCCGAGAGGAATTGGGCATGCCAAAGATCTACTGCGACATTGATGTTGAGAAGCAAGATTCCACTGCTAGCATCCGATGTAGCTGGAGAGGCGCCACATTTGTCGAGATGGCCTTGAATGGTCTCAGCAAAGGGGCAAATGTCTTGACCAATGGAGCAATCGGCAATCCGCCCCCCCCAGAAGAAGGCCTTTTGGTCTACAGATACGTGCCAGCCGTTGGTAATCCCGGGGTCGCAGATGCAGCTTATCCAGTCTTTCTCCAGAATGGATTGGCAAACAACCCGCCAGAGGTTGACAAGGTGACTGTTGGCAGCGGAGGAGGGCTCGTCTTTACGGAAGGGAACTGGGAGAATCTGCCAACTCTCCACCACATTGCCGCTGGGTTCTCCGAGATACCGGTATATGACATTGTTGAGAGTAAGGTGGAGGAGGGACACGGTGTTGATGATCTCGCGCATGCAAGGCGGGTTGAGTAGATTCATGTTTATAAAGTTTTCGATTGTTAGATTCTAAGCTGGACGCAATTGACTCAACAATATTTCTCATCAACAGAAGACATTTTGGACTCCAGCTTCTCAGTAGATGCCGGCTTGTAGTAGTGGAGCCGGAAAACTGTTCTCACCTGTTAGGCTTACACGAGTACTTCCGTGAACAAGCCTCCCGGGGACTAGTTGCACTTGCTATTGAAACGTATTGGGGAGAATATTGTTTTCAGTTACACGAAACTATCTATGCGCGACCTAAAGTGAGCGGCTTGGTGTTAATCGGCCGATACATTCACCAAATCCAACCCCTGAGGAAGCCTCGCCTGCTACCGCGGTGATCCGCACGACGTCACCATCTTCGAGATACGTACGCCGGGACCCATCACTTAGGGCTACAGGCTTCGTACCACCTTCAGTTGTCTCAAGCAAGCAGCCATGACTCCCATCAATGGAACCGCTGACTGTGCCTGTTGCCAAGATGTCGCCGGTCCGGAGCGCGCTGCCAGAGCTCACAGCGTGTGCGAGAAGCTGAGGCGGGCTCCAGTATAGGGAGTCTACAGGGCAGACACCAATCTTTGTGGCGGTCGAGCCGGTGAGGATCTCGACTTCCATTGTGATGGAGTAAGTTGAAGGCTTCGAGTTTCGTAGATACGAAGGCAGCGAATCTTGCTGAGGACAACTGCCGGTTTTGAAACGTTCCAAGGCTTCGAGTGTGACTACCCATGGAGATATAGAAGTGCCGAGACTCTTTCCATTGAATGGTCCCAGAGGATTCATTTCAAACCCTTGGATATCACGGGCTGTAACTCTTGTCAGTCTCTATCGGCGCACCCATTAGGCGGCATACTCACAGCTCCAATCGTTGAGTATGACGAAACCAAAAATGTGCTCCTCAGCATCCTCAGCGTTAAGTCTCTGCCTCATAGGCAGCGGCTTTCCAACAATCGCTGCCAGCTCGACTTCGTAGTCAACCTGCTTCGAAGGCCCATAAATGATAGCCTTCTCGCTGAGGGGATCCGTGACAGACTTGTCCCGGAACTGTCCCATAGGACGCTCAATGTCGGTCCCAGAAACAACGATGGAGCTCGTGCGCCCTTGGTAACCAATAGGAAACTTGAAGAATGAAGGGGGCGGCTTCGTGCTGCCGACGACAATCCGTCCTGCGTTTGTTACGTGTTCAAGAGAGCAGGAGAAGTCTGAACAGTTAGCGATAGTATCACTGTGTTTTCTGGGAGACCAAGTACCTGAAAAGTCCTTTATTTCGACAGGCAGATGCATTTTAACCGACGATACATCCTCTTGTGCCGTAGAGGGGAACCCTCCCATGCCATCTTGACGGAACACGTCTTGGATTTTCTGGCGAACCTCCACTGACTTGGATCTCGGGAGCGCAGCAAATTCGTTTAGTGTGCCTTGCTTAAAGGCTTCTTTTGGAAGACTACTAAAGAGTCCATTGTCCTGTAGGTCGGCGAGGAATATCACAGTGTTCCCTAGTCTCGTAACAGCTTGAGGGTCCTGATGCTTGGCAGAAGACGCGATGCCAAATGGGATGTTCCCCTGTGAGAAATGTTGTGAAAAATCCATCGTTTCTGGTATCTAGTATCTCGACGGTAGGTAGTCGCAACTGGACAGGGCACTGGGGCAAGTAAAGTGTCACTATTCATAAAATGCAACCTGCTATCATGAGTTATTCCGAACGTCCTATTTCCGGCTCGGAAGTCGGCCCCGGAGATGTTTGTCGGGGCGCGAAGACAGGGAGTGAGGCCAGGGTCGGGGGCGTCTCTCCACATCCCGATCGGCAGCCAGGGACGGCAGGGGACAGCGCTGTAAGAACCACGACACTATAGAACACCCCATACTTCAGCTTACAGTTTGGATATGCACCAAGAATTGCATACCGAATTGCTCACCTTGATACAATTAACTTCAATCATGGCACTCCAAGGAAACCTCAGCCACCCCAAACGCTACATCACATCTCACAACAGTGAGGGAAAAGCAATCATCGACTCGTCCGTCCCTGAGGAAGCACCCTTCTATGAGCTTCCAGACAAGGTCGCTTCATTCGCCTCTTGTTATGTCACCCGAGAATTCCCCGTGCAACTTGACGAAGGGGCGGATGTGAAGTCTTACCAGGACTTCCTCAGTAGTCCTCCAGGACTGACAGTCTCGACGGGCACTGTCCTACGCTACGTCGATATGAGCCCCGGCACTACATCTCCCATGCACCGCACCGTCAGCCTCGACTATGGCGTTGTGCTTGAAGGGGAAGTGGAGCTCATTCTGGACTCTGGGGAGACTAGGCTGTTGAAAAGAGGTGATATTTGCGTTCAGAGAGGAACCATGCACGCTTGGAGGAATACTAGCGACAAAGATTGGGCAAGGATGCTCTACGTGCTTCAGCCATCGACACCAATTACCGTGGAGGGAAAGCAACTTGGGGAGGACTATGGTACTATGCAGGGGGTCAAGGCGTCAAAATGATCAAGTCGTAAAGTAGTATGATGACATTTGGCTACAGTTTAGCATTCGAAAAATGACAAAATTGAGGCGAATATTTATTGAAACAAGACGAATAACTATATACTTCCACGCTCATAGCTCTCCTCCCACTTGATATCTAAACACCCGATCCGTCAGTCTCCCAAAAGAGGCCCTCCAATACTGCGCAGCACCCTAAAGCACATAATTAGTATGTTTTCATTCCATAGTTGAAGTGCAAGGCTTACGGCGTTGATGTTCAGGCCCGTAAACATGACTGTGATGAAGACACGCTCCACTGGGCTTGTGTAGACTCTCACTTCAGACTGATCTCTGTGTCTGTTTATAGCCCTGTAGGCGGGCACGCGACGGTGTTGCGTATCCCATTCACGGTCGATGGGTGATGCAACTGGAGCCGACCGAGTGCCAGTTTCGCAGGGTTGGGCCTGGGAGTGGTGGAGCTCATAGTCTGCCAATACATGGCTGTGCCAGTTTCCATTCAGCGCTGCGGCTGATTCAGTTGTAGTGATGGTAGACATGTTGAACTTGGTGCTAAGCGAGTCGTTGCTGGTACTGACGATGAGGATGGCGGGCAGTGATGATACTAAGCGGAACGATGGGCGCTGGCAGGCAAGCCTTCTGTTGTAAGCAATGTGGACTCTCCAACTCGCCTCTTCGGCCCATTCGCGGTTCGGCAGGTTAGTTCGATGCCGAACCGTGACGCTCGGTGCTCGCTACTCGGCATGTGGAGGAGACTCCGAGACCACATCCCGAGCCGGTCGGGGGACCCCGACGGAGCTTGCTAAGGCCATGCGCTTTCTCACGAAGCGTTCCAGGGGGAAAGGTGTGCTTATTTGGGTGTTTGTCTCTCGCAACTGCTTAACATCCTGGCCATCCAGCTGAGTAGCGTCCCAGCCACACATACACCACAATGACGAAGCCATTCACAGCAGTCAGGTCCGCCGCCATAGACGGCCGAGTTCTGAATCCCTTCTACAGAAAGACCCAGCTCAAGAACTTACACAGCACACTTGCTGACAACGCAGCCCGGATCCAAGAGGCAATCAAGAACGACACCAACCACAGACCAGCAGAGATCAAGGGCGAGTACTGGCTCACTCTGAAGTGCATCGCGGATGCATTTGCGTCAATCGACCCCCAGAAGTGTATAGAGGATGAGTACGCCATCTCGAAAGGACGCGATGATCCAGATAGCCGGAGTCCAGTCGGCATTGTAGTCATTGAGCCTTCTTCGCATGCCTTTTTGTACAGCCTCATCGCAGCCCTAGTGCCAGCTATTGCAGCAGGCAATTGCGTGATAGTTAAGGTAATTACCAAGAGGTACAAGCAAGTTTGAGAAAGAGAGCTGACTATTAAAGGCTCAAAACTCTTTGCTGGAAACGCCATCCCTTGTACTGGGTCTGATACAGGAGTCTCTGGACAAAGATATCTTGGAAGTCACAAGCCAGCAAGTGAATTCAGCAGACATCGACCACCCACACATTCGCGTCCTCCAGAATGGCTCAACAAGTTCAACGTCAAATCAAGACCTGGTGTCAAACTCTAAAGCACCAGTTCTCGCATTCGTGGAGAGAGATGCCGACGTGCAAGCAGCAGCAAAGGCCCTAGTTTCGTCTCGCTTCGGCCTCGGTGGAAAGTCTCCGTATGCCCCAGATGTTGTGTACGTGAACGAATGGGTAAAGAAAGATCTCTTGCGTGCCATTGTCCAGCAAAGTACCGACTTCATGGCCAACCCAACTGTGACTCGGAGATCCGCCAAAGCGGCAAAATCCGAGCTAGCCAAACAAGCCGAAAAAGAAGGCTTTGTCAATATTATAGCATCAGGGTCTGGCGGACTCATCCTGGACGTTGAGGATAGGTACGGTGGACCAAATAAGAATGCAGAGATCAGTGCTAATGGTAATTAGGAAATCTGCTCTACTTGGGCAAAAAGTGGCAGAAAACTGTCTCGTCATCCACTCTGTCACTAGCATGGACGATGCAATTGATGCATCCAGGAGGTGAGAGTTGACCGAAGTTCCTCAAGACTCTTGCTGATTTGTGTAGTTCCGGACCACTTGCGGCAGCATATATATTTACTACCCCGAACATGGCCAAGTATATGTGCCAATTTGTTGACGCGACTGTCAGCTTCGTGAACCAGATCCCAGCTGAGCTGATGTGTAAGTAATTGTAGCTCCCGAGTAATATGACAAAGTTAACAAGTGACAGACTCACCGATTGCTCCTCAGGGCCATCCCCCACAACCAAACAACTACAGAATCTACCAACAGGATCTCTTTTCTCATCCAACCCCAAAGTACATCACAAACTCTTCCACCAGCGAGAAGCTTGCCAAGTTCATGAGTGGATCCTCGCCTCATGAGCTAGTTGCCCTAGACCGGGAAGCAACGACAAAACTTCCAGAGATTGTGAGGTTGAAGAGAGCAGGAGGCATTGGCTTCTTCAACCAGGGGATTGTGACAGGCTTGGTGCTGGCTTTAACCACGCTCCTTTCGGGGACTGGGTTGCTTGGGTACTATGCTGTAAAGTATTGGCGGGCTCGAGCTCTATAGTTTCTGGTTGTAACATTTACTGTTGATGTCTAGTATGTTTTCTTCGGCACCTGGTTCGTCTATCACTAGGTAGTTTCGTTACGGGTTGTAACTATATCCTAAGCACTCAAAACCCTCAGACTACAAATACAACACTTGACTCGTGGTATCTTCGTGGTAGGCTATATAATATCAAAAATCTCATGTGCTTCCGCCATAGCTCCCAATGACTGAAGGAACTCCCCATGCATAATTCCATCCACAAAACATTCACCAATAAACTCATACACCCCTCCACTCGACCCATCCTCCTTCTTAACCGGCCGCAGCAGATACGGCACATTTCCACCATGCAGCACCACAATCACGTCTCCCACCTTGGACGGCCAAGGACACAGCCCGAACTGTCCATTTTCAGCGACAAAGAAGGAAGGGTCGAGACACGTAGGCACATAGTCTGTCCCGTACCACTCTAGCTCTGGCGTACCAGTTGGTGTCAAAACCTGCAGGTTTGGCCTTTTGACATAGTTCCAGTGGGCGATGACATGATCCTCGTACTTGCGGCGAGCCTTTTCAACAGTCTCGTCGTTGGGCTTGAGGGTCCAGAGACCCGTGAAACCGCATGGATCAAAGAGCTTGTCAAATACTGCGCAAATGTCGCTTTGCTCGCCATTGTCGTGTGCAAAGGGGTAGAGGTATTCGATGGGGTAGTGGCTGATGGCAGCAATCTTGGAGACGTAGTGGCCTAATAGGCGGATGACCAGAGGATCAGAGGTCTTGAGAAGGTCATTGTTGGGCTTCGTTTTGCCACCTGCTGAAAACTTGAAGCGAGCGTTGAGATTTGCTTGAACCCATCTCGAGTTTCCAATGGTGCTGACAGACCAGGTTGGTCTATTAGGTTCCATCTCAGGATAATCTGGGCCAACAGTCCTTCTCCATGTTCGAGCTGGATGGCAATGAACCGCAGACAAGATGGCCAGGGAGTCGTGCTCTCGAATCCACCAACGAGTAAAGTCTGCAAAGACTCGCTCCGCAGGTTTGTCATAGTTGGGACGGATCAAGTCATCCAGGTCTTCAGCCACATGAGTCTCGTCTGCAAAAGTGAGTAGAGCAAACAGTTTATCCCGAGGATCTGTTGCCTTGAGATCCAGTCCCGCAAAGAAAATGTCGTAGATACCGGAGAGTTTTCCTGAATCCTCGGCGTCCACAGGAGTGATTGGAGTTTCTGTTGTTCTCCCTTTTGGCTTCAACGACTTCCAAATCGGTTGCATGATGGCTTGCGACATGATATGCGGGCTCTGGCCTCGGAAACGCGGATCTCCTAGCCATGTATTGACCTGCACAAGCTCTTCCCAAGGGACCTGCTCGCCTGAGCAATGAACCAGAGCCTGTTTCGCAGATAGGGCTTCTTGAACTACCCATACTCGAGTGAACCAGGGATTCTCGAAAAGGGTGCTCATCAGGAAGGACAGCTGCGTGTTGTTGTACCAGCCCGCAAGATCGATGATTTCTCTGGACCAACTCTTTTCATGGATATCAAAGACCTCCCACATGCCCTGGAAAGAGATTGGGATTTTTTCCTTCTTCTGAGCTTCCATATGGGCATCTATCTCCTCCAACGACAAGTCGTGAGAAGTCCCTGAGCATGCGCAGCGATCGCCACCAGGACACTTTCGGTCGTTGTAGTTGCAAATATCTCGGATGAGATGGAGACACGTTTCGACGCCGACGTTGTTTTCTCCGAGCCAAATGTGTACGGTTGAGGCGAACGAGTAGATGGAACTCATCAGTGTAACTTGTTGAGCTCTCTCTTCAAGGTCGTCTTGGTTGATACAGACGGCATCAATCCAGATTGTCAAAGTTTCTTCCTTTTTCCTCAAGCGTCGAAGGGCTTCTGCAGCAGATCGACCGACACTGAATCGTTGGAGAGCCCCATCAAGCTTGACGTCGTCCTTGCTAGGCGCCAGAAAAATGTCGGTGCGATCCGTGACGTCTCCCCAACAATATGATAGGGCATCAAAGCTGAGAGAACTATTCTCGGCATCTTTAAGGCTGGCTTGACTAAAATATGCCTTAATAGGGTCGTCGAATTCGCCTGGTTCGACGTGAAGAAGTCGAATTTCTTGATCGTTGACGCTCAAGAAACTGTTGTAATGCTCTGTGTTGGAAAACAATTGTAGTTCATCGAGCTCTTCATGGATGGTCTTGGTCTCATATTCGATCTTGATCCGACATTCCTTGACGATATTCACCCAAGCCGTATAGATTGCTCTCGGAATGAGTTGAATGACGTCTCCAGGGCGCAGAGCTTCGATCCAGAGTCGACGACGGGGTCCATCACGAAGATGCCACCTAGCATTCAGCTCAAAGAACTCGTCATTCGCCAGGCGATTGTGGAAGACGGTGATGGTGCGTAGGTCTCCTCGACCCTCTGGACGTTTGACTGAAGCATCGAACCAGGTGAATGATGGCTCTTCCTGTTTGCTCGCCCAACCTATCTAGGTATTAGCGACGAGCCAAAAGTACGATGCACACTAGCTTACCTTGATCACGCGATATCGCGGTAAAGTTGACTGCTACAACTTTCCTAGCATCCGCGGGAACTTGTACTTCGACATATGCCCTCTCAGGGCAGTGGTCATGGACCTGGAGAAGCTCCGTGTGCTCCGCAACAAACTCTTTAATCGTGGCGCTCATTTTTGAAAGATAACAAGATCTTGAATGGTGACATATTCTGCCGTCTTGTTCAGGTCTTGAGGTATTTAACCACCGTGACCCGTGAGGAAACCCACGAGCCATGACCCTCCCCTGTAATGAAACTCAGTCATAAGGCTATGCGAAATATGCACCGTCGGCCTTCGGACTTGGAATCCACCAGTAAGAGGCCTCAAAAGAATTGAGGGTGCGATCGCAGGGCTGAGCCAGCGGCGCAGCAATGTAACGTCTGTGGGCCAAGGGTCCCAAATTTAGCGCCAAGATGTGGACTAAGAGCCCATCTTTGACTGTGGATGCCTGCTTAGTGTCATTTGAGATCGATATGCGCCGCTGGGTTGCGTAAACCGACGAATACGGGCTGTGTTGTTGATGCATGTGGTGGTTTGAGTCAGACGAAAGATATCCCAAAAGACCTGGATTGCTGACCAGAAAAAGCAAGTCTTTTCTCACTTTGGAGGGTTGAAAATTTGAGCCTTTCGAAATCATTACTGCCAACAGATTTTATGAAACAAGCAGCCAACAGGCGTCCAGGCAATGATTCCCTTGGTAGCTGAGAAGTGCTAGTTCCACAGGGTTCCGGGTTACAAATACACTCAACACTCGACGCATAGAACTTCAAAATTGCGAGCAGATAACGCCTCAATATTCAGGTTCTTGAAACCACTGATTGCTCTCTCCTCTCCTCCTTACCTCAGTCAAAGTGAACCGCCTTTTTCTTTCCCTTCTCTCTCTTCTTCTTACATTCGCCGCAGAGGCCCGGTTGCTGAGCATCCCTCATCTGGACCCTTATCTGGCACTGGCCGTAGCGGGACATGTTGCCGGCCTCCTCGCATGACTCTTGTGTCATCTTTCTCTGCCGTTTGGAGTTGCAGTCGGGGCAGACCATGAACATGATTGTCTTCCAGCACATGGTGGCTGCTTGGCGAGATGTGAATTTGATGCTTGCTTTATAGGTTTCTTGGTTTCGTTCCGTGGTTGGCTCGTAGTTTTGTAGGATGAAGAAACAATCGAACAGAATGTCGAAACGGAACCAGAGACGGCCCTATATAGATGACGCTGACAGTGAGTATTATACTACGTGGCTGTGAGTCGAGGCTTGAAACCGAACATTCTTGAGGGCGGCGGACATTCAAGGGCGACTTCGGGATTACCTCACTTGAACGGCGGCGACTCAGAGCCCAAGGTTCGTCGATATTGGAACTCGTGATCTAATTTTCCAAGAGTTGGTCAATGCGGTTAGATCCGAGAAGTAGGAGCTCTCTGTATCCATATCCTGTCTTAGCCATGACGATGAAGCAGAAGCCACATGCGCGTCACATTGCGACAGCCTCTGACAACCTTCTCTTGATAGAACTCTTTGCGGAGATTCTCACACAAAAGTGACCATACTGACCACGAGGCCATATTTTACAAAAATGCTGGCTGCGAATCATAGCCTTCCACGAACATATAAGCAGAGGCTCGGGACTTTGAGGAGGATGAGATTCATTCTTCTGAACAACAAAATCCTAGTGCAAGACCGAAGCTCCTCTCTGGTTTACAGCAAACACGACGGGACACCCATTTAACCGGAATCTAAGCTCGAAAACAACACAGTCCCGCAAAGAGAAGCTAACCATCAACATGTGCAAGACGGTCATATACAAGTGGCTCTGCCTCCGCTGCGACTGGAAATACCGCCATGAGATCAGCCAACTCGTCTGCTCCGAAGTCACCAATGGAGGGGGGCTGTTGATACATGGTGCCTGTGGGATTGACGAGTTGGTCGAAGTCACCAAGAGAAAGGGGCTATGCGGCCCATGCACGAACAGGCGTAAGAGGAAGCACAAGAGATACTAGGAACAGGGTAGGCGCGGCGGTTTCGAAGGCTTCCTTTGGGGGTGTCACCAAATTCACAAAAACATGTTGTAGTTTAGGAGCAGTATGCATTATGTTTCGTAGGTATTGAAATTGATATCTGGGCAAGAATTCCCTGGGCTCTCTTCAGGGTAAACTACTACCTATCAGCCACACTCGAAGACATGTGATCCTCCTATTTTCCCAATCCATGCTCTGTCCGCGTTAGGTATATACTACAAACGATCATCGTCAGCTTCGTCATGTAATGTCGCGCTTTTCGGGTGCCGTTGACACGGACCCATATCACGAGGAGAACAGTGCAATAATAACTGACCAAATCCTCCGATGGGCTCCAGGAAGTCTGTGTGCTCAGTGCTGCAGAGTTAATGCGAGTGAATCCGTAAAATCAGCGACTGGCATAACTATTAACAAGCTCCTTCAGGCTAAATAGTACTCCCCCAGACTCTCCGCATTCCCCTCAATCTCCATCCACGATCCTGGAGTGTCCGGAATAAAGTTGCATGAGACGGATCCGCAGTCTCCAGTTTGACCTCTCGGTGAGCGGGAGAGTAGGTCGCGAGCTTTGAGTCACAGGGGGTGGCCGTCGTGCAATTGGTCACTTGGTCAGAGAATCCGACCTACATCAAATGCCTCTGTCGGCGACCGGTGGAATTAGTCACGAAATTATATCATCTGCTGCTCGTACGAGACGATTGACAGGGCATGATCGACGTTGACACACCGGCGCTGCACAGAGAGGGGGCGATGAGGTAGTTGACCTCGTTCAGCTGCCGCACTCGCATACTTGGCTCCTCTCAGCTCCACCTCTTTGACGCTGCATCTCAGCCCCAATGTAGGTGTAACAGAGCATCTACAATTTGCGTGATTCACCTACAGCATTATTGCTTCTGTGAATTTGAACGATGTCAACAACTTGATCAGCCAGCTGACCCTTGATGAGAAGATCACTCTTCTCGCACGGCAGGGAAGATGCCGCACGACAGACTTCCAGCGCCTAGCCATTCCTCCTGATGATGTATGAAGGCTTTTTTGCCGCCCTGTTTACATCTAGTGACCAGCCCGTAAACATCTGATGGTCCTCATGGACTCCAACGCTTCCCATTCTTCAACCCTGTACGTCTTCCCTGTAGGGACCCAACATAGCGACCTAGTCACACAGATTGCAGAATCATGACTGCTTGCTACCTTGCGGTACAGCAATGAGCGCGACTTTTAAGGTTGACTTAATGCGAAAAGTCAACAATCTCCTCGCAGGCGAAGCTCTCTGCCGCCACATTGCAGTCATCCTCTCTCCTGTCATCTGCCTCCAGCAATCTCTCCTTCTCGGCCAAGGTTTTGAAGCATTCTGTGAGGGCCCCGTCATGAGCAGCTCGACGGGCGCCTTGTACATCAACGGCATACAAGAGAAGAGCATCGCTTCGTGTCTCAAACACCACCTCGCCCGTGAAAACACGTACATACTGCGAAAGGACTGGGGCTGGGACGAGTTCGTCCTCATCAGGTAACCCAAAGACCAACCGGATGCCCCGGTCATCCAAATCGAGACAACCGACGATTGCCTCGTCGTATTCACCAACCATCTACCCCAGCCTTTCCCTAGTTCATACTATGTCAGAACAAAGACGGCCTATACAGTACCAAGGGCTATGGAATAGAGGTTTTGGTTGAGCGTTGAGGGTAAAGCAAAGCTGTCCCACAAAGACAAGACCATAATTGATTAGTGGACGCTTCACCCCCCAAAATCCAAGACAGATCTTACTCTCGCCTTCATCTAGCTAGACAGGGGCCAAATGTTAGAAAAGATTTGTTCTTACCCATGACTCGTCTCTACTCCTTCCTTACCAACGGCATCACGGTCATCCTTCTGAGGAGCCAATCCCCGACGAAACATGCCAGAGGCGCGTTTCTTCTCACCCTCAGCTCCTCCGATTCCAGGGTAACAAGCCAATGACAACATTTACGCATCCAATCCGCAAAACTAGGGTATTAGCGGATACGCTAGTCCCCGCTAGGACAACCCTGTCCTGGCCAACAGCCTCCTCATGCAACAGGACCACGGGCTCCCCTGGACGTCATCTTTGTGTTTTCACATCAGACATGCGTCTCTCAGGCTCTCTTCTCCCTTCATATCCCCTTGTTCAGTGCCGAGTCTTCCGATGGGATCTGCATGACAAGTGGGAGTTCCCCGCCAGCCTGACTTGCACCACCAAGCCTTTCTCTGACACGCCTCGTCCATCATATCCGAGTCTATACGAGATGCGTAAATCCCACAAAAAGTCCCGCCTGGGCTGTCAAACATGCAAGAAGAGAAAGATAAAGGTGAGTAGTACCCATCACTTATTGACAGGCACCTTGCTGATTTGCCGGGTTCCTCTAGTGCGACGAGGTCAAGCCCGAGTGCGGGAACTGCCTTCGTTTCGGCGTCTGCTGCGACTTCTCCCCCATCCCTTCGCATATCCTTCGTCCCACTCCTGCCGCGAGCTCTGGCCCAGGCCGTCGTGGCCGTCCTCGATCCGACTGGGCCTCGTGGGCCGATCAAATCCGACTCTCCTCGAACGCTTCGACCTCAGGGGGTCTTCAAGGCGCCAATGGATGCCTCAATATTACAGATCTCGAGCTGTTCCACAACTACATGACCACGACGGCCAACACCCTACATGTGGATGACCATCGCGAGCGCGGCCTCTGGTGCGAAGGAGTACCCCGACTAGGCTTTCAGCACCCTTGTGTGCTAGCCTTTCTACTCTCCCTATCTTCGTATCATATGGCTAGACTGAGGCCCCCCGAGGCGCGGAAGTATCTTGATCTCGCAGAACAGCACTTGGGAACGGCTCTACAGACAGCAACTATACTTCTCGGCCACATCAACCACGAGAATGGCCCCGCCGCCTACATAGTATCCATCCTCATCTGCTTCATCGGATTCGCCAAAGGCCCAAGCCCGGGTAACTTGTTGCTTATCTCAGAAGACCAACAAGTTCCGTACTTGAACCTACTACGGGGCGTCCGACTGGTAATATCAAGTGTGGGGTGGACTTCGATATTCTCAGGTGTTCTCGCCGAATATTGCCCCAAGCCCAGCATGGAAAGAGAAGCATTTCCCCTCGACCCCACGCTTTTGGAGCCAGGTGTCGAAGATTGGAGGGCCTCGCTAAACGACGTTCTAGACCTGATCACCGTCTTCACGGGGGACGGTATTGCAGAGGCATACAGGCACGAGGTGAAAGTCCTCACGGACTGCTGCGAGAAAACATTTGGCAAAGGACAGAATGCGACTTTGGGAGTGGTGGGCAAGTTGGAGGTGGTCATGATGTGGATATACCAGGTCGGCGACGTCTATGTTGATGGTCTAACCAGGAAAGACCCTATATCAATGTTGATACTGGGCCACTTTTGCGTGCTGCTGCGCACGGTAGAGAGATACTGGTTCACCCAAGGATGGGCGTCTCATATCATGAACGAGATACTGGCCATCTCGGAGAGGAGCCACAAGTGGCTGACCTGGCCTCTGGCTTACCTCTCCGGGCAAAGCACTTTGCTCAACTTGTCAGAGATTTAATGAAATCATTCGGCGCCTGATTGAACCTAGTATTCCTTTAATAGCCACCGTCTGCACTTTTGGCCATAGCGAGGGAGGTATAATAAGGTACGCCAAACGACAACTCCCCCCTTTCCTCCACAGATGCGGCCTAGGACTGAATGTCCATACCTTTTCTTCGCCTTTCTTTTCGGATTAAAGCACATGTTTAAACAACCGTTCAGCATCTTAAGCGTATTCAATTAATGAGCTGGCGACCCAAGAGACCGGAAAGTCTTTCTTTTTCTCGAGCTTTTACTCGAGCTTTTAAATTCTAGCAAGTATAGTTGAAGCATGTGGTGAATTCTAGAGCTGAGCATTACACTACCCAGTTGCTTAGAACCTGGTTTAGTCCCTCCCGATGAACACAACTCTTGAACGAAAAGCTCTGTGCCAACTCCTGCAGCTCCTGCTCACTCTTGCCCCTAAACAACTCCGCAAACTCTCCACACAGAGAAGAGGCCAAGAAAGTGTGAAAGATGTTCCGAACGACATGGGTTCTGGTGTTCCAGTTAGAAGGGTACGTCTTGGTCGCTGAGGGCGAGACCTTGTCGATCCACGCAACCAGTGGGTCGATGAGGCTGTCGACTTCCTCTGACGGAAAGCAAGTCATACTATCCACCTGTAGATGCTTCTTTCGTTCCATAAACGACTTGGTGAGTTTACCCCAGGGAGACTCTGGCGAAGTATGGATCATGTCCATGATTCCAACACCCTTGTAGGTCCAAATCGCCCACGAGATACGAGCTTCTTCGTAGACGCGAAGTTGCTCGCCCAAGAGTTGATACCGCTCCTGGTTCTTCTCATCCGCCCCAGGTTCCTCAGTTTCGTACACGGCGCCAAACTCTCCATTCCAGATGGGAACGTTGTGCGAGCGGTGGAACTCGATCTTTCTTGAGAATTGTTGTTTGAGCTTGGCCTTTTGCTCAGCAGTTCCCTTATATCGCGGTCCAGATGGGAAACCCATCATGCTGTAGTCGTGAACGGCGTAGATCGAGTTTGGGAGGATATCCTTGAATCCCTTCCACTCCATGGCGTACGTGTTTCCATCGAGGAAGAGGATGTGATTAGAGTCGATGGCTCGAATGGCCCTTTCCAATCTTCCGTAGAACTCTGCCACTCGAGTCTGTTCAGGATCGGCTGGTTCATTCAACAGGTTGAATCCAGCAACCCAGGGGTTGTCCTTGTACCGTCGCGCTAAGGCTTCCCACAGCCATACCGTCCGGTCTTGGTGGTCTTTGAAGTCCCAGAAGGCAGCATATGAAGTATGGTTGTCCGAATGCCAGTCTTGATTCTGACATCCAGGCACGGTATGCATATCGAGAATGGTATAAATGCCGTGCGAAGAGCATAGGTCAATGACCCGATCGAGGTGCTTGAACCCCTCCTCCTTTAACTGTCGTGGGTTCATATCATCCTCAAAGTGCTTATACGAGAACGGGAGACGGATCGAGTTGAGACCGAAGCTGTGGAGGAACTTTGCATCGTCCTCAGTGAAGAAATGGTAGAGGAAGCAGTCGAAGAAGAAGTCGTACTTCTCCTTGCCCATGACCTCCAGCATCGCAGCTCGAGTAAACGATTCGGTGCCCGGATAGCCCGTCAGGAAGTTTTCCATGCTGCAGACCAAGACTGGGTTAGTTTGCTGATACTCTCTCCATGTATTACTTTGATTAACTAGACGGTAAGTATAACTTACTTGAGCCATCCTCCCAGCGAGGTGCCTCGCAAGACGACTGCATTGCCATCTTGGTCAACAATCTCGTTTCCCCTGACTTTGAGATATCCTGAAGACATGTTTTTCTTATGATGGCTCTATTGTGCTGCTTGTAACTGAGAAGGTGAACGTAGAGCTACATGTAATAGTACCTACAACCTCCAAGCTTTTATCACCGAGGTCCAGATACACTCAACATGGTACCACCAACGGAAGACTTTACGCGTCTTCTCGGACACTATTCTCCCGAGCTAAGAGCATAGTAACAGCTAAAATATGCTTGAATCATTCTGCGGGTCTTGAGTCGTGTGATGACAGCCCAAAGGATGCCATAGCAGCGTGGTCCATGAACGTGGAGAGTCGACGCCAAGCGCCCTTTGTGCTTTTACCCGGAGCCATTGGAGTAACTTAGCCGGTAAGGCGGTAATAGGTTGTCTGGGAGATGCTAAGCCGATAACGTCGATGTTTCTCGTGCCATTCTTCCCCGAGCAGCAGAACTAGTCCGAGGTTGTGGCACGGGGGACCAACACCAGCTGACTCGGGCTCGTGGGGAAGCGGGCTCATCGGCTCCATATGGGGCATTTTTAGGCACCGTCTAATCAAGGTGGTTCTTGGAATGTGGCAATGTCAGAGAGGGAGGCGTCTTTCTACTCTGATCTTGGGAGAGTTGTGGTCGTACTGAGGCACGAATAGGCCAAGGAGTTCCAGTTTGAGAATTATTCCCTACTCCTTCTATGGCTACATGAACTCCAACTTCACAATCAACACCGGCTGGCTCGACTCGTGAGAGCTCTAGCATAATGTGTTCTTGCTATTCCCCGACTGCTGGGGCTGACCTCGGATCCTATACGTAAAACCATGCCGATTAGGGGGAAGCGTATAAGCAACCAATCGGATAGAATACGGAAACCCGGCCAAGACAGCTAAACCAAATCCTCATCTCATCCCCAACGCCCTCGACCTCCACATGAGGAAGCTCTTGCCCCCTCCCTATGGGGCATCCCCTTTCCCCGTCCTCCATACACATGGGGTACCCGGGGACCCCATACCCCAGGTTCTCTTCCCCGGACCTAGCGTCTAGATTAGCCTCAACTTAGACTGTCAGATGGTGCCATCACGGCAGGAATCGACGGATGTTTCCTTAGCACCGCTCATCATTCTCCCGAGGGTCTTGTTGGAGACGAGAGTGGCGTACCCAACTGATGGGCGACCAGGTGGGTTCTGGTTTGTCAATGAGAGGCCAACAACGCTGTCTCGGTTGAATAGGGACCGAAAGACTCCCTTGGTTGGACAGTCTCGGGGCTGGAGCCCATGTCCTTGTGCTTGAAGCGTTGTGACTTGACCGGGGCACTGGGCCATGACCGTGAGTTCTGTAAACGCGGAGCGTAGAGTCTCCAGAGGGGAAAAGACTGGTCCACAGTCTAGACCTGCTCCGTGACAAACTATCGGTACCAACCTTCCAGAGACTAATGCACCCCATTTCGACTGTCGAAACAACTCCCCATTGCTAGAAAGTGGAGAGACACAAACTTTCAACCATGGCAAGGCTAACACCCTGGTGCTTGGGCCTCGGTGTAGCTCAACAACTATAAAGTCTCTGCATATCCCTTCTGCAGATCTTTTCCATCTCATCCTGAATAGCCTCATTCTCAACCACAAGTGCTCTCCTAGTTCTATCTTCATTCTAACTCTGCTCAGCAGAGCACCGCACAATCATGGCTGTCAACGAAAAAGACTTGACCCATCCACCAGAGGTCGCCGAGCATCAAGAAGTCGCCGACGAAGCCGCCCACTCTCCAAAGGACCTCAATTCGGAAGCTGCCGCCAGAGGCCAGGGCGTCAGCGGCTACGAAGAGCTGACGCCATGGCAGACCGTCATGAAGTTCAAGATGAACTGCCTCATCTGCACGGCCATGACCATCAGCGCCGGCACGGATGGTTACCAGATTGGGTGCGTGCACCATGGTTCCCATTCCACGACGATGAGCTAACGCGAGATACACAGACTCATTGGAAACATCATCGCCAACGCAGGCTTTGTTGCCCAGTTTGGAACTCAGCACACGGATGACGGCAGTGTCGTCCTGGCATCTTCAGTACTGAGTGTCTGGAACTCTCTCGGATCCGTCGGCCAGATCATCGGAATGGTCACGTTGCCCTTCATAACCGACAGATTCGGCAGAAAGATCTCCATGTACTGGTACTGGCTCCTCCTCGCCATCAGCGTGGCCATCGAGTGCGTCGCCAAAACATGGGGCGTCTGGGCTGTCTCCAAGGTCTTTGGAGGCATCGGCGTCGGTTGTCTGCAGTCCACGATCCCAGCGTACATCTCAGAGGTGGCTCCCGTCAGGGTTCGAGGCATGTTTCTCATGGCATACAGCTTCTGGTGGATTCTCGGACAGTTTTTCGCCCCCGTTGCCCTCCAGGTCATGCTCGAGAAGGATCCCACCGACTACCTGACGCCAGTCTATACTCAATGGTCCCAGATTGGGCTCATGCTCATCATCTATCTCCTGGTCCCAGAGTCCCCAGCCTGGCTTGCCACCAAGGGCATGGCCGAAAAAGCCAAGAAGTCCCTCAACACCATCTACCGGGGCGTTGATGGTTTTGATGTTGACCATCAGTACAACCTTTTGCTCATCAACATCGAACATGAACGCGAAGTTGCCGCTGAGCAAAACAGGGAGAAGTGGTACGCCATCTTCAGGGGCAGGGATGGTCTCAGAACAGTCATCTCGTGCTGGACTCTGATGGCGCAGCAGTTCATCGGCCTCGGTATCTTCTTTGGTTATGCGACCTACTTCTTTCAGCAGGCCGGCTTAAAGGATCCTTTCAAGATCACCTGCATCACATCTGGTATCAACATCTTCTTTTCGATCGTTGTCATCGCTGTGTCGGATGTCATTGGCCGTCGATGGCTCGCCAACACTGGAACAACAATCTGCTGGGTATGCTGCGTCGTCGTGGGTATTATTGGAGTTGCACCGCAGGTCAAGGCCACAAACTATGTCTTTGTGCTCTTTGCCTGCATCTGGAGTAAGTAGACTCTGTGGAGTCAAGTATATCATTGACTAACGCATGCAGATATTGGCCTGGTCGCTAACGGAGCTACCGGTTGGGGATTCATCGGCGAGATTTCCTCCCAGCGTCTACGGCCTTACACAGCTGGCTTCGCAGCTGCCTCAACCTGCGTCGTCGGTGTCGTCATGGGCATTCTGATCCCATATATGGTTAACGCTCACGAGTGGAACTGGGGTCTCAAGACCAGCTGGTTCTTTGCCGGTCTGGGTGCTCCCTTTACTCTTGCCATGTGGTTCCTCATTCCCGAGACGGCTGGGTATGTTGTCAATGTCTAGTGAAAATTATTGAAAGAGGCTAACTGGTGACATAGTCGCTCTGCTGCTGAACTTGATGAGCTCTTTGAGAGAAAGATCAAGCCGTGGCGCTTCCACAAGACTGTCACGGCGACTCAACGCATGGTTGAACTAAACAAGGAAGAGAGGGAGTGAGAGACGTATGGTCAGGGTTGAATGAAGACCTTGGGCAAGTAGCAGAAGTCAACGCTATTCATTATCTCTAAGACTTCTACTGGGCTCTTCTCGCATGTTGTTTGTCCCACTCAGTGCAACATAGTTATGAATAACATTGTGTCATCTGCATTGGTACCCCCTGGTCATTGTATGTATCCTTTTACCCAATCTCAATATCACTATTAGTGCATCTCGGCTCAATGCTCAAGCCAAGAACCATAGATGAAGTCTCGATCGATTGCGTGATTCACGCTAGTATACTTCCAGCTCTAAACCGATCAAATTGACCTGAAATGTGACAAAGCAATTCTAAACCGAGATCCGACCCTCTTCAAATCCGTGATGTGAATCCATTCCCGAAGCCTCAGCCATACAAAAAAGCAATGTTCAATGGAAGAGACGTCCTCCGGCTTTTCCTCGAATCGGACTTTCGACAAAAAACGCCGCACATCTCCAACGGAACTTGAATAACGTCATTCGTCAGACTCGACTTTTGCGGGGCTTTGGCTTGACTACATAAACCGGCCGAGCCCCAAAGCCGACGACGACCGGCTGTCGGGAATCAGGAACGAACAAGCGATATCCGCACCATCTGATCTGATAACCAAGGGTACAGACATTTTACAACTTCAACAAACAACGGCCTGCTTTCAACATGGCGACAGACAAGGCTTCACTTCCCATTGTTGACTTTGCTCGGTTAAGAAACCCGAACACAAAGCAGGAAGAGCTCAAAACTCTCCAACATGCTCTATTCGGCATCGGATTCCTATATCTCATCAACACCGAGGTGGCCGTAAGTGCATCGGAAGGCATCCCGAGGACTTGCAACTAACATTATCAACCACAGAACACTGTCAAGGATGTCTACAAGATGCTTCCCGGGCTCTTTGCCCTCCCAAGTGAGAAGAAGGAGGCCGTTGCCATGGTCAAGTCGCCGGCTTTCGTCGGTTACACGAAACTCGGGGCGGAGACGACAGCCGGTGCCACAGACATGAGAGAGGTTTGTGTAACATCTCAAACGTCTCAAACTCATGCTGATTTTCGTAGCAATTCGACTTTGGAACTGTGGATGAAGAGATCTGGAAGGAGGGACAACCCCAGTGGCGTCGGATGGAGGGACCGAGTGAAGTAAGTCAATGATCATATCGAAAGCGTCGACTTAATTAACACTATCGTCAGTTCCCCGACTACCCAGGCTGTGAAGCCCTTCTCCGACGCTACCTGTCAGAAATGACAGACCTGTCAAACGAGTTCCTCGGATACGTCGGAGAGTCTCTCTCACTGCCTAGCGACGTCTTCGATCCTTTCAAGCACATCATGCACCGCCTCAAACTGGTCAAGTATCCCCAGTGTCCCCCCGGCTCAGTCGGAGTTGGACCTCACAAGGATTCGGCCGGCCTCTTCACTTTCCTGTCTCAGGATGCAGTCGGAGGCCTTCAGGTCCTCAGCAAGGACGGAGAGTGGATCGAAGCACCCCCGATTGATGGAAGCTTCATCATCAACGTGCAACAAGGATTTGAGGCCATCACTGGAGGAGTCTGCCCTGCTACGACCCACAGGGTTATTGTAAGTCCCCATATCTCGTTATGATTCCCCATCTTCTAACTCGTGCTAGGCTCCCACAAGCACAACCCGCTACAGCGTCCCCTTCTTCCAAGGCATCAACCCCAACCTGACTTTAGATCAGCTGAAGAGCGCGGCCGCCCATATTGTGTCCAAGGTCCCAGTTTCGGACGATGCCAAGAAGAGGGCCGTTGATGTACCAAGCGAGTATCTTTCGCCTCTATTCTCTTGTGTAAGTTCATTCCTTCGTAGCCAGAAACAGTACTAACATCCGGCCATAGCTTGGAGAAGCCTATCTTCGCAATCGCATCATCAGTCACCCGGATGTTGGGCAGAAGTGGTATCCTGATCTGTACACCAAGTACAGTCAACAAAAGCTTGTATGATAGGAAAACTTGTTTTCGATGTGAAATAGTACGAACTTGTATCAAATTTTGGGATTTTGGATTTTGATTGCCTTCTCACCATGGACCGCACAAAGACGCGGCATCCTCTCGGATGGTTGTGAATCAAGCAACTTGTAAAACGCTCTGGTAGCTGGTGTTAGTGCTCGGTTACGAATACGAGGCCGTAACGGTGCGCTCGATTACTTCCTGATCGAGTTAGCTCAGCTGACGACAACACGCTCCTCTTTGTCCTGAGACAAGTCGCACTTTGACATTCGATCTTTCCTTTTGAAAGGGAATTTCGTTGTTAGAATTCCTAAATCTGACAGAATGAAACGCGCTGTCGGGCCTCTAGATAAGCGCAAGAGAGTAACGCGATGTCAGTCGTGCGTCAAGAGGCGCATCAAGGTATGGATGAATTGTCAATTCTGACGCACCAACAACATGAAGCTGATACAGTATCAATAGTGCCAGGGCGGCTTCCCATGCGAATACTGCATCCGTACTAAAAAGCAGTGCCTTGCTCAACTTCCTGCGCCGAGGCCTAGGCATGAATTTATCACCGTGACACAAATCACCACGTCTCTGCCAGCGATCCAGCTACCCACGCAGGTTTCCAGGAGCCCCGAAAATATTTACTTGGATCACTTTGTGTTATTCATGAATCATTGCGAGTTTACGAAGGGCTTTGGGGACGTCAGCTCTGACCTCGTCTCACTTATCCAAACATGCCCACCACTCCAACAAGCGACGGTAGCAATCGGCGCACTTGAGGCCAGCAGAAGGGGATGCAGAAGCACATCATCTGGTCCTGAATCTCCACAGCATCTTGCATTCAAATCGTACAACAAGTCGATCCAGGCTCTCCAAATTCATCTACAATCACAAGAGGCCTTGCAGTCTGAAGGGGTGCTTTGGTGCACCTTTCTGCTAGGGCTGTTTGAGGTATGCCCCCGTTACACTCGAAATGCCAGTTGAAAGTTCTAACTAGTTGTTAGTTAATGTCCGAAACGACTGGGGAGAGGTGGATCAAGCATATGCTGTATGGCACATGTAGGATTTTCCAGTCGAAAGGCCCAGGGAAGCTCGAACCCCTCAGCGAGAGGCTCTTTGAGGCCTTCCGCCTCCTAGAAGCCAGCAGGGCTATCATTTATGGTGGATCTACTTTCCTATTCCAGGATTCATGGATGAAACGAAAGAAATTTGCCGCAACAGGTTCCTTAGATCCAACGGAAACTGTCCTCGAATTTCTAGTGCGGATTTCTACTTGGAGTAAAAGGTAAAAGCCCCTACAGACTCATTTCTGAACCAGTACCTAACCATCGAATAGCTTCTTTGAGCCTCTTGAGGCCATTCCAAGCCATCTCCGCGCCAACCATCCAGCGGTACATCTCCTCACTCGTCAAGCCATACACTTTCAGCTAAAGCTAGAATCTTGGCTTCAACAAGCACCTGAATATCCGAACCCTCTAGATCCATACTTCAAATTAGCCATGGCCAATTGCCATGCTCTCGTGCTGTTTCTCTGCAAAAACTTCACCTATTACTCCTGCTGGGGAGAAGAGAGCTTCCCATGGCTGGCAGATAAAAAGGTCACCGCACATGTTGATACAATAACGAATCTTTCAGAGGCCATCCTCGAGAATTCAAACATTCCAGGAGTGCTGCTTCTGTTTCCATTACGGATGGCAGGGTCAAATGCGACCGAGATGATGCAGAGACAAAGGATATCGAAATTGCTCGCTCGAGTGTCTCAAAAGGGCTTCATCATTTCAGAGAGGATAACGGTGGACTTGCAGGAGCTTTGGGATTATCAGAATCAATAAAACACCGGTCTAACAACTATCAACGTCTACAACAAAAGAAGGGAAAAGAAGATTCCGAGATATATTTCCGAGTGAGTTCCACTGAGTTGGATATACGGTCGCTATAGCTTACGACTATTCCTTGGCTTCGGTGTTGAAGAACTCGTTAATGACTCGAGTCCGCAAGCCTGGCGAGAAATAGTCGTAGCCAACCACAACATGGCAGTTGTCGACGTAAACGGTAACGGGGATTGCATCCTGGTACATAAGACTCCACTGCCGCCATTATTAGTTCTTCATCTACCCAAGATGCCATGACGAGAGCAGGGGCATCTTACTGCTGCAACAGGAGCAGGAATGAACTTCCTCTGAACCAGGCCCTCAAAGACAGCTCCACCCTTGACGAGAATGTCCTTTTGGAAGATGGGAAAGTTGGAGTTGACATATCCCCTCCAGACTTCAGGTTTGCTGGAACCAGGCGTGTAGGTAGTCAAGGTGTTGTCGACGAGGCCGGACTTGGTGACATTGGCGTAGTTGAACAAGGAAGAAGCCACCTTGCCATCAAACGCTTCATCGGCGCGAACAAATCCCTTGGAAGGAGAGTTGTCAATAAATCCAGTCGTAATGTGCGACAGGTTTTCATTCCTTTTGGTTCGGTCAGCATGGAAAGGAAATGTCGAAAGAGAGAAGTACCATTTGTGCTGGACAAAGTTGGTTTTGAACTCAGGCTTGACAAGTGGCGGTTCCGGCTGCACAAACCCGGAAGAGAATTCTATCATAGAAGAAGGAAATGGGGAACATCGAAGTGAAGAAGCCGCCATGACCGTGGTCGAAGCGGCTAGAGCAGTGAAAAGCTGGTAGAAGCGCATTGTTAAGTTTGATGAAGAGGTTTGAGAATGCAGTAGGTGATGTTTGTTTAGGTTGTGCTTCATACGAGGCTCCATGAGGGCCTTTAATACTTTGAATTCTTCAGGCGCGTTCAATAAATGCCTTTTTGGGGTATGGTAGTGAACTCAAAGGATGGTCCGTTTGCTATCAATCAAGGGGGCTGTGTAGATCAACCATCGCCCACTATTTTCCAAGTCGGGAAGCAATTGAACGCATCTAGCCCGGCCTCAACACCACGAGAATTAGCCCAGATACGAAACACTCGAATTCAGAAACAAGCGAGAAGCTATTACGTGGACATAAATTTGAGATGACGCGGCATCGTTCATCTGCCCGTGCCAGGTTGCTCCTCCTTGACATGATCAACTCCGTTGCGGTTGCCACGATGGCTCAGCGGTGACACCGGGTAAGGGGTTGGTCGGCCGAAGAAAAGAGTGACCTCTCCAACAATTCAAAGGAAGGTTGCATCTACGGTAGATCACGTCGTGCGGCAGTGTCGAGTGTCGAGTCCCGACTCTGGAGTCTGTCATGAGCTCCATCTCCCCGAATCATCACAATAGCAGAATCAGGATCAACCCCGACTGCATATTAAAAACTCATCAAAACCATTCTTCTTCTTTTTGGTCGCATCCTTCACCAGGGAATCCACCCTTTAGACACCCATCATCACCCACGCCGACATGTGCCTCGCCAAAAACACCATCTGGACCTGTCACCGATGCGGAGTCAACATCACCGACCCTGAAGAACCACCCGTCGAGTTTTGCTTCAGCGCCATGATAAGAGAAAAGTGCTCCCGCGCCTTCATCAACGTCATCGTCGCCTGCGACCCAGCCCTCTGCCTCTACTGCGGCTTCCACAAACACGACATGTACTATGAGGTCGAGAAGCGAGTTTAGGACATGTCGCTAGGTCAGGGCCTACTTGGATCTCGCCGAGTGAAATACTTCTGGGGATTGGATCCGGCTCCGACGTGGGAGTCCTTTGAAACGGCAGAACAGGAACGTATTGCCAATGGTGAGTGGCGCTGCGCCGAGAGGAACAGGGTTTCCTGGTTCTCTCGAAACAAGTATCATGATAGGCTTCCCAGTAACGCAGTGGCTAGAATGAGGCTCCCATGGGGCTCAGGAGGATCGTATAGCAGCACGCACCAGGCCGCGTGAGGGCGAAACAGTGGCAGCCAGCGCCAGCGACCGAGAATTTGGACAAATCAGCACGTCAAGGGCGAACAAAATTCTCTCAAACGGGATGGATATTGTATAGGTAGAATCACTTGTATAGGAATCAACAGTTTCGCTGCTATTGTTCCTGGCCGAAACGGGTCGAGCCCCTACCAAACAAAACGACGAGAGTAAACACTGCTTGGCCGAGGAAGGTGAATATCAGAAGGGGTTCTGAGATGACACCAATCTATATTCCATTCATCTCCTTGATCAATATCACACATTCACCCCGAAGATCGTTCATCAGACAGTGTCGCATTCACTTTCAACTCTCATCGCTCCTGCCCAGTATCTGACCCTTACACTCACGCCCTTTCCTCGATCACCGCATCATTTCAGCAAACTTCACTTCACTTCTTCACATTTCATCAGCCAAGATGTGCATCACGACGTACACCCGAAGCCTCTGCAACGCCTGCGGCTTCCTGACTACCTACAACATCGACATCACACGTTGTTTCTTGACAGGATCGGAATCATGCCGAGAGCAGGAAGAGGATCCGGTTGTCGTTAACACGAAGGTTGATCGTTCTTCTTGCAAGAAGTGCACGGGTGCATCTGCTTCGCATAGCCAAAAGATTGTGTGTGACGTCTGAGTGGTCTTCGTAACCTCACAAACGCCAACCCCTATGGTAAGTCAAAGATGGATTACTCCAGCCAGTGACTAACTTGAGATCTATCAAGATGCGGGTTGCAGTCTGAATAAGCGCATTAATACGGTCTTGGCCATGATTGACGGAACCGGGGTGGTGGCATACATCATGGGACACATTCACCTATTTCAAGGTTGGTGTCAGAACGTAACGGATTTGACAGTTAGCATAGTGACTTAAAAGCACACCAACATTCACCTATCAGACTTTGCCAGTGAGATGCAATGGGAGGAGACCCTGATGATGTGCGTGCAACCGGTTCTCTGCCAAACCACCAATTAACGGCCATCATGCATTTCATAGATTGTCTCCAACGCTAAGCTCAACGCTGAACCAGAAGCTTCCATTCCTAGTCCCCGATATCCAGCGATACAAGATCTTCTCTCTAGCCCCAGTGAGCTGGGTGCTTTCCTCCTACTAGCCTACCAACACGCACCCCAAAACACCCACATATCGCATCTAAATCCCCTCGCGAACCATCAACATGTGCATGGCTTTCTTTAATCGGTATGTATGCGAATCTTGCGGACATCTAATCCGGATACGCTCCCGGGAGGTTGAGTGTTAGGATGACAAGAAAAACTGCATCTGGGAGACGTTGAGGGTGGAGACCAAGGTTAAGGCCGAGGACTGTCCCAAGTGCATCAGGAAGAACAAGAAGAATAAGGACAAAAAGAAGATTGAGTAGGGAAGCAGAACGTTGGATTACTCTTGTCCGTAAGTAGGTAGCAAAGTAACTGAAGCCTTCCTACCTCCTGACGGTGTGACTGTGAAACAATGCTCATATACGTGATACAACCAGTTCGCACTTGAAGGATCTTCTCGTGCAACTTCAGATAAGCAGTTATTACTACCTTTCTGGGAATATTTGTAGCTTCCAAAATTTCTTCAAGCAAGCAATACGTCCAAACACAGCCAGACTTGACACTTACCACAAGAAAGTAACTTGACAGACGATCCGGCAAACACTGCTTGATACTAAGACTCCCCATCTCTTTGGAATTCAAAATGTGCAAATTTACCAGCACCGGCTACCTATGCAGAGAATGCTCCTACCTAATCAAGATGCCATACAACGAGGAGAAATGCGACCACGTTTTACAAAAGAAACCTGGGGTCTGCCGATATATTACCAGGCACGACACGGTCTACGTTCATGAAGATGAGTGTCCGAAATGCAGGGAGAAAAAGAAGGGCAAAAATGTGGTCAAGTGAGGTAGTCAACGTCCGAGGGTGAAGGATGCGGTAAAAGTCAATGGAGCGACAACGCGAGGAACGAAGCTCTACGAGCAATGAGCTAGAGCTTACTCTATAGAGATTTCCGCGCTAAGCGGAGCCCTAAAATTACACAGCACCCAGTGCTCGGTGATCTTGCCCTCCAGACATAGACGGCCGCTGAAGCGACGTAAGGGGACACACTGAAGCCTAACGATCTACCAAGCCTTCAGTCAAAGTCCAAAGATTAGGAGATGGTGTTTATCCTACAGATATCTGACATAGAGGATCAGTGCCATGTAGCTAGCATTTCCCCCAGGAGCCCGTCTCCGCGGCCATTATTCGTTTGCGAGCTGCATGTTCACAAACACGAAGTAAACAGGCAAAATACTAAGGCCCATATCACATTCCCATCAATCAACTATCCTTAAAATGCAGTATAAACATCGTAGTGATTGGAGCACATTCATATATATGCGTCCTGTACATCGCTTGTCAGACACCAGCACTCCGGCCGTTCTACGCAGTCTTCCCATACAATCATCGATCAAGACATCCTATCTAGCCTTTAGTGCCCTTCAATAAATTTACACAGCTAGATACAAACAACACGCCGTCAAGGGGGTCTACCTTGGCGCTCATGGGCCGTCAAGGCGGGCAGTCCAGGCCGCGAGTCGTGTACGCGGTCGGCAGCCCGAGGAGCCAAAGTGCGCACAGAAGAGCAAGGATCGATCGCGATTCTACAATCATTGAAAGAAAAGAACGAGAATTGCTATATCTGTGCCATTTCCAATGGTTCGTTTAACCTCTCGTTCGCCAAGCGAACTCCCGCTCGCGGCATCGCGGACCGCGGACGTTAATATCGACCCGCGCATCAGCTTCGCCATCAACCTTAACCACCAAGCGTCTGCGCTAAAGCTCCCGAGCCTCATCTCAGCCCTGCGAATACTGTGGTCGATCTCTTCAAGTTTCTAATTATCGCGCTTTCTCGGTCATCCGTCGTCACGTCACAATTTCCGAAGCCTCAATGCGCCTCCGCGCGACTCGAGATTCGCGGGAGATGGATTGTCAGAGGATGTGTATAAAGGAGCTGGGAAACACTCGTCAATGAGGATAGAAGCAAGCAAACAAACAACATCTTTCATTCTATAGTTTTCTAGTCTCGATTTCTTTGTCACAATGGCGATGCGCAAGATCCTTGCCCTCTCCTTCACCTTGGTGTCGCTGGCCTCCTCCAAGACGGTCAACTACCCCAACAACTCTGCCGATGTCATCCTCGATCGCGCCTTGAACGCAATGGGTGGTGAGGATGCCATCGCTCATCTCGATGGAGTCACCTATCACTCTCCAAAGTAGACTTCACTCTCTGTCTCGAGGCAGCAGCAGCTAACATGGCCCAGCATCTACCGCTCTCGAAGTCTCATGCAGAGCTACAACATGGACAGAGCCGATACAGCTATGGCTATCTCTGGCGCTCAGAATGTGTCTTTTAGCTTTGACTCGAACGAGTTAACTCAGCGAATTGACCGCATCCTCAAGCCTTCCGGTATGTCCTAGAGACCCAATATGCTCCTACCAAGGCTCACAGATATACAGAGTATTGGTCTTGGGGATCACCCAGACTCGACGAGTTCAACCACTCACTCGTCGTCCGTGGTGGCAAGAATGGCTTTGCGTGCTATGTTCGCGGCAACAACCAGATCTGGCTACCCGCCGACCTGACCTCTGGATACACCGATCGTGAGTAATGTATTTCTCGTCTTATGGTCAGACTCTTACCTCCCTTTATAGCTGCCCTCGCTGAGTACCTTGTGCTCCATGGAAACATGCTCTCGCCCAAGCTCTTGCTTCAAGTAAGTTTGTCATCGACACGGCCACAGCTAGAATATACTAAAGAACCCAGGTTAGGGAGCACCGTGGCACCAAGGCCACCGAGGTCGAGGTCAACGGCGTCAAAATGCCTGCCGGTACGTGTCTCATCTTCTCATCCTCGCAATACCTAACCCAGTCAGTCTACGACCCTGTCTTCGACATCACCGTCATCTTCGACACTCGCACTCATCTCCCCCATATCGTCCGCACCATCGAAGACCACATGATCTACGGTCCCTCAACCAGCGACCTCTACCTCAGCGACTACAAGACCGTCAAGGGCATCAAGTTCCCCCATCTCGTCCAGACCGTCTACAACTCCACCGCCGAGAAGCTCGACGCCACCCTCGAGGACTATATCATCGAGGAGATCACCGTAAACCCCAAGTTCTCGCGAAACTTCTTCCAGGGTCTTCCGGAAGGCAAGGGTTTCTTTCCCAAAGCTGCCCCCAAGAAGGTTGAGGGCATTACGCATGCACGCATCGGCGAGTTTAGCTTGAACGGACTCTGGGCTGGCATCACAAAGTCTACTGTCGATACCATCAAGGGCGAGAAGCCTGTTCCTGGCCTACCCAACGTACACTGGATCATTCTTGACCCTGATCAGCTCGGAGTCAAGCAGTTCATCATCGAGTTCGAGGACCATCTTATTGTCGGTGATGCTCCTCCCCAGCACACCAAGGAGGTGATCAAGTGGATCAAGAAGAACATCAACAAACCCATCACGCACCTCTGGGTAAGTCTATATCCCATTGAATGGTGGGGACATGCTAACAAGACCAGCCTACTCACCACCACCGAGACCACACCGGAGGCGCTGCTGAGTACGTCAAGCTTGGAGCCAAGCTGATCGTCGCCGATGTCTCAGCCAAGTACTGGTCCAGCATTCCTGGCGCCGAACTCATCACCTTCAAGTAAGCCCCTCTCATCCATGCCTCCAATACAATGTTCTAACATCTACCAGCGATACCCACCCCTACGTCCACAGCGACAGCAATACCCAGGCTTGGTTCGTCTGGGAGGAACAAGCCACTCACTCCGCCGACTGGACTTACGCCTTTGTCACTGAAAAGTGTCCTTCGAAGCGCTCTCCCGTCGCCGTGCTTGAGGCCGATATCTGGCACCCCGGCATGCTCGACGGACAAAACGACCGCGAGCTGATGAGAGAATGGCTGAACCAGGTGGATAAGGACGGTCTTCCCGAGAGCGCATAGTCAGTATCCCTTGATTCATCGTTTCTTTGAAGGAGTCAGGCTAACATGAGCAGTGTTCTTCCAACTCACGGCCAGGTTCGCCCGATCACCGAGCTCATTGAGCACACCGGCTACGTGTATGCGCCCAAGAAGATTAGCGATTGGAGGGACAGTGGAGCCATGTGCCAGAAAGCTTAATTGTCTACTTCAAAGAGCGCATGCAAGCGACTCTTGCTGCAGAGTGCAAGAACCGATCAAAAGGGCCAAAGTTGCATGAAAGGGGGTGGCGATGACATCTTCAACCAGGTGGTAGGGTGAAAGGGGGATCTGCATTGGGGGGACGCTTATAGACTTGATTTTCATGTAATATTCTTCTTCATTGCTTTTTCTTAGTTGTGTTGCATACCTATCTAGTATCACCAGCTCCTCTCAGGTCCCCAATTTTTGAAGCTGTGAACGAACCTCAACAGATGTTAACACCCACATGTCCTTCCCATCAGATCCCACTCTTGCCAAGTATTCATTGTATTTCTATCTTATAGCTCTTAGTGGCTTTTAACTATCTGAATCAATACCGGCCAATGGCGACTCTTTGACGGTCGCTCAAAGAAATCACGCCCGAGTTCCAGCGGAGGCTCCGGTACATCTTTCTAAGCCGTAATAATGACTCTTTCTTTCAAGATGATAAAGACATCTTTTTGTATAGGTCGCATATTTCTTTCTACGTTCGAAGTAAGCCCATTCACAGCTGATCCTGAAGGTTTTTGTCAGTGGGCAAGAGTGAACACAAAGAGATGGCTCAGCAATAGCTCCCCAGATGACACTATATTAGACGTATGGTCCTCATGAACTTTAACAATGTTTCACGACTTCCTCTCACTCTACTCAGGTTGACTTGCGGTGTGCAGTAGCCTCTTCTTCTTGTCAGGTGCTCATCACTATGGATGGTTTTGATCCCATCAGTGACCTTGGCCTTGGGTGCCCCTTCAATGGGACTTTCTACATCTGCAAAGACAGCCCAACGCGATTCATCGGCTGTTGCATCTCGAACCCTTGCGGAGACAGAAAGGGTCTCTGCCCCGACGAACATCTCGAGCCGGCCACCTTTGAAGCGCGGTACAGGATCCCTCCCCAAGCTTGTATCAACGATAACTTTGCCGTCTCATGGTACACGTGCCCAGATACGAGTCCCCCGTTCTTAGGGTGTTGTGCTGTGGACCCCTGCATCAGGAGAGGTTGTCAGGATAGGGAACTTCGAGCAGCCAAGCTGAGCGACAAGAGCGATGCCGGCCTGTTTACCGGGGGATTATCTCCAGGCTCAGACCTGAAAGGGAACCCATCAGCCAAGTTATCAATCACCACCGCAACTTTGACCGCCTCATACATATCCACAAAGACCATAGAAGCAGGGGTAGAGGCTACATCCACCCTCGACTCGGCATCTCCAGCCAGCCACCCCTCAGACGGGAAGAAGGGGTTGTCAACGGGCGCTATAGTTGGCATTATTATTGCGGTAGTGGCCGCTTTTTTCGTCATCGGTGTGATTATTGCATGCATCTACTCGCGTTGCAAAAGACGGCGGTTCCGCACTACCGAGAACCAGTCTTCCTCGCGTTGGTCAATCGCTTTATCGTCAGTCATTTCATCGCAAAAGGGGCCGATTTCAATCAATGGGTCCATTTATGGGATCAAGCATGAGGGTCGCATGACTGGGATCCAAGTACACTCAAAGATTCCTTTTGGTCAAGATCCGGGGCAGGAGATACACACAGGGGCCTCTTCGGAGGAACAACACCTGCAACAGGAGAGTCGAGAGAGATGGAATCAACAGCCGCAGCCGGGTCAAGGTACCCTATCTAGGCCCAGCTTCACTATCCCGAGGAAACCTGTACAAGGACACAACACGGATCAGACTCCGATGCCGTATCCTTCTACGCCCCAGCCTCCCTCTCCCCCTTCAAGCGATCGCCAGAACCGATGGGATTGGGGAACCCAATCTCAACCAGACCATCGTGGTTATAAGCCTTCGACACCAAGCATCAAGTTGCCTGCGAATACAGAAACGTCTCTTTCTACAGGCCGTTCCAGCACTCCGATCTGCCGTACCATCCCTGGTAACATTGGCTGGCATGAACCAGAGCCAAGACACCCTGAAAGTCCCCCCGGCCTCCGACCACCAGGCCCGGCACTGCACCTCTCAGTGACATTTCTGAAGAACAACCTGTGGACGGTACTGACTCAAGCAACACAGTGGCCACGATACTAGAGCGACAATTGAGCCATGATCAGTGAGGATCTGGAGGCGAGCAGCAAGATTTTACTAGCTCAGGACAAGATAGCGAGCCCGAATCAGATCGACATGATCGACATGGTTTCAGAAGACAGCCATCCGGGAGTTGGAGCAAGTCATGGCCTGGTGTGGACTCTGGACGGCAACTCGTTTAACATATCTATCATGGCCCAAAGCTTTGATGTACATGGCTATGTCGCATCAAGTCGGAGAACAGACAATTGTATCTAGCTCTCCCGCAAATAGTAGATGTTTTTTTTTTCTTAATTCTAGAAGATTTCTGTGAAGCCAGCCCGTTTTGCGATAGGCGTTCTCATTCCTCGAGCCCATGCTCACGATATCTTTGGGCTCTTGGAACCAAATAACGGGGACAAACATACATTCCAGAAATGTTGATCCAGGGGATCTTAACCCAAGTCATTCGAAGGCTGTTGCCTCGTACTAGCAAAGACTCGTCTGCTAGTATCACAATGACGTTGGAATCCTGATCCTCAAAAGCGCAGCTAGAAATGGTCTCACGACGACGGAAGCCGACAATGTTACTGCCAGTCAGGGCCCAACACCGCGCTCATCAGCCATTCTAACACAATTTTTGAGCCTGATTCAAGAGTTGGGCGCCTCTTCTTCGTTCAACACCCATCTACTGATGATCCTCCTGATCAGCGAGAACAGTGCGGATAATAGCCTACAGCAGACAAGCAAGGAGATCGGCATGGGTGGCGGCAGTGGTAATGACATGCCGCAGGCGCATTTTCGCCTCTAGACTATCCCCATAATAAACGATCAACTTACTTACTCATTCTAAAAGTCGTGTTATTTTGTTGAAAAGTCTACCAAGCCGAGTGAGGGATGCTCCCCGTAGCACGACCGGGAAGTGTGAATTATTTGACAGGTCCAAGTATCCCAATTGTCTTCATTCACCCTATACATAGAAGTCTACATAGCGATTACAATCTAGCTAGACCATGTAGTCATATATATCATGCGTCCTTCCTCTGTTCAAAGAAGAAAAGAAATCGGCGAGTTCCCGCGGCAACGGAAGTCGGTAGTCTAGGGTAGCTTGGCCCTCAAGATGGTGAATGCCTACATGAAGATAACCAACGAGCTATGAACCAATTGAGTGACAAAAAGATAATTTCTTTCAGGAAACAGTCTCACCTGAGTAATTTAACCATAATTCAGGCTGCCGTTGGAATTTTGGCTATTGATGCCTCTATTGCTCGGGATTATGGGCCAGCTTAACTCCGTTGCCTGCCCACAGACTAACGGACGAGTGCCCATTTGCATCCTTGAATCAAAGTGCGACACACGCCATTTCGCATGCCTTCACAAGAAGGGTAACACTGTAACATGCTATCTATGCTCTAACTTAGTACCTGAGACCGACCGTCTTGTTGCTTGCCATCACCACCACTCTTAGGCCATGCTACCAACGTCGCAGGGTCTCTCGTCGCTCTGCTCAAAAGCACCCATCTGGAACGTCTCTGTTCCACTCAACCACATGGAGGCACTGGAACTCGCTTCGCACGCGGAATCCGTTCCCTGATACAGGTATGCGGGAAACTCAACAGCGCCCAATCCAAGCAAAACGGAGAGGATCCGAGGGAGGGGAAAAGCAGGCTTTTTTTTCTTCACCGTAGAAGATTAGAAAAGAGCCTCGTAAAAGTCTATCGTGGCCGGCGCGCGCGACAGAGAGAAAAGGAGAGAGCGTTTGGCTGACGAGCTGAAGGGCTGGAATGGTGGAGCGCTGATCGGGTACGGATTAAGCTCGCGACAAACGTCTGATTACTATTCACAAAAAATCTGACTGTATTCTGTTGATGAAGTCCTCTGCGTCTTTTGGAAACAATTACTAGGATATCCTATTCAACATCTGATGCGGCTCAGGTTGATAGCCAAGCTATCACCCAACCACCTCTCAAGACGGTATTCCCGGCCAACAAAAAGGGGACAAACCAGGAGAGAACGCGCATAAGTTACCCAAAACCTTGTGGCAAACGTGACCTAGTAAAGTCTAATTAAGCAGAGACTTTTTGTGTTTTCCCCCTCCTCTTGGTAGCGCCGCCCTCAGCAGGGAGAGAGAGAGCGATAGCGAGAAAGGCTTTCTCAGGTCTGTCCCTTGATCATTTGTCATGATCTGGTACGGGCCAGCCCAAAACAGACCTAGCTTCGGCGGGGACTGATTCATGGGACCAGAGCCTCGACGTGTGAAAGGGTCATGATTTTGGTACCTGGTTTTGGGACCAACGGTCCCAGGTGAAAAAAGAGAGTCTAGAGCAGCGCGGTTCCGTTGTTGGTTCATCGGTCGAATGGTCATTTTTCTCTCTGTTGGCGGAAGGAGGAGGGATGGGTACTGAAATGCGGAAGATGCACTGACTGCCAACAAAAGCGCGTCTGGTATTGGAGCGAAGCGAAGCGAACCCTTGGCACTAAGAGCGACCTCGATCGCGATCATCGTACGACGACCCGTCGTCGGTCGGACGGGGAGGGCAGTAGAATGCGGAGTTGGACTGGAAACTAGGCAGGGGCGGTGACTGGGTGGGATATGTAGTTTTTTTGCTGGTCGACTTAGAGATGGCCACCAGGTGGTTGTTGGACCCTTAGAGAGAGGCCTCAATGTAAATCACCTGCCCCTGGGGACGCATCTTCCCGCTGCCACAGTGACATATCCCTCGCGTGGGATTTGATCTCTCCCGTCTCGACCTCGTTTACACTCTTTAAAAAAAACTTCGACGCCTTCGAGTGTCGACAGAGTGAGAGACGCGATTGACGGGACCCTCATCCGTTGTCCAGACTCTTTGGTGTTGGTGGAGATGCTGCCCCTGTAGCCTACTAACTTAGCTCAGTGGGGGAGCCCAGAGATCCATGATGCCCCGCCGATCTCGCCCCCCCAAGGGCCCGCATGCGCCAGCCCAGACTTGGATGGCCTCGCTTGTCCGTCTCTTACGTAGGTGACACCGCCTGTCAAGTCGCGAGATGGAGGGGATGCTAAGGGTCCCAATGGTCCGTCTTGGTGGTCCGCCACCAGATTGGGTGTCGGTTGCCGATGATGGTGTCGATCCGTCGTCGGCCAGACATGGGACGGACCTGCTCATGTCTCGCCTTGACGTGCTTGTCTCTGCGCGGCACCCTACCCTTTGTGCAGCATCATCATCCATGTCTTGTCTTGGTCTGCCGTCCTAGATTGTTTCTCCTCTTCCCTCTCTTTTCTTCTTCCCTTTCTCTCCCTTGCTCCTAGTAACTTATTGTTGCCCGTCCATCAAGATAGCCTGTCCTCACCTTTGGAATTCTCCCCCCTCGTCCCGGAGACGCACATTCGTCCACCACCGTCGTTGCCCTTGTCTCTCCCTCTCTTCACCTTAGGTCCTCCATCCAACGCAGCGGGCGTATCCAGAGGCCTCTTACGAGAGAAACGAACAATCCGCAGGTCTCGCCGAGTCTCTGGCAGAGAAAAGAGACGGTGCCACAGCTTAAACCTCACGCCTTTCCACTCCCGGACGGATCCTTTGCCAACCAACCAGAGAGACACCATCTCTCGGCCGGCAAGAAGAAGAGAAAAAAAAGAGAATCAAGCAACGACAGGAACGGAAACGGAAACTCAAATCTCTTCCGGTTTAGGTCAACTTTTTGTCTCTTCCCACGCGGCGGGAAACCTCGCTTCTTCGGACTCTGCACGCCTCTAGTCTCTCGGGACCGCTTTGGCTTCTCTTGGCTTTCAGGGCACGACAACGCCCCCCTTGACGGCCATCCCACGATTTTCCTCCTTCTTTCAACTATACCCTTGACATGTCCCTCCTCTAAGCTGAGGGGTCCATCTTCTCTCTTTTCTCTCCACTCCTCTGTAACCATGTTATTGCACATCAGTCAACATCAGTCGGCCTGCCCCTTGGTATAACACCCCCCACCAGGATCGACGACAAAGCGACATATCCAAAGTAGTGAAACCGACACGAACCCGAGGGGGACCCGCAGAGTTGATTCACCCTCACCTCTCCCTTCTCATCGACGACATCTATCATGCCTCCGTGGCCTCGCCATCAGGCCACGGGGTCTTCGCCATTGGACGTTGCGATGCCGCCCATCGAGGCGAGAGCAGTCAAGTACTTCACCATGGCCGTCTTGACACCCAACCAAACTTACATCCTCCACGTCGCGACACTTGTAGTCGCATCTCTCAGTATCTCTGCCACCATCCTCACCTCGATATGGTTCTTTCGCATGAGGAGGAGTTTTCGCCATGAGTGAGTCTCAGTGGCCGCTGTGTAAATCACTGCTAACCGTCGCCAGCCTCATTATGCTGCTCATCTATAGTGACATGTTCAAGGGTTTCTGGCTGCTCCTCTTCCCTGCTGTTGAGCTGGTCGCGGGAAAGATCGAGACAGAAGAAACCTTTTGCCAAGTCAGCGGCTTCTTCCTCTCCCTGAGCATCGAGGCTTCAGATGTTGCCGTATCTCTCATTGCAGTCCACACAGCATTATACATCTTTCGCGGAGAACAGGGCCTCTATCCCTTCCGAAAAATTGCCTACGGCCTTGCGGCAGTCATCCCTGTCATCCTGGCCACCCTTGCTTTTGTCAGCAGCCCCGGATACGTCAACACCGGCCAGTTCTGCTATCTACCCTTTAACCCCATGTGGAAGCGACTCGCCTTGTCCTGGATTCCTCGCTACCTGGCTTTCACTGTCATTCTCGTCCTCTGTGTCGCCATCTATATCTACGTCCGAGTCTTGATGAGCCGGTTTGGAGCGGCGGGCGACGACTCCAGCAAGACCCTGTCAAGAATGTCCAACTTGGACAGCGTTGATCGGCATCGACAACCAGCGGCGACAGTACCTCCAACTCCAGTCATCAAATGCCACGGACTCGTTCCTTCATCCATGTCTTCACGTCGAAACTCCATCACTGTCCCCGACGAACGGGCTCGCAGACCCTCTCTCGCAACGCTGAGCACTCTCCACATGGATATTCCCATGGTATCACATCCCAGCAGGCTTCACTCCGCTCGTATGGCGCGAAGGGGCTCTGCACAGATGTGGTCATCTCAGTTTAGCACTGACCTGACGGGCACAACTCTATCGGAGACGACGCTAACAAGGCGTCAATCCGAGTCTGATTTCCGAGTCTCGATGGGTACGACTCGTTGCGGCTCGGACGATGTCATCACGCCCCTTGAGATCCATACACAGCCGGATCTCCTACAAGAAGCACCTGCTCCTGAATCCACAACTCCTTCAAATTCCGCTGAAAGCCCAGGAGGTTATTCCCACAAGTCGGCAGACGCATCCGCTGCGCCGTCGCGAACGCCCTCTCTCCCCAATCTCTTTTCTATGCTCCGCCGCGAATGCAGCAGCGCTCGCAACTCCGACTCCAACGTTGCCCTGTCCCAAAGGGACTTCAACACACCCGGTACTGTAAAGACACGTGAAAAGATTATCCGACAACTTCGCCTTCTCTTCATCTATCCCTTGGTCTATGTCGCCGTCTGGATTCTGCCATTCATCGTCCAGCTTACTGGATACGGCAAGGGTGCGCCTTTTGGCATGAGATTGGCCAGCATTATCTTCTTGTGCTCCCAGGGTCTTGCAGATGCCATCGTCTTTTCACTGAAGGAGAAGCCTTGGAAACACGGCCAAGCCGTCAACCTCCAGAGCCTCATGTTTTGGAAGCGCCAGAGAGGTGTCCCCGACGCAGGCCTCAGAGTCGGACGCACAAGAGAGGAGATGATGGTCGACGGTCGATTCGCAAGAATGAGACGTGACCAAGAAATCGCAGCCAAGAAGCTGGAGCGAGAGGCCGACCAGACTGTAGCGAGTTCAGGCAGTAAACCCAAGACAGCCCCCGAGTGGTGGGACAACGAGGATTGAATTGAACCAAGGAGAGGGGAGGGCATTGGTTTAATGGGATGAGTGGAGGATGATACCCAGGCTTGGAAGAGGATAGAGAGGCTTTGGGATATTTGCATTGACAGGCGTTACAGTTGCAGCATTTACAAACGATTGCATTTGGGTGGCGGCGCTGAATAAGTTAGATGCTTCTTGTTTCGCAATGGATACATACATAGACGGGTATCGCAAGCAATTGATGGGTTTGGAGCATCCTTTCTTCTATAACCTCGTAAATTCGTGCATTACTTCATAACGACATGTACATCTCTTGGCAACCTCCTAATGTATCCCCCCTGGTCGATATGCGAGGACAGGGGTGGTGGTGTCTAGCCGCGTGCAACATTTCACCCCTCCCTCATGAACTTGAGAAACGCGCGGGCAATGGCCACGCCGTCGTGCGGGATGGGCGCCCTCTTCATGGCGTCGGCGTACAGCTCATCGCTAAAGATTCCGACCGTGTGGCGGTTGAAGAGCACCTCGGAGATGATCTCGTCTGTGAACTCGGGGTGGCCCTGCACGCTGATATATCGGCCGGGAGAGTAGAAGGCTTGAACTTCGCAGATGGCGTTGGAGCCGAGGGGAATCGAGTTGGGGGAAATTCGGAGACGATGTCGCGGTGCATCTGGTGGATGCGCTGTGTCGCAATTTGTCAGTGTAACCGTCGCACAAGAAAACGGGTAGGTAGGTACTCACCATCTTGTCCAACCCAAAGATCTCCTTGCCCTTGGCCGTCAGGTCGACCTCTGTCACAGCAACTTCCCAGCCCTTATCGCTCCGCCCGAGTTTGGCACCAGCAGCGCGGCCGATGATCTGGTGGCCGAAGCAGATACCCACGACGCGCACACGGTCCGTCTCGATGGCCTTTTTCGTGTACTCGACGAGCTTGACGATCCACGGGTCATTGTCAAACGCCGTGTGCCTGGAGCCGGTGATGAGGATGGCGTCAATGTCCTCGAGCGCAGGGTACGAGTGGAGTTCGTTGACAACGTCGTATCCCTTGATCGTCACGATCTCATCCAGCTTCTGAGGCGGCTTGAGCGAATTGGCAGCCGCGTTGAGCAGCGCCGTAAAGACACCCGTATATCCGCCATAGCGATCGCGAGTCTGCGGCTGCGGCGTGTCGGCCTCGAGAATGGCGAGGCGCAAAGGAGCGGCGGATCCCATCTTGCGGGTGTCACGGTAGGTAATAGTATAAAAAAGAGCGGTTGAGGTTACAAGAAGGAAGAGGAGGAGGAGAAGACGAGGTTTCCGCGCGAAATACAGAGTCATGGAGTTTTACCGGAAGAGGATCCATCAACTGGATCCGCCTTACTCTTACCACTCACGCAAGCACAAAACGAGGGCTACCTCCAGTGTCACGCATACAAGACGCACATACGTACAGTAGTCAATGCAATCCCAGGACCCTTGAACACCGATAGCGGGGGGTGGGCAGTGATTGTGTAAAGGTAAGAGGCGAGATAAGCGGGCAGAATTGCGAGACGGAGGGGCTCATGGTGCTTCGTCATTAGGCGGTGAAGGTGCTCCTGTAAGCAAGCCACAAGGATCCCGCTTCGAGTGACAGCTCTGTGGCTGTCGGACGGGCCGAAATGGTTGGGTAACGTTCAACGAACCCAGAGGCTCAACTTACAAGTTTCATCCTACAAGGGGTGGACAAACAAATCTGAGTTGTAACTTTTTACGAGTGGATAACCTGATTTTCTTTCCCATTTGTACTTTTTTCTTCCTTCTTCTTCTTCTTCTTTTACTCTGTTTCAGACTTTGACATGCCCATCTTACTTCAGCCTTCAGTCGTGACTATGACGTCGAGGCTATCCCTCAGTGCCTTTCTTGCTCGGGCGAGGACTGCCCTGACGGCTCCGGCTGCGCAAAGAAAAGGACCTCTAACTTTTGTCGTGGGAAATGAATCTGCCGGTAAGTTTAACCTCATTCTCGTGTAAACATCATTCCTAACATTTATCCAGATCTCGACTCCCTTTGCTCAGCGGTGGTCTACGCCTACATCCGCTCTCATACCCCTCCTCACACCCTTCACATCCCCCTCTCAAACCTGCCCCGCGATGACCTCGCCCTACGCACCGAGATGAACGCCGTGCTCAAGCACGCTGGGTTAAATCTCACGGATCTTCTTACTCTTTCTGAGCTCCCGGATCTCAAGCCCGAGGAGACCCGCTGGTTGCTCGTGGACCACAACTCCCTCACCGGTCCACTGGCAAAGTTCTCCGGACAAGTGTTTGGATGCGTTGATCACCACGCCGACGAGGGCGCTGTGCCGAAAGATGCAGACCCAAGAGTGATCGAGCCTTGTGGAAGCTGCATGAGTTTAATCGTGGACGAGAGTCGCAAAGTCTGGGAAGAACTGTGTCGCGACGTCGGCGAGGATGAAAAGCTCGCCAAGATTGGTCTAGCAGCCATCCTCTCGGATACAAACAACCTAACCTCGAAAGAAAAGGTTCGCGAAAAGGACACCAAAGCAGTTCCCTTCCTCGAATCCCACCTCCACTCCTCCTTCAGCCAGAAAGCCTACTTTAGCGAAATCTCCGCCGTCAAGGAGGACATTTCGCACCTCAGCTTCCGCGACATCTTCCGCAAGGACTACAAAGAGTGGGACGGCTCAGGTCTCAAGCTCGGCATAAGCTGCGTGGTCCAGAACCTCGACTACCTAGTCGACAAGGCCGGCGACCCTCAAGCCCTGCTGAGCGACTTTGAGGCCTGGGCGCGTGAGCGCAAACTCGACGTCGCGAGCATCATGACCACGTCGCACCCGGACGGCGAGTTCCAGCGTCACCTGCTGGTGTGGGGGTTGAGCGATGGGGGCCGCGGGGCGGTGGAGCGGTTTGTGAGGGATGGAGATAAGCTAAAGCTAGAGACGTGGAAGGGAGGTGAGTTGGATGATGGAAAGACGAGGTTTGCATGGAGGCAGAGGGAACTGGCTGCGAGTCGGAAGCAGGTTGCACCGTTGTTGAGGGAGGCTCTACAAAAGAGCTGACTATCAGGGTGTCAAGGAGGTTCCAAGATATAAGCCAGATACACGTCCATTACACACAAGGAATTGAACGACAAATCAGTAACTGTATGCATTGAGATGTGTTGTTACATGGTTTCATATGTTGTACATGCACACAAACGCCTGTGACCTCCCATATGGTCATGCCATCCATGCCGATCCAACATCCTATTCAAATTGCAGCCCATCATTGGTGCAACGCATCAGGTTGTGATTGAACAAGGCCAGCCCTCGCCATCTCAGCCCGGATTGATTCCACCTCCCGCAGCACCTTGAGGAACTCTCTATTCTCAAGCCTACGGCGCTGGACAGGCCGAAGGTGGTCGATCTTGGTGCTGCTCTGGTTGTGCATCCAGGTCAGCGCACCTGGGTCCGCAACCACAAGGCACGCCTTGAGCGACTCGTAGAGGGGGCTCACGAGCAGTATAGGAGGATCTTGGCTCATCATCTCAGGATACACCCAGCGCAAGGCGGCAATGCACATCTTTTGGCTCGACGTCAGGGCCATGGCTCGGTAAGCTAGTTCGTAGTGTTGCGATTCCCTGGCCATTTTGAACCTAGGCGGCATGCGGAACGCGTCCCAGAACCGGTCCCAGTCTTTTTGGTATGCATAGGCGTTCATCAGTCGAAGAATCTGGTCTCCGTCAAACTGGCATCCCTTTTGCTTCATCAGATACTCGAGATTCTTCTGCGCTCGTTGGATCTCCGGGCCATAGCATGGCGAAAGAAGACCAGCCTCGATGAGGGTGACAAACATTTCATCATTCCAAATCTCCATACCCCGCTCCTCGGCCGTCAGGAGAATCTGATCAACGAGGGACAGTCGGTCCTTGGCGGCGTTGTTCGGGGACGGCGTCATCATGGCCCCTTTGATGAGATTATGCAGCATTTCCTGAGTCATCGGAGTCCCTATAAGCTGGATATCTTGAACATGCTTTTGAACCTGGGCCAAATCAAGGACCACTGGCTCCTCAGCGACTCCTGCCACCCCGTCCAGAGGATCGGATGCGGGCTGTTCTTGTTCCAACGAAGGAGAGAGTCGTCGTGCACTCGTGGAATAGCTGCGATGTTGCTGGGATGCCTTTTGCATGGCTTGCCATTGGAGGGCAGACGCACTGCTAGGAAGTTGTATCTTGGAGGCCAGGACTTTGTTCAGCTCCTCTGCATCCGCAAACTTCTCACCCCTGGCCTTCTTGTTTTCTTGCAAGTTCTTCTTCAAAACACCCTGCCATAGAGTCTCCAGGTCAAGCTCTCCCCGCCGAGCTTCGGTCATACACTGAATCACAACTGTGGTCCCCGTTTGAGGGGCACCGAAACCAGAGAAACGTCCGCTGTCGTCGAAACTAGCCGCCTCGTTGATGTTGTCGCCGCTGGAAGAAAAGTGCACGCAAACCCAGCCCGTCGAAATGCCGTTGTCTCCGCCAGGGATGATGGCAGTGTTGGTTCCCAGCAATTTGGCCTTCTTTCGAAGTCGACGGAGCTTGGTTCGTAGCTCGCCAGGCCCAATCAGGCCATCCGCCCTTGCAGCAATGTCGTGGTTCTTTCGTAGCCATCGCACAAATCGCCCCGAGGAAATGTGAAGGTGTCGCTCACTACGAGCAGTCCCAAAAAGCATGATCAAGTTGGGACCAAGAGCAGCGGGTGGATCGAGATCTCGTAAATCCAAGAGTGAAATATCATCCAGACCCATGTCCTCAAAGATGTACTTTATCATGGGTCCGATGACTTCGGGCGCATCGTCGGGAATCTTGGGTAACTCAACCTTGTGTTGACTCTCGGGATGCCGAGGCGGTTCAACCTCGAGGAACCAGGGCACATCGTCGGATTCGGCTGTGTCGTTCGTCTCGGGAGCATTATCGGGAGTGGTCAAGACCTCGGCGACTCTTTCACCCTTTGGCTCGATCGTTTTATCCTCTGAAAAGAATCTCCTCGTCAAGATCGGAAGCTGTCGTGCCTGTCGCTGTGGGAGAGTGCGCAAAGAGCTGGCTGTCGACGTCGAGACAACGGCGCGGAGGATGGAGGATTGGCATTGGCGGCAACTCAATGCCGCAGCCACAGGGCGAGTAATCATCTTTACAGTTGGCTCTCGACCCCAATGCAGATGCAAGAGCTCAACGGTAATGAAATCGAGAAGCCAAATCGAACTGGAGCCTCAAGCTCAAATTCGTCAAACCCAGTCGGACGGAAGTGGGGAAGAGCGTTGATAGTCCGAGCTCTCGGCTTCTGGAAAGGCGGCCGGTGGAGACTGGTCCCTGATCCCGCCTGCCCACGTGACCCCTCTTAACAACTCGACAGAGGTCCAATGGATAATCATCGCTCAAATTTCTATTAGACCCTGGGGGATACAAAACAGTAGATAGAATGCTTACTCAAATTCATCTCTGCAACTCTTATGATCTCTACGTACCTGGTAGATACTCTCTCTAGCTGAGTGCTGCCTCTGTATTAGCTTGGTCCCGCTTGATTCTTTTTTCAAGCTCCACTGTTCGACCAATCACATCCCGATCCTGACTAAGCGGTGGCCACCCGCCTGCCCGTCTCCACTAGCTGTGATTGAAGCGAAAAATTTGGGAACTTCTCTTTTCTGCTTCATGCGATGGGCAACAGCGAGGCCGCCCTGAACTGCGACCAGCCCTATTCACCATAATCATAATGCTCGCCCGGCAGATTCGGAGGGCGATTGCCTCCCAGCGGGCTGCTCCAACACGACCAATTGGACTGTCATCGCTCCAAACGACCAGCCTTAGAAGATGCGTCGTCACACAACAATACCAGCCCCGAAAGCGCCGAGGATCAGAGTCGAACCATGCGACCATCCACGGCAGGAGTCTTGCCACGGCTGTTGACGACTTCAAGTTTGGCAATTCTCCTTATGGCGACCTCAACCAGCTAGCTGGCTCGGGCCTGCAACCCTTCCAGACATCACCTACCGAAGTCCGCCCCCTCGACCCCTCATCGTTTTTGACCCTCCCGGAGCCAGCCAGTCGCCGACCATTTGGCAAGATGAACGTCAAAGGCATCCCTTCTGAGGCTGAGGAGATGCTACCCGTCTTTGATGCCTGCATCAATGTGGGCAGACTTGAGAGAGCTGCTCTCATCCTGAAGCGGATGAACGTGACCGGTGTCTTGCCAGGTGAACATCGAATTATGCTCCACAACCAGTACCTTCGCGCATCCCTCGACCAAATGCGAATGAATCCCGATCGAAAACAAGCCGAACAACTCCACAAATGGTACGAGCTCCAGATACGCAATCAGGATATGCCGCAGACCGCCGAGACTATCGCGTGTATGCTCAAGACTTCACTTCTTTCCGAACGGGGGACAAGACTCGAACGTCTCATCAACCGATACATGAGCATGGCTCCCGGCGAAGCTGGTCTACGCGTGCTGAGCATGGCCGACATCCTCACCGACCAAGATCTGGGCATCATCACCGAGATATGTCCTACTTACAGCTTCGCTCCTGAATCTGAGGACAGTGACTATGTGACCATGGTATCCGAGGACCAGGACTTTGCAGCAGAGGAGGGTCTCGAAGAGGAGTTGGACGCACGACAGGTCGAGTCCTTCCCTGAGGTCAGACCCACTCCTCAGCGTGGAGACGGTCTGCATACTCTCAAAAGCGCCCTCTCCCTCATGCATGAGCTCCAAGATGTCGATATCTCCAAGCTGTCGGTTGAGGAGCAACAAGAGTTTCAAGTGCGTCTGGAGCGAGATTCCATCGACGCTGCAATCGAGAAATGGCGAAATGCCAAGAAGAAGATGGACAAGATGGGCATCAACACCTCTCTCAACGTCAAGAGTGACGACTTCAATGTCGGCGACACCCTACACAATTGGCTGACGCAAATGGAGAAGCGATTGAGGCAGGAGATTAGCAAAGTTGAAGAGTCGGAGGAGAGGGCATCCAAGACGGAGGAAGACTTGGAACGCTGCGTTTACGGTCCCATCCTTCGCGCAGCCAACCCTACTCGACTGGCTGCGGTCTCCATTCTTGCTGTGCTCAACAGTGGTGCAGTGATGGGCTTGGATAAGGGTGTCACCATGATCCGCCTTGTGAACGATGTTGCAAAGGTGGCTCAGGAGGACATCCGAGCCCAGGTTGCCGATAACGCTGCAAAGGAACGTCGACGTCTGCGTAAGGTCAAGTATACCGCAAACCCCGACGAGCAGGTTGAGACGAGCGAGAAAGCCATCATCGCCGATGCCCACGAACCAATCCCAGAGATTGATGATGATAGCGACGCGAGAAAGGTGTGGTCGACTGCGATCAGGATTCGGATCGGATCTATTCTCGTCAAGTCCTTGATGGAGACTGCCGAGGTCAACGTGGTCAAGCAGAACCGGTTGACTAAGGAGAAGATTAGTCAAGTCCAGCCTGCCTTTTCACATATGCACGCGATGCGAAAGGGTAAAAAGATTGGTGTATTGGCCTTGAACCCATACCTGGTTGAGCAATTCAAGCGCGAACCAGTCGGCGATTTCCTCGCCAAGCATCTTCCTATGATCGCTGAGCCCCGGCCGTGGAAGAGCATGCATACTGGTGGCTTCCTCCAGAGCAAAGTCTCCCTGGTCCGTGTCAAGTCAGGAGACGACGAGCAAAAGCTATACACCAAGGCAGCCATCCAGCGAGGCGACATGGACCAAGTATTCAAGGGATTGGACGTGCTAGGAAAGACCCCCTGGAGGATCAACGACAAGCTCCTGGATGTCATGGTGGAGGCATGGAACACAGGCGATGAGATTGCCAACATACCGGCGCTTAACCCCGTACTGGAGGCTCCCCCTGAGCCAGAGACACCTGATCCTCTTGTTAGACGTACTTGGATGCGCGCTCTCAAGTCGGTCGAAAACACCCGGTCCGCTCTTCATTCCCAGAGATGTTACATGAACCTCCAGCTCGAGATTGCAAGGGCCTTCCGCAAGCAGGTCATCTACTTTCCCCACAACGTCGACTACCGAGGTCGTGCTTATCCTCTTCCAACCTATCTTAACCATATGGGAGCCGACCACATGCGATCTCTCCTCAAGTTTGCAAACGGCAAGGAGCTCGGCGAGACTGGCCTCAGGTGGTTGAAGATCCACATGGCCAACGTTTACGGATTCGACAAGGCCAGCTTTGACGAACGAGAGGCCTTTGCTACAGACAATCTTGACAAGATCATCGAGTCGGCCACAAACCCGCTCCACGGGAGTCGATGGTGGCTGAAGGGCGAGGACCCTTGGCAATGTCTGGCTGCCTGCTTCGAACTGAAGGCCGCTCACGATCTCCCCGATCCTACAAAGTTTGTGTCAAACCTGCCGGTCCATCAAGATGGCACCTGCAACGGTCTCCAGCACTATGCGGCCCTAGGTGGTGACACGTGGGGTGCTCAACAAGTCAACCTCATGCCAGGCAGCCGGCCAGCCGATGTCTATTCGGCTGTCGCCAATCTGGTCAGGGAGTCGATTGGCAAGGAAGCCGAGAAAAATGAACCTCTTGCGGAGATTTGCAAGGACAAGATCACCCGCAAGGTTGTGAAGCAAACTGTCATGACCAACGTTTACGGAGTCACGTTTGAAGGCGCCAAGAAGCAGGTCGCCAGACAAATCGATGCCCTATATCCTGACCTCCACAAGGAGACTGGGATCCCTCATCTCGTCGTGGCAACATACATTGCCAAGCACATCTTTATGGCCCTGGCAACGATGTTCCGTGGTGCTCATGACATTCAGTACTGGCTTGGTGAATGTGGTGGTCGAGTGTGCCGAGCCCTGACTCCGGCTCAGCTTGACCAGATTGCGGAAGAGTATCAGAACCCATCCGACAAGCCAAAGGCGAAGAAGGCAGCCAAGAATCAACTCGAGGAGTTGACTGCCCAGTTCCGATCCACTGTCGTGTGGACCACGCCTCTACGCATGCCAGTCGCGCAGCCATACCGCAAGTCGACCATGAAGGAAATCCGCACTTGTCTGCAGTCCATCTCATACCCAGCCTTTGACCAGACGGACCCCGTGAACAGGAGGAAGCAACTTCAGGGATTCCCTCCCAACTTCATCCACTCGCTAGATGCCAGCCACATGCTGCTCTCGGCGCTCAAGTGTGATGAGCTGGGCCTCAACTTTGCCGCCGTACACGACTCGTTCTGGACCCATGCTGCAGACGTGGACGTTATGAACACGGTTCTACGGGACGCTTTCATCCGAATTCACGAGGAGGACGTTGTCGGCCGCCTGGCCACCGAGTTCAAGGCAAGGTACAGGGGCGCGTTGTATCTGGCCAACATCGATGCCGACAGCCCCGTCGCCAAGAAAATCAAGGAGCTACGAAAGAACGGCAGGATGAACTACAAGGAGGAGCTATTGCTTGAGCACAAGCGCAACACCCTTCTTCTTTCTGGCAATCCTTGGGATGTGGAGGCTGCCCGCAAGATTGTCACGCCTGCCTCAGTATATGAGGAGATGGCTGCAGCTGAGGTCGACGTCGAGATTCAGAAAGAAACCCAAGAGATTGGGGGTCTCGGGGATATTCCGGAGGGCGAAGTCAGCGCACTCGATGAAGCTACAGAAGAGTTGGAAGTGAGCACACTCGGCAACAACTTTGCCCAAGCGCTCATGGACAACCTTTCAACCACGGCATTCGAGCATCAAATCGTCACGCCAAAGAAGCACACGGCGCAAACAGTCAAGAAGGTCATTCCTGTCTGGCTTCCGCTCAAGTTCCCTGAACTTCCCCAGAAGGTACGGCGAACTTCAATCCGTGTTTCTTGGTCGACATTGAATGCTAATAGATAACAGGGCGACTTTGACGTGGCGCAGTTGCGAGAGAGCAAGTACTTTTTCTCTTGACTCTCGACGGAGCGTTAGCATTATGACTCTTGCTTAGCACTCGGGCATGGTTATCGCTGAGCTGTCGAGTGCTGAGAGGTGGTTTATCACGCCATGTATCATCACGTATGTATGACGGAGAGTGGGCATGAGGTGTTTGAGGTATTGTAGCGTTGAATTCTGGCGTTCTTGAAGAGGCGGGGGATCTTTTAAGCGACACCTAAAAGTATATGGATAGAAGCATGAGGCGGCCGAGAGCTGCTCGTTGTATATTACCGTTGAACATATTGATGGATCTGGACCAAGGGCGTCCGGATGAACAGACAATCCAATCAAGATGTATATCAAGTCACAGTGCTTCATAGTTCATTGAGTGCTGTTGGGTTTCAGTGACGAGTATGTAGGTGCCTTGCGATCAGAATTTATGAAAGTCATCTTTAAGATGGAACAGAACATTGGTCTTGAGTGAATACGCAGACTCTATCTCGGTCTACTTCTTTTGGTTCATCTATCTCTAGATCTCTATGTAATCCATCTCTTTATCGCACAACAGCATCCTTGAGGCTGGGAACAGTGCAGACACCACCGCTCTCAGTGACAAGACGGCCCTGACCAGTCTTGCCAAGCTGCTCCACAACACCAGCATCAAAGGCAACCTCAAGGGAGTCGGTGGTGGTGAAACCGGGCTGGAAAGTCTCCCAGATCTTCTTCTTGGGGTTGAGCACACCCTCGGGCTTGCCCTCCCAACCCTCGAACCAGACACGCTCACCGGCCTTGGCGCCCTCAGGAGGAGAGACGAGCTCGACGGGGCCCTTGTGGTCATCCTCACCCTCCTTGACCTTGGGGGAAGCGGCGAGAACCATAGCGCACGACTTGATACCTCGCATCTTGACGGGCTTGAGGTTGCAGACGACGACGACCTTGCGACCCTGCATCTCCTCGAGGGGAATGAGACCGTTGAGACCGGAGCAGACGGTTCGGCAGATCTGGCCCTCGTACTCGACGTAGTCGTCGTTGCCGGGTTGGTCACCGACGGCAATGGTGGAGACGTAGAGGGAGTCGGCATCAGGGTGGTTGATGGCCTTGAGGATGTGGCCGACACGGAGGTCAATCAGGGCAGGGGAGAGAGGGGCAGCGGGAGCGGGAGCAGCCTTTTGCTTGGGGGCCTTCTCCTTCTTCTCCTTCTTGGGCTTGGCACCAGCAACCTTCTCCTTGGCCTCCTCAACAACCTCCTTGACCTTCTCCTTGGTACGGTCGACGAGAGAAGCCTCACCACCGGCGGCGGCAGCAGCAGCAGCCTTCTTCTTCTTCTCCTTCTCGGCCTTGGCGTCGACAGGGGGCTTCACGTAGAGGACGTTGTCCTGGTCAACCTTGACCTTGTCCTCCTCCTTGACCTCGAGGCCGAACAGAGTCGAGTTCTGGACAAAGTCGATGTGGCGGACAATGTTAGGGTGTCCCTTCTCGCCGGTTCGCTCCTCAGGTGTCCACTTCGCAACGACGGGAGCGAGGGTCTCGTAGATGGCGACATCGGCCTTGGAGGGCTTGCTGCCGAGGAGGGTGGAGCGGCTAGACAGGTGGTCGTTGAGGGTCTCGAGAATGGAGGACTTGTCCTCGTTGGACTTGAGGCGCTCCGAGGTGGTGAGCCACTGCTGGATCTCGGCCTCCTCGGTGGGAGTGTAGGTCTGCGAGGCGAAGGATGCCATTCTGAAGGTGGTGAGCGAGCGGAGGGGTAGGCTTCGGGTAGCCGTGCGGAGGACGCGAAGGGAGAACAGTGTGTCTGGAGAGAAGAGGAAGCTTTTTTGGCTTCGCTCAGAGGTTGAATGAAGGAGAATTGTTCCAAGTAACAACGGGACGAGAGGATGATTCTTTCAAGTATCGGAGTGACTGTTCAGGTCTCCCGATAATTTTCATGGTGGGGGAGGGGCACTTGGAGGGGCTTTCTCTGTGGCTGACTCAGGAGGGGAGTGTGGCTGAAAAGTCTGTTCCTCGCGCTAACCCGTGACTGCGCTACCTTCTCGCGTCGCGGTGCGTCACGGCTTAACGCGCCACGCCCTTCGTTTGACCCTGCCCTGGCGATTCCCCCTGTCAACGGCCTTTGCGCAAACAAACGATCGATTGGAAGCGCTCACGGTCAATTGTTGGAGTTTTGACTGCTAATTAGCGTATTTCACTTTCTATAGACTCTTGTTCGGGTTACCACATTTCTTAATTCCCCCTCTTTTCTCATCCACCGATCCGAGGAGCAGAGTCCAAGACATCATCGCCGAAAACCTCACTAGTGGCGATCGACAGGCAGAAACTCCAAGCCCCTGAGCTTTCGAACTCTGAACCTTTTTCGTTTTCTCATCTTTTCCCTCCATTCTTGTCTCTCTGACAAGTCTTTTCCAATCATGACAACACCGAGATCTCCGTCAGAGGCCACGACCTCCGTTCGGTCCACGTCCCGCCTGCCCACGAGCGTTCCGAGTTCCCCGCCACCGCCCGAGTCGCCAAAATCCACCATGAAGCTCGAGGATGGGATCGACGATGCGCTCTTGAAGGAAGAAGAGGCTGCGCGAGAAGAGAATGAGAAAATTGAAGAAAAGCGACGCCAGGCTCTGCTCAAGAAACGTAGGAAGAAGAAAGCAGAGACCAAGGCCGAGCGAGAGATTAAGGCGAGAGAGCTCGATGACTTGTTGGCCAAGAGCGCCGCCTTTAGTGATATTCTCACCAAAAAGACACAAGTGCTTGGACGTGTCGGCAGCAGTCTTGACGGCAAGACTCTGGGTGAACACAACTTGGAGATGGCTGAGCAGCCAAAGTGTATGGTTGGCGGCACCATGCGCGACTACCAACTTGAGGGTCTCACATGGATGTATGAGATTTGTTCGCAAGGCATGAGTGGTATTCTCGCCGATGAGATGGGTCTTGGTAAGTACTCGTGGTTGTGACGATCCATCAGAACTAACTCGTCACAGGCAAAACTGTGCAGACGATCTCTTTGATCGCGTTGCTGAGGGAGCAAGAGAACTATCTCGGCCCTCACTTGATTGTCGCTCCTTTGAGCACACTTTCCAACTGGATGGACGAGTTTCACAAGTGGACGCCCTCGATTCCCGTGGTCATGTACCACGGCAACAAAGAGCAGAGAGAGGAGATCTTCAAGACGAAGATGATGCGACACCTTAAGAGTGGTCGCCCGACGGAGAAGTTCCCAGTTGTCTGCACGTCTTACGAGATGGTTCTCAGAGACCAACACAACCTCTCTAGGATCAGCTGGGAATTCATCATCATCGTGAGTCATCCCTGTCATCGCGGTCTATGCTCATACTCACACGCCTCCAGGATGAAGGTCACCGAATGAAGAATGCCGAAGCGAAGCTATTTCAGCAGCTCCGTCAGTTCTCCTCAGCTACCCGTCTCCTCATCACGGGCACACCGCTCCAGAACAACCTGAAGGAGTTGTGGTCGTTGCTTCACTTTCTTCTTCCCACTATCTTCACCGACTGGGAAGCGTTTGAGTCGTGGTTTGACTTTTCCGATTTGGAAGATGAGCGCGGCACTGAAGAGTTCATTGCCGACCAGAAGAAGCAAGACCTTGTCAAGAAGATTCACCTGATTCTTCAGCCGATGCTCTTGCGACGTATCAAGCAGGATGTCGCGGCGTACCTCCCCAAGAAGCGGGAGTATGTCCTCTTTGCGCCCATGACCAAGGAGCAAACCGATCTCTACAACGTCTTGACTAACAAGAAGATTGACACGAGAAAGTACCTTGAGGACAAGGTCATGGAGAAGATTAGTACCACTCCTTCGTCGACAAAGCCCAGTCGAGGAACATCGCGATCTAGGAGCAGGCCGGCGCCCAAAACCACGTCACTCCCGATTCGTGAGAGCCCCGTTAAGAAGCGGGTAGAGGACAAACCAGCGCCGCCAGTCGTTAACAACGCCTTTGCGATGATGATGCCGAAGCGTGGCCGGGGTCGCCCACGTAAGAACCCAATACCTGATACAGCATCACCCACCACCTCTTCCGCCAGCAAGAGAAAATCTCCTCCAACTTCCATCAAGTCGGAGGCCAAAAGCGCCAAATCGAGTCGCCAGTCAACACCAGTCAGCTTGCGTAGAAGGCCTCGAAAGACGCGAACATACAAGGACGCTGGCTCTGATGAGGAGGCGATGTCGGACGACGAGTTTGAGGCCAAGCTTGCTAAAGAGATGGTTCCTGAAGATGTTGACAACAGCGCCGAGACGTCCTTGACACCCGAAGAGATGGAACGCGCCCAGACACTTGAGCTTGCCAGTAAGTCCATTGCTACCAAGATTTGACCAGTGCTAACCTGAGTAGAAAAACAAATTGCTCAAAAGAAGCTGGGCAACCCCTTGGCTCAACTCCGTCTTGTGTGTAACTCGCCACACAACTTCTACAGCCCATGGAACGCATCGACGGACCTTCCCGTGGATGATTCAATCGTTACAGCATCTGGAAAGATGCTCCTCTTGGACCGCCTTTTGCCCCGGCTGTTCCAGGATGACCACAAGGTTCTCATCTTCTCGCAGTTTACGACTCAACTTGACATCCTTGAGGATTATTGTCGCGAGTTGCGTGGCTGGAACGTTTGTCGGATTGACGGCTCAGTTTCGCAAGAAAGTCGCCGGACCCAGATTGCGGACTTCAATACCGATCCAGAGTACAAGGTCTTCCTTTTGTCCACTCGCGCTGGCGGACAGGGCATCAACTTGGCGTCTGCGGACACTGTGATCTTGTTTGACTCAGACTTCAACCCACAGCAAGATCTTCAAGCCCAAGATCGTTGTCATCGCATTGGACAGACCCGTCCTGTCATTGTATTCCGTCTCGCAACCAAGGATACGGTCGAGGAGTCTCTCCTTCTTTCTGCTGATGCGAAGCGACGTCTCGAGAAGCTGGTTATCAAGAAGGGTGGCTTCAAGACAATGGGCCAGAAGATGGACCTCCGTGAGGACCTCGACCCCGAATCCCTCCGGGCGCTACTCCTCAAAGACGGTGAAGTCTACAAGGTCTCTGGCGGAGAGGAGGTGTTGAGCGAGTCAGACTTGAACGTGCTGTGCGATCGGAGTGAAGAGGCCTATGCCAAGGCTGCCAGCGGCGAGGGCGATGCAGACGGCTACCGTGTGGTCGAGACCGGCGCAGACTCGATCAAGATGGCACGAAAGAACTGAGTACGGAATGATTGTGCGGGATCTATTGCTGACGTGATTTTATGATATAAGTCTGCGGATAGACATGGTTTGGGTTGTTCACGGGGCGCAAGGGCACTAGGACCTTGTATTTTTACTTATACCAGTTGCTGCTGTACTTGCTAACGGTGTTGGATCTATCGGTAGCGTCGGGATACAGGCTCGAGCTGGGAATCATTGTATTTATACACTTCAATTGCTTCGATTTCTTTGCACATTTGCACATTTGCATGTTCTCCCGTCCTGCTACTCAAGATGCCCCAGCCATCGAGCATGCGCAGCACCTGATGTACTCCCACGAAGAGCCCCTGAATGAATCCACGAGGCTTTATCAATTGTAATAGCAGTAGCTAAATATTTGTGTCCACGAATTATCCTTTCAATACTCTGTAAAGTGATGGTCATTAAGCTTGACTTCAATGTTGTCAATCCCTGCACCTCAGGCGGTACGTACCCACCAAGTGGGGCCATCGGTCATCGGCCTCCCGAAGCGCCGCCCATTTTCCAAAAAATTTCCAGCGACAGAGACTCTCGCTCGCGACTCCAGATTTTGAAGGTTGAGAATCCCCATCCTCTTCCCTCGATATCTTCAGCCACTCTCTACGAATGGCTCCTAGCGCGCGAAATTCCGGCCGCGCGGCCAAGGTCCACAAGAATGGTCGTACTGAGCAGCGACAGCAGAAGCGCAAGAGGGAGCAGGAGGATCTTCAGCAGCTGGAGCAGAGGGTGATTGACTTGGTATGTCTTTGCGATGCCCTCATGTTGACGTTTTGAGCCTTTGCTAACAGGTTCGTTAGGACCCCAAGTCGGATGCCATCAAGAACTTCTCACATCTCCCCTCTCCGTACCGACCGCCTCAGGCCTCGAGGCCTCGCACTTCCAGGTTCTGACCGACGTCCAAGCTCAAGCCATTCCCCTCGCCCTCAAGGGCAACGACGTCCTCGGAGCCGCCAAGACGGGCAGCGGAAAGACCCTCGCTTTCCTGATTCCCGTCCTCGAAAAGCTTTACCGCGCGCAATGGACCGAGTACGATGGTCTCGGGGCCCTCATCCTCTCCCCCACCCGCGAACTCGCCGTCCAGATCTTTGAAGTCCTCCGCAAGGTTGGTCGGAACCACGTCTTTTCGGCAGGCTTGGTCATTGGCGGAAAGAGCCTCAAGGAGGAGGCAGAGCGATTGGACCGCATGAACATCCTCGTCTGCACGCCCGGCCGCATGCTACAGCACCTCGACCAGACGGCCGGTTTCGACGCAAACAACCTCCAGATCCTGGTGCTCGACGAGGCGGATCGCATCATGGACATGGGCTTCCAGTCGGCTGTTGACGCCCTGGTCGAGCATCTTCCCAAGTCGCGACAGACTCTCATGTTCAGTGCGACGCAGAGCAAGAAGGTGTCTGATCTTGCGCGACTCAGCCTCAAGGACCCCGAATACGTCTCTGTTCACGAAGCCGCAGCGAGCGCGACCCCTACGAACCTTCAGCAACATTACATTGTTACTCCTCTGACCGAGAAGCTCGACACATTGTATGGTTTCATCAAGGCCAACCTCAAGAGCAAGATCATTGTGTTCTTGAGTTCTGGAAAACAAGTCCGATTCGTGTACGAGAGTTTCCGTCATCTCCAACCTGGTATTCCTCTACTCCATCTCCACGGCAGGCAAAAGCAGATTGCTCGAATGGAGATTACGTCAAGATTCACCGCCGCCAAGCACTCGTGTCTGTTTGCTACCGATGTCGTTGCGCGAGGAATTGATTTCCCTGCCGTTGACTGGGTTATCCAGGCTGATTGCCCTGAAGACGTCGACACATACATCCACCGAGTTGGCCGAACAGCTCGGTACCAGAGCAATGGTCGAGCTGTGCTATTCCTAGACCCGAGCGAGGAGCCTGGCATGCTCAAGAAACTGGAGCAAAAGAAGATCCCCATACAAAGGGTAAACGTCAAGGAGAAGAAGAAGAAGAACATCAAGGACCACCTGCAAAGCATGTGCTTCCAGAACCCTGACCTCAAGTACCTCGGTCAAAAGGCCTTTATCAGTTACGCCCGATCCGTCTACATACAAAAGGACAAGGAGGTCTTCAAGTTTGACAAGCTCGACCTCGACGGCTTCGCTGCTAGTCTGGGTCTTCCTGGAACGCCACAGATCAAATTCCAGAAGGGCGACGACATCAAGCGGATAAAGAATGCCCCTCGCGCGGGCATGTCGAGTGACTCCGAGTCTGACGAGGATTTGGATGGTAAGAAGAAGAGCAAGAAGAACGAGGTGCGGACAAAGTATGATCGGATGTTTGAGCGAACGAACCAGGACGTCTTGTCAAGTCACTACACGAAACTTGTCATTGATGGAGACGACAAGAAGGGCGAGGATGATGATGGCGATTTCTTGTCGGTGAAGAGAGTTCTCAGGGATGATGATCTTGACGAGGCTTCCAAGGACGCATACAAGAGCACAGCAAAGATTATTGAAGGTCTAGGCGGCGAAGAGCCCTTCATCGTAGACTCGAAGCGCCGCGAAAAGGCCCTCAAGTCGAAAAAGAAGATGGCCAAGTTCAAGGGCAACTCAACCAAGCTCGTCTTCGACGAAGAGGGCAACGCCCACGCCGTGTACGAGCTGCAGGACGAGGACGACTTCCGCCAGGAGGGTCCCGCGGAGGAGCAGAGGCGCAAGTTTGTCGAGGACGAGGCTACGAGGGTCAAGGAGGCGGATGTCGACGACAAGGCTCTTGCCAAGCAGAAGCGCCGCGAGAAGAAGGAGAAGAGGAAGGCTGCGGAGAGGGCGGAGCGTATGGGCTTTGTCGACGACGAGGATGCGCCTATGCTACAAGCTGTCGACGACGGAGAGGATCCTCTGGAATTCATGCGGTCTCTGCCCATCGCTGGACAAGATTCGTCGTCGGAAGAGGAGGAGAGGGAACCACCGAGGAAGCGGGCCAAGAAGTGGTTCGAGGACGATTCCGAGGACGAGGACAAGAAGAGCAGGAAGAAGGGCAAGGGCAAGGTCATCGAGATGGATCAGGAGCCGGAGACGCTCGAGGATCTGGAGGCCCTTGCTACTGGGCTGCTGGATGGTTGAAGAAGGACGAGATAGGTTCGATACCCTTTGGAGCCTTGTGTTTACGGATAGACAAAAGTTGCAGATTATACAATGCACAAGGTTGTTTTTCATGGGCGTGTATTCATCTCTGTTGTGCGTGTTGTTGTAGTGGTTTCTTTAGAGAGAAAGACAAGATAATTCTACGACATTCAGTCACAGCAATATTCGAGGTCAAAAAAAGCAATCATCAATACTATTCATCAAAACCTATCCATTCATACCATCCAGCTCCGCGCTCAGCAATGCCGACAAAAAGGTACCAAACGCATATATAACCCCCCCAAAAAAAGGAAACAAGCAAAGATCTCCCCTTACTCGTCTGCTCGCCTCCCAAACAGCCTCACCCTGTAAAAGCAAGTATGTGTCTTGGCACCATAGTTGCTCACAGCACGAATAATAACGTGGTCCGTCATGGCACCCAGGTCTTCGAGTTCCGGGCTGAGGTGGTGGATGTGCACGCCGTTGTGCAGCTCATCGCTCTCGTAGACGAACTGGCTAATCTTTACAAACGAATCCTCAAAGCTGGGAGGGGTAAAGTCCCAGTCTTCTTTGTTGTCAGGGAAGTGCGTCTGTGAAAAGTCGCGAACCTTTTCACGCTCGTCGGCTTCGATTCTGGCCCAGACTTCGATATGGCGGGGACGAGCCTCCGGATCTGTGGTTGCCCCGGGGAGGATGTGTTCGATGACGACTTGCTGAGGGATCATGAGGTGGGCGAGATGAACGGCGATTGAGGCGCTGTGGGCGTTACCGCGATGGTTGACAGTACGAGCAGCGCAGTAACAGTCTCCTTCATCCTGCCAGGGGTGAAGTGCTGCGATGGGAGGTAAGGGGTTAACTCCAAGGATACCCTTCTCGTAGGCCTCGTCAGAAGCAACGCCCTTATTCCACGGATCCCAAACCGGTGTCGTGCGTCTCGTGTCAATAGTAGCACCAGAGCCTACTCCAAAAAAGTTGACCTGGTTCTTGAGCACGGCATCCCAATTAACCTTGATCTTTCCCTTGGCCGTGGCCTGGAGACTCAAGTCGGCCAGGGCCTTCTTGACGATCTCATGGACAAGGTTGGAGATCTCAGTCTTGGTGACCTGCTTCGGTGCATTAAAGGTTGCTGCGCGAATCATCTCCTTGACGCGCTCATCCATCTTTGTCCTAAGCTCCGTCATCTCAGCAGCGATCTGCTTCCGATGCTTGGTAAACTCGCTCTCGACTTGCTTGAGAAACTGCTCGCGGGTGACGACGGCTTGATTCTTCTCCTTGAGCTGCTCATTGACAATCTTGGTGAGTCGTTCGTCGAATTCACGCTCCGAACCAGCAGACTGTCTCTTATCCATTGCCGTGTTCAGAAGCTCCTGAATCTTGTTGTCGTTGTTCTTAATCCATCGATCCCACCACCCAGAAAGTTTCCCCTCCACCTGTTCAGCAGCCCCCGTGGCGCTGTTGTTGATGGTTGACGTAAACCAAGGGTCCTTGGTGAGCCGAGCAAGGAGTGCCTGCCACTGCCCGTCAGAAGAAAGCTCAAGGCTGCCATTCTTCTTGTCGAAATTCAAGAAACTGCCGTCCGCCTTCAAGAGATCCCGGAGAGCGTGCCAAAACTCCTGCGAGATGACGGGTTTCCCGCCCTTGACGTCCATGTGGACGATGTGAGGGACTATCGCCTCCAGCTTCTTGATGGCTTGCTCGTGGAGGTTTCCCTTGTCTTTCAAAGAGCCGACTGCCTTCTTGTAAGAATCCAAGAACTTATCAAAGGATCCGGATCCGCGCTCTTCTGGGTCAGCCCAAATATCGGGTCCCTCATCCGTGCCCCAGGAGGGCATTGACGGAATCATGTTTCCAATTCTCTCAAGGAAGCCAGAAGGACTGGGCCAATGAAGGGTGTCGGACGATCCCAGATCCGGGAAGCTTGGTACTGACGGCACAGATGTTCCCATTCCCATTCCCATATGTATAACGGCGCCGCCGATCAACAAAGCAAGAAAAGAAAGCATGGTCCAGTACATAGTCAAGCCCGTCTGGGAGCCTCGAAGTTGGACTCCAGATACTCTGTCAATAAAGTTGAGGATGTAATCCGTCAACTTTTCAGACAACCATTCCAAGCTTCGAAAGTACGTCATGGGATGCAGGAGCCGCCACCATTCCACAGGGCCAGCATTATGATGCTCCTCGTCGTCGTCCAAGTCGTCAAAGTCGTTTCGCTGTCCCCTAAATAGGCGGAAAGGCCAGAGCGTGAGCACCCAAGCGATTTGTTGCTGGAACCACTGCTTCCATGTCTCGCGTTGAACGATTGACCGGGTCCGAATTTCTCTCTCTGCTCGCTCACGAGCGACTTGGTCTTCGACTTCGCGAATCTCTTGCTGGATTAGAAAGTCACGCTCCCACGGATCAACTGGAATCTCGTTGGCCTTATCGAACGAGGTGACCCTCTTGTTGATCTTGTCGGCTTGTGCAAAGAGCCCCCCTTTGTCTGACCGATTCTGTGGTCTCTTTCGAAAGGTTCCCTTCGATTGCTCAGATGTCTCCTCGGATTCCTGCCTTGGTCGACGATCGGCGGTCACCCTATGCACGCCTAGCAATTCCGCTTCTGGCTCTGAACCGGTTTCTTCCTCATCCACGCTCTCCTCTTCCTGGTCTTCTTCCTGAGGAGCATTTCGCGCTGGCAATTGGTTTGACCTTGTCTGGCGCGTTCTATTGGGGGCTGGCGTGTTGATCTTCTTTCTATGATCGACAACAACACGCGTGGTTCTTGGATCCTCCTCTTCTTCGTCTTCATCTGAAGACTGGTAAATCGGTCGCAGTCTCCCGGTGTGTGCAGGCTGTGATACACGTTCCTCAGGCGCATCTTTTTGTGTCCGGGTAGCTGTCTTAGAGGTGCGCTGTCGTGTTTGGGGACCTGGGGTTGAAGTAGGTGCAGATCCTATCGTCGCATCTTCGTAGTAGTCACTTTCCATACCAAAACTGCGCAGGCTGTCGGCGTCACTACCAGCGACAGTTCCCCGAGGGAGATTCGCAGCGCTTAGCCGATTTCCATCTGATGCACGTTAGAAATGCTAGACCAGGTTTTCACAACAATACTCACCATCACGAGAAGTCTCCTCATCTTCCGCGGTTGCAGTTGCCCGAGGTTTTGGTGGTCGCACAAACACATCAGTGTCATCACGCTTGGAGAGGGCCTGGTTGACAGCGGTGCTCAGGTCCATCCGCTGAAAGCCAGCGCTCACCCTGGGCGGCGGCTCAACACCAGAGCCATAGGTGTACTGTCTCCGAGAGCTCGGAGTACCTTGCAGCGGCGGCAGCTGAGGTCGTATCAGGGCGTTTGGCGACTCGTGTGTGGATGGCTGCTCCGGTTCCCGGCTGGTGAACCGGTGACGTCTACCGGCGGCTGCTCTGGGAGGCATGACTGAGACAGGATGTGATCTTTGGTCGAGGTTGAGATGAACAAGGGATTGAACAACGAGATGGACTTGATGTGAAAGGATTGAGGCCCTTTTGTGTCATGAACAGGTGCCTGCCGTTATCCTCGTGTAAAGGCAGTCCACGCAAGGGGTGTCGTCGTTCTTTGTGCTATGAGATGAGAATAGCAACCATGAGAAAGGTGGATTGCCGAAAACGCAACACAATGTGTATGCAGGTGACCGACTACGGGTCCGTTCCCATCCCGGTCCTGCCAGACAAAGACGGTCTTTCAGTGCGCCAGCTTGGGCTGGCCAATCTTGAAGTTCAGCTACGCGCAAGTCACAACAAAGAAATCATCATGTTGGTGGTGGCGGGTCGACTTGGAAATTCTCACAATGCGGTGAGGGTGCGCGACTCGGGGGGTCCGAAACTTGCAAGATGGAGAATGAAAAAAACCACTTTCCTGAATCCGAAAATGATTCAAAATATCGTCGCCTCTTTTTTTTTCTTCGTCGTTATATTCGTGATCGTCTGTGAAGGTGTTGAGGTGAATGCGCCCGGAGACGCGATGCGCGCCGAGGATTAGGCGCCCCGAATCGAGAGGCTGGCGTGATCACGTGTTTAGGCGATGTGAAGTGAGGGCCGCCAAAATGGCCGCCAAGTGTTGGGGACCATGAGAAGGACATGACGGCTTGCGATGCAGGTAAAGAGAATTGTTTGTTAGAATTGTGCAAGCAATGGATCTGTTGGGCAAAAAGATACAGCCACCACAGCCAATGTTCGGAAACGTGCAGTCGAGCAGCTCATAACATGATGTGCTAAGTGACGGCATAACCAGTCCACTCGGCGTCAAGTTGTGTTACTGTACTCGGCGGAATTCATTCAAGTCTCATGTCAGCCACCAGATTCAGGTTCTCGTATTAATTACTACTAGCCATCTATAGAAGCTACAAACTCTCCTCTCATAGCCGGGCCAACAGAGAGAACCCGGGTAATACCACCGTAGAAGCTAACGTCCGTCCATCCCTCATCATGAACCCTCCCCCTGCTTGGCAACGGTGCCCCGCCACCCTCAAACCCAGAATCGTCATCTCTGACTGGCTTTCTCCGTTCAAGCAATCAAAGCGTTGCTCTGACGCTCGTGTAAACAGAGTTGCAAGATAATGAGGCAGAGTGCCCCTGGCCATTTTCTGAATCGTTCTCTGTCCTTCCCATCTCCTCGCCAACCCCGTATTAATATCCATATCCATTAATACCACGACTCGCCGCCTCAACAAGCACCCATAATAATCTCACCACATCCATCTCTTTGTTGGACCCGCCACCCCCTACCCTGGTCTCCATACCCCCCATCGCCCTCTTCCCTCAAAAAAAGTGCCCCGCCATCTCCCTCACCTCCTTGCCTTAAACCCCGCCGCTTCGCGCATCGATTCTTCCCGTCCTCACCGCAAACTCTCTCCCATCGCTCATAACAAAGAAATCGACAATGCCTGTTGGAACAGTTCTCGTTACTGGGTACGCCACAATCCCCCTCCCTTGCGACCCTTGCGCCCCGTTTTGCGCCCTTCTCGACTCTGTCTTTGTCCTCGTCGCAATCTGATACCCCTCAGACGCTGCCGCGCGTTGTCGTCTCAAAGAAACAGCCCATTGCTAACCACCTCATTCTTCCATCTTGCAGTGGCACTGGCTACATTGGCTCCTTTACCTCTCTTGCCCTGCTTGAGCACGGTTACGATGTTGTCATTGTCGACTCCCTCTACAACTCGTCCGAGGTTGCCCTCGACCGCATCGAGCTGCTGGCCGGCCGCCGTCCTGCCTTCTACAAGCTCGACGTGACCGACGAGAAGGCCCTCGATGAGGTCTTTCAGAAGCACCCTGCCATTGACAGTGTGATTCACTTTGCTGCTCTCAAGGCAAGTTGTCTGCTGTCCTCAGGTCCAGGCGACCGCCCCGGCCTTGACGCCCGTTAACACCATCCGCAGGCTGTCGGCGAGTCCGGCGAGATTCCCCTCGAGTACTACCGTGTCAATGTCGGCGGCAGCATCGCTCTTCTCCGCGCCATGGAGCGCAACAACGTCAACAACATCGTCTTCTCCTCCTCCGCCACCGTCTACGGCGATGCCACCCGCTTCCCCAACATGATCCCCATCCCCGAGCATTGCCCCATCGGTCCTACCAACACCTACGGCCGCACCAAGTCCATGATTGAGGACGTTATCACCGACTTTATCAACGCTCAGCGCAACAACCTCGAGAAGGCCGGCAAGGAGTACAAGCAATGGAACGGTGCCCTCCTGCGATACTTCAACCCCTGCGGTGCCCACCCCAGCGGCATCATGGGCGAGGATCCCCAGGGCGTTCCTTACAACCTTCTGCCCCTTCTTGGAAAGGTCGCGACCGGTGAGCGCGAAAAGCTGTTGGTATTCGGCGACGGTAAGTTTCCTAGTCAGGCACAGCCTCCTTTTCGCTCAATTCCTAACATGGGTTAGACTACGCCTCCCGAGACGGCACCGCCATCCGCGACTACATCCACGTTGTCGACCTTGCCCGCGGTCACCTCGTCGCTCTCAACTACCTCCGTGAGAACCAGCCCGGTGTCAAGGCATGGAACCTGGGATCCGGCCGCGGCAGCACAGTCTTTGAGATTATCAAGGCCTTCAGCAAGGTCGTTGGCCGTGACCTCCCCTACCAGGTCAACCCCCGACGACAGGGTGATGTCCTCGACCTTACCGCGAACCCCTCTCTGGCCAACAAGGAGCTCAACTGGAAGACAGAGCTCACCATGGAGGAGGCTTGCGACGACCTCTGGCGCTGGGTTAAGAACAACCCCCAGGGTTACAGACAAGATCCTCCTGCGGAGCTGCTTGATGCTATCAAGGCCAAGGCTTAAAGCGATGTGATGATATAGGTCACGTCTGCGAGCAGGCCTTCTCGCAACTTGGGTCTAATAATTCCGGTGGTACATGTTTTTGGATTAAATGGTTGAGCCATCCATAGCATTTAGACTTGTAGCGCGTTCAAAGAAAAGGAGCAAGGCTAGATTTAATCACATTTTATGAGCAGCTTGCCCGTCGTCTTGCGGCTTTCGATGTCCTGGTGCGCCCGCGCAACCTCCTTGAGGGGATACACATCGTGGATCGCAACCTCCAGCTTCTTGGACTTGAGCATGTCAAAGAGCTCGGTGGTGTACTTCTCCAGACTAGCTCTCGGCGATACGTAGACATTGACGACAGGCCGCATCAGTCGAACGCACTTGGGGGTGAGGCGGAGGATGTTGACGGGGTCCACGGCGCCAGACTGTATTGTTAGTCGCGAACTCCAGGGCGAAGGGTTCAACTTACGGCATTTCCGAAGGAGATAAGACTGCCCTTGGGCGCAATCATTTCCAGATCAGCGTCAAAGGTGGCCTTGCCAACACCGTCAAAGATGACATCAACACCATGACCACCGGTGATCTCCTTGACCTTGGCCACCACATCGTCGTGCGAGTTGACGGTATACTCAGCACCATTCTTCTTGGCCAACGCGAGCTTCTCCTCCGAGCTCGCTGTGCCAATGGTCTTTGCGCCAACCGCGCGCAGCAGCTGGACGAGCAGAGTACCAACACCACCGGAAGCGGCGTGGACGAGGACCCATTGGCCGGCCTTGACCTCACCAGCCTCACGGATAAAGGTCCAGGCAGTCAGACCCTGAAGGTACGCAGCTACAGCCTGCTCGTTTGAGATCTCATCGGGGATGATGATGGCATCCGCGGCGTTGACGACGCTGTACTCGGCATACGCGCCGACGGTGCCCATAAAGACCACACGAGCTCCAGAAGGGAAGTTGGACACGGAAGAATGCGAGTCAACGACCGTACCAGCAGCCTCGCGTCCAAGAGTTAGAGGGAAATGCGGCGCCTTGTACAAGCCGGTACGGAAATAAGTATCGATGTAGTTGAGGCCGGCAATGGAATTGCGAACGAGTAGCTGACCCTCACCGACCTTGGGCACAGGGACGTCGTTGTACTCAAGGACCTCGGTACCGCCATTCTTGTTGATCTGAACGGCCTTCATCGTAGGAGGAATGGGAGCCATCTTGACGGTGGACAGGTGGGAAGCGACTCGGGCGATGCGCTGCACGGGAATGAGATGTCTTGCGACTGAGAGTGACGAAGGCCTGAGAAGTGAGCGGCGAAGTGGTGAGGCGAGCGACTGGGCCATTACCTATGTATGAAGAATCCTCAAAGGAGTTGAGAACAAGTCGGAAGAGAATCGGCTTGAGACGGTCTTCACGATAACGGCGACGGGTATCCACGCCCTGGCGGGGTCGGATAGGTTCCATGATGGCGGGGTAAAAACCCAATCGTCTGGTGTTTCTGCTTAGCAATCAAAGACAGGCACGTCATGCAAGGCGGTTTCGGAGGCGGAAGTACGGCATTGAGCTTCTTGTTTGAGTATGAGGTCTTGTTTTTGGGATTGTTGAGGTTGGATATATGGAGAGGAATGGCTTTAGTGATGAATAATTGTAGGTGCTGACAGAGATCTAGGAATCCAGTTTGAATGCTGACAATATCAATCCTGAAGCAGACGACTGGGGTGATCCGTATATAATGGATGGGAACGATATCTTGATAGAGATGTAGAAACAGAACATGCCACCAGGCCCTTCAAGTCGCGTCAGTGAGTCCGCTAACATGGCTCCATTGTGGCTTTGCAACACGCTCGTTATTCGAGGATAGTATTGAGGATATGCTGAGGATGGTCGATACGCGGATATCGCTGAAGTTACAGGGTGTCAAATGGATCTCGTCCCGCAACATGTGACTGAGGTGAGAAATCTGCCCATCTACGATAGAGCAAAGTAAGTACTCAATGCCACCTATTTCTGGAGACATGATAGGCTGCAAATGTATACTTCTGGTGGGGGAAATCATTTTACATAAAGCCATTCAAACTTGGTTGTGTTAGTCGATGCTGAAGAAATGCTTGTTAGGCAAGTCGGAGCACAAAGCAACCCTTGTGATTAGACAAATGGAGGACAACGGCCAACGTGACGACGTTTATTGAGTAAGAGCGAAAAGATATTTCTTCCTTTGCCAAGATGTCCCCAGCCATCATCTGACAATTACAGTATCCATCGAGGTTGGGTTTCTCGTAAAATCCGCGAAACGGTTGCTGTTATAGGGTACCCGTCAGGACAAGAATTGCTGGGGCGGACTAGGTGCTCAACCCCGTATCAAAGGATCAGTCAGTCTCCAATGACAAAGCCAATACTAGAATCCTTCGCTCTTGAAGCGAACCGAAGGATACGAGCTTCCATCTAGGCATCTATTTAACAGCTAAACGAGTGTAACCGACTACAAAAGTTCGCTGTCGATAACCGAGACTGTTCAAATTTGCAGAGGTTGCGCCAGCATACGCGTAACTGCCTCGTAAATGGCCCCAGAACGTGTGTCCGGCGGGATCCGACTAGACCCTGGTCTATTCTTAGCCTCGCCCAAATGGTTCTCTTTGGGGTCTAGCGATCGACGGCAAGGTTTCCGGAGGCAATAATGGAGCGGTTTCATGTTGCTCCGCGGGCGAAATAGGTGTGTTTGATGTGATGCTCACAATTTGTTGATCAAGATTCGTGTCGTTCGCCATTCATGGTGGAGGTCAGCCATGGATGTCACAGAGTGGCAGTGCAAGTTGAGCCGCGACATGGCCAGGCATTTTGCCTTGGGGCTGAGCACGGAAAGTTCGCAAGCTGCCCTGGGGGCGAATTAAAGAGTGAGGGGTTCTGTTAGAGATTGATTAGGCTTTACACCGTTTGAGAAATTAATTAATAATTATTCGACGTTGTTCGAGTCTCGAGCTGAGCATCATCCATAAAACTTCAGTGAATGGAATTCGAGGAGACGCGTGCTTTAGCGCTAACTCTTGGCGCTGCCTCCACCATACGTCACTCCTCGCGGGTAGCTTTTAGGCCCCGTCTGTGACATGAGGCCTTGAGGCGTGGGGCACTCTGCGGCTGTGGCTCAGTGGGGCTCATGGCCCGCAACCCCAGGCAGCTGTAACGACGGGAGATGAAAACAAAGGCTCCAATTGCAGGCCTGTTTAAAGGGAAGGAGGCACCGGGGAAGCTCTTGCATATTGGCCTCGAGGTCCCAGCCTTACCTATGAGGGGATGCAGCTTCAGGATTTCCTCCATCTTTTTCCTCAACTTGAATCTGTATTTTTACGTCGCCTCGACATCCTCCACCGCCGCTCCAAAGCTTGAACCCTCTCGCTCGTTATTCTACTGAGCGTCGTCAGCTTCCCGACCTTCCGCCACATAGGATCACTCTGTTTCACGACGCCTGGAGCGCGAATTACCCTGATCAGGCCTCGGTCGGCAACGGTGGACAACTTGCAGCCCTGCATCTTCCAAATGACAGCTCCAAGTTGAAGCAAACATGCACCAGACTCCGGCCGACGCCCGCCAGAGGCGCATCATTCAGCTCTCGCAGCAATGGGGTTTTACCTTTCCGCCTAGCGCACCTGCTCCCCTTGCACGGCCGCAACAGCCGCCCTCCTTCAGAACGCAAGCCGACGATGAGGTCGCCGAAGGCCTATTGCAGAGGAGATGCGCCGAAGTCGCCCAACTACGGCCCAAGAGTGGTCTTTCCCGAGCTTTTTCATCTGGCAATCTCAAGAAGGGCAAGCATTGGGACACGAAGGAGATCTTCAATGTGTTGAACTCTTGGGTTGATAGCTCCGGATCTGCCGGTGTTGCTGAAGCTCTCATCGCAAAGTTGGCTGCTGCGGGTATCGATCTCAGCGGCATGCAAACACACAAGTCTGGACTATTGAATCGACGTCGCAGTTTCGATAACGGTGTCGATCGCACACGACTGCTTAAATCTGCTATCGAGCGAGATCAACTCGAAATGGTCCAGGTTCTCATTCCTCATGCTGACCCCCTGTCACTCGATACCTGTCTCCCAGCGGCCATTAGGACTAGAAACCCACAAATCGTCGAGGTTCTCCTCAGATACGGCGCGAATGCTTCGCAAACTGCTGAGGGCCAGGATGAATTCCGCCAAGCTTGTTCTGTGCCTGCTCTATCAGGCATAGTTGCCCTCATTCTACGATCAGAGGGGCGACCATCACCGGTTTGCGTCTCGCAAGGATTGACAGATGCTGTAAGATCAAAGTGTTTCGACACTGTTCTGCATCTCAGCCGCTCTACAGCAGATGGAAACTACAATCAAGCTGAAGCCCTCAAAATTGCGATCAACAACGAGCGAAGAGACATCGCGATGGCCATTGCCACCGGAAACAAGCCTCCTCAAAGCCCAGGCCTGGAAGAGGCATTCGGGATACTCATTGAACACCCAAAGCTGAACCCAAAGATGAAGCTCGACTTTGCCGAACTTTTACTCTGCTGTGGTGCCCAAGGTGAAATTCTTGCTCGATCGCTCGAGCTGGCTTGTGAGTCTCAGTTCTTTGAGATGGCTGATCTTCTGGCCCGTTACGGAGCTTCTGTTGAGCACAATGATGCCTCTGCTTTGAAGGCTGCCGTATCGAAGGGCCAAGTGAGTCTCGTCAGTTCTTTGCTCAATGGCTCTACTGCCATTGACCCTGCCCTGGCATCGGACTGTGTCTCTCTGATCCCACAGCAAGCGCCAGCTGGAGCGAGACAAGCGTTGCTCCGTATTTTGCTCAAGAAGGGTGCCAACGGGGCTGCCTTGAACGAAAGTCTTGTCCTAGCAGCCAAGTCCGGAGATACTGAATCTGTCGAGCTTCTTCTGAACCCCCACTTTCATGACCAAACGAATGGACACCCCAATGGCCATGGGAAGCCACGCATCAACAACCGCCATGCTGTCGCGTCCCCAGATTTCCAGAATGGGGAGGCTTTACGCACTGCTGTCATGAGAGGAGACGCAGATATGACCTCGAGGATTCTTGCCGCAAGGCCTTCGAATGAAACCCTCTCGGCCATTTTCCCCATGATCAAGAGCCTCCCGAATGGAGATCGATATCACATGGTCGAGCTCTTCCTCAAAGGGGCATTGACTGGCCCATGTTTGCACACTGCCCTGCAAGACGCGATCAGCGAAGACCCTTACCAGCGAGATGACGCTCTAATCAAACTGCTTTTGAAGTACAATGCGGATATCAACTACAATGAAGGAGCTGGACTGCACGCCATTATTGCACAAAAGGATCTCGGACTTCTCTCTTCGCTGATGCAAGCCGCTTCTCCCCAGACAGCAGCGGCACGCATACAAGATGTGATGAAGGTTACAGACCACCGAGCTCGCTATGATATGATGGCAATGCTGTTCAACGCCAGAGCAAGTGTTGGAGTGCAGCATGTGGCTGATGCTTTGCTCGCAACACTGTCGGAAAAGCCAGTCGATATGTCCCTTCTCCATCTCATTCTGCAACAAGGAAGGGCCGACATCAACGCCCTTGACGGCCAGATACTCCAAAAGGCCGTTCAGAATCCGGATCCAAAGGTCCTTGACACAGTCCTCAGCATTGGCAAGCAGAATGTGGACACAATACCCCGTTGTCTCGACGGATTGGCGCCGCTTCCGTCCACAGACAACAAGGCCTGGAAGCTCGGGGTGATATTATCAAAGTCGGCTAGGAAACTCGACCTGAACTCGATGCTAGTTCGGGAAGTCCAATCTCTCGTTCAAGATAGCTCGGATAAATCGTCCATGTCTACCTTGTCCACGTTGAAGAAGCTGCTAGAGAGTGGCGCTGACCCAAATGCGTACCAGGCACGGCCCCTGTGCACTGCAGTTGCTGCAGCTCGAGAGCCACTGGTTGACATCATGTTTAACTGCGAGAAATCTCCAACCCCAGCTTCACTTGCGGTTGCTTTGCCTCATGCGCTGTCCATTTCGGACCCCATGAACCGCTTGGCTTTCACTAAGACATTGGTCGAAGCTGGCGCTCTACCACGTGAGGTCAATAGGGCACTTGGTCATGCTATCGGCCATTTCACTTCTGATTTTGCGCTGGTTAGTACCTTGGCCAGCTCTGCTGATGCCTCAGATGGCGAGGCGTTGGCGTTGGCTGTTTCGAAGGAATCACCTGAAATCCTTGACCTGCTTCTCTCGCGGACCAAGCATACAATTGAGGTCAGGAACTCTTGCCTGGACACAGCAATGAAGATCACGGACTGGACATCGAGGCTTGCCATTTGCAGTCGGTTGGCGAAAGCTGGGGTATCCCCGCAAGCAGCCTCCAACGCATTGCTCATCGCGGCTCGTGATGGAGACCTTGAGCTTGGAGATGTCCTGATTGCCCATGGCGCAAGCATCTCGACAAATGACGGTCAGGCCATTATCGAGGCATGTCGAGGTGGCTCTGTTGAGGTTCTGGACGTCCTTCTGAGGTCAAATGTTGACGTTCAGAAACTCACTCTTGAGCGAGGCTTCCAGGCTGCCACTGAAGTTGGAGATCTAAACAAGAGAGCTATGGTCTTTGAACGGCTCCTCAAGAGAGGTGTTTCGGGTGAAGTTGTGGACATTCAACTCGTGTCGGCTGCCAAGTCCGGCGAAGCAGGGAAGGAGATTCTGCGAGTTGTGTTGGCAGCTGGCGCGGACCCTAATTACAGCAACGGTGAAGCGGTCGTAGCGGCAACTAGGAGTGCTTTCGTTGGAAATCTTGAGTTGTTACTGGGGCTGTGGCATCAGGGGAGCAACCAGGTAAGTGGCTTAGCCTTAATGCATGTGGAGTTGCTGACGCGTCTGAATAGAAGAAGGCATCACCCCCAACATTGATAAGAGCGTTGAAGGCATGCTGGAAGCTAAGTCGCGACATTCGATACCAGATTGTTGAGGATCTGTTCAAAGCCGGCATGTTAGCTACTGACGAGGTCCACATCGCCTTGAGCAAGGCTGTTGGTGAGGAGGAACCAGACGAAAGACTGATTCAGCTCTTGCTTGACTCTGGAGCATCTCCCCTGACCAATGGCTGCTACGCTATGGTTCAGGCTGTGCAGGGTGTCAAAGCATCTCCGTTGAAGCTGCTGTTGGCGCGAGACATCTCTGAGCAAGACATCAACCACATCTTTTCGGGCGGTTTTACAGCCGAGAAATTCGCAACGTGGTTTAGCCCGGAAGGCTTCGAAGTCGCAAAGATGCTCCTGGAAAAGGGAGCAAACGGGGACGCTCTGAGTGGTGCCATGGTTCTGGTGATGAAGAACAGCACAGACGAAACCGAGTCGCTGGCTGACCAATTCGTTGAGCTCTTCATTGAACATGGTGTGGACGTTGACTACGAGAATGGGGAACCTCTGGTTTGGGCGGCGTCGAAGGCCAACGCGTTCTGGACAGAGAAGCTACTCACCTGCAAGCCATCAGCCCAAACGCTCTCCCTTGCCTTTGAACGGTTGTTCGACACGGCTAGGTCCCCCGACGAGGTGTTGAGGCTCTTTGAACTGTTTTCTGGATACCGTGATGGTGAGGTTGGGCTGGATATCATGGTACGGAGTCCTGGATCCGAGCCAATTCTGGTCAAGGCAATCTCGCAGTATCCAAGATCATCCGAGGTACTACAGACATTGCTGGACGCCGGATTCTACCACGACCAGACCACAACATATCGCATCCACGATAAGGTCGACGAGCCTGAAGAAGTAACGGTGTTGGTATGGGCCATTGCTCAACCGCAGAAGAAGGTCAGCTCAAACCTGATCAAGATGCTGATCGAGCGCGGCGGTGAGTCCCTGACATTCCTCACACGAACAAGTGCTAACTCTGATAGCCAACGTCAACTTTGAAACAACAATAAGCAGGACGACACCGCTCATGCTGGCCATTCAAACTCGCCGACCAGACATTGTTAAAGAACTACTCATCGAAGGCGCTAACGTCGATGTTACCGATGCCATGGGTCGAACACCACTCTCGATGGCGACTGAGATCGGTGGTGAACTATCTACTCGAATGATGGGCAACCTCCTCGCCATTGACCAGTCGGAAGATGATGGATCGTTGCACAACGCTGCCAGGGAGTTGAATCTGGCGGCAGTAACGGTCCTTGTGGAGCATGGTCACCATCCTGATTTCCCCAGCCCACTGCATGACGGCCGCAGTGCCCTGGGTGAGGTCTGCCTCAATGGATCCAACTCGGGAGCGCTCACGGCGGACCGGGAAAAGCTCATGAATAGGGTTATGACCTTCCTGGTCAAGGCAGGGTCTGACCTGAGCATCAAGTCACATGGGAAATCATTGCTTCTTCTCTGCTTCGAAGCCTCGGACGCCCTTGCGACCACCCGGGTCTTTTTGAAGGCAGCCATGTGGAAGGACATCAACAAGCCCTTTAACCACTACACTGATGGCGAGTATACTTACTCGCCGACAATGTATATCAAGAAGGTTATGGCCGAGTCGGATACGCGAGATCAACTTCTCGAGCTACTGCAAAAGAATCGGGCGGTGGATGTGTACTATGCGAACTCGGGAGACCAGCCAGATGATGCCATTGGTTTGCCAACTGATATGGAAGTCGAAGAGCGAGAACGAAGAGCTCGACTTAGGCGCATCATGCTCGAGTCGGAAGACCACGCCATTGCTCTCGCGCGGAGAAAGGAGGTGGCCAATGTGGAAAGAGAAATCTGGGAGAACAAGGCAGAGATCGAGGATGCCCGCCGCCGCAAGCTTCATAATGAAGACCTCATGTCGACTCGACACAAGGCTGACCTGGAGGAATCGCTCTTCAATGCTGCGTTGAAGAGACGCCTTTCAGAGCAACATAAACTTACCCAGTCAAGCCTCGATCGCACAAAGGCGGTGGCTGCGGCGGAACTGAAGGCCGAGGAGACACGACAGCAGAAGATGCTGGAATGGGAAACCAAGATGAATACGGAGCGCGCAAGTAACGCTCAGGCGCTCAGCAGCCTGCGGGTTAGTGAACGGGAGGAGCTGGATCGCATCGAGAGAGGATCCGATGAACGGATTAACAAGAGATTGGAGGCTCAAAAGAAGTTGGTAGAGACACAGGAGAGGCTGGCGAAGCGGATAGCCTCAGTTCCAGGAGGTGCGGATGCAAGGAGACAGATTGGATTCGTGGAGGAGGTTAACTAAGGTCCTCCATTGATGGTAGACTGAACTTGGCTGAATGCAAGGCGTCGGGTGTTGGAAAATTGGGCATCTAGATACCTCTTTCGTTTGTAGCAATGAACTTTTGAGTACATACTGGCAATCAAAAACATTAAAACTATTGAGTAATACCGTCGCTTCTGTCATGGAGAATGGACGTCTATTCGTGATGCTTCGAGGTGCCTTGACGTTCATGTGTGGACCCGACTTATAGGGGCTCACCGCCTTGGGCAGAAAAGTTGACCGCCAAAAAATTATGCGTTTTCTGCCCCTCCATCAAGCATCGCAAAATCGCAGCTCAATTCTTTCACGTCGCACACCAACATGAAGAACTCAAAGAAGAAGGGCGGCTCGTCCGCGAGCCGGATCGCCGATGCGCGATTCGCAGACTTTGAAACCGATCCCCGATTTCGGCTGCCCTCAAAGAAGCAGACCAAGACGACAATCGACAAGCGATTCGCGCACATGCTCACGGACAACGAGTTTACTGCCACCGCCAAAGTTGATCGATACGGCCGAAAAGTAAAGTCGGATTCCAAGAAGAAGGCTCTCCAGAGGCTATACCGTCAGGAAGATGAGGATGAGGATGAGGAGGAGAAGGAGGAGGACATCGAGGTTGACGACGACGAGGTGGTTCAGAGGGAGCTGCGAAAGGCACATGAGAACTATGACCCTGCGCGTGGCGGCGGTTTCTCTTCTTCCGAATCGGATTCTGACTCTGACGATGAGTCTGATTCCGACGAGGAGGAGGGTGGCGCGCAAGTTGACGCTGAGGGTGACATGCAGCGCTTCCAGGACGAGCAGAACGAGGTCGAGGCTGGAGAGGTGACGAATCGAATCGCCATTGTCAACCTCGACTGGGATCACGTCAAGTCTACTGACTTGATGGCTCTTTTCAACAGTTTCCTCCCAGAGAGTGGCGGTAGCATTGAGAAGATTTCAGTCTACCCCAGCGAGTTTGGCAAGGAGCGCATGCAGCAGGAGGAAGTCGAGGGACCCCCGAAGGCGTTGTTCAAGGACTCCAAGGGCGACAACTCGGATGAGGAATCTGATGAGGACAGCGACGAGGAGAGTGAGGATGGAGATGAGAAGATCAAAAAGGCCCTGCTTCAGGAGGGTGATGACCAGGACTTTGACAGCGATGCGCTCCGATCCTACCAGCTCGACCGTCTACGGTACTACTACGCCGTCATGATTTGTTCGAGCCCATCGGTTGCGCAGAAGCTGTATGAGGCTGTCGACGGACGAGAGTACCAGTCTTCCTCCAATTTCCTCGACCTGCGGTTCGTCCCCGACGACGTCACCTTCGATGACGAGCCCCGAGATGAATGCGACAAGGTGCCCGACTCTTATACCCCCATTGAGTTTGTCACCAATGCTCTGCAGAGCTCCAAGGTGAAGCTCACTTGGGACATGCATCCGGAGGAGGTCTCGCGCAAGGAGTCCATCAACCGTGCTTTCACTGGTAAGCGCGGCGAGATTGAGGAGAACGACCTCAAGGCCTATCTGGCTAGTGATAGCGAGGACGAGGATGACGTGGAGGAGGAGGTTGCCGAGGAGGAGGAAGCGGCAGAGGATGAACCCAAGCTCTCCAAGAAGGAGTTGGCGCGTCGAAAGATGCGAGCAGCCTTGGGCTTGTCTCAGGAGCCTACCAAGGCTTCCAAGAATGGACCTGTTGGTGACATGGAAATCACGTTTACGCCCGCCCTCACAGAATCCGCCCCCAAGAAGGACGCTGCGGAGGAGACAACAATCGAAAAGTACAAGCGAAAGGAAAAGGAGCGGAAGGAGAAGAAGCGCGAAAAGGCTCGAGCCAAGCGAGAAGGTCGTGACCCTGACGAATCTGACGAGGAGGTTGTAGATGCGCCAACCGCTGAGACAGAGGACCTTGGATTCGACGATCCTTTTTTCACCACTGCCGATGACCCTGCGCCAGTATCAAAGACTTCCATCCGCAAGGAAGAGCGCCTCAAGAAGCGTCAAGCCCGTGAGGCTGCTGAAGCCGAGTCCAAGGCTCAAAAGTCACAGCTAGAAAAGGTCATGGCCGAGGACGCGGACGACAACCAGGTTGCGCACCTGGACCACTTCGACATGAACGAGATCATCAAGGCCGAGAAGAACAAGAAGAAGAAGGGCAAGGCCAAGAAGCGCGCCGAGGCTAAGGAGTCGCGCGGCGGTCTGCAGGAGGACTTCAAGATGGATGTTACAGATGACCGTTTCAAGGCTGTGTTTGAGAGCCACGAGTACGCAATTGATCCTTCGAACCCCAAGTTCAAGGCCACGGAGGGTATGCAGCAGTTGCTTGAGGAGAGCAGGAAGAAGAGGAGGGGTGCGGATGACGGCGAGGAACCGAGGAGCAAAAAGGTGAAGAAGGGACGGAGGTGAAGGGGTGGTAATATAAAGGATTGACTAGACGGTGTATGAAAAAAAGTTTAGGAGTTTGGTGATTAACAAGTTTGGTATCTGATAGCCATGATTCATAAAGCACATAGTGCGCAGTGTTGTTGTCTACAACGCCGCCGTCTTTTTACCCAAAACACGCTCTTTGACGAATTCCACCCATCTACAAAGTGTTTACTCGGCGTCAAGAGGCTTCTGACCGCTCCAGAAATGCATCTTTCCGTAGGCGTGTACTCGAGGGTCTCTCATCGACTTGCGGCACTCGGCAAAGAAGATCTCCATCTCGTTCTTTTCCCAGCCCATCTTGGGGAAGTGGAGGGCTCCTACGGCGGGAAGAATTCTTCGCAGGCGGTACGATAGTACATGCCCACAAGACGCATTGCCCTGTATTTGTTAGTATTCTCGTCAGGGGCTAAAGGGGGGGTCGTTTACTTGTCTTTGGGCCATGTGCCGTAGGGAAGCTTGATGTAGTTGTGTTGAATATTGATGAAACCTGCCTCGGCGAGGTACTGGCCTCCAAATACAGCAGCATGTGCATTGGTTTCGAACTGGGCAAAGGCCTGGACGAGGCACTCTGTGAAGCGTTTAAGGGGCCAGTCCTCAGGGATGGTGTCGTCGTCGGTGTGTACTTGGCCGTCGACGTCTTGAAGTTCCACCCAGGCTCCGGGTTTCATGTTTCTGATGAGGGTTAGAAGAAGGATGGGGAAGTCGGGGTGAGATGGGATACACACGCGTATGCTTGCTTGAGGAGAAGCACCGGGGACTTGAGGATGGGGATCATGTTGCGGAGGTGGACAAAGTCAAAGTCGTCGCCATTGAGCCACTCATCTTCAACGTCGTCGACTAAGAACCTGGATAGAATTAGCAACATAATGGCACTCGCTGTATCATGACTTACTTGACGTTTGGAGGTACCCAGCAAGGCTGAATTGGGCTGAGATCGAGACCTAGCACCTCTGCACTCGGATACTTGTCTCCCACTGTGAGAGCGTTAGCAAGCGCCTCTACTTAAACAGCCAGTCCACATACTCTCAATAGCCCATATCCCCGTCCCCGTCCCCAAATCAGCAATCTTTTGCGGATTCTTCCCAATAGGAGCATAGCACAACCTCCCATCCGTAGCCTCCAGCATCATGGCATGCAGCATATCCTCCCTATTCTGCTCCGCCTCGTCATTCGGCAGTGGATATCTACCATGGCGATAGCGGTGATACCGACGGCCGTTTTGAAAGCTGTGCTCGTAGATGCTCGAGCCGATCGAGGTAGAGTCAGAGTCACCGGCTATCGAGTCGGCGTCAAACTCGCTGGCTGAGAATTCGCCGTCTTCGTCGCTGCCGCCGGCCTCGATTAGGGCGTTTCCGTGGAGGAGGCCTTGGTTTTGGGGGAGGGGTTCTTGTTGTTGTTGTTGTGCTTGTTCTATGAGGGTTAGTTTCTATTATAAGAGTGTGGTCCCCTCGTGGCAGTCAACCCCCCTTTAGGTCTCTGCTTTGTGCTACCATACCTGGATCATTGACATCATCCGGCTTATCTTGTATTCGCGGGCTGCCCTTTGGGCTCCCCTTTGGACTCGCCCTAGGGCTTGTTCGTTTGTCCCCCATGATGATATATGCTTTGCGCCGGTAACTGTAACTCCCGCCAACGCGCCGCAGGTTCAATGACGAGCGGGACGTTCCAGATAAAGAGAGAAGAATAGAATCACGAGACAAACATGCAATGTCTGCGAGAGGAGGAGGTCCCCTATGAGGAGAAGTGAAACCTCGGTCGACCAGTGGGGCACAGACGCAAAAACCAGGTATGCCCAGTGTACAGAGTATCCCCTCGTGGATTATCCTGGTGCAGAAATGTGACAGGTTACTGAGGCAAGGGAGAAGAGAGAACAAGAAATGTGCGTGAGACAAAGAAAAAAAGGCATGGAAGATGCCACTAATATAAACCACTAAATAACAAGACTTGCCATTTGCCAGCCATGATTGACAGCAAAACCTGCCAAGTCGATGGCGTTCCAAGAAAGCTTGTGACGGAAAAACCTTGAGAGGAACGAACCCAAGAGTCTGGGCCCGGGGCTTTAATGCCAGTCGGGACGGCATGGCGCATCATGACAGCGAGTGAGGGGGACGGGATGCCGCGTGTCTAACCCAGGTGTGATGAACGAGGCTTTTTGTTCGATAGTTTAGGTCTTCGTTCCCCGGGGCCTCGGACTCGGTAGGGCAGTTTGGCGTTGAGGGGATCTGCTGAGGCATACCAACGAGACGTGAGTGCTTAACCTGGATTCTCCTGGTTTTGGAGATTGTTGACTTCTTGGAATTGACGTTTCTTGCGCTCGAGCCTCGTGGTAGTAGAGGTTTGGACTTGGTGATGGCTGCGATTGGTTGCTGGATGCGGTTGCGTAATGGGGGGTTGCTGAGACATTCATCTGCTGCTGGACGAAAGAGCTGTGTTGGTGATGGAGGAGAATAAGCCAAGAAGATGTGGTTGGAACCACGAAGCAATTGTAATTGATTAGCTGCATGATGGTGCAAGACTGCTTGCTGTAGTGGCCTCGTCCTGTTGAGCACGCTGATCACCAATAGAGACAGCATGCAATTGAGACGAGGTCTTTCTCTGTTGGTCAGCCCCTTTCATTCCGCAATACCATGCTCACAGTTGATCTTTCAATGCGCCCAAATCAGCGTGTAAGCCGTCATGGCATATATCTCCGGGAGGACATCTCCGGGAGGACATCTCCACCACGCCAGAAACCTTGACCAGGTCCCCACCGGCCTTGCGGATAAAGATAGCCTCAAATGTTGCTTGAATTAAGATGATGAGCGGATCTACGGTGCCAAGATCTACGACCCTCTTTACCACCCCATCACGACCAAGATCTCGGGACGCCATTTAATGTCGCGTAGATGGAGAATAAAGACTACAGCCACAAAGCTTCCCACCTATGAAGATCTCAACAAGTCCCCGATCACCTCGGGCCGGGCACCTCTTAGATGGCTTTCTCTGCCGAGCCGCAGACTGCGAGGTCCCCGTGGAATGGATTTGAGGCGTTAGTGTGTGGTCGTTGATGGAAGCCAACAAGAGGCATCGCATATCCTCTCGGCCGCGGGTTAGGATGGCCTCGGTTATGAAAGTGAAGTTTAAATTGAACTTCCGCGGAGTCAAGTAGGGAGATTTACATTGTGGAACATGATGCTGGTGGATTGGATGGAAAGAGGCTGTCCAGCGTGACGCTCGTCGATTTCAGCAAACCCATGGGGGACAACCAGCCAGACTGCAGATTAGCCTCACCAGCACCCATGTCCGATATCGCTATTGGGGCTTTGCAGTCCTATGGGAGGGAGATTAAGGATCCGGCAACGATGAGCCGGTCGGTGTGGTGACCAAGAGCCTCAAAGGGCCCTCGAGATGGTGGCTACAACAATGCAACTCGAGGCATGGGGAAATGACCATTGTGATTGCCAAGATGCAAACATTGAGATGGAGATGCATGCGGCCATAAGAAGCTGGCACACCATCCCGTCCTAGTGCCAAGAGATAGAAGCTCGACAGTCCCAAGATGGCAATTGAATCTGCAAAGCTGTGAGAGCTAAGTAAAGAAGCAGCTAGGCCGTGAAAGCTTGAGTTGTCATGTGGACTGTTTAAATAGACCGGGACCCCCACAAGAGGAGCCTTTTTCTTATCTCTCGCTGCGAGGGAGCGTCGCAGTGTGTGTGCACGACATGGGGATCTCCCACGGGAAGGAGACGACTGGCTCTGGATTTTTCGGATAAGCGAAAGAAAAAGCAGGCCAGGCCAAGGCTGCGTGGGATGATGCGCAGATGGGGATGGGGATGCGAGTGGTGAGAGGTTGGACCTCCACCAGTTCGCTGCGAGACAGAATGAGGTGACTCGCGATGGATTGACATGACTCGCCACTGAAATACAGTACTGTAATCTTCAACAATTCATGACAGAAGTCAAAGTGATGAACAGAGTCTCTTGTGTTACAGTAGAACTGCCGCTCACCGACTCGTCACTGAATAGCTGCCGTCTCTAGCGCCATCGAGATCCTGATCAGAAGAAGAAGCTTGGACGGTTATGGAGGGGCCCGGGGTCATGACACCCTCACAAATCGGCGCCACCATGCCCGTCTCAGCATGACCATCCCATGACGATTCCTGGTCTGTGGGGAAACGCGTGAGCCTTATTTTTTTTTCTTTTTGACCAAGTGTGTGTGTGAAAGCTCGACGTTACAGTCCTTAGCCTATAACTAGCTGATGGATCATCATGGCCGCCGCCTTGATAACGCTGCTCGCCGCTGTCGTGCCCTTTCTCTTCACCGTCCCCATCTCTCTTCTCCTCATCACCTACCTCATCCAGTCTCGAGATAAATTCGAGCTCGTCGAGAGTCCAGACACGCCGGCCTCGTCCCCTCCTCTGTCCCCCGTGTCAGACGCTCACAGTTTCTTCTTCGACGATAGTCCCTTCTTGATAGACTAAAAGGAAAAGGTCATGCCCGCCGACTCGACGACCCCTCTGCTCCCCATCTCCACTCCCACCGCCGTCGCCACTCCCCTCTTTGCGAGGCAATCGCCCGATCCTCCTCCCTCGGTCGCAAACAATGTCCAGCGCCTCGCCATCGCCACCTTCACGCTCGTTCGTCTCCTGCGCGGTCTCTCCCTCATAGCCTACCCGCGCTTCGGTCTCTGGGCCCTCGATATTCCTCCCGATGGAAGTGCATACATGCTTGCTAGTTTGATTGGTGTGCGCGACGTGCTCCTCGCCGGTTTCCTCTACACGGCCGATACGCCTTCGGACCCGACTGCTCGTCGCGAAGTTACACGCGCCCTTGTGGTGAACCTCCTGAGCGACGCGCTGGACGCGTTTGTCCTCATTTTCTACGCCGCATGGTCTGCCGACTGGGGAAACCCCGTCGCCGTCATCGTTATATCTGCCGTCATGGCTATTTTTGAGCATCTGACGCTCTGGAGTCTGAGCGAAGACGAATGGAACGCGCTCGACCACCGAAGTCTCGAGGACGACAAGAAGGCTAGGATGAATGCATGGCTGAGGGAGCTGGAGCGCTGCGGGCCCGAGCAGTCGGTCGTTCCACCGTCGTCGCGAGCTTCTGTGCGATACGGAGCTGTGGTCTAGTGGTGAACAGGAGGTACAAAAGCTGGCGAGGGTTGGTTTGATATTGTTGCAAGGCGTTACAAGGAGTTTTGAACGTATCCGTCGATGGGATACGGCTGGAGTTTGGAGTCCACATACACGATGCGATTTAGCGGGATATGCATTTGGATACTTCCCTGCGATTAATATAATGTTCAAATCAGTTCTCGTACCTTGAGAGTGTCGTAGTAATGGGGGTAGTGGACTGTCGCCTTGTCCCATCCATCTCATGTCTGTTCCGCTTGGACGTTCTGACAACGGCGAGCTTACCGTCATCAGAATACCTCGCAATGCTTATCGTAGGCGACGAATCAACCGCAACTGATGCGCCATCTTTGCCAACTAAAATATCCCGCGATAGCTGGTTTGGAGGACCGTGTACTTGAGGCCATTGGCTGGCTACAGAGCCCGGTAGGTCGCCCAATGAGCTACACCGCGTCAACTTCTTGTTGAATAGGTTATAAATGTGTCGGTCTGTCGGATAGACATGGTTGTCAAATAGTTTGAGCGGCTGAGAAGTAATAAAGCTCCCATCTTCCCAAAGTACCATATTCGGCCCTTCAAGCTACAGCCACAAGCCATAGACGAGTCGATTTACTCCTATCACAGCTCCATGTATCGTCCCATATGTAAAAAGCGTGCTTTTCCGCGGGCGAGCGATGGCGTGATATAGCACAATCGAAGCACAATCGAAGGCATCGCAACCATATCCCCACCCACACGCCGAGTTAACTGGCTGCCGCTGAGCCGGCGGGTGGAGAAAAGGGCGGTGGTTAATGCCCCGAAGAGTTTTGGAAGTTGGACTCTGCCTTGTCAACTCATTGTTTGCGCAGATTCAGAAGAGTTTCTGAGCTGACTAGTTTGTCTTTTGTGTGCTCTTTCATTGTCGGCTTCCAATTGACACCATGTCGATCCCTCCCGTTAAGCGCGTGGCAGTCATAGGCGCTGGTCCCGCGGGCGCTATCGCTGTTGATGCCTTAGCCCAAGAAAAGATATTCGATCTCATCCGAGTATTTGAACGTCGCGAAGGTCCCGGAGGTTGCTGGTAAAGATTTCACTTCCATTGACAATTGCCTTCATCAAACTCTGGTGCAATTGCTGACAGTCCCAGGATCGGCGATAAATCTCAACCCCCAACAATCTCCAACCTGTCGCAATTGGCAGACCGCACCGCAGATGCGCCTCTAACAATCCCCGAGAAGCTTCCGGCCTATGCACCAAAGTCTAGTCAGCCGCGCTTTGAAGAGTCTTCCATTTATCCGTATCTCGAGACCAACGTCGCAAGTGTGACGATGGAGTTTACTCAGGAGCCCATCCCCGAAATCCGCAGTGAGTGGTCAATCGGGATTCACGGTCCTGATACACCCTTTCGGACTTGGAAGGTTATTCGAGATTATATCGCTGGGCTTTTGCAGCGTAACAATTACGAGGATCTTGTTTCTTACAGCACAACTGTGGAACATGTTGAAAAGGTCGGCGACGAGTGGAAGGTTGTTCTGCGAAAGGAAGGTAACGAAAAGGATTACTGGTGGACGGAATGGTTCGACGCTGTGGTTGTCGCTAGCGGACATTACTGGGTGCCGTATATCCCCCCGATAGACGGATTGGACCAGTTTGAGAAATCCCGTCCTGGGAGTGTTTTGCATAGCAAGCACTTTCGAGGACGAGATTACTTCAAGGGCAAAGTGAGTTTCCCTACAGTCTTCCACGAAGTGGAAATAGCTAACAACCTGGCGAAGCGAGTTGTGACAGTCGGGGCATCTGTCTCGGCGGCGGACATTGCTGTTGATCTTGTTGGCACAGCCAAGTCGCCGGTTCACAGCATCACCATTGGACACACAGTGAATGCCTACTTTGGCGACGGAGCCTTTTCACACCCCAAGATCAAGAAGCATCCGTCTATCTCAAAGGCCACTGGTCGAACGGTGCATCTCATTGACGGCACCTCGATCCTGGACGTCGACCACATCATCTTTGGGACAGGCTATAGCTGGACGCTCCCTTTCCTCCCTTCTGTGCCGGTACGCAACAACAGAGTCCCCGGAATCTACCAGCATGTCGTCTGGAACCAGGACCCTACTCTTCTCTTTGTCGGCGCTGTAGGTGCTGGTCTCACCTTCAAGATCTTTGAATGGCAAGCCGTCTACGCAGCCCGTCTCCTCGCAGGTCGAGCAACCCTCCCCTCCGCGGAAGAAATGCAGCAATGGGAAGCCGAACGAATAAAGACACACGGCGATGGACCCAAGTTCTCGGTCGTGTACCCCGACTTTGAGGATTACTTTGACAAGGTGCGCGAGCTGGCCGGTGAGGGCGAGCCAGGGGTGGGACGCAAGCTGCCGCCGTTCAAGAGGGAGTGGTTCCGCGCTTTCAACGAGGGGTCGGATTTGCGCAAGTCTATGTGGGAGAGGTCGAATGCGAAGGCTGAGGCTGAGGAGGCGGAGAAGAATAGAGCTAGACTGTAGGGGGAGCATCAGTGGGTGGTTCTTTGGGATGAGGAGCATTAGACATAGAGATAGACAAGACACTTTGCTGTAGTATATGCTGCTGCGTAAGATACACTGTTGGCCAAGCGTTAGGTCCTCCGAGTTGGGAGTCTATCGCTCACTTGGGCGTTGCTACCTACCTAAGCCGTGAGCAGTGCTGTGGCCGGGTGTGCTGGGCCATAAAGGAGATCGCATGGCTTCAAACTGGCCAAGAGAGGCATGCCCCCTTTTCCGTTGTTGATGATAAAGAACCTGGTACAGGTAGTATCCTGGTCAGTAGGCCCTTCTCACATGCTCCTGAGAGCGCAGTATGAGGTTCACAATGCCGACAATAGGGGTTACAGTTGACACTCAGCTGGAAGCAGCTCATATTCGAGGTTTCATGGCACCCGAGGCATCCGGCCTACCTGTTACAAAAATCCTATCCCTGAAGCATGGGGAATACAGATGCATATCTATACTAATAGATACGTCGAGGTTCAAATATGACTTGTAAGATACTGTCGCAGGGTCCTTATCCAACCCCTGTCAAAATGGAGGGCTGTAGGAGAAGAAGAGGAAGCAAATGGAAACAAGTCACTGCTCGGAGGCTAGAAAGTACGGCCGCAAACTAATAACACGAGTTGGCTAATGGTAAGGGCTTAAGATTGGGCAATAGTGAAGCCGCTGACAGTCATCTGTAGTTGAGGTGGCAAGACTTGACTGCTTTGCTGTGAGTTTGGTGAGGTTTCTCACCGCCCGGAAATGTCACCGTCGCAATCCGGGAAGTGGCATGACTTGCTAGCTTGGGGAAGGTTGTGGCGTGCGACCCCAGAGATGACATCGGATGGAAGGACAAGATGCCGCTCCCAAGGTTGGGCTCAGGTGAAGAAGAAGGCATCAGGATTCATCCAGAAAGAAGAGATGGTCTCATCTTTTATCCACCTACTCACAAGCACTTCCCCAGACTCAACCACGCTCTGCATTGCCGAGTGGACCAACAATCCCGGTAGATGGCCTCGTCTAGGTTTCCGTTTGTAATAGCTTGATCCGGGGAACTGTCTCAAATTCCTGGGGTAAAGAAAAAAAAGCCACGGGGAGAACAACAGATGTCGATCTGGGAATTTGGAGGACTCTGAGTGGGTGGGAGATGCGGATTGTGATGCATATCCCGGTGTGGCACCCCGCATTCTGAAGACACATCGGTACTGCACCTGTCGTCCTATGGGGCGTTGGGGATTCAGGCGCCTGACCTTGTTATTATTCATGACGGAAAAGGGGACAGGCTCGGACCCCGTTGTTGGTCCTTGTCTTTTTGCGGATGTCAATGTCCAAGGATAAGGGATAACGACGGGCGCTCATAATGCCAATGCTCGGCTTTCGGAATGACTCGCAGCACAGCAAATCTAGAATCCTCTTCTTTTCCTCTAAAATACTTCTTATCTTTCATCCCGCGCGGACCAGGCGTTGTTGCTTGGCTGTGGAGTGCGCTCCACCAGAGTCCACTTCTCACCATGACGGATCTGACTCCCGAGAGGCCTGCCTTGGCGCGTAGTGGACCAGACAACGGGTTTCCCCTTGTCCATGGGGGAGGTTATCTCGATCTGAATTATATATCTTGTTGACAGGATCCTCAGCAAGAGCCTTTGTTGTCACCAGGCTCAACATTGTGGCAATCAATGGAGGCACCGGGTTTGCAACATCTCAGGCGCATGACTAGCCTCCCTCTTCTACCCAATTGCCGAGATGACCGAGCCTACCAGCTTCTCTCTTTTACCGTAGTTCCAAGGCTCCTTATCAGTTTAGCTTCGCGCAGTGGCTGAGATAATGATGCATTTCCCCGCGTTTTCCCTCCCCCCATTATCTCGTCGGAGATAGGCTGCCACGCACCAACCAGAAAACACACCCTGGCCCCCCTGTCCGATCCCATAAGAACGAGCCAGACCCAGACCTGTCTCGTCTCGTGATGATTTCGCTCCGTCATTGTTCATGATCGGGATGCTGCCGGCCACGACGACTTGATACTGCCGATATACGAGATTCGAAAGACGGTCGTCATGCAGACAAAGACGTCTACGACAAAGAGCGGCTGCAAGCGCACCTCGGCCAGGCCAAAGAATGGGCCTAATCCTCGGTCGCGGTCGGGCTGTGCCACCTGCAAGGCCAAACATGTAGGGCTCTCTGATGTGGGTATATCGGTCCCAAGACTAACATGGCAAGACAAAATGCGACGAGACGAGACCAGAGTGTTTAAGATGTATTCGAAAAGGTGTCAAGTGTGGAGGATATTGGAAGGAGTTCAAGTGGTCGTTTAAACATCAGCCCGGCGAGATGGACATCAACATCCAGACTGGTCCCTCACCCACACCCTCGCGAAGAGGCTCTTCCGTTCGAACCGACAAGACGCCTACGACAGCACTACCCATGACAATACTAGATCCTGCTCCTGGACCCTCGAAACAAGACGACTTGGCGACAGAGGATGCCTCATCCATCTTGGGCGACGCTAGCTGGACAAGCAGTTCCTGCACCGACTCGGAGACGGACCTCTTTGCCCAGACAAATCCCATCGTCGACACCAGCGACATGACGGCCATGACTCCAAACGTCGAGATGACCTCTCAGGCCCTCGTACCTCCCGCCGGCCAGTACCTCGAGAGCACACCGCTAACCGTCAGCCTCATCGCCGACACGTCGTCCCTCCTCATCAGCAACTGGTTTGAGCAGGTGTGCACGGCATGGTCGGGCTTCGACTCGGAGACCAACCTGAACCGCAAGCTGGCTCTCGAGCTGTGCACGACTTCTCACTCGGTGTTTAGTTCGCTGCAGAGCATGTCGGCGGGCTTCTTGTCGACCCGGTTGCCCAACATGAGGCAGTCTGCCATGTATTTCCTACAGGCGGCGACAGGGTCGGTGCTTTCTGAGGCGAAAGAGGTTAGTTGCCGGACAGTACTCGACACGATTCCTTCTGGACTATTATTTTCGTTATTCTGCCTGGGAACGACTGTCTGCTGGGTGGATGCAAGGCAACTTGGTCTACCCTTCTTCCGAGAAGCAAAAATGATTCTGAAACGTCTCAACCGTCGCCTTTCAACATATTCCGAAAAAGACCTGGAGTTACTCTCCTTCTTCAACAGGAGCTTCGCATACTGCGAGATGCTCCTCGCCGCTGTCGAGGATGAGACAAATGCAGTCGTCGAATCAGACAACACCATCATCGGACCCCGGACTGACCCAAACATGCAATTAGCTGAGCGATATATCGACAATTCACCTCATCCGTGGACGGGTATCTCGCCACTTGCTGCTCAGCTTTTTGCTCAGTCGATACGGTTATGCCGGAGCTTCCGTCGGCACCTCAAGCTGCCCAAGGAAACGGAACGGGACTTTCAACGAGCGCTGGAGGAGATTCAGGAAGCCCAACGACTGGAGGAGCGTTTACTGGGATTGGAGTTTTCGGCTGCTGTTTCAGTCACCGAGACTGGAGACTATCGCACACCTGCGCTTCACCTTTCGCAAATCGCAGAGGCTTACCAGCTGGCCGCGCTTCTTCAACTGTACCAGACCTTCCCTGACCTCGTCGCCCTACGGTTACCTCTGGACTCTGCGCACGCAAACAGCAGACACATCCCGTGGGAGGAGTGGATCATCCCCCTCAGCCTGCGACTCGTCAACGTCCTCGAGCAGATCCCGCCCAACTCTGGAACACGTGTCATCCAGCCTCTGCTGTACATCACAGCCAGCACTGGTCTCCGCTACGATACCATGACCCTCCTCGAAGTTCCAGGCTTCTCATTCGAGACAGCTGCCAGCCCCGTCACCGGCTTCCAGCCAGGTCCCTTTGGCGCCCTTCCCGGCGACCCCATGGAGGCGCTGGGTACGTCGCCGGCTTCGGCACCCCCAGGGAACCTCATCTCCCGCATGTCGCTCGACATCAGCAATGCTCGGCATTTCATCACCGGGAGACTCAACATGCTGGAAAACACTTTACCACCGAAGCCGGTGGTGATGGCGAGGGAGCTGATCAAGGCCATCTGGGACGCGTACGACAATGAGGCGCCGGGGTCGGCGACGGTGCACTGGGTAGATGTTATGGAGGATAAGAATCTACGGTCAATGTTTGGTTAATTTATGAAGTTTTAAGTGAAATGTAAAAATAGCTAGCGAATTGGTTTGGTATGGCGAAGAGGGTATGGTATTCACGGCATGGAGTATCAGTATTATTGAGATTGGTCGGGACACTTTATGGGAGCAATTCTATTTCATTTCATCATGAATCTATATCCTGTAGCCCCAAATTTCCTTTGCATTTCTAATCCATCTTAAACATCCATGTACTTGCGAGCACCAGTGTAATAAGCCAAGCCCTCATCAGGCGTGGTGAAGGTAATGGTGGCACCCTTGGGGATGAAGAAGACATCGCCAGGCTTGGCGTCGACCTTTTGGCCCGTGGCGTCCTCGAGGGTGAAGTTGCCCTCGAGGATGATCTTTGTCTCGTCGTACTTGTACGTGTAGGTCAGGGGCGTGCCGTTCTTGAGGCGGAAGAAGCCGGCAGAGATGGGGTTCGTCGCGTCCTTGTCTGACGTGTGGACGTCGCCGAGGAAGGCGTTTTCGTTGGCGAGGAGAGGGACCTCGTACTTGGTTTGGGCTTGGGCGTAGTGCTGGAAGGCGGCCATTTTGGAGGTTGGGGAGATGGTTTGAGGAAGAGGACTTGGAGGATGACTTGGAGAGGATGACTTAGAAGATGATCGAGAGAAGAGGGCTTGTAGAGAAGGTGTTTGTGTCTTGTCTGACTGAAAAGTTGTTTGAAGAGGAACAATCTCTCCTTCATATACAACTCCCAACCCTCCTCACCCCCCTCAGCCTCCGCTTTGATCTCTCATAAGCTTACCCAAACGCCCTCTTGATCTTTCTCAATCACGTAAAACGATCCCCTCGCGCGTCGTCCATCTCTTTCAGACAAACGTATCCGGGCGCGGTGTTGACCATCTGCCCCGCCACCCGTGATAGGCTTCTTTTTCCTATCTGGGACAAGTTCCCCGATAACTCGAGATGGCGGGGTAGACATGGCCGCTTTGAGCAATCTGCTGTTTGTCTCCCGGCACATGATCCCGATCTTGCTCTTGTTTTTTGCCCCAGTGGAAAGTTTGGGGGTTCAATTGAGGGTTTTGGTTGTATTGGATGGTGAAGAGGTGGGAGTTCAAATAGAGGGTGTTGACCACTTGGGGGTTGATAGTATCACAGATAGCTTTTCAACCCTTACAAGACTCACATGGTGGTCCATCGAGTATCAACTCATATTTTTCCCCATCCACCTCTTCTGGATTCAATTGCAATTCATCATGGTTCTCTCACTATCCTCCTTCGGTGCTCATGAGGCCATCGTCGTCCTCAGCATCTTGACCGGCATCTCCTTCGTCGCCTACCAAATATTCGGCATCCTCTCAACCCGCAAATCCAAACTCGACAATGACCTTCCCCAAGTCTCTGCTGGCTGGGAACCCAGCGACTACAAGACTCCCATCCCTGAGCCCTACCCCGGCTGGTCCATCGAAAAGACCAAGCCCCTCCCCTATCGGGCATTCCGCTACGGGCCAAAGTACCAGGTCACCATGGGACTGCGTACCGTGTCCTCGGAGGAGTGGGTAGAGCTGGATAGCGACTTTCCAAAGTACCATGCCGACAAGAAGGCTCGTATCGAGGAGCGTGGTGACAAGTGTGTCGCTACTCACCCCGACGCTTATCCCGCCGCCATCGAACTCCTCCAGGAACTCACAGAGTATCTCCCCGCTCGATACCCGACCCTCTTCGAGCGAACACCTGTTGGAATCAAGAACAAGTGGTCTGGTGAAGACTTCAACATTGTCGAGCGTCCCCTGGCCGAAGACCCCATGGCCATCTGCGCCCGTCTGGTCCAGGATGACCTCGCCCTGATGATCGAGCGCCCCGACGGACAGTACTACCTCATGGCTGGCGCTGTACTCCTCGCGGGCTTCTGGCGTCTTTCGGACAAGTACGGCATGTCGCTCTCTGATATTCACTACTCTGGTGATGTACCGCATTTCAAGGAGAAGCTCGAGACTGGCATGTGCAAGTTCTTCAAGCGTCTCAAGTGCGAGTCTGTCTACTGCCGCAACAACTACTTCCTCCAAGTTGACGACTCTCTCCCCTGGAGCTGGAGTATTGGCGGTGAAGATGACCCTGTTGTGAGCTGGAGCACGGCGCAAAAGGACAAGGCTATCGAGCACCACATGTTCCGCTCTGAGCGCCAGTCCCTCCGCCGCCTCCCCAAGACAGGTGCCATTGTCTTTACCATCCGCACATACTTCCATCCCGTCACCGATATTGTTAAGGAAGACTACGTACCAGGTCGTTTGGCTAGCGCCGTACGCAGCTGGGACGACAAGGTGTCCAACTACAAGGGCAAGGAGAAGTACGGTGGTGTGCTGCTTGAGTATCTTGACAGGGAGCACGAGAAGCAGTTGGCGAGGGGATTGAACCTCGAGAAGGAGGACGAGGTGAGGAAATACCCGTGGTAGATGGTGGTGTTTGTGTGGGGAGTGTCTGTAAATATCAAAATAGTGATAGATGTGGCTGTTTACGAGGCATTGAGCGATGCATCATGAATTTTCTAGTTATTTTTAAATACCGCATTCTCGATTGAATATCATTTACTTATTCGTACTAAAAATCTTGCCTGTGTTGTGTCTTGGTGATCGGGTTCCGAGAGTCTTGTCCAGTCCTTTTCATTCTTTGGTACTGACATGATGCCGTGATACGAAGGACTAACGACTGCAAGCGTGCGTTTGGCACCATGCAAGGGAAGATTGCCTTCAAGATCAGGTTCATCATCAGAGTAAATTTCGCTAAGCTACTTATGCTGCACATTCATCACACATCATCAAATCATTCCAAGTTCCATTTCCTCTCCCATCCGGGAAAGAAAGGCATCTCATCTAAAGTGCGCGGCTCCCAGTCCTTTGGAATCATGCCCTTCTCCATCTGCTCACGCTCCCACTCTTTCAAAGTTGGTTTCGCGACGTGCTCTACGTGCCATGTGCCCTTGTACTTCATGAGGTTCTCCTTTCCTTCGTTGAGGACCTTGAGGACGAGGGATGGGATGTAGGGTTCGTCTCGGAATTCGGACAGTGGTGTGAAGAGAGCTTTGAAGTTGAAGACGATGGCGCCGGAGAGGGGTAGTCTGCGGAGGGTTTGCCAGTCTACTCGCAGGTGGAGATCTTCTGGGGTCAGAGATGGGTTTTGCGAGTCTCGGTGGCTGAAATCGGGGTGGTCGGAGGGGAGAAACAGAGGCTGTCCAATTTCGAGACCCCATGAGCCTCGCTGGATTGGACTGTTGGCGGGCATCTTTGTGAAGAAACTAGACGGGTCAGCCAATGATCACATACAATTGGGCTGTGCCTACCGGTCCATGCTAAACTCCATCTTCTCCTTATAGTCAGGCACCGGGGCATGAATCTCTGGCAATCCAAGTCCCATCTTTTGGCTCAGCTTCCAACCAACAGAAGAACAGATGACACCCGCTCTGAAAGTGTATCGACCCGTTGCAGGATCCCGAAGCGTGAGGGCGAAATCCTCAGGGACGTGGTTGAGGATAAAATGCAGGGGTTCAATCTTGTCCAGATCCTGCTTATTTCCTAGGATGTGATTCACAAAGGTGTTGCCGTGGAGTTCGAATGCCTGTGGGTATCTTGCGCAGAGGAACTGGATGATCATCTCCATGAGCTCCTTGACCGCGAGCTCAGAACCCGGAAGCGCCTGCAGAACGTCTTTACCATGCTTGGCGTAAAGTTCCTGACGCTGACGGATGCGTTCTGGATAGGTATTCTCCACTTCCAACCAAAAGTCCGTGTCTAGTTTCTTGAAAGCTATCGGAAGTTAGCTTGCTGGTGGGTTTGAGATGGATCCACTGTCACTTACACATTGTTTGGTGGTAAGCCCACCGGAAGGGACGATAAGGCCTCGGCAGCGCAGTTTTGACATTGAAGTTCTTCAGGGGCGTAGGCAGAGGGACACCGGATAGCTTTGCGTAGTCGGGAAAGTCACCGAGCTTCTTGATCTCGCTGACGCTGAAGCCGGTAAAGTTGTACTTGGCGGGACTGGCAGTGCGATAGTCCTCATCCAGTCTCAAAAGAGGCTTGAAGGAAAGGTCTACGATGTTGGACGAGAAGGAGGAGGAGATCTCTTGGAGAACATGTCGCTGCGAGGGCGGAAACACCTTGGTGTAATCCACCTCAGAGGTCCTCTTTACCGGCTCTGGAGGAGGAGACGACGGCCATCGCGAGTATTGAGTGAGGGCCTTTCGCTTGTGAAGAAGAGTATGGGCAAGGACGCCAAGGCATGCAACAGCGCTAAGACAGAATGACAGAGCAAGCACCGTCTTGACCGTTGCAGGCTGAAGAGTCTCGGAAAAGACAAGCATGATTACCGTTGCCTATTGCTTAATGCAAACGATTCGGAACAAACATTATCGACGTAGGTAGCAATCTCGGAACTCCAAGTTGCGGGATTCCTTTTTCTTTATGCGTAACTCTTCCACAAACCCCCCTCGATTACACGGCAGTGACACCAGCGAGCAAGACACACGTCAAACACGACCGGATCCGGTCACAGTTGGAGAAAACCACCTGCGGGTTAACATTGCCAGTTGTGGACTAGGACATGAGAGCAAAAAACGCGGGGTACAGGCAAGCTTATCGGATCTGCAGTGATAAAGGACACAGGTACACGGTGGATACGCCACCGGACGCGGAGAGGGTGTGTACCACTTACAGAAGGTGGATGAGAGAAGGGCGGGCGTGATAACGGCCCGGGTTTGTCCTGAGGTCAGGTCGAGACCTGGAGGCTGATGATACGAGGCAGGGCGGCTTCGGTTGCAGGCGCGTGACGCAGTTGTCACGGGTAAGCAAGCCTATTTAGTAGGGTTCTCTACGAGCTGTCCAAGAATCCGTTACAGCTCCCTGTTCTTTTGTTCAGGGCTGTTGATTCATTATGTAACTGGATAGGAATGCCGGGTAGTCCGTGGGGTCATGTCACAGCAAGATGTCATTGTGCAGTGTTTGAGTGCTGGACGATAACAGAGGAAGAAGGGCAGGAGGAGGTAACAGTGGGATCAAGCAGACGGCATGCTATCAACTTGATCATACAACCGAGGTAATGTACTGTTCCTTTTGAGGCCAACCGGATTCTCCCTGTTGAGGAAGCCGCGAAGCGTCCTTGATTGGAACCTCGGTTGTCTTGCCATAGTATTTCGGCTCTTATCTCCGACCTGACCGTCATTGGCTCCCTCTGAGACTCGGATGCTTGTTTCTGCATGGATGTGACTGGTGGAGAGGGCGATACTGATACGGTTCACGGGGAGTTCCTACTGGCCAGGGTATATGCTCATGCCAGCACCTGGAGTTCAACTTGTTGGGTTTTCGCAGTGAAGAAGTCTTGAGAACGTTATTATGTGATTCACTTGCAAACACAGGATTGTTTTGAGTCCTCGGGTCTTTGATGTACTCGGTGTGCACTTGCTGATGCTGGTGATGCCCAAGTATGGCCGCACAATACCACTCGTGTCAAGGTCATACAGCCTTAAAATTTGAGAAGCTATACGTGACTTATCTCTTGAACTTATATATAGACAATACAAGCGTTAGAGGCCGAAAAGGACTTTTTGTTGTGGAGTTAAACAGGGCAGCGTGTCTCGACCCAGAAGCATTGATGCCATGGTGGGTATATTCTCGAATGTGATCCTAATAGACTCCTTGAATGGTGAGTATGAATATGGAGCAATTAAATACACAGCTTTGACGTGTCACAGAACTAGAAGTTTTCAATATCACATTTTTCTTCGCAAATTATTCCCTTGCCATAAGAGTTCTCAACGGTGTATGGCAATGTGTAAGACAGGAGCGCGCATGAATACATATTGCTGGAAGCAGAAGTCTCACATAGGCGCTATCAGGCGGATGTTGATAGAATTAATATTAACTTTTCTTAAATATTGACCTCAAGGATGAGTTATCTAGCCTGCCTGGGTATCTATTCATCCACCCTGTACCGTTGACGCTGTGGGGCCAAACTGACAGGGGTTGTTTGGTTGGCGTTTTCCCCAGATTGAGCTGCTATGACCAGAATGGACAATGTCTGGAGAATGGTGGCTAAAAACCATCGGTATTCATGAATTCTACCCTGAATGCCTACAGGCTCGTATGCCCATTCTCAAATACGGATACGACGTCTGGAATTTTATGGAGAAACAAGGGATGAGAAAAGGGGTCAAAGGGTAAACGGATCTTTACTTATCCCGGGCCTGCAACGCACGCGTCGCAACACGTGAAACATGGCCCCTCCACTCGTTGCTCACTGCAAAGTAGCAACATCATCTCAAGGGCGGCATCTCATCTCGTAACCCACAATCAATCAACCAATCGCTTCGTGCTTTCCAATTCGCTCGTTATAGTCGTTGCTTGCCTTCAAGATGCCTTCTCCCATTGTCGCCGCTACCCTTCAGGCTGCTGCCCTCTCGAGCGCTTCCAATGTGTTGGCCCAGCTCATTGAGGCGCGTCAGCAGAACGTGAGTTTGTGTCCATTGTGAATCGCTGCAATTGATTTGAATCGCCATTGATTGCTGTGACCACTATGCCAATCAACTAGCCTATTGGCTAACCCATTCTCATAGCGCCCTGTAACTCTGGATCTCCTGCCTCTTCTCCGCTTCGTCACCCTCACATTGATCACTGCCCCTCCTAACTATCACTGGCAGCAGTTCCTGGAGCGCACCTTTCCGGCGTATCCGTCCGGGCGCCCACAGGAGCGTATCGGTGATATTGAAATGGCGCCTGCTGAGGATGCGCCCGAGCTCAAGGAGGGCTATGAAGAACGCATGGCTGAGGTCAACCGAGACCGGGAGCCCAAGTTCAGCATGAAGAACACCTTGACAAAGTGGTTTGTTGACTGTATCTCTGCCGGTGCTATTATGAACACGGTAGCTTTCCTCATCATCATGGGTGTTCTCAAGGGTCAAGCTTCATCTCAGATCTGGAGCAACATCAAGACGGTTAGTTCATTTTCCTCATCATCGCTTACTGCTAATGCCTCCCAGGAAACAATCCCCATCATCGTCGCCGGTTACAAGATCTGGCCGATTGCTTCCATCATCAGCTTCAGTTTCATCCCCGTCCACCGGCGAATCGTGTTTTTGAGTTTCATTGGTCTGCTGTGGGGCATCTACATGAGTCTGGTGGCTTCCAGAGTGTAGATGTCTAGGAAGACAGGCGTCTGGAGTAGTGGCTATTGTCTGCCGCTGGTCACGGATTTGATATGACCTGGTTTGGATGAGCTTGGGACTATGGGCGATTATGGGCAACGCATTGCCCTGGACGATAAAGAACGGACGAAATTGCTCGGAACTTGCGGCCTGCTGTCTGCTGGCTTGATTATTTCTGCGTTGGAAAGAATCTAGTTTACGTCTGGGATACTGGTTTATGACCTACTCCCCACGCAGGAGATGGTGTTGTCCTCTCCATTATTGTTTAGTCATGTTCTTGAAATTCAAAACATGTCATATCCTGCTTGAATCAACCAGCAGGATATACCTCAAGTGCTGCATAGTCTGACCCTTGATAATCACGCACTTGAGATCACCTCGGCAGTGATTCGATTTCTGTGGCCCAGGGTTTCATCCCGCTGCCAGATCTGGTTGCTAGCCCGAGCCATCATGGAGAATGCCAAGGACTATCCCCTGCAGCAAGCACTATCACACTATAACCCTTAATGCGAAACTCGTATTTAGCCTTTGGACATCGTGTTGTATGGGTCTGTTCAGGGGTTGGGCTTCCGATCGACATTGGTTATATAACTGTGAGCCGCTACACCCGAATCCTCGATGGCTTCATCGTCTTGGAATTCGACGCCAATGACGGTCTTATCGTGAGAATGCGTCTCTTCCAAATCGCCTCAGCGCTTCTAGGCGCGCAAACCGCCTCGGCCACGGCTCTTCGTCGCGCCGCAGACACAACCGGAACCATCGGCTCCGGTGACTTCATTGTCGAGTTTGCCGATACCGTCAAGTCAGCGTCCGCCTTTTACGATGCTCTCGAGGCGGAAGGAATCGGTGCGAACCCTCGTGCCGAGTTTACTTCTCGCCTCTTCAACGGCGCGTCTTTCCAAGTCTTGAACGCGAGTGACGGAAAACAGATCCTGCATCAACTTGAGGCGCTGGCACAGGTCAAGGCCGTCTGGCCTGTCCGCCCTGTGCGTTTGAATATGCCAGAGACCAGTGAGGCCCCAGCTTCGAACGATACTGCTGAGGATGCCCTACCACGACGCCAAATCACGCCTCGGGATGCTGCTGAAGACACCTTTTCGCCCCATGTCATGACGCAAGTCGACAAGCTGCGAGCAGAAGGAGTCACCGGAAAGGGAATTCGAGTTGCAATCATCGACAGCGGCATTGATTATACCCACCCGGCTCTTGGAGGATGCTTTGGACCTGGCTGCTTGGTCGAGGCAGGCTGGGACTTCACTGGTGATGATTTCCTCCCTGGAACTATCGAGGCCAAACCTGACGCAGATCCTATGGATGACTGCCAAGGCCATGGAACTCATGTTGCGGGAACAGTTGCTGCACAGCTTGAGGGAAACAAGTACGGCTTCACCGGAGCTGCTCCTGGAGTCAAGCTGGCGGCGTATCGTGCTTGGGGATGTCGTGCCACGTCTACCAACGAGATTCTCCTGTCAGCTTTCATCCGGGCTTTCGAGGAGGGGGCTGATATCATCTCTTGCTCAGATGGCGAGTGAGTTGTTTCCACGATATGTGCATGAGCTGTTGCGCTAATAATTGCTGTCAGTGCTGGTGGTTGGCCCTCGGATGTCTGGAGTGTTCTCGCCACACGCATCGTTGACGCTGGAGTGCCCGTCGTCATATCCGCAGGAAACGACGGCGGCCTTGGCCTCTTCTATGCGTCAGCTCCAGCCACGGGCCGTGGAGTGACAGGTGTAGGCGCAGTTACCAACACCATGTTCCCAGCGCTGCTCACTGCCGGCTCGTACGCCGTCGAATCCAACAAGACGAGCCAAGAGTTTGGATTCTTACCTGGATTCCCTGAACTTTCTGGAAATGTGACGCTTTCTCTGTGGTCCGCTGCTGATGTTGATAATGCTTGTTCGGCTCTGCCTGATGATACTCCGGATTTGAGCAAGCGAATTGTCCTGCTGGAGAATTTGGATGCTCGGGCGACAGGATGCTATCCACAGGACCAAGGCACCAACGTGGTTGCCAAGGGGGGGCAATACTTGCTCTACTACGCAAAAGATAACTTGTGAGTTCATCATCCAGTATTAAATTCCAGTGAATATTGACATGTCAAGGACTATGCGAGATGAACTCTACAACTACGCCGAAGGCCTCCAGGGCGTGGGAACAGTCCCTCCTTACGTTGCCCAACAGTGGCTCTCCCTTTTGAAAGAGGGCAAGACTGTCACAGTCTCTCTGCCTGGGGGGAATAATACTGCCGTACGCCTTGAGCAGCTCGAGAACAATGCGAGTGGTGGCTACATGGGGGATTTGTCTAGCTGGGGCCCTACCTGGGAACTGGCGATGAACCCTCAGATTGCTGCCCCTGGAGCCAACATCCTCAGTACGTTCCCGGTGGCCATGGGAGGCTACAGAGTTATGACGGGAACTAGCATGTGTAAGTTGCCAGAGTGTTCACGCTGTGGGGTACACTCTTGTTAACTCATCCAGCTGCACCCCTCGTCGCGGGTATTTACGCTCTGATTGGAGAGGTCCGAGGAACCTTGAAACCAGAGCTCCTGAGACGACTCATCATGTCAACGGCAAAGCCACTCGACTGGTTCGATGGAAAGAAAGCACATCCAGACACGCCAGCCCCGGCGCCACAGCAGGGTGGAGGTATCGCGCAAGCCTTTGACGCAGCGCACACTACCGTTGAGCTCAGCATCGAGAGCATCTCATTCAATGATACTGACCACTTTGTCGGAAACAAGACTTTTAGCGTAAAGAACACAGGATCCAACGACGTTTCGCTTCAACTCTCTCACCGTAAAGCGCCGACTATGTACACTTTGCAACCAGACTTGTCTCCTTTGATGGCTGCCTCCTTTCCTAACCCGATAGTCGAGGAGTGGGCTGATATTAGCTTTAGTTCTAGGTTTGTAATTGGTGGACCGTTCTTGTTCTTGAGCTGACAGATTTATGTAGCAAGATCAATGTCCCTGCTGGTGGTTCTGTCGACGTCACTGTCACTTGCACGCCGCCAGAGAATGCCAACGGGACTCTGCTACCTGTGTACAGCGGACACATTGCCCTGACAGGATCTAACACTTCCCTGGTGCTGCCATACTTGGGAGTTGCTGGAAGCATGCGCGATACACCTGTTCTACAAGCTTCTCAAGTCTATCTCGCCAACTACAACAACGAAGCCCCTGCCAACAAGACCTACACCATCCCACGACCGGATCCGGCCAACCCACCGCTCACGGACCGCGGTGATGAGGACACCACACCGAATGTCTACATCATGCCCACCATCGGAACTGCTGCGCTCCACGTCGATGTCTTGCGTGGTGGTGCAAAGGGAGATGTCATCGGGGCGGTGGCTGGTTGGCCACTTCTCTACTTACCTCGTTCGGATCAGCGGGCCTATGTCAAGGGATTGCTTGCTGACGGTACTGTGCTGGATGAAGGGGTTTATTCTCTGAGAGTTAGCGCGCTGAGAGTGTTCGGAGATGAGGCTGATAAAGACGACTGGGATGTTGTAACTACGGTGCCTTTCAACTTGAAATATGAATCGTAGGTGGGAATTAGAGCTGCGTTAGAGTTAGATCATAAAGACTTAGACTTTAGACTAGCTTTAAAATTCGCTTAAGCTTGTTTTGAGGAGAGGACATTTAGCACACGAAAGTGAGCTCCCAATCTAGGCACCTATCCAAGCATAGGTAGCCTTAGACTTTGGTCTACAACAGGGCCAAGCCGGGGTGCCAAATATCCAGGCCTTTAGAACGGCTGGATATACTTTAATCACAGTCACTGGTCCGTAGCTTCATTCTCCGCGAGTGGCTGTCCTCTTTTCACGGGAAGTGGATATTGTCTAAAGTGAATCTTTGTAATATATAGATCGTGATGCAATATTCCGCGCAGCAGTGAGAGCCAGACAGGAGAGCCAGTAGAGAGCAGTGATTCTTGACATGTACTGCCGCTACAGATGTATATAGAACAGCAACGATGGCTGCTTTCTCTTTCGTCGTCATTCGTTTGTCAACGCAGCTCACAAAAAGTGGCAGTACATATCACAGAAAACCTTACCCGGAAACAAAGGAAAACACCGCGTTAGAAACAATGACTTCAACGATCCGAACCGATCACACCCACTGGGCTTGTCCCCTTCCTCTCCAGGGGTGGCCAGGCATCAAGTGCGACCAGGGCAACGACATGTCGACGGAATATTGCAAGAACTGCAAGAAGAAGAGGGCCGTCAAGGCCAAGGCCCTCAATATGAATGGAGATAAGATTGGGAAGCTTGTAGAGATCACAGCCACTGGCGAAGAGCTGTGGGATTATGATTAGGTTCAATGGAGAAACCAGGTGATGGTTAGGTTAGAAGGACTGCCTAAGGTTATGAGGAAGGAAGAATACGTTTTTGATAACTATAGCTAGGTACTAAGCGTAAATATCATCAGTCTTCGTTTCCATACCTCTGTAAACTCCAATGACTTGGTTGCTTGGACACGTCAAAGGGAGTCAACTGTAGCAGCTACGGCGTGCTCGTGACGGCTAGATCCTCCATCCCTCAACTACACGGTACAGGGTTTCATCAGTGCCAACATTTCCCGGGAAAACAACAAAGGGAATGCCAGGCCACTTTGACTCGGGCTCTTCACACCTCCACAGCGGCACGCCTGGCGCAGCTTGGCCAACGATAAGAGCGCGCTTCATTCTCAGCCCCTTGGTCGCCATGTCTGACGACGTGATGCCACCCTTGGCAATGATATACCGAGGCTTCTGATCGAGCTTTTCCAGAAAAGATACCAGGGCCCGGGCAACGGTGGAACCAATGTCAAGACTCTTGGCCTCGTCATCTCCGACGATGAGTTCTCGGCTGGTCATGACAAGCACGTCTTGCCCTCTCTTGATTTCCGCCTCTGCAGTTTTTAGAGCCTCTTGGACTTCTTTGGATGCATCTTCGGGTGACTGAAGGAGTTTGTGAACGTCGACAACAACGGTGGTGAGATCTTTGCCGGTTAACTTCCTCAGCGATTCAAGCTGGACGGTTGTCTTTGGCACATAGGAGCCGGCGATGATCAAACCGCCCACATCTCCTGATAGATGCAACTGGCTCGCAGAGATTGGTGGAATGGAGGGGATGCCTAGCCGAGCAGAGACGAACGCGGCTCCTGTTCGGAAAAGGAAGCGTTTGCCCGAATCTGAGGCCTTGATCAGGGCAGCCACAACGACGTCAATGTCCTCGTCAGCAGCGGCATTGACCACAATGACAGGCCGTGGCCCTTTGACATCTTGAAGGAGTTGATCCAACACGGCATCAACTCCACCAGTGCGAATCGTATCCAAACTGATGGATGTGACTCTCTCTTTCGGTATCTCTCCCTTAGTCTTTTCGACCACATAATCTCTCAGGTTGGAGCTCTGATAGCCAAACGTGGCATCCTTTGCAAAAGGAGTCTGAGCTGCAGGGACCAAATGGTCTCCTTCCTGGACGTAGTGGATGTCGTTCATGGTGTATCGTCCTCCCTGGAGGAAGAACGGGCAGAGAATCCAGGCATCAGCGGCACCGAGAACATGCTCTGCAGCCTCGGCCTCCAGTGGGAAGTGACCGCGGAGTGTCGAGTCACTCCTGAGGACGACTTCAAAAGCAGACCCTGTTTCCTTTGAGGCGGCATGCAAGTTTCTGCAGATCTCGGTGATCAGCTCTCTGGCTTGTTCGGGATGCAGCGCGCGCGAGTTTGTCAGGATGAAGAAGCCGCCGCCTTGCTTGGTCTGTTTGAACTCGTTTACCAGTCTTGGTACGTCCCAAACTGTTAGAATGCTGATGTTGTGACATGTTTGCGTGCCGGTAGGGTCGTCGTCGAGAATGACGAGGATGGGGGTCTTGGGAGACGAGGCAAGCTCTTGCCGGGTCTGGCTCCGGAGGCTGGTCGCTACCACGGGAGGGAGAGCCGCGAGGGTGGCATCTTTGTCAAGGATAATCTGGTCCGGCATTTTGTGATGACCTCAAGTTGTCCTGGCAGGTCTTGTTGACGAAGTGGATGATGTTTGGTGATAATCGCTCAGTGTTTGTTAGATTGCGGGGTTGTTGGTTTGGCTGCATATGGAGAGCACCAGACGGAAATGGATAGAAACAATGAAGTTTAGAAACATGTAACCTCAACACCAGATTTAAAAACAAAAGGCTGAGGAAAAGACTTCGGGTGAAGCGGTACTATTAGGTAGCACTCTGTTGGCGAATGGTGACCATGTAAGAGGCTTCAGGACAAGCATTTTCTACATCTCGATTGAAATGCAGTGACACATGAATGTTGATAATTCTTATACAAAGTGGTGCTGCGTGTCGGTAAATAGAAAATCTCCCATTCAGATCGTGAGTGGGTGGGTGAATAATCCCCGTTCTTCCTCACAACGGCGACGCGCGTTTGAGCAGACAAAGCAACCACGGTTTACGTCCCTCATCCGCCTTTCACGCCTGTTTGAAAACATAAACTAGAAAGATTTCAAGTCCCGTGACTGAATATTGTCTCTGAAACCATGTGATAACGCGTTTGGCCTCGAGCCACCGTCGGATATGACAACAGGTCCTTTGACTACATAAAGTCCTGTTCCTGTCAACAGATTTTTACTTCATCACTTCTCTGGTTCATGTTCATCATCTTCCCTCAAATAACTTTGTTTGACGCCGAGTTTAAGATCGCTTTAACCTGAAGAACACGATCCTACAGCCTAACGATCCAAGCATAGTGACTCTGGGGCGCTTACGATGCCTGACTTTCGACCCCTTTTCCGCTGCGCGAGACTACTGAGGGCATGTTGCTTTCGGCGCAGAAAGAGGCCTCCGAGGCCCAAACAAGAAACCAAGCCTATCCACTGCGCGCATCCACGCCCGAAATCTCCGGATACCCAGTCGCTGAGCGAGTCAGAGGAGTACAGCCACTCAAGAATATGCTTGGTGACGGGAAGCCCACTAGATAGGTAGAAAGGGACGTTTTTTTCTGGTGAGCTATACAAGTTCATTTTGGCCAATTCTGGTTTCTGAGAGTGGAACTACCAGGTTGTCAGAGAAGACATTTAGGGTTCGTGCGACAAATAGGTGATTAAACCATGGAATGCCAATGGATGGCAGGGGCCTGGGAGAGGCTAAAGATGCCCTGACGGGGCACGCAGGTTTATAAAGGGGGGTTCTATAAACCCGGGTAAAGGGTGAGGATACTGCACACTAAGAATGGATCGAAACAAATACAAAATGATTTACCTGTGTTCTCGATAGTTTCGCCCTGGTTTATATAATCACGCCACTTGATTATCTGAATCGTCTCCACCGTCAGCTCTCGCCTTGGTAGGGCTCCAGCTCAATATCGACTAGCCACGGGTACTGACTGAGCTCATCATCACCCATAACTGCAGCGTTGACAAACAAGGTCTCCCCTGGACCTAGGGGCCAATCATCCCCGTCGCAGTGACTTGTACGACAGCATCGTTGCGACTTGTACCGTTCCGCCGTGTCTTCTCGAGCCTTTCTGTCCTGTATCGACTCAAACTTGGATCTCTTCAGACGCGATAGGTTCTCAATAACCAACGACTTCCCGTTGTCAACGTCGCTGAAATGTGAAGGTTGGTCAGAGATCGTTGGTCGCCAGGCAACCAGCTTTGCACTCCAGCTGTTGTGAACATGTCCGAAACAGTGAAGTTTGGGTTGTGCTTTGGCGACGGCGGCAAAAAGCTGAGGGCAACCGACGCGCTGCCTTTCTGTTGTCATGTCCATGATACCGTGAGGTGGACCGTGTGTTACAACGATATCGGTTCCCTTTTCGATGGTAAACTCGTGAGCTCCGCCATACTGGAAGCCCCAATCGCTGCTGTTGCTAGTAGTCGGCGTATATGGGCTTGCATACACCTTCAAGAGGGCGCTGTTGTCGAGTGTAAACTGGTAAGATCCCTCTTCCAAAAATACAATGCCCTGGTCTCTTGCCTCATGCAAAAGCCGCCTAGCGTCGCCGTAGTCGCCGTATTCAGCCTTTATACTGTCTTCGAGATCCTCTTGTGCTAGCCTGCTTGCCTCGGTAATCTTTTGTTCGAAGGCTGAATCATCAAGCGAAAAGTCATGGTTTCCAGCAATGACAATCTTGAGTGGTGCCTCGATTTCCTTGAGCAGCTCAATCGCCTGCTTGAAATCATGTAGCTTAGAATGGCCTGTGAGGTCGCCGCAATGAATAGCTACGTCAGCTGATTCATGAGGTTTTCTGTCTTCTTTAAACTTTAACCCGTGGGTATCAGATAGTATGAGGAATCTTGTCTTGATGAGAGGAGACATGGCGTTGAAGTATGGTGTGGTTCAGGACAGAAATTCGAGGTTAGATGTAGAAGAAAGGATGGGACAAGTAAAGATGTGGAAGGAACAGCTCGAGTGTAGTATTTATAGTTTGTTATTGAAATAAAAAAGCTTGAAATCTCAACAAGTGGCGGCGACAGTTGGTCTTGCCAGAGTGCTTAAGGTTTGGTGCATATGCAAAAAGCGCAAACTTTCCCAGGGATACATATAGATCCAAATTAAGCTCTTAAGTTTCACAGAGCTAATTCACAGCTTTGGGAGGGAGGGCTGATGTTGTCTGGGTCATCGTGGAAGGGGAAGGGTGATGCGTGAAGGGGTACACGTGACACCACGCACGTGATCTTAACACCCTCTGTTGAGGTCTGCCAGCCAGCTGCTTTCCTTCTCACCACAATATACATCTTTTTGGCTCTTATTTCTGCCTCAAATCCAAAATATTCATTTTCTACTGTCGTCCTGGATGTTTGAGTTCACACTCCAAACCCTCTTCCGAGTCCTTTTCATAACTAACCACTGCAGTCTCTCTACTTCCTCCACACGCCGATGTCCTGGAAGCTGTCCTACGGCGCTCGTCAAACCTGCAAGCGTCCACAAGTTCTCAAGACCCGACACCTCCTTTTTCGCCTCCAGAACTATCCGACAAAGGTCATCAGCTTCTTCAAAACGACCTTGCGTTGTCAGGGTCAGCGCAAGACTGTTCATGGTGAAAAGCGTGGTTGGATGCTCCGGACCAGAAAGCCTTTGACGCACTTCCAGACAACATCTTTGCACCTCTTCCGCTTCTTTGTATTTTTCTCCTCTTGACAGAACTGTTCCAAGGCATTGCATACCCGAAAGCGTGCTTGGGTCCTCTGGGCCTAGGATCCTGCTGTTGGCTTCCAATAGCCGTTGAAGAAGTTGCTCCGCCTCTTGGTTTCTGCCAGCCTTGCACCGATAGAGGGCCGAATCGTGGAGTAATCGACCCCATTTCTGAAAGCAACCTCTGTCGCGTGGTTCGTTCTCTATGATGGAGTCGATATGAGGGTCTAGTCTTTGACAGACCCTCTGGCTGCTAGGCTCATGTGGATCTGGGTATTCCAAAGCAAGGACATGGAGAAGCGTCCGTTTCCAGGCTTCTTCGTCCTTTTGTGGCTGTCTTGGCCAGATCTTCCACTGGGGAACTGTTGTTACTGACGAGATCCACATTCGCGCAGAGGAATGTACCGTAGGATGTATCTCGACCGCACCATCCTCTTTCGCAGCGATAATAAGCGAGCATCCAGTTAGGAACTCAATATCCCGGTCGAGGTTGACCTTGCTACCTCCACGGTGGCGCTGGTAGGCTTCGAGGATGAACTTAGGAATGCTTTCAGGGTTGAGGAAGCTCATTATGCACAGCAGGTCCGCAGCCGATGACCTCTCCTGACGAACCTGTTCAAAAATATCTTGCCACACGCCGAATTTTGAATCTGGAGTCGAGTCCTTTTCACAGAGGCTGACTACCTTCTGGCTTAGGACCTCTTTGATTTGGGACTGCCCCAGGGAGTTTCGAGATGATATCCAAGGCCATCTCTGCTGGGTGGAAGCAGAAGCTGGGCTGATCAGTCCCTTTTCTTCAGCATCTGATATGACATATTTCAACGATATAGTGTCTGGACCGTCGAAGTTTGACACGCAATCCTTCTCATTGAACTGCCTGTCATTTTGTCCATCTTTCTCGGTCATGGTTGCTTGGGATATCACCTTCAACTTGGGAGGCAGAGCTCTGAAAATTGCGGTGAGTTGAATGGCCACAGCGTAGACGGGAGGAGATGGATAAAAAGGCGAAGCCCAGCCAGCTTGGTTGAGAGTTTGAAGACGTCAAAATCACTCAGAAAACTCTTGGCAAGGTTGACAGAAGCAAGCAGCACCAGGCACCTGCGCTCAGACCAGACAATCCCGTGCTCCACACATGCTCCCATCCACTATGATCGGCTTGGCAACTGAGGCAATACTGTTGGCAACGCTTTCACCATAGAAGAGTGCATGAGGTTCTGTCTAACCTTGATGATGAAATTTATTCAGATGTGACAAGTCTTTTTATTTGATCTTCACTCCCTCATTCATCCTCCGCACATGCCTCGTTGCATTCCATGGTGCGCTGCACCCTGCAACCCAGCTTGTGCATGTTAATCACCTTGCTGCAGATTTCCTTGTATCTGACCTTGAAACACTCGGTAGAGTTGGCATAGCCGTAGCAATCGTCGCGGATTTGGAGGTTGTTGGTCTCGGGGTTCTCCGTGGTAGGCACGGCTGAGGCCACGGACGAGAGGGCCACAATAGCCATAGCCAGTTTCTTGGGATTGTTAGTGATGGTAGCTATAGTCATGATGTGTGCACTCACAGTCGGGGACAGCCTGATGAAGGAGGTGACAGACGCCTGTAATGATCTTGCTGCTCAGCCAGCACTTGCACGTAATATTTATACTTGTCTCGAGTTACGTATTCCACCACAGGCCTGTCCGTGGGGGTGTATTATGTACAAGAAATATCAGCTCGGTGACCTCCCACATTCAATTCAATGCGGCTGCGGAATCGAAGCTGGTCCACTTCGCGCCGGCTCGCCACGGGAGGCGGGTCCCAGTCCTTCCACTCTCAGGGGTCTGCCCGAGTTCCGATCTTCCAAGACGGCTTTCTACGACGTTAAGGTCTTGGCGACTGGCTATAACAATACGAGTGCATATGGCTTCGCTCCCGAACACTACCAGTACTTATTCGATTGAGGACGTCTTCTCACCGTTTTCACATCGGTGTCTCCTGTTCGCATCACTAGCGGGCTCGAACGCATCAGCCCGTCGGTTCATGTGGGCCAGGCCAGCCGCGACATAGCCGGGCATCCATGATGATGAGAGACGTTCATTGATTGATTAGATCTTTGATTAGCTGATCGATAAGTGTCAAACGACGCGACTGGTGCCCGCGAGGCAGGGGTCATGGATAAGTCGGATGCTGCCGCCTCTTCAGCTGTCCTGCCTCTCGAACCAACACACGGGCCTCGTGAATCTTTTCCGAGAACTCGAATTATTGCCTCGGGAGTAGGCTTGTTCCCTTGAGACACGTCGTGAACAGAGCTAGACCTTGCAAACGGAGAGCCTCGAGCCGAGTGGATTCAGACGACTCTCTTAGCCACACCATCCATTCCTTCAGCACCCGCCCTCACCCTATTCACCGGTTCAAGCCACAAATGCCACCATACAGGAATGAGAGAGCTCATATTCGGTGGCTTCGTCTTGTTTCTTTGGTAGGTCCCCACCCCCACCCTTTTCGTGGGATGTTGCCGGACCAGAATCGTTCCAAACCCTCGTTGGTTGCTTGAGCTTTTCTTGCTAGTCAGCCTGTATGTGTCTCATAGGTTGAGAGAATTATCTATGTTCAATAGTATTTATCGTGGGACTGAACACTGCTCAAAGTCCACCAATTTAAACATGCATTGCAAGATTTGCTTGATGGAAATGTGTGGATTTTTCAACGTGGCAGGAGAATGATTACGCTCTGGGAAAACTCTACGTCATTTTCTGATCCTCTCTCGACGGAAAATCATACCCTGGCACAAGGTTATTTGTGCCTTAGGCGCGAGGATCTTTCTGATGTTTGTTCTCTGAAGAGCCTTGGTTCACTCCACAGCAACCGCCTTTGAAATCCATGACAGGCTAGTCTGATTGGTTCCACGTTGCTCGACTTTGAAAATGAATTTCCCTGATACTCCCTTGTCAAATAAATTAGAGTTTAGGTCTTGCTGATATGGTCGTGTGCGCCTGTTGAGCCTCACCCGCGGGTTGGTTTGCTCGGATCTTCTTTCGGACTTGGTTGCAGAGCCAAGTAAGCACAATCCGAGGCGACGAATAAGACACAAGACCAGGGTAAACAAACAGGCCTTCCAACACCAATGAAGTATTTCGTCGCCTTGTCACGTTGCCGCACCTTCTGCACAATCTAGCCGCGGGCGCTTATTAAAGGGCGATCTCATTACCGTTGTGCCTTGCCAAGGAGCCAAAAGTCGTTTTCTGTGTCGTGTGATTGGCGTTTTTTAGAACCAGGCTGCCGAACATCAAGTCCGAGCCTGCAGCCCCTCAGGTTTTCAAACGCAGGCTGTCATGTCCTGCGTCAAATTAGGCGTATTTTTAAGCCGTGGCGGAAAAAGGATCTTATGTGCATGTTCAGCTCCGGCAGGCAGTAGTCCGAGGGTAGACATATAGACTCATAGGGCTGTCTAATTCATCTCCTTCTTTCACTTCGATTCCATCCTCACTCTTGCTCGTTTCCAGTCGAACCCGTCTCCCGAACCACGCCGTCGCAATGACAGGAGATCAGTATAAGCCACTAATGTCGGAGCGGCCACATGTCCACGAGATGGAAATCCCTGGTTCGAACCCCGGCGAGTACAAGCGATACTCTTTCCTTTCCAGGCATGAATGGGGTCCAGAGATGGCAACGTCCCTACTCAGCCTGCTTTGCCTTGGTGGGATTGCAGCCATCTTCGTATACATGGATGATCAACCACTCTCGCACTGGGGCTTTTACATCTCGCTCAACGCCACCATTTCTATCCTCACAACTGCCCTCGGTGCAACCATGATGCACAGCGTGAGCCGGTCAATCAGCCAGTTGAAGTGGCTATACTTCAAGAAGAGACCAAGGACAATGTCCAACTTTCAGAGCTTCGACGAGGCTAGTCGAGGAGTATCTGGCTCGACCAAGTTCCTTTTCACCGTTGGGTGGAACTTGGCGACACTCGGTGCCTTGATCACCATCCTGCGATTGAGCCTCGCCGCCTTGACACAGCAGGTTGTGGAGATAGGGGATCGACCAGTTGCTACGCCAGATAGCAACGCGACGTTTGGATATACCCATGAATATTATCGAAATCTGGCCAAGGAGTTGGCGAATGCTGGAGATGGTACGTATAACCCGAGATACCTACGCGAAGCAACACCTCTGACCTAGTGCCAACAGAAGCAATACCGCAGGACCCCAAGATGCAGGCCGCCATCCTTCAGGGACTCTACGATATCTCGACCTTTGCCCGCTTCAGCTGCTCCGGATCCTGCGCCTGGAACCAATCGGTCGTGTCACTTGGCTTCAAGAGCCAATGCAAGAATGTAACCCAAGAAACGCTGGATACGGAAAGCTGCAATGGATCCCGGCAGAGCCAGTTCAACTGCAGCATGACGACTCCCGGAGGGCTAGGTATTACGACTCACAACTTTCACACCGACTATGCAACTACCTTCTACTTGAACGCCACAGCTGTAGTCAAGGATGAATTTGACACCGGTCCTGGAAACAATTCTGAGTTTGCTAGGCTTGTCGTCTATAGAGCCACCTCTGACCACAACTTTGCGACCTTCAACGCCAACGTCACCGAGTGTTCTCTATCCCTGGCCGCATATGAATACTCCGGGGCGAAATCGAACGGCACCACCTTCAACTTCGATAAAACGGAAGAGATCAATCTTGGCAAAAATCCCTGGAAGCTTGACAACTCTTCCGTGTTTGCAATCAACGAGTCCAAGGCAGACGGTATCCCAAGACTCGAGATATCCAAGCCCGACCCCAGGGCGCTGCAAAACTTTTTCGAGTCGAGTACGATCGTGACGGAGTGGGTAGAAGGTAGTCGTGGAAACGAGAACATCGCTGTGAGCCCGGCACTCGGTGGCACGGCGAATGTGACGAGGCTGATGGACAAGATGGCCACCAGCATGACGGATTACCTGAGGTCAGGGCCGAACAGTCAGACGGCGACAGGACAGAGGGTAGAAGTTGTGACTTACGTAACGATTCGATGGCTGTGGTTTATCGGGCCTGCCGCTATCGAGCTCGCGGCGTTGCTGTTTGCCCTCCTCACAATAGCGAGTAATCGGAAGAGTCGCAAGGTGCCCCTGTGGAAGTCGTCAGCACTTGCAGTTTTGGCCTGCCGGTACGAGAGCGGAGAGGGCTTGATACGAAGCAAGGTCAAGGATATCAAAAAGATTGAGAGCATGGCGGAGGAGACGTCGGTGCGGCTGGAGTAGGGCGTGGCTCAGTAGAGTGTGACGCACGACAGGATAGCTAATTTGGACACTCAACCACACCACCTTCAACATCAATGATAAAAGATTGGATTTATGGAATCGTGTAATTTGTGTGATGTCTCATTCTGTATTTTATATTAAATAATTTCAAATATTTGATTTACTGTTCCCAAAATCCCAGGGGGAGAGGCCATCTACTGGACTGATACAACACGCCCGCCAGCCTCTAGCTGCTCCTGGCACTTCTCTGGCACTGCCAGCACTGTCAGAGAAAATCAATAACATCGTCCTGTCAATGCTTCTCTTCCTTCCCCTCTTCTTCGTGTTTACCTGGTCCGACTTGATTTTTCTCACATCCTCCAAAAAATACTCGACCTCGTCCGCTGAGATTGAAACAACCATGTCGACAGATCCCGACCACCGTGAGTATCTCTTCTTCTTCGCCGTCTTTGATTCTAATACCTTTCTAGCATACCCTCTTATCCCTCTGCCCCCGGGTGCCCCCTTCGTGCTGAAGGAGGCGACGGATGGCAAGGGCTGGGGAGCCTATGCCGCGAGGCCCATCAAGAAGGGAGAAGTGATCATGGTCGAACTGCCCTTGTTGGTGATCAACAAGTTCGAGGACCTCAATGAGGACGCTCTCAGGGAGATATTCTTCCATCTAACGCCTCTCCAGAAGGAAATGGCTGGAATGGCCCGTGACAACGGCGGCCGTTTCTTCACCTCGTTCATGGCTTGGCTTATTCAGAACTCGTTCAACGTCGACAACAAAGGCCTTGGTTTCTACCTCGTCCAGTCGCGGTTCAATCACTCGTGCCAGCCCAACTCGGCTGTTCCGCACACTGACCTCGAGAACGATGCTTTCCTGAAAAGAACAGCCCTCATGGATATTGAGGTTGGCGAGGAGATCACCTTTTGCTACCAACCCGGGCTCGTCAGCAAGACCAGACTGGAGCGCTACGACCAGCTGTGGTTCGAGTGCCGCTGCGAGTGTTGCATGCTTGACCCTGCCGCTTCGCAGCTGAGCGACATGCGTCGAACCTTCATGAAGGCACTTGACTACCTTGCCTTCGGTGCCCTTCGCAATGGCAAAATCGACACTTCTGAGCGTCCTCTCATCTGCGACCCCGTCTTGAAGAAAACAGCCGAAAACAAGACTCTCCCCATCACGAGCCAGTTCGTCTACAACATCCTGCACATGGCCATCGCCGAGCACGAGAAAGTCGCTGCCGTCGTGGTTCGCAACCTCAGCCCCAACATTCATGGTCTGGCGAACTGCTTGAAGTCGGAGCGCAACGTCAGAATTGCCAACCATGCCTTGAAGCAGGATACCTGGCTGAAGAAGCTGGATGTTGCCTTGCTCATCTTCGGAGAGCCAGACGAGTCTGACAACATGGTCAACGAGGAGATCTGCAACATTCGAGTGGCTCGGATGGCTGAGTACCTGAAGAATGCAACTTCTTAAAGGAAAGCGTTCTGAAGATGTTGTCCTTTCCATCAGGTGGCAGATCTAACCTATTCAAACAGACATTGTCAACATCTTTCCTGTTTACGGGATACAACCTCTCGGCGATACCTTCAAGTCTCTGACCACGGTGTCAAGGACTCCGGAGTTTGTTACTGAACTTGACAGAATGAACAACTTGCAACGGTGCAAATTTTTGAAGGTAAGTGTTCTGAACATTCCATCGTATCTATTGGGCGATAGATCTAACTTGGCCTGATAGACATTATCGACATCTCCCCTGTTCATGGGACACACTCTCACAACGACCTTCAACTCTACGACCACGATGTCGAGGATCGCGGAGCTAGGCGTTGGACCTGACGACATGGGCACCGTGTGGCGTTCGGTAATATTATGAACAGGGTTTGGGCTGCGGAAGCGAACAGATGCTCTAAAGGAAGTGATCTTGTTCCGCCCGGGTTATGGCGGTGGCTGGAAAACTTGTATGAATGATGTGGATAGGGCTGGAAGTGTAAACGGTACTCCTGGACAACTATGCTGGACGTGACGCGACCATTGAGATCTGGAAGTGACACTAGGCCCAAGGCCACGACGATCACTTTGATGGATCGGCCGTAAACACAGTCAAGTATGCTTCATCAACGATCACGACTCAAGTATAGTGACCTTGGCGTCGACTCTATTGCATCATACTACAATGTCGATTATCTGTGACTATGTGGAGCTGAACAGGCACAAACGAGAGACCCCAGTCGGCACTTGGAGAACCATGTAATCGACAACCTGGATCTATATGAGATGTCACATCGACGCGGCAATACGGAATCAGCCTAGCAGGGTTCACCAGAGTGACAGGCCAGGGGGGCTCTGCTTCAAGCGAATGTGTATATACTTGGTGGAACTAGCAACAGCGTTGAACGTATGTATGGGTAGGATATCATTTACTATGGAATCGCTCGACAATGAACCAACCGACATGGAAAAGAGATGAAACGTATAAACCACTCACTGTCACGAACTTCCTCCGCGCCCGGAGCCATTCCGCCAAACGTGATGGACGTCTTGAGAGAACTGGGCCGTCAAGTCTCGGATTTTGCTGTTGATGTTGTCAGATGGATGCTGCCATGAGGGAGCTGTCGAGTCTTGATCGTCGACAGTCACATACCTGAGTTTGGAGAGATCCACATCCATTGACACCACCGTCGACAGATCCGACAGGTGGTTCTGGGCCCTGGCCTGCTCATGGGCGTCCAGCACGGCCTGGTGGATCTGCCGGCTCTCGACCAGAGCGTCGGTAAGCTGGGCCCAGGCCTGGGCAGCCTGGATCAGGTACTCTCCAATGTCGTTGACGAGGGTCTTTGCTTGCTCGGTGGAGGCGGGCTCCTTGGCCGCCATGGTACTGGAGGCGATGTCTAGGTGCTGGACCAGGACCAGTAGGCTCTCGGCAGACTGGGCGTCGTACTCGGGCTCGAAGCGGCTTCTGTGGGCGGGCATGGGAGATGGCTCTGTTTGGTAATTAGATTTGCTGATTGCTGAGAAATCTCACAACTCACTGGAAAGTGAAACGGGGTGAAGAAGAGCAGGTGGTATTTCAAGGGGGGTCGTTGATGTGCTGATGTGTCGTGGGGGTTCGGCAGTCGGATATCAGCACTTGATATTCCGATATGCAGCGAAAGAAAACGTGGGTATAATATAAGGAACAAGAAAAAAAAACCACTGATCGAGGGGAATGAAACGTTTAATGCCCCGCGGGAGGCGATTACTTAGATACGACTCTTCCCACAGCCCAGTCAGTGGAGACCAGGGGGGGAAGAGAGAGGGAAGCTGAGAAGAGAAAAGAGACAACAAGGCCAAGGTCCAAAAGTTAGCGCCGCCTTTTTCGGGAGCTCCGCTAAGAATAAACAAGGTCCCCCTCCAAGAGCGGTCACAGAAAAAAAAATGAGCAGGGCTTCTCTCTGTGTGTGTTTGCATTCATTGATGGGCACGGGGCAATCCGAAAGTGCAATTGCTCACCGACCAGACAGACAAGCAAGCAAGCAGCGCAAGTACCGCGACATTACAGAGGGGGTGGCCTGTCTGAGGGCTTCTAGAACCGCTAGAATCACGGCACATGGTACGGTAGGTGCTGCTGGCTGAAACCCCCATGTCTTGAGAGTTGTCTCTTTTCTCTTCTCTCTCCCTCTCGCTCACTCGCTCGGCTGGGACTCTCCGTGAATAATGGCGCCATTCAGCTCGGCCACGACCCGGCTGTGTGTGGCGGATCGACAAGAAAGAAGGAAGCGAGCGAAAAAGCCCGCCGGTTCACGACTGTCCGGTCCATGGACGTCCCACTGCCGAGACGACGACGTGGTTCCTCTGTCGATCTGGAAAAGGACCCCTACCTCGGCTTAGCTTGGGGACTCTAGTCTAGCTACAGTACCGATATCTCCCTCCCATCCCAGGTCTGGGAAATCCGGGGTGTGTGTGTCTGCTGACGTGCAGTTCCAGCAGAAAAGGGCAGGGCCCCACGGCACGGTAAAAGAGCTGCGCGAGATGACATCAGTGGTACAAAAAGTGTCATATCGCTTCTTGTCACATTCCTGATCCCGAGAATCCGGGCTTCGGCCCCTCTTTCCCCGCGATGGCTGACTCTATTTGGACCCTTTTACTCATATCAAGTGAAGCTGAAGTGAGTGCCGTAGCCGCATCACTGAGTGACTGCTTGGGCATCAACAGCTTCATTGGAGCTCGATGCCGCCATGTCAGCATACATACCCGCGCCTACCGTGAATAACTCAGTCGACGGTCTGAGAGCCGAGCGAGTTAGAGCCTCTGTTAAGGTCACTTGCAACAGAATCGCTTGGCAAAAGTGGGCTGGCTGGCGTGTGAGGTGGCTGGGGGTGACTCTTAGAGACAATTATCCCCTCAGCGAGATATCAACGCTAATCGCGGCGTGGGAAACACACGAGGAGGCACCACAGAGTTTCACTGTCAAAGAAACCACACGCTGTTGACTCTGCTCCCCTCTGTCGCCTCTTATCTCTTTTCTCGTCCCGGCGTTGCCCGAAACTCTGAGCAATCCTTTTTAAGCAGGGGTGGGCGAGTGGTCTCCTCCTCTTCCCCACAAGAGCACCTACGAGAGAGAAAAACCACCGGGAATCGAACCGGGAACTGTTACACAGCGGTGAACAAGAGGCAACGAGGCGACAAGAGGGATCCTAGCGGAGCCGCGGGTCCCCCCTCTCTCCCCTCACCCTCACCTCCACTCCCCTCATCTCATCTCAGGGATTCAGGGTCGAGCGTGGCAAAGAAGTGAGAGGCCGTTGACGGCGCTAATGCACCCGGAACAATGGATCGGTAACCCACGCAGAATCCGCCGAATGGTTGCATCTCGGGTCCTCCACTTGGTGGTCATGATGCCACTGAGAAATAAAGATGCTATCAACGTGATATCTGATAGTCAAGCGTGGGAAGCGACTCAGACGAGTGTCTTATCTGTCTTGCCCAGATCTCGATCAAACTGAATCTTGATTACAGCCCATGACCCTGAACAGCTGAACAATCAAGCAAGCAAAATATTGAAACCCACATAGTACGACTCTACAGTGCTTGCTTTTCAATCGTCCATCCCTGCCCACGCAACTGCAACCCAGGCACCAATTATTTCTTGCATGTCTCTGAGAGCATGTGAGCCGCTAATTCCCACTGATCCACGTACTGAACACACGGGAGAAGAACACTCTCTGGAGTGGCGCGGCAATTTAGGGCCGTCTCAGTGCCACGGGGGAAAAAGCAACCTGTGAAATGAGGGCTCTCCACACCGGTCTGGAGCAAGCGTAAGCTGCAACAGGCGGGCGGGAATAGGCGGCACGTTTTTCTCTCCTCGCATGCTTTTTTACAGAGCGGTAGTTGATACATGCTGCAGATCGTGTCGATGAGTAGTTTTGTCCCGCTGCGGCAAGACGTGTGAGATACAGAGGGATGACGACGAGGTTGCAAGCCACCATGTGCTGATTAAACACGGGATGGTGATGGAGGGTGGCTTCATGCAAGTCAAACCGGCCAATTAACAAAGCAAGGAACCTCTTCTCGCGTGGGAGCCGGCTGGGCAGGGTTAGTTCCTCCATACCCTTCTTCTGCGCCTTCTTTGGCTTGCAGCTCTACGGCAATTGAGGCCGTTGCTATTCCCGCAGACGGTTGCACACACCCCATATAGACGACAGGTGTGATCCCGCTTGGACAGAACTGGACATAACAGCCACGGATAAACCACTTGTCATCTTGAAACCGTCAGCGGTTTCATGCGGAGTCCCTGCTGACATTCTCGTGGTGCTCCGGTCGTTCCCAGTTTTTGTAGACCCATTAAACCCACCAGCAAGAGGTCTGAGCGATATGCAGAGACCTATTAGCAATCGGGGAAGCGGAAGAAATAGTCAATGCGACGCTAATGAGTCCATGGATCCATCTTGTTGTCTGCTTTGATACGAAGCTGTCACGTGTTGAATCTGTCTGCGAGTAGCTATGTAGGTCACGTATTGGCATTAAAGCTTTGAGTGACAGATCGGTAATACAATACACTCAAACACACCAATTGATATATCCTGGATTGCCCAATGAACAATCAGAATCAGATCGGCAAATGCCAACCCCTTAAGTGAGGTATCGGAACCCACTGCCAACAACACCACGCCCAGCAGCCTCTTCCTCCCTCTCCTTCTCCTCGAGCCTTCTGTTCTCACGCTTGAGATAAAAGTGGAGAACAGTAGCTGCAATAATTGCAACAACTGCCATGGCACCATTAACGCTGAACGCCAAGATGAATCGAGGGCCGGCGTTGTTAGGGTAGAGGTAGGATCCGTAAATGCTGCAGATGGTGGCCATGGCGTTGTTGAAAGCCACAGCCGCAGCTCGCTTGGATACGGGACGGAAGATAGTGTTGGCCGTCCAAACCATTGCCATGTTGAAACCCGTGTAAATGCCTGGAAGCATGATCATGGCCCCAAAATATCGAGGCCCGATACCAGAAGCAGCGGCCGAGATGATGAAACCCGCCAACGCGCAAGAGATGGGAATAACCGTATGCCAGTACCTCTCTCGAGTTCGGTCTGCGCTCCAAGACACAAGAGCGCAGACAATACAGGCAAACAGATATGGTGGAGCCGTGAGAAGCAGGGTCGTGTTGCGATCCTTGCCCATGCTCTTGACGACGGTGGGGAAGAAGCTGTTAATGGCAATGGCGCTTGCTGCCCCGTACACGACCACGACGAGGATCCAGTTCTTGGGGTCTTTGATAAGAAGCTTGAAACCCTCGAAAAGAGGTTGCTTGGATCCTTCAGTCCAGTCCTCTTCGCCGGCAGCATCCTTCTCCATTCGCCACATGGCAAGAGCTCGTTCTTGCTCTGTAAGCCACTTTGTATTCGCAGGGAAATCTGGGAGGACGAAGAATGCAAATGCAGAGATTACGACAGTTGCAGAGCCTTCAATGATGAAAACCCAACGCCAGGCGAGAAGTCCATGGGCGCCATCGAGGTTATCCATTATAGCAGCCGCGATCAGACCGGAAAAGGCCCCCGAGATCAAAGATCCACAGTAAAAGATGCCGGTCCGGACACCGAGCTCGCTTCGGACGTACCAGGCGCTCAGAGTGGCTAAGGCACCGGGGTAGAAGGCTGCTTCGACAAAACCGAGGAGGAATCGAGTGGCGAGGAGACCGGCAAAGTTCTGAGCAGCTCCACTGCAAGCACAGAGGATTCCCTATAATTGGTGTTAATTGAAGTCTGCAAATAGAAGTTTTAGGGAGTTTCTTACCCAGACAACCATGCATCCAGTCAAGTACATTGCAGGTTTTCCAATCTTGTTGAGAAGCATGTTGGAAGGCACTTGCATGAGGATATAACCAACAAAGAGAATGGAAACACAGGTCTGTAGCCAGTCAGAAATAGTTTACATCAATACAAAGGAAACGTACCTGAAATTCGTTTGGACCCAAGTTCAAGTCCTCTTCCAGTCCACCAAGTCGAGCTGCTCCAATCGCGTTTCTAAATCCATTGTTGGTGGAGAACGTCAACGTCTGGTTTATGAGACATACCTATCGAGATAGTTCATGATATAGATGAGAATCATAGTCGGGAGCAGCCTCAGGTCAACCTTCCGGAGGAGCTTCTTCTCGAGAGTCTTGAATTCCTCTTCAGAGAGGCTTCTGAGGATCTCGGGCATCTGGCTGTTCTCCTCGACAAACGACACCACCTTGCCGAGGCCATGGTCCTCTGAAGAAGGCGCCTTCGTCTTTACGTCTGAACCCATGATTAAATATTGCAGTATCAGAAGAATTTGAATCAAGATCAAGTTGACACGAAACTCTGTGCTTCAACACTTTCGAACCTCAAGTCAAACTGATGAACCCCGCCTTATATACAACCTTCAACACCACACCAGCAAGATAACCCAAGCTATCAAATAGCCATTCCCTTGCCAGATAGAGACCAATCCAAGATAGCACACGACCAGGTCGAGTCAAGCGTGTACGATCTCTTTCGCGGGGAACCCTAGATGACAGGCAGGACAAGCCAGGATGAAATTGCGGGGAAACCATGATAACGAAGGAGTCAGTCATGATGATGGCGGTGTTGTCGGCCGCTAAAGATATCTAGCCGAAGTCTGTCGAAGCGAAGAAACACTATCATGAGTCGCGGACCACAACTTGGCTCTTACACTAGGGAACTGAGGCTTCTCGCGAGGCTTGGCTGAAGAGAACCGAAGGGGGTCCATCCCTGCAACTTTCTGGAACCGGCCGCTAATGCGCGTCAGGCCGAACGACAAGCCCTAGCGTGGAATCGGCCGCTAATGCAAGCTGAGCCGGTTGATCAGCAAGGAGAGGGACACTAGAGCCCATCCGGGGGGTGGTGCCCGACTGATTTTCGAGGGCTTGCTTGCTTCGGCCGCTTGCGCTAGCTGGGCCGAAGAGTCTTTCAGATCCGCCTCTTCCGCGGATATGCCCACGTTTAGCCACGCGGTGTTTTACGTGCTTGAAACCGGTGACAGGGGTGGCGAGGTGATTGGGTGCTTGACGCGCTATCTCGTCATGTGTCCGAGCGGTTATCTTGCTTGGGGGAACAACAATCTGTTTGCGGGGAGGAAACACCATGACCGGTGAAGGAAGCGAGACGGCAAACAGAAAGAGAGAAGAGGAATTACTGCATCGGCTGGAGAGTTGTCACAGCCGATCACATTGCTTAAAGAGTTACCGGTTGACGAATATAAATAAACTACTAGAGTCAATAGACTAGAGCCATCAAGCAACACCATCCTCACCCATCATCACCATACCCTTCAAGTCTCAGTTCACAACCATGAGCAAACCATCAGTTCTCATCATCGGCGGAGGTGTCTTTGGAACCTCAACCGCCTACCATCTGGCCGAGAGAGGCTTTGACCAGGTCACCGTGGTCGACCGCTTCGAGCCGCCCTCCAGAGACTCTGCCGCGACGGACCTGAACAAGGTCATCCGCGCGGATTACCCCAACCCTCTATACGCCAAGCTGGGTCTTGAGACCCTGGGCGTTTGGAAGGACCCCAGATCCCTCTTCAAGGGTCTCTACAAGGAGACAGGATGGGTCATGGGTGGCCATGAGGCTACCAACGGGTGGCTCGAGAACGCCAAAGACCTGGCGCGGAGGACTAACCGCCCTGGTGTTGAGTACTTGACGGCTGAGCAGATGAGGCAGAAGTGGCCAGCCTTGAGCGGAGAGTTTCCGGGCTGGACCAACTTGTATAGTCCTCAAGCTGGATGGGTGAGTTTATCTCTCATTGAGCCATAGAATAGCATACTGATTATCTTTGCCACCAGGTCCCCTCAGGCCAGGCCCTCCTCCGAATGGCGCAAGCTGCCCAGGCAAAGGGCGCCAGGTACATCACAGGGGACGCAGGCCACATCAAGAAGTTGCTGTACGACCGGGACGGCATATGCAGGGGTGCCGTGGCAGCCAATGGCCAGCTCCATCAAGCCGACATGATTGTCGTGGCAGCTGGAGCAAGCCTGCCCGCCCTGGTCGACGGCGCAAACACGGACGTTGTGGCGCAGACGTCGGCAATCTGTGTCATCCAGCTTGAGCCTCATGAGGTTGAGAAGTACAAGGACATTCCCATCATTGACGATTTCGAGCAGGGTGAGTTTGGGTTGTTTGACTTTGCTGGGTCGACTGCTGACGAGATAGGCATCATTTTTCCTCCCGATGAGAATGGCCTTATCAAGCTCTGCAGTGTTAGGCTTGTGACTAACTACAAGAACCACGATGTACCTGGTGCATCTATCCTACACTCTGTCGGTGATTATCCAGACGATGGATGCCCCAAGGAGCTGGAGGATGAGATCAGGCAGTTTGTACGCGAGATGATTCCCGAACTGGCCGATCGACCATTCGTCACGACCCGACTCTGCTGGTAAGCATCTCTCAACTCAACCCTTCCCTCCTCGACTAACCATCTCCAGGGACGGCATGGCCAAAGACCTCAACTTCCGCATCTGCCCCTACCCCTCAACCAAGAACCTCTACATCGCCACGGCGGGATCCAACCACGGCTTCAAGTTCCTCCCCGTCATCGGCAAGTACGTGGCCGACATGCTCGAGGGCAAGCTGGCCAAGGAGTGGACGGACCTCTGGAGCTGGCGCTTCGGCAAGGTCCCCGCCAACTTCCAGGATCCTCACCCGTTCCCCCTCCGAGACCTCTCCGAGTTGACGGGCTGGAAGGGGAGAAACGCCCCTGGCGCGGGAAAGCTTCCCTGGACGTGGAGCCGGAGTCGTCTGTAAGCGTAGCAGAAGAGAATAGATACACCCCCTAGTTGTATAGAATGAAATGGATGGCAAGCAGGAAATGCAACCCGAGAAGCAGGGATCAGTCACATGACCGAGCTCGCGATAGATCCACAGAGAATGACCCAATAAGCACCAAATCCGCTCCAACGGATCTTCGTGCCCACGCTATTTGTACCGTCTCCAGCGTTAGCGTTGTTGTCTCCTTCTGGAGGCTCTGTTTTCTCCCGACACGACTCGTGGCAGTGTTGCCTCTGCTCCACATTGATTGCTTCCTTCAGGTGCTTCTCCATGTACAGTACCTACTCCAAGTTTGGTCTCAATAAAATCCCATAACAGAGTGAGAGAAGTTACCAAAAAAGGGGCCTTGTCCTACGTCACTAGCTCTGAGCCTATTCCAAACCAAACAAACCCCTGTTTTTCTCGCCAAACGGCGTCTCCGCACGCCTCGAGTCTTTTACAATCTCGTGTCTCCCCTCAAGGATTTGCGGTGAAGGCCTCGTTGGTAAGAGAAATGTTCCAGCAACAACACCAACCCATGCCTTCCAGCCGTTGACCGGGTACTTCGCAGCGCTTGGGTTGCAATAACATGGGGTCGCAATGGGCAAGTTCAAGGGCCGCAATGCTGTGGCCTGCACGGCATGCCACGCCCAAAAGCTAAAGTGCAGCGGCGGTATGTTTGTTGAAATGTTCATGATAGCTCACTTTGACCCAGCCTTGCTCAAACCTCTCCACAGGAACTCCCTGCAGCCGCTGCACCCTGCGTAACCGAGAATGTATCTACCCAAAGAAAGAAAAGTTCATCGCCGTCCCGGAGAGCTACCTGCGCGAGATTGAGGGCGAGGCGAGTCTTAACCGTCAGTCCAGCGCCAGCGCCGCCGAGTTCTCCTCCTCTGCCGACACCCAGTCCAGCTTCTTCACCTCCGACCGACATGAGACGACCGACTATTCACCTGTCAGTGACAACCGAGCTGCGAGAAGTCACCTTAGAGAAGACTGCAGCGCCGAGCGCTTCATCCAGAAGCTCAAGGACCTCTCCTCGTCGTTGCATCCTTTTGTTCAGTCCGACATGTGCCAACCGCTGGGGACTGGCAATGAGAGCGGTTACACCTATCTGCGTCTGAAATCCGACTTTCACCGTGAGTGGGATGAAACCTCGAGTCTCTTGCTGTCTGGATATCTTGCTCATCATGGTGCATCCCAGAACCCGAGGTTTCAGTCAAACTACCACCCAAACCCTATGCTTTACGCCTCCTCGACATTTTCGAAGATATCTTCTGCGACTATCACTGGTTTCTCCGCAGAGACTTTCGAGAGCGGTTGTCTCTGACCTACTCTCACCCTATCAGCCAGTCTGGCGACAGGAACTGGTTCTGCCGGGTTTCTGTCGTTCTAGCTCTGGCTCAGACGTTTGTATACAGCGAAGCTTCCAATTCGCCTGAAGCGGAGCGGCCAAGGTCTGGTTCAGGATCTCAGGGAGCAGACAGCTCTCGAACCTTGACGCTCCTACCTCCGGGATCAGATCTATTCGAGCAAGCTGTGCTCCTGTTCAAGATATCCTCTGAGGAACCAATCCTGGAGGACATTGAAGCTTTGAATCTAATGGTGCGTGATACATCGAAGCTGGGAAATGCATGAGAATATTGACTAACTCTCCGGAAATAGGCGTTCTACTGTTACTCCCTAAACCGACGGAAAACCGCTTTTCTCTACGCCAGTCAGAGCATTACACTGGCAAAGCTACTTCATCTCGACAAGGCACAGCCATACCACTCCAAAGATGCGGCAAACCAGACCAGCAATCATCAGCGGGTTACGAGCGAACACATGAGAAGACTCTGGTGGACGTCATACTGCATGGATAGAATGGTGGCCACGGAACTTGGCTTAACCCCCACGCAGTGGACGATTCCACAAGCAGTTTCCCTTCCTTCATCTGCTGGTCTGATGTCTGAAGACATGGATCAGTTCTTTGATCCTGCCATCCTAGCGGCTCAGATCCAACTCTGCGAGATCAAGCGCAGGGTGTGGGACACGGTGACCGGTCTGCTGCGTACCCCTGACTATCACTCTATCCTCAGTGCTATACAGCCTTGCCTGGATCTTTTGCAGAATTGGAAGGAAAGTTTACCAGGTCACATGGCTCTTCGATTTGATACTTGCCAAAGCATGTTCAACTTGCCGTGTGCCAGAGGCCTTGCGTCTCTGTATCTACGATATCACCAGGTATGTTTGCTCGTCAACGTCTGTCACGTTTACGTGCAAATACTCACTGGAACCAGTGCTTTACTGTCCTATTGCGACCTTTCTTCCTTCAAGAGCTATCCGGTATCATGCAGGAACGTTTAGGCAAGCCGACCCAAAGCATGACAACCGCCAGCGACCAGATACAAGCCATCAAGATACAGTGTCTCGAAGCAGCCAGGAACAATTGTATCATTCTTCTTGATCTTTCGACAAACAGCAAGATTGGTCAGACTTCCCCTTCATTCTCTCAACTCAGACTAACTCAGCAGGCAGCTAAGTACGGTTATTGGGATTCTATCCATACGTTTTCGGCCCTGGCCATCCTCTCGCTCTCCAACATCCCGTCGATCGATCCTCGGGGGCCAAAGTCCGAAGCGGATTCACGACTATATACCGACTCCCGAGCTATACTAGAAGACATGGCACGAAGTGGCAACCCCTCTGCCAAGGACCACGAGTCTCTCTTGACAGACGTCGAGGCCATGGTCAAGGAGGTGTCATCTCAGGCAGACCAGCCAATGATGGATCCCGATGCCACTATCACGGACCCATGGGAGCTGCAGCCTAGTTTCGGAGATGTCGGGTTCTATGAGCTGATATCCGATCAGTTGTGGTGGGACATTGACTGGAGCAACCTCTCCAGCACGTACGCAGAGGGTCTGGGCCCAGGTTTTCCTGGCTAAAGGCATCTCAACGGCCGATGGTATAATTCTTTGTACATAGCCTATACGTTTATGAGTAGTATCACGATCATGAGGTAGGACTTTTGCTTTTGACAGCATAGCAGTAGTTAAGATAGTCGCAAGCGACACAAGTATATCCAGATGATCAAAACTTTGGTCTGAATTCTGTTTAACAGTTTCCTCGTGATATATGCTTGTCGCATGTGACGTTCTTGTACGCCCTTTCCACTTACTACGAGTATTATTTCCCCATGGCCCAGGGTAAGTGGCCGGCTCCCTTTGGCAAACTGTTGCACGACACCCTCAGATCCACCTCAGCGAGACAACACAGCCTCCTGGAAAGGCACAGATCTCAACAAGGCATTACGTCTACAAAATGCGCGTCCAGTAGTTTTTTTTCCATGTGCTTGTCCATCTTAAAAACGCGCAACGCGTCTCATTCCAAGTTCCATGACTTGTAATGCCCGACGACCCGGACCTCTAAATGGCGATTGATAAGAGACCTAGTGTGCCATATCAAGCCGTTGGTAATCAGTACTTACTCCATTATCCCTTCTTCCCTCTCCAGAACCTTGTCTTCTCTCACCAAATTCCCTCGGGTTCTCTCCCGACGACCAAGCCCCTGTTTCCGATCTGAGCTCAGGCGACATATCTCAGATATCCCTTGTCCAACCCGCAAAAGCAAAAAAGAGAACTTTCCTCGGTTATTAACGGGTGCACATATTCCATACATAAATACATATCACGGGCCCACCTTGACTTGCATTGGTTTCAACGGTGAATCTGCACGAGAACAGACACTGGAGACCCGGTGAGCTAGACTCAATGCACATGCACAGGGCATGAAGCAAATCAGGGCGTTTTCTCACCACAGCTGGTAAGATCCTTGCTAATAAGTATGGAACGAAGTCCCTGCGTATCGGATGTGATACATTGGTCATGGCGACGAGCTGAAAAAGGCGATAGTCCGGTTACCTGGCAAGCCCAGTGGATATGACCGGCCCAGACAGCTGAGGGCATAGTTCACAACACCGATGTCATTGTTTTGCTTGTACTTATGTGAAAGTAAAATGAACATTACTGAGCAACGTTCTATTGCTTGTTTTAAATATCTTGTTGATGAACATGGAACGAAAGGAGTGAGTGCCAAGGATGCCGATAGAGAAACGCGCCACAGAACACATGTATAGGGGATATACCTTTATTCAAGTGTCTTCACCGCTGCTCAACGTCTTGTATCACGAGCTGAGAATCTAGCTACAAAGATTCTCCTTCACTTACTTATCCTCGATGACCTCAATGTAGTCTCCATACTCCCAAAACTCGTCGCCAACAGTGTTGGTAATCTGCAGCTCCCCAATCATGCTGTTTTCTTGGTTGATGGCATGCGCGCCAATACCGCGCTTCCTGTGGCACCTTGTGCAGTGCGTGACGGCCATCTCGTTGATGTGCTTGCAGTACTTGCAGCGCCACTTGGTGTGGTCGTCGCGGACGATCTTGGTGAGTGTAGGCATTTTGTATAGTAGAGGAAGTACTCTTTTCTCGTTGGATATGTAGTTGTTGAGATTGGTTAGTTTGGCATGTCTTATCAGCGGAGAGGGAACAGATACATCCCTATGAGGCCTACGAGCTTTATATGCTGGAAAGTTGAGAGAGAGTAAACATTTCTGGGGCATTATTCAATTCTTCACAGTCTACTGCGTGTTGCATCACAATCTGTCCAGGCTCATGTATCTGATCCAGCCCCATGGTGTGACATCTCACCATCACTGACTAGGCCATCACCAACACCCTATCACTCCTCAACGACGACCGTGATGATGTCAAAATACTCCCAAAACTCATCACCGACAGTATTAACAATCCTCAGTTTCCCAATAACGACCCCGGCGTCGTTGAGTGCCTTGGTTCCAAGCCTGCGACTCCTCTTGCAGTGCCGGCAGTGAGCGGCCGACATGCGGTTTCGGCGCTTGCACTTCTTGCAACGCCACTGGCTGTGATCCGACTGTATGAAGCTGGTGACTTCGACCATTGTTTTTCGCTGCCCGGCGATGGTTTGGGTTGGTTCTGGTTGTGAACGCTGTCCTGTCGTGTCGTCGTTGCGAGCTGGGCGGATAACTGGGCAGCAAGGGAATGAGAGCGGGAGAACAAGTCGAACAGGTGCTACATATAATCGCCCAGAGGATACACAAAATCATGATTCTTGACGGGTCTTTTTTCCCTTGGTGATGTCCAAGTGTAACTTTCGGAGGGCTGAAATGAACGCTCGCCTGTGACACGACATGCCTTGTTTCATGCATTCCTCGCCTTGGAAATTCCATCTCTATTGGCCAAATCACAAAGACCATTTTGTCAGCTCTATCGACGCCTAATCGATCTGGCAACAAGTCTCCCGTCAAAGCCATCGTGCATCTCTTTATTGAGTCGTACTCTGAACACGTATGGACGCCTTGTCTGAAAGGCTCTTACAAGGGTATTTATTCTAGAATAATGTTTAGATCATCCAACAAATTCATCCATAGTAATTATCTCTGCTAGGAATCAGGTACTACCTAATCAGAGACAGAAGTAGCTGTGTTGAACGCTATCTTCTCTGCTTCATCTTCTCATATCGGCACCAATCAGTCGAATGGTGGTTCCATGTGAGATTAGGCTTGTAGCCTGAGTAATCCTCCGAGTACCGCCAGTAGTGGTCATCCCTCTCTGTGATCATCTTAACCGTTGCAATCACCTTCCCCTCCTTATCCAAGGCCTCTACGCCTACGTCGAACCGAGCGCCGCAGCGCTGACAGTTGTCGGCCAAGCTTGGATTGATGGTGCGGCAGCGGTAGTTGGCATCATCGGCCTCGGTCCGTCGATTCTTATCGTCGGGCATCCTATACTTTATCTCAAAGTTCTTAAGTGCCCGGGAGCAAGACCAGCCGGCAATAATGTAGCCATGTGGATTAGCGATAGTCCAGCCATCAAGGGGTCCGCCGGCCACTGGGGCCAGAGCCTTTTCGCCACTCTGTGTTGAAGTAGCTTGAGACATGGTGAGTTTTGGGTTGTTTGTTTGCTATAGATGATAAAAGAACCGAGAATTGTCTCCCATTCTTATGCAGTTTCAAGAAAACTAGCCTCCTTTGTTCGAAGCTTTGTTATATCTAGGTTGTAAGTGTTCGAGTTGTACACATGCCATGTTCTCTTTGTGTAGACTTAAGTGGTCCTGGAACAAGAGGTATTGCGTTTCAGTCTTCACTCAAGGCGTACTGCCACAATGTAAAAAAATAATCTTAAGCATTGGGCATACAGAGACGGTGAGACGGCGGGTCTAGGGTACAGTGGAATTGTATTAAACATATGAAATGGTGTAGTCTCAAGTCCACTCCGAGCTTGTCATGGATATCTAAAGTGATTTTTGCACAAAGAAAAGCTCTAGAAGAAATTACCCCTTAACCAGCGAGGGTTCTGCCGACCAGGACAGCCACAAAGACTCCATCCCGCCGGGCACTTGTTCCACCAGAACATCTAAAGACCAAGCAGCAACAAAGTCGTCAGCGCCGCAACACCGACGCTGATCCCAGTTTTCACCCCCGAGGAGAGGCCCCCATCATTAGTCGGTGCCGGTGTACTTTCAGTAGTCTCTGCACCTGCATTTGTCGCCGCCGGTGTCGCGATGGTGACAGTGACAGTTTGTGTAGGCGCTGTCGTTGTCGAAGTTTGGTTGTTTTCAATAAAGAACAAGTCACTGAGAACGAAACTTGTGTTTGACGGGTTCGTCTCGTTTGTGAAAATCACGGCAAACTTGCCGCTCTTCAAGTCCAGGTCCTCAGGGATTGTCCAGTTGCGTTCAATCAAGGTCCAGTACTCTTCGCATTGTCGGTTCCACAGCGTCCAGTCGTCCGATGGATAGTTGAATGTCACGTTGGCTAAATCTTGGTCAGAGATAAAACACAGCGGATAGGCCAGTACTGTTGACTTACAGAAGATTTGGTATCTCCACGCCTCAGGGAAGCTCATATTGGTAAAGTCTCTGATCTCGGCGCTCCACTTCTGAGTGAGCTTCCCAGTCACGTTGAAATCGCTCTGCCATGAGAGAGTAATCTGTTCACCCGTATAAACAGTGGCCCCCTGGCTAGGATAGTGAACATCATGTGTGATGGGATGGCCCACACATTGCTCCTCAGTCCATGGCTCCTCGTCATAGCTGGCGACTCGCCGCGCGAGATGAGCGGCAGCATGAACAAGAGAACTGTACACCATTGTGAAATGAGTATGAATTAGTCGTAGAGATGAAGAAGATGGGAGGGAATTTCGGAGGTGGGAAGAAACAGCTTAAATGCAACTTGAGCATCTTGAAACATCTGGAGATTAGACCCGATCCTTCAGGCGTTTTGGCGTGCTGTTGGTTGACCCCGGTCCAACAAGTCGGTTCGTACAGCCACCCACGGACCAGATTCTGCAGCTGAAGAATCCGTCGCCAGAATTTTTAGATTGGAGTTGTTTCAAGACATTGGTACCTGCGCACAATATCCTCTCAAATGAATGGTGCAAGCACAATGCTCAAATTGTACCTCCTCGTGTAGAAGCTTCTCTCGTCTAGCCTTACCAGGCAGGGTCTTACATGGCGGCCCCAGATTTACAAGGTAGTCGGCTCCCAGAGTCGAGGTTTCCCAATCAGCCCCAGACAAAATTGCAGGGTTGGTTTCATGTTGAGTTATGACCTGACCTCAGCCTCATCCTGTCATTGCTAGACGACGTCTCTTGGTGACTCACCCTTGAGCGTCGATCCTCCACAATACAATCCTGACCCGGTACTTGATGCGAAAGGTGGATGCTGGCAAGCGTGCCAGTATTTCGGCAGTTTCCTTTCTCGTCAAAGCCAAGTCCTAATCAGACGGTAGGTTTATTGCAATGGATACCTCAAAGTCTTTCTTCTCCAACCACCATAAACGACAAATATACAAACAAGAGCTGCCAGTTCATGTCGGAGTATATACTCGTGGCTAAGCCCTTGGCTAATTCATTTACAACTCGAACCTCAAACCACAAGCCTATTTGACCATTGAGTGCCAATGCTAGCCGGCCGCTCGAGCTGCCTCCGCACAATCCACATATGCGTTGTTACCAAAGAAAACACAAATGTCAGTAAGTTCCCGATAAAGAAAGTTAGAGTAAAAGAGTATCCAACAGTGAGATAGTCCAAGTTGTCTGACTTTCTGACACTGCTCCAGATAGCCCCAGAAAACACAATTCCACTAAAAATCACCAGCACCGCACAAATTATAACGAGCAACGCCGTGAAACTGCCTGTGATCTTAGCGTAATGTTCAAAGCATAGGTCGTATAGACTCAAATGGCGGCCCTGAGTGTGGGTGAGGGAAAGGTTTGAATTGGTGAGGAGATGTTGCGGCGGGTTGGCGCGAGCCGTCATATCTTGAAGTTCAACGGATTGTTCGTCCGTCATATTGTGGCTTTTCCATTCTTTAGATCATGTCAGTCAAGACGATTGCGTATAAAATTGGTCCCGCCAGATCTCACCTGAATATAGCTCACCAGCAGAAAGGACCGGGAGCCCAAGAAGTACTAGTGGCAGAATCTGACCGAAGCCCAAAGAGAAGCTTACAGGTGAGGCGCCAGGATCCGGGCCCCAGAAGACGAAGAATAGTATCTGACACAGCGCATAGGTGGTGTAGAACAATAACCAAATGATCTCGGCGATAAATGACCGGCGAAACTCAAAGATCACAATACCCAGTACCCGTCTATACAACACCATCCCTCCATATGTAGGCAATTCCGAACATTGCGTTTCAATGTATGCGGTTGCTTTTTGGTCGAACCTGTCTTGTTCATCGGCCGATGGCCACTGACAAATCTAATGAAGGGCAGCGATAGACAGTCTCTCGGGTGACTCTCTAAATAATGGAGAGAGGAGTTCAAGTAACCTGCGAAGATAGCTCCAGGCGATAATCAATATTATCGAAAGTGTAGCCAAAAATATCGTCTGGCCGTATGTATTGTCCGTCCAGACAAGATATAAATAGAATTCGTCGGGATCAAGGGCACATCGCAAGGTCAGGCTTGCATCAATAAGCTGCGTCAGGACGAGTTGGGGTATCAGACAGCCGATTGTAATGAGCATGATGAAGATTCGGACATTCCGAAGCCGCTTGAATTTTTCAAAATGATCCCGTAGAATGGTCACGGCAGATAGGTGAACGAAGCAAGAAAGTAGCGCGATGTTGACTGCCAAGCAGTACGAGTATGCAGATACTCGAGCGTCAAGCCCGTTCACGCCATATCGAAGCAGGTATATCGCTACCGTGAGGGCCAGACTGGTGAATAGTTGTTGGTCGGAAAGGGCTTTGATGAAGGACTCAAAAGCTGCGATACGCCGCTTTCGGATCTCATTGCTAGCCTTTGAGCGACGGCCAAGCCCAGTAAGAATGACCTCGTCAAGTTGGCTATATCGATCAGGTCGGAGCGCTTGGCCAAAGTAGGCGACGAGGATCGCCAGGATGGTGAGAAGTGACGAGGCAGCAAACGAGATCAGCACCTGTATTCGAAATATCTGTCAGTACGTCGCATTTCTTTTTCCCTTCACTAACAATAACTATGGTTGTCTTACACCAATCCCAGCGACATCAGGGTCCGCAGAGTCGGACGGAGTACAAGAAGCCATTGCGAACCAAACTCAGGTAGCACCAAGGGAGGAGGAAGAGAGAGAGACAGGAAGACTAGAAGAACGATAGAAGGAGAAGGAAGATAAGGAACAAATAAAGAGACAGAGAAAAGAAAATCAGGCTGGAAATCAAGATGCCCACCCATTTATAGGCGCTATCTTCAGCCGCACTGTTTTGCTGCTGCATCTTGGCACATCAGGCTGCGGCAAATGCGATTCATTTGAGCCAATTGCAATAACCAGGTCGATAACTATCTCTGCACCTTGGTCTATTTTTAGACAGTAATGGGTTGGTTATCCTTGACCTCGTCCCAAAGGTCTGCGCCCAACAAGGTGGCAGACAATTGGCATACAGACTTGGCGATTCGATGGGAAGTCGCAACATTCCTATAGTAACTAAGGTTAGAATCAGAGTCAAGTTATCAATAACGAATGGCAGAGACTTGATAAAGTCTAGGTTGGGAGATAACTCGTTATGCAACCCCAACCTACCTTGCCTAGTTTTTGATCTTTAACTTTGCGATTAATATAAATGCCAATAAACATCTAGATATGACCCACCATATTATAAGCACCTAGGTATTAGAAGTCTGCGTGCCAAGCATTGGCTCCCTGAACGTCCCAACAGCATAACTCTATACCTAACGTCCTACTCGTGCAAGTGCTTGTGAGAACCATCTCCTAGCAGCATAAATTATAATTACCCTTTCGCAGTTCGCCTAGTAGCCGCGTACTCGAGTATAACACGAATGACTTGGCCCTGAAATCATCGGCTGCCTGCAGGCAATCCCGTGACGTGCACGCACATATGACAGATGCCAGCAAACAAACCGGCAACTTCCCGAACAACCATCAAACACTTGTTTGTTTTTCCCTATCCTCATAAGCACAGCAATTTCAGGCAGCAATCATTTTCTGGAATCTTCCACGCTTGCTGTTCATGACTATTCATTGCTGGCCACCTGCTCCTCGCATCGGCCTATGTGAATTATAGAGCACATAGTCAGCACAGTGTGGTTGACAACTGAACAACTACACTTCCTCTTGAAACAAGACAAGGACCTGTGAACAAATGCTTCACCCCCACGAGTATAAATACGCTCCAGCCTCCCTTTCATCCGCCTTTGTTTTCCTCTCCTCACCTTTGACAACAACGCTCACGACAACACTCACGACGAAACCTCTTATCACAGCACTCGCGACAAAACTCAACACCTCACCCACACCAAAAACACAAAAAACTCTGTCCATCATGTCCTGGCAGAAGGAGATCCGTCCCACTCGGGAGAATTCTAGTCTTCCACTCTACGACAACGCGCCCGAGGCGGCAGCAGAGCCTGAACCGCTCAGCCGCCGTGAACAGCGACGCCTTCGTCGCCGAACCGCCCGCAACTTTTCCGAGGTTGCCCAGGTCGCTTCCGCCGACGACCTCGAGAATGAAACAAAGGTTCGTAAGTCCATCAAGAAGGGCCGGGACTCCGCTAACAAGAAACAGGATGGTCAGGATGACGCCAATACCACGGCCGAGACGATTGGTGAGTCAAGCAAAGACTCTCCCTCTGACGCTCCGGTCGCATCCTCCTCTGACCCTGACACTGGCAGTCCCGAGGATGAAGACTGCGGCGAGGAGGCGGACAAGGGGGAGTAAAGCTTGGACTACGCGAGGATGAATATGCTGACTTTTGAGCAGATGACGACAATCCTCCAACACCTGGCCTCCACTCCCAAGGCACAAGCAACAACGAGAACCGGAACCACGATGCCCAAGTACTCAACGGCCTGAACGCAAGTGTTTACAAGACACCACCGAAAGGACAAGGTGAGTTTACCGCCGACGAAGACGACGAGGCTATTCCGATGATAACTTTTTGGGGAGCCACAAAGATGGCTCTGCAGAATCTAGATTTCCTTTGTCAAAAAACCATCCGATTACGAGATCCGGACTCCCAAGCAAGACTTGGTTGAGATGACAGGCTCGAGCTTAACCTCTGCCTTGTTCAATTTATGAAAAAACATCGCCCTGACTCAACGTGGGGCCAATACTTAGATAGTGAATAAACACCTTTTTTCTAGGAATGTCCTGCATTGCACCAAGTGAAGCTCTTTAACTTCTCACTCTCTTGAGAGATCACCCCATGAGTCAAATTCTTTACATGATATTTCATTTTCCATCTATGTGCGATTAGCCTGGAGTTGAATGCCAGTGTCCAATCCCACGTTTATATCCTAGCACAAAACCCTTCAGTTTCCAATCTGCACGACAACCTTTCCAAAGTGCTTCCTATCCCACTGATACTGATAAGCCTCCTTAAGCTGCTCAAAGGAAAAGATCTTGGGGTCAACCACAGGCTTCATCTTGATCGAGTCAATGGCACGGTTCATCTCCTCGAACTGCACCTTGGATCCGACAAAGATACCACGAACAATGCAAAGATGGTTGAGAATGTCCATCAGCGGGGGCTGCTCGTCCGATGACGAGAGGAACCCGATAATGGTGATGACACCACCGAGCTTGATGCCCTTGAGCGACTGCGCAAGAGTGGCCGGGCCGCCAACCTCGATGATATGGTCAAAGCCCAAACCCTTGGGGGTCAGCGCTCGCGCGACCTCACCCCAGTTGGCCGTCTCGCGATAGTTGATGACGTGAGAAGCTCCCAGCTTCTTGAGGGCGTCGAACTTGTCGTTTGAAGATGTTGTGGCCACAACGGTGGCGCCAGCAGCCACGGCAAATTGGATGGCCGCGAGACTCACACCGCCGGTGCCTTGGGTCAGAACCCAGTCACCAGCCTTGACAGCCTTGGACTGCAGTCCATACAGAGCATTCCATGATGTCAGAGGGGCACAGGTCAGGGTGCTAGCTTCAATGGCGTTCAGGGACTGCGGTGCCTGAACAAGACCTTGTTCGGGGAAGACACCGTACTGACGTAGTGTGCCGTCGATGGCACCTCCAAGGCCGCTTGCTGCTCCTTCAGCAGTGATCTCACCAGCCTGGTGAAGTTCGTTGAAGAGTGTGCACACCCTATCGCCCTTGGAGATGCTGGTGACCTTGGGGCCAACCGCCACAGCGATTCCAGAGGCATCCGAGCCAGGGACAACAGGCAAGTTCATTGCAAAAGGGTAACGGCCCTGCATCAAAGTTAGCAAGTATTTTTGCAGCTCGACGTGTCATTGGTCCTACCCTTGGAAGGGCAAGATCTCTGTAGTTGAGCGAGACGGCCTCAATCTGAACCAACACATCATGGTCGCCAAGGTTGGGAAGTGGGATGCTCTCCTTCAGCTCCAATCCATCGAAGCTGTTGGGGTCGATTTTGTAGAGAGACCAAGCTCTGGTGGAGGTGGGAGTAGCCATTGTGTGTTGATGAAATGTAGATTTATCGAGAAGAGGGTGGTGAATGATGAGATGGATGTTTTGCTTGCTTGTTGCTATAGAGAAGTTTTTTCAGAGACGACCAGGCCGTCTTATTTATACACAATCTAGCCTCTGGAATAGACAATGATCTTGTAAGTCGAGTTTGACTCCATGTCTATTTCCAATACACACTCTGAATCGGACGCTACGGACAACCCCTGCTCGCAACTTGCATGACATGAATCGGGATCTGGGCTACACGGCCCCACCCGTCAGGCACCGGCTCAAGCTACCTTTATCCAGCAGGGATGACTTCATTTGTGCAAGTAAAACATGTGCCCATCTCGCTGTGCTTACTCAATACTCGGAATTTTTACATAAAATATCCTTCCACCAAACACGTCAAATGTCTGCGGCTCTAGGGTAGCTGTCCGGACCCACCAGAGTTCCGTGTGCAGGTATCGGCCGACCCCTGCTAGCTCCGGAGCTATTCCCAACACAGGCTGACAGGTCCTTCAAAAGACATCCACCCACGGCCGACCCTTGTTCAGATTGTAAGTCGAGCAAACTCACGACAACTCTTCATCTTCTGCTCTACGCAATGCATTCTCCAGATCAACTGGCTCCAGGGTCCTGCTTCAACTGCAGGCGCCAGAAGCAGCGATGTGATAGGCTCCTCCCGCAGTGCTCCCGCTGCACTTCGTACGTCTTTTATCCATTCTCCACCAGGCCTATTTCCGTGGCGCCTTGCGGAACCATGGCACTGACCATGACACAGGAAGGCGGTTGCTTGTGATTATAAAGCAACGGCCAGCTCCCAAACAAGCCCCTTTTCGCCAGGAACGCAATTAGAGGCAGCTGTGCTGGTACATCTTCGAGACTCGTGCAGTTTCGACCTGTCCCTGCTGGCCGAGCGCTACTTGATATGGGCAGCTTGTGCGAGTGACGACAGCGTGGGTGATGAGGGCAGCCATGCTCAGCCCACGCTGTCCACACTTATCCAAGACATCTTCAGCGCAGGCGGCGTAGACCTGCCCGCCACGATTGAGACTTACTTTGCCATTGCGCACAGCTGGCTTCCCATATTGGACAAGGAGCAGCTGTATCTTGATATCAGTCACCTCCTTGGATACCCGGGATATCAAAACGATGTCACCGCGCTTTTGCTTGTTTGCATCCACATCTTTATACAACAACCGTGCCAGCACCCAAACCATTCAGTCAGGTCCGCCCTATACCGCACAGCTCGACGCCTGTTCTTTCTCCTTCAGACATCAGCTCGTAGTCCAAGTATTGCCTTGCTCCAATCTGGTCTTTTACTGGCTGCATACGAACTTGGTCATGGCATGAGCAAGGATGCCTACGGGACTCTTGGTGTGTGCACGAGTCTCGCGCAGCAGCTGAGTCTGGAACCGGACGGCTGTGATCGAGGCATGATACAAAGACCCGAGATAACGCAACTTGATCTGTGCTGGAGCGGGATCATACTGCTTGATAGGTATATGCCACCATTATCAAGTGAACTCAAGACTGATGAGTATCTCAATGACGCTTATAGAACCATCATGCTATCCAACTTCGATTATCGTATACCACAATCCGTGGGTTTCAACCACCAATTCGCAAGTGCCGCAGTTAGCAAGGCGTCAGATGAGGATCTCCACGGCGACGACCTACCCCGCAAGTTTGTGGCACGGGCACAGGTCGCTCTGCACATTGGCAAGATACTCGACGACATGGTGAATCCAGACCCAGCGCAAAGAGAAGAAGCAGAAACAAACCTCCACAGGCTGGTAAGCTCTCTCATAACCAGAACACAGGGCAAGTCGTTTCCATTATGCGAGGCATTAGCCATGTCTCTCAGGCAAGTATCCTCACCTGGTTGGAAAGCAGGCCAATTGGACTGACGTTGTGAGAAGCGCTTTGGCTATCTTGTATTGTCTGCGTGACACGCATATATCCGCCCTCAGCAGCCCCGCGACACGTTCGGCTGTTCAGAGCGTGTACAACATCGTATTTGACACATTTCACACCGAGGGCGAGATTGTCCGCCGTAGAGGTTGGATTAATAACAGTCGACCCTGTTTTATTGGCATATGCTGTTTGCAGGGCGCTGCCATTCGCATGGATCGCCTGTGCGTGGACGACGTTGCGGGTGAGCACCTGGGGGAGCTGCGAAGTACTCTTGAGTCGTTCAGTACTCGTTGGAAGCTCGGAGGTAAGACCTGTAACACGGATTATAGCACGCGGATACTAATTGTTTGATAGAGTCTTTTATCGAGGCATTAAACGCCGGAAGAGAGGATTTATCGTCGGATAGGTCCCAAAGCATAGGGTAGGCAAATGAAGTCGGACACCGGACATCATTTTAACACCCGGTGTCCGAGCCGTCAGCATGAAAACTGGGTCAAGTCGTCAGCTTTGGCACTGAAACAGGCAACCCGGCCCTTAAAAAGCCCTCCGACTCCCGGGTTTATCACCTTGAACATCCCCTTACCTCCGGACCTCGCGACTTTATTCAACCTCCGTAGATTTCTCGTTTAGTCATTTTTCGTAAATACTACTCCTTTGTTTAACCTTTCTTAACCTCTTGGCGTCGACTCACTCTTTTGTTGTGCCCTCATCTGTGTCTTGCCATGGAGGACTGCCTAGTCAGTCGGAGCGGCGAAAGCGCCCGGTCCGGAGCAACAGCAGAACAGACCAAGACAAGGGCGTGCGTCAACTGCGCTCGACTAAAAATGAAGTGCCAGTGGCCTAATTCAGGCGCTGGACGATCAGAGAATAGCTGTTCAAGGTGAGAAACACCCTGTTGCAAAAAAGAACAAAAGCTCATTATCGCAGATGCTCTCGAATGAAGCTAGAGTGTCGAGTACCAGAAACAACACAGAGGAAAAAGCGCGGAAAGTCAACGTACGTAATCTCACCCACCTTGTTTCACCTCACTGACACTCTCATACAGAAGGGTGGCTCAACTGGAGAAAAAGATTGACGGCATCGTCTCCCTCCTCGCTGCTCAGAAAGGCCTCTCCCCTTGACACCAGAGAGCCCTCAAGATGTGCCAGCGCAGCAGCCAATCCCTGAAGACATCCAGGCAGTTCAGCTTGCCCCTGATCGCCTCCCGCCTCCTATCATCGGGCGTTCTGATGATGACTATGCAGACCTGGAGCTGTTCCCAGGCTTCCGCATCACTCATGATGAGGCCGCGAAACGGTTAGAGGTATATCGTCGAGACTATGTGCCCGAGTTTCCCTTTGTGCCCATGCCGGATTCGCTCGCGTCCCATGAGTTTTATTCCGAGTCGAGATTCTTGTTCTGGACTATTCTGGCTGTTGTCTCGCCACTCAAAGAGAAAGTGCAGATGGACTTCAAGGCTTGGTTCCGCAAGTACCTCGCCGAGCATGTAGTCATGGGCCAGGAAAGGTCACTAGACATTCTTCAGGGGATATTGGTCTACCTAGCTTGGTAAGTTAATCATTATCTGAGTGTGGTCGAATACTAACTGACTCTTCAAGGAACGACTTTCACTTCTATGGAGATCTACAGGTCACCAGCATTATCCAGCTGGCCATCGGTCTTATAATCGATCTAAGGTTAGACAGACCAGCGGGAGCTATCCTCGGTGCTCCGCGTAGCTTATTAGGAGATGCGTGGACTTCAATGGGCAAGCCCTGCTCCAAGATCAAGACGGATCAATCGTCACAGGATAAGAGAGCCGTGTTGGGGATGTACTACATAACAGCCATGTAAGTCGCTGTACTCTATCTTACTGATTAATAACTGACGACCCCAGACTGAGTTCATTCTTTAAAAAGAACACCATTGTGCCATGGAGCAATCATCTGTCGCAATGCTGCGACCACCTCATCGAGGCACGCGAATACGAGTCCGACCTGTACCTCGTGGCTCTCGTCAGGATGCAGCACCTAGCTGAGCGTGGCTTCAGTGCCATACCCGCCGTCGACTACTTGGATCCTACTCCCCCGACATTTAGAGGCCATGTTGCCATGACCATGAACAACGTCCATCGCGAGCTGGAGAGACTCTCCAAGTTCCAGCCAGACTCTGTCAAGCAGAATCGTAAGTTCATGCACCCCTTGACACTTTACACCTGCTAACAGTATAAAAGATGCATTCTGGGCTCATTATTACACCTTGCTCGTCCGTCTCTACGAGCCCACCATCCTCATGCGAGCAGCCCCCCTCAACACTTCAGACGGAACCCTCATGGAACCACTCCAGCACTCCGAGTACATGTGGAAATGCCTAGAAGCAGTAGCAGACTCATTCCAGGAGCAGCTTGCCATTCCCGCGGCTCAAATGTCCACCCTTCCCGTGACGGTCAACTGCGTCCTTGCCTTTGTGACCGTCACAGCCTCGCGCCTCATCCTCTCGGAAAACTCTCCAGACTGGGACACCAGCCTTGCTCGGCGACGACTCAATTTTCAGGATACACTCAAGGGTCTGAGCGATCAGTTTGAAGCGGCGGATCAAGAAGCACTGCGACTCGACCGAAGACGTCGGGTCATGGAAGACGGCAGCAGCGTCTTTCTCAAATGCAGCTTCAAAGTCCGATGGATTCGGCAATGGTACACGACCAAGATACCACAGGAAGAACAGCAGCAGCATCAACAGCAACAGCATGTGGAAACTCCATGTGCAGCGCTGGCGCAGACACAGAGCGTGATTGAGCCGACACCAGACTGGGCAGCCAATTTCCAGTTTGACGATGACTTTTGGGCGGATTTGATGACGGGATACGATGCCGATGCTCTAGACACGTCGCTTGCAAGTGTTGCACCGGCGCATTAGAATTGAAGACTTGCAGGTCAGGTTTATTTGTATATTAATTTGGGTTATATTTGGGTTATTGAGATATCCATAGACGGGCTCCCGGCTAGGCAGCCCTACCATTATATCACCACTTTTCATCGCTCTGGGCTATTGGACACAACTCGGCTCAAGCATCAAAATACAGACTCTACGGATTGAAGCAATAAATTCCTTGTGTAACAAATAATCATCTTACATGCATGCAACCTGACCAAAAGAAGCAATTCCGGCGCCGACATCCCCCGTCCCCCGTTGGCGGGTCAGGGTCAGCCTCACCGAGTTTCATTTCCCGACCGCAGGGTCCCCCTCATCTGCCGGCAGATCCGATCAACAAAAAAGTAACAGAAGACACTATTCACAGTCCTTCAACCTCCAATTGAGTACCAATTGATCAGTTACTCAGACGACACAATGGCTCAGAAACCAATTCGCGATTGGGTCTACTTGGCCATCATCTCGGTGCAGCTCTTTGGCATGTTTGGTATGTAGTTGTTCTGTTGTCGCAATTATGCCATTGAGCTCTGTGTGTTCATGAGTTGCTCTGGCTCTGTTCACAACAGGGACCTCGCAACAACTCAATGCTCAATACTAACATCTCCAGTCCTCGACTTCACCCCTCTTTACCCAGACTCTCTCTACGGCAACCCCTCAGCGCCCTTCCACTTCCTCACCATCATCCGCGACACCTACCTCACCGTCTCGGGGGATCCCTTCTTCGGGGACAAATTTGTTGGCGATTGGTTCCACGGCTTCCTCTGGCTCGAGCTGCTCGTTCAGTGCCCTCTGGCCATCTACATCGTCTTCCAGCTCTCCTCCAAGAGCCCATCCTCAGGCCCGGCTGAACTTGCTGGCCTGGCTTTTGGTTGCCTCACGGGCATGGGCACCGTGGCGTGTGTTTCCGAGTTGATTCCTATGGGTCCGGAGCTCGTCTCAGAGGAGCACAAGACAAACCTTCTCTACGGCACTTATCTTCCTTTTCTCATCATCCGTAAGTGTTCAGACATGTTCAATATGGGTGTAAGCTAATGCTTGAAAGCCGGCGTCATGGCCGTTGACATGTACACAAGGCTTCTACGTCGTGTGAGCACCGACACCAAGGCCAAGACACAGTAGATGAAAAGGCAACAGGAATAAGATTGTACAAAGCCGCATATGAATTATCATCAGGCTTTCAGATTACAAATATCACATGTTCCCAAACAACTCCCAAGATCCGTCCTTAAGACTCCAGAAATGCACGAGTGAACAGCGAAAAAGAGGTTCTAGTCTATTCTCTTGTTTTGCTGCTTCGAGTATCCCCATCCGTTACCCACACTATTGATCCCGTATCCTAGGGGAGTCGCACCGCCGAGTGATCGCCCCTTGAGCCTCCTAGGCAGCACGACGCCCAGTGTGTACATGGCCGCGACTAGCACGCCGGCGCCAAACGACACGAGGCTGTAGAAGACAGTGCTGGCGTAGATGTGGCCGCCCAAGCCCTGCCACTCAACGCGCCCCTCGGTCTTAGGCAGTGCAGGCGTAGGAAACCAGCGCACTGACAGGCTCAGAGGCAGAGGGTCGCCGATAACGAGTTTCCTCGTGAAGGAGCCCTGCAGGTGGCTCAGGGGACTTGTGCTGTATGCGATGGCCGAGTCGAGGACGCCGCTGTCGTGGGGGTGTAGGTGGTGCTTGGGCGTGCTGTGCAGCAAGACGTTCATGTGTGTGCTGACGTGCATGTGGCTCAGCTGGAGTGTTCCAGCGAGGGCAAAGACGAGAGGGATGTACTGCCTATCGGGCAGCTTCTCGCCGACGACCTCAACCTCAGGAGCCGGTCGCGCGGGGAGACGACACGATAGGGGCGCGTCCGAGTGGATATAGAACTCGAGAAGGTGGAAGAAGGGGTCGTCGACGATGGGGATGGTGCAGTTGGTCTCGCCTTCGGTGCCGTAGTTGAACTCGAGGGGACGGCCGGTCTCGTTGCACACGGGGAAAGGGATCCATTCGATTTCGTGCTTTTCGTTTTCGAGATGTTCGCCCGTTTCCCTAGGAACAAAGTCAGCGGACAGAAGAACATTTGATAGTGACAGCAACGTACGAGCTACGACTCATGCACTCGACAGGAATCGAAGCGCCATACAGATAAGACGGAAGCCCTTCCTCATGAGCGGCAGCGACCAGGGCGACAATGCGCCGAGGACGACGGCCCAAGTCAAGGCGGCAAACATGTTGGGGGAAGCGGCGCAAGAGGTTTCGACTTGACAGCTTGAAGCGCCGGGGCAATCAAGATCATGACATGGCTCGATCAAAAGGCTTGCGTACGTTCTCTTGCCAAGCACCAAAACTCGCGGTTGAACAATGTGGAGATGCCACCCTGGTTCCAATGCCGGCGGCGGATCACGTGGCTAGTTGATCCAGGGGGACGGGAATGTTGAAGATGTAGGGCAGCGTGTGACGAATGCTGATATTAAAGAATGGTAAATTGGTTCTTCTCGGTAGTGTGTTTCATTTATTGGGGCTTTTTTGATTCATTACTTGCGCCAAGTGAAGTTGTCTGGGGGCTCAATCCGACATCAAGTCAATCCGAACCTTCAGCACCTCCACCACGAGCCAGTCGACACTACCGCCAGCGTTCATATAGCCAGGTTGGAGAAAGGGTATGCAAAACCCAAGCCGATAAATCTGAATTTTCATTCTTAGGTATACAATGTCATTGTCAAGAAAATACCTGGTTTACCTCCCCAGTCTTTGCCCCTATCTTGTTGCTCTGGATGATGCTCGTTGGCGGGCTCTCTACTAGATGAGACCTTTGTATGTCCTCACACTTTGTCATATTCAATCGTTCCCTAACAACACGTTATGACTTGCACTGAAGTCTTCTATCCAAAATGAAAATGGTATACACCAAGGAGGCAGACAGTCGCGGGGATAGCCGCATAACCGTTTCCGAGAGTAACGTCTCACTTCTACAACATCGCGGCGCCCGGGGACGGGCCGTTTCCGACTTACCCGCGCGCAACGATCCTGTTAGCAAGCATAAAACTATGTTTTCTTTCTCTCCTTGGACTTGGCTAGAGTCCTGCTTTCATCGATGTGACCGGTGCCCTATTCGTTTGCTGGTTGGTACGTCAATGAGATGAAAGGGGGGCCGCTTTCAGGAGTTTGAGACTGTCCGACGCAAGTCTGTTGGCATTTTCGTGGATGAAGGAGACAAACTGGCAAGTAGGCGAGCGCTTTCAAGTGTCATGAAAAGTCTCTGTTATACTACAAAAAATCACGATGTTGCTATCGCATCGAGTTTTTGGATGCCTTGTTCCGCCTCTGCACTTCAAGGCCGGCGGCCAGATCACTCAAGGCTCGCAAGCCAATAAGGTACGTTGAGTATTTCTTGCATCTAAGTAACTCTCTAAATATCCTCTGAAACTGCTGCCTAGCGCTATGTTCAACGCTAGGCGGGCGCAGGTAACGAGGCATTGTGCAAACTAGTGCATCTCTAACAGGCTGCAAATGTCACCATCCTTCCCCCATTATGCCTCAGGCCAGATCCAAAACAGACTGTCCATGGTATCTCAATCTCTCCTATTAGCAATTAGATTCACTCAACCTTTCCCGTCAGGCAGATAACCTTCCACTCAACGTCCCACCCCTTCCCTTCATACTTCTCCTCCAAATGCTTCCTCAACAACTCCCTAACCTCCTCCACCGGATGCTCCCTCCTCGTCTCTTCACTCCAAGCCGCATTCATCAACCAAGCAAGCATCATCCCAAAAGAAAGCACATACTCTTCAGCATTCTTAATGTGGTAGCGTCCCGGGTTGGTCGTCACCTGAACGTCCACGAACCCTTGGCTCTTTAGGTGACCCTCGATCCACTCTGGATCTGTCCAGTCGCCTTGGTTGTGCATTTGCATCTTTACTTCTTTGAGGAAGGGCGCGTCAAAGGGGAATGACTCGAAGGCGGATCTCATGTCGGGTTGCCAGAAGACGTTGCTCTTGTGAAATGTCGTGGCACCAAAGATGCCGCCCGGCTTGAGGATGCGCTTGGCGTCTAGCAATCGTCAGAACTTGCTCGAGGTTTCAAGATATTGACTCACCAGCTAGTACTGCATCGGGATCTGGGATGATGTGAAGTGCCAGGCCAAGTCCCGCATGGGTAAAGCTGTTTTCTGGAAGGCCAGTGTTCTATCACTCGTTAGTATCCGACAACTCCAACTGTCTTAATCGGCTTACCGTTGCATCCAACTTCTTGACCTCTATGTTCACCCATCCCTCCAGTCCAACTCTCTTCTTTGAGAGATTCACCATGCCCTCCGCATTGTCTGCACTCAAAAACGTGCTCTTCTCGAGCACATTTTTGGGCAGTATCTGCTGAACCTCATGAGTCAACACACCACTGCCACAGGCATTGTCGAAGAATGCCACTGGCGTCGAAATCTTGTCTGTGATACCCATCTGTCGAGGTAGAGGCGCGATCAGCTTGGGCATCATGTGTCGCGAGACGTAGAGCATCTGCTCTTCCATGATTCCCTTTTCCGGACTGTTGTACAGCTCTGTGAGCGTCTTCATGGCGGTGGCTGCCTCTGTGCTGGACATGCTGAAATATGTTGTAGCTTTTCTTGAGAATGAAAACACGTTCTTTATCATCGAGAGATTTATTCACATTAGCAGGGAAATCTGGGTTCTGGGGCATGGATATATAGGCACCTTGAGAGAAGTATCCGAAAAGTCACCGCTGTACGGAGACTATCTCGGAGTGTTCAACAAGGTCCCCAGAATGTTTTATAGCACGCGCAAATATGAGACAATTATTCCTATCACTTCCTTCAGTCACATCGGTTATGCAAGTGTTGAGGATAGAGCCATGTAGTCGTCCAGACTTGGACTCTCAAGGCGTGGGCAACGACCATCACCACATCCACACATCAACCCAATTGAAAGAAAGCGACATTATAAATTCGAGCATTCAATTTTACAAGGAAAGTGAAACAACCCAAAGCAAGCGACTCTAAAACCCAACAAGCTCCCTCATCCCAACTCGCAAAGCAATCAAGCAAGCCACACCTCCATCTAACCCTCTCTATCACCTTCTAAACGGATCCAGTAAAACCCCTTCTAATCCAAAAAGAGCGAATACAAAAGCCTCCTTTTATCCCAAAAAGTGTTGCAAGCCGATGCCTTGGTCCTCGTCGAGGTGAGGTTCGCATCGTCAGGTATCCTCGCCGCCCGGCTGTTGGATAACTATATAAATTCATCTCGCCATACCAAATCATCGGTGGTCTTGTCGGTATGGACTACCAGCTTCACAAAGTATGTAGTTGTCGATTTGGGGAAGCTGGGAGGAAAACGTGGGCCCCAGCGGTGCTCATTATGAGCTTGCAGTCATGTGCTCGTAGGAAGGAGTGTACTCGTAGCTCATGTGCTTGTGGTGATGTGCTCGTGGCGATCGCTGGGTAAAGGACTCACGCAGTGAAGCGCGGTCAACGTAATTTGATGCGTATGCATGCATCATCGATGTGACTCGTGAAAGGAGTCTCGATTGTTGATTAAGGAGTCTAGCTCCCTCAAAGATACGTAGGGAACATGATTGTCGAAATCAGGTGAAGTAAAGAACGAATGGGAGGGCAGACATTGTCGAGTCCCTGCATTATCGGGTATCATTTGTAAATGCCATATTGGGCATGTCCACATGAGGAAGCCCAGATTGGATGTGTACGGTTGTAGTTGTGATTGTGAATCTTGATGTCGAAAGCAGCATTCCACTCCAGCGACAACCACCCAACTTATACCTCCAAAACTCGCCACCAGGCTACACACTTGTTTATAAACAACCCCTCATTCCCAGCGTCTCCAAGTGTGAGGCCTCGTCTCACAGCCGTGGCACTCGACGGTTCGCCTACTTGCACAAAGTGAGGCGAACGCATGCAAGCCTCACCACCACAGAAACCCAAGCCTCCCCCACGTCAACCGGGGGGCCTCATGATACATGGTCCCCGCGGGAACCGCAGCAGATCCTGTCAAAGGTGCAGAGCATGCATGTCAGCCGCACGCCTCTGCTTTCGGTCAATACGGTCATGTAGGGCGAGAGGCAAACTTGCCATGCGTTCGCCTTGCTGAGATATCACCTTGCATCAGGTTATTCTTCCATCATGAGCAACAGCATCACAGAGCCTCTCCTCTCCAGCAGGGCTCTGGCTTTGAGTCATCTCTGGGGCATTTATTCCATTCTTTTCCGAGGCAGGCTTCGTAGAGCCCCCGCCTTGGTTTATAATTACAATAGACCTTTGAACCTGTACAACGCACCCTCATGCCAATTGGCGCCTATAGCATATCCATCATCCCTTTAACTAAGAAACATGCCGCAGCCACAACTACTCAAGCTCCAATCAATCCTATGGCTCTATGATACTCGTCGCCCTCCTTCTTCTCGTGTTTTCCATCTCCGTCAAACCTCACCCTCTATGCAAACCTGAGGCTTCCAGTCGGCACACGTTGCGACAGTCCATCCACCTCTCTCTTGAGAGCCTTGAGCACACGCCTGACATCGGCGAGGTCTGCTCCGCCAGCATTGTTACCATGCCCAGGCGGCGGCAGCGCATCGTCGCATCGCTTGAGGAGATCCGCAACCGACTGGCCAATAGCACCACCCTTGCCTGCACCTCCTCGTCGGCGTACCTCGGCGAGCCAGTCGTTGACCACGTAAACAATCAACTCGATCATACGGTTGCGAACTGATCCGCTAAAGCCATAGTCCTGGCTATCGAAGACGACCTCCAGAACCCGAACAATCATGTCGTGAGACACGCCCAAGGTGAGGAATAATTGGACAGGCCAGCTAGGATCAGCACCAATCGTAGCATCTTGTTGGTGTGCCACTGCGTAGCGGCAGAGTTCGGGGAGAAGGTCTTGGATGGGGAAGATGAAGCTGTCGAGGGATGTGCGATGGGCAATGTTCTGGATCTTGCTGGTCACAGACTCATAAGGCATAGGAGGCGAGGGCATTCCAGGCTCCGAGTTCTCCAGGCGCGACATGACCTCGTCGTGTGTCTGCTGGATCAGGTTGCTCCAGGTACCCGAGATGGTCATGTGGTTACGGTAGTCGGCAACATGGTAGATAAGAAGGCAAAGGTCATAGTAACCCGCCTGGTCGGCATAGTCGTTGAACAGCTGCAATAGGTTAGCGATTGTGCCTCGCAAACCCTGTCTCCTGAATAACTCACCTCAGAGAGTCCCTGAATCTTGCCCTTCAGAGCGTCCTCAATCTCCAGTTTCCGCTCATCATCGATTCTCTCATCCGCCTTGAGGCGCTCGAGCAGGTCGTCTTGAATATGTGCAATCTCCAGCAACTCAGTCACGCTATGGTTGAGCAACTGCTGTTGCTGTCGGCTAACACCGGTAGTAGCGACGTTAGCGTTGGCCTTGGCCAGACTGAGCAGTCGGATACGGTCCTTGATGCCAATGGGGAAATCAGAGTTGGCGAGCTCAGCCTGAACCTCGGCGGCATCAAAGAACCTGCTACGGTTTGTGTAGAATCGGCAGAGCAGATCGGCATGCTCGACATTAGTTCCAGCAAGACGCTGGAGGAAGGTGATAACGTGAGGCGAATCGATGGCCAGGATACGGTCGGTCCAGCCTTGTTGAATGTACCACTCATAGAGGTCAAAGTGGAACACCTCGTCATCAGACCCATTCACCACATCGTAGGCCTCAAGCCGCTTAGTGGCGATCAATGTCAGCCTACCATCAACCATCTCGGGCTCACTGCTTGAAGCAGCGTCGAGGTGGCTCAGGGCGTCGTGGATCATATCGTAGCAGCGCTTGCGGTCGTTGAAGGCATCAGCGCGGGGGTCTCCCGCTGGCTTTCCATCGTTGACCCATGACAGAGCCGTGTTACCCCTGTCCTTCTCCCGGGCCACAACCAGGCACAGCTGGATCGCCCCGGCGTAGTACTTGAGCTCGATGTACTGTGTGACCGCGGTCTGAAGATTGGCAAAGGTCAGGCTGCCGGCCACCCTCTCAAAGAGCCTCAAGCTTTCGTGAAGAAGGCTTCGCGATTGGTTTGTGTTCGGAGGTTGGTCAGAAGCTCGCTTGAGTTGTTCCTGTGCCTTGAAGATGACAACATCATCTGGACTACAGAAGCTACCGCATCTCCTTCGCAGGGCGTCGGCGACAGTCTCAACGTTTGAACCGCTCTCGATGTTGCGGTTAACAATAGCCTTAACCAGAAGCTTAGCGAGGTCCTTGCCGTCGGTTTGCGAGAAAAGCTTCTCATAAGTGAGGTCCTTGAGCTGTTGTTGAGCCGTGGCGTCAAGACGGGTGTAGATGTCGGCAACTCGCTCGTCAAAGAGCATCAGCACGAAAGAGATACCCTCAGAGATGCTCTCCATCAGCTTCTGCAGAGCGTGCAGAGCCTGGTGCTCAGCCTGCAGGGCAACTTCTTCTTGACGGCTGGAGACATGCTGCAGATCGGACGGGCCTGACAAGCCCTGAATAAGACCCCGGTTGGAATCAAGGAATCGTCGAAGTCGCTCGAGGTTCTCCTGGACCGCGCTCAACTTAGGGAGAGGGATAGTAGAGCTGATGGTAACACCACCAGTAGCAGAAGTGCCAGGTGTGATGACAACAGACTTCCAGAGCTGGCGAATCAAGCGGGAGAGATACAGGGCCAGGGCGTCGTGTCGGGAGGAGAGTCTGACAGAGTCGGTAGTCAGAGATGTGCCGTCGGTCTCGGTGATGGTAGGCTGTCCACCAAAGTCAACAAAGACAGATCTCGCCCGGTCCTCTGTTGCCTGATCAATCGCACGCGCAGCGCCTGGTCGAGAATCGCCACCATGACCGCAGGCTACAGCCAGGGCAGTTGAAACAGTCTCAACACGACCATACAGCTGAATAAACCGGCGGCAGACCTGCTCATAGCCTTCATCTCCCACGGCGCCCCTGATCGCCGAAGCAAAAATATCCACGAATCGCCTTCGTCGAATAATGTGCACACCTGTGTTGGTGAGCACCGCAAACTCGCTGGGCGCCTCATCAAACTGAACAGCCAATTCGTTGCCAAATCCAAGGGGCTGTGGCGCTGCTGAGAAGGGCTTCGTAATCAGGCCAACGGCCTCCGCCCGGCTTCCAATGTCGATCCAACTTGCGCTTTCATAGTACTTCAACGGAGCTGTCGGGGGCGTGTCCTTAATACGACCAGTCTCGGGGCCAGACACGAAGAGGGTATCCTCGTTCGGATTGGAGCCCCTACTAACGAAATCCAGAAAGTATCCGGGCGCAAATCGGGCACCTTGTCGGCTTTCGGTCAGCATGGCTGATTCTAAATCGGTTATCGTCTCGCCTCCAGGATAACCAGACCGGCGAGGGTTTTGGCTGGGAGGGAACTTGATGAATTGAACCTGCATGCTCTGAGGGGCCATGTTTGACTGGGAGCCATAAAGGTAGGATGCTGCGCTGGTGGCACTGAAGAATAAGCGACAGCCGGTGTTAGTCAGAGCCATCAAGTGAAGCTTCGATGCCTCCTGCTTAGAGATTGGGCTGATCGAGACAATACTTGATCGATCGTTTAACAACATGGACTGGCTGATCATGTGCGCAATGTCGCGAAGACAGTGCACCTTCTCCTTCTCGATCACCTTGTTAAGACGGTCGGGGGCCTCCATGTGGTATGTTCGAATCGTCGATCGGCTCGAAAGGGTATAAACGAGGTTTCTCGAGTCGTCGATAACGATGTCCTTGAGGTGCTCGGGGGTCTTGTGTGACCAGAAGCCTCCTTGTAGAGTGACAACTGAAGACCAGCCAGGATTCGTGTGGTTGATCTTGCCGCAGCGATTTGAGAACCACTTCTCCTCAGACTGGTAGTACAACTCGTTGATGTCGATGTCATTGCTTCCTCCAAAGAAGATTCGCCCGTTCGCGGCTCCCTTGATGACCCTAACATCGGTGCCACGGAGCGGGAGCTGCATCTTAGTCTGGTACAAGGAAACCGCCTTGGTTCCAGCAGGGGTGTCGGTCGCGGACACACCAAGAAGGGTGATTTCCGAAGACGTAGCAACAACCAGAATATGCGTGATCGTTGCAACAAAGATACCTGGCTTGGGTGGCACGAGCGCAACAGCGTGAATCGTGTGCGGCTGGTCCTCGAAGCCGATCAGCTCAGGGTCGGGATGGGTGTAGTCCCAGAGGAACAAAGAGTTGTCAATAACAACCCAAGCATGGTTGATCTCTGCAAAAAGACCCATCAAGGTTTGGAGCTCGCCAGTGTTGTAGTGATCGAAGACTTGGTTCGGGATGGGGTACATCTGCGTCTTGTGGAAGGGGGCCATGGGGGATTCTGTAGTTTCAAGGTCATACTCAGAGGACGCGCCCTCTTAAGTGCTGTCAGCTATCTTCTTCATACTGTAACCACTGGGAACCTACGTCTGCAATATGAGTCCAGGTCTGGGAACCGGCCATCGGCCTGGAGGAAGGTGTTGATGGCCTTGGCTGCCTTGACGACGGGAGGAACATTCTCGGATCGCGGAGGTGGCAGCGCGGTCGGCGCCACGAGACTCTCGCTCGTAGGTGTCCTCGAAGTAGGTGTCGTCGTGGTGACGGCTCGAGATGTCGATGTCGGTGCGGCAGTTCTCGATGTCGAGCCAGACTGGCTGCTCTCAGCTGTCTGGAACAGCTGGCGGCGCACGGGATCAGGGCCCGACTGGAACCTCGAGGTAACGGCCGGAGTATTCAGAAAAGCGCCTGGAACTGGTCGCACCGGAGTGGTCTGTGGGAACGACATGATGGGCAGCAATATCGAGACCCGCGCCGGGCCTTTGCAGCTTCAGCGATGCCGTGCTATACCGCTGGACGCAGGTCGCGAACCACCATGCAAAGACGACGGGATTGCGCGTGTTGGAGGATGGCAGGAAAAGCCTCGAATCCGAAAGTCGCGCTTCTAGCCTCGTCGCAGCTCGTCGTGTCGGTCGCGTCGTCGTCCGGCCTGAGATGGGATGTATGGTCAGAAGTACACGCTGTGGCAGTGATAAACAATTTGACGAGAGCTTGGGGAGGCTGGAGTTGGAGCACCGGATTTTTCGCGACTGGGGCTTTGGCGCTAGGACCATTTGGGCGCAAGGCTGAGACTTGGGACCAGCAACCACGATGCTACGCGTCATGAGTGGACAAAGATTCTAGAAGCAAGGCACAATTTTGTGAAAGAAATTAGGCAAAAGTTGCTGGTATTCTTTCTTCTGCGTTTCACGTCCGAGACATAACCGATCGCCGGTCATCTTGATAGGACTCGGTGAAGTTGGTGTTATGTAGGGAGATTCAGTGACATAGATTCTTTGTCACACAACCCGTGTTTTCACATCCTTCATAATTACTTTCTCTACTGCCTCTACTTGCCATCACATTCCTCCTTTTAATTCCACGTGTTTTATTCATCCACTGCGCCCATCCTTCCCAAGCATCCATCCATGACCATCTCAATTACTGCTTCTTAGCCTCCCGAGCCGCCTTGCGCAGAGCCCTCCGTCGGATGTCCACGTGCATCTTCTTGTTGTAATAAATGGTGATGGGGCTGTTGACACCAGGGACGTTCTCAATCAGCCAGAGCATGAAGGAATGGCTCCACCAGGGCGTGTAGGTGTTGGGGGCAGTCTGGTAGCCACCCAGGCCAACCTTTCCAAGTGCGGCCTTGACAAAGTTGCGAGCATTGGGGACAAGCAGACTGGGGCGGCGGACCTTGCTCATGGCCGTGGTGACGAGATGGCTCAGAACAAGGTAAACATCGACGTTGTCATCAGCAAGCTCCGAAGACAGGGCGTTGCTCCACTGCTGAAGGAAAGCCTTGCTACCAGAGTAGGTGGCCAGGTAGGGTGTAGGAGTCCAACCGCCGAAAGAGCCCATGGTCAGGATGAGGCCACGCTTTCGCTGCTTGAGGATAGGAGCAACGGTCTGAGTAACCCGAAGTGTGCCGATACAGTTGATGGTGATGATATTCTGAAGCTCCTCCTTGGCAGTCTCAAGGAAGGAAACGGGAATGCTGTGGCTCTGGCCGACGTTGTTGATCAAGATACCAACGTCCAGACCCTGGATAAGCTCGGCCAGTCGCTCGTAGTCGGCGTCGTTGTTCTGGGAGAAGTCCATGGCAAGGCTCTTAATCTCGAGGCCCTTTCCGGGGAACTTTTCCTGGATCTCAGCAGCCAGAGACTCCAGCTTCGACAGAGTTCGGGAAACGAGGACGAGGTTGAAGCCCTTAGCGGCAAGCTGGAGAGCGTACTCCTTGCCCAGGCCATCGGAGGCGCCAGTTACGACAGCCCAGGTACCAGGCTTGCCATACTTGCGGAGCTGCAGAAAACAGAATTAGCTACTAGGTTACTCCAGCATGGATATCATGGCCACATACATTGGTGCCTCCCAGGACGAAGGCGCTGAGGACGAGCTGGAGATAGCTCAACAGCTTGGAGCCGAGCACGAGGGCACCAATACCAGCAAGACTCCACTGAAGAGGCTGCGGCACGCGCTGGAAGAAATCGGAAATGGCGTCCATTTTGACGAATATTCAAACGGTCGCAACTCGAAGGAATAGGTTGTCGGAGGGAAAAGGACAGCTCCTCAATCAATACTCTCAAGATCTGCAACCCCTCGGCTCTTGGCCCGCCAGGAACAATTAATTACCCCTGACGTTGTTGAGGTGGCCCAAGCTTTCTTCCGTCCCGCGGTCGCCGATTTACAGGTCCCTCCCACCAAAAAGCCCAGAGCCGATCTCACCATCCTGCACTTTCAAAGACATCAGCGCAGTCTGTGGCCAATTTAAGACCGCACAATTGCAATTGTTGAGTATTTTGCATTCGATTCAGTGGCAATGGATCTTCTCAAGTCTATTCTTCCCGAGGCAAAGGGCATTCTGCCCTATCACATGCTTATCGTAAGTCCCTACTCTTCCTTCAATCGGCCGGCACTCAATTGACCGCTACAGCTCTCTCTCATCTCCATTGGCAACTCGCTGCAGACGTATGCGACCCTACACTTTTCCCGTCGAGTCTACAACGGTCGATTCATCCGAAACACCAAGCTCCCACCCAAGACGGCGACGTTCGAGCCTGAGGACTCGGTCAACAAGCTGGTGTCAGCCCAGAATGACCCCAAGGCCACCGACCAGATGACCCCTCTCGCGGGCAGGCTGTTTGGTACCTGGACCCTCATTACCTGCATCGTGAGGTGCTACGCGGCCTACAACCTGCACATTGGCCCCGTTTACACCATCGCGTACTGGACCTACGTGGTTGCGCTGGGACACTTTGCTAGCGAGCTCTTCGTCTTCAAGAGCATGACCTTTGGTCTGCCCCAGATCTTCCCCTTCACTCTGGCTTCTCTCTCCTTGATCTGGATGCCTCTTGTTCGTGACCACTATGTTACGCTCAACTAGATGCGATAATGGGTATAGACAAGATCTATATATAGGGTAAATATGATGGCTACAGCCCCCAAAAAGGCTACACCATATGGTCTATAGACAAAATAGAGAGCGAAATTGTTTGGGATTAACCGGTGACCCTCAAGCCTAGAGATTCTTTCGATACAGCTCTCCTCCGCAGTTGCGCAGGCGGACCGTGGCCTGCTCAGGCGTAATGTCACGCTGCGGCTCAGCCATGAGCTCGTAGCCGACGAGGAACTTCTTGACCGTGGCTGAGCGCAGCAGAGGTGGGTAAAAGTGCATGTGGAAGTAGGCGTTTTCCACCTCCTCGGGCGTCCCACTGAGAGGGGCCTGGTGAAGTCCAGAGCTGTAGGGGAAGTTGCACTCAAACAGGTTGTCGTATCTTCGGGTGACCTCCTGAATCGCCTCAGCAAACTGGAGCCGTTCCTCAGGCTTAAAGTCGACGAGGGATCGGATGTGTCGCTTTGGAAGAATGAGGACTTCGAAAGGCCAGACAGCCCACCAAGGGCAAACGATGACAAAGCCCTCGTTCTGCCAGACAACGCGCTCCTCCTTTTCCAGCTCCAGCTTGACATAATCGCCCAGGAGATGTCGGCCTTCGTGCTGAGCTCGGTACTTGGTCATCTGAACCAGCTCCTTGCCAGGCTCCTCTGGCAAGGTAGAAGTTGTCCAGACCTGGCAATGAGGGTGGGGGTTTGAGCAGCCCATGGCTGCACCCTTGTTCTCAAAGATTTGCATGTAGCGGTACTCCTCCTCTGGGATAGGAGCGGCATCCTTGGGCATGGAGATGGTCAGCTTCTCGGCCTCCGCCGCGAGTGGGCTAGATGCCGCCAGGTGGTTGGCGTAGATGCGAGTCCAATGCTCGATAACAGGCACGATCTCGTTGGGCGTCATGTCGGCCAACGTGACATGATGCTTTGGGGAGAAGGTGATAACATAACAGACGCCCTTGACACCCTGCGCCCTCAGGAGCAGAGATTCCAGGTCATTAGACGAGGACTCGCCTTCGTAGTCTGGCTGTTCCGCCTTCACAGCACTGTAGTCGTTGACAAAAGCAAAGGTCGTGTCGTAAGCTGGGTTTTGGCCTCCAGCAGCGCGTGTGTTTCCTGGGCAAAGATAGCACTGAATGGATGGTCAGATCATGTTTGACTGGACGAGGTGTCATGAGCGCACCTTGGGGTCATACTCAGGAAGTGAGCCTGCGACAGCAGCCTCTTGCTGGCCCCTACAACATATTAGAACAAGCTTCTGATGTGAAAGAGGGATTAACTCACTGCCAGGGCCGCTTCGTCCGGTGGGGAGACACAAGAAGCCAGGAATCCGTCAGTGGATTATACCTGCGGTGAGATATGTCGTCGAGGATCTGATCAGGCATGATGGCGTGGTGGGGTTTCAACAACAGCACAACAATGAGATTTTCTTCAGTGATGAGCCAAGAGGTTCCGTGTTATGTACGGTCTGAAGTTTCAAGGTGAAATCGGTGAGGCAGGGAAGAAAATGACTCTCAGAGGTTCTGGAGGTTGTGAATGGCGCGGTTCAACGCCTGGCCCGGTGGCACTCAAAGGTACCGCCGTCATCTGAATGGATCCCTCGGCCGCGCTCTCGGCGAAGCTTCCAGCGAGGGGAACAACATGTGCTTGGATATTTGCCACGATCTCCGTATATAGACATCATCCAGTGATTTTCTTGATATTTGTATGCTAAATCTTAAAGTGCTCCATATGCTAGACTGCTGAACAAGAACGACCTCATCCTTCCTTGAGCAAGGTTGCTTGGGTTCGAGATTTGCGAGGAGTGGGCGACCCCCAATGACCCCGCGATCAAGCTTCTCAAACCCCCACCATATCGCTAGCCCAATGGTGTTCCACATACTAGAACGTTGTCATTCTTTGCAACCGTCCAGTAACATCAACAATGATCTAAATGTTGGGGGAGGCCTTAGCATCATTCTGTAGTCGAGTTTACAAAAGAGGGAACGCTTCAAATCAATCTAAGAAATCCCGATGAGTATCAGACTGTCCTGCGTCAGCCGAATGAAGCCCCGAATGAATCCCCGAGCTGCGTGCGATAAAATCAAGGAGCTATGCCCCATTAGTAGTACTACAAAGTTGGGGTGAATTGGATCAGAGCATGTGCAATGATCAATATAGTCCGTGATACCGTAGTAGGTCGCTGAATGACTGCTGAATAACGAGCTGGATATAATTTACGCTGCCTATAGATCTGGAGACGGCAGCATACTTGCCTCTATGCGCCTGCGCACAAAGCGGTCTCGAGGCCATGTTCTTCATTCTATTCAATCAATGCTGACTATCTTATGCCTGAGAAGATTTATTTGCTTGTAAATAAACCTAGGTTCTATGATATCGAGCAACCGAATTCCCTTCATTCATTCTTAGCATCTATTTTAGGAATAGCGGCGTCCGTCAGTGGCTCACTCCCAAGCGTCCGTGCCTGGATTCTTAGCACGTGACCTCACTGCGGAGGCGGATACGGCACGCTCAGCAGCGGGACATGGGGTTGGGCTCTATCCAACCAACCAAGCCAGAGCGCCGAAATCAACATCGCAACTCCAAGCGACGAGTCGACCCATCACCCGCTCCATCAACCACGACCCCTAATCACCCATTTCCATCAAAATTCGCGTCGCATCATCAACCTCAACATTTGCGCATTACCATTAACCCTCCCTTGGACCGTCATCGCGCCCAGAGTGGCCCCAAACTCCCGACCACGATCCGACAGGGGGGGTAACGTCGAGCTCCCCGCCCGACATCGCAACCGGCGAGATGGGCGTTATACGTAAGAAAACCATCACCAGAGGGAGTGAAGGAGGTGTCAAATACGTCTGCGACGTTTGTTCGTCTGATATCACATCTACGGTAAGCCTCCCTGTTGTTTGGCTGCTGCCTGGTAGCTGTCGGGGATGTGGAAGACGCGCCCCGGAGATATACCGGCTAAACCTGTCATGTCATGATGGAGGCGGCTAATCTTGCTGTGTAGGTCCGTATTAGATGTGCCGACCCAGCATGTAGTGATTTCGACCTCTGCGTCTCGTGTTTTGCCAAAGGAGAAGCCCGGAATGCTCATGACCCCGCGACCCATGCCTTTCGTGTCATTGAGCAAAACTCGTTTCCCATCTTCGACCGGGAATGGGGTGCCGATGAAGAATTACTCCTTCTCGAAGGCGCAGAGATATACGGTCTCGGTTCATGGTCCGACATTGCCGATCATATTGGTGGATTCCGCGAAAAGGACGAAGTCCGCGACCACTATCTCCAGACCTATGTCGACTCACCATGTTTTCCGCTCCCGAAGCGATGCGCCCCGAAAGATTGTGAGCTAGCCAACGAGATTCCCCGTGAAGAGTTCCAATCGCGCAAAAAGAGGCGAATAGAGGAACGAAGAGATGCAGCCAAAAATGCACCAGCCCTTCAGCCCAAGACGAAACCCACGGCTAGTGTACCGAGTTGTCATGAAATCCAGGGTTACATGCCGGGCCGTCTGGAATTTGAGACCGAATACGCGAATGAGGCAGAGGAAGCAGTCCAACTTATGCAATTCGACCCCGGTGATGGTCTGAATCCCAGGACCGGTGAGCTTGAGCCCGAGATGGAGCTCAAGCTAACTGTAATGGACATTTACAACTGCCGACTGACGCAACGTGTGGAACGCAAAAAGGTCATCTTTGAGCACAATCTTCTCGATTACCGGGAAAACACCAAGCTGGAGAAGAAACGCACAAAGGAAGAAAAGGACCTCCTCCAGAAGGCCAAACCATTTGCCCGGATGATGAACCACAAGGACTTTGAGGACCTCAACCAGGGTCTCATTGATGAGCTCAACCTGAGACAGGCCATCGCGCAACTTCAGGAATGGCGGAACAACCGGATTGGTGATCTTCGGAGTGGTGAAAAGTACGAAGCCGACAAGGCATCACGCATCCAAAAGTCGATTCCCATGGGATCCATGGACCGCGAGCGCTTGGCGTCTGCTCAGAGATCAAAGCAGCCTCCCCCGAGCCTCCCAGTGGAGCCGCCCTGCTTGTCGCCCCAGAGCTGCCCATCCGGCCGTCGCCGACACCCAACGGCGAGGTCAACGGGGACAGCAAGGCATCGACGAACGGCCAGGCCAATGGTGTCAATGGCGTGAACGGTGTGAACGGTGTGAACGGCGTCAATGGGCATGCACCACCAAAGCAGAAGTACACTGCGCAACCCATCTCGGGTGTACAGCCCCTGCAGCTTAGCCAGGACAATGCGCCAGACCTGCATTTGCTCACACCTGAAGAAGCCAAACTGTGTGAAGTGATTAGGCTGCAACCAAAGCCGTACTTGATGATCAAGGAACAGATCCTCAAGGAGGCGCTCAAGAGCAACGGCACGCTGAAGAAGAAGCAGGCCAAGGAGATCTGCAGGTTGGACTCGCAAAAGGGAGGGAGGATTTTCGATTTCTTTATCAACTCGGGATGGGTGGGCAAGGCGTGAATCGGCTGTTTTGTTTTACTGAGAAATACCCTGAAGAGCGGACTGGGGGCGTTTTGCGAGATGCCTTGACTTGTTTGTTTGAAGCCGTTGTACTGTATACTTTGTGTATAGATATTGATGAGCGTACGACTAGATTCAATGATTGTTCCAATACGTGCGTCCTCTTAGCTGTGAATGTCAAGGTGAAGATGTGTTGCTCGTTGATGCAACCCCGCCATCTCAGGCTGGCAAAGCCAGATTTCCTTGGTGGGGCAGTTGCATTAGCCCGTCTGTTGAGATGGACCTCAGAAGAGTCAAGACTTGATGAGACGCAACTCAGACTTGTTTAACCTTGGTTGTCCATGAGGCTATTCAGGTCCATCAGTAAACCCTTCCTTTCCCAGGCTCGCACGATGACCACCATTGCGACTCTCAAGCGGCTATCAGCCAAGTCCTTGTCGGAGAAGATTCTCGAGGAGGTGAACGCTGCAGACCCCACGTTTGCCATCATTGATGTTCGTGATGATGGTGAGTATTCTTTACAATATCGTAACATGATGCATCCTCAGTCTATTCACATATCACCTATCTTCATACTCCAACCAAGAGTTCAAACTTGGATCATTTAATCTCAATCCCAACTAACCAGCCTTGCAGACTACATCGGCGGCCACATTAAGGGTGCAAGCAACATCCCCGCCCACACCCTCGATGCCATGATGGCGACCCTCGTGCGCCGCCTCAAGGACAAGAAGACGGTTGTCTTCCACTGCGCCCTCAGCCAGATCCGAGGGCCCAGCGCCGCGCTGAAGTATCTCCGCGAACGGGACGGCCTGCTGCGGTCCATGGGTGAGGATCCCAAAGGAGCAGATGGGCAGGAGGTGTTTGTGCTGGATAGAGGGTTCTCTGGATGGCAGGAGTTGTATGGAGAGGATGAGAGATTGACGGAAGGGTATGTGAAGGATTTGTGGGATAATTACTGAGAAGCGACATTCCTCTATCCAACTCTCCAGTCTACTGACAGCTATCATTCCTCGTCGTTCTCAGGCTTCAGGATTTGAAACGACGGTGCCAAGTTTGTCAGAGACTGCTGCTTCCGATGACGATAGTCCGAAAGGGAGACTGCGAAGAGGAGCAGGAGGAAAGCCCAGACATATCCCTTGCCCAAGCACCAGCTATCCTTCCCCGTTGAGCCCGGTATGGGACGCGGATCTTTCCAAAGTAGTGCCGAAGATGGTGACAGAGATGGCGTCGGGAGTGCAAATGGTGAAGGTGGTGGCCGTCGTCGTCGGTGTTGGGATGGTGGTGGAAGCAGCAGGGGTGGCAGTAGTTCTGGTAGTTGTAATTCTTGTTGTGCTGTCTTCGCCCAGCCTGTTTTCCACCTGCTTATTCTCGACCTTGCTGTTGCCAAAGTCGTTATCGTCGACTCCTTATTGACCGTGGTGGTGACAGCACCCAATCCTTTGGTTGGAGCCCCCGTCCTGATTGATTTGGTTGAGAAGGCGACCATCCGACAGGCGATCGGGACGGACAACATGTCGGAAAGTCCAGGTCTTTTGTTGGCAACATAACGTATAATGTTATCTCGGCTCGGGTTCGATAGTCTCTGGTTCGAAGTCTGTATGGTATATCTGGTCCGTGGTGAGGATGGATGTCTGTTGGCCGCCTTAGGTCGATGCGAAGATCCAAGAAACTGACAGAGGGAAAGTTTTTACAGGGAGTAGAAAGAGGAGTTGGTTAATTTCATCAGGGCTTTGAAGGTGCTGCTTTTCACCGAAGGCCATCTAGAGAGTTTGCAAATATATCAGGTGCACAGCCCGGACATGGCAAAGGCTCTGGAAGGAGGGGCCATGTCACAACGAAGGAGACATCCACAAATCACCATGAAATTGCTAGTCGCCTTAGAATAAGAAAAGGGAGATTTTCTACCTGTATAAATGCCTATCTAATGAAGCTGGAAATTTCGAGGGTAGAATGTGGTGAAATAGGGCGTGTTTATCAGTGATAGGATTGTGCAAAATGCTAGAAGTTAATTCAGCCAAGAATTTTCCATCTTTCAACAGCTAAAAATGCAGAAAAATGGCCACATGTGGACTTAAGCTGATTATGAAAAATCCCTCCCCTGTTCAGATCAAACAATATGGGATATCAAGAGTATTGGAGAGCCGACCTCAAAGCAGACCTACACCGTGAATATTGTGGTGTTGTTACCCTGAACAGCCTCACGATCAGACCCCTGTCCGCTATGACGCAACCAAGCCGCAAACTCCTGGGGCTTTTTTTTTAAGTGGCTGGCCATTGGCCGGTGTCGCACTGGAAGAGGAGACTGCGAGAGTCCAAAACCTCTCCTCGCTTCACTTCCCACTAAAGATTCTTTAGTTCCCAGCCTGTTTGTCTTGTTGAATTGAAGCTAGCTGTCCCACCTGTTTCCTTCCGTTCCATTGTTTCTTTATCGGCGTTGTTTGTCTGGGTCTTCCAACAGACATCCATTGGGCGTTTTGCATACCAACTACTTAAGACTCTCTATCTCGACTTCTCCCTTATCTTCTTTCTGCAACACCTCTACCGATCCATCCGCACAGATCTTCACCAGAACCAAGCTCAACTTTACCCCGCCACCGAGATCGCACTATCTATCGCATCCTACCGCAGATATGGGCTCGCAGCCGGAGCAGACCAAGCAGAATGGGCGCGTGGACCTCCGTCCAGCTGAGGTTGCCGCAGACCTTGGTTACACGCCCGTTATCCAGGTCTCTGAGCCATGGACGGTCGACAAGGTAGTCGACAAGATCCCCGGTGATGCCCCCGTTGAAGGGTCTGAATCACCGCTGGCCTTTTTCCACCTCCTCGAGCGACTCAAGACGACCAAGCGAGAAGGGTGGCGGCGATTCGGCATTGAGAGGTAACTTGTCTGGAATATGCTCTGCTTATACGGTTACTGACATCATCAGGGGAGAATCCATCGCCGACCACATGTACCGCATGTCCATGATTTCCATGTTCGCCCCGCCGTCCCTCGCCCCGAAGCTCGATCTTGCCAAATGCATGAAGATGTGCTTGATTCACGACATGGCCGAGCTGCTCGTCGGTGACATCACCCCCGTCGATGGCGTCCCCAAGCCCGAGAAGAGCCGTCGCGAGTCCGAGACGATGGACTTTTTGACCAAGAACCTTTTGCGAAACGTCGCCGGCGGCACAACGGGCGAGGATATCCGCGCCATCTGGCAAGAGTATGAGGACTCTAAGACGCTTGAGAGTCACTTTGTGCACGATGTGGACAAGATGGAGCTGCTCCTGCAGATGGTCGAGTACGAGAAGCGTGATGGCAAACTTGATCTGGGCGAGTTCGCATACGTCGCAACCAGAATCACGCTCCCCGAGATGAAGACCTGGGGCCAAGAAGTTCTCAAGGAGCGGGAAGCCTTTTGGGGAAGCAAGTCCCACGTCCACGGAGAGCAAGGCGTCGACGGAGGAGTCAAGCCGGAGCGGAAAGGTCAGCAGGATGACTACTACTCTCGTGGCTGAGCTTCTCGTGCCTGGGCTTTTTTAAATTTGAGGACCAAGACAGGAGCTGGAATGATACCAATGGCCTTTGGGGATTTCAAGGGATGATGGCGTCTGGACTGCAGGGAAGGAAATGGTACGGATCCTTAGAGGGCATCTGTTCACGCAGCATGAGTAACATGGTTAATGAACAAACAAGAGTAACGATAATGTGTTTAGATAGCATCATGCATTAGATAGCCCGGTTTGTCGCTTTTGCCATGAATGATGAGAGCAATGATGCCAAGGGCCTGGATGCTTATCTAATCGACCATCCACATTTTCTAGACTCAGATGAAGCCTCCATTTCGGCAATCGCCTGGGACAACCACCAATGCAGAAGCACATGGTGGAAATGAATCAAATCAATCGCCAGATGAAAACTGCGGCTCCTCCCCTGATCCATTGTCCCCGTTCTTTGTCAAAAAGCTAAACCCTGCTGATCTGAGTGGGCCAACATCACCCACCATCCCCAACCAAAATCCTTGAGAACCCGCCGACGCAGGGGCACAGAGCTGGCCCGGGGAGCTGCACTCGCTAAAGCAGAGCAAAGCTTTGTCTAGCCACGCACTATTCGGCAGCGGTGAGCAAAGAGGCAAAAAGGTCGGCTGGAGGGGACAAGGTTGAGGAATGAAAAGAACCCAGCCTCTCAATACTCCTTGCGTTTCGTTCTCCAGGTTGCGACTGCGACTGCGACTCCCGTCTTTGTTTCCTGCATCCATCTTACACCACCTGCAGCAGCCTCCAGCAGCAAATTGAAACTCGGCAGCTCCAGGCAAGCAATCAGCTTTAGAGCTGCACCAATCATCCATCGACAAAGACGCTGGCCCCCCAACCGCAAACCCCCCTGTCAAACAAAACAACCAAGTCGGCAAGCTGTTTGGCGCTGAACGTCACAAGACTGCGGCAAGCGGCAGACGGGCCTCGCTTTCAAGGCCCTCTTTCTTACTTGCATTCATCGCATCATAATACGTACCTACAGTGCAGGACAGCGCCAAAGGTACAGGCAGATCACGTTCCTCAAGACCCAAAGTTTCGTTAGAGTTGCTGCGTGCAGCCAGGCAACCAAAAGGCAAACTCCTCCTCAACCACATGCGCTGAAGGTCGGACATCTCTTCGTCAACACCACCCACCCGCACACGGACGAGGCACAAGACCCGACCCCAAACAAAGCCAGTCACGAGGCGATAACCCAACCATCGCCATTTGTCTCGCCGCTCAAACATCGATCCTCTACTGCGCTCGATCTCGAATTCATCACCGATTACCGTTCCGATTTTACGGCCCAGTTTACCCCAGACCCGCTCCAAGGCGTAGTCCTGACATGTGTCTCGGCTGCCGCTGAGCTCTTGTTTATTCTTTTTACAGCTTCCAGCTCGCTCCGATCCTTGCGCGCGCGTGCGCATGACGCCCGCTTTCCGCATTCCTACCTTTCAAGAGAAATGACCGTTCCTCCGCATTTCCACATGCCGGGCGCTTTTCACGGCGAAGGCGTCCATCCTGGGCTGTTTCGCCCGCCCATGTCGCCCAGCTCGAGCACCAGCTTCGGATACGCTGCCCCTCGCATCAGCGCCGGTCATGATGTGCACGCATCTAAGCGCAAGCGGAATCGCCATGACATGTCACGATCGCAAGATATCCGTATGGAAGGCGACCTTGACCATAATGGCTTCTTCAGTACACCTGTCGCGCAGACCCGAAGTGGCGATAGGCGCTATCAGCTCGCCGGCCAGCTCGACACCCCAAGCAGCGGTCCCTTCGAAAGCGGCATCCTCGGCGAAAGCATGTACTCGGACTCGGATTATAGAAGAGCTCTCGGATCGAAGAGAGCTCATGACGACATAGACCAGAATATTGGCGGCCCCACGCCGCTCTTCAACCTCCCTCCGCAGCCGATGCCATCGCAGAGCTGGGGAAGCTTCGCATTCTCTACCCTTGGCGGCGTCGTCGGGCGTGTGTGGGAGTTTTGCAAGGCTGGCGCGTTCCGAGGCTTCCAGGCCGGCGGTGGTAAGGCCTTTTCGGTGTCGACCGGTAGGGTACAGGAACTGCCGGAACTACCCTCGATCGACGAGAAGGCAGATGAGAACCAGCACCTACCAGGTCAATTCCCTCCCCAGGGAGATTACTTCAACCACCAACCTGAGTACCCCGAGGATCCCATCAATAGCGGAGCATCCACGCCAACCGGACCAGCCGCGAAACGGAGGCATACTGATCATCGGGATGAGCTTGGTAGGAATTGGGTTCTGGTGAGTGACGATAAGCCAGCTCAGCCGAAACCTACCCCTCCAGCGCGACGTGCTTCCTATCGCCCGACCCCTCGATCGCGAAACACGGGCCCATCGATGGCAACTGGTCGACGCATCAGCACGCCCCCCTCTCGATTCTCGTCAGCATCGACTCCGACCCAGCGACGACCTGCCAGTCGCCCTACTAGCCGCCTCTCTCACATCCCTTCACCTTCGCTGCCCTCCCCGATCCCAGCATCAACCGCCTCCTTCGCTGGTACTCGATCTCCTTCGCCTAGCAAGATTCCCCAACCTACCCGACGTCGAAACACGATGGCACCATCTCCGAGTCCAAGCAATATGTCCCACCGTCGCTCTCATAGCAACGCCTCGACAGCTTCGGCACGTGCTTCCGTTGAAGCAAGCCCTCGACTTGATGCCGAGGCCAAGCATCTCGCTGCCCGTCGTAAGATGGAAGAGCGGGACACAGACGTGCGCATCAACGCCTTCAACAAGCAGCTACAAGACATGATTCGCCAGGGTAGGGAGGCCCTGGGCACGACGATTGAAGTGGAAGGCAATTGGGAAGATGAACTATAAGCGTTCCACCACCGACGACACGCTTACAGCATTTAGATCTTTGATGATGCCCGTTTTGTTCTTTTTGTTTTTATGATGTTTCCACTGATACCCTCCCATTCTTTCTTTGGGCTGAAATTTTCTCGACGCTTAAGTATCGTTGTCGGAAGTCTGGCTGGACTGCTGAATGGGATGGATCTTACGCGGGAGTTCTCTGGTATTTGGTCGGCGTTGAAGAGAATGGAGGGATTTGTTCCTGGTCTTCGTTGGCCACTTCTTACGTTCTGCTCTAGGGATTGACTGGTATTTACTTTATGCCATTTTACGCCTTCTCTTCTTGTCACTTCTATTCACTCAAACGGTTGAATCGAAACTTATGATCGAAACACCGCCTTTTAAAACATTTACGATATGAACCGCCTGCCAGCACGAGCACGTTGCTGTACACGACACGAATGACCTACACTTCGAGGCCTTTTAATAAAAGTTACGTATTGCCTCGTCATAACTCGCTTCGTTTTCCTGATCGATCCTTCGTCCACGGTACTTCCGATCCTCAACCTCACTACGGCGTGCTCCGGAGCTAGCGCAATGCTCAAGACATGGTCATGATGCGGGAGGAGGATTGCTTGGACTTAAATGACTGCATCTACCTCTGCTCAATAACTCAACAGGACTCGCAAGACCCAAGTTAATCTTGAAGAGAGTCTATAACCATCTCTCTGGATCCAAGTCTAAATCCAACGGGGCCGTATCCAACATATTCGCAAGTTCCAACGCAGACGCCATCGGCCAATCCCATACGTTCCACTGAAGTTGCTCGAGATCAGGCGGCACTTGAAGATCTGAGAATATCTTTTTGCGAAGCAAGTCGAGTACTTCGGCACACTGAGCCACATGGTTCCCGACATCATCCGTGTGTGTATGAAGCTGTCGCAGTGTCTCGATGCACGACTGTATAAGGCTCTCGTCTTGGTCGACCGTCACGGGATACCCTTTCCAGCCAGCGAAGAGTATCGTTAATCCTGATTGCCAGAGCATGTGTATTCCGTTGGGGTAGAGAAGCGTCACAAGGAGACTTTCTGGCCAGTCGCTAGCAGGATACTCTGCACCTTGGCTGTCGGCTCCCATCATGGCTAGACCAGCCGACAATAGCCTGACGAGGGTGGCGGAAGCTTGGCCACAGGCTTTGAGTGATGGGACGAACTGCGCATCGGCGACGGTGAAAGAGAGAGCTGGCCGATGGACATGAATTGTTGCAACGCAGTGCGCGACCCTCAGGAATATTGCCTCGAGCGACAAGTTTTCCACCGGCGTGGCCAGTTCAGGGTCCATCTCAGGCTCGAGGACCACCCTCTCCCACATATTGAGTTCGGCTTGCAGATGGGCGATCTTTGACACTCCGCCACGTCGACGGGTAGTGGTGTAGAGATCTTCGAGCGTCCTGCCGATGATGCGGGCGAGCTTGAACAGGCTGATGGCGGTGTCAACTTGTGACCTCTCCCCTGGCAAAGGAAACTCGACATGTGTTCGTGACAAAAGGTCATGGTCTACACTTGTGGGAAGATCTGTGTCGACGTCTTGGTCGCGTATTAATCGAGGCATGCCATGATAGGCACTTGAGAATCTGGACCACGATTAGCAACAGGTACTCCAAGAGAGGTGTTATACTAACGCGTCTAGTGAGTATTGGCACCACCAGGCCCGTCTTCTCAGTTCCGTCTCAAGGGGATCAAACTTGAAGCGATGTGAATGGCGGTGGAGACCTAGAGTCTGAGCCAAGCGCGTTGCTACCCCTGATATGTGAGAGGCTGTGGAATAGCGTCCGGATAGTTGGAGGTATATCTGCATGATAACGAGTCCCTGTAGGCTTTGAAGACTTGGTTGATCAATCACCCTGTCTAGCAAAGCCGTGGCCATGGTGTAGAAGCGCTCAGACTGGCATAAGAAGTGATGGTGCTGTTGAGTGCAGTCTCCCCTCTGGCCAATTGTTCCAAGGGCAAGCAGCCCAAGAATTTGATACAAGATGATAATGCTAGAACTGTTGGCTTCGTAGAAACCAAGTAGCCTTTGCATAGCATCTATCGTTGATGACTTGTGAACAATAGGATACAGCGGCGTCCACCTGTTAATGGTAGCCTCTATAATCTCCACCGTGTTTGGCGGCAGCTGTTGGACCAAGTCCGAGACTGCAGGTGTGAGAGGGTTCTGAACCGACGAGCCCCAGGGACTGTGCAGATACAGGCCATACGCACAGCTGGGGAACGCGTCTTTGTGCATCTGGAGAAGTTGAAGCTGCTGCTCGGCCTGACTGATGAAGTGGACGCCTGTAGTTGAGCCGCCAAACATGGAAGCTTGTCGATCATCTGCCACAAGGCGCCCCATGTGACCGATCACAGGCTCGTTTGCCGACTTTATCGTGACGGGCTGGGTTCTGGTCATTGTGCTACTCGGCCCTGGAGTGTTGGTTATCACAGGCAGGGTCAGCGCTTGGCCTGTCTGCTGGAGTGTAATAGACTGCGACGGGACGACATTTTGAGATATCGGAGTTGAGGCTTCTGCAGGATGTTGAGAATGACCTGGAGGTGTCTGACGACGCTGTTCAATGCCCTCGGCTTCGTAGAAGCTGCATCCAGTTAGAGAAATGAAATAGTGACATGGAGATATCTCGCCTTTTCCGTTTTCTATTTCTTTTCAGCTTGGCTGTAGTTACGCAGACAACGCCTGCTTGAAGGCAGGGAGAGCACTACAGAGTTAGTATAGGAGATCTGAAGCACCAATTCTTCTCCCTTACATCATTGTCTTGACCATGGCATCTAATCTTTCTCCTGAGGAATCGTTAGTCGAGGTCATGCAAGTGAACTGCTGGGTGAGTTGGAGAAGGTCCATACCGCCGACATCGGTCACTGTATGATTTATGTTAGTACGAGTAAACATGTTTCTGAGCCGGTTCAAACCTACCATACTTGACCCGGAACTCTGCCAGTAGGCGGGCCCGAAGGAACACTTTCAACGGTCGAAGTCATTAGAGAGGTTGTTAAGATTCAGTTTGTACCTGGTGATCAGTTCGAGATTACGAAATGGTCATGCCAGGCACAATGCGGGGTCACACTAGCCGAAATTTGGAGAACCGCTAATAAGTGGAATTATTAGCAAGGTTTCTAGCAAGTTTAAAGTACCATGGAACCGCTCCTCCACAGGGGCAACCAAGGCAGTTGTGTAAGTCCTACTTGTACGAGTTGAATGTAACTAAATCAAAATCCTATTCTGACGGGTGTAAATCAAGATCTTGTTCAACACCCAAGAAATCACAACTAACTTGATCTCAGGAGAATAGGAGAAGCTTGATATGACCATCTTGGACGTCTAGTAGGCGTAAAGAGCAACCGCCTCGTTCTCCGACCTCTGAATCTTCTTGTTGAGTCGCATCAACCAAACCCTCATAGCCCAAGCACACATGATGCTAGTGACTGCAAATCCAACCATGCTGGAGAAGCCCATTCTGTACGCAGGGTCATCCGACTTGGGCCAGAGGTAGGCGCAGTAGATGTATGCCAAGTTGGCCGTGACATTGACGAGAGCATATGCAACAGACTTCTTCTCAGGGGTCTGCGAGAGAGTGTTGCTAACCCAGCCGAGGATGACGGATCCAACAGAGTAAGCACCCGTGGCATACAGGAATGTCGCCGTATAGCGTGTCGCTAGGTCGAGGGTGGCGCAAGACATCACAAAACCGACCACTGCCAGGGAGAGACCGGCTGTGATGTGCCAAGTACGTTCGTTGAAATGACCCGAAGACCAGGCAAACGGAATACCGAGCAGTCCAGAGACAAAGTATGGGGGAGCGGTAAGGAGGAGGGCAGTGGTGGACTTGAAGCCCATGGACCTGATAATAGTAGGGAAGAAGTTGTTGAAAGAGCAAGCACTAGGTTGGTCAGTTTTTGATTCTCAGATCCAGATTTCAACACACGAACCTGATGTGAAGATTCTGCATAAGACAGAAGAGCCAAGTGCGAGGATCACTGCAGGCTTGCTTCAGGCCTTCCCAGGTTGAACCTCGAGTCTGTCCGCCCACAGTGTCTCGCTTGATTCTCTGGATGCAGAGCTCACGCTCCTCAGGAGTGAGCCAGCGGGTCTGCGAGGGATCGTCTGGGAGCAGGAAGAAGCCGAACAAGGCGACGATGGCGGTGACGCAGCCTTCGATGATGAAAAGCCTGTAGCGTCTGGTTATTATATATGTTCCGCAATCAGAGGAGGCGACACATACCATTGCCAGCCCGCAATTCCCTTGACCTTATCGAGCGTGGAAAACGTGGCTGCGGCGATGAGACCCGAGCATCCTGTGCTCACAACCTGTCCGGTATACAGAAGCGAGATGCGTGTGGCAAGTTCCTTTCGTGTGTAATAAATCGACAGCAAGTACAGAGCACCGGGGTAGAAAGGCTAAAGGCACCGAGTTAATTGCTGAAGCTTGAGTTGGGCGACAAGACTTACAGCTTCAACAAAGCCCAGGAAGAATCGACAAGCAATCAGACCGCTGTAGTTCTTGACAAGTGCGGTACAAGCTGAGACGGTGGCCCAGGCGATCATGCAGACGGAAAGATAGATGGAAGGTCGAGTTCGTGTCATGAACATGTTGGAGGGCACTGGATGAGTCAGTCTTGCCACTCTGGTTGATGCGAAGGATGAACAAGCGTACCTTGCATCAAGAGATAACCAACAAACAGGATCGAAATGGCAGTGTTGTATTGGACGCCTTTGAGGTTCAGATCCTCTTCGAGGGTGTTTAGTCGGGCTTGGGGCAGGGCATTTCGGTCGAGGTAGTTGAGGAAATACATGGCCCAAAGAATGGGCTTGTCTTGTTAGCAATTGAATATGAATTGTTCTTGAGAGGCATACCATGATCATCCTGTCAAGCTTTCGAACAAGAGCAATCTCGGCGGGATCTGTTTTGGCAGCAGCACCGGAGTAGTCACCACGAGGGTTGACTGGCTCGTCTTGCTCGAGCATCTTTTCGTCGTGGATCGCTTCAAGCTCGGAGGGCTTCATGTCCTTGGAAGAAGCGGACAGTCGAGCGGTAGCAGCCATGATGATTCCGAATTGTACAATAGAGGGATGATGGAAGAGGCAGGAGATGAATCTGGAGAAGTGCCTTGAAGTCTGGGGAAATGAGAAGACATGTTTGCATCTATATACTCCCAGACCACTCTCTGGTCCAGACCGTTCATCTTTTAGATTTTAGACTCAAACTATCAGCCCCGTGGAGAAATCCTAGCCCTCTGGGGAAAATGCGGAGAAGGACGGTGTAAAGTCGTTGGACACATGGATCGTCGTCGAGGGTTACGCCGTTATCCCGCTATCCCGCTATTCCGTCAGCTTATCCCGCTCCAACGCCGTAACATCGACTCCACAGGTGGCCTTGATGGTCGGACGAGGCGACGGAATAGGGATTTAAAGTGGCGGGATTGAGGAATTGGGATGGTTGATTGGTAATTGGGATGTGGGCTGTTGCAGGGAGGAAATGCATAAAACGTCGACTCCCGTATGACCGGTCTTGGACCTTGGTTCTATACCTATTCTTGACCAAACGCACTTGCATGACCAATTATCATCATGGCTGCCGCTACTGTCTTTGACTCGACCCTCTTTGGAAACACATTCGGAACTGAAGAGATTCGAGAATGTTTTTCTGAGCGGTCATATGTTTCCAAGCTCATCGAAGCAGAATGCGCTCTCGCTCGGGCTGAGGAGGACGAGGGAGTCATTCCTCAAGGCACTGCTAGTGTCATTCAGAAGCATAGCGATGTCTCCAAGATAGACTGGCCTTTGCTGGCACAGAAGGCTGAGATTGTAGGATACCCCATCCTTGGCCTTGTGGAGCAGATGGCTTCGTGGGTTCCTCACCAAGAGGGTAAGTGGACTTCCTTGGCATGAGAGTGATAACTGACATTCTCTAAGCTGGATACATCCATTGGGGTGCTACTACACAAGATATCATGGACTTGGCCTCTCAGCTGCAGATCAAGGAAGGTCTCGTAATTGTAGAGCGTCAACTCAACGAGACTGTCAGCATCCTCGAATCCATGACATCAAAGTACCGCGACACATCCATGGCAGGCCGAACACATCTGCAACACGCCCTACCTATTACGTTTGGTTACAAATGTGGCGTCTGGCTTGCTGGACTACGACGTCACGCCGAACGCCTGCAGCAGATCAAGGAGCGCTGTCTGCTCGTGCAGTTTGGTGGTGCGGCTGGCACTCTCGCTTCTTTGGGCACATCAGACAGCGGGATCCGAGTGCGAAAGAGGCTGGCGGTCATCTTGGGTCTCCGGGACCCAGTGATCACTTGGCATGTTGCCAGAGACACCATTGCAGAGGTTGTCAACTTTTTGGCATTGGTTGGAGGGTCGCTCGGCAAGATTGCTCTCGATTTGATCATCATGTCCTCTAACGAGCTGAACGAGGTAAGTTTCTAGATCGATGCGTCTGTTGACAGCTGGCTGACCGTGTCCCTGTTAGGTTGCTGAGCCATTCGTGCCTCATCGAGGAGCATCCTCAACAATGCCCCAAAAGAGAAACCCAATCTCAAGCGAGATCATCCTAGCCCAGTCCAAGATCCTCAGAGCACAAGCAGGACTTGTACTCGACGCCATGGTATCAGACTTTGAGCGAGCCTCGGGTCCTTGGCACCTGGAGTGGGCAGCCCTACCGGTAGCCTTTATCTCGGCGGTTGGATCACTCCATCAAGCCAACTTTGCACTCTCTGGTCTACAGGTCAACCAAGATGCCATGAAGGCTAACCTTGAGTCAACAAGAGGCCTCATTGTCGCTGAAGCTGTCATGATGAAGTTGGCTGTGTATGTTGGTCGACAGGAAGCACACGAGATTGTCTATGGGGCTTGTGTGTCAGCGTTGGACAGGGATACTTCGTTGCTCGAGGCACTAGAGAAGGTATCAGAAGTCACACAGCATCTGTCTTCTGAGGACCTGTCATCGTTGTGTGATCCAAGTCAGTATCTGGGCTGTTGTCAGCTGATGGTGGACGAGCTGTTGGCTTCGTCTTCCGAGAGTGTCAAGACGAATGGGAAGATAAACGGCAAGACGAACGGTGTGACGAATGGGACAACGAATGGGACAACGAATGGGACAACGAATGGGACAACGAATGGCACGACGAATGGTCATCATTGAAGGACTTTTGGATGTATGAGACATGTAAACAGATAGGGACACAGAATTGATTACTATAAAGAATAGAGTCTTGACTACCTCCTATGGAGCACGGTAATAAAAAGATTAGTCCGAAAGAATTCGACGAAGGCAAGCGAAGCATGCATTTCTACTTTCCAACAATAAGATATCAAGCGATTGTATAATTACAATGGATTAAAGCGGCCATCCCATGATTGTTTTCCCAAATGCAAGCCCCTATCTTCAGGACAAGCCAAGTCTCGTAATCTATGCACTTCAATCTGTAAACTGCCAAGCCACCTGCCATTAACATTGGCCATTGGGCTAAACAACGCACCGCACTGTCAAATGGTGGACATTGATGGCTGGAGTTTGTTTTGGATGATGGCTAGGGAGATAGAAGTGGCTAACCCTTTGCATATACTGTTATCTGGGAGACGGTCCTTTTGGAGAAAGGCTTTCTTGAGGCGTCGAGAGCTCATCATGGAGTAGATCGCTAGGGTCAATAGCCTGGTCGAAATGCTGCGCTATATGTTGAGGCTGTTGATCCCTACTAGGGATGTTCCACCCCCTATTTGTATCTTCATGGAGCTGACCTGCCTACCATGCATTTGATTCTGGCTGCCATCTTGTGTAGCCTGCAGTTTGCAGCTGCTTGGTGGGCACAGCCGCAGAAAGACATTCCTATTGGGGTTGCCATTCACAGCTGCACTCAGAAAGATGTTGTTGCACTCACCTTTGACGATGGACCATTCCATTACACCGACTTGCTCCTAGACCTCCTTTCTGAAGCTGGTTTCACAGCCACCTTCTTCGTCAACGGGAAAAACTGGGCAAATATCCAGGATTATCGCTCCACCATCATTCGAATGGTTAAGGAGGGGCATCAAGTTGCCTCACACACGTACGTCTTTGTTTGAAATCCCATGTAGATGCCCACGTTGACAATAATTTAGCTACAGCCATCCAAACCTGGCAAACCTCGACGAGGCCAGCGTAAAGCTGGAAATGACCAAGCTGGAGGATGAGTTCATCAAAATCCTTGGCAAATTTCCCATCTACATGCGCCCACCGTACTTGAGCCACAACAGCCAGACCCTCAAGGTCCTGGGCGAGCTTGGGTACCACGTCATTGATACCGATATAGATACTCTTGACTGGCAGCACAATACACCTCACGCGGTGGGACAATCTTTGGATCTATTCTCGAACAGGCTGTGGAATGGAGGCTCCATTGTTCTGATGCATGATATTCATCGCAATACGGTCATGAATCTGGTGCCGTTGGTCATCAAGCGCCTTCTACAGAGTGGGAAACGAGGTGAGTTCTCTTCTTGTCATTTATAACTTGAATCTTACGCCTTCTCAGCCGTTACGATTGGAGAATGTCTTGGAGACCCCGAGAAGAACTGGTACCGGACTTCGCGTTCCGTGGTCAAGTATTTGGTCAAAGATCACTCAAAGACAACCAAGAACTGGCAGGTGTATAATATTTGGGAAGCCAACAAGCTTACTTGGTAGGAGTAGATTTGTGTGGGTGAACAAGGGGTCTTAATGTCTATCGCCGCCAGCATACCTGGAAAGTGCGAACTGGACAAAACTCAAGTCTACCATCTCATTCCCTCTCGAAACTCCCTACTTCAAGAAAATCATACAAGAAAGATTGGAAGAGATCTCCAATTGCTTGGGTTTGTATGGCCTCTCAGCCGATTGGCCCGGTTCTTACGCCATCCATCTCGCGATACACGCCATCTTCCTCGATAACCAGTAATGAATACCAAATACCGATAAGCGCGATGGCACAATACCCAAGAATATCAACTCATTCACTTTATCCCCCACATCTAAATGATTGATAAGCTAACCGTGTATTGTATGGCTACACGACGAACCAATCCGAGCCGGAACTCGCTATCATGACCTTGCAGGCACGCGCAATCTTTCGTAGAATGATGAAAACGAGCTCACACAGCCGAAGAGTGTGATATAAGTGACAGCTTAAGTCTAATTCGCAAGAAACGGTTGACAACAACCTTCAAATCTGCCTCTTCTCAAAATGGCTCACCTAGAATCTCGAAAGCACGTCTCCCCGGACTCTGGGTTCCCAATCACCATCCATCCTCACTTCAACGCCAAGATCAAAGACTGGGCCCCTCCTGAGCCACTACGCGAGGAAATCACGCCTCCCCGTGACAGGGCGCACTTTGCAGATCCCGAAAAGAAGGCCCTGTTCTCCGTGGCCAAGAAGACGGACCTTACAGAATCTATTGGATCGGTTCTGGAGAATGTCCAGCTGTCGCAGTTGACGCCTCAACAACTGGATGAACTTGCTCTGTTGGTTAATGAGCGGGGTGTTGTCTTTTTCAGAGACCAGGACCTTGATACTGAGAAGCAGGTCCAGTTGTTTGAACACTATGGTATTCTCGACCGTCATCCTGCACAAAAGGATGTCAAGCACGTCGTGATTCGAGGGAGCACGCAGGATCACCGAGAGATTGCCAAGTACACCCCTTGGCCGTCGGGTGACTTTCACGCAGACACTTCATTTGAAATCAACCCTCCTTCTTATTCTCTTCTCCGTATGGAGGAGCATCCTGAAGTTGGGGGCGATACTGCGTGGATATCGGGCTACGGACTCTATGATACTTTGAGTGATGCCATGAAGAGGTTTGTTGAGGGTCTTCATGCTGTCCACACTTCACGAGTACGTATGATTCTTACTCGAAAGAAACATGACACTAATATCGTGGCAGTTGCAATACGACACTATTCTCGACCTCTGGGGAACAGGGCCGAATCGTCCTCCCATCGATACCCATCATCCAGCTGTGCGAACCCATCCAGTGACGGGACTCAAGGCCGTCAACGTGAACCCAGGCTTTGTAACTGGGTTTGCCGAGTTGAAAAAGGTGGAGTCGGGTAAGCAAGCTAAAACCAACACAAGCTTTCAGACACTTATTTGCTACTAGACAAGCTTCTCGACTTCTTTGCCTACCATCTTCACTCTGCCGACGATCACTATGTTAGATGGAAGTGGACAGTGGGTGCTGTGGCTATGTGGGACAACCGGTATGATCCCAAGAAACCATTCTAGTTCTACTACTCACAAGCTCCAGATGTGTTCTTCACCGTGTGATCCCCGGAACCTACGACACGCCCCGTCGAGGAATCCGAACAACAGTCTTTGGAGAGAAGCGTGAGTCAACAAGGCACGATTATCTGCATCCAACTAACGATCTTTGACAGCCTACTATGATCCGAACAGTGAAGGACGTGCTGAGCGTGAAGCGAGACTTCGAGCTGCCGCAAAGAAAGAAACCAATGGCGATGGAGGAGCGAATTCGAAACCTACACTCGAAACTCCTGCTTGATTAGCTTAGCAAACCATTTTGGAATTTCGCACAATTTCATAGGCTTTACAGCCATGTTTTAACTCATTCCCAGATACATCATCCTCGATACTGTGCATGAACCAACCTTCCACTATTTACGGGCTTTGATATACACCTTGAACCCCTTGGGCTTGACAAACCAGTAGTTCAGAGTCTCCAGCTCCGCCACGTTAAAGTTATTATTAGGGAACGAAAAGTCAAAGTCGCGAATAATTCGTGGTATCAGCTTGGATATCTCCATAGTAGAAATGTGTCTCCCAATGCATGTTCTTGCGCCCATGCCAAACTTGACAAACAGTCAGCCATGCTGTCTCAGGAGGGAGGTGGCTACTTACCGGCATCCAGTGACGGTTCATGGCATCTAGCTTTTGCTTGTCGCCTTCTAGCCAGCGCTCGGGACGGAATACATCTGCGTCAGGGCCAAAGATGGTCGAGTTGACGTGCTCTACCCAAGTGTTGACGCCCACAATCGTCTGGCCGTGTTAATAAACGAACTGTTGAGAAAAGGCAAAATTTGCTTACTCCCTCTGGAAAGAACTGCCCAGCAATCGTTGCACCGCCTTTGGGAACCACTCGTTCCAAAGGCTGCCCAGTTGCAGGATGCAGTCTCAAACCCTCCTTCAACACAGCTTGGAGATACTCCATATCCTGAGTCTCCTTGAAACTAAAGTGCCTGGGGTCTGCTGCTCGCTGCTGGTGTTCCTCGATTTCTTGTCGGAGCTTCTGAGTTACTTCTGGGTTCTTCATGAGAAAGAAGAGAATCGCAGAGAGGCTGATACCCGTGGTGTCTGACCCGGCTGTCATGTTTGATGCGCATCCACTGAGGACATACCAAGCGTCATATGTAGCTGGATCCTGTCGGTGCCGAGCCACATACTTGGAAAGGAAGTCCATCCGTTGGATGTCCTCGTTCTCAATGTCTAAATTCTTGGGCTTGGATTGGTGCTCCTTCATACATCGCTCCGTAAATTGGATGACATATTGTATCCCAGTACCGGAATTTCCTGCAAACCAGTTACGGATGGTGAATAAAGCGGGATGGACCCAGGAGAAGATGCCAACCCTGCACGCGTAGGCCAGGAACCCTTCCAAGGAGGCCATTATGCCGGCTATATCCATGCCTTGATCGAGGAAGCCTAATCTTGTCGAGTATGTGATCATGCTGATGACATCAAAGGCATAGCACTGGAACCAGTGGCCCATATCGACCAACGGCTTGTTCTCTGTAGAGTTTGGGTCCGCAGCCATCTCTCGGAGCCTCTGGTCGAACAGATCGGCACATTCGTCTACAAAGTCCTCGTACGAGATCAAAGCTGACATGGCATGGGTGCTCTGGTAGAGTCTTCGCAACTGAGAGTGCTCCTTGATATTCTCATGGGCAAAGATAGACGGCTGATTAGGGTCGGGAGTAGTGAATGTCCGATAGAAGGAGGACTTGGAAAACTTGTCAGCTTTGCCAACACCGTAAATGATCTGAGCTGCCTCTGGGTGATCGAAGCTATATCGATTGGGTCCATAGCGAACGATGGGACCATATTGACTGTGTAGATTGATGTTGTCGCGTTCAAAGTGTCCTTTCGATACTCGATTAAGGTACCATAAATCGGTGAAACGGGCTAGAGTAGGTCCGGGGACATTCTTGAGGGGAGAGAAAAGGGCTTGATAGACACGAGATAGAACCTTGACTGCGACCACGAGTGCCAGAGAGCACAAGGGTACAAGATAAATGAGGGCCGCCATACTGTCTACGAATGGTAAAATACGTCTTACACTGATTTGTTCAATTGGGATATGCGACCACTTTAAGAGAAGCCCTTCCCGTGTGGTCCCGTGTGGGGATCCGATACTCCATCTCGCTCTGGTGTACTCCAACTCTGAGCACCAATTACATGAGGTTATTGTCCGATGCGGGGAGCCGAGATCATCGTGTAAGTGGGTATATAAGATGGTGGATTTGTGTTTGGTATGTAATGATACCGTTGCTCTTGCGAGACGTTGTGGTGGCTCCTGTCTTGCGATATCCATGGTGTGCTGGTCGCAACCAGTCACTGGCTGTCGTGATGCGAAGCCACACCAATACATCTGATGAACATTATAGAAGGATGTTAAAATTAACAGACGAACCAAAGACCGGGCTGTGCATGAGTAGTTCCCAGAGTCGCCCCTCGCTATTGGGCGTTGATTGCTGGGGGAGGGTTTCTACCATGTCTCAAAGCTGCTTCTGTAAGAGACGTGCAGGGCCTGCTGTACTGTACTTCCCCTGCAGTTCGTGTGTTCAACCAATCGGAGAGCACAATTTCTCAACACCATTGGAGAATACTTGGCCTCTCCCAACTCATAGCATCAGAGGCAACACTCCCAACTACGGCAACAGCGTCACCTCGCCAAGACACTATGACACTCGACCAAGGCCCTCAAAGAGCCCAAAAACTGCTCATACAAATGTCTGGTGCGCCCGGCTCTGGCAAAAGCACGATAGCGAGACTCCTGCGGCAGTCAATTGGCGGGGTTGTCATTGACCACGATGTCTTGAGATCCGCCCTCCTTGAAGACAGCGATGTTCCATTCGACCAAGTAGCAAAACGCGCCTATAATCTTCAATGGAGACTTGCAGAGGATTTCATGAGGCAGGGACTTAGCGTCATTGTGGACAGTACCTGCAACTTCCAAGAGGTTCTCGATCAGGGTTCAGCCCTCGCTGAGCAGCAGGGCTTTACTTATTGGTACATCGAGTGTAAAGTCGAGGACATCGACCTTCTGGACGAAAGGTTGCGCACGCGGGACCCCATGAAGAGCCAGCGAACCGCTGTTGATTGTCCCCCGGTCGCCGCGAGGAGCGCTCGTGTAGGTGAGGATTCTCGGTTGCTCTTCAAGAAATGGATTGAGAGCCCGTGCCGCCCTGAAAGCAATTCCATCGTGTTGGATTCGACGAACAGTCCAGAGGCGAATCGAGACCTTGTCTTGAAGCAGATTGTCGGTTGAGTGTGTGAGTGACCAGTATCAAGGCCTCGTTGCGGGCTATTAGCGTCTAGAAGTTGGCCAACATGCTTCAGATTATCCAGCAGGGCAGCTGCGGAGCTCACCACAAATGCCGCGGATAATTTGTAAGGCGGCGACGCTATGGGGGCTTCCGAACAAGATAGTGGACTTGGAGGAGGAAAGGTGGTGAACAGTGAGTGACAACCCCACGCCGTTGGCTTTGGAACACCTTCATGTACGTCTCGAAGATCGAGCACAAAGGTCACCACAAGTAATTTAAAAGATTTTACAACAATGATAGAGAACTCTTGCATTCTTTTACCAGCTGCCTATTTCCGTGACCTAAGGCAGCGCCCCGCTTCCCCTTGTCTTATACCTGTCGAATGTTGTCTTGTTGGTCAGCCCACCTCGACATTCAGAGTAAATGCCATAGCCACGGTTTCGACTTCACAGCAGCATTCAATTGACGGCTTTCCGCGAATCATCGTTAATCGTACCTTGGACGACGAATGGTTGAGGATGCGTTGCCCTCTTAACAATGGTCGGCATGCAGGCGAGTAACGACGCTCACTCGGGACGTGGGATCTGCTCCCGCTGAGCTGTTCAGAGAGCTTTTTACTTCTCTGGATATACCCTCTCTCACAGCTTTGAGGCGCGTTAACCGGGGTGTTATGAGATCTGTCGACCTTTTGCCTGAATGTGCTGCCGTGTTTAAGGATTGCCCCAACATCATCCACGGCATCACCAGCATCAAAGTCGATGGGTACAGTTGCAAGACCTTGACCACCAGAAGATACGACTGATGCAGCTCCTTTGCCTGTTACCTGTCCCTGGTCTCATACAAGAGAGTTGCTTTAAATACGTCGTCAAGCACTTCCCCGTGAAGGGACACTACGTCTCCCCGGCTACTGGTCTCCGGCGAGTGAAGCTCTACGATATCCAGACGGCGCTTGAGCTGGTGGGAAAAGATGATCAGACAGTCCTAGCGATACGTCAAACACCACTGACACGTCAACTGGCACCTTTTGAAGACGACGTCCATGTCCACTGTCGCGTGTCGTTGCGTAACCATCATGGCTGAGTGGATATCGCCCACCGAGCGCCGGCCGCGGGAGGGGCCAGAAGCTCAGCGGGGAGATGGCGCTGGTCACGGGGAGCTCGGGTGGTCGCATGAGCAACGGGTCTAGAGCGATAGTTGCTGATCCTGATCCGAGGCGGAACTCGGGGCGAGAGCCGAAGCGACGAGCCGGGAATAGCGTGATCCTCTTTCGGGGAGAGTGTGGAATGTGAATGTCGCCTCTTGGGGGCTATTGGTGGGACGGAGCACGCTATTGCGTCTGCATGCCGGGGACTTGGCGAGACGAGAGTTCGACAGTCAGTGTCTTGGAGATGCCTTCAGAGGAAGTATCAGTAGACTACGCATAACAAGGCGAACCTGAAGTTATTCACGCAGTAGCATTAAAGAATTGAACCAAGGAACCTGGTGGAGTCATTCCGTGGGGGTTCATCAATCTCGCTGCCTGAGGCTATTCCAAATCCCGCCATACTGGATCCAATCCAATGCCCTTCCATCTGATCCGGGCTAGATCCATGACACAAGCCCCTTGCTGCGATGGATATCGGGGAAATCGGGGAGTTGACAGGACGCAAGACGGGGGGGCCACACGAAAAACGCCAATGGGGATAGCCGACGACCGATGCCCGTCGAGACCTGAGACCCGGGAACCTGTATGTATCCATTCTCAATCTCGAGAATCGGCAACACTAAATGGACATCTCGAGATGAGAGATTGCGAGATGCGAGTGAGGGCATCACAACTCCTTCTCTTCTTCACAACATGATCTATTCTATACTTCAAAACATCACGTCTCGTGCCCTTCTTCCCCTTCTGGACATTTGTCCCTAACGCACACCCCCTTCATCCCGGCGTGTCCGTCCGCCCACCGACAGTCCGACATCCGTAGCCCGCCGATCCGCCACCCTCGGCGGCCGGCTCGCTCAACAGACAAACCCAACCTTACGAATGAGCAACCAGAGAAAAAAAATCGAGATTCCAGTTTCCCTGGTCCTCGGAGTTGGTCCAACAACCCCCTCCTCCCTCCAATCCCCTCGAATTAATCAAACGCAGCTCTCTTCCACTCTTCCCGACGACCCGTTTCTACACTACCTTTCATGATTCTTCCTCCAGCATCGCAGCAGCCATGACTAGGACCAGCACTACCTCAAAGGCAAGCGGCGGATCCTCGGCGGCTCCCGCCCGGCGTTCGGCAGCCAGCCGGCCTTGTAAGGCGAGGTCGCTCGCCTGTCGAGAGTGTCGCGACCGCAAGATTCGCTGCGACGGAGCGCGTCCCGTGTGCGACTCTTGCTGTAGGCGAGGACTCGGCGCTGATCAGTGTGTGTACCCCGAGATTGAGCACGAAGGCTCCATTGCCTCGTCGCGGAGGTGAGTTTTTGACGGACCGGACATCGTATCATGGACGCCGGGGCTGATCTGATATATCAAGCTACATTCGCGCCCTTCAGAAGAGGGTCCAGGAACTCGAGGAGAAGGAGAAGCAGCTTGTAGGTTTCCTTCGCGTCAACTAACACTGTCGCATAGTTGACTCACCCCTGTTATAGGAACTCGCTGTCCAGGGCCGAGATGCCTTTGCCGCAACTACGCCCTCACACGACGACACCTGGAGGAAACAATCCAGCTCCCCCGGTGCAGTCTACGAGCAGCCCGCACGACTAGTCAAGCCTCTGGATCACGTCCTCCCGCCCATTCATGGCGACTCTAGCTATCCCCTCTCTGGCTTCGCAGCCGGAGCCGGCTCTCTTCCCATGGCTCAGGAACCTGCCGGCTACTACTCCCACCCTCACCACATGGGCGCCAGCCCTCCATTGACCGATGATCTTGAAGAAGCCTCGCATGCCAAGGCTTCCTCCTTTGGCTCCTACTCTTCCAACGTCAAGGCGGCTCTCATGCTCGAAAAGATCTCCCTCCCACCGGCGGACCTCATGGACGAGTTGCTTGCCGAGTACTTTGATGTCGATTGGATCACTCTACCTGCTGTTCATCGTCCGACCTTTTACCAACGCTATCACCGGCTCATCGCCGTCGCCAATTCACGCTACCGTCGTGATATTCCACTAGAGGAGGCAACGGAACTCGCCGCGACCTACTCTCTTCTCCTCGGCATGCTCGCCATTGGTCAACTCACAAAGTCACCGGCGGAATCAACCACATCGCAAGCATCGAACGCGTACGAATTCCACCAGCAAGCGAGGCCTCTCCTCCTTATCGACTTGCTATCCGTGGCGTCTCTCCCTGTTGTGCAGGCTCTGATTATCCACGCGCGGTTCCTTCGACGGATGGGCATGGGTCAGGAGAGTTGGATGTTGACGGGCATGGCGCATCGGTTGGCAGAAGGCATGATGCTTCATGTGGAGTTTCCAGGGAAGTCTCAGGCTGAGCTTGAGGAGCGTAGGAGGACGTGGTGCGCTTGTGCACTGTTTCTTCGGTGAGTCTTATGAGGTTGCTTAGTTGGTGAGTTGCTAACAATCAACGAAGGACACAAAACTCTCCTGGAAACCAAACACCCACGAACTTTGGAACCTTGCCTCAAGAAATCGACGACGAATATCTCGAGACTGTCTCGCACAACCCTCAACGAGAGCAGCCTTCCAACGCCCCATCAAGGATATCTTTCTTCACTCAGGTGTTGAAACTCTCCGACACGGTCCTGCAGCCAGTTCAGGATGCCTACTTCAACCAAAAACAAAACAGCAAGCAGTCCATTTCGGAAATTCTTGGAACTGCCTTGCATCTCGATTGTGTGCTCGAGGAGTGGCAAGCTGCTCTCCCTGAGCATCTGCGCCTCAAATTCCCCTGCACGCAAACCGAGGCTGTTTTCCGCCGCCAAGCTACTCTTCTCCGCATGAGGTATGTTTGAATGATTCCGGAAGCAAAAACTCAACTAACATCCTCAAAGATATTTGGAAACAAAGGCTCTTATTTCTCGAGCAGCAATCATGAAGCTCGTTAGTAGCCATGCCAGCCAACCAGCGTCTATGGTGGCCAGATCCATGCTCAGTGGACTCTTTGAGTCGTGCTATGCTGCGAGTGTTGAGCTGGAGGATATCATGAACCGTGAGAGAAGACTGGCTACCTTTGACGGGCCCTCTGAGAGCCATGCTGTAATCTGTAGGTTCCTACGCTCCCCGTATCAAGACCTTTGCTAACCTTCTTTCAGCTCTTTGCATAATAGGCATGACTCTCACTATGCTCTCCAAACACCCTCTCTTCCGAGACATTGTCACAAACCCAAACCCAATCAACGACGAAGTCAGACGATGTCTCGTAACAGCCAGACAGTACATGACTTCCCATCACCCCCTGGCCGAGAAGTTCATTCACGCCTTAGAGACGGCTCTGCAGCCTCCGTCAAGGGGTGCATCCTCACCAGGCGTCTTGGACCCAGCACTCGAGTCAAAGTCGGTTGGACCTGTTCTATCCAACTTGACTGAAAGCCCCGGGGCTGTGGAGTTGGAGGTGCTCGAGGCCTGGTATAACAGAGAACAGGGGTTGGCATCAGGATGTGGGATGCCCGTGAGCGAAATTGTCTCGCTGTGGTAATCGAATGGGAAATGGATAGGGATTTTCTTTTTAGCGACGTCAAGATACCCAAGCAAAAATTCAGCGATTCATTTTTACACTTCAATTATGTCCCTCATAACCTGAAACCGGATGCCTCTTGCATTGGTGGCTTAGATGGCCAACCCAGGCGGCCGAGGCGCAGCTTGACATCAACCAACAGAGGTTACCTTACGCTTTGAGTCCAGATCATTTAGCATTGCGTTCCTTGCTCCTTAATTCAATTACTACAAGCGATTGGCCACAGCCATATACTTGTTGCATTGTGGCAGTGTCGTTGGCTCTTTATCACATCTACAAATCTGCCTATCACTCTCAGCTTGTTGACCCATGTTGCAAGCAATGAGACAAGGCAATTGCCTTCCCATACTGGGTTATCTATTCGTACGTACCAAGCCTTGCTTTGCCCGGGTCCCCTGGGGCTGTGAAGTGTTGAAGTGGCTGTGATTCATTGTTGGCCATCACAGGCGGGCACTGCAACAGACCGACGACCTCTTCCTTAACCTTCCACGGGATCCCATCTTTCCATCAGGGTACCTTGCCAAGAGGTTTTATCTATCCTAAGTCTTAGTGAGGTGAGCGCACGTACATAAATTCACGAAATTCCTTCTCCTCTTCTCTCTTCCTTCACCTCTCATCCTCCTCCTCTTGGTCCTTCTCACCCTCATCACGACTCACCACAACGTGCTACTGAACAATAACTCAAAGAGACCTGTACACCAAGAAAAGCATTCCCCAGCCATCAAGATGGCACTTTCAAAGCCCATCAAGTCGAGCGTGGGCCTCGGGAACCGTGTCCTCCTCGACAAGATGGACAAGCTCCGAGGGCTGGGCATTTCCAACCTTGTCTCTCTTCCTCAGGTGAGTTCCCTTTGCGCGCGCGCAATAGCTCTTGCCCGCACTTGCTAACACTCTCATAGATGGTCGTCGTCGGTGATCAGAGCGCTGGAAAGTCGAGTGTCCTCGAGTCTCTCACCGGCTTCCACTTCCCGCGCTCAGTCACACTCTGCACCCGCCACGCCACAGAGATCATCTGTCGTCGCGAGGAGACAAAGAACATTGTCATCTCAATCCAGCCCGCGGATCCAAACAACACAGAGGCCCAAAAGTTTCGCCGCGAGACGAAGGACCTCAATGCCCAGGAGTTTGCCCAGATTTTTGTGGATGTACGTTACACACCCCAGTCCGGCCCCTCGTGAAAGACATCTCTGACTGAATCCTGAACCAGGCTGCCAAGGTTATGGGCATCAAGTCTGGCTCTGACGATGATTCGACTGGCTCTGCCTTCAGCCGAGATATCCTCCGCGTTGAGATCAGTGGACCGAACGAAGACCACTTGACTGTCATTGACGTCCCCGGAATGTTTGAGAACGTCACCCCTGGCGTCACGACAAAGGAAGACATCGATCTGGTCAAGGACATGGTGAGAAACTATATCAAAGAGTCTCGCACCATTATTCTTGCCGTCGTCCCTTGCACTGGCGACATTGCCAATCAGAAGATCTTGACCCTCGCTAAGGAGGTTGACCCGGAGGGCAAACGAACACTGGGCGTCCTTACCAAGCCTGACCTTGCCGTCGAGCAAGCTACCAAGGCTGTTGTCGTCAACCTTGTCAACGGGAACCGCCGGGATCTTGTCCTGGGCTACTGTGTTGTCAAGAACCGAGGTGCTGACGACACCTCTTCGAGCGCTGAGGAGCGCAACCTCAAGGAAGAGAACTTCTTCAGAGAGGCGCCTTGGAGCAAGCTTCCGGCAGACCGTCTTGGTATCCCAGCTCTCAAGGCTCGCCTTCAGCACTTACTCATGGACCGCATCAAGAGCGAATTTCCCAAGGTGCGTAGTGACCTGATGACGATGCTCAAGAAGAATGAGGCGCTACTGGAGAACATGGGAGAGTCGCGCAGCACCACTGAACAGCAGCGCGTATACCTCGGACGCATCGCCTCCCGATTCACCCAGATCAAGAACTGCGGTCTGGACGCCTACTACTCGCGCCACAAGATATTCCACGAACAGGAAGAGCTAAGGCTCATCACACGCATCCGGGAGGTCAACGAAGCTTTCGCAAACGTGGTGTTTGACAAGGGTCACACGAGAAACTTCCAGCCGCCCGGTGAGAAGGACAGCGAAGGAAGCTCTTCTGGTGATTCCGACGTCGAGAGCCAACTGACCATCCGAGACGGTCTGTACGATGATGAAATGACCTTTGTGATTCCGCTGGTGGGAGAGCAGGAACTGGGCGATAGCATCCTCCATGAAGCCTACTGCTGCCCTGACCCGGAAGATGACATTCTGGCCTTCATCGAGAAAGAGTACCGCTCGTCGCGTGGCTACGAGCTTGGAACTGTAAGTCTCAACCAAACCTGCCATGCCAGCCACTCCTCCTAACACGTCTCATAGTTCGGCGGCGAGATGCTCCCCACCAACTTCAAGGAGCAGTCCAAGAAGTGGTCTCCCATGGCTCGAGCCCACGTTTCCAACGCCATCCTCATCGTCCACCACTTCATCCGCAGTGTCCTCGACGCCTGCTGCCTAGATAACACCATCCGCGATGAGCTGTGGAACTTCATCGTTGATGACCTCCAGGAGCGGTACCGCCGTGCCGTCGACCACACCGAGTTTCTCCTCGAGGTAGAGTTCGAGGGCAAGAGCATCACGTACAGCCCCGCCTTCAACAAGAAGCTGCACGGCACGAAGTTTGCCCATGTTGAGGAGCTCGGCAAGCAGATTGAGTCGGCGATCAGCAGTCACAAGTGGGTGCATGAAGCAGGTCGAGAGGCCCGGAAGATGGTGGAGGACGGTTTTGGAGAGTCGGATGACCTCGCATCCACCTGCCGCAACATCCATGATGTCCTACACACATTCTACGACTTTGCCCGGACCCGCTTCGTCGATGTCATCTGCCAGCAGGTCATTGACCACTTCCTGCTATACTCGCCCAACGGACCCCTCACCGTGCTGTCTGAAGAGCTTATTCTTCATATGACACCTGAGAACCTTGAGGCCATTGCTGGTGAGGAAATGTGCAGCCGCGATCGTCGGGAGAAGTTGACTCTTGACATCGCCAACTTGAAGGAGGCTCTCAAGGTTCTCCGTGGCTGAGCGAGACTGGCTTGCCTGGCTGTAATCATGTAGCAACCAGTTGTAGGCACCCGCGGAGATGTTGACTAGATCCATTCCACGGTGTTTTCTTCGTGGCCTCGAGCTAATGTTCACACTGGGATCAGAGGTGGTGATGCGATAATACCCTTGTGTTGGAGATTCAAGATGCTTTGTTTGCTGATGGCAGGGAATGGATTCGCTAGTTACCTAGACGGCGCATTGGCATTGTAATAGATACTTGCCGTAGATGAGAAATTGTCTGACCCTAACTATATCATGATACCTCACTCGTCTCCGGGATGCAAATATTTAAGAGAATATTCTTCGTATTCGTGATTCATTCGTCCAAAAGCAAGGCTTCATGTTCCACAAGAAGCCGCCTCTTGGTTGTCGTTTCTTCTCGACAAGTATGCAAAGCAAACATCTAAGGTATCATTGTCTAAAAATCAACATTTCCAACCAACGCCATGAGTAAAATGCCAACCGGACGTGACCGGCGTAGATGCCAAGCATTATTTTGTAAGCAAGCTGCCGACATCCTGCAGCTGCACCGAGTTCAATAACGGCGGCGGTCCTCCTCTGTCGATACGTCCCCAACCGGCTCCCCAGCTTGGCGGGGGCTGCGGAGGGCACGTAGGAGCGGGCACCGGAGCACCTGCCGGGAAGATGTCGTCGTCTGTTGTTCCTGAGCTGCGAGTGCTCAGCGCAATCTCGTTCGTTCCGTTGCTTGACTTGGCCTTGCGGTGTCTCCTCCAAAAACGGGGCCGTCGAAGTCGAGACGTCTCTGCCATTAGCTCGGGTGATGTCATGATTCCAACACGGTCCGACTTTCGATGCTTAGAGAAGTGGCCTGGTCGCGATCGAGGGTACGAGAATCCTGCAGGTTGACCACCGTGGAAGGGGTTCCATGCCCTTAGTTTTGGGGAGCCAAGGCTGATGCTGCCATTGCAGCCTGCATTGTAACTCGTACGCGGCTCACCCGAAAGCTCTTCCAGCGTCATTCCCTTGGTCTCAGGGATCAGGAGTGAGACAAGAGTACCAAACAGCATGAACAGGGCAAAGAGCTGGAGAAGACGGTGCAGGTTTGGCGAGCATTCGGCACCCTTACAATCCTCGGCAGAACCCTTACGCACCAGGGGTATGCTGATGCACTGAGCAATGATAGCTCCAATCTTGCCCATGGCCGCCGAGATTCCGTGGCCTGTGGATCGATATCGTGTAGGAAAGCATTCTCCTGGGACAATAAACGTAGTCGTGTTTGGGCCGGCGTTGAACAAAAACTGGCCAATGATGTACAAGGCAAGCAAGGCTCCCCGCGTCAAGCTTTTGTATGCGAATCCGAGAATGCAGAAGAGGATGGTGAGGAGAAAGAAGCCAATCACCTGGAGTGGCTTGCGACCGAAGGTGTCGATAGTAAAGATGGCAGTCCAATAGCCAGGCAGAGAACCTGCACAGGTCAAGATGATCATTCCCACTGCCTGGTTGTGAAGTTTTTCGTAAAGCGTATCACCTGTACCATAGCCGATTGCCTGAAGAACCACGGTGTTGTTAAGGCCAAGACCATAGAATGCGAGATCCTTGGGCAGATGTTAGTCGAGTCAATGATCAAGTAGACGCGAAGACATACCAAGAAGAACCAGGACAATGTAGTGCCCAGAAGCATCTTGAAATTGGCCCATATACGGAAGAAGGCGACAAGGTCAGACCAAGAGGCGCGTGGCACGTTGAGATTGCGCCCAGCAATGCGTTTTGTCCTGACCTGGTGTACCACATCGAATGAGCCCTTGGATTTACTCGCCACATATGCCTTGATATCGGCATCAGCCTTTTCCACATCGTGTTCGATATCAAAGGTATATCGAGGCGTTTCGGGGATGGTGATACGGTAATAGAGAGCAATGCAGGCCGGTACTGCGCCCACTCCAATGATGATTCGCCATGCTCGGTCGGCAGCCAGGCGGCATTCGTATCCACATTTACTCTCGTTAACAGCACCGATAAACGATTCTTTGAAAGCGACGGTCGTGATAAGGGCCACGATGGCTGCAACAAGCTGTCCAAGACCCTGCATGGAAAAGACGGCAGCCACCATGGCGCCGCGCCACCTCGTCGGCGAAAATCTAGCGGGTTACCAGTCAGCTTGACTCAACTTCGTTAACATCGCGTGGGCGACTAGGGCAGCCACAAAATTTAGATCAGAGCACAGTAACTTACTCCGACGTAATTACACTGGATAGTGGATAGTCGCCACCGATACCAATGCCCTAACCTTAGTCAGTACAGACGACAGAGGTGCCGACCTTGAGGGCTTACCATGATGATCCGCCAGAAGATGAGCAAGCCAGTTGAACCCATCGCTGGGCTTGAGGAGATGAGACAGCAGCAAAGTGTCGCTAGGATGATGATCCCTAATTCGACACCGTACATGCGACGTCTTCCAAAGCCACTAGTTGAGTTGTCAGCATATCTGCTCCTCTGCTAACGAAGCCAAAGTGAGCTGTTGAACGTATGGGGTTGCATACTCTGCCAACCAGCCAAACACAACCATACCAATGACGATTCCTGCACTGGTAGAAGCTTTGAAGGCCTGGTTCACCGGGTCGGGGAGGTATCCATTGTTGCCGCTGAAGCCGTTCTGGGGGTTTGGGTCACCCCAGAAGACAACACCGAGCAGAGCAGTTACAAGGTTGATGGCAAAGATGTCGTAGGAGTCGAGAAAAAATCCAACGCCTGCCACTAATACTGCGCGAACATCTGTATTGCAAGTTTGGTCAGTACTCGGCGTACAGCAACTCGGCCCGAAATAGGAAACTCCGAAAAAGTCACATACGGTATGCGCCAAAAGGGACCTTGTCAATCTCGGACAAGGCAAGTCTTCGGCGTAGGTTAGGGTCAGAGATGTGAGAAAAGTCGTTAAAGAAGTTGTGAAATGCGTTGTTGCCGCCGTAGGTACGGTCCTGTAAAGGAGTCGCAGGTGGAGGGAGCATATCGTCGTCGTAGTCGGGCATTTTGAAATTTATGGCGAGTAGATATCGGGAGCGATGATATCCGTAATCGAAGACATGAGTTGATCGGGATGAAAGTGCGTCGATGTGTGTTTGGTGATATTGATCCCCTCCACTTTGTCGTTTGGGTGGGTTAGATGCCTTCGGGAGGCAGCATCGACACCAAGGCTGGATTATCCGGAGGATGTGATGTCTTCAATAACCAAGTCGACCGTTGCTGAGAATGCCCTAGGTCCGAAATATCCTCCTCTTTCTCTCAAAGCCTAGGTCTAGCTAGAGGCTACCAAGTCAAGCTCCAGAATCGGTCCGCAACAGTCGGCAGGGTCCGGGAGAGCGCCGAGGAGGCCGTTACTGAACGATGTTCCAACACACACAATGCTCTTGTCCCTTTCCAAGAGATATCCTAAAGCAAAACCAGTGACGAGTTATCGGGGACGGAGGAGAGTGCCGTGGCTCTTCGGATGCGGCGCCGAGGTGGATTGTGATGTTGGGTCGACCGAGATCGTAGGAGGGCGCGGATCGTCTGTCGCGAAGCGTGGGTGGATGCGATGAACGGAAGGTATTATCAAGAGGGAAAAGGCCCGGCTCCTCTGTATATTAAAGTGAAATGGAGAAATAAAGAGGAACAAGATGGATCGTCTTTTCCCAGGAAACAGAGCGACAACGGATGCAAATGCCTGAGTCGAGATGGGCAAGTTTGGGCGGGATACCTGACAGATGGGATGCGGCCGGGGGATATAGCGTGCCTGCCCAGGTACCTTCCACGGATGGGGGATGGCATGGTGGTGGTTTTGAGAAGGTCCAAGCCAAGTGGGGACGCTTCCACGCACGCCTTCCGCAATGGAATCTCTGGCCAAGCCACTGGAAGCCGAGGAAGAAGCAAGATGGAAAGTCCACTGCACACCCGCTAAGACTTCCCCCGAACCACTGAGATTGCGCTGAGAGCCCACTGGAGGGGACGTCCACAGCACGCACCTGGACTGGGAGGGCAGGAGCGAATGACTGGAGAGGTCCTGTCACTCCCTAGGTAAAGGCCCGACAAGACAAGCTCACCGTGCTCCCGGGCACCCAGGCGGGTTCTGTTAAGCACCTCCTCCATCGAGCATAGGCTGGAACCCCGTCTGAGAATGACCAGCTCGAAGCATCTCATCCAAAGGGATCCAGGGATTCAACCACGGCTAGGCTTGTAGAGGAAGGCTCCCTGTCCGAGAAGCCCGTTCCAGAGGCCCCGCCCTGTCCTGCAAACCCTTGAACGGCTCCACACCCCGGTCGTCGACTAAAAGACCGCTAGAAGCATGACGAGCCAATGGGAAGCCTACGGAGTCCAGTGGCTGAACTCGCCCTGGTGGAGAAAGTGTCCGCCTCTTACGCTGGAAGGGCTGCCCCCACTTCAAGGGTCGCTCTGTGTGTCTCTCGGCGAGCGTTTTCCAGGGAGCTGCTTTTCCAATGAGCGAGAGCGGTTGGGGTGATGAGGCTGTTTGAGCGTTCTTTTGATCATTTGGAGGCGTCTGACAGTTGGTTCGCATCAACTTGATCGAATTTCGTTGTCTGGCGGTTGAAAATCAGAGTTGATCAACAGGACAGGCCCCTCGCTCGCCCTGTCTGACAACCTTGCCCCTCTTCCCCCTTGTTTTTTCCAGAATGAATCCATCGGACTTGCTGCCTCAGGCCTCGGTCAGGTTTCCTTCTGTCAAGGCTTCCAGAAACGATAGACTCATTCTGTCCATGGATGGATCCACGACACTCCGTAATGCCGCATCAATGTCCCTTCCAGGCTCCATGCATCATCTCGCCGCGGTCGCTTTTTCGCAGATCTCGCCGACGGGGAATTTAACCGGCCTCTCTGGCCGATGCACTTGATCGACGCTTAAGACAACAGCTATTACCACCATCTACCAAAATCGATGCATCTCCGGCTTGCGTGTCGTCAATGACGATGTGGTTTCAATGATCGGCGATGGCTTCTGCTCGCCATTCGACAACATCGGCGATACTTTTGCTGCCGCTCCCCTCACACGACTGGCCGTGTCAGCATGTGCCTTTCAACACCCTCAACACCAGGCTTCTGGAAAAAAGCACCGACGACGGAGTCAGTGGGCATTTGCTTGTACGTAACACCCGCTGACCGTGCAATCGCCGCCCCATGGCATTATCACTGAGAAAGCAAATGATGATGAATGACGGATCCGCCGCCATTGTTATGACTGTCCGATCCTCGGCCAGCAAGCTCGATCCTAGCTGTCTGCTGTGCTCCCAGTCACTGGGTCGTGCACGCCTTGTCGCATTGAAACCAAGTCGAGCGCACGCTTCACAGGCGGCGCCGGGAGCCGTCACCACGTCCCATCCGCTATCGACACAGGTGAAACGGCTGCTATCCTTCTCTTTGGCGGGGGGGCAAATTCATTCACTCATCACGAGAAGAGAAAAAAGACTTCAAACACTCGCCGCCGTGCTTCTCCACTTTTCCGTCTTCGACAATGCTTCTAGCCGTCTTCTCAGTTTGCCACAGCATGGATCAAGGGGCCAACATGACTTGCGGCTCGCCTGATGTTCCAAAGTTACACTCACTCTGTATTACGGGTCTCCATCTAAGTTTGCTGGCATTGCCGGGCCCCGTGCCTGAATTTGTTTGCTAATCTTGTCAATCTGCGACGCTTGCCGCCCGAGGCCGTTGACACAAGGACGACAAGGTCTTATCAACAATCATCAAAGCAAAGACGCATTCAGCTGGAAGCCATCAAACGAGCCAGCCAATCAGTTGCCCTCCATCACATCTCCCGGTGTGGAATGCATTCTAGCCAGCCTCAGCAACCTACCTCTTTGGACATCGGCTTCTTCACATTCTCCCCTCAGCGCCTCCAAGTTCTCGGTCTGTCCTCTCTTCTCGCTCGCTCTGACAGGGGCCTCTTGTCTCACACCGAGCCAATCGGTTCTCCACGTGTGTCTTGTCGACCTGGCCCTGTCTTCCCCACATCTGGCGTCTCGTGGAGCTAGGTGAGAGTTTGTCTCCATACCTGGCCGTCGCTGCGCTCGTCTCACCCTTCTCCCCTGCTCCCAGCTTCCAGCTCTCTGGGAGCTGGTGCAACCGCTCACCCCGAATCCGCATACAGATACCGAGGCTCTTATCAAGGGAGACCTAGCAGTGGTGAAAAAACGAGGCGGCCAGGTTCTTGCAAGCCAAGAAACAACTTTGACAGACGCGACAATTTAATTACGAGAGCAGGCAGCACAGCCAAGAGTGCAGGATCAACGAGTAAAAGGAATCACTTACCACATAGAATCGTAATCCGGAGGCGACGCCCAGGAGGCACAGCAACCCTGCTCAGCGACCAGACAAGTGGGCTTCGGGAAAGCATCCCATGCGCCGGTTGGGCATGCTCTGAAGCTGAAGCTCCAAGCTGCTCCTATTCCTTGCGAAGGCAGTTTCGTGATACTTTCATCACCAACTGTGATTGTTGGTCAGACCGTCGCATCATCGAACCCGACGTCTCGGTTCGTGGGTCTTAGCTTGATGAACCCCCTCGTATGACACTCTTTGAGACGAGGCAGTGCAGATCCTAGTCACTTTGAGTTCTTGGAAGCTTTACCGTCGCTGGACACATTCCGTAATTGAGGCTCGGGGCAACGGAAAGGTCACGATCTTGACTTTTCGATCTACCAGCCACCAGTCCCAAGAGCTTAGTAGCCTCGATGCTAGCAACAAGACTTGCCACAAGCCTATCTTGTCAATGAGGTGCAATCCTGAATCCTGGCTCTTATCTCTCTTGTTGAAGGCGTGATCCTGGTGGCCCCGAGCTGGGTGTGGTGTCCTTGGCCAGAGAGCACCAAAACTTGCCGCAAGCTACGGAAGAGACTGTGAAATAGGGAATAAGCACAGTCCAAATTCTACAATTAATCCTCCAACTTGGACAAGAATAGATTCCAGGTGCCGAAGAGAGACGCCCTTGCATGTTTGAACCCGAATGGAACAGTCCAGGTGGATAACCGTCTCGCGAAACCTAGGGGTGGGCCCAATTGAGTTGTTCGACTCAGGATTCGATTCATAACACCGTTTCTGTGCTTTGCAATATTCGGGCATTTCGGGTGCCCTTTCTCTGCCAAATCATTTAGTCATCTTCTCATCTAACTAGCCATGGCCGACGTGTTGTGCAACGGTCGTGAAACGACTCCATTCAGGCAAGCCAGCCAAAGCATCGCCGCTTAACACTCTACACAGTCTGGTCACACACTGAAACGAAAAAGAGGCCAAAACTAATTTACTTTCTTCTCAAATCTTTAAGTAGGGGCAAATTTGCCCACTTTGCTCTCACTCATCTCGTCAATGTGGAGAAAAAAGGTTCGCGAAAGCCAAACGCCCAGATCGATAGTTCAGTTGCTAGATCCAAGAGGCACGCGACGACCCTGTTTCTATTTCCAATAAACATGAAACTAGCGTCCGGAAACTTTGCACAGAAATATCCAGGCGAAGGAGAAACGTTTAAGCCCCTTGCACACGGGGAGGCGTCAAGCGCCAGGTTGGACTAGACTGTACCAAGGCAACAGAGGCGCTTTTGGGCTCCTGATCATCTAAGTACACGAGATCTAGACTACGCCGGTGAGTCTGTAATCAATGAAGCTGTACGATGAAGGGACGATGGTGATATAGTGTTGAAGGGCACCGGAAGGCGTGGTGTATACATCACACCGTCGGCTTCACAACTCCTCTCTCTCAGAGCCCTAAGTATCCAAGCCGCTCTTTGAGCCGCTGTTCCCTAAGCGTACGATTACTCAATTTAGGTCAACTCACGAGGTCAACAAGCCAGCTCGTACATGATGACCTAATGCTTCAATTATGAGAACATCAATGGGGCTCTCTAAGTGGTCCGAAGTTGAGAAGCAGACATACAACAGGCACGTGTCCAAAAAACAACAGTCATGCATTTGTAATCCGTCTTACATTTCAGCCATCCATTCTTGTTTTTATCTACTCGTCTTTTGAGCAAGGAAAAGCCATACATGATTCTCTTTTTTTGTTCTTTCTTCTCTCTCATCGACTCACCAAGCGGTGATGTCCTCCACCTCTGCCTCGCCGAAGGTGCTCGACTTGGTCAGTTGTCCTACTGAAGCCTCCTCGGGCGCACCGCCGTCCTTGTTCATGATATCAGGCAGCACCTCCTTGAGGAAGCCGAGCACATAGTTGTTGACCTGCTCAAACTGCAGCAGGAACGCATCGTGGCCCTCAGGACTGTCAATACGCTCCAGGCGAGCGTTGGGAACGTGCTGCGCAATCTCTTCCTGCTCAGCAAAGGTGAAGAGACCATCACTCTCGATTCCAAGAACGAGTGTGGGTTGCTGGATCAAGGCCAACGCATCGGCAATGGTGTCTGCCCGGTTGCGCGACACGTCGTGTGTGTCCAGCTTGCGGGTCATGGCAATGTAACAGTTGCTGTCGAACCGCTTCACAAACTTGCTACCCTGGTACCGCAGATACGACTGGGCCGAGAAATAGGTCGACTGTGGCAGTTCACCTCCCGTGAGGCTGTCCTTGTTGGGACCGTGGAACTGGGGGTCTGCGGCGTTGGCAGGCACAGCAGGTGACTCGGTTGCCAAAGCCGGAGCATCGCTAGTGCTGTTGTGACGAGACAGCGAGCTGCGCTTGACAATATGACCGTCGTTGTGGATATGGAAGTGCGCCTCTGAAGGGGTCGAGGGACGCGGACGTCCACCAATAGTTTGAACCTTGGAGGGGTCAGGGATGTTGCGCCCGAACCTGCTCTCGAACGAGTTCCGGCTTCTGTAAGTGAGCAGAGCAGACATGCGCGCGGCACCCAGGCCCGTGGAAGGAGGGTCCTCGAACGGGTAGTATCCGTCGTCGTACTTGGGGTCGGCGTAGATGCTCTGGCGCTGAGCCTCACCCCAGCTGATACCCCAAGCGCTGTGTCGGCTTGAGGTAGCAATAGGGACGATGCATCGGATGTAGTCCTTGCCAAAGTAAGCCCACTCGAGCACGAACATGCCACCAAGAGACCCGCCAATCACGGCAGCTATCTGCTTGACGCCTAGGTCGTCGAGGAGGAGTTTGTGGAGGCTATCACGGTTAGTATCTGGACCCCAAAGCGTTTTTGCCTTCACTTACTTGACATCATCTCGGATAGTTGTGAGAGGGAACTCGGGTCCGTATCGGCCCTTGCTTTGGTCGCCGTCCTTAGCAGTCACCGGGCTGGCAGTACCATAGGGGCTGCCCAAGCTGTTCATGCAAACGATGAAGAACCTCGATGTATCAAACGCCCGACCAGGACCCCCAAGCAGAGGGCCCCACCAGTCGCTCACATCGGCGCTTCCAGTAAGCGCATGGCAAATCACCATGGCATTGGTTCCATCTGCGTTCAGCTTACCCCGAGTGGTATAAGCGACGGGGATATTGTGGAGGGTTACTCCGGACTCGAGCGTGAACTCTGGGATGATTGCCAGTTGCTGATCGGGAATCAGAGCAGCAAACGGGTTCTCAGGTTGCGAGTGCGTTCTTTCTTGCAGGTATTCAGTCATCGGTCCTCATGTTGGAATGGAGATGACTCAGGAAGGGGATGATAGGCAAGGGATGAAAGAGCAAACAGAGATCGATATGCTAGAGACTAGGGAAATACTGACCATAATGCTTCTGAGCCGTGCCATTGGAGGCAGACCCTTCAGCGACTGCAGCGGTCGGCATTACTTCTTGGTCGCTGTAGAAGGCCTCGCGATAGAGCAGAGACTGTTGTAGAGAGAATCGGGCCGGGGTCGCTCCAGACTCGTCCAGGGTTGATATTCGAGCAGGTAGACCCCGAGAAGCCGTGAAACACCAAAAAATTGGACCCAACGGATAGCCAGCTGCTAGTCAAAAGTAGTTTCCAGCTTGATTCTCCCAAAAAGAAGTGATTCCCGCAAGTTTAGGTGAAAAAACCCCGTCCCTGCGATGGCGTAATTCTGCCCGTCCCCAGGACCGGCTGGGAGTTGACCAATCGCGTCGCAGGCGCAAGAGTCTGCTCTGCGTCAACATCGGCCGGGAACGGAGTCAGGTGCAGCGTCACGTGAATCACGAAATTTCCAGACTGGGACTGTGGCATGTATCTTCCCCAACCGTGTTGGCCCGTGCGTGCGTTGTTGCTCCAGCGCGCGTTGGCAGCCTTGTTTCCCCAGTAAGGCTGCCAAAACGTCGTGACATGCCTAGTCCGGAGCTTCGCATCGGCTTCTTCTGCTCCAACCTCATCGCGACATCGTCCGTCAGTTGAACGGCACCTCCCCCGACGCCGCCGGTCTAGCTACAGTAGCAGCCATCGCGCGCCCCTTCCTTTTCTCATCCTCTTTTCCTCTTTCAATTCATTCCCTTGGCCTTGTTCGCGCGACCACCACCTTCCCCACCTGAAACTCCTTTGTCGTCAAAAGTCAGTCTTTCCTCTCCGCGCCGACGGCATCAGCAAACACGTGCCACATTTTCAACCTTTCTGCTCCGTCTTTTCCAAGCATGCAACTTATTCGGCCTTCCCTCTAGACCTCAAGTTTACAGTCTATTTGACGAACATAACGACAAGCTACCATCTAATGAGATAATCATCACCCCGTTCACGAATTTATCGAGAGCTATGCCTCCGAAACGCAAGAGAAACGACCGCCTTTCGGTCGAAGGAGGCCGTTCTTCCCGCATCGCCCTGGCGATACGATGCTTGGTCAACACGACCGCGACGACGGCATGGGGCGTGGCCGCGGTAGAGGACCTCGTGGTCCCAGTCGGCGCGACTCGTCCCAAGGCCACAACCGAGCTCCGCAAAATCATCAACCAAACCCTTCCCCTACTCAACGACGACCCAGCTCCTCTTCGCACGCGCCGCCTCCGCCTCCTCCGCCTCCTCCCGCAGTCAGGAAACCCGCGCCACAGCCTGTTCAGAGGCCGGTCTCTCCGGTCCGTCAAACGTACCGATACGATAACCTCACAGACGAAAAGATTAGCACCTGGGCCGAGCGCGGGCGAGACGAGATCCTACAGCACGGAAAGCAATCGCGCGACGATGTTGACATTACTGAACTGTCAAGCTTGTTCCAAGAGTTTATCCATGCCGTTGTTGAGGCCCGACTTCCACCTGCTGATGCGGGCGCCTGCGTCAAGGAGATCATTGGAGACGAAACGTCGGAGATCATTAAGGAATCATACGCGTTTGCTCCCCATACCCTCCTCCTTGACTCGTTGTCGATCGTCATGGACAACGAGCCCGCTATTTACCGGCCGACCCTTCGCGAATTCCTCATTGCTACCGGTGTTTCCTCCAGCTTGATGCGACAGGTTTTCGATGCACCAGTTCTGCAACAACTTGGACTGATCAGAGACAACTTTGCAAAGCTGGGCATCAAACAGGCAACAAATCTTCTTTACCGACAAGCCAACTACAACCTACTTCGCGAGGAAACCGAAGGATATTCGAAGCTTATCACGGAGCTCTTTACCACTAGCAGTGTTGCACCGCCTCCTCCTGAAATGGCTGAGCAGACATTTGAGCGAATCAAGGCTTTGATTGGAACCTTTGACTTAGATGTCGGCAGGGTGCTTGATGTCACGCTTGATGTTGCTGCTGCCGTCCTTATCAAGCAGTTCAAGTTCTTTGTCAAATTCCTCCGAGTCAGCTCCTGGTGGCCCCGATCTCACCTCAAGTTCAGCGCCGCGGTCTATGTCGGTGGCCTACCTCTATGGGCTACCCCCGGATACTCGCAATGGACGACGACAGAGGAGGATGAGAAGCTTCTGGAAGAGAAGAAGCTAACCCGGGACATCGCTTTCTGGGATCGAGGTCGAGAAATTCATCTGGGTGCATTCTTCGAGTTGGGTGGCCGGCAGGTTGCGGACTCTGACTCGCAGAAACTCACCATCACCAATGGAGCTGAGGGCGACGATGCTGCTGCTGACCTTGAACGACAATGGGTGCAGGAAACCAAGACACTGCCCCCCGCAGGCAACCGAACTGCAGCACAATTGCTCGGCTTCAAGCTTCGATTTTACAACTCTGAAGCTCGAGATGAATCTGATGTTCTCCCTGCGAACTTGCTCTACCTGGCTGCTCTTCTCATCAAGATTGGTTTCATCTCCATCATCGACCTCTATCCTCATCTCTCACCAGCTGACGAAGACATGGAGCAAGTCCGTGAGAAGGAAATGAAGAAAGTTCAGGAGGCAGAGCGAGCTTCACGAGGTGGCCCTATGAATGCGCTCCTGATGGCTGGCGTCCTGCCTCAAGGAGACGATGACAATCCCATCTCCTCGACCCTCCCTCGACGAGAGCTTCCCAAGAAGGCCGAAGCGGAGGTGAAGGAAGCCACAACAGAAGCAACAGACAACAAGCCGAAACTACCTGAGCCTCTGGAGCAAAAGGTATCGTTGCTCACTCAGCTTCTCACCATCGGCGCTATTCCCGAGTCCTTGTTCATTCTCGGTCGCTTCCCTTGGATCCCTGAAGCCTTTCCTGAGGTCCTTGAACGAATCCATCGCATCCTCCACCACTGTGTCGACAAAGTTTTCAACGATAGCCGACCTATCATAAAGAGCGAATCCGGATGTCCAACGAAATTTGTTCCCGACTTCGATCAGTCAGGACTCCCCAAGGGCAGTGTGCGGCTCAGCAGGCTCACAACTCGGAAATCTCTTAGATGGCCTTTCCCCGATAAGACGGACACCAACGAATCGCAGACTTACCGATACTACTGGGATGAGTGGGCAGACAATGTCCCTGTTTGTCAAACCGTTGATGACATCTTTACTCTTTGCGGAACCCTTCTCAACATCTCAGGTGTCAACATCGGCAAAGATGAGGCTCTGCTGACGAAGTTGGCTAGAATCGGAGCCAAGAGTCTTGCTGAAGACAAGTCGGAGGACAACTTGACCCGTTGGCACGATCTCCTTCGAAGACTTCTGTTGCCCGCTCTCAGTCACACAAAGGCCAACGCTTCGGCCGTGAATGCTATTTGGGATCTCCTGAGGCGCTACCCCATGACAACTCGCTACTCTATGTATGCCGAGTGGTTCGAAGGACAGATTTCTCGCCTCCCTGCCATGAAAGCCGCCTTTGCAAGAGCCACTTCGGAAACCCGTGGCACTATGAAGCGTGTCTCTCTGACTAACCTGAGCGAAATGGCCAAACAACTCGCCAAGACCAGCTACTCGTCTCCTGGTATCGTCTTCAGGGTTGCGTTCGAGCAGCTTGAATCTTACCCTAACTTGATCGAGGCCTTTGTGGAGTGTGCCAAGTACTTTACGGAGCTTTCGTACGATGTCCTTGTCTGGTCATTGATGAACTCTCTGGGCAAGTCCAGGAGCCGCACACAAGCCGAACATGCTCTTACCACAAGCAAGTGGCTGCAGGCTCTCTCAAGGTTCTCCGGCAGGGTGTTCCGGCGTTATACCGTGTTGAACGCTACACCCGTTCTTCAGTATGTTAATGACCAGTTAATCAAGGGCAACTCTACCGACTTGATCATTCTCAAGGAGCTCATTACATCCATGGGCGGAATTGTCGATTCGGTGGATTTCACTGATCACCAAGTTTTATCCATGGCCGGAGGACAATGTCTGCGACGCCATACTCTGATCCGCGGCCAAGACAAACGGTTTGAGAACATCAAGAGTTCGAAGCGCCTGATCCAGGCCTTGACTGACTCCAAGCTTGGTGTGCAGCTGCTCATCAACTTGGCCCAGTACCGACAAGCAGCACTCTTCCAAGTACCTGACGACGAAGCTCACATCAAGTACCTGTCATCGATCATTGACGATTCCCACCGCATCCTGATTCAATACTTGGACCTTCTCTGGAGCAACCTCGAGCCTGCCGAGTTCGATGCGCTTGTACCGTCTATCCCCGACCTCATTCACACCTATGGCCTCGAAGCCGGCCCCGCATTCCTTATCGGAAGGGCCAGCCTCGCCCACCGTATGTTTCCATGGCAGGCGAAGAAGCTGGACGAACCAAAGGGAAAGGAGAAGGGTTCTCAGCCCGCGGACAAGGACGGAGATGTTTCCATGTCGAATACCCCAGCAGCAAACAGTGGAAACGAAACCCCCCAGGAACCCGTCCAAGCCGACGAACAGGTGGGAACCCAAAGCTCGCCAACATCCAACTCAACTAATTCCCCACGATCACAGAAGTCTGACGTTCCTTCGCTCGTCAGGGCGGCACTGCAGCCCATCGTGGACTCGATCCAAGATTGCGCCCGCCCTGAAACCTGGCAAAAGATTACCCCAGATCTCTATGCGACATTCTGGGCTCTCCAGCTGGGTGATCTCTTTTGCCCTGAGAAGATCTATCGACAAGAAAAGGATCGTCTCAAGAGCGAGGAGCTGGCTGTATCTCGAGATCGCACCGACATGTCGAGGCGAGGACAGGAGCGCAAGGTAGAGAAGAGAAAGGAGTTGATGCAACTCCAGATCGGCCTTCATGAAGAATGCGCCGAACATCTCCTCCGACAGGGCAAGTGGAAGTTCTACCTAAGCAAGCAGTTCCAGTCTTCGTTCCCTGAGCCTAGGGCGAAGCCGGATAGCATCTCCGATGTCTTGCTCGAGCAGTGCTTCCTACCTCGAATGCTCCTGTCTACAGCAGATGCGGAGTATACCTACAGGTTTATCAAGGCCCTTCACGAATGGAATGCCCCTGGCTTCAAGTTGATGTCGCTCTATGATCGCCTTTTCAACGCCAACCGACTGCGATCACTGATCTTCACATCCAGTGTCATGGAGGCCGAATACCTTGGGCGCTTCTTGAAACTCATCCTGGAGGACCTTTCGCGATGGCACAAGAATGCCACCGTGCCTAATGAAAAAGACAAGGCATCCAAGGATCAGCCTCGACTAGGCGCCTACGAGAAGGAGGGCAAAGGCCCCAGCGACCAACCTCGTCTTGGGTTTGCCCTCACTGTCGACGACAATGGAAAGCCACTCACCTTTGTGGAGCATGAGCAGTTCCGTGACATGCTGTTCAAATGGCATAAGAACCTCAACAGTGCACTCCGTTCTTGCCTTGAGGGTGCAGAATGGATGCATATTCGAAACGCCATCACGGTGCTGAAGGCTGTGCTCGACTATTTCCCCGCCATCGACTTCATGGCTACCAGGTTCTCAGCCCTTCTCCAGACCATTACCAAGCAAGAAACAGCCTCCAAGCCTTCGCCAGACAGCGAGGTCGGTGGGCGCGTTGATCTTGCGGTTGCCGCTCAGGGCGCAATGTCCGAACTTCAGAGAAGAAAATCCAAATGGGTTATGGTCCAGGCTTTCCGCCCTGGTGGTGTAAGTACATGCGAAAGACGTGTTTCTAGGCGATGCTAATATTTTGACAGGCCGGAGCCGCTCAAAATGAAACGGACAAATCATCTAACTTGCGTGCTACTGCGCCAGAGTTCAGACCGGGCTCTTCCAAGTAAGTTCTACATATGAAGCAATCTAATCCACTGCTAACTCGATACAGGGCACTCGGAGCAAAGCAGTCCGGGGCTGAGGAGGAGGATGGGGAGGTAAAGGATGCAAAGGACAGCAAGTCCCCTGCCACCGACACCGCGACAAAGACCGCAGGCACTCCAAAGGACTCATTGCCTGCCAAGCCTACAGGACCCAGGGATAGCAACAAGCGTGATTCAACTCCACAGGGTCCTCGTTCGTCAGCTCCAAGCTCAGGACCTGGCTCTGGGCCAAACGGGCCCAAGGCTGATGCTCGGCCAAACACCCTTCCCGATCGCCCTCCCCATACACTCCCAAGCAGGCCTGATGTGCCCATCCCTGCTCACTTCACTCCCGAGCGATATAACCAATCTCGAGGACATGATCGGCGAGACGGCAAGGAGCAACGGGATCCACGCACCAGAGACCCTCGTGAGCCCCGAGACTCTCGCGACAATCGAGACCAGAGAGAACCTAGAGAGCCTCGCGAGGCTCGCGAGAGTCGCGATCACCGTGAGGTGCGCGAACAGCGTGATAACCGATCTTTTGATGCTTCTCGCCCCGATCGGCCGCGGGAGTACTCTGATCGCCGGGGACAGGAGCACAGCCGAGAACAGATGAGGCCTGACGCGCCATCGCGCCGTAATGACCACGAGCGTGAGCGGCCTCGGGATTCTAGAGGCGGTCGAGGTCATGAGCACGGCCGTTTGAATGAGCCGCCTGCTCAAGCTCCCACTGCGCCTACTGGTAACACCGATGCACCCGAGCCTCATATCAACCCTGAAAGGGCTGCCTTACTTGCCCAAGAACCTGAGCGAACCCGTGCCCCTGGCTCTGATCGACCCAGTAGGGGCCGTAAGAATGCTCCTGCTGAGCCGATGGAGGGCGTCAATCCAGAAAGGGCAGCCTTGATGGAGAACAGAGACAGCACGCCATCCCGCCCACCTCGAGACGAAGGACGCGATCGCAACTCACGTGCTCAGTCTCCTCGACGAAGCGGGCGCTATGGACACGAGAGTGGTCCCCAAGAAGGCCGTGAGGAACGACACGACCGGAATCATCCAGCAGATCACCGAGCTTCAGGGAGAGACCCTCTGGAGCGTTCCCCAATGCCGAGCAACTATCGCAGTGAAAGGCCAGCGGATCGTGACAATGATAGAGCGTCCGGAAGCAAGACTCGCGACGCCTCGGGCTTCCACGGTCCCTCCTCACGCGGTCCGGAGCCTGAGCACAAGCCGCCTCATCAGGATGACTCGTATGGACGTCTCAACCCGATTCAGAGCGTGGCCGATATTCCCTACGGCCCTCGAGGTCGTGGACGAGGATCCGCAAGGGGCGGTCATGGTGGACCTCAAGGCCTTCCAGGTCGACTGGACAACCGATTCGCTGCCCCAGAAGCCGAACGACCACCCACTCCTGACAGGCCTCCTCCAACTGGCCCATCGTCAGGCAGGGGACGACGAGGCGGGTATGAGCAAAATGCTGGACCAGTGACTCCGTCGAGCACTCCTGGAGGCCCACAGGGCAGAGTTAGAAACTCTGGCCCGGGCCAAGGCATGCCATCTCCTGCATCGACCAACGCAACACCTTCAGGTGTTCATCCCGAACGACTTGCTCAAATCGGTAACTCGCTGCCTCCTCCTCCTCCACCAGGACCACCACCTCATGGCCCAAGTCACAGTCATGGCCATGGTCGTCAGTCCATGCCTGGAACCAATACACCAGACCGAGGATCAGGCCCTGGGCCCCGTCAAACCCCCGGTAACTACGCAGGATCCCCAGCAGGCGACGGAGGTGTACCCACTGGTCCAGCTTCTTCCAACGAGCGATCCCGCAATGGTGGCAGCCGGAGGCAGCTGGCTGGTATAAACAGCACGCTGCAGCAAGCACAGGCAAACATGCCAGACATGAGTCGAAGCAGTAGCATGCGAAGGAACCCACCCAGACAGACGCTCGGTGGTTCAGATGCACAGGTCCTCACGGGGGGTTCTCCTGTTAGCACGCCTGTTGTCGAACGTCAAGACCCGGTCCGACATGAAACATCAAGCCGAGGACCTGCCAACGGGGATGAATCATCTGGTCGTGGTGAGCATGAACGAAGCCGTCGGGATCGCGAAAGCCGGTCCAATCGCGCCTCACGTCGAAGCAGCCGAGAGCGAGATAGAGAACGAACGCCCGGCCGAGAACGTGATGGCAAGGAGCATCGTGAGTATCGAGAGCGACGCTCGGGAGCTGGCGAGGGTGGCCGAGAGGAGCGAGAGTCCTCGAGGCGGTCGACTAGAGATCAAGGCAGCAGTGGACGCGAACCAATGGGCCCTCCTCCCACCAGCGGAAGAGACCTGGTGCAGGGACGGGAGAGTCGGCATCGAGGTGAAAGCCAAGGTGGGCGAAGCGGCGAGGATTGGGGGAGCAGCCGAGGTGGACGTGGAGGACAACGTGAGGGAGGCTTGAGGCCTGAAGATCGCCGTGAAGGACGAGAGGAACGTGGACGAAAGAGGAGAAGTGAAGAAGGAGTTGGCGCATTATCGAGCGAGCGCGAGAAGCGACCCCGACGATGAAGGGATGTTGATTGGCACAGTTGAGTTCAGTTTGAGGAGGAAACAAAGTCATGATATTTGCCAAAGAGATGTCCAGATGGCATCAGATCAGAAAAGCTGTTCCAATGGTGGACGACCAGCACGGAGGACAATGGACGGACGGACGGATACGACCGAGCAAAGTCTGATCAAGAAAGAACAAGAGCGAGAGAGAACGAGAACGGAGGCGGCGGCGGCGGCGGCGAAGCAGACGAAAATCGCATCATCAGGGCGTTTATCTGGACTTGTCTATCTTTTGCTTGCTCCGTTCGACCTTGCATTACCTTACACATCTCCTTCATTCACTACTTGCTACTACTACAATTATTACTGCTGTTACCACTACTATTGCCACCCACAAATGGAGGGCTACACTACTACACTCGGCACACTTTTGAGATGGATGCGACATGGCATCATTCAGACTCGAGGCACCAGCGGGCGACTTCAATTCGCATCGTTCGACCTCATTGTTTAAAAAAGGCTTGGGAAATGGGGAGTTGGGAATGGCACGGCATGGATTGGATTTTAGATACCCGGCATTGATACTTGGTTTTTTTCAATTTTGTAACATCAGATTCAGCGACATTGGGAGTAGAACGGCTTCACGGGCTCAGGGTTATTGAGCATTGTAAAAGGAAGGTGCTTGTCTACAGAGCAAGGCGATTGATAGATTACAGCAATGGCACATGGCTGGGAGATTTGGTGTATTCTTGGTAAAGGTCACATTCCTACTCATGAGACTGGAGGGGTGAGCATGTAATAAACCACTTGCGTGATTAAGAGCATATTTATTTCGAATATGTCGGCATTAAGGCTAATAATTAGTCAAGGAATTCCCCTATCTTTGGACGTTTCTTTGCTTGCCTTTAGAGTGCTACTCTATAGATGGCTTCAGTACTTATCCTACACCCACCCTCTTTACAACCGAATATTGAAGGACTCTTGCCCATGTCTCTTCAAAACCGAATCTATTCTACCGCCTCTTTTTCCATCAATCACTCAGTCCTTTACCTTCCCCATCCCCTCTCGTCATCACCGAGAATGAGTCACTACGCCCCCCTGAGCCATACCCCGTTCGACAGTCACTTCTGCAGATCTCGACCCTCCTATTTCCCTCAGAAACCACAAGTACAAAGCGTCCACATCATCCAAGTGGCGCCCGTCTACATCCAAGCCTCGGATCTCTAGCCAGGGGATAATTATCCGGAAGCGGTCGTCCCTCCTCACACGTGAACGAGCCACTGTCGTCATCTACCAAACAAAACTTCATTCCAAACAGTCTAGAATGTTTTTTGACACTACAAAAGTTGGGAGCCACAAACGTCCAGAACCCGTTCTAAAACCTTCGAGTCAGGTAGACAGTTGAAAAGAAGAACAAGCTACGCGCCATCTGCCGCCTCTCACCAGCTGTTTGAACCAAGACGACACAAGCTTGGGGGCTGTTTCACGTGGCTCAGGCTGAGACAAGTCGTCGAGACCGTTTACAGCCAAAACAGACAGGCACAAAATATTGACTTTGATGCCATGATTGCGTGGCTGTTCGAGTTGTCGTAGCATGTGGTAAAACAGTCAGGACAAGTCCTCATCATTGACATATAGCAGAGTGTACAGTTCATTGCACTGCCACATCACAAGTAACCACGTCACTAGACTTCAAACCTGTGTCATACCAGTAAGTGGTTGGTTGAATTGTGTGTGTGCTATCAACTACCCCAGGGAACACTCGTCAGGCAGCATCCTGCCCTTTCCCCTACATCAAGAAAGAGAAAAAACTATACTTTTTGCCACCAGGAATCCTCCTTATCCTAGTCTTTAAACTCTATGTACAAAGAAATCCATCCCAAAAAGAAACTGACAACGACGACCCCTGTATATTATATCCAGACCAAAAGGAACAATGACTGTGTGCAACTTGTTCAGCCAGAATGGCCTGACCAATAGATCCTCGCACTATAGCTGCACCAGCCCCGAACTGTCCATCCATCGCAGTCTCGCAAGGGTCGTCGTTGTCCTCATGCCCCAAGTATAAGTCCGAATCGAAACGAGACAGTCGGCCACTGTCCTAATAACCATGCCGATAGCACTCGCTACCAATGAATGAGCCATCCCATGCATGCATGCCCTTCGTTCCTTATACCGGCCGCTTGCTGTGTATGTATGTACCATGACCATGACCGTGACCCCGCCCGCCAATCGCTGGGGGAACGTGTCCCTTGCCTTGTGTTGTGCCTGCCACTGTGTAATGTGTCCCTGAAAAATGCCAACGCCTTCCTGGTATCATCTTGAAATGCAACAAAAACCCCAACAGGGTGTGGAAATGTGTGAGCCCGAGAATGCGAAATTCGTTTCGTTTACTTCATGACCTTGAGCGGCCCCGTGTCCGTCCGCGTGGTACATTCTTCGTCAATCGGTTTGTCCGTCACCGTCACCCGAGGACGTCTCAAGCTCCCGGAGTGGGATCTGGATTGGTTGCACGGAGCACCTTGGGTGCCTGGATCCTCCTCGAGTAATCGTGGTCATCCCGCAGCGTGTTGATGCTTTCGTGACTGGCGCTCCGGACGTACAGTCCCTGCTTGAACGGGTCCATCCGTGGGTCAACCTGCAGCGTGCTGTTGCGGTTGCTAGCCCCAGCTGCCGACACCGGTGAGCCGGCCGCCATGCTCATGTCAGGTCGCTGAGCAATGCCCGAGGAGCTATCTCGGATGCTCGGGTCATCGTGGAAGGCCTCCTGCTCATTCTGCTGCTTCTTGCGGCGGAACCAGAAGAAGAGCACAAGAGCCGCAATTCCCAAGACGGCGACAATAACGCCCACGACGATGCCGACAACCTGGCCTGTACTAAGACCACTCTTCTGTGACTTTTCATTGGCGTTTTCGTTTGCCGATACACCGGCGGTCGACTGTGTTGGGGCAACTGTCACAGTCTTGATAGTTCCTCCAGCAGTGACTGTCTGCACCAGAGACGTAGGCTCCTCAGTAGTTGTCGAGGTTGATTCGTCTTCGGTGGAAGTCGAGGTTTCTTCTTCCGATTCGGTCTAAGCCCATGGTTAGCACCTATCCAACGACTTATTGATCACATCACCAGTTTCCGATTCGGAATAGCATGCGTGTCGAGATCAAGCGTACAGTTGAGCTTTCTGGCTCCTCCGTCGAGGTTGAGGAAGACTCGGATGTCGGTTCCACTGTTACTGTGTTCTGCACCGTCTCAGTTACCTTGGATATGATCGCAGTGGGTTGTGCCTGAGTCTTTGCCAGTTAAGCCGCGATGTCTTACCAACCGGAAGGGGGCGAAAGGATCAAATATACGCGTGGCAGATGAGAAAGCTGGAGGACGCTTGTCCAGGCATGGCATGGATGGATGGATAGATGGCAATCACAACAATACAAATAGGCATGAATATCACGAGATGCTACTTACTGTGGTCTTTGATGAGGAGGATGAAGGCCCCTGTGTGCCAGAAGGCAGGACGTTGCCTAGAGACACATAACCGTATAGTCCATCTCCACCGCAGTACTCGGAGGGCCAGGCTGGGCAGGGGATATCGCATTTTGATGTATCCTCCTGCGTCGATTTGGAGGGGACGTAATTTGAGCACCAGCACAGCTTGTCCTGCGTGATGGCGAAGGCGTAGTCGTCGATGCAGAAGTCATGGCAGAGACCATTCGTTTGATAGATGCTCGAGTCTGTAGATCATGTTATTAGAGATTTCGAGAACCGAGTCTGTAAGTGCAAGACATACTCTTGGGGGTTGAGCCAGTATTGAAGCTGGCGCAGTATTCAATGTCCAAGGCACTGGCAAGAGGCGCCCAGGACGATGCTAATAAGAGAAACACGCCTGCTGGCAGGGCGTTCCTGCAAGGAGGAAACATGATTGTGAATTTGGTCCAAAAGCCTATAACAAGACGAGGTTAGGAACTGCCAGGCGAAGACAGATGGAGAGCATGTGGAGGGAGGCCGAGTCCATGGCCATTGCTGTAACACACCTTTACCGATAGAGTCGACGGCGAGAGAGCATGTGAAGTCGAGTGCGACACAGATGAAGCAGGTGAATCACCATAACACGGTCGCGAAAGCTCTCAGATGGTCGAATTCATATCACGTCGGATGTCGAGATGTGTAGTGATACCGGTATTGTTTTCGCGAGAAACGTCTCGAAACCGGAACTGATCAGCCGATATCGCTAGGGCGACGACCCGGGTCGAGGGAGGTAGCACAGCCAAGCTGTTGAACAAGACGAAGGGGTTTAGCGAAAGATGTATGCTTGAGCGAAGGTGATATATCGATCACGGCGCTGATTCGAGCTCGACGATAGCGACGGTGGTGTTGGGTTGAGGTAAAACGACGGTGGTGAATGAGTCAAACCGCGCAGGTTAAAACTCTCAAAAAGTGTTTGTCGTCGATGAATGGCCCCGAATAATCCAACACGTAGAGCGAATCCAACACAGCCGTAACGCAAGCAAACGATGCCTCCAAAAAAAGACCCAAGGATTCAAATGATCGTCCCAAGTAAAGCCACAAAATTCCAAAAATTACCGGGGGGAGCAAGTGAAAAGAGAGGACAACTCCAAGCCGGCAAATGGATATCGCGGAGGCGGAATGGGCGAAAAGAGGTTGGGGAAGATGGTGAGAGATTGGAATGCGTGGCTGGAGGTGAAGTCGAGACGAGAGGAAGAGCGAGTGTAAGGTAGGTACGGATAGAGGTAGGGAAAAGAGGTGCTGGAGGAAGGAGCGACGAGGGTGGTCGAATCAGGTAAGAGCCAGGTAGGTACCTGTACCTTGGCAATCTAGCACGGTACTCCCGGGTGGTGCTTGCCCACGCCAGCGCCAGCCTACCTTACCTTGGGACTAGCGGAGGGGCGGCGGCGGCAGAGAGGGTCAAGAGGCAGCAGCAATGACCAGGGTAGGAAACCGGGAAGGAAGGGACGGAAGACGAGGTTCCTATTCCTAACCAAAAAGGATGGAACCAGAAGACGGACTGAGGAGCGCTCGGGAATAGCGACGGGTGAAGAAGCGACGGTCTAACCCTCGAGATTTGGTCTAAAAGACGAGTCTAGATGACAATCTGTCAATGACAGCTGCTCGTGATCATGTCCTTGAAGTCAGAACGAACAACAAGGCGAGCGAGCCTATCCGAGAGTCCGTCCTGTCTCTTGTTCGTCGAGTACGAGGTTTGGTTTCCGTTACGAGGCCAGTGAATCCTGTGGTCTGGGTACGTACCCACGGGGGACAGGACAGGACTGCAGGGGGCGTGAGGCCAAAAGTCAAGTCAGGATCCAATGCTCAGCTAAAAAGCCAAGGACCTAAAGGGCTCCACGCAGCCCAGCGCAAGATGAGCGAAGGAGCCAAGATGGGCTTGCGCGCGCGCACGGAAACGAGTCACTCCGCGGACTAACACCGAGTTGAAGGAGGGCTTTTTTCTTCTGTTCTCCTCTGGTGATGATGGTGGTATCGAGGCGCTCGAAGAATTGGCCGTCTCGGTGGTGGCAATAGGAAATGATTGTGATGTGACGGGACGGTCAAACCGGGTCAAAAGGGGGAGTAAAGAAAGGAGTGAAGAGAAAGGAATGGAGACAAGTCAATTGTTTGAACAGAATAGAAACAAGAAACGAGGGAGAATGCAGAAAGAGGAACTCGGTTCAGCTTGATTGAGTCCAGGGAGACAAATTTGATCGACTTGAAAATGCCTGAGGTAAGCAAACTCCATCACATACATCACTGATTGCTGGTCGTCATGAAGCTGAAGCTGAATTGGCCTCGACGCCGCTGTCACAGTGACGAACCACCGAGAAAGGACCCTCCCCAAGACGCTAAAACACGCGGCTTCTGCAGTTGCCCTTGGGCTTCACTGCGTCCCGCTGCCCTCTCCGGACAGCAGAGGGGGGACCCCCTGGTGAATGATGTCGTCACCAGTAAAGCTCAGCGCCGCAGGCCCTGGGCTGCGCGGGTGTCGTGTTGTTTTGGGCCACTTTCGGTTTCGGCTCAGCGATTGAGTGACTAGGGGCGTGTCGTGTCGAGTCCATCGGGGAGTGGGAGTGGTGGATCTGCTTGCTGCTGAAGTGGGTGTGGGCTCTCGGCACGGCGATCTCGATAAACAGGTAGAGGTACATGGCGGACACGGAGGGTTGGAGTGACCGACAATCGCAATTCGAAGCAGAGATCCCCAAATCTGGTGGTGACATGTGGGATATGGGCATCCCTGTCTCTCTCCGTTGCTACTGACGGTTTTCCAGATGCTCAGACGCTCAACGGTCAGAGGCATTCATTTACTGGCGATTACCTCGAATCGCTTGTTCAGCCATGGCTGTCATGTTCCTGACAGCCATAGTCTAGACCTGAGAGGGCTTGCCGCCGGGCTGAGTAAATGAAATTGGATACCATCCATTTCACATCGCCCAGGCACCCTCCTCGGCAACCGAATATCCGAATTGGCCTCGAGTCTTGGCCTCTAATCTAATCGCTGCTGTGTGTTGCTGTCCCAGGGCCATTTGCTCCGCTGGAATGGGGTTCAATCAAATCTCTGATTGATTGCCCGTCGTTGGGAATCAGCAATCACTCCAGGCAACTTCTCGCGAAGACTCGTCAATCCATGACATGTACGACAGTGACAATGATCGAGATAACGACCTGCGGCGCTAGAACGAGACATAAAACGAGGCGCCCCAGATCTTTACGTCTTGCTTTGCTCCGTCGAGGCCTGAAAGCCCGCTCCGTCCTGAATCAAGATCGATAACTCCTCCAAGCATCATGATATGAGAGAGACATCCACCGCCCCGGTTTAAAACGCCAGATCTGGTCGACACAAAAACCGGCACGCCTCGGAAAGAGTTGGCCTCATGAACTGCGTGCTTGTTTTTGGCGGACGGCCTCAAAGCTGCAACACGCTCATCAACCCCATGCCCGTCATCTTGCTTCGACGAGCTGTGGCTCCACTAGTGTCCACTCTGAAAGACGCGCAATATCGTGAGGCTAGCGGGTGCCATGGATCCATTCTCACAGACAATGAGACGATTGTGTAGAAGCGACTTGAAGAGAATGAGAGACTGTGTTGTTTACAGCTGAAGGCATTGCCGCTCCTCCCGTTTAACTCTGTACCATCCCCTCTCCATGCGCCTGAGGAGGCTAATTTAAATCAACCAACTAGTCCCTGAGCGCGGCGCCGGCGCCGTTGGACGTGGCATCACCCAGTTTAGGAAACGGTGACCTACCGTAACGGGCCAGTTCCGGCCCCTTTTTGCTAGGCTGGCAGAATTTAACTCGACTCGATCCCGCTCTGTTGTAATGGTGGTGGGTGAGAAAATGGCGTGTCCCGTGTGCCCATATTGATGGTGTCTTTTTTTGTTTGATCGACATGAAAAACGGACTTTGGAGAGGATAACGTGTAGAGAAAATACGGTGATTATCCCATGGGCAACAAGGACCAAGGAAGCCCCTGCTTGTACGGCTTGCTGGTTTCAGTGGACGGGGAGCCCGGGACCGCGGGAGAGACACGAGATCGAGCGAGGGAGACATGGATGATGGATCCAAGGTTTTTGGTTGCAGTGTAGGTGAGCAGAGCATGGGTTAAGCAAGAAAGAGACGGTAAATACGGTTGCAGAAGATAACGATCAGGCTTGGTCGAGTTTTAACTACACCATGATGGGAACTACTAGCATCGTATCGTGGCATTCAAAAAAGAAGCCATCCCGCCTTCAATGTCTTCGGTTGACGCCGTCACTCTCAAACACTGACGTCTCGTCCCGTCCCCTGTCAACGATCCCTTTCATCTCCAGAAAGAAGGTCAAAAGGAAATGGACACCCCCCGCTTTTGAAGGGCTTTTGGGTCAGATCATGTCCATTCATTCCCCCCTTGGCAATCTTAATAAACAATCCCGTCTGCTCGCGGGTAACGGGAATCCCCTCTCGACGTCACCGGCATTTTAGAAGCGAAGATTTGACTTTTTTGTTGAAGGGCCTCCCTGGTCCCTTCGGTGTATCTTTTCAGCTGCTTGTCGTGTGACTGGGACTGTTTTTGTGCGTCTCCGATATCTTGTCGCCGATCTCAGGGTTTGAGCCAAGAAGACAAAGAATGGGCTGTTGCCCTGCAATTTTGTCTTCCTCCCAGCCTTCACAGCTGAACACAGCACAGAAAAAGAAAATAGGTTCTACTAATGGCCTACTCTTCTCACAACGCTAGCATCCGCCTAGTCCCTCTTCAGAAGGGGTTCGCGGCCGCGGCCAAGGACTCGGCGTCTACATCTGCACGTTCCGGGTGGGATGATGGCACGATGCGGGCATGCAGCTGTGTGTGGATGGTTCGTGAAGCTATCAAGCGACCAGGTGGCTGGATGCTACGCTGAGATCTTGGAGTTTAGCTATAGAAGCCGCCTCTTATTTGTTTCCCATGTAGAAAAGACGGGATGAAATGTTGGCATTTTGCACAGATATCTTGGTCGGTTATTGTCTAGGGACCGTATAAGAGACTGAAAAACTTGGGGATGAAGTTTCTTGGCTCGGAGAGCACACACCACACCCAACTTTCAACACCATGACCGCCCAACACGAACCCCAAATCCCCATTTTTAAGCGCTGCTTCCCCTCTCTTAGATGCTACCTACAGTACACCACCTTGATAGGTGGCCCTTTTCCCTCACCACCACCAGCAAGCGAGGCTCGAAGTTGCGTTCCTCCAATTGTCCAATCGTCTTGCTCTCCCTTCCCATTTGCCCCCCTTGTGAGAAATCGTATTGTTATGGTGGGTATGTAAACAGGAGGGACCCTTGATTACCAACAACACGCGCGGTGTGGCAAATCGGTTCATCATGTCTCAATCTGCGACGCTATTCCCATGTTCAAAGGAGGGTCACGCAGAGCAACGTGGGGGAGAAAGAAGAGGTTGGGATGCAAGAGAGGGTCCTCAAGATCCTACATGTCTGATATGCTGTGATCTGTGGATATCAGCTCGCACATAGATTCGCGGTCTAGCCTGAGCTTTCAGCCTCTTGATACCAATGGGTGGGTGACCACAAAGAAACATGGGATGTTGCGGCATCATCCAGCCGTCAACCGGCGTCTATTGATGGTTCTTGTGCTTCTTGTCCGCCATTCCCGCCATAGTCGCCCTGACCGCCAGAACTTGAGGGAGCATCCATCATGAACCTAGACAGGCAGAGCGTGTGGTTGAGGCTCCGTTTTTAGCCTTCCCCGAGAAACCTTGGCCGGGCCATGGTATCCCCCTCATGACTGCATTCCGCCAGATTCGCACATGTCAACAAAGGACCCCCAAAGTCCAAGTACAAGAGAATCATTTTAGCGACTTTCTCGTCAAAGTGTGTCTTGCATGTCACGCACGACCAAGAAACCCTGCCAGAGCTGGGGGAGGGGAAACAGATGGGTCTGTGATACGAAGCACCACGTTGCCACTGGCTGCAAGTTGTGCCCTTGAAAGGACGGGATTTCAATGTGCCTCTTTTCCAATACGCTATTCCAATACGCCAGACCTTGCCCAAGAGAGGGAAGTAGGCAGAGGCTCTTCGAATCACGAGCTTGGTCACTGTCGCCGTTGCGTGTTTGGCTGCGCCCGTCATGCCCGTAAGCCGAATGTATCTGTAGCTTCAGGGGTCCCACCTCCTGCAAGCCGCCCGCCACCAACGGCAGTCGATGGACAGGAATATGCAGGCGAGAGAACTCTCGTGATTTGGGCCAGTCTGGCCGAATTCAAAGGCAGGCCTTCTCTTAACTCCGTCATTGCATGCCGCAACCGGCCCCGTCCGGTCCGTCGTCGTCCGTGTTTTTGCGGCACACGAGGGCAGCGTCATGTATGGTAACCATCGGAACGCCCGGTATCGACTTTTTCATGATTCTCGATCCGGAGGAAGAGATGCCGTGATTTTGGTGTTACTTGGAATCTCAACACCTCGGTTGAGGGACGGGAGAACTGTTGAGGGGGTAAGTACCCGTACATTCTGCACCTCATCACGTCTTTTCCTCGTCATGGTACAAGGTCCGTCTGTATTGAGTTTGAACAAGTCCCCAGACTAGGCAGAGCTAGACATGAGCTTGTGGGAGCACCCGAGATCGCAGCACCGTAGTTGCACGACCAGTGGAGAGATCAGGAACAAGTAGGAATTCACGTGCTCTTCTAGTTGACTGGGTCGATCAAAAGCTTGTCTATGATACCCATATCTTTCGACATAATAGAGTTTTGCATGTGCACTTTTCAGCAGCCTCAATGGAACTCCAATTCATGTGACAAGTCTAGGGTAAGTAACTTTTTCTCCTTTGGGTCGCATTATGGCGACAGCCTTCCCCGCTGACCACTCGCAAGCCTGCATTGGGGCAGGTGGCCCCCCCGCAGGTGGCCCAAGCTCCTCCTGCTGACGTCCATGTCATGGCGTAACTTCTCTCCACCGAAGGGAGCCTCAGCCTTGTCAACATCTAGATCTTACAACCACCAACTTGCTCTGCAGCAGCATCTGTATACCCCCTTTTCGGCCTCTGCCGCGGCTCCGTTTGTATTCGGGGCTCTCCCTATTATTCTCTTAATACTCTAATGTAACTTGGACCAAAAAGGTCGCCCCCGGCCCCACCTCCGGCTCCGACATTGACCTTGGTACTTGACTCCCGACGCTTCCGCTTCAGCTTCAGCCTTTCGATATGATCGGGAAACAGGGTTATCACGTCCTCCCAGACCACCTGGGCCACCTGGGCCATACTCGACGCCTACCACTACTGATTGGAGGCGCCGTGATATTCATCATGTGCATATTCTACCTCCTCTTCACGTTCGCGCCCTGCCTCGTCTACGGCTCGTGTTATCATGGCTACCTGAGCGCCTTCAGCTTCGATGCCAACCACGCCCACAACCCAACATGGATGGCTTCCATCCCCGACGAGGTGCCACTCTCGAGCCTCAGCGTACCCGGTACGCACGATACTATGACTTACGAAATTGGCGACGAATTCCTTGAATGCCAGAATTGGAATCTGTCTACCCAACTTAACGCCGGCGTTCGCTACTTCGATATTCGGGCCCGTCTGCGCGAGAATGAATTGCACATTTACCACGCCTGGGGCTACACTGGCTTCAGTTTCCAGGATGTTCTCCATGATATGACGGAATTCCTGGACAGCAATCCTTCTGAGACCATCATCATGCGTCTCAAGCAGGAAGGCGGTCCTATTGGCGAAGGCAACACCAGAACATTTGAAGATGCCTTCAACCAGTATTCTTTCGGAGACCACCTTTACAACTACAGCTCCACGGAACCCCTCCCATTGCTTGGCGATCTTCGTTCCAAGATCTTTGTGCTTCAGAACTTCCCTGATAAGGAAGGTCCTTACGGCGTTAAATGGGAGGGTTCTCAGATGATCCTTGAGGACCTTTGGATAATTCCCGACGTCTATCATTTGTCGGAGAAATGGACCGCGATCCGTACAGCTCTCGAGCTGGCTGCAACAGCGAGGCACGACAACAAGGCCCTCTATCTCGCCCACCTGTCTGCATCGGTCGGAGTCAAGCCGATTGAGGCCGCTGCTGGCCCCATGAACAGGACCATCTCGGGCATGAACGACATGACTGGCCAGTGGATCGAGGACTTTGAGGGCAACCCGGAGGCGACACGCACCGGAATCGTCATCATTGACTTCCCCGGGCAGAAGCTCATCGATGCCATCATCCGGTGGAACAGGCCTCTGGAGAAGGGACGTCGTTGGTCAAGGTCCAGCCTGCTCAGCTGAAAGAGAGAATCACACTTGCATACCCCACACGCGCAGCTGATACGTGTATTCAAGAATCCTCCAATTTCCAGCCGTCAGCTCCGCTCAACGACAACCCAACCATGACTGACAGCCTCAGCGAATCAAAGAATTGCCAAATCATTCCACATACGTTAAAGGCCCCTCCCCAGAAAATGATGATTTTCACTTTGGATCCAACCCCCCCGCTGATCCATTCCCCTGCATCTGACGTGGATCCCATGGCGTCCCGGTGCGTGTTTCATGAGAGGAGCGGGCTTGAATAAAAAAGAGGAGATCGTCAGGGACAAGCAACACCAACAGAAATCAAGGAATGACCCGACAACGCACGCTTTTTTCACCCTGTTCCCGCATTCGACTGTGTTTTTTTTCCCCTTTCTTTGGTACCCATTGGTGATTCCGGGCTCTTCTTCCGGCCGCCGTCTTTTCTTCAATGGATCCACCCCGTCCCCGGTCGGCGATGCGTTGTCCTGCACGAGAGGCGTTTGTATTTGTGGTTATGACGGTCTGGATGCGTTGAACGTGGATCGAGTCTGAAGGATTCGTTCTCATCAAGGATGGATTTGTTATCCTTTGTATTGTTATTGTATCACTGCAACCCGGTACTCGTAAGATGGAACAGGGACTATCGAGTGAGAGAGAAGGATTGCAATCACCCCTAAAACGCAAAATCCTTCCTTTCATTGCTTCTTTCTTGCTTGATAGAATTCCTGGGCACATAGATACATACATACATGAGGGCATAGATACATCCATCCCAAGGCGTACAATACATACATTTCAACCCGAAAAGTTTCAAATTCTCCAAATAAAACCCCATATCCCAAAAATGCCATTAGAAGCCAAATGTCCTGAAAGCAAGCAATCCTGAAGCAACATGATGCTGATGATGCTGATGCTGATGATAACCCTGCACCCAAACACCCTGCCAATTAACTAAAAACCCTTTTGCAATAAATCAATCAAACCAAAAAACACAGAGCCTTTTTTACGTGAAGCGCGTGGGACTGGGACTTCCCTCACGGCTCAGACTCTCAAAGCTGTCCACCATGGCCAGGACGCGCGTCCGGGCCCTCTCACGAGTTAGAGGCATGGCCTGGGCCTCCATGACGACGCCCGACGACGGACGACCGTCGGTAGAGTGGGAGAGGTGAGGTTCGAGCGGAGCGAGGTCGACGTGGTGCATCAAGCCCACCGAGTTGCTCGACTCGCCCCTCATGTGGTGTCTCCTGCGGCGGTTGGGGGACGGTGACGGTGACGGTGACGGTGATGGAGATGGAGATGGGGAGGGGGAGTGGCGGTGGAAGAGGGGATGGATGGGTTGGAGGTGGGCGGATTTTGGTGGTTGAGGTGTTTGAGGCTGCTCAGGTTGAGGTTGTTCGGGTGGTGATGGTTGCGGCTGTTCACGCTTCTTGGGCTCTTCGACTTCCACCTTCTCCTCCCCTGGAAGCTGCAACCGCTGTACTGGCTCTGGCTTCTCTTCGACCACAGGTGCCTTTTCTTGGATGAGTTGTGGCTTCTCCGTAACCAGGGGGGTCTTCTCCACGAAAGGATCATCATCATCATCTTCCACGAGAAGATGAGACTTCTCATCGAGAGAAGACTTCCTTTCCTTAACAAGATGAGGCTTCTCTCGGAAAGGATGTTGCTTCTCCTCAACAAGATGCTGCTTCTCAGCCAACTCCTCATCCATTTCGTCCTCTTCATCGTCATCGTCATCCTGGCGAAGGCCCCCTCTGAGCATGACCCTCTCCTCCTCTTGGCGAACCCTACTCCTGAACGAAGTCCTCCTGAACGTGGTCTTTTCATCTTCGTGATGCTCTGCGCTGACTGATCGTTGGCTCTCCTTCTCGGGATCCACGAGCACAGCTGACTGCGGTTTCACTGGCACCTCGTTCTCGCGATCGCTCTCAGAGTCGTTGCCGCCGTTGACCACCCTCAGACGCTCTCTAGGCACCGTGAACATGACCTGCACGAGACGCTGCTCTACCGCCTTCTCAATATCCCAGTCAGACTCGCCGCCGGGCTCTAGACCACCAGCTCCTCCCGACATCATGGCATCCCTAGACGATGACCCGGGAACAGCGCTCAGGTCCTCCCAGTCCTGACGGCCCTGCTTCCGCCTAAGAAGCTCACCGCGCAGACCAACGAGGCCGGGCTCATAGTCACCGCACACGGGTTCTTGATCAAACGAGCGTCGAACTTGGGTCATATCTTCACGAGAGGATGTCGGTGTACTAGATCCGGAAAAGACTCGTCTGAGGGAGCCGAGCCATCCTCGGCGCGGCTTCGACTTTGAAGGCGATGAAGGCTCGTCGTCATCATATCTACTAGGAGCGCGATCACCCATAAGGAGCGCGGGACCCTCGGCTTGAAGAGCGCCAAATGATGAGCGTGCCGTGTTGTAGCTGCTTGACGACGTCGAGCTACCCGGCTTAGGGTGCTCGGCGCCAGCTGCTAGGAACGTGGGGGCTAGGGGGTTGAGTTGACGGGCCTTGGCCTTGATGCTTTCTGCTGCGCTTCGTGCCGACTCGGACAAGTTAGATCCGCTTCGGGACTCATCATCACGGAGGGCAACAGAGCGGTTCGAGTTGCGTCGTGTAGGCGAGACACGGCCTTGCCCTTGAGTTTGGTTCTGGCCTTGGTTCTGAGCCTGGTTCTGAGCACCTTGCTTCTGACCATGTCGGCTGTTCATACGAGCGAGAAGTCCTTCAGCGGCATCAACATCAGAGACCCAGTCCTGAACCTCAGGATCATGTCGTGGACTCTCGGGGCTAGGCGTAGCGGAAGCTCGACCACCAGGAATCAAGAATGCGGGCGGGGGGATAGCACCGGCTGTAACAGGAGTCTGGAAGGGATCTGAGGGAACTTCGGATGTAGGCGTGTGGACAGAGTCCTGCACTCGGTGATTGTGATATGATTCTTCTTCGTCGTCCTCGTAGATGGGGTGGATAGGTCCTGGGAAGCTTGGCCCTGTAGCCACATAACCACCACGGGATGGTCTCGGCATAGGTTTATGAGGGATATGAAGGCCAGGCAAGTTTCCTCGGTTGCCTCGCAGAGACTCGTAGCCGAGCGATCGCTCACCAGCAGCGTAAGGGTCAGCACCGGTATACCAAGGAACACCACCAGTTCCCCAAGGGTCATCATCTCGCTCCATCATCTCTTCTTGTCCGGAGGAAAAGTGGCTAGCATCCTGAGATAGAGCACGAACGGCTTGATCGCGATTCTCACGGTGTCGCTTACGCCTCTTGCACCAGCAAACTGCGGCGATGATGAGGGCAATCAGAACAGCGACACCAAAGCCTAGACCCAGGCCCAAGCCAAGTTTCTTAGAGTTGGAATGATTCTGGTTCTCCTTGGGAGCATTGTCGCTCTCACTCTCAGGAGGCAACTCGCCGGCCAGGGGGTTCTTGTAGTCGGTCTCCCAAGATCCAGAGGTAATATTATAGAAGCGGAGCGAGCCTGACACGGCCTGGCGCTTCGTCTTGCGACTGGAAGTAGAGCCGGAAAGCTCCCAACCGCCGTAGACCATGAGCATGTTGCCAGGCAAGACAGCCGCACCGTGACCATAGAGTCCAGTAAAGTCGGGTTGCTCCTCTGGGATCTTCCACTGCCATCCGCTGTAAGCATCGCTCATCTCGAGAATGGCAAGCTGAGGTTCGGCAGGGGTGTTGACGTCCTTGACCCATCCTCCCAAAACAATGATGGAGTTTCCGTCCTCGCTGAGAGTCGCCGTGTGCCCGGAGCGACTGTAGACATTGTCCGCAGTGTTCTTTGTGCTCCTACGGGTCGTCTTGGACTTGACCGTGAGATCTGTGTTGGGAATCTTGACGTCTGGGGCTTGGATGTCCACATAACTCCAAGACTCGGCGGGCAAGTTCCACACGGCCACGGTGCTCATGTTGATAAAGGCCGACTCGCTATGTCCACCAAGGAGTACATAGCTGGTCTGTTGGGTGACGATGCCAGACTTGTTAGTGATAGATGGTGTCAGGCCTGTAAGGGTAAAGCCAGCAATCGGGACGCGCGATCCGCTGCTGGAAGCCACGCTCAATGTGTATGGTGTGTTAGGGTTTCTGTTTGTGGGCGCAAGGCTTATCATGGTCCTGGTGTAGTTGGCCTCGGCCTGCCAGGTCTTGGGGGCGCTGGACCCAGAGTCTGGCGTGGTACACATGCCACCGTAGGTATACATAGTCGGCTGGTCCATCCTAGGAGCAAGCATGGACGAGAAGGCGACAGTGGCGCCGAGAAAGTAAGGCGCACGACGACGGTCGCCATCATCGCCGAGACCGCGTCGAGTCCAGTCGCCTCCCTCTTCCGGGTCGAAGCTCCAAACATCGCCGGTGCCGGTTTGACAGTCGCCCGCGTAAACGAGCACTGAGCCGTTGGCCGTCCTGGCGGCGCCAAACGCCGTGCTGCTGGACTTGTCCAGAAGAAACGGGAGAGAGGTCCTGCCGGCAGGGCGCTCAAGGTCGACGTCATCAGCGCTGACGCTGTGGGAAAAGTTGAGGGCGCGGAACTCGATGCTGTCAGAGGCCGTCTGTCGGAAGATGTAGGCCAGGTCAGAGGCGGCGCAAGGTACGGTATGGTCGATGCATGGGCGATCAGGCATGAGGAGTTGAGTAGGCACGTAGGGGAAAGAGTGCGCGGCAGCCGGAGAGGCGAAGAGGATGACGGCGATGGTCAAGAGTAGTAGAGTGGTAATTGTCATGGTTGGCTGTGCCGAGCACCGGCTTCGGCTGTTGGTCGTTGAAGCCATCGTGGTGGCGTATGGTCTGGTGCGTTACTCAGACAAGAGACGACGGGAGGTAGGTAGGTAGTCTGTCTGTCTGCTTTGATCGTGGTTCAACCGTCGTCTCTGCTCATGCGCTGTTTCTCGCCGACGATACTGCTGGGCTCTCTCTCACTCAGAGCATCATCATCGTCGCCGGCGCAGTTCGTAGTCGGTTGGTGTTCCTATCGTTCCTCGCTATCCCTCCTTGCGTAGAGTATCTTTGCAGTTGCGTGTCGCAAGAGCGCAGTCGCAACAGTGTTGAGAGGTATGATCGGCGTTCTGTGGGAGATTGCCCAAAGGGATTCTGTGCAATGTCTCGGCCTCACAGTGCGGTCTTGGGAGAGGATTCGAGTCCAGTCTTTCTCTTGCAGGCCTAGAAAACGGGCCGCTCTTGGATCGGGTTGTCCCACGCTTGGGGGAAAGTGGTTCAAGACTAAGTTGGATGACGAGGAAAGAGGAGCGAGGCAAACAGACTTGAGGAAAAGAGGAGAGTCGAGCAGCTGTCCCAAACAATAGAGAAACGGCAGTGAACAAGAGCAACCGCATGTAATGAGCAGGGGGTCCCCTCCTCCAGGCCCGGGGTCTCGAGCTATATCCTCCACCTCTGCCTCGTGCAGCCAGAGTTTGTGACTGGGCTTGTCAATAGCTGGTCCGTCTGATGGTCTCATTCGACAATGGCTCCCGCAATGGCTGCCGCCCTCGGCTTGGCATGGCCCGATTTGAGGGAGCGAGGCCAATCGACGAGCTCCCTCGAGGTCCGGCGAGCTGTGCAGGTGGGTTGTTTTGGTCGACGGTTGCCACGGAGACTCGAAGCTCTTTCCGGTGGCGGGTGGGGCCGTGATGGAGGGCACAGGAGGGGTGCTTTAGCCTTGGGCGGGAGGCAAGGATATTGAAGATATCACATGTGGCATCCTTGCAGACGCCGGGGATAGGTAGTAGATGGATTCTGTTGTACATGTGTCTGCGTTGATATCATGTTTGCAAACGCAACCGAATATCACGACGGCTTCTGCTCTGGCACTCAAGCCTCTAAACCGCCGAGACAAGCTGGTTCCGTCGAGGGTCCAGGTGTGGCTTCGACAGCTCAAGAGACAGACAGACAGACAGACAGACGGCTGTGGCTGAGGCTGTGCGCTCGCTCCCGGCAAGTGGGTGCAATGGTCAATGTCATGGCGTCGCGTCACAAATCCCTGTCCCGCCCTCGTTTGCGTCCGTGGATTCACCCCAACAACCAATGTCCACATTCAGTGCAGTCACTTTCTGTCTCTGGTTGCTGACTCCTGCTTCCATGTCTCTCCTCCCTCGATTGTGCCCATTGTTCCATGTCTTGTCTATTGTTAGAAATACATCTAATCCTCAAGATATCAATCTCGTCATAAATACTGTTTGTTGACCTGCAACTGAGTTTACTGCACATTTCAGCTCGTCTCCGTGTCGAGACGTATCCGCTCAATCAGCTGAGCTTATGGAGCCATGTACGCTGCCGATCATACTAGGGTAAACCTTGCCGAGTCATCTATAGTTGCCCAATCAACTATCAATTGTACCAACATTCTGCTATCGTTCTCTCCGCTCTCAGAGCTGACAGATCCATCCTCGCCTGGGGTGGGTAGTACTCGAGGACCCTGACAAATGGATATCTCATGCCCATCATCACAATAGCATGAACCACTGCTGGTTCGCATCGTGCATATGCATTAGCATTACAATTCATTCACTACCTATCCTATCCTATCTCTCTGTCCTAACAAACGAATAACCTCCCCAAAGCCACCTCATAAGACCTATGAATCCAATGAAAGGGTCATGACACTATTTCGTGAGCTATCCACCATCCAAGTAACTGCTGTTCAAATCCAAACTCTTCCTCCTCTTGTTAAATAACACAGCCTGATAGCCGGCATGTGCTTGGGTATCACACTGTTAAAACCATTTTCTCCTCTAGTAGTAAACCTTCTCGCTCCAGATCGGAGGTCGGGCTTCCTCCGTGTCCCACACGATGTGGTTCTTATCATCCAGCGTGCAACCCTCATCCGAGATGGGGATCACCTTGCTTGTGTTGAACACCTCCTGCTTCGACACGCCAGCGGGGTCGGCGGGAATCCAGAGCACGGGTGTTGCGCTGGTCACCGATGGAGGGAAGTAGGCATCTCTCTCAACCTCATCCGTGTACTGGCGGTCAAGACCCAGTGAGTTCTCGTGGGGCACCAGTTGGCGCAGCGTGGCATAGTCGGCATAGAGCCAGGGCTTCAGCCACTTCATGAAGAAGTTGCCCTGCTTCTGCACACCATCTGCTCCACCAGGGAGGAGCTTGCGAGCCCCGTTGGTGATGCCACCACCATTGCTGGGACCGGCACCGTTGTTGGCCTGTCCATCCTCCAGTTCAGAGCCCTGCTGGCTTCTCTGAATTGCCTCCTCCTCAACCTCAAGGGATCGGGGCAGGCTGTACAGGAGGGGGTCGAGGGCCCGTGACATGGTGATCTGGAACAGAATGGTAAAGATGAGGAAAGCAGCCATCAAGACAGCGGGTCCAGCAGCCTTGGACACGATGAACATGCCCACCATGCAGACCTCAGCGATGTAGACACCGACAAAGAGCTGCTTCAGTGCACGAGGGTAGATAAGACCACGAGTGTCGATGGTAGTCTCAGTGACGAACAGAATGTTGTAACGGTACGCGAGGTAAAACAGGCCCAGGCCGATGGTCGACCAGAAGAGCGTAATAGGGGCAATGACAGCGTAGACGATACCTATATCGATGTTAACAAAGTACAAGGTGAGATCACCATTTGATTACTTACTGATCAGGGCAATGGTTGTGTAGACGGGCAAGAGACTTCCCCACATGATACCGCTGAGTGTTGTCCATTTGGTATACATGGCTCGGGGAGTGCCAGCAAGGAACTTGTACAGGATCTGGAAGATGACGCAGCCCACGACCTGGGTCAGCACACTGGTAGCAATCGTGAGACCCTGCACGATGAAGTACGAGATGTAGAAGTTGGACGACGTGGGGATCGAGCTCGAGAGCATGGTGAAGACTTGGCTGGGATCCTTGACGATGGTGGCAATGGAAGCGACGGCACTGTCGGCAAGTGTGCGAACAAGGAACACCTGCAGGACCTGGAAGCAGAAGTAGGCGTTCTGCGTGAACAGCTCAGCCTGAGAGAGAGAAACGCAGCCAGCCAGCTTGGCACACACGCGCATGAAGACGGGAACCAGAGACATGAGGATCGAGAGGGCAATAGATGGGAGAAGACCAGAAATGACACCAAGGAGCCACTGCACGACAGGTTAGCAATGAATACGGCAGGCGGAACTTGCTATCAACTTACACTGGGAATGTCCCCGATCCAGGTCAGGCCAGGAAGCGCCTTGATAGTATCAACCTGAGCAATGATACCCACGATGGCAACAGGGATGGCCCAGAAGACAATGAGAGCGGCGATGATGGCGTAGACGGCATAGCGACGGATAAAGAGCTGCCACCAGGGAATGGACAGACTCTTCCAGACAACCTCCTCTGGCTTCACTCCAATGTATCGGGGCGCCATGTGAAGGGCATGGTGGTGAGTGGTGGTCTGGAAAGCGGCCTGGGCATCGGACTGGGTAAAGAACTCCACAAAGACAGCATTGTGCTTCTGGTAGTTTCCAGAGAGCCACTCAGCCTGAGCATTGTCGGCCTTGGGAATCAGCTTGCTAAGCTCCTCGCGGCCCCATTCGATAGTGTCGACCTTCTTGCCAATGAGACCAAGGGGTCCAAGACGGTGAGTAGGGCGCTTCTTGTTGGGGATCCAGCGGGCAGCAAGGTTTCCAGACTCGGGGTCCGAGGGGGCGGAGGCAGCCTTCTCAGCGTCGGCACCCGACTTCTTCAAGAGGTTAATGCGCTCCTTGTTGACCAGCTTGAGAAGCTTGACCTCTCCCTTCTCCAGCTTCATGGCAGTCTCATCACGCTCCTTGATAATCTCGTCCAGCTCCTTGGTGTCGCCTGGGAACCAAACGTGCTTGACCGAGTCGTTGAAGAGGGTGCGAATGCGGGCCTCATCAAGGTATTCCTCGGGGACGGATGTGAAGAGGACGGTTCGGGACGAGATGCGCTTAGCATACTGCGGGGTGAGAAGGAAAGCCTGGCGGACGTTGATGTAAAAGATACACTCGCGAAGAATGGTGTAAATGACAAAGCCGTAGACAATCCAAGCGACAAAGCAGTGGGCATAGAGGCGGTTCCTTTGGGTCGAGTCCGAAATGTTGATGTTGGACCAACCGAGAATCTCGAGCTGCTTCTTTCCATTGCCGCCGGTGGCGTTGATGGGGAAGAGGATGGGCCAAGTGATGCACAGGCTCACAAAGCAGATGGTGCAGCAGATTCGCAGGAAGCGGATGAACAGGTAGGAATCGAGACTCTGATGCTGCAGAGCGTAGGAATCGGGGATCTTCCAGAAGGCAGCAAACCAGTTGAAGATACCGTTGGGTAGTTCTGGACTCCGTTCCCTGCAGGAGCGTTAGTACGCCCGGAAAACGGTTGCGCGGCGGATAGAAACTCACTGTTCTCGCAAGGAGCCTAGGTATGTTCTTGGCGCATAGAAGCGTCGGTTAGACTTTCTGAAAAACAGAAAGATTACGATGTAAACCGCCGTCGTGATAAGGACGGGGACGAGGGTAGACACCATGCCTGAAGATGATCAGCTCTGCTCTGCGACTGCACCCTGAATACTCTTGAAAGACATACCCGAAAGGGACTGGGGCTGGGTTCCTCGCGCATCGCCCTGGTTCGGGTCGGGGAGATTCTTCTCCAACCAACTGATAAAGTTGCCCATGATGGCGGCCCGGCAATATCTCTAGATCTATCCGGGTCGTGGCCCTCGCGTTGGGCAAGCTCGATAGGTCGTTACTCTCGATTCGATGTTCTCGACGATCGCGCGACGTCGGGGAGATGCTGATGGAGAAGCGATTTGGAGGGAGGGGAGAGATTATGAAGGATTGAGCAAAATGCGGGTGGTTGTTCCGTTGGTCGATGGCTGTATCGCACGGTGGAGGTGGAGTCCCAGCTCAGCTGAACCAGAGAAGGAGACAAGCTCGCTCTCTGGGGTTTATCTGAGGAAGGAGGAGCCCAGGTCCCAGCTGGTATGACAAGCTGTTGGCGGGGCGGGGAGGTCCCAAGTAAATTAACTGCAGCGCAGACGCGTCTCTTGCGGAAGCTGCCCACTCTTTGACCTGGCAATCGATTCTATGAAAAAACGAAGAAAAGGGAGGGTAGGGCAAACGGTCGAGCTCCCTGGGCGCGACTATATGTAATTAATTTCTGCACGCGCAATGAGGGAGGCCCAGAATCTTGTGAAGGAAAAAAAAAGCTGGTTCCATGGCATAGGTTGGCTTAGCTCACTCCCGTCGGTCAGGTCGTCAGGGGTGTGGGTGGAGGAGGCCTGCCTGCGCTACCAGCAGAAAAAAGCTGCTAAAAAGCCACCCTCATAATAAAATCATGTCTCAGCCCAATTGGCTCCCCCTGGTGGACGAAGTGATTTAGAAAAAAGAAGAAAGGAAAAAGGGAGTCGCGTGAAGTCCTGGCATGCGACGAGCGTGTAACTCTCGTGCCATTTTGTGTAATTAATCCCTTGCCTTTCTCTATGTCCGCTATCAACTCGAATCCTGTGGTGTTTGGTCGTCGTGGGCGTGTGTGATGCCATTCGACGTCAGGGTGAATGGGCAAGGCGTGGGACGGCACAGGACAAGACAAGGTGCTGATGGGGATACGTCACAGCGTAGCGCCGAGGCTGCGCGCATCGCCAAGTCCCTGAAACTCGGACGCGTCAGGAAACGGACAAATCCTGGTTTGGGTTTGGATCGACGGCTCTTGTGAGCGGTGGTGATGGTGGGTGGTCCAGGCCGGGTTCATCGACGGGTGGTGGGCGGCAGTGGAGCATTCATCCCACCCCCTTCTTCGGGTGCTTAAATGGAACCACCGAAAGTGCTCGGGCCAGCGCATCAATCCGCTGTAAGTTACTGGGTCGTCAGCTATTCTGGGGATGGGGTCGTCTGATGATCAGCACACTTACTACCAGCAGCAGCAATCTCCTCGCCAAGGACGGGTGGGAATAGATCCTGGACGATAACACGGGTGGAATAAAGACGGGATAGCCAAGGCATCCAGCCTCTGAAACCAGCAACCGTCAACTCAATACGAAAAAGGGACCCTGTTGCAAGGAAAGGAAGGGAAGAAAACTGCGACCCTAACTCTAAATCATGAATCTACCGTAAACGCGTGCGGGCCTCGGGAAGTGGCCTGGGTTTCTCTTCCATCTCATCTCGGCTGTCGAAGCTTGGCTCCAGACCGTAGACGCTATTGCTATTGGTGAAGGCGCGTGGACGCATGCTCCAGATAGTTTGTCCCGCTAAGGCATTGGTTCTCATCATCCTGTACGACAAGCCAAACACATCTGGGTCAATCGAGATGCTGCCCGTGTCGCAGTTGAGTCTCTCTTTTCCTCATGACCTCGTGAGGTGAGTGAGGTTCCATCCGAGGCCTGGACCGTCGCCGTTGTGGCTCTTTGTCCTTTGCACTTTAGTTTCAGCCATACAGCAGCAGGATACAGCGCCAGTTCCTGCGACCTTCAGCTTGCGACGTCGAAATTGAAGATGCAGCACAGCCACGGCGAAACAGCTCGACAGGGATGTGCTCGTGCAGATTGTGTGTGTTCCTCGGGTGTGATGTCAGACGCAGCAGCCCATCCATCATTTTTGCTCAACACCAAGAACTGAACTGTCAGACCAAAAAAGTCAATGAATCAATCCCGGCGAAGATCTTGGGACGGGAATGCAAATCCTCCCCCATCTGCCAAGGCTATTTCGACTTGACAACCATTCATGGATCCAATCTCGTGGCGCTAACATTGTCGTTGGGCAAATGAGCAAAAGTCAGTCTATTCTCTCGGAGTTTCTCCTACCCGTTTCTTGGGTCTTGACAATCTTGACGCCGTCTTTGCAGTCGCCAGTGCCAATGACATCAAGTCTTGTTTCCCCTCCCTTTGTCCTGTCCTTGACAGCCACAGACCTACTGTAGGCATCTCCAGGTTTGTAAATCAAGGCAGCCCATAACGGCAAGGTCACGCTGATCCCATCTATCGTCATGATTCTGTGTCTCCCTTGAGCCTCTAGTTCTATGGCAGCTGCGCTACCCAGCCCAACGAGGCAAGGAGGCGCTTCCTAATCTTCCCCTATTTCGATCATTCCACCCTCCTTTGATCGCTCTGATGCCTCTGCGATGCTGTCCATCATGCCAACGACATCATCACTTTCCCTCACCGCTGGCCGTCCTGTAGTCTACTGTATCCCATCCCCTTGCCCATTCCAGGGCAGGCACATGCACGCGCCAATTGATAAAATGGCGCTAACGCCCACTGGTGATGCTGGTTCAGCTGAGATGCTCCGGGCATCAAGCTCCCAAACTGGCACTGGTCGACCGGGGGGTAGAGGCTTGGCCCATCCCCTCCTCCGGGCGACTCCTCCAGCCAGTAGCAACCCCTGTGTCTTCATTCATCCGCCATGAATTAATTGAATTCCCATCGTGTGCCCCTCGCATTTGCATTTGTAGCCCTGCTCGCCCGCTGCTTCATCAGGCTCATGCCTGGGTATCATCCCGGTCCCGCAACCGTTCGCCAAAGCTTGTCGCGGCTTTGCCGACCGTGCCTCCAGCCTGCGTTGAACAAGTGTCCAGGTGGTTGACGATAAGTTGGAAAGTTCCAGACCAGACGCGACCGCTGTGGCACTCTGTCGCCGTTGCAGTAGGTATGTAACGCTGTATCATCTACTAGGACTTGCCCTCTCGAGCAAGACGATGAGGCCTCTTGGGTTTGGGCTACGCCTGACAAAAGGTACTGAACCTCATTGATTGAGGCGCCACCACGCCTGTGCCTGTGCCTGTGCCTGTGCCTGTGCCTGTGCCTGTGCCTGTGCCTCCAGTCTAGAATGCGCCCCAAACATCACCTCTCAAGTCTGACAGCTCCTCTGGGCCATCTCCTCGTCTCCGTTGCTGCACAAGTTTCGAATTTTCGGGATGGACATGTCCATGAAGGCAAAGACATTGCCAGGGTAACTCGAAGCGATGCCTCTCATCCATCGCGACAGCCAGCGGTTGGTTGGTGATTGGTGGAACACAACACTACATCTGATGGAGCTGTAGCAATCCCACATCCTCGGGACTGGCCCCAGAGAAGTCCACTTTGCGTGAAGCCGTCTTGAAGCTACATCCTTCAGTCTCCTGAAAGATGGGGCTACTAGACATATGGCAAAGGGATGATCTTTCCAATTGCCGTTTCTCGGTCACTTCGGGGACAGGGGCAGGGGATATCAACGATCAGGTGAGCGGACAAGCAAACATAGCTGAGATTGCGATACACAACAACGTGCCTATCAGCTTTGAAAGCGAGGTGCTCGACAGGCAGGGGGAAAACAAGCTTATTCTAGCTTTCAGGGCAAGCTGGCGACCTGCAGGTCGACCCAGGTACCTATTGTAGGAGAAGAGCATCGATGCTAGTTCGGAGATGCTACGAAAGGACTGCCACCCTCGTCACTACCCTGTTTGTAGCTATCTTAAATATGTCCTACTGAAGCTTTTGGGGTGGTATTAAAGCTTTCCTGGCGGCTTGAGGCTCGGCTATGAGACAACGATGAAGAAAGGTGTCTGAGTAGATGGCTCTCGGCAGGTGGTTTGCCGATATAATACAACTAGTTTGTACAGAAAGTTATAGACATACTTGCCATTTAATAAAGCATGCGGCTGTTGGATCATGGCAAGCTTCAGACAATCCGTTTCCAAGCGTCGCTATGAGAGCATGCAACCGTGCCAGTTGCAACTCGATGCCACCAACTCCCGGTGTTTCCGTCCTTGTCGAGAGAAAAGAACAAAGAGACCGTCACCCATTCTCACTATAACTCCTATCAGGGCAAGCCGTACATGTCCATGCGCCCACCATGTCGTTGCGGGGATGCTCCAAACAAAGAACTTGTTTCTTTGTTCTCTGAATAGCCTCCCATGGACCAAGCCACCCTCCAGAGGTATCATGCTAATTCTGGATCCTTTGAAAGGAACTCAGACTCCAGCGCTGGTATAAGACCAGAGGATCACGTTTATTTCTTTCATCCGCGACCTTCTTTTGTTCTCATGTTCACTCCTCGCCTCCCTCTCTGAATTTGCAAGTCTGTTCGGGAACCATCACAACTCACTTCCACAGTCGCAATGTCATCTTCAGAAGACTCCTCGGATGAGGAGAGACATGAGCAGACACGCCCGGTCCATCCTCTTCACATCCCCGCTAACAACTACGCAACGGCTTACAAGTCTACCTGGACTCTGCCCAAGTCGGGCATGTTGGAACCCGAGGACATCGCCCTCCTACAGCATGTCAACTGCTCCTATCTCTCGTCCGGGCGCGCTCCCACTCTGCTAGCTATCAAGCAGCATGCTCAGTGCCTCACCAACCTCATCCGAAAGCTCGCTCCGACACTTAGCGGATGCGCCTTGGACATTTTCGGGGAGGAGCAAGATGACTATGGCGGGTTCAAGGACCAGGCCTTTGACTGGTTGGCTTGCCTCGACAAACCCTACGAAAATGATGATGTTTCACATCATGAACCCCTCTGGGCTCTTGCAAATACTGTCAAGGAGCAGTCTGAGATGAATGGCATCGTCCATCAATGTCCTCTGACTAGAGTCCCTGACATGGGCTCTTCAGCCAAGCAGGGGGCTACCCGTCGTCCGTACATGACACATCATGACCTCGTCATGCACGCCAATGAGTGTCTTGAGATTCTCGACCACGAGTACTCCTCCACCGGTGGCCTCATGTCTCTCCTTCCCACCGGCGTAGAAGGCGACACAGATGAGGATCGAGTCCATTTCACGACCGATGAGCTCGCCGGCGCTCGCAACACTCTTCTTGGCCAGTGGCTTCTTCATCACCAGCATCTCGTCGGTCGAATGCACGAACTTGAAATCAGCTACGCCAATGCCCTTGATATTCTCGGCAATGAGGCCGAGGTCCCGCTGCAGCTGATGAGTCGTGACGGCGTCGACGGCATCTCAGGGGGTCGAGAGGTTGCATACCCGCAGGACAAGTTCGTTCTCGCCAACATTGGCGACGATATCACTGGCTACATCCACCGGATGATTGACGTGGCCGAGGCCCAGATCGAGCAGAAAGAAAAGATCTGGAGAGCCAGCGGTGTTAGCGGCGAGCGCATGTGGATGGAAGAAAGAGGAGGCAAAGTCTACGCCAGAGGCATCGTGCCCGTCGATCTTCTGACTCGGTTTTATCGCATCAAAGGCAAAGGTCACAAGTCTCCCCTCTTTGTGATCCCAGCCGCCGAACAGCACCCGGGTGTCCAGCAGACTCGGCGCATAGAGGAGCGCCCAACGATTGTCTCTGTCGTGACGCCGACCTGGCCTGAGCGCGTGTCCGAGTGGGAGACTAAGCAGAAAGCCAAACTGGACCAGGCGTCGCAGATGGATGCGCAGAATCAGGTTCTCATACGGGACAGAGTCGAACTGCAGGACATGCTGGCCGTCAAGGATGCTGAACTGCGTCAACAGAGACTTGAGCTGTCGTTTCACGAGATGCGGCTCTCTGAGGACGAGGCCGAGGTTAGAAAGGCTCTCTACTCGCAGATCACGGCGTATGAGGAGAAGATGGAAGAACTTAGATCTGTGTTGCCGAGCAAGTATCACAGTCTCTTGGATGTGGACACGGAACTGCGAGAGGAGGCTTAGAAGGGCCAGACACGTACAGAGGGATGCTGAGTTGGTCTGATTATTCAGTTTTCGCATAGTCATCTTCTATTTAGCTTCGGTCTTCCTAAGCCAAAAGAGAGCACAAGTAGTATGCCCATCTCTATCCCCATGTGACGCTTCATGCTTTATCTACAAGCAAAGCCTTCTACTACCCAAAGGTATACAAGACGAAGCACTCAGCAAAGTATCTCCAAGTTCAAAGTTTCCAAGTAACGGGGCGAAGAAAATCAGTCGGTTGGTCGAGGCTTCGGGGAAAACGGCCCATGTGGGCAGTCTGGGGTTGTCGCTTTGATCATGTCTGCTGCCTATCATTTTTTGTTAGCTGCCTTCGGCGGCATCACTGACCAAAACTCACCTTTTCAGCAATGGCATAGACAACGGCCTGTAGATGAGCCGAAGGGATCAGCGGCATGATGCTGGCGTCGACGACACGCAGATTGCATGTTCCATACACTCTCAGCTCAGGGTCCACAACTCCTCCCATGTCTCGAGGCATCATGGCGACAGTTCCAGATGGATGCCTCTCAGTGGTGAGTCCTCTTAGAACCTCCCGCATCAACTTATCATTATCTGTCGTGTTGAACGCTGTGTACGGCTGCGGCATGAGTTCCTTCATGGCCTTTGTCTCGATGAGCTTCATGTTTAGCTGGAGTCCAAGGACAATGATCTCACAGTCGATGGGGTCGGAGCAGTATCGTGGATCGAGAAGAGGGGAATCGAAGATGGACGAGGTCGAAGGCTGGACAGTGCCACGAGAAAATGTCTTTTGGGCAGCGACAGTAAGTTGACCCCAGGAGTTGGCCATTGTCTCGAATATCCCCATATCGTTACTGATGACTTGTTCTCGAAGAATCTCCTTCTGCGCTTTATAACCAATCTTGACTGATCGGGGGGCATCGTCAGGAACGGCCTCTCCCGAACTCTTGTCGTCGACGAAGTCTTTCTAGGAATCGGTGACGGATTGGAGGTTGGGGAATGCCACTGTGTTGATGAGAGGTGCTGTCCAGGGACCTGCACACCGTTAGCCAATCCCCTACCCGATATAGAATACAGATAGACATGCCGGTTCTATTGTCAATGTACATGCGAGAAACCTGGTCATGGACTTCGCCAATGATTGCGTCGCTTTTGAAGAGGGAAGAGTTGCGGTCTGTCCATGGTCAGCCTGATCATGAAGAAGCAAGGAGAGGCTTACAGTAATAGGTAGCGTGTATCATGGGATGGTCCTGCAGATTGTATCCAACCCCAGGTAAGTCGATTTCGACGGGAATATCGAGTGATTCAAGAATCTTGGCTGGTCCGATGCCTGAAACCTGAAGTAGAGTTGGAGAGAAGATGGCTCCAGCAGATACGATGACCTCTCTCTTGCAGACAATGGTTCTTTTCTTTGCCTTTTTATTCTCCGCAAACTGCACGTAATGTCAGCTTATTACTGATCACTTAATAATCTTGGATATCTTACCTCTACGCCAACGACACGTCGACTTCCTGTGAATCGGTTAAAGGGCTCCAAAATGAGGCGCGTAACCGTCTGTCCTGTAGCAATGTGAAGATTAGACCTGTGACCTGCCGAGTTGAAGTGAGCCTCTCTGGCATCTGATCTCGTTTGGTTGGTGGGATGCATGCTCGATGGGAGAAGCATTGCTCCTGCGGCCGTCCCGTTGTTTGGGTCGTCAATGATGGGGATGCCGAGCTCTGAGAATCCATCAAGCACATTTGCTACACCCAAGTCAGAAACAGTCGTTTAATAAAAGACTATGGGCAACTCACTGGATTGGATGTAGAAGTATCGAGGATACGAGACGTGGACTGAACCATTGTTTCCGTGCATTGACAAGTCAGGATGGATGCGAAGTGCATCAGCATCCTCCTTGTAGGCATTCGCCTTGAAGCTTTCCGACTATCGTGGGTTATTTTTCTACTCCAAACGGCTCAATTTTCTTCAACATGCCTTCTTGAAGTAGGGAAGCATGTCATTCCAGGACCATCCTTTGTTACCCAGTTTCTCCCAGCCATCGTAGTCAGAGGCAGGGCCCCTTGTCCAGCAGAGGCCATTGAGAATAGAGCTTCCGCCAATGGCTTTTCCTTGAGGGATTTCCATGTACTGATCATTGAGATAAGTTTGAGGTTTTGTAATCAGCCCCCATTCGTATTCGCTCCAGCCACCGTTGCCGATTACTCCTGGGACAGGGAGTAGGCCCTTGGGGATCGTGAGGTTTCTGGCATCGTCCCTAAGGAGGGGTCAGTCATGAGCGATGAAGCCTTTTTGGATATGTATGTACAGAGGACCTGCCTCGAGGACGAGGACGGAAACTGCAGAGCGTCAGCCAGATTGTCCCATATCAGCGACAGACATTGAGCTACCAGATGAGTTCTCAGAAAGACGGTTGGCAATAGTCAGCCCAGCGGTACCTCCACCAACGATGATGTAGTCATAAACACTGCGCAGCGTATCATTCGCAGCGTCCGGGGTGAAATGAAGAGCTTCGGACCAAGGCAGAGCACACAAGGCCACGAAGACCAGGAGAAGGCCCCAAGCAGTCATGGTGATGATGAAGTGTGGTGAGTCGAGAAGAGCAAATCTCGAGATGCGAGCTTAAATATCCAAGAGCAAGAAATCAACATCAGTGAATCATTGAAGCTACGAAGCGAAGTTGTGAACGCACAAGGCATTTGTTTGCAAAAAAGCATTCACCGAGATCCAGATTTGTTGGCAGTGGCAAACAGCTGCCAAGTCAGATCCAGGCATATACTCTTTTTTTTGGTCTATACGTATTGTTACGAAGGCTCATATAGCTTATCTCAAGAGTAGATACTTAGGATATTAAACTAGTCATTTGATGCACGCTCACATTGTGTATCTCAGCACGAGGATATTGCTGCGGCTCAGGAGGCACTCCTTAGAGGATGCACTATACCTCGAGTCGTTGTCTGATACTTTAAACTATTACTAAGAAAATGAACATGACCATATATTCAAGACCTTTTGAGAAGAGCCTCGCTGGTATTCGGTCTACATTTGGGTAGTTCTTATCTCAGTTGATGCTGGAATACCCTGCTCATATTCCCTGCCATGTGCTTCTGATCGCAATATAGTTGAGCACCAAGGCAAATAACTCAAGTCAGGTAACACTTCTTTGCTTTTTCTCCAAAGATGGTAAATATCTTGTGATATATGTCTTGTCAGTTATGGCAGGGGCTCATCATAACTTGAAGGCCTGGGTGTTGGTTCAGAACGCAATGACAGACAAACCATGGCCTTGATTTGGACTTTTCAGAAGACACCCCTAAATCAGTACATACTCGCTAGGTAACCAGAATTATTTATGAAATTCTAATTCCTCGAGTACAATTACAAGTCTGAATCAACTTCGACGTGGATTCTGCCACACCAATGGTTCTCAGGCTGAACAACCAGGTGATGGCATGGTCACACAGCATTGGCTTCCAGAATAATATGCTAAGAAACTTACCCTTTCCAATTAATCAGTCAAATCCGAGTCTAAGCATACCGATTCAACGCTGTCCATGAATAACACTCTGGGCTTCCTGGACCTCGGACCCGTTCGGTGCATATACCCCAGTAAGAGATACCAACCTACCGCACAAGTACATTACTAAGCTGCCTGCAAGCATATCTTGAGTACGGCCCAGCGGCTTCAACTCAACACCAATCATAGCAACGGCAATTGTCACGATCTCGAAACACTCGGCATCAACTCATGATGCTGTTTCTTTCGAGACAATGTGCCACCAGGAGCTTCCGGATACGTAGCCTGCCCGCGATTGGCCATCGCCGCTCCCTGCATCTGGCTCCCCCGTTCCTCCTCGACGACTACATCCCTCGATATCAGACCCTCAGCTCCAGGGACGTGGTCAAGAAGCGCTCCCTGGCGTATGCCCACCTCCGCAACTGCAACCTCTGCCCCAGAGAGTGCGGCGTCAACCGGTACGAGAAGACGGGCATGTGCCTCATCGGGGAAAAGGTAAAGGTCAACACCATTGCCCCCCACTTTGGCGAAGGTCAGTGTCAGTGTGCGCTCTGTGCTTTTCTGGCTCCCTTGCGTTTGCTACATGTCATGCGCGGCGTGTTCGATTGTGTTGCTGACTCGTTGGCAGAGCCCTGTATCCAAGGCCACAATGGTAGTGGTTCAGTCTTCATGAGCGGGTGTAACTTAAGGTGCATCTTCTGTCAGAACTTTGACATCTCTCACCAGCGCAACGGCATGGACCTTACACCCGAGGAGCTGGGAGACTGGTACATGAAGTTGCAGGAGGTTGGCAACGTCCACAACATCAACATCGTCACCCCAGAGCATGTAGTGCCTCAGGTAGCGCTGAGCATCCTGCATGCCAGGGACCGTGGCTTGATGGTTCCAATCGTTTACAACACATCAAGCTTTGATTCTCTAGCCTCTCTCGAACTAATGGACGGGTTGGTCGACATCTACCTGGCCGACTTCAAGGTGTGGGAACCCAGCACCTCCAAAAGGCTATTAAAGGCCGACGACTACGCCACTACGGCCAGGGAGAGCGTCAAGGCCATGCACGCCCAGGTCGGAGACTTGTGCTTCACTGGAGACGGTATCGCCAAGAGTGGGCTATTAGTCCGTCATCTTGTCATGCCAGGCAAGGAGGCTGAAGGGGCCGAGATCATGAGGTTCCTGGCCAAGGAGGTGTCCCGCGACTGCTTCGTCAACATCATGGAGCAGTACCACCCGGATGCGCACGTCGGAAAGAAGAAGCGAGGCAAGACCAAGGATGGCGAGGCCGACAATGAGGTCCGATACGCGGACATCAACCGCGCAGTTACCGATCAAGAGATCTCCTCGATCCGGAAGGCCGCCATGGATGCTGGGCTCTGGCGCTTCAACGACCCACCAAAACATGAAGGGTTTGCGATCTAAGAGATAGGCTATCTCTCGGTTGGATTACACAATGAGAGAATGAACCTTGCCGCGAGGCTTCAGAATCAAGCCAACTTCGGGGACTAAGAACGCCACCACCTGGCCAGAGCGACCCAGATGGCTTCTGCGGCTCATTCAAACCGTCAGAGGCAAACCGGGTGACCAAGTCTTTCAAGTCCCTGAACAGAAACCCAGTTCTATTCAGGATCTTATTTGTGTGGCACGGATCCAACGCCCCAGGAACAACCAACAACGAACGACAACGCGCCCAACGCTAGGAATGGACGTTGGCAAAGAAAAGGTCTGGGCAAGGCCCGGATCTCGCTGAGTGCCCTTTGTCGGGACCGTTTCCGACCGACAAAGCGTCTGCCAACCCCTCGTCCCAATATAGCTTTCCTTGCGTTGTCGGTGGCGGGAGAGACTGGTCAGGACGGCCAATATCTATCCATTATGGGTGCCGATCATCTTGCACTGAGGACTTGATCATTATCATTCTCCTTAGCAAGATCACGCTATCCATCAAGATGAACACGACATTTCCAACTGTTCACAACATGGTACCACTACCATCCATCGCTGCCAGGATCACGCCGCCTCCTGAGGAGTTGAACATTATTATCCCCAAGTCAGAGACACGCCCTGTTATTCCAGCATCACCTGGATGCATCACACAAACACCATCTGGGTCGACGACTAGTCCTTCCACGCGGAGGAGGAACCGAAGACGCTCGTCTAGTTCTCGTGCTCGTCCTCCCCATGTTGATGTAAGGCCTGTGCCTCACGCCAACTCGCACCTCATCTTCTCGCCACGGCCATACGAGAGCCTGTATGTGGAGCGGGCATACCTCACCAGCGCTCTCCAGCAACACTCTGGCCGTGCTGCAAACCTAATGAGGCAGTACTCCATCGTCGAGTCGCAGCTCCAGGGTCTTCCCGGAGACAAGGGCCGACGCAAACTACGCAAGCAGCTTGGCCTCCTCAAGTCAAGGATCAACGAGGCCTTTGAACAGGAGAGGGCCATCTTCTCTCGCCTCACCGAACTCTACATGGAGATTCAGAGCCGCGAGAGCTGGATGCAGATCGGGTACCAACAGCAGCAGGCGTGGTCCATGGACAGTCCCAGCGTCGGCACCCCTTCTATCTACAGCCCCATGTCCTACAGCCTGCCCACGCCTACTACGCCCCTGAACGGAGCGTGCGCAGAATTTGTACCTATGGGCTACTTTGGCGATGTCCATCATCTATCCGAGTCCTCGCTGGGCCAGGAAAAGACCGAGGCGAGCCTTGGCCTAGAGACTGTTGACGAGGCCTGCGAGGATCTCTTATGCAGACCTGATTTGCCCTGCGAAAGCGTTGAATCAGACACGACTCCCGCGACTCCAGTTGCAGCCGACGCCCCGATTGTCGAGGCAACTGGCTTGGAAGAGGCATCTGGTGATGTCCGCACCATGGCTGTCAGGAAGAGACGGTTCAGCCTCCCTTGTCTCCAGAACGCATGGCCCGAAACATGAGCCAAAGCAAGTGCTTGGCCATGGTGTTGTTACAACATCTGTTCGATATGAGTATGCATTGGTACGAATACGCTCCATATAAACATGTTTGAATATGTACGACGAGAAGCTTGGATATAATCAATGGAGCACAAAGCAACAAAGAACACTTCTGTATGTAAGACTAGGTCATCTTCATTATATCATTAATAGCATATCAGCATTAGCATCAAACAATTGTATCCAGGCTGCTCATTTTTGGGTGAATGTATACCTACGTTTCTCAAAACCATGTCGCTAATATATCAATCTACCACCCCATTTGATCTTCTTCTTTTTTTTTACGCAAACTCTCCAAATTGTCCGTCGTCAAACCCTAGATCCTTGGCCGACTGCTGCTTCTGCTGCTTCACATCCTGAGAGCTCGGCGGAGGTGGCAGCGAGAAGCCCTTTGCACCTCCGGGTCCCGGCGGCGGCGGCGGGAGCGCAAAGGATTGCAAGTCTCCCGAGCTAGATCCTCCCGCTGGTGAACTCTGCTGCTTCCGCCTACCAAACTTGGAGCCGCCAAAGCTCACTGTAATAGTCTCTCCATCCTTAAGGCTGTAGTCCCGTTTCTCTTCCTCCTCCTTCTTAGCCGCTGGTCGACTTTGCTCGCCCTCCCAGCCGAGAGCTTTGCGCGCCTCCTGCAAAGCAATGGATAGATCGAATGCCTCACTGCGCTCCTCGAACCCAATACCCAACACCGCGCGCCTACCCTGCGGGTCCCTCACCGTAAGAGCAAAGAAACGGCTACTATCCAGCACAGGCTCAACAACAGCAGCAGCGGTGTACGGCGCAGCGGCAAACAGCTGTCCAGTAGAGGCGTCCTCGAGCACGGCGTCGACCTTGAGCTTGTTCTCGGACGAGGGCGACTCGTACGCGGTCTCGAGAATGCGTAGTCGGGCGGTGAAGATGTGCCGCTTGGGATCGGCGGTCCAGGCGCTGGCAGAGTAACCCTTTGTAGACGTCAGGGGAGGGATGTTGTAGACGTGGACGGCGTTGGCGACGAAGAGGATGCGCTGGATGGCGTCGCTCGGGAGGGGAGTGCCTGTGGCGGGGTCTAGGAGCTCCATTGGGGGTGTAATTTTGAGGTGTTTGGAAAGGAGGTGAAGAGGGAAAAGAGCTGCCTGGTGATGGATGCTAATGTGGTGTTGCGACGTCTAGGAGGGGCACACTCGGGTCGGTGGAGGGGCAGAGCGCGGGGCACCTCCGTTTTACTGTAGGGTAGGCGAGTGGGTGATGGACCCTGCAAATGGCCAGACTCGAGCACGCTATAGAATGATGTGATTCAACTGGCTGGGCATGGAATTGAGGGTGGTCGTTCACAACTACTCTCGAATTGGGTGTTGAATACCGGTATAATCTACCATCATGGCACCTACTACGCAGTATGGTGGCCATCTTTACAGGGAATACAGCGGCATTCCCCTATCGTTCAGCGGTGTTATCGCTCGGCCCCGCTCCCCGCCGACCCCGCCAAAAGTGACGGGACTGGAGAGCTCTCACTGACTCACCAGCGTCAAAATCTCCCCTCCACCAAATCCAGACCTGGGAATATCATCATCCGCTCATAGAAGAGACGGCGATACCCTCTCCACGACCAAACAATGGCTACCGTCGAAGCAACCCGTGAGTTCATCCCTTCTATCCCTAGTTGTTACCACCCGCTAATACTCAGTAGCCGCCGCTCCGGCCGAGCAGCAGGACCAACCATCTTCAACCTCCGACTTTGAGTGCGCCTCCCCAGCTCTTACACCCCCCTCACCTCGCTGACAACTCCCCCAGCATCGTGTCAACCTACCGCGGCCTCCTCGAATCGGACCCCCACCTCACCAAGCCCGTCGCCGCCATCGAGTCCCTCATCGCGCTGCTAAACGCCCACCCCTCGACGACAGTCTTTGAGACTCTCGAGATGGTCAAGGTCCACTCCGACCGTCTCAAGGACTCTGTCGCCAACCCCGTGCCCCTATCCGCCGGAACGGACCTCTTCTTGCAGTACCTCGTTTCGTCTCTACGCCAGCAGGACGGCAGCTTCGATGCGGTGCGACAGCATTTGCTCCGCAACGGTCGCCTCTTCGCGGCGAGGGCTAACGCCGCTCGTGAAGGTATTGCCGACGCGGGGTGGAGGCTCGTCCGCGAGGGGCAGTGCATTCTCACGCACGGCGCCTCACGATCCGTCGTGGGAATCCTGGAGCGCGCGGTGCAGGACCTCGGAGCTGCCAAGTTCAAGGTCATCTACGTCCGCGAGGAGACGCGTGTGGAGGAGAGTGACCGCGTCGTCCGCGAGCTCCGTGAAAAGGGTATTCCAGTTGCCGAGATCGCAGAAGCCTCGGTTGCCTACGTCATGGGTCTGCTGCGGCAGGTCAACATGGTGATTGTCGGTGCCGAGGCCGTCACCTCCAACGGTGGCATCATTTCTCGTATGGGAACCCTGCAAATCTCCAAGTTGGCTGCCCAGGCTAGCGTACCCTTTTATGTCGCTGTTGAGACGCACAAGTTTGCCCGCAAGTTTGTCATGGACCAGCGGGACATTGGCTTCAAGCAGGACGTGCTCGACTTTTCCGTCAGCACCAAGAGCAAGCAGCCCGTCGATGCTGTCGACTTTACAGTTGGTATCCCATTCTTTTGCTCTTCTTCAGTTATCTGACAGATTTATAGCCCCCTGATCTCATCTCCAAGCTCATCACAGAGAACGGGATTAAGCTTCCTGGCTACGTGTTTGAACAGCTCCTCGATATCTACGGTAGCTTGAACAGCTGAGCGGCGCTCTTGACGCAAACAAAACAACGCCGCGCCCGCCCTCAGTCGAGACAGGCGCTCGTCTTTGGGAGACGAGTCCTGTTAAAGACCCAGGGGGGTCACCTCCAGCTCGCCGAGCCCTCATGATCACTCATGGTGTATCTCTATTGACCGCAAAGATTCAGCATCCAGGCAATGAAATGGCGTTCAGGATTAGTATAAGATTTGCTAGGGACTCTGGACAAAAGTTGGAGCTATTAATGTGCTATGTTTACGAGAAGGGGTACCAAGGGATGGTCATGGACATGGAAATGGTACACCACATCAATCTTTTGGTAGAGGAGTTCAAAAGCCACGCTCTCAGGGGCCGATACTGGAACATAGATGATCAGAATACATTTGCTATCTCAAGTGAGTGACAACCTTCCTCTTCATCCCTAGGTACCTTAGGTATTGTGACAATCTGGACCTTGATAAAACACCGCCTTGAAAGAAACACCCCCAAAACAACCAACCGACTACTAAAACAGTCGTTTGTGGCAAGAGAAACTCCAGGAACCTACTCCCCATGCCTCACTACCCCTGCTCCTAAATCAAACTTAGATATCCCGAACAAGCCTGGCCCCAACCCATGCATAAGGGTAGTTCCTCTGATACCAGTTTACAAAGCTCGCCCGTCCCGCAATGCGCGGGTGCGTAGCCCACGAACCGCCCAGCACAATGTTGTGCTTGCCGTCAAAGAAGTCGGTTGTGTACAGAGGATATAGCGACATAGGCTCAAAGCCCTCGTATCGCTCGAGATTCGAGCTCGTCCACTCCCATACACCACCCATCTCAGACTGGCCGGCAAGCTTGTTGCCTGGGACGTCACTGGCATGGGGTGCCAGTGCCGGAAACCGACGTTGGCGTCGGTCAGGTCAAGGAACAGCTCCGAGGAGCCGTCCTTGGCCGATTCGGAAGATTGCGAAGGTGGTGTCTCCTCGACGCCGTCATTGACAAGGTGACTATATGCATATGTGAGTATAGAACTAAGAAAGGCTCTGCAAGTTGCTTACCCATTAACTGCTGGCACCGTCTTTGAAAGGATCCGTTCCGCATCAGCCCTCTTCTGCTTGTTGACGTATGCGTAGATGCTCTTGGCCTCCTCAAAGGTAGGAATTCTTCCACCCATCCATGAGGCGCAGCCAGAAAGCTCATCATACGAAGCAAAGACGGGCCAGTCTAGAGCGTACTTGAGGGGCACGAGCCCATACACAGTTCGCACATACTTGCCCTCGAGAAACGAGTCGGGGACTTGGTTGCTAACATGGCCGTTCCCATTGGCATGTCCATTCGAGTGTCCATTGGCGTGCCCATTAGAATGGCCGTTGGAATGACCATTGGTATGGCCATTGGTATGGCCATTGGTATGACCGTTCGAGTGGCCGTTGGTATAACCGCCATTGGCACTCCCGTTCACTGTCTTGGATGGATCCCAAGACCACGATGCGGGTACGCTGTTGATCTTGGTGCTATATAGATATTGAGCGTACTACAATGCAAGTTAGAGACATATGGGTGTGCTGATATTTCACTTCATACCTCTTCGTTCGTGATGGGCCGCCCCTGAGCCTGAAAGGCGTGGATCTTTGTTTGCCGAGCTGGCTTCTCATTATCCCTGTAACAAATTAGCTTGATGAGATCACCAGTAGAAGAGATTTAACATACCAGCCAAAATGACCAGAAGTATCGGTGCAATCCTCAGGATCATCCATGCCCAAGGTGATGGTTTGCTCAGGGACATTGAACCATTGGTTCGGCACTCTTGCCTCGTAAGCCTGCTTGGCCATCTTCTCAAAGTTAGGCTGTGCTGTATGAGGCGGCGGTAGTGTCTTGTCGCTTTGTAGCATCATGTAGAGCAACGTCTCGATGTGCATCAGCTCATGTTCGAATCCGACCCAGATGGCCCTCGCAACATGCCTAGGGATCTTGCTTGCACCATCTCTATACAGGGCCTTTACTCGGGATCGCACTCTTCCCTGATACGCTGTGATCTCTTCAACTGGAGGCCATTCATCAGGGATCTCAGAGTGCGTATGACATAGCTCGGGGTTGTCCACATCAGGGTCAATTCCGCGCTCAAAGATGGAATAATAGTAAGCGGGATCAGTTGGAGCCTGACCCGTAGTCTTGGTCAACTGAATGTCAAGGAAGGTCGGAATGTGGCCGAGGTAAAAGATGCAAGCATTTCGAAGCTTGATGGGCTTCTCGTTGAGCTCCTCATGAGGAAGCATCCCCTGGGTCACTACATCCCATGCCTTCCACAAGGCCTCCCAGTCTTGGACTGCAGGAAGTGGCCCAGCGGCGTAGAGTGACGGGATCAAGCTGAAGGGCATGGCGGACTTTTGCAACATGTGAAGGCCTAGATTGGTAGTTGTTAGCATCCTTTCTGCAGTCTCTAAATATCTTGTTCTTGTTAACCCCCCCACGTCATCTAACAAACAAGAGCTAGACTTGCCGACCCGGGCCACAAAGGGAAATACCAATATGCAGCCGTCGGATCACTGGATGCATGCCTTGTCTTGATTCGCGGGGTAGTCCGGGGCCATGCCATGCCATGCACAACCCCAGGGGCCTCAAAATCCAGTTTCTGGGGTGGGAATATTGATCACGAGGAGATGCGACCTACCATACTCGTCTCCCCGGCTCCAACGACCCATCTCGGTCAGGCCTGACTGGGCCCAGAGCGTCCTCGTTTCCTCGTCTGAATACTTCAGGCTCTGTTCAATCTCAATTCGCTCATGCGGCATGACTCTTGATCCGAGGACATCGGTCGGGCGAGTGGGTGCAACAAAGGCTTGATGGCGGCCGCCTTCATCATCGTACACGTACTCGCCGATGACCCTCCATTCGTCTACCTTGAAGGCTTCCTCAGAAAGAAGTTCGTTGGCATGGGAAAGGCCGTTGAGGATGAATCTGTGTATTCTGTTAGTCCTGGAGAGCCGAGGCCCATCTATGATTGGCTTACTGATGGGTCAGCCCCTTGGAGTCTGTATAAAACTGTCGCATTAGCATTGCTCCCATGGCTGCTGCAAGTCATTACACACCGTTGTACGCATGGCTGAAACTTGGTTAGCGAGGCTGATTGTGAGGCGACGGTTTCACTTACTAGACCTTGGCTGGGTTATTGCAGGCATCGACACCTACAATCATGGAATCTGAAGGTCGGAGAACGTCCGCAAACCCTCCCAAGAATGCCGCTGCTTCATCTCTGGAGAAATTGCCTGAGATAATGGAATTAGTGGATAAAGAATCCAAATTCTCATCAAAACATACCAATACTGGATCCCAGATGAAGAATACACTTAGAGCGCCCGGTGAGGGAGGGATGCTTGAGCCATTCCCGTCCGTCGTCATATGTGCCCAGCAGGCCGTGATACGACACATACTTGAAGTCGGGGACCTGTGCGAGGGTCCGCTCGAGCTCTTTGCGAGAAAGATCCAATGCAAAGTACTGAATGGGCTTTGCGAGGTCCTCGAATGCTTGCAGAAGCAAACAAACCTTGCGTAGATTCCTTGATCGTGTTAGAAACGCGGTCGGCATACTGAGGGAATCAACTGACCCGCTTCCTAGCTCGATCACCATGGAACCCTCAGGGATCTGCCTCGCAATCTCGGCGGATGACCGCTTCAACACCTCAATCTCATAGTTGGTCAAGTAATACTCATCCAGATACGTGATCTGGTTCAGTATAAGCAATGGTGAGCAGAACAGTCCCGGTGAAATCAACATACATCCTCAAAGAGCTGTAGCCCCCTCTCGTTGTATAAGAGGAGCGTGGGAAGCTTGCGGGGCCCATCTTCGGGGTTGAACTGGGAGATGATCTGATCCTTTAAGTTGATCTCGACATGCTCACCACGAATATCAATGATATCTGGCAGCGCTGGTGATGGCTTGCTCACCGCGGGCCTTGCCCCTTGAAAGACGGCCGGAGGCGCGTTGATGGAAGAAGGCATTGCAAAGCAAACGCAAATGACAACGAAACAGTGAGGACGCTTCAGCTCGGGACGGGACGTGCTAGGGATGTGGACTGATGGGAGGTATTATATTTTATAACGCGCAACAAGAGCAAGAGCAGAGGCGCGTCCAAGGGCGTCGGCCTCGTCAGTAGTCCTCCCCTCCAACGCAGGTGCTCCGAGGTACCTGAGGATCTCTGCCTCCTGAGTGGAGAACATCTCGGACAACTCCTCATCCTTGGGGGCAAGGCGTCTGAGCCGAGCCAGCGGCCACGGCCAAACAACGCGGGGGGACGCCACACTATCCTTAGTTCAGTGAATCGTCATGATACCGAAGGGGCAACGATGAGAGTCTGAGCCAGGAACAGCGGTCCACTTGGAGGCGGTACATGGAAGGCCGGCTGGGCGCCGAAGAAAGCAAATCCACCTCCGTTCCGCAAGTGTCGGAGCGGTGGGAGGTGGAATCATATCTTGCCGGGCCTCTCACGGTGAACCATTTCGAAATAAGTTTGTCATGGACTGCAGCTCCAAACTTGCAAGCATCAGCGCTTGTGGAGAGAGAGTGGGAGAGGTCGGGAGCTGGCAAATCAGGACGTCATGAGCATCACGCCCCACGCCCCACGCGCGTGGGAGGCGATGCTGGGAAGAGCTCACGAGGCCAGCTCCGAGGTATCAGGCTTGCGGGATGTTTGATATTTGGGGGTGAGCGTCGAGCTCCCTAGGAAGGGAGGGATCGATGGTGCCGCGTCGTCTGGTTGGTGTCGGGTATTTAAGATGATCAATGGCGCTCGCGTTCGCTGTTGTGCATGGTGCTTCGGGACTTCAGCCTTATCTTGCGTGATAAAGGCGACTTACAGTTACCCCGGATATTCGAGATATGGGGGATCCGGGAGGTCGGTTCAGCTTGTATGGTACTGTACGCACGGTATCCCACATCCAGACCTCCTCATCTGCTCCAGCATTCCCGAAACCGACTGCACCATCTCCTGCAGAAGCCACGGTTACCTTGGCCGTCGTCCTCGCCGCACGCCCTGCCTGCGACATAAACCGGATTGTACGGGTCATGGACTGGAATCAAGTCGTCGTCTGAGGGTCGCACGTGGAACGGGGTTCGCCGATCTGGAGATAAGTTTGCTCCTTGTCCTCTTGGTCGTCGTGTGGTCGTGTAAGCTCCCCGCGAAGCTTCCGGCATGCCGACTGCAGACCCCTCTGTGCGCTCCTGGCCCATCCACTAGGGGTGCTTGATTTGGAAGCATCTGACAAGGGGTAAGCACTTCTGGGCTTGGTGACATGCATTTGCCCAGTCTTGGCAAGTCTGACTTGATGCCGACGTCATATGCTCTGTGCTGAGCTCTTCTCGTTGGTTTCACAAGCTCAGCCAGAAGCTGTTGTGCAACCACGCAGCTCCCCGAGAATGGTGGGCGAGAGCGCCTGGAAGGAATGTAATCCCACGTCCAAGCGACCCGCCCGCATGGCCTCAGTTTCCTCGATGATCCGGCAGGTTTTGCCGACTGTATGCGTACCGGCCCGGCCTATGCTCGTGTGAGCAGTACCAAAACGCTGAGATGATTGTCAATTGCCGTCATCTTGTTCGTTGAAGCCGTTACCGTAAGCGCATCAATGGGTCGACACAGACGATGGAGTCAACTGCTGTGCATGCCTAGGTTGTATATCCCTGACCGCAGCGTGGGGGTGGCTATGAAAACAACTCAAAAGAAGGCTGGCTGGCTGTCTGTTTTTCTTTGTTTGTCCGCGGGTTGAGGGAGGCAAGATGATGCATCCCATGGTTTGTCTGCCTGATTAGGTATGCCATCAGTTCCTGCCTGTTGGGGCAAGTCGACGAGCTCCTGCTTGCTTCAGTAGCATGGGTAGCTCCTGCCTCGTGCTGTTCTTCTTTCACAACTTCCCAGACATCAATCTCCACCCTCAATTGTCTATATCGCCCATCTAAACACCATACATACCCAGATCACTCCAAGGACCATGAAATCTTTGTTTTGGGTGTCTCGCGAATTCAGTCATGCCTCCAACGCCTCCCAAATCATGCATCTATTCGAACCAGCTTCCAAAATCCCAGCAGAATACCACGCCACACATTTTCTTTTCCATCCTAATGCACCAATGCCCAAGGCTTGCATTCATCCCGGTCATCACCAACTCCTCTGGTTTACGGATTCCCATGACGAATTCGTTACATCTGTTTTGGTCGTTATAGCCTCCCTGAGCCTTGTCTATCCAGAAACACCATCCCGTCGAGTCCTAGCCTGTTCACGGGACCCCAATTCCCAACGAGCCCGCACCCGCAAACTCTTCCAAGTCATTCAATACCTTCCCGATTCGTTGTGACTCGATCATTTCAAGCTTCTCCATCGAAAATTCAGGAATACTTTGCCGGAAGATGCCTTCGTCAAGGCTTGGGAGCAGCAGTTGGCTTTCCGACAACGAAGAGGGCGATTTGCCTGTATCACCCATAGGGGCTGCCTTGGCAGATAGTCCTTCTCCTCGATGTTCCAAGACAACTGGGGGTGATTCAGCTAACCCAGATCGCAGTCCAGCCGAACTTCCCATGGCTGAAAATGATAATGCAGGGCTGATGCTGGGGCCGTGAGTGGAGCCCGACGCCCCTTGATGATCTTCTGGCACGCTCATCGAACGAACAGGTTCCCAGCTGCTACCACGCGACCTGTCAGACCCTTCGTCATGTTGAGATCGCTGTCCATCATCCGAAGGGGATTCAGGAGACGCTTTGTCCGCTTTTGTGTACGACTCATCCAGGCCAGTATCGCCAACAGGTCGTATACTCAGTCGCCTAACCCCAAAGGACGGGTTGGACATGGGGTCGGCGTTGTTAGCCTGTCGATTGAAATGGCTTTTTGCATCCACAAAGTACTGATTTAATTCTTCCAGGTATGTCAAGTAATTTTGTGCCACCGGTAGATACTTCGTCAGCTTGTGCAGCGCCTGACAAGACATCCTTGTTGTCACGCCTTCAAGCACACTGGTGCTCTCATCCATGTCCCGTTCAATGCTTTCCGAAACTACCATTCGTTGTTGGATATCCATGATGGGAAATTGATGGGCGTATACGGCCATAAAGCCAGATAGCCACACGGCAAACACCGTCAAGCATGATTGAGGAAGCTTGTCCTTGCAGATTTCAACCAGATCGAGGATATCCCGGGACGCTCGGAAGACATTGTCAGCAGCCTCTTCCCAAAACTGGTCCCGTGCTGGATCTTGTGCACTCGCAAGGGGTCCTTGTGGTCTGCCACAGCGGATGGGCAGAAATGGGAGATACTCTCGGTTAAGGATGATTTGGCACACCGAAGATAGCATATGTAATGATACATATGTATTCGTAGCTTGGTGATTGTCATGGCGGTAATAGTTTTGGCGTGATAGCGTGAATGTGTCCGGGAGGTCTATATGAAATCGATCCAATCTCTCTCTCAGCTGGCGGAATGTCGATCGACTGTCCCACGGTGATGCGGTTTCTTGCGAGCGGCCGCCCGCCGTACTGTACTGGGAAATGTCGCTCCAGATCGCAACCAACTGCACAAATCGGCTCAAGGTACTGTCGTCGTTGACTTTTCGTGAAATAGATTCCTCCGGGCATCTCAGATATCCTGTGTAAACATCCAAAGCAAGGTCAAACGCCATCTCTGAGCATGGCAGTTGTATCCCAATGCTCTCCAGGGGGATGCTCATAGTCCGCTCGCTGCCGCAGGCCATCATGCGGTCAAGAACCAGACAACTATACATAGTACGTCTTCGAGACTCCCTTATGATCCCAATTTCAGATGACCTCGTTCGAGATTCATCGGCCACGGTGACTCGAGCTTCTCGAATCTTCATAATGTGGTCGTCGAGCCCAAGCTTGAGGAGTTTTGCCATCCGTATTGCAACACCAACATACATCCAAGCGCTAGAGTTGCTAAACGCATGGCGTTGACTCCACTCGAATAGTCCCAGCATCAGAAATGCCTGGACTCTTTCCACGGTGACAACGGTCATGGCTTTTCTCAGAGGACCAAGTGCAGTCGTGAGGGCATTGGCAAAGAACTCAGAGGCGGCTATCGGGTCGGGTTTGTGTTGTATTGTCCGTGGCCGCACGTTCCCACCTTGCTGGCTTGACAGGTGTGTCACGTACTTGACAAGATCCGTATGAAAACGAGCCGTGAGGGTGAGGATACCAAGGAGGACCAGGTTCAACTCGGACGAATGGTGCTGTTTCTGGCCTTGTCTGCGACTCATTTTCTCCTTCAAAGTTGGTAGATGAATGAAAGACAGCTCCGTCGCGAAATGTTGCTTGTAGATGGCAAATAGCTGATCCCACAATTCTATCGTTAGAAATGGATAGGTGAGTATCTCTTCAGCGTAGGCCGTGGATTTTTCGCTGTCCAAACCAGGCGCTTCGTCCATTTTCCTTGCCCTCTTCCTCTCGTGAGGGCTATCCTTCTCTTGCCTTCCGCTCGCTGGGGGGTCAATTCTTTTGGGAGCAAGAGATGTAGCCTCCGGGTACTGGCACTGGTGGCCTCCCTTGATACAAGTATCGCAGGGACTGTTACCGCCATCATTGTCGCACTTGATTTTCGATCTGCGGCATCTCAGACAAGCAATGCTAGACCTCATCGGCTGCCTCATTTTCGAAGTCTTCTTGCCTTCTCTGGCACTTGGGTGAGAAATAGGTCGATGATCGTCGGTAGGGCCCCCGGTTGGCTCGAAACCGCCGACATCAGGCCTGGATTGTCCGTCTAGGAAACCAACCCGATGTGAGACCGGCGGAGTGGCCTCGGGGGCAGAAGAGAGCTCCTCGATTTTGCGCTTCGGAGTTGACTGATTCGAGGATGCGTTGGACAGCTCATCAGCCTCGGGGTCCGCAGGCGAGAGTATTGACTGAATGCGAAGTTGAGAAGCTATTTTGACGAGATTGGGCTCTGAACAAGAACCCTGTGTGTTATCAAAATTCAAGATAAGGAAGAACGATCCCCGGAGAAGTCACTGCCCGTTGAGTCAAAGTCGCCCGTGAAGACCACTAATCGAGTTGGAGAGCAGATGTGAAGTCCACAGTTGCTTGTCCAAGTATCGTAATCGACGATCGAATGACTAAACCGATCAAATCAAGAACCTCCAGTTTTCGCTAAAGGAGGTTGCAAGATGGATCGAGCCAGTGTTGCGAGCCTGGACGATACAATCGACTGTCCAGTCTCTCGAGTGTACTGGACGGAGCGATCAAGTTCGAGGAAGGCTTCACCTGGTTCTGCTCTCATGAACGCATTGTGGCGACAGGAGGGTTAAATTTCCGGCAAAAGGCAACTACTCTTGGCCGAGATCGTAGTTCAGTAAGGTCGAAGGTAAGCCAAGGGCAAGATTGTTCAAGAAGAAGCCGATGAAAGGGAACCGCAGGCGAAACTTCCGAGCCGACCGCTAGGTTCTCAGGCCCGACTTATTAGTTGTCATGCCTGGTCCACCGCCTCCCGCTTATTTGCCTACTGTGCTCGGCATGTACCAAGCTTCAGACCTCATAGTACGTTGGCTACAATGCGCACGCCCTCCTGGTCTGTCTCCCTAGGTAGCTCAAGATGGTAAACCCTGGCGAGTAATCCGCATGCCAGGCGTGTGGGAGAGCTGGGTAAGGAGATAGGAGCCGCTAACGAAGCGATCCATCTTGCCTCCGATGGTTGACCCCACAGTAGAAACCAACAGAGCTCAATTTGAAGTCCGCACGTCTCTGCCGTGCCGATTCCTTGTGTGCGCCGAAGGGCGTGGCTAGCTAGACCAGTTCGTCCGTTGAAGCCGTGGCCGGCCGTGGCAGCAGGGAAGTCTGGTCCCTGAGCAGGGGCTCCCGGTGTCCACCACGCGGGTAGGTCCCGCAGCTCGGTGGGCATGGTGAGCGCGAGATGTGTCCAGACATCACGGCCCAAACAACGACCCATGCTCGCTTTTTGGGTTGGTCAATGGTACGGGAGGGAATGCCAGCCGGCTAGATCCAAGGCCTAACTTGGTAGAAGATGTTAGCCAACCAGATCACCCGCAAATAGATTAAGCATCTCGTATGATCGCTGCATAATAGCTGTTGTTATCTCAACGAAGACGACGGCGACATATCCAAAACTGCCAGCCACGAGGTCGAAAGTGGTCGCGCCATCGGGAGGCCAACCGACGCCTCATCCGACGACCACGCTTCGGTGTGAGTAAACCAACCACGCTGAGCAAGGCATCCGATTCCGCAATAGCATGAGCCACTACGTAATGATGGGGTAAAACGTACCAGCTATCGTCACGAAGAGCCTCTGTCCTGTGGTCAAATCTGGGGCTGACTTGAGTTTTGACACCCCTCGGTGCAATATCCGAGGCCGCCGCCGGCCGTTTTCCCCAGCGTTCCGGTGGGGGTTGATTCTCCTAACTAATTGACGTGCACTGGGCGGGCCCCAAGATCGACTCTCGACCTTTTCCGAGCATGGAGAAGGGAACCTGGGAGACTAGGAGCAGACAAGACGTGCAGTAGTGGACGCATCAGCGTGTATCCATACTTCCTTTTCCAGCATCCATGCGTTCATGACGGCAGGCAGAGAGATGAGAGTCGGATGCTCAATCGCCTTGGCGTTGAGAGCCAAGAGATGCTCGTACTCCCAACTTGTGCGCCATTGTATCCCTACTACGGACAACGTAGTAATGAGGGATTGACTCGTGATGATGAAATCAGGAACCAAGAACGGCCCTACGAGGACTCCCCATTCGGAAGCGCCAAGGACAGCCAGGGGACCGACAGGCATGCGGAAGAGGGTGTTGTCATTAGTTTCCTTGGCGATCGTGCAGTTGTCCGACTGAGCTCGGGCCTTGATAGAGCGACTGACGAAAGGATTGTCCGACAGTCGGTTTGGGTATGCATGTAATAGGGCTGCATGAAAGTTGTCGCTGATGTTTGGTCGGGGTTTCCGCCAGGAGCAACGCTGTGACTTGAGCATCTCAGGCGATCGGATAGCACAGCACTTGCAGAGCTTCACACTCTTCTCCAGCGACATCGGCGAGTTTCTAGCCTCGATTATGTGGATGGGACAGATACCAGATGGATACATCGAGATTATGTGGAACCTGTTAGTGGCACGATTCTGACCAAAAGCATGGACCCGCGTGGGCTTCGCCCAGAGCAGCTCTCCCAGTACAATTCGAGGCCAGCAAAAGGTCAAATGGCGATTGAAGCGTCGGGACGCAATGCAATAACACGATGCAAAGGGGAGGGGCGTATTCGATCATCAGAGACATCGTTACTCATGCTGTGTCGGATGGTGCACCGTAGCGTGCAGTCAAGTCATGGCGCAAGGAGCTGCAACCGGCAGCTAAAGTGAGAGCGGCGGCAACTGCAAGAATGCGTATGCAACATAGCCAACCATAACTAGGAGGAGAAGTCAAAAGATGGGTCCTGGTTCCGAAAAACTGGTAAATAAATGAATTCTCAGTGAAGTTGTAATTGTTTGATAAAAAGTTCCATCGATGATCAGGGCCCATCATTTTACGGAGACACACGTGGTTCGTGACCGCGCCTGCCTCCTTTTAGAAAGGATCAATTCTTGGAGGAAGGCACGAATGAAGCTAAAAAGCCTTCGAGGAAGGTCAAAGGAGAGCGTTTACAACTTCATTAATAACATCACGGGCATACATCCAATTTACAGCAATCTACGCAGTTCCTACGCGGCTGCTGACTGTCGCGTCCCTGGTTTATGGATCCATGGATCCCAAGTGACTCCATCGTCTTCCGTTTTTCCATTTCTTTCACATCATGGATCTCTCCTTGAGATGTTCTCATAATCCCCTACGGTCACGATGACAATCCACTTCCTGGAAGGCCACCGCCCATCTCGGCTGAATAGCCAGAACCGCCAGAGCCTTGTCGACAGCAGACAACGACTAGTATCCAACTCGAAGCGAAAAGTTACCTCATGGTGAACCCCCACAGCCTACCCAACTCCCACGGATATGCCGAGGATAGATCCCTGTATCCCGCCTCTTTACGACAGCATGCAGTGACATGTTGGTATGGACATGGACCCGACCGAGAGCGCCAAGCTGACCCCGAGCGGGCTGGCTGCCACCGAGCAAACTATAACAGGAATGGCCGTTTAAGCTTAACTGCTTCGCCCTGCCGCACACGCAATCCCAAGCTGCTCAGCTTGCCAGGTCAACAACTTTTTTGATTTTTTTCAAGACACCGCAAGAAAATAAGGATCTCGATACACATTACGTACGTGATCAACTTTGACAGAGATGGTGCCAGAACCAGCACCTCGACATTATTCGCTCGTATTCCGGTGGCGGCACCCTCAATGGATTGCGCCCACCAATGAATGACGTCGCCCCCTCCCAGAGGCCTCACAACTCGCAGCTCACCACACGCATAAGCGCCGACAGGCGCCCTACTGCTTGACCATGATGGATATTTTGCGACCAACGTCCCCATTGCGACAATTTCGTCCCCATCTCTCGAATAGACCGCCTGCAACAGCCGCCGTATCATAAGCTATTTCCTTAGCAGTTTAACGCATTGCTGCTGTGTTGCCGCGCATCGCGCTTGTCAGGCACCATCTCTGGCCTGAGCGCCGTCATAAAACCAACCCCTCCATCTCTAACTTCGCGAGTTCCAAGCTTGGGACACTCTCCTACCCCTTCCTTGTTTTTAACAACCTGTCCCTTCTCCCTCAAAGAATCTGTATACAAATCTCTGTGTTAGAAGAAGATTACAAGAGCTTAGCAGATATGGCTTCGGGACACAACGTAAGTTGACCTCACTTCCAGTAGGCCCATCATGGTATCCGTCCATGACGTCTACAACTCGCTCTCCCTTGGCACTCCTTTCGTACTAACATAGGCTCGATCAGGACCCAAAGCTCCTCTACGCTGTTGAGGGCATCAACGCCTACCACATCTCTAATGGCAAGGAGCGATCTCTCACCCGTTCGGGGCCGCAGACCCTGTCGCTGCTCATGGTCCCGACCTCGTCGGGCTTTGCTGAGCCCTCAGGGGTTGGCTCCGACGGCGAAGAGGACTTCTATCTTCACCTACATCTCCCTCCCGAGCTCGACCTCCCCTTGCCTGCCACGACTCAGATCTACCACCAGCCACCCAAGAGCTACCTGATCCCCCGCTGGGATCTCGGCCCCGATAGCGGCGCCTTCACTCGAATCGAATTCCCGTCCCTCGACAGCAGAGCGGGTGTCCAGGAGGACGTCGATACCTTCGAGACTATCCTCGCCCAGTGTACCGCTTTCCTCGAGAGAGCTCCTGCGCCCCAACCGAGAGACTCCAAGGCGGCCCTGGCCAAGGAGCGCGAGGCTGCTGGCGAAGAGCTTCCTGCCTACAATCCGGCTGATTACAACCCAGGGGAGGCCTACGTCCAGGGCAGCCATAGTTCTCATGCCGGTGGTCGAATTGTGCTTGTCGATGAGGAAGATGGTAGTGTCATCGGAGAACTCACCGATACCTACCAGGTGGTTGAGGACAGCAAGGTCCGCCCAGGCTCCAAGGGTATGCGAAAAAGTCCTTCAACATGATACTTGTGCTGCTGCTAACACATTTCCAGAACCCGTCGAGATTTCTTTTCCTGCGGATGGCGGCCAGAACATTTCTGTGCAGCCTGTTTCGCAGGCATACATGGAGATGGACATACATCCCGCCTACAAAAAGTCGACGATAGTCAACAGCGCCACCAAGGCATCCCGGCTCATCGTTACGACATCGGATGTCGTCTCCAGGACGCTGCAGAGCCAGGCTGACAGCTTCACCAAGAACACCAAGCCAAATGCCAAGCCTGTCACGTTTGCTCCATCTACCCATGACCGCATTCGTCGCATCAACAACATCTCGGACAGAGCTGCTACCTTTTCATCGTCGACAGTTGGGACAATCGGAAATCTAGCTCAGAACTTGGGCGCAAGTGTCACTCGCCGTAAGGATGGACGGGCCAGAGGCTTCGACAAGGACGGGAACGCAATCGACACGTACAAGCCCGGTATGCTCAACAAGAGCTTGATGGCCTTCAACACGGTTGTTGACGGTATCGAACAAGCCGGCCGCAACCTGCTTACAGGAACATCATCTAGCGTGACCACGGTGGTTGGACATCGCTGGGGCGCTGAGGCCGGCGAGGTATCACGACATCTGGGAGGCGGCTTCAAGAACGTGGGACTCGTCTACATCGACGTGACGGGAGTCTCACGCCGGGCTATTCTCAAGAGCGTTGCCAAGGGTATGGTTGTTGGCAAGGTCAAGGGAGGTGGTGAGATCATCGTGGGGGGTACGGAGAGCAACGCCGAGCTCATTGCAGCGCGAGATGGAAATGGAAAGGGTGCGCATAGTACCTATGGGGATAACGTGAGCATTGCCAGCGGCTACGATCCCAACGGCAAGAGGCCAGCCAAGGGTCCTTTCTGAGGGAATATTATGACGGCCAACATCATGGTTAGATTGGGAGGATATTCTTCTTTTGCTGCGATAATGAAGGGTGAAGATCCAAGAGATGGTGTTGGTAAACCTAGTTGCATGCGAGCCTACCTATGGATTTCTTAATGGCAGTTTCTACAAAGAAACTCGAGAATTGAGCTAATTATTATCCTTCTGAGTACGTCCTTAACCCTGGTGCATTAGTTTTGGAACATCAAATGATGTCCCTTATTTTCATCTTTGTAGTCGTGGTTCCATGTGCCAAAGGTGCCATGAGCATGAAGCTGAATTTGACGTCACGTGTGATCGCGGGGCAGTCGCACACTGACCGCGTCGCGACAAGATAGCTTCAACCTTGGACAACTTGAAGAGTCACAGCCCGTTCGGAACATAGGGCGGGACGGTATGGCCAGGTGCTTTTTAGATCTATTAAAGGAGTAAAGGATTGTCTTTCAATTTGCCGCACTCCATCCCTCTTCGTTTTCCGACCGTGACCCTCTGGACCATCATACGGCGCCCCCAATGGGTTGCAACGGCTTCGATATTGGGACTTGAGACGATCAACTTCGATTAATGTGCCGCTTCGAAATAATCGGGCTCATCATCATTACACTGCGCGATTTTGGCGATTGGATAAAGTCTAAAAGAGCGCAAAATCGGTATGTCGGTTTGCAGCCCAACCAAGCGTAGCATCACCGCTAACCATACCATCAAGCTCAAAGTCATGCTCCACGAAATCCTCCTCTCCCTCTCGGGACACCCATCCCCCCTCCTGCGAACCGACACCTCCCAGCCAAATGCCCTCTCCGGCGTATCCCCTGCCGAGCGTCAGCTCCTTGCCTCGGCCGCACATCTCAGCGACGTCCACGTCAAGCTCATCAGCTACACGGCCCAGATAGCCAACGCCCACCCGTCGACCATCTGCCGCGCCGTCGCCACGGCCATCGACACCATACATCTGTCCGCCTTTCAGCGCAAGGTCCTCGAGGTCGAGGCGAGCATTCTGCGGGATGACCCCGAGTTGGTGGGGGCGTATAATATCGTGCCGTTGACGGCGGTGGTGGGAGAGTTCAAGGACTGGACTAGAAGAATGGACTGGCTCTGGGAGATGGTGCAGTTTATGCTGGCCAAGGACAAGAAGGGCGATGTGTGCCACGGAGCGCACCTGATGGACCGGCTACGGCTCGAGCTACAGAGCGGATATCGAGATGTGCAAGACACAGCCATGAGTCTTGTTACAGTCGCCGAGACGGCTTGGCTAAAACAAGTATCGGCATGGATATTATACGGCAGACTCCCGAGCTTTGGAATCGAAGACTTTTTTGTGCAAAATGTCCAAGATTCTGACGAGGTTGGTTTGAGCCCACGCATATGAGGACCATTATTGACTTGACCAGGAGTACATATCACGGGCAAGCTTGCTGCCCGCCTTTGTGACGCCGGCTACAGCCTCTTCGATGCTCTTTATCGGAAAGTCACTAAATCACATCAGAGTCAGAAGCAGCGTTGACTCTGGACTACGAGGACTTGACCATCTATCATCCAAGTTACAGGAGCTCTCGAGTCTTTCTTTTCCCATAAAAAGCACCAACTTCTCGAGGGCCATCACAGCTGTACGACTATCGCTCTCGGAAAATACGCTGCAGAAACTGCTACCATTGGCCAAGGTGACAGAGATGCTGCAGCTCCTCAGAGATTTCTTTCTACTGGGCCGTGGAGAGTTTGCCATGCAGCTAACCCACGAGGCGGATGAAAAGATACGCAGTCGATGGAGGAGAGCCGACAACCTGGCCTACGAAAAGGGTGACGGTCTCAAGAATGTGACTGTCAAGGAGGGTGAAGTCGCGGCAGTCCTCGCCAGGACGTGGGCGGTTTTGGCGTCGATGCAAGGTCAGCATGCCGAAGAAGATGAGCAACTTGAGCTTGCTCGAGACTTGCTACGGCTCAATCTCACCAAGGCAAAGACATCCACGCCTCTGGGCATTGGATCTGGCCTGAGTCACGATGCTGCAAACCTCCTATCCGAGTCACCATTCCGCAACCTCCTCTTCTCTGTCCCCTCTGTATTATCGGTTCAGATCCCGCCACCGTTGGACATGGTGCTATCACCCTCGGATGTCCAGATATACTCGTGCATCAACGCCTACCTGCTCTCCATGCGCAGGGCGCACATCAGGCTCACCGATTTGTGGAAAATCACCTCCCTCAGACGTCATCACCCATCTCATCGAGGTGATCGAGACCAGATTATTATGCTCCGAAAACGGTGGACTGCGCGGGCGTCATCGATGCGCAGCTCTTGGACCACTGCTAGCGCTGCCATCTTTTTTCTCGCAGAGACAGAAGCCTATCTCCAGACAGAGATTGTAGCTGGGCTGTGGGAGGGTTTCAATGAGTGGTTGACAGCCAATGATCCCAAGCACGGTCGGTCAGGGGCGACAACACCAACAACCAGACATGAAGACAAAGCCGGAGAGGGTGAGGAGGATGAGGACGATCTATGGTTGTGTGAAGAAGAAGACAGTCCTGTTACCCAGGAAAACGCTCACAAAACACCAGACTCATCTCCTCCCCATGATCCTCAAACCCTCTCTACAGCTCATCGCCTCTACCTCCGCACCCTCATCCATCGCCTTCTGCTAACCCAGCCCACCTTTACACAGCCCCTGTACAACCTCCTCATTCACATTGACCACCTGGTTGCCCACCTGCACCGTCTGCATGCCATCTTCACTTCGATAGACCTAGAGACAGACGCGGGCGTCGTCGACGCCTTTGTCGACCTCGAATCGGAAGAGCGTGACGTCAAGCGCCGCCTCCACGAGATCGAGACCCGCATCCGCTCCGGCATCGAGGACGTGGTGGCCGCCCTGCGCGCCCTCGAGTCCGACCCCGTGTTTGCGGCCGAGTGGGAGGGCGACGCCGCCGCTGCCGAATGGGCCCCCGCTACCGAGGATGTAGACGAAGACGAGGACCAGCGCGGTGGCAGAGCCCGAGACGCCGACGACGCCGAGGAGCGCGGCGGCTATGCGCCCTCTCGGGTCGGCGGCATCAACCGCCTCCTCATGAAGCTCGACTTTGGCACATGGTTCGGCAGAGCGGGGGATCAGTACGACGAGGACCGATTCTGACGTTTTCCCTCTGTTCAATCCCTCCTGCGGCTCCGAAAAGAGTAGCCAGGCTGGTGGGTTGGATGCAGGCTAGCAACGTTGATGCAGGCATCAAGGACGGACGACGGATAGGCAAACCAAGGCACGTCTGCAGGACGTAAAGAATGGAAGGGACGGAGTTTCTTCCCCGCGTCTCGGGCAGAACCAATGTCGTGCATTTGTGGCGTCACAGATGGCACGATTCTCAGGTCCGGGGTGCATCTCCAGCTGGTCTGACAGGGAAGGGCGTGTTGGTCTTGTCTTTGACGCCGAGGTCATGGACCGAGCACTGAACCATTGAGTGAGTTGTCAAAGAGACAAGATCCATCGATCGTCATGCAAGTGTGAGAGAAATTTGCGCAATATTAACAAGAAAATTGTCAATTTCGCCGTTTCGTATCAGGTCATGATGGCGTCTCATCCAAGTGTGTACCTATCATGTGCGGGAGCTTTGTATCTTGGCTCCAACCAACCTCCAAATCCAGCGAATAATGTAATGTCGTCGTGCCATATCCAGATTCATCGGACCAAGATCCGGGGTAACAAGGAGAAAACCCATCCGGGGTACAGTAAAAAAGAAAAAAGATACGCCAAGAAATACCAAGTCAGATCGAATCCCGGGGTTTCCGCCTCCCGTGGTCCGTCATCCATCCGTAGAAACTCCCAAAACACCTTCGCATGCCATGATACCGTTTGGGGGACGTTTCCCATGATCCCGTAAATGCCCAATCACAATGCCTCCAAGAACCATGGCCAATAACCCGTGGCCATGGTGAAATAAACAATACCAATAACAAGGTCGCCATACATGTAGTGTATAATGTCGTGTGTGACATGAAACAAAAAGAGATGAAATGTTAAAACAGAAAAGAAGAGAAATTTTGGTATCGTGAACTCGAGGCAAGGAGTGGCGCGCACAACGTCCTTTTTTCCAAAAGAGATATAATGGCTTCGCTTCTGTCGTAGCTTTCTTTGCTTTAGAAAAGATATCGTTGCCAAGTTTTGAGGCGAAATCAATCTGCGAGCTGATACGAATGTAGGTAGGTAGGTAGATAATCAATACGCGGCTACAGGCTTGCGACCAAACCGTAGCGATCCGCGGCTAGAGGAATGCTCCTCGGAGTGTCGGCGTTGGAAGAAGCTCTGCATGAAGGAGCGTGGATTTGACTGGTTAAAGTCGCCAGTGCGGTTGCGGATGGCACGATGCGAGGGCTTCTTGGCCTGCCATCGCTCCTTGATGCAGTCGTCGACAAGGGAGATGAGGCCGGTGGCAATAATGACACTAAACATGCGGGTTAGCTAGGGTCACCATCGTAGGGGTCCAAGATTACTTACTCGGCCACGTCGGTAATGGCGTCAATGATGCTGCTGTCGCTGATCCACATGTAACAGGGGGTCACCCAAGCACCAGCCATCTCGTCGTCGAGGACTTGGTTAGGGCTGCGCATCTCGGGCACGATGTGTGCGACAGGAGCACCGTGGCCATCTCGCACAAGGTGGAACGACACCACGTTCAGGTTCTTGTCAATCACACGCTTCCAGGCGTAGGTGTGTCCCCACCACTCAAACTCGTACCGCTTGTTCGTCCGTCCTCCTCGTCGGGCAATGTCCACGCGGGCGTAGTTGCTGAACTCGAGCTTGATGCGGTTGGTTGGCACCATGCGTGGCTTGGCCTTGGTTGAGGGCTGCTCCGACGTCGTCGAGTGATGAGAGCCGGACCAGATCGAGGCGTTGTCAGCAGAAGCAGCAGACGTGGTGGTGGCGTTGCCATGCTTAAACATGGACTGTGTTCCAGATGTAGTACGGTGGAAGGATGTAGTCATGGTGCGGACTGCTGAGCTCATGGAGCGTCGCAGGGCTGGGCGGGCAGCAGCCACGGTGCCCGTAGGAGCTGGGGCATAGGAGCGCTTGGAATTGCAGACTTCGCGGCCAGAATCGCGGCAGTAACGGCGCAAGGAGAACTCTCGTCGGGCCAGGTCATGCATACGCAGGTGAAACAGCTGGACAGCAAGAGACCGGCGGCCGTGGCCAAATGGAACAACCGTGTCGACACGGAGGTTCATGTTACCGTCCGAAGTGCAGTCATCGTGACGGACGGCGAGTCGATCAAGCGAAGGAAACAGGCGAGCAAAGTCCTGAGGCGTAGATGGCCGGCAAGGGCGTTCGTTGGAAGTGCCACGATAGGGAGGCAAAACTGGCGGGATATGGAGAGACTCTGGGTCAGACAGGATGAAGTCCTTGTCCGCGGGGTCGCCCTCCACATCGTCCTCGTCCTCGTCATCGTCACCACTCTCTTCGTCCTCGTCATCGTCGTCCTCTTCTTCCTCGTCTTGCTCGTTTGTGTCGAGATCTGCCTCTCGGCGCAGGGGTGCCATCTCGGAAAGGACGGAGTCGTATGTGGCAATCGAGGACGAGGTGGTGTTGAAGAGCAGCTCGGCAGCTGCAGGGGCTTTCATGGCTGTTGTAGGCTTCTTGTTTTCGGCCACATCAAGGGCCTTGGTATTGGAGCCAGATGCTGAGTGGAAAGACGTGGGTGCAGTTGATTGAGAGGCTTCTGAAAAGTACGAGTCGCGAAGGGAGTCTGACTCGGAGGGGGCGGGAGATGTGGTGATGACAACCTTTCGTTGCCGCCGTGATGTCGAGTCGGGCGTCATTGCCATGGGTTATGGTACAGTATTGGGCGTTTGTCGAATTCGTAGTGGATGACAATTGTCGGTCAAGGTGTTCGTGTAAGTGAGGTTGGTGTTGAGCAGTTGGTATTATGCTCTCTTGATGTCGTGTTGGTGTAGTCAGATGCTTGCTGGTGCATAACAGGTATGAAACAGTCAAACAATGTTGGATTGGAATGTCAACCTCGGAACATCCAGGATCAAGATATGGGAGGCTGTCAAAAGATATATATCTTTAATAAAATAAAGTCGTCTGCCTTGGTCTTCGTAACGAGACGTTGGCGGGTGGGGAGGGGGGCTTATTTGGCACCGCGGAGCCTGACCTTATACGCAACCAGTGGAGCTCCGGGAGGCCAGGGGTAAGAAAGGTGCTGAGGATCCCAGCATGGATAGACTCGAGGCCACATCAGGGAACCTGGCCGCTCGCTGGCCGGTACAGTAGCGCTTTGGCGGGACGGACCACCTGTCAACCCGCTCGCGCCACGGCGGGGGACAAGTGGAAGAAACGCCTCGCCCCAAGTGACTCGGTCGCCTTCAACGTTCAGCAGCCACCCCCTAGTGCCTCTCCAGCGCAGCCAGCAGTTCCAGCACACCAAGTGGTGGTACAGCAGCCCTGGCATCTCTGTCCTCCGCCGTTGGCTGCAGAAGCCAAGGGCGAGAGCGAGGGGGCACCAAGGTGTGCCCCCAAAGCCTGATGAACTGCGCTAAACTCATGGTGGGCAGACAGTCACATCGCCGTGAAAAACTTGGCCGTTCCGGGGGTGCCAACAACCACGGCAGGTGAAATCTGAGCGCTGCATTCCAACTTTTCACCATCTCAACTCAAGCATGAGCATCTCGAGTCTCTCAGCACACAATGGTTCTGTGGCGTCGTCCGTGGGGGCTGCTTAGGGACAAGACTGCCCCGGATGAGATCCCGGAACTGGGACCTGGGTGCCCGCGGAGTCCACTGCTGCTGGTGTCGACCACTAGAGAAACTGCCAAAGTGCGCGTGTGAGGGCGCTGGGACGGTGTACCGCACGCGGACAGGCCATGGCCAGGGTACAATAGCTGTTTGGAGCTCATACCGAGCTCATAGTCACACCACAGATGGGCTGTTGTCTCGTCCCGTCGATTCGGGCCCTCTGGGGTGATGGGCGACCATCCCTTCTCAGTTCGGGAGACGGATTGTCGTGCACGCCGATCGACGGGATCTCGTTCAGTCCAAGTCGATCCAGTGCCGGTAAGCAGCATGAGCTTGATCATGAAGGAGTCGCAGCTTGATTCGACTGAGGCGACCATGTCGAGAATTTTCAGGCCTTGACCCGGCGCAGTGCAGCACCGGACGGGGGCCTCGATGCACTTTCCTCAGCTGGAGGACCCTTTGTTTCCCTCCACCAGAATGCTGGAGCCGACTGGATCACGGATGCATGTACAGCATCAATATCGATGACTCGATTGCTCCAGACTCCCCAAACCCCGCCGGTGTCAAGCATCATCACGGTAAGAATACAGGCCTCTTCCCCCCACGACATCCTGGTGGAATGGGGAAGTTTGACACTGGCCCTTTCCAGAAGTGACCAGCTCAGAGTTAAAAGTCGACGTGCGCTGGCTCACGACCCATTCATTACTCACCATCGGCAGACGAAACGGGCAGTGCGTCCCCAATCGGTCCAGTCAAGCCCTGGGCGTTTCGATATCGTGACCTTGGAGGGTATCCCCGAATGAGGAGTGTCCCCGACCGTTTGGCAGACGGGACGATGGCATCTGTTCCGGTTGGGTCTGCGGGTGCCCTGAAGGTGCGTATTTGCCTGAGAGTTCATTCAAGATGGAGGCTGGCGCCGAATATCGCCTTGGTCTTGTGGGTTTGAGTGCAAAGTTTGCGACTGAGCACGAGATTCAATGACTCTGATCAGATCCTGAGATGGATGATGCCATGTGCTTGTTACCTGATGTTTGAGCCTCAGATGACGGAGAAAAATCTGCTTGGGTGAATTGAAGGCCTGCCTGTCACGTACCTTCCGTCTCTCATCTGAGGTGGCCGATCAATGTCGACGAGTCCCATCCTCTCAGTTACGGCAGGTACCTCTCACCTGAATCCGTCGCAGAAGGAGGGCCCTCCCTGGAAAGGAAGCTGCGTGACTGCAACTTCCTGCGACAGCCGGTGCCCCTAAGCGCCCCCGGGCCTCTCCGCTGTCGTTGCACGTTGCACCGAGACCCAGGGAGCACGTTGCAAGTGCAAGTGCCACCACCCATACCTTCCTTGCCCGAGTCCACCCGCTGAAGAGACTGGATGGATCAGAGATGCAATTCTCACAGGGCAAGAGCCAGCCTGGTCGCCCTCCTTCCGAGGCACGCCCGTGACTGCCGTCCACTGGCATCCTTTCATCCTTCCGAATGTCACTACCGACAGAGTTACCCTATACCATGCCTCGATCCTCGTTTTTTCCTCCAGGATGACCTGGTCATCTTCCTTTACCGTCCATCAGCTCGTCGAGCTCCCACCAACCAAGGAGAGAGTCAACCACCCAACTCAGGCCCATCGCACACACTTTTTTCCTTCTTTCCTTTATCCAGAATATCCCTCGGGCCCCGGCGACCCCGGACCTGATGCACTCCGCAGACGCACGACCGATTGGATCCCACGCCATCTCACCTCTTCGTCCTCACCTTCCTGGGGTTGCAGAGAGCTCTGCAATCCCTGTGCAGTTGGAAAGGATGGATGCCTTCTGATCGTTGGCTAGTGAATCTCTTTCCCAAACCGCCTCTCTCTGCCTTCCATTTGCCCCAAGCTGTGGCTTGTCGATGACCCTAGAACGCGTCAGCCTTCTTACACATGCTGTGTCTGCCCCGTCGCACGGGCACTAGAGCTCGCTAGTTATGGCTTTGGACGCCTACAGAGTTGGTGACGAGGCTGCAATGACGAGTACCTCAAACCAAGCCTCACTGCGGAGAGGCAAGCCCAACGGTGCCTGGCTGGAGTTGTGGATAGACCTCACTCCGCCGCCCAACTCCAGGTAAAGTGCTTCTATTTGGGGAGTTGCCGTCAGCCCCGCCATGGATCTAGGCTGGGATGCCTCTGCTGGGCCTCAATGTACAACCAGACTCCCCACAGTTTCGACCTCAGCCTTGACAATGACTGCCCTGTCGGGCACTGCTAAGCTGAACGGGCAATATGGATTGACTCGCCCTGAAGGACAAGACCCATTGCTTCAGCATTGGCAGGCAAGGCAACGGGGCAGACATGCCAACTCATGGCTGTGTTGTCTTGAGACTGGAGACATGACAGTCCGCGAACAGTTCCCATGAAGATCTCCCAACAATCCCATCAACCCCAAGCTCGGGGATCTCACCCCCATTGCGGAAAGAAGCTATAGCTCCATGATTTGTGGTTGCCTCTGTCGCTCTTTGCTCAAATATCTGAGCAGCTGAACATTTGCGATCCTATCATTGCATCTGTGGCGCCCAGGTGGTTCTGCGTCTCGCTCAAACCCGTCGACATGCATCATGCATACGACCATGTCTCACAGTTACAGATAGTCGAGGACTCGAAGGTGCCACGAAATCTGCCAGTCCGGTCTACGTATGCTTCCGTCCTACAGTGACGGGTCTAATATCGCAGCAACTAGCTTACACGATCAAGACGATTGTTCGCCTGGACGGAGCTGCAATGTTCTACCCTGCATTGTCTTCACACCTCTACGCCGGCAGCGCACGCGCTCAACATGCACGCCGAACCGAAACTTGACCACCAAGCCAACCCATCAAAATGCACCTTTGGATGCATGTGTCGGCCTCTAATTCGTCTTGTTCCAAGCCATCGGCCCTCCCTCCGTCCTCCATGTTGCCTTACACGGCCAATTGTAAGGTCGACGGTTCTTCCGCTGCCGCCGCTGCGTCTTTTTTTCCCCCAGAAGCGCAGGCCCATGCCTGTCGACTCCAGTGATTACTGTACAGATCAAATATTGGGGACATTCAAGCTCGCAGGACAGGGTTCTCAGGAGTTCTCGAGGGTCGGTACACTGGGCCGTCGGTGTTCCTGGAGCCGGGCTCACCACGGCACTGTACCTGTGCCTGTGCCGGTGCCTGGTTGTCTTGTGCTCATCTCATGGCTCGAGACGTTCCGTCGGGACACTGAGAAACTCGGGCATAACTACCGCTGCCTTGGGCTCAGGCGGTGCCTGACTATCATCTCAAAGCTACAGTGAGGCCGTCACATTGCCCTTTTGGACCAGCTACACGAGTTTGCTGTCCTCGTGTCGCTGCTACCACCAACCATGGAGAACCGATGCCACCATCTCAAACAACCACCAATCTTACCCAGCCTTGAATTTGGAGCTGACCTCATTCTGTCTCAGCGTCTCCCCAATCCTCCATCAACTGAACTGAAGCTGGTCTTTAGCGTGGTCGATCTGTTTTCTCGCGCATCTCTTACTGCACCTATCCGAGACCAGCATGTTCGCTTGACGCAATGCTACGCGGGAACTATGTACGCTGCAGCGGCTCGGTTGAGGAGTTCATGGCATCATCTGGCACCCAAGAGCCAGCTGCCTTGGTCGTCTCGAGACAATGGCTGCTCTGTTTGTTCGGAGCATTAGACATGACGCTGTGTCAGGCCTCAAAGCCGACTAGAGCTGACGACATCACGATACTCTAACTTACTCTCGAGACGGGCCGTCACGAATACGGCAACAAGGCCAATCAATGACCAAACGCCTCACTTTGTGCCGTGCCGTCTCTGGTCTCCACGCCTTGCTCCCTCCTGCGACGGTGCCTTTCAATTAGGCACGTCCCGGCCCGTCGGTGAATGCTGTCGGCAAACAGTGATTATCAGGCTGTTGCCACAATGTGCACTCAAAGCCAAGGAAGGACAGGCTTTTTGTCTTTTTTTGCGCCAATGCTAATGCTTCAAGACCCTCTCGGAGGCAGTACATGGATCAATTGGGCGCGATCCGAATGGACGGCCGTTGACTTCTGGGACCCTGCGCCTTTCTCCCACTTCCTTCACCCCACGCGCTTGATGCCTAACTGGCTGATTGCCGAGCGATATCCATGGAGAGAATTGCCTCGATTCACAGGATGCATTCGATGCCTGCCGCCGCGGACCCGCGATTCCAGTACTAGCAGCAGTTATCCGGCGATACCCTTTCTCTCTGAGAGATCCGATCCGGCGGTCACGAAACGCCTCCCCCTGTTCCCTCTCTGGAAAGGGTGACCTGACTTCACCCGTCTCATCGTCCCACAGCTCCAGTCACGAGATGCGCTGTGTTTAATGAGTTGGCTGCTCTACCTGTTTTACGACTCGCCTATGCCTCTCGTCCTTCACCATCTTTTTCACTGGGTCGTCTCACAAGGCGCTTCTAGCACCTCATGAGAGAACCAACCTCACTTGCCTTATTTGGCATTCCGTCTTTGACCCCATCTGACCCTGATAGGCGTGGGGCATGTCTGAATCTTCTGGTCTGATGCATCGCGACGTCACCCTCTCAACGGTTCGTTGCTTTTTCCCTGGCCGTTGGAGATATTGTCGATCCAGCGACACGGGACGGGGCTTGATGCTTGCTGGGTGCTTGACTATCACTCTGTAGATCCCAAGCTCCAAAACCAACATGGATAAAACGTGGCCATAAAGGCTATGCGTAGGCGGCTCATGGCTACCCTGACTATGTTTCGGGTGAATTGTGTCTTGAGCTGAGTAGACTGTGCGAGTTGAGATATTATGCCTCTGTAAGACCCAAGATGACCGTGGAACTGTAAGACTCGGAGGGCACCATACAAGATAAGACATATCGGTCAATAACGTAACCTACTGAATCGAACTGCTTTACTACAACTAAATCTCTCCTCTGGCTGACTCTCCCTCATGCTTCGTCACACACACCCATTTCAGCGCGCATCCCCTCATCGGTCAAACAGCTATCCCACCGCATCAACGCCTCAGGATACGACCCCGGGGCCACGCCCAATCCAAAGCTCCTTCTGTTCATCATCATCATCATGGTCATCATCCTCCTGCCCCACAGGTTGTTGTCGTCCTTGTTGCCCCGTCCCCAGCGCCACTAGGGCTGGCTGCTCCAGCCAACCCAGCTGCGGGGCATGACGCGCCAGATCTTGACCTCGCCGCTGCGCAGGTCGTCGAGCTTGAAGCTCTCAACCTTGACCTTTTTGCTCTCGCGGCCCTGCTCCCAGGCACGCACCTTCTTCTTGGTGCCGTCCCACTCAGCCACGATGGCGACGTGATCGGGCTTGCCAACCTCGACAGAGTACTTTGCATGCATGGGACCATGCTTGCCCTGGAAGCGCGCGTTGCGGATGGTGAGAATGTCGCCGGGGCGGATCACGTCGTTTTGTTGCGTAGATGCGTTGGCCATGTTGGAGTAGACAAGGGCGCCGTATGCGCGGGTGCCCACAGGGGGAAGGTGGTCCTTGTAGGGCTTGAGGAGTTCTAGTACGAGGCCTTGAGGCGTGCCATCCGCGACGACAGAGTCCTTCTTGGCGGCCACGGCCTCGGAAATAGGACGACCGAATCGTTCGTAAAACTCTTCCATCTGGTCTTGTCGGAGAGGGCGGGGCGGGGGTTCTTGACGCTGATCGAGCTCAACGTCAGACGGGTCGTAAGGATCGTAACGGATAGTCAAAAAGGTCTGTGAGTAGTCTTGGTATAGGATAAAGATCTCGCGAGTGATAGTCGTCTTTTGTCCACCGTTGGTTGAGGTAGACTCCTCGCTTTCAAAGAAGATGTCCTTGCGGCCTTGGAGAACAGGGGGCACCTGGTTGGCCTGCTTCCACCAGCCGCTCTGGATAGCCAGGTCGATGTCGTTAGCGATAAAACCAGACTCCATTGACATTGATGGTCGGTGGAGATCCATGGAACGTCTGACTCCGGCACCTGCTCTCGATACATCCAGGGATGCTCGGCCAGAGACTCGGCCGGAAGGTATAGATGGCGGAGGGGCTCGTCGATCAATAGGAGAAGAAACAGATGGGGATCCAGGAAAGATGGCCTCCTCCTCGATCTTGGGAGTTCGAGGAGCGTAGGCATGTCCACCAGGAGTACCTGAATAATTATAGGGGTCATACTCTTCCTCATGAGGAGGAGGCTGAGGAGGAACTATGTGGGTTGGAGGCGGAGGCGGAGGAGCAGCGCGTGGCACATCGACAGATCGGCGCTTATTCTCCGGGGGCGGCTGTGAAGGGACCGGAGGAGGAATAGCCCTGGGGGCTGCGGCGCTCGGGATAGGAGGTGGTACATTAGAGGGAGCTTCAGCGACAGGAGACTGAAGGGTGTTATCTTCCAGGCTGGAATCGCGAGCGTGGGCCTTCAAGGCATCCTTGTGAGGGACTGATGAGGCAATATCTGTATCGTAATCACCCTCATATTCGGTAACCTCTTCGTCTCCTTCCTCACCGGCCTGGGGCGGTCTCGTCGGGGTTGGCGTCTGAGTATCTTGAGTTGACTGTCTTCGAAGCGCTCCTGGGGGAGGTGGAGGAGGAGGTCGGCTCTGCGAGGGGAGAGCTGGTGCAGATCCAGGAATGGGAGGCGGCGGCCGGCTTAGTCGCTTGTTGGCCGTAGAACTAGGAGATGCAGGGCTAAACTCTTCGGGATCGTGGGAAATAGAGGGAGATCGGACAGGTAGAACAGGGGGTTGAACTGGTATCGGCGGCATAGGAGGAGATCGTGCAGTAAGCGCAGGCATTTCCCTCTCGCTCTCTCGGCCGCCTCCAGAAAGCTCATCACCAGACTCGGAGCCTTCAGTTTGAGACTTCAAGTCTGAAGGGGGAGGAGGTGGGGGAGGTCGAGCTATAGAGAAGTCAGATCCGGATCTTCTTGAAGAACGAGCTATTACTTACCATCAGACGGCACAGGAGGCGGTGCTGGTCGGCCGCCAGGAATAGGAGGTGGTCCTGCGGGATCACGCGGGGGGACTGAATAAAGGTGAGTAAGTTGGGTGCTGGATGAGATACAGTGGCACGTACTTGTAGGGGCTGAAGGAGGAGCAGGAGTAGTCTCGCCCTCCTCATCCGTATCGTCTTCCTTCTCCTCCACTCGAGGTGGCAGAGATGGCACGGGTGGTGGTGGCGCTCGAGCAGCTGGTTCGGGCTCCTCCTCAGGGCGAGTCAACTCCTCTGACTTCCTGGGGCCTCCCATTCCTGGGAGGGCCATCATAGTAGGGATGGGCGGAGCAGCATAAGACACAGGTGATGCTTCCTCTACGCCCTCATCGATAGATGTTCGCTCTGGCTTGGGTGCCTTCTTCTTCTTGGGAGGAGGAGCGGGGGCGGGCATGGGCGCACCGAACATGCCGTGGAAACCCATACCGCCGCTCATCTTGGCCATTCTCGCCCTCAATTCTTCCTTGCGCTTGACCTCGGGGTCGACATCCTCTTCTTCTTCCTCCTCTTCCTCCTCATTATCGCTCTCTTCCTTCTTCGGCGCCTCAGGGGGGGACCGGTAAGTACGGGCAAAGTAGGCGCCCTCGAGGCACGTCGAGACACACCATCACTATCGTCACGCTCCGTCAAGTCATCGTTGCCCTCAGTTGTATCACCGGCTCCAGACATATCCGCCTCGTTACCATCATGTATGGGTTCCGCGGGTCCCTTAGACGACTTGCGGCGCGGGGCAGGTGGCATACGGGTCGGCCGGGGTTCATCTGTAGATGTCCTGACGCCTGAATCCTCGGTATCTCTGCGCTCAAGAGGAACAGGAGGTTGCTGTGGTGCCTCCTCCGCTTCACCCAGGGCTTCGGCATGTCCGATACTCTCGCGCTTCTTTTGAGGCTTTTTGGGCTTCTCCTTCTTGGCAGCAGCATCGGCATGTCGCTGTGCCTGTTCCATCTGCTGCTTTTGTAGAAGAGCAATGCGCTCTTTTAGGCTAGTAGGCTTGGGTTGATCCTCATTACCACCCTCCTGGCTCTCAGACGGCACAAGGCCGGCCCTCTCGGCTTGTCCCTGGGTCTCAGCTTCCCTCTCTTTGATTTCAGGATCCTCATCTCGCCGGTAGACCTTTGCAGTCGGAGTTTGCTGCGGGGGAGGCACATAGGCATGCCTGCTCGGAGGAGGGGCAACGAACGGCTTTCTAACAAAGCCCGACCCCGAGCCGCCGAGGCCGCTGGGCTTGAACGGCGCGATGGGAGGCGCTGCGGGTTTATTAAAGGCCGCAATGCGATCCTTGAACGAGCTGCTTTTGGGCTTCTCCGACACGGGAGGCGGACCAGGCTTGGGCTTGGGAGAAGGAGCTGCGGCAGCTGGAGCTGGAGCTGGAACGGGAGCGGGGGCTGGAGGCTCAGTAACTTTGGGAGCTGCGGGCGGGGGAGCTGGTGCAGAGACGGGCTCAACAGGCTTTGGTGGTGCAGGCTCCGGGACAGCCGGGGCAGGAGGCTCGGGAGAAGCAGACTTGTGAACGGGTTCGTGAACCTCTTCGATCTCGGGCTCGGGCTCTGGGACGGGTGCTGGAGGCGGCGCTTGTTGCGCAGGTGGCGGTGGGGGAGGAGCAGCGATATCTTCGGCGGGCTGGGCAGCTTCAGGCTCCTTCTTGTGACGAGTCCGAGTAGGGCGAGGCGGCGCGGTAGGCTCGAACTTTTCGACAAAGTTGCGAGGGAAGATGCCTTCTTGCTTCACGCCATGGTCGTCGAGGTATTCCCCGCCATACCAGTCGTCGTCCTCCTCATCGGTGACGGTGATGATCTGCCCAATACCAAAGTTCAGGTCATCCTCATGAGGGGACGAGTACTCGTAAAGGGCCTTGACCTTGAACGGTGCAGCCATGTTGATGGTGATCCTTGAGGGAGCTCTCTCGCAGAACGAATACTGCCCGAGGCCGGATCAAAGCTACTCGAGGCGTGTGGCTGTATGGAGCGGAAAGTACGTGGATGCTCGCAGGTCGACAGCTCGCCTGGTTGTGGGGCAGACAGGGGCGTCGTCAGCCCGTCGAATCAGCCAAGGCGGGGGGAGGAATAGCGAGGATGAGGCTATGCTGGAGACGACGGGACGGAGGGGATTGGCGAGTCTCCTATCGTAATGATGAATATTAGGTGTGATGCTTGAGCTCCGAACAAAAAGGTGAGCAAAAAGGGAGATGCGAGTCGCAGCAAGGAGGCGGCGGCGGGCGGTGGTGGTGGTGGTGTTTAGCGGGAAGGCCCAACCTGGGGCGTGCGTTTGTCGACGTCAGCGCTCCAAGCCCGTCACTCGATCCATCCCACGGCTAAATAAAAAAGTGTTAGGCGCGGGCAGAGCAAAGTTACGTCGTACTGTCCTTGGGGATGCCGAGGATGATCCCGAAAGGTGGGTGAAGAAAGAGATTATGATGCAGAATAAAAACAATGGAAGGCAAGAGGACACGGATGCAAGTAAGTAGGCAGTGAATCACTTGCTCTTTGTTGTTGGTTCCATGTCAACGTTGGCTGCTTGCCCATCTGTTAATAGCAGTGGCCGAGCAGCCCGAGAGGTACAGCCCGTAGAAACCTGGGGCAAGAAACAATGCCTGGGCTTCTAAAACAAGCCAGGCATAAAGTACCTTTAAGCTCATGTATCAGCCTAATGGTACTTGTCAACTACTGCTTATTTCCCAGTCGTCTCATGTAACGCTCAATTCTGAGCTCGACGCAGCAAGTACCCTTGCTTTAGCAAGGACTGCTCCTCGGGCTGTGCAGCAATGCATCATCCATGATAGCACCACTTCAGATTGATGAGTACCTTAGCAGCCACACACACCTCAAACGCTCGTCCTGCGTTTCGACATGACCCCAAGTGATTGGCCTGAACACCGGATTCTAATGTGCAAAAAGAGACGTCTGGAATCTTCTGAAACATGAAGCTTGTTCCAATTAGCTCTTACATACATACTGCGTATGCCTCTATCCGAATCTTGTCCTTCCTTCAAGTTGCTTCCAAGCCTCTTGTTCCTTGTGGAGTGTGGCTTGATCCCTTAAACGACAGCTTTTTATTGCCATCCATTCATCGTCATTGCGCTTGCCCACCAGCTGTGGCGGCGGGGTACATTTTCCCATCTCACGGTTTTCAACAACTTCATTTCTCTTCGTCCCTGCTTATAAACCTGATTTGAGCTACCATCTTGCACCTGCGCGTCCGTCATGGCATCAACTGCCAAGCAGCCAGCCAAGGGCATTCTCAAGAAGCCCAAGGATGCCGCCAAAGAGCCCGACGTCGATCCTAGGGAGGTCGCCCTCCAGCACGCCAGGATCATCCAGCACCGCAAGGACCTTGAGGCTGAGATCCTGGATAGTCTCATCCTTCTCTCCGAGTACCCTCTTGTTCGCGAAGCCCCGCACAACGCTGCAAACCCTGCACCGTCCGACATTGCCGACTTCAAGGCTCACGTGCGCCTGTTCCAGCCCTCGGATTATGACGATCTCATCATCGAGCGCAACGTCAACGAGCTGTGCGGATACTCACTTTGCGCGAAGCCCCGGCGACAGGTTGGGCCTGGAGGCGATTGGAAGATTCTAGCCAACGGAGACATTGTCAAGCGGAAGGATGTCGAGATGTGGTGCTCGCAGAAATGCGCCCGCCGCGCCCTCTACGTCAAGGTTCAGCTGAACGAGACGGCTGCATGGGAGCGCGCGGGTATCCCAGACATTCAGATCGAGTTGCTCGACGAGACACAAACAGACGTTGACCGAGCTGCACAGAAGCTGGGTGACCTTAAGCTGGAGGAGCAGCGACAAACAGCTCGAGACACAGCTGCCCTGGCCCTCGAACGCGGCGAGCGCGAACCTGTGCAACGAGACAAGGTCAAGGTTATGCTGAAAGAGAAGGATGTCAAGGCGCCTTCCCCTGTTCCAGACACACCAGAAGTCTACGATGATGACCATTTGGTCGTTGAGGGCTACAAGAGTAAACTTCGTCCAGACAATGAAAAGGAGGACCAAAAGAAATAAATTGGCTTTTGTAGGCGTTGTATCATAACATGGCGTTGGACGGATGGCATATATATCATAGGGTCGACATGACTGCAAATAGACAAGAGATACCCAAGTGATGTAACATTGGGACTCCGGCATGATGCAGCAATCCGCTGGCTCAGTTCCTCATGGTGCAAACTGGCCTTGGGACAAGGTCACGTTCACAGACGAGAGGGAGGTAACTTGGCGATCAAGCGTCATCCCTGGAGACATCCAGAGGAATCGGCGACACCTTGGGGGGTTGGAAGATCTTTCTTTGAGACCTATGCACTCACTGTCCTAAGACGCCAAGTAGCAAACCCTGTAAATCCCAGACACCCATAATGTTCCCAAAACCAATTTTTTAGTCGCGGCGAGGAGGGCGGTCGCCATATCGTCGGCCACCGCGCTCGGGGACCTGCTGCTGAGAGACGGGGATGACGTTGACGGGGATGGACTCGAACTGTACGCCTGGTTAGTATCCTGCCGTGTTTTGCCTTTCATCGGGGGTGCACATACGCCAAGGTGCTTGAGGAGATCCTTGGTCTCGCCGTCGACGTCGAGCTGACCGCCGCTCTCGGAGTTCTGGGTGAAGTCCAGAGCGGAGACCTCAGGAACGTACTGATCCTTGCGCTCACGCTCCTCCTCCTGAAGCTTGAAGGAGATACCGCGGACGGGACCACGCTGAATTCGCTTCATCAGGTGGGTGGTGTAACCGGCAATCTGCAATTCCTCCGGGTCAGTCGCTGTGCGGATTCCGTCGTGCATCTCTCGGTTCTAACCTTGTTGCGCAGGCGCTTGGAAGCGATGATGGCGATCTCATCGCAGATGCGCTTGTTGGTCTCGAAGTCGAGGGTGAGCTTGGGGTAGTACCGCTCAATGATGACCTTGGCGGACTTCTTGACGGTCTTGGTACGGACGCGACCCATTTTGGCGGTATTGGACTGTTGGACGTTGGGCGATGGGTTGTTAGTGAGTCGCTCGAAGAAATTCCAGCTGTAAATTTGGTGTTGAGGCGTGGTGGGGGAAAGGTGCACGCACTAGCGATTAGGGCTCAGAATATGGAATCACGTGTTGTGGCTGATCAGCCACTTTGTGGGGCTTCTCGATTACCTAACCCTGCTTCATGAGGCTTGACTTGGCTTGTAGACGATGCGAGTGAAGACATTGGCCACTCAAAGCTTCATGGGTGCTCACTTCAAAGATATCTCGTCTCAAGTATGAGCTAGGAATGTTTATCAGGAGAATCCCGAGTCAATTCTTGCTTTCAATTCTACTTGTACAGTTGTTTGGTACACGATTTTTCTCTGCCAAGGAACATAGATGGCATCGATATACAACAGCTCCCTAACCCCACGTCAAATTCATCTATTGCTTCTGGTCAAGACCATAGCTGCTGGAGCTGCCCAGAACATCCTTTTCAGATTGGGACGCTGAGTCATCTTCAAGGAGCTCATCAGCGACACGGCTGGTTCGCCAAGGATCAGCTACAGTTTCCTTCTTGGGGGCACGCTTCTCCCCGGTGTACACCTGCTCTCGTCCCTTGCTCTCCTTCGCCAGAAGTTGGGACTCGGAAGTGGTGTCCCGGAGCTGGAGGACAACCTTTCCGCTGGGGTCAACAGTCGCTGTCACGGGCTCGACGTAGGCCTTGGCACCACCGTATGTAGTGGTGTCAAGATGCTGGATGCCGTCGAGCACCTTCTTGCTTTGACCCCGACGTTGGTTTCTGCCGGTGAACTCGTTGTCACCAGGAGGAGTGTCGGCGACGAAACCACCCACACCAAGCTTAGCAAGTGATACGTTCCGCCTGGGGTGGATGACTCGGGCGAGGACAGGGGTGTGTCGTCCTTGGGGACCATACACAGGGTGGTTCTCCATGTACGCGTTCGTCCTCAGATAGCTGATACCAGCAGAGGGGTGGCTAGGGGGAGGTCCAGCCTTGCCGTAGGGACTCTCGGCAGCCGCGTTCTCTCCGGTGGAAATGAGGGTCTGGAGAATGCCCACTGGGTGACCCAGGGGAGCAAGATCGAGGAACTTGGAGACAAGTCCGTAGAGCGTAGCTCGGTCACTTCGAAGAGAGCGCACAAAGTCGACGAATTGCTCCTTGCTAATGTCCCAAGGGTTGATCTTGGGAGGGGCTGGCTCGCCCTTGTCCAAGGCTTCCTGAGCCTGCTTGGTATTTAGAGACTCGGCAAGCCTCTCCTTCAGCAACCATCGGAAGTGAGCACGCTTTGGTCGTACGCTCTTGTTGAGATATTCGATGAACTCGCCCTCGGTCAACCTGGCCAACCAAGGTCCCTGGAACTTCCATCGCTTGTCATCCGCTCGTCCTTGACGGAAGTCGGTAAAGTCCATGTCCTCCTCAAAGACAGACTTGCGCCAGATGTCGGTCCTTGCCGTACCAGTGGTTCGCTCATTTTCCTTAGGGATCGAAAGGGGCACACGGAGCTCTTGGAATTTTTCCAGAGACAGGGTGTAGTCGGCGGCAGAAGCGAAGTCGGTAACACTCTCAATAGCGTCAACCTGCTTAACTCGGATGAGGGGTGTCGAGGTGGTCATGGTAGACCTAAGAGGGAACGGTCGCTTGAAGCCCCAGTCTCCCTTCTCTCGCGACGAGAGAGGGAGGTAATTGACTGGTGCTGGGGGTATTGTCGTGTCATGGTGGGAGACTTGTGATCGCTAATGTGCAGGTTGGTCGACTGTGGTTCGGGCAATGGCTTGGGCATGGAGAAGAGCCGAGAGGATCTCAGCAGAGCCCCTCCGGGCGAGACGGTTCGGCCCCCCATTGCGACTCGGAGACCGTTTGGCGAGCTCAATTGGCTTGCCGTTCTGGTATCTTCGTGGTGGTCGGCTGGCGTTGAGCTGAGGCCGGCGAAAATTCGCGGGCGTTTGGAAGCTTTGGCGGGATATGCCGGTGATGACCCGGGGTGGTCTCATTGGCTAATTGAACTCGAGCTGGGGGGGCTCTTTCCATGGCGCTGAACCCCACTGAAACCTTTCTCACAACCCTGCGACGTTGATTCAGAAGTAAAAATACAGCAGCTAGAAGTGACTGGGAGGCAAGACAAGCTGGTAGTTTTCTATTCTCTTAGTTGAAAAATCAAGAGTGAGATGCAAGCGGTCAAGAGGATGGCTTCGACTTCAAACATTTACAAGTCACCCGCTCTGACGTTTGAGCTCGTTGCAAAATGCTCCGTGAGTCTTACTTGGCGATTGCCTCACTCTGTTACACAAGGCTAATGAATGATTTTCCAAGATAGACAACTAGGGCACGGGCCTCGATACTGACACTCCCTCATGGGCCAGTTCAGCTTCCTATGTTCATGCCTGTGGCTACCCAGGCCTCTCTCAAGGGTATCACTCCTGAACAACTCGAGGAGACAGGCTGCCGCTTGTGTTTGAACAACACATACCACCTTGGTTTGAAGCCGGGACAAGAGGTTCTTGATGCCATCGGTGGAGCTCACAAGCTTCAAGGATGGAACTACAACATCCTGACTGACAGTGGAGGGTATGTGTTTGACAGTCACCTATCTGAGTCTAGCTGACCGTCTTTAAGCTTTCAAATGGTCAGTTTGCTCAAGCTTGCGACCATCACAGAGCAGGGTGTCGAGTTTCTGAGTCCCCACGATGGAACACCTATGCTCCTCACCCCGAGCACTCTATGTCGTTACAAAACAGCATCGGTAGCGATATCATGATGCAGCTGGACGATGTCCTTGTCACAACTTCCCCCGACAAGGCGCGCATGAGAGAAGCTATGGAGCGCAGCGTGCGGTGGCTAGATCGCTGCATAGCAGCGCACAAGAAGCCCGACACGCAGAACCTGTTTTGTATCATCCAGGGTGGTCTAGATCTTGATATGCGACGAGAGTGCTGTCGAGAGATGCTGGCTCGCGACACCCCCGGCATAGCCATAGGAGGCCTCAGCGGCGGTGAGGCCAAAGCGGATTACTGCAAGGTCGTAGAGGCTTGCACAGCACTGCTCCCTGACCTCAAGCCGCGGTATGTTATGGGCATTGGTTATCCTGAAGACTTGGTGGTGAGCGTTGCTCTCGGCGCCGACATGTTCGACTGTGTATGGCCAACGAGGACAGCTCGATTCGGCAACGCCGTCACCAAGCACGGCGTTCTCAACATGCGCAATAAGAAGTACGCAGCCGACTTTGAGCCCGTCGAGGAGGGTTGTGGCTGCATGATCTGCAAGCCGTCCGCTGATGGAGGGATGGGTGTCAGCCGAGCCTTTGTGCACCACAACGCCTCCAAGGAGACTGTGGCTGCTCATCTATTGACGATACACAATGTGTACTATCAACTGAACCTCATGAGGCAGATCCGAGAGGCCGTCATCGAGGACCGCTTCCCAGCTTTCGTGCGACAGTTCTTCGCATGGTTATACCCTGAGAAGACTGAGTATCCGGACTGGGCAGTCGGCGCACTGAAGGGAGTTGGTATAGATTTGACAACGGAATAGAATCAGCACCCAATGAAGGGATGTTTATACAGGCGCAAGGCGTTGGTGAGAGGACTGAACATGGTGGGATATCAAAAGTGAATTTCTATATATACGGTTGGTTTCCCTTCATATGCCAACAAGGATCCCCTTCCAACAATGGTACGCTTTGTCCAAGTGTTTTCCAATATAAATTCATTAAACCATGCCAGCAGTCATTAGAACCAACACAATTTCCACTCGAAATGTAGAACCAACAGCCCATCCCCCACTCGCGTCACACAACGGGCGCTTACAGAGCAACAGCAAGCGCAGCAACGGCGGCAAGGACAGCGCCGAGGCCGACACGGAGAGAAGAGGCAGCGTTGCCACTGGTCGAGGTGGCAGCAGCAGCGGTGTCGGTAGGCTGAACGGTGACGGTGACAGGGCCGTTCTCGCTGGTGGTGGCATCGCTGTTGTCGTCGTCGTTGCCATCATCGCTGTTGCTGGTCTGTCGGGGAGAAGACTCGGTGGTGGAGTCAGTCTCATCGTTGTCGTTGTCGTCGTCAGTCGCGGTGGTCTCGGAGTCCTGAGTGCGAGTGGCAGCAACATCGCAAGCAGTGGTGTAGCGCTTGCAGAAGCTGGCAAAGGTCTCGGCGACTAAGAATAATGAGTTAATATAAAACCACAAGTGAAGCAAGTGTGAAACATACCACCAAGGATGGTGTCGGGCTCGCCAGTGCTGGCCCAGCTGGCGCAGGTCTTGGCATAACCACCCATCTCATCAGTCCAGGTGAGTCTGTCGCCGGAGCCACGGCAGCTAAAGAAGAGTTAGTGATCAGTAAGCCCTGTCTGTTCCAAGTAAAACTCACCAGTAGCACTCAGCCTGCTCCTTGAAGGGGAGCTCAGTGAAGTCGCGGTTGGCACGGGTGCACGAGGCGAAGACACCAAGCATGTTCTGGCAGGCCAGAGCATAGGTCTGCTCAGCAGGGCTGGTCACGGTAGCCGACTCATTGTCGTCGTCGCTAACAACGGCTGTGGTTCTGGGGCTGCGAGTAGCGCTGCCACCACTGCCACCACCGCACGAGGCACCGAGAGCGCAAGCCTTGTAGAGAGTGCCGTAGGCTGAAGAGGGCTCATGTTAGCATCCATGTTATTCGAACTTTGGCCTGGGGCGCATAAACTCACCCTCATATTGCTCGCTGGCAGTGGGAAGCTCCTCCTCGAGATAGTTGGAGCAGACGGAGTAGAGAGGAGCAGCGGGAGAGCTTCCGTCGCAGCAAGCGCATCCAAGGAGCTCAGTAGGGTCGGCGTTGGCAGCGGCCTCAACACCACCTAGAGACGACACACAGTCCTCAAACAGGTTGATGGCCTGAGAACACGTCTGGTAACCAGGGTCTCCGGGGTTGACGGCCGCGACATTGAGGATGCCGGGGGCGATGGCGGGAGCGATTGTGATGATCTGGGCAGCGACGCCGCTGGTGAGGATGGAGAGGACTGCGCCCTTCATTTTGGAACTGGGTCACTGAGACTTGGACTTGGTGCGAACGGTATTGAAGAGTAGGATGAGAGGCACCAGCCGCTTATAGCTCTTGAGCAGAAAAGAAACCAAACCAATTCCCCAGAAAAGCAATCTCCGGGGGGGCGAGGAGGGCAAGGCCTCGGGCATTTATTCACGGCGCAGAGCCAGAGCAATCTGCGCTCTGCCTGCAGAGAAAGGGTCGGCTCATCGGTCATTGAGCAATCAGCAATCAACGAGACAGGTCCTCGTCACGCTAGAGAGCTTGCGGCCGGGGGGTGTGCTGAGCTAGCTCCGGGCCAAGCAGCCCACGAGGCAGAGTGTCTGGGCCCCAGGGCCAGCCAATCGACGTGTCAGCTACCGTGCGGCTGAGTCGATATTAGGCGCATCTGGCTGGGCGATTCGAGAGGACCTGGTGGTAATGTCGAGGACTTGTAAGACAGAGTTGCAACCGAAGATGGAGGTGACCGGGGTACCGATGCCATGGACAAACCAGGGGTGGAGGAAGACACCACAGTTTAAGCCACTCGGACGCCTTGAAGGGACGCGGTCTAACCCACTTGATCAAAAAGGCTTGCAAGGGGTCCTTCTTGGAGGTTGTTCAGGCGAGGGGCTAGGCCAAGGAAACCAAGAGACCATGGATCAAATGAGGTCGACCTGGATGATGATCCCAGGTTCAATGCCGTTTTCCGCAGAGGGCTGGGCAGACATCGAAAGTGCAGTCTTGGCAGTTGCAGGATGAGCGGTGCCACGACTTCTTCTGACAAAGGGATTCGAACCTCAGTTGAGTGTCTCTGGCTTATTCCATACGTTATTGTTGGGCGTTTGGCCACGCCTCTGCCGTTTGGCTGCATTTGCACATTTCCGCGCGCTTTCCTTTTCCCACGGGCGTTTCCTTGCCTCTGCTCGGCATGAGGAAACAAGCCTTGGCGCCTCTATCTGCCTATCAAGTCAGGTCCGTTCCAAATGACTCCAATTATTTACAGAAATCCCACAAATCCGAGCTGGCATGATGGCCCACCTCCCCTTGTCCTCCCGAGATGTTGGACAGTATCGACAAATTGTGATGTATTAATTGTATTTGTTTGATAATTCAAACACAGTATTGTTTGTAGCTACATCTGCTACCCAGAATCTACCTTGCACGAGTATTCATCACGTTGAGAATACATCACTTGGCAAACCCTTTGCGTATGTTGCCTTACTCAAATCACTCACAGAAAGCCAAATTCAATTCAAATTCAGCCTTGCCAAGGGTCATGGAACCTTATTTGCCCCGCTTTGCAGACTCACCGCATCTCATTCCCTATTCCGATGGCCACCTCCCAATACGATGGACGTTTGTAGACATGAGGGACATACCATGTGACGTCCTCTACTGGTCCTCAAGACACACACAGCCTTGATGAGACACGAATTCTTCAGCTAAAGAATTCTTCTACGCCCGATGGACGGCTCAACCGCCACCGCCAAGCTGCTGCCGGAGTTATCGGGCCTCGCCCTGCCCCTCGCAGGTCTCACTTGGCCCCAGCGACGGTCGAATAAACGGCTCCGGGAGGCGGGAGGAGGGGGGATGCCAGCGCGGCAGCAATCCGCGCAACAGCTGTCTCCGCAGAGCTCAAACGCCCGAACCCTGTGCAAGATGTAAGGATGATCAGGCGAGCTAGCACAAGCATAACCAGGCCCGAGTGGATCGTAAGTTGTTTTGTCAACAGGGGTCTTTAACTTTGGACTTGTTTGACAGCAAGGGGAAGCGCCATCACCTACAGTACGGACAGCGAGCTCATCCCTGAGGCTCGAGCCATGATGGCATCTGCGAGTTTTATATTTCGGTGGGAGCGAGAAACAATCACCTTTTCGTCCCATGCAAACCTATGAATAGATGTGCGTTTCTCCTGGGATGCTCTGGCTACTATGTACGTACCAAGACGTGCATTGCGACGAGCTGACCAGGCAACCCTGGTAGCCAGGGACTGCAAGCCGCAAGTCTAGACTCACTCACAGCGACAGAGACGGGACTGTAGCTCGAGGCACCAAGTTTTTCATCCTGACGTTTTGCTCTGTCGCAGTTCCTTTAAAAAGCGGAAGCCTCGTGGTGATGGATCGCTGTCAAAACAAAGTTCAACCCAGATCTTGATTTAATTTACGACCAACAGAACTCATCCTACGGCACCTCCCGCTGCACACCATCGTTGTTGGTTCGTCGCTTTCACTGGGGATCAACGTGTTTGTAAGTGCTGTGCTGCATGGATGAAAGCCCAAACGTCTGCCCAGCCACGAGGACGCTGGACCCTTTGTTCTGTTTATCTTGGTATGACCTCACTTGATCCAAAGTCACCAACACCGTGCTTGAATGAGCTGGGACAGTAAATCATTATCTCAGGATCAATAGGAGGAACGTAGCATCGAAGGACAGGGGCACCCAAATAGGAAATCGCCGCAAATATAGATGAATCACGTGACACGTCCAGCGACGCGTTACCTGAGACGCGACCTGTGTGTTTTCCCAGGGGCAAAGACGTCACCGACTCTCCATCACCAGGCAAGGAGCCATTCCAAAAGCCGACAAGGGCTCACTGGACACTAGGCTGGTTTGCGTCTTTGCTTCTCAAACGTTGCGACCCGCCCCTTGTCTCATCCCATCATTCTATGCCCATCTCGTCCCATGAATCTGGCAGCTCCGAAGCCTCATGGCAACTCCGTCCCGCCCATCGCTGCCGCTCCGCCGTCAGTCGTCTACTAGGAGCCTTCGACATGACAATGATGACTTGGCGCAGTCGTTGAAACAGCTGTCCATATCCACCTCGCCCGGCCGCGCTCACGGCTCACCGCACCTCTCCGAACCCAGCACTCCCTTTCGTGCATCAGGACGCCGTACTTCGCAGTCCCCAAGGCCCAATGCTCGACTCCCATCTCGTAGCCCTTCGCAAGGGCGCGATCCCGGCTCGGGAACGCCAACGCTTCTTCGAAAGGCCTCGATGAACTCGCTGCGGTCTTCAAACGGAATGGGAGCTGTTCCGACTCCTACTCGACGTGCCAGCACCACACATATCATGTCACCGTCCCCCAAGTCTCCCTTAGCTACGCCCCCTGTCCAGGAGAAGCCTCGACCGACCGCCAGCTCAATTGCACACGACGTCTTGAGTGCCGAATTGCAAGCGCATCACTCGCCAGAATGTGCAAGCCAACCGCAAACGATCGTGGTCCTCAACGATGCCGTCTATGGTCACCGATTCTCCCGACCGAGAACCTCCCGAGCCGCCCTTGGTACGATTGTCGAACGCCCGGAAAGAATAAAGGCTGCTGTTTTGGGCATCTCGACAGCCTATGTGCGCCTGGGTGGTCGACACAGCGAAGGAGCATTTCCACCTCATCCCAGGAGGGATGTCGAAGACCTGCCAGGGATCCCCTTTCGGATACACAAGACGGAACGTAAACTTTCGCTACTATCACCGGCGGTTGTCAACGTTCATGGAACGAAATGGATGGAAGAATTGAAGATGATGTGCGAGGCGGCCGAGTCGAAGCTTGCAATGGGAGGCAAAGAACTCCAGAGGCCAGAGTTGAACCGAGGAACCGAGAAAGCACCCGAAAAGTTTCATGAAGGTGACTTATACCTCTGCTCGGAGTCTCTTAACGCCATGGAGGGTGCTCTGGGAGCTGTTTGCGAGGCCATTGACACAGTCTTTGGTCCTGGACCTCAACGTGCATTTGTGGGAGTGAGACCTCCAGGTCACCACTGCTCTGCTTCATACCCTTCGGGATTCTGCTGGATCAACAATGTTCACGTTGGAATCATGCATGCTGTCCTCAACCATGGACTCACACACGCCGCTATCATCGACTTTGACCTTCACCACGGTGACGGATCTCAGGCCATCACCTGGCAACATAACACTCGAGCTAACGCGGCGGCCAAGAACGCTGCTGCGTGGAAGAAGTCGTCTGTTGGCTATTTCAGTTTACACGATATCAACTCGTATCCGTGTGAGATGGGTGATGAGGAGAAGGTTAAGAACGCCAGCATCTGCATTGATAATGCGCACGGCCAGACAGTTTGGAATGTCCACTTGCAGTCATGGAAGACCGAGGAAGAGTTTTGGCGACTCTACGAGACGAAGTACAGCGTTCTGCTGGAAAAGACCAGGAACTATCTCAAGAACCAGTCAGAACAACTACGACAGTCAAACCAGGTCCCCAAGGCCGCCATTTTCTTCTCGGCTGGCTTTGATGCGAGTGAGTGGGAGAGTGCAGGAATGCAGCGCCATCAGGTCAACGTTCCAACGGAGTTCTACGCCCGGATAGCACACGACGTCATCAAACTGGCCGCTGAAGAGGGACTCGAGGTCGATGGTCGCATCATCAGTGTCTTGGAGGGTGGTTATAGCGACAAGGCTTTGTTCTCTGGTATTCTTAGTCATCTCAGTGGTTTGGCGGATGACCAGACGTATGAACGAGAGCCGCAGAACCTGGGACGTCTTGGTGCGGAGATGGGACACAAGATCGGAGTACTCGCGGAGGAAGACGATGAGATGGATACAAAGCCATCGTTGGACTCTGTTCACAGCTATGATCCAGCCTGGTGGGCAAGTCCACGGTTGGACGAGCTTGAGGCTATAGTTGCAGGACCTGGCGGTCCTGCAGCGAAGCCACACAGCAACACGCTTCCCACTTACTTCTCTCCGACACAAGCGTCAACCGCCAGGGTTGCTGATCCAATCAAGATGCGCCGCAGTCTTTCCAACCTGGGTGCTTCACTATCACGACCTGCCTCACCACCCCCACCAGAGGTCCCCTGGACGGTTGCAGCCCACGAACTCAGCAAGCTTCTCATCCCTGAAAGTCGCCAGACAGACAGCTGCAAGCCTGAGGATTTGAACGCCGAGGCAACCCGGGCGAGACGAGACCGCCAGTCATTGCTTCTGGGAATTGACCCTAACCCTCCGGCCCCGGCTTCACGCCCGACGTCACGCATGTCTTTGCGTGAGAGGCGGCCCAAGCCAGCTCCTCCTCCTCCTCAGCCCACCAAGGACAAGGCACCAAAGGGTCGTAGACAGACAATGGCTACCACCACTTTGACTGCAGACAAGGCAAGTGTTCTACCTCTATATCTAAGTGAGCCATAGCTAACTCTTCTCAAGGCTGTGGCCCGTGGTATTCCTTCGAGGACCAACAGCGATGAGCCGGTGCGGAGAGCTAGTCGACGCCTTAGCGAGGTACCGACTACTCTCGCATCCAGAGCTACATCGCAGACTTCGTCCAGCAATGAAGCTGACCTTCCGGAGGGCTCTGAGGCCCCTGGTCCTGGCTCTCCAGTGAGCACCAGGGCACCTCCTGGTGGAGGTCTTCAGGTTAAGAAGACACGAAACCCAGTAGCTCCTCGTAAAGAGCCCGCGCCCAGGGCGCCTCGAGGCACCAAAAAGGTTGCTCCTCCCACCACATCACGGCCCCCTACAGCAGCCCAAAGGGTTCACCCATCGACAAAGCCTCAGGCCAGGGCTGGCCCATCTGGTGCAACGGGTGATGATATCGATAGCATCACAACAGGGATGAAGAAGATTCGTATCAACCTCATCACTCAGTCCCAGAAGGAAGCCAGAGAGCGAGCTCGACTTGAAGCTGAAAAGGTCAAGGCCAGATCTGTGTCTGCCTCTGCTGCCATCAGCCAGTCCAAGCCTGCTCGGCCCATCGAAGCCCCAGCCGACCGCCGACAGTCGCCGGAAATCAGAGGCCCTGACTCGGGGAACATCTCTCCCACTCAGGTTGCAGGCCCCAACTCTGAGATTCCTACCCCTCCGGCCACAATCTCGTCCAGCGGCCTCACAACGCCTTTCCCAGATGCCCCTTTTGAGATGAACTCTGAGCCACAGCAGGTCTCGCTGCCCCCCAGTTCTTCTCCCATTCCTTCTGTTTCCATTCAATCGAGCGACGACGACAATGTGTTTATTGCGTATCAACCTGAAGGCCCTGCACCTGTGGCTGTGGCTCAACAAGAACCCATCAAATGGCTCCCGCCTAATGTGCAAACGCCATCTTCACAAACGCCTGCCGCAACACCAAGCCCGGTAAAGAAGAACAACCTCTTCCAGTATACCGAGGGAATCCCGTTTGCGCCACGACCGCAACAGCATGCGGGGGAGCAGAAGCCGACAGATGAAGGTGCCAAGTCCGAGCCACCCGCTTCTAAATCTGTTCAAGAAATCCCTGAGACACCTCAGCATTAGAGACAAGGGTGAAATCCTGTTACATGTCCCATTTCCTGTAATTCACGGATAGCTGGCTATCTGTTCTACTTCAAGACTCTCTATCAAGAGGGCGTGGCGGTATTTGAAGCCAATACTCGATTCTAGTTGTCCCTGTCTTTCTTTGCTCGATTTTGGAACGTTTCATCCCCAGACCAAACCATCTTTGGATGTCAGGTGTCCCAGCACGATACCCTTTCTCTTGGCTTCTCAGATGTAGTTGCCGCCCGTTTCTAAATAGCTCTAGTTTTTCTTTCTAATTGATGACTTGTACGGCTGGCTCGTCTCTTCTTCCCCATTTACTTGCTGTCTTTTGAGTTTCTAGGGGAAACTCTGGCGGAAAATATCGACAGGGACACTGACGTCTTCGACGACGGATCTGTTGGTCCCCTCGATGCCAGGATGGAACTTCCTCTGCAAGGTCCAAACCTCTTGGACGCCTAGGCTCTCGAGATAGGCGACTGTGCGGGCATAGTTTGTGGCGACCTGGACGATTCCGTGGCTGTCATCGGAGAAGGTGAACTTGCCACCCATCTTGATCCATTCCTGATGAATGTGGTCAGCATCACAGCGCATAAAAGGCCAAGCAGGGAGGTGTTTCGGGCCATGTTACCTCGGCAATGATCCTGCACGGATAAGGCTCGGCCAGTCCCTTGCGCAGCGCTGCACTATTCACTTCGAGCCATCCTCCTTGCTCCCGTGCAAGCTTGAGATTCCGGATGACTCGGTCCCAGACACCCTTCCACTGACGAATGTCCCTCCCAGGGTCCTCGCTCATCAGACGGATGAGGTCAAAGTGGCCGACGACGCGGGGCTTGAGCTCCTGCAGCATGTGATACTGAAGGTCGTAGTAGTCCTCGTAAAGCTTCTCCTCTGTACCACCCACGCTGGCGTCCCGGGCAGCGGCAAACATGGTGGCATCGTAGTCAATTGGGACACCGTGGACATGATGCACTGAGCCGATAAAGTAGTCAATGATAGGGTGCTCAGCCAGCGTCCGGACGTGAGCGGCAAAGTCTGGACGAATGAACTCGGCCTCGAAGCCAATCAGGATGTGAATCTTGGAGGCGTACTCTCGCTGCAGACGCTGTGCCTCGACGAGATAAGCCTCATGACGAGGGGGAGAACCTCGAGAGCGGCTTGAGGGTCATCAAGCTAAGAAATTGTGAGACATTTCCAAAACACATGGTGTTGAGTCACTCACCTCTTCGGGATACAGATCTCGCTGCTCATAGCGGGGCATATGCTCCGTGAGCCCAATGGTCTTGTAGCCGAGCTCGACAGCATGCTTGATGATGTCCTCGAGCTGGTCCTTGGCATGCCCCGGGCAGAACTGCCCGGAGTGGGAGTGCATCGTGAAGGCCATGGTTAACTCTGTCCAATTTGCTAAGTGAGTCAATGATAATTCTATTAAATACTTGGACCTTTGTTGAGATGAGCAATTAAGCTCATGCCATGGCCGGGCTTTGAAAGTTTCGTAATTCCCCACGTTCTCATCCCGTTGGTGGTCAGCCAGTCAAGCTGTTCCACTTTTCCCAATTGGGAAAGTCTATAAATATCACCTCCCTCTTTGAGAAGCCGCGGAATTCAACACCAACATAGGTACTTTTCATCAAGGCATCGACAACATGTACTTTATATGCAATCGTTGTATATATACACATTATTTATACATAATATCAAGAAATGCATTTTTGAAACTTCCATCGAGTACAATTCGCTGTTTCCATCCCGTCCACCAAAACGCCTTGCATGCATGCCCTTTCCAATGCCCATGTTATACAAAAATCTTTGCTTCTTCTTTCTCTCTCACGTCTTCTCGTACAGCGGAATGTCTCCGTAGCTATACACTCCAGGCGCCATGCTGATGTATCGTCCGGCAACTAACCCTCCACTGCTGCTACCTGCCGAGACATCAGATACTACAGCTGGCCTTGCTACTTTGCCTTCATCCTGTACAACTCCTATGCCGTAGCTCCGACCTCCCGTGCCGCTCTTGTTCCAGCCGAGTTGGAACGTCTTGCGTCGGAGGCATCGTGCGAGGTCTTCGTCTGACATCCACTCCGCGCCATCTGGTAGTCGCCACCATAACGTTGAGTCGGCGAGGAGACTAGCCTGCGCCGCGATGCTGCCGGGGCTCTTGGGCAGCGGTGCGCCTCGCGGTGCCGTGCGGAGGGAGAGCAAACCGAATATGAATGTTACAGCGAGGAGACCCGCGAGGACGTATGTCTGAGCGCTAGACTGTGTCAGACGAGAGATGTAGTAGTCAATAGACGCCGGTATAGAGTCGTCTGCTCGAGCTCGCTTGGATGACAATGGTCGTCGCATCATGTCACTGTTCAGAGCCTGCGCGCCAAGGATGCCATGCTGCAGCCGAATAGCCTGTGACACGGCATTCTGCCTCTCTGGCAATACCAATCGCTCCAGAGACATTTCCACCCTCGAAAGCACCAGCGTGCGGAAGAAGCTATCCAAGCCCTCGAGCTTGTTATCATCAGTGCCGACATCGTCGAGTGCGCCGTAGACACTAGTGATGTCGGCCTCAACGTCTGAAGGTCGCTGACTGGTCGTGTTAATGATAGGGATAGCGTTGGTGTCGACGCGGAGATCCTCGGTGTGGAACGTGGTGTGTACGTCAACCTCCATGATTGTCTGGTTGCACAGCAGCACTGAGATCATGCCTTCGCTATCGCAGCTGCCCCAGACGTAGTTAAGGGAAAACTTGGATGTAAGCTGCGCGCATGATGATGCTACAAGCGCCGTGTAAGCCTGGTCCCCTTTGCAGATGGGCTGCTTCTTTGTGCCAGCCACAGGAACACACTCCCACTTTGACCCCTGACTTCCTGTCAAGGTGAGTGTCTCGCAGGTGAGAGCGGCCCTGAGCGCAGGCACATTACTGATAAGCTGCGTGTTCGGCAACGGCCACTGGTTAGGATGATCCGCGAGTGTGACTTCAGGAAATGCGACGTCCTCCCAGGTCCACTTCGGGTACTTGGGCGTCTCCTGAAGCAGGACCTGATTGACAACGGCAGTGTCGATGGCGGTGCTGAGAGACTTTGTCGTCGATTTGAACTCGGTTTGGGGCTGGAGTTGAAGCTTGGCTGTCTGTGGGATCTGGGTGATGGCGAAGAGGCCCGCGGTGAAGATGGGCATCAGCCAGCCTAGCATTGCAGTGCTCTTTGCTAGGAACACGGCCCAGTCCTGGTGCTTGATGGCCTTGCCAGCACTCCGGAGGCCGAACTCGTTCATGTAGGTGAGCCCCAGCGACTCCTGGAAGCGGCACTTGGCGACGGTTAGCTTGAGGAAAGGAGCGAGTCGTCGTCGGTCGATATCGATGCGTGTCCAGAAGACGGCGATGGCGACAAAGATGAGGGTAGGGAGACACGTCCACAGGATAAAGACACCGTCTGAGAACTCGAGTCCTTCCCTGCTGCCCCTGAGACTAAAGATGACGCAGACACCGGCGAGAAGTCCAATCGAAACGGAGACGCTGGTGACCTGAGTCCGAGCACGCTGAGTCCACGGCCGATATATCCCCATTGTCTCATTAGAACCTTCTGGACTCTTAGTATTGAAAGAACCGTTTCCTCCGCTGAGCTGTCGTAGTTGAAACATCTTTTCTGGCTTTCGTCCAGGTTGTCGGAGCTCAGTCGTGTACCATGAGCCCGCTAGTCGAGCAGCAACAGTTTCCATGTCCGCATTACCTGTGCCAGTTAACCGTGCCAGGAACTGTTGGCTGCTGGCAAGTAGGGCAGCCGTTCCAGCAGGAGAAGTAGGATCTCGAGGCGCAATACCCCGCGATGAGGGGGCGTGGTAGAGCATAGGTAGGAGCACGCCTGAGAGGATGAGGAAGACGCCGACCATGGTGTGGAGGATGCCCATACGGGCTCGGAGAAGAGTGATGCCATCAACGAGGATCTCGGCGTGGAAGACGGCAGTGGAAAGGACAATCTGAACACGAAGAAGGAGCTTAACGGCGATAGAGGCGACGACAAGGTGATGGCGGTTTTGAAAACCCTTGGTCAAGGCCTGGAAGCTTCCCAGACTTGGGTAATCGAGGAGAATAGTTCGGTGAGCCTGCTTGCGGCGTGTTTCGTCGACGCTGGTAGGACGGTGATCGAGTATCATCCAGGGCGTGTAGAGTAATGCTTGAGCTTCGACGCGGGACCATAGCATGGCCATGATAGAGATAACTTATCAGATTGTGAGCATTCACTTACACGGCACTTACACAGAGGGTAATGTTCCGGACGATCACTCACCTACTACAGGTCCAAACGTCCACACACCCCTGATGTTGCTCTCGACGTCATCCCTTGACAGCAGCCACATAACAACCTCGCCAACCACGGCTAGCATTATAGAGGTCCCTGTGAATACAGCAATCACCCTCCGTCGCAGCCACTTGGGCCTCCATCCGTCTCTCAGCGGAACCTCGGTCGGCTCCGGCACGTCGGCGTGTCTAAAGTTGGTCTCCCCGTGGGCTCCAGCAGTGTTGGGCGGGGTGTCGTAGTACGGCGTCTCGAGGAGGGCGTCCATGTGGTTCGAAGCCCTCACGAGTCTCGGGTCCGTCATGCCGGACATTCTCGGCGAGGAAGCAAAGCCATCGCTGCTGGGCGACGTGGGAAACTGACCCCTCTGCAGCTGTCCCGGACTCGGAGGGTAAAACGGACTGAGAGGAAACCCGGGGCTCGCGGGACTGTTGGGCGACTGGAAGCCCGCTCGGGGGCTGACGATGGGTGTCGATGGCCCCGAGTGCGAGGGCAGAGGCGGCGAGAGTAGAGGAGGAGGATGCTGGATGAGGGGCGCCGAGGACGTGACGGTCGAGGGATACCGGGCGTAGCTGAAGCCGGCCGACGATCTCGTCTCGCTGTAGGCGCCAGCGACGATCTTGTCCTCGCCGGCCGAGGGGTGATGGAGGCCAAGGTTTGTCCATGGCGCTGCCATGTCCGTCTTTGTTGCGAGTCCCCCAAACGGGGACTTGATTGCTTGTGTGTGTGTGTTTTTGATATTCTAGTAGTTAGTTATGGGGATAGCCTTCCTTCTTTGTGTTCCTTTTCTTTCTTTCAAAAGAGAGGCATTCACATTGTTTGACTGCCCTCTTCCCTTCCCCCTCTAACAATGGGGACAATTCGAATGAATGTATAAGTGTGAATTAGGGGTTTAAACAATAAGGAGAAGGAATAAAGAGTGTCAAAACGTCAAAAAAAGAAAAGACTAAGGAAAAAGGGAATGGATGCTTTCAATGCCCGACTCTTGATGTGTATGAAGAAGCATCTCTTTCTTCCTCCTCCTTCTTCCACCACATCTTTCTCTCTCGTCCCTCAATAGTTCGCAAGCCCACGTCTATAGTTCCTCCCATCTTAGCCCACATTCCATTCCTAGCTCGCCCACCAGACTGGGTATCCTGGTCGTTGGTGGTGCCCCTGACCCACCGACGAACCACGCGGCCGGCTTGGGGGAGACTCGCGTGTAAGACACCACAGAGAAGGCTTTTGCAGCCGCCTGTCTACTGTCTGTCGGTACGCACAGAGATATCCCATCCCAAGTCATCAGGCCCTTGGTGCCGCCACAAAGGCACGGACTTGCAGCCGGAGCACCCGAGCCTTGCAGACAGGACAGACTTGCACTCTTGTCTATTACTCATGAGAGGAGAATGGCCCTCAACTGAGCCCTCCCGCTTGAGCTTGCCGCCATCAGCTCGCCGGTCCACCGTCGTGACCGTGCCTACCTACCTACAAAAGCCGTGCCAGTGCCAGACGGGAAGAAGAGGGGGGTCAAGAACGGAACAGGCTCACCAAACTGGCCTGACGCGTCCCATGATGGGCAATGGCCCCCCTGCCCCTCGTCTCTCCATGTTCCTGTTTCGCGGCTCCAGGGCCAAGCTTCTTTATTCATCTAGACCTCCCGTCTTAGCTTGGTTTGTGCATGTTAGTGGCTTCTCCCTTCAACGCTTGCTCCTATTCATAGCAGTCTACCGAGTACCTTTTCTTCAATAGTCTGATAAGCCACGCACAAGCCCAGGGGTAAAAACGACATGCCAAATGCAAGTTAATCCACAGGAGGCAAAAAAGAATCCAGGCACGGAGTTACCATCGTGGAGGGGGAAAAGAAGAAGGAAAAAACCTCCGTAGCTGAGACGCCACCCCTCGACAATCAGGGCTGCGCTCTTGGACAGGACGGTCTCGACTCTTTTCTGGTGAGTCTTAACCAATGAGAAAAGACTCTTGAACGCGCAAACCCCGGTCCCCCGAGTGCAACCCAACGCCGCACCGTTGGCGCCGCCGCCATGCTCCCCCTAGTAGTCCGGTCGACCGTCAAGGTTTCCTGCAAGGGGAAATTACACGATGCTCCACCATCCGGGAAGCGCGCTTGAGCCATCCCAGGGATCGATCCATCCAGACTGAATGGCAAACAGACAGTTGGTTCTTAGTTACGTTACCAACAATCAGCTTACACACTTGCATGACGACTCCTCATCAATCATTTAAAGATGCCGTCCGTAGAGAGATAGCCGAGCAGAGAGGAGGAGAAGCCAAGACTTGGACCTAGTTTCAACCCGGAGTATGGAGTATCAACCCGGCCCTCAGTCATCCCTTTACAAGGCCATCCCATTCCATTCTTCACCATGTAGGTTCACGCTCACCATATGTGTAACTTGACACTCGCCAAATCAGCCTTATCGAGACGCCAATGCAACCTCTCGATACGCCCAAGCAAGTAAGCAGACACAAAGAGGGCCTTCCCGTCAAAAGGGGGGTCCCGACGCCCATCCTGGCCCATAACGCCATCTCCAGTGCATTAACCACGCGTCGGGAGAGAGATTAAACCCAATCAGTTTTTTCGGTATTGGGAGGAAGCTTGAGGGAATCTTGAAAGGAATATGGGATTCAGTCACATCAAGACATCGTAGACAAACCAGACACAAGACATGACATGTGCTCACCAGTCTGTACTTGAAAAGGGACACATTGACACGACACGTTAATACACATCGGATCGGTCACAGTCTCTTTTGCTTTGGATTTTTTTTGTTTTCTAACATCTCGGATATGCTGGACCACAACAACACCACCACATAAAACAATCATCGTCCTTTGTCCTCACAATTTGATGCCTCTTCTGCATCCCAGGCCACAAGCACCTGATACATGCCGCGTCTCGAGGACAGCACACTTGTTCCTCTTTAATGTACAGGTCGGCATGCATCTTTGCCCTCCCCTCCCCTATCCTGTCCCGAAACGCCCGTCTACGCTAGCCAAGGCTGTTCCATTCATTCCACCTCTTGCATATCCACCCTCCCGGTTTTGACAACACAAGAAACGACAAGAAAGACAAGTTTTTTGTAAAATTGGAAACCAAAAGCATTAAAAATGATGCCCAGGTCGCCAGGATGGAGCCGGAAGAACAAAATGTAGGTGCGTGAGGGCTCTACCCCTTGAAGTGGCGCCAGGCGTGAAGAGGGAAATATGATAGTAGTAGTAGTATGGTCGAAGTGTCCGACCAGCAAGTCTATAGCGAAGGCCAAGGCGGATGTCGCGTCGTCTTCGTCAACATGGTGAAGAAAGAACAAGGTAAGAAAAACATTTGAGTAGAAGGCTCATGGTGAGCGGAGGCCCAGTGCAGCTCAGTGCGAGTGTCCAAGTCATCCATCCATCCATCTGGTGCCAACCACCGTCACCGTGTCGTACGTAGGGGTCGGAGTACTCGTCACAGTCCACCTGAAGGGTATCGAAGTGTAAAAGAAAAATGCGCACTAGAGACATGTGATAATTTTGTTAACTGACAAGCGAGATCGGCACTGCTCAGTTCCATCCCAGCGAGTTCTCCGCGGCCACAGGCGCAGAGATGTACGCTGTCCGGGCAGAGTTGCCCATGCCGCTTCGGCCGCTGCCGTGGCTGTCACGGCCGGCAGGACGGCCAACCATCGAGTTGGTTGCCACTGTGCCGCCGTAGGCAGAGAAGTCCCGGCTCATCAGAGCGCCTCCCATGAGGGCGGGGCTGCCGTTGCCAGTGTATCGCATCTCAGACGACCGCTGGCTGCTGCCGATGGAGCTGGTGCGGCGGTGGCCCTGCTGCTTCTTGCGCTTGTATCGTCGGGCAACAAGGAACATGGCAGCGCCATACATGACACTGAGACCGATGGCACCAACAGCGATACCAGCGGTCGTAGCCTTCTCCTTGGCCGACTTGTTGCTGTCACCGTCGTTGCCGAAACCATCATTGTTGTTACCACCATCGCTGTCTGAGCTGCCATCATCACCAGTAGCAGTTGCACCCTCATCTCCCAAGATATCAATCCTCGTGTTGATGACCGAGGTCAGGTTGCGGACAATCTCATCTTCGTTGTTGTATAGAAGAGAGTTGGGGGTCAAGAGATCGGCCTGAAGAGCGTCGATCATGCTCTCGGGGTAGTAAACCTTGGCCAGGGCAGTGATGTATCCCCACTGCGACTGAGTATCCTGAGGAACGATGCTGTCGACATAGGTTCGGTTCTCATCGAAACCACCAGCGTAAGCAAGACCCTTGGGGAGGTACTTGAAGACTTGGGCGGCAGCGACGGTGTTCTTGGCCACAAACTTGTAGTTGAGCGGGTACAGGAAACCAATCTGGATGAGGCGAGATCCTTCAGGGGCAACTCGGTCGGGATCATCAGGGAAGATCTTGCTTGGGATGTCGGTGGGGATGCCGGTGCTGGTCTCTGTCTCAGTGGGAGCTGTGGGGAGAACCGTGTTGGAGGTGGGCTCGAAGACGATGGTCGTAGGCAGCCAAGCATCAGTGTTGGTGAGCGTGGCAGTAGGTCGGATGCTGGTGACAGGATCGGCCGAGGGAACGAGAGTGGTGGGAATGGGCTCGGTGGGAACGGGCTCAGAAGTCACCTCAGGGGCCTCGCTGGTAGGCTCGTTGGTGGGCACATCCTCGGTGGCAGTCTCAACAGGGGCAGAAGTCTCATCAGCATCGGTCTGGGGAGCACTCTGAGTCTCCTCTCCGGTGGGCTCCTCAGTAGCAGTGGCCTCGGACTGGGGTTCCGTCTGAGTGGCTGGCTCCTTGGTAGCCTCGGACTCGGTAGCGGGCGGCTCAGTGGCTTCGGACTGAGTGGCGGGCTCGGTGGGCTCCGAGTCGCTAGCAGTGCCGGTAGGTTCGCCGGTAGGTTCAGTGGCGGGCTCAGTGGCAGGCTCAGTTGCGGACTCGGTAGCAGGCTCGGTAGCAGGCTCGCTGGTAGGCTCAGAAGGAGGCTCAGTGGTGTTGCCAGCAGGAGCAGAAGTCTCGCCGGTTGGAGGACCCTCAGTTTGGCTACCCGTAGGCACGTCAGTGGGCTCAGACGGGCTGGTAGTCTCAGGAACATCGGTGTTGGTCGGGACAGCGGGCTCCGTCTCAACACCCGATGTAGGCTCAGTGTCAGGAGGGGCTGTGGTAGGGTCTGTGTCGATGCCCGAGGTCACATTAGGAATCTCGGTGTCGGGAATGTTGGTAGGAGCTTCAGTAGTCTCAGGGAGTTCAGTGTCGGGTGGCAGAGTAGGGTCAATAGCCGAAGTAACATCAGGAGACTCAGTGACAGGAACCGTAGGCTCGGGAGCAGCCGAGGTGATGTCAGTGATATCGGTGGGCTCAGGGGCAACGCTGGTGGGGACCAAGTCTGTAGGCTCGGGAGCGAGGCTGGTGGGAATCAGGTCCGTGGGCTCAGGAAGAACACTGGTAGGGATGAGGTCCGTAGGCTCAGGAGCAGCGCTTGTAACGTCAACGGGGCTGGTGGTCTCAGGGTTGGTCACGGGCTCAGAGAGGGTCTTCTGAGAGTCGTCGGCAGGAGCGGAGGTAGGCTGCTCATCAACGGGAGCAGACGTAGCGGAGGGGACGACGACGGGCTCAGACTGAGTCTCCTCGGGAGAGGTTGTCTCAACGTTGCTGGGGTCGGGAAGAGCAGAGCTAATCAGAGTCTCAACGGGGTCCAAGAGGCCTTCCTTGCTTGTCGGCTCATTCTCAGGAGCAGCAGTGGTAGGTTCAGCGGTGGTCTCGTCAGGGTTGAAGCTGGGGAGAGTCTCGCCAGGCCTAGAGTTCTCACGCTGAGGTTCAGCAGTCTCCTCGGGGACAGACTGAGATTGAGTCTGATCGGGTTGAGCAACAGACTGAGTCTCATCCGGCTGAGGGGTCTGGGTGTTAGTTTCCTCAGGCCTAGGCTCCACGCTCTCGGTCTGAGCAGGATCGGGAAGGGCGGAGCTGATGAGAGTCTCGACAGGATCCAAGAGACCATCCTTGCTGGTAGGAGCAGGCTTGTTGCTCTCGGCAGGCTCAGCAGCAGACGTAGGAGCGACGGTCTGGTCGGGCTCAGGAGCCTTGGTCTCGGTCTCGATAACGGGCTCCTGGCTCTGAGTCTCCTTGGGGTCAGGGTTCTGAGTCTGAGTCTGAGCGGGTTGCTCCTGAGACTGAGTCTCAACAGTGTCGGGCTCCTTGGTCTCCGTCTGGACAGGGTCAGGAAGAACGGAGGAAACAATGCTCTCAACGGGGTCCAAAAGACCCTTCTTGGAAGAAGGCTGCTCAGGGGCCTTGGTCTCAGTCTCAATGGGCGCCTGGGTGTTGGTCTCAACGGGCTCAACCTGGGAAACCTTGGGCTCGGTCGAGGGCTTGGTCTCGCTCTGAACGGGCTCAGGTGCAGCAGAAGTCTCGGGCTTGGTCTCAACTGGCTTCGTCTCAACTGGCTTAGTCTCAACCGGCTTTGTAGTTTCGGGGGCAGGCTCCTGTGTCTTGGTGTCGATAGGCTCGGCCTGGGACTCCTTGGGCTGCGTCTCGGGCTTCTTGGTCTCGCTCTGGACGGGCTCGGGCTCCTGAGACTGAGTCTCGACAGCGGGTGGCTGAGTCTGAGTCTCAGCGGGCTCAGCAGGAGCAGACTGGGTCTGGGTCTCCACGGGCTTGGGAACAGACTTCTCGGGGTTGTTGGTCTGAGTCTCGATGACAGCGGGCTGAGTCTCGGTCTCGACGGGGGCAACCGAGGTCACGACGCTCTTGTCAGCAGAGGGAGCAGCCTGTGTCTCGGTGTTCTCGTTCGGCTCAGCCTTGGGCTGCTCGGTGGTCTGAGCGGGTTCGGGGTTGGAGCTGACGGGAACAGGGCTGCTCTCGACAGGCTCAACAGTCGACTCCTTCTCGGTCTCCTTCTTTGGCTCCTCAGCTGGGGCCTCTGAAGTTGGTTGAGCCACCTGCTTGTTGGTTGTTGTGACGATGCCTGTGGGGGCAAGAAGAATTCCGGTGTCTGTTCCTGAAGCGACAACTGTAGGCTCAACAGTCTCCACTGTTGTTTCCGGGTCCTCCACCACAATACTCGATGTCGGTTGCAGAATGAGAGCTGGAGGGGCAGCGCCAGTGGCTCCGAGTCTCTGGCGGTTCAAGCCCACGTTGACCTTGTCGTCGCCATTTGTGCCCTCCCCACCGAATATGCTTGACATGAAGTCGCTGAGGCTTTCTCGCTTGTTGCTTCCAGCGTTGGTCAGCGTGCTCTCGGGAGCAGGTTGCTCCTCCGAGGCTGTGATTGTCGTGTTGTTGTTGGCGAACTCTCGTCTGATCTGTCGGGGGAAGTAGATGCGCGGCCTGTTCGCCTCAACAACTGTGGATGATGCCAGGGCGATGGCAGCCGCCACGGCAAAGGATTTGGTGTGCATTTTCGATTTTTCCTACGTTTGACTCTGTATGTACTGTGTGGTGAGATGTAATGATGGCCGTCGATGAGGACGTGGGCGTATGCTAATCCTCCAGTTAGTGCAAAGATACTACCAAGAAGTCAACAGCACTCACTGTCAGGAATAGCTGCAGCGAATGTACTTGACAGAGTTTGTCAACGAGTGTGATCTAGTTGCCATGGTCAGCAACCATCTATCATCCAAATCATGCCTCGAACATCATTGACGCGTCCCCGGCAATTCAAACACCACACCCTCCGCCAACCACAAATAATCCATCACACCCTTCAATTCCACAGTATCGATGATGGCGATCCAAAGACGAGAAGGACTCACATATAGTTTGCGTAGAGCGTGTGTATATGCGTTTTCGAGTGCAATAAATGAGTGTCTGACGAAATTTCGTCAAGTTGGATTCAAAACAGGCGCAAGTCGTTCGATTGAGGGTGTCCGTTAGGGCTTCCTCTTGTCGGTTCAAGGTCTGAAGGATTGTCGGTTTCGCGGGAAGGGTTCCAAAGATGAATCGTTACGCCGACATTTGCTAATTGCGAGAACCTCCTGAGGTCCTACAGGCGACCAGACATGAAGCGAGGCGAGGGATTAGGCGCTGACGGGTTCTCTCGAGGGATCGGCTTGCACGCGCGGGAGCGCTGTCGAGAATCGAAAAAGGACGGTCGACGACGCCTTGGAGCTTGTCGGAGGAGGTGAGGTCGGTGTGGAGAGGGAAACGAAAGGAAGGGGAGTAAAGAGAAAGAAAGGGCTGGAGAAAAGAAGGGACAGCGACAGGGCCAACAGCAAAAGGAAGGAATGAAGGCGAATGGGGAGATGGGAAGGGTATGGAAACACGACAGGGACAAGGGGACCAGGGCCAAGGAGGGAGTGTGGGTGGAGGAGGATGGAGAAGGGGGTGAGCCAGAGTGAACTGAACTGGGCCTGGAGAGGGCGTGGGCACGTCGTGGGACACCTTTTTTTGGCAGCTTGAGCGTTGGAAAGGCACATGAGGTATGGTACAAAGGTACACGGCTTCGTACTCCCGTTGCAGGTGGGCTTGCTTGGATCGAGAGGAAGAGGCGCAGGCCCTAGTCGACGCTGTGTGGATGGCAGCGAACAAAGAGATGGGGTCCTGCTTGTGATGGACTCATTCGCACTGCTGCCGGCTTGCAAAAGTACATGGGCGACAAGGGGCAGCTGAGTGTTGTCCTCTTGTACCCGTAAGCTTTTCTTCAAGTAACGCACTATCGGGTCTGGCGTGGGGATGGGTCGATTTGCAAGAAACGCAGGGATGGCAATGGGGACGCACTGGAGAATGCTTCAAGCCTCCTGCTGCAATTCCTTCTACTGTTCTTGACGGCTGATTGTCTTCAATTGACTGATGCTGCGCTCGCTGGCCGTCGACTGCGTGCGCTCAAGTGGCTCTCTATTGCTCATCTCGACAGCATATCACAAGCAGAGCCGCCGAAAGCAACCTTAGCCAGCCAAAGGTCACCTGGGATGCATTTGAGATGGTGGTGAGTGGACTAGCCTGGCCTAGCGAACAGAACCCGCCCAGGCGCCAGCCTGGAAATTGCGCAACAAAAGGGGGCCGCTGAGAGTCCAGCACAGTCCCTGGCAGTTCCCTACCGAGGCGACGTCTCTTGGGCTGGGCTGTAGGGGGTCTCGTCCGTGAACGACGAGCCAGGGTGTGGCTGATTGCTTTGTTACGGCATCGTCGCAGAAAGAATGGTCATGATGCCAGGGCACGGCACAGCGGCCGAGCAAGAGACGGAATGGTGCTCTGGCCTGTCAGAACGGCCACAGGCTGGCGCTGCACTCGCGAGCAGGCAGGCACGCAGGCGGATTCATCCTGTCCAGAGGATTCATCCTGTCCAGATCCTCTTCTCCTCACGGACAAGACGCATGCGTTGCACGAGGGGCAACCGGCATGCTGGAGAGGGCTGGTGCGGCACAAGCAAGGCGAAGAAAGACTGCCCGTCCGAAGCATGACATGCCATGCAACAGCGGCGTCGTTGGTGGAAATCGACGGAGTGTGTCGTAGCGTCGGGTCCCAAACGCTCGCCGTGTCTCTCATCTGCCGGGGAGCTGGGTTCGAGGGGTGGGAACTGTGACTGTGTGCCTGGCTAGGCTGGAGTTGTGCCCGAGTTGTGAAGGCATTCAGGGCTGTGCCAGGTAATTGTGAGCACGTGCTAAATCTGACTGATCCTGCGATATGCAAGGGGAAGGCGCTGGGGTGGCACGTAGTCATTGGCCAGTCAAGGAGCTAGACGACCCTTCCAGTATAGCGCCATCCCATGTGACAAGATCTACACATATTGGCACATGCATCTCTGGCCTCCCTCCTTGTTCATGCATATTTACGTCCAATTATGGAGAGGATTGCGTGTGCAAGATGTGCTTGACTCCATTCTTTTCTTCCTTCGTCTTCTCTCTCCCTTGCTCTTCTACGGGAACGGTTCCGAGTTGCATTGTCCCCAGCTTGGAATCTGATCCAGTGCGCATCAAGTTTCAAACATCAGATGCAACTCTGTCTCCTTGCTGGAGGCAGCCAGAGTTCAGCCAGAGGGACCGGATGAAAAAGAAGGCATGAAATGGTGGAATTGGAGACAATTGAGCGTGATCTCGCTTGCAGCTAAAGCCTTGTCGCCTGTCTTGGGCATCTCGTACTAGGCAAGGTCTGTCCAGCCCTGCATGCCGTGAACTGGTCTGGTCAACTTCGCCCATGCCGGGAGAGTGCGGTACAATATTTGACAATGGCCTCGCTCTGAAATGAACCACCAAGAGCCTTGAACAATGCGACGGCAGCGCGTGGACAGTGGTGATGCAACCTTCCATTCGCTGTTACACAGGCTGCTCGAAGGGAGAGCATGAATGATGATACAAGCCCGAACCCTCGGCGATACTCCGACCACCCGTGCAAACGCTTGCCAGCAACGAGTATCCAGGCACGACGGGCTTCGTACCTGTGACTAAACCACAACAAGCAGCCTCCCGACCGGCAAATCCTTGGACATTCCCCTGCCGATAGTCAGGGCCCGTGGACCTCGCGGTCCCCACCTCAGCGGGCAGCCGAGAGAGGGCCACCCCGTGGCATGGCGCCGTAAGCCAGGAACCAAGCCGCGAATGGAGTCGACAGGTTGGCGACAGGGGGCGCACCAAGAGGGAAGAAGACGACGAGAGACCCGCTGGAGCAAGAGTCCTAGCAGCACCTAGCTTCGTCTCGGAGCGCCACTTGGGCCACTGAGGCTTGGGCCTTTAATTATTCTCTCCCCTGTTCCCTGCCGTTCCGTGGCATGGGAGACTGGGATCCTTGCCAGGCCACCTCGTTCTGTCTGGGTTCCCTGGCCGCCGGTGCAACTCGGCAAGAGTCATCTGTGTGAGAAGTAAACGGGCATGGATGACTTTTGTGCGCAAGAGACTTCGAGAAGGAAGAAAAAGGGATCGACAAAGCTTGATCAATGGGTACTGTACTAGACAGAGAACAACTCCACGCGGCATGGCATCGCGGCAAGTGATCCTTCAGTGCCATGGCTTGGAGCCATCTCGATTGTGGCTGGACACACCAGATGAGCAAGACACTCTTCGAGAGCCACCATCATCATCAATCGATTGCGCCTCTGGCTTGTTCGGCGAATCAACCTCTGGCCTCGCGTGCGCTCCCAAAATGTCTCTCTCTGCGTGTGGCTTTCGTGCAGCGAATTCCTCGACTCCACGTGGACGCCCAAGAGATGACGGAGAAGCAATACAGCCTTTCGGTTGGTCCAGCGCCCCGAGATTGCGCGTCAGCCATTGTCGATGTTGGACTTTTTTTTTATGTCTCACAGAGAGAGCTTCTCGCACATGGCTTTCTCGTGTTGATTCATCTTGTCAACTCACCTTCGTGTCAATCCCATGGCATCGGGCTCTTTGTTCTCCCCGTCGACTCCATGCCCGCCTCATCTGCCGATGGACCCCAAGAACCTTTCTTGGTGCTTACTTATTGTGATTGCTCTGGAGCAAAAGCTTACTGCTCCTGGACCCAAGACTCGTCGAATGAGTTGCATCTTGCGCCTTGTCTCATCTCATCTTTTCTTATTAGCCTCCTCATCTCCTCCTCCCAAGCAGTTAGTTTATTCGTCCATCACCATCTCCCACTGCCAACTCAACACCACTTTGACTCTGGCTCATTTCACTCCCGTCCTACGATGTTACCATGACATTTCCCCCTTCTCCTTGCCGCCTTGCCTTGCCTTGCCTTGGTCACGCTTGACCCCCACAACCCGTCACCCGTATCTGACTGCTATACATAGTCACAATGCCATGTGCATAGCCCGGGAATTAGTGCTTTCGTAAAAGGATGCATACATAGTACACCTTCGTGCCCGTGTATCCCACAGTTTATCCCGGGTCGCAATCTCCCGTCATGCATCGTGTATGCCAGTGTGTCCAGCTGTCTGCACCATATCCCCCTCCAGCAGTCCCTTGACTCACCTGAAGCACCCGCTCGCTGCCGTTGGTGTCTTGTCAAGAGCAGAGGCCAGCTCCTGGCTCTTCCCATGCGCCCACAATACGACAAATCGTCCAGGGCCTCACCGAATTGGGATAGCCTCGCCCCAATTCGGTCGCCATCCAGCATGCCTTCCCCTGCAAGGCTCGAGATCAGCAACCGTCTTTGTCAAAGTCTGCAATACATCGACTAACTTGGGCGCTTGCTATCCTGTTTCTCCCGTCTATTCATAGCCGTGAGAAACTTTTGGCTTGTTAGACTGGGGAGTCAACCGCAAGTGCTCCATAGTGACCCTCCAGGTTCATCTCATCACATCACATCACATCACATCTCCCTTCAGCTTCAGCTCGCTCTTCTGGAAATAACCCACGATGCCAAAAAGGTGGAAACACCTGTCGACCCATCGCCGACTCGCCCATCCCGTCCGTTGCTCCCGCTGGTGGCCGCACCTAATCGCAATTGGCGTCCGCCACACCTACTTGCATCCACACTCACCAGTATCACCACTACCGTCCCAGCCGCCCTTTGCCCTACCGCTCACTCCACCGGGTTAAAAGGAAGCTTACCGGCGCGAGCTTCTTCTGTCTCCCTCGCATTAACGGGCCCTTGTCATTACCTGACTCTCCCTGAAACGAAACACCATCCCCGTTGAGAGAAACACCCCGACAAGTTGACTCGGAGGGTATCCATTTTCTCTAGACTTGTCGGCATAGATCGTCCGGCTCGGCCAGGGCAAGAGGAATGGCGGACACGCGACGTCCTGAGACATGGTCGCCAGCGGCTCGTCTCGCCTGAATCAATAGACCCGGTGGCTCCTGTCTGGGAACCCGGGAGTTGAAGCCCCGAGTTCAGTCAGTCCCGATGTGAAGGCCTCCGACTCCGAGGTGACACTCTGGTAGTTGGACTTTCAACTTTGCTTTGCTTCGCTTTACCCTCTCGGGGTTTGCTGTCACCGTTTCCTCAGGTGGCTGAGGTTTACAGGTGACAGTTCCCATACCAGCGTCTGTGTGTCATACGAGTGTATGATTCTGCGCCATCTCCGGCTGCCCTTTGGGCATTCTTCCACATTCTCCCGGCCGTGAGCTCCTTATGGTGAGGGCGAGAGGCTGTCTCCATATGACGGCAGGGCTAGGGACAAGACTTTCAACAGTTTTGTCTCGTCTCGCATCGTTCATCGTTCCTGACTCAGAGAGGTGAAGCTACCTTCGAGTTCTTTCACCGAGGGGGTTTCTTCTAGTCTCAGGGCTGATTACATGCCAGCCAGCGTCTTGGCCCATCCTACCTTGCTATCATCACGTAGGTGTGCCCAACCCTCCACTAGCAGTTCGTCCAGTCCCGCGGCGGAATCGACGCGCCACGGATCAGAGTCGTTTTGTTCTCTACCACCCTCTGGAATGGTGACCCGGGGGCTCCCTCGGGTTTCAGTTTGGCTCAATGCCTTCCGTAAGTAGGGAGGTGTTGGATGGCTGAGCAAGACATGGGGCAAGACATGAACCACCGCTGGAATGAAGTGTGGGTGGTGGCCTCGAGTGATGAGTCCCCGCCGTCTTTTATGAGTCTGGTTCATCTGCTATTCTCATCGGCATCGCGCTTGTCTCTCTAGCGACCGTTGCGTGGGGAGTTCTGGTTGTATGAGTTAATCTCTATGTAGATGAGACGCTGTGTCATGATCGAGACAGACTTATTTTACTTCAATCCTCTCCTATCTTCGCCAGCTACGTCAGCGGGGCTTTGGTTGATGCGTTTCTAGCTGTGAAACTTGTGCGAATAAGATGAGTCCTATAGGTGAGGGTTGATCTGATCGCTTGTGAGTCTCTCGGCTGGGAGAATGGGGTGATTACCGGTCATACTGAGTCCATATCTATTACAATTGTAGCGAAGTTGGACTTGAAGTGATGTCCTTCGCCAGCTTTCGAAAATCCAGAGACCTGCTTTCTATTCCAGCCTTCGTGGTCTGCTGTGCTGTTGGGTGTGCTGTATCATAGTTCTTGGGGTGGTGTTGTCCAGTCATTCATCAACCTGGGAACATTCAGTGTCGGCGCTCTTGGTGTGAACATGGTGTCTGTGATATTTTCCTCTCTTTTGGGATCTTTCGCCGTGCGACGAGTGATTTGATGTCCTGGTGGTGTGCGTTATTTGATGTTCGCCCATGATTTCACTTCAATCATCATTTATGATGTGTGACTACACCTACTGAACCACTCAGGCCTGACCACATGGCTGTTTCCCGTACGCACCGAGGCCATCATGAACACAAAAGGCACACCAAATCCGTGAGCCTGATACATAAGTGCATTATTGCTGACTCGATTCCTCACATGCCTGGTTTGCTCGAAATTGTGGTTTGGTGTAGGGTAGTCAACCGGAAATGTGCGGGTTATGGATAGGGCTATATATCTGCCCTGTATCCCAAATAATAATTTCCTGTGATTTTGATGACAGGTTTGGGAAATTGCTTATTGTATTTTATCTGGGGGACCATGAATTTCTCGTATTCGTCATGTACGAACGTTCAAGACTGCTGTCGTTGAAAAGCTCATGAGTGAGACTAGACTAAAGAACTAGCAGGCAAACAGGAATAGACAACGTCACAAGACAGACAACCCGATGAAACTAGCCCATAGTACATGAATACTGACCTACCCAAGCCCACTCCTATTCCCCTTTACTCACCATCCAGTTACGATATCATCTGGGTTAGCCCACTTGAGCAGATTCAGGAGTGAATACTAGGAACACACAGGCTCCTACATCAATGCATTCTGACACACAGGAACGCCAGATATTTAAACATGGTTCAAGTCCATGAACAACCAAACAACTCCATTTGTGTCAATCTCCCGGGTCCGAAGGGAGTTGGGCGCCCAAAGAGAAGTGAGGTCGCCTTGCTCCGGCAGGTTTGTTGTGATTAGAAGAGATACATTGATTACTTCATGTATTAACCACGTAGACCAAGGTACACTTCTAGAACTAAGAGAGTCAAAATATCAACAACAGGATCAAGGTGTGAATAAAGATGATATCTGGCACATCCGGAGACCCACCATCGGCGCCGGGCGTCGGTACCGGCGACGGCCGGCCCCACCACTAATAAATCGAAGCCACTCGTGCCACGATTTGAGTGAAAAGAAGCCTCATTTGCTCTGAATAAGGTGGGCCCACTGCCTCAGACGTTTCCAGGGTCTCCCGTCGCGATTGGCCGGAGTACAGGGGTACCTTGGCTCGTTCGATCTCGGTGTTCTGGGCTGGCCCGCGCTGGAGGATTTATCTGTGGTATCATGACCATCAACCACAGACGGAGGATCAACCTCCATTCACTCATTGATTCTTGAAGCCATGGCTCGCCGACAGCATCTCACCTTGACCTTTGTCTTGGTTCTCAGCGTTTTTTTCACCCTATCATACTTCTTTTCTGGGCCCTCTAGCAGCGCCGCTCCCAAGTTGAACGATGGCCTCGATGTGCCCCTGAAGGATGCCCCTCGATCTGAATTCGCGGCAGACCTTGATTCCCTTCCCTCTGGACTACTCGATGGCGCGTCCATCGCGCCCAAGCTGGAGAATGCGACGCTCAAGTAAGATGCGACAACTTCTATGGTCCAACTCTGCGATGACGTCGGGCCGTTGATGATGCATCTGCTAACAACTCTCTTCTTGTAGGGCCGAACTTGGCCACGCGACGTGGAAGTTCCTCCACACAATGATGGCGCGCTTCCCCGACAAGCCGACCAAGGACGATCGCATGGCCCTCGAGACCTTCATGCACCTCTTTGCCCGACTCTACCCCTGCGGCCAGTGCGCCGCGCACTTCCAAAAGGTGCTTGCCAAGTACCCTCCCCAGACGAGTAGCCGCAATGCCGCCGCCGGATGGCTGTGTTTCGCCCACAACATCGTCAACGAGAGAGTGCACAAGCCTCTGTTCGACTGCGAAAAGATTGGCGATTTCTACGATTGCGGATGTGGCGACGAGGACAAGGACAAGGACAAGAAGAAGGCCGTGGAGGGTGCTCAGGCTGAGGGACCGGCGCCCGACGCCGAGCTGCACAAGCACTGAAATCTATAAACCTAATATTGGATTGTATGAGTATTTGATAGATGGAGACTAAGAAGTCTTGCTGGCACTGGCGGGACCAGGCCGCCCAGCTTGTGGAAGAGGTCTAAGTATACGTGTTCCTTGAGAATGTGTCAAGTTGTTTTCCTCAGCCAAGCGACTGTATGGAACGAAGCCAAAGTTTGTATAGTATTAGATATCACATTGAAATCGTAAAAGCATATTTTACATCGCGTTTTTGATCGCGGTCAATCACCAACACAGAGTGTTTGTATCGCATATCAAATCACGTGCAATATCACGTGTCTCTCTATCCGCCGTGGCGCGGCTGCGCGTTCAGAGCTGCCTTGAGCTTGGCTTGAGCTCCAGCCTTCCCCAAGCAACGAACAACGACGACATACCATCACGACACACCACTCCGAACCACCCGACCGCTCATTTATTTGAACAATCGAACAGAACAATAGACCGACTATCATCATGGAGTTTGGCCACGCTGGAGTGCTGAATGAGGGTGCGTTGGGAGCTCTTTCGTCATAGCATGGGGTCGTTGAATGGGAAGCTTACGGACGTTGCTAGATGGAATCCATGTGGACATGGACCGCCTGAAGAAGGGAGAGGTCAAGTGAGTTTTACTACACCCCATGCAGCATGCGTGCAATGCTAACAGATGGATAGCCTGGGAACCTCGATGTATGTGCCTCCCTGATGTTGGAACGACATATCTTAACATGATGATAGCATGGCGGTTACCTTCAAGGATGGTGTTATTCTGGGTACGCTTCAGTATTCCTGGATCACTGCCACAGGATATTGACCTTTTTGCGCAGGTGCGGATTCACGAACAACGACCGGTGCCTACATCGCGAACCGAGTGACGGACAAGTTGACAAGAGTACATGATACCATCTGGTGCTGCCGATCTGGCTCAGCCGCCGACACCCAGGCTGTCGCCGACATTGTGCAATACCAGCTCGGACTCTTTGCCATGATGAATGGCAAGCCCCCCATGACACAGACCGCTGCCTCCATCTTCCAGGAGATCTGCTACTCCAACAAGGACCGTTTGTCGTACGTCTTGGCCTCACAACATAACCTGTGGACTTCTTTGTGTACTAATGTTGATCAACAGCGCGGGTCTTATCATCGCTGGCTGGGATGAGCGGTTCGGTGGCCAAGTATACTCCATCCCCCTGGGTGGTTCCCTTCACAAGCAAGCATATGCCATTGGTGGCTCCGGATCGACCTACATCTACGGATACTGTGATGCCAACTGGCGAGAGGGTATGGAGAAGGATGATGCTGTCAACTTCGTCAAGGGAGCACTGAGGGAGGCCATCAAGTGGGACGGCAGCTCGGGAGGTGTCATCCGCATGGTGGTTCTCACCAAGGACGGTGCGGACCGACACCTGTATCTCCCCGACACGGACTATGCGGTGCGGCACGAGTGAAGGTCCTGATGTAGCAGGACAAAGAAAGGTTTGGGAATAATTCAGCATGGGCTGGGCTGATACGGACTTGTCATGACATAAACAGGCCATGAAATCAGGGAGGGACTTGCAGGCTAGACGTCACTCGGCCCTGTACACTAGATAATCGGAATAATGACGATGGAGTTTTTCCGAATTCACCTGGGGAACTGGTCGTGATCCACCATGTGAGCGGAACGGGAGCGGCATCTAGAGCGGGCCGCGTAGTCTGCGTCGGATCTCGAGAGAATCCGAGCATCGGGGCGAATAGCAAGAGTCTGCTCAAGGATACGGCAGTGAAAGAGATCCTTCGAGCGCACCGTGGCGCAGATTCAGTATCAAACGTCCAGGATAAGGGTTGAACGGAAGAGAAGAAGACGGGAAGAGGCCAATCTCTCGCTGAAGCTAAGACGCATCCACGGCTGAGGATCGATCCCAAGAATGGTTCACCGCTCTTCTAGAAAGAGGCTTTGAGCGCGAGGACGAGAATGGCACATGGAGGCGTGCATAAGAGGGTGGGTTGAGGCGGCGAATGGGAAGCTGGCGAGGAACAGACACGCGGACACCAAGAGCCTGCCCGCCCAGTGATGTAAGTAAGATTGGGAGATGAGATGAACAAGTGCCATGTGCTGCAGGCACAATTGCTGTGTGGTTGATAGGAGACGCTCGGGCTTGTTCGCCTTGACGATATGAGGCTGGCTGTTCAGCGGTGAGATTGTCGCATGAATCGGCATCGTATTTTCTGCGGCAGTTCGGTATCAGGACTAAGGCCGATCACTCGCCTTGCCGCAAAAGTGAGGCAGCTGAATAGGGCACGTGTGGGCACATGAGACGGAGCCGTGGCGAGGAAGATCACTTTGCGGGAGGATTTTGGGGGCGTCACTAGGGGCCGAGGATTGGGCATTTGCCTGGCATTGTTGGGCAACCACGGTCATGTCGCTGGATAACGTGCGCCGAGCGCAATCGCGAGCCTGGCTCCAAAGAGGTTGCAGTGCAGGATCGCGTTCTCTAACAGCCATGCTTATTCGACTGTCTTGGACGCAGTGGAGACTCTTGCGCAGGGGAAGATGAGCTTTTTTTTTCTTTCTCATTGTCTTTGTAGTTCTTGACAGACGCTTCGAGAACGAAGGGGGTCAGTCCTATGGTCCAGTCCGTGGGTGATGATGGAGGGCATGTTGGTGATAGTCAATGGTGTTGAAACCGGACCCTTGCTCACATGCAGGGGATATATAGCCGGATATACCTGGGCGTCCACTCTCCGTTCAAGAGCTTATCAACTCGACACAATGTCAGTTGATTATTCTCCGAGGCGCAGTCCAACAGGTTGTAACCGTAATTCTTGGTTGCATGTCGTCAAATGTTCCCATCAGAGACATGAAAAGGACCAACTCCGTGCCAACGGTAACATCTCCGGGCCGCGGATGTTTGGCAGTCGGATCCGGCGCTCGCTTGCAGGCAAGGTACCGGGACTCGACCCCGAATTTCGGCCGTCTCCAGGTGCGCGCCTCCCCCTCCCTCCCCCAACCCCCGTCCCAGAGTCGAGGGGAATCTGCCCACGTGCGACAGGGCTTGGCTGCGGTTCGGCCTTGGCTTTTCGGGGGAGCTGGGGAGATGGGGGGGCGTGGTCAGGCGGTTCAGAATGCCTTACGGGGCGTCTCTTCGATCCGATAGCTTTGTAGTTGAAACTCGGGAAAATGAGAATATGTAAATTGTAGAGTTTTAAGAAGTCGATGTTTCATAAACAAATAGGTGTGGTATTGACTCTGAGAGTTGAGTTGCTTGCAAAAGTCAAGTTGCATTCCTGTCAGGCACCTGGCGAATCAGGTAGGCGTTCCCTCGGACTCTGAGTGATTTTGGGTATCGACTACGTACCTCTAGAGTAATGGATCCGTAAACCTCCATTGGGCTCATTCCCCTAAACATCTGGCCCAATGTCTGATATAAGCGAAAGGACAGAAGATGCCAGGTATGGTCTTTTATTTCGACTTTCGTAAGGGCCTTCGTGTATTGCGTGTGTAGTTGTTTGGGCAGGTGCTTCCCGAAGAAGCAAGTGCCCAAGCAAGGAAGGAAGGAAGCGACGCGATAGGTAGAAGCAATCAAGAAGCGAAGCAATCAACATGGAAGACACGAACTGCGCCCGCGACATGAGTCAACATCTCTGTCTCAAATCTTCAATAGCTTCGCATTTCCTCCTCCGCCAACTGCGCATATTGCAATCCCCACGTTGTCCCCTCTCCATTCCTACGTTCAGCAGCTTCACTAAGCCTTACTTTACGTACCCTGAGACGTGATTACCATCCACTCTTGAGCTGTTGATCAACTCGTCTCCATTTCAACTCCACCGCGGAGAGCTCGAGCCACAATCGACAGGCCACTTGCCAGACCTAGACCCAGATTCAGATCCAGACCAGTCTCAGCGGACGGGCCGTACGAGTGTCCAAGCAGGCGGGACCAACCTGTTTTCGTCGACCGAGACCTACTGTCACCCGAAGCCGTGTCATTCGATTCGTTGCCGCTCCCACCTCGAGGTTGGACTGAGGTCTCGCGGCTGGCGCTCGTGGCCGACTTCAGGCGCCAGCAGTGGGCGTCCCTGGAGCTTGAGACTCTCACCAGGCCAGTTCGACTGCTAATGCCGCGTTCGACCGCCATTTCCCAGCGGGATCCCGCTCCGTAGACTATCTGACTGCCGGCCCGTGCTCATGACGGCAGAGCCCAACCGTCGACAGCTTTCATCCAGTTGCATTCTTCAACTCCAAACCGCTTTCGAGCCTCCTGCACAACGAGACCAAGTGTAGACGCTTCGGCAAACCCAGCCTCAACGCTCGTCCTAGCTGCCGCCGTTCTGGGAGCCGCATCTCCGCATCGTGCCATTTCTCTTAAAAGCGCTGATCGGAGGCAGCTCTGGATCTGTTCCCCGCCACACCACTCCGCTCCGCTCTTCGCCTCTCGCCGTCGCCGACGCCTTCGCCGGAACACGCACACACACACGCGCACACCTGGCGCCAATTTGCTGACTGTTGGTCCTTTGGATCGCGCTTCACTCGGAGGCCAATTGTATCCGGTCCGTTGGCAACTATTAACCTTGCGACAACTCTGAGAGGCTCTTTTCAGGCATTTCGCACTTTACACCCACATCATATCGGATCGTATTTCGACTCGCATTGCATCTGCCAGCATAACTCAGACTTGCTTCCTTTTTTGTTAGCTGTGCTTCATTTGGACCTGACGAGCGCCTGCACTTTTAGATACACGAGGACCTTGGTAAGTGAATTTATTCCTTTGTGTTGATCTCGGGGCTCCATCTTGCGGCCGTCCTCGTCTATCCCTCCATGCTTTTCCAACCAACTTCCTTATCCTTATCGACACGACATGGCTGCGTATGTCGTCATCCCCTCCTGGTTCGACTTCTCGGTGCTCGAAATGCTGTGTCGAATCGCGGCGCTGAGAGAAGGCGGATGAGGGCATAAAATGTCGCAGAGACGCAGACAGCCGATGATGGACAGTTACACTGTTTGAGGCAGGAGAGTCAAGGATCGAGTCAGCTCCTGGAACGAATGTGCGGATACATGTGCATTTGCAGGAAAGGGTGGTGACGTCGTCAGCCCGCGTTCTGTCAGGATGCGATTTCACAACGCCACAGCATTGCTTTGGCTATCCTGTGCAACGCCTCAGTTCACAGTCGCGCCGACAAGACCGCTACAACGAGTCCACATGTCTCCCACCGCCTCGGTCACTCAATCTCGATTAGCATGGAACTTGGTTGAAGCACGCGCCATGATGCTCGCTGCCCATGAAGGGGAACAGCTTATCGACATGGAAGATTGTCTTGGACATTCTTGAGACGGGATGATCGACGACGGATGGCACCTCACCCCACTTGAGAATTCCTTCTCCCTTCCACCACAGATTCTACGAGGGAATAAAGACGAACGAACCCAGTTTGCCCGGGACATTGGACACACCCTCAGGAAACTCGGAAAAAGAAAGGACAGCGAAAAACTCTCAAGAACCCTGAAGGAGGCTTGACAGGCTGGGAAGACGCACCAATCAGATGGGTGACATCCAACACCGAGTCAACTCGTCCATGTCCATTGTCGTCCATCCCGAGTTTTTGTCGGAGAGCCTGAGTCGGCGCAGCACCAATTTCCATGGGCGCCGGCTCCCAAGACGTCGAGCCTCGCCCCCACCATCCGCTCGGCCACCCGCTTCAGCCAGCACATGGTACCCGCTGGCTCACCCACGAGGGCTGAGGGGCGACTGCTGAGGGACCTCTGGTGCGTGTTGCTAGGCGTTCGGGTGCTGGGCCACTCTGGGATGAGCCAGTCACCACCAGCGTGCTGGACGCCCGCCCACTGGACGACACCCACTGGACCACTCAACCGCTCGCTAGTCATCATCCACCGCCGCACCAGGCTGACCTTGCCTCTCCTCCTCGTCTGGCTCCCATCTCTTGCCTGTCCCTCCTCAGCCTCCAAGTCCAAGTCTGGCTTGTCCCGGTCACTTTTGCTCCACCGGGCCGATCCTATCCCCTCCTCTTCTTTGCCCCCTCCATCTTGGTCTTGATCCTCATTTTGATCTATCAAGTCAACCTGGCCATCGCCATCGTCATCGCCTTGGTTTCTTCGCCTTGCCCGTTCTCCTCTTCCCCGCCGACCGACTTCACCACCTTGCAACATCACCGTTCCTGGACCTCGAGAGCTAATAATATCCCTTCTTTTACTCTCTTGCAGTACAGATACCGTTTGCGATATCCTTTTCCTCACTCTCTTCGAGACCAGCGACGACACGCGATACCCCTCTGTTTATCCATCCTAATCTGCATCCCCGCCTTCACCACGATATCTGTCGCCAGATAGCGATGTTATGGCCGCTGTGATCGGCGACTTCGTTTCGGACACCTCATACTTCCATACCATGATTGCCAACCCCTCCCTCCAACATCAACACTCTCACGACTCGTCCTCATCTTATCGCTCCGTTAGCCGATCGCGACATTCTGCTACCCCGCGAGCCCAACGCACAGATCCCACTGCCGACTTCAGCAACCAAAGCAACAACCCCGCGACGACGTGGTCATCCACACCCACATCCGCTTCGGTGTCGGGGTCTACGCCCGTGCCTACGGGCCACGGTGCTGCCCACGTGTCGGCAAGCGGCGGAGCCTCACGGTTCCCCTCCCCTCCTCCGTCATCATCGCCATCCGCTGCTACCGGCCCTGCTCCCGCCGATAATGCAAAGACCTCGTCTATGGCATCTGACGCGAGGGACTCTGGTCCCCTAGGTCACGAACCGCGATCCGGCCCAACCCCCACTAACCCTGCTGCCCAGCAGCCTTCTCCTGCTTCGGACGACTTTCAAATACCAAACCCCTCGTATCCTCTCTCAAGCGCATCATCCCAAGTGCCGGAGCAGACTGTTATTCACATTCGTGACCTGGCACATATTCAGAGCCTGGCCAGTGCCGACTTGCTGTCTGGCAATGGCGGCTCTGGTATTCTCAACGACCCTCCACTTCAGCAGATGAAGTACGAAATCAGTGGGATGCCTATCGGCGACATCATCGAGATGGTTGCTGCGCTCCTTACCAAGATCACCACCACCAATGACCTACAGCACGATGCGATGCAGCGTAACGTTGCCCATCAGCAGCAAGCCAACCAGTCCAGCGACACGAGCGGCAGCTCAATCTCGTCCTTGAACCACTCGGTTCTTGCTTTCCATGGCAAGAATGTCCCCGCCATCACCATCCTCAGCTACCTGTCGCGAATACACAAGTATTGCCCCACCACGTATGAGGTATTCCTCAGTCTGCTGGTCTACTTCGACCGCATGACGGAACGTGTTAACGACATGGTGATGAAGAGCGAGGAGGCGCGAAGGCAAACAGAGTCTCGTCAAGCGGCCTCAGCGGCTTCCCAAGACACCCCCATGCGTGATGAGGACTCGGACGAGAGTGACTCAGATCTGGCGGATGACGATGACGAGGAGATGGTTGACTCTAGCCGGCCTAGCCGTCAGAGCAGCAACAGGGGGACATCTGCCTCAAACGACCACGCTGCTATGGCAGCTGCGACATATTTTGTTGTCGACAGCTTCAACATCCACCGTCTGATTATCTCGGGAGTGACATGCGCGAGCAAGTTCTTCTCTGACGTCTTTTACACCAATTCGAGATATGCTAAGGTTTGTGCAAAGCCAGTTTCTGGTTGGATATTTGTGTGTGCTAACACGGCGGTACCAGGTCGGCGGACTGCCACTTGTTGAACTGAACCATCTTGAGCTTCAATTCCTGCTCCTCAACGATTTCAGACTCGCCGTTCCAGTGGAAGACCTGGAGGCGTACGCGACTATGCTGGTCGAGTTTTACGCTCGTGAGGTGGTGGCCAAGAAGGCAGCAGCTGGGGCTGCCGAATGAAGGGGCTCATGGCTTAAGGGTCCAAGAGACGGTTAACCCTGCAGAGCTCCTTTTACTGGTGATGGCCTGATACCGACCTGCCTGCGCCACCGGGTCTTGACAAAACCGGTGTCGACAAGGGACGGGAGGGCCCGACTTGAGGTGAAACACTTCTCAGGTAGGTTACCCAGGGCCAGGGTGGCCTCTCTCCACGCCACAGGTGCGGCAGCGTGGACCGGGGCTATCTGGCGCAGGTTTTGGCTATCAAGAAACGTCTGTAGCCGATACGTATGGACGATATGGGAAATGCGGACTGGAAACCCGTGTGGATGGATGGATGGATGGGATGGGCATGGAAAGGACTGCAAGGGGCGTATGGGCCTACGGAGGCGAGGCGTTCTCGATGGGCTCTTGAAGTGCTCCGAGTGGTGTGTATGACTTGGCTGACCTTTATTAATGACTTGACGGACGACCTGGACGGGCGAGCAGTGGGCTACCCGATGAACTTGTCTTTGCTGCTTAGACTGGGGCTCTTTCTTGTTACACAGGCAGGTTGGAGAGGCGACGGAGGCAACCCGTTGGCCGAGGGGACGGGGCTGAAGATGGATCTTGGCGTGCACAGGAGTTCAGGGCGTTCTGGTAAAGAGGCATTTGTTTACTTGGTATGGATCTGTATGAGCTCACTCTACTTGTGCGAACCCTCAACAAGATAGATAAGATTGGACCATTCAGGAGTGTTTGCTCACATGGACTGTGCTTAGACGAAACGAAACGATACGAATGTACTGCTATTTACTGACTGGACCTGGGGGCATCCCACGTCTCGGGGTGGTCAAAGATGGTGACAGCGTCCTTCATCTTGAATCCAAAGTGCCACTTTTCCCAGCCAGGCCAGAAGTTGTCAAACTCACCCGTCAAGCGGCCCTCGCCGTCCCGGTGCTGGGTGAGATCAGACCAGCCGAGACTGCACCGGGGGCTCCACTGTCGGGGCACAACGGAGCACCACCGGTCGGTGCCCGGCAGCTCGCCTTGGGTACCGTCGCCGGCGGGGAGCGGAGGCAGGACTAGAGTGGACTCGATGCCGATGTAGTTGGACCAGTTTGTCTGGAAGGGGAACGAAGGGGCGAACCGGAGCGGTTTGAATGTCGCTTGGAAGAACGGCGTCGCGCTTGGGGTCGACGACTCGGTGGCCGAGTCTAAGTCGTGAGGGTACACCTTTATGCTGGTCGAGCCGTCGGGGTTCTCAGACCAGTCGAAGTGGGCGAGATGCTTGGGAACGTTCCAATCTGATATATCGTCAGCTATTATAAAAAGGCGAGATGATCAAAGAAGCTGACTCTTTCTCCCGTTGTAGCAAGTATGCTTCTGCGAAACATAAATCCTAGTAATCCTCGGATTTCTCCTCTTAACCCTCCTCCCATCCTTATCCTCCCTCTCATACTCGAACCCCCCCGGCGCGAGAATCATCTCATCGTACGGGCCCACGGGTGAGTCTGTATACCGGATGAACTGCACCATGCTGACGCCGCCGACGTGTCTGCCAGACTCTGATGAGGCGTAGGCGGACTGACCCTCGAGGGGTGAGTATGCCAGCGAGGGGAGCTTGTTCTCGCCCCGTGATGCCGAGGTCCAGAAGGGAAAGGCGTAGACGTCGCCTTTGAGGGTCCATGGCGGGGGCACAGATGGGATGTGAGATTCGGAAGCCATGGCTGCTGAGTTGCTCAAGTTAGTAAGATGAGCTGCTATCGTATGTATATATATATATCAATAGCATCTGACATAAGAACAGGATGATGATGGTTACAACGGTGGCGTTTTGTGCTGGCACCTTCAAGACCCTGGTAGAGAGGCTTTTTGGGGTTACCCCCCATCAACTATTCCGTGCCGCAGTGATGAAAAGGACACACACCATCCCATCCCTGGCTTTTAGCTGGTTGCTGTTGGTGACGAGCAAGCTAAACGAGGGGGGGCGGTTTGTCGTGAAATGTTCCTGCCAGGCATTTTACTACTGCTTGTACGGAATATGTGAGACATGTCTGAAGATATGACGTCCTCGTGCATCGTATTGCCTAGCCACACCCGAGATGCTCAAGACATAGTCTCCCGCATGGTGATAGTCGCTTGGCAACAGGCAGCCCGCCCGTCTAGATTCAAAATCCTTGCCTATCAGCATTCTTTTCACCTTAAAGAGTCAATTATCGATACCGAATGGAATGCCATGGTTTTATAATCGAGGATGTTTCCCCAAGGATGCCTCTTTATTATTGCCTTCATGACCATCTCGCTACTATAGGTAAACGACAAGGCCCATCGCCTATCATGGCTCAGCCAGAGAGGATAGTAAAAGTTGCCACTGAATTTGATAGAAATCTTGAACACATAATACTACCTACATAACGCCACATTAAACACACAAAAACTAACACAACGACCTGTCAGGCCAAAACTTCATCCTGCATGCCAAGGGACCTTGCTGTGGAAGACTCCCCTTCTCTGGCACCATCATCTCCCCGCTGTTGATGGTAATGTGCAAGCCCTCCAGCTCACAGGCATTGACCTCTGTATCTTGGCCCCCGAGCACCGCAAACTGCAACCATTCTTCGAGAAACGGCACCACATGCTTTGGATCCAGGCTGGGGATCTCTCCTGCTCCCACCAACTTCACCAGTGCTGCTGTCAGAGGTGACGATCCAGCCATCATGGACCTTGAGCCCGTTTGGTGACGAGTGCCCATGAATGTGACCTTGGCAGCTCGGTTTCTGGAAGCAAGCCATTGGCTAGCATCTATTGGTGGTGGTCCAATAAAGAAGAGAACCTGGAAGTTGCCTGCGAACGCCTCGATATTGACTCGCGCGTTAATAACCCAATCCATGTACCGCCCATTCTTGATAACTGCTGAAGCTGGCGGATCTGGAGCATTGTCCGTGACATCGGGTCTGATGCCACTCAGGTGCCCACCCCTCGCCTTGTCATGCCGCTTTTCTTTCGCGGGACCTTGAGCGTGTTGACTCCGTTCCAGCGCCGCGATCCAGCCCCTATCTCCGTACCACTCCGTGATTTTCCTCGTCAACTCGTCACGAAGTTCGTCCTCCTTCTTCCCAGAGGAGTCCGTGTCGGCATAAGAATACCCAAAGGCTTCCGTGGTCCTCGCCATGTCCGAGTTCCAGAACGTGCCATCCTCCGAGGCAAAGAATGGGGTCAGCGGAGTTGTAGAATCTTGTATTTCGCCCGCAATAGATGTAAAAGTAGTTTCACCAGATGGCATCGGCGTCATCCACGCGTCTGGATTTAGTATCTGCCACATGGCCAACAGCCGATCTGTCATGGTGTGGTGGAGGATGAATAGAGGATCAAACGAAGATACGGGTACATATGTCATGTGGCCCTTAAGCCCACCATTGATGTGAATAATGTCATGGATTGATTCGATCGAGTCCGCCGCTGAAATATTGTTAGTTACTGACCATACCTTGGTCCCGAAGTCGTTGAAGTTTTTCGAATTGGAGAAGAGGCCAAGCAGACGCTGCTGAATCTCGGGCAACGCTGTGAGAAGGGCTGCATTGACCAGGCTGTTGTTCGATGGAGGAGCGTTTTCACTGATATTCACATTTGGAGCTCTCTTTGTCTCATCCCAGGTATTGAGCTACCTTTATGTTAGCTGCCTTGATCTTTATTGGTGGCACAGGTCTTACCGGGGTCCAGATGAATGCTTCTTCATCTTTTGGGTGAAAGTAGTATGAATATAGAGGATTTCTGACGAGCTGGATACCTCGAGGGCCGTATTGAGAGATGGTAGCGTTCCAAAAAACTCCGGGAAAATGCTCATCCCCTTCAGGGGCCTCCAACGACCAATCCCAGTACGGCATACGGAAGCTACGGGCAGCATCTTGATATGCCTGCCGCTCTGTCCCATTAGGAAACATGCCGGCAATGGCATTGGCTTTTTGGTACAGTTCTTGCTGTTAAGAGTGTGAGTAACGGTGGTGAACTGACCGGGGAATGCCTACCTCGAAGAGGGCGAGATATGGGCGATGCCATGTGGAAAACAGAACCGAGCTGTGCATGCAGTATCCAGACATGTTGCCCCCCTCCACAGACTCGACACCGCTCCATGGTTTAAAGGGAACACCGTGGATTCCTACTCGCGGGCACAAACACAAATGCACGTTAGCATAGCCTCTAGACATTGTTATATCCGAAACAGTGTCACGTACCGGCAATCTGGTACCACGACCTGGGATCGTCCTGACTGGTGTACTGCAAAATACTCAGGGCCAGAATGAACAAGTCCCATTTGTAGCGGTCGGCCTTCATCTCTCGGATCTCGTATCTCAAGGGCATTGTGCCATTGAGAATTATCGGGAGCGGCTTGATGACCACGCGATCACTTGCGTCTTGCCTTCGAGTCAGGGATTGGATGTCGGCGCCGTAGTTGTAGGGTTGTGCCGTGGCCAGGATGCCAAAGAGGCCCCCGAGAAGAAGAATGCCACGCATGGCTGAGGTGTAGTTGGGAGGTAAGGAGTCAAGTTGGGAGGGTAGAAGAGTGTGGAATTAAGAAGGGGAGACGAGAGAGTTGGAAAGGGAAGAGCGATATCGAACTGGGGTTCCCCCCTTCCAATGAGTGAAACAAAAAGGACCAAGACAGAGGCACTGATCTTCCAGTGAAAGTTGAAGTCGGGTTGTACGAGGTTTGAGAGCAGAAGCCCAACAGGTATAGGTCGAGTTGGGGATGGGACTAGTTCAGTTGAGGCCTCTTCTGCTGACTTAAGCAGGAGATTTTTCTCGGTCAAGACTGAATAAAAGGGAAGAGACAGAGAGAGAAGGAGCAGAGGTGAGAAGCACGGGATGTTGGAGCGCACTGCTGATTTCTCTCGGCCTTGTTGGCGGGAAGGTGCAGCCCGTCCCTCAAAGGCCGTGCCGCGGAAGGAGGTTAAGCTGGTACTTGCACCACCACTGATGAACGGATTTTGCTTGGAAATAAATGAAGTTTAACTAAATCAAGGGGGCAGAGAGCCTGGTATATATACATTTCAGAGCGGCGGTGTGTGCTCGACAACTTGTCACCGCCGACAACTGGGTTGAGAAGCTGTCACTGGAGATGCAATACTATACCTGAAGGTCATCTTCAAGGTGATACCAGGGCTTACGGACACTAGAGTGATGAGATGGCATTCCGAATGACTCGCAAACAAGAGAAGAAGAGACGCAAATGCAGAAACGTAGGAGCAGCAACGAGCCATTTGATATCCACCTCACCTCATCCACACGGGCATCCATCGTCTCCTGCAAGGTACACCTCCAGGTAAAGTAGCATAGCACAAGACGGCTTGTTACATGCTTCTCCTCCCCAAGAAGTCGCAAACCCTCTCTCTTCTCCCTCAACCGCCATTCGCCATCCCGACGGCTGCTTGCAGCTGCCCTACACGCTCCGTGCAACCTCATTTCCCAGAACACAAACCACAAGCCTGCCCCCTTTGACCTCCACGTTTTCCCATGCGTCCGTTTGTTCGGGGCCGACCGAGCCGTGGACGCTTGGTCTTCGGTTCCGTTGTTCTATGCTGTCCCCTGCTCAACATGGCACGGGAGAGTCAAACTGGGTGGTAGGAGAGCGTCATTTTTTTCTTGTCTTGATGGCTTGTTGGTTTTTGTTTGAAGATGAGACACGCGTTGAGTAACTAGGGGGATCTGAGACGAGGTCGATGGCGTATCAACGAATGCCAACTCTTGGTTGCCTCGATATCCCCTAAACCATCTTCAACGGGCACTGTAGACTCGTACTGAATCATCACAAGGAAGACAGCGAGGCCTCCAGTTTGGTAAATAATCGTGGTATTGACATGCCATGCTGTACAGTCGTAAAAACACACCCCCTTCTATCAACCCCCTGGAGGCAAATGTATGGAATAGGTAGCTCCCCAACAAAAATGATCAAATTAGCACAAAAAACATACACATCTATTTTCCAACCCGAACTCCGTCTAACGACATGGGCCTCATGGGCCCCTTGCGAGGCTCGTCGGTGCGGTCCACGCGGTATTTGAGCTTGATGCCCATGGCTGCCAGCTCGACGTCGAGGTACTTGAGAGCGCCTGGGACGACAACCTGCGTCGTGTGATCGCCACCCACCCAAGAGTTGCCCTGGCCGTCCTCCCAGATCTCGCCCTGGATCTCGGTGAGGTCGATGCCCTCGGCGTCGTCCAGCTTGACGGCGCAGTTGCGGCATCGCACGATGCTGGCCGCCTTCTTCTTGCCCGGCGCAAACTGCGACACGGTGGGCTGCACAGAGAGGAACGAACCGCAGCGGCGGCAGATCCACGACCTGGAGTAATCCGAGCAGTTGAGGAGACGATCCTGGAGCAAAAAGGCCGTTCCGTGAGCCAACAGCGCATCACGCTCCATTTCTCCCACACGAATACCACCACCCCTCTTTCGGCCCTTGATGGGCTGGCCTGTTGTCGGCACCACTGGACCAGTGGTTCGCACCTGGTACTTATCGTTGACCATGTGTCGCAGACGCTGGTAGTAGACAACTCCGATGTAGATGTCAGCTGCGAGCTCCTCTCCCGTAATGCCCGAATACATGGGCTCATTGCCGTGGTAGTTGTACCCGGCCTTCATCAGCTGGTGGCCAAAATAGTCCGCCGCAGTGTTCTCCTCGTCAAACTTGAACGGTGTCGAGTCTTGCGCAAGGCCATGTAGCGCGCCAGCCTTGCCGGCGAGCGATTCCACAAACATGCCTATCGTCATACGGGAAGGGAAAGCGTGGGGGTTAATGATAATGTCCGGTTGGATGCCAGTCTCCGAGAAGGGCAGATCCACCGTTGGCCACTTTTGCGAGGCGACACCCTTCTGTCCGTGTCTGGACGAGAACTTGTCACCGATGATGGGAGATCGGGGAACACGGAACTTAACAGAGATGGTCTGTAGAGGCTCGTTGCCGGTTTCGGCTCCGATCAGGCGGACCTCTTCGACAAAGCCTGTCTCGGCATCCTTGTACTTTTCGTAGTGAGTGATGCCATCCAGGTTCACCAGTTTGCCATTGTAGTCGGGCGTCACCGTGTGCCACGCGCAGATTACATCTCCCTCCTGGATCATGCGGCCCACGTGAGGCAGGCCGTCGTCATCCAGCATTCCCTGGTATGACGCGCTCACATAGCTGTGTGGTGCGAAGCCAAAAGCCTTGGTAACACTCTTGGTGGCCTTTGTTCGCGAGTCATCCTTGAGCGAGATCTTCTTGGTCTTGTAGATGGTACCATGTCCAAAGCCACGCTCATGGGCGCTCTTGTTGAGAATCATGGCGTCGTCCATGTCGTATCCAGTGTACGAGATGACAGCGACAACCGCGTTCATGCCGTTGGGGAAGTTGTCGAAACCATATGTGTTGTGAAGAGGCGCTCGCACGACGGGTGTTTGTCCAGTTTGTATGCGGTATGACTTGTTGTCGGTTCGGTAGCGAAGATTAGTGCTGGGAGTTCCCATGGTTTGCTTACCCATCTGACACTGGTACATGTTTCGAGGCGACTGGTTGAAGTCGGAGAAGGGGGTCATGTTGGCGAGAATCGACAGCATGTTGGTGGGATCAAACTCGACGTGCGTAGACTTTCCAGACTCGACCTCCTGCGGCACCACGGCGATGGACATGTAAGGCTGCTCGTAGGGACCAACCCAATCCTCCTTCTGGAGAGGGAGGTACTTGACGGGTCGCACCATTCTCGCAGGCGTAGACGTCATGTAAATGCCGGGATAGGAGCCGCCATGAGACGGAGGAACGTAACCAATTTCCAGCTGCAGAGGCACGCCGTGTGTGCCCTCAACCTTCCAGTACCGGAAACAATCCGCGATTCTGACCGACTCCTTGGGAGTACAGAAACCAAGAATCTTGCCGTCAAGCATGACCACGACATTCTCCTCGGTCGAGGCTGACGAAACGTCAACGATTCCAAGCTCGGCAGCAAGAGCCGCGATATGGGAGACGTCGACCGAATCAGTCATAATCTTGCACTTGTGCGCAAGATGATTCAGAAGACCACAGGGCGCACCATCAGGCGTGTGGACAGGACACATGAAGCCCCATGATTCGGGGAGCAGCTTTCGCACAGCGGTTGTCTTGAGCTGGGCAAAGAAGGCACCTCGATGCACCATGCGGAAGTGACTGATGAATCGCAAAAAGTTGAGCTTTTCGGCCACAACAGTGAAACCTGCGGTCTGCTGAAGATCGAGTCCAGATGGACTCTGCATGTTACCCGTGGACAAAAAATACTCCAGGGCATTTCCGAGATTCTCGTTGGCCTTCCGGAAAATGTTATTTGGGAAGTCCTTGCGGAAATCTTCAGAAGTAAAGGGAACAGTTGGGTGCCGGCGGAGGTAATCTCGCAGGGATGCGCGGACGTTAACGCTCAGGAACTCATCGAGACGCTCCTTGAGGATTTGACCATACAGGAAACCTCCCAGCAGAATCTCCTGGTTCTGGACAGCATCGGGGTTGTCCACAGCGCACTCGCCAGCGACGAGCGCATAGAGCTTGCGGATCATGAAGAGAAGCAGCTTGAACTTCTCATTGTCCTGCTCCTCCGTCACGTCGACGTTTCCGAGATGGACCAGGACAATTCTTCGGAGGAATTCGGTACCAACGTCGAGGTTGGACATGGTGTCAGGAACTCCAAGCACAACCCGGAATTTTTCACCCAGGTACGCCCTCGTCTCCGACTTGCTGTAAAGGTTGTAGGACTTGTACGTCCGCAAAAGCAACTCGATTCGGTCCGTAAGGAAGGTGTTTTCGGTCGATTTTGATCCAACAGGGCCAACCAGACCCTCAAAGATCTCACGGTCGTTGGTCTCGACGAGCGCCTTGAGGATCATCATGACCGGAATAAGATACTCGTTCTTGCGCCATGAGAAACGGAAGGTCATGTTTCCATCGTTGAGGTAGTGGAGAACGTTGGTCTGAGACGTCTCGTCGGGTCGAACTGCGCGGAGAATGATACCGTAGGGGGTGTAGCCGGGGCCACGGTTCTGGAAACTAGGTCGGTTGATGGCCATGGGGAAGTTTCTCTTGTTCAATTGCAGCATTCGAATGATCTTTTCAATACCGTTGACGATAAAGTAGCCACCCAGCTCCTCGGACTCTTCTTTTCGCTCAACGAGAAGGGCAGGCGAGTTGCCCTCGAGATGGCATCGGTTGGACTGAGAAAGCATTAGCAAGGCGGTCTTGGGGCGCAAGACCGGGCAATCAAACCTTGATCATGATGGGCACCTGGCCAAACTCGCGGACGAATTCAATGGGATCGCCACCATTGATGCGGTATTCGAGGGTAGCTGAGAGCCTTCCTCGATATGTTACGTGACGCTCTCTGCACTCGGCGGGAAAGATTTGTCGGTTCCGGGCCATCTTGTTAGAAGGCGGAACCTGGGGTTTCTGGAGAAAGACATCCTTGTATCGAATGGTCAGGCGGTTCTTGCCTTGAGGTCCAGCCCGCTCGTCACCGTCGAGAAAGGTCTTGGTGCCAATGTCGGCCAGACCGTGCGTCAGCAAGCCAGGCTTGCCATCGTCGCGGAAGAGACCATTGAAGGACTCAATATGAGGATCGATGGCTAATTGAAGGGCAGGATACGCAGTGTGATCCTTGGGAGGGTTTCGGAAGAGGTTCTCTCGGCGGAGAGTGTGGTACTCATGGTCCCATTCGGTGTTGGTGGCTGAGGGCGCCATGGTGCATCGGTGAAGTCGGATTCAAGACTTTGGTATGTTTGGGCGTTTGCGACACTCACTTCGGCCGCTGAGTAGAATAATCTCAGGGATGGAGTGGAAGCGGATCAATCGCAATTATCAGCCGCCTGCAAAGTCTTGTCTAACACGAGTAATCGCGAAGAGTGGTAGACATTCGCGATCAGGCGGCTCGCAGAGGAATTGGAGGCTGTCGCAGACAAGCAGAAAAAAAGGCGACCCAAGAAAAGCGACGGAAAAAAAATTGCCGATAAGGAAGCGGAGATAAGATACGTTATCGATTAAGGTGGGGTGAATGTGGAAAGCTTGAGCGAATGAGGGGCAGCTCCATCTTGCAGGCCACATGAAGTGTCTCCAAAGCGACTCGGTCGTCTATCAAAGTAACCCGGCTCTAACAGCTCGGGCACTTGTTAGATGAGGTAGTGAAACCATCTGAATATCACCATTCGGATCTTCTCTTAACGTCACACCTCGTCAAGTTGCAGGCTAGGTAAGAGGAGAGTTGGCCTATGTTTCTGCAGGTGTAGCACGACAGGAATAATCCGATAATTTGATAAGAGGAAGAACTCGTCTGATAGCTTGCGGCACAAGACTCATGATGCGGCGTTAAGGAGAGAAGGATTCCGTTTCGGATATCAACGAGGCAATGCTGAATGATGACGACGAGTTCATCTGACCATCCAAGTCACGAGGCCTCCAGCGCAAAGGTTGTTGCCGCTTGTGTTGCCTGGAATAGGTAATTCCATGGCCTCGAGAGCGTTAGAAGCCTGGAGCTGGTGCCTGGGATGGACATGCAGACCTGTGGCTGACTGGAACTCGGAAGCTTCAAGATGGGGGCCGTTTTCCTACATGACCGATCCAGCACCGGCGCAGCCAGCAGGCAGCGGAGGACTCCGTCTTATTGCTCAGAAGCTTGCAGCATGACCCGCAAGATGCGCGCTGGTGCAGGACATAGCTGTAACCTCCTGCGGAGCTCTCTCCAGACAGATCAATGAACGAGACAACGGTGAGATGAGGGGCTTATGCTCATGATGGATGCCAAATGAGAGCTCATTGTTACCCAGCCACCACCTCCATCATGAACAAGGCCGACAGATGCACCCACCACGGAGCCCTAGGAGCTCTAAGCAATGGTTTCCCAACCATGGCTTTGCTCGCGAATCACGAAAGATGCTGAGCGTGAGGCACAAAGCCGCCGAGGCTTGATGCTTGCAGGGACTGCAGCCCAACCTGCGTTGCCGGTGGTGCACAACTTCATCGCATGCGCCCCTCGTGCGCGCTTCCCTTTTCGGATTATTGATGCTGAGCGAGAACAAGAGGCACGGCATCTCGTGAGGAGAGAATCTTGGAGACTGGTGGATGAGATGTGGATGCTTGTGTTAGGACTGTCCATGCTGGTGTTGCAGGACACCTGACGGTGCCTGGCTTCGGTTAGGCCATTTCGCCTTACCCAGCAGTCTATGCCAATCGGAAAACGGAGTCTCATCGTTGTACCAAGAAGGAAAGTGGACGATGGAAGTCTTCTTTGTTTCTATTTCTAAACATTCGAGTTTCTTCTGTTGTTGTTGTTGTTGTTGTTGTCTGACTTGGGGAGGTAGGTCAGGTCGAAACGGCAGGAACCCACTTGATTTGGACAGCCATACCTACCTTACCTTAACTCAAGCCTTATACCTGCAGGTCACGTCTTCCCCTCTCCGTCACTTGTCCTTCTCTCGTCCTTCTCCCTCTTACTACCGAGGCCAACTTTGATGCTCACGCCGACCGGACTCTTCAGTCGCCCATCAGACTCCTCGACTTGGGTCATTTCAGATCTACATCGCCGCTGCTGCCTCGCAAAACTGCGCCTCAGGTCTGGTGATTGGATGATCCCGGCGTCATCGTTAGCAGCTTGATAACCTGGACAGATATTCGTCACCATTTACCGCAAGAGTCACTCGTCGTCAGAAGCTTTCTGTGGTCGGCTCGCCATTTAGTTCGCCCAGCTCCTCATTCTGGTGTTCACTCTCTCAAGACTCCTCGCTGTCACTGGCTGGCGACGACGACCCCAGCTACATGTGCACCTGCAACACCACGCTCAGCACATTCAGGCACATATTTGACAGGCGCTTTAGAACTGCCACAGCCTCACCACTCACATCTTGGGAACGGCTGATTCGCCGGGGTTCAAACTGACAGAACAAAAGGCAAACGGGATACCCGCCCGCCACGCTCAACCCCGAGACACGACCCGCTTAGATCTGGTACTAGATCGTCAAGTCCATCGTTGCCGCCTGGTACTTCACCCATCACCTCGGTTTGTTGCCGGATCCCGCCCAGCCAGGTCTCAAGGTCCCTGCAGCCAACCGCGACTGGGTTCAGCCAGAACTAAAGCAACAATATCAAACATCCATCTCCACCTGCACCGTTCCGTGTCATTTATCCGCTTTACGTTGAGCTCTAGCCGCCTTGCCAGAGACAAGGACCCTTCTTTAAAGAGACAAAAGTATCTTAGGCGCCCTCAGAAGCCTAGCACTGACGTCGACGCCGCTCTCCAGCCCTGGTCGATCATCGCTCCGCCCTAGCAAGCTCGACCCCGGCCAAGCGAATGAGACGTCGCAGCGTCTAACCCACACTGCTGCCACCTCTGGGCTGGACCAGGTGATTGAAGACTGGAATGTCACAACACCCCGCGACGACTGCAATCCCCAATCAGTACATTTTGCGCACCCGCGCCCAGCTCACCCCTGCTCCGGCTTCTCTTGCTTGACTGCCCTGGGCTCCTTGACCTGGAGCTCTTCCAGCGATTCCCTGCTCCCCGGCTATCGGTAGAGCGAGCTGTCAGTGGTGTTTACACATTGAGCTGCGCTGAAACCCACCCAGGCTTTTGACGTCGACATCCATCTTTGCCCGACTCGACCTAGCCGTCTACCTATCTTCCACGACCTCTGTCTCTGTGCTCGTTTGGCGCTGCAACTGCGCTAAAAGCTACGCTACCTGCGCCGCCAGGCACGGGTCGTTCCCACCACTTCCCCATCCCTTGCCCCCCTCAAGGGCCCCAAAGGCTCGTGCCCGTTGGTGGCCTTTGTGGTGGCCTCTGGTGGCCTTTGGGTGCCCTTTTTGGTGCCCGTCCGGCGTCTCTCGACTGTCTCGGCCGTCATCTCGTCCCAGGTGGGGCCCTATTTGTGCCTCCGCCCAGGCGTCACCTGTGCTGTGCCAATCTACTGCTCTGCTCCTCCGTCGTTGCACCACGAGCCTCTCCTCCTTCTACCATCCCCATCCCATCGCCGCCCGAGCCCGCCTCCGACTCCGACTCCGACGCCCAGACGCTGGCGCGCACAACTTAGCAGCAGCAGGTGCAGATGTTACTCGTCGCCTGCCACCGTCATACAAATCGCTTTTCTTCCTGAGCCGCCGTCCCGCTCGTCGTTCATCCTTGCCCTCACCAACCGCGACCCTGCGTCTGAGCGCCAACACCAACAATAATTGCCTTTGCCATAAAGCACCCCGCCCGCCACAACCTTGACCGTCCTCTGCGAGATCGAGATATTTTACGTACCTTGGATAAAAACACCCGCCACCCTTGGCGGATTACATTTTTCTCCATTCGCCCTGCCGTAATAGCTGCCTATCCAGCTCTTTGCTCGATCAGCACCCCCGCCTTCACCCGACCGCTTCTGCCGCGACCCGACAAGCGCCTTCGGTGCCCCGATAGTAAACATGGCAGGACTTTTTCAGAGGGTCTACAATTGGTTAATGCGCATGTTTTGGTGAGTAGCCGTGTCCCATGAGCCGCTTGCTGGGCGATATGCTGCCACCTGGCTCTTCTGCCTCGTGCTTTGCTGCCCTACCTCGGCTCGCCGCGGATCAACTGCGCCGACATACTGACAATGATGCGAAGGGCGATGGAGATGGAGGTGACCATGGTAGGCTTGCAAAATGCTGGCAAGACATCGTTATTGAGGGTCCTCGCCGTAAGTGTCTCCCATATCGTTCCATGCTCTGCCGCTTGACCGCCTCTGGCTGACCCTGGTTATGAATAGGGAGGAGAGTTCACTCTTGAGTAAGCGCATCCCCAAGATGGCTCATGCCATCCCCTTCCTCCTAACCCGGATGGACCGTTCCGTCGGTTCCCTGTTGGCAGGGACGTAGTGCTAACCTCGGATGCCGCGCAGCTCGATTCCCACCGTCGGATTCAACATGAAAAAGGTGCAACGAGGCCATGTTACGCTGAAATGCTGGGACATTGGTGGCCAGCCTCGGTTTCGCACCATGTGGGAGAGATACTGCCGGGGCGTGAGCGCCATCGTCTTCATCGTGGACATTGCCGATATCGAGTTGATCCCCCAAGCCAAGGAAGAGCTCCACGACCTCATGGGTCGCAGGTCACTGGCCGGCATCCCGCTCCTAATCCTAGGGAACAAGTCTGATCTCCCAGACAAGCTCTCGGTGGACGAGTTGATTGACGAACTGGACCTGAAGAGCATACGCGGTCGCGAGGTGTGCTGCTATGGTATCAGTGCGAAAGAAGAGACAAACCTTGACGCCGTAGTCGAGTTTCTAATGAAGTATGCCACCCGTGCATGAAGACGACGAGATGTCGGCATGGTGGCCGTGACACGCCTGTCTGCGGATGCAGCTCTTATTCCAGTCCGGCCTGGGAGAAAGGGAGCGAGCCTCTCGGACCTGGGTACCTGGGTCCGGGGTGACTATGAGGAAGAAGTCCATGGCTGCCTGCCTCCGGGGCGTCAAGATTGAGGAGAAGAACGAAGGGCCGGCCGTGCGACGAAGCGAAGGGGTGAACGAACGGTAAACATATATAAACTTCCTCTCTCACGAGCTCATGACTTTTCCAGATATCTGTCAGCCCATGAGCGGTTATTTCACAATCATGTCGAAGGCTTCTTCGCTGGTTTCTTGTTGTTATTATTCCGGGTGTGCAAGACCCTTTTTCTTTGTTGATGGAGCATGAGCTGGCATGGGTGAGAAAATTCAGCACTGGCTAGAATGGCGGAGAGGGCATTCTCCGAGGAATACGGGTTCTGTGCACGAGAACTGGCGCTTGCCAGTGGGTGCAGATTTTGCGCCGAGACCATGGCTGATGTTGTCGTTGGTGCTTCCGGAATTTCTTCTCTGTTGACGACGACGACGATGATATGATTCTTGGACGTCTTGTTTCTTGGCTGGGACGCGAATGTTTGAATAAGTAAGCACGGGCAATGATTTCGGCCACGAGCTTGTATGAGTACTCTTCAAGCGGCTGAGGAAACGGCTGATGACTGAATGATGATGTCGCTATGAAATTGCTTGGTGAGGATTTGGCACAATAACCAGCGGAAGAAGCGTGGGTTGATAGACAGGGAATTGAGATGAAGATGCAGCTTCGAGATGTAACCGGGATGTCTGAGGCATTCGCAGGTATTTGTCGTTGGCAAACAGGTCAAGATCCATTGAAATGAAGAGAAATTGGGTCCAACGGGGCCTTCCTTGGGAGATTTGGACCAGCAAAATGTGAGAGTGAGTGAGCCGGATGGCATGGGTCGAGTTCCATGGTCCTGGTGAGGCGGAGGAGGATGGTCCAGCCCAGGTGACGATGACAGGGGTGTAGATGTTGGTGTAGACGGATTCCAGACGTGGGAGAGGTCCTTTTGAGCCGTCCAAAGGGACAGGAGTGAGGCCGCGAGGGGAGCAGAGGGATCAAGATGAAGAACGAGCGTCAAAGCAAGCGACAAGTGAAGCTGAAGGGACGAGAGGGGAGAGAGGAGAGGAGAGGGGGGTTGTTGAGGGAAACTCTGGTCTGGCACTTCTGGGGAGTCTGGGATGGAGGCTACACACGGACCACTTGATGCGTTGGCCAACTCATCGCTGCAGTTGACAAGCGCCGCACGCCGCCTTCTGGCAGGCGACCAGCCAGACAGAAGGGAGGCCAGCGGGAGAGAGGCCCTGCTTGCCCTGCCTGCCCTGCCCTGCCAGTCAATCAATCCGATGATGGATCCCGTCCCCCCGCTCCCTGTTCCGCGCACCCACATACATACCTACATACATACACACGCGCCCGGCCGAGCGAAACGAACTGGTGTGTCTGGATGCAGCATTGAGTGCAGTTGCAGGCCGAGAGGAGGGGGGTCAAGTATCGTGGGTGCTTCTGACTGGGTGCTGGTGTTTTCTTGTCCGGCCAAGTGCTTCCGATGGACGGGGCTTGGTTTTCTTTTTCGAGGAGGACTCCATTGGCCTTTGGTTGGGAGGAGTCGTCTTGGATACAATGGATATCTTTCAAGTTCTTGATCTGACGTTTCGGTATTTAACAGACCCCGAGGGGCTGCACTCGGTCTCTCGTGATCAAACTGCCCTCGGAGGCTCCGACTGAACGGGGACGGCGGTGAACGGACGGAGGCGGAGCGGCAGGGCTGTCGGGACGGGGCGGGGCCTAGGCGAGGGTAACATGACGACGACGAGGAAAAGCAAAGAAAACACGAGATTTGGAGATGAGAAGAAGAAAAGAAAAGTAGAAGAGAGAGAGAAGAATGGAATAATGGAAAGGAGAAAGAACACAAAGGGGAAAAAGGGATAGAAATGCTATTTCCTTAACCCAACCCCTGGGAGATGAGCTGGAATTCACAGTCGACGAGAAAAAGGTGGATTTGGCCTTTTCATTGGAGCGCGGCCGGCGACTGTCAGCGAATCGTACCTCTTGCGCTAGACGGCATGGCTTTTTTTGCAATGGGGCCCTTTTTTTCTCCTCTCTCTTTCACTCTGGCGCGGCTGGTTTGCCGAGGAACCCCTCGTTTCTTTCGATTCATTCTTCGAGGTTCTCATTGGGGGGAAACATCAGTTGTCTCTGATGGGTGGCCAGTGAGAAGCTGAAGATGGGATGTGACTGGCAACGCGCGCTGCAATTGGTGTTCATCTGGTCAAAACTTGAAGATGCCCAGTTTAAGAATGACTGATGAATTGTTCAGGGAGAGATAGTCTTGTCGTTGTCATTGCTCACGTGCTGCGGCACATTCCATCCCTTTCTCTACAAGAATGCCCTCAGACACGCCGGATCCGGCGAACCCTTAGGGCAAAGGAAGCCGTCTTAGCGGAATGGAGCTTCCCGTTGGCCACGAGCTTTTGCGCGAGCTCAGTTGTCAGATCATGCCAAGCTCAGGGGGGCGGTTGTTAGTGTATGTATATCGGGACGAACGGGTTGAGTCAAGTTTCCTTGGCTCAAGTTTGTTTGAGAGATGAAAACCGAGGGTATTATTATATCCTAAAACTCCTGGACGATATAGTACAGAGACACAACGCGAAACCCCTTGTCCAAAAACATACATAACATCATGAGAAGCCTTCATCTCATCATGGATAGTCGGTAAACCCCGCCGTCTCACCATCCCTATTCAGCATATACCGGAACCTCTCCCTGTCCTCGAGGAGACACCTCGGGAGATCGACATTGTTCTCAATGCGTCGAAACTTGTCCACCTTGCGCCCCCAAAGATCGACACCTTGACGTACGGCAGCGGCGATACGGTCCCGGTTGCGGAACGACTCGTGGTTCATCCACTCGTGTGAGAAGCTCGCCATCTTGTTGAGGAACTGGTCCACGGTTGCGAAGCAGGAGCTGCAGTGCCAGCCCGCGTTGGCTAGCACGCCCTTTTCCAGATCTCGCAGAAAGGGGACACCTGCGTCGCCGGTGCGCAGGTTGCCAGGGAGGATGGTGCCGCGCATCCCGCCGTAGTAGGTCGCCTGGGGAAAGGGCCACTCGGGACCTTCGTGGAGGAACTGGAACGAGTAGTAGTAGAACTTGGAAGCCAGAGTGAGGCGCCGAGGGAAGTTGCACGTGCGGAGGACGAGGAGCGTCGCGGGACGTGGGATCTCGTCAACATCGGCCACGAGGAGCACATCGCCGTCGACAGGAGTTTGAGGGCCTAAGAGCTTGGGAAAGACCTGCTCAAACATGGCGTTGCGTTGAAGGTCCTCGCGATCCCAATGACGGAGCGGCTTAAAGTCTTTCGGGTACTCGAGCTCGTGGTAGATCATCTTGTCGTGGTACGGCTTGAAGCGCTCCCAGCTATTACGGATAGTGAGGTTCTTGGGACCGCCCTGGAACGTCAACGGCGCCTCGACGATGACAAAGTAGTCGACATGGTCGTAGAGGGTCTTGAGTCGGACCTCGAGAAAGTCGAGCTCCGTGTTGACCATGAAGAGGTCATAGATCTTGCGACGGCCGCCAGGGGCATCGGCGCGGGGACGAAACACGGAGTAGCCATGCGCGGCGCATAGGCTCTTAGCAGCGTCTGAGGCATAGTACTCGTGGTGAGGGCGAGATGAAAAGTCGAGGCGCGGGAGGGTGAGAGAGACGCTGATGTCGGCGTCTGTAATGCGGTGGACATGTGAGCGGTCCAAGAGGGGTTGCTTTGCGAGAAGCCATACAAGACAAATGAACGGTATCAAAAATAAGAGGCCAGATGGACGATAGAAGGCAGCCATGATGGCAACATTTGCCGCTGCAGAAACGAGTGACAGTAAGAGAAAGAGAGTAAGTTTCGTATCAGTCCATCATGCGCTCGAGATGAAAGAAAGGCGCAGCGCATAAGCAAGGATCCTACGGCAGAAGATCGTAACTTTTACAGTCAGCACCTTGTCAGGCACTCGACAATCCTTTATACGAACGGATGCTCACTAGGGGCGGCCGCCGCCTCTCGTCACAAAAAGGTGTGCATGTGGCACTGCAGGTTTGATGAGCTTGTCCGACGGCCATTGGCTGGAGATTACGGGTTGGTTCCTGAGCGAACAAAGACGCCTGCAATTTAAAGGAGTCGGCGCCTTTTTTTTAATTTCCTCACTCACTATGCTCGAGTCTCGTAGCATTTTGGGTCGTTAGATGAGAATAACAAGTGCTGTTGCTGGTGGATGTCACCGTCGTGGGCATATTCGTATACGGGGTGCTTGGCTAGAGAACAGGCCACATTCTTGGCCATCTTCTTGCGGGGGGGTTGGGTTCCATGGATGCTGATCCTGTTGGATTTTTGTTTCAAGATTCACAGCCTCATTGCGCCAGACACAGTGGCGTAGCTGACATTTGGGCTCGAGTTGTAGGGCTGAGCCGAATTGGAGAATGCATGTCTCGTAACGCCAAGCGCGCTGAATTGGTAGTAAAACCCCTGCTTTTTTTTTACATTGGCTTGGATTGGCCCCTCCGTAGAATAGATACGGGGTTCCGTGAGTCCTTTCAAGCAAGGTCTTGAAACGGTCTCAACAAGGGGGCCGGCTAACTCTCCCGAGAGCTGACGGGGGTAGATAGTGCTTACCAGCTATGGCATGCACACAACTGAACAAACAGTTGTGAATAACCTCATTGAGGACATTGAAGAGCATACGCTGCAGCAACCCAGCATGATATCAATCGTTATCGCGCCTTCTACAGGCGCGCCCTTTGACATGCACAATTGCGGGATCCCCCCCGTTGCCGGAGCCGGGATGGGGCGGGTATCGGCTCAATCCACGGCTGCCAACGGCCAAGACGACTCGGTGTTCCCCTCAATATCTCCGTGTCCGGAGGTACCTAGTGTAGTCATTGTCCGCGGTACATTATCCGACACGTTAAACTCATCATGAGGCCCTCATATCGACTCGTTTCATCCTGTCTTTCTCGTTATAACTCACCCTCATCGACGACAAGATTCTCGGCAATCACCTCCAACTTGACCCGCTCAGTTGCATCCCCGCATCGTTTCTTTGCCTCATCTTCAGTAGCCATGGGAGACTCAATTGCAGCTTCGGAAAAGACACACAATGCCTGGATTGGCGCAAAAGGCCCAGCTGCCTTTGACCTGCGAAGTACGTCACCTTTCACCACATGGTTTTGAGCTCATTATTGACACTACGCACAGGTGATGTGGTGACGACTCCCACTCCAGCTATGCTGCAGGCTATCCAGTCATGCTCCCTCCTCGACGACGTCTTCCAGGAGGACCCTGCTACAAATGACCTCGAGGCTTATGTCGCTGGACGAACTGGCAAGGAAGCTGGTCTGTTTGTCCTCTCCGGAACCATGGGCAACCAGCTAGCCTTGAGATCTCTCCTCACACAGCCTCCTCACTCTGTGATTTGCGACTACCGCGCTCACATCTTTACCTCTGAGGCCGGCGGGTTCGTACTCTCCGAGACTCATATGGACTTGTTGATTGACAATTGATAGCACCTCGGCACTCACGGGCGCTCAGATTCAGCCCATCGTGCCTAAGAATGGAAGATACATGACCCTTGAGGAGATCATGGCCAACGCTGTGCTGGATGACGATGTCCACGGCTGTCCCACACGAGTCATCAGCCTCGAAAACACCCTCCACGGCATGGTCATGCCCCTCAGCGAGGTGAAGCGCATCTCCGAGTTTGCTAAAGAGCATGGTATCAAGCTGCACCTCGATGGTGCTCGCCTTTGGGAGGCTGTTGTCTCTGGAGCTGGTTCTTTGCCTGAGTATTGCTCCTACTTTGATACTGTCACCCTCTGCCTGTCCAAGGGCCTTGGTGCACCCGTTGGAAGTGTCCTCGTGGGTTCCAAGGCTACGATCAAGCATGCCCGCTGGACCCGCAAGTCCATCGGTGGTGGTCTTCGTCAGTCCGGTGTCGTGACTTCAGCTGGCCGGGTCGCTGTCGAGCAGACATTTGGCGCCTCACCTAATGGCGAAGACGGACCCCTCAAGGCCTCTCACGAGACAGCCCGCAAGGTCGACGCTCTCTGGGCAAGCCTCGGTGGCAAAGTCGAAGAGCCGACTGAGACCAACATGGTGTGGCTGGACCTCAAGGCCGCTGGGTGCAGCGAGAAGCGGTTCATCGAAATCGGCAAGGAGGAGGGGCTCAAGTTCATGTGCAACCGACTGGTGACGCACTACCAGGTTGCCCAGAACGAGGAAGAGGTGCTGAAGCGGCTGAGGGCGGTGTTTGATAAGGTTCTCGCTGAGAAGGAGGATCTGAGTGCGAAGCAGCAGGTGGGAAAGGGAAGTGTTTATGCACCCCAATAGTCGTATTCTAGTTTAAGAGGGAATAGGCTAGACTGCATATCGAGTTGGTTATTATGGAAACAGCTCACTTGAGCTGGTCATGATTTACAGACAGAAGCATGTAGATGAAGGTTGCTCATGATCAACCCTGTAGGTACATATGCCAGTCGAGCATGCCGGTGGTACCTAAGTACCCAACACTGTCGTTGGGTGGAATAAATCCACATGGTTGGGCAATCATGCAGCCTGTCTCATCTCTCCAAACGGCTGCGTTACCTTTCTGTCCCGTCTTTACTCATCCTCTCATTAATTTCTTTCAAATCTTTGGTTCGTTACTTGACAAAAGGTTCAGTGTGGCAATATGGGGACGCCACGTGCCGTCCTGCTCCCTGACGGCGTGGAAGACAACGGCCAAGGTCTGACCGAGTTTATATTCAAAGAAGTTTGCGCCCTTTCGTGAAATGGTATCTCTCCTATCTTGTGGCTTGCTAACCTATAATCTATCAAAGTTCGGTAAAAACTTCTCGATCTCGCAAGCCAATGACAACGGCTTCGAAATCGTGCACGGTCGCGTCTACGAGTCACATCCGAGTGACCGCATCATCATCTTTCAACCTCACAGCGGACAGCAGATGTTCGGATGCATAAGAGTATTGCGAAGTGAAGCCCCTAACCAAGCTGAGGCCACGAAGGAAAGGAAAGGCCCTGTGAGGGCCGTAGGCTCATATGCCGGGCTTGTACCCGCTGGGTGCCCCTTCGAAGCCATGTTGGTGCAAGTCAGATTTATCGCAGAGCGCCAGAGAACGGAACCTAGTGATTAAGACATGAGGTTTTGAATGTATTTTCAGATACATATTGAAGCAAGGCTACTCGAGATACACTGAAAAACATGAACCCCGAAAGCTCGGTGGTGCGGACACCCAGCGTGATGGGCAGCAACTCATCAGCACCCTCCCCCGACTATGGGAAAACAGAGATTCTCTGCCCAGACTATCCGGAGTTTTTAAGGCGTGGAAATTTCTCCGCAGGATGGGTACTTGCTGTTGACGCTGTGACTGTTGGTTGTCTTGTTCAGGTATGTTTAATTGGAGAGAAATGAGTTGATACTGTGACAACCTTGTTATTCTACTAGTATCAAGTCTGCCGTCCATTGTTTGTAGGTCACCTCATGCCAACCATAGCCACGAGCGTGAATAATGTCTGCGAGGTCGACCAACACTCTACTCTTCCAGTTCCTCGCCGCGGGCGACAGGTTATGGCTGAAGCCCGTGAGCCAGCAGAAGCGGTCCACCTCCTCTACTACGGCCTCCTCGTTCTCCCCCTCCTCGACGTACTCATAAACGATAGCCGTGTACTCCTTGCTCCACGATATGGATCTCTGGATCTTTGAGACGGTGCGAGGTGGCGCCCACAATCAGAATGGGAGACTCTTGAATACTTCACCGCTGAACTTCAGCCACCCATAGCACTTTCTGAAGCGAGGCATAGAGGTAATCTCCGCCGCCTCGAGGTCTTCTGGGAAAGACGCCAAACGGGCCTCGTCGGAGAACCAGAAGAGGTTGTACCGTGCTTCCTGCTTGGTTTTCGGGTTCGCAAGGACCCGGATCGGCTTCGAGTCTATGGCAGCCTGCGCGATGGCTGTCTCTATCATTTGGAAAATAGAAGCGTTCTGTCATTCTCGCTGAGCGGCGTAGTAGTGGCGAAAGTCTGGGGGCTCCGTGTCCCAGAACTAAGAAGGGAGGTTAACATGAATTCACGGTCATGTTTGGTGACAGCACTCACCACGTTCAAGGCAAAGGGGCCCGTCTCGCCGAGCCAAACCTTCCAAACATATCCATCGAGTCCACCACCGAGTTTGAGCTCCCAGACTATCGTGCTGAAGTCAAAGGTGCACCGTCGCAGATGTGGCAGCTTGAAGTCTTGCTCCGTGCATGATGGGGGGCTTGTCATCGAGGAATGGCACCTGCATGGCTCGTTGCCAGATAGGATCAGCCATCGGGCCCAGTTGCTGTGCCTGGCGGAGTCTTGATGCGCGATCCATGGTGATTGAGGAGAGGTGGTGGTTGAAGAGCTCAAAGGGAGAAAGGGAGGTGTAAGTGCGTGAACGCGAGGCCATTTGTGAGGTAGTGGGGCTGTCTTGAATAGAGGTACTCCGTACCTACAGACTTGTGCCTACTTATAGAAAGCAGGAAAAAAAGTCGAAACAAATATCTTATACATGCAGTTTGCAGTTTGACATAAATTTCTTTTGGGCTACGGCTAAGGGAATCATTTAAATTAAGGATAAGAAATACATAAGACATAGCGTTAGGATGAAGTTGTAGTTAGTATTTAAACGATAGTATCATAACCTTTTATTTACCTTGGATGTTTTCTTCTTCTTCTTAGATTACACTGTCCACTCAGTCTTTCATAGCAGGGGGGATATCTCAGGACAAGTCCTAGTCTCGTTTCAAACAGGAGCAGAGCCTCCTGCGTCCTCTTGAGTGGGTTAGAAAGATGCCATTAAGCCTTGGGGAGGAGATCAAGGCATATAAACTGGCCCATCTTCCCACTGTGGGAAGCCAGTAGGTTGGGATAGATCCCCAGGTCTCCAAGGCACATCGTCTCACTGTCTGCTGAACTACCTACCTTCAGACAAGGATGCCACCTCTCCTCCTGGTGTCCACGAGACCCAATGTCAACTTCGACAGCAGTATCATTCCCGTGGAGAGAAGCACGACTGGCGACCATGGGTTGGCTTTGGCCACTTATGTTACTTTGTCAGAGATCTTCCGACAGGACTTTGAGAACGGGTATCAGGGTGTTCAGACAAGCATGAACCACTGCCAGAAGACCTGCGTATTTTCAATGAGGAGACTCTAGAGGATCTTCTGCGCAGATTTAAAGTCCCGATCGTGAATTACTGATTGCATGGGTGGAAAGGGTATCCACACCTCGGCCAAGGAAGACAGAGGTTTCGCCAACATCCTCACCGGCGATACCAAACTCAGCAAAAAGTGGCGGCCGACAATGAAAAGACAAGGTAACAATCGCTTTCTCGAATGACAGAAAGTTGTTTACCAGATCATTACCTACATGGCTGTTAAAAACTCTCGATACGGGTTTATACTCAGGTACAGATGGATGTCTCGTCGCCCTGCGACTTACTCGCAAGCCTACCTCCGAAGTATTAGACGTGGAACGTACCCTCGGGGCAATCATAAGATAAATCACGTTTTCATCTCAAGCTTCAACGTTGTCAGACACGTCGGTGTTCCAGGACACCAACCCACTGACCTGGGAATAGGAGGACCCAGAGTGTCATCGTCCCCTGGGGCGCACACGGATCAAATAGGCTTAGTATTAAATCAACGCTATGGTTCCTGGCTCTTCTGGGCGCTCGCACGCGTGTCTGGAAACAAAAGAAACACCACAGATACCGGCTTAGCCCTGACTCATCCCAAAGGCCTTCACAGTGTAATATAAGAATGTATGCAAGAAACCCTAAAATTATGAAAATACCATCTAATGAAATGTAGGATTTTAGACCTTTATGAATGATTTTATGATTTTTATAGGTACTCTTAGGTAATGAAGGATATGTTGATGCTCCTCTGTTACTGTGGCCCAGTCTGGGGTCTAGACCAACGGTCTGACTTGGTGCCGGCCTTATTGTTGAAGTAAGGCCGACTTGGCTCTGTAAGATGGACTAATATAAATTAAAGAATGAACTCAATTTGACCGAGTAGCATTGAGATGGAGTGGAGATGCATAGCTTGTGGTCGTCTACGCTTGAGGGTCATTGAGAAGTTGTTGGGGTTCTCAGCTGTCGTTGAATCAAGTTCTAGAAGCAATTGTTTCACTCACGCGGGAAGACCGTCTTATTCCCTGCCCGAGATGCCGTTCAAAACAAACGTCTGTGATGCATCTCTCTCATCCAAGTTTGGGACAGCCAAGACGACTTAAACAACGCCGCTAACACGTCAATGACCGCGCGTCAAGTTCATGAAAGGACTCAAATTCCGCACTCTAAACGAAACCGGAAATGCAGCCAAAAAAAACTCATCAACGTCTTTTCAACGCTTGAGCTGAAGACTCCCCTGACGTCATGGACCAATCGGCCAAAACGACGATGGTGATGTGCCGAACTGCGGGGACAAGAAAGACAAGGATTCGTAGGCAGCGTTTTTCTTTTCCCCACGTTTGAATGTGGCGTCTGGGGTGAGGCCTTGTCTCGGCATCACGTCACTGGTCGAGACAGCCAAGCCTTGGGAGGACGGGCCGAATTCGGGGGCATGATCATGATGATCCTTGAAGGGTCAGGTATTCTTGAGGATGAAAGACGAGAAAGCTCGTCGGCCAAGCTTGGAATTGAAACTGGTCTAAAGAGTATAATGACAAGGCCAAGATTGTTAGGAGATGCACAATGACTTGAATGACGGAAAACGAAGCCCTTGGCAGCTTTCTTGTCAGTTGCACGCTAGCATCTCGACGCGGCTGTCAAGGTCGCCCCATGCTTCGTGGTGGAGGTGGTGCATTGTGGAGGGTGATCGTCGTCCAAGCAAAAAACAGCTTCCTTTCTGGGCTGGGCAGCATGGAAAGCCTGCTCACAGCTGGGGGAAACAGATAGTCGCTTCTTGGTCAGGGATACTGGGCATCATGTCATGCCGTGCTTGGCCGAGTCAGTGACTTTGGTCGCATCGCATATATACGCAGCTTTCGTCCCTCTGATTTTCCTTCTTTTCTTCAGTCAATTCACTCTTGTAGCTCTTCTCTTGAGGCAGATTTGATCAAGGAAAGCTTCAGTCGACAACAATGGGTGCGGTGAGACATGTTGCGACGGCCCTGGCCGCTTCGGTCACGGCCGTGTCCGCTCTCTATGTCAATGGCTCTGTTATTGCGCCGTGCGACTCGCCTATCTACTGCCACGGCGATATCCTCGAGCAGGTTGAGCTTGCGCAACCATTTAGCGACTCCAAGACCTTTGTTGACATGTACGTTGTTGTACTCTTCAATGGCCCACTTGCACTAACACGCTCGCAGGCCAGCCATTCGACCTCTGGAAGAGATCCAAGAGGCATTTGACAAGCTCGAAAAGCCTCTTAGAAACAATTCGGCCCTCGCAGACTTTCTCGATGAGAACTTTGCCGATGCTGGCGGCGAGCTTGAAGAAGTCCCCGAGGACGAGCTTGAGACGAACCCCGAGTTCCTCGACAAGATTAATGATACCGTCATCAAGGAGTTTACGGAAAAGGTCATTGACATTTGGCCTGACCTGACCCGTCGCTACAACAGCGACTCCAACAACTGCACCGAGTGTCCGAATAGTTTCATCCCCATCAACCGCACCTTTGTTGTTGCTGGTGGCCGGTTCAGGGAGCCTTACTACTGGGACTCATACTGGATCCTCGAGGGCCTGCTCCGCACCGGCGGTTCCTTTATCGAGATTGCAAAGAACACGATTGAGAACTTCCTCGACTTTGTTGAAGAGTATGGCTTCGTGCCCAATGGAGCTCGCATCTACTATCTCAACCGGTCCCAGCCGCCTCTGCTGGCTCAGATGGTCAAGATATACGTCCAACACACCAACGACACTGACATCCTCGAACGTGCCTTGCCCTTGCTGGTCAAGGAGCACGAGTTCTGGATGACCAACCGAACTGTCGAGGTCTACATTAATAACGAAACCTTCCTCCTGAACCGGTATGAATACGAGATGTCCTCCCCGAAGCATCCGGACTAACCTGAACTCTTCAGTTATGACGTCTCCAACACTCGTCCCCGGCCAGAGTCGTACCGAGAAGACTATGTCACCGCCAACAACAAGTCCTACTACTCCACCGATGGAGATGTCTTTCCCGAGGAAGAGAAGCTCGACGAGAAGCAAAAGGAGACGTTGTATGGCAACCTTGCCAGCGGCGCTGAGAGCGGCTGGGACTATACATCGCGATGGATTGCTCGTCCTGAGGATGCTGCGAGGGACAACTACTTCCCTCTCCGATACCTCAACACCAGGGAGATCATCCCCGTGGATCTAAACTCCATCCTGTACGGCAACGAGATTGCCATTGCCGACTTTTACGCAAACGCCGGCAACACGAGTGCCAGCGAGCAATGGCGCGAGGTAGCCGCCAACCGCAGCTACGCCATGACGACCTTCCTGTGGAACGAGACGCTCTGGAGCTACTTTGACTACAACATCACGTCTCAGTCCCAGTACATCTACGTGCCCGAAGACGAAGACACAGAGACCATTGAAAAGACCACCGCTCCCAAGGGCAAGCAGGTTCTTTTCAGCGTGTCCCAGTTCTACCCCTTCTGGCTGGGCGCCGCGCCCGACTACCTCATGAGGAACCCCTTTGCCGTCCTCAACGCCTACAGCCGCGTCGCCGAGTACCTCGACACCAAGGCTGGCGGCATCCCCGCGACAAACTTCCAGACCGGGCAACAGTGGGACCAGCCCAACGTCTGGCCGCCGCTGATGCACATCCTCATGGCGGGCCTGCAGAACGTGCCCCCCACCTTTGGCATCATGGACCCTTCCTTCATCGAGCTCCGCCGTCTGGCCCTCAAGCTCGGACAGAGATACCTCGACTCTACCTTTTGCACGTGGTACGCGACTGGCGGTTCCACGTCGGAGACGCCGCAGCTCCGCGGTCTCTCGGACGCCGATGAGGGCATCATGTTTGAAAAGTACGCCGACAACGCCACAAACGTCGCGGGCGGCGGCGGCGAGTACGAAGTCGTCGAGGGCTTCGGGTGGACCAACGGCGTGCTACTCTGGGCCGTCGACACCTTTGCTAATAGGCTCGAGAGGCCCGACTGCGGCGATATTGAGGCTGCTGATGTTGAAGGCGGTGGTGGAAAGCGCAGTCTGAGTGCCGTTATGCTGCATGCTAGAGATGCGAAGAGGGTTAAGAAGTTTGGGCGGAGAAAGAGGGCTACCAAGAAGAGGTCGAGCCGCTCATTTTGGGGGTAGATGATGATGTATGAGTGTACATATTTTGACATGAGACGATGACTGCATATTTCAACGCGAGCCGTGTCCAGTTGACGGTATCCTAGTTTGTACACTTTACTGAGAAATATCAGCGATTGCTTTCCTGAACTGTTCATACCCCGGAATTCCCCCCGTCCATGCCGGAACCGAGCCTCTCCGTACGGCCCCACTTACGGGCGGAGCTTCCGGTCACGAGGACCGACAGCCTCGACACAACAGAAACAGATGATTCGTTGTTATCAGAAAGGGAAAAAGAACGCAAGTCAAGGCAGAATCACGTGGGAACAGAAACAGCCCTACCAGGCATTCCAGTTGCACCGCCACGCGAATGCAGTCTAAACGAGAAAGATCTGGGGCGGCTGATCGGCACGAGTAAAGACCCCAGCCACTTTCGCGACGGAATACGACGAATGCGAGAGGGGAGCATTGGGTGATGCGGCATCACCATGCCGTAGCTTTGTATTTTGAGGCTTTCGATGCATTGATTATGGCTTTTTCGCTTCGTTACTGTAGGAGTATTTAAATACCACTTGACTCCCTCGTTTTTTTCATCATGTTAAGATTCGACATTCTATCATTGCATGACACTCACTCGTGTTATAATACACGATAATTATTCTTCATCATTCAATATTTACATCGTCGTCGCACTCATACACAGCCGTCAAAATGGTCTTCGGTTCAACCAAAGAGCAGCATCACGGCAAGGAGCAGGGCGAAGTCGCCAACATTCCTCCTCAACTGTCTGATTTGCATTGTTGTAAGTGAATTAACCCATGCTCATAGAAGCCTCATGTTCACCCTCACTAACACTTTAACCCTAGTCACCGAGACAGACGGAATCGTCACTACAAGTGAGCCTATCCACACAAGAAACCAATATCCTTACCGCTAACACTCATGCAGCCATGATGGACCTCCCCGGCTACCGCGTAGTCAAAGTCCTCGGCGCCGTCTACGGCATAACAGTCCGCTCCCGCAACATCGCCGCAGGCATCGGCATGGTTCTCAAGAGCATGGCGGGCGGCGAGCTAACCTGGTTCACCTCGATGCTGTACTCGTGCCGCAATGACTCCATCAGCCGCGTAGTCGAGGAGACCAAGAAGCGTGGGGGCAACGCCATCATCTGCCTGCGCTTCGAGACGGGAGACCTGGGCGGGTTCGCGCAGGCGAGTGCGTATGGGACGGCTTGTGTGGTTGAGAAGATTGAGGGGGCGAATGTCGAGGCTTCGCAGCTTGCAAAGTAACTGGGGGAGTGTTGAGTTTGTGATTTATGGCAGAATACCCTTGGATGGTTCTTTAAAGGTGTCAATGACTGAGGAGTAATGTGAGAGGTCTAAGATATGTGTATTGGTTGAACCTCACGTGTAACTGGACTACTCAAAGTTGGCTTTGAATATTCTCCTTTGATTTTGGTTCAAGTTTAAATCCTATGATTCTATGATGATGATATTTCTCCCAAATATGCAGTGTTCCTATGAGTCTACTAGGATAACATTTCTTCCCAATATTTATTATTACTGGATAATATTCCGCAACATGAGTCTGTCGACGCTGGTTCGTAACTTGAGGCCGACGGGGATGGCTCTGGATATGAGCCTGCGAAAGATGTCCCAGTTGCACGTGCGGGAATTGACCCGTGGCTACTGGCTGAAAATCTTGCCAAGGATTTCGAGTGGAGGCGGTTGCGGATCAATGATGTGACTCCTTGTGTGCCATCCTTCCATTCATGTGCATGGCCAACTTGGTTCAGCCGAACTTCCTTTGACCTCCATTCCGACTCCTTCTTGTTGGTTTAACAAGTAGTAACTCCGACGACGCCTTATGAAACATGAGGGCGTCTTGAAAACCGACCCAAGGTCATGTCGATAGCTGGTAAAAGTCACCAAGCTCTTGCAATTCTGCTTCTGCGAGCCTCTTCAGACTAGCTGCGATAGCCTCGAGGCCGAAAACAGCTGGTTCAGCGTCGTCTTGGTCATCGTCTTGATCTTCGTTCTCGTAATCTCGGTCTCGATGAGATGTTCCAAGTTCATGACCTTACGTCTGAGCTTCTCCTCGTGGTGCTGAAAAAAGATACCTCCCCCAGGGCGTGGCGGAGGCTATTGACGAGAGATGTGGCTTGTCCGTTATCGCTTCTGGCTCTTCCTGGCCCGAATCTCTCTGAGGATATTGTGCCCTTGCTTTCCAGTCACTGCAATCTCCCTCTGTGATGCTAGTAGTTTGTTTTGGACGGTTTTATCCTGAACTGATATTCATGACGCAGCTCGAAGCTAGATGCGTCCGACCACTTTTGACCGGTCGCCGGGTGGTGGCCCACCATCTGATCGTCCTCCATGATATCCATCTGGTTATCCGCCGTCTGGTCGTCCTCCGCGATATCAATGACTCCCGGTTGTTCAAGTTGTTATTGTTGGGGGCTCGGAACACCTTGTCCGAATAGGGATGCGCACATCAGCAACCCGTGATAAGTTCGTCTTGCTTCGTAAAACCAAAGCCGAAATGTACCTTTCAGGCAGTTCGGGTGCCCCCAAAGCTAATGTCCCAAATGCCCAGTGGTCAAGGTCATGAAGGTATATTGGGAAACAAAGATCAAATGTGGTGGTAGGCGCGTTCTCCTCCCAGATATAAAAGCGCGATCGGGACGAGAATCCCCTGTCCGGGCCGCAATGGCTTTTGTCGTAGTTCGTGTACATCGCTGTCAAGTCCTCAGTGTCCAAGTAGCAGTTGTTGGCATGGCTCTGTAAGATGCTGGCCAAGACCTGTGAACCACGATGCTCAGACTTCGCATGAGTGTTTTTGTGTCTTGTGCAATTCGATTTGTTGACGAACAGTTGTCCGCATATCCGACAGAATAAGATGCTGCCATCGCTCCCGCACTTCTTCTGATGCGCGGCAAGCAATCGAGGGATGAAGAAGTCCCGATAAAGTCAATCGGTCAGCTTGAAGCAGCAGCATCTGCCACACGGCTCAGGAGGCTCGTATGAGGTGGTGAAAAGAACCCTGTGGCACGTTGGGTTGATGACGAACACAGAGGGCCCATCTAACTGACGAATAGGAACATCCTCCGCATGCATGTCGATGATATCGCGTGGTTGAGGCACAGGGAACGAGCCATCAGAGCGTGGCTCGATTGCTTTGGCCTCGATGTGTTTCGTGCCTCGAGGTTGGGTTGTTGCTTCACTTTGGTGAAGCAATACAGAGGACTCTCGTTTCTTGCCATTGCCTTGTCGACCTCAAATTCCTCGACATTGCCTTGGGCAAGGTCCTTCTCTTCAAGCTGTTTCGTGATCCGGACGCCTTGAGTATGCGTCCAAGCCGTGTGGTCCCACGAAAGTAATGTAGTTCGGTCGTACGTGCGACTCTTGAAAATAGCCGCTGGTGATTGCTGTATTTCGTTGCTGGTGCCAGCTGTTTGCCGTACCGGTAGTTCCCTCCTTGGTGTCGTGCTTGAGGGTCTATGGGTTTCGATCTTGCGTCTCACAAACAAGACCCAAAGTCATGGCGGTGGTCTAGCATCCCCCTAGAGGAGACATCGTCGTTGGGTTGATCGATTTCGCTTATTGTTGTACTCTCTGTGGACTCCATCGTTCTCGTGCGCTTGATTGGCTTGGCTCCTTGCGAAATTTCCAGAAATAAATACTGGGTAGTCTGTGGTGCGAGAGAGTGTTGCAGCACTCTGCTTTCTTCCACCAAGCATGAGTGCCATGGAAGATGTTCCAGTCATGCATACTGAAAAGGTCTCCCTGAAGCCTTGCGCCGGCAGACAAAAACTTGGAAGATAGACATCGGGTGCCCAAAGCCAACCGTCCTCGTGTAAACTCCTCCACAGCGGTGATCATGATGAGTTCCAGTATCATCAGCCTATGGAAGGGGGTTGGCTCTGGCTTCTAGTGTTATCAGCCCTTCAGGAGGACTGGTCGCCAAGTGTCCCCCAAGACCCGGTCTCCTGATAAGATAGAGAGCATAGTAGTCCCCAATTCGAAAGATCATCGAGGCATAGAACTCCTAGGTCGTCAAGGGAGCATCTAGGCAAGCATAGCTATGGCCCTTGGTCTGAACATGATTGAGCATGTTGAGACAAAAGAAGCCACAGTAGTCTCCGCCAGTGAGTGTGGGAATCGGGGTCGTCCCGTGAGTTGGGTATAGCGAGCCGGGGCAGACGCTTTGCTGCCAAACATGAATGTCTCGTAAGACGACCTAGGGATATTGGTTAAAGTGCGTATATATAGAAATGGAAAGTCGATTTAGACCTGGTCCTGCCACCAAGATCGACACTTTGCTGGCAGTGTCAGACTTGGTTCATCGACAGTGCTTGGATGCGTGGCAAAAAAGACCAAGTTCTGTAGCCATTGGTTGTTCTCCGAGATAACTGAGCCGGGAAAAGGGAACCCCAGCTCAGGGGTGTACCGGTCGGAGTCTCTGGGGAGTAACGTCACACATGGTTGAATGTCGATGCTCTTGAGCATTTCGCCACTTCGGACCGCCGCTGACTTGAGCATAATCTCATCCATCTCAAGCTGGGCGGACATGTATTTGTCCACCAGATAGTCGACACCTGTGGAATCATCGAGAAGGCGGCCATGAAGGCTCAGGCTTGCTGTAGTGGGATAGGCGGGACACGACATGGACGCCGCAGCGAAGAGGCCGCGGCGAAGGAGCCCTTGAAGGCGTGAGCCAGGAGTAAAACTGCAAAAATTTTGGTGTTTGAGAAAATCATCCGTTCCTGGGAGCTGTTTGGCAACTTTGCGGTGCCTGTCCTGCAACCACGGAGACCACACTGTTCACAGGTGGAGTTCTTGAGCGGGAATCGGGGGGTCAGATTCCAATGGAAGTGGACAATTCCAAACCCTGCCGAAAAAGAAAGCAGTAAAACGATTCCCCCGTGTATCTTGTGAAGTTGAAACGCTCAATGTGATCATGATACGAACCCTTGACCTTGAGCAGCCACCAATCAACAGGCTCTCTCTGGCCGATCCGGTTGAGTCGTGCCATGGCCTGCTGCATCACCTGGAAGTTCAGGTGCCAGGAGAGGAAGGATCCAGTGGAACATGCGCCGTGCATATGGAGGTAGTTTCTTGATGAGCGTCGGCCAATCACTGAACCATTGAACTCGACGTGACGTCCTGGTGTACATCATCAAGATGGCTCGGTTGGGATCCTCGAGCGGAAAGAGGCCAGCGTTATGGCCAGATGCGCCCTTCATGGAAGTTACACGAGGCATTGTTATTCTTCTGTCTGCTCGTTCGTTCGTCCACACCCGAGCCAGCTCTGTCGAGGCTCACTGGGACATGATGAATGGAAGTCGATGCTATGACTGACCCCTGGTGCCGAAGAGGAACAAGTTTGTTGGGATGGCTAATGTCAGGTAGGGGCCTCGCAAAGATAGACGTCCGCAATTCCTTCGCGATCATCATAGGTTGGGCTTTCATGCAGAGTTCATAGATAGTCAAGCGAAGACTCCAAACCCAAGCTCTCCCCGAAAAGAGCAAGCCGAGTTGCTTCGTTCTGCTCTTCGAAAACAGTTGTTGAAGAACGCAGTGTGTTTGGCTCTTCTGTTGTTGGCCGGTAGTAGTAAAGACCGATAGGATGTCTTGGAAATTGGTTTCGTCAATGGGAGATGAAGCAGAGGAGTTCAAATCAGACAGGACGCTTTGCCCATCGTGATGTATTCAACATCAACTTCCCCAAGTCTCCTGCTGGGAACCTCAAGGTGCAAGGAGAGTCATGTGGTGACAGTGTCGTTCATGGACTCATCGTAAAGGGTAATTCCCCATGTGATGCCGGAAGGGCCTTTCCATTTCACGTCGAGGGTAACCCTCAAAGTGGCCTGGTCAACATCATAATCGCCATTTCTCGGTCCTCAGCCGACTCGTCATTGAGGGTACGTAGCGGGCGGAGCTGCGTGTGGTGACTCTGACAATAGAACAATCTTCCAGGTCAGAATTCGAGGTCTTGCTGTCCCTCCAGGGCATGCGCAATAGATCGTTCCGTGGATCGCAGTGCCATGAAGTCGATATATTGGGACGAACACCCGGGCCTGCCCATGGAATTCAAACTCAACCCAAGTGGCAGGTCACGCGTGATGGATTCACCATCAAGCCGCACTCCCTCCTTTTACGACACCAAGAGGTCCCGGGTTGATACCCAGCCGTCTCCGCTCATCAGGAGATCACGTCTTGGATAAAAAGGAGGGTCTGAGAGCACATCTCGTAGTCGGGCATCGATTGCGCTCTCTAAGGAATGAAGGATAAGTGATAGGTGATGACGGCCGTCGTCAACGATCACTGTCTCGGCGTGGTGGAGTCTCTGCTGTTCTAAGCGCAGTGTTCAATCATAGGCACTACTCCTTCGTGTCAACCCAGCTCGGCCGTTCGCTTGGCGGAACGCTCCAGGCAAGGTCCCCTTTCTCCTTCGAGGGGTCGAAGCCCTTGGCGAGCTCAAGTTGCATTGGACCACGTATCCGGGCCCAGGGAGGATGTTGTCCGGCCGATGTTGACTCCTGGCGCACTTGGATCTGAACCAAGGACCTTTGAGAGCGCCGAGGATCAGATAGTTTTGTTGCAATGTAAAGGCAATTCCAGTGCCTGACCTCAGCAGCATAGCGCAGGTCTGCAAACAACCATGCCCTCGATCGTCTCGGGACGGGACGGAGGCGTTGTCGAAAAGAGCTTCTCGTCAATGAACTGTCCCCATTGGCTCCAGAAGAGTCATGCTCGACGCCAGCTTCCTTGCACACATCGCATCTTGAAGAACCGACGTCTTTGGTGCAGGGAGCCGATGGTAGGGTTGCGCTTCTTGCGCAGCCATGGATATTTGTGTTGTGTTCGTGTCTGGCCGATGGCATGAGGATTCCGCCCAGCAAGGACCATGTATTGCGCAACGCTCGTCTCTCCAAAGAAGGATCATACATCTCAGGTAAGCGAGGGTTGTGTTATGTTGTGTCGATATGACAAAGATCTCCCAAGTCCCAAAGATTGGAAACCATTCCTTGGCTTGGGACAATCTCAGCAAGAGCTGGGAAACACTCTCCCAAGCTGGGTCATCTCGTCCGTCTCCACGATGCTGTTGACAGGAGAGAGCCAAAGCGGTGGTCCAGTTACGCTCAGTGTGGCATGCTTTTACCAATGACCACAGCTCTTCCCAGAACTTCTGGGAGCCGCTATGGTCAAACTTGGCGGTTATATCGCCAACACTCACGCCGATGCGACGGGTATGGTTGATTGGTACCGGTCAATTCGGGCCTTCTTCTGCCCAACTTGGTCTGCAGATGATAGCTCGCGTAGATTGCCCTGCAAGCAAGGGCGAAGACATCGTCAGTGACGCTTCGATCGGTCTGCTGGCTCAAAATGTTGTAGCCCAAACCGCCCCTCAGTCTTTCGCCGAGAACTACTGGGTTCGCCTTCGACGAGGTTCAGAAGGGCAGAACACCCAGAACATCCTGACGCCATAGTTCACCCGTGATGGATTCACCATCGAGTCGTTCTCCCTCCTCTGGAAGAATCAGGGGGCCGGGTTGGTATCTGCCGGACCAGTCTCCGCTCATCAGGAGATCATCTTGAGTAGGGAGAAGGCATTGCCATTGGACATCTGCCAGCCTGAATCATCGCTGGGACCATGAAAACCAAACGCATGGAATGGATGCTGTCATGGTTGGCAATCAACTCGGGGCGAATGCTATCCGTCATGCTTTCGCATTGTGATGTGTCTTCAGAGGACGGAGCTCCCTCACACAGCTGGTAGTAAATGTTGACAGTAATGTCGAGTTCGTCGTCCACAAGACGGCCCATTGGCACGTTCTTTTAGTTGTCTGATCAAGTCAAGAATTGAACCACTCCTGAACCGACGTCCTCCATGGTCTCTCGCTTGCCCCCCCCCACCTTGGTAGCATGGATCCCGAGAAGTTGTCACCGGTGAGTCGCTGAAAGCGTTGTTTGATTCGTGCCTGGTACCAGGAGGGTTCTTGGATGGTTGGGAACGTGGCGACCGAGTAGAAGGGTCTCTGAACACCCGAAGTGGCTCATGCAGCAAAAAGGCAGTGAGCCCTTTGAAGATTTGGCGATACGTCGACGGGTCAGGTTAACGATGCAGCACGTATTGTACTCACGCACGCGCTTGGCCTTGTGTCTGTCATACTCCTGGATGAGCTTGGCCTTGAGATCCACCATTGCCTTTGGTACTCCAGGGGTGTAGTCGACGTATTTCTCTTCGACCACCTTGCCTTCTGGCGAAAGAAGCCGGCCTGTCCTCCTGGCCGCCTCGCCGACCAGGGGCGCAGTCGAGTCAACTGAGGTTCCGCTGCAATTGTACATATAATGCGTGCTCTCCGAAGAGCGATCGATCGCAATGTATGCAGTGACTGCATCATGATTCTCTTTGACCTTGACGAAGGTCGAGGCCCAAAGAGTGCCTCTCTGGCATTTCAACGCTTCGCAAGACATGAAGATGGGGAGATGGCTCGCAACTTCTGACGCCAATCATGATCTGAAGACGCCTGGTACGAGGATTGGTGGCTCATGACCAGAGATATATTGTGTTTGAACCCAATGTTGGTGATCAGCCTGAGAATGCGCAGATCACTGGCCAGAGATGGTTTCGTTAAATCATCGATGAAGAATTCGATTCAGGGCGAAAGACACAGGAATGAATGAAGAGAATCGACGTCTCTTCCCTTCAGATTCCTCTTCTTCAACGGACGTACCGATAGGGCGACGGCAAGCACATGTCGAAAAAGATTCTCGCGTCGACATCTGGCCCCAAGGCGGCACACAGTTGCAAGGTCGAAGCATCTGAAAGAGCCATGAGAACAAAACAGTTTCTCTTTCAGGTTGTGTTTTTCGACACTGAGCTGCTGGATCTCTGTGTCGAGTTTTGTACGGTGCGTGGTCGGGGAGACAGCAAGGAGAGGGTAAAGCGAGCCCAGCGTCTTCCTCAGCACTGGGGCACACCATCCGCCAAGGAGTGGGTTCTTGCCGAAATGGCTCCTCCAAGTTGGGAAGATCGAAACCAAAATAGACCAAACGACGTGCGGCAAAGTCGGGGCTCCGGTGAAGCAGACGGACAATCAGAAGGTAAAAGTGTTGGCTCAAGAGCCACATGTGATGTCGTGACAGGGGCGCAAGAGGAACTCGGCATATCTGAAGAATAGGAAAGGTCAGTCAGAGTTCATGGGTGCTAAATGATCAAGTCTGTTCACCAAGCTCTTCGACTTCAGCTGATAGCACCAACCGGCAGTGTTTACGATAAACCGCTCTGAAAGCTCGTGCATCTCGGATCATGGGCAGTACTACATTAGCACCGTCCCATGGTCCATCTGGGGATCTGAGATCCTTGGTAATGTTCGTCGCCTGACATGGAATGACACATCTGTGCTATGTCGTGGGACGCGGGAAGTTGAAAGTGGATCGAGGTTCTCGACCATGAGTTATGGTGTAAACCTCACCAGCGTCTTCGCAGGGCTTGCACTGGACTCGACCAAAATTCTGCGCATCGCCCGTGCGCTTGACATGAATTTGCCCTTGCAATGTTCACACTTGGCTCCCGCTCCAGGGTCGCGTATGGTAAGGTTTGGTGTCAAGCCTCGCCGGGACGTCGCTCATCAATCGTCAAAACGGCTCTGAAAAGGGCCAGAAAGGCACAACATGGGAAGGCTGAGGGCCTGCAATGTCCCCCCCATGAAGGATGTGAATGTGACTCAAGGCAGAAATGGTGACGGCAACCCTAAGAAATGGGAACGTCAGTCAAAGTACAACAGTCTGAGATCATCAAGTCCACTCACCAGTTCTAGCGAAGGCAGGCCAGCGAACCACTGTGTGTTCTTAAGGGCTCATGCAACACAAGTTCGAGAGCCGATACACGAGACCCAAGAGCAGTGAATGGTTGTTGTTATGAGGAGAGATGACATTGCACACACTCCTTCTTGTGGCGAGATAGAGCGGTGGTGTAGAAATGTTTACCGTAGGATGAGTAGATCCTGTGCTTTGCCGGGCATGCTGTCAAAGACCACGGTCAGGTAGAAGAGTGATGCCCCAACTTCCCCCAGAGAGCCGAAGAGGGGCAGTCAGGTTGTCTGGGCTGTTGGTCGTCCGATCGTTAAAGGCGGCAAACCTGGCAAGCCAAAGATGTCAGCCAAATGAAAGAGTCCAGGACCATCAAGTTCACTTACTCTAGTGCGCATCGCAGCGGGTCCCTCCCAGGCATACACGGTCAGCATGAAGCGTAGGCATCCGTCGCCTGAGGCGCTGGGAACGAGTCCGAAACTGGTCCTCGGGGAGGCAGGGGCTGGATGTGAACGGCCACGACATCCGCAAGTTTCCAGAGAAGAGAAGACAGAAACACGTGTTGTGTCATGGGAGAGTGGGTGTGTGTGTAGACACTAGTCAAAAGATTGTGTGTATATATAGAGTTGGTTGTCGAAAGAATCAGAAGTTTGGGGGGGACAGAGGATGGGTATATATAGCCAAACTTGGCCTAAGAAAATCACTCCTCGACCTGACGAGCTCCATGGCCAATCGATCGATCAGTCGGTGAGCGCCTGTTCGCCTTGCAAGTTGCTGACTGAAAATCCAACCTCCCTTTCCCGTCTTCGATGCAGGCCGCCTAAAATGTGGCCTTGCTCAACAACTCCTCAGACTCTGATTGGGGGGCTAACCAAGATATCTTGAAACCCTCCTCCCGTGCCGTCATTAGCTCCCGTGCGTCTCGGCAATTGTCAGCTCAGGTTGATTGGGTATTTGTGTGTTGTTTGCTTGTTATACAGCCCTTGCGTGTTGCTACTTGCTTCGCCACAGATATCCCGTCTCCACTTACATGCTCCTATCCGTGCCAGCTGGCTGGTGATGGCCTCACTGCCTTGATTTTATCCGTTTCACATGTCATATCCCGAAGAATTCGTCATGAAGTATCCCGCGACTTCCGACAGGAAAGGACTCTTCCGGTCACGCTGGACCATCCTCGTCAAGCAAGGCCTGTTATTTGTCAGTTTGACGATTCACCGCCGGCGCTGCGCATGCCATCCGTCATCATCTCCGTCAAATGAAGAGGCAATTTTCGAAGAGATTGGACATTAATCTATTTGTTGCTTCGTAGCTCACTCACCGCCAGTCCGAATAGGTCAAATTGCGTCAGCATCTTAGCTGAAGCCAACGAATGCTCTCAGTTTGATGGATGCCGCCTTGGAAATGCTATCACACGACCACTTCCACACGGGAAAGACTGCATGTCCAAGCATCAGAATGTTTCAAGAAAAGGGCGAGTGCATACGGAGGTTGGGAGAGACGTCTATTTCGGGAAGTTTGAGGCGAAATTTGATGCCCAACATGATTGCCAATCGATGTCCCCCTGGGTGCATGGCCTTGATGCTTATGCGGAATTGGTGTTGATTCTGAATTTGTGTAAGGTTGTGCTCGTTGATGCTACGCTCAGGACTCTCTTGCCTTTGAGAGAAAGAAAGCGCTCTAGCCCACGGCCAGCAGTGGTCTTCATGTTGCAGGGTAGACTCCCATCTCTCTGTCGCCTCATTGCCCAGCTTCGGTGGTAGGTCATACACTCACAATTCTCTCTTGGGTTATTGTCTGTGGCTGCCTTCTGCTGCAATTCTCATGACTATGGAAACTCTAAGAGTTGGGTTTGGGCGTGCATCTGCTTGGTCTCTGCACTCACTTGCTTTGACGTGTAGTGTTTGTCCCGCCTTTGGTCTCTTTTTGACCACATGATAGGAAACATGGTGATAGTAGAAACATTCCAAAACTTCCAAGGGCCAAATAAATCAATGGCAGCATTTCTTTTCACTATAAACCCCCAAGGATGTTCGCATGTAATGTCTGTCACTCCTTCCTGAATCTCACCAGTCCAATCCACTACAAAGCTATATACTCCCTTAATATATTCTTACCTTGGTTTTGCTCCTCGCTCAGATACGAGACCTGGGAGACCATGAAACGAGACATGCATACAGATCTATTCACTTCAGTGCAGGTCTCTTTTCAATTAACCAACTATTCCCTACGCGGTTCATCATAGCCATGACCAAACTCTACCACACCCGTCATTATATATGCCATGGGCAGCCCAAGGTCCTCCTATATAAAGGAGCAGGTGGGCCTAAATAGGTGCTAAGCTGCCACGAGAAGATATGGGAACCCGATATCCGAAAAGCATTCATGATTTCTATATACGACGAAGCTCCTACTTTTTTTGCAAACGCCAAGGGGGTAAAGCATTTTTGGGCCTCACTCCGACGACTGCTGGCACAGGGAGACACACGTTGCTGGAGCCACCAAGGCCAAGATGGGCAATCAATATCACGAGCATGTCCCTATCAAATGATGATCACTTCAGCGATGAAGAGTATGGGTGCTGCGGTCAATATATACGAGGATCCTAAGAGAGGAGGGGGTCGAGCATTGCGCTCAACACCAAGCATCCCCCTACCCGTTTTCATGGGTTGGCCGCCGCTGTTACGTGGAAGAAATTCACAGAGTTCTTGCTGTGAAAGACATTTGAATACAGGACCAATCAACAGCACACTACGGTTAATCATCCTCTCCAGGGAGGAAGAAGATCTCGCCAAGCCACAGCTATGGTTCCCCAGACGATGCGTCACTGGAGCCCCCGAAGGGATTTTATGCCCAGCCCCCAAACTGCCCCCCTGGCCAACAGCCAACAGACCTGGAGCCTCGAGTCGACTGTCTGGGGCGATCGACTCTCGGTTTTGAGCATCTGGGCAGCTTCAGAGTGTCAGGCCGAACAGCCTGTCAAGTTTAGACGAGCAGCCAACGGACTAAGAGAATACAGTATATATACCACCAGCACTCCCCCACTCCTCATACCGCACATTCACAGCGGTAGGTCATCGCTGGAAACGAACAGAGGGGGGTTAATAGTATCGACAACGAACACATCACCGAAGGATCGAGGTACAGGTTCTTCGTAGGATAATTATCCCGAATGCCTGGACCAGCGGATAAGCACCGAGGTGTCGTGGTGGTTGTGTCAGGGCGGGCCTGTTCTACTTCGGTCATGTTCCACGGACTTGCTTTCGCCGGCTTGTTTCGCTAACTTGTTGTTCGCGAATATATTCCTCTTTCCTCGGTTTTTGTTTTGAGTCTTTTTTTTTTTCATCTTTCGTCAGTATTGTCCAGCTATATATACCCGTATTCGAGTCATTGTACATGGTCTCAAGGGAGTTGGTTCGGCTCAACCATGCTGGCTGTTACCAAAATCGCCATGAGAGTCAAGCAGCTCAGCCGGCGGGCACGGTGATCAACCTACAGTTTGCGGCTGGGTTACTCTCGAGGGAGAAGTGATCCAATGTACTGCCATTGAGTATCTTCTTCTCCTTACTCTTCGCATACATTTACACACACACTCAGAGAGAACGTCAGAGAGAGGGTGGCCGGGGCGGGGCCGGGTCGGAGCCGAACGCCGGGTTACAGAGCGGGTCTAACCCGGGGGAAGCTATGGGGCTACGGATATGACAGATACCCAGAGAGCATCTAGTACGAGCCACGCTACAGTGATTGACCTAGCTAGAGCAAGAAGAAGGCGTCAATTAATAAAAACAAGTGCGTAATTAATCTCCTCTAGAACCCGCAAGCCAAGAATCGGCCTTTGTTCAAATCAGTCATTTCAATAAGCGCCGCCGCGCGTGCGTGCCGTAGGTGGCTTATGTCATCATGAGCTTTCCCCAAAGAGAGCAACCAAGCACGAGCTCCCTGTATTGATTGACGACCCCCTCGCATCAGCTATTGACTCCCCGATAGAGTTCGAAATCAGCGCCTCATTTTGTTGTCCTTCCTTTGCTTTCACAGACAGACAGACAGGCTACTCGAACCGTTTTGTCTGTAGCCGATCGTTTTTTTCCTCCTACCAACGTTCATTCCCGCCTTCCCTCGGCAATATGCTCCAGCACCCGCGCCGGTAGCTACGCAATACTCGATTCCGATCCCTCCACAGCCGCGTGTCACACATCACGTTGATCAACAAAACCACCCTTTGAGCAATGTCATCCGCATTATCCCCCGAGGGCGACCGTCGCTACTCGGACGATTCGCTTTCCTCGGTTTCCACTACGAGTCTCGTATTTGAGAGAATACAGGAAAAGACAGAGATGGACGCCGACAAGGACAAGGAGAAGGACCCTCGCGCCCTCGACGATGAGGATCCCCTTAGGGACGATGATGACCTTGAGACGGGTCCGTTCCTCGGTCCTGGGGCTTCGCTTCACCGTGAGCCCATGGACAGAGGATTGCGCCGGATTCTGATCATCGTTGCTGTTGTCTTTATCGGCGGATGGCTCGCCGGTCTCGGCATCTTTATCGCATCGGGTTCATACCATCACGAGAGTGACACCGAGCACGATCCGGATGCCAATTCGCGCGGCTCGGGCAAGTCCCTTTCCATGGACCAGCTTTTCGATGGTACCTGGTCGCCAAAGTACCACAGCATTAGCTGGATTGCCGGCCCCAAGGGAGAGGACGGCCTGCTTCTCGAGGTCGGGGCCAGTAACAAGCCCTATATCGTTGTGGAGGATATTCGCAGTGACAAGAATGTCGCGACGCGCGATGACGCAAAGACCAAGGCTTCCAACTCGCGCACTCTCATGGAGAACCCCTTTTTTGAATACAACGGCAAGCAGTACTCCCCTCAGTGGTCTGAACCCAGCCCAGACCTGACAAAGGTCCTCCTCGGTGTCTCCCGGAAGAAGAACTGGCGACACTCTTTTAGCGCCATCTACTTTGTCCTCGATGTTGAGACCCAAGAGGCTGAGCCTCTCGTCCCGGACCAAGTCGATGCCAGAATCCAGCTAGCTTCATGGAGCCCCAAGAGCGACGCCGTCTCCTTCACCAGGGAGAACAACCTCTACATCCGCCGTCTGACAGGTGACAAGGACGTTACTCAGATCACCAAGGACGGCGGCCCCGAGTACTTTTACGGTATTCCTGACTGGGTGTATGAGGAGGAAGTCTTCAGCGGACGCAGCGCTACCTGGTGGTCCGACGACGGCAAGTACCTGGCCTTCCTCCGCACCAACGAGACGGGCGTCCCCGAGTATCCCGTTCAGTTCTTCATTGAGCGCCCCAGTGGCACAACCCCTGAGGAGGGCGAGGAGGCGTATCCCGAGGTGGAGCAGATCAAGTACCCCAAGGCCGGCGCCCATAACCCGGTCGTGGATCTTCAGTTTTACGATATTGGCAAGAAGGATACTTTCTCTGTCGAGATTGACGGCGCCTTTGCTGATGATGACCGCATCATTAACAACCTCCTCTGGGCTGGTGACAAGGCCATTGTCAAGCAGACCAACCGTGTCAGCGACATTCTCAAGGTTGTCCTCGTAGACGTTCCTTCTCGCAAGGGCAAGACTATCAACACCATCAACGTCGATGAGATTGACGGCGGTTGGTTCGAGATCTCTCACAAGATGGCCTACATCCCTGCCGATCCTAAGAATGGCCGTGAACACGATGGATACGTCGACTCTGTCATTCACGAGGGATACGATCATCTTGCCTACTTCACGCCGCTTGACAACTCGGAGCCCATCATGCTCACAAAGGGCAACTGGGAGGTTGACGACGCACCCTCGGCTGTAGATCTCGCAAACAACCTTGTCTACTTCATCGCCGCAAAGGAGTCCTCCATTCAGCGTCACGTCTACTCAGTCAAGCTCGACGGCAGCGACCTCCAGGCCTTGACGGACCCCAAGACCGAGGCCTACTATGACGCCTCCTTCTCCAAGGGAGCCGGCTTCGTCTTCCTATCTTACCGCGGCCCCAAGGTTCCTACACAAAAGGTCATCTCTACGCCGGTGAGCGCCTCTTCGTACGAGCGCATCATCGAGGACAACGCCGAGCTCGCCGATCGCGCCCGCCGCCACGAGCTCCCCATCCTCAAGTACGGCACCTTGGATCTAGACGACGGTGTCAAGGTCAACTACGTTGAGCGCCGCCCGCCTCACTTCGATGCTAAGAAGCAGTACCCCGTCCTCTTCCACCAGTACTCGGGCCCGGGCTCCCAGTCCGTCACCAAGCGCTTCGCCGTCGACTTCCAGGCCTATGTCGCCGCTGCCCTGGGCTACCTAGTCATCACCGTGGATCCCCGTGGCACTGGCTTCCTCGGCCGCAAGCACCGCGTCACGGTCCGCTCCATGCTCGGTGTCCACGAGTCTCACGACCACATCGCCGCCGCCGCGTCCTTTGCGTCCCGGCCCTACGTCGACGCCGAGCGCCTTGCCATCTGGGGCTGGTCCTACGGCGGCTTCACCACTCTCAAGACCCTTGAGCAGGATGCCGGCCGCACTTTCAGCTACGGCATGGCCGTTGCCCCTGTTACGGATTGGCGCTTCTACGACAGCATCTACACGGAGCGATACATGCGCACGCCCCAAGACAACCCCGATGGCTACGACCTGTCCAAGGTCGCCAACGCCACCGCCCTCGGGCAGAACAAGCGCTTCCTCCTCATGCATGGTGTTGCAGATGACAATGTCCACTTCCAGAACTCGCTCACCCTGCTTGATGACCTTGATCTGGCGGGCGTTGAGAACTATGATGTTCATGTTTTCCCAGACAGTGATCATAGCATTTATTTCCACAATGGCAACCGCATTGTTTACGATAGTAAGTCCCCGTTTAAAGTCTCCTTCAGCAGATGTCTAATGGCTTCTAGAACTCCGAAACTGGCTCATCAACGCCTTCAACGGCGAGTGGCTCAAGGTCTCGAATCCTCAGCCACACAAGGACCCAGTCGAGAAGGAGAAGCGTCATATGGTCCCCCAGGCATTGGTTTAGAACTGTTCCAGCGTGTGCTCGAATAACGGGCTTTTTGACATTTGAATGATTTGGAGCCTCGCTCGTATAGCGTACTTGTAATTATTATAGTATCACGGCGTTGTCACGGAATTGGATAAGGTACAGTCAAGTAGCAAACTAGGAAAAATCAATGTACTATCATACAACATACAGCAGCACGGATATGTGTCCCCGACTGCAAGATTTAGTTAATGCCGAAAAAACATCCTCAAGTCTACCGCAGATCCTTGAGTCCCATGCGCTCAAATTCTCCTCCAAACGCCTCACTCACGTCTCGCAGTAGAGGCCAACTATGATTACAGGATCACGAGTCCGAACTATTATCTGAATCCCCTAGGGTCGCGCAAGCCCTCATATTGTGATGCTTGCGAGGCCTTTCGCTGATGGCCTTGACCACCAAGAGGCGCAAAAACTGGCATGTTGTAGGTGGGAAGCCAAGGCCACACCGGTACCTGCGTCTAGTAGCCGTAGCCGGTGGGCTGCGGTGCGAAGCCGTTGGCTTGACCGTAAGGCGCAGGCGAGGGGCTGGAGCCCATGCCGGTAGGGCCAGCAGTGATCATGAGTCGAGAAGCGCCCAGGATGGGGGTGTTGTCTTCCGTCTTCTCCTGCTCCTTCTCCTTGGCCTTGCGGGCCTCGTTGTCAGCCTTGAGAGTGGCGAGCTCCTTGGTCTGTTGACAGAGAAGGTTGATCATGTAAGGCATGGAGAAGTCCATGAGGCCGTGGCGCCAAGAGAGCTCAAGGACGAGGTCAGGTCGGATGAGCTCATTGCAGGCGTAGAGCATGCCAGTGTAGCATTCGCGGTGGCCAATGTCGACAAACTAGAGTTGTTAGTGTGGATCTCTAACAGTTGAGTGAGAAACTTACGTATTGAACGAGGTCGCTGACGATATCGATCTTGGCGGACAGAGCAGCAGTCTCGATGGCATCCTTGTAGAGCTTGTCCTGCTTGGACAGAGCAATCGACTTCTCCCAGCGCTTGTTCTTGCGGTAGATGCTGGCAGCGATCTGGCGGAAGAATATCAAGTCGTGCTTCTCTAGACGGTTGGCCAGCTCAGTGGCATCGTAGTTGTCGTAGTTCTGGACAGAGTCGCGAAGAGTCTTGTAATCCTCCTCCTCGATGAGAAGGTCGTTGACAGCCTCGTTCACCACACGCTTGTTTTGTGACTGCACGTTCAGCAGGAAAGGCTTGATGAGAGGAAGGTCATCGTTCTTCTGGAAGATCTTGACGACACGGTTGACATCGATGCGAGGAGTGAGGGTGGCCAGGAGATCGGTGAGCAGAGAGGGGTGCTGCTCCACGTAAAACTTAATAGCGCGGTAGTAGATCTCCAGGTTGGCAACCTTGACGACGATCTCCTTGAACTGCTGGTGATCCCAAGAGTTCTCGGGCCGCTCAATGACAGCAAGAGCGGCGTTGTCGAACTCGTCGTAGTGGTAGTAACAGAAGACCAGCTCAGGCCAGAGGTTTGCCTCCTCACAGGCCTTGATCATCTTGGGCATGTTCATGCGAGACCAGAAGATCTTGATGTGCTCCATGAGGCGGTCGGGGTGGTACCTGGAGAGAGCAATACCCAGCTCAGTGAACATGCCCATGTGAGCACGCTCAAGGCCAAGACCCTGCTCGAGAAGGCTGATGAGCTCATCGAAGTAGCCGTTGCGCTCGTACTCCTTAACCAGAGTCTGGAGCTGCTCAGCGTCGACAATCAGGTTGAGACCGCAGATCTGAGCCAATCGGAACTCCTTCTTCTCCACACAAGCCTCGTGCACCTGCTTCCACACCTTGATGTTGTTGGCCTTGCGGGCGCACTCAACAGCAGCCTGGTAGTCGCTGAGGTGGACCAGGGTGGTGGCCAGCTTGGCCCAGTTGGAAATGCTGGTGTAAAAGATCTTGGAGGCCTCGTAGAGACCCTCCTCGTAAGCCTTGTCACCAGACTCCTCGATGTTGGCGACATTGGTGCCTCGGAGGAAGTCCTCGAGCTCGCTGAGCTGGTCGAGGCGGGCATAGCAGAAAGCAAGAGCTGTGTCGATGGCAGGCTCACGGAGAGTCTTGCGAGTCATGCGGAGATACTTGACGAGCTCCTCGTTCTTGCCAGCGTGAGTGGCAATCTCAATGACCTCAAGGTAGTTCCTGGGGTCCTCGGCCTTGATGTAGGACTCAATACCGTCGGCGACTCGAAGACCATCAAGCTGAGCCTTGGCAACCTTGCTCCAGACCTCGGGCAGGTCAACCTCCTCACTATAAGCCTGAGCACGGTCAATGCTGACAACGTGGTCAATCAGGACATCGACGGCGGCAGACTTGTTGTCGGCCTTCTTATAAATCTCAAAAGCCTCCTCAAACAGACCGACCTCAATGCACGAGGCGGCAATATCGTCGGCGTTGTAGTTGTCGAGCTTGTGGATGTAGTCCATCACACGAGCCTTGTCAGCCTTGGCAGCGGTGAACAGAAGCAGGTTCTGAAGGTTCTCATTGTCACTGAAAGGTGAGGGCTCCAGAACAATCTTCTCGAGAAGCTCAATAAGCTCGAGGGGAAGATCGTTCTCAAGGAAGGCAGACACAGCCACGGACACCTTGGCAGGGTCGTTGGCCTCAGGAACAGCCGTGGCAGTGACCTGGTCGACGACAGAGCGGCGATGGATGTTGTTCTCGCTCAACACAAATCCCCAAAGCTGGTTGTCAGAACGCTCAAGCAGGTATCGAGCCTGAGCCCTGTACATGGAGTTCTCATTGGTGATGTTGACGAGCTCCAGATCATTCTGGCCCTTAGAGTAGGCAATGTAGGCCAGGTTGGGGTCTCGCTTCTCGCAGTACTTTCCAACAGTGAGGGTATCGTACTGGTCGTTCTCCTTGAGGAACTTCTCGGGGTTGTTGTTGGAGTCGATGTAGATCTTGGCAAGGGCGTTGAACACGGCCTGCTGCGTGTTGCCAGCCTGGAGGGTAGCCTCGAGGAAGGGCAACAGAAGCTTGAGTCGGTTTCGTGTCTCGACCTCGGAAACCAACTGGTCAATGCTGATCGACTGGGCATTAACAGTAGTCAACAGCTGCTTGATAATGTTCTCGTCACAGTCGACATCCAACAAACCGCCAATAACCTCGGGAGTTCGACCAGGGTTGACACGCTGAACATACGACTCAATGGCCTGGAACTGCTGGTTCTGATAGAGGTACAGAATCAGGTCATGGACGAAGTTGAAGCGGTCGCAGACAATGATCAGAGGAAGCTGCTCGGGGAGCTTAGCCTCCTTGAGGAAGTTCTTCACCTTCTCAGGGTTGTACACGTTGCTATCGCGACACAACCGCTCGACCTCGTTGAACTGGCCCATCTTAGTGGCAGCCTCAATGTACTTGAAGTGCACATCGGGGTCTTCTGACAGATTCACGACGCTACCAAGATAGTAGAAGAGACCCTCAGCTGTCTTGTACTTCTCAAAGAGGTCGATCAGACGAACGGCCCCGAGAAGATCGGAATACTTAGTGGCGATGGTCACAACAGACTGCAGGTTCTGGCGGATGTTGCTCTTCATCATGGCGTCGAGGCAGTCCAGAGACTGCTCAACAGAGAGCTTGCCAAAGAAGGTTGTCAGCCACTCAGGGTTGAAGTTGGGAGAACCAGGAATGTTGACAATAACCCGCTTGATAGACTCAGGATCCTCGTAGAGCTCGAGGGCCTTCTGGGGGAGGTTGGCCTGCTCGCAGAGCTGGGCAATGCGAGACTTGTCGAAATGGGTGAACATCTCGTTGCCCAGGATGGCCTCAGCAACCTGAGGAGCATGCATCAGGTTCATCTCCAGAAGGCGAGTCTGGAGGCGAGCATGCTCAGGCTTGTTCTCCTTGAGAGCATCGAGCAGGAAGGCAGTGGCCTGCTGGATCAGACCCTGACCCTGGAAGATGTCGCACACGCGCTCAAGGTCGACCAAGGGACCTTGCTCGCTGTTGGCCAAAGCGCTAGCGAACTCGGCACCCTTCTCAGGGTTGACACGGGTGATGTGCTGAAGGAGCTGGATGTAATCAGGCTGGTAGCCAGTCTGGGCCGAGTAGGGGAGAATCTTGTCGAATTGGCCAGTCTCAGCGAAACCAGCAACAACCTTCTGAGGAACATCGGCCTTCAGGTAAATGGTGAGGGCCATGCCAACATCGTAGGGGCGAACCATGTCACCGAGCTGCTCGGAGCAGTCCAGCTTGCCCTCCTTCAACCACTTCTCAAGCAGGTGCTTGCGGTTCTGCTGGAGAACAGGCTGGGCCAGCTCAATAGTCTCATGTCTGTTCAGGGCACCCTTGTCGAGAAGCATTCCAAAGTATTGAAGGGTGAAGGCCATCTGACCGGGCTGAGCAGGCAGACGCTTGAACTTCTCTATCGTCTCGGCGGTTCGCAGGAAGCCTCGGGGCGAGTTGGCAGCAATCTTGGCAGCCTCCAGGTAGTTGCCAGAGTTGAAGAGCTGCTCGAACTGACGAGCATAGAGGTTATCAGCGCCAGGAAGGCCAGCTCTTGAGGCCATCTTGATGGCCATCTCGGTGTTGGCAGGGTTCTGAAGGAGGTAAGGGATGACGTTGGTGTCGTCGATGGTAACGAAAAGGACTTGACCCTTTCGGTTGATACCGACGATGCCTGAGGAGTCGTTGTCGGTGCATGTTGTGAAGATGGTCTCGCTCGAGATTCGGTTCATGAAGATGCACGAGGCAGTCTCAAGGTCGTAAAGGTGGATGAAACCGTACTTGGTGACCATGTAAACGACACCGTACTTCTGGGAGATCTGAAGGGCGACGGGGAAATCGCTGGTGGCTTCCGGGGGGAAGAACATGTCGACAGCCTTCTTCTGGAAGACTGGGTTCGACTCGGCGTGATCGACCTCGACGATGTGCAGCTTGGCGCCAGTTGCTGTCCGCACAGCAAAACTAAAAAGCTTGGTGTCTTGGGGAGCACCCTCCAATCGCAGGGTGCCAAAGGCAGCAGCATGACCCTCGATGGCCTGGCTGATTCCTCGGTCCTTAGAGTAGAGTTGCATGGCACCGACCACGCGGCCTTGCTGCGATGAAATACCAACAACGACCATCCACTTGCCGTCGGTGTTGACTCGGTAGTTGATGATCTGGCAGCCCTGTATTGTCACGGTTAGAACCTGGATAACACGTCAGAGTAGCAGAAGGCAGCTCACGTTGAGGTTGGCATTACGCTCAAAGACCTTGACAGGAGCGTCCTGGCCAGCGTCATAGACGTTCCAGTGGTAAACGCTGGACGTTGTGACGAGACCAAGCTCGTTCTCGCTGATCCACTTCCAGAACTGAACATCCTCGTTCATGGTACACGACTTGAGCTTCTTCTTCTGCTCGAGATCAAAGATCTGGAGTGTCCTAGACTGAGCCTTGAGGGCAATGACTTGTCGGTTCCAGTGCATGATGGCACTGTCGGCCTTGATCGGCCGACGAGTAACGTTGTTACCATTCTTGAGCTCGATAATAACAACTTCGGGTTGGGCGGCCTCGCTCTTCTTTTCTCGCACGCAGACGTACGAGTCGGACTCGAGTGTCTAGCTCGGGGTTAGCTCATGGTCGGTTAGGCGCCGATGCAGAAACGTACGCAGGAGTTGAAGCCGATGCTCTGGGTGTCCACGCCGACGTTGGCGAGCTGGACAAGCTCCTGAAACTTGATGGGTAGGGGCGCCATGATGCCGGTATGGCCTATTATCAGGTAAAAGGGACCGTCGTCAAATCGATACTCCTAAGCTCGACTGGGGACAAAGGAAAGGGTCGGCGATGAGTTGGAGTCGATCTCGGATCGACTGCCAGCGATTGCGTGGGAGCGTCCTTCAAAGGTCGATGTAGAAGCTTCCATGCGCCGCGTGGCACGGGCGGAGCGGATGGATGCACGAGGCGATCGAGGAAAGCACAAAGGGCGCAGGCGCGAGGCGAAAAGGATCGATAAGAAAAGAAAGAATGACGACGTGAGATTCGCGATTATCCGTCAGCTGCCGGTGATGATGCAGGCGATGTCGTCGTCGTCGTGGCGGGGAGGAGGAGAGATGGAGATGGAGGGTTTGTTTGGTAGGAAAGGAGAAAGCAAGCAAGCACAGTAGGAGGTCCCGTCACTTTTTGGGTTACGTTACCTGTTCTGTTCTCGGCCGGGGGCAGGTTCAAAGGCGACGGACCGTCCAGGGCAGGTGCTAGCCTTGGTCTTCCACTTGGGCTGCAGGCTCACAGTGAAAGGGGACCCACAAGGTACGTACCCTCGCTAGGGCAGTTTTGGTGCTCGTGCCTGGCAACCTGGCCTCCACTGGCCGTCAGCTGCTGACAGCTTATTTCAGGAGATGAGCCAATGATTTCCACGGGAAGCCACAATGTTCCGCTCCGGGCGAGATTGACCTTGCTCTCGAGATGCTGGCGAAAAGGGGGAGGCTTAAAATAGGCAGTGACGTGGGTGCGAAGACAAGAGTTGAGGCCCAGGAGAACAGCCAAATGCATGATTGTTGAAGCAATTGGATGAGTTTAATCCATACCATTAACCTTGAGAGGTATTCACAGTATTTCTCAGGGTACAGAGCACATGGTCTACAGTGAATCACTGTGCTAATTAACATGCGACGTCATCCACATGCATAAAGTGCAGCTCCTGAGAAGCTCCAGGCTGCACTTTAAGAAGCTGGAAACTATTGAACAGCCCGTCACCAATCTCCAATAGGGGAAATCCGTCCATACATCAAGACCAGGAGATTCACCGTTAAGAGCTGGACCCAATTGGTCAGCTGAATTCCTTCGTTCACCGCCGACGGAGCAAGCAACGCAATCAACATGATTCATCAACAAAGTAGATGTTTGTCCAACAAAGCTCCATGTGGCTCATCCATGCTTCATCAACCAGCCACTTTTCCCCATTCAAGAGCTGCACGCGACAACGACACTCATTCACCAAGCCTCAGTCGACAAAGACAATGAAATGCCGAGTCATCCTGCTGAAACACAGCTGTCTGTCTCAGCCACATTCGCCTAAAAGCCTCAGCAACTGTTCTCAGTGCTTGTTTTCGTAGCCGTCTGACTATTCACAGTCCATAAGCTCAAAATCCAGACATCACTCTCCTTTCAAGAAGACACGGTTCATCCAGATTGCAACAGATTGTAAGAGCCCCAACTCATGACAAATGTTCACGGTCAATGTGAACCGTAACAGCCGTCTCATCCCCCTCAAAGTCCTCACAAAACGGACACTTGACGGCCTCGACACCACTGGGCGCAGTCCCTAGCCTCTCATCCAAGTCTGGCATGAAATCCGCCAAGCTTCTCGGCGGCGGCTCCGACGCAAACTCGTCATCCCTCCGCACGTCGGTATACCGCATCGTGAACCTTGAAGACGGCGTTGCCTTTGCTCCAGTGTCCTCCGCTGCGGCTGAACTATTGCCCATCCGCTGCACCCTGCCCACTTGGCCGTCGCGCAGACGCACTTTTATGCCCCGCGGGTGATTGCCTCTCGTGAGGATGTCCTGTACTATGCCCTGTGTCTCCTCGCCTGTCGGTTGGTCCTCTTTCAAAATGATGAATACAGATGCGCCGGGAACGACTTGTTGGACAGTTGGGACTGTGCCGGCTGCTTGCTGTGGTGTTGCTGGTGCCCGAGATGATGACCCTCGCTGGTTGTTCTGGCCCTGCCTGTTCTGGTTCTGGTTTTGCCGGGGTGGGCGAGGTTGGCGGTTGCGAGGTCTGTTTGGTCGGTTCATGGTAGCAACTTCAAGCGGAGATCTAGACAAATATTCAAATATCCTGGTAGATGAGATGGAAGAAGAGGATGTTTGCGTGATGTTGACTGGAGATGAAGATGTATGAGTGGCCTGCAAACATGTGCATCAACGAAGCTTTGTTTGAGGGCTACTTACCCTGTACCGACAGAATCACTTCATGCGCCTTGAGATAAACCAGAGGCAAATATCACGAAATGAAGTCCCAAAGCAACAAAAGTATGAGGCATAATGTCCTGCATTATTAACTTACATCCTATGATATTATCTAAAGTATTTGTAGGTTGTTCTAAAGTTGGGATTGTCAATCCGCCTCCAAGCCAACGCCATTTATCAATGTTAAAGTAATGCGAGAAGCAGCCTGTGCTCGCGATGAATACCCAAAATGATCCCAAATGATACAAGAAAAATTACTAAATATCTAAGCATCTCCCGCCTTTGCAGGGGCCTTCTTCCGAATATCCTTCCATCCAATACCAAACGAAGTAAAGAACATGGCACAAGACGCTGCCACAGCGAGGTAAAATGTTGCATTCACAGCATTGGAGTAAGACATCAATGCCTCGGGGAGATCCTTTGTTGACACAGCCTGTCGAACACCAGACGCACCCGCGTTAATGATTTTATCTACGTCGAGGTTTGGAAGCCGTGAGACGAGCTCATCGTGGAGCTTGTTGTTGAAGATGACGTTGGCGATGGAGACAAAGATGGCTCCGCCAAAGGTCTGGGCAAAGATCAGAACCGCGGTCGCGACTGAGGTCATCTCGGGGCTTGTGTGAGCTTGCACTGCGATGATGGACATCTGCATGCCCAATCCGCGAGCAAAACCAGCCAGGATTTGGTAACCGGCCCAAGTGGCGGTTCGAGTATGGGGTCCCATGGTGCTGAACAGTCCATTGGCGACAGCGGAGAGTACTGCACTCGTGGTAGCAAAGGGCAGATAGTATCCAACTTTCTGAGCTACTGATGTGTTAGCTAGGTACATTCACGTTATCTTGAAGGGAGGCAGGTAGCTCACCAAGCAAACCACTGGAGATAGCAGCTGCCAGCTGGCTAAGGATACTGGGAAGCATATCGACACCACTTTCGAACGGCGTCGCCTCCTTGATGGACTGGAAGTAGATGGGCATATAGTACGAAGCCACAATGATGGTGGAGAAGAGAAACAGCTGTGTCAGACACGCAGTCCAGACCTGCCTCGTCCGAATGACGGGGATAGGAATCATTGCGCCATCGCCAACCCGGTACTCCCAGTACATGAAGATGGCCAAGAGAGCACCCCCGCCGCAAAATAGCCCGATGATAGTAGCAGAGTCCCAGGAGTAGTCGATGCCGCCCCATTGGAGGGCAAGCAGGAACATGACGGTAAAGGGGGCGAAGAGGACGAAGCCGGTGAGATCGAGCTTGGAGGTGATGATCTGGCGGGCCGTATCGGTGGTTCGGACTCGACGATCAGGAACATGGACGAACAAGATGAGAGCAGTGCAGACGGCGCCGATCGGAAGGTTGATGTAGAAGCCTGGAGAACAAGTCAGAACGTCACTTCCATGCTGGCAAGTTCACCTGGAGACACTTACACCATCGCCAAGTTGTGTACTCGGTAAAGGCTCCTCCAAGCAAGGGTCCAATAACCAAGCCAAGTTGAGCACCAGCCATAAGGATTCCTACCAAAGCAGGGCGCTTATGCAGAGGGACCGAGGCCGCAATCATGGTGAGTGCTCCGTTTTGGATTCCCGAGCTGCCAATGCCGGCAATGGTTCGTCCCATGATCAACGTGATGGAATTTTGGGCGACGCCGCAAATAAGACACCCTAGTTCGAAGAGGAACAAGAAGCCCAGGAAGAGCCACTACAGACTGTTAGGTATCGCACGAGTTGCTGGGTGGTGACCTGCTTACCCTTGTGTTGAAGTATGTGTATAGTTTGCCAGAAAGGGGTTGTAGAGCAGCGCTATTATAAGTTAGCTATAGTCATCGATTTCCAGAAAGAATATACGTACCTGGCAAGATTGTATGAACTGCCATACCATCCTATGTCTTGTAACGAGTGGAAATCGGACGTGATTTGAGGGATTGCCTGTATTCGGGTTAGGTCAAGTACACGATGTATCACAACAAACCGGCCACTTACAGTAACAATGATAGACATGTCCAAGAGCATCAGGAAAGCAGCAAGAGTAATGGAAATCATCAAACTCGCGAGCTTCCATCCTCCCACCCACTCCTTTTCCTCGTCCTTTGGCGTGCCATCTCCAGGGGCCCTGTCAACACCATCTTGGTCTGGCTCATGTAGCGTAGGGGCATCGGATTGAGAGTCGGTCTTTTCGTGGCCGGCAGTACTGCCACCAAGTTCTTCCTGCAACTTTTCGGTGATTGTCGTAGTCATTTCGGCAAGACATGCAATGACTTGACTCAAGTGTCAAGATGTAAGTGAAGTGACAAGAGGTGGCGGACCTTGGAGGTAAGCCGGGAACCCGACATATTTGAATGGTTCGCCATTTCAGGCAGATAAATTATCTCCGAGATCATTACCAGGATTTTGGTAGGGCTGGGGGAGCCTCCTGATCCGAGCATCGGGGCCGCATAGTGGTGTTGACGCCGGTGTGGAGTGCGGACCGGAATTGAGGATTCCGTTTGAACCCCGGTCCCAAGTGTGGGTGGTATCGCGGCAAATAACACCCCTCTGAGACATTCCTGCCGGGTTCGGTGCTCTTTTAAAGTCCCGATCCCCATGTGCTGACATGTCCTCACATCTCCCACGGCCCAAAGACGTCCGACATCCATGTTATGTCCCCGAAGTCGAGAAGATTCGGGTCTGGAAGATTCATAAAGGTCTGGGCCGGATTTGGTGTCATTCTTGCTCGACTGGGGACTACTTGACTCGAGGATGATGGCGTGCTTCCCAGATGTCGCGACAGAATAGGTTCCCACGAAGAGCGGATGTTGCGTATGATCATGGCTCCTTTGGTGAACAACGAATCCTCATCCATCATCGCCCTCAGAGGATATATCGTATCCAATCGCGTGAACAATTCGATGACCTGGTCGAGCAGCACGAGTAAGTCGGCCGTGTTTCGAACTAGATCCTTGTCCCAGGCGGGATCCTCTGAGGTTGTGAGCCGGTATAGGGCAACTTGGATCTGCGAGAGCTGTATATAGAGGGCAAAGGGAGCGCCTGGTAGGTCTTCGGGTGGCATGCTAAAGAAGACATCATACCATGCCCTGATTGCCTTGAGGCATGAGTACATGCTTTCAATGCGTTGGTTCATGGGAATGGTCTGCATGAAGAGTCCGACTGAGTTCACCAGGACCTCGGTCGCCAACGAATGGGCCTCGAGTACTTCTTCTTTCTGTTAGCGCAGCTCGCTAAAAAAATTGCAGATATCACATACTGTCCGGAGCTGGGCTTGGAGACAGTCCGTCACGGATCTCCTGCAGCCTATTAAGGAGGCCCTTTCGAAAGACATATGTGGGCGCCTGGCTCGACTCGCCCATGACATCGCGAACTAAAAGCTTCTGTGCCTCGTCGGCAACGAGCTGGTATCTGATAAAGGCGACCAGCACTTCGTCAGAAGGATGCTCCTTTTCCCTCTCCAGGTTTACGAGGCAGTCCTCCATGTGTGGGCTCCAACGGAGGGTGTCCATCTTGCCGACAAAGGAGGATATTCTGGCCAAGTTAGCAACGGACCGAGAACCAAGACAATGTGAGACTTACACTGAGGTCAGAAACCAGAGTGACACGACGGTCCTCCGCTCTTCCGGAGTTCGGAGCCGGGGCGGAGGAGGCCGGCCTCCCCACATTTTGAAGCAGATTGTAAAGTACTGCTCCTCAATCGGGGCCTTCATCAAGCTGAGGTCATAAACCAATGTGACAGCTAGCTGACAGAATGTGATGATGAAGGGTCTTGCGCCAGGCCCAGAGACTAGCGTGGCCCTGCTTCGTGTTAGAGCTCATCCTGAAAGACGGAACTATCAGTTCAACTTGCCAAGCAATGTAACACACTAGTCCCAGAAGAACATCCATGCTGCGCTCGTGGTCAACAATGACCCTCTGAGCGGCCTCTTGACGAACACGCTCCTTCATCTTCACTTGCTGAGGGTGGGATGTGGTGGTGATGTTCATGATGCACAGCCATAGAAAGGGTTTCTCCTTGCGGAGGTTCTCGGCTGTCTGATCTTTAGGCAAGACCATAAAGGGAAATCTCGGTAGCCAAGATCGAAACTTGTCTAGATAGGCCTCTGCCTCTGCCGGTGTTGGTTCCGGAAGCAGGTAGCTGTCGTCGCTGGGAAGCGGTGCCGACTCCATCGGAGTTTCTATTGAGCTAGCAGTCCCGAAAGCATGGGGCATGCTCGAAAAGTTGTCCGAGGATGAAGTGGCAGCAGTCGCTAGCGAATCTAAACGGCTGGGGGTGTGAAGTACAGACGAGGGACAGTAAGAGTTGTGGGGAGGAGGATGTGTCGTAGTAGAGCCAGGAGTAGTGGTAGGGGGAGTTTGTGGATGGGCACCATTGGCAGACTGAGTTGCACGCAGGATGGAGACAAGATCATCGAGCTTCTCCTCGAGCTGTGCCGTTCTCGAAGACGTCGTCTTTTTGGCAACTCTTCTTCGCGAGGTTGCCATTGGTTGACACGACTTGCCTAGACGAAAGCACCGCTCGCAGTTTTGACCTCCGGGTCTCAGGATACACTTGCACTTGGCCCTCTGACAAGCTGTACAGGCTCGACCGTACCCAGCTGGAGTGCCAGCAGCGGCTACATCAGGTGGTGCCATGGTTTGGGATAGACGGACGCCAAATCCGGTCGCACGATAGGGCTGAACGGGATTTCACAATGCTTGTTTCTGTTTTTTTGGGGGGCGGGACAGGACGTGTGCTGGTAAAGTCCGCGCATGCATCTCCTGGCTTCGTCTGGCAAAAAAGAGGTTCGGAGTTGGGAATGCTTGGGGGTGTGATGAAAGCCGATCGATCGAGTTGTTGCGTTGGGAGACGTGAGTGTTTTGGTATGTGTCGGATTTCGGATTTCAGTTAACTCCGGGGAGCGATTATCTCCAAGCGAATGCGAGCAATTGTCCGGCGGGCCGACACGCGTGTTGGCTGCCAGATCTAGATTGGGCACATACTGCGCGAAGGATTCATAGACAAGGAGTTTTAAGTGGTCGTTCGACCTGGAGATGGTGCGCGATGGAATGGATGGTTGTTTGGGTTGTCGGACAGCTTTTAAAGCCAACTCCGTGCCATGGGTCAACCAGGCAGAAAGATTTCCAATTGAGCGCCAGCAGCAAGGTATCATTTTACAAACACATTCATAAAAACGATGGCCAGGGTGATGTTTTGTGATCGGATAGTCTATCAGTCCGAGGTGAGTGAGATAGGGGTCGCTCGCCATTGAAGCTTGCGCGTATCATACGACCAACACGAGTGTTGATGTTGAAGGTCAAGCGAGTGAATCCCTTTGTCGGATAATTTGCCGTCTTAGCCCAGAATTGGCTTGGTCTATTCCTGAAACTTACTAGCAAAGGCTGGACTATCGAGAACCTGAATCCCGATCCAAAGCGTGGCCTTGGGTGGATTGAATGGCGCTCGCGACACGTGGAGTGCGATTGAGAGGGAGCCCACAGTGAGCTGGAACCCTGCCATCCACTTCGACATTCATAGTCAGCAACATCAACAGAACGAGAAATTGGTAGATAAGTTTTAATATAACACCAGGTGAGAGCCTAATACAAAACTACTGCATTGAATATATCCATATCTTTCATAATATCAAAAACCCAAGTTTGTGACTTCAATTGCAATGCAAGGCCATCTTCATCTTCCCTCATTGGGCAAACACATGGCTCAAACGGCCTCCCATTGGCTACGGACCGTTAGTACCTGGCACCAATGAAAGCCGGTGTTTCCCGCTCGTTTCAATCGCCAACTCAATTCAACTCCATTCACGTCACAAGCTAAAAGACACAATCTCTAACTTTACATCTTCACCGCAGACGACCAGCCATGGCTGCTCCAACCGTCGCCGCAGCAGAAATGCTCCCTCGCTTCCTCCTCCCGCGCCTCAGCTGGGGTCCTCCGTCGCAAGTTGTACGCCCCTTGGTCTCGAGTCACCAGCGACGCTCCTTTGCCTCCTTCCAGACTGGTTCTGCTTCCCCTCGATGCTGCGCTCGCCGCGCCGAGAGCCCGATCCTTAAGAGAGCGTTCCATGCGACAGCGGTACGACAGCGAGATCACCACTTTGACACACTCAAGTTTGTCAAGCGGTTACAGAGCGAGGGGTTCACCGAGGAGCAGTCAGTGGCCATGATGAAGGTCTTGAATGACGTTATAGAGGAGAGGTATATCACACCGGAGCATCTCAGCCTACGCCATTGCTGACTTCATCTGCAGCATCCAGAATCTCACCCGTACAATGGTCCTCCGCGAAGACGCCGCCAAAGCAACCTACACCCAGAAAGTCGACTTTGCCAAGCTGCGCTCCGAGCTCCTCTCGGCCGACAGCACCGAGTCCAACACGACGCGCACAGCGCACGAGCGCGTGACAAACGACATCGCCAAGCTCAGCAGCCGCCTGCGCGACGAGATCAGCCGCACCCAGGCCAGCGTGCGCCTCGACCTTAACCTGGAGAAGGGCCGCATCCGCGAGGAGGCCGTCGGGCAGGAGCTCAAGATCAAGGAGACCGAGACAAAGATTGAGCAGGAGGTTGCGGCGCTGAGGGAGAAGCTGGAGCAGGTCAAGTTTCAGACGCTGCAGTGGTTGATGGGTGTTTGCACCGGTTTCGCGGCGCTGTTGCTGGGTGCTTGGAGATTGCTCATGTAAAGAGCGGCGTCAGGGGTAAGAGTCATGGTGTGGAGGGGATATCGAGTGTCAGTCCGTCACCTATACGGCATAGATTTTCTAGAGTCATGAGTTTGAAAACAAAATAGCATATAGCCATGGACGTTCCGGTTATGGGAGCTTGTTCTTAGCTTACAATGGGTATATCACAAGATTGAACATCTGCCCGGTTACGCCGTCGGTAAACTAGGAACCCGCGGGGTCCCGAGTCGATAGCGCTTCCGTCTAAACCGGCAAGTCATTGCGGAGTTGACAACTCTGGAACTTGTTCTACCTCCGCAGGTTAGGTAGGAAGCAATGATTCAATCCCCCTAAAACACTTCCCATCAGGCATCAATAGCCCAGCTTCAGCTACCTCGTCTCACCGCGCCTTCTGACGATCTGTCAAACCCCACCCCCGCCCCCACGTCCACCCCGCCATATCGACAGTTCCCCGGTACGGATAGATAAGGTCACATTGCATCTCATCTTGATTCGGATCCCGACCTTTTCTATCATTCTCTATACATAGAGAGTTACCAGAGTACGAACTGTGAAGCCATAGAGATAGCCCGTACCCGATCAATCTCTGTTCTGCCAAACCCATTTCCCACCTTGAACCCCCACGATAGCTACTCAGCCCAATCCTCGCCTCACAATGGCAGCCAAGCCCAAGGTTCTTCTGCTAGGCGGTATCGAGCAGTAAGTACCCCAGAAGTTACAGCACTCGTATAAGCCCATATGATTACTCAAAAAGGAAGTCACTGCTAACTCGCCCAGTGCTTATGAAGCCTGGGACTCACTAGCCTCCATCGCGGACATCATCAAGCCCAAGTCGGCCGACCGAGCTGCCTTTCTAGAAGAGTCCAAGTCCGGGGCTTTCGATGGAGTTGTTGCTGTGTATCGAAACTTTGAGTCTGTGAGCACTACTGGTCTTGTTAACCCAGAGCTGCTTGATGCTCTTCCTGATACGCTCAAGTTTATCTGCCATAATGGTGAGGCTCCTGGTTCTCAGGCATGAGTCGCATATACACCCTTCCATTTTATATGTTACACCCTCCTTTTGCACTTGTTATATCCCTTCTTTCAGGATTCATACAAACTCGAGTTCCATTACTAACTTCTCAGGCGCTGGTTATGACCAAATCGACGTGGCTGCTTGCACAGCCCACAACATCCGCGTCTCCAACACACCCTCGGCAGTAGACGATGCCACCGCAGACATTACCATCTGGCTGCTTATAGGAGCTCTCCGAAACCTCTCTAGTTCGGTGCTATCCCTCCGCGCTGGAAAGTGGCGTGGGAGCCCACCTCCCCGGCTGGGCCACGACCCCGAGGGCAAGGTGCTTGGTATCCTAGGCATGGGCGGCATTGGTCGCAATGTTGCCCGCAAGGCTCGTGCCTTTGGTATGACTATTCGATATCATAACCGCCAGCAGCTATCCCCTGAGTTGGAGGAGGGTGCCGAGTATGTCGACTTTGAGACACTGCTGAAAGAGAGTGATGTCCTGAGTCTGAACTTGCCCCTCAATGTAAGTCACAACACCACAACTACATCACTCTCTAAGCTTACAAACGTTTAGCCTCGCACTCGGCACACAATTGCAAAGCCCCAATTCGACATTATGAAGCCCGGCATCGTCATCATCAACACAGCTCGCGGCGCAGTCATGGATGAAGCTGCACTTGTAGATGCCCTCGCATCCGGCCAGGTCGCCAGCGTGGGTTTGGATGTGTTTGAGAAGGAACCCGAGATTCACCCTGGGTTGCTGGCGAATGAGAATGTGCTGCTGGTTCCGCACATGGGCACCTATACCGTCGAGACAGAGAAGGGCATGGAGGAATGGGCCATTGACAATGTTCGGCTGGCAATTACCGAGGGGAAACTCAAGAGTATTGTCATTGAGCAAAAGGACTTGCAGTAAAGTTGGAATTGTTCAAATAGATTGGGATGGAGTGGCTTCTAGACATGGTAGCAATAGAAAGAACACAAGTTCACCAAGAGACAGTAGCCTCAACACCATCATTTCCCCAGCAAAGTTCAAGCCATCACATCATAGAAGCAGTAGTCAAAGTATTGTTGAGAAGAATTTCTTTTGAAGTTCTACTCTGTCCTGGCCACGGTTGACGGGCCCTATCTCGAGTCATCATCTCCTTCCATCTCTATGGGGAGGTCTCGTCGTGGATCACGAGGATCCTTTCATCCATTCATCATCCGTTTTTTATATCTCGAAGGGGGGAATCATATGATTAGCAAAAAAGCCAACGCCATTTTGTTGAAAAAGCAAGATTTTTTGCCCCTCCCTGCACCCTGCGAAGAAATCTCCTCTTCACGATGGAAAGAGAAGCATCCCGAATAAGCAGAAACAAAGAAGAGAAGAGGAAAAAATCAAAAAACCGCAGATGTCCTTGTAACTCTCCCAGCCCATATGCCATGCAAGTTCATGCTGTTGAAACCAGAATTTTGCCAGTTGTCGTGTCGATAGAAGAGGGAAAGTTCGTTACACGTAGGAGTCCAGTTGAAGGATCCTTGGGTATGATTACATCCGCTTAGTAGCGGTAGATGTCGGCCTTGAAGGGGCCCTCGCGGGTCAGGCCGAGGTAGTCAGCCTGGACCTGGGTGAGGGTGCTGAGCTCAGCCTGGCAGTGGTCCAGGTGGAGACGGGCAACCTCCTCGTCGAGGATCTTGGGGAGGACGTAGACGCCGACGTCGAGCTTGCCGGTCTTGGCGAACTCGACGTACTTCTCACCCCAGGCCTTGTCGCTGGCCTTGAACAGCATGATCTGGGCAAGGACCTGGTTGGTGAAAGAGCAGGACATGACGAAGGAGGAGTGGCCGGTGGCACAGCCAAGGTTGACCAGACGGCCCTCGGCGAGGAGGATGATGTGGCGGCCGCTGGGCATGAGGAAGCGGTCAACCTGGGGCTTGATGTTCTGGACGGAGGTGGCGTTGGCCTTGAGCCAGGCAACGTCAATCTCGATATCGAAGTGGCCAATGTCTGGGAGATGTTAGATGATGAGCTAAAGGGGAGTTATCAGGCAACTTACTGCAGACGATGGCGTCGTTGGGCATGGCCTCGAAGTGAGCACCAGTGAGAATGTCACGGCAGCCAGTGGTGGTGACGAAGATCTGACCAATCTTGGCAGCCTTCTCCATGGTGGTGACCTGGTAGCCGGCCATGGCGGCCTGGAGGGCGTTGATGGGGTCAATCTCAGTGACGAGGACGCGGGCACCCATGCCGTGGAGAGCCATGGCGCAGCCCTTGCCGACATCACCGAAACCAGCAACAACGGCGACCTTGCCAGCAATCATGACATCGGTGGCACGCTTGATACCGTCGACAAGGGACTCACGGCAGCCGTAGAGGTTGTCGAACTTGGACTTGGTGACGGAGTCGTTGACGTTGATGGCGGGGACGAGGAGCTTGCTCTCCTTGAGCATGCGGTAGAGGTGGTGGACACCGGTGGTGGTCTCCTCAGAGACACCGTAGCAGTCCTTGAGCATCTCAGGGTACTTGTTGTGGACGAGGGTGGTCAGGTCACCACCGTCATCGAGGATGAGGTTGAGCTTCTTGTCATCCTTGAAGGCAAGGAGCTGCTGCTCGAGGCACCAGTTGTACTCCTCCTCGGTCTCACCCTTCCAGGCGAAGACGGGGACACCGGCGGCGGCAATGGCAGCAGCGGCGTGGTCCTGGGTGCTGAAGATGTTGCAGCTGGTCCAGGTGACCTCGGCACCAAGAGCAGTCAGGGTCTCGATGAGGACGGCGGTCTGGATGGTCATGTGGAGGCAGCCAGCAATGCGGGCACCGGCGAGAGGCTGGTCGGCAGCGTACTTGGCTCGGGTCTGCATGAGACCGGGCATCTCGTTCTCAGCGAGCTCGATCTCCTTGCGGCCAAAGGCGGCCAGGGAGAGGTCAGCGACCTTGAACTTGTGGGCGGGGGCAGACATTGTGGATGAATTGGTGGAGGAGGAGGAGTATGAGAGGGAAAGAAAGAGAATAGAAGAGGAGGAAGAAAGAAAAGGGGACGAAGAAAAGGGAAGAGGAGGAATATGTAGAGGTCAAGAGGTTGAGGACGAGGTGAGAAGATAAGATGGGAGCGGGGCTTCTCAGACTTGACCTCCTGCTCGATTGGAGGGGGAGAGGGGGAGGGGTTGGTGGGCGGGCGGTGAAAACGGCAAAATGAGGGGCAGAATTTTCTTTGCCATTGAGACCAACAAACCACCTCTGACCAAGAGGCGGGGCAATCACCACGGGCATGCAACCAAAAAAGTCGCCGCTATCCATCGGTACTTGTGGACGGGCGGATGGTTCGCCCTGGAAACGCCCCTCCAGCGGTACCTTTGGACTGCTGACGAGGGGACCTGAGGGGCGGGCAGGCACTGGGGAGTGGAGCTGCGAGAAGCCGGCGTCAGAAAAAAAAGAGGATCTTTTTCATCAGCGACAGCTCCCTCACATGATGGAGCCATCCATTGTACGAATACGGATCCGTTACGGTGCAAGAAACTCTGGTCTAGCGAATCGGGGACCACGTTGAGTTTTCTCGTTCATTGACTGGATCACCGTCTCTGAAACTCGGTTGTTGCCTCGATATTACCGCGTCTCACTCAGCTCGAGCTCTGCTCGGGGACCCTGATGCTTCCTTCAACTCGAATTCCCCGCTCGGAAGCCGAGAACCGCCTCCCACAGCAACCGTCAATCCCCGGCCGCCGTTGGAGGCTGGGGGCCAATCGACCTTCCTGTTGAGCTAGGCGCTGATCATCTCAAACCGACCGCCTTTCCTGATGCTACGTTGTGCCTGTCCAGCATGGCACAAGCTGAATGGCCACGCAAGAGAGACAACAAGCAGCTTGGCCATCACGCATGTCGTTGTAGATTGGCCAGAGACAAGCAACATGCTCCCTTCAAGTTGCCATTCATAAGACACATAAAAGCCAGACAAGCATTGTCTTGGTTATCCAAATATTCGTACTTTTTAGTTGATCTGCCTTCAAGCATTTCAAGCTTGTTTCTTGGGCATCACTCATGAACCTCCTGTCGATCATCAACAAGAGGCCAGAACCAGGTATCCTCCCCTCCACATCTCGGCATCACCAGCAACATCAGGTCTGTCCATCATGTGCTCATCAAGTGCTCCTCTCTTTCTCAACGCTGTAAATCTAGACCAGCACTCAATTATATTCCACATTGCCCGGAACGCCGCCAATGCAAACCATCACTGAGCGTCTCGTATCCCTGAAATCCCTCGAGACACCGTGAACCCCTTCGAGCCCCCATCCTCCGTCTATTTCGGCAACAGGTTCTCCCTCACCGCAAACATCTTGGCACTGACGTTGGCCGTGAAGCCGTCCACCTGCTTGCTGTACTGCTCCACCTGCTTCGCGTTCAGCATACCCTCCAGCCGGCTGGGCTCCTGGGGAAGCTTGAACAGCCGCTGCCACTCGTCCTCGGGCAGGAGAGACTGCTTGGCCGCGGCCCGCTGGGCGTTCTCAGCCTTGCGCTTGGTCTGCCATTGTGTGATCTTGGCCTGCTCACGGCCGAGCTGTCGCTGGTAGAACTGGAAGTTGTTGAGGTCGGTGTAGTGCGACTCGATGCTCTCAAGCAGGAGATCGCAGGTCTTCTCGAGGAAGGGGTCGATCGCAAGGTCAAGGGTATCGATGGAGGGGTACAGCGGGGGCTTGACACCGTCCCGCTCGAGGTCGGCGAGCGACGAAGGCTGCTCAATATCGCCGCTGACGGGAGCGGAGGGGATCTGGTGGAGGAAGGTGGTGAGGAGGTGCGAGTTGTGGACGTTGATGGGGACCTCGGCGAGGATGTCCTTGAAGATGAGCTTGGTCTTTTGCAAGCTATTTTCAGTCAGCACCTGTTCCCAATGTCATGCTCCGACATCGCCTTACTTCTCGGTGGTGAACTTGTTCTCCTTGTAAGCGGTCATGAACGCGGGGGTGAGGCGGAACGCCCGCAGGGTCAGGTTGCCCTGGGAGCTCTTGCTGGCGTCGTAGACGAGGGCGACGGTGTTCTCGTTGTCCTTCTGGTAATGGAACTGGTTCTCGATGAAGCTCAGGTTGACAAAGTTGCCCATGGTCGCGCTCGTGTACCAGCCGACGTTGTTCGCATCCACGTTGACCTCCTTAAGGTGTCGGATCATCTCGTTCTGGTAGGCGATGTTGGCCTTCTGTCGGGGAGCGGCAGCGGCGAGTGCCGAGGCGTCGTTCTGGTGGCCATCGGTGGTAGCGGGGTCGACGGTCGGGAAAGGGAACGTGTTGGTGATCTCCAGAAGCTCGTCATGGTCCATACCCACGATCGAGCCGGTGGCGATAGAAGGGAAGGCCGAGGAGCAGTGCTTGGCAATCTTCATGATGACCTACACAGCGACACAGGTCAATTCTGCCTCCTCGCAACTCCTAGAGGGGGCCTCGAGGTGGGGCATTTCAACTCACCAGAGCCTCGACCTGGACGGCCTGGAAAGGCGCATCTTTGGGAGCGTCACCCATTTTGGCAGAAATTCAGGAAGAGATATTCACGGGGCCGCGAGTGACGGATAGAGGTTCGGCGCTACGATCGTGAGTGGGCGGGTGGTGTTGCAAGGCCTCGGGGCGCTGGATGTGGGAATATCGAAACTTTTCGCATACCGATTTGTGGGCGTTGTGGGATGAGGGCGGTGAGGCGCGGCAGATTATATATCCCGCGATGGACTTGACGAGCTTAACAACTGCATCATATCGCCATCAACTACATTCATCAGGCATAAAGATTTACTCATTTTCCAAACCAGCATATTATTTCTCACTTGACGGATACCATATACTTCTTCCTTCTCATGGCAAATCTGTGTACTTCCTGCATAGTCCCCACCTCGCTAATCGTCAACCTCACTCGGAACCTAGCCCTTCCTCTCAACATTCAAGCATCATCAGCCGTTACTAGTTTATCAAATTTGAAAGCACATTTTATCTTTTCTAAACCGTCTATCATAGCTCATCCCCCATGCCGAATATGCATCGATTTTTCAACAAACGCCTTGTGACCTTTTCCGACCCATCCCATCCCTTGTGTATCATGCTCGCCCTCTCATGCTAAACCAAAGCTCCTTAATCCCGGATATCAGACCTCCTCTAATCTTAATATGAGCACCAGAACACGCCCTCACTCTATGTCGCTTCCAGCGCCCGCCGTAGCGCCCGCTATCGCGCCAGGATATCACTCCTCCCATGGGATAATCTCCCATGACTCGAAATTATCCCGAATAATGAGTCGGTGCTGATCAATCCTCCAGAATGCGTACATGGCACGAGTAGCTCCCGCTGCTTTTCGGTGAGCCGGTCCGGTGCCACCCTTCTTGGCATCTTCTCTTGTCCTCCAGATGCAAGTCGCCAAGTTGGCCAACTCAGAGTCTGGCTCTCCGAACCAGTATCTGGTCGCTGTTAGCAAAGAACCATCAACAACACGAAAGATTCGGCTTACTTGAGGAACCCGCCGCTTGCTACAGCCTCAGCGTGGGCTGCTTTGTCGAGTCGGCCGAGATCAGCGTACTCAGTGGTCTTCTTGATCCGGGACCGGAAAGCGACGATGTAGAAAGAGGTTTCCTTGAACCCCTTTCCTGACTCGACAGCAAGACGCTTCACCTCCTCAAGCACCTCGGGCCAGTTGAAAGAGTCGACATAAGGTGCCGTTGCATAGTCATCGCGAAGAACTCGAAATCGGCTCAAGGCGCGGGCAAGGAGTGCATTCTCGTGGTTCAAAGTGTCCAGGTCAAGCAGATGTTCCTGCTCGGTGTATGGGGATTGGATCAAATATCGACTATTAAGAGCAAGTTCCGGGCTGATCTCTCTCACGTCGATTTGTGTGCCGGTCTTTTCGAACACGCCGAGTTCCGCTCCGGGAGCCGTCTGGATGTCAACGGACGCCATTGTGGCTTAGCAACGGCTTGGAAGATGATTATGCTGGATGACCTTGCGAGTTCCAGTCAAGCAGTACAAGCTCGGCAGGGAGATATACAGTCCTGAAGGCAATTGGGGGATGGGGATGGGAACAGCTACGAGGACCATTCGACCCCAACAGCGAGCCATTGGCCTTTTATTGTCACACCAAGCCCCTTCCTACGGGCTCTTAGGCCATCGAGCCTGGAATAACGTGCTAAATGACACCATCTGGGGAAAACGAGAAACCAGCACGTGTGGGTCGGTGAAGAGTGTCAAAGGGTCTTCTCTCGGCAACCACTTGTTAGTGCGGGTGGTCGGGCGTGTCGGAATCACTGACAGACAAGCCTCCGGCCGAGCCCGGCGGAATTTGCAGCCCTGAGTCAGTTGGGCTTCTATCTCCAACATGGAAGGGTTTTCCAAAATGGGTCCCAGAACCAAAAGGGTTCTTCTAGCCGCCTTGGATTTCCTCAATGGCTTGGAAAAAGTCTGTCTTGGGGGCTTAAGATGCGGCTCCGGGATCTCGCTTTGTACCAATGACGCGAGACGGCGAGATCATGATGATACGTCGCACCGTGATGCAGCGAGCCGGGGTAAAAATTCGACAATCTACAGCTTCACCGCTAGAAGCAATGATAACGATTCCTCCCCCGGTCTCGGCAGCACCAAGACGACGCCGAGCCGGAAGTGAAAAAGGTTTCTACAGGTGTTGGAACTTGGATGCCAGGGGCAGAAGATGCAAGACTAGCGCGGGCCAGGATGCGGCACTGACATGTGCGCCAGACGCTAAAATGGCGACAGCTCACACAAACCTGCAGACAGAAACAACATGGATGCTGGATATAAAAAATCATCAAGGTGTGTCTTGTCTGGGGTAGGGCGTATATATACATGCGTTGGGCTCCGGGCGATACGAGTGTAACGCTATAGGCGGTGACGGGGAGGCTAGGAAGCTTCTCTCGGGCTGTCGCACACGCTGTTTCAAGCAAGACGTCAAAAGCCACGAGAATGTCGACATGCCGAGATCTCCTTTGTTTACCTCATTGTCAGCGATATAGCAGAACATGCCGTCATGACTGTTTTCAATCAAGCCTCTGCAGCTTCTCATCTATTGCTGACTGGATGGTCTAATATCATGCAATTGGCCCTGTTTCAATCATCATCTCATCTCTCACGGCTCCCCAGCTTCCTCCTCATCAGACTTCCTCCTCTTCAACCACACCTTGGCCATCTCATACGTCCCCAGATATAACCCACTCCCCAGCATCGTCCACCCCGATCGCAGAGCCGCACCCCGGAAGAACCCCCGCACTCCCCTCTCCCGGTACACCTCCTGCGTCACCGTCCACGCCCCCTTTTTTGCCCTCTTTCCCGCCATCTTGGCCGCGACTTCATTCCCTTCGCTCCCGGCGCTGAGCATCATCCTCGTCTTGACCACATCACTCGGCGTCGTCAGGAATGCTGCTACTGATCCGGCGCCTCCCGCGCTTAACCCCGTCACAAGCCCCGTCTCGACCAGGGTGGGCTCCGGGGCGTCGTCACCGCGGGACTCCCAGACCCGTGCGCGCATATGCTCAAAGATGGGGAACTGAAGTGCCGTGAATGGAAGGTTGCGCGCGACGAGGGCCGTGTAGCCTGTAAAGAGGCGCCGTGATGCCCCGGTCCCGGTGAGCTGACGGAACGCCTGTAAAGACGTTGACGACCCCTTGCCTGAAGTCTCGCCCCGTAGCATTTGGGCGTTTTGCTTGATGACTTCTGCAGGGGCGAGGACTAGACAAGACGCCATCTCTGCAATTGCCGAAGCGGATGAGTGTACTAGAGGCTCTGGCAACGAGGTTGAGCTGCCAATGGCTTGTTTCGCACTTTCGTATGTTGAGAAGAACAGTCCAGCTAGGAACATGAGCAACCCTGTCTCGCCCATCGATGTGAATACTGACCTGCTGGGAGTGTAGCCAGCACTACACTTCCAATGCCTTGGTAAAGACCCCGCCAAACGGGTGCCTTCTTCGCCGAACTGGCAGCATATGTCTGAATGTAGTCTTGGCTCTGGTATCGAGTCTTGAGTGTGTCAAGAGGATAGACCAACAGGTCAACCGTGAACGCTGCAATAGCACCAGCCTTGATATTGATGTTAGAGAGCCATATCCATTGAGCATAGGTAGAAACTTACCGCATATATCTCCATAATTTTTCAGGTAAAATTCTATGAAATGAAGCATCATGAAGAATTTCTTCCCGATCTCCGGCGCCAAGATGCATCAAGTCGAGTACTTGCTTCGAGTTGGTGATGTCATGATCATTGGGCCCCACGTGCGGATGACTGCTGGAACTACCCTGCATTTTCCACCTTCATATTCAACGCATTCAAGACATACAATTCTCGGTTGAACAATGTATCATAGCGACCCAATTTGGAAATCAGGGAGTTTCAAAAACTTGAAGATTAGGTAGCACCTGATAGTTTTCATATAGAACAGCAATATTCCCCAAAACTCAACAAACAAAGTTGATTGCAACCTTGGCAACCCCCAATAAGCACAGAGTCGCATTGGATTGCAACCAACACCACATCCCAACCCTAGGACAAACACACTTTAACATACTTGCTTCGAAGTTTAGACTCGTATCTACCCAATGAAGCCATTAGGTTAATTATGCGTGGCATGAGCATCAATACAAGTTGTCGATTGGCCATCCTGACTGCATCATGGGTTCTTTGATCTGGGTTGGGAGGTAGACATCGGCAAGCCAATAGTGAATCGGGACCGTAACATCTGGAACTCGGCATAGTCTGCAGCGTAGCAGTGCTTCCGAAACTCCCCATAATCTTATCTGAACTCGAATGTGCTTTTAATATTAAAGACATATAGGCAACCCGACTTGCGCCATCATGTATACAACCCCGTAAATCAATCAACCGCGACGCACTCCTTGCTGTCTATCATTTGACTCCAAAACATCCCATGTTCCCAATCGCAGTGTGCTTGCGTGCCCGCCTCTATGAGCTGTTCCCATCTCTATCATAAACCCGCTCCCGGAAATAAAATAAAGATAAAAATTACAACTTGCTCTTCAAGCCCGCTGAAGTCTCATTAACCACAGCTACCACGACGCAAATGTCATCGACCTTGCCGCCGTGCCAGTTTTCGTTGGGATAATACTTGTGGACCTCCTTCGCGAAGGGTCCGTCGAGTTTTGTATTGACACTGGCTCGCTTCGCGGCTGTCACGATTTCGGTCGCGAGTAAACTCTGAAGGGTCAGTGTCCTTTCCTTCTTTTCCTCGGACGCTTCAGGGAGCAGAACTAGAGGTTCCAGAGCATCAGCCACACGGACACCCCCGGCTTCAGTCATAACCCAGGCACCGCTCCGAACCAGAACCCGGCTGGCAATCCGAAGAATATCCTGATTAAAAAGGTTGTCGAGAACACCATCAGTCGCAAAGACGAGGACATCGCCATGTCGGAGCGAGTGCTGTGTAACATCCGCATCTCGGGGCAAGTCGCTCAACTGAGCACCACCAAAAGCTGCCATACGAGCGGCAACGCTCGGAGGGACGAGTGATAATTGGAAGGGAGTGTTGAAAGCGTGTGTCTGGGGTTCCGAATAGGTATGGACAGCGTTCAGACGAAGCTGTAAGAAACCGGAGTCACCGAGGTTCGCCACGTCTAGGTTTCCGTCTGCTCCAGCAATAGCAACACACGCAGTGCTACCACCTGCCCGAAGACTGCGGTCCTCGCAAATCGCATCGTATCCCTTTTGCATCAGCTTCCTCGCTGTCAAGGGAGGATCAGCTTCCGCCTTGTGCTCGTGAGCAGCCACTGCCATGTGGTCGCAGAAGCCATGAGAAAAGTCGGCAGGATCGACACCGAATCTACCCAGCCGCCAACACCATCTGCAACGCCAAACGCTACTGAGCCTGAATCATTGATCCGGCTGACAAAGAAGGCATCGTGTCCAGACTCGGGACGAGCGGAAGGGCGACGGTTCCGCGGGGGCTGAATTCGATTATACGGGTTGAAGTGGAAAATGTGGGTGGAAGGATCGTAGGGTCTGTCTTTGGCGATAAAGGAGGAGGCGATATGGTAAGAGAATCTTGGTGCGTCGGCTGATGTGGAGTAAAGTTTCGATCGCAAGCATGAGGCCATAGCACAGAGCGGCCGGGTTCGAAATCGTGAGTAGGGCTGCAAAGAAGCTGAAAGAAAGTTAGTATGAGTGGCCAAGTAGAAATACATGGGCTCTGCGACGGACCTCTAGCAGTAAGTAGCGATTGCCATGAAGTCGCAGCAACTCGGTTGCAAGGCGCGGCCATGAAGGGCTAGAGAGTGGATCGTTGAGGACAAGAATTGTTGTGAGAGATAACTTCAAGAGAGAAGATTGTCGAGCGAGGAGTCAAGTCGGTTTAAAGCGGTAGGCAATTACAGAGAAGACATCTTTTCGAAGGGATCAAGGAAAAAAAATAGTGGTGTTGGATGGAGTTGGCTCCTCAGAAGTGGGATCGCGAACGGAGAAATAAAGTTGTTGGGTCTCCGATATCTAATCTAATTCTTTTTGGAAGGCAAGCCCCTCCAGTGCCCTGTCCCTTCGAGAAGGAGAAGCCACGGCGCACGCACGACTGCTGCAGGGCCCCATTTGGAAGGAGGCAGCTGAGGCTGTGCCATGGGGCTGAACAGCAAAGCCACAGATTCAAAATTATTTTGATTTCCATTTCTCCCGGAAACTCATGTCCGGTCGACCCGGATTATCTGTTTCTCCCCGATCCATCCGCCTTTCACAAGCACCTGCTTCCGATCCCGACCGAGTGTGCCGTCGAAATTGATTTCAACACCCTTGCTCTGATTGGTCCACGGCAAGCGCAAGTCTCCATTCCGTAAAGCAATAGCCGAGGGAAGGTTTGCTTCCCAATTCATGACGACGAGAAACCTGGATACGCCACCCCTTGTGAACATCGACAATTCAACTTCAACGGAGGGGATTGAACGGCTTTTCTTCCTGTCAATTCCTCGGCCATAGCTCAGATTTCACCCCACGAAGATTGACTGTCCTTCTCCTCCGGTCCCAATCCCGATTTCATCATCATGGCCGCCCTCCGATCCTCTTCTCGAATTGTCGGCGCCGTCTCAAGGACGGCTGCCCTTCGACCCGGAGCTGTCTTCTCTCGCTCCATGGCCTCGGTCGGCGAGGCTCCTCAGGAGCCCAAGCCCAACATGAAGTCCTTCCAGATCTATCGATGGAACCCCGATACCCCCAGCGAGAAGCCCCGTCTCCAGACCTACACCCTGGACCTCAACAAGACTGGACCTATGATTCTCGATGCCCTCATCCGCATCAAGAACGAGCTCGACCCTACCGTGACTTTCCGACGAAGTTGCCGTGAGGGTATCTGTGGTAGCTGCGCCATGAACATCAATGGCCAGAACACCCTTGCCTGCCTGTGTATGACTCCCCGCCATTGTCGCGTGCGAGGTATTATTCAATTGAGAGTAAAGTGCTGACGCTCCCGACCAGGCCGAATTCCTGCCGAGTCTTCATCTGATGTCAAGATCTACCCTCTTCCTCACACCTACGTCGTCAAGGATCTCGTCCCCGACTTGACGCACTTCTACAAGCAGTACAAGAGCATCAAGCCCTACCTCCAGCGCGAGACCCCTGCCGAGGACGTACGGCCCCCTTTCTTCCTCATTGACATTGACGTGTACTGACAGAGTCAACAGGGACGTGAGTACCGACAGACCAAGGAGGACCGCCGCAAGCTCGACGGTCTTTACGAGTGCATTCTCTGCGCCTGCTGCTCTACCTCGTGCCCGTCTTACTGGTGGAACTCTGAGGAGTACCTCGGGCCCGCCATCCTGCTCCAGTCTTACCGATGGCTCGCCGACTCTCGTGATGAGCGCACAGCCGAGCGCAAGAACAACCTCGAGAACTCGATGAGCCTGTACCGTTGCCACACCATTCTCAACTGCACCCGAGCCTGCCCCAAGGGTCTCAACCCTGGTAAGGCGATCGCCGAGATCAAGAAGCAGATGGCTTTCGGCAACTAAGAACCCCAAAAGCGAATTTGTCGCGGAACGAACATGATGATTTGAGGCGGAGGTGAAGTTAAGGGTTACCGCAGATGGAATACTGCGTGTGATGCTACAAGGATTGTAACCCTGTGTATAGGCTAGATGGGCGGGAGTTTCACGCTGTGTTCTGATAGCAAACTTGGCAATACTATTTTCTTGGATGTTCATCCCTCGGGGCCTTCTTGACACATTGCTCATGAGTTTGCTTTTCATTGTTTTGTTTTCATTTCTTGTTGCTAATCACTCAATTCATTCCAGCCTGGAACCGAGACGAGACACACGGGACACGAGATGATCACGCCAAAACACTGCGCCGAACACCCCACAAGCAGACCGACCGTCCTACCCAAGTACCACGGAGCTTCACTCGGGCCCTCAATTGGGTTGATTCACACTCATGGCTGCGAGCTTGAGACGTACCTTTGAATCACCGATCCTGCGAATTGTCCTGGTATTCAAAGACTTATGATATTATTTCTCATTTTCATCTCTTATTTAGCTCATAGTTAGGCTATAAAGTGAATACTCTTTATTGGCTTAACTGAGCGCAGCCGCGCCTGCTACAATTCGAACGGCTGCAAATAGATTTTCACAGGGTCCCAGCCCTTCGCAACCGTGGACGAACCTGTGTCTGTTTATCGGAGTTAGCTCCGAAATCCCTACGGGCGTGGAGGCCGGCATTGCACTCACCATCATACCACCTAATGAAATAAGTCGCATCTCCCAAGGGTACTGCGACCCATCCGGGGTGCTCTCCTTCGGCGCCCCAGAACAGCTCCTTCATGCCGTTCTTACCCTCGGTAAACCAGAACTCGTTCCACGAATAGGTGTCTGGGGTGTATATGTCGGTGTCGTTTTCAGGTCTAAAACGGTTTGGGTACAAGATATCCTTGAGGTGCATGTTGCCCTGCCATCCGAGAAGGCTTAGGCCGTGGAATAGTTCGTCCCCGGGGCGGGTGTCGAAGAAGACCAAGTTGTCGGACTTCTTCCCGGGCATGATGTCGTGGATTAGGATGGGCTCTCGGTCGGTGCCAAATATCCCGACATTGCCCTCTACGTCACAGGACAGGTAATTATCGTCGATGTCTTTAACGTCACCGTGCCTATGTCGTGTTAGTTCATCTGCCTGGGCGGTTCGTACGGCTTCTTACGTTGTGACCATGAGACGGTATTTAGTCGGCTCGGAGACTTGATGTACCGGATCGACGGCAATGACGGTGCCTAGGAGAAATGAAGCTGATAGGAAAGAATACCACTTCATCTTGGTATCTTTATGCTTGATCTGCTGGTTTGATTGGAAAGGTTTGAGAGTGTTGCGCGATGGAAAGGGAGAATGGTTGCCAGATACTGAAAGAGAAAGGACACATGCAGAAAGCAAGCGACGGAAGAAATTGAAGAAGAACGGTTGTTAAAAGTATATTCCGCCTACAGCCCGACAACTGCCCGCCCCAACAAGTTGACTCTGTTGATGATATCGATAAAGTATCTTGTAGTCTTCTTAAACACTGCCTCCGCTTGAACAAGTTAAAGGTTTGTATAAAAGACCGAAACAATCGAAGAAAAATGCCATATAAGAGGGTAAGCCTATAATAGATTTGCACATGTTATTTCCCTTCTCATCATGTTTCATAGCTGGGCTTCGACCGGGACAAGATGATGCCTTTGTTCCCTTCGTTCACCGGGACAGCCAGACCATGCGAGAGTGTTGATCGCCACGAGGGAAAGAAACGTGCGACAGGGGTTAGGAAAAGATCCCTGCTTTCTTCGATAATGTCCCTTCCATTAAGCTCGTGATTGAGTGTTTGCCCCGCGTTTTGGCAATTGACGATGGCAGTGTGATTGAAAGGTTTGGTGTTTGACTGTGCGTCAGTTTCGCCCAAGCATACCATGACGGCTCTCAACATATAGGTACTCATCAGTATCTCTTCAAGTTTTTTACGTAAGAAGGGTCTTGGGCTAGGTAGGGGAAAATAATTGAAGGTAGGGCAGAGCTCTTATAAGATCACTCTTGACCAATTTTTGATCTTATACTGAGATTTATCAAGGCCGCTTCTGACCAAAGAATCATGTAATTTCAGAGGCACGCGGACTGACTATCAATACAAGCCATATAAATAGTTTGCTAGTTAAACATTTGTTGTCTTGTTGAAGAGATTGAGATAGTGCCAAGTTGACTGGCTGTGGATAGAGCTTGGAATCAATATTGCACAACGGAGGCACACATTTCCACTTCATTGAAGAATTCGCCAACCAAGCTCGAGCAGTCAAGCGCCATACTAATATTGCTAACCGAGGACACCCATTGTTAGCTTGGCCTAGCGATGCCTTACCTCCAACTCGGGCAACCGTGGCTTGGTGTCTAATGCGGCCTTATTTCAACCAACAAGATCCTGGCTCTCCCGGTGTTTTTGAGATTGCATTGCTCAGTTCAGAAGGACCGAGGTAGGTTAAAAATATATTTAATTTATTATGATTCTACCCACTTCTGCCGAACCGCCGTGGCCGTGTCTCATAATCGTACGTGGGAACTGAAGAGGGTCTCCACGGCATGCAGCACAGACGAACAAAGACAATGTCAGTACTTCGGAGCCAAACATGTCATGATCTCACGCTGTAATATGTTCATTTCAAAGGTACTTTTGCACAAGGGCTGCTGACGTTACCCCGACCAGCACATCCTTATTAAACTGAGAACGCCCATGACGCAGCTGTGTCTTTAAGCCCCTCCATCGGGCTATTTGCAGCGCCCTCGAGCCGTTGACCCAGTACCTGCAGGCTTCAGGTCGCATCTTTGTGATTTGCCGTGTTATACGGCCCGTGACGTCGCATCGTGGTCCATTGCACCTCTCATTGGGTCGTCGGTACTCGACGGGGAATGCTTACATCTCGTATACTGCCGTGTTGCTTCTGAGCATCAAAGTCTTGACGGACGATCATCTGCAAGCGCGGCCGACTGCGGAGTTGTATTACATCCCGCTGTGTCTTGCTGCGGATCTCGCGGCGGCCGACCGACCGGTGATGCAGTATATATTAAACAGACGGGATCCCGCACAATGTGACAATGGTACAGTTCATCAGTTGACAAGTTATCTACGACACCATGCTTTCTAACGCTCTCTTCCTTGTTGCCAGTCTCGCTGGACTCGTTGCGGCCTCGCCGTATCCTCCATGTGAGCACCAGACCATCTGCATCGATGCCATCAACACATGTGGTATTAGATACGGCGCGTGAGTGGTCCTTACCTCTTAGAAAAAGCTTCATAGAATACTGACACAAACTCTAGCTGCTACGACGTATGCTCTCCCCAAGACTCTCCTACAGCTCCTCCTTGTCCAGCAACATCTACATCGGTCGAGTACCCGGAAATCACAGCCGATTAAGCAGTAGACAAAGAAAGAGTTGTCTGTGCCAGGGAGGAGCGAATGCTGTAGTAGCATATCAGTCATACGAGGGCTATGGACGGTTTCTCTTAGATGGCCAACAATGGTATCTTGTGTGACCGGCCACGCGCCTATATCACCAAAATAGTTGAACCAACTACTCATATTCCAATGCATCTTGCGTATAGTACTCAGCGCCACCGCTTCTAAAACTAGTAGTATGCGTTGCCAGGCGTGCTTGTGCTCGTACTCCGTGCATAATCGGCCGCAGATCCTGGGAACGCACCAACTGGAGCCGATGGGCTTCCTCTGATCTCATCATCCGAACTCAAGTCATCAACGAAGCCATCCTCTTCCTCTGGGGGAGCTCGCATGGCTTCCAGGACATCCCTGTCAAGGGAAGGCGGCTCATACGGCTTGATGGTGTGAATCTCACGCCCTGATGGCATCTTGCTCAGGAGTGTGTTGACGGGCGGGATGGCTTGTGTGTTCATCTGTTCTTGTCAGAAAATGCTTCCTTATTTCGTATGAGGCTGCTTACCGTGTCGTTGATCTTGTTCCACTTGGCGTCGAGCATCTCCAAGATGCGTGTTTCCTCCAGCTTGCCTGCATCAGCTCCCCATGCAGCCTCCTTATCCACCCGTCGATCCTCTCGTTTCTCCGTGATATCCTTCTTGAACCGGCTGAAGCTGAGGCCCTTTTTGCTATCCTTGACCTCAACGCCCAACTCTGAAAGACCGGCGCGAACCCATCCGATGCCTTCCGCAGTTTGTCCTCCCAGCTCGGCATCAATACCGAAGAACCGACAAGCGCGGGCCCGGCATGTTCGGCGAAGATCCTCCAGGTACTTTAGTAGACCGCTGTTGATCTTGTGAGATCCTGAGCCGGCTGAGCTGCAGAGGGAAGATGCCTTGGCGGCATGTTCTGACGCTGCCAAGCATAGACGGGCGTAAAGGTGAGCGCGGACTTTTGGAATATCTGGTGCTTTGAACATCCATTCCTTGTCATTCTTGTTCCTGTCTTGAGCGACAATCGCTGGGTATGGGTCATCTTTGAGAACAGCGAGCAAAGTTGCTTCCGCCAAGGCCAGGCATGAGAGAGCTCGGGCTGTACCAGGTGAGACGTCGGCGCATGGTGGGCTCGTTGTGATGTTTTCCCCTCGCCCAGCAAGATAGTCGTACACAGAAGCGGCCTCCAGCAGTGATTTTGTCGCTGAAGTGATTGCACTCGTCCTGCCTTGTGCACCGAGAAACTCGCCGTTGGTCGAATAGAGGGGCTGTAAAGCAGATCGAGCAGTCAGGACATGTGAGAAGCCCAACGTTGAGAGAACAAAGAATATCTCATATTCCAGAGATGAAATCTTGACTCGAGCCCTCTCACGTCCTGGGACAATATCACCTGATAGCGTCGGTCTCCATTCGATGGCCGGGGATGTCTTGAGAACGATGCTGATGAACTCCCCGTTGGGCAGGTTTCTGCTGCTCAAGCCATCATCTACAGCGAGAAGATAGGGTATATACCCGTTGAGACTCGATATGGCCGTGTTGAGGTTCGAGATCTGAGAGCTAGGAGGAAGTCTCTTGTGCTTCTTGAGCGTATCTCGAACCACCCCGCGATATGTGCTGGCGTTGAGGGGCAGCGAGGGATGTGAGTCGGAGCTGAAGCTGGATGAGAAGGAGAAGGCGGATGTCGTCGGGAGGACAAAGGGGAAAGGCATCTTATACTAGACGAGAGCTTGAGGGTATAAAATGAGATTCTGATGTTGTAGCAAGGGAAAACATGGGGATTCTGTGACGCAACAGGCTTGCCAAGCTCTTGGAAGCATCGCCATACTGTGCAGAAACCCGACAGATTGACACTGTACCACAGCACTGACGTCTGCCGCCGGGGTTTCACCGGAATTCGGAGCTCCTTTTCAGGGCCAAGGTCGAGTTCTAGAAGCTCCACCAAAATTTCCGGGGTTTGCAGGCTGTCATCTTAAACACCACGCAAGCAGGTCCCGCCCGCCGCCCTCTCTCCTTTCAACACCAAGGGAGCTCCATTGTGTGCTCTTGATGACGCTCGCTTCTCCCACGGATTCCTCGTTCCCGCGGTGACAATGGCTGGCCCTTCTCCGTCACCGCACAAGCCTCGTCGCAGGACCAAGAAGACCGGCAATGGCGGCGACAGGCCGTCTCGCTCAGAGGCCCTGGTGAGGACGCCTGCTTTTCCCCTTGCCGCGTTTCTCTGGCCGGCGCGCACTTCTTCGTCGCATTGGGAGGTGTTGCCCGTGATTCTCATGGTTGTTGGTCTGTTTAGATGGGCTGCTGGATTATGGGGATATTCTGGTGAGTAGCTTCCATCATATCATGACACGCGAGCACGTATGCTAACGTGGACTACCTCGCAGGTCACCGCAAGCCGCCCATGTTTGGAGACTACGAAGCGCAACGACACTGGATGGAGGTGACGACACAACTCCCCGTATCGCAGTGGTATTTCCACGATCTCCAGTGGTGGGGACTCGACTATCCTCCCCTGACCGCCTACCATAGCTGGGTTCTGGGCAAGATCGGAGCTCTCATCGACCCCTCGTGGTTCGCCCTCTTCGCCTCCCGAGGCAACGAGGACCCCAACCTCAAGATTTTCATGAGGGCGACCGTCATAATCTCGGAATACCTCATCTACGTCCCGGCTGCGATTGTCTTTGTGCGACGATATAGTCGTCTCCAAGGGGTTGCCAACTGGAACGCCTGGCTTGCGCTCGTCGCCATTCTGATGCAGCCTTCGACTATCCTCATTGATCATGTCCACTTCCAATACAACACTGTCATGCTGGGTTTCGTGCTTGCGAGCATGTCCAGCATGATTGCCGAACGTTACAAGTGGGCTGCCGTCTTCTTCGTTGGAGCGCTGGGATTCAAGCAGATGGCTCTGTACTATGCCTTCAGCGCCTTTTCTTACCTGCTTGGACGATGCGTCTTCCCTCGGATTAACCCGACCAGACTCTTTGGCATTGCTCTCGTTACTATTATTTCCTTCGCCATTCTCTTATTGCCTCTGATCCTGGGCACTCTTCATGATGTGAAGCAGGGAATCGATCCATATGCGGAATCAGATGGAGCTCGACCACCTCTTCCCCTGTTCCCCCAACTTGCGGAAATTCTCGACACCAAGGCCTTTTACTACCCTCTCGTTGTGCAACTGGTCCAGATGATCCACCGAGTGTTCCCCTTTGCTCGTGGCCTGTTCGAGGACAAGGTTGCCAACTTCTGGTGTGCCGCCAACGTCGTTATCAAGCTCCGCCAGTGGCCAGCAGCTCTGCTTCAGAAGGTGGCCCTCGGCGCGACACTTGCCTCTATTATCCCTCCCAACATCATCCTGTTCCTGCGACCTAGAAAGACAACGTTGCCCCTGGCGTTTGCCGCCACGGCTTGGGGCTTCTTCCTGTTTAGCTACCAGGTTCACGAGAAGAGTGTCCTGTTGCCGCTCATGCCCATGACACTGCTCTTGGCTGGAAAGCAAGGATTGAGCAAGGATACTCGGGCTTGGGTTGGATTCGCCAACCTTTTGGGAGCCTGGACCATGTTCCCCCTGCTCAAGCGAGTTGACTTGAGAGTTCCGTATGCAGTCTTGACCCTTCTTTGGTCATATCTGCTTGGTCTCCCACCTACCTCTTTGAGCGCCTATTTCCAGGAAGGTCAAGCCGCCTGGGCCCAATGGGCAACAGCTCTGCTCCATTGGATATTCTATGCCGCCATGGTGGGCTGGCATGTTGTTGACGCACTGGCTGTGCCCCCTGTCGACAAGCCGGACCTCTGGGTCGTTGCCAATGTTGGCATTGGAGCGGCTGGGTTCATCATCTGCTATCTTTGGTGTTTGTTGAAACTTGTTCAGGAATCTGATCTCTTTCCGACAAAGACGACCAAGAAGAGCAAGACGTCATAGATTTGTAATATCAGACTAATAGTGTACATCATGTGAAGATAAATAAATAGCTCGAAATAGAGTGCCCGTTGATATTAAGAGTTTTGAAAGTCAGCAAGGACGCCACCAACTTGAGCATGCTTGTCGCAACTCCACAAGGACGAGACTATGGATTTCAAAAGCAATGGCGGATAAGAAAACCTTGTGACGACTAATTAACCTGATTTTGATCTGCCAAATGTCTTGGCTTTATCTCTAGCTGGGCTCTAGAACAGGACGCTTGGATCGAGCTAGTGATGCTCATACAAGGAGAGAGAGAATCAGTGGTGTTTATACGATGCGAGATCTAGACTCCTATTTAAGCTTCTGCTCGCCCTCCTTCCTCATGGCCCTCATGAGACACTTTGGCTTTATAGCTTCTGGTAACCGAGGCCTCGAGATGCCTTTGTGTAAAGCTATTACTGTCGCCCTCGTGGCCCTGTCAGGCCTAAGGGCCAACGCTGGGCCATGTATACCAAACTCGTCGCGTGCGCTATCATTCTCAAGTACTGCACCTTTCAATAACATGAGTAAAGGGCTGTGATTGACGAAGACGGCAGTTGGATCGACAAACTCCTAGAGTAGCACAACTCTCGGCAGTACCCAGACCACGACCGAGGCTTCGACTACCACTTCTGGAATATTGACGTCTACTTCTGATGTGTCAGTACCTGAGAGTTCGTCTGTGACAGAGAGCTTGAGCACGACGGAAAGTTTATCAACAGAGCAGAGCTCCACGGCAGTAAGCTCTACAGAAGCGGACAGCTCGGCGACTTTTGAGAGTTTGACGAGAGCCGAGAGCTCAACAGCGGCGGAGACTTCAACTACGTTGACAACCGAAAGCTCTACAACAGCTGAGAGCTCTACAGGAACAACAACAGAGAGCTCAGCTGCTTCGACCACAGTCAAGAGTTCAACGACAGCTGAGAGCTCTCCAACGGCAGAGACCTCAACAACTTCAACAACCGCATCTGAAATCTGCCCTACCGGAAACATGGTGCTGAACTCAAGCTTTGAAGACCTGGATCCGAATAGTAACGGCATGACATTCTCCGGACGTCCCTGGGAGGTTACTGGCAGCCGCTCGGTTATCCAGCAAGGAACAAACGATTTCAAGACCAAAGACGGATCGATGATGGCGTAGGTTTCTCCCTTTGGCTGTTTTTTGGACTATAGCTGACACTCCTACTAAACAGCTGTGCAACCATCACGGGTCTCGGAGGAGGTCTTACGGCGATGCAGATGATTCAGGGACTCGATCCGACCAAGGAGTACTACCTCTCATATTCTGGCCGAGTCAACGTAGGGGCGGCCGTGGGGCCCGCAACCTACTACATCAGCGCTGCTGGTACAGGCGCCTCGCCGCCCAGACGGCAAATCGTCAATACGCCTCACTGGATCGATTACCGCACCGATCGCTTTAAGCCGCTGGCCGACGGCTCTGTGGGGGTTGGTATCTCGTGCGCTGGAAGGAGTACTTGGGGTACGATTTGTCTGGATGCGTTCTCGTTGGTTCGTGCTTGCGGCGATTCGCGAGGATGAGACGTTAAGGAATAGGGGCGGGATAGGGATAATGTATTGAGCTGAGCCGGTACAACAAAAGATCAGCATGGAATTTTCTAGGACTCATGGTCATATGATAAAAGTTTAGACTTGATCAAGACTGCAGCGTTACAGCAGTTGAAAGCAGTGTTGTCAGTGGCTCTGTCGGGGTGCAAGTTGACTACCTAATTGACTCGATGTGATGGAAGGATGCCTTCTATATGCTTTTATTACCCACATCCCTGAACCAAACCTATAGCACGAATCTAAAATTGGGGTTCTCGTGAGGATTCTCAGAAGCACCAGCCAGCAGCAGATGAGTCGGCACGTCGGCGCTCGTCCAGTTGACTCCCTGGGCCTTGTTCCGAAGATCATTCTGCCTCTGCATCCACAGCCTCATAAGAATGGTGACAATTATCGCAGCAGCCAGGAAGGAGTAGTTGGTGACCAGTGCTGGGATGTACTTTGGCGCGCTGTCAGGAGTGAAGACGTTGCTCGAGACGAGGCCGGCTGCGTTACCGAAGAAGGTGATGAAGGCAATGTTACTGTCTGAGATTAGCATGAGAGATACTCAAGAGTCGGTAGAAAGGACTTACAACGCGCGCCTGTCTTCGGAGAGAATGTTGTTTTGATGCCACGAGTGAAACACGATAGATGGAGTGAAGCAACCACCAACAATGAGGAAGACTGCAAAGTAGGCGACGCCGATATGGCTTTCGACATCAATCGAGGCAATAATAATGAAGCCGATACAAGACTATAGGTATATTAGTAAATAGTTCAAGAATGATTTACCTTGAACTCACCAGTGTGAAGGCTGAGAGCAAGTGATACGTTCGCTCACGGAAGTAATCCGAGCTGATGGCAGTGCTGAAGAGAAGCACGGCAGACACCATGTAAGGAGCAACGGTGTAAAGGTTGGTCTTGACAGCCGAGTAGCCCTTTATTTGTGTTAGATGGAGTGCTTAGTAGGTGTTTTCATGTTACTCACCAGCTTAGCAACAATAAGAGGCGTAAAGTTTCCGACAGATGCATTGGTGACCCCGAAGCAGAAGGCGATAAACGCCCAGGCCCAGAGCTTCCAGTCTCTTAAGGGGGCAAAGAAGTCACGGATCTGGAACTTGGATCCCACAGCTTGAGAGGCGTCGCGGAGGGATCGGAGACGGCAGATTTCTCGCTCCCGGTCTGTAAGGAATGAGGACTCCTTGTGAGGGGGGTGAGGTAGAAAGACCCTAAATGTGTCAGTTTAAATATCCTCACATATAATCACAACTTGGTTATGATAGGCAATAGGGATAGAAACATACAGAGCAATCAACCCAATCGTGATTGTCAGAGCACCCTCGACCAGATAAAGGTACTGCCAGCCATGAAGCGAGCCGTCAATCTGGAACAGGCCGAAAGCGATCAACCCAGAGAATGCCCCGAAAAGGTCTGACTACCATAGAACAGGGCGATTCTCTTTGCCAACTCATCTCTCTTGTACCACTGGGTCAGGTAGAAGACACCGCCGACTCCGAAGCCGGCTTCTGCCATACCCAAGAGAATTCGGAGAGCAGCGAGACCGGCAAAGTTCTTGCATGCTGGTGAGAGAATCACGGTGGTTCCCCAGAAGAGAAGGTAGCAGGGCAGTGTCCATCTGGCTGAGAGCTTGCGGGTGAGCATGTTTGCAGGCACAGTCAAGCTATTGACGAAGTTAAAATTGCGCCTTGAACGATAGGAGGCCTATACCTACGCGCAGTATGGGACATAGAATACAGAGACGAGAATGTTGTACTCATATTTAGTGAACCCCAGATCGACATCAATGCCATCAGTCTTGGCAGCACCCAAGTTGTTTCGATCCAGAGCACTGATATAAAGTTAGACTTGTGTGATTTCAGAGAACTCGAGGAGAAAACTTACTTGAACAAGTACATGAAGAAAAGAAGAGGCAGGACCCGAAGATCAATCTTTCGGACAACCCTCCTCTCCTCCTCAGGATCGATCGAAGGTTCCTCGTGGACGTCGACATGAGGTTTCACGCCTCCTTCTTCGAGAACGTCTGACACCACTACAGGGTCTGATATATCCTTAGATGAAGCCATTGTTGAGTTTGCTTAACGATGATCTCGACACTGCCATACTGTGGAAGCTGTTCATGATATCTGGACATCCTATATATGCACCTGTCGAACGGTTCGACACCAAAGAACATGGTATGAGACTAGATGAATCATGCTAATACCGGCCCTCTATTACGCCATCTCTACCCAGTCGTCAAAAACTCACTTCCCCGCCGCTGTTGGACCAGGTTACATGGGATAGATCAACGGGGTTCCCAACGAACTGGGCTCACTCCTATCTAAACAGGGAATAACACGGCCCTGCCCAAGTGGATTCGCGCGCCTAGTCTTGCCGCATCACTACTAGCATAGGATTCACGTCCTAGATGGATGGTCCAAGCGAGGGATATGGAGTCGTTGACTTATCGCTCGTCATTGGGTCCCCGGAATTTGAAGATATTCGGATCCATGCATGCGCGGAAATAAATTTATCTGCTGACTCGTGGGAATCTGTATGATTTCCAATCATGATGAAAAGACGCCGTCTCAGTGAGTTTGGGTATAGTCTCGGGCTTCTATATATTTGTTTAGGTATAGTCTATCTCTAAATCACCGACCCCCGAAGGTGAAGCGTCTTCAAGTTGTCCACACGCCGTCTACGTTCGTTGACCCCGGCGAGATACCGCGGCGTCCACTCATCCTGCCACTCCAAGAGGCCTAGGCTGTCACCGCCTGCGCCTGCGAGGATCGAGTGTAGCTGGTTCAGGAACTCGACGCTGCCTGGGTACTTGTTGTAGTGGAAGAGCGCCGTCTTGTGGTCCACCTCTTCGAGCCGCTTCTTTTCCCACTCTTCCATTTCCGATATCGGGGGGAGCTTTGATTTTCCGGAGAGATACGATGCTATCAGTGCGGCCTGGTATTCAAAGATTCTGAAGGAGACGCTGTTTTGAACAAGGCCGACAAACGAGAGAGTAGGGTCTTCTCTCCAGAAAGTGTGCAGGTATGTTCCCGGGACCCAGTCTGCAGTGAATTTTGGGTCGAAATTATGAACTGCTTGAGGCGGCGATAGGAAAGGAAATGAGACGTGGTATCCCGTGGCAAATATGATGGCATCTGGTCGAACCGGAGAGCCCCCATCCTTGAAGAAGTAGTCTCCTGTGTTTGGATCGACATGGCTCAACTCGGGTCGTACCGATATTCCGTCGACCCCTTCCAAGGAAGTAGGATACATCCAGCTTACGCTCCGATGGGAGACGGTGAGGCTGGATACGACGGGCATGAGATCACGAATGAGATCTAGGGCGGTGATGCCGTTGCCGACAATGATGACAGTCTGTTGGGTCAGAACTGCTTTCTCACAGTGTAAGCGGCGGCAACTTACCTTGTTCTTATAAGCTTGAACTGATCGAAAGTACTTGGAGTGCAAGGCACGACCTGGAAAGTTCCGATTGTACTCTTGGAGGCCTGGTATTAAAGGAATTTTGGGAACCCAGTAGATACCAGTCGCTACGACAAGAGCATCAAATGACTCTTCGTACCAATAATCCTCATTAGGCTCTGACCTTCTCAACGTCAAGACCCATTTTGAGTCTTTCTTAGAGGCCTTTTCAAGGGTTGTGTTGAAGACAAGAAAGCCGGCATGTCTCGCATGAAGCGTCTGGATATACTTCAAGACACGGGCTGCAGAGGGGAACATGGGATCAGTATCCTCGGCCGGGGGGGTCTTGTCAACTTGGGAGAAGTGAACATAGGTATAAGACATGATATCCTGTCATAATGAGTAAAATACAACTTTTTGCTGTTTCGAAATCACATACAACGTTGACGTTTGTAGTCAGAGTCTCGTAAACTGGTGCTGTAGTCCATCTTTGCAGCTGTTGCTTTGGTGTTCGCGCTGGCAGTGTAGAAGGCGGCTGAACAGGAGGATCTACGAGACTCGGATGAACCATAGGATCAGCAGGCGGTACATCAGGATCTGGATCAAAGTTCCTATTAATCGTTAGTCGAGTACAACTTCAACTCGAGACTGAAGCCGTACCATGCCCCTCCAACTTCAGCCCTCCGCTCAAAGACCTTGATCACGTCAAAGGCGTTGCTCCTCCTGAGGGCCTCTGCGGCTGCTGCCCCAGATGGACCGGCGCCGATTACGGCGACGCTCTTGACCGTGGACATGTCGGAGCGTGATGCGATGGATTGGGGAATGTGTGAGAGTGTCTAAAGTTGATTGGGCCGTCTTTATCACCGGTCTTATATCCGGAAGATACCGTCGTACAATGAGAAAAGAAACGACGAATCCTTGATGATTTAAAGATTCGCAACCTGCAGCTGAAATAGCATCATCGACTTCCCCACAGCTTCGATCCCTGGGTTGTTTTATCAGGCCCACGGTTACATGCACCCGATGGCTTGAGTCATAGGGCCGGAGATGATGAAGGGATTTGGAGACGAGTTGAAGGATTGCAGTTAACTAATGTTAACCGGGGTTTATAGACGCCGTTTATGATCACGCAATGGAGACTAACTAGATACGAAATGGCATTCTCCAGTTCCGAGACGACTCTTCGGTTAGCGTTTCTTGATATCTTTACCGTCGACTTACACTCGAGTTGAGGGGATCTTAATACCCGTAACCCACCTACAGCAATACCTGAAGTTGAATGAGGTTGGCAATACCTGAATTCAATATTCAAGCTCATCAAAATGACTAGTCGAGCCAGTTCAATTATCATTGTTGGTATAGCCAAACCTTGATCCATTCGCTCAGTATCTCGTAATAATGACTTCTAGGCGCCGGCGTGTTTGGGCTCTCCTCGGCGCTGCACTTGCAACAACGCGGCTATCGAAACATCAAGGTATTCGACAAACAGGACTATCATGCTTCAGAATACTCCCCCTTCAACGGGGGTGACTCGGCCTCATCTGGTGAGTGTTTAGCTGTCAAGTCTTGTGTTAAGCTAACACGCTGCCATCAGATAGCCACAAAGTCATCCGTAGTGCGTACGGAGACTCAGCCATACTCCAAGACCTAGCAAACCGCGCCATAGACAAATGGAAGCAATGGAACAAGGAATCTGGCCAGGAACTGTTCCTAAACACCGGCTGGGCGCGCCTCACAGACATTGGCAGACCTCAAGACGTCGATATTGAGACCTTCAAGACAATGAGCGAGGCTGGACTAGGCCACACGCAGTACTTTCTGCACTCAGACCAAGACCTCAAAAGAGCAGAGGCCGATGGATGGGGCGGTGCCCGTCTTGATCAGTTTCAACGACGCAGTCGAGGTCTTGCCCTTGACGGCGTCTTTGACTCCAACGCAGGGCTGGCAAACGCCGACTTGGCATGCAAGTACGCTCTTGACCTCATAGAAAAGGGAGGCGCAGAGACCTACTTTGGAGACAAGGGTGAGCTATCGTCCTTGATTAGAGACGACAAAGACGCTCGTCGGGTCGTCGGGATCGTGACCAAGGATGGGAAGCGTCACTTTGCGGACTTGGTCATTGTTGCTGCGGGCCCGTTTTCTCCTCTCATCGTGCCGGAGCTGAAGAGCTTCATGACGACCACGGCTGGCAACTTTGTCTTTATCAAAGTGCCTGAGCATTTGCAGCATCGGTATCGCGCTGATGTATTTCCTACCTGGGCTTGGAACTATGCTGGTAGTTCAGAGAGTGGAGGACTTACCGGGTTCCCTTTGGACAGTGAGTTCTTTGATGCTTTTCCTTATTTTCTCCTACTATACGGCTCGCGCTTTGTTCTTTGTGTTGCAGGACTGACCCAAGTAGGAAACGGCATTCTCAAAATCTCGTATCGCTCTCTGAAATGGACAAACCCATCAGACACGGACTCGGAAGCACCCTTCTCAGCCCCAGCAACTGCTGAAGAGGCAGAGAAGCGAGGGCCACCGCTTTCTCCGATCGCAGAGACCAAGGACTTTGTGAGGGAGAATCTGCCAGATCTGGTCGGGGCAGAGATCACTGCGGTAAAGATGTGCTGGTATGCAGACACTGTTGATCTCGACTTTGTAATCGATCGCGTACCGGAGACTGAAGGTCTTTTGGTCGTCACTGGTGGAAGCTTTCATGGTGAGTTATCTGCACAAGTTGGAGATTTGGCGCTTACAGGTTGTAGGCTTCAAGTTCTTGCCCGTTTTGGGCGAGTATGTTGTAGATGTATTGGAAGGAAAGGAGAATAAGTACACGCAATTCTGGCGATGGCGAACTCCTACAAAAGAGCAAAAGGAGAGGATCCTACACAACACTCTATCAAATGAGAGGGTGTGGGCCAAGCAGAAGCTGGCCACTCCCGAAGACCTCAAGTGGTAGGGCCGACTTGAGCCTCATAGGGCGTCGATAAGGAGGGGTATATGCTCCTTCCGATTTCTGCTATGATTTGCGGGACAAGACGTTGCATTTGAAACGTGTCACGGCGTGGTGATTTGTCTTGCTGTGGAGGTTCCTCGGGTGTAGGGGGATATAAGGCTGCGAGAGGAGGACAGGCATGTGGTGGACCAGGGGTTTGAAGAAGAGATGTCAAAATAGATGAACACATTTTATGGACAGAGTATCTTGAAATGTACCCATGTTTCTGTCAACTACCCAAGATGGTGTTGTCGGTTAGACAGGAACAACTCGATTGGAGGCATGGAGTTGTATCGGAAACAACCTTAAAGCAATCTAGTGCCCGTGTTTGCATGGCTTGGCAGTGACTTTCACCCATCAAAATCAATGCTGACGCTGCAACTCCAACAAAAAAGTTGCCCGCTTACAACCTTCATGGCTGAGGCTGACACCCCCGAGTGCTACCCAGCGACGCATAACCATAAGAAGTTGCTGACTGTGTTGCTGCTGAGAGCCAAATCTAGTTATCTCACTCTAGCCGAGATCTTGGCCAGGCTGAGCACTCACTGGTTTTCACTTTAGTTTTCCATGATTAGGTTTCTCAGGCTTGGAGAGGAAACTTGGCCTTCAAGTTTCGGACTTCACCAACAAAGGGTTAAGGTTGGCATTCTGGCCAGTGCTGTACCCTGAAACTCGCAAGTCCAAGAACTTTCCAACAAGTCAAATATGTTAGAGTGGTTGCATGACCCAAAAGACTCGCTGAATCCTCGAGTTCCTTTGTTCCCTCCCTGCTGGTGGCTGGATACGGCCATGCACCACCACGAGCCCTTCCAAGAAAAGCACTCATGCTAATTGCATCTCTCAGCAGGATCGAATGCAGCCAAATGCAGCGCCTCACTGGGAAGCACAGATGTCCACGAGCAAATCCAGGTGGTCTCCCTCAGCCCCAGAGCGAAAGAGGGGGGGGTTCACCAACTTCAGCTGTCATTCCGCCCCCCTCGTACACCCTCTTTGTCCTGCGCTCGTGTCCACGTAGTGATAAAATGCTTCATGACTCAGCTCCCGTGTTCCTCTGTCCTTCCTTCCTCTTCTTCTTTCCTCGTGCTGTCAGTTCTCTCATGCTTTGAATAATCTGCTTGCTATCCACAAGGCTTGTTCTGGACAGATCAGATCCGAGTGATCTTGTTACAATGCTGCCGAGTCCCTTCGTTATACTCCCGGCCCTCCTCGCGACGGTATGGGCCGCTGGAGGACCTGAGGCTCCTACCGTGTCTGGCTTTCTGACAGAGACCCTCGAGGCCACGTCGACAGTTGCTGAGGCTGCAACAACTGCTTCGGCTTCAGGGGCGACAACTCACACAGTCAATGTCGGAGCGGTGGGTTAGATCGAGTGTATGAGAAGATACATCTTGCTGATGGCTTCATAGTCTGGACACAAGTTTACCCCTGCTGAAGTCGAAGCAAAGGTTGGCGACATAATCGAATGGCGCTTCTATCCCAGCGGGCACTGGATCATCCGAGGAGACTTTGAGCAACCGTGTATCCCCTACGAATACGCTGGCCTAAACAAACAAGGGTTTTCCAGTGGTGCCCAGAAGGTTCAGGCCATCACTGATGATGTGAGTGAATACTCGTCCAGTTACTACTCACCCTGATATTGACATGCTCAGGCTCCCCGATTCCGAGTTCGAGTCAACAATACCGATCCCATCTTCTTTTACTGTGGCGCACCTGGATCTTGCGTAAAATGGCACATGATGGGCGTGGTGAATCCTGTAAGGACTCTTTGTGTCCTTTCTAATAGCGAATGATTGTTAACAAATGGACAGTCCAAGAACGAAACCCTCGACATGTGGCTCGAAAAGGCCAAGGACGTCGACTACCAGCTACTCCCCGGAGAGCCATGGCCTACCGAAGACCTCCCCACTGAGACTGCGAGCCCCAAAGAATCAGATCGAGAAGACGATGACGACGACACATCATCCAACCTTTCCCCTGGTGCCATTGCCGGTATCGCCATTGGAAGTGCTGCAGTGCTACTCTTGGCCGGCGCCCTGCTCTACCTCTGCGGTAGACGAGGCGGCTTCGACAAGGCATACCGAAAGAGTTTCCGTGGTACTCCCAACCCTCCAGTCGCAGAAACACAATTCAACTCTCCCAATCCTACGGGATCTCCTTGGGATGTGAATAAACCATTACCTGGCGTAGTAGCAGCCCCCTTCGGCCAAAGCCCACCCATGAGCCCTCACCAATCCGTCGGCTACGGAACGCACCCGGCCGCACTGGCAGCAATGGTAGCACAAGCCCAAACTCAGGACGGAACGATAGGGTCGTACTAGTGAGTTTCTCTCTTCTCCCTTCCGTGTGGCTGTGTTTGCTAACCCGGGCGGCGTCCAGCAGTGACACTTATACGCAGCATCCCGCGCCTTCACCCTCGCAGGGTGGCACGACGCCGAAGCCCCCGGAGCAAACTGCACCCGCTGAGCTTCCTGCTTCTACGAATCCCGGGAACTCGCCATTGCCGAATTATAACAATAACGGGCGATCACAAGTGTTTTCATGGGCGGGTGAAGAGACTGGCTACCGTCCGGCCAAGTAGATCGAAGGCATGTGCACATATTAGAGGTTTGGAAGGTTGCGGCGTTCAAAGTTGGGAGTCTCTTTTGTTCGATTGTGTTGGTTGTCTTTGGTGTTACATGGCAGTTTGCATACGCAACTCATCTTGGCGATATCACGAGTAACTGTCTGATGCCGAGTTTGCCAGACTCTTTCTCATGGAATCTAATATTAGTCCATTTGTATGTAGGTAGTTTTGGTCAATACTTGCAAATGAGAAAAGCCTCTTTGAGTTTCATCATCCTCAATCACGAGGACAGAATAGATTACCGGAAAGGCTACTTACCGAAAACCAAGCTTTCCCATTTCATTCTGACAAACAAAGAGTTGCTGACTCGGCCTCAGCTGACCAGGGCCCTTACGCTTATGAAGCCCGGAATAGCCATGTTGACGCTTGTCATTGCCCCTGTTTCTCGCTTATGCAAGTGGCGCTTGCCTTCACTGCAATGTTAACCCCCTCAGGCCAGCAATATTCACCCATGCCAACAACCACGAAGAGGCAAACGGCGGCGTAACACCTTACCGAGCTGTTTGAATGCTACGTACGCTCCAGGTAGACTAGTTGATTGTGCTGTTGCTAGAAAACTCAAGCTGGGTTACTGGGTCCGCATGGGAACACGATGACGCCGAGAAGTTGTGACGGCGACAGTCGTATAGTAGTCGAGGTTAATAACCCTATACCTTATGGCAGGGCGTAGACGGCGATACACCTTCGCCGTCACGATTGACCTGAGGGATGGCAAGGATGCCACACACGCAACGACATTCACAATGAACTGGGACCAGATATTCGAAGAGCCGAACCGCCTTTTTTAATTCCCCATGCCGTATCTATCCCATCCTTAGAGAGACCCAATCCAGCCATGAGCAGCCAATCCTTGCACGCCGAAAAAAGACATGTAGGAATCGACCAACAACCCGTTGTGCGCGTAAGCTTCTCCGAAATTCGTGAGGTGTCGTAACCGTGCGAGTCTTTATAGATAGACCGCTTAGTCGAAGAGACCGAAGCCCATGTCCTCGTCGGACTCCTCAGCCTCCTCCTCCTTCTCCTCCTCCTTGGCCTCCTCGGCGGCGGCACCACCGGCGGCAGCACCACCGGCACCGGCACCACCAGCACCGCCGGAGGGAACGGAAGCGAGCTTCTCAGAGCCCTCAGCAATGAGCTAGAGTAGAATTGTTAGCATGTTGTGTGCGTATGGTGTTGTAGATCAGGTTGGCATACCTCCTGGATGTCCTTGCCCTTGAGCTCGGAGATCAGGGTCTCGAGGCGGGAGTCGTCAGCCTCAATACCGACGGACTCGAGAACGGCCTTGATGTCGGCGGCAGAGGGAGAGGCGTTGCCGCCGAGGGTGAGGAGAAGGTAAGCTGCGAGGTGCTTCATTTTGAATGTGGTTTCTGGTCGAGCGCGTTAGAGCTGTGGGTTGGATAGTTTGGAGTTTGCGCTTTGCGACAGGAGTAAAACTCGACGGCGGGGAACCAGCGCGCAACAGGATTAAATACTTACATCTGGAGTCAGAGGAGAACACGAGAAATCAATCAATTTAACCGCAAGTTGGGCGGAGACTGAAGCCTTCGAGTCCTTTGGTTATGGTTTTCGGTGTGACAAGGTAGAAAAAGTTCACGGCGTGACGAAGTTCAAGGCCAATTTTGATCCTGTGGGCTGCTAGCCGAATTTTTAGGGCGGGGCTGCGGGGATCCCCTGTGCCTTCTGCTGTTCTGTGGGCTGCTCGGAAAAAGTCACCTGCCGTGGTCCGCGGGTCCCGCTCTGTTCGTCCATCGCGCGCACCGCCACACCGGCAGCCTGCCTCGTGCCGGGATATGGGTCACGTGTCCTGGCGCCGCGCTCCGGTGTGGCGTTTTCCCTGATTTCCTCCTTCGCCCATAAAGGTTGGCTGTCACTGATTCTTTGTTCTTCACGCAACTGTATGATTTTCCCCTTTGCAGTTTTGTGATCGCCTGAGCTCCAGGTGTCTTGGTTGCAAGTTTTGGGCCGATTCGACCTCGAACAAGCCATCTGTCGCCTCTGCGCCTCCCGCCACCAAGAACGCTTGAGTCTCACATTGTTTGCAAGACTTCAAAGTTCCTGACGACAGCAGACAAGAGCCAGAGCCCGACAAACTTTGCCGTCCGCTCAATGACTCACAATTCACGCACGAGCTTGCTTGCTCCTCTCTTACTCTGAGGGATCTCCTCCACATATAGCCCTTCTCTGGCTCATCTCTGACGCGATGCCGGTGAGTGACTGACCCGGTGGCCAATCTTGCACCCCAAGGAAAAAACGTTGACCATGGCCTTCAAGATCGGAGACCTCCTCGCCCAGATCAGCGGCGGCGACGATGGGGCGTCGCCGTCCCCCGCACAGAACCTCGCACGATCGAATACTCTGCCCAAGAGGAAGGCCGACGATGACATTCGCCCGTTCGTCCCCAAGGCGCCTCGAGTCACGACGCTATCTACCACAGTGGCACCACGGACATCGCAGCCGCCCAGACCCCGCCCTAACGAGACATCCTCGAGACCGACTCAACCATCACGCCCGCTCGACAGACCGACGCCTTCCCAGCGGCCATCAAATCCGATAAATGGCGGGGGTTCAAAACCCAATGTTTTGTCATCGAGACCCATGAACGGGGGTAATCGGATCTCGAAGCCTGCCCCTCCCAGCAGGCCGTCCCCCGGCCCCTCGAACGCGCCCCCCGCCGCCCGTGGTGCACCACCGAAAAAGGGTTCTTTCGCTGAGATTCTGGCTCGGGCTCAACGGGCCCAGGCCACGATGGGTCAGGTCGGTAAGATCCAGCACAAGAAGGTCGAGGGTGGCAATATCAAGAGGGAGAAAGAGGAGGCCAAGGCAGCAAAGGCAGACCCTCGAGACGCCAAGAAGCCAGCGAGGCCAAGTCATCCTTCAGGCTACTCCGGCACGGCTAAGCCAGGCCAACGGAATGGCACACCTGTGAATGGACAAAGCAGAGATCCACGTAACGGCCGTGACAGCAAGGCCCCGCCTCCGGCAAAGACAGAACGGGGCAAGGCGGCTGGAGGCAAGGCTTCTGGCAGAGCCGCAGCGGCTGCCGAGGAAGAAAAGAAGGTGAAGAAGGCCGTCACGGCAACCACGGGATACACCGGCACAGCAAGACCGAGGCCCGGGAATGCCACCAAGAAGAAGGATACCCCTCGCGGTGGAGCGTTACTCAGCGCTCCACGGGCTCCTCGTCCGGCACGTTCAAAGTCACGTTTCGAAGACGAGTACGACGAAGACATGGACGATTTCATTGATTACGACGACGAGGAAGAGGACGACGGCGGACCCCGATATGATTATGCGTCTGACGGGTCCTCGGACATGGAGGCCGGTATGGACGAGCTCGATATCGAAGAACGCCGAGCAGAGCAGATTGCTCGACGGGAGGATATTGAAGAGGAGCGACTTGAGAAGAAACTCAAGGCCGATAAGGAGGCGCGCAAGCGTCAAGCAGCCTTGGAAGCACTTCGTGCTCGACGTCGATGATCCAGCTTCCCTTGTTATATCTTCTCTCAACGTTATCTCTTGGACAGGGAGGCCATTGGGCGACGTTCACGCCTCACATGGTACATCTCGATGAGGTTTTTGATCGAGATACTCTACTCCAGTCTTTGGTTCTTCAATCATCACACACTTACCCACCCAAAACAATACTTCACAACAACGCGAGCAACGGTCGAGGACTCGGAAACGGAGGCGTTTTATGAGATGTGCTTTTCTTGCTCTCCCCTACTACAACGGCTTTTTTCTTGCTGCTTTTTCTCCCTTGCCGCGTCTATTCCACACGCAATAGGGACCACATTAGCGACGGAGTTGTCATCTTTCCTCCCCTTTTTCTCCTTTTTGATTTTTTTCGTCGCACACAGTCTTAAAGGGGGCGGCTGCATGGTTTTGGTCAAGACGGGGCGGGGGGCTCGGATGGCGAAGGGAACCCAGATCGGGGATCACGGGTGGCTTTTCAAAGGGAACACTGGCGAGGACGGGGCTGTAGATAGGTACGGGCACGTACACTGGATGACGCTTCAGAATGGTATCTTGTCTAGACGTAATTGTAAAATCCTACGGGCTGAGCTGCTACAGCTTCTGTCTGAGCTCCCGACCAAGCCTCCCTCCCCTCTCTTGTTACAAGTGTTCGAGCCTCTTCTCAACACCACCAACAGCTGCAGAGTGGCCATCTATCACCTCATGTAGTTCTTTGTTTAGCAATAATGGTATCAAGTTTGTAACGCACTCGCGTATGACATGTTATTTCCGCTTGGTAAAGTCTTCACGCATGAGTGTGAGTCGCCACTTTGCAACTACCCACTGGAAGCATCTCATCGACACACGTTCATAAGCAGGAGGACACAGTGAAAGCACAAACATAGGTAGTTTTCCCATTCCAAACATGTCTAGGAACTAGACGCCATTAGTGACCAGAGATTAGCTCAACGCCTGTGCCTAGAAAACCCAACCGTAAAAATTGGCCCAGATAAGAAAACCAAAGGGGGTCGATCACCGGAAGGCTCCAAACTGAAGCTCCAACCACCGGATTCAACCGACTTCAGGCACTTGATCCTCGACACGGAGCCCACTATAGGCAGTAACCCGCACGTCAAGCTCAAGTCAGTAACCGACCATCGTACTCATACACTATTCAAACAAAAGGGGCAGGATAGGGAACGTCCATCCGTTGGTAACTATCCATTTTCGGAACTTGAAAACGACTCCTGGCAGGCCATCCACATGGTCCTAAGTCCGGGTTGAGAGGTGATTATGGTAGGCCTTGACTCTCACGGCAGATCATCGCTCTTGGATGACTTGCCGTTGGTGCTTCCATAAGGCCTCAGCAGCCAGCCTTGATAGTGCTTTATTCCTTGGCTGCTATTATTGTCGCCGGGAACAATGGAAGGTGGTGGGTTGCGACGAGGCAAAGCAGGCTCCCGCTTGACTGGAGGGGGAGGGAGGGAAGCCGGGGCATCGGGGAGCAAACTGGACGGAGGAGGTTGCGCGGGAAGCTCGGCCTTGACCTTCTTGGTGCCTTCGTCCTTGACCTCGGATGGCTCGACCGCTTCTATCGCTCCCTTCTTCCGGAGGTAATCGATGGACTGAAGAACCGTGAGGTCTTCCTGCTCCTTGTCGTTGAGGATCAAGCGTTGCTGAATAGTCAGACGTCCATTGTTGGCCTCGCGTTCCTTCATGGCGGCCTCTCGGACCTCGGGATCATGAACGAAGCGGCACTTGCCCTTCTTGCCGCATGTTCCACCAGTGGAATAATATTTGCAGTGTTTGGAAACGTCGGCTTTCTTTGCGGGAGGAGGTGGTGGAGGAGCGACGTGGGAACGAGTAGACATGACTTCTGGCTCGTCATCTGAAGACTCTTCGGACGGATCTCTCATCTCATCACCCTCATCCCCTTGTTCACGCTTTCGCTTGATCGACGACTCAACCTTGCGAAGCTGTCGCCGGAGCTTGTCGGCCTGTTTCTCCAGCGAGGAAGCCTTGTCTTCGCCGTTTTGTGCCAGCTCGGCAGCCTTCTTAGCCTCAACACGGGCCTTTGTAGGGAAATGTTTCTTTCGTTCCGCCAAGAACGCCGCGACATCTTGAATCCTGCAAAAAGTTAGGAGGAGTCAGTGGGAAATGGCTTGGCCACTTACTGGATGGTCTCTTGCCCGATCAAATCAGTCAAGATCTTCTCTTCTCCCTCGTCGTCCTCAGACTCCGAGTCCATTCCAGGAGTCAAACCCAACGTGTTCATCTTCCGCTTCTTCTTCTTACCCAAGGTAGGAGGTTCAGGCTTGTTGTGGTTGGAGTCATTGTGGCCAGACTTGTTGTGATGGCGGGACTTGTCGTTTCCGTGGTAGCCTCCACGTCCTCGAGAGTTCCCATCTCTAAAGCCACCTCGACCGCGGCGATTGTGGCCATAGTAGCCATCCTGGTGAGGTGGTCCAGGAGGCGGAGGAGGGCCAGGGTAGGGGTATTGCGCTGGGGGATAGGGGGGTGCCCGAGGATCGTGAGGATATGGCTGGCCATAACCGTTAACAGGTGGTGCCATTCCTTCATGCTCATACCCAGGGCGAATGGGGCCGTTCATTGGAGGCTTCGGTCCGCCACGGTCACTATAGCCACCTCGTGGCCTGCCATTGCCGTAGTGGTTCTGAGGCGGTTGTCCTTGACCACCCCACTGGGATTGGTTAGGAGGGGGAGGAGGGCCTTGATAAGGGTATGGCTGGGGGCCGCCATACGGAGGCTGCTGCGGGTACTGAGAAGGAGGGTAGGGCTGGGGAGCGTAGTTAGGGTGGTAGTTGTTGGAAGACATGGGAGCGGGCGAATGCCCGTGAGGTGGAGGATGGCCATGTTCAGGTCCCCATTGGGGCTGCGGTGGTGGATAGCTCCCGGCCGGCGGGTGGGAGCTTCCATATGGAGGAGCATTGTGATGGGGAGGGTAGGGTTGACCACTGTACTCATAGTGACCTTGAGGTGATCCGTGGTAATCACCGCGACCTCCATTGTAGTGGCCGCCGCGTCCTCCTCTACCATGATGGGAGCCGCCTCGGCCCTGGCCATGCTGGGGGTAGGATGGTGCTGGGGGTCCATAGCTTGGGGGAGCAGAAGCCGATGGCGGCGGGGGAGGAGGGCCGTAACCGTAGCCTGACATGATGGAAAGTGTTGCTGGATGAAGGGGTCTCGGGTCTCGCGGGCGTAGGGAAGGTCTGCGCTGGTAGTACTCGACCTCACCGATAATGTTTCAAGCGAGGACACACGATGGTTCGTTTCTCCGTTGGGATGGAAGATCTGGGCGTGTTTATAGCTTCTCGATGGGAGATTTCGTGGTCGACGTGTCGAGTGGGAAAAGGGTTCGCGGAGGCTGCAGAACGAAAAGGTTACGCACAGTAGAGTTGAAGAAGGAAGAGAGATCAAAATAAGCGCCGAGAAGAGAGAGGAAGTGAAGAAATACGGTTCAAACGCCGAGATTCAGAAAAGGCAGCAGCTGACAAGGGTCGTAGCTGCTTGTTTGATTCCCGTCGTCTCTGGAAAGAAGGAAGGCACGATGACGGCCGAGACGGAGCAGTGTGAAAGCTCCCTCCTTCCCCAAAAGCCCACTGCGACAAGCTGTTGGAAATTATCTGCACACCGCAATCGCAGCTGGTGGGTCGGCCCTTTTCTGGCAGGCGGTGAGGCGGGGACTGAGAGGGAGCTAGCTCCAAGAGGGTTAGCGCCAGCGGCATTCTTTTTCTGCCGGGACCAAGGCCGTTTCTTTAGTGCAGTCAACCACTCAAAGTGTTTGGGTCGCTGAGACACCCATGGGACGAAGAACCTCTTTCTTATGACACTTGACAAATATTCCGATGCTTTAGAGCAAGATATCAGAAAGTCTCGACACATATAGTGACTCTGGAGTGAGTCTCACGTGCTATCAGCATGTTCATCCTGGTAGGTTGCACCCCCACCAAGCGTCATCCAAGTAAAACCGTGACTGACACTCTCAGACCAAAATCGCCGACTTGGTGCAGATTGCGCCGGCAGACTTCTCCAAGCGGAGCAAGGAAGCCATTGAGGACAATATCAACGCAAAATACTCGAACAAGGTCATTCAGAAAATCGGCCTCTGCATATGCTTGTATGACCTGCAATGGGCCTCAGAGGGTCTCATCGGCCATGGCACCGGCCTAGTCAATGTCAATGGTTTGTCATGCTGACCTTTGAAATGGCAATCATGGCAACTGATCAAGTGCAATCTCTAGTTGAGTTTCGCATGGTGGTGTTCCGTCCTTTCAAGGGTGAGGTCATGATGGCGAGAATATCAACCTCCACGCCTGAAGGCATCCACCTGCAAACGGATTTCTTTGCCGACATCTTTGTGTCGTATGAGTATCTACCCCGGGGGCCGAGTTGTGCGTATTTCCGTTGCTGAATGGGCTATTGACCGACAGGCACTGACAATTCCCTACAGTAGCCACAGCCATCAACTCTGGGTCTGGAACGTTGATGAAGAGCAACGCCTTCTTTATGAAATGCACGAAATGGTCCGGTTTCAGGTCATCGACGAGGAGTGGCACGACCAAGCGCCTGCTGGACCAAAAAAGCAAGAAGAAACGGAGGCTACGGCACCATACAGGATCAAGGGCAGCATGATTGCTGATGGACTGGGCCTGTGCCTCTGGTGGGACTAGTAGTGATAGAATTGGATACGAGAAGGGACCGAGGATAGAGATTAGGGGCCAAGGAAAATGTGCCACGGCGTCTGTCGGCGTATGTATATTGCTCGTTCTATGAATCTACGATTTGATACCCGCCAAGAAACGCTCCTCAACATCGTCCAGGACCGAGTAGTGCTCGACGACAGCCAGGTTCTCAGCCTCGGCCTTGAACTGCTTGTGAGGGTCCTGACCGGGGCCAGCCATGGGGTTAGCCATCTGCTGCGCCTGCATCTGCTGGGCGACCTGGCTAGCAGCTATGTTGCGTTAGCTATTGAGCCTCAATGGTTGGGTATAGTATGGATAGAGACTTACCGTTGTCACTGCCAAGGAGAAAGACGTAGACAAACTGAAGACCGAAGATGCAAAGGAAGTACCAGCTGATGCTGGACATCCATCGGGGGTCCATCTCCTTGGTCTGCACACCAGCCTGCAGCATGCTCTTGAACTTGATGGTGATGGGGAAGGGCAGTTTCACTATCAAAGTTAGAAAATGTCTCTCTATGAATCAGTAATAGACATACTGATAACGTAACCGCTGAAGAAAGCGTTGATCCAGCTCATGATGAGCGTGTTGGGAATGATCATAGCCATGTTGTTCTTCATCATACCCATCATACCATCCATGGCACTGGGATCGGTCAGGGGGTTCGCAGGAGGCTGGCCCTTGCGGTCGGGCTCCTTCAGGTATGCTCCAGACTCGAAGCCAGCGGTCAGAACATCGCGGCGAGCCTCAAAGGCCTTCTGGGAGAGGGCGTGGTGGTTGGAGCGCAGAGCGACGCCGCGGGCGAGGGACCGCTGCTCACGCATGGCCTTATTGTCCTGCTTCTTAGGCGCGGCCGCCATAAGGACGGATGCGTAGTGGCGGAGGACACCGGTCAGAACCATGACGATGGTGATGGGGATGAGGATCCAGTAGCTGGGAGCTTCAGGTCAGCAATTGGCGTGTGAGGGGGAGCTTTCGAAGCTGTGCGCACAATAACTGGGGGTCCCTGTGAAGGGTCTGGACCGGAACTTGCACCATGATGTCGACAGTCGAGGGCGCGCAATTGGTAAGGCAGAGGGGAAGAGGTTGACGTCGTGTTGCGATGAAGCTGTTGGAGGTTGTGAGGTCCAAGTCGCCAAATAGCCACGATCCATGGCGTCTCTGATGCGCCACAAACTAGTGGAGCTCCGACTATGCCGGTAGGCGGTTAAGCCACATCTGGCGCTGATTCTCGCCTCTTATTGGCCAGGCTCTCTTTGAAGGGACAGCTATCCCACATGCTTAAGCCCCACGGCATTCGAACCCCCATGATAGATGGATGGGCGAGCTGAAGTTGCACTTACATACAGCCAACTTCAACGGCTCTTCGTTCGCAATACACAGCAACACCCCAATCTCCGATATACGTGCCGTTTCTGGCCTCTAGCCCACCATGGCCAACGCAGCGGAAAAGATTTCGGTCTACAACCTCGCAGGTAAACGCGCTCCAGTTATCCCATGTCTTATTCACGACCATCTCTTCTGACACGGTGGCCCTCGCGAACGACAGACCTCAAGAACACATCTGACGACGCCATTCCCAACTACCTCAACTCTCTCAAGTTCCGACAGTCGCATACCCTCACCGATGTTCGTCTCGCCCTCGGTTACAGCGCCTTTGGCATCGCCGCCGCTTGTTTCCTTTGGGACTACAAGCTTGGTTTCGAGAACACCAAGCACTTTACAGCTGCTGCTGTCGCAGTCTACACTCTGGTCAACACTGCCTTGACACTATGGATCACGTTCCGTGAGAAGGGTGTCATTTATGAGGGTACATCGCCGTCCGGCGAGAAGGTACGGCAATCCCCCTGTCATTCGCATACCTCTTCTAATAAGTCCTCCCCTAGATCTCGATCAGCAGCTCGACCAAGAAGAACGTCCCTATTTACAACCTCACCATCACTGTCACCGACAACAACTCCAAGTCTTCCGTCCTCAAGCTCTCCAAGCCCTTCACCGGCTGGTTTGACGAGACGGGCCAGTTCGTCGCAATCCCCTTCCAGGAGCTGCTCGCCACCTCGGTTCCCCTGATCGGAAAGCGTGATCCCAAGCGTGTCACTGTTTCTCAAGATCTACTCAATGCTAGCCCCGATGTTCTCGACGCCGTTCTTGCCGCCAACGCGGGTGCTACCGAGGGTAGCTCGACGGCAGCTGACGCCGGAAAGAAGGGAGGCAAGCAGCGACGCAAGGCGTAGGAAGAGAGTCGGGGATATCAAAATGTGCAAGAAGTTGGGATTGACTGTTCGTTTTTAATCCGGCGTTCAGAGAGGATCGTGTCTTGATACCATGTTGAAGAGAGGAAGTGAAAACTCAAGGACAAACTCGTTGTATCCTAGGTGATATTATCAGAGTCACTGCAGCACCTTGTTCATGTTCAAGGATTTCAACGTCATGGGCATTCATCTAGCCATCTTGCGACAGCCAATACGCAAGATTGAATGTCAACGCCGTATATAGCCTCTATATCCGGGCTCCCATCCATCCAGAAGCCCAATGCTTGAAAACGCCGAGTTCGCTCACTTGAGATCCGCCCATGCCACTCTCGCCAGCCGTGCCGTCTTTCTCACTTCTCGTACACGATGTCCACAGACCATTGTCAGTTCTCGCTGCACCTGAGGTGCGTGCGGTAACAGATGCTGAGATTCGTACATGCGTGGGAGACCTCCAACAATCTCTAGAGCAAGCTTACCGCAAGCGCCCTCTGTCTCGGGATCAACACTCGCGGGGGAGGACTTATGCGAGAAGACTCTTGTGCAGATCTTGATGATGCTTCGGAGATGCCCCTTACCCTTCTCAGGGGCCTCAATGAGCGTGTTCTTGAGCACATCAAGAGCAGCCTTGGTCTCAGGGCCGATGTCGCTGTTCTGCGCAACAGCAATAGAGATGCGAAGAATTTTATCCGCGTCCGCCTCGTAGATCGGGAAGTTCATATGCTTTACGATGAGGAGAACTCCAGTGCTGTAATTTGACTTGACCTGCTGGTCTTGCACCTCGGCGTCTTGTCCGGTAGCGGCCTGCAGCATGGGGCTAACCAGTTCGAAGTACACCTTCTGCACCCATAGAGGCTTGACAATAGCATAGTTCTCCTTGGTTAGTGGTTGCTGAGGAACCACGATGACCTCGAGCCGCCTTGCAAGTTCGGGGCCAAGTTTGGTGTCCTTTGGCGAATCCTTGATCAGCTGGACAAGGTTCTTGGCTTCTTTGCCGCTGTACCGCCGCACCATTCCTGCGGCAAGGGCATATACTGAAGTGATCTTCTCCAAGCGGGATGCATCATCCTCAGACGAGGAAGCTAGAAGCAAGCTCGATGTGAGTTGTTCAAGCGCAGCTACAAGGCTCGGCAACGTCTCGATCTTGTACTTGTTGGCCAGGATGGTGAGAACGGATAGCGTAACCGGTCTGCTTGGACTGGAGCTTGCCACTAAGCCGCTGAGGATCAGCTCTTGTGCGACTCCTGTCTCAAACTATAATGCCAGTTAGTAAGTCATGATACAACACTTGAACAGGATAGACATACAAGTCTTGCTACTGCAGATGGCTGCAGTGCTTGCAGTATACCAAGAGACAGGACATTGGGAGCTTCTGATGCTAACCAACCCCATGATGATCCGTTCGCCAGCACCGCTTGCTCCACTCCACCGGTCAACTGCTCCTCTGATGAATTGTGAGGGATGATGATAGAATCATCACGGAAGAGACTGATGGCGAATGTCTCAGCTTTCAGTGCAGTCTGCTGAGACTCGCTGAACTCGTGAACCACAAAGCCCGCCAAGGTGGAGATCAAATGGAGGTACTGATGTCCAGCGGCCTGGTCCACGCCAGTAAAGTCGTCACTCAGGGTAAGCGCCGCTTTGCCAGTTTGAGGATGCGAGTCGATGACCTTGGTGGCCCTGCGGTAAAGTTGTCGAGAAATGAAGAGACTGACAAGTAGGAACTCGCGTCTGATCTCGTCAACAGACGATGATTGCGGAACTTGAGAGTGGTAGCCCACAGAAGTTTCGACTTGCTTCTCTCCACCGAGCTGATCCAGCTCGGGATAAACGGCACTAACCCTTTGTAAGGGTTCATTCTCAAGGTCGAGGTCTTTCCGTGGGGTTTGTGCCAGGCAAGCATCATTGAAGTGTCGGATTATAGATTGAACTGTCGCCGCCAGAGCGCACCAGATCTGAGGGTCGGCATTTGCCTCGAGAGCGTTGAAAAGTTCCGAAAGGAACGATCGAATGGAGTATATGAAGTGGTCGAATCCGTTCCTGGGGGTTGACGGTAGCTCTGAGGATCCCACAAACGCAATGTGAGCTCCGAGGGCTGTGATAGTCTCGGATGCTTCGTCTACTCCTCCACTTCGCCAACTGGGTCGAATAATGGCCATGGCCTGGTCAACCAGGGGGTTGAAGCCCTTAGGGTACAGACGAATTGCACGTTGTAGGGCCTTAGTAGTATCATTGATAAGCTCGTCACCACCAGCTGACCGGGGATATCCTGGGCCGGATTTCGTCAGGATGGTGAAGAGTGACTCGCAGATTTCTGAACACGTTGCCTCGGGAAGAAGTCGCTCAGAGCCAGTGTTCGCAGCATCCTCGGCCGCAACAAGTGACTTGGCTGGCCTTTGGCATAGCAAAGCCCCAGCCCCCTGAACTGCCTGAGACGCAATCTTGATATCGTCGTAGGAGGCGTCCGACTTTGAACCAAGATTAACCGTCTTCTTGAAAACCTCGTCGTAAAGCGACTTGAAGAAGGCATCAATAGCGGCAAAATCTTCTCGTTCCTCTGCAGTCATGTCTGAATCGACAAGCAGAAGCCGAGTCTCCAAGACAACATGGAGAACTTTGAGTAGATCCTGGCTGTGCACAGGAGCTTTTGGATGGCGTAGGTTCTCCTTGATGTGTGTCATGACTGGAGCAGCCATCAAGACGAAAGCACTGGGCTTGGCGCTCAAGACACTGACCAAGAGTCTACCAGCAGATGATGCGTACATAGTGGTAGCCAGATCAGCGACGCAATCCCTTGTGACTGAAAGGGTATAGTCACGGAGGTCATCGCCCTTGAGTCTATTGGTAAGGGACTTGAGGACTTCCAAGGTACCCCAGATGGTGTCTTCAATCTCTCCATTTCGGACCTCGTACTTGAGACTTCCCCAAAGTCTGCCACAGTAAGGGGCGACAGACTGTTCGGGGTGGGTGTACTCGTCCAAGCAGGCGCGAATGGTTTTGAGGATATCAACCTATTGACGGTCAGTGAGGGCAACTCTCCAAAAGGGCATTGTGGTTCTCACCTTGACATTAACGGTCACAGCATCACCCTGGTCCAACTTTCCAAGAAGGAATGGAAACACGTGGTCAGCCAGCAAGTGAGTAGATGAAAAACACTTCCGTAGCTGCAACTTCAAGTCTTCAGGGGTAATGGCAACCTGTGATGCTCGAGGAAGAGAGATCGGGAAGTATGGCTTGAAAGCACCATAGACCTCCTCCAGAACCTCTTTTGAGGGCGAATATTCAGACAAGAATATTCGCAGAATGTCGAACCAGACCATCAAACACTCGGGATCCCTCTCACTTCGACAGAGCTGCAGAAGGTCAATCATGAAGCCAGCAGATGAGCCATGTCGATGCTGCAGATCGCCGGCAACTTCGGGGGTAGACATAAGTAGTCGAATGAGCTCGTAGATGGCAAGTCGAGTTTTGGATACCTGACGAGGAAAGTCGTCTCGCAAGGCAGAGATCTTTTGGAGAATCTCGTTTCCACTATGGCGCTGGAACGATTTCATGGCTGCTATTCGGGTCAGAGCAGTAGCAGATGGCATAATGCCAGCTTTGTGATCAACCTCGAACATGGCACCAAAGAAGCTGACCAGTAATTTTACTACGAGTTGTCAGCCAGGATGTGGGTGTATAAGACGCATGCTGCATACCTTGACTTGGCTTCAAGACGTCCTTGCTCAGAAAGTCCAAAGTTCGAGAGAGAAATTCAAGAGCTACAAGTGTTATAATTAGCAAATATGACATCCAGTAGCGTTCCTAACCTACCCTTCGCTCTAGCAGTCCAGTCTGGTGTCTCATCTTCGGCTTCATGACCACTCCCTGGCATCCATGGTTGCACGGCTTCTACCCATCGTGCTACTGGGTTTGAGTTGGCAGGTGCAGTTTGAATCTCTACAGCATAAAGTCAGAGAAGATCCCTCGGGGAAGCAATAAACATGTTCGGAGAATAAGTACCATTGGCAGCCTTCTGAGCGATGGCCGTCTGTCGCCCCTCATCATCGGCCAGGACAAACTCGAGGGCCCACTGCCTGAAATCCGCCATGGCGAGCAGGGATGAGACTTTCAGTCGTACTCTAGCGTATGCAGATGCGACGATGCAAGTTCAGGACCTATCGCTTGGACTTGGGAGACTCGAGTTCTCGGTGCTCGGGTTGTGGTAGAGGGCGGCAGAAAGTTGATGCCCACCAAAGGCGGTGAATTTTGATGGCGGGGTACAAGACGCTTTCGGATTGCTAGTGAAGGAGAATGCGGCGGGTGAGAGGATTGATAAAAAGATCTTGAGGGAACTGAAAGCGTCTAGTTCCGATTCAATGAGATCAAAGATGGACTATCAATTTGGTCCAATTGTTAGAGGCGACTTTGTCATCCTCCAAACTCCGAAGCCGGACGCTCCTCAAGCTGAGGGAATCGATAAACGCCCGCCCCCACTATTGCCGGTTTTAGTGACGACAGAGCTCGAAGGCCCCGGAATTCAGTGGTTTAACCCTGTCCTACCAAATCTTTCCGTCACGACTCCATAAGCTCTTCCTCTTCACCTTGCGACAACATCCAGATTACACCACCCAATTGGAGCTGGTACGTCCAAGGACGATAATATCAACTCAGCACCATGGCTTCACTACGAATTCCCGCTCTTCGCCGGCTCGTAGCCGCTCCCCTACGCGCGACACAAGCCGTCAACCAACGCCGATGGGCTCAAGTTCACGACATCCGCTTCCTCGCAACCACACAGCCGCCGCAGGCCGTCCTCGAAAAGTACCGCGAGAAGCTCAACCAAAAGGCCCAGCAGGAGGGCCACGAGAGCATTGACCAGCTCAAAGCTGCCTACGCCGAAAAGATCGACGCCGAGCGCCGCAGGGATGCCGTCGAGCATCCTCCTGGAACCATCCCCCAAGCTCCCGACACCCCGACCATCCAGCCGAACAAGGACCTCCCGCCCGGTCAGATCGAGCCTACAGAAGAGCGCGAGGCTCCGAGGGCGCCTCCTACGGGAGCTGACAAGCCCGCCGTCAAGACCCTCAATGACATCATCGACCTCCCCAAGGCGCGAGAGCTTCCCGACAAGGAGCTCACTGCCATCTGGCGCCTGCGACACGCCTCCAACGAGAACGCCATCTGCGCAGTGATCCCGTCCTCGACATACAAGATCATGGAGGAGGCTGCGCAAAATGCGCCCCAATTCGTCCTCCCCGTGCCACACCCGACGCAGGGCGCCGAGATTCACTTCCTCCAGTGGACCTTTGACGCTGTGTCTAAGACAAGCACCGTCCTTTTCACTCAGCTCGCCGAGTACAAGACCCGGGGTGAGTTTGCGCAACCACACACAACCATCACGCACCACCTGGACCTTGCCGATGAGCGAGGCCTGGTCCTGATGCAGGGCCAGGTCGTCGAGGATCGGGGCATTAAGCCCGAGAACGCCAGGTGGTTGGTCATGTGCTTGCAGCGATTCTACGGCGGCTGGGAAGGCGAGAGGGTTGAGCTTGACGGTGAGCGCAAGGAGAGGGCTCAGGAGCGAAAGAAGCTTCTGGACTGGTTTGCGGCTGGCGACTCGAGGTTCAGCGTCGAGAAGCTAATGGAGGAGGCCGAGCGAATGGGTTAATCAAAAGATGTGAAACAGGATGACATGATTGACATATTTGATTGTATAGAAGTAGAATAACAGAGCCATACCTCATGTAAGATACAAAGCATATTGTACAAAATAAGTAACGATATTCCCACCCTACAGCTTGGCCTTTGGTCTCCCTTCTTCCTTGTTCATCTGATCCCGCAATATGCGCCTCAGAATCTTGCCGGATGGTGACTTGGGAATCTCTTTGACGAATCTCACACCTCCGCGCAACCGCTTAGAGGGACCAACTCGACTACCCAACCACTCAATGATATCAGCAGCCAGCTCCTCGCTCCCATCCACGCCGGCGCTGGGCACGACATATGCACGGGGAGCTTCAGTCTGCTCCTCTTCGTTCCAGACTCCAATAACGCAAACGTCTGCGATATCCTTCCGGCCGATGAGCTTGGCTTCCAGCTCGGCCGGTGCAACTTGGAACCCCTCTGTCAAGTCGTCAGCAAGAAATGACACACGAGTTTCGTTCCGAGGGCACATACTGTACTTAATGAGCTCCTTGATACGGTCTGTTATAAACAGGTTCCCACTGGTGTCAATGTACATGACATCGCCAGTCTTGAACCAGCCATCCTCGGTAAACGTCTCCTTGTTGAGCTCAGGTCTACTCCAGTAGCCTTGGAAGACGTTTGGGCCTTTCAGGAGCAGCTCGCCGGACTGTACTCTCGTTAACAATCTTGTAAATACGGCAAAAAGCAACACATACCTCGTTGGGCGGCAGTTCCTTTCCTTCAGGATCAACAACCTTGGCCTGCATATTAGGAACCAGTCTCCCGACTGACCCAAGATACCGCCTCCACTCATCAAACATCTGTACCGAAACTGCAGGACTCGTCTCTGTCAATCCATAGCCCTGCTTTACCATGACTCCCAGACGATCCCATACTGCATCTACCAGATCTCGACTCAGGGGCGCCGCAGCTGAGTTGACGAAGCGCAGAGACGAGAGATCGTACTGTGATACTAAGGGGTGCTTTCCCAAAGCCAGGATGATCGGTGGCGGCACGTATACAAAAGTCAGGCGATGGTCTTGGATGAGCTGGCAGGCCTGCGCAAGGTCGAACTTTGCCATGACGACGCACTTTGCGCCTGAGAGGAGGCTGACATTGAGGACGACGCCGAGGCCCTGGAGTGAGGTCAGTGCTATTCTCCCTTCCTCTCGATAGAACACAACTCACGTAAATATGGAAGAATGGTAGCACTCCTAGTTGAGCATCCAATTCCCAGTTCAAAAGCTTCAGGTCAAACTTGTCAAACTGACAGGCGTTGGCAACCATGTTGTAGTGCGTCAACATGACACCTTTCGGAAGTCCCATTGTTCCCTAAGTCATTAGTATTTTCTCACTGTCTACGGAGTATTCACGTACCGAGCTGTAGGATAAATACGCAAGGTCCTTTTGCGGATCAATCGTCGGTTTCTTGGGTTTGAACCAGGCACCTTTGTCCGTCACCTCGGTCCAATGTCTAAATCTCCCAGCATCGTCCTTCCCATCGCCAAGAAGTATGATCCTCTCGGGCTTGAGGCTCGCCAGCTCAGCCGCCTTGCATGCCTTCTGAAGAAACGCTTTGTGCGTCACGAGCGCCTGGGCCCGCGCGTCGACAAGCTGGCTAGCAAGCTCTTCAGCCGTGTAAGTCGGGTTCGCGGGGCTTGCGACGCCACCGGCCCAGAGCACGCCGAGGTTTACGACAGCTGTATCTATATGGTTCGGAGCGAAGAAGGCTAGGACGTCGCCTTTTTGCCAGTCAAAGGTGTGTCGGAGGCCGCGGCCAAAGGCGGCAGAGAGATCGCGGATCTGGGCGAAGGTGTAGGAGCGGTTTGTGTCGCCGTCGATGAGGATTGCTGTACAAAATGTCAGCTTTACTATCTCAATTAAATTGGGCGGAATACAAACGATGATCATCAGGGAAATCGCGAGAACGCTCCATATAGAGGTTCCAGACGTCGACAAGAGGGATATCGACATCTGCAAATGGTGACGAGTACAGCATGGTAGGCAATCCGGGATCAACGGATGAATAAGTTGGTTTCTTGCCTCAAAGAAAAAGATAGCTCAAGATGTAGGATCAAAGAACCAGGAACCGTCACAAGAAAGAATACATTCAGCAGCTCCTTCCCATCTTATGTCACATCCTCCAAGCCCAAGTCGCACCACCAACCCCAGAGTTTACGCCTCCCAATACCACATGACGATCCCCTCAGCTTCCATCTAACCGCCTCTAGCCAACGAAGCCCCCTGCTTCCCAGGGTGGCTTTTCCTGATGCGAGGTCTTGTCCCTCTCCGGAGGATCCAGACCGGGGTGGTGTGCTGGTATTGTACGCGGGGAACCGAGCTTGCGCGGGGAGGAGAGGTCTTGGCTGATGCGGAATTTGACTTTAGGACGGTTGGAGAGATCGACTCAATGACCGTTACCGTTTTTGTGCTTGACCGTTTCGTGGTCCGAGTCTGTGGATATGGGAAACGCCATGGCTTGTTGTGTCACCGAACAAGCTTATCAGGCTCTTGGCATAGGTAGTACATGATGAATTGATGAATCTATATGAATAGCAATAGTCTAGGTACATTAGTATGTTATATCCTCCTCTAACTCCCGTAACAACACCGTCGCTCAAACTCCAAACTCGAGGCCAAGGCAGTGATGTTAACAAAACGTCAGTCGGAGCTATCAGCAAAAGACAACGTCTCTATCCTTCTTTTCCATCATTCGGCGTTTCTCGTGTATAATTATGCGTGTCGTTTATGTAGGTATGAATGTATGCGTGTATCGTTCGTCCTCGTATCTCATCTAGTTCTCACCACTGCTACTCGATTGGGTCTCATCAACCACATCCTCGGCAACAGTCACCTTTGGCTTTCGTGGCTCGACGTGCTCGCATCCCTCTGGGACACGGCAAATGTCACGCACATCGCACGTCTTCCAGAGTACCTCTCGAACCTCTTTGAATACCTGGTCCACAGCATCCATAGCCCAGATCACATCAAGATGCTCGTACTCGGGAATTGTCTTGCTGTGAACCACATCAACGAAGGGCTCGCGGCCCTTGTCGAAACGTCGGAGGAGTTTCTCGCCATCAACAAGATTGTCGTTTCCACAGACCCAAAAGGCCATCGGCGGTGCTTGTTCGTTGTACCATGCTGTCGAGCCCTTGGGATGTTTCCGATGCGCCTCGATTGCTGACTTTGTTCTCGGTGTCACGGGTCTTCCGTCGGCTGCTCCATCCATGTGCTCCTCAGCTTTCAAGGCATCCTTAGTAGCCAAGATACACTTGTGCTTGGCAAAGCACTCCCGCCCAAGCCACCATCGCATCGACTCGGCACTGACATATACGGGCGCGAACTGGAACATCCTGTTTCGAAGGCCACGGTCCCAGCGGGAGTCTGTCCAGTCGAAGAGGAAGGAAAAGACCTTGTAGCCGAGCCATCCATACACGCGTGGGTCCAGAAGTTGATGCATCTGCATCATAAAAGGGATAAAAGCGTGAATCCCAAACATGAGCCGAAATAGGCCGGGCGAGATTATTCGCATGAACTTGAAGTACATCTTGCCGATCAGAGGTCCAGCGTATGCTGCGGGAGCAAGGGCGCAAAAGACTGTCAGCTTCTCTCCTAGGTCAGGTCGTTGTTCCTTTGCCAAGGCAACAAACGTTTGTGTCGTCCCCTGAGAGTGGCAGATGAGGCCAATCTTTTCGAACCCCGTCTCGCTGATGATTCGCGACGTCAACGCAGGGAGGTCAAACACGCCCATCTGCCGAATGTTCCAACACCACATCCTCGGGTCGCTATACTCAAGCAGCGTATGCTTGGGCTTGAAACCACATCGATTGTTTCCCAACCAGACATCGTAGCCAGACTTGCAAAGCCAGAAGGCAAGAGACTCGTCGTCATTGCAGCAGTACGCCCCTGAGCTCTGCAACAAGCCATGCATGAGCAGCACAGGAAACTTGGGCTTCTGATTCGGATCCTTGAACTTCCGTCTGGGGCCCTGGAAGACTTCCGGCCCTTGGTGAGATCGAGTACTGCCATCCAGCTCAGTGTACTCCTTCGGGTCGTAAACGTGCCATAGGTCGATCAAGAACCCATCTTCGGTCTGAACCTCAAAAGTTTCAACATCGAGCCCAACTCTCCGCGCATAGTATGCCACATCGCATACGATCGGGTCGGGGCCACCTTCGGTTGGTGGGAAGGCCTCGGCGGTTTCTACACGGTCCAGAGTGAGCCCACTTGTTGACTTCTTTTGCACCCAATCCTTCTCTTTTTCATGCCTTACGCGGGCTCTGCGCTTCTCCTCTTCGTAAAATGGCCGACGTGCGTCGGGGTTGCGGAACGTTAGCCGGTAAAAGATGTTCCTCCAGAGCGAAGGTATGCTTGTAAATAGAGCACCCAGAACAATGACGCCAAGAAATGCCAGACTTAGGAAGAAGGCCGATATTCGGAAGAATAGACATTGGATATTTCGAAGCATTGAAGGAGGTCCGTAAAGAGGCAATGGAGGAAAGAGAGGATTCGTGTGCGACGGAGGCATGGCCTTTCGCAAGGTGCCATTGGTCGTCGACTTCTGCATTGATGCGCCATTCTGTTGCTCTGGCAGCTGGACAACTCTTCGGTGTCGCGTGTCTGTACTTTCAACATTGGAGATCTTCTCCTTTACCTCGTCGCCCTCCTTGATCTCGACGCTCTTGGGTTCTCCTTGGAGCTCTTTGCGGAGGACATTGAGCTTATGCGCCTCTTGCAATGGTACACCAGGAAGCCGTTGGCCATCCGAAGTGACAATTACAGGGTCCTGGGGAGTCACAAACTGAGCCTCGACGGCTACAGAAGGATCCTGTCCAGTCGGATGTTGGTGAGAGAGCTTTTCGGCTTGTTGACTGAACTGGACGGCGGTTTCGGCCAGCTTCTCGCCGATAAGGTGAGGGGTCCGCTCTGGAGCGGCACTTGTTGTGCCATCACGTTTCAGGGTCATTTTTTTTTCTTAAGTCTTTGGGTTTGGAGAGAGTATGCAATGGTGTGGTAAGGTCCAAAGTTCAGTCGGATATACGAAGGGTCGCGTATAGCCGTCCTAATGATAAGGGACCAACAATGGTCGAGATAGGGTGGAGAGAAGGACTAACCAGCCAGATATATCCGCATGTCTGGCAGGAACAGAAGTAAAAAGAAGAAATTAAGTTTGTTCGAAAACTTTAGAAGCAAGAAAAGATTAATGTTCGAGGGGAAAGGGTGGGATGGTGAACGTTAAGATGACAAAACCGGACCAATAGGGTAGGTCGGTGGCCAACTTCCGCTTTGAGAAGGGGTAGAGCCGTGATTGGATGACAAGAATAAAGGACGGATACCGAGATGTTCTGTGTGGATTTTCAGGACCCTTTTGTCGTCCGATTGTTTACAAGACAAAGCGTTTCAAAGATGAGGATGGCGAGAAAGTTGGCGGCGGTGTAAGGGCCCTTACATCTGACTCGCTGCGAAATATGGTTGCGTCATGGGCGTTGATACAAGGGGGGGCTTGGAAGCGCCGCTGAAAGGGCCGCAGAGGGAGGGTGGGCTAGCAATCGTCAAGTCTGTCACTCGCACTCGCTGCCAGGGAGCAGCCGGATTTGTGGCGGAGACTGCGACGACGTGGAGGGCGGACGATCCCTGCTCGAAGCATGTGAAGTTGACAAAAGGGGCTGGGATCATCACGCCTGGTTCAATTCCGGCCGATCAGGCTGCAAGAGCTAATTTGCACTGCCAACGACCAAAGCCTGGACTTGATAAAAATCTTGGACGTGTCTGCGTGTCAGTGACGGCGCCGCTGTCTGGGTGGCGGCTTCATCTTGTTCTTGGGGAAATGATTTGAAGTGTCCGTGGGGAAATGGAGCGTCATCGTGAACCTCGGACCTCACCAGGAGATAACAAAACTGACGATAGATGAAAAGACTCCGAATAAGAGTATCATATCAGCCTCATCTAGACTGACTACACGAATACGATCATCGTGCACCACATGGAATAATAGCATCTGATCTCTAAACTGTTGTTTCTCTGTCAATCCAGGGTCTCAACAGCTGACCCTTTTTTTACCCCGGAGAGCCGGTACGTACTTCCCGTGCCCGCGCCCGTGCTCCGCGGTCGGTCGGGGTACGTACCGCTTCTCCCCCGTGTCGCGCGCCAATGCCGAGGCCAAATTCTCTGTCCCCCTTCCTCTCGGTCGCTTTGAGCCGCAGCCGAAACGGAAGCCACATCCCAATCTCCAATCTCCAGTCGCAAAGGCAACCGCTTTGCACCTCGGAATCTGGGGCCGTGACGACGTCGACTCGGCAAAACTCCTCACCTGTCGCTTCAATTGTCTCTTGCTAAAGTGACTGCGTGCCCCGAGTGTGTTGCTTAACACTTTCTCCTTCCATCTCTTGCCACACCGTCCCTCCAGAAGCTCCGGATCGCGATGCAACCATCCCCGCGTTGCGCCTGAAGCTCCATCTCTCGACCGCCAGCTCCATCATCACCACCCCACGCCCTACCTCAACCCGCATATCAAGATGGCAAGCTCGTCTAGATCCGTTGTGGCCTCGGCCAAGCGACGAAACCGCAGACGTCGTCAAGACAAGCCATCCATCGCGGCCAAGCTCATCCTCGATGACCATATCAAGAGCGATGTCGGCATTGTGTCCGAGGACATTTTCCACGACCTCTTCCCCAGCATTAGTGATGGTATGTCGCCTCAGTACCTAGATGCTAATGTCAACTCATACACCGCATTAGAAGGTTACTAACCCCGGATTTGCTTAGGCGCTGGCCAGAATAACATCCATCATATCGCGATCGCTCCATGGGCGCCAAACGCGAGCCCGGCCGACAGTCCGTGGTCCATTGTCCCGATAATACAGTCTTCTACTCTCTCCCCTTCGACCGTCCGATTCTCGCCCTCGTCCGCCTCCCTCCAGAGCTTCGCCGTCACCCTGCAACAGGTTGCTCCGTCCAAGCTGTCGAGCCATAGTCGAGGTGGAATCGAGATTCTCGTCCTCGATGTTGCTCCCGTACCGCTTGAAACCGTCTTTGTGAGCTTGGAGAGCGAACTAACAAAGAGGCTTGAGAATGGGGAGGGCACATTTTATCGAGACCACCCTACCAACGGCAGGGGCAAAAGCGCTGGCAACTCGTCACCAGAGGAGCGCCTTGTGACTTCTCTCAGAGCTGCTCTGAGTAGTCTAAAAGTCGTTCACTCTGGTGATTTGTTTCCGCTTCCTCTCCCTCCGCATCCTCTCACCCATGTGCCGCCGAACCCGGGCAAGATCATGCTGTGCGAGCCAGTCGCCCAGGGTATCCTGACCGAGTCAACCAAGATCATTCTTATGCGCGGCCGTGTTCACACCAAGCAGATCCGTCGCGTCGCATCAGCGAGCCAGCAACTCAATGGCGCTCGCGAGGACGAATACGATACCAGCACCGACCAATTCTACTCTGCTGCTGAGGACCGGGATAAGTCAGGCACCACGACCGAAGGGATGGAGTCTGCCACTGAAACCGAAACCGATCTGTCGGGCTCTGAAGAGGACGAATTATCGGACGACTCGATGGATGATATGATCTCTCTGCAAGCTCCGACTCTGCCCACGACCAATGCCAGTGGAGTTTCGACGCTACAACCGGGAACACCAATGACTGTGGGCACTCTACGTGGCAGAAAGGTGAGCGGCATTAGCGGCATTGCCACGCCTGGCTCTGTCTTTTCAAACTTTACCGCAACCACTGCTCGACCGGATAGACCACGAGGCAGACTATTCAAGGCTCAGGGCCTAATGAAGCAGATTCCTTCAGATCTGCTTCACCCAAAGCCATCCCTGGAAGATGACGAGGAAGCCAGAATCTATGTCGATGTATCGTCCTTAACTAGGATAGGATGCTTTTCTGGCGACTGGGTTAGGATTGAGGCTGCTGAGGAGCCCCCTGCCAATGGATTCGGCGCCTTTGGCCTGGGAAGCTTTGGACAGGCAGACTCGGAACCTGCCAAGTGGCGACCTGTTCGAGTATATGGTCTGCCAGAGGGTTATTCTCAGCGACCTATGACGAGGATTCCAAGTGCGAAGCACGGAGAAAGAAGACTGTCTTTCTTTGAGTCGCAAATCCAGCGACCCACTAGCCCTACGGCCTATGCCTCTCCAATTCTCCTCGCCAATCTTGACGATGCTTCCTATCTTCGACTTTCCCCCCTGAAGAAGGCATCTTACCAAGGCAAGGGTACCATCCCCAGATTCACCAGCGCAGCGCGGCCTCCTTATGCTCGGGACATTACCATCCACCATATCCGAACCCCTATCTCCGCAGAGAGGGCATTCCAGACCGCCGTGCTGGGTGGCCTGAAGCGATATTTTGCGCAGAAGATCCGTCTAGTCCGGAGCGGAGATCTCATCGCCGTGCCGGTCGATGCTGAACTTGGCCGCACGCTCCAGGAGATGCCCGGCGCTGGAGGCTCCGAGGTGGATGATGTGATGGCACTCACCGCAGGCGGCCAGGAGACCGGAAAGCAGCCTTCGAGGTTCGACAGTGTCGCCTGGTTCAAGGTTGGACATATCCAGATTCAAAAGGCCGATGAGGACGAAGACGGTACTGCTGATGCCTTCTGGGGATCTGTTGCTTGCATCGATAGCTCGTCCGTAGCCATGCACGGCTCAGGGTTTGAGACAAGCAGGATACCTGGTATCAAGCAGAGCACCTGGCAATATTATCTCGGTCTCAAGAAGACACCCAGGAGAGCATCTGAATCTACGCCTTCTGCGATTCAGGAGCCCGAGCTGCCATACGTTTCTCCCCTCAGGCGTCAGCTGAGAGAGCTGATTGCTGCTGCCACGAGCGCAAGGGCAATTCATCTCAAGATGCCACCCGTTGCAATCCTGCTGACTTCTACGCATCGCAATATCGGCAAGTCAACTCTCGCTTCCAGTGCTTGCTCTGATATGGGCCTGCATACGTATACGATTGACGCCTTTGATATCCTGAGCGAGGGAAGCGGCAGTGGAAGCGATGTTAAGACAGAAGGCTTCCTTAGAACAAGAGCAGAGCGTGCTATGAGCTGTGGCTCTGATTGCTGCGGCTTGCTTCTCCAGCATATCGAAGCCTTGACAGCTGACCGGATCGAGGCCACCATCAAGGAGATTCTAGAGGACACCCGAGTGCTCATTGCCACCACGAACGAGGTCGATAAGGTGCCTGATGGCGTCCGAGGACTGTTCACGCATGAGCTTGAAATGACAGCACCCGATGAGGCGGAGCGTGAATCCATCCTCAAGTCTATCATCAGTGATAAGGGCGTCAGCCTCGAGCCTTCTATCGATCTCAACTCGATCGCCCTGAAGACTGCAGCCCTCGTGGCAGGTGATCTGGTAGACGTTGTTGAACGAGCCTCAATCGCCCAGCAGTCTCGCCTCGAGAAGCTCTCGACCAAGAACACTAACGCTGAAACAACCGTTACTGTGCGAGACGTCCAGGTTGCTGGTGGCCCTCTTGCACGCTGCTTGACCAAGTCGGACTTTGATATTGCCGTGGAGGCGGCTCGCAAGAACTTCTCTGATTCAATTGGCGCACCCAAGATTCCCAACGTCACTTGGGACGATGTTGGTGGCCTGAACAACGTCAAGGAGGCTGTCACCGAGACCATTCAACTGCCGCTGGAGCGCCCCGAGCTCTTCGCGAAGGGCATGAAGAAGCGATCGGGTATTCTGTTCTATGGTCCTCCTGGAACCGGAAAGACGCTGCTTGCCAAGGCGATCGCCACCGAGTACAGTCTCAACTTCTTCAGTGTCAAGGGACCTGAGCTGCTCAACATGTACATCGGAGAGTCTGAAGCCAACGTGCGACGCGTGTTCCAGCGTGCCCGAGATGCTCGACCTTGCGTCGTCTTCTTTGACGAGTTGGATTCAGTAGCTCCGAAGCGAGGTAATCAGGGCGACAGCGGCGGTGTTATGGACCGAATCGTGTCTCAGCTCTTGGCAGAGCTGGATGGCATGTCTGGTGGTGATGATTCGGGTGGTGGTGTCTTTGTTATCGGCGCGACCAACAGACCCGACCTCTTGGACCCTGCCCTGTTGCGACCTGGTCGATTCGACAAGATGCTCTACCTAGGCGTCTCTGACACGAACGACAAGCAACAGACCATCTTGGAGGCACTGACAAGGAAGTGAGTTAATTACGAATGTTTCTGACACACTTTGATGCTAATGTATTTTTAGGTTCACTCTTCACCCCTCAGTTTCTCTCGCTTCTGTGGCAGAGCGCCTCCCATTCACCTATACTGGTGCCGACTTTTACGCTCTTTGCAGTGACGCCATGCTCAAGGCCGTTACGCGCCAAGCTACAGCTGTGGACGCCAATATCAAAGCTATCAACGCCGACCCAGCGACTCAGCACCCAATTTCGACCGCTTACTACTTCGATCACTATGCCACGCCGGAGGACATTGCTGTCATGGTTACAGAGGAGGACTTCTTGGCTGCCAACGATGAACTTGTTCCTAGTGTTAGCGCTGGCGAACTGTCCCACTATGAGCGCGTTCGGGCTATGTTTGAGGGTGGTCGGGAGAAAGAGAAGGATGACAAGCCCGCCCCGGTGTCCCAGCGCGTTGTGTCAGGTGCATCGACGTCGTCAAAGGGCAAAGGCAAGGCTGTCGCGGGCAAGGGTAAGGGCAAGGCCATTGCCCTGACGAGTGATGATGAATTTGACGAGGAGGATGAGGTTGATGATCTTAATGGAAGATCTAAGGGCAAGGGAAAGGCTGTCATGGGCTTTCAAGACGGCACGGCGAGCGACGATGATGGGTTGTATTAGATGAGTGAGGATCTTCTGACTATATAGGCCCTTGTATAATGAGCGAGCAAAGGGGTTGCACCTTGACTACTAGACTTTGTTGGATATACCTCCCCGGCGGGATATTAACTGAGGCTCTAATAAAGAGTCGTGTACATCATCAGCTCCAGTATTGAGCGAGAATGTCAACTATCTTTGGGTTTGTTCTAATGTTGATGTGGATTACTTCTTGGCGTCTTTGGGCTTGTCCTTTTCCGCTGCTGCAGCTGCGGCTGCAGGCTTCTTGACTTCTTTCTCATCATCGTCATCATCGCTATCATCATCATCGTCATCGTCGTCGTCGTCGTCCTCATCGTCATCGTCATCATCCTCGTCCTCTTCTTCGTCGCTATCGTCGTCGCTATCGTCGTCATCAGAGTCCTTCTTCTCTGCCTTCTTCTCAAGCTCAGGTTCCTCCTTGATCGCTGTCTTGGCCTCAACAGCCTTGATCTCGTCCTTGCTCGCCGCGGAAACGGTGGCACCCTTTAGAGACAGGGAACCAGCGCCTGTCTCCTTCCAAGTACCGCTCGTGGGGCTCTGGACTGCATTCTTAGCAGCATCGGTCTCTGTCCACGAACCGGACGTGGGGGACTGGAGGCCGTCGGTCTTGCTGCTGGAGGGGGTAGCCTTGGCGGGAGTCTTGGGAGTTTCCTTGCTTGCTCCCGCCTTCTCCGCGGCGGGCTTGGCGCCGTCCTTGCCGTGGACCTTTTCCCGCAGAGCCTTCAGGCGAAGGTCCTTGGCCTTCTGCGCAGCCTCATCTGCGACGGAGCGGACCGGAAGCGTCTTTTCCTCCTTCTTTGTATCTGCAGCCTTGGGCTTCTCGGCGGGCGCGGCCTTGGGTGCCGCAGCCTTAGCAGCAGCAGCTGCCGCTACGGCCTTTCCGACCGGAGATTGAGATGCTTGAGTAGGGACGGGGTTCGGGTAGATGGGTTTCTTTAGCGGAGGGTCGGGCAGCTTCTGGTGGATGCTGGGGATAGTGTTCTCGTCGTAGTAGATCTTGACGTGCTCCTTGAGCTCGCCATACTCGTTCCACTCTTCAATCTCGACAATATCCTATCGCTATTGTCAGTCATATCGCATCACGGGGAAAAAAAGCAAGCTTTGGAGTCGCGCATACGCCTATGACCCAGCCCTCCTGAACCAGGCCGGGAAACTTCCTCACGCGGCCGCTCTCATCCTTTCCGGCTCTCCGGCCCCAGAGCTGGCGGGCCTTGTCGTCAAAGGCGATGTCGACGGCCTTGAAGGGGATGCGGTTGGCGCGCAGGATGGTCTCGAGGCGCGAGGTGGCTGTGACGATGTGGGAGGAGCCGGCGGTGAGGGAGGTGAAGATGTAGAGGGCGGGATCGTCGTAGAAGGGGTTCGACATGCTGGAGATGGATTAGGGTGTTTATTAGTTAGGTAGATAGGTGTATTGTCGCAGTCAATAAGTGTCAGTCTTGATAGTTGTTGATGGAAGAGCAAGGTTCTTGGAGCTACGTAAGCTAAGGTACAGAAGGTAATTAGGTAGCTGCATGGAAGAATAGGAGACGAGAGGGATGGAGGTCCCGTCTCCTGAGCCCCCCCAAATAATCCCAAATGAGGCTGGTGACTGGGAATGATGCGGGGGCGGGGCACAGAAGGGGTCCATCCTTCAAACTCCGAGTGCCTGAGCTGAGTTGAATCTCAGGTACCAGCCGTTTCTGATGACGAAATAGCAGGGAGACGAGTTCCGAAGAGTCAATTTTGAATGGGAATGGCTCTAATTGTCTGTATTGACCTGCCATCTGGAGGTCGAACAGTTTCAGCCGCGCAATCCCTTGTACCAGCTCCAACAGTGGACGTCATAGACATTCGCCCAGATGGCTGACTTCCCCCGTTGCCAACACCTGCAAAGAGGTTGGTGATGGGCCTCATGCCTTTATAGATGCCTCACAGAATAGCTACCTAACAACTTGTCCTATTTTTGGGCGGTAAACATGTTATCGCCTTCTCCTTGCATATCTGCGTTGGTACGGTATCTTTTCTCTGCAGACACAGACTCGTATTGAGCTGGCTAAAGCTGCACAAGGAAGGGGCGTCTTCCCCACCATTCGTCAGCTCTCCCTTCCTTCATCCTCCAGCTTTTCTCGTCTCCAACCCTTCTCTTTCTCCTCTTCTATTTTTTCACTTCGAATCCTGTTTTGTTCACATCGTCAATCTTGATCATCTCCTCGTTCATGCCTGGAAGATCCCTTCACCGCAAGCGTCATCTACCTAGAGCCCGCAGCTGAACCCACACCGACTCCTCAGTACAGTACCTATATTGGGAGACACACCCAAAAATGGCAGCAATTTACGCATGGACAACGCAGCACAGCACATCCCATCTATCCCGTTCCCGTGACGCGGGCTGAAACGCTTCGCGGGCAAATCACCAACTCTCCTGCGCCAAGTCCATCGCCAGAGGCCAGCAGTCTTCCAAGTTCAAGACATTGAGTTAAAGATAGCCAAGTGGCCTGTACCATACTGTACCTTCTGCCGCCGCAAGCAAACCCTTGAGAGCTGAGCACAGTAATCTCGTGTCGATCCCCGCCCCCATCTATTTATCGATACGGGGGACTGCAGATGATAGTCGCATCTCTCCTTGACCCTGACTGAGAACGTCCGAGATTAGAAGTCTACTATGGAGTATCGTTCCCCATTCGCATTTCCCCTCATGCTGTGTACAGACGGTATTGCGGCTCACAGCGTCGGTGAGAGGATGCCGCTAAGCAGCCTGGTCTTGGCTGTGCCGCTCCGCTCCCAACACGCCGGCCCCTGACTAGCCATTTGCCTCTTGTCTTGGCTCTCGGTGTGGCTGCCAGTCAGTACCGTTCCGCAGTGGACTCTCTGGCTGGTAGCTCAAACCTTGCGCACACACTTTAGCCTAGACATGCAAACGGTCGCATGTCCCTTCACCGCAAGCGCAGGTGCTTGACTCGACTCGAGAGGGGCATCTCAAGATGAGACTCTTCTGCTACTAGCAACTGGCCATCGCCTTTACGCTGCATGGCGGGATAATTACGTCGTCAGAGGCGTCCGGGCCAAGCGTTTCAGAGCCTTGGCCGGGGAACAGCATCGTGGGACGCTGGACACGACGCCCCTGGGCCTTGCCATGGGTCTTGGAAATTGAATGTCCGGCGATGCAACCGAACATCTTAATCAACTGTCTTAGCTGCATCGGGGGGGCCAGGCCAGGGTCACACAAGAGCTGGCCGTGCAAAATTTTCACATCTTCTCTTGGCTCACATGGACTCTAGTTTCTCTCCCTCGGCTCGAACTGCGTGGTTTAGACTTTGACCTCTCTCCCGACGAGTTATGAGCCGTTTCTTTTCAACTCACCAGGACGACATTGGCTAGCCGCGGTCCCACCATCTCAGGACACACAAACCACGCAAAAGGAGAGTGCTAAAAAGAGTGTCATTGCGCTGGCAAGGCTCCGAGACCCATCAAGCCCCCAGCGAAACGTGGCCATGTCAACGAGCGCAACATCTGATTGGTGCGCTGGCAGGAGCCGAAGGCCTATGCCAGGGCTACCCAGCAGCCGAAGCGCCCTTGCAGGGAGCGGACCGGGGCCTGAGCAGAGTTTGACCGGGATGAGGGCTCTAGTTCAGGAACAAGCCAGTCAGAGATGCAGCCGCGAAGGCATTCCGCGATCCTCGGCCGGGTTGCCGCCTTCTCTTGGACCCAATCATGACATTGCGAAGGGGATGCAGGGTACCATTCTGGGAGCAAGATTGCCTGGATGCCGGGGCTAGGTCGAACTTTCAGGGACCGGTAGCAGTGCCAACCAACCGGGGGCGATGAGGTGACAGCGCACCAGAAGGATTCTCGGCGGGTTGACGAAGGGGACCCGGAGCCTCTGTAAGCAGAGATTTCGCTCGCCCTGCCAGATGCGAAAACTACAAGTCAGGCTGGATATCCGCCCTCCACACCTTGTTTTGTTTCCCTCCTGTTTCTCTCCTCACCTTGCGCTTGTACTGTCTCGACGACACTTCTGCAGCTTTGTGCTATACCTTCATTTCCAAACGGTTCTTGATACACAATCTTTGTGCCTTGCACGACTCTCTCCTTTTTGCTCAACGCAATAAACAAGAATCGCTTTCGACTTTACTTCGAGTCAACACCGTCTTTTTCAGACACACATCAACAAAGCACTCACTGTACTTTTGACCAAAACATCAAAATGCGCTTCACCATCTTCACCGTCGTCGCCGCTGGCGCTTCTCTCTCTGCCGCCCAGGACTACGGCCTGCCTTCGACCACCACTCTGACCTCTACCACCACCAAGGTCCTCACTCTCACCCAGTGCAACCCTACTGTGTCGGACTGCCCTTACCGCACCACCACCTCGACCGAGGTCCTGGTTGAGACTTCTACTGCTCAGGTTGAGACTACTTCTTCTGAGGCCGAGACCACTTCGTCCGAGGTTGAGACTTCGACCTCTGTCTACGTCCCCCCCTACCACCACCTCGATCGAGATCCCCGTTGTCAACACCACCACTTCCACTTCCACCTCTAGCACCAGCACCAAGAAGGTCCCCAGCGTGAAGACGACCTTCTACCCTGCTGGCAACACCACCACCAAGGCTGGCCCTACTGCTCCCGTCACCCGCACCACCAAGCTCAACGTTCCTGGCACCAACGTGCCCGAGTACCCCGAGAACCCTGAGAACCCCCCTACCGTCCCCAGCGGTGGCTCTCCTTCTGAGTCTGCTCCTGTCACCGTTCCCACTGCCGCTGCCAACGGCCTTGTTGCCTCGTCTGGCTTCCTCGGTGCCGCTCTTGTGGCTGCTTTCGTCGCCCTCTACTAGATGTCTGATCCATTTTTGGACTGATGATCTAGTTATAGGTGTGCAAGCATCTACCCCTTTAAACTTCTTGTGAATACCTTTTTTGAACTTCTCTGGGGACGGACGTTTGGAGACCATTTTATATGAGCGGACTTTTTTCTGGGGAGGCAACTCTTTTCAACAACAAACAACATGGCGGCTACTGTGTAGCAGCACTTGATCCCTTGCAGGTCATCGGAACCGGCGCATGGATACCAGCGTGGAGTTTTCTGAGGCACGGTTTGTAGATGTGACTATCTACATACGCGTTGCCTGGTCTGGGGATGGATATCTCGGGACATTTTGGAGTATAGACAACAGTATACAATACAAACAAAGATACATACGTGTGATTCTAGTCGTGGAATTGATCCCAAATCAGTGATGCTCTGCGATAAGCCTCGAACATAGAATGACCCTGACGAGCTGACTCTTAGGTCTGTATGGAACATGCACATTCCGCCTCGCAAGCCCCAGACAAGGTAAGCTGAGGTGGTACGCACCCATGCACGCGTTCCTCTTTTTTATTGTGGTATCCAACCAAGACAAGACAGTCAATGTCATACAGACGCATGAGTGTAACCATACTCGCATGTCGAATAGACCTGAGTCTCGCCTCATCCATGTCATGCTGAGACAAGCACACACACGCGCGCACATACACACAAACATGCATCCTTAGCCATCTCCACGGCGGATATTAAATATCCGGGACGTGGGAGAGGACGATCCTGATGATCGTTTCTGGCTTGCTGCATATGCAAAAGGCTCTGTGTGGGTGCCCGCATTGATGTTTGCCCACTCAGCCGCACAGGGAAGACAGACGGATGATTACTCGAAAACCAACAAAGAGGAAGAATAGCGTCAACATAACCAACGGTGAGGCTCTACCTAACTAGCCTCATTGTATGGGTACTCAGTTGCATGTGCCACGGGCCGACAACAAGCCACCTGGACGGGACCGCCGGAGTTTGGCTCCGCCTCCGCTCTCCGCCCGTTCTCCGCTCCGGCAGAGGCTGGCTTTTTCTCAACGGCCGTCCGAGAGCAATTGTCATATATTACAAACCGACATGAATGGCTCGATTTGCATCAGTATGACCTGAACTGACTCAAGCAGCTTTTCCCTCGAGAAGATCGGTCCAGTCAGAACCCCAGCACATGTCTCGGAATACCCATCACCTAAAAAAGGGGTCCCCGTCTGACCCAGGTCCTTGGAGACGGACTCGCCAAGATTAGGGATGATTGTCTCTCCCTTTTTCACCTGTCTCTGGATTCTCGTAAATATACATACGTATATACGTATATACACATGTAGGTATATGAGGCGGGCGGCGGGAATGTGCCAGAGCTGCATTGGGTGTGATATGCCGCTCTGACACAAGTCTTCCCGCTCCCTAGTCTCCCCAACTTGTTTAATATCCCCCGAGTAAGTTTTGCTGTAGATCCCCTCATGTGTTTTTGCTTTTTCTACTTTCTCCTCTTCTCGGCATTCGTTAAACGTCCGTCCCCCGGTCTTCCCCGTCATGTACGGTCACTCGACGGTCCGTATTGGACCCCGATGGACACGCGGCTCCGGACTTCAAGACTCCCTCGCTTGGACGTCGAGTCGTGCTAACTGCACGTGAGGCTAGAGGCTATCAACATGTCACTGAGACAGTCGACAGCCACCCAGTCACCGGGACAGGCTGGCGCTCGGGGGAATGTGCCTGGGTCTGAGGCTTGGTTAGGTCCATGTTAGCGTCGTGATTCTTTGTCTTAGTTCTCCTCCGGGACTGCGACTAGCCTGTCGATGAACCGGCAGCCGGAGCGGGTCGCTTGGATCCCCGGTCGATTCAACTCAACCATAGCGTGGTCTTCATGTGGGATTAGCACGGGAGTAGACGCCGTGGCTGAATCCTGTCCGGTATTAGAGTCGGCATTATCAAACGTATGCAGAGTAGTAAGGTAGTTAGTTGGTTGCCCTATTGCTATTACACACCAATCCCATGCATCCTTGGTTGTCCTTGTGAGTACTGACTGATATCCTCGTTTGATCATTCCACCATCCATCCTAGCCCACCCATTGTCGCCTTTGTAGTTGTTGTGAAATCTATCATCCTTTTTTTTGCCTTTGCTTCTCTTCAGTGTTGTTGTGGTCTTATCCTCCCTCGACCCCCCCTGGTCCTCCACCAGCGTCATCATTCCATACCCCGAACCCTCCCTCAGCTCAGCTGTCGGTATGGCGGCAGTTGACCCCCCAGACACGTGGGCATCACGGTTTTGTCTGGGTTTCCTTGGCTGAGACCCTGTCTCATTGGGGGACGGTCCCACCCGCTACCACTCCCGCGTATCTGTCCCGTCGCTCCGGGTCCAACTTCTTAGCTCGCTTTTGCTATGTCCTTGGCGTTCTTGCTCCTTGTTAATGATATGAGTTCATGAGATCTGGGACCCGGAGCCGGTGCGGGGGCCAAGACGTGTCGTCTTCCAGCCCCGGAGACTGAACTGGATACTCCATGGACCGTGAGACGCTAAATATCGGCATCTCCGTTCAAGAGCACTGCCCTTGCGCGCACATCTGACAGAGGGTGCTGTTGGGCTGAGCAAGGTTGTAACAGTTGTGAACGGAGCTATGTCCGCAGAGGCCGTTGGCTGAGTTGACCGGGCCTTGCAGCTCTCGTACCGACTTTGCGTTGGTTGAAGGTGGCATCATGTCCCAGCAGGCCTGTCTTGATTTGGTCTTGGCCATTGGAGTTGCCACCGCTGTCATGGAGCACTGTGTCGATTTCAATGGCCCGTGTGAGTGAGTTGTTGTGTCTTGTTGACTCGTGTCGGATACGAATATAGGTACAAGTGATAGATTTCCGTCTGCCGCAGAGGGGAAAGCCTACCCCTAATATACCAATCGAGGAACCGACAAGTTGTCCCTTAGTGCAGCACGAGGACGATGACGACAAGGACCCTCTCTGCTTATACTCAGACGACCAGGGAAGAGGCTCTTGACAAATGCGACTTGCTTCAACGGTTGGCAACTGGAGGGGGGGCTGACTGTGATTATGTAGGGCTCAACTGGACTGGACTGACGAACGAACGAACGACTTGCAGAGGCACAGCGCGCTCTCACACCCAGAGCCCATTTAGCGGGACTCTCGGCTTTTATGGATATTGGCTCGTAGCCCTGACGGGGGTCTCTGGGCCCCGGAATGCTGTGGCCTTGGAGAGGGGAGGGGGGACCCTCAGTTGGCTCTGCTCTGTCCATCATTGTCATCGGACGAGTTTCCTCATCTCTCTTTTCCCAATACTGTTTTGTTTGCGTGTCCAATTCCATGCTGAGACGGCCGCAGGAGAAACGATGCAGCCTGTGCCCCGAGCGACTGGTACTCAGCGTTCCAGTGTCGCCAGGCACGCCATGTAGTTGGCTGGAAAATCCTCCGCTCTGTGCATCCCAGGTTGGTGGGTGGTGGTGGGTGGTGGTGGTGGTCTTACCAGGTGTCTCAGTCCCTTTGTTTCTGGAAGCCACCCTGCCCTGCTGTGATTCAACCTCAGCTCCAAGCTACCATGTCAACAATGGGATGAGCACTACGTAGCAAACAGCAGGAGGCCAGCAGAGCAGGGCACGACAGGACATGCCAGGCCCCGGTGCAGCATGGGCAGCGATGCAATGTGACGGAGATTCCGCTCCTCTGTCCTTGGCGATGCGACGGCGAGGTTACTACCGGACCTCTGTTCTCCTCTCCTGCACCCAGTATGTGCCGCAGCAACGGATGCCTGCGTTCCATCGGGGGTGGCGCGAGCAGGAACACCATCTCTGCTCGTTCCAGCCGCCTCACACCTGAGCATAGTACCTATGCACCTATGTCCCGCCTACAGCCACCTTGGGCGAGTGACGAGGGAATTGCATGACGGATGACGAGAGGCGCATCATCCAGAGCCTGCACTGCACTGCACTGCAGTTCCCTGTACGCCTCGACTGGTTTGCACGAGTTGCAGCGCCCTCAAGGTCCCGGCATCCAACAGCTTGGCCATTCCCCCGCAACTTGACACGTCCAGAGAGCCTAGCCGGGGCTCTTTTATCCCAGCATTGCGTCAATACTGCTGGCGAAAAGGTGACATGGGCTCTGGAAACTGATATCTGACTGCTCCTAGGCCCTCGCTATTGGATACTCGTGTGGGGGATGGTCCATGAGGGGACACATTTGCCGGCTAGATTCGCCCATTTCTGGTCCCTCGTTTGCAAGTTTTTTTCTGCCGCGACCCGCTACTTCTGTCTGTATCCATGGTCTGTTTGCTGCGTCTCATGCTGCGGGCCCTCTCGGCCGACAACGACGGCCTCCGCCAAAACGGGTTGAGGTTGAAAGTAGCGCCTCATTCTCGCGCGGAGCCACAAATCCCTGGACTGGGGGCGGCCACTTGAAACTACACCAAGTGATCGGGAGACGGCCTTATCTCAAAGCTTCATAGCGTCCGTCAAGCTGCATTGATCCACCAAGATCGATCCTCCCTGGCCTGCGGTTGGACGCACCTGACCCCTGTATGTTTGTGTTACACACAGCACGAGTTTCCTGGGTGTCGTGATGAGAGTGAGATGCGTGTGACAACATGTTTCCTGTTTCGATTACCTGGACGCCCCGGCACCCTCCCAGACTGACTACCCAAAGCGTTGAGAACCCGGCCCTGGTGAGGGCGAGGGCGATGGCGATGGCGACTACCACGCCCGTCTCGATTATGGTGGAGTCTGCGTGTGACAGCCCAGCAGACGTCTTTGCCGGCGGCAAAGACCGCCTGGTTGATGACAGACCATACGCCGCATCAGGTGGTTGGCCGAGGTAATTTCATGGGTGAGATTTCCGGCTACTATGTAGCATGCGTGAGAATCCGAAAAAGACGGACTGCTGCCACGGCTCGTGAGGACATGGGACAGGGCACCAACGGAGCGGTCCATATCCATACCAAGAGCAGGGTTGTTGTTGTCTAGGATCCAGCCCGGGCCAGGCATTTCCAAGCCACTCATGTCGTAGCATCATTTATGATCATTGTATCCATGTGTAGCTGAGATACACACCACACTTCGTCGACCTGCCAAGTTGACAATCAGTTCTCCATCTGGCATGACATGCGAAACGCATTGGAAATCGGCTCACGTTGGTGTCGTTCAACGCAGGTCCGGGGACCCACGGCCATGTCGGCCCAGGCACCTTGACATCAGCTCCATGCTCACCCATTCTGTTCCCGTCCCCGTCCCCGCTCCGTCCCGTCGGCTCCTCGCTCGCGTCAAGTCGCATTGCTGGGCAGCATCGGAAGTTGACTGATGCCGGTTCCCGAATGAGATTGCGGGCTGCTGCAGTGGTCGTTGCGTCTAGCCCGCGGTCAACGGCAGAATAACTCAACTTGATATAGGCTAAGCCTGTCATGGTGTTTCTTGCTTGCCCTAGCGCCGGCCATCATCGGCCAGGAACCTTGAGAACGCCATCTCATTCGCCTGGACCGGGGTGAGATGCAACCTTCTTCCAAGATCCAACGAGGCCCGGGCGTTCTGGGTTCGCGTCTTCGAAGAAATTAAGGCATGTCTTGTGAGGGTGTCATGCAAGATAGCGGCTGCATGTCTTGGTTTCTGCCGTGTCTTCGCTGCCACTGCACTGCATGCTTCATGCGTGGTCAGGCGGGGGTGAGGTGGCAAGGACGTCGGGCATAACCTCACATATCGGATCCCCGCGTCTGAGAGTTGATGGCCCAGTGGTTTCTGTTTGTACCTGTGGGCCTGCAGCACGATCGCCATGCGACACAGTGGGTGCCGAGTGCTATAGAAGACCATAGACCACGGGGGAACGAATCCCTGAGTGAATACCCTTCGTGGATACTTGCATATTGTGTTCCCGTGACGAGGCGCATATCTCACCATGGACCTGTCGAGAGTGTACTTGCAATCCCTCTTTGGCATCGGAAACCCCGCCATAAATCAAAATATGGCCATAGAAACTCTTTGTGGCGAGCCATGCTCTTCCTAGAATCACGGCCGCGGGGGACCGCACTCCGGTACGCTTGCTGGGCATGCAAGATGCCGAATCTCGGCAATATGCTAACACGCACATCGTAATCGGAAACGGGCAGCCAAGAAACAGCACCAGAGTGGCAGGTTGACGTCTTTTCGGCTGCATCGGTCTAAGTCGGTGGCTGTGTGAGTTGTCTCGACCATGCGGCTGCATATTCTGTTCCGTCCCATCCAGCCAGCTTCTTTTTACCTAGATCAGTCTCCACGAAGTAACATTAGTCATGCCATGGCCTGAGTGCTGTCTGTTTACTATGCCCGCATGTTCTTGAGGGAGGTGAATGTAGTGTTGTGGCGAGTAATTGAGGTTACTAATGATCCCTTGTCAACAGAGTGAGGAGTACCTATATGTGATAACGTCAGCCTTTCGATGTCAGGTGGTCGAAAATAGAAATCACAGGCATAACCGAGTTAATGGTTGGTGGACGGGCAGAGAACATGACCAGGCCACGGATGTGGACTGGGTCTAGGTCACGATGATACTCATAAGGCCGAGGAAACACAGGACAGTGCTGAAGATCACAAAGCATTGAGGGAACGACATGAGTTGACCAAGCTGCTGTATGCCTATTCTGGCGCCTCGTAACCTAGGAGTCGGCCGGGCCTGCTTTCGGATGGTGCATTGGCAAGTCGACCTGCTGTAAACTGTTAATACAATGATTATCAGTCGTGTTATACCACCTACTTCTTGCTTAGCGAGGAACAAGAACTAACCGTAGTCAGTTCCCAGCCGGTCCATTTAGATCCACCATGGTTCTTTGTGACATTCAATTGCCGGAGGGTTTGGCATGCAGGAATCGTATAATGACGTATAAGACGAAGGTCAAAAGAAGGATGGTGCAGGCGGCAAGGGCACTCATGAGGTGGGTTGTGAGACACTGATGTCCCCGCTTGCTCGGGAATCGGAGCCACTTCAACCTGAAGGCTAGCGACGTGCGTGGCCTTGTCCCCTAAAACATGACCAGTCAGTACATTGCAGAAAAACCCTGAGGTTGCTGCGATGAGCGTACCTTGGTAGGATCCATGCCTCTCTCTCTTGGCTGCTCTAGATCGTCAGAGACGCCATCCTGGAATAGGCTTGTCAGTTCGGACAGACTACTTCTTCAGGCGATTGGTCATACACTTCCGCCGATTATGAACGTCTGGACCTTGTCAGAGAATCGCACGTGGGGGGACCCTGGGCGACAGATACAGTCGAGACTGTTCGGACATGACTCTAAGGCGCCAGAGTATGGATCAAACGAATTTTCGTCATGTACTTGGGGATCGGCGGGGTCTTCTTTGGGATCAGAGTGGATGGCCTCGGGCTGTTGTATGGAACCGTTCTCCTAGGAAGGAGAGGTCATCGGCACAGAAGCTCCATGCATGGCAGCTGTGGATATTGAAAGTGTCAAGTACCGATTCACGCTAATGAAGAGGACCGAGGGAGGGCCGAGTGGATGTCATTAGGGAGAGTGATCGCAAGATAAGGTGTTGCCCGTGGAGATCAAGGAAGGGTGGAAGTCGGCGAGAGTCTTGGCGTGGAATCTATAAGACTGCAGTATGGGCGATGTTGCAAAGATGCTAAGTCCGAGAAGTCTGAAAGAGGAGAGACTGTATATTGGAACTGCCTTGGTTGGAAGAAGCAGAATACAGGCCAACAGCTGAAGTTGAATGAGGCTGCGGATCAGAGATCGGAAGGGAAGGAAAGCAGAGGTTAGCTAGCAGGGTGCACGTGCCGTGTCACTCCATCTGCAGTCGGCAGGTAGCTACCTAATAAGGAAAGAGTAGATTGAGAGTTTGAAATTCTCCCTTATGAGGCAGGCACTTGCTCTCAGTCGCCCGGGGTGGTGCCTTCCAAATCCATACATGCCGCGGCCGGGGTCTTCACAAAGGGGCCCGTCATGTCTTTCTCGAACGGGCACAAGCACTAACGAGCACGATTTTGAAAGGCTCCACGATGAGTGGAATCTGGCGGTTAATACCGTTGCAATGCCGTCTTTAGTTCCTCGTGGCGAGGTCCATCGGTATCCCTAGACCGTTTCTGGGTAGGGAACGACTCGCAGCTGTAGCCGACATCAAGCCTCATCGATTCGACGCCCAAGCACATTTGTTGAAAAAGTTTCAATGGATCGTGTCTGTGCTTGCCAAGAAAGGGTTTGTTCTGAAGTCGCAGCGGCTTTTGATTATTACAGACTGCCAAGCTGTTCTCGACTTTCCTGGTGGGTATTGCCTCCATGACAGAATCAACCATCGGATGACAGCTGTCTGGAGGTATTGAAGCCTAATGCCCCGCCCCGAAACAAGCGCTTCAAGTTCGGGGCAATCGCCTGCTTGTGTAACGCCAGCTTCAACCTCTTGACATCACCTGGGCCCAGGAATCGGCGAGCCGGCCTTTCCCAGACCTCCTTTTTGGCAGATCATTCCGAGGAGCGAGGGTCTCTTCGTCATGGCTGTGACGAACCCTGAAAGTTGACGCTTTGGCTTTGGTCTCCCGCGCCCTCCTTGTCCGTGGCCACATTCTTATCTAGCTTCTGCTGCTCCTCATCGATTTTCTCCTGGTTATCATCACCTTGAGCCTGCTCAATTTGGAGAGCAAGTACTTGAAGTTCCAGCTTCAGTACTTTGTTCTTGATCTTTCTGTTGCGCTGTCAGCCCCTTATCTTGTCAGCTTCCAGACAACCTTTGCGGCAGACTCACCCAGTTTGCAGCGCCTTTCCATCATCACTATCCTCTCCGACCTGAGCGATGGCGTCATTGAAACCGCCCGCGTCTGTTTCGGCGGCTTCTGCTGTCTCCCGCGCGGCTTTGAGGATCTCCAAATCCTGTTGACTGACTCCAGCTAGGTTCGCCCGAAACTGCTCAACCTGGGGTCTGTAAGCCCACAATCAATACGACATCGAGCCTTGGCAAAAAACGGACCGGGAACTTTTCGGCGACCTCTTGGAGTGCGTTTCCTGCAACTCCATCGGAAATCTGGAACTGCGCGTAGTCCTGGACCTGCAAGACGTTGGCCTGTCGTCGGCTGGGCATCGCCGTGCTACAGGCAGCCAAAGATGCGAAAAGAATCGACTTGATTAGATGCATGATGTCGGAAGAGATGGAGAAACGGTCGAGAAAACGGTAATTCAAAGGTTGTCTCCGGAGAATGCTTGGCCAGCAAGCAATATTCAAACAATAGCACTGATGTGGGAGGAAAACCCAACGAAGACGAAGACAAAAGTTTCGAAGAATACGGCCGAACCAGCGAGCGATGATAAAAAGAAAAGCAATCCGTTGATTCAATGCGCCAAGAGGAAGGTCTATATGCATTCTTGGGCAGCCTGGTGCGCGGTGGGATATCCCGTTCTCGGCGTCAACTGAGGTTGCGACGATTCTCAAACGCGCTCGATGAAACAAGGTCGGTACAGCAAGGCCGTCTCGGCCTCGAGAAGTTTCGAAGCCAGCCCCCAACCACGGTCCATGACTGCTTCACGATGCCTTCAGGAGGGAACTCCAGGTTACAGGTGCCATCCCTGACGACACAGGATCTGCGGCGGTTTGGGCGTAGGTAGGAGTGGTTGTCAGGGTGCTCTTGGCAGGGTTATGTAAGCCGAGCATCCACCCATGTCGAAGCTTGGCATTCCCCCCAGTCTGGGCGGTGTCTCAGCGACCCCGGCAGCTCGGTTGTTCTTTGAGGCTATCTTTGGGACCTGATGATGAATTGGGGAACTGGCGAAAGCTTAACTATCCAGCCACAGAAGTCTGTGTACGGATTGGTAAGGACGGATCGTCATTTGACAGCAAACCACATCTACGACGCCTCAAAGCTCGATACTCTGTGCTGGGTACGGATATTGATGGACGCCGTTATCCAATGGCCCTCCCCACAGCGTTGGGGACCCAGTATCGGGGATATCCGACACAACAAGGGCTCCAGATTTGAGTTTCAACGTGGTCTGGTTTGCGGAAGCTTTACCCCGTGTTCTTGACGGCGGTGGCTCTGGAGCTCCATGTCTTGGATTTGCTAAAGTGTCTCTTTCACGAGGGCATCAGACCCTAATCCTGCCACGGAGACACATTCGGGGCCTCGGACACCGAAAGTTGGTGAGGCGGGGCAACGGAGCTTGGAAATTGCCCGGTGTTGTGTCGTCTGGACAGGTTGCGAAATACCTGCAGATAATCTTGCAGAGGCTGCTGCACAAGGGGACGGCAGGGGCTTGATGACATCCCAAGGGTCCAACGCTACCTAGGTACCTTAGGCGAGGGGCGCTTTTGCGAGGTAATGTTGTGCTTGTCATGGATGCTGCAAAGGGGCTCATTGAAGAGCGCTGCTAGCTTTCAATCCGGTCCATTGGGACTCAATTGATTGAAAGAGCCACGTATCCTCGAATGCGACATCAAGGGTGGCCGCCAAGAATGGGTCTGCAGTTCTGTCGCGCATAAGCTGAGCGGAGATGGAGCCCAGCTCGCAAAGCTAGGCAGCCGCGATTCTTCGTCTCGTTTTAGCCTATAAAGAAGAAAACAATGAGGCTGATCCTAAAGTCCCGTGGCTGGGTCCCGTCTGGTTATCGTGAGGCGCATATCAAAAGGGGGAGAGCAACAAGAAACCGAGGCTGGTGGGGGCTGGGGCCATGTTCGGATCGACGATGAACGCAAGAATGACTGGCTGGAGTGGAATCTGTACCTGCGTATTGAGGCTGGATCGATTGGTTGTGGGTGGTGATGGATGCACACATGCAGCTCGAGGTTGAAGTAAGCAAGCAATTGATGCGTGTGGTGGAGAGGAGCATGAACAGAAGCACAATGAATGATCAATTGACATGAATTGAAGCTTGGAACTCATTATCTCGACGAGACAATCAGTGATCTGCCCACCATTGAACCCCCGTGGTAGCAGCCTGCAGCAGCATGCCCCTATAATTGGGCGTTGGAGAGGACACCTTAATGCTCACTACCGACGCTAATCTTGGAAACCTAGGGGGGGTTCGTGGCCTTTCCCAACCAATGGGCGCCCCGAGAAGCTGCCGAGGACCCTGTTCTTTTCACCGCCCCTCTCTCAATTGGCAGTGACAATCCAATTGCTCCAGGGTCAAAGCTCCCTCCCCTTCCCCCACGAAATATCCCATCCCATCCCGTCCCCTCAAAAAAGAGCGGACTCTTTCTCCTACCATCTTTTCCTCTCTTTTCAACATCTACGAGGTTCTGGTAAGCCATTGGGATCTGTCGACACCATGGCAAAGCCCGCCAACGTTACAGGCGCAGACTTTGAGTTTGTCAAAACTCCCGCCTACCCCAAGCCCGACTTTGATAAGCTCGAGGACTGCGGTGTTCCCACTACCAGGGTGAGTTTTTGCGCCGTTCCATGATGTTTGCTGTCCTTTTGGGAGAGTCGACGAGCTACTCCAAGCTTGGCTCGAGGTCAATTGGACCCTCATACTCTCGATATCAACGCCAATTGCCTTGTTCAACACAATTCTAACACCTTTCTTCAGTTCCCCGCCATCAAGAATGCTCCTCTTCCCGCCGACGGCTCTGGTGCCGACACCTTCAACAACTATGTCCTGATCTCCATCCTCACCATTGTGCCCTGGTACATGAGCTGGAAGGTCGGTGGTGGCCTCAAGACCACCATCTTCTTCGCTCTCATTGTTGACCTTCCCCTCCTCGCCGTCTGGTGGTTGGTCATTTCCTCCATCAGCCCCCGCAAGACCGAGAAGGTCCGTCTGCCTGGTCGCCCTGTCGAGTTCTACCTCGACTTCAAGAAGGAGTCGGACCGCCTCAAGTACCGCGGCCACAACAAGATCCCCATGGAGACCTTCCACGAGATGTACTTTGACGGCGAAGTCGACTTCAAGGGTGACTGCCTCGAGGTCATGGAGTACCGCCATGACTGGGCTAGCTTCCGCTTCACCATTGGCCTCATCAAGTTCTTCCTCTTTGGCATGATCCCCGAGGTCATCATGCACACTCGTTCTCAGGGTATGTATCTGCGCTCATGACTGCTACCAACGGCGACTAACCTGACATAGACGAGGAGCAGGTCCGTGACCACTATGACCGTGGTGATGACTTCTACGGTTGGTTCCTTGGCCCTCGCATGATCTACACCTCTGGTATCATTTCCAACATCAACCGCGAGGAGACTCTTGAGGAGCTCCAGGACAACAAGCTCACCGTCGTCTGCGAGAAGATCGGTCTGGAAGAGGGCGACAGCATGCTCGACATTGGCTGTGGCTGGGGTACCCTTGCCCGCTTTGCCAGTGAGCAGTATGGTGCTCGCGTCACCGGTGTTACTCTTGGCCGCAACCAGACCGCTTGGGGCAACAGCGCCATGCGCAAGGTTGGCATTCCCGAGGAGCAGAGCAGGATTCTCTGCATGGACTACCGTGATATTCCCGTTCCCGAGGGTGGCTACAAGAAGATTACCTCGCTCGAGATGTCTGAGCACGTTGGTATCCGCCACTTCTCCAGCTTCCTTACTCAGGTCTACAACATGCTTGACGACGATGGTGTCTTCTTCCTCCAGTACGCTGGTCTCCGCAAGGCTTGGCAGTACGAGGATTTCACCTGGGGTCTGTTCATGAACAAGTACATCTTCCCTGGTGCCGACGCTTCCACTCCTCTGGGCTGGGTTGTCGACAAGCTTGAGGGCACTGGCTTTGAGATCAAGCACATTGACACCATCGGTGTTCACTACTCTGCTACCCTCTGGAGGTGGTACCGCAACTGGATGAGCAACCGTGAGAAGGTTGAGGCCAAGTACGGCAAGCGATGGTTCCGCGTAAGTTGATTCCTGGCGGTGTTGCAAGATAATGAAATGCTAATTGACGTACAGATCTGGGAGTACTTCCTTGCCTACTCCACCATCATCTCTCGCCAGGGCAGTGCTACTTGCTTCCAGATCACTCTGGTCAAGAACATCAACTCGACACACCGAATTGAGGGTGTCCCCACCCAGTTCGCCCTGTCGGATGCTCTCAACAACAGCCGGGCCGACATCGAGGCCTGGGCCGCCAAGAACAACGTCAAGACTCCCGCTGAGTACCTGTAAAGGTGCAGCTGAGAGATTGACACGAGCCCCTCGCAAGCTGCTGAGAATGCAGCAAGGCGTCCAACCGGGATGCCCGATGAGAACCAGGGATCGAAATGTCACTTGGTTGATGACGGAAATTGGGAATTAGATCTATCCATATAAATGTCCCAGATTGCGCCCCCTTGACCGATTGACTCGGTCAGGGCTGGTCCAGATGTGATTGGGAAGTTTCATGTTTCTTTACGACGATAGACGTGATAACGGCAGCGTTGAGGGAGGAAATGAGACAGCAGAGCTGATAGAGTGCCACGGCACAATGATGAATTGAAAAGTTTTGACGGTGCTTGTGTCCTGAGTTGAGTGTAGTGAAGTGCCATGAAAGTTAGAGGGCATCATGGCTGGTGATCATGACACCTCAACCTCGGCTTCAATGCCTCTAACTGTGGCGTCGTTCTTCACCTTGAAAACCCTATTGTCTACTTGGCGTGAACCATTGTAACCTCATTGTAACCTCATTGTAACCTCATTGTAACCTCATTGTAACCTCATTGTAACCTCATTGTACAACCTCAACTCGACAACTCAGAATTGTCAGTTAAGTTGAAAGTCGGCTATCAGCGGCAGTAACCTTTTCGGGTGAAACAATCAGCTCAGCTCTCACTCGGCACAAGGAATTGATCATTAACCAACCACCGGACATCAACCCGTCTGGCAATAGCAACACAGGGCTGAGGGCATACAAACAATACCCAACCACCATGAGGATCCCACTAAGAAGCGCTTCTACCGTCAGCCGCCGCCTCGGACGCAGGACATACAGTTCACCACCAAAAACCCTCCCCTCAGCCGTGGAAGCCATCAAAGCGCATCCTCCAAAGATAATACCAGACTACCTCACCCCGATGCCCTCACACCTCCTCACAACAACCCTCACAGACCTCATCTCCCCACAAACGCCAACCTCATCCTCTCCAAAGATATCTTCCCCGCCTATCCCGCTTCCGCAGGGCCACCACCTCGTCTACTTCCCCATCCAACTCCCCCCATCAAAGCTCATCCCCGACGGCGCGGACCCGGATCACTCGCCTGGACCGCCGTTTACGAGACGTGTCTGGGCGGGTGGGGAGGTTGTCTATGGGAAGAGATGGAGGGAGATGACGCTTAGCTGTAGCCCTGTTGTGTGTAGGGAAAAGGTGGAGGATGTGAGCTTGAGGGGTAGGGAGGGTGAGGAGAAGGTGTTTGTGGATGTTTGGAGGAGGTATGGGATTGGTCATGATCAAGTTGAGGAGAGGGGAGAGTGGGAGATTGAGGAGAGGAGGACGTTGGTGTTTATGAGAGAGGAGGAGACCTCGACATCATCGCCACCTCGTCTCATCAAGTGTAAGTTCCTATACCAACGATACAAGGTAAACTGTGCTGATACATTTAGACCCCCATCCTCCATCTCACTCTATATCCCTCACTCCCACGGCAACTCACCTCTTCCACTTCTCAGCCCTCTCCTTCAACGCGCACTCGATCCACATCGACCCCGTCTACGCGCAAGAGGTCGACGGCCATAGAGCCCTTCTTGTTCACGGGCCTCTAACCTTAGCACTGATGCTCCGTGTGCTAAATGACCACATCGGCCCAGCCTTGTCAGTCAGCAAGTTCTCATACAGAAACTACGCACCTCTCTATGTCGACGAGCAAATGACGATTCATCTCCGCAAAGTCTCACGAGAGGACGCCACTGAGGAACGTTGGGATGTTTGGATCGAGGGACCCGAGGGAGGCATGGCAGTCAAGGGTAATGCCCATGTTGCCCGGTAAATACAAACGCATCATGATAGAGGGCAGATTTCAAACATGTAAAGACTCGATTGTATTCTAGAAAAATGCCGACAGGCTACAATTGACCAGTCCAACACTAGCATGACCCAAGGTAGACAGAACGCCCCTTTGTCACCCCTTCTATTATCCAGCATCCATCCATCAATTTTCCTTTTTCACATAGTATCACACCAAGATACACTGTCACTGAAAAGCGACAAGATGTACGCCATTACTTATTGTACAGAGTAAAAAAAAAACATCTACTCGGCCCATCCAAACACCTCACTCAGGGCAAGGGTATTGCTGCGCAAGCCTGTCAAGGTGACCAAAATGGCCACCAGATCAAGCACCAGGAGCGTCACGCCTGCAAAGATGAATCGAGGGTTGAACACGCGGTAGAGCATCAGGTGGCGGCGCAACCAGCCGGCCCAGCTCATGGTAGCAAGGGCTTCGACGGCAAAGTAAGCGATAAACACGCCCAGTCCGCGAGTCGCCGTCTCCAGCACTCCCCTCTGTTTAGGGCCGACCTTCCAAAGAGCGAGAAGAGGTACTGACGCCACAGCCAGGATCTGGGCGCCAAAGGTGTTGAGAGCCAGGACAATGGGAGTCCAAGGGTAACGGACAGAAAAGAGCGGAATAAAGGCACTGTCCCACTGGATGCTGGAAAGAACCGCCTGGTGACCCGTCTTGAAGAAATAAAAGTTTCCAAGAACGGCGAGCATGACGGGTCCGATCGGGTTCGTCTTGAGTTCGTTGAGGTCCAGCAACTCGGCCAGCGTGAGGATCTGCCAGAACATCAGGGCGAGGGCTCCGCCACCCATTGGCTTGGTGAGGAGGAAGCAGCCCAAGAGAAAGTTGAGAGGGAGCAACAGATAGCGGGCGCCAATGGCGTTGCCATATCCAAGAATGCTCACGAGAGGCCGGCCATTAGCTCCGGCTGACGACAAGATAGACACGCAAGGAGGCGCCCAGACAAAAGCGGTGCTTCCAGCAACAAAGGCCAGAGCGAGCACCATCTGAGCCACATAGACTCCAATCGTCTTGGGACTTCCCTCGGGGAGTCTTCCTTCGAGCCAGCCTCCGTTGTCTGCGGCGTCGAGAACCCAGTGGGCAGCAGCAAGGAAAAGACCTCCGCGAAGGACATAGCCGATCCAGGTGGGTGCGAGACCTTCGTAGGATCTACTTGAGACGAGGAACGACTTGATGATGGCCGGAAGGGCAATAAAGACAACAAAAGGAATGATGAGCTGCCACGTCGCAGAAGTGGACGAAGTTGACGAGGCATAGTACGTCGAGGTACAGTACGGCATCTGCTCCTCGCGGCAGAGCTTGGAGTATGACGCAAGACGACCGAGAACAATGAAAGCGACTGAGTGGTAGACCGCCAGGGTCTTGTCGCGACGAGACTCGAGTCGGAGTCCAGCAACAGCGCTGGCCACACCGAACGTGGTGATGAAGAAGAGGAGGATAGAATCTTCCCAGATGGTGTAAGAGTTGGACGCGAATCCAATCGACTGGCTGACGGTAAACACCACCGCCATCCAGCCCCAGAAGGACGTCGGAAGAACGTTCAGGATAGTCTTGCCCACTTCGTGGAGAGATGAACCGACGCCAGCCATGAACAGCACTGCCACCAGAGCAGCAAGACCATCTCGTGGCTGCTGACGATACAGGCCGACTCCAGTGAGAACAGAAACAGTGAAGAGAATCTTGGGATCCCAGAGACCCTTGAGAATGTTTCTGTGAAAGACATCGGCTTGGTCCTCCTCGTTCTCCTTGAAGGCCAGAAGCTCCAGCTTCTTCTCGGCGTAATCAAGCTCAGCATCGTTCAGGACAACATAGTCGTCCGCCTCATCTCGAGACGAGTACATAAGAAGCAGGACAACACCGACACCAAAGACAACAATGCCCATGATCATGCGAGGGACATCGAAGCGAGCCCAGAGATCCTTGCAGACAAGCAGAGTTCCCTCCTGGAACTTGGAGAAGGCAGCATAGATGTCGCGGTCATTCTTGACGATTTCGAGAGCAGAAGACCAAAGAGCGGCGGGCGACCCAGCCTCGTTGTTCTGTGAGATACCCTGGGCCTTGTGGTAAGATTCCTGGTATCTCTCAATACCAGCCGAGGCGACACGCGACACGGCGGCAAGGTTGCGCCAGTCATTACCCTTGACACCAGCAAAAGCCTCCTCGATGGGACCTCCCAGGTTGTTGTAGGGAATAGGGATTCCCAGAAGCAGAGCAAGAGTCGGCACGAGATCAATCTGGTTCACGGGTCGGATCTTGGCGTTGGCTGGGGGTGTGGCGTACTCGGGTGAAGTTCTACCGAAGAAGGGCTTCTTCGAGTACATCCACAGCGCAGCCTCAACTTCGTCGTCACTCTCACCACCATGATCACCCTTGCTATCCATGCCGTGATCTCCCATAACGACAAGGAGAGTCTTGTCGTCTAGGGTCTCAACAACCTTGCGGACAAACTCGTCCATCTGTCGAAGCTTGGCACCCATGGCGGGATGATCAGGTCCGTATCGATGACCGGCATGATCAACACCCAAGCAATGTCCAATAAGCAGATCCCAATCACCCTTGCGCTTCGAGTCCAACAAAGGGAAGATGTTGTCAATGACACCATTGTCAACAGTGTGAAGGTCCCAGACGTTGAAGCTGTCGTATGCCTTGCTGATGTTGGGCTCAAAGTAACCAGGGAAGAGAGACCACCAAGTATCATCGCCAAGATGAGCAATCTTCTTGCCAGCATCCCTCAGCTGCATCAACAGGTTATCCTCCTCGATGGCCGTTCCCGCAAAGTTGCTACCCGCGTCAAGGAAGGTCGGCAGGGTTCCGGTGGTGAGACCCTTGAGTCTCTGCAGCGTCGTCGTGGGAGGATCGGCAATGAAGGGGCGAAGGAAGGCATTCTGAGGCGTCTTGGATGCGGTCTCGTAGAGATAGGGGAAGGCATTGTGGAAGTGGTGGGCCTGCTCCGGATCCTCGGGAACCGTAAAGTCGTAGCGAAGCGCGTCGACCAGGATGACAACAGCTCGATCGAAAGACTTGGGGTGCCAGCAGCCGCGGTCGACGTTCAAGTAGCCCTTGGTGTTTTCAATTGGGGGCAGCGTGCAGTTTGACTTTTCCTCCAGCACCATCCGGGTAAGGAGGAAGCCGCTGGTAAAGAGCCAGATGCCCAGGGCGTGGACGGCGAGCACCCAGACCCAAAAGGCTACAGCCCATCGCCAACGCTTCTCGTACGTCTTGGATCGCCTCTTATCTAGAGCTGCGCGTCGTCGTTCGAGAGCCTCGACGTTCTCGTCGGCGGGAGGGAGGCCCTGGGTGGCAGCGGCTGCGCGCTGTGCTTCGCGGGCACGTTCAGCCTTGGCCCATTGTTCGGCGATCTTTTGGTGCTCGGACTGGGGTTGCTGCTTGGCCTTGGCCTTTGGTTTGGGGCTCTTCGGGGGCATCTTGGACGTCTCTTTCTTCGGGATCAGGGTCGCAATGGCAATCGAATCGAAACCGTCGTTGGGGCCATTGGGTTGCCCACGCGGCGCAAGTTGGAGTGGAGGTTGAGAGAAGAAGGTGTTGGACGTGGCCTCGAGTGTGAGGGACATGCAAGTAAATGCCCTGAGAGACTTTTGTGGTGGAGCTTCCATGGATCGTTTCAGTGGAGTCTCTAGCCTCGGTCTCCAGGGGAGCTCCAAGCAAGGGACCCAATGATGTCAGTCGATTACTGCGCACCTCGATGGCCTCTTGGCAATCAAATGATCAAGGATTGTTGTAGGGAAGAGAAAATAGGATTTCATTATCATCAGTCTGTACATGAATACGTATTGCTCTAGTACAAAAACACAATCCCAACCAACAGCTGTCCTTCTCAAGCCAAATTGCCCTCTCACTCTTTGAGACGTCAGAGTATGGTCGTTCATATCTATCTGCAAACACAAAACATGAAAGTCGACGTGGCATGATTCCATCCCTGAAATTCCACCCAGAACGCCGTTCAAATGCTTGGAACCTGTCCCAAGATGCATTACCTTTTTCAAACTTGTCGTCCCCTGATTTTCGAGATTGAGCTGTAAAAGCATCATTCTCTAGTCATACATGTCAACATTGGTGGTCGGAGGGATGTCACCAGCTCCGCTGGCTCGTCTCCTTTCTTGTCGTCGTCGACGTCGATTGTCCGCTGCAGATCCAGCGTCGGTTGGTGGCCCAGGAGGTACAGTTGGTCCAGATGCTATAGGAGGGGATGGAGATAGACCACTCCATGTGCCATGGCTCTCTGGACCTCCCATACTTCCCAGACTCGAGACTGTTTGGCCTCCAAACGGTGTCATTCCAGACGGCCCAGCTTGCGCCGGCTGTCCAGAGTAGTAGGCCGAGTCCTTGGGTCGTCGTTGCTTGGCAAAGGCCGGGTTAGGGGGAGATAGAGGAGCCTCTTCCGCTCCCATCTCGGCCCGCCGTTGACTCGAGTCTCGTCTGTATCGTCGCCGTCCATGAGTAGGAGATTCCAGTCCGGAGATGCTGCTCTCAGAGTCTCTGCGGCCGCGAGCGCGTTTCGCTTCTTCCTCTGTGAGCCGTCGAAGAGTCACGTTCCTTTCCTTGTCGTCGTGGACCTTGAGCTTGACACTGAGACTGGCCGGTGACGCATAACGCTCTTGAGGTTCTCCGTCGTCGCCTGTCAATCTGATCGTGCTTCGTTCACCTGGTCTGCTCTGGCGAGATCGATGAGGTCGAGAACCTGGAGATATTCCTGAACCAGTAGTCTCAGTAGGTACCAGCGCAGGTGCAAGAATACCCTGAGGATCCGGTGGCATCGATGGCATGGAGGCAGGCTCGATGTCTTGTCTCGACCGAGATGCTCCCTGACCACTTGCCGCTGGAAGAGTTTCGGGTGGTAATGTGCTCATTTCCGTAGGGGGGATGTAATTGCCACGAGGAGGCCGGGGCTCAATGGTCGACTCGGACATCTCGGTTGACAACACCGTCTCTGCAGCAGGATAGCCTGTCTGTCGCCTTTGAACAGGTCGGCGAGATGCCCTCCTCGTGGGAGAGGGGTGTCCGTCTCCAGTAAACCTAGACAGCGAGGTGCCGGATCTCAAGTCCTCTTCGTCCCTCAGGCGCTCTTCCTCCTTTGCGTTCCTCCTGTCTGCCATCTTCTTGGCAAACCAGCCCATACCGAATCCACCAAACAGTCCCTTAGCAAATCCACCGCTTGGTTTCTCAGGTTGTGGCCGCCGAGACGGGCTCACATAAGATGAATAATCCGATTCTTCGAAGAAGCTACGCCGAGAAGGCGGTGGGCGACGCGCTGCTCGTGGCGTTACTGACGGAGGGGGAGAGCTCATCATGGATTCAGTTCCGTCAGCCGCGCTCCTAAGCTGGGACATGACGGGCGGTGGACGACGGCTTCCAGAGGGTGGGATAAGTGAAGTTTTGGTGATGTCTGGTTCCCTCCTGTGTTCCGGTGTGACTGTGCTGGTGAAGTCGGTCCTGCTAAGATCGGTTCGCGTAAACTCAGTCCTTGTGTAGTCCGTCATCGTGGGAGCACTCCGGCTTGGACGATGTCGCCGTGGTGTTTCGGTTGATACAGCTGTATACTCGGAATAGTCTTCATCTCGGGCTCGATCCTTTTTGGCAAAGAGTTTTCCGAGACCCAAGATGGCCAAGAACTTTGCGAATCCACCGCCTCCCTCTGCCTTCCTGGTTGGAGCCTCCGAGTACTTTTCCCCTGTCATGCCAGTAAGATAGCTAGCCGAGCCAGTCCGGGACGGGAGGACTTCAGGTCCGCGGCTTCGGTCGAGGGAGGGAGATCGACTGCGAATTCGGCTGCGGTCGTCTCCGTCTTTGTTCTTGTTTCGTCCTCTAGCTAGAGCCGCAAGTCCAGCTCCTGCGGCGAGAGGGCCCAACCATTTAGCCTTGCTAGTGTGACCAGTTTGACCAGTATGATCCGTCCTATAGTCTGAGAAATACTCAGACTCGGTGATTCGTGTACGTGTATCCTCAGAGGGAGGCACTTCCGACCGCGCTCCACTCATGTAATACTCTCGTCGGTCTGCCGATCTCCAGCTCAGGATAAAGTAGAAGATGAGGAGGAAGAACATCCAGACAGCGTAGAGAATGAAACAGTATAGAGGCGAGCCGTACAGGGTGAGACCCAGTGGGACCTGGGCAATACCCAAAAGGGCAATTACCCGGCCGAACCATTGGTGGAGCATGATGCGGAGCGATCGGGACTTGGTGATCCTGAGTACTAGACGGCCACCGAAAAGTTGGAGGAGGAAAAGGGTAAATATGGCGACACCGATTCCATGATGAGGGTTCGTAAGACTTCTCTCTGGTCCCACGGCAAAATATCCAAGAACGAAGACGGCTATCAACATCAATCCGGCAAAGATGTTGACCTGGGCATGGTATTTGACGGCCCAGCCGGGACGGTTGGCGTAGAATCTTGCCGTCATGACGGAGAAGGGGATGAGGAAGAGGAATATTATCACGGCCATGATGGCGTGGGCTAGAACGAGGCTGTGGTATTGTTTAACCGTGGAAAATCTGTTTCCCATGCCTATGACGACTTGTTAGTCTTGTCTCCAATGTGGGCGATGCAGGACGAAATACCATTGTATCGCATGGTTTCGTAATTGAGGCCCTGAAGATTGGGCAGTAGAAAGGTATTCTTGTCAAAGTCCCATGTTCCATCCCCTACAACCATGGTCTCCGAATCATAACTCACTGCACCAGGTGCAGAGAGTTCATCTGTTGCCGGCGCCATGATGGCGACGACGAGATGGAACGGGGTGTTTCAGTCAGGACGGGTATAGTGTCTCTCGATGGCAGACAAGCAAAGATCGATTTGGAGAAGCGGATGTGGTCTCAAGATAGGAATGCTGTGGCTGTCGTCAACGATATCGTAGGGCCGTTTCGTAGGTTGGAAAGCGGTGACGAGTGTCTTAGGCCAGAGAGCCTGGCGGACACATGTTGGTCGAGCGTGGTGTAGTCGTCCAGAATAGGGGTTATTGATTATCGCAATCAATTTTGGGAGTAGGTTTGTGCGAGGAAAAGGAAGCTTGAAAAAGCCAAGCACACGTCACGGCGTAAACTAAGAGCGAGGTCCTCGGAGGCAGCTCTTCAAGTTCTGACCCGACTCGGTTGCTAGGACTCGTTGGTGGGGAAACGACAGCGCATGTGGCTGCTTGGCTACCATCTTTGTTTTGTGGGGCGAATCCTGGAGTTGTGGCTGGGGCGTTCGTATTCTTTTTGTTGAGGTGGGGCTGTGGCTGGGGAAATATCTCACGTGATTAAACACGTGCATCTTTTTCACCATCATGATTCATGATGGACAACCTTGTCATGATGTTAAGTTGCACAAATCATCAGCACAATTAACTGCCTACAATTCTGCCGGCACGTGCACGCTCTTTGAGAACCCTCTCCCAAGTTGGAAACTCTTGTCGGCAATCCATAGAATTGGCGGCCGACCCTTGTGCTCCTCCATTGTTTCAGCCTTGGTCCGAATCATCCGTTTCCATCCTCCTGCCTGAAGCGGCCACGCTCTCACAATGTTCAGACGATGCTAGCGCTTAGAGGTCAACTTACCTCCAACAATGAAATCACTAGGGCCTTGGTTTATTCCAGGATGTGGAAACATTTTTTCGTCTCAATGCAACCTCGTTGGTGATCGGTCGATCCTCGATCAGCGTCTTCAGCCCCTTTCCATCGGCAGATCTCTCCGCAGAAGCACCCGACTTTATGCGTCTCTCACAATGATATAGGGCATTTCATCATCTTTAATTAAGGCAACTATACAATGAAACGTTTGACTGCAGCTCCGTGAGCCCCCTGAGGGCGTCCCCACTGTTGATTGAAACATGAGAACCAGGGTTATAGGATGAGATGCATCTTTGAACTGCTCCAGGGCTGAAGATTCCCTGTACAGATCAATCGGTCCGCGAAACCCCAGCTTCAAGGTCAGGGTAGTATCATTTGCCTTCAAACGTTGTCCTGCATGTGAATCCTTCTCGGGAGCATGAACTAGCAGTCCCTTCATGTTATGAGTTTCGTTTCCACCCAAGATGGTGGCTTATAACTGCTTCGGTCCTTCCGTTCATCTCCAAGTTAGCCATTGACTTTCACTTTGAACTGCCTTTCTTTCTTTACTCTCTCTTACTGCTCTTGTGACTGGCTTTCGAGTGCTGGCCACTTGGTTCGTTCGAAATGTTGACTTCTTCCTTATTGACTGCCCTCGCGGCTTTGGCTTCGTCTGCTCATGCCTGGCTCCCTACCGATAACTCTCATACCGGCCTCAACAAGCGTGACGTTACCCTATTCACTTATCCTCTGCAGCCAGGCTCAAACAAGAGGTGGCTTCCCAGTAGCAACAAGATTCGAGGAGTGAACCTTGGTTCGCTCTTTGTCTACGAGCCCTGGATCGATAGTCAGGAGTGGGCCAACACTGGATGCGAGGGGGAGAAGTCCGAGTTTGACTGTGTCATGAACAAGGGCCAAGAAAGTGCGGACAAGGCTTTCCAGGAGCAGTGGAAGCGCTTCATTACCCAGGAGGACCTTGATGAGATGGCCAGCTATGGCTTGAACACAATCCGAGTTCCTCTGGGATACTGGCTGAAGGAAGATCTCGTGGATGCGTCGGAGCATTTCCCCAAGGTACGGGTATCAGAAAGTCAACCAGAAAGTCACTGACATCTTCAAGGGAGGGTTGGACTACTTGACTCAGCTCTGTGGTTGGGCCAGTGACCGAGGCTTCTACATTATCCTTGAGTAGGTAATGTTTCCAAGATGATCAACTCTTCTAACACCAAGTAGTCTTCACGGTGCCCCTGGTGCCCAGGAGCCCAACCAACCCTTCACCGGCCAATACGCTCCCTCGGTCGGATTCTATAACGATTACAACTATGGCCGTGCCGTTGAGTGGCTCGAGTGGATCACCGACATCATCCATACCAAGAACGAATACCGCAACGTCGGCATGCTGGAGATCGTGAATGAGCCCCTGAACTGGGATAAGGCGGTTGACTCTCTGCGAAACACCTACTATCCCAATGCCTACAAGGTAGCCAAAGTCCTCCCTTTTTGCATGCTTAGATGCTCATACAGTTAGGCCATCCGCAAGGTCGAAGACAACCTCAAGGTCGCCACCAATGACCGCCTCCACATCCAGATGATGGGCTCCCTCTGGGGCAGCGGCAACCCCACCGAGTTCCTCGACGACACATCCTTCACGGCGTTTGACGACCACCGCTACCTCAAGTGGGACACGAGCGTCGAGGTCTCGCAGAGCGCCTACATCCAAAAGTCGTGCCAGGACGACCGCAACACCGACGGTCCCACCATCGTCGGCGAGTGGAGCATCGCCGTGCCTGATGATGTTGAGCAGACAGATGCGTGGAAGCCTCAGAGCCAGAAGGACTTTTACAGCAAGTGGTTTGCTGCTCAGGTTCATGCTTATGAGCAGCATACCCTTGGTTGGGTGTTTTGGACTTGGAAGACCAACCTTGGTGATGACTACCGTTGGTCTTACAGAGGTTCGTGGGGTTAAATATTGACAGTGTTCTGATACTAACGATTTACAGATGCTGCAAGGGCCGGCGTTATCCCCAAGGACCTCAACTCTCTCCCAAGTGTCTGCTAGACGTCAGCCTTGAGGCCGAACTGGCCTTGGGTCGAAGACAGCTCCTGCGGAGCGTGTACACTATTTATTTCACAGCCTGTCGTTCATGGATTTGACTCGCTTACCGTTCCTTGTACATAAAACATTTTACTTTGAATTATGGAATCAGCACATCAGAACTTGAGCTTGTATGAAGCTGTCTGACAGCCACAATGACACCGAGGGAGAGCACAAACGAGACTAACCAATATGCATTTATTACTCGGTATTGTCATTCTAAATCTCATAGGCAGTCATAGTTTTCTATCCAAGATGCATCCACATTAATTACCTCCTCAACATCAGGACAAGCCAAGCCGCCAAGCGATATCCAGCAATGATGGAAATCATGATACCAACATCCCTTCCCATGTGGCCCGTTGAATATCCATACTGATCCAGCACAGCCTGTCCATCGATCTTGCACTGATCCGCTAAAGGCGAGTCGTACATGCAGCGACATCCATCGCCACAGCTGTACACGCGCTCCGAGAATTCGTTGACCATCATGCCCTCAAAGACATACTTCTGGTAGTCCCAGTAGTGAAACACGTACTTGTAAAACACGTTGAGAATAGTGGGAGGCACCATGAATCCACCGACAGACATCCACAAGCCGTTTGCAAACGCCACGAGTGCCAGTGAGATAACAAAGCTAGGGAACAGCGATGTCATGAACACGACGAGCGACTCAGCCGCCAGAAGATCAAGGAACAGCCACATAACCCATGTAAAGAAGGCAGTCGCCGTGGGCTGAAAGTTGGACAGCCAGTAAGAGATGACGGAGAAGAGTATCGAGATGAGGAACAGGTATGGAATACCGATGAAGAAATTGGACAGGATCAGCTCCGTCGCTCCGTACAGGCCGTTGTGGTGCTCCTTGACGTACTGCAGCCTGTCCTCGAGGAACGCCGGGACGTATGCGACTGCCATGAAGCTCATGAATGCGGATCCGAAGAAGATGGCGTTGATGAAAGGCTGGATAGACTCCTGATCCGGGTCGAGACGCACCCACACGGTACCCATCATGATGGCGAGACCAAGATACATGGCCAACCGGATGCCATAAGCCACCACGTCGCGGTAGCTCTTGACAAAGCTCCGATGAAGAAGTGTGAGCGTCAGACTCGGCATGCTAGGCCTCTTCTCAACTGCTTCGATACTCAAGTTCCCGCCGGCCGACTCAGCCGCTGCGATGAGGCTACTCAGCTCACTTGCTTGTCGAGATGACTGCCAAGCTACCTGAAGCTTATCCAGCTTGCGTGCCGCCTCTTCCCTATCCTGCGCAAAGTCAATGTTTACCAACTCGAGGAGATGCTCCGCCGGGTTAACATATTGCGGCAGCGTAGCGCCAGCCTCTGCATAGTAAGTCGCAACATCCGCCACGGGACCAAAGTAATGCGTTTTCCCCCCAGATAAAAGCAACAACTTGTCAAACAGATTAAACGTCGAAGTGGAAGGTTGATGGATGGAGCACACGACGACGAGGTTGTTGCGCCTAGCCACGGCGCGCAGGTACCGGACGACCTCGCAGCTGGCGGCTGAGTCGAGACCGCTCGTGGGCTCGTCGAGGAAGAGCAGCTTAGGGCTGGTTATGAGCTGACTGGCGACGCCTACGCGGCGCTTCTGGCCACCAGAGATACCCTTGCGGATGGGTGTGCCGATGAGGGTGTTGGCTTGGCCGACCAGACCGAAGGATTCCAGGAGGCTGTCGATGCGCATGAGGCGTTCGCGCTTGGGGAGGGAGCTGTTGACCACGTCAGAGAGATGCTCATGATATCAGTCATGGGTCAACATACCTAGTACTGGCAAGTCGTGAAGAAAACTCGAGCGTCTCGCGCACAGTCAAGGATCCGATGAGGGCATCCTCCTGCTCAACAAAGCACGACACCTCTCTAAACGCCGCTCGCGATAGGCGACTTCCGTTGACAAGAACCTCAGCCTCGACATCGCTGGCGTTTGTCGGTCGACGGGCGAGGACGTTGAGAAGTGTCGTCTTGCCACAACCTGAAGGGCCCATCAGGGCGCAGATCTCGCCTAAATTCGTAAAGCATGTCAGCTACTGTTGTCAGTGACGGGCGTACTCAAGTTGAACTCACCCGCTTCAACGATACCCTCGACATTTTCAACAATAGTCTTTGGCTCCTTCGTCTCGCGATCCTTCACCGTCACAGTAACACCGCGCCACGTAAGGTTCTTGACTGTCGTGTTAAGCAAGTGCTTCTCTGCAACAGGGCGCTCTTCAAGATCCATGGTGGGCTCGAGGTTGTCCATGAGATAATACTGATCAACCCTCATGAGGAAGAAAAAAAAGAGAGCGGGGGAGAGGCAAGATATATAAAGGGCGATCGATCTGCCTGGGCAACGAAAATTATGTCAAATTTGGGAACGGAGTGGCGGCGTAAGTTAGACAGCTAGCTCGCAGCCAGGTAGCATCCACAATCTTGGAGATTTGATATCGGATCTCGGGGTGGTGTTTAGAACTTGGTCCAAAACCTCTTGATTGTCACCCATTGACAGCTGTGACCAATTCTATATATTGCTATTCAAAGGCCTCCTCTCAGTACCTCTCTTCTTTTATTGAACGACATCCCAATCGCCCATCAAATTTTTCCAGGCCCGAGCAAAAAGCCCCAGCTGAAGCATCCCAAAATCTGACATGCGTAACACAGACCCTTGCCCGCATTCCTCAGCTACCGAAGCTAGGCATTCAACTCTGCAGCCTGTAAGCGCGCCCCCGGACCAAGATACCAGAAAGGAAATGCTCCAGACCAAGATAGGCTCTCGCCCATCATTCCTCTGGTACGGCACGAGGCCGGCATCCGCCCCCGAGACCCCAGCCCCGACTGTGGAGCCCGCTGCCCGTTCCCGCTTCGGGGACCTGTGACTCCCTTGATTCGCCCGTTCATTTCCCTTGGTCGGCGACTAGGGGACTTTCCAGGTTGTAGGGCTGAGGCGCGAGGTCGCCGACGGCCCGATACGCAGTGAGCGGCCACTCTCGTCGGTCTCGGCCGATGGCAGCGTCACAGCCACTCCTACCGCTGTAGTGGTACGAATAGTCTTGTCTGGTTACAGCAGGTGCCGGTAATCCGTATTGTATCATTCGTCTAATTTAAGCTTTCTATCACTACGTAACGAATGGGGCTCTTTATGCTTGATCCATCTTCATGCAAGGTACCAAGGAGGTATCCATCCATCATACCAGTCATACTCTATCAACCGGAATAGCAAAGACTCGCCCTCGGATCAAACCATTCTTGTAATTCCATATGAATTTAATGTCAAGAGTTGAGCGAAGTACAGTAAATAGTCGTCAACTTGTGGATATCTGCATGGCCCTTAACGCCTCTTTCAAACTGTCCAGAGTCTACTTTCCCAATCAATCCCAGGAACACTTCCTTTTGTCTAATATCCATCCCATAAATCCATGCCAAGCAAATGTCACATTAATATCCCAAGCCAATCAATGCCTTTTCCATCCCAGAACCGTTATGTTGAGCTCGTAATCACCCTATCATGCCTGACAATCCTGGCATGCTCTGCATGTTCTCAATCTCGCTGATGATAGAATCGTCGGCCGCAATGCTGTTCAAAACCTCCTCTTGAGTAAGACCAAGCCAGTACTGGGGTGTCATCTGCTGCTGCTTCTTGGCCCTGTAAATCTCCTGTGCAACGCCCTTGACCTGGCGTCCGGCGCGGTCGGCGTTGCCCCAAACTTGAGACATCTTAGAAAGGGCCCCAATGTTGAGGCGAATCTGCTGGCGAAGGTTGTCGTCGTCGTGAGGAACAAAGTAGAGAGCCCACTTGCTCAGATGCACAATGGAAGAAAGCGTAATCACGCAGGTAAAGAAATGCGTATGAGAAAGTAACGAGACGCGATGGGTGATCAACTTGCTGATCTCGCTCGCCGACTGGATCGTGTGTTTGGTGTGGGCGTTGAAGGCATCGCCAGAGGGAACAGGGGCATGAGGCGCGCAAGAGTTGACCGGGCGAGTCGAAGAAGAGTCTAATTGTGAGTGTGGTTGATGAAGAAGAATTGATGTGGCATGCATCATCATATGAGCCTGAAACATCATTTCGTCTAGACGCCCGTCCTTGTAGAGGGCATCCCTTTTCGATTCTGGGAGATGCAGGCGCCAGTTGGTAAGGAGCGTTTCGATGCGAGCAAGATTCTCGTCGTCGGGCCCGTAGATGGGAGGAACTCTCATGAATTTTCCCAGATTTCGAGCACATTGAATACGGTAGGCAAAGGATGAAAATTCGCGATCCTCGCCCGAAAAATCGATATCGTCCATGTCTTCAAGGTACATGGGCTGCGGGATGTCCTTGACACGGCGCATTAGCATGTGAGGCAATCAGAGAGAACGAGGTCGTCATACTCCTGAAAGATACTGGTATTCCTCGCATGGCAACGCGACATCACAGGGTTCATCAAAGAGGAGGAAATTGGTGCTGCGATGAACGCCAGCAATCATTCCGTCCACCACATAGAGGTCCCACCACGTCCGTCGCCAACTCTCTTCAAGCACCGCCATTCCACGGCCATGAAGGGTAGCAAACGGGCGGGTGTTGAGCCCAATTCGAACAGCCAGGCGCTCAGCATCGGCCAAAATCTCCCGTGCCTTGTCTTGGTGGCCTTGTCCATCAAGACCAATCAGGAGAAGCAGCAGGGCTTGCACCAAGAAGCCGTCCTTGGAACGATTAGAATCATACGCAAGACGGCGGGCTTCTTGGAAGAAAGTGGCACGATGCGGACACGAGTCGATGTAAAGCGACCCGATCCAGCGCATGGCAGCCAATAGTGGCTCGAGGGTGGTCTCTTTAGCGATGCGAAGGAGATACTCCTTGGGCAACACAAAAGGGTGGGCGGCATGAAAGTGGCGGTAGAAGGAGTCGAGGCAACGCTCAGCTGGTGTTGGCACAGGGACCTGCGCAGGAATAACACCCTGGTGGTGGCTCAAAGCCAGCTCTGATGCTTCGATCGCAGCTCCATCCGTCATGCCGTAGGGTCGAAAAAGTGAGATGTCGCTGTTGCCATTGCCGTTGGAAGTCAGGGCGGGATCAAGGAGAGAAGTAGAAAAAGGAGATGCCGCCAGGTCATCAGTTAGAGCAGGGTTCAAGCAAGTGATGGATCTCATCGAGACTGAAGTTGCGGGCGCGAGGGACACTGGGCCTTCGCCGCTGCTGGTAGATTCTCTTGCGGGAGACGAAGCATGTCGCTTGTTAGGATTGCGCGCAGTGCCGCGACGCGGGCCTTTGTAACCGCGTCGCGAGGCGACGTAGATGCATTCTGAATTGGAGCTGGTGCAACGAGAACAGGGGTTCTGGCCGTCGCATTTAAGATGCTTACCACGCTGTTGGGATTGTCAGCAAGTTGAACACTGCATCAGGCCGGCGCGTTATGAGTCAAGGGCAACATACACAAGCAAGACAGGCTGCTGGGACAGAGGGAATGTTGGCGCGAGACTCTGTCCCAGCAGAAGGCGACGCCGATGGGGATGCCATGCGATCGAGGCCGAGGATCTGTGAGTTGGGAGAGGCGGAATTGGATGGTGGGTCTTCGGGGCTGGAGAAGGCATCGTCTTTGCCGCCATTGGAAGGCGCAGGCTGAAGCGAGGTTGCGGCGTCCATTACGGGAGGATACCAGATGTAGGGGGTATTCGGCAGGCCGGCGTAAAACGTGTAGGGCGAAGCTGATGACGAGGGAAGATATGTATATGATGGAGATGGGGAATAAGAAGTGAAAATGATCTGAGCCGCGGAGGAAGTACCCGGACCGCTTGCATAAGGGACCGACTTCATGAGGAAGGCGCGCCACCGGCCGGGCTGTCGGGAGTCGGTTCGGGGTTGTGTGGTGTCGAGGCCGATTGAGCGGGCGCGCAAACACGGGGTACAAGTGCCTGAGCTGGGAAAAGCTTGGGCAACTTGTATATCTGGTAGGGGCGTTCGGGGTTTGAGTTGATCGGTAGTTGATCAGACAAGGGCGTTGAGCTAATAATGTGTAAGCCTCTTGCTTAGGTAGACATCAGAAGGCAATGGAACCGGATACATACTAAATGTCTTCTTTTTAGGTGCGGTCAATTCGTGTACGTCGCCGTTGAAGCAATCGTGTATGTACAGAGTCTCGTGGTTTCAAACGGCGATTGACTACCTACGAGTGTGGCTAGAGCTGCAGCCACCCAGAAGTGTCTATGTAGTTGCCCGAAATGATGGTGATGATTGAAGGAATGGATGAATGCTTCAAACACCATGAGAACATCTGGGATATCTCGGCATCTAATATCTCTCCTGGAACTCCCCCAAACCCATTTTAACCCTAAGCCCAACTACCGCCCATTGGAGCTATCGTCGACCCTGGCCCAACCACATGCACCCCTGGATCCTCACTCAACTAGACTGTGAGATGGACAAACCCCATGGCGCACGCAATTCGAGGCGTCAGGGTCTCTCGGCCATTAGACGGACGTTTTCCCATCTGGGAGTGGAGGCTGGGGCGTCCAGCACCGCCAACTTTGCGTCCGCCGTTTGGATGGGGATGGATGGATGACACTCCCATCCATGCGTGCGTCTTACATGGAAGATGCAACTCCAGCCCTAGTGGGCTCTGGCATCCCCATCCCCATCGGCCGCCTTTTCCAAACCGCTAGGTTGGATCCCTTTGTCCCGCCGCCCCAGTATCCTGGTACCGTAGCTTCTGCAACGTGTCACTCGTCGTGGTGCCAGGAACTTGGAACTCGTCAAGAGACGACGAGCGATGGCATCGGCGATCGCCGTAGCTCTGCGCGCCTATGCGGGGCAAGGATCCTTCTAGCGAGAAACACAACTGCTTTCTCGGACCTGGGCCAACGAACTGCCTTGCTTGACTTCAAGAGACCAACCTCACCGGGGAGGGGGTTGAGCTAGCGTATCCAGAATGGCGGATGTACGAGGGGAAGCCTTCACCTCGTGGCCGAACTGTCGGGGCCGCCGCTGTATGCTGCCGGTGACCTTCTGGGGCATCATGTGAAGCCTTTGGATGTGTTGAGAAATCTCGATGCAGCTGTCGTCGCTACACATTCGACACATCAACCGTCAGCTACCACTACTGCACATTGAACATCACCACCACCAGCTATCAACACTGCACATTAGACATCTCCGCCATCAGCTATCACTACCGCACATTCGGCACGGCAGTCGTCACCCTCAGTTCCCTCGTGGCTGCATCTGAGGCCAGATGGGCGGGCGCCATGATTGTAGGACAGGTGATCTTGAGTCACCCGGTATAAGCCCAAGCGGACATGATACTCATTCAAGACGACAATCAAAAGCCTCCATCCGTGTTTGTCTCTGTAAACGAAAAAAACGCCTATGATGTCGGCGTGGATGCATGCATGCGTGTGTGCACGCACGGTCTTGTCCCGTTGTACCGGCGGCTATGCATCTAAATCTCAGTGCTAGGGGGGCTGTGCCCTCTCAACGTCAACAACGTGGAAGTGAAGCATCTAGACCCGCGATCGAAAACCCTCTATTCAAAATATTGGTACGTACTGTCACCGCTATTCTGCATCTCTGCCGGTGAATCTGTCTCCATCTGGACATCGGTTATCTGCAAGATGCAACCACCCTTGCAGTTTGATTTGAATCGACGCCGACATTTGGTGGTTGACGACCTTCGCGATTCCGCCTAGATCAAGTTTCTGCCCTACGCAGCAAGGGAGCCTGCCCCGGAATGAGGGTCTCTTTAACGAGGCGGGCCTCTTTAGCGCATTGGCAGCTGCTTGATACAACGTCGGGTTGGTTCAGTATCATTGCCCATTGAGTCCTTGGTGAGAATTGGAGAAGCAAGGGGTGTACATATCTTGGCTGAACAGATCACCGAAAGCGGAGGTTAAGCCACGCCTGTCGGATTCAATACCATCAATGCTTGATCAACGCGTCAATTCCAGAGAAGCAGCACGTCGCCTCGACAACTGTTCAGCTACTGCAGTTCATCAAGCCCCGGCCCAAGCTTTCGCCAAGTAACGTCTTGCATTCATAGGTCGATACAGCCTCAAGCCACGCTCCCGGTGCGGCTGAGACATGCAGCTAGCTGGTCGTTGTCCATCCACAGCAATCACAGGGCCCAAACCTAGCAAAAAATGATCCTTCCCGTGTCAAAGGAATATTAATCTCTGATATATCCTTGATCCCGGAATCACCGTCTGCGTGTAACATGCCTTTGCGTCTCTATGCAGTATTTTTCGCTTTCCACTCTGGCGGCTCCAAAGGAGTAAAATTCACCCAGCGAATAAAGACGATGCAAATGTGGAAGCCTTCGGTCCGCCGACAGGGTTCACTAGAGGGTCCTGTCGCAAACGGCCGTGATGTCATGCATGGCGTTTGCTAGCGAAATGCGGCACGTTTCAAACATGGGAGATGAGCGGTCTGCTTAACAATTTCTCCAACCCCAGGCCAAGACAAGAGAGCATGGGTCAGTTGGCAGTCTCGAACTAAGGAATAAGGTGAACCAAACTTCTTACAGCCGCACCTATGCCAGAAGGAGGACCAGGTGAGCAAAGGTGAGAGAGCCATCTATCTTGTTGAGAGAGCCTGAGAGTATTTCACCCACACCCATTGATTGACACGTGAGAGATTGAATACATCAGCTAGCCACAGGGACCAGGACAATGCACAACTCAGCCAAAATTCCAAATTCACTCCTCCAGAAAGATCCATTATCAAGGCGTTACTCTCATCTACTTATAGATCTCATACCCTTTTTTAAGCTCATTCTTAGTAACTTCTTACAACGAACCGTGCCCACCCATCCAGCATAGGCAGATCTACACGGCATTGGACGATGCGACATAACCTCAGCGACCGCAATCAAACCGGGGGGATATACAGGTCAAGGTATTAGGCCGTGGCCAATCAAGCTCTTGAATTGCTCCCCTTTACTATCATCAGCCACATCCACCTCGAAGAATGCTTCCTGTTCTGGCTTCAGTGGTGATCACTTCTATCAGCCCTATCCCCGTCCCTGTCCACAATTGGTACTGTACCCGATGGGCCAGATACCAAAAATACTTTGCAGGGATGGCATGGGGAGGGGCTGTCAAAATAAAATGGACATCTTACTAGCAAAACAGGTCAAGACTGACTATCTATTACTGTCACTGCTCTGTAAGCGCTGTGCATTTTGCTCATCTCTTACCAACAAACCCAGCCTCCGCCACACTTCAACACCCATCTCAACCTCAACCAAGACCCTCTGCCACACGCCGCCCCTGTCCCTTCTGCTACGTAGCAGAGCGAAAAAGGGCTGAGTCTGTAGGGCAGACCATGGATCCCGTCTCCCTAGCCGGCTTGGCCATCGGCGTCGCTTCCATTGGCCTACAGGTCTATACAGGATGTATCCAAGGCACGTCGTCTAGCTTCAGCACAGATGTAACAATCTCCTAACTTGCAACTTTGACTCTTTCAGGGATCCAGCTCCTCGTCACGGCCCTGGGCTACGAGGATGACTGCAAATATCTCAACCTGCGCCTCCGCATGGAGCAGCAGCGCCTCTTTGTCTGGAGCGAGACGTCTGGCCTGCTCGACCTAGATGCGAAGAACCAGGACAAGATTCTCAACTCCAACGTCTTCAACTTGCACCGTCAGACGGTGCTCGACCTTCTCGTGCAGATCCGCTGCCTCTTTGACGAGTTTACAGAGTATCAGCGGAAACACAACAATCTCTGCACGGTCGAGGATCATGATGGCATCTTAGGAGCCCCTGAAAAGGACGCCAAGTTGGCAAACTATCCCATGACGGAGAGGAAGCGGGACTTTATCAAGAAGGCCATGCTCGGGCTCAAGACCAAGTCGGTCGAGGGCATCACCAGACTACGCTGGACGTCGTTTGACAAGGCTGGGTTTGAGAGGCTCCTTGCCAAGTTTTCCATCCTCAATGATAACATGACCAACCTCCTCGACCACTCCCTCCAGGTCGAGATCAGGAACACCGTACAAGATACCAACCGGGGTGTCTTGCTGCTGCACCACAAGATCGCCGACTTGAGCCACCTCGTGCTAGCCCTCAAGTCCCAACTCGATGCTAGCAGCCCTAGTGGCCCATCTCCCATGTCCAAGCTAGAGCGAGAAGCCAACGCTGATGCGCTGAGGCAGTTATCGAGGCTGGCCAAGTTCAAAGCCTTCAACGAGACTATTGACCCCAAGTCTGAAGGCCCCGCCGTCGTCGATGAAGCCGCCGCAAAGTTTCTAGAGCTTGCGAAGCCTGGCCATCAGCGCAATCTCTTCGTGCCTCGCTACCTCATCGAGGTAGACCCCGAAGTTGATGAATCTGACGAGCCGCGATGCGAGGCCCTCATGAAGACAGCAGAGGGGAAGAAGAAAGTCTGGATCGAGTGGAAAGACTACGACAACGCAGGGCCTCGGCCAGGATCCCTATCCAAGGCTGACATCATCGAGAGAGTTCGGAAACTTGCCGCGTTGTTGAATCATAGCCCGAAGCCCGAAGCCTTTCGCACTCCCCACTGCTTGGGCTTCTTCGACAAAGCCGATCCCAACATGCCCGAAGATGATGTCGATATCCTCGACCGTCGGCTAGGTCTCATCTTTGAGCGCCCATCTGACGATAATCTCGACGCCACACGTCCTCCAATTTCGCTGCGTGAACTCCTTCAAGACCCAAAGATCCGCAAACCTCGAGTCACTGAACGAGTCCGTCTCGCACACGCCATCAGTAACTGTCTCCTCTACCTGCACGCCGTACACTGGCTGCACAAGGGTCTCCGAAGCCACAACGTGCTCTTCTTCCTCACGCGGGATGGCCACGTGGACTACCGCCAACCATACCTCTCGGGCTTTGATTTCTCTCGCCCTGGTGGCTCTGACGAGATGACAGATGCCCCGGGAGACGACGCGGAACATGACCTGTATCGACATCCCAACGCGCAGTCGAACCGCCGACGGGAGAGGGAGCGCTCCAAGAAGAGCTTCGATATTTACAGTCTGGGCGTCATCCTCGTCGAGCTTGCGCACTGGCGTCCTATCGAAGAGGTGCTAGGTATCGATATGCGACGTGCACGAGGTCGCCCTGATGTGGTGCGAAAGGTGCGGGATGCTCTCCTAGCTGAAGATAGAGTCGCAGCTGTGGGCGCCGACATGGGTGAGAGATTTGAGGATGCGACTCGACGCTGCCTGGCTGGCGGAGAAGAACTGGGGCTGCGAGATGGCGATGACGAGACTGAGGATGAGGTTGCTGAGCGCTTGTCAATCAAGTTCTATAAGGAGGTTGTGAAGCGATTAGAGGACGTAGTTGTGTGAGCATCAACAGCTCTAAACAAAACGATATACAAGACTGGGACGAAAAGAGAGAGGATTAAGCACAAAACATTGTATAATAAGTCTATCGAAAATTCGTTGCATCATTAGTCGAGTGACGGCAAACCCAGCCTCGTTCACTCTAACGACCCTCAATTAGCTGGCTCGTCCATTAAACGCCGGAGAAAGCAATTGAATCCCAAGTTCTCCAGGGACCACGATTAACAGCAGCAGTCTAGGCACTCGAAGCAGCAGAGTCCAGCGCAGATGCCGCAGCAGATGGCCTATAGAAGGTCAGTTAAGCTTGAGAAGAGGGTCATCTGATCCTTACACCACCGTCACCCTTGCCTCCTCGCATTCCCATGGTGGGTTGATTCTCCATGGACATGGGCTGAACCGGGCGCTATCAACGAAATTCAGTCAGTAAAATGTTCTAGAGTAAACGACTGCGCAGATAATCGGTTCTGCGCATCAATGTCTTGGTAACGCAGCCAAGCCCGGAGGCCAAGCCGGAGGGGATGCACGACGTACCGGCTGCTCGGCGTTGTTCTGTCCAGCCGGGAACGCGGCGGGGGCCGGCTCGCGGGGCATTTGCATCGGCGAAGTCGAAGTAGAAGCGGGCATGTTGATAATGGTTGATAGTACAGATATCGTTTTGGTAGAGTATTCAAAGGCAAATGGACCAGATGTATACGAGTGATTTACAGAGTATGGATGCAGAGGAAACAATCAGAGCTGTCATAAAGGGCGCGGGCCGTTGATTTAATAATGTCTTGGGTCGGCCAAAGATGCAGGGATCAACGTTCGGCGTGCGCGGGTCTTGGGCTCGAATTGGATCCCCTCTTCAAGCGAGGCAAGGCAAGGCGTTCGGTATCTGGGGCTGACGGGGGGATCGTCATCGGCACATGGGTTTTCAACTTCTACAAGATCCATGCCTTCTAGGGCAACGCCTGACCAGGCCAGCTGCGAGACTGTGCCGTGACCTCCGAGGGTCAGCAGGATTCCCCATCAGGCATGTCGGCTGCTGCAGGGTAGCACGGCAAGTCTCGCCATGACTTGAAAGATACACTCTCCCACGGGGTCATTGCTATGGTGGTGAGAGCCCCATGCCGAGTACCCATTGAGTCAAACTGTCATGTGGCTGCTGATGGCAGATGCGAACCACCCAACGGCGTGCCCGACGCCCTGCATTAGCATCTATCGGCAGGTCTTGTCAAAGAAGAGCAGGAACAAAGAGAAAAAGCGAAAGCGAAAAAAGCAAAGTCCCCTGTTATCGGACCATGACGTATGCCTGACGGAGCAACTTTGTCATTTCGTAGAGTGTTTGCAGGCTGTCCCTTGCTTTCCCATGTGGAGCGCGGATATTCGATTCGGCTCTTGAAGAATACGATCTATTTCTAGAAAAAAGCCCGAGCCAGAACCGCTTTTTCGGCTTCGCGGCAAAGCCTTTTACACACAAAGAGCCACAGCCGCGCGTCTTGCCAAGTCACAACGATAATAGTTCGGCCGAGAGACTGGTTCATGGCGGGTTTCCTGGACCCATAGGGCTGAGCCTAGGGTAGTTCATCTCAAGGAGCAAGTCGGATCATCAGGTTAATGAACCGACAAGTGCAGGTTAAAAATACCGCATAATTCAAGGCAAATTTGGAGATAGACTTTTCAAAGACTCCTGTCAGATTCATGCTTATCTCATCAAGTCTTCTTCTTCTTCTTCTTCTTCTTCTTCTTCAAGTCGGCTCCTTTCCGCAACCGGTCGAGTCGTTGTGGCGGCCGCGTAAATGGATCCATAGCCTCGGCCATATTAGGAGGCAGTGCCTCAACCTTGAACGAACTTGTCGTGGAGCCCAGGATAAAAGACACCAAAAGGCTTAGCAAAACGCGTCAGCTAGCCATGGCCTCGAGGCTTATCGCCCCAAAGCAGCTTGCGGAAGACTATTCCCAGACGGCAGCAGCATTTGCAGAGGATCAAGCAGTGAAGTCATCGCGACAGCCACCGCAGCCATGACTCGCTTTTTAGTTCTGGAGCTTGGGCCAAGATGTCAGGCAGACAGTGGGATTTCTTAAAGAGCATCATCGGGAATGTGAAATGGATATTGAGCTGTTTCGGAGTCCAAATCATGGGGAAGCAGAGAGTCACCGTTGAGCCGCTTTACTATACTGACAGATGATCTGAAGATAGGGCAAGTTCAGTAGAAACTCATAGTCGTCACCTATGCCGTCATTGCTACCCATTTGAGACTCCTTGTATAAATATAAAGATCATGCCTCTCTTCTACCCATCAAACGCTCCTTAAAGAGCTTCTTCTTAACAAAGGTTCTGTCTGCCTTGGCACCCAACCTCCCAAACAGCCCAAGGCGTCCCATCTGGAATTGGTTAGAAACCCGGAAGTCTATTATCTAGCATCCTCGTATGGATAACCCCCTGGATGACACTTACGAACGTCTTGCGCGAAGCCTTGGAGATGTCTGCGCGGCTTTGACTTCGACCTAGACTTGTGCCGGTGCCCCGAGCATTCCACTTCGTGACAAGTGCTCGCGGGCTGTTGTCGGCGTTGTGGAATTATCATGAGCTGACGATTACACCACGATTTCAGGACATATCTTTGTGATCTGTAAGACAGGAGATACTATTCTGTTGCCTGTTACACATCCCCTGACGAAGCCAATCAAGGATGTGCAGTCTGAGCCTCAATCAAGATATTGATCAACAGTTACGGCTCTGCATTCAAGGAAGGATCGTCACCTTTCTCACAGAAAGGATATCCACGAGCCCCGTTGAACATGGGCAAAACGGTACTGCATCGGGAGAAATGTGATTACTGGAAGCCGCCTGGCCGCTCGCCAAGTCGGCTACAGCCTCCCCACGCACGTTTAACAGGCAACTCAAGGTTGGCCATGACGTTGAAGAAACCCAAACACAGCCGGGGAAGCTCGAGATAGAGTGCCGGGACGCTCGTCCCGCTCACCCACGAAACGTGAACGGCCGGGCGCAATTGGCCGCGAGGGCATCCCAAGCCCCAGATATCACATATCTCGCATGACAGCCACGTTTATCTGGGCGACCGTTTTCAGACAATATTGACTAGTTGCGTTCCTTGCATCGGACCACTCTCGGGAGCTGAAACATGATGAGGAGGCTGGGTCTGGACGTGAACTGTATCGGTTGATTTCATTAATCGCGTTGGAGATGGAAGCAGGTATAATAGACGGCCGTCACTTACACGACTTTGCATCTGATTATCCATACCAAGCAGTTTCACACAAACAAATAAACAAACAAACATCTTTAACACAACATAAACACACACAATGGTACAAATCACAGTCCTCGCGGTCCTGGCCGCCTTTGCTTTCACTGGCGTCGACGCCGGCCTGCACAACCCCCTCGAATGTCTCATCGAGGCATTCTGCCCCCATACCGAAGACCCAGCACACCCGCCCGTTCAAACCACCAAGGCCGCAGCTGCAGCTGTCAGGGACGTGTGGAGCTTGAAGGCTAGCACTCCCGAGTACACGAAGACGGCCCCTCCTCCAGAGAAAGACCTTGATCCGGAATGCTACAATGTCAAGAACCCCGGCTTTGAGGACGCGACACTCTCCCCTTGGAAGGTGTCAGACCCTCGATCCATTAAAGTCCAGACTTCACGTGGACGATACCAAGCCCAGAGCGGTAGAAAATTCCTGTACGTTTCTCTGCATCTCTCTTTAGCACTCTCACTAACGAGACGCGATAGCCGTTTTACAGTTAATGATCCCAAGGTGGAGCTGAGCATCAGCCAGCAACTACACGGTCTTGAGCCCGGCAACCACTGGATCAACTGGGCCGACACGTGGACTGAAAAGAACAACACGGGCGCGTCCGAGTGCACAATCAAGATCAAGCTTGACGACGAAGTCATCTTGGAAGACCACCACTGGGTGCTTGACCCCTTCTACTGGGGCGGCGGCTCCTTCATCAAGAAGATTGCCTCTCCCGACCCAGTGCTCAGCTTCAACTTTCTGTGCCCAGACGCGCCCTCAGGCGGTGTCGAGTTTCTCATGGATGACATAACTGTCTACCCTATTGGTACGAATTGTAATGGCGAAGAAGTTTCAGATCTTTAGCCGGCGAGGCGTTGATGGACAATACTGGTTTTTAATGAATAATGTTGGTGGTTAGTAGTTTCTAAGAGACAAACATTCTTAAGAGGTTCCTCTCCATGTGGAGTGGGAGTGGTTTATGCAAGCGTAGCCATCCTTGACAGCTGAAACACATGAAACATGACGAGACGAGTCAGAAGCTCTGCATCAACCGTGAGATGGAAGAGAAGCACCCGAGACCTTGTATCCGTTTCAACATGTCGAAAACCATGGACTTGGCTGATGTCAGTAACGAAACCCTGATTCCCCCCAAGCCGTGAACTGAAAAAAGGAACCTTATTTACCGAAAATTTCCCGCCGCCGCCAAGTCCCAAAGCCTGAGGCCTAAAATGGCAGCTGCCGTAGCTTGCACTGGTTTCTGGGGGCGGCCCAACACTAACAGGTTACGGGGGAGGAGGCTGAGCCACTGAGCGCCTAGGCCAAGGGCCGCTATGATATGCCCGCGGCCCCGTACTAGGCGGCCACTCCATGGATCGGTCCCTGGCACATCCAACATCCCGTCCCGTCTCGTCTTTCTCCCAAGGGGCCATGCAATGTGTTTCTCTGTCAACTTGACCATGCGCCCGCTCTGAATTGCTCAATCACTTGATTGTGTTTGACCCAATGCCTTGAATCTCCAACTTTGCCGTTCCTTATACATCGATCGATTCCTCTCCCCTTCCAGCGCCGTCTCTCCTCTCCCCTACCGGGCACCCCCTCGACCGCCCTCGCTTCCTTGGCTCTTCAATCTCGTGCCCGACGACCTCTCCGTCATCCATCACCGCGATCGCACTTGAACCTCCCATCGTCGTCCTTGTCCATCGACCTCCCCGATCGAGATGGCTTCGCACGGCCAGTACCCTCCGCCTCACCTGGCTCCAAAACACCATCATCATGCCCCCTATGGCACTCCGCCCGTGGCCGTCCCCGGTGGCGCCCCGGCCGGCACCTTCTCGCCCGGTACCAAGATTCAGGTCGGCAGCCACCGCGTCGTGATTCAAAAGTACCTCTCAGAGGGAGGCTTCGCACACGTGTACCTCGTCAAGATGCCCAAGCCCGTCGACGGCACCGACATGGCGGTCCTGAAGAGAGTCGCGGTCCCTGATAAGGAGACCTTGCGGGGCATGCGCACCGAGGTCGAGACGATGAAGCGCCTCAAGGGCCACCGGCCGATCGTCACCTATATCGATTCGCACGCCTCTGAGCTCAGGGGCGGCGGCTACGAGGTGTTTCTGCTTATGGAGTTTTGCAACGGGGGTGGCCTCATCGACTTTATGAACACTAGGCTGCAGCATCGCCTAACCGAGCCCGAGATCCTCAACATCTTTACCGACATCGCCGAGGGCGTCGCATGCATGCACTACCTCAAGCCCGCGCTGCTCCACCGCGATCTCAAGGTTGAAAATGTCCTCATCACCGCCAAGGGCTCCTCCAAGCGCTTCAAGCTCTGCGATTTTGGCTCGGCCGCGCCGCCGCGTCCCGCCCCCACAACCGTTGTCGAGTGTCGCCTCATGGACGAGGATGTCCAGAAGCATACCACCCTTCAGTATCGGAGTCCTGAAATGATTGATGTATACCGAAAGCAGCCTATAAACGAAAAGTCTGATATTTGGGCACTGGGAGTTTTGCTGTATAAACTGTGCTATTATACGACCCCGTTCGAGGACCAAGGCCAATTGGCCATCCTCAATGCCAGCTTCAGGTTTCCGAGCCACCCTGTCTTTTCTGATCGACTCAAGAAGTTGATAGGTACAGTTCCTCACCTCTGATGAGCTTTTCGTGAGACTGACCTTTTAGCGTCAATGTTGAAAGAAAACATGCAGTCGAGACCAAATATTTACCAGGTACTCAAGGAAGGCTGCGCCATGCAAGGGCGAGATGTCCCTATTCAGGATGTAAGAGGATTGTTGCCCTTGGTAGAACTCATATTGACTTTATCCAGATCTACTCTGACCAAGCCCAATCTCATGGCCGAAATGACAGCCCTCAGCGTAGGCAACAATCGTCAGAGCAAGCGCCAGTCGTAGGTGCTGTCTTCTCACGGGCTGAGCCGGAGAGACAAGTTATCCCTGATGTTGTTCCAATGAGAAGAGGAAGACCGGCGGCGTCACCAGCTCCAACCAAGGCGGCACAGAAGCCAGAGCAATCTCCCATGCGAAAGACTGATGGAGACCCCTTTGCCGCTCTTGATTCCAAGTCGACTACCCAGGCCGGATTTGACGAGCTGTCATCGAGGTTCCCTACTCTTGACCAATTCTCATTATTACACGACCAAGGGACCAAATTTGATTTTGACGCCTCCTCGCCAACCTCACCAACTCCCAATGCCCCGTCTGACCTCAACCAGAGAGTTATGGAGAGGCTCGCCGATGAAGCCTTTGCCATGCCTCAGCCAAGCGATACACGCACGAGGTCAACATCAAGGCCGCACTCAGTCACGCCTGTTGCCCACCAAGCTGCGGTTGCCTCGCCTCCCCCAGAGCCTTCGCTGCAAAAGGTCTTGTCCGCACCAAGCAGGCCAGAAGTTAGCAGGGCGCAGTCCATCATTAGTAACAATCCCGAGCTGCAGGCGATTTCCTCTCAAGCAAGCTCGAGATACGTGTCCACTGGTACCATGACAGCAACTCCACCACCTGAGCCATACAGAGACTTGGAGAGACCTGTTCAGCGAGAGTCTCACGAGTACGCACGATCCAGCAGCGCTACAAGGCAACCTGAGCAAAGTGCCGGGCAATGGGGCGCTGAAGATTCACGCCCTGCTTTCCCTGCCCGGGGTTCGTCCTATCAACCATCTTCGCATGCTCGTCAACCGTCTTCATCAAGACCCTCTCTCGAAGGCGGTCGCCCTCGCGCAGACTTTTTGGAGCCTTCAGGCCGCACTTCTACCACAATCTCTCGACCGCGACCTGCAAGCACAAACCTCGAGGGTACCACGCTCGATTTCCTGCGTGAAAGAGAGGCTGCTTCCCGATCGTCAAGTCGACCACCTCACTACTCGCCTCAGATTCCGTCCCCTGCCCAGGAACCTGTGGCTGATGACGATTCGCGAGTTGCATCCAGTGATATGGATTTCCTGAGGAGTCTGGAAGATTCGGAGCGGACCAAGGCGAGCAAGCGCTCTAGTCTGACATCGTTGTCTGGGAACAAGAACATCCTTGCTGGCAAGTTTGGAGATGCCTTTAAGCGCTTTGAAGGCGGCTCTCCTGGAGGCGTGAGAAACCCTTCGCCACAAAGGGACGCGGGACGCCGTGACCTTACTCCTATCGCGGGCTCTGAGGCTACTGATGGGCGCAGCGATGACGGCCGTATCCAGGAGGATGAGGATAACATGACACCTGAGATGAGGCGTGAGATGGAACGCCTGAAGCTACAAGAAGAGGAACAACGTGTTGAGGCCGCCCAAGCCGAGTACCGTCGACGTGTGGCCTCAGGAAACCGTGGTCCACCTATCCCACCAAAGAGCATTGGGGGAGTCTCCCGTGCTGTCAGCATCCAGAACCGGGTCCAAAGTCTCTTGAACGAGGACCAGAAGTCTTCGAACGTGCAAAGGACTGCCCAGGGATATGGAAAGTACACCGACTCATCGGAAAGTGGAGGCAAGCCCGAGAAGCCGCTACCTGTCAGGAAACCCCTGAATATCGCCAAGACTAGAGTCGAGCCTCCTCAGGCTCGGCCAGCCAGTACTGGCCCGGCCTCGACATCCTCTGCACCTCCAGCTCTTGGACCCAAGCCCCCAGCAAAGCCGATCGCCCCTAAGAAGCCGGTTCATCTGAATAGTCTCCCTACCGGACCACGTTCATCGTCACCTTCAAAACTGAGCCGGGCGCAGGCATCGTCAGCTCATGTTATCGCCGTAGACCTCCCTGGACAACCTCTGTTGGAAATGTCTGCCAAGGAGAAGGACGATTACATCCAGGACTTCACAAAGCGGTTCCCCAGCCTGGGCTCGATTGAGATGGTGGAGCGGGAAATTGGCGGACAGAATGGGGCTTCGGGACGGTAAGATAGACGACATTGAGAATCTAGTTTCTCATGCAGCATATACACTTGAATATACTCGGCGCATAGCATTATTGTGCTTGTGGACTTGAATCATTGGCATTGTCTGAGAGTAGGAGTTCAAGAAGACGGGATGCATAAAGTGGGGCTATGCATATATGCCCTTTTATCTTATCGCACCCCAGCTCCAAACTTTTTTTTCTGAAGCAAGCCAACTCCCCGTAGCTTTTCGCGACAACTGCCTACAGCAACGACAAGACTTTTACAACACGATACAATGGCCAAACGCAAGAGACAAGCCGTCGCGCAGAGCGAACCTGCTCCCGAGCCTGTATCCAACAAGAAGGCCAAGGCTGTTCAGGCTCCAAAGGAAAAGGCTTCAAAGGAAAAGACTACGACACCTGCCGTCTCGACAACTACGACCGCCGCCTCTACCGGCCCCGAGACGATCCAGATCGTGGTGGGATCTTACGATAGAATCCTTCATGGATTGACGGTGACGATTGGACCCAAGGACCAGGCCGACTTTGCCGACACATTCCTCTTCAATGCCCACACGTCGGCGATCCGATGCGTCGCAACGTCGCCTATCTCGGCGCCCGTTGCTGGCCAGACGCAGAATGTCATGCTCGCCTCTGGAAGCACCGACGAGCGCATCAACCTCTACAGTCTGTCGGCACACCCCCGAGCCGAAGGGACCAGGACCTGCTCGCCAAGGTGGCACCCCGACCGATCCTCGAGAACCCCAAGAACCGAGAGATTGGCACGCTGCTTCACCACTCGTCGACTGTGACAGCACTGCGATTCCCCAATCGGTCGAAGCTGTTGTCATCAAGCGAGGACTCTACGATTGCTGTTACACGCACAAGGGACTGGTCGCTGCTTAGCAACATTAAGGCTCCTATCCCGAAGCCACAGGGACGACCTAGCGGTGATACGGCACCTCTTGGAGGCACGCCATCTGGCGTCAACGACTTTGCGATCCATCCCAGCATGAAGCTCATGATCAGTGTCAGCAAGGGAGAGCGGGCAATGCGACTGTGGAACCTGGTGACGGGCAAGAAGGCCGGAGTGCTGAACTTTAACAAGGAGATGCTACAGGAGGCTGGAGAGGGAAAGCACTCGACGGGTGAGGGCCGACGGGTCGTTTGGGGCAATGTGGATGATTCGGACGAGTTTGCAGTTGGATTCGACCGAGACATTGTGGTGTTTGGCATGGATAGTGTTCCCAAGTGCCGAGTTATGGGATCAATCCGTTCAAAGATTCACCAATTCTTTTATGTTCAGGTGGATGAAGAAGCGGACATTACACTTCTGGCTGCGGCTACCGAGGACGGCCGAATCCTCTTCTTCTCGACCAAGGACGAAGACCTCACAAAGCCCGACGATGCGGACGACAAGAAATCCGAGTCTCTCCCCACAGCTAAGCTCGTCGGGCAGATCGGTGGCAAGGCAGACGGAGTGGATGGGCGGATCAAGGACTTTGTGGTTATCAAGAGCGCGACAGATGCGTCGAGAATGTATGTGGCGGGCGGTAGCAGCGACGGGCGGGTCCGATTGTGGCGAGTGTCAGTGGATGAGTTGCAGGGGAAGAAGAAGAAGCAGGCCAAGAAGGGTGATGATGCTGCTGCTGGTGCTGGTGTGGGGAAGCTGTTGGGGACGTACGAGACGCGGAACAGAATCACTTGCATGACGGCGTTTTTGATGATACCCCGACCCGAGGGAGCAGAGGAGAGCGAGTACGAGTTCTCGGATGAGGAGGATGAAGAGGAGAGTGATAGTGACGAGGATTGAGCGTTGGGGATTTTAGAAGGAGAGATAATTTGACCGCTATCATTTACATGATGATGGTGTTTCCATCATGACCTGACCTGAGCTGTACAGTACATTGACGTCGACCCATGAAGCCAAGCGACGCGCAAAATCACATGTCAATTGATGTACATTACTGTACCCATTCCACGTCGGACACAAAGTCCATTCCTCGTCTGCACACAGCCGAAACGGGTGTTTTGACTGTAAACGCTGTTGCATCGCCAACTGCTCTTCCCCCCTTTCGGTTTCCCATTGCTGACAGTGTCACAGCGGCAACTTTGTTGGGAGGTGGCCGATCAATGGATCTCGGACGGAATCACGAGGGCGCAATACGATGGAGCCCCGAGATCTGGCCAACCAACGAGTCTCGAATTGGGGCATGTCACGCGGGTGAAGATATAAACGAGACATGGGAACGAGAACGAGAGGTGGTCTAATTCCTCTTAAATGCTATAGATAAATATATATAAAATCAAGCAAGATAAAAAAGAGGGAGAATATCCTGACCTTAGCGTAATTTTATACCTCTTTCATGAATAATCCTATTGTTCTTAGGCAAGGAAAGCTAATGCCGTTGTACAACTGTCTGGTTTTTTCCTTGACCCGCGTGGTTGCTAGCAAGGCACCTAGTGACTGACCCCTGTGCCGAAGCAAGCTCTTGTGGGGTAAAAAGCACATCCAAGGATGAATATTTCCTGGGGTCCAAACTCTTTCTTCCTGGGCAAACATGGAAATCGAGCGTTGTAAGGCCTATCACACAAAATTCAATATGTAGAGTTTCTCAATCACCGCCTTCATTCCTCTAGAGGTCAAAGCCCAGCTTATTCATGCCCTTCTTCAAAAGGTCCGTGACAAGGAGGCGGCGTCTGGAAGAGCGGGCGGGGAAAGACGCAAAGCATCCATCCCATGGCAAACGCCCACTAAAAAGGACCAGATTTCGGACCCCATGGACAAGGGGGTTGCATTGGATTGGGTCCTTGACCCTTCTCTCTACGTAACTGCTGGGCCCTTGGGTCTGGGTCTTGTGAGCATGTGAAGGGTCCGTAGTCGAGTGGTCCATGGTTTGGGTTTCATGGCTTATTCCTCTCTCTCCTCCTCCTCTTCTTATTCAAACCCGCGTCTTGACTTTCTTCTCTCTTACATATCCATTCATCTTCCATTGCTCTTCTCCGCATTGCTCATAGACCCTTCATCCGCATCTCCAACAAGCATTGATTTCATATACGCGTATCCACGACGAGGCTCTCACCCGAAACCATTCATTCCCCCCAAGCCTTGCTGATTCGGATATCCCGGTTCTCAGCAAGCCACGTTTGGGCGCTCGTTCACCTGCGAACCGCACAGATTGACCCCAACAATATCCATCTTCCCGTCCCGACCGTCCCGGGAGCTGTAGCGTTTACATCGTGAACTGAGACCAGTTGAGACCAGTGAGTAACCTTGGCTTCCGAGACTTGTAATCTCACCTTGCCCTTCAGCTGAGGCGAAGAGATCTTGTCTGCCCTCTATCCCACCGAGTCGTCGCTCACAACCCATTCTAGACCCTCAACAACCACACAAGGAACCTTCGACTCGACATCTCACAACACAATGGCCGACGACGGACCTCCTCTCCTCAGACCCATCCCCCGAAGACCCTTCGACCTGAGCCTGACGAGCCCAACACCTCCCGATGAGAACTCTTCGCCCGCGACGCCAGCCCCGGCGCAGTCTGTGGACCTGAACAACCCGCGATTCCTGCAGCCGACCCCCGAACCCGTGAGCCTGAGCCGACCGCAGTCGTTCCTTAACTTGACGTCGTCAACACTGTTTGGCATCTACTCGCCCACCGCGTCCAATTCCCGCGACCGCATCTTTGCTGATAGAGACGAGCTGGACACGCCTTGGGGCACTGGCGCCCAGACACCCATTAAGAGGCCTAGCATTGATGAGGCGACCTATGAGCTGCTGCGCGACCGATCCCACCCTGTGCGTCGCCGATCATCATTCCGCCCTGTCGAAGCTCCGAGCCCTCTTGTCCTAGCACCATCACCTGCGTCTTTAGCCCTACGAGGCCTCGTTCTTTTTGTGCTAGGTGTTGGCTATGGTGTGCTTGTCACCACGCGCCCGGACAGCCTGAAGTCCTTGAGGGGAAACATGATCCGTCCTGCATATAATTGGGCGCATCTGGCTTTCTGGGGCTTCGCTGGTGTAGCTCTGGGCGCGCTGCTACCCTGGCTCGATCGTGTATGGGAAGAATCGTTTGGGGATGACGGTGAGGAAGCCGTGGCTGAAAATGATGGCGCTTCGACCAAGGATGATGGTCCCAGCACTGACTGGGCACTCGTTGTCCGAGCCATTGGCGCCTTTGTCGGCATTGTATTTGCTATTGTAAGTTTGAATCCTGAAGAAACTGTCTTTGTGTGCCATCTAACACGTTCGGCAGCGCAAGGTGGCCTGGGCGTCTACCCTCCAGGTATCATTGACACTGGCCCTCGTGAACCCCCTCCTGTGGTGGCTCATCGACCGATCCAAGCCGGGCCTGTTCCTTTCTGCAGTCGTTGGCCTTACGGGCTCGGTGCTGCTTCTCGGTGTCGACCCGGACATTATGCCGGCTCCCGCTCATGCCGCTCTTGGCAACTTCTCGCTGGGTCGGGATGGAGACCATGATCTGCCGGTCCTCGGAGGCTTGGCTCGCCAAGAAACGCTCGAGACGGGAGTGTGGATGCTCAGCGTACTGTTCTGCAGCTGCGTGTGCTTCGGCAACATTGGTCGACGGCTTGCGGTTGGGCCTTCGGCGACTGCAAAGGGTCGCTGGGCTGGTGTACGATAACAGCTTGAAGCTGCGTTTATCGTACTGTGTATATCATGATGTGTCCATGATGTTTTGTTTAGTAGCTGGGACTTGGGTCTATGGTTTAGGGGGGTTCTTCTCGGACGGTACGGCTGGGTTGGTCACAAGACTGGATAAGGGGACTTGGGGGTAAATAAATGATGACCTGGGATGGACATCAAGGGGAATGATCCTTACTCATGGGTTGGGTTGGTGGTGGTGTGTTTATGACGGCTACATGTTTGAACTCGACCTGACAGCTTCAGGTCGACAGCGAATTGATAGAGCAGAGCTTGATGGAATTGTTAAGCATGATGAACCTGCTACAATTGCATTACCCTTCCCAATTAATTGCGAATATCCATGCCATGGTTTGGCGGTGTGATTCCTCCACCAACCTGGAGCTCCTTTTTCTGTCAAGGTAGCTCATGCAAATGCCCTGATGATGATGATTTTGTATTTTATATCCTTTTCATACTTTTTTCTCCTTTTTGTTTTACTGACTCTATATCCACCTACCGCCCTTAGTAGATGGACGATCCCTCGGCTCGGCACGACGTCATATCATCAATCGGCCTTGGCTAAGGTCTCCTTGAGGGCACGTGACTTGTCTCGGACGTTGTCGCCAAAGTCAACATTGGACAAGCCGAGCATGACGAGCATGCGGGGGTTATGGATCATCTCGTCGATGGTGATGGAGCGAGAGAGGACGTCGTGGAAGGAGAGGGCGGCGGCTTGGGGGCCTGAGGTGGCTATTTACGGGGAGAGATGAGGTAAGTCTAGGTGTTTCTTACAGAGAGAGAGAGAGAGAGAGAGAGAGAAGACCAATTGGAGCAAGGAAAGGACAGGTTTTCATATCAATGGCATCAAGAGAAAATCTAAGTAGGTACTCATCCCCAAAAAGACTTACCACGGTCGTGCTTGGGAATCTGCTCTGGGTGCTTAGTCGGCCGTCCGGCGTAGATGTTGTCAAGCTCGGTCATGATGTAGCGGGAACGGCAGACAAAGTCCCAGACGTGGAAGAGGCCACGCGGGGGAGAGGGCGGTGTCCACGACGGGTGCGCCTCGAGGGCCGAGACGAGGTCGCCGAGTCGGGCGGTGATTTCCTCGCGGACCTCCGGGGCGGGGAGGCCCGAGGCGGAGGTTGTGCCGGGACGGGATGCGCTGATCATGGTGGATGTGAATTGGGGAAGATGTCAAGATGAGCGGTAAGAGATAGAAGCAGAAACAAGAATATTAATAAAGGAAGAAGAGAAGAAGAGGAGAGAAAGAGAGAGAGAGTAACGTCGAGGCAACGTCAGAAAAAGCTTCCCCGCTACCTTACGGCTTCTGTCCAATTGCCTCTAGATGCAAATCTTGGGGTCTCCCTCGTAGCTACGCGCAACCAATCCCTAATAAAGACGGTAAAGGGACCAGTAGCCAGGGGGGGCGGGCGGCTCTCTCTCTTGAGTCGTGTCAACCAGGCTCGGTTCGATAGTTCTAGGCCCCCCCTTGTCACAGACCCTTGGAGTTACGCAAGTCCACCGCCGTCTGTTGTCAAGTTTTTTTTTTTGTGACGAGAGGAGAAGACCATTCGGTTAGGTAGGGTCATCCGTGTTCAGTGGATACGGAAACGGGGAACTTCTCCTTTGGCCGTTTCTGGAAAACGGGGTGTGTATGTTTGGGGACGAGGGGAGGTGGAAGCCATCGTCGAAGGAGGCGGCGTTTTTGGGCGGCCGTAAGCCTCCCAAGCCACCATGAACCTCGAGACATTGGGCCATTGGCATGTGATGGATGCGGGACGGAGTACGCCGTGAGATAGCTTTCCTTTCACTGCGTGAGATCCAAAACCTGGAATAGCTAGGACAAGGAAACGAGAACGATGGAAGTAGAAAGCTTGTGTGGGGAACCTGAGGCTTTCTCTGTTCAGGGTCCTGGAGCTTGGGAATTGTCGTGTGATGAGCTTCCCCTCTGAACTTGAGAGCAGGCGTTCAATGGGACAGGACAATCAGCAGCAGCTGAGGCAGAGACGGCCCGTCAGCCCCTGCGTCTTACTTGGCTGACTCGTCGTCATAGGTTCCATTGGTTGGTAGGGCCCTTGCTCTCAGCTCTCAGCACGAACGCCAGCACCTTGATCCGGGAACCCAGGCTGTGAGGGGGGATGCGCTTGGTCAAGCACCAGTACAAAGGCGTTGGCTTATGCTCTCCTCAGGGTGGTGCATAATATGTGATAACAAAATAGTAGATAAAATATATCTAAAATATTACTTCTCTAAGATATCTTTTTATTAATTTTAGAAGCTTTGATATAGATCTATAATGATGCTTGAGAGGAATGAAACTGCCTTCATTGTGTTCTGGTGTCCCTTAACCGGGATGGAGGGGTCTAGATGTCATGAGTGAGCATGGGTTTCTGCGTCTTACCTCAGATGTCGCTGCTACTGGTACTTATCAATGTACACACACGCAGGTTGGCAAACGTTGCGCGGAGAAACATGGAGCTGCATTTGTTGGCCATCTCGATCCGGGCCGCCACACCTTAAAAGTAGCTCATTGGACCGTAGTGATGGGTGACCACGCGGGCCATGATGCGTAGATTAGATTTTGTCCAACGTTGGCTTTTTTCGTATTGCATCGCTGTGTACTCTTTGATGAGTGAGCAATAGTAGTTCAAAGATGAATAGAGAGGGAAAAAGATAAATGCGACAATTACTCAATAGGTATGCGGCAACATCACCAGTCGCCGCCATCATCATGGATTCTGTACAGAACCAACAAGTCCTGGTACAGACAACCAAGTAGGTCAGCCTCATATGACGCCAACGACTTTTTTCCCCATCTTCTCACAGCCTCGCCTTTTTCCCATCCCGCGCCAATGGCGATCATCTCCCCCTCTTTTTCCCGTCTTTTCCATGTCTCGGATCCTACCAGCCCGTTGACGAATGCATTTTCCCTCTCCTGCTCTATTAAGTAGCCCCGATGGTCGCTTCTTCTCCATCGACTTCTCGATCGCCAAAACGGCCTTGTCATCAGCATCACAGCGCGGTCAACACCCGTATGAGGAAAAAAAAAAGGGGACTCTTCTTTTTCGATAACCCGTGTCTCGTGGTAGCGGGCAAAGAACCAGATCGGCGGAGAGGTGGGATAATGTAGGGTCCCTTGTCGCTGTCGAGTACTGTCTACTTTGATCTGTTGTTTGGCTGTTACATCGTGATCTGGGCTGTCATGGATGCAGTGAGGCCATTGGCTGTGTGGTGCCTCGATGCGAGTGCGAAGGTTGCCGTTGATAGCTCGCTTCCCCAACAGCCATCGTCAACCTCGATGCTTCTTGTTGGACGAGAGGACTTGGTCGGACGTTGGATGGTCTTTTTGGGTTCGGTGTTTTTATTCATGATATGCTGATTTAAACCTCTACCTTTTTGCTGCACAAAAGCGATCCGCGGCGTTGCTGTCAACGGCCAACTCGCATCGTTTGCATAGAACCGTTGGAGTAAAAAAAAAAAAAAAAAAGCATTACAATTTATCCAACGTCATGAGTGTCCCACGTCCCAGATTGCTATCGTCATTCGTTTTTTGAAAACTCATGTTATGCTTGTGACACTGAGGAGAGCTAGGGCCTGAGAGTTGTGCCGAGGACTTCCCTCTATCGACAACTGGTCATAGGGAAGAATGCACGGGACGGGATCATCATTTGGGGATGCCAGTCGAAAAGCGGAATAGGTTTTGACATATTTGATCTTCTAGTTAGTCATCTTGAGCAAAACTCAACAATTCAGAGCAGCAAACACTCAAACTCACTGGCCAAAGACCAGAATCTAGACCCCCAAGCTACGCTACGCAGGGTCCTCCTCCACCTCAGGGACCGGACCCCAAGTTGAAACCTCCAAGTATCCGGTACCCGCCAGCGACTCTCCCACATCCACATCCACATCCATCCCCATTGGTATCATCACCCCGAGCTGTGACGCCCTTGACTTTTTGGCAAAGACGATATATTTCGGGACCTCGCGCGTGCTACAAGTATCCACCCCCTCCTTCTCTCCGTGCCTTCGAAGCCGTTCCGGATTGGTAAGATTTTCTTGATTGTATGACGATCTCTATCCTTGACGATTGCTTCTTTGGCCTGCTGAGGGCTTGAAACAAGACACGCCGTCCTCTTTTCTTTTTCTTCCTTTCCTCTCCTCTCCTTTCCTTTCCTTTCTTTTCTTTTCTTCTGCTGTCAAACTCGCCCCGTTCATATCGCATTAGACCCCTCATCTCGACTCTATCCCATCTCCCCTGGTCCTTCCCCTTGTCAGCTGTCAGTCAGCTTGTGGAGGCCTGTTTAAATCGTATCCATCCATCACATCACATCACCTCGCACCCACGACAGCGCAGCGCATTCTCTGCCTTGATTCCTCCTCCTCCTCCTCCTCCTCCGCTATCGCCCTATATCCACGGCAATGCTGCGCTCCTCACCTCCCATACGATCCTTGTAGCATCTCCCTCACGCAGAATCCATGTCTATCTTGTATCCGGCTGGTCCCCGTATACTGGACAATCCCGCGTCCTCCTCCATGCGCTCGAAACGAAGTCAACGGTTACGCGAAGACATCACGACGACGAAGCCCTGAACAACCACGAAGTCATCTGTTTTGGACAATTAGCGGACGAGAAACGACATAGATCCCCATCGAGAGGCGCACCAGTTTAAAATACCTCCCCCACCAACACATATCATATCGAGGCTCGCACCTTATTAGAGAGTTTTGATGCCACGATAAGAAGAAACAACGAGAAACGAATTCGAGAAGACACGGAAAAAATACTCATAGTTCGTCACCCCCGAGAAGAAGACGCCCATGCCACCAAACGCCACGCCGCAGCAGCCCGCGGCCAGACCCTCCCCGGTCCCGGCCCCGAACCGGACCGCGAACCACCGGACCCCGGCCGATCGCAGTCAACGACTCCTGCTCCGACCCCTCGGCATCGCGATGTCGCCCCGCGCGACTTTGTCCGGCTCTTTCAGTGCCGAGTGTGCTCGTTGCCCCTGCGCGAGCCCGTTAGCCTCCCATGCGGCAAGACCATGTGCCGACGTTGTCTCCCCGAGACGCACCGTCGATCAAATATCACCTACCCCGCCGCCCCGGACCGCCTCCGTGGCTTCAAGTGCCCCTTTTCCGACTGCGCGAGGGAGCACGCGCTAGACGACTGCGCCGTTGACGTCGTCCTTAACAAGACGGCCGGGCACGTACGCGACGAGATTGACCGGCGCAAGCTAACGGTCCATGGGTCCACGAGGGTCGAGTGGCCGGATCCATGGGCTGCTGCTGGTATCACCTCGATGAGGGAGGACGATGCGTATTCAAAGGTGATACAAGGAGGAAAGGTGGTTGCGACGTATTCCCTCGCAGAGGAGGGCGATCTGCCCTACGACACCGACATCACCTACAGCTATATCCCCTCACCTCCGACATCGCCGTCACCAACCCCAACCGTTGACGATGATGACGATACCAGCCTCGTCCGCAAGGCGCAGGATGCCACGCGGGCTGAGATGGACTGCCAGGTCTGCTACGCCCTCTTTTACGATCCACTGACGACACCCTGCGGCCACACGTTTTGTCGCTCTTGTCTTCATCGCATCCTCGACCACTCACGATATTGTCCCATCTGCCGTCGCCCCATGGCTATCAACCCCGTACTCAGCCAAAACTCTTCACCATCCAACGAGACCATCACACGCATCATCGAGGCCTTTTGGCTGGACGAGGTCCATGCTCGAAAAGAGGCTCTTGATGCCGAGCGCGCGAGTCAGATGCAGGACTTTGACCTCCCGCTCTTCGTCTGTACGCTATCGTTCCCCCTCATGCCGACATTCTTGCACATATTTGAGCCGAGATATAGACTCATGATCCGTCGAGCCCTTGAGGGTGATCGTACCTTTGGCATGGTTCTCCCAAAGAGACCCCAGCACCCCGATGATGTTGACTTCCACGACCTGGGCACGTTGCTGCGAATCGTCAACATTCAGTACTATCCCGATGGCCGGAGTCTCATTGAGACGGTTGGCCTGTCGCGCTTCCGTGTCCGCAACCACAGTTACCTCGATGGTTATACCGTCGCCAAGATAGAGCGCGTTGACGACGTCAGTCTCGAACAGGAGGAGGCCATGGAAGCTATGGAAGCCGTCCCTCCCACGGAGCAGTCCTCAACCGGAGAAGATACCTCCATCCAAGGCGACAAAGATTCACAAGATTCACCCTCATCAGCTTCCCCCTCCAGCCATCGACAATTTACCCATGCCGGCCTCACCCGAGGACATTGACGCTATGTCGACACAGAACCTCATGCAGTTCGCCTCCTCTTTCGTCGCCCGGATGCGCGTCCAGAGCGTTCCATGGTTGACAGAGCGGATGCTCACTATCTACGGCGAGTGTCCCGACGATGCCGCCATCTTCCCCTGGTGGTTCGCCAGCATGTTGCCGGTCAAAGACCTTGAAAAGTACCGCCTTCTAGGCACATCGAGCGTGCGAGAGCGCCTCAAGATCTGCTGTTCATGGATCATTGAATGGCAGACATCTCGATGGTAAGCTACCCCTTGGCCAGAACTCTCCCCTGTCACATCACAACCAACCGTGTCGTTACGCCTCTTGCCCCCATGATGATGCCCTACGATTCCAATCCAATCCATCCATCCAACCTGCCGTCATGACAGCAAAAAGAGGCCTGGGCTAAATCAAACGACGTCACCCCCTCAGGACTAAGCTGATTGACGGCCGATCAGGTCTCTCCACGGCTGCACAATCCTCTGATTGACTGCGACTGCCCTTCTACTTCACCCTCGGCATGCTTCTGCAACTGCTGCTTTTGCTCTGCTACTCGGCTGCTCAGGCACTACACAGAGAACAAGACTGCTAAAGAGAGACGTGTTGTTTAAAATCTATTCTTTACAATCTGACACGAACAGGACGATCATGACACGACAGATAGGGTGAGGCTGGGAGCTACAGAAATGCATTATGGCATCACACCACAAGAGGCCCCGGAAAGGTGTTAACATATGGGATGAGATATTAGTTTGGGAGGCATATAGCCATAGCCATTGCTGTACAGTGATTTTGCGGATACCAAGTTCATCTATACTAGATACATTCGTCTTCAAGACTTGCTTCACCAGACGATTCCTCCCTGTGTATCCACGGCTGCATTAACATCTCCCCAAGCAGGCACACCACCAGGAGTCTCAACCCATGACCCAGGCATAACGTTGTCGGGCTTATCCTCATCATGGCCCTTGTCACTCTTGCCCTTGTCACTCTTTCTCGAGTCGGGCGAAACCTCCTCCACCACGCGGTCGGTAACAACGTCCCAGCCCACCACGTTGTTGTCTGCCGCCGGGCCCGTTGTGCTGGGAACGGTGTCTTTCTGTTCCTCCCAGGTTATGTTGCCTCCAAGATGAGTATCGTTGCCCCAGTGATCATCACGCTTCTTTCGAACTGTCCCGTTGCTTCCGTTTGACCCCGAGGCCCATTTCTGCCCGTTGTCTTCTTGTTTCCCACTGCCCGCATCCCAGCCATTGTTCCCGTTCCCATTCTGATCCTGATTTTGATTCTGATCCCGCCCCCAAGTGTTGTCGTTCTGTCCACTTCCATTCTGGCTGTGGTCAGGCACCGGGTTCCAATCAGTCTGGCTATTCTGCTGGTTGTTGCCATTTCCATCGTTCCATGTTGTGACATTGTTGTTCCAGTTGTTCGACCCAGCGCGGGCAGATCCATCACCCTTGGAAGCAGTGCGTGCACCATGGCTGCCATAGTTTTTGAAGACAGATCCTGCCCGCTGGGGAAGATAGGGGTTGTTCTGGCCCTGATATGGTGAGTCAAGCCCAGTGTGATGTCCACGTACTCCAACTTACGGTAAGGCCTGGCGGCATAACATTGTTCTGGCTGGTCTTGTCCTTGTCTTTGCTGGGTGGGAGAGCAGCGTTCTCCGTCCCGTCCATGACTTGAGGGTTGACTTGTACCCCATGGCCCATAGGGAGGGCCGGAGGAAATCCTTGAGGACCACTCACAGTAGGCCATGCGTGTCCAGGCATCCCTTGGGTGATAGGCACATGCGCATATCCCTCCTGTGGTAGCATGGGGTGGTAGTACTGATGATACGGCGGGTACTGACCATAACCTGGTTGAGGCTGGGGCTGGTTGAAGCCATAGTAGAAGGGGGTCTGAGGCACAGGAGGCATGCCAGGAGGTGGTGTGCCACTGAAGGCGTTGTGCGCCGGATGGAGATAGCCATGGTTGTTTCCAGTCGGGGGGCCTTGGTGCTGCCTCATGACGTTGTTTTCTGGATCGTAGTAAGCATTTGGTACCGGGCCTGATGGTGTCTGAACGACTTGGGCGTGGATCGGCTCAATGAGTCGAGGATGGCGAGGATGCGGCAAAAGCAGACCTTGAGGATAGCCTCCCCAGAGAAATCCATTCTGATGCCTGGAATTCTTGAGGACCATGCCCTGCGGCGCTGCGTTTTCCTTATCCCCTTCCTTCGTCCTGTTCCCCTTTGCCTTTTTGTACTTGCCTTGGTTCTCTTGGTTCGGAGCTTCGACAGCCTCCTCGTCTTCAGCTTTGTCTTCTGGCTGCTCAGGTGTTTTCTTGGCTTGCTTCCCGGCCTTCTGCTTCCCTTTGTTTTTCTGCTTGTTGCCTTTCTGCTCTTGTTTGTCCTCCTTTTCGTCTTCGTTCTTGGGACTATCAGCCTTGGCCTTGCCTTTGTTCTTCTGCTTCTGCTTCTTTTTCGGCTCAGGTTCAGGCTCGCTCTCTGCTTCTGTTTCGTTTGCCGAGTCAGAAGGCTCGGCGTCAGTCTCCGATTCCTCAGGCGTTTCGTCCTCCTTCGCGTCCGACTTGGGGGACCCTTTCTTCTTCTTAGGCTTGGGGGACTCAGCTTCCGACTCAGATGTCTCGCCTCCTCTGGTTGACTCCTCGACTTTGGTGTTCTTCTTCCCTTGCTTCTTGGGTTGTTCCTTCTTTGGCTGCTGCTTTTTGGGGGGTGACTCTGGTTCAGACTCTGAGGTCTCTTCAGCAGATTCAGTGTCCGTCTCGGGCTCTGGTTCCTTAGCCTTCTTGCCACCCTTCTTTTCCTTACCACACTCCTTCTTCTTGGGCTTGGGGGGTTCTTCGGGTTCAGAATCGGAAGGCTCTGTGCTAGGGGAAGTGCTATCTTTGCTCTGTTTCTTGCCTATCCTCCTCAATATCTCTCGCCCCTTGGTGCATCGCCGACACTCACAAGTAGGATCCGGGTCCGAGTCCCAGTCGCTTTCGGCGTCGTCTGTCACTGGCTTCTGCTTGGCCTTCTTCTTCTTTTTCTTCTTGGGGGATGGGGCACTGTCTGAGTTCTCTGCGTCAGAGTCACTGGCGTCCGAGCTCGAAGCATTATCCGACTGACTCGAGTCTGATTCCGGCTCTGAACCAGAGTCGGACGCTTCTTCCGATGCTTCCAGGGGAGTGGGAGACTTCTTCAAAGCCGACTTGGGGGTGTCTTCGAAGCGAACCCTCTTAACAATGGTCTTGGCTTCTTGGGGAGGCGGGGTGTTGCGTCCGGTGCGCGGGTAGGTGATCTTGATGGTGTCTTCTTCAGATTCGTCATCTGTGGTGACTTCGACTCTGACGACGTCGCGCTTCTTCGGTTTCTTCGGTCTCTTGGGGATGGGTCCGAGGGCGGACTCGATGGTGGTTCCAACTACCCATTCGCAAAAAAGCGACGGGCGTTGCTTCTTACTATTCGCCATCATACAAAACTGATGTACCCAAGCGAGTGGAAGAAGGTTGAGGCGATAGGTTTCGTTTAGGATGAGGGGCAAAATTGAGATGGATGAGGTTTTTGGTTTGCAGGCGAGTAATTGAGATTGGTATGGCAGTGTCGGCAACGGGAAGCGAGTTGAGGGTGACAGCTACCGACAGCTACCGACAGCTGCCAACAGCTGCCAGGGACAAGTCGAGCCCCGAGTGGCCAACTCCCTGATGGTGGGATCGGCTGCTCAGGTGGAATGAAGTTGGCAAAGGTTTGAGTTGGCGATGAAGATGGGAGATGTAAAAGAGTTTATTGCAGGTAGATGAAAGGTGGAGTTGAGAGAGAGGAAGGTGCGAAGTTGGGTGAATTTATCCATCCTTCCTTCCGTTTCTGCCCTCGCTAGCACCGAGAACCATCATTCACAACTTGTGCTTCAACTTCTTCTCCTCCCACTCCTCATTAATAATGATATTCTGCCAAAACCTCCACGCCGCAATAGCAACTGCCACCGGAGGACAGCCAAGCAGGAACCATGACCACCAGTCCGGGCTCGTCTTCCTCATCGCCCCAATCGCCTTGTCCAGCTGCTCCCTCAGCTCCTCTTTCGTCCCGTCGTTCCAGAGCACCACTCCCTTTCCCTCTCCTCGCTCCTCGCACCGGCGTGCCTTCTCCCTCACGTCGGTCTGGCTGCGAACCCGGTTCTCGGCGTCTTCAGCGCTGAGGTGCGGGTCGCGTGCACGTAGTCGTTGCATCTGGATAGCTGGGTCGCGGACTGCCACGACAGCCGTCACGCCGCAGAACCTATCGAGGCCGCTCTCGAAGAGGAGGGGAATGTCGAGCACTACGGCCCAGTGACCCCGGAAGTAGCACCCGACAACCATCTTGAACATCTCCCACCGCACGGCCGGGTGCACTATCCCATTAAGAACTGCCCTGTCCTTCTTGCGCTCCTCGGTGTCGCCGAATACACGGCGTCCCAGGGCCGGTCTGTTCAGTGGTCTGCCCTTGCCATCGGGACCGTTCTCGGGCATATCCTCTGAGGGCTCAACGAGAAGATCAGGCGTCGTAGGTCCAAAGTGCTTCACGATGGCATTGTATCCGCGAGTACCGGGCTCCACGACCTTGCGTGCCAGGATGTCAGCATCCACGATTGGGAGCTTGAACGGCTCAGAGGCAAGTATCGATGAGACTGTCGATTTGCCGGTGGCAATCGAGCCCGTGAGGCCAATGAGAAGCATGGTTTCGAATGTCCGCCAATTGATTGAGTTGGAGGTGAAATGAAATAGAGTCTCTTTGGATGAAGTGAGGTTGAATGATGATCTGATAGCCGCTGGTGGGATGATGCAATTACCGAGGCTGTAACAGCTTGAGAACGCCAAGCTCGAACAAAAGCTGGGGAAGTGGCTGGGGTATTCGAAGCACGTAATCAAGATTGGTTGACATAAATAATGCTTCAATTTCGACCCCATTCTGCAGCATAATGGAGACCTTATTTTGGTCGAAAATTTTACCCTCATGGTTGCATGCCGCATCCGACGACATGTGATGAACGTTACTTGAACAATTGCATCGTCAACACAGCAACTTAGATCAATGATATCGGGGAATCCGATTGGGGCCATAGCGGTAGGATTAATACAGCACAGTAAGTGCAGTAGTCCAAGAAGTTTTTCATCTCAGAGGCATCATCACGCCAGAGGCGATGCGATGCGAATGCCATGTCCATCTCAACAATCGAGGTCCTTCCACAATCCCATGCCACTATCTCAGAGCCATTGACCTCAAGCCCAGCATCCTCCATGCTTCATTTCAACCACCAGTGTGGATGAGTCACATCTTCCGGGTAGGGATCCGATCGAAGTTGAAGGTGGCAGAGACAAGGGTCTTTGAATGCAAATAGGTAGGGTTTCTATCATCAAAGGTCAGTTGCTGTCGCATGAGAAAGGTCGAGTCCACGTACTTGAGAGTCACCAAAAAGAACGAGTATCAACCGTGAATAAGGCTGTTCCATCAGGTATATGCCGAATGAGAGTCGACTAGACAGAGTCAGCACAAACCCTCGACACCGGAGTTGTGAACCTCACAGATATTCTATAGGTGTGCGCCAGTAGGGACGGTCCTTTCGTATCGGGTACGTCTGCGATTCACATCAGCTCCAGGCCACCAGCAGCACAACACGGATACTCACAGGGTGTGCCATCTAGCTAGGCAGGCGAACGGCATAGAACCAACCCTCATCGGTCACGTACCAGCGACAATCACCCATGTGATCAATGGTAAATCGGTTGCGCTGGGTCCAGTTGCCGTCAACCTCACGAACATAGTAGAAACGGGAAGGGTCATCATCAGCGGGCTTGAAGTCCTGGGGCTCGTAGAGCCTGTTCTCGTGCGCGAACTGGATCTGGCGGAGCTGCTCCTCGCCAGCAGTGCGGCCGATACCAGTGACATCGGGGATGTGGCCAGAATTACCTGCAATGATGGGGACTGCGCCGGACATGGCAGCAACCCCACCCGCCATGCCGACCGCTGGGACGGCGCCTGCGACGTGCTGGACCTGGGGCACATAGTGCTGCTGAGGGGCATGCATGAGGACAGGCTGCTGACCCATGGCCGGCTGCTGGACGAGGTAGGGCTGCTGATGAACGACATAGCTAGCATGGGTACCAGGCTGAGGAGCCATGGCACCGATGACTGGCTGCTGTAGAGACGTTAGCAAGTGTTTATTGAGGCTGTCAAGCGAAGAGAAAGAGAAGCATGGATGGCTAGACCGCTTGGCGATGCTCGGTGGACCACTCGATCCAGGTAGAGCAAGAATGAGGGGGAGATTCAACAAGACCACTTGCATAATAGGTGTAGCCATTCAGATAAAATGTCTTTGGCAGCACCACGGTAGTGCATGCAGCGGTGGTGATGGGGGCGGGGGCAGAAACAAAATGAGCAGGAACGGGAACGGGAACAGAGGCAAGAACAGAAGCAGGAGCAGGAAGACCGACTTGAACACCAGCGAGTCCCCCATCAAAGCGAGGCACGTAAACATGTTGCATGGGCCCAAACGTGGTGTCGGGGACGGGAGGCTGGAAGTGGACGCCGTTGGGAGGCGGAGCGGCATTCTGATAATCGCCCATGGTGTTGTTTGGGGGGCCGACGCCGATGTAGGTGACTGTGTTGTGTGTGCCTGTGCCTGCGGGCGCGTTGATGAAGGATGCGGGATGAATTTGAGGATGATGTTGCTGAGGGAGAGAAAAATACGCCGCCTGCTGAGGGGGAGGGGAGATGAAACCACCGGGGCCGGTCGGCAGCTGGTGGCGGAGGCTCTGCGTCGGGTTGGCACTTGTATGCCACTGCAGCTGGCTGTTTGCCGCGACACCGAGCGCAGGGAAGCTCGTGGGCTGGTTATCTTCGCTCGCGGTGACCGCAGGAGGAGTCTTGGGCGCTGCCTTGGAAGAACCAGTGGCAGTGTTGGCGTTGAATCCTCCGCTGGGCGAGCTGGCAGTCGTGTATCCCGTGATGTTTTGGCCCTTGAGGATGCCCTGGGTTTCAAAGTGCACTTGGCGAGGTTCGGGAGTCTTGGGAGGTCGGCGAGGAGGTCCCTTTGGAGATTTGGAGTCGTTGGTGCCTGCCGCGGCCATGGTTGCACTCTCTTATGCTCGAGTCTCTTCGGAGAGGGTGGATCTTTGTCGTTGGCAAAGGCCGTGAATCAGGCCCTTGTGAGGCTCGAAATTGTAGCCTCGAGGCCGCGATGTAGGAGGAGAGAAAGGTTCAGGTTTCAATGCCTCAGGGGTAAAGTCGAGAGAAGGCCAAGCGACTCGAGTGCCCTCAACCGACCAAGTGCCACTCAAATTGAGGCCGTAAGAAAAACAAATGTGCTCTCGCTAGGCAAAACAGGCCTTGTAATGCATTCTTCACTGCTTCACAGCTGGCAGCCAGCCGGCACAGTTCACCTTGGCAATGGATCCATCACGGAAGCCCTCCAGCATTCACCGAGGCAACTCCCAAAACAAACAACACGGCGAGTGAATAACAATAAAACATTACAGTAAAAATAAAGAAAGATTCATGCTCACCACTTTCTGTAGCTCCCAGCTCTGTCCATCGTGCACCCAGACCGACTGCTCCGGAGCATTGTGCAGGTTGTCGTAGGGATCCTCGTATTTGGTCCAGGTCCATGGAAAACAGGGAAGGCACATTTTCGACAATGATCCTTAATCGGTTGGTCTGTGATAATTGCAACTGTCGTCGCTGATTTCGAGGGCGCTGCTGTGGAAATTGAAGTTGAGAAAATGAAGTGTGAACCTTGGCGGCCTGATCCCGAGTAGAGGAGAAATGGGCCGTTCAGCAATTGGCATCATCAGTGTCCGCTATTGGCACCAACCACATTATCCTCTGATCTAACAAAGCCTCTTTTAAGGGTAACACATCTGATAATCATTACCTCGTATTGTTTTCAACATGAAAAGTTGCCTGACATCCATCGCAGTCCCTCTACATTCGACAACCACTTCTACACAGCCTCTCCCGAACAGTCCTGCACAATCAAGTCCATTCGTTTCCTCCATCTTCTTAGCTTCCTTCCATTTCTGTAAGTTTAAAGGTCGCTTCGTCGTCCTTAGGCGGGGGGCTCGATGCCGTCCTGATCCCGACAATGTCCAGTTCCCCCCATTTATGTCCGACATCTGTTCAGTCCAACGGCTTCCGGGCCTGTTCCAATGCCTGAATAAACCGCCTCCCTTGTCGCTTTTCTTGATCGCTATGTTGCGCTAGGAGCCCATCGACAATGTCGAGCTGCTCCAGCGACAATTCTGGTTCGCCAGTAGCGGTGTCGGGCGGGAGTCCATCGTCGAGTTCGTCGATGTCGGGCCACATCCGTCGTAGTCGGATCTTCCAAGGCTGTTCTCACGTTAGTATAGGTAGAGAATTACATAGGGTAGTTGCAAACACTCACTCGAACAACAACTGGGTGCTTTCCTGCACGAACCCCCTGGACGAATTCATCAAAGGACGCCTCTTTGAGCCCTTTCCAGCGTTTGATGTCGGCCGGCCCCTGCGCTGGGCGGATGTAATAGTTGACGTTGTGATTCAACTTGAAGACCCAAGCATCCATCTCACTCCCTTCGCAATCCACCTTGAAGGTAGGTTTGTTCAGTTGATCGAGCAAGTTTTGAGCTTTTTGCATCGCCGCCGCAGTACCGCGCAGCAAGATCCGCTCCAGCTTAGTCCGTACCAAGTCCAGAATATGTTCATCGTCCTCGCTTTTGGAGACAGACCAGCTCTCGAGTCGCGACAGAAAGCCTTGGAGACTGATGTCGAGTGGCATATTGACCCGTTGAAAAATCATTTTGCCGTCGACGGCAAGGTCTAGGACGATGACTGTGTAGTAACCTGGCAGGAGTGTCCTTCCGTCGGCCAAACGTCCTTTGGCTACCAGGTTGACTTGTTCCGTGATCCCGTACTTGTGTCTTACATCGGCCCACTTCATCGGCGGCAAGTCCTTCTGTTCCCAGTTCTGATCCCACTGATCTTGACATTTGGTCTTGATCTCCTGTTCCAGAACAACCTGCAGCCGGGGTAGGATATACTCTTTCTTGGACTCGAAAATCTCCTTCATTTCCTTGCCCCGTCGCTGGAGATTATCCGCAATGTGTTGCTTGTCCCGTGGAAGCGGCGTGGAGATGTCAAAGGGGATGAACCAGGTGCGGTCAAACCCATCAAACAAACTATAGCCTCTCTGCTGGGGGACAACGCCAGCCCAATGGGGGCTCCAGAGGGGAGTTGCATCTCTCTGACCGGTGGTGTAAACGACGGCGGCCCTCGCTCTCCAGTGGTCAAGGCGGTACTGGATCATGTCTTCGGCGAACTTCTTGACGTTGACGCTGCCGCTGCTGTTGCTGCTGCCGCCTTTCGGAGCTTGTTGGCCTCCTGTCTTGGGCGCTTTCTGTGGTCGCTTCGAGTCCTTCGTTGGCGGTGGGTTCAGTGTCTCTGCGTTTGTGGGTGTAGTCTCAACATCAGCAGCATCCGACGGCCGCGTCTTTCGAGCCTTCCGTGAAGTAGAACCTCGATCTGCACGAGCTGGGCGGGGCGCTGCATCAGGAGGTCGGGACTTGTTCGAGCGCGATCTTGCGTTGGTCGCCTTGCCGTTTGTATCCATGTTGGTAGTGTGGGCAGATGGGGATACCGACAACGCCCAGTTCGGTTCAACAAGGTAAAGACGAGAAAGAGGCGATAATAGCTCGATTGCTACTCCATAGGAATAAAGGGTGAGGTCGATGCTTTTTGAATTTGTTGGGATGGCAAACGGCAGACAAACAAACACTGCAGTCACTATCACGGCAGGAGGCAGGTGCGGCATCGCACTGCCAACGCACTGCCATAGCCCGAGCAGTGCCAAACGAATCTGAGTGAACTTATATTTTGCCTAAGCTTAGGGGCCTGTTTGACAATCGGCATGTCGATTTTACATACAAAGAGAAGGAAGTGTAAGAGTTTATTTAGATATTAGGGAGAGTCTTATTATATATCTTCTAAGATTAGATAAAATCATCAAGATATACTTATATGTTTTGCTGAGGATAGATAGGTAGCCTTAGCTAGGTATATTAAAGTTGGTGTGCTGAGTACGCTCTTCATTCCGTGCATCAAGTGCCAACATTGGATCAGATGATTCAATCAATCCGTTTGCTTCTCGATTCCAATGGCTGATCTCATACTCCACTGCTCAAGTGCAACTGCGCAAGTTCATACAAAGTGTATCATGTAAAACGTGTTGAAACCATTCTTTTCATCAAGGACCAGACGCCAGCCCCCGTTGGTCTAATGCTCGCTGACCGAACCTCATGTAATGTACAGTTGTTAAACCCATGGGAGGAGAGATGTCCGTTAACCATGCTACCAAACTCCACCCAACGCTGTAGCCCCAGCATATACAAGGGAAACGCTGCCCCGTGGCCCGTCTCCGGCCCGCGGCCTCCTCTCCCTTTTTTTCCAATAGATGGATGTCTTTCCTCCCATCCGCGTGTCCGCAATTAGAACTAACCGTCAAACCGGCCCGGCGCCAGCGGCAAATAAAGATGTCATAACGTTATTACAGAGTCAGCTCCTCAGTGGGGGCGGAAACAGGCTCTGGGATGGGGAAGAAACTTCGTCGCACAACCTAGATGGTCATTAGAAACGAGACGCCAAGCAATGGGTGCAGAGTTGTACTTACAGCCCAACCAGCGGCGACAGAAGCCACAATACCACCAGAGATCATCATAGGTCGAATACCACGAGTGCTCTTGAAGAGCATACCACTCAGCGCACCAGCCAGGACAGTGTTGCCGGCGTCGTGCTTTCCGCGCAGGCTGCCAATCAGGGAGTTGATGCAGTTGTAGATAATGGCGACAACACCAAGCGAGTTACCCAGGAAGGGACCCCGCCTGGTGACCGAGTTGAGAACAGCGTTCAATCGCAACTTGGGGGGCTGACCGGCCGACCTCCTGAGACCCTCCTGCAGACCCCAAGCACCTCCGACACCCAGACCAGCCAGGTATGTGACGCCGGTACCGTAACATAGGTCGTCTGTGAAGCCGCGCGAGGGCAGAACTGATTGGCCACCGGGCAGTTCGGACAGGGCTGAGTCTTCGAGGGAGATATATTCGAGAGTGTCTCTGTTGAGGCCGGCGAGCGGGTGTAGTTGTGAGGGGTCGGCAAAGGCAGAGCTCTGCAAAAATGACTCGACGCCTTGTCCCTCGGTGGGATCGAAGGAGAGATGCGCGGGTTCTTGTGTCGTCTGAGGCTGGTGCTGCTGCTGCTGCTGAGAGTGAGGGGGCTTGTTGCCGCCCGTGAAGGCGTTCCAGAGAGAAGTCATGACTGCGAATGGGGGATCGGGGATGCGAGGAGACGGCGCGTGCGATGGAGAATTGGAGGGGGCACAATCGGCGGGCGTTGAAGAGTCGCAAGGTTTCTTATCCGAAGCTCGGGGGAGTCCCTCCTCAATGATGCCGGCTCAGAAAATTTTGGGAGCCACCCGCCCAGTTGGTCCGTGCACGCCGGATTCCCCGACCTTCTCTGGCTTCACGTGACTACGGCGGGCTTGGGCCATTGACCCGAGATATCAGATCGCGGAGATGGTCGGGGGTTCATGGTCCGTGGATGCGCGGTTCGAATCACGAAGCGTGTAAATGGATTTGACGTGAGGACGGGTAAAATTTCTGCTTGGATTCATGACGCTAACTTATGGCGCCGCCAGCAAAGTGAGCCTCAAAACGCCTCTCTCGTTGTCTGTGCTCTGCAGAGAAATACCTTGACAGCCAGAGCGCGGCATCAGGGTTCTCCGACGTCGCTCAGCGACTGAGATCCGGTAGCAAACATGCAATATCACAGCATCGCCGCAGTCAGGCTTGACAAATGATGAGCTGAGGAACACGCTGAGCGATATCGCACTTAGTTTGTTACCGATGCTTCATTCGCAACCTGGTCGCGGGCTTGGCGCAAGAAAATTCCCATGCCCCACGATGATTCGTGAATTTTCCGCGTCGCGCAAAACGTCGACAGGATTTACCGTCAAAGGATCTCGAGGCAGGGAAGCACGAGTGTCGTTCTTCGCGACACTAAAATCTACGTAGAAACCAAATCTCAAGATATGGTATGTTGTGACCACCCCACAGTCACAAAACCTTAAAAGGTCTCTTGCGGCTGAATAGGAAAGAGTGTTCACATTTCTTCTTGGTGGCCGGGAACGGTGGGAGAGAGACTGAGGAGAGACACTAACCCACAGCAAGCCGCTTTCGCGGAGCCGCCGTTTTAAAGTAATATTTCACATGACGGTGAAGTATTACCCCAATGATGACTGAAGAGAAAAGAAAATCAGGAAGGGTCGTCGGGAGGAAGGGATTTTATAGCTGAGGCTCCTGGGCCAAAATGCGCTAGTGAGTTTTTGGCGGGGCTGTGTTATGTAAGCCGCCGAGCCCTCCCAACCTCCTCCAAGAGAGATTGGACCTCCACTGTGAGGGTTCGAGTTACGACGTCGCCGGCAAAGTTTTCTCCTGTTGGTGGATATGGTTTTGCATTACGGAGTAAGGATCCAATTTTCTGGATACCGTTTGCTGAGATTGTGTAATGAGAACTGTGGAACGGGATCCTGTACATCTCGTCACTCAAGAATTCTTGCTTTGCTGCGTCGTGATACCCAGAAACCAACAGCCAAGAAAAATGTCAGAACGATGGCCAATTAAGATGTATACATACTCAAGCGTGAAGGCTAACCATGGCTGAAGCAAGTATTTTCTCTACTGAGTCTGATATTGGCCCATTATGTCGGCTTTGTAGACAGTTATCCCAGTCCTCTAGGGTACCACACCAGTATGAAGAGAAAACCTTTCATCAACGAGAAGAAACATATGAACCACTAGTACGCCTCGTCACAGTATCGAAATTGAACGGGGTATTGGCTCCACATTATGGGCTATGGCTTATGTTGAGGCTGTTAGCTCCATGTGAATGAAGAATCTTCACTTGATGCTTGTCTCGCTTCCATGAGGCTCTCCACCCAAACACATGCCGTCAACTGCATACCATAACGAACAGAAGAAAGAAGAAGTAAATGTTTGGCAAGATTTATGTTGATTTCTCGCTTGGCGCCATGTTGTTACTTGCTCCAGCGGAGTGGACATCTCGCGGCGAGCCGACAAGTCCACATGTGCCATCTTCTGGTCCTTGACTGCCTTGAGGAGGAAGTCGAAACTTTTCAAGGGTGATTTGATGAATCGACAGCGAGCGTTAGCAAGCTTATATTTGGGTTAATTTATTGGTATAATCCACCTCATGATTACGGAGGCGCGTTTGTATGCTCCCGATGCGAATATATGCCCAAGTGAAACCGAAGACTACCACATACGACCATACCCACCGGAGAACTCGGGATCCCGTCCGCTCTCCCATAGATAAGCCGGTGAGGGGCGGATTAGTAGTTGGGTCGGTGACGACCAGCGAATCCCCGCTGTTGTATGTTTTTGCACTTCGAAGCGATTTCTCTTTTTGTTGTCTGGCCCTCTTTTGCTCCTTAGGTCAACTGGACTACTCTCCCACTGCGCAGGGAGGGACGTCATGTTCTGTCTAGTGTCGCGTTGTGAACTCATCGCACAAGACAAACCATGTCGAAGAGCCCGAGGACGTCTCGAGATGCCATTTGTGCTCTTCCAGCCTCCGAGTACCCTGGTAACTGTCCTTCTGGCCCAACATTGGCCTTGGTTGGAGTTCATTCCTTCTTCTATGCTTCATTGTCTAACAATGGCCATAAAGTAAGATAAAACGATCTGAGTCGAGGCATGGTTCTTCTGAAATCTCTTCTAGTTACTTGTTTTCATTCGTGAAAGCTTTATCAACTCTTTCTAAACATCCACGAACTTCGCTTATTCTCGAATATCCATGCTGGTCCGGCAAAAGATACGAATATCTCAAATGAGATACCCAGCCAAGTTAGCTTGTCTCATGTCTACTCCTGGATTCACCTAGGTGGCACCTCATGAGTAGGATACCCACTCTCACGCCTCCCACGAGATCCACGGCACCCTGATGAACGACAAAGTACGCAGGTGCTTACTACATCTTCAACAATGATGCTTGTGTCCTCTTGAGTCTATCGACCAAGCCAAGGGTGACGCCAACTTCACAAGTTCGACCATCCACATCAACCCCAAAGCAGCACCGCGACTAAACAGGTTTCCCATGCGCAATAATCGGTATCTTCTTTTTTCGTACCTATAAAGAACTCTAACCTATGGTTGATGCTTTCAGAAAACAATACACATCTTGCAAACTCCTCCGAGTAACCCAAACCCAAACTCGCGCGCAAATTTTCCCCGTTTTTATTTTACCTCGCGGTAGCGAACGCCTTTCATATTCCCGTTCTTTACATGCCCTAGAAAAGTTTAAGAGAAAGAGATAGTAGTAAAAAGAAAGTAGAAGCAAAACAAGAAACTGCCGTCTGAGGCGTAGACTTTCAAGGATGATATGAATCAGGGGTAGACAGAGTCGCCCCTCTGAAGCAATGGGCGTTGGTCCCAGCGATCCTCGTCAATGCTCTGATCATCGTCGTACTCTTCTTCGTCTTCAATGGGGTTGTTGTGCCTTGGGCGACCATCAATGTCATTACTCTCGGGGTTGCTGTACATGAAGTACTGGGCAAAGACGCCGAGATCGAGGAACAGAGTAACGAGGCTGCCAGCGAGCCAGCTGAGGTTGACAAGGATGTATCGTCCGTAAATGTGACTGGCCTCACCGGGCTTGCAGTGTTCGTGCTTGCACTTGGGCTCGTAGGCGAAGATGGAGAGGACATAGGTGATGTTTCCAAGGCAGGCAAAGAGGAAGAAGAGCATGCTAAGCCCGTCCGTCGTCTTGCGCCGCCAGTTGAGGATGAGCTGGGGAAGGCGAGAAGCGATGTAGGCGACAGTGCAGAGATATCCAAAGATCTGGCCAAGAAGATTGAATTCCAAAGAATCCTGCTTTTCGCCACCAGTGTTGTCCTTGTCGCCAGAGGCCTTTTGGCCGAGGAACCATCCAAGAACGCCGGCTGCGATGACCATCATGACGATGATGGTGTTCCAGACGATGGTTTGAAGGACAGTGGGTTCTTGCGGAGTGGCATCTTCAGCGATATGCGGAACAGCTGGCGACAGGCCCGACCAGTCTGAGCCTCGGCGCTCGTGGTGATGATACCCGTTTGACAGTAGACCAGTGCGCTCATTGGGTTCGCCTGGGGCCGGGTTGGCCGGTTTCGGAGCGTGGGCCGGAGGGTCGCGCCAGGTGAATCCGCGATAGTAAAAGCACTGACCGAGGAGGACGAGATCGGCGATCGTATAGTAGATGGCAAGAATGATCTAGAGAGCAGACGGGTCAGCAATTGACATTCGGGCGAGGGGGCAATCAGCGCGAAATCGTACCATGGTCGGCAGGACGCCCTGCAGGACAGCACCTAGAATATTGAAGACATCGCCAAGTAGCCAGACGATGATGAATTGGATGGAAAGGGCATCGGCGCTGCTGCGTTGGAAATTCTGGATGATCTGAGGGGAGAAGACGACGACTGGACGAGGGAGTCAGCTATGCTCGAGATGGTATGAAGGGAGGCGCAAGACTTACCCCAACAGGCGATGGAGATGGAGCTGTAGAGAAGGTCGAGTCAGCTACTGCATCGATTGAGATAAGATGGACGGAATGTACTAACCCACAAATGCCCGAGATGGCTTCAACATCGAGGTTGAGGATCTGGGTGGGCGGCGTCATGGTGCTGAACCAAGTCATGATGACCCTGGGCGAAGGATCGCAGAGCTCTGCAGCTGCAGCAGCACCCTAGCTTGCAGCAGACACGTCCAGCCAGGCCGATCGATGAGTGTCGTTTGCTATCGTACTCTGTCGTTCCAGTGCATTCGTCGCAGCTCAAAAAAAGATCCAACCGTTGTAAGGCGTAGTTGAAGGTGACGTCGAAGCAGGTTTTAAAGGGAGAGAAGAATGTTCGGGGGGTGTGACTCGGAAAGAGAATGGAAGACTTTTTCCACAATCGCACGCACGTTCGTTTGCGGTGCAGGTGCCAATTTTTTTTTCTGCAGTCCGGTCGCGACAGGAGCTGGAGCCTCCTTCCAGAAAATGGATGGTCCACGTGCCACCAAATATAGTTCCAAGGTAGCGGCGCAGACGTCACCGCACCTGGAAAGAATGCGGGGGAAGCATGCACTAGCGACATGCCCTGGACTTGGCCGAAGGTGCCCTAAACCTCGCCTGGAGCATGTGCTGAAGAAGGATTTTCCAGGGGACCTCGGTGAGCCCGGGGCACCGCGGAGTGGCCCGACAGGCGGGAGGTGCAGATCTTGGCCTGTCCGTCCTGGGGCCTTTGGATGGCCAATGCATCCATGCTGTGCCAGGAAGGCTTGAGTTATCAGTTTGACCAATTGAAGCTGTTGAATAGATTGGCAAGGTTGCGCAAACAATTTCTTTGGGTTTATCCTGAGACGTATTGGCTGCGTTGAAAACAACGCCTGTGAGATCAAACAATGTAAATGAGGCAATTGGATGGCATCATGACGATCTCCCAGAGCTTCAGGTTCCCCGGCTTACAAGTCTGTTACAGCCTCCAACTCTCGATGGAACAAAAGCAACAAAGAAACCAATCATGAAGCAGACCATATCAAGAAACTGACTCATCACTCAAGCTTCATCCCGCTCCGCAATCATCCCGCTTTCGCCGCAACGCAACGTGGGTGTCTGTAAGCAACAGGTACGGAGCTGTAACCTCCCCTCACCGCTGGCCCACAATAGATCCCAAACAACGAGCGGACCCTAGATTGAGAACGGGTACTTCGGAGTACAATCCGACGACCGGTTTTAAAATCTCGCCTCTTTTGCTGCAAACACCATCACCAAGTCATTGACTGCGTTGAGAGAAAGACTCAAGTTGAGATTTGATATTCATTTCACAACTTTACCCTTCACACTACTCTCACTGGACAACTCTACCCATCAACACCCTCACGTTACACGCATTACAAATCCATCCCAGCGCCTCCGCGCAAGCCATCTATCCCACGTCCAATGCCAGCAGACGCCCCGCTGTCCGAGCTGCCCATCATTGCAGCTCTCCAAGACGACGACTCGATGCTGACTCGCCGCTTCGGAAAGGAGGTTGTCAACTACTATGCCGGTGGCCGCATCAACCGATACTCATTCCTCCGCGCTGATGCTGCGTTCCTGCGGAAGGCTGCCGTGAGCCCCACCGCCCGGTACTTGGCCCTCAACGACCTGAACCCTCTTGTCGTGGATAAGAAGAAGCTTGCCTATCTCACATTTGATGAGGTTCAACCGTTGGTCGGCCCGGACCCGTTTGGTCTCACTGAGGATGAGGCTATTCAAGCATTCGACTCGGCTCAGACCAAGCCTCTTATCGTATTCCTCGGCATGCTAGAAGGAGATAATGAGACTGATCATATCGCTTCCGGAGATCACGGTGATATCAACGGCCACCCTTACTTTGCCGTTGACATCACCCCCCAAGGGAACCCATGCCGAAAAGGCGACGAGCTTCTTGGCGGACCAGGAGGGCAAGGGTCTCTCGCTTGACAAGAACCCCCGTGCCATGTCCCATAACCCCGACGCTGGTAAGCCAAATCCGATTAACCTTTCTATTACACAGTTGTTAACGTTCCTGCAGCCGCCCTGTACGCCCAGGCAAGGTCTATTGTCGACTGGAACGCCCGGAACCCATTCTGCGCCGGCTGTGGACAGCCAAACCTCTCTCTTCATGCTGGTTACAAGCGAGTCTGCCCCTCAACGGACCGCAAGGGCGGTGCCAGCGGCGAGCCTCGAGGTGACTGTCCTACACGCCACGGTGTCTCCAACGTTTGCTTCCCCAGAACGGATCCCACCATGATCGCTGCCGTCGTCTCTGCAGACGGTAAAAGACTCCTGCTTGGACGCCAGAAGCGTTGGCCCCCTTACTGGTATAGCACTCTTGCTGGCTTCCTCGAGCCTGGTGAGTCCATCGAGGAGTCTGTGCGACGAGAGGTTTGGGAGGAGAGTGGTGTCCGTGTTGGACGGGTTGTCATTCATTCGAGCCAGCCGTGGCCGTACCCCGCAAGTCTTATGATTGGTGCCATTGCCCAGGCGCTCCCCGGAGAGGGTGAGAAGATCACCCTGAACGACAAGGAACTGGAGGTGGCAAAGTGGTTTGAGATCGAGGAGGTCCGCAGAGCTCTTGAGACAGGGACGAGTCCCTTGGGAGAGGCTGCCCCTGAGGGATACAAGGAGGGAGATCTTAGACTGCCACCTATCCAGGCTATTGCCAACCGGTTGATTACTGCTGTTGTCGAAGGTTATTTGAGCGCGGCTCCCAAGATCTAGGAGCTAGTCTTCCCAGATACATAGAATAGGGAATATAGAAGCGATGAAGTATGACTTATGCGGACTGGAGCAGACGGTTGGTACACCCCTATTTGACATAAAGGCTAGCTATGCTTGGTAAATTCTTATGAGTATCTCTTCATCACTTTATGTTAAAATAATCTAAGAAAAAGAAAAAGGGATCTAAGACAAGGGATAATCCTTGTAGTTTCTTAGGTTAGAATAATCAATTCTCCTGTGGGCAGCATAGCCTCTCATGCTTTTGGGGCGGGGTTGGACAACGTTCTCACGGAGCTCCTCGTCAATAAGCGTGATTCGGCTACCTTAACTTCTTTCACTTTCACAATATGTAGGGGCCAGTTAGGTAATCCCCTCATTCCCCAAGGGCCCCCAGGTGCAGCCAGCCTACCTGCACGCGGTGGTGATGAGAACCGGCTGGGATCACAACGATTCAGCCGCTCACCTGCCCTTCCAACTCCGAGGCTCCGTCCCATCGCACCTCAAGGAAGACGGCGCGTTCACGATTCCCGCTGGTGAAGAGGGCTACCAAGTCACGGAGGCATCGCCTGATCCTCAATGGGGGGTGGCTGGTCTTTGTCCGAGAGAACGTTTGCGTTCACAGTAAGTTTCCTATGCCTACGCCCAATCCAAAAAGGCCAGCAGCTAACTGACGCGTTTACCCAGCTGCTGTCCCTCGATCATACTACCAACTTTCCCCTGCCACGTCGCACGGCCCTCACCCCGGACGTGTTTTCCAGTCCCTCAGCGTCAGAATGGCAGCCGGCGGGCGCCGCGTTGGACTCTCTACCCAGATGACCGTTTCCGTTGACAGGAGTGGTACATCCTTTGAACGATTTCAAAACTCTTTCTAGGCGACTCTCCAAAGCAGTGCAAATTCAGTTCAGCTACGAGAGTTAGAGCTCCAAGAGGACTTTGGCCAAGCGATACTTGGCACTGTCAACAACCGCAATATTCGGACGGCTATCCTCTCCGGTCTCCTCCCTGCATTCAGACAGATACTCGACAAGGGCCCAAGCTGGAACGCCAATGACCTCATGGGCCTCAGTTCGTTGTCATCTACCTGGCCCTCTCGGGGCTGTGTTGGCATTTACCTCCGTCTCTACACTCATCAGGATATGGACCACCAGAATCTCCACGTCTTCGCCATCTACATCAGGCACACTCGCAAGTTTCAGAAACGCAACCAATCTCATCTCGCCACGGTTCGAAACGGTACTGAGCGCCATTACCAGGTGGCTCGAAAGTCCCCAAAAGAACATCGACATGTTTTCCCTGTGTGTGTTTGGACTGGCACCGAGGCAGTAGATTTACCACCGGGAACGCTCCATGCTGCAGAACAGACGCTCATCTCATTCTTTGGGTCGTACCATGCCTGCGTGCCTCATATGACCGACCGACTCAGGTCCAGCAAGTTCGTTCTTGAGGTCACCAAAAGGGTGGATCACTTTCCGACAAAGGAGTCAGTAAGCAACATGCTATATAATGTCTTAAATTCTATAAATTCTTTATGATATAAATCTAAGAAATTATATAAATTTATACTTCTCTTAGATCTTTCTTTTCTTTTATTATATATGTATTAAAAATAATAATCTAAGATAGAAACATGTTTTTATAAGTGCCTTTAAATATTTACTTAACTCTTATCCTAAGATATAACTAAGTTAAAGGCTTACTCCTACGTAGCCCTCATCACGGCCGCACGCAGGTAGACTGCACCCAAGAGCCCTCAGGGAATTGAGGTAGAACCTCCAGTTGCCCACTTATGATGGAGGTGCACTGCTTCGCTCCAACATCCATTATCAACATCGAACCTCTCCCTGTCCGTCCCCAACAGCTTCGTAAAGCGGCATGGGCGCCGGAAAAGATGATTGTCAGCTTCAGTGGCCGTCGCGGCGTAACAACCGAAACGTTCTGCCCCTGAGAAGGGGTGGCGGGGCGATGGTTGGCATTGAGCTCCTAAGCATTGGTTAGTATACTTAACTTAAATGTTAGAAATAGGTACTTGCCCGCATCTTGCTGGTCTGTAGATGTTTCTCTAGCTTGTCCTTCCCACGGAATACATGTGGGAATAGCAAGCACTCCCGAACACGACAGGCAGGGGCCCCCCAACGTATCTTCTATGCTCCAGTCGATGGTGAGGTTGGGGAGATGGTCGTAGAAGTCTCCCTACTGCTTCCAACGCGCCATCACCACACAACGACGAAACTTGGCCTCGTTCTCGGCCACATGGGTCACGAGATCTAGAACATGAAATGCAAGTACCCATGCTGACTAGTATAAGTACCGAGGTAGTAAACTTACTAAAATCCCAATTGGCCTCAACTGCTTCTTCTTCTCCTTCTTGGGCTGGGGCTGGGGCTGGGGCTTCCGACTCAAGGTCGGCCATCTCGACGTCGTTGGAAGAGGAGGAGGGAGGAGGGGCAGGAACACCTGGCGAACCCAGGCGCAGGGCAGCAACACCAGACACGACGGCGCTGACATCCATCTCTGCTTGTAATCAATTTTTTTTTTTTTTTTTTTTAAAAAAAAAAAAAAGATGGGATGGGATGGGATGGCGCTGGAGAATGTGATGTAAATTCCAGGAATAATTAGAGAGAGAGTTCATCATGGAGTACCTAGATGTGTATGAGTACATGAGTACAAAGAGTCATAATGTCTGGGCTTAGATGAGAAGGAGCAATGAGAGTATGGGCTCTCATTTTTGACATGGCGGGAAGGAGCGACCCCCCGGACACGATTGACTGAGGCCATCCCCTCGCGAAGGAGAGTGCCTCGGAGTTAGGGGGGCACTCAAGCCGCTGCATCGCCGTAATCCCCTGTTCTAGAAGCCTGTCCCTGGATGCAAACATTCACTGGGGACTAATGGATGCCGTTTGCTAATGTCCATGATTCACTGACAAAGCCCAACAGGGTCAGTGGGGTATTTCTGCTAGGAGGCAGGCGAAAGGAGGCAATCTTTTAGAGAATCACCCGAGTTGGGAGGTTATGTCACTGTAAAACGGAGATCTAACAAATTTCTACCTACTCTTGATATTGAATTTCTTTTGTTTGCATTGCGCAGAGCAAAAGCCTCAAGTCTCATCAACCATAACCTACCTCATCCTTAGATCTTCCCTTCCCCTCCTACACAACACCAACTGCTCCGGGGTCAGTTTCCACCCCATTCATACCACCGTCACTTTGTTCCATCCACCGGCCGACTCGAGTCCAATACTCGTTCAGATATCCTCCTTTACCCCTCCCCCGTGAAGGCTCGCCCGCAGGCCGTCACTCGCAGCATCTCCCGTCAACTCATGGCCCGCCTTGACGAAACAAGGACCCAAGACCACCTTGATTATGTCACTTAGTAGAGGCTGAAAGATTTCAAGGTGAGCATCTCGATGCAATTTTGTCCCACTGAACTCTTGCGGAAGTATCTAATCAGCCTTAGTTATCGGTCCGCTGTCTCGTCAGCGATAGCAACTCTCCACCATGCCTCCCAACAATTCAGGCGATGAGGACGAGCCCCCCTATCTCGATCCAGGGCCCATAACTGTCGACGAAATTTGTGGCGCAGATATCGAAATCGTCATTAATCAGATGGTTTGCGAAATATTCAAGCTGGCTGGAAGAAATCCGGCGGATCATTCGGGCTGCTTCCAGGCTTGTGTTCAGATGGTCAAGGATACAGACGTCATTCATGCCACCGACTTCAAGGAATGGGAGAAGCATGAGTATATCCAAACTGGCTTGGATAACCTGGATCGGGCGGAGCGCATAGCTGGTTCAGCGAAGCCGGTCACCTTCTGGATGATCAACGCTCCCTTGGCCGTCGCAGCCGCAGCAGCAATCAACCAACCACATATACGCATTCAAGATGACAGCCGATTCATATGCACTTTTAACGAGAACGATCTCTGGGACTGGGTTGGGTGCGCTATTGACTTTTGGTCGACATTATCAGGCCCCATTGCTTCCATTTCCACTATCTCACGAGCAACGATTGTCCATCTCATGGACCAGGGTAAGACGACAGAGGAAAGGGGTCTGCCTAAGTGCACTGTCTACCCATTACAGTCCGTTACCCTCTCTCTTTTTGTCCATTTTCGCATCTCAAGTATGGCAAACCCGACTGGGGACTGGATTCGCAAGCAGATGGTCTCGCGAGTCCTAACCACTCGCCGGGAAGAGGCTATGGAGAAAGGGAAAGGGGTGCTGGCGAAGCTTGGGAACGAGCATTATGACCAAGCTGCACTTAGGGAGCCCATAGATCAATGGTTGACTCTGGAGTTTATCCATGTCCTCCCAAAGGATGTCAAGGAAAGGCTCTGGTCATGGTGTCTTCAACACCACTCATTATGGCAACCCCACATTGCCCAAGCCATTGAGGATTCAACTGAATACTACGAAATTGTCCAGTCACCAGAGATATCAGTGTGCCTGGCATCCCATGAACTCCAACGGTGCTTAGATCGTGGACGATGTCTTGTCCTTCTTCTCGAAGATCCAGTCTCGAGAAGCAACCTAGAAATGATCGCAGGTTGGATGCGAAAAGAAGACGGAGATGAACATCAGGTGTTCTCAACGATCACCGGACTTCGAAAGGTGATGACAGATGACTTGAAAGCAAAACTTTCTCCTGAGCGATCGGGCGTTCAGAGGTCCCAGGCGCCATTATTCGCAGGCCCCAAAGATGGAGAGGACAGAAACGCCCTGGTCAGAATCATCCAGCAGATCTTTGATGCAAGCATCTGCGTACATCCAACGTGTCCAACTCTCGTGGATGTTTTTCTGGTCCTACTCCCGAAGGTGGACGACACACTGCTTCTAAGCATCTGTGCCGATATGGAAAAAGCGAAACAGAGACGGGCTCTAGCCAAGGAGAACCCCTCGCGAAAAAGCCTGGACGACGAAGGTTTTTCCGAGATGGCAACTACGGTAAACAAGATTGACCCCGAGAGTTTGCTTATAGCCTACACCCTTTTTCTCATTTACATGCGCCAGATTCTGAACGACGAGGATGAGGCGTTGCTGATACGCTGTCTCGAACCTCCCAGGGCGCCGCTTCCAAGGAATAGGGGAAGAAGATGATAGCACTCAGAGCCTGAATATGGAGGATTGATTGGTACTTTGCGCTTCCCTAGAGCTGGAGGTGATGGATTAAAAAAGCGATCCACACGAGGGTGTCGGCATGGGAGCTAGTATGGGGGATGTAAGAAGTCAGCTGGTCTAGATGGGTTGAGATTTACGGATGTACGAGCCTTCAAATTGGTACAGGTCAAAGAAGAATAAGCAGGGAAACTGTGCTTTTGTATCTTGTAGCGCCACTCGTAGATGCGAAGTCCCTGCTTCAAGTGTAGTAATAATATCGACAGATATGGGAATACTCTCTCTGGTAAACATTAGACATCCCAACAGAGACACCCTTCACAGATCTTTGTGAGTATCTCCTCTAACTTGATGTGATAGTAAGGTAAAATTAAAAGAAATATATCTAAGGCAAGGTAAGTCTCTTAGAGAATTATTTTAACTATTCATTCTATCCTTATGTTAAGACATAAGCCATGGATGCATATCAACTGGCCAAGCCGGCGTCGTAAATATCTTCGCCCGAGATCATCAAGGAAAAGGCCCCCATGGAGACTCCTCCGGTAGCACATAGATTGGACAGCATGTGAATTTCGGTAGGATGATAAAGAAGGTTGTGCTTGGCAGTTACCCATTGACAGAAGTGAATAGTGGGAGGCATCAACTTTGTTCATTCAAGAATGCCCCTATCCCAAATATGACGGGAATGCTATCGGGAATTGTCAACAAGAACATTCTAAAGAGACTAATAAACGTCAGCTATCGTTCATATTCCTCTTACACTTTCTATTTACAAAATTTTGTGTTTCAATTGGTTCTGTTAGACAGTTTTGCAGACCTCAACACCACGGTCTATGACTGATATTGCGAGACGGAAGAGGCGCTTGTTTTGCCAGTCACTCGCGTTTTTACAAAGCCGCCGCAATAGGATTACTGAATATGAGCAAGAATCCGAGATAAAGCACTGAAATCTTGAGGTTTCAAGGAGTTCCTCAAGCACTTCTGTGCTGGTTGTAGCGCATCACTCAGTCGATATTGGGACGAAGTCGTCTACACTATATATATCATCCCTACGCAGACTTTCGCCTTTTCATCAGGGTCCTTTGGGTCTTCTATTCCCTCCCAGATTATCATCCAGTCTCTCTTTCTTCTGCAGCCAACGCTCCCATCATCATAAACTTTGATCAATCCTGTTGAGGCTTCAAAAGCTTCCCACCACTTTCAACCTTTCAACCCCTTTCCACCTGCAAGTCTCAACTCTCGCTCAAGGACCTTGCCACTTCGACCACCCATTTGGACCACTAACTCCTGCCATTTCATTCGCAGGTCTTGAACGGAGCTAGGCAAGTCAGCACTTGAGCAGCCTTCATCCTTCACGAGTATGACATCGACCCATAGGGCCTTGCTCAGCAACACTGATCCAGACAATAGGAGAATTGAGCCTGACCCCTCCAGCATCAATCACCATGGGTCTCTGGGAAGTCAAAGACGACAAGAAAACCCTGAACAAGGAACTCTTCCTCAGCCACATGGAGAAGCACTGGCTCGACTGGGCGGCAGAGAAGCTGTCGCGAAAGGAGAAGCAAGCCTGGGTGGGAATCACCGAGATTGTCTACAAGGGCAAGGTCAAGGCCATGACCGACCTTCCTGAGCCCAACACCTGGGCCGAGGTGACCACGTACAAGGTCCTCTTCCCCAAGGAGTTCTTCTACTCTCGATACGCCGCCGTTGCCCAGATCAAGTTCCCGCAGGCCGATCTCGCGAAATGGGAGCCCAATGTCAGCGGGCCTACGACTACCCACGCGTTCCAGCAGAGTCGCTTCATCAAGCAGAAGAGACTGGGGGAGTGTTTCAGACAGGCTACGGAGCTCTCCAAGCGTGCCTGGACCCCCGAGCCGACTCAGAGCGTGTACCCTCTTGCCAAGAGACCTCGCAACCTCCCAGTCAAGGAGGCTCCCGTTGGAACTGGCCCGGTGGACAAGATGGAAGGACCCCTCATTTCCAAGCCAGAGGATGTGCTCAAGGTCTTTGCCAACATTGAACAGCAGCTTGCCTCGGTTCGCGCGGCGGCTGAAGCCAACACCAAGATTCATCAGCACGCCGTCGATGAGTTGCGCCAGTCTCACGAGCAAGAGCTCAAGAAAGTCCAGAAGCACGCTGACGACTCCATCAAGTCTGTTCGCGAGAGTCACCGAAAGGAGATGGAGGACGCTCAGAAGGCTCATGAGGAAAAGCTCACCAAGGTTTGCGACACCTACCAGGCGGTCATCTCGACCCTCAACAATGCATGTCTCGATGGTATTGCCGCGCTTAAGAAGGCGCGCCAGAACGCTCACAAGGTCTGCCTCGATGGGGCTAAGTAGGCTTCTCCAGAGAAGAGTCAGCAGGTAGTTTGGCCTTAGGGGATGTGTTAGAGGAGTTCATCATAAAACACACCAAGTGCTTTTGAGAAGTAGTGGACACTTTAGCTAAAAACGAAAACCTAAAACCGTTGAAATCACATCACATGGCAGAAACCGTTGAGATATTTTAAGATATTGCACGTGCGTATTGTTTCTATTTGCAGAATATGCTAAAGAACGCTACCCGCCTCGCTGATATTAAACGTTGAAGGATATTACAGACCAAAATGTACAATTGTTACTTCTTCCGCTTTCTTATATGGGTATCTCTCCATCTCACTCGCAATCAAACCACTTAGAACAGGTTTCGGAGGGCCCTCTTGGGCAGCTGGGACCAGACAATGGGCTCCTTGGGCTCAGGCTCGTCGAGCATGACAGCACCGGTGGCCAGATCCATCTCGGAGGCGGGGATGTACATGCGCCACTTGCGGGTGAAGATCTTGTAGCCGACGTAGAAGAGGGCGACGGTGAAGAAGGCGAGGTAGGAGCTGAAGAAGGCCTCGGCGTTGGGGGAAGCGCCGGAAGCAGGGTAGAGGGCAGTGTAGAAAGAGGCGACCAGGGCGAGGATGTTGAGGCCGAGACCGAGGTAGCTGCCAATGACACCGAAGGGGGTCTTGTAGGGAATGAGATCCATGTTGAAGCTCTGAGCCCTCATACCAGAGCGCATGCGGATGTGAGCCAGGCAGATGCTACCCCAGACGAAGAGGAAGCCGAGACCAGTAAGAGCCAGGAGCCAGCCGAAGATCTCACCACCGCTGGGGGCAGCGCCGATGTAGGCAAGGAGACCGAAGGCAATCTGGAGGAGGACACAGTACAGGGGGCGACCCTTAGAGTCGATGTACTTGAAGAAGGCGGGGGCCATGTTGCGCTCAGCCATAGCCTGGATGGTTCGGGTAGAGCCGAAAGTGCAAGAGTTGGCGACACTGAGGACGGAGATGGTGATGACAGCGTTCATGATGCTGGGGAGGACCTTGATACCGGCATCCTGGATAGCAAGAACGAAGGGAGAGGCCTTGGTGTTGGCACCGCTGGCTCCCATGAGACGAGGGTCGTTGGCGGGGAGGATGAGACCGACGATGAACAGGTTCAGGATGTAGAAGATGGCAATTCGCCAGAAGACCTGCTTGCTAGCCATGGGGATAGACTTGCGGGGGTTGGCAGACTCGGCAGCGGCCAGACCAACCATCTCAGTACCACCGAAGGAGAAGGCAGCAACGACGAAGACACTGCAGAAACCCTTGAAGTTGGTGAAAGCACCGGGGTCGTGCCAGTACTTGGCGCCAATGTATCCCTTGTCGCCGGCACCGCCACAGTTGATGACAATACCGAGGATGATGAAACCAACACAGGCGCAGATCTTGATGATACTGAGGACGAATTCGACTTCTCCGTAGCCGCGGACTCCGAAGATCTGGACGATGATGAGGGCGGCCAGGAAGACGGAAACCCACACTGCCATGTTGATATCCTCTCTCCAGAACTTGATGGTGATGGAGGCAGCGATCAACTCGAAGGGAAGAACAGTTAACCAAGCTAGGGCATATTGAACGCCCATGCTGAAGCCCCAGGAGGGATCGACAAATCGGCAGATGTAGGTGAAGAAGGCTCCGTTGATGGGGTAGAGGACGGCCATCTCGGCGAGGGCCAAACAGGTGCACAGAAGCATGATACCGATAACCAGGTAACCGATGATAAGAGCGGCAGGACCGCCCTTCTGAAGGGCACCACCAGAACCGACGAAAAGACCAGCACCAATTGCGCCACCTGTTGTGGTTAGTTGTTAAGTTCCAGGGGTGGTGGAGTTGAGGACATACCGATGGCAATCATCTGCATGTGGCGGTTCTTGAGATCTCGCTGGAGAGAACCAGTCTGAGTGGTCTCACCAGCCTCGACATCCTGAGAAGATCGGACGTCGGCGACGGCTTCCTTGCCGTAGTCGGCGGGGGGTGTGGAAGACATGGTGTGGATGGTTGTGTGTAAGTGAGGTGGAGAGGGAAGTAGAGAATGTAGAGATGAGAGTGATGAAGCTCTTGGCCTTCGAAAACAGAAAACGAGGGGAGGAAGGGACTCTATTTGTATCCGTTTCAGAAGTGGTCTCTATGTGATATCCTTTGGGGTGGTGTTCTAGATTCTGATGCTCCCCCTCCTGGTCTGGGTGGCGCCGGGGAGTTGGCCCCAAAAGATGGAGGGTGACCCATCACCTGGGGCGATGGTGTGCAGGGCAGGCCCCGGGGACTCTAACCGGGTTGAGAAAAGCAGCTGCCTATCCTGCTCATTGGCCCCGGAGAGTTTATCTCGAGGCTAATAAAGAGGGTGCGCAAGCTTTGGTTTTTGGTGGTGGTGGACAGAAAAGGCTGAAGAAGTGGGAAAAGGCAGGGCTAAGGATGTGATGATACCCCAGATTTTGGAAAGGAAATTATGAAGAAAAAGACATGATTGTAGAATAGACCTTGAACATTCTTACAGTGCCATTTTTGGTATTTTTGGACCCCGTTGAGAGACACAACTAAAGAGTTGAGTCGCGACCCCATCTCAAGGCCTCGTCCTCTGTCTCTCCCCCACCACGTACCGTGGTGGATACAGGATTTTCCACCCACCATCCGTTCGCCTCTGCACAGTAGCTTAGTCTACTGGTTCCTCCATTAGTTTGCCCCTATCTCGGTGCCGCCCGTCGCGCTTAGCCTGTTAGTTTGATTCAAGTCGTTCGGCGAGAGCGAGAGTCGTCGTGCCGGTCGTGTCATGGGTGTTTACCGGCCCGGTTCGGCTTGGAGGCGCTTATCGCTTGTTCTTTTTCGACTCTGTTTTTTTTGGGGAAGCGGGAGATTGAATGCCATGATGCTCATGACTCGGAGGGATCAAGTCTGACTTTTTTGCATTGTGGCTTTTTTTTCTCTGCTTGTTTTGGGGGATTTTTGTTATGCACCGCTGATGCACCCCGTCACGTAACATTCCTTGGCCTCTCGACGTTGTACGCCTCTTTCAACTGCCGCCGCAGCCACTGACCGACCTGACCCTGTAAAGAACCTCTCGGTTGTTTTCCGTTGGGCCGCCCTTGTCCAAAGATCCATGGATCTTTAGAGAGCAAGTCGTTAGGTGCCCGTATGGGGCCACCAAGGATGTGATCCTCTTTCCCCCCTCCGGCTTCATACGCCACGTCCCCAAACGATAAGCAAGCTGGGCTACTTTGGGAAGGTCATGATGATGGGTATTCCTTGTATTGACCTCTACCCGGTTCAATCAACACGAGACGGTCTTCAAATTGCCAGAGTCCATGTCCTGGTTGAGAGGAACCGACCGCTTGGTTATCCTGAGATGCCATCTCGCGATGCCAAGTAGTGCCTTGCAGGACAAGACCTTGGCATCTTGGGGAGCCGTCTCGGCGATTGCCAAGGACACATCTCAACGCCAAATCTACTTGGCGCACACACATGTCTCGTGTTTTGGTGTGAGGGAGGGTGGCAAGTATTGAGCTAGTCACCAGCGCTAGAAGGCTTCTAGACTGCATCTACTATTTGCCTCTGATTGGATCCCTCTCCGCTCCAACACGCCAAAATCGACCAAGTCTCCGGTGGGATGGCCAGGGTGGATAATTGACGAAATCTAGGCTTGCTGCTTGGACCAAGCGAGTTGGAGGCATTCCCCCCCCTCTCTTGTTTTCTCTTCAGCTGTCGCGACGCCAGACAGGGGTGCTATCTCTTCTGTGAGACGAGCGTATCGAACACTATGGCTGATATCATCGGGGACCCCTTGATTGGCCGATGCCACCGATATCAGCGGCGGCAGCATAGTGTGTGTGTGTGTTGTGTAGCCCTCCTCTACTTCTCCTCACCTGGTTGCTTTTTTTTCCCCTCACGTTCAAACAGGCGCGTGAGGCTCAGCCCCCCAAACCCATCTCTTGGCTTTTCTGGGGAAATGGAGATTTCCATCTGAGCGCAGTGGTCACGACGAGGACCCAGAATCCGGGGAGGATCTAGAGGAGGATCCTCCCCCAGAGTCGAGACTGTTAAACTCGAGATTCCATTACGAAATCGTTTGCCCTTCTGCGGTCATGATGCGACAGCGTATCTGGGGTAAGATGGGCGAGGGAAAGGGGTCAGACCAGAGGGGATCCAATACATTTCGGAGGGGGAGGGACAGCAATACGTGCTACTCCAACTAATAGCCTCACGGCGCTAGCCCCTTGAAGAAGGTGTGAATAGAGACCCATACCCATGAGGCCTGCGAGGACCCCATGGTCTGGTCGGTGCGGAGAAGTTTGCCAATGTTCCCACTGCGGAACCGTCCACCATCAAGATCTAGGCCTTGGCCTCTTTATTTTCCCCACGTAAGCTTTGCCTGTCATCGGATCAACTTGTTCACTGTCAACTTCTCGATCCATGAGAAGCCATCGCGGCTACTGTCTCCAAAGCCCTTGGACGGTTTGTCCGGTGGCGCCCCTAGCATGGCCTGTTAGCCCCTTGAGCCGCGCGAGACATTGAATCGTACCACCGGCATTGGTGATGCCGGTTCTGACCATTCCAGAGACGCTCCATGGCATGATTGGCAAATGTCCATGCTGGGTACGGGTTTCAGCTGTTTTCCTCTAGTTTGTCGGGATTCGCTTCGTTAGGGCATTGCGACGGTAGCTGGCCCAACGGAGTGGTAAGTTCTCTCTTACTGTTACTCGTGTCATCCTCGCCACACCTAGGCAGGTTAAGCATAATCGCATGTGACTTGACTTCCCGTAGATCCCTTCTCTTACCCTAGGGCAGGTACAGTATTATAATGTAAAGTATAGGTGCTGTTGGAAGAGCTCCTTCAGATGAGTTATCTCTGCCTGTTATTGAAGGTCCAGAACCAGAATCAACGAAATAGATACTAAACGCTTGGCTGAATGGATTCGCGTCTCAACTAACGCTCCCAGCTTGCTAAAAGATACTCAAATCTCCCGCAAAGCTGTCAGCAGACTTCTGCATGTCTACACCGAGGCTATCACGCCAAAGCATATCTGCCTGAATGTCATTCAACCACCAACCAACTCGCGCAGACTAGTTCCCGTTGAAACCTTGACGTAAATCTTTCTCTGTAAATGTGCCAATTAGGAAACTCGTTGCCAGGTGGCGTCTCTAGCATGTTTTGCTAATAGCTAATCACGGAAAGGCCAAGTCCCTTGACCGGCAAAGCGTGTGCCGGTTTGCATCATCATTCCAGAGCCTTGATACTGCAATCTCTACCTCTACTGAGCCATTGCCATGGCAGTAAATACAATGCCATCCATCTGAGGTGTGGGTAGAGGCTCAACATTCCCTCGCTCATATCGTACCAGCCACACCGCGTCCCCGTTGACAGCCTCCAATGCCTCCCGCACTCCAACGTTGCGCTCCAAAACGTCTGACAGTAGGTCCAGAATGTCGTCAAACATGTCCTCGTCCACGTGAACGTGCGACACTATTGCTGTCAATAGCTCGATCGTGGCCCCCCACACTCGCGCCGGCGATGCAAATCTCCCCAGGTCACCACCGGAGTGCGGTGTCACCGCCTGCGGGTTGCCACCGAGGCTGCCTCCGCTCCTCAGGGGCATCACAATTCGGCTATCGTCGCTCTCTCGTCCCCGCGTAATCCTAACTTCCCCACGGGGTTTGGTCTGCCCCGGTCGCCCGGAAGCTTCAAGCTTAGCCTTGCGACACCACCCCCGAAGCCAATCGGTCCAGTCCGTCTTGAACCGAGAGCTGAGGAAGTCTCCTGCTGCCGCGCAGAGCCCAGCCAGAGCGTGGCACGCCTCGACCGCGATATAAGCTTCAGGATCATGCAGCCTGTCAATCACCACCGGCCAGATTGAGTTGACCAGTGGCAAGAATGCGTCCTCATCGGGAGCCAGAGCTGTGGATGCCGTTGTCAGCAGCTCTAGCAGTGACCTCCGTAGTGTTGGCGTCGGGGATGTCAGATAGTGCTGGGTTAGGTTTGCCACTCTCAGCAGCAACTGGTACGTTTGAGAGTTTGGAGGTTTTTCTTCCTCGGCTGGAGGATTTGCCCCATCTTCGTCGTCGTCTTCCTTCTTGTCCTCCTTCTTCCAAGGTATCGTTGGGTGGCCGCGCACTTGATCTGTCTCCGTCTCGTCGCGAGAGGTTCTCTCTTTTCTCTTTGCCAGGGTATCCAAGAGAGAAGAGATTTCATCTGTCTTCTGCATTTTCTTCCGGTGATCTGGCATTGAGCTCGTCTGGTGTTCTAATAAGAGCATGTCCGAACGAACGCCTTGATCTACCACCTCTTTAAGCACACTGAAGAGGTTTTCCACAAACACCGGGTAGCCGTGATAGTTGTCCAAGGCACCGAAAATGGAGTCAACGACGTCGTCAAGGTAAGGGACTAGTCGAGGGCCTGCTAATCGAATCATCATGGTCAAGACATTGATCGATGCTGGCGAGATATCCAAAGTGTTCAGTCGCAAAGAGACAGAGTTGACCATGTAATCAACGTTGCTGATGATGAGCTCCGAAACACTGGTATATCCACATGAGGCTGCTATGCTGTTCAACGTGACGATAGCGTGCTTCTGTAGGCCTTGGCTATTAGATCCCAAGAACGTTGCGATTGGGAACAGCACATCGATCAGTTCTGGTCGAAATGATTCTCCTGACCTCTGGGCTGTGTATGCAGTAACCTCCAAGGCAAGAGCTTCCAGTCGCCAGTCAACAGGCTCTACTTCTGTGTGGCGGTCAAGAATTTGTACCGCTGTCGTATACAGCTCGTTGAAGACGCCCTCTACATCCCCAGCCGGGTCGCTGAGAGATGACAGGTTTAAGAACATATCTTCCTCTGCCGAAGCCGTATGGCTAGCCTTGACTAGTTGGAAGCAAAGCCAAAAGGCAGAAACTTGCCCGACTGGGTTTCCAGACTCCTGCGCCTGCTCCAGCATACTGCTTGCGAGCCTCACTTTCTGGGAGGACGAGCCAAGGAAAGAAATAAGCGACGCCATCTCACCTCGAATATCTTTCTGGCTCTCGGAAGGCAGAAGAATCGGCTGATATTGCGCGTCCTTGTACTCGCTTGAATCTCCCCCAGCAATCAGTTTCACATCGGTGATTTCGTTTGTTGGCTGAATCTTCGATGCCTGAACAAGTGAAACAACGCTGTCCCGAAGCATGGTCGACATTGAATCCTCGAGAGTCGACGACTGTATGTGTAGGCTTTTGAGTAGTTCAAGAGCCTTCAAAACGTTTCGTATCGCGTCTCGTTTCGCTTGTTCGTCTGCTCCTTGCATCAAACGCGACAGACTAGACATCCAGTTGTAGGCCGTAGTCTTGACGATCTCGCCGAGTTCTGGGTAAATGCTAACGAGATCCTGCAGGCTGGTTTGTGTCAGGGAGGTCTTTTCCTCTGTCTCTCCAAGAACGATTGCCGTCTCGATCAAGATATTCGCGCAGTTTTCCAAGGTCTTGTGGCATTCATCCAAGATGACGACACAAAGTTTGTTGAGAGCAGACCTGACCTCGGCGGAATCGTGGGTTCGTAGCCTCATCATCGTAGAGAGTGCTTTCTTCACTTGGATGGCAGACGCCTTGAGCCATGAAGGAGAGAGAATTTTATTCTCATGATCTTCATCCTCTTGTTCGGCTTCGGACTTGACAAGTATTGACCGCGTTCTAAGATCAGCCAGAACGGTTGTCAACACCAGACTCACGGTCTCGAGACACTTTGCAAGAACGTTCCCCTTGTATCGGTTCGGAGAGGATGCAACCTTCGCCAGCGAAGAGACAGTGCCCGGGAGGAAACTAGCCAGCGCGGCAGGCTCTTTGATGGTGTGGTACACGGCTTGCAGGGCTCGCAACGCCTCTTGTTGTATCTGGGGTGTTGCGCCGCTAACAACCCCATCCAGCATGACAGTGACACCGTGGCCGAGCGCAGGTATTGTTTCTGCTTCCGAGAGTCCCGACGCCGCCGTGGTGGACGTGCCAGCTGTGGTGAAAAGGGCAGTCAGTCCACGAAACGCCTCCAGCGCAGTCTCCTCGGCCACAGGTCGTTTTTGGGCAGAGCCAGGTGTTCCATCCAGTATAAAGGTCAGAAGACTCAATATTTGTTTCACTAGCTCTGCAGAAATCTTGGTCCTCCATCCATGAGTGATCAAGATAGCGAGTGCCTTGATGCAGTTTTCGATCAAGGGCATGGGGTACTGATCCATCTGACGGAAGATGTGGTAGAGCGGGAAGAAGACATATTCAGAGAGTTTTTCGTCCAGTGCCAACGGATTTCGCTGGATTTGCTCATTCAGAATTTCCAGCACTCGCCCTGTGAGCTCCGTCAACTCACGAGCGGAAGCTGGATTGTCGGCCTCCCGTATGGCCAACTGGCTGATCTTGACGCAGCATGGCTTGAGCTGTACTTTTGTTAGATGCTTTCTAGTTGTGAATGGGAAGGTGGCCAACTTTTTGGAAGAACTCATTCCTCTCCTGGCTACTGGGTGTAGATGCCATCGTAGGTGAAGCGAGAAGCTTCTTCCCAGCTACACATGCATACTCTCCACAGCTCAAGATCAAGAATAAGCGAATACGAAAGCGAATGCGCCGAGAGTGCTTGGCAAACGGGCGAAATTGATGCTTATGTGAGTTTCTTGGCTTGACAATAGAGGACGGTGGTTTAGATGTGCTGAGAAGCGTCGCTTGTGAAGCCAGAAAAGGTGGAGGGGCACTTCACGATCTTTGGGAACTGAGATGTGGCTGTACAGTGTGAGATTTCTAAAAACTGTACAAATGAGGATCATGGGGTGCTAAACAAGGCTGATAACACAACCAAGAGCTCAAAGCGTTAACAACCTGAGCAGATAACACAATTAAGAAAATGATGTTTGTACATATTCTTCAATCGCTCATTTTTTACTATAACACCATTTCATTGCAGGAGTATTCTGCGCAACCTCTAAACCATCCCACGCCTGCTGATGTCATCATGCACTGTGCTCTATCGTAATCGTATCCGTCCGATCTCGCAGCTACACCCAGAGTTGAATGCTCTCAACTCCAGCATGAAGAGGCTGGTTTCCACTGGAAAACTACAGACTTGGCTCTTTCAACCAAAGTCCCCCCGACTGAACCATTTGGTAAGAGAATGAGGGACCCACTGTTCCAAACCCAGGACTGCAGCTTATATATACCGCATTAGTTTGTCAAGACGCTCTCCGCACCTCTGCTCTCAAGGAACAACCACCACAAAGCTCATTCAACCCCGACAACAAAGCCCACGGAAAATAAAGCAATCATGGCTCCTTCCGGTCCTTTTTCAGTTACCGTCCATCCTTTCGAGTCCAAGACTCGAGCCTCTTGCGCATACGAGATTGGCCTTGCCTCTGCTAAGAATGCTGTCATCTTCATCGGTGGTCTCACAGATGGTCCTCACACTATCCCCTACACCCGGCTCCTAGCCCAGCGATTGGAGGAGGCCAAGGAACTTGGTTACTCTGTTTTCGAGATCCGCATGCGCAGCTCCTTTATCGGATTTGGTATCTCAAGCCTTTCCAACGATGTGGAGGACATCTCTTCTTTGGTCAAGTATCTTCGAAGCATCGGCAAGGAGAAGATTGTCCTGTTTGGTTCTTCCACTGGTTGCCAGGTATGTCTGCCAATTACCCCCTTTGGCAATTTCTGACAAGTTGTAGGACTGCATCGAGTACACCAACTACGCCAAGCACAACAATGAGCATGTCGACGGCTTCATCATGCAAGGCCCCATCTCGGATCGCGAGACACTGGACCTCATCATGCCTGATCCTCAGCCAAGCCTTGACCTTGCGGCCAAGATGATTGCTGAGGGAAAGGAAGGCGACTGTATGCCTTTTGATATGATTCCCGCCGTCTTGGGGGCACCCATCTCGGCCTATCGATTCCAGTCTCTTGCTGCCCCAGGGTATGTTCCATGGTGGAGTATGTTTGCCACAAGCTGACGCCGTGCACAGAGGTGATGACGATTACTTCTCGTCCGATCTTGACGAGGAGAGAGTTGCGGCTAATTGGGCACGATTCGAGAAGCCAGTTCTGGTTCTTCATTCTGGAAATGACGAGTATGTGCCTGAGCGCGTTGACCAGGCAGCTCGCAACAAGAAGTACCAGGAACTGAACCCCGTAGTGAGCCCCTTGTCGGGGCTTATTCCTGGCGCGAGTCACACTGTTGACCAGCCTGAGGCTCAAGAATGGCTTACCAAGCGGGTGATTGAGTTCCTGGGAACTCTTGCAAAGTAATTAATCTATGTCAGGTTTTTGCTAGGTCCAGGTTGTAAGAACGGGCCATACGCATAGCTCTAGTGCCTATTGCAACTCTGTGAGTCAGTCAGGATTGCGTCGCGTCTGTGGGTAATATTACGGGTTTTCAACGCACCAGCAAGATGACTCATTAACAACGACTCAACAAGATAGCACAAAGGAATTCAAGATGAAAGCAATTGAAACTCTACATCACGTGAAGAACCTTATCGGAAAGGTAAAATGAGGCCGCAAACAGCGAATGACCGGAAACGTCGTGCCAAAACAACAAGACGTGATTCCATCCATTCAATGTGCAGGGTAAGTTTACAATGGCCTAGATACATACAAATGCTGCAGGGTTAGGTAAGCACGCAAGCGCAAGTAATCCAGGCAACTATCGCCGACATCTCCGTGATTGCCATGCTCATCCCCACCTGCCCCCCAGCTGAGCTGCCTGGGGTCTGCGTTAGCGCGTACCTTTACGTAGGATTTTGACGATTTTTAGGACCCCAGCTTACCAACCATCAGCAGGTCATTTCGACAAGATTTTGCTCTGCGACTGGACTTTAGTCGGAAGTCGCCCAGGCAATTTTTATCTTTGCTCCTCCATCTCTCGTTAAAGCGCTGGCCGGATCAGGATCTGGCAGCATCAATCAGCGCAAGCCACAGGCAGATCTTGGCCTGCCGAGCAGATCCCGGCCCATCTTGCGCCGTCGCTGGTTCGCGACCTGACGCTCTGACGTCGCGCAAGCTTTCCGAACCGGACCCAAGCCTCGACGGCCTGCAACTCCGACCCCCGACCGATTCTGACGCGCCACCGACTCTGCAGCCTGGCCTTGCAAGAGACGAGAGCTCTTTGCTCTAGCATGCGGCGATAGTTACACCAGACACTCGCAGCCCCGCAGTCTTTCTCGAGCCACGGGACACAATGGCTCTTTACGACGAGCAGAAGGTCCTTTATGAGACCGGCTCGTTCACGGGTTTCCGTCCTCTCCGCGAGCTGGGCGCCAACTACCTCTCCGCGAGTCCCTTCAAGCAGCCTCTCTGCGGAAATGAAGAGGGTTGGGGCCCTCTGAGCCCCCATCGATACGATTTTACGCCATGCTTCATCGACGTCTGGATCGCTGCCGTCTCCGTCTTCGGCCTCGTCTTTGGATCGCTCGCCATATGGTGGCTTCTCGTAAGGAAGCAGCAGCAGGAGTCACAAGCCAAGAACACGCATTTCTTCATCAAGCAGGTAATTAACCGCCGCGACAAACTGCGACTTCGTCATGGTTCAATTGAGCTAACTGTGCTTGCCACTACTAGACCCTCCTCGCCGTCATCATCGTCGACGTCATTGCTCAGCTCGTCATCCAGATCCTGTCTATGCCAGCCATTTGGTTTGGCGACTTCAGAGTCTTGACCACATTCTTGACAATCCTTTCGCTTTGCGTCGTCTTCTCCATCCAATGGGTTGAACACTCGCGCATTCGATATCCTAGCGGAGTTGCCCTCTTCTACTGGCTCCTGCTCCTCATCTCATTCGCCGTTAAGCTGCGGTCCCTGATCTCGCAGCAGCTCTACCGATCGCAATTGCCCTACTTTATCGTCTATTGTGTCGGTGTTGGATTGTCTCTTGTTGAGTTTCTTATTGAGTGGCTCTGGCCGCGAAACGTTGGCCCCAATGGCTACGAGGCGATTGAGGAAGAGGAGGAGTGCCCTGTCGAGTACTGCAACGCCTTCTCCCAGCTGACCTTCTCCTGGATGACCCCGATGATGAGATATGGCTACAAGGTGTTCCTGACCGAAGATGACCTCTGGGCATTGGCCAAGGACGACCAGACCAAGAACACCGGAGCACGCTTCGATAAGGCCTGGCAATACGAGCTCGAGCATCGGAAGAACCCCTCTCTGTGGATTGTCCTGTTCAAGGCGTATGGCGGACCCTACATGCTGGCAGCCGTCTACAAGATCGGAAACGACATCTCACAGTATATCCAGCCTCAACTGTTGCGTCTCCTCATCGCGTTTGTGTATTCGTACCATGACCCCAAGCAAACCAAACAGCCCGTGATCCAGGGTGCTGCGATTGCGCTGGCTATGTTCGCCTGTGCTGTCTTCCAGACAACCATGGTGGTAAGTGACCCAAGCACCACACTCACCATATCCGTTACTGACATGATGGCAGCACCAATACTTCCAGCTCGCTTTTGTGACGGGCATGCACATTAAGGGTGGATTGTCTTCGGCCATTTACCGAAAGTCGCTTCGACTGTCAAACGAAGGCAGAGCCGCCAAGTCAACTGGTGACATTGTCAACTACATGGCTGTTGATGCTCAGCGTCTGCAGGATCTCACCCAGTTTGCTCAGCAGATTTGGTCCGCCCCGTTCCAGATCATCATTTGCATGGTTTCTCTGTACAACTTGGTCGGATGGTCCATGATGGCAGGCATTGTCGTCATGATCATCATGATGCCAGTGCAGGGCCTCGTCGCTCGTATCATGAAGAACATGCAGAAGACCCAGATGAAGAACAAGGATGCTCGAAGCCGTCTCATCAATGAGATCATCAACAACATGAAGAGCATCAAGCTGTACGCCTGGGGCTCTGCCTTCATGAACAAGCTCAACTATGTCCGAAACGAACAGGAGCTGAAGAACCTGCGAAAGATCGGCGCTACTCAGGCTTTTGCCAACTTCACCTGGACAACAGCCCCCTTCTTTGTGTCCTGCTCGACCTTTACGGTCTTCGTCCTTACCCAGGATAAGCCCCTTACCACCGATATTGTCTTCCCTGCGCTGGCCCTGTTCAACCTCTTGACTTTCCCTCTGGCTATCCTCCCCATGGTTATCACTTCGATTGTCGAGGCTTCTGTGGCTATTGGACGTCTCACTGACTTCCTCAAGGCTGAGGAGCTCCAGCCCAATGCCATCACCATCAAGCCCGCTCCTGAGCAGCTTGGTGAGGAGAGCATCATTATCCGCGATGGTACCTTCTCCTGGAACCGACACGAGGACAAGAATGCCCTCAAGGACATCGACTACACCGCCTATAAGGGAGAACTCTCGTGCGTCGTCGGACGTGTGGGCGCTGGCAAATCCTCCTTCCTCCAGAGCATCCTCGGTGATCTGTGGAAGGTCAAGGGTTCCGTTGAGGTGCGAGGAACTGTCGCTTATGCCTCTCAGCAAACTTGGATCTTGAACGCCACCGTTAAGGAGAACATCATCTTTGGTTACCGATACGACCCTGAGTTCTATGAGAAGACCGTTCAGGCTTGTGCCCTCTTGGACGACTTTGCCCAGCTCCCTGACGGTGATGAAACCGTTGTTGGCGAGCGAGGTATCTCGCTGAGCGGTGGTCAAAAGGCTCGTGTTTCCCTGGCCCGTGCTGTTTACGCCCGTGCCGATATCTACCTCCTCGATGACGTTCTTTCTGCGGTAGACTCCCACGTTGGCCGACATATCATTGACAATGTCCTCGGTCCTCGCGGTCTGCTCTCCTCCAAGACCCGTATCCTTGCTACCAACGCCATTGCTGTTCTTCGCCAGGCTAGCTACGTGACCCTCCTCAAGGATGGAGAGGTCGCTGAAAGGGGTACCTACAAGCAGCTGGTCGCCATGAAGGGTCTTGTTGCGGATCTTCTCAGGACAGCCGGGCACGAATCTGGTAGCAACAGCAGCGAGCCCAGCTCCAGCGCTTCGAGTAGCAAGGCGGCCACCATTATCGAGCCCGACTCCAGCCAGGCCAAGGAAGAAATGGAAGAGGCACAGGAGCGGGTTCCCGAGATGGCCCCTATCAAAGCCGGCCCCGGATCCAAGCCTCGCTCGAGCAGCATGGCCACCCTCCGTCGCGCCAGCACTGCTAGTTTCAGGGGTCCCCGTGGCAAGCTCACCGATGAGGAGCTCGCCGGTACCTCCAAGACTAAGCAGGCCAAGGAACACGTCGAGCAGGGCAAGGTCAAGTGGTCTGTCTATGGCGAGTACGCCAAGATGAACAACATCTACGCTGTCGGTCTCTATCTGTTCATGCTCCTCGCTGCGCAGACAACCAGCATGCTTGCCTCCGTCTGGCTGAAGGAGTGGTCCGATGAGAACCAGAAGAACCGCTCGAACGAGCACGTTGGCAAGTTTATTGGCATTTACTTTGCCGCTGGTATGGGATCCTCGGCCCTCACTGTCATCCAGACCCTGATTCTGTGGATATTCTGCTCCATTGAGGTTCGTATTGTGCCATCACTCTGATATCACTCCAGCTGACTTGCGGAACAGGCGTCTCGAAAGCTTCACGAGCGAATGGCCAATGCCATCTTTAGGTCTCCCATGTCCTTCTTTGATACTACCCCTGCAGGACGAATTCTGAACCGATTCTCGAGGTGAGTTGATGAAAAAGCTTGTCAATAATAGGGCCTATGCTAATGAGTCGAAAGTGATATCTACCGTGTCGATGAGGTCTTGGCTAGGACGTTCAACATGCTTTTTGTAAACTTGGCTCGATCTGGCTTCACTTTGATGATCATCTCGGTCGCCGCGCCGGGCTTTATCGCCTTGATCATCCCCCTCAGTCTGGCCTACTACTGGATCCAACGATACTACCTCCGGACCTCTCGCGAGCTTAAGAGACTCGACAGCGTGAGCCGCAGTCCCATCTACGCCCACTTCCAAGAGTCTCTGGGTGGCATTACCACTATCCGCGCCTACCGCCAGCAGCAGCGCTTCGAGCTTGAGAACGAATGGCGCGTCGACGCCAACTTGCGGGCTTACTTCCCTTCCATCAGCGCCAACCGCTGGCTCGCTGTTCGCCTCGAGTTCATCGGTGCTATTGTCATTTTTTCGGCTGCGGGCTTCTTCGTCATCTCCGTGACCAGCTATGGACGCCCAAGCCCTGGTCTTGTCGGTCTGGCCATGTCATATGCCCTGCAGATCACCACCTCGCTCAACTGGATCGTCCGCCAGACCGTCGAAGTCGAGACCAACATCGTGTCGGTGGAGCGTGTTCTCGAGTATGCGGCTCTGCCCAGCGAAGCCCCCGAGATCATCGCCAAGAACCGACCCGCCGTCTCGTGGCCCGCCAAGGGTGAGGTTGACTTTGTCAACTACAGCACCCGGTACCGAGAAGGCCTGGACCTGGTTCTCAAGAACATCAACCTTGATATCAAGTCGCACGAGAAGATCGGCGTGGTCGGTCGTACAGGCGCGGGCAAGTCCTCCCTCACGCTCGCCCTGTTCCGCCTGATCGAGCCTGCGACTGGCCACATCGGCATCGACAATGTCAACACATCCTCGATCGGCCTGCTTGATCTCCGACGCCGACTGGCCATCATTCCCCAGGACGCGGCTCTCTTCGAGGGCACCGTCCGCGATAACCTCGACCCTGGTCATGTCCACGACGATACTGAACTCTGGAGCGTCCTCGGTAAGTTGAACCACGCCGCGCCCTTGCGGATGTTTTGTCAGCAGACGTTGTGTGACATGTGTGCTGACATGTAACCGCCTTACAGAGCACGCACGATTGAAGGACCACGTTTCTAGCATGGATGGTGGGCTGGAGGCCAAGATCAATGAAGGAGGTGAGTCGGTCCCCATGCGCTTTCTGTCGGGATTCCTTGACCGGTCGACGATTTCGTCTGACCGGTTCACCAACCGTCTGGTTCGATCCGTCATGGCTCCTTTGGATGCCCAGGCCTTCCCTTCCCCTTGCCACGACGCTTGCAACATGTTCCATGCATCCATCTTCTAAAAAAGATTCGCTTGCATGGGCGTCTCGCATGAAGATCAAGTCTCGTGGCCTGGGTAGCTTGGCAAAGTGACGCCGCCTCACGGACCGGCCGCGATGCGAGCTCTCGAGTTGCGCACTCGTGCATCCACCAAACTCGGTAGCAGCAGCAGCTAACGCATCTTCTCCGCAGGCTCCAACCTCTCCCAGGGACAGAGGCAGCTCGTCTCCCTGGCGCGCGCCATGCTCACACCCTCCAACATCCTGGTTCTTGACGAGGCTACGGCCGCTGTCGATGTCGAGACCGATGCCATGCTCCAGAGCACCCTCCGATCACCCCTGTTCGCCAACCGAACCATCATCACTGTCGCTCACCGTCTCAACACCATCCTCGATAGCGACCGTGTGGTGGTACTGGATAAGGGCGAGGTGGTCGAGTTTGATACTCCAGCGAATCTCTTGAAGAAGGAGGGCATCTTCCACGGCTTGATGAAGCAGGCCGGCTTGGAGCTCGAGTAGACTGATGTGGGATCTCTTTTTGGTATTAGCAAGGAAGATCAAAGACAGAATGCAGCGAGACCATGTAAACAAACGAAAGAGGAGGAACTTTTTGTATAATTCGGAAAGGCTTGACGATTTCTCGCAATGTAGCACCGCATAGAGTAGCAGCGAGGCACGGAAAACAGGCCAAAAAAGTGTTATATCGCAAGTATTATCTTCATGGGTTCGCTTGCTTGTTTCTTGCACATTCCGAGCATCTGATGAAACGGTCAAGACGGCGACGGGGGAGCCTTGCTGATGCTGCGTAGATCACGCCGCTTGACGGAGCGGCAAGCGGTCGAGCCATTGCGGCCGCACATGTTGGCATTATCCCCGGTGACAGCGTGCCATAGCCTGGACGAGATGGTGGTGAGCGACTGGCTGACCGTCAGGATTGGAGCAGGGATCATGGCCCCCCTCACCCTTGAACGAACCTGAGGAGACACAGAATTGACCAGGGAGTCCAGCGGCCGGCAGTCAAGCACATCCATCTGCTAGGTAATGGTAGAATGCTACCTGCTGGGGTAGCATGTCCATGCCTTGACTAGTACTGCATCGGGGTGTCCAATGAGCCTTAGCATCACCAAGTGAGCCTCCCGCAGCTTGACCGCACCTACCTACATACATCAACGGGTAGCATCACGTAAGATTAGCAACTCCAAGATTCCAATCGACTTGGGCCCCGTTTCAGTCGATTTGGAATGTCCGTGACACCTCATACGGCTCCGGAACCGTCTCTCCGGGGCGCCGGACGTACGTTGAGGCATCCGTGGCGTCAGCCGTCTGTGTGCTGCTCAATGCAGAGCGCGCTAGGCCAGGTCGGCCTTTGTGTAACCCAACAAACGACATCTAGACGCAGTGGCAACATGATGCCTAGGCAGCCCCGGCATCAATACCGTATTCTGGAGCAACAAGACGGGGCTGAGTGCCTGCTGACACCTTTCGAGCCCTTGTCCTTGGTGCCCCAGATCTCCGGATGAGCCTGAAACCTGATGTGTTGCAATCCAAGCCTTGGGAGGCAACGCATCTGACATACCCCGTATCTTCAAGTAGCTCGAGCATGGTTTCTTGAGCGAAGACCCCTGGCGGAGATTAATGCCATGGCACCGGTGTATAGGGCTCTTGCTAGCGTGTACGAGAAAGCATTGAGGTGCTGTCTCGTAACGACCCTAGTTTCCCTTGGACAGATTGGCATCTCTGTCTCTGTAAACCTACGCAGCAGTGAGGGGACTAGAGACACGTGTGTCACTAGAAAACCATTGACCAAATCAGCGCCATGGTCAAGCAACCCATGGCCAACATCTGACCGAGCCTAACTGATGCTGGGAAGTGCTGCAGACGATAGTCCCATTGGTGGCGTTGCGTGACGAAATCTGTTATTTGCCAAGTGACGAGATATGGATGTTGAGCAAGTCTTCATGTACGCTCCTGGAGGCTAGTGGTGATGCAGGGATGGCGAAGGCGTAGGCCACATAGGAGGTGAAAGGAGAGACCAACAAGACGCCCGGATGTCGACCCGGCGGATACGTCCAGCATAGAAGCTATGCAAGTCTCAAAGGGCTGGCAGCATCTCTCTTTGTTGCAGAAACATCTGTCGTACCTTGGCCACAACGGTCCAGGAACGCATTGCCTCTGTATGCTTGACGGCAGGCAGCGTCGATCATAATGCCACCAGCAGTCCCATGTCTTTCCTAGGTCTGGGCCAACAGGAGTCCTGAGTGTTGCTCAAGGCGCCCTTCAAGCCATCCCCTCCATAGTTGCGAGGATCCAACATCATCATGATGATCATGGCTGATTCTTCAGATGCATTAGCCTAGCTCGTCACCGTTCCATCTATCGTAGGAAGGATTCCACTAGAACTCTGCCAACAAAAGCAACGCAGAGGAGAATCGGTAGAGACCAAGAAGTAGTACTGAGTCACTCTGCGCCATTATCCAAGGCCACAGGGGCGTGTCATTGCTTCGAATGGTTGTCTCGCAACGTTGAGCCTTGAGCAAGACTACCAGGAGACCAAGCAACAACTGGAGAGACTGTATCCCTAAGGTGAGGAAGGCGTCTGCCAAATGTAGCCATAGAATAGTAAACTTGCCCACTGTGTGAATGTCCTTTGAGCCAAACAGAACAAACATGCGAGACAGTTCGAGTTGAATGTGCTGGTCGCGTGGAAACATGGCAGCGGGCCGAAGACTGACACTGGATATGTAAATCATCATGCTGCCCTAGTGCGTTGACTCCTTGCCTACAGCAAATAAAACCATAGTGTAGCTCATGCCACGCTTGTGCAACGGCTATCACAGAGGGATAAGGTTGATTGGTATATTGTGAGGATCTGTTTCTGAAGCTCGTGGGTTGTGACACTACTGCGCAGCAGACGCCTCCCTGCGGACGGCCCTTGTGTGATCCAACCACAAGTGTGAGCAGAATTCGAGAAGAAGGGGTCGATGGAAATGGCGACCATAGTTGAGCTCATGACGTTAGGCAATTGCCAGTTGGCAGCAGTCAAGGTCCAGAATCGTCCTTGGGCTCTGGCGTGGGGGCCTTCCCATATCGCGGTCGTGGATTGTCGGCTTTGGATGCCAGGACAGTGCGGATCGGACGAGGGATCGGCCAACCTCAAGAGACAAGAGCCGGGCTGCTCAAGAGCCGTTGTCCTCCTGTGGACGCAAGATAAGGCGGCCTTCGCACTGCCCCCGGGGACCATTCGCAAAATGCTCGCGGAATGGCTGATGCGGGGTTTAGCGACCGTCCTTGAGACATTGCAAGGCAACGCGTCCTCAAGCGAGGTATTGACTGGCCAGAATGGCCTCGCTCTGAGAGGAATGAGGAGCTAGTGTAGTTTTCCCGGGGAATCTATAATTGCTTCTGAACACATGGTTGAGACCAGGTACGTTGTGCAGCTGCAGAGACGCCGAACCTGGCAAAGATCTGCCAGGGCGCCCACAATCCGTGCCAATCTGATGAATGATAGCCATCTGAAGCCAGGTCAAGGCGAACAGAACAACCTGAAAGTGTCATGGCCAAGCTGTCCTGGCTGTAGCAGCCAACCTCGCAAGTCACGTCTCGACAAGCCTCAGGTCGGCAACGGCGATAAAAACCTGCACGCGAGACGATAAATAACGCCGCGCGCACGCCACAATAACCTTTCTTTTTCTTCCCCGTTCCACGCCTTAACTTACTGCACAGCCTAGCGACTGTTGAACAGGCAGGCGTTGAACTGCCGGTAAGCACTGACTGTATCATGCTGGGTGAAAAGTTTCTCATGGTATGGATCCGTCCCGATGCGGTGCGCTTGGTCATTATTCATGGTCTGTTCCTGCATACGAGGAGCGAGGAACGCGGAGCCCAAGCGAGCGAGATTGATAGAAATCCTTGACGAGCTGTGTTCTGACGCCAAGGCTATGTGCTGCCAAGCTTGTTTTGCTCCGGGAGCTACCTAGATAGTAGAATCAATGGCCAGGTTGGCAGGTATGTATGGGTTCGGTTCGTGTGTTGAGACGATTCTTTCCCTTCTGGATCGCCCACAGGTCGACCACAGGCGCGAGGTCCGCACGAGTAAGTCGACATTACTCCACACGTCCAAGCAAAAGCCGAAGCCGTTCATGGGGCCAAAGCTGTGGCTGACGCACTGTGCCATCCCTGCCTGTGCAGCCGACGCGCCGGGACCGCCAACGAGCGCACAAACGTGCCTGTGTGCGCTTCCCGCTCCCTGTTGATGGAGATGTAGCCCAAGTGGGCAGTGGGCTGGCAAAAGAGCCTGGTCAGTGCTTCGTGCCGTCCGGAGTACGGAGCGGTAGCGTGTGCTTTGCATCTGCATTTCGTGGTTGTGGACCTGGAAGGATTGATTGCGCAGGCCTGGCCCAGCAAAGGGAGAGCTCTGATTTCTTCTTTCTTGAGCATCCGTCAATGCCGAGCTGGTCCTTCAGCCTGTGATGCTCCATCAAGTCTCGATGAATCCAATCTCCGCTTGCTGTACAGTAATATGGATGCATGCTTGTTGGAATCGAATGCTTGTTTCCCTGGACCAGGTCGAGCTGTGTCACTGCAGCAATGGCACGTGTCACCAAGGAACAGCTCCCATCGAGGGAAGCTAATTCCAGAAGGGGAGCCGGCAAAGCCTTCAATACCGTAGAGCGGAGCTGGCTTATGGAGAATGAAGACGGTAGTCCATTCGGATGACCCAATGTACTGCGCATGAAATACGTTTGTTTCAAGGCTAACAAAGGAGCCGAGCCGGACCGCGTGCCTCCCGCCTGTCCATCGCCCCAGGTCTGGTCCAGAGTTTGCTGGTCGCTTGTCGGCTTCGGCCGAGAACCTTGATACGAACAAGGTGATTTTTGACTTCTGACAGTGCGTGTCCGGGGGAGTTAGGGATGAATGATGGTGGTGCCGGCGCAACTGTAGACTGCCGTATCGTCCATCGGCGGAGGGGAGGCTCAGGTCCGATCGTACCGAACTAGGTGGTGACGGCTAGTGCGTGCTGGCGCCGGAGCGGAATGTCTTGAAGTTTCTACTAGGATGCCGCGGATAGCAGTAGAGAAGGTGTTGGAATACCTGAAGTGCCAGTGCTGGCGCGTGATTCATCACAGGATCGCAGGTGTCGATCTTTTCGCATGAAAGGAAACTGCTGCATGTCTCGCCCAGAGTTCCTTCCGCAGCTGAATTCCACCGCCCGCAGCCTTCCATCGACTTCCCAGCTGGGAAGGACAGTTGCACGGTACCTTGCCTTTGCGTGCGCGATAGTACTTTGGATTTGGCACAACTAGTGTTGAGAACGACTCAGGTAGGGCACTCGAAACTCGAACGTAGTACCACGTAATGCGTAACTGCGCAGTTGTAGGCAGGTTGTACATGATCCAACCACGCACACATTGGATCCTCCAGGTTGGGTGCAAGGTGTGTGAATCCCGGCGGGTGGCTGCCCAGGCCTAGCAAGTTGGCAGGCACTTGGACCACCAGGGCACCACCAGGACCACCACCAGGACCGCCACCCTTCCTCCTTCCTCCTCGTCCTAGCATCAATGTGGAAAGCAGGGGCCACCCACCCCTTGGAAGGTGGTCTTTAGACCCTTCAACTGGCCGATGGACCCTCCGGATTGGCGGCGCCATTGGGTCCAAGCCCAGCCACCAAAAGCCAGGCTGGAACTTCTTCCCACTTCTTTTCGCCGGACTCTGGTCCATGGATGATGGATGGATGGATGCTATCACTCGCCCTGGCTACCGTCCGTCATATTCTGCTAACATGATCTGAGATCTCGCCTGGCCTGGGGCTGATGGTCAACTCTCCTCTGCATATGCGCATAAGAGTACCGTACCGTACACCGCGGGACTGTACAGTACAGAGGTACCTACCAGTCCTGCCCGCCTATGGTACCGATGTGAGATGCTGCGTTGGGCGATAGTGGATGAGCCGGTCCTGCAGGGTTACACGTTTCGAGCAAAGCTCCCTGGAGCTCATGGCCCCGAAATCCCCCAAGAGGCCGACCCCATCTCACCAGATCTCGACCATGGAGACGAATGCAGTAATCCAGCTGCCGCCTTGGAGTCTAGCGGCAGCACTTCGGGAGAGAACAAGCACACGCGAGGCCGCCAGACCAGTCCACCACCATGGATGATGGATGACAAGATCGACCTGAGCTGGCTGCTTCATCCCCTGTCTGTCTCTGCTGAGGCGCACGACGACTAACCGCTCCTAGTATCAAGGCATCGATACTGTCACCTCCGTCTGAACCTACTCTCTCCGCCTCGTCGCCTGTCATGGCGGTCCCAGCCAGGCACGACGCGCCGGCAAGCTTAGCTACGAATCGAGATCCGAAATGAGGACTGGCAGATTCTGCTCACCCTGGCTCCGGGTTGGGAGAACAACCTCGCTTCCTGGTCCCTCACTCCGTGCAATCCCCGCCCTGGAATTCTGGAGAATGGCACATCGCCATTCCCACCCACAGCATCGAATCAGCGACTTGCCATTGATATTGCCAGGCATCCATGCCCTGGCCTCATTAACCACGGCCAATCCCTTCCCCAGCAGTTCCCTCAAACAGGTGTCCAGATGCGTGCGGTACGCAGAGCAGAGGCAAAACAGAGCACGCATGTTCAGGCCTAGGCCCTCAAGACGAAACGTCTCGACGGTCAACGGCTTTACGTACGGACACGGACGGATGACGGACCACCCTGCCGTCTCAAGCCGCCGTCCCAGCAAAAGCAACAATGGCGGATGATGCAATACGACTACCTAGAGATGCAGCCAGGTCATGGCAGCATCGCCGGCTCTTTTGTGACTCTGGCTGGTTCAATCACCAGCCTAATCGCGCACCCTGTCTCACTCTTAGTACCTACACAGCACGGTGCTACTCGGTGTTGTCGCCCCAGGACCCGCGCTCTCAGTCATGCGTTGCTGAAGAGGGTGGCTTTTTTCCCTCTGCCCTTTCTTTTTCCTTTTCTTTTTTCCTCGTCTTGGTCGCAACTATTGGGCTCGTCCCCATCCAACCTACTCTACTCTGGGCCCACCATTTCAGCCATCGTCAACGCAACCCCTGCCTCTCCGAGGCCGGTCTAATCCCTCGTTGCGGGTCGGAGCTGGTGCTGCTCTTGTCGTCCATTGCTCGTCGTCCTGGCGTTTGGAGCCTCAAAAGCCTGAAGGATTGCAAACCGCCAAACTTTGTCGTATTGATGGATGCTGCATGGAACCATGATAATCTAAAGCACAGAAGCCAATCTGATTTGTTGATGCCGTTTGGCACCTGTGCCCTGTCTCTTGGAAGCCACATTTGGATCCGTCCACCTGTGGGGGCGTCGGAAGCTAAGCGTGGACCAACCGCCGTCTCTCGTCAACACCCTTGACATGAGCCCTGTCAGCCAGGTCGGTGGATCATGGGATTGGCATACTACGTACATACAAGTCAAGACCGTCTCGGCCTTGAGTGGTTAGCGTCTCGTCCTCTCAATCCATACGTACTGTGCGACACTGACGACTAGGGGGGTCTTGCTTCCTTTCCCTGCCACTCTCTCACCCTTGGCTTCGTTTTCACGGTTCATCGACATCCCGGCGATAGCTGAATGTCCCTTCTTGTCGAGCTGCTGCTACCACTATCAAGACCACTACCGCTACGGATACCGCTAGACCTGGGGTGTCGCGGCCGCGGATCTGATCCAGAGACGTCGTCAAGCTTCACTGCACCCCTCCTCTCTCGCTCGCTCGCTCGTTCTCTCGTCCACTCTCTGCTCTGGCCAGACATCTGCTGGGAACGGGCTTGCGATCGGAGACCCTGGGGCGTCCATCCTAGTAGCTACACTACACCACACGCACCGGTCCCTGATCCCCCACCGTCCGTCAAAGATCACCCTAGCACTCATCTTGTGTGCGTGCTTGTTGGAACCAAGGCGGTCCCTGTCCTGTGCTCCCATCCCAACCCATTCACCACCAGTCGCCGACGTCTACCTGAACCTCTTCCTCCCCTTCGCTGACTGGGAAGCGCCCATCCTGGCATACAAGCGGCACGCGAATCTGGCTACTCTGGAGCTAAAGGTCGCGAGAAGAGAGACAACGTCGGTCCAGTGCGGGGCCTCCTACTTGGACTCGTCCCTCATTCCCCGGCTTTGCGCCTGTCCCGGTCCCGCAACCTTGTCATATCAACCTCGTCTTCTTTCTCAAGATCGCAAACCTGTCGCCCATCCCATCTCAGCTCAGCTTAACCTTGTCTTGCCACTAGCAGCGCTCAATCCCAATCCCAGTGCTGCTCAATTCTCCGTCGACCAGGTGCCGTCGCGATCTCCCCCCTTGACTGAGGCCACTCATCCTCTCCTCGCCAGTTAAGATCCTGGACCGTTGCCACCTCAGCAGCCCAGGCTCGCATCACTCTCTTGCAGGCAACTACGACGCTGGAGTCCGATTTTTCTCCCTTGGAAGACGGTATATCCCCTTGCTTCGAGCTTGCTCCTTGGTCGGTAAATCCGTCCTGCATGTTCTTTTCGCCCACATCCGGTTGGAGATAGCCGACGACACTTTGCAATCAACCACGAACTCAGACCACCCGCGGACGACCCTCCTCTCGCCTGCGGCTTGTTGACCAAAGAATCCTAGTGCAGCATCCTCCCGCTGCGAGAACATTGCAGCAGGTGACAGGCCTGGTTGCGCCGCACCCCATTCTCAGAACCGTTCGTTTCTTGCAAGCAAACCACCAGAGAGTCCTGCCATCGACAAGACCAATTCCTCGCTCGCGTCTTTGTTGCTCTGAGACGTCTCCTGACAATCCACAATCTGCATCTTGTGTCGCTTTCACGCCATTGCCGAGCCCATCCTCAGGAGTCAACTCGCGTCTTTAACCCCCCCGGAGAGGTTCTGACTAGAGGCGAAGTCACCGCTCTCGACACCATTTTGACATCATCCTTTGGTGCTTATTAGTACCTGCAACCTGCTCACAGAACGATCATCCAACTCATATTGGACTCACAACGTTCTATCAAGCATCTTCACCTCATTTGGGCCATCGGGCTACTGACCTTTTTGCTCACGACGCGCCTCACATCACTGTACACCGCCCAACCACGGCATGTACTAGTGTTGCTTGCCCCAACAGTCATCTCGTGTTTTGCCGTATCATTATTCAGCATCTCCTGTTCGATTCAGACCACACTTTTTTGACCTCGACGCGTTGAAGCAAAACACAGTTTGCGCCAGAAACGAAACCATTATTCCCGTCTACCAATCTTATATATACGAAGCTCGGACGGACTTTGACTCACGACCTTCTAACCGCCCCATCCAATCGAGTTGCAACCTGCAACGCATTGGCGCATCTGTGACTGTCTTTAGCTACTGTTGGATTTTCAAGATAAACCTGGACCAGCCTACGACTCCCGGGAGTCGCAAGGAAGATGGTCAGAGACTGGCCGAGGGACAATTTCCCTCGCCACCACTCCTACTTATCCGATCGGTTTGTTGGTGATGGGATCGAAGATGGCCGCTTCCCGGAGGTTCAGGAAATGCACCGCCGACAACCCCCAATTGTATAACTCGCCCAACTCTGAGCGTTCCAATCAACTGCTAACATGAATGAAGCAAATTGACGAAGCCCTTCGCCAGCACTGTGCGATTGCGGCAAGACGATACTTTGTTGCTGTGATAATGGACGACGGGAGCCCTATGACCTTCTCTGGTCCCGGTACTTCGACGAAACTCCCCGGCGATGTTGTGAAGCAATTCTTTGATCTCGACAAATACCAGAGAGTTATGGAACGATTGGACTCCGGTTGGTCAGCCCATGCACGATGTTTGTTTGGACTCAAGACTGAGTAATAACCAGGAGCGAGCCCTGTTGTCGATGATGCCTTCGGGTTCGACAGCAGCTACAAGCAAGCCATGGATTTCCCACGGAACCGCCTACAGGATCGCCGCAGACTATCTAACTTTGACGACTGGGAGGCGCCAACGCGACCAGGCCGCAAGAGACCACGAGCACGCCACCCCATCAATGACGAGGAAGAGATGCCCATGACTGTCTCGACAACGCTCAAGGGCATCAAGATCGGCAACTCGGACGACGTCTGGAACTTTTACGAACAGCGATTCAAGAACTGTCAGCAGACTGCCTGCAAGCTGATCGCCAAAGCATGGGTGAAGGCCGTGGAGCCAAAGAAGCAGTCGACGCACCCCTACACGGGCAGTGATGAGAAAGCTCCCGACTGGTGGCCTAAGCCATGGGGTCCTACTAAGGAGGATAAAGTTCGTCACAAGGAGCCGGACCACCTCTACAAGCGAGGCAAGTCATGATTGCCATGGAGCCGATGATTGGCCACAACTTGCTAACATTGTGTTCTAGAACGAGTGCATCTTCTCAACCACATCCTCAGGATGATTGTGGAGCCCAACAGCAGACAGCATCCAGACATCCAGAAGCTGAATCTCAACGTCAAGAAGCTTGAAGAGATTACAATTGAAGCACTGTCGGGCTTCTTTGCCGACAAGGAAAACCCAGCCAACGCGAGGAAGCGGCCGTACTTGAACGAGATCTTCAAGGTGGCTAAGCAAGAGGAACGATACAAGAATGATGAAATTGGTAGGTTTTCTTGGCCCGGCTCAGGCTTGCTTAGGATATTGACGGCTTGTAGATGGGACGATGGAGATATATGTGATGGCGGACGACAAGATCCCTGAGACGTATGCATCAGGAAACGACGACGAGGGATCCATCCCCAAGGACGAGGAAGATCAGGATGCGCCATCAACCAAGCTCTCGACAGTGCATGGGCTTATGCCGTCGTCAACCACTCATAGCCACAGCTCAGGTCCATCCCTGCACGGGACACCATTCCTTGACAACCTGCCGGTACGAGGCAACCAGTACCCTCCTTCTATGATGCCAGAGATGCCACAGGAGCAGCACACATTCGTTGAGGGCAGCAACCTGCCAGTCAACAGTCAGCCCTCGGTTCACTCGACAGGAGGAAGCCTCGCTATGGACATGGGTGTACCTCCTCCAGCCCATGATTCAGGCCGTCGCTCCTCCATCTTCAGCGCTCCAGCAGAGTACGGAGGACAGAACGGATCGACCATGTATGCGCAACAGTGGCAGCAGCCCGGCTCCACGGCGCCCAACGCATCGTCCATGTACACGTTTACGCAGCAGCCAGCCAACCCGTCTGCATCAGCATTTGTGAACCCCGCGGTTCCCATGAATCAGACGCAGCCGTACATGGGTGCCTCGTTTGACGGACTCCCGCGCGGATACGATCCGAACCAACCTCCGATATTCCGTTCCGGAGCCGTACCGCAGCCTCCGCAGGTACACGCCACGCAGGGCTACGACTACATGGCTCACGACAACCGAGGGCTTCCCGGCGTGAAAGTGGACGATGTGCCACGAAACCCGATGCACTAGCTGCGATATAAGCGTGTACGACACGGCTATTGTAGCCAACGCTCTTTGACGATGCAGCTTCTCTTCGGTCTTGGGATACACTTGCTTTTCTTATAACTATATAGATTATGCATGACGAAGGACCTGGTCAGACAGCACAGGTTATTCAAAGGCAGACCGGGCGTGGAACCACGGGCAATATCGATATCCCTCTCAGCCCGGGTTTCAACGCCGGCTCCAGGCACGGCGGAATTTCTCGATTGCTTCAGACGACGGGCGCTCTTCTATTGTCTCGCCCACATCCATGACTCGATACCCCAAACTATATACTTGAAACAAAAACTTCGGGGCGGCTTGCTTGATTTTTGCGAACTACAGCGGCATTTTGCATCATATCATATCACATCACATACTTGGTTTGATCTTGGTTGTCTTGTATTTCTGTGGAGGTCTTTCTTTGGCTCTTTTTCTGCGGCGGGTTGGTATAACGGATCGAGTATGTTCCGTTGCTCAACAAGGGGGAACGTGTGCGTACGACCAGTACAACTCGATGCCAAGCTTGGTGTCTGTTAGGACCTTGTTACTCGGCTAATGGCCTCACTTGACTCCAATCCAAGCGAGGCCCTATTGGCGAATGGACCAAGGGGTTATTTTCTTTGATGTTGACGACTAGAAACGCGACGACGATTGATGGCGGCGAACGTATTTGTCATTGGCTATTCTTCTGCTCTTGCTCGTTTACGCTCGACAAGCACAAAGGATGCGAGTATAGAGTTTCCTCTGAGTGGACGTTGTTTGGTTTTCTTATCTTTCGAACTGGTTTGATATCATCTCTTGGTCCTTTTCACAAGTTTCCAAACGCAGTGGAGAGTGGCTACAAGAGTGTATCTTAGACCATCAGGTTTCAGCCTGCGCTCACTTTCATTCTGGCGCGAGTCGGATGTGGTGGCCTGAGAGACGTCACGCTGTGCTTGTGCGGAAAGTTGGAGAGATAGGGAAGGTTGATGGGAGGACAACGAGTTGTATGCTAGGTGTGTGTGGTTGGCATGACCAATCAGACACATGTGTGGATGTTCGGAAGAAACTTGAGCGAAAGCTCAAATGCAGAGAAAAAGGGGTTAGGGACAGTCAGTGACTATGATGGTAGCTGTAGGATTGATAGGACCTAATTGTAAGCATTTGAACGCAGTCAGTCGGGGACGGGCTTTCGTGCTCCATCATGTTGCTACTAGGAACCATCACAGAACAACAAAACGACAAGGAATAGTCAGTCAGTCAGTCAGTCACAATGAGCTATGTGTAGCCAAGTTTGGTAGATAACTCATTTCAACGCTCAAGCTATTGTATTGATTGCACCATGAATCAGTCCTGTTACCTCAACCCTCTGCCGACCTGGAAGTGAATCCATCCATCCGTCCATCCATCCACCAACGCCAAGCTACTGAAAATCGATCAAATCAAACTAAACTCAAGGCAACATGATTCAAGCCAGGCAACTGACTGCCATACTCGGATGCACAGAGATGATCCTCGCCCCAAGTATCTTTATATCGCTCCTGGCCGATGGAGTAATGTTGCCCGAGGCTCCGCAGTAAAACACAAAAGCAAGTATAGAATCAAGACGAAAGATAGAGAGGGTGCCACAGCTGCTGGTGGGCAAGGCAGGTGCATGTGAGCGGCAACATTAGACGGGGGTATACGCTAGAATGATGGCAGCGTCGACAGGGAAGCGAATGCCAACGCTGACGTCGGCTCCTAGCTCGATGTAGTGGTGGCAGTGTTTTCCTCCTTGGGCTGGGGAGGCTCCAGGCCGGCGTTCTGGGCCACCCGTTTCCAAGTTTCGAGCTCACGGTAAAGGCGCTCGCATTCTTGCTTGAGCTTGTCATTGGAAGCACTCAGCTCTGTGATGGCTTGCTCCGTAAGCAGCTTTTCCAGAGTCCACTTCTCAATGTTCTGCTGCTCGTTCTCCTTGAGCTGAGAGATGAAACTGACGGCTCGTTGCAGGATGGACCCCTTGTTCTTTTCACAGCCGGGTACAATCTTGGCTAGCTCATTGATGCCTTCATTGATGGTTTCACGGCGGCGACGTTCCACTGGGTCGGGGTTAGTTACTTCCAATATCAAACACTAGCAACAAGCAATGCCAGCCATACCTTCTTTGTGGTTATCCTTTCTCATCTTGTGCCATTCCTCCGAGCCCACGGTCGGCTTCGGGTTGGGAGCCGCAGGAGGGTACCGAGGTGGTTGGTGCTGTACCCCATTTGGTGGTGTGGGCTGATGCTGGGGAGGGGCAACCGGAGGGGGTGGAGGTTCCATGATGCCGTCGACATTGGGTGGTGGCACATCTGGGTTGAACTGGGCATCGTGGCCATGATCGCCATCGGCTGTTGCCTGAGCTGCAAATTGTTCCTCTGTCGACGGCGGAACGTGGAGAGTGGGATACATTCCGAGGGCGGCTTGAGCGGTGCTGGTAGCGCTGGCGGGATCCGGAGCCTCAGTGTGGTCGGCCTGGGCCGCCTGTTGCAGGGCGTTGAAGTCGGCGACGTTGACGCCATTAGCACTGGCGACCTGGTTGTCCATGGCATTATCGATGAAGGAGGCGGCGTCGGTCGACATGTGGGCAGCTGGCGCAGGACGCTTATTCCTGGTCAGATCAGGGCTGCCTGACTCACGCTTCCGCTTCTGACCAGGCGAGCCGGTCAGGCTGGAGAGATCTGGCTGTTCGGCAACAACGGACTCAGCCATGGTTCAGTTCAGTTGGTAAGACGCTGGCAATAAGTGCCGAGGAGGAAATGAGATAGATTTAGGCGGGGGTTGTTCGATCAGACGCGTGCGCCGGATGTCGAGACCGTGCGCAAGGCTTGACGATGTCGAGGCCACAGATGAGAGACGTTGACAATCGGTCAGAGATCTGAGGAGGGGAGGGCAGTTAGAACGAAAGCTCTGCAAGGCAAGATTTGGGCGAGACGAAGCATGAAAAAGGGTCAAGGCGACTGGCGGGATCCAATCTTGGGTGTAGAGTTGTCAAGAATCAAGAAGTCGTTTGAGTGCAAGTCTCGACCAAAACATGTAGGCCAGGGAGGCGCTTGCCTTGATGCCAGACAGACAGACGGACAGGCTTTGGCCCGTGAATGAAGCATGCGACGAGCTGTATGAGCCAGGAAGAGGCGGAGCCACGGCTGGTCAGGTCTTGGTCTCACTCGAGAACAAAGGTGACTGAACAACGGCGAAGTGAAGATGCCAATGGCCGTCGCGTGGATGCGACAGAGCGGCAGCGGAAATGCGCCGATGCTGATTCAGTCACTCGAATCTAGACAATAGCACGACGTGTGATCGACCAGGCGATGATACACGCCGGACTAGACAAATAACGGTGCGGCGAAGAAGATGATATTTCGAGGCGGGTTGTCGTGATGACGACGATGATGGTGATGATGATAGCAAGGGGCACGAGGACGCGACAGCGATGGTGATGAGGAAAGAACGGCCACTTGGCGAGGAGGAGCATCACCGATCAAAAGGCGCAAATAATTCCCTCGGGCCATGGCGCAAACAGAAGAGGGAAGACATGGTGCAGGGCATCAAGCAAAAAGCATCGCGAACAAGTGAATGAGATGCATAGAAGCCGACATACCTCCCAGATCATGTGCCTTGAGGCGTGCACTGCAGGTAGCGTAGCGTAGGCGGGCCTGCTTTGGAGATCACGAGTTTCTCGTCTCACGTGTTTGGCGTGATCGACCTCGTGATATCGCGCGAGTCCCAGTTGATAAGTCGAGAGGGTTCGCGTCGTCAACTCCTCTTTGGGGGGAAACCAAACTCCAACGGAAATAAATGAACAAGAGGGAAAAAAAGGGAGGGAAGATCTCGATACGCGCTCGGAGAATACCCGCGGGGTCTTTTTATGTTTTAACCAGGGGGAAGAGGACAAGGAGATTGAAATCTCGCCCAGAGGGCGCTTCTTTTGCTGGCGCGAACGAGGTCGCGGGCTGGGCTGGGCTGGCTGGTACTGCTGGGCGAACGAGTCGGGTCACGCGGCGGAGGAAGAGGGTGAACACGTGCAAGTGGGTGAGGCTGGTAAGATAAATAATGCGGGTGAGGTGAGAGGTGGCCTGGCGATGGAGTGCCTGAGGCATCTACCCAAGGGAGGGCGCGGCCAATGAGAGGAGCGGGCGTGCCACATATGGTCGAAATGGGGTGGTTGCCTTTGCGGAAAGGCGCACTGAGTGTGGGAAAGAGCCAGGGAACGAGAAGGCAACAGCTGAGAAAACAAATCAACGCGATAAAAAGGCGATAAAATGTGCTTGATGACCTCGTCTTCAAGTCAACATAGGTGTGATTCTCTTCCTTCGTTGCTGGCTACTTGTTTCCTCTCGATCCCCGTGTACATCGCCAGCAGGCATGATACAAGTCCAGGTACTTACTCGCCTGGCCCACGCAACGCAACAAGCCTCGACGGCCCGAGGCATTCACTGCCTCAATAGCTGGAGCCAACGCGCAAACCTCAACAAGGGTCTCTACACCCAAAAGAGAACCAACAACCATGCTCGCCCCCATCAAGTGACTTGGGTTGACGCGGGTAACTGCACTGTAACTCGACGTACCAAAGTACCTTCAAGGACCACTGCACCAAGCCCGTCCGCTGCGGCTTCAAATGAAATCCTTCTTTTACACTTTCCGGTTCCTCTTCCTCATGTCAAGCTTTCCCGCCCAGATTCCCAAATGCGGGAAGAGGAATCGCACGGACCAATAGGGATCGATCGTCGTACGTCTTCCCATCACCACACCATCTGGAGGGGGAGAGGGGGGAAGGGACCCGGCGAGAATGAGGAGCCCAGCCTAGCAATCAATCACCTGATCCATCCGGCAAACATCACTTGACGCCAACGAGGTGAAACAGATTGCGTCCTAAAGATAACCGGGCCTCTGCTCGTCTGACACGGGATCTCGTCGTGAATCATGGCTCAGACCGTGGCCCAAGATGGACGATGCTGTCTCAGGATCGATTCCCGATATGGGGGCTTTTTGGTCAGCGTTGGACCATGGGCAAGACGCCTCAAGCCTCAGGACCCAAGGCTGGGTGTCACAGCGGGATCCCGGGGACTGAGGAGTCGCAGCAAGTTGCTGATGGAGTGACATGGCGTAGGTAGCGTAGTCAGCCAGCTGTTGCTATCCAGAAGATCCATTCATGGGAACTTGAATAAGCCCATGTCAGTCTCCGCTGCGGCACGCACCCGGCCGATGTTGGGAACTGTGGGAGCCTTTCGGTACAAGTACATGAGCGGCGAAAGTGTATTTACAAATACATTGATGCCAAATAGTTCGTTTGGGAGCTTTCAGACCATGGAGATGTTGGGTGAATTGCTCATGTACTTATCCATGCGTACATTAGTGAAAGTAGCTGGTCGCACCAATTCCCATGACGCTGGACTCGACAACTCCTCACTTTGTGCATCCGAGGGCAATGTTACTCTAGAAGCCACGTTCCTAGACAAATGCAAAGAAAATGCCATTCTCTGTCCTGCTCCTGGGGAGAAGCTGATTTCGTCGCCATTCGTAGGCGATCTGCTCTCACTTACAGTGAGGTGCATGATTATTCCCACTGGACGCGGTACGTACCTGGAACTGGAGCTCCCCGGACCGCCCGCTAAGAAACCCACCTCGCGATAACGTCAATGGAGCGATTCCTATCATCGGAGCCACTGTGATTCTGACCTCATCCTCGACATCTGCCTCTTGCCTCCGCGGCGTCCCATGTCTTTTCCTTCTTTTTGAGCAACGCCAATCTTCTTCCTCTATAGCACGTCTTCGCAATGGGCGACCACGAACTCTCCGCTATAAAACATAGCGAGCATCTCCTTCTCGTACGTCCGTCCTCTCGCCATCCAGCATCACCGCCCTGTCCTTCCGTCTTCCAGCTCTAACGCTCATGATACCAGGACCAACCCCTACTCCGGCTCCCCTCCGAGCTTCTCCGAAAGAACTTTCGCGCCGCACACTTCACCATCGAGAAGGATACCTCGGCCCTCAAGACGCTGCTCAAAGACTCGGCCACGGCCGCCGTCTCCGGTCGCGCGTCACAGCAAGATGTCCTACGAAACATCGACGCCATGATCTCCCGCATGCGCGGCGTGAAGCGCAAGCTCTCTGCCAACGCTGCAGAAGAGTCCCGTCTACACACCCAGGCCGCCGCCCGCATCGCCCACCTCGACGAGCTCTACTCCCTCGACTCGGTGGAAGACGTCAAGTACGAGGCCTGGAGCAGGAAGAGGCTGGACCGCCTGCTGGCCGACTATCTGCTGCGCCATGGATATAATGAGAGTGCAAAGGAGCTGGCGCAACAGCGTGGGATCGAGAACCTCGTTGATGTCGATACCTTTGTTGCTGCGAGCCGCATTCGTGATGCCCTCTTGAAGGGTAGTGTCACTGAGGCCCTGGCATGGTGCACAGATAACAAGAAAGAGCTGCGGAAGATGGAGGTGCGTATTCAATGCTCCATGTTATTCATGACAAAACTAACCTGTTCCTAGAGCAAACTCGAGTTCATGCTTCGCTTCCAACAGTACATCGAGCTTGTCCGCTCCCAGTCTCCAAACAAGCTTGCCGAAGCCATCGCCCACGCAAAGAAACACCTAACTCCATACCGTGGAACCTTTCCTCGCGAAGTACAGCAAGCGGGTGGCCTCCTCGCTATCCCACCAAACTCGCCCGCCTCTGCCGCATACGAAGACCTTTACAAACCCTCTCGCTGGACTGACCTCGCCAACCTCTTCACAACCACGCATAACCAGCTGCTTGCGCTGCCTGCCGTCCCGCTCCTTCATGTCGCCCTCTCATCCGGTCTATCCGCCTTGAAGACTCCTGCGTGTCATGCTCACTCCCCTGCACCCTCATCGCATACCACGCCATCCTCTCATACCCCCGCTCCCTCCGAAGCAGCCGCCGCCGCTGCTTCAACGCTCGGCCATGGGGTCTGTCCCATCTGCTCCACGGAACTCAATGAGCTGGCACGCAACGTGCCATACGCACATCACACGCAGAGTCATGTCGAGCATGACCTCCGGCTGCTCCCCAACGGCAGCGTCTACGGCAGAGATCGTCTCGAGATGCAGGCCAAGAAGGCGTGTCTACCTGCGGACCAAATCAAGGACTTGCGGACAGGCGAGACCTATCCTCTTGACGCCTTGAAGAAGGTGTACATCACTTGAACGTTTGGCTTATCTGAGTTTCCGGTACTGGGACAGGGCGTTGTATTGCATACATCTTTGGGTTTGGCGTTTAGGAGACAACATATGTATTATACATACAATCGTAGCAAAACTGAAGATTTGCACTGCCTACAAGATGCTGTGGCAGTATGTTCCTTCAGATCACTAGCTCATAGCATGGCTCACAAGTCTGGGCACGAGGTTCACAAAAACAATCCATACCTACGCTGGTCGAGATACTCAAACAGAGCCATGTTCCAATGGACGAAATACCCCCTATTGACCATACAATACAGGATACAGCAGCGGCGCCAACGCCATCAAGACCACGGAACCAGCATATCAACCCTCCCATCCGTACCTTTTTCCGTGCTCCCTAGAGAAAACCCAACCTCGACATCCTATGCCCAGAAACAAAGAAAAACCCAAGAGCCCCTGAGGCGAAAGGAGAGCTGGATGAAGGGTGTGGATGCCATCGAGGCAATATATTATGAGTGACAAGCAACAACGTGTTAAAATTCCCGTTGGCATCGCTCCGTCTCATCGTGCGCTTCCTTCTGCAAGGTATAGTTTGCAAGCTATAGATTGCGGTAAGCCAGTGATTATAGGAGGAAGAGTGAGTTGGTGAGACGAGTAAAAGCAACGAAGGGGCATAATACAGAAGACGGAGCAGCTTTGAGAATATTAACATGTTTCCTAGCCTGGGGAGAGGCTCCCGCAAGCGTCTATCCCTCATCGGTTTCCGCCAAAGGCAAAGCTGCCAAACACACCACCGCCACCGCCAGGGGTCATAGGCCCCGTGTTGGTGATGCCGTTAGTGTTGTGGCCCTGGGGCCCAGGAGTAGTAGCAAGCCCAGCACTTGTAGTGTTGGGCGTGCTTGGCCCTCCGGTCTGGCCGTTGCCATTATTCGCGCCGTCGTTGCCAGCGTTCTGCTGGTTCATCATAGACATGATGACGCTTGAGTCCGGGAAGCCCAGTCCCCAGACCTTGCCGACGTGTTCATCCGGAATCTCGCTACTAAAGATCTTGTCGCGCATCTGGAAAAAGACCTTGCCGGTGAGGAGGGAGTCGGAGCCTGCCTGGTGTGCCGAGCCAATGCGCTTAATCTTGAGGGTTTCGGCAATGTTCTCGAGGCCGGACTTGTGCTCAAACTTTTGCAGGATCTCAGCACTACTGGGGTCGCTTGGTGTGAGGAGTCCAGAGTTGTGTAGCTTGATGGCATACTTCATGAGATGCTTCACGTCATATGTTGTCGGGAAGTAGAGCTTCATCTTGGTATCGAAATCGACCTCGTCGTTAGGCAGGGGCGTGCAGATAAGAAGCTTGGTGAGGTAGCCAAAATCGTAACCGCCGTGGAAAGAGATCCATCGCACGTTGTCGAAGCACACTAGACCCGAGGGGATAAGGAGGGAGGCAAATTCGTGGGGGTCGATGCCGTCGCGTTCAAGCAAGCTAAAGTCGATACCCGCCTGTTGGAGTGATTCGATCGACTTCTCGTTATACATGTCATCCTTAAGGGAAAACTTGAAGTTAAACTGCCAAGAGCAGGGGAAGGGGGCGTTGCTTGCTGCTCTTCGAGCAGCCATGCCGAAATCGGAGTCGTTTGTTGATGGCCGTGCCGGTGGGGTTTCGCCGTCCTCGTTGAAGAAGGTGAGGCCTATTTGGATAACCTTGAGCATATCGACGTTGGTTCGCAGACATTGGTAGTGGTAGTCGCTCTTCCCCCGGAACCCTCCCATGGGTCTTGCGACAACGCCGGGGAATTCGGTATCCTTTGGAGATTATTAGCAAGTTCCCGTAGATGTCGCCAACTACCTGAGCCTCACCATCGCAATGTAGGGGTATTTGTCCACCAGTTCTCTCAACACAGCCATCTCCTCGTGTAGATTGTGTTTCCACACCTCTCGTATCCTGCCCTTGTTAGGGTGCGACCTGATCCCCGGGTGCTCCATCAAGACGTTCTGGTGAACCTGCCCTCCATGCTGCGGCTGTTGTAGGCCAGCTGGGCCATGGAATCCCATCCTTGCGCTTTGGCTGCCGAACCCTGTGTCGGCGAACCCTTGGCCGTTCAGGCCAGCAGTAAAGGCATTGTTGTTGGCAGCAGAGAAAGGTCCGAGCTGCGCATTGGCGTTCAGGTACTGGTTGGCGCCCAGGTGGCCGCCCTGTGGTTGACCATGTGAAGGGAAACCACCCTGATGATAGGGCGCTGCGCCGGCGGGCCCGCCGCTGAAGCCCCGGAGTTGCGGCGGCGGCATGGGAGCACGGATTGGGCTTCTCGGGTTGAAAGGAGCGGGTCGGTTATTGGTATTGTGCGCCTTTGGGAAGAAAGGACGGGCGAGATCGTTTGGTCGTTGCGGGCGAAAGGCTCCTACCGACGGGTTGAGGGCTGCTTGCGGTTGCAGACGCGACGACTGGTCGTTGCGAGCAGACTGGTGCGGCGAAAAATGTCCTGCCGCTGGGTTAAGTCCTTGGAGTTGAGGCTGCGGCCCTGCTCTCGGCGGTGGTCCAAATCCTGGTGGCGGTTGCCTCCACGATAGCGGTTGAGATGTTGCAGGTGTCGGCGGTCCCTAACCTTGGGATTGATCCTAACCTTGCCCTTGCAACGGTTTCTAACGCGACGACTTCCTGGGATACGTGTTACCTCGACGGCCGCGATCGCTGAACATTGAGGTGACAAAGGTGGATCGGACGATCTGTGCGATACCGGCACAAGCCAGATCGAGGCCTTGCGACGGGGGCGGACGGCGTCAAGCACTGCGGTGCGGGAGCGGCGTGGGCGGCTGATCGATCTTGAGTCCACGTCGGATGGTGGAGAGTGGGTGGAGGGAAAGTGACGATAGATATACGCGCGGGGTTTGCTGTTTGGCGTCTGACGACAGATATCCCGAATATGTTTTTTGATGGATTTTTGGTTGGATTTTTCTGTGAATAGTAGATACGTTGGTCGAGAGAGGGGGGATTAACGGGTGAAGCAATGGACCGATGATGATGATATGCTCTGTTCTGCCCCAACAGCACGAGACTCTTTCGAGGGCACAGCACAGAGGTCGATACCTAGGTGAGGAGACTGGAAGCGAGCCCAGAGCGTGGTCCGTGCACGGGCCATCGGAAGGATCGGGGCACTTTGTTCCGATCCGGAGCCTGGACCTGTCCGGCCTCTGAAGGAAAGAGCCCCAGTTGCAGTTGACGGGCAGCCCATCACTCTAGCCCGTAAGGACGAATTGGCTCGCTCTCCATTCGCCCATCATTTGCCTGTCGTCAGATTCAACTTGCACCCCCAGAATCTCCCTCCCTCAGCCCACGATGCTTGCCACGAGGTACGACGCGCACGCCATCCTATCAATTGGCTTCGTCAATTGACATGATCCAACTGGAATATCTGACCGTCCGCTGTGCAGAGTGCTACGAGCCGCCTCGCGCGGGCCCAAGCCCAACATCACCGGCTTCAACATGCGGGCCTTCCAAGAATCCACCGGTCAACCTCGATACGACCCCTGGGAGCGCAAGTCAGTGCCCCCTAGACCTCCTATGTTGGCCATGGAGATCTCCATACTGACTATTCCCTCTCCTACAGCGAAGCTTGGCGATACCAGGGCAGCTACACCCGCTGGAACCGCTTCAAGAACGGCTTCCCCGGCCTCGGTATCGCGACCGTCGCCTTCATTGCCTACTGCGGATACGAGCATTTCTTCCTCGAGGACGAGCACCACCACGGCGAGGAGCACCACTAGAGCGGGCGTGTATGGGACACCAAGAGGGGGCAAAGATGGCATGCATGCATCACGAGGGATGTTGGAGGTTTTGTACATATATCTCGTCCAGCGAGAAGAGTGTTCGATCAGACGCCGGAACCAGGAAATGAAAAGAAACCTTGATCCAATCCATACCACCCGCAAGTTGGTTATATTTGGAGGAGGAGGATCTCATGGGCATGCCGAGGTATTGACGCATCCACATAGCGTTGACACGCAACTACGCAACACCTATGGCAAACCGAGTCCTGTGAACGTATGGCCTCTACGCCAGGAGGAAGGGTCAATTCGTCACCTCCCCGCTTCAAGGTTTCTCACTCAGTTCTTAACCAGCCGTTCACTTGTTCATTTCACCAAGACAGACCAAGACATTCAGTTGCTCCAAGCTCAGACACCAAGATAGTGTCAATGTATCCAGATTGTCTTTGCATCTAACAGGATAAGTAATGGTAGAGGTATCATGAGAGACTGGCCCGTCTCTATGCTATAACGAGAGTAAAAATGGTCCTCCAACCTGTGCAGAATGGTATCAAATGCCCTGAAACGCCGCCGTGTACCCAGTTCGGCTTTGTTCTTAGCCCCTAAGAAACACCAATAAACAAAAGAAATAAAAAGGTTCGTTTCACAATCACCGCCATGACATGATGCATTTTGAACGCCATGTTACCGTGTGACAACGCCATTGAGCACCCGTCAAGGGTCTCATCTCAGGTTACCGTGGTTTGACAGCAGCTCAGGGGCTAGCATCACAACACCAAGCCATTGACGACATCTAGTGCGCCCTCAACAGCTATCTCAAGCTCTTCGACTCTTTGCTTGAGCCCCTTGTTTTCATCCTTGAGAAGATTGACTGTATCCCAAGCAATACTGGCCTCCTGCCCTTGGCAATTGCGACAGGTCTCAAGGACTGTATTTTTGGGCGCTTCACTGGTGATTCCCTTGAAGAGCTTCTGAATAGGGTTCATCTGAGCGCTGCTGTTGCGGTTGGCCCGTGGAGGCTCAACAATGACTGGCTTATACTGAATTGTGGGGGTCGTGACCGGGCTGATGTCTGCTGACATGATGCTGGTAGAGATGGTCGGGCTCCGGGATCGAGAAAAGACACTCGCTTCATCCACGCTACCATCGTCAGAAGAGGTCGAAGTGCTCTTTCGCCAGCGTCTTTGACGATCCTCGTCGACACCCAGGTCCTCGGAAATGGTGGAAGCTCCAGAGGGTGCCACCTCTTTTTCGCGATTCGCCTCAGCCTCAAGATCCGCGCGGTCCTTTTGCTCAGCAAGCTGGTTCAGCAGATACTCGATAAAAGCATCGCGCTCTGCAGCTTGCCGGGCCTGGTCATCGAGCTTCTTCTCAAGCTGTCGAATCTTTTCCCCGGCGTCGTTCATACTGGATACCTCCGTCTCACGCTCAGCCTTGAGCTCCTGGACTTCGGTTGTGCGTTGTTGATAGGCCACTTGGAACTTGGTCAACAGCCCGGTGGCATTCATCTGAAGGTTCTTAAATGAGGATGGCGAGAACGTGCTTCCTTCGACAGGAGCTCCATTGGGAAAGAGTCCCTTTTCAATGTCGAGATTCATCAGCTCGTCGCCGTAAGTGGGAGAGGTAGGAGTAGAAGGAGTGGATGTGGAGCCAAAGATGTTGAATCGAGACAGCGCAGCTGCGGCCGCAATCTTGGACGCCGATGAGCCACTGCGTGGTCGAGCTTCGGGTACCGCTGGGGTCGATGAGGATGCTGGAGCGTTGGGAGCAGGAACACTGGCGCGAGAGAACCAAGACGGAAATCGATTTCGAGGGGCTTCCTCTACAACAGCAGGCAGACTGGTCCTGGACCTGGGGGTAGTGGTCCTCTTATCACCGGTGAAAGCCATGTCGAAGAATTGGGGCCGAACGTGCCCGGCGGGAGGGCTCTGAAACCGTGATTCAGGCGCGAGGTCGATGTCGTTGGAGAAGGTCACGGAGTGACGCAAAGGGGAGTGAAGCCTCGGGGAGGTAGGTTCTACATGGAGTCCGGGATCGGGTCTTCGGACAGAGCTAGGGGGATGATGGGCGGCCACAGGAGGAGCGAGTGGAGGAGAGGGTAGAGGAGGAGAAGGCAGAGGAGCCGGTAGCGACGTTGAAGACGTTGGAGGTGCTGAAAACGTTGAGGGCGTTGATAGAGGCGCTGATGACGAACACTCGGGAACGGCAGTGGAGAGGCGGCGAGGTATTGTTTCCGTTAGGTGCGTGTTTACGGGTTTGGATGTCAGAGCAAGACGTCTCCTCGCGGTCGAGGCACGGACTTTGGAGACAGGAGTTGCAGGGGCGTTCGGGGGATTCGGGGCATCTGACTGAGAACGGCAATCGACAGGAAGTTCGCCCTGGTCGAAGCAGGCTTGATCGTTGAGCCCCTGGAGCCCATCCGGAGGTAGCATGATGTGCTAAGGTTTCGGCTCCAAGGGGGGTTTCACGGAATAGCGTGTAGGGAGATTTGACGGGAGCAGGGGTCCAGCGAAACGGAGCCGGTGAGACAGGCGTAGAAGTGACGCTAGCAGCGACGGCAGCTGTTTTGGGGTGATTACTTGTGGGTTCTTGTCGATTGTTTCGTGTAGAAAAGGCGGAGAGACAGACCGCGAGACGGACGCAGCTGGCGAGAGAGACGAGGAGGTTGGCGATGGACGAGGGAGAGCAGGATTTGGTGGAGAGGACCCTAGATAAGTATGGCAGGTATTGGAGGTAGGTAAACACAGCCGGCGTCGAGTGTTTCTGCGCGTGGCCAAGTCCGGTTGGGCAAGCGAGCAAAACTAGGTGCAGCACAGTAGACAGAGCCAACTACAGGCGCAGCAGCTCTCAAGCGGATGGACGGGTATGGGTTTGATGGGCCCGGGAGGGGTCCTTTTGGTCTGTAGGTGCAAGGTAGTGTTGTAGTGGTCTTGGTGGCGACGACGGACGTACACATCAGGCAATTCCTACAGCCACCGGCAGGATAGCTCCCACGAGGACGAGCCATTCAAGAGAATCCATATACAATGCACATACCTGCGATGTCGTCTATCACCTTGAATCGAGGCCTTTTCCGGAAAAGACGCGGGCAAAATGTCGTCTCGAATTGTCTCACAACTGAGCTACCTACCAAACCCAGCCAAGCTTGGGTACGCCAAGGGTGCAGATCCTTGGCTGCTGAGGAATGTCGACGCGCGCCACTCCATGGATGTTTCTGTCTGTCTCTCGGGCCTCAGCTGGCGCTGGGGCCGGCGGACTGTAGGCGGACATCGCCCTAGAAGTCATTCATTGATTTCTTCATTCCCTGGAAGAAGCAATAGTCGCTGCATCAAAGCACAGCACAGCGCAGCAACTATTGGCGCTCGAATCAATAATATCGTATCCCTTTGCTGGGTCCCTGAAATTGAAATTCATCTCATCAAAATAAGCAATACGGGAGGATCAACAATGCACAACTGACTTAATTCATGCAGAATTACATAGCTTGTGCATGCTTGCTCGTTGCTTTTGCTGGACTGGACCCTCATCTTTCTTCACTCTCGCGTGGTCGAACTCAACCTCCCCCTGTACCACGGGAACCTGCAGCCGATGTATCTTCCGGGAAGGATTTGGTCAACGTCAACTGAGTTTCAGGCTTTGTCGTGCATCCATTCTTCAGCCTCGTGCCTCTCAAAAGTCTGTTGGGCGAGTCCAGGCCCCCCTAGTCCCTCCCACCAAGCAGGAACAGACTTGATCCCGTTGACGAACCGTGCCGCCACGATCCAGCGACTCCTCGATGCCTCGTCCCGTGCTCCGGTGGCTGATCTTTAACTGCCCGTGGCGTCAGGAAGCTCTCCGATATGGCAAGACGGTGAATGGTCCGTCCCTGGTGTGGAGTTTACAGGCACCAGGAGTATCAGAGCTTGTTCAGGGTCTAGGCTCCCAAGACGAAACTCTCCGACGTCCACTTCTTGGCCGGACTGATCTGCTCACTCATCGTCAAGCTCAGATGCCAAGCGTCGAGCATAAATCACACGAGCTCTCACCTATGGAGAAGGACTATCTCTGCCCCGAATTCCAGCTCTATCAGTTACACCGGCCTGAAGCCTTGGCGTCCCTAGATCGGCCACGAGCTGGTGCCCTATCTCTCTCCATCTGTGTTGATCACGTACCTGCCTAGGTACTGGCAGCAACGTCATCTCTGTGACTTCCTTCGTAGATCCAAGTCCATTGCGCGAGGGGCAAGAACATGCGATCGTGGCTGGAGCGGTCGTGGCTGGAGCGGGCGTTCCTTCCCCTCCCGCCATCAGAGTCAGGTGCCTTCAGACGGTGAACCGGTTCAACGACGGGAGGTAGCAAGGCAGGTACAGGAGGAATTGCCAGGCCATCCGGGCTGTCTTCCAGTGACGACGGGTGGGAATTTCTGCGAACGATGGCTCGCAAGAGGCAGAGTATATTCAGACCAAGCTCCAGTTTCTCAACTCGCTGGGAGGACATCACCACTTGCCAAAAGGGGCATATCTCCAACTGCATCGCATCATCATCCATCTCTAACACTTCTAGCCACAGGCCTGGTTTGCTGTTCGCAGGTAGCGCTGAGCTCCTGCAAACCCGAGAAGGCACGATGGCCGTAACAACTGATCCCCTCAAGTCATCCTTCCACTTACACCTCACATATGTGTTGCAACTTCCAAAGCTGGACTTGAGAAGATGGGAAGGTGCTCAGCTCGCCATGGGTAGACAAAAGCTCTTCTCTCTCACTCTCGCCTCTTCTCTCTTCTCTTCCATCATCCATCTTCATCTTCATCTTTTTGGCTGCCGTCCATCAGCTTCAACCCAGCACCATCATCTTATCTTGTCTTGATATCCAAACTCCAAACCATCATCCGCAGTATCGCCTTCATCTTCCCAAATCTGCCCCTTGCTAGCACTTAGCCCTGATCTCCAGAGTTCCCTCAGCAAAGATGCAGCACCCTGATCCCAATATCCCCAGCCAACGCTTCATTCGTCTCATCCTCAAGGCGTTGCTCATCATCTTCAGCATTGGCAGTTTCGTCACCTTCATCCTCGCCGCCATCACTGCTGGTGGAGACTGGCCTCAGATGCAAGAGTCTGCTCTGCCGGATGCATCATCGCGTGTTATTGCCGTCCCCCGTGACGGCCGACGCCTCGTCCGTCGCGACGACGATGACGACTACCGAAGGATGCCTTTTGACCGGACCAACGCACGCTTCCCAAATGACCGTGACATCCAAAACTCCGTTCAGCTTTTCCGGCTCGACCCCAATGACCCTGCATGGCTGCCCTTCTTCTTTCTCTCGACTATTGCCTTCATCTCCTGGATTTCCACCGCTATTCTCCTCTTCTTCGTCTTTGCCCGAGGCAGAAGTTTCGGCAGCCGCCTCCCCCGGTACATTCTCCGGGTCATCGCCCTAATTGTTCTCGCCCTTGCTCCTATCTTCGTCTTCGGCTGGTACCGCAACGATGGAGCCTTCTCGCTTGTCTGCAAAAGCAACTACGCAATCGGCCAGGCAGCACTTGTCCTCGCTCACCTCACTCTGTAAGTATTGTACACTCGGTCCTGCCAGAACTCGCTAACTAGGATACAGCTTCATTGGAATCTTCCTGACTTTCCTTGGGGCTATTCTGGATCTCCCAACTGACTTCGGCATGGACTCTCGCCGAACCAGCGCTACAAGTGGAGTCTGAGTGAACAGGAACGACAGGGGAACATGATCCGAGGGTTGAGAAGCTCGGGTGGTGGTTCTGGGACGAAAGTCTCTTTCAATTGGAGTTTGAGGATTTCGACTTTGTATCATTAGCTTGGCGCATGGGTTTCTTAATTGGGACAGCATACACTATTATGGCAGTAAATGGAGATGGAGTGAATCAGACAATTGTTCTTGCACGGTGAATGCTGAGCTTGGCTCTCTAACTGACAATTGATAATGGTATTGTGCGAATGTCTCATGGCTTGAGTCTCATTCCAATGCCTTGCTAAATCATATCCGGAACTCCTCTATACACGATCCATAGCCACACCGTCAGCCAGACGGCGGGTTCCATTCCTTCGAGATGATGCATGTCTCGTTTCGTTTGCTCCCAAGTACTGTAAACCAGATGGAAAATGCAAAATATGTCGGCTTCATTGGATGGAGCTTTCTCAGCCCATGTTCAGCCAAAGGTGGGAGCTGATGACAATGAGCCGATCACGCTCATCCCGTCCGAGACAACCGTTCATCCTCGTGTCATATGTTTTCATCGTCATTCCTACAAACACGGTACACATATGATTCAGCCGTACTCAGGCACGCACATCCCGCATCTCTCCTCACGTGCGGGGCGCCATCAACGTAGCTGGACAGAAGGAAAGTAGCGCGGGCCAGCATAACCCCGAGCAATGATGGACTGGATGTCGATATTGCTGGCGGGGTCGTGGTGGGAGCTCCACATCTTGAGGAGGATGAAGCGGCCCGAGACGGGGGGGTCGAAGCGGATGGTGCACTTGCTCTTCTTCTCCTCAATGAAGAAGCGAGCGTGCGGCGAGAGGAGACCACCACCGCCCACGGCGCGGACGGCCTCTTGCGTGGCCGAGTTGTGAGCTTCCCAGGCCTCGGTCAGAGACATGCTGTTGGAGGAGCGGTCTCGTTCCCGCTCACGCTCACGTTCGCGCTCGCGGCGGCGGGATGAGGGTGGGAAGCCGGATCCGCTGGTGTTAGCTGCGCTGCTGTAAAGCCGCCAGTGAGAGGGGTGGTGATCATCGAGGTACTCCGGGTCGAAGATTTCTGCGCCGTCGTCGGATTCCGAGTCGAGGGTCTCGAACGGGAGGGATCCTATGCGGTTGGGTGCGCGGCGGAGGAAACGGCGCCCGTCGTACTCGTCCTCCTCGTCGTCGCTATACTCTGCTGTCACACGGAAGTTGGGAAGATCCCAGAGAAATTCTCGCGGCATCTGAGGGTGGCGGGGCTCATAGTCATCGCCGTTGCCGCGGTAGTATGCTGGTCGGTATCTTGTGGTCGTGGTACCGTTGTCATGATGCTGGATAGAGATGGTCTCGGTCGGGATAGGTTGTAGAGCCCTGAAATCTCCCTCCCCGGAGCCTGACTCTTCACCTGCTCGAGGCGGCATGTATTGAATCTGGTAATGTGCTGTTCTGCTGAGCATATCGTCCTGGTCCATGGCCACAAAGACCATTCCCTCTCTCACACTGTTCAGATAGTCAGCCAAACTGTCATGTCCACGGATGGCCAAAGACTAAAGGAACATACGGATGTGAATAGTTCATGGACGCTGGCGCCTTGATGACCAACTCCCGCAGAGTGAAGACGGTAGCACCCTGATGTCGCAACACTATATTGCACCTGTTGCCCTTTGTGCAGTACACCGAGGTGTCGTCCTTGAGAATGTTCTCGGCAGCATACGACGACTCGTTAGAGAACATTCCCCCGTCACAACTGACAATCTCCATCTGGAGCTGGCCAGGCTCGACCTGGCCGTACTTCCCATAGCGAAAGCCCTTGAAGGCGGGCGTGAGGCGGTCCGAATCCAGCTTCCGGCGCTTGTGTCGTCGGTTCGAGTCGGGGAGGTCCTGGGGGCGGAGGGTCGGGGAGTAGTTGGAGGGCACAAGCGGAGGGGTGAGGCTGGGGTGGTTTTGTAGGTCCAGCAGGGCGCGCAGGTGCGAGTTGGCCTCCTCGAGGTGACGATCCAGGTCCTCGAGGTTGGTGGGACGGCTGCTCTCGGGTGCGGCGATCCGGATGCGGCGAGATGTCGGCCAGCCGTCGTCCATGGGGCGTTCAAAGTCGTCAAAGCCCGCAGACGGAGTGCGGTTCTCGAGGTTTCGGATGCGCTCGGCGCGGCGCGATGCGGTCGACCAATGTCGGGACTGAGGGCGGCTGGACGAACTCGGCGAGGGACTGTCTCGGTCTCGGGCTAATGCTCGCAGAGAGGGCAGTCGAGGCAGCGGCGGAAAGTCATCGTGAGGCTCTCGGGAATGGCGACGGTGGGGATTTGATCCCGACCGGGAAGACATGGTGACTTGTGACTACAACGGATGAGGAGGGGAGGTTTAGTCGTTCGGCGAGCGGCTATGACGTGGGGGGAGCGGTCGACGATGGTGGTTCGGCAGATGAAATGTGGTTAAGTTAACGGCGGGCGAGGCCTGTGGTAATGTAATGTAATGTACTGTATCGTCTTGCACAGTACTGTGCTGTTACAGACGGTAGCACGAGGCTAGAGTTCTACAGGACAGAACAGAACAGGGAACCTATGCTCTACCACGTGAACGACGGAACGCTCGATCTGGTGCCCGGTCGGTGGAGGTCTCGAGTCACGGCCAGGCGTCGGGATCCTCAGTTGATTCTCGGAGAAGTGACGACGGTTGGGGGAGCAGCCTGTGGTGCAAATGACTCGACTGTGGGGTTTGTGTGAGTTACAGCTTCGCCTCTCTTTTTTTTGTGTCTTTTTTTTGCTTTGTGTCCGACTGTCCCCAAGTCTCTTTTATTTCGCTCGCCCAGGACATGACATGGTGGGATTTTGGAGTCCACATTTTGCCTCAGTCCTTGCCCCGGCCAAGAAGGTCAGGCGGCACAGCACACATGAGCCTGGAGGGGGGCATCATAGTGACGGCGGCCTTTCCCCTACAGAGTAGGGTCTCCAACAAGGCGGGGGTGGGCGAGCGGAGAGGGCGGCAAGCGGGTGGGCAGGCTCACCATCAGAAGAGAAGAGAAGCGACGCCCAAAAGACGAGAGGGATCTCTGGCCAAGGGCGGCGAGAGGGTAGGTAGATGGGTACCAAGAGTAAGGTATGTACAGCGATCAAGATCTATACAGGAAGCGCAAGCGGACGGGTATCGAGACGAGAGATTCGAACGAGTTGCTTTGAGCTGATATGTTCAAGGTCGTAGCAAGATAGATGGATGAGATTGAAAAGCAGTATGGACGAAATGGACCGTGGTCGAGAAGATGATGGAGGGGTTGCCTGCGGATAAAGGCGGTAAAGCCACAGCGAGGGAGGCCCTGTATGTGCCCCAATGTTGGTGGCTTCTTAGGGGGACAAGGCGTTGAGAGACTCGTGCAGGGAGTGGCTGTCAGCAAGAGGAGCAGGCATGCGTGTTTGTGTGTGAGGATAGGTCTTCTCCTTTCCATTACGACCCTTCCTCCTCTTACTTGGCTCAAACACAGATGCTGTAAGCCCTGTCACTCTTGCGGTGTATATCTTCTCACTCAGCCAAATGGCGTGCAACGTCTAGACTGGACTGGACTGGACCAGTCCTTTGGAACACCCGATATGCGCTGTGCAAGACTCCGTGCATGGCACAACCCGTTGCTCTCGTTCGCCAAGCCTTGCTCTCCCGGTGTCTTATTATAGAAGCAGTGCAGCAAGCCGTCCCGTGCCAGCACAGCTCAGCTCATTCATTAGCTGGGAGCCTGTGTTTGCTTGTCTCGGTCTTGGTTTACAACCAACCTCATCTGCGAATCCATAGGTTGAGAGGTGCATCCGCGCTTGTCACACGTGACTGGACTACCAGGTACCGTCATGCCGGTTCCCTCTCCCCGGTAGGTACCTAACCGCTTCATCATGCGAGCTGTAAGCAAATCACCGCCAGCTGAGAACACTGTGAGAACAGACTGCAAGTAGCCGTGAGTTCCGTACGAGATTCAATCTACAGAATACACCCATATCCACATCCAACTTGTCTGTTCAACCCAACTCTCATGTATCCCCCTTGGCCCGTTCCCCAGAGCGCGTTTGTCCCCCCACACGCAGCCGCACAGGCGATCCCACTAACAATTTCTTTTGGCCAATCAAAAGCGCATCCTCAACGGCCAGCTCAGTAAACTTCACTCCCAGCTTGCGACCTTGAAAGGCACCTACCATCCTCCGAGATTCGATATATGATATCACAAAAAAAGGTCACGTCCACAAGCAAGCAAACAAACACCAAGAGGCGCACCTCGTTTACGCCTGCAATCTCGGATACCTGCCTTCTCCTCAGCAATAAACGCCGCATGAGGGTCTTGGTCTTGGGCTGATTGCGAAAGCTGCTTATAACCCAGCGGGCTGGGCATTCCTTGTCACGCGCGTTTCGCCTCATCTCATCAATAACAACCTCTTGCGACTTTGCTCGGTAGCCTCGCAGCCTTGCGCCAACATCGCAGACAACGACAAGGGCATCTTCTGCCTCCGCCTACTCATCAATCTCACTCTCCTGTCCTCTCCCCTTCCGCGCAGAGTCTCTTCCGATGGACGCCTCAAACCAGAATCAAGGCCAGCCTCCGGTTGCGCCTCAGGCTCAGCAGCTCCCAGATGCCAGCGCGGCTGTTGTGATGCCTCCCGTCGACGCTGGCGCCAACCTCAACGGCAACGGCAACGCCATTCCTCAGCTACCAGATCATCTCCTCAGCTCAATGAACCCTGAAGCCATGGCTGGCATGATGCCCGATCCCTCACTCATGGCGGATCCCACCATGTTGGCAGCCATGCAGATGCCTCTAGCAGACCCCTCAGCCTTCATGATGCAGCCTGGAATGGCCATTCCAAACGGCCAACCTCACGCCTTTGGTGTCCCTGTGGCACCGCCTGCCACGGTCAGCGCTGGTAAGTCTCGCACCAGCGAATCTCATATGCGCCAGCTCTAACACGTTCAGATGAGATTGCTCTCTATGATCGCCAGATCCGCCTCTGGGGCATGGCCGCCCAGGCCAAGATTCAAAGCGCAAACATTCTCCTCATCACCATCAAGGCTCTCGCCAACGAGATCGCAAAGAACCTTGTCCTCGCTGGTATTGGCTCTCTCACCCTCTTGGACGGCGCAGTCGTCACCGAAGCCGATCGTGGCTCCCAGTTCTTCCTCTCTGATGATGACAGCATCATCGGCCAGAACCGCGCCCAGGCTGCGAGTGCCGCCCTCCAGAAGCTCAACCCTCGTGTTCGTGTCCATGTCGACACAGAAGGCGTGAAGACAAAGGGGCCCAGTTACTTTGCTGGCTTCGACATCGTTATTGCCACTGACCTTGACCCCGAGTCATTCAACATCATCAACACCGCCACCCGCCTGAACTGCAAGGCATTCTACGCCGCTGGCTGCCACGGCCTCTACGGATTCATCTTCAGCGATCTCATCGAGCATGACTATGTCATCCAGCGTGATCTCGGAAACGTACCAACCATCCCTGGCCCCGAGACACGCACTCGCACCATCGTCGACGTCCAGACCCGCAAGGAGGGCCCCAAAACAATCGAGTCTGTCACCAAGCGCGAGCTCTATTCCACATGGTTCCTCGCCAGCGACGTTGGTGGTCTTCCCGAAGAATACACCCAGTCCCGCCGACGACTCAAGAGCGTGACCCCTGCGCTCTCGTGTCTCCGCGCCCTATGGGAGTTTATGCAGATCCAGGGCGGCCGCGTCCCCAGCAATCGCGATGACCTTAAGATGTTCACGCAGATTGCCACCCAAAAGCACAAGGCCCTCGGCCTCCCCAGCGAGACCCTCCGTCCAGAGTTTCTGCGCAGCTTCCTCCAGAACCTCGTCAGCGAGATCTCCCCTGTCGCCGCCATTCTCGGTGGTCAGCTCGCTCAGGATGTCATCAACGTGCTCGGCCAGACGCAGCAGCCCATCCAGAACATGGTCGTCTTTGACGGTAACACCATGGAGGGCCTCATGTACCCCCTGCACCCCGAGGGCTCCCTCGGCTCCGGACTCCTCACCGATCACCAGGTGCCTAACGGCGGCGCCCCCATGATGCTTCCCACAGGCATGGATGCCTTGCCCATGGGCATCGACCCAACCGCCATGGGCGCTCTGCCTCACCACAACAATCCCATAATGATCCCCGGTGGGCTGCAGAACGGCATGGGCCTTGCCATGCAGGATGCCGCCATGACCGACCCTACGCAACAGTTCAACCCTGTGCAGGCTCCCCAGCAGCCACCTCAGCAAGACCCTCAACAAGTCCCCCAGCAGGCAGCACCGCAACCCGCAGCAGCCACGGCTGAGCAGCCTGCCCAAGAGGCACCAACGAACCCCGGCAATGCGGGTGCAAACTAGAGACGGTAGACCACGACAGGGAACATGTCGTGGAAGGTATCAGCCTCGCCGACAGACCCAGTTAGAGGAAGGATTGACACGTCGCAAAGACTAGTAGATTTCTTGGGATCAGGAAAGAAGATGAGCAAAGGATCTGCTTTTTTGCGCTAATTTACTTGATCTTGATATTGATACTTGGGATGGATGTCAAGGGGTGGGTGGATGGATGGATGGATCGTCGTGGATAGATGATACCTTTTTGTACATTAAATCAAAAGACATACCACGCCCATGGAATCTTGAAAAGGGACATTCAAAGCTCGCATCGCTCTCCTGGACCATCAGAGTTGTGATCAAACTTGAACAGACTACCACTGGCTCACCTACCAACCACTACGCTACCAGTACGTTTCACGTTCCACAGCTATCAAAGGAGTGATTCGTCACAATGCTACTGCCTTACTGTTGCCTACACGACTACAATCAAACCGTGTGACTCAGTGATACACTTCTTCATGTTACACGATAAGACTGATGAGTTAATGCACGTCGATTTTGCTGCTTGGCTATGGCTATATACGGGCGTCCCTCCACGACCTTCGTATATCGTCCTCGGTATATCCCCCCTTCCAGAAAAACAAATGCGAGTCCCCTTTTTATATCGCTTGTAGGACGCCACTCGGGCTGTCCTCTTGCTGAAGCATCCATTTGATGCCTTCCTCTGTTTCCGCAACCAAGTAACTCTTACACAAGAACACGATGGGGAAGTTGGCAAGTCCTGCAGGCTGGGCTACAGGTACCCGCTTTCAACCTCTCTCGGTGCGTTCAGCACTATAGTGTGCCACCAAATGAAGCCAGCGTCGACGAGAGCAAATTAGTTGGGGGGAAACTGACGGGGGATATGGTAAACGGAAACAAGAATAACACGCAAATCATCTGTCCCTGGTGTGTGCTGTGACCAGGGGGTTGGTTCGCCTAACGCCGTTGATGCGAACGAAGGAGGAACATGCCTCCAGTTCTGATTCTGATTCTCTCTCGTCCTGGTACTGGAGTTTGAGAATCGTCGTTGATGAAAAAAACAAGGGTATCGTAGCAGCTGTGCTGCAATGGCATTAAAGAGAGTAGCTCTCAGCCAGGATAAATAGTATTCATCGCCATTTCTTCTCGAGAATGAGTTCAAGACTCTTCCTCGTCGGTGTTGGCCTTGGCGGCAGTCGACTCATCTCCGTTGACCAGGGTCTCCTTGGGAAGGTCAGCCTCAGTGGAAGCCTCCTCATTCTCGAGGGGTTCGTCAGTGACACGAGAGAAGGCAGTGGTCTTGGTGGCTGCGTTCTTGGACTTCGCCGCCTTGATAGCTCTGGGTTTCTTTGCAGTGGGCTGAACTTCAGTGCTGGCAGGGGTTTGCTCCGTAGTCTTGGACTTGGCGGCCTTCGTGGTTCTTGGCTTCTTGGCCACAGGTGGAACGTCAGCCTCGACCGGCTCTGTCTCCGTGTTCTTGCGTTTTCTAGGTCGCAGGCGTCGCTTATTCGGATTGTCTTCAGGATCGGACAGAACATTGTCCTTGGAGATGAATGAGCCGTTGGTGTCTACAGTCTTTACCGCGAGGTTGTCCACAGGCTTCTCCATATACTCGTCCTCAGACTCGTCCACAGGCTTCTTCACGGCCTTCTTCGCGGGCTTCTCCGCAGTCTTCTTCGCAGACTTTTTCGTAGACTTCCTTTCAGCTTTGAGAATCGACTGAGGCTCAGCAGCAGTATCTTTGTTCTTGGATTTCGGGGCCAGAGGCGGGAGACCAATGAGTGGCTTGGCAAACCGGACAGACTTGAAGGAAGTCTTGGTGGGTAGAGCTTGTTGAGATGGCGTTGAGGAAGAGCTGCCACCACCCTATCGGGCGTCTTGATCTTGGCCTAGCTCTCCACGTTCATTCTTGTCCGCCTTACCTCGCTTGCGTGGCTGGTTGACGTTCCAGCCTCGGATCTGGGTAGGACCGGAGCTGGGGAGGGCTGCCGCTAGTCCTGTCTCTTTATGGTCGTACGGGATGGTCTTGAGCTCAGGCTTGTTAGGCCAGGCTCGATGCGCGGGGACAGGAGCTGGCTGGAGCTTTCGGTACTTGTTCCCGGCATCAGATGACCCGGAAGGGGTGGATCGATGACGATGAACCGGGTTGGGAAGACCCTGAGAATTGTCTTGCGGGCTTTGAGCCATATGTGGAGGCATGGGAGGGGGATTCGCATACGTTGGAGACAGGACCTGGTGTGCAAAGCCCTGGTGAGGCGAGGTGATATATCCCTGCCCCGTGGTCTGCGGGTTTGGCAGAATACGATCAGTCGCGATCGGCTGCAGCGGCGCGTGCTGCTCAGGGCCTGGATAGCCTCGATGGTAGTTGCGAGGAGGACCCGGAGGGTAATACGAGTTCCCCATGTTACCGTGGCCAGCAGATCGTAGACTGGGCTCGAGCAGAGTCTCATCCTGGATAGACTGGTTACGTCCTCGCGGCGGTCGCAGAGGAGGCAGAGGCTCGGCGCTGGCATTGTGAGAGAATGGGATTCGAGCTGCAGGAGGAGCGGGTGAGTGATAATGAGAAGGCCCTGGGCCTGGAGCCGACACAGGCGGGACTGGCGCGCCGGAGGGACCAGGAGGAGGACCCTGAGGGGGCTGCGACCAGTACGCGCGAGAGTAGCTTGGAGTCTCGGCAGCGTAGCCACTCATGCGGCGAGGAGGGTATCCCGGGTCGATGGGACGTCCGGCAGCCATGTGACTATCACGATGGTCTGGGTTCGATGGATTGGGGTAGCCACTATGCGAAAGGTACGTTCCCTGGTCCTGAGCCGGGTGTCCTGGAGGTGGGTGAGGTGCGTACTCAGAAGGTCGCACCGGCTGATGCTGTGGCACAGCGTGTTCATGAATGGGGGATAGGGCATGGTTTCCCCAGGATGGCCATGCACCGGGCCGCCCGGTTGCATCGGCGGCTGTGCACGGGGTTGGTGCAGGTAGCCTTGAGGAACGTCGATGGGACCGTATCGGGGATCCACGGGAACCTGGCTTGGGGTGACAGGTGGGAGTTCATTGCTTCGAGGAAGCGAGCTTCGGGGGTCGACTTCGTGCATGGCATGAGGGCCTACCTGTGTGGGAGCAGTGCCGTTGACACTGGCATCAGGATAAGGCTGCTGGTCTTGGATAACCATAGGCTCATGCATGGGAACGGGCTCATGGATAGGAGCGGGCTCGTAGGCCATGACAGACTCGGGAGCCGCGACGTCATCTTGGGCTTGAATCATCTCTCTGCTGGGAGCAGGCTGGTTAGAGATGCTCACGACACTGCTCAGCTCAGCCAAGAGGTCAAGGCCGGTGCTGGAGCTGGGTTCGGGCTCAGGAGCAGCGGCAGGCTTCGAGTCGGTAAAGACATCACGGATCGCGTCATAACGAGCGGGCTTGGGTGCGGGCTTGGGGGCCTTGTTCGATTCCTGAGCTTCCAGGAAAGCGCTGGCATAAGTCAGAACAGAGAGGTCGGTAAATCCGGCTTCGGGTTGAGGAGCAGGCTCCTCCTCCGCCTCGGACTCCTCTGCCTCAGATGGCACCTCGCTGACAACAGGTCTAGCCTCCAACTCCTTGATGGCAGTGCCCAAGGACTTGCTTCGAAGTTCTTCGTCAGAACGGACGTATTCGGCGATATCAATGTCATCCTCCTGGATCTCTTCAAGCTTGCAGAAGCGTCTCATTGAGGCTCCAATCTTGGTACGCCAGGGCGCATCCTCAGAACGGCGATGGTTGACAGTCTTGAGGAAAGAGCGAGAGGCATGTGAGATTCTGCCAGAAGGGTTCGCGATGTAGACAACAGGCTTGCCAGGCATGACGTATGGCGTCTTCGGGATGTTGGGATGAACGCTGTTGGGCAAGATGATGCCATATCTGGGATGGACACCATATAGCTTGACCATGTCTTGGTCAAAGTCCTCGGGGGTCAAGGCCGAATAGTCGTAGCCAGCACACCAGATGTCGAAATGAAAGCCGTTGCTGTTGGGACCATCGAGGTACTTGCCGCGCTTGGCACGAGTGTGACCCTTGGTGGCATCGTTGGTAGTATCTCTGAAGCCGATCTGCCAATCGTCGAAATAGTCATGGTGGGGAGTGAGGATACGACTGTTAATGCCCTTCTCCCGCATCGATGGTCGTTGATTGTAGATTCGGAAACCATACTCATCAGCCTCCGCGATACCCTTGGGCAATAGAGGGCTCTTCTCGCGAGCGGAAAGCTTGGTAGCATTCTGGGCCTTGGAAATGGCAGTAGCAATGGCGGCGGGAGGTGGCATGCCGTTTCGGAGCGCAGGAGGCTCAGGGGATGCAGGAGGCGAGTCCGACTCAGGCGGCGTGCCTGTTGGAGTAGCCTCGACTTCGGCAGCAGAAGCGAGAAGACCCTTGGCAGGTGCTGGAGGGGGAATCGCAGGAGAAGCTGAGCTTCTCGTGTTCTTCTTGGGAGTTGGCTGGCCTTCAGGCTGCTCCTGTGCTCTTCGCTTGTTGATACCACGGCGACCACGGCCCTTAGTAGGAGCGGCGGCGGCAGCGGCGGCGATGGCAGCCTCGGCGTCGCGTGCCTTTTGCCACATCTCGGTACCTTCAACACGAGAGGGGTAGGGGACGAGATGGCCATCTTTGTAGGCCTCATAAATGCCAAACTCGTTGTCGAAGTGCTCATCCGAGATGACCTTGTACTCATACTGTTCGTCGACAATCTTGAGTGAGATGTGTCAGCAGTTGCACCACCAATTACCGCAGCGGGTGGGAATGGATCTTGTGATGAGTGGCAGAGGAGATGAAATTGGTGACAAAGGGAAATTTCCGACTTACATCAACAGGCAAACCCTTCTTAGCAAGAGAGTCGAGAATGCGTAGGCGGTTCTCTGTGCCCTCGTAGAATTGCTCCTCAATCTCTTCAAAGCCATTCTGTGGGGTTTGGTCAGTACAATGGATGCCAAGATTGTCAGGGAAATCTCCGCCGGGGACCAACGTCAGGCCGAGAGCAGAAGCGAAAACGTACCTTGAACTCCTGCTCGGCCACGTAGTTGTCGGCGTTGAACAGATGCTCGGCAAGCTCGAGGTCCTTGTCGAGACGTCGCTTGTGCTCAGCAAGTTTGGTGTCGAGATTCTGCCTCAGCTGAAGAATGGCAGGGGCGAAAGCACTGTAGTGTTTGCTCTTCTCGGGATGTTGGATGGCCTCCTCAATAGCGCGCTCTGCGAATTCAGACAGGGCGGGTCTGAGAGCCTGGGCGATGACTGAATATGTGTGTTTGAGGTGTCTTTGACGCTCGTAGGCAGCTTGGACACGCGAGTCGGAAAAGTTCTTGGCTCTTCCTCTTCGTGATCCGCCACGGCCGGGCTTTGTGGCAGCGGCCTTGGACACGGCAGCAGTAGAGCCTCCTCTGCCACTACCTCTGCCTCGTCCACCGCGACCTCTTCCACCACGACCGCGGCCGCGGGTGGAAGGTTCCCTCGCGGGAGATCCGATCTCAGCCATGATGGACGTGATGGATCATGTACATGTAGGTAGGTGGGTGCAGGTAAAGGTGAATGCTCTGGAGTAGCGGGTCGAGTGACAGGTTTTTGGGGGTGTGAGAGATGAGAGAGACCAAAGGTAAGAATGTGCCACGCGCCAGGCGGCAGGGGGGGTCAAGTAAGGTGTGAAAACGAGACGTGCGTGACTTTACCGCGATAAAGAGCTTTGCTGATCAAGTGAAGGCGGGAAAAGCAGAGATTGACATGAGCGCGCGATGGTGAAAAGGGCGCGGCGAGAGCGGGTGCAAGTGCAAGTGATCTGAGTATTACGGGATTTGGATGGATGTTGAAAGTGACGAGAATCTGAGAAAGGGTATGGGTACGTATAGGTCAGAAGTTTTCGCCAATCGGCGGGCGGCAGAAACAAAGACAGCGCGCGGCCGAACGACGAGCAGGAGAGGAAAAAACGACCAAACGCGTAAACGTGCTGGGGACTGTGATAGCACGTCGACGATGACGGTGGTGATGATGTGTTTGAGGTCGACCTGTTGTTTGCGGTTGTGGTGGAAGTGAAGGAGGTTCAATGAGACGGAAAGCGCCTCGAGTGTCTGGTGTCAGTAGGTAACCCTTTTTCGCTCCATCTCTGGAGTCAATGGATCCCCAATAATCTGGTCCAGAGGTACCCGGCCGCCAGTGACGGGCAGTGCCAGCGGGTGCCAGCGGGTGCCAGCGCGCCAACGCTGATTGATGACCCTGGAGACGGGAGTGGAGACCCAGCTCTTGCACTGCAGGACCCCAGTAAGTCCGCTGTAAGCCCACTGGAACAGGTCCCCCAAACGACGGGCACCCTGCCGCCGCCAGGCCACTCAGAGATGTACTTCAGTGGCGCTAGCCGTTTTTGCTCACCTGGTGGTCCCCTGATTGGTCCGGCCACCTCGATTTTCCGACCACCGGGGCGCCGTGATCCCTGTCTCTCATCAGGGTCTCCATTTTTGGAGCACAAGGGCACCTCCGGATGCTCTCGGTAGGGATGCTTGTTTTTTTTTTCCTCTCTCGGACTGTCTACAAAGGGTGAATTGCACACGTTTGCCGCGGTGGCAGGTCTGTTGATGCAAGAATGCAGGCAGTCACAACGACAAAACGGATCAGCTCGAGTCATTGAGGGGAAAAGGCAAACAACTCAGGTTCATCGCCATTTACAGCATGACCTAACAAAGCCGCCCCTACTAGTGGCGCTTGAAGCCGTGTTTTTATTAGACGCAGCTTCGTCACGGTGAAAATCGGCTCATACTGTGGGTGGGCGGCCCTTGGCCGTCACTCATTCACTCGCACGAGATCTGGTTGCTGAATCTGCGCACTCGGCCGCATGAGAATGCTACGTATACAAACTGTACCTACCCAGGCCAGACCCGGGACCGCTACACCGTACCTTTGTAACAGCTGTTCGTCCTGTTTCCTGACGGCGGTGGATCCGGTTGGGCACACACCACCAGTTGTTGCACGGCCTTCGGACATTCGGACAAGATGCGGTGTTGTATTGTCTGTATTGTTCCTATTCAGATAAGAATGATCAATTTCAGTGAATGCGTTTGCGGGTGTGCTGTTGCTCTAAGATATTCCTCCTTTTGTCAGTGACCAGTAGTTTCATCCCGGTTGCAGGATGCAGTGCCGGTTGACGATGGATGGATGCATACCAATCAATGCAGGCTCAACTCAAGCGCATTAATGGCATTGTGATGCATATAACTCTACCGTACTATTAAATTATTCCAAGTAGGGTCGTGAACGAATATGTCGGTTTTATAGTCTCTTCAAGCCGTTGCGCTTTACACAACCCTCTGCATGAATCAATTACCTGACGAGGTTGCGACCTCCACTCATCAACGGAGATTATGTCGGACTCGACGGTGCTAATGTACGAGCCAGTCACCTCACTACGAGATACCGTGCTTGACGCATACACGTAGTGCAACTAAGATTGTGTGCATCGCATACATGGCCAGCCAATCTTGATCCCATCTCCAATCCCTCTCGTCTCGTCTTTTACTCACGCTTCCTTCATCTCACGTCGTCATAACTGTCACATACCCTGAACCACCAGGTACACCCCCTACCCACGTGCGGCGCTCCGCATTTCGCAAGGCAAGGCTACGCAGTGGGCGCTTCCCGAGGGACCGGGGGAGCTAAAAATGTTAGCAACGGTGCTCGCGACCAATCACACTTCCCCGATCCGGATTAAACGGATTAAAGAAAAAAAAAAAGTTGACCGCCCGCCCTCACGTGCAACAAACCTCACTTCCATCCTGTGATAACAAGTCGCCGCGCGCGCGTGACCATGGGAAAGAAACGGAAGCTGTCGCATCAGAATGCGCAGGCCAGGGGGCCCAAGAAGCATCCGCAGCAGCACAAGCAGGAGCAGCAAAAGGCGCACAATGGCCCCAAGAAGGGAAAGAGTAAGCAGCAGCGCCAGGTCGACGAGAAGCCCACGATCCCCTTTGAGCCTCACCACCGCATCCTGCTCGTCGGCGAGGGTGACCTGAGCTTCGCTGCATCCATTGTTCAGCATCATGGCTGTGCCAATGTCACCGCGACTGTCCTGGAGAAGGATGCCGAGGAGCTTCAAGCCAAGTACCCTCATGTTGACGGCAACATTGCTGTGATTCGCGGCGAGGCTCCCAAGACCGAGAAGGCCGACGAGGAAGACAAAGAAGCTTCTACAAAACCTACTGAGGACGGCGAAAATGATGGCGACGACGAGAACGATAGCCAGGGCTCCGATCAAGATAGCGACAACGAGGAAGACTACTACGACTCGGACGATCCAGACCAACCCCCCAGGCGCAAGCGCAAACTCACACCAAATAACAAGCTCCTCTACAACATCGACGCAACCAAGCTCCCCGCCTCCCTCACGCGGTTCGCCGGGTTCGACCGCATCATCTTCAACTTCCCCCACGTCGGCGGCAAGTCCACCGACGTCAACCGTCAGGTGCGCTACAACCAGTCCCTCCTCGTCTCCTTCTTCGAGCGCGCCATCCCCGCCCTGGCGCCCGGCGCCGCAATCGTCGTCACGCTCTTCGAGGGCGAGCCCTACACCCTCTGGAACGTCCGCGACCTCGCGCGCCACGCCGGGCTCCAGGTCGAGCGCAGTTTTCGTTTCCAGGCGCGCGCGTACCCCGGGTACAGGCATGCGCGGACGTTGGGTGTCGTGAGGAACGCAAAGGGGGAGATAAGTGAGACTGGGTGGAAGGGTGAAGAGAGGGCGTCGAGGAGTTATGTGTTTAAGAAGAAGGAAGATATTGTCCCGGCGACGGGGAAGAAGAGGCGGAAGGGTGACGATTCCTCCGACGATGAGGACTAAGAAATTATATAAGGGAGCGGCGCAGAGGCGGTTGTTTGACACATTGATATAAGCTAGGTTGGGGATGGGCCAGCACGGAGCCTCTTATTCGTATGGCGTATGGCGCTTTTGACGGGATGGCATTAAGCATAGCATTGAACATGTGTTTCTCTTCAAATATTTGCATTTAACACTCCCGATACCTTCAAAGGCGAGTGCAGATTGCGTACATGCCTTAATGATACAGGGGGTATATGATTCGTCCTCCTCTGTCGCCTCGCCCATGGTGAACGCCAAGCATCCCAGGATCATCCTCACAATAAAAAGCCCACCCAAATCTTGGTCCTCGGCCTATTCCCAATTCGCCAGCTCGCAATCCCCGCAAATAGCATGTACACGAGTAATGTTCGTTCTTCCCGCAACACCAGAATGCGCCGTTTCGGTAGTAGTCCCAATCAGATAATGACGTGCGTGGTATGTATAACAAATGTCGAAGTCTCCTCCCTCGTGAGTGACCCGTGGACGAAAGGTGCAAAAAATGCCTGCCTTTTATATAGTAATGGTGGTACAACTCGCCTGGTATTGGCCCTCAAACTCCTGAAATGCAGATAGAATTATGCCCCCAACCAGCTCCATTAGTGCTCCTAGGTAACCGCAGTTTGACCTCTCAATAGCCCCGCAACTCCTGTTCTGTAGCCTCATTCTGCTTGTCCGTCATGCAGTTGTCTCCGTTACGCCGATCCCTAGGCTTCACGGCTCAGCTGGGATGGCTCGTTCGAAGCAATCGGTGCGTCCTCCTTGGCGCCCCTTATGGCATCTTCCGTGCACTTGGTGAGGTTGGCTTCATCTTCAAGTCTCTGTGCCTCCTCGTTTTCCCTCATGAGGGCCTCCTCCTGCTCACGGAGAGCCTGCTGTTCAGCAGTGATGATATCCTCCATGGCTGATTGCGGGGGAGGAGGAGGGGGTGGTGGTGGGCTAGGTTCATCCATCTCGTCCTCCCTCACCCTTTTCACTGTCGGTCCCTCAGATGAAGCGAGAGATGGGGATCCTGACGCCTCAACTTCAACTTCTCGCTTCCGTTTACGATCAGGGCTGGTCGAGGACCTAGGACCATCATTATCTGACAATGCAGCCTCGTCCACCTCGTCCGCCATAGGCACGTCGTCCTTTGCGTGAGAAGAACCAGCCAGTCTGTCAGCAGCAGAACCTCCATTGCGATCTACCCTTCCGTCAAGGCCTTCGCCATCCTTGGTCTGCTTTTGTGCCGCTCGGGCGGCCTTGCGCTTCTGATGCTCACCGTATTTCTCCACGGCGCGGTCCAAAAAGTCGTTGACAAACTTCTTCATCTTCTTGGCCTGCTTGTCACTGAGTGGTGAGCTGGGATCGCCCACTCGATTATTCTTATAATCCGAAGCGACAAGCTTCTTGGCAATATCTTTGCCTAGCCGCTTGAGCTCCTCCTTAGGAAGTTTGTGATGGAATTTGTCGAGGACATGCTTGATATGAGGGAATAGCTGTATGTTGTTGTTAGAAGAGACCTAGATCAAGTCTTTTGGCGAACATACCGTATTCTCGTAAATCTTCATTTGCTTTTCGATTGAGAGAGACCGCCACTTCTCCGGCTTGGGCTCCTTAGTCGGAGTTTCAGCCGCTTTGGGTGTTGAGACTGTGGGATGTTTCGGTGTCCCCTTCTCTGTGACTTGATCGATGATGCTCTGGATAGCTAATTGCTCCTTCATGGCTTTGGATGGTGCCTTTGCAACTGGCTCTGCAGCTGGCTGGGTCGGCTTCTGCCAAGTGGTAACCCCCTGCTTGTTATAGAAGTAAGTGTTACCCGCTGCATCCTTGGCAGTGAACCACCCCCGAGGTAGCGGTGCGTTGAAGGGTGCTCGTCGCGGGCGTCCGCCATTGTGGAAGAAGGCATTGTTCCTCTGGGGCACACTATTTCGAGGACCCTTTGGCACTTCAACGTTGTTGAATGGCGATGTAGTCTTGGAAGTCGACTGGGCTGCCTCATCCTCTCGGCCTGCTCCCCTGCGCTCCTCAAACGAGTTAGCAGCGGGCGCATTGGGATCAAACTTCCGCCGTCGAATTCGATAGCCCATCTCCAACTTGCTCCATTCATCGAGGAGCTTCTTGGACCGGGTTGCCACGTCTTCATGGTCGGATCGTGTCAAGCTTTCAACTGTCGCCTCGATCTTGGAGTCCTGAATCTTGTTCCTCGTCAAGCGAGGGAACTTGTCAAGAATTGTCAGGATCTGAATGACAAGATTGTGGTCGTCAAGGAAGGTGTTGAGTGTTGTCTTGAGAATCTGGTAGGCGTGCATCCGCATGACACAGTGGATGACACGCTCATCGTCGCATCGCTGAATACGTTCGAGGAGCTTGACGGCGATCCACTTCTCCTTGGACTGCATAAGGGTAGCCATGACTTTTCGGGCGTCGTCTTCGCTGAGGCTACGCGGCTGTATGCTGTTGACGTATTCCTCGTCATCCTCGTCAGGCTTCTTCTTCCGAGGCTTCTTTGCAACCGACGTGTCCCAACCGTCACCACCATCAATACCAAGCGCCTCGACTGTGGCGGCTGGCAGTTTAGTGGCGCGCTCAGTTTGTGTCTTGCCGCCGATGAAGCCCACGCAGTTTGGCTCGCCGCAGTAACAGGGTTGAGGATCAGCGCCATATCGATCGACGTTGTAGTTGAAGACCAATTCTTCGCCGGCTTGGATCTTGCGCAATGTGAAGATGCCCATCCGAAGCTTGTCTCCAACCACCCACTTGTCCACATAGCAGTTGGGGTTGCACGAGTGATTGCAGAAGCGACCCAGGTTTCCCTTCTTGGTTGCGTCCACAAATTCGCTCTTGTTCAGAGACATAAAGTAGAAGTGCTTGATGCCCTCTTCATCGTACTGAAGCATACGACGCCGGAAAGTGGGCTCGTTGATCACCTCGCCGATGTACTCATAGACAAAGTCGTTGGGCTGCAGGTCCGCGTCCGCTCGAAGACCAAATCCCTTCTTTTCGGTCTTGATGACAGACACAGTGGCGTATTGCTTGCGCTGGAATCGCTGGTTTTGGCAGCCGCCTCCACAATTTCCAGCCTCGGCGCTGCACTCCATCTTGGTCGCTCGGTTGATGCAATCCGAATCCTCGCCACAAGCAAAGTTCTCGCCATCGCCTAGAAATGCCAATTAGCACAATCATGACTCATTCGCAGCCGAAATCGTTAGAGACATACGCCATTCCTCTCGACACTCGCAGTCCAGGGAGTCGTTATCTGTAGATCCCAGGTGCTTTGAGCCGTAAAGACAGTCGGGTATGACCTGGAAGAAGTTGTAGGACTCAGTGGTCACGTCCGGGAGGTGGTCGAAAAGGACGGGTTCGCGGGTGGCGGCCAATTTCTGGGAGGCTTTTCGAGACAACCTTGGAGGCTTGGTCGAGCTCGGCGTGTCCGCGCTTTCGCTGCGCGACTTGACACCATCGTGTGACGCGGTTGGCGATCGGGATCCGTCGTGGCTATCGTTGGTAGTGGTCATGGAAGCGCTGCCCTCCTGCTTCACGCGCGCGCCGTTCGCGCCCTCCTCGAGCTTGATTTCCCCCATTTTGCTGGTCGTATACTCGTCATCCTCCATCAGTACATGAGAAGCGATGGCTCGAGGGCCGGGTTTCGAAGGGATTTCCGATTGCTATCGAAGGAAGGAACGGTCGCGTTGGATACGTAGAGGCACCAGGAGCCTAGCAAAGACAAAGACGCGAGGAATGGCTGTTCCGAGGACAGCGAGAGTGTGGAGCGTGGACGTGGTGGAGCGAGCAACGGCGCATGGGGGAGAAATGAAGCGGGAAGCCGAGCCTAGAGAGAGAGCGATCAAGGCCAACTTCAGGGTCGAATGGTCACGCGCGAGAGCAGCGAGGTGAGGAAATGAGGCCAGGACACTTCAAGGCCGTGCATCCACGATTACAGAGGATGATGGAGGGACAAAGCCGATCTCGAGTCCAGAACGCTCATTCCGCCGACTCGGTCAAGCCATGGCAAAATAGCATGTTCGAGGCGGAATTTTATGCCCCCGAATCCCCGACACCAAAAAAGACCCGATGCGCTCTTCCCTAGCACGCAGGTTAAAGAAAAAACGAGACATTGATACAATAGCATTGGCGATCCTCCCCTAAACCTCCCCTAAAGAATAGTGAAATCCTACATAAAACTTATAATTAATAAGGATATTCTTTCTTAATATTTGATATTATTTCTCTAAACTCACCTATAATATTTGAGTAGGTTTAGATTACCTCTCTGTCGTCCCGATGTTCATTTATTTCTTCACCTACGCGCCTAGGTTCCCCAGTCGCGCAGAGCCGATCTGTAAGCCACCCGAGTCAGAGGCGCCTAGCGCCGGAGATAGTTGCCAGCATTGCTTGCTTCTGTCCGGGCAACAATCATGTCTTTCTTATTGCACCATTTCTCGTGGTTTCAAGCCCCGGAGGGTTCTCAATGTTGAGGAAGTGCTCAGGATGCGCCTTAGAAGCTCTTGGTAGTTCCAGCCCAGCGCTGCACCGCCCAGCAGGGTCAAACTGGCCTGATCTTCGCGGCCAGGCCGGCCAGGTCCTGTCATGTTCTGTGGTAAAGAAAGCGGTCAGCCGGCTGTTTAATTTAGGTCTGGTCAAACGGAGAAACGAACCGGCTTCATGTTCACGTCAAACAAGGCAAACTTGGAGTCGGCCGAGTCCTTGAATCTTCGGACATCGATTCGGATCGGAGCAGTTACCCCGAGCTCTCGGGCCGCCCTCTCGCACTCCGCTGCCACTTGCTGGTACGTCGGCTCACCGCCCTCAGCAGCTGTAATGGCTCGCGAGTTTGCAGTGACGGCGACAGTTCCATTGTACGGTGCGACGCCGTCGACGTGGTTGAACCGGGTGACAACTGGTAGGGCCCAGTAATTGTCCTTGCCAGGACCAGGTGGCATCACCGTAACCGTTGCCTCCTCGCCTGATAGAAACTCTTCCAACATGATAGCTGGCGACTCTTTGAACAGTGACCGGGCGTGGTCAGCTAGCTCCTGAGAATCGTGGCAGACGCGCACGCCATGACTACCACGACCTCGGATTGGCTTTGCGACCACTGGGAAGGGGAGGTCGAGTTTCTGAATGTCTTCTTCAACATTGGTGCTCTCATTGATAGTCCATGAGCGTGGCATTGTGAAGCCGCCAATGCTGCGGAGTAGATCATTGACGAATTCCTTGTCATCGTACTGTTCGACAATCAAAGGACCCTGGCAGACGACTCTGATGCGATCCTGGTGTTCAGCGATGCGTGCAGAGGTTTGGAGAGGATGCGCTGCGAAAAGAATGGTATTGGCCCATAGGTGAGTGGCACCTTTTTCGATTGCTTCCATGATCCCATCTTCGGTGTCGGGGAAAGACCATCCAGCTTGGTCTTCTGGTTTAAGGTCATTGCCGGGGCAGACAACCTCAATATCAGGAGCCTGGCTCAACGTGTAAGCGATATCGGCACCAGAATCGAGATAACCTAAAAAATCCCAACATCAGCAACTGGTGATAACTCGGGCGGGATTTGATCAATTCACCTCCAGGTTTCTTTGGCTTTCGAATGCCATTGATAACGGGAGGATCGAGGCCTTGATAAAGCACAGCGACACGGGGTTTTGGCGTTGAATCCATTTGTTGTGAGATGTTGCTCACAGAGCGATTGGCGGAGAACAGTAAGCTTGGCAGACTGTGGATTGGGGTGTGTCTGGCAGTAGCGCGCGATTGAGTGCACAGCAATCGAGGCAGAAACTTGCATGTAAAAAGCATTATGGATTGAGCAATAACGCGTCTCAATGGGTAAAAGTGCAACAAGTGGATTTTGATTCTGTTGAAGGAGTCGTCCTGGGGAACTGATCGTCATCCCCGGGCATCTAACTTAACGTGTGGGTGGACCCTCTCGGTTGTCATTCTGCCGTGTAAGCTGCCTTGCCGAAGCTTGTATCGTTGAAAGTGCAAATACTGGAGTATCGAGTATCACGAACGGCATATTTACTCCAAGGCGCGCATAATATGTTGCTAATTGCTATATTATTATTGTTGTTTAATTCCCTTCAATGACGTATCATATAAGTATTCCTATTGGCATCAATAACAATCCAAGCCAAGCTTAAAAGCCATTGTTCAAGCTATCATGAGTGGGCCCCAGTTAGCAACTGCCAGCTCATTGTGCATGCCTGCAACATCCCCGGCGTCTCAAAAGGAAGGCGCAACGCCGTGGCGGGACTTGATTATAAAAGGGCAAGTACGCTCGAGTCTAAGTTGACTTCATTCTTGTGTGTTTGATTTTCCTGCTCCTAAAAACAACCAAAATGTGCCCAGGTATCGCGACAAATCCTGCCTCAACGCTTGAGATCCATCTGTATCTGACCTGAATGGACCCTTGACGAACCCATGGACAGTGCCCTGGCCACCAAATGCGACAAGTCGACTCTGTTGCCAGCCTGATTCGCAAGCCCATTTGATTCAGTGACCAGTCACTCATGCCGCACGGTTTCCACTGAAAAGGCCTCCACCGAGAAGAGGAAACAAAGAAAATGGAGAGTGAAGAGAAAAGTCCATGGCCAATAAGCCAAGCCCCTCGCAGTCTTTGTCCGTCTCCCCTTGTTGCACCAACAGCCCCTTGCCCAACCCAAGCCTACAGAAAGGGAACAGCCACTGACCTTGCACAGCTTGAGCCACATCGTTGGTGGGCACCGAGAACAAATACGGTATCGCCAGGCCTGCGTTTGGTCATAGTGCAGCCGCATGCGTAAAAGACCAATGACGAAAGCGAGATCCATGCAATGTGCGTCGATGGGCTGAGCTCGTGAACACGAGGCATGGACGTGAGCCTGGACATGTGAGAAGAAACATATGAGTTGGGTCAACGACACCTCGACAGGTCGAGTCAGGCGCTCTCAGGTTTTAGTGGGATTGGCCACCGAGGCCGACAAGACCCGTCCTGATGCATCCGCGGCTACCGCACTTCACTCCATCTTACAGCACCCAGATGGGTTGATCAAAAAGGAGGGTGGCTGCAAGCTGCGGTGCCTTGGCTCTTATTGAGGCAACCCATGGATCGTGGGGTCATGGACAAGCAGCAAACCAAGCTGCACGGCAAATTGGACTCTCTGGAGTGAGACAGAACAGGGCTCACGGGCAATGGTATCGAGACATGTGCTTGATCAACTTCCTTGTTTGGCCCCGGCTTTCGAATATGGCCATGACTGATAACGACACTTCGCAACCCAAATGATGCGCCAGAGGCCAAAAGGATTGCCAGATCCTGGAACAGGCTTGACCTGTACGACGGGACACACCCACACTGGATCAACGAGCCCCTGATCCCCTGACGCGATTGCTGGATCACATCTTGTGCATCGCCCTCTCGGCCGCTCCCGTGCTGAGGCTGTACCGGTATAGCTTGCAGCTGATGCACACTATTGGGAGCCTGCGAACCGCATGGCAACCAGCCAGCGTCTTGGTGGCTCTCAGGGACCCAGATCATCTCGGTCGCGGTCCCTCCTGTGCGCCCTCTGTCTCTTGCAGTGGAGGTTTGCTCTGGTCTGACACTGCCCGAGCGTGTGCGCTTTGGCTGATCTGCCACCTGCCTGGCAGCTGTCATCAGCATCAGCGGACCAGCTATATTTTCCTTGGTACAGGCAAACATGAACGCGCTTTTCGTCCCAACCATCACTCTCTTGGGTGAATGATCTTGTTCGCATCTCGAGTGCCATTCACCGGACGTCTCTCTTGCCTCCTCATTCACAGTCGCCAACCACAGCCGGGCCCATCTTTCAACACCTCGATCTGCGTGTCCCAGGCTACACTCGTTACCGATTCTCGTCTTTACTTGGAGAGTGAATATCGGAATCCTTTTGCGCGACATCGATTAGGAGACTCTCAACCAAGAACCAGCAAGATTCCCCTCGCTCACACGTGCGCCACAAGCTGCTGTGGCAAGGTTACTGGCTCGGACTCTGTAGGATCTTGTACTTCAGGTTCGGCTTGTGCGAGCGACGCGGTGTCCTTCGCTTCTTTTCCCTTTCGCTACTACTTGCAACCCATCGCCATCGATACTGCTGCACGGGACGGTCGAGCCGGCTCTCTGGGTTTCCTCAACAGACCACATTCCGAGATCGAGCGTGGTACAGGCCTCCGACGTTGGATTTGCCGCGGCTCGAGTCTTGTTGGCGCCTCAACGTTGGACTTTCTTTCAACACAGTCGCTAGCGAAGCCCTTTCAGTAATCATACCAAGCACCAAGGTCGTGACTGTGATGAGCTCTCATTTCTGCTAGACATTTTGTTGGACACACTGTTGAACAGCGAGCTTTTGGACCCGAAGAGCTATTTGCTCTAGATATTTGCTTTCTCTTTGAGTTGAGCTGATAGGAATGATGGAGCCGTTCACCGAGGAGGAGAAGGTATGTTATTACCCTTCATAGTTTCTAGGGGTCACTGACATAGTATTTTCAAAGCGACTGCTTCTCGCGGAGATAATCAAGAACAGCCAGCTGGATGTCAAGATTCTTGGAAGATTTATTAAATCTAACCGTATCGAGCCCAACTGGATGCAAATGCAGCTTCCAGCAGGTATGCACATCTATTTACACTCTCCTATATCTATACTGATTTACTTTTAAGGCCGCCCCATGGCTGATTGCATGCGAGCTGTCGATGGTTTAGATATTAAACCGCGCGGCAGGAAGCGCAAGGTGACATACAAAGAAGAACCAGACAGCCAGAGTGGCAAGGAGGCCGCTTCGACAAGTTCTCAAGAGCTTCCTCCTCTTCCCCGGCCTTCTGTACCCTCGAGACATGTACCGATCCTACCACGCCCCTCGTCGACTGAATCTCGCGAGTCTCCCTCGTCTCAGCCAACCGCGCCGCTGCCGAAGAGGAAGAGAGGTCGCCCATTATATGCAGGCAGGGAGGCAGTTGGTCACCAGCCCGCTATTCTACGACATATTGCACCAAAGCCTTCCGAGGAGCCGCGACGAGAGCAACCTAGACAGTTGCAGCCAGCAAACGGCCCTGCCCCTCGCGCTATTCTACCTAAAGTATATCGCGAAGTTCCCCATCAGGGGGCTATTCCACCCTCAAGCCAAGTCCCTCATGTCCAACAGCCAAATGTCGGGCCAGCCGCAACATCTTACTATCCTCCTATTTCTACCAACCCACGCCCAGCTGTGGCTCGTCGAAATGCACGAAGACAGCTCCTCGGGCTTGAAAACGGCCTCCAGGTGAGCCAAGAAACATGTCCACGCTTTCGAATGAAACTAATACTTTTAGGGCCCCATGATCCAGAGATTAGCAGAGCCCTCACCTCTTCGACCTCGATCCCTTAGTGGGGTACAGCGAGTAACCACCGACGATGCTTCATCGGGGTTCAGACTTCAGCCTAGAGCCGACGACCGTGCCACTGCTGGAAAGTCTCGTCGAACTCGGGCATCGTCAGAGAGGTCGAGTTCGAAATAGGGCAGTGACTGCGAAATGAGATTGCGACGAATACCTATGAACCAGGTAACCTCGACTATACCCTAGTTCTCGATGGACTACACAGCTTCACTTCTATACTTCTTTACATGGACTAGCTGGCTAGCCACGTTTTTATAGTTCCGGCTTGATTGCCGCAGTGCTATATTTGGGAACACCAGAGGATCATTGCTATTATACTTTGTAGGAATATCGCGAGGGGAATACCACGCTGGACATTGGAGAGCGCGATTATAGAAGAGGATGTGCTCAAGTCTCTAAAGCTGGACATGACTCTTTAGAGACTGTAAGAATATATAATCTTTCTTTTAAGCCGTGCACTTAATTCTCTACTGCTTGAATATTGCCGCCCTGAAATCTAATGTCAATTCTCAAACGATAAGATGGGCCCATTGAGGAAACAAAGCCACAGCAACAAAGACATAATCACAAGGCCAGATAAAAGGCAAGACGCTTTAACCAAGTTGCATTAAACTCCTTTGTCTTTAGACATAAATCATTCCATCAAGCTTTTTTCAAACACAACCCACGCATACATCACCAAACATTCGCGGAATATAGATGCGACAGATACCGAGTCTGTAGCCCTCGGCCGAGTGATAACCCAATCCGGCTCCCCTGAGCCAGCCCTTGACTCCAATATGTATATGCGACCGTGATCATTATATTGCCTTGCAGCTTGTCATTTACTCCTTGGCAATCTTCTCAACAGTGTCGAGGAGAATGTCGGCGTGCTTCTGCTGGAAGATGAGCATGGGGCGCAGGCGGATAGCATCCGTACCGCTGCCACCAATGTTGACACCGAGAGCCTTGGACTTGGCGAGGAACTGGTCGCGCTTGGGGTTGTCAAAGGCGATAAAGGTGCCCTGGCCCTTGCCACGGAGGTTCTGGAACTGGCCAGGATACTTGCGGGAAAGACCCTCAAGCTCGCCGTAGAGGTAGTCACCAACGCGAGCGGTGTGGTTGACGAGATCGAGTCGGTTGATCTCGTCGACGATGGCCTTGAAGAGGATGGCTCGCGAAGGATCGCCCATCCAAGTGTTGAACTGACGGTAAGGCTTGTTGGGACGGATGGCGGCATCACCATAGTAGAAACCGGCAGCCTGAGCCTTCTTGGAGAAGGTCACGATATCGGGAGGGGTCTCGAGATTCCAGTGCTCATGAGCCCAGAACTTGCCGGTGGCACCGACACCAGTCTGAACCTCGTCCACGATCAGGAGGACGTTGTGCTTCTTGGTCAGGGCGCGAAGCTTGCGGAAGAAGTCGGGCGAGGCGTGGTTGTCACCACCCTCACTCTGAACGGGCTCGACAACAACAGCGCAAGGAGGCAGATGATAGTTCTTGATAAGGTGCTCGACCTCGTCAAGGCTGGCCTGCTCAATCTTGCGGTTCTCCTCGACGTTGTCCTCCAGAGGATATTGGAGCTTGGGGAAGGTAGCCTGGGGCCAGTCAAAGGCGGGAATATCGATCTTGTGAACGGCCTTGGAGCGGGTAGTCGAGAGCGAACCGAACAAGCGGCCGTGGAAGCCAGTCTTGAAAGAAAGAATAGAGAGCTCGGGGGCACCAGGGGCCTGGTTGAGCATGGCACTCTCAAGCTCTTGCTCAGTGAACTCAACGTCGGGGCCACCGCGCTCCTGCTGTCGGCGGTACATGAAGGCGGCCTTGTAAGCTGTCTCGTTGGCGTCGGAACCAGTCATGGCTGTGAAGACATGGTCCAGGCCGCGAGGAGCAACGGTGAGGAGACTGGACTTAAGAAGATCGGCCCAGTCATGCGAGGGGAAAGCGCCGAGGGCGGGACGGTTCACAATGGCGCTGACCATCTCGGGGCTGGAAGCAGCCTTGATGAGGGCGGGGTTGTTGTAGCCGATGGCGATGGAGGCAATCTGAGCGAAGCTTTGTGTGTGTCAGTCTGGTCCTTTAATACCAATTGGTCGTCAAACACAGTAGGGAGCTCTTACACGTCGAGAAGCACGTTGCCATCAGGGTCAGCAATGTAGTTACCCTTGCTCTTGGTGTAGTCGGCAAGCATGTTCATGCTGCGGGTATCAAAGACCTGAGTGAGCTCCTCAATGTGCTGCTTGGTCTTGGGGCCGGGAATAGCAGTCTTGACGGTGGGAGCCTCGGGCTCGCCAGGGAACAGGGACTTTTCCGAAGCGGCGGCAGCCATTCGCATGTTTCGCGAGGTAGCAAAAGAGCGGCGGGCAGCGACGCGGGAGGCGGAGAGGGCAGCGGGCCGGGCGGCCACGCCAGCGCGGAGGGCCGACATGACGATGGTGTTTGGCTGTTTGGAGGGGGCTTGGATAAATAGAGCGGTTCGAGAGTGTTGAAGGTGAGAATTGGTCTACTACAAGGAAAAGACAGGTTGTTAGCAACTTGTGGTAGTGTCAAGAGCTCGATGGTCAAGAGGGAGGGTGTCGTCATGATAGGCCAACATTGGATCACCAAGGTACAGAGAGAAGAGTAAAGTATAACAAAACAAGAGAGGAGCAGGATAACTTACTTGAACCGACGCTCTTACTGTCCCTTGAAGCACAAGCTCAATGATAGGTATCGTGACAATTGGGAAGAAACAGACCAGGAGGGAGACTGGCTGGCCCTTTTATATCATGCCCAGCCCTGGAATCACCTCCCGCCCCTCCAGATGTCTCTCCCCCTCCCGTCCCCCAAAAGATCCATCCAGTCATGACTTCTTCTTCCCGCCTCGTCTCGAGCTCGGGCGTTAGCGGCTGCCAGAAGCGAAAGTAAAACCAACGTCTCCCCGCAATCGCTCCAGCCTGCGCTGCTGGGGCTTGACCGAGCGGAGCGGGAGGGTTGGGTAGCTAGCTAGAGGAGGATGGAGGAGGGAGACTCACTGGGATGGGAGGAAACAGGAAAGAGAGGGGTGAGGTTAGCAAGTTGCCTCTAGAGGAAAGTACCTTGACTCAGCTACCAGTGAGCTCTCACCTTTTCCTCGGCCTCCACCTCGATTCTTTTTGGATTCTACACCCAAACCATCTATAACATCCTGAAAAGAATTCAAGTCATCCCGATCCATTGCCGAACAAGTTTGGAAGCTGCGCCAGTTGTTCTACTCAAGTCCCTTCGCAAACTCAATTGACTTTCTCCCTCTGTCAACGTCAAGGCGCGCTGTGATAACAACCCCCCCTGCCACGTTATCCACCCCAGCTAGATCTCGATAGGCAAGGCAAACCGCAGTACCGAACACACCGTGCAGCCGATACGTACCGGCATCATCATTCGTCCTGCTCTCCATTTCATGCCAGATTCGAACGAAACCCGTGAGGCCCGTGAACCTGCCCTCGTGGCTCAATCTGCCGATGCAGCTGGCCAATCATTTCCTCCTGCACTCAAAAAGATGTGGTAATTAGCCCTCCCCTCCACTTGGGAATTTGGGGAATTCTCGTTACAGAAGCTCTTCACGGGTTGGCCTTCCTGTTTGTGGGACGCGCTATCGCATGGGACCTTCACGTTGTCAAGGCGCGGGGTATCTCCATATCAACGATGGGGTACTCTACCGAGCTTGAACGCCGTTTTCGATTACGTGGAAAACACCCTCTTACTACACTGGCCTACTAGCCGGAATTTCCCATCCTGGCGATTCACCGAGCTTCACCACCCGCGAACTCGCCCTCTTTGGTAGGTTATCCTCACTCGGCGGGGGTTGTTCTGGACCCAGATGCGTCGTGTCTTCGTTGGAGCCTCACACCCCACGAACTGGTCCGGTGGCCGTCATTCACAACCCCCGGGCCGGTTCCGGTCCCGGAGCCGTCCACCATTATCGGCTGCAAGAGTTCCTCGGAGGGCGTTGACGTGCTGTAATGTGTGTAGTATCTACGGAGATCGGCAACATGATAAGCCCACGATTCCAATAATTTAGCATGCAAGGTACGTAGCGTAGTGTAATTAGCACATCAGGGCGGTCCAGAAGCCTCCCCGTTTCGGCAGGTCGAGGGAGATGGGGGCGGGGGGCCGTGGAGTTCATGTCTGAGGTGGCTAGCCGTCTCACTTGACCTGACATACTGGACTAGTTAGTATACAAAGGTTGCTTCGTTCGCTCCTTCGTGAGCAAGGCCAGCCATGCATCCATAGATGCTTTCGTCGTTTCTCGTCTGATGGCTAGAGCAACCTGGTTCCAAGCGAGACCACACCGATGCCGATATCAGTCACTGGGTCATGCCCCATCCCGTGCCGGACAATGATATCCAGAAAAGTCAACAGTCAATCATCTCGAACAATCAGTAAAAAGCAAAGTTCAACCTGCTAATGATGCTTCTGGGACAAATTCAAACGACAACGCCATCGCCAATGTTGATGCCAATGCAATGCAATGCCAATAGTACCCGAGGAAACTCGCGCCCAACCATCATCATCTTCTCCTTCATCTCTCCAAGGTCCAAGCCTGAGCCTGGTTCTGGTAGAATCTCATTATTACCAAAAGGGCGATACCCAAATCTTTCGTATCTCCATCTTTACAATACCGCTGGTGCTCCAACAGAGGGTTCGTTACTCGCTACTCGCTCCCATGCTCGCGCATATACCTGACAAAAGTCTTCTTGTGGGTCTGTGATTTCTTGTCAGCCTCCATTGCATGATCATGACTACTGAGTACTGCTCATAGCGTAAGACCTACCATTCCGGCGTATTTGCCGTCTTTCAGAACACAAATGTATCGAAGACCCAACTTGGAGAACAATTCGTAAACCAAATCCATCGGCGACTTGATATCGAGCGCAACCGGTGCCTTCCAATCATGTTAGCAGCAGTCAAGTGAAACCGAACAGAAGAGGACTCACGGGATCAATGTATGGCGTAAAGTCAGTCGGATCGAACACGTCGTTGTCCTCGTCAATGCTGGGAATCCGGTCCATCAAGCAAAGATCCGTACTTTCTTCCACCAGCTGATCCAGCGCATATCCTAGATCAGGCACAGGAATCAAGCCTACCAGGATACCATGTCGCACAATGGGCAAACCTCCATCAAGCTCACCAGCTCGGTGCAGAAGCTCAAGCTTGACTCGCAGACTGGTTGCAGGCACCAAAGGCGAGTTGGTAATGTCGATGAGACGCTCTCGTCGGATCCGCGGAACAATGTCTGCGAGATCTTCCGTGAAAATCGGTTTATGCTTGTTATCCAGGAATGGGTATGAGTTCATGCTCGTAAGAAGGTCCTATCACAGTCAGTTACTCCACCAGCCCACATACTCAAGAATTAAGACTTACATAGATACTGTTGGGCTCGATAGCATCTGCCGTCCACTTTGCCACAAGAATGGCAAGTGAGAATGGCAGCACATAGTCGAGGCTACCGGTGAGCTCGAACAGAATGACAGCCAGCGTCACAGACAATCTCGTTACGCCGCACATTGTAGCACCGGCCGCAATGAGACCATACACACCAGGTTGGATGCAAGATCCGTCCTGGCTGAATGCACAATTGCCCCAGACGCCCCAATCAGGGACTCGGAGCACAGTCCATTGTACAACATGACCAACAATTCTGCCCATCAAGCCTCCTACGACCATGGATGGGACATAGATTCCAGCAGGTACTTTCTAAAACGCGTGTTAGAGAGATCTTGAACTGTCTGGTCGATGCAAAGACTTACGATTCCAAAAGTGATAACTGTCAAGAATCCCTTGATCAAGAGCGCCACAAACAGGTGAAGAAGGATTGGGGGAATGTCATCAATTGACTTGGGACAGAGTGTTTGCTCTTCCCAGTCCATGTCTGACCCGTCGCAGGGTGAAGCCAGGTTCAGGAGAAGCTCGGCAACAGGCAGCCTCGTCAAGGCATTCCAGTAGCTCATCAGGCCTGTCACCAAGGCCACGAGAAACACTTCAAGGAGCGGGAACTTCTTAATCACATGGATTCGTCGGAAGGTCTGAGCCCAGTACTTGGAGGCCTTGATGAAGAGGGCTCCGACGGCGCCGCCGATGATTCCCACAAAGATGAAGGTGACAAGCTCGAAATATTCCCAGTCAACAAGGTACCGCACCTCGAACAGAACGATCTTGTGAGTGCCGTATGGGTTCAGGAACTTGAGTGACAAGGCTGCGACGATGCAGCAGAAGAATGTCCTGAACAGCGTCTTGGCCGGGAAAAAGTACGATACTTCTTCCAGGCCGAAGAGAACTCCTCCCAGGGGAGCACCAAAAGCCACAGCGACACCGGCAGCTGCAGCGGCCGAAATGACCTCTCGTCGCTTGCCGTCGTTCCGGTCGTATTTTGAAAAGATACGACAAAGAATGTTGCCCACACAAGCAGCCATGTGGACGTATGGGCCCTCCTTTCCAAGACTCATCCCTGACGCAACACTAAGGATCAAGGCAACCATCTTGATCAAGAGAGTCCTGACACCGAGGAATCCGTGAAGAACGAAACCGCTCAGAATGACACGTACTTCAGCCACTCCACTTCCTGCCGCAGAATAGTAAATCATAGGGGGGTTTTCCGGCTTCAAGTCGGCAACTGGTCGAGGAGTAGAAGATTCGCTGCCGCCCGGTTCGTCATAGGTCTGTTGTGGATCGTCGGCAGCTAGGTTCTCATCAAGAGTCGTAAGGTGGTAGGCCGAAGGCACGACCGTCTTAGTCCAGAGAGCAATCCAGCATGCAAGAAGCGCAAGAATGACAACAAACACCATGTAAATGATGAAGCTGCTCCAGATGTCTCCAAAAGGATAGTTCAGGGTGTAAGACCAGCTTGTCCAGTCTTCACAGGCGCCATCCGGGCAGCACCTCTGAATCTCAAGTTAGCCTAGTTGGTCTCGAAGCAAGCTGGTGTTCCTCGTAGGACAAAACACCAGGTCAATACGTACCTGTCTGTTGAGATACCAGGCCCGAGAACAGTAGCCATCCTTGAAATCAAACACGGATGATTCGGCAACATCAACCGTGTAAGCCATCAAGGCGACAATGAAGCCGCTCAGAGCACTGAGTATCCAGCCTTGGGCACCGTCAAATATGATGCGAACCCGACCCCAAACATCCTTTCGACTTCGCAGCTGCTTGACACGATACGAATCGGCAATGGCGTCGTGGACCCAGTCGGTACTGGTGAATTGATCGTACCACACGCGCTCGTCGGGGAAAATGGTGCCTTTTGACTCGGCCATGGAGGACTCATGACGATCCGAAAGGGCGTGTATTATTCTCGAGCCCCATGAAGGGTGTCGGCTGTGATGTCGTGAACCATGATATCCACCTAGAATAAAAAGACGGTTAGTCAAGTCCAGTACCGGTGACAGGGTCATTCTGCGAACCTGTGTAGCTCTGGTCTCTGGAGAGAGACGGATTTTGGCCCCGACTCGAGCTTGGTCCTGCGATGCGAACTCGTGATCTTGAGGTCGTGAGAAGCGGTGATCGTTCGTCCGGCTCGCCGACAGATTGATTCCGACTCAAAGGATGCGGCCGTCGAACAGACCGTGGGGAAGGCGGCTGAGAGCCCTCACTCCCGCCTTCTGCCATGATGGTGAGAAAAGAACCAACCCAAGGTGGAGGGCGCCCGTGGTGGTAAGCCTAAATTATCGCCGAAGCTGGGATCCAGAGAAACAAAGCCCGACACAACAGCACCACCCAAGAAGCAACAAAACAGAGAAATCAGAACAAGAAAGAATAATCCGAGAGAAGGGGCAAAGTCTGATCCAAGCCTTTGATTTCGACGCCCGTCAGTGTCTTGCTGGGGCCTCGATGGTTCGTCAGTTGGCACACCGTCACCTTCAGGGTCCAGGTGACCTTTAATGGGCGTGCGCGCGTGGAGGCGCCAAGCGTGGCTCGGTATCGGGATCGCGGGGAGAATCGCAGGATGGAGGGACAGACGGGGAGATCGACGAGGAAAAGAGTGCGAGGTTTGTAGGTATTGTTGTTGTTGAATAAATAGGTACACCCAAGTATCGTCGACCAAGGTTTGTAACGGTTCTGTGCCCGTCTGTGGATGGCAACCTGCTCGGGGATGATTCGGCCGAGTCGACTCGAGTTTATCGAGAGCCACAGTGTCTCAGGAGGACAGCTCTAAGACCGCGGTCCTGGGCCTTTTGAACGGTCCTCTTCTAGGTAAAGCACACAACGTGAGATCTCGGTTGCTCGTCTGTCGCACCTTGTAGGGCAAAAGAGGTCTCTCAGACACTCTTCAACGAGGCCGAGGAGGGAGAGGAACGCCAATGAAGCGAATTCAAAGGGAGATGTGATGAAGCGAAGTAGAGAGACAAGGGAATGAATGGCAGGTATGAAACCAACACCCATGCCCATGCCCATGCCCATGCCCATGTCATGGCCTCGGAGTACATCGGCCTCCTGCAGACTCTCGCTGAGCTCAAAAGTACCTCTGGTGCCAAATCTGGGGGCATTTCGTCATTGCTCAGCGCGCCCTTTGGCTGGGCCAGTTGATGGCTCCTCCACTGTAATTTTGGCGCTCGATGCGCCGTTGCAGCTTGAGGACCCTGAAGCCCAGGTCTCAAATCCTCCACTCTCGGGAATGGTTATCGGGCAAGCTCCGACCAGCGAGGAAGGTTCTCAACCGTTCAATCCACTGCAAGGCACACATCCACACGCACCACGTTTTTTCTCCCTGTGCGACAATTGACGTAGTGGTGACAGATCTTCAATTCTTGACTCAGTGTTGACTCTCTTCCCGGGTTGAGACCGCATGTCTTGGTTGATAACGCAACGCCGACTCGAATCCCCAATCTCCACTGAAATAAGGCGATCTGACGTCAAATGCCTCTCTGCTCTCCCATGACTCGCGATCTTGTTCGTGATAAGCGCACCTACACGCGTCCCTGGTCTTGTGTAGCGTTTCGGGCGGGGTGGGGTCAGACAGAAGTCAGAAGGGACGTCGGGTGGCGTCCAGTTCAAGGTATGCCATGTAAGACCTCGTACTCCATAGGTAGGGAATACATTGCCTCATCTTCAACAACGACTCTCGCTCCATTACATTTGCCCAAGGTAAGCGGGGCGCTGTGTATGTACAGTTGACTGTCTCTCTCCGAGACATCGCCGTACTGTTATGGGTCATCTGAGCTCTGGCTCCTCCGCTCTCGGTTAGGTGGAGGTGGGGGCTGGTCTCTGGCACGCGGGTATCACGTGCCATATTTCCTGCCGCAAGTTGTGGCTGATGTAGGACAGGGATATCGTGGCTAGTGATGCTAACCTTATCTTATCGTCAGACTAAAAATTTCCAAACGGAAAAAGTGCTGCGACGACTGCGACGGCGGCTGAACTGGTTGAAACTGGAGCATCAAATTCTTTGTTGTCCCTCAACCTCTTGACCAAAGTTGCCTTTTGTAGGCGTTTCGCCACAATGGCCAAGAAGAGAAAGTCGAGACAAAGCGATGCGCCCTCCGGGCCCAAGGAGCTTGACGCTGCCGATGCGCGCCTTGGTCCCATCACCACCTTCGAAGATGTTGCCGATTCCGAGGACGAATACTTCATGAACCGAGATCAGATTCTGCTGGAGGATGGACCCAACTCGAAGCGCCGAAGAAAACAAGACGATGACGAGGACATTGAGTTGTCCGACGAGGAGATCTTGGGTTACGAGGATTCGGAAGACGACGACGATGAGCGACCACGCAAAACCAAGGGGTCTGCCTCCAAGGGCGCGGCCTCTGAAGAAGAAGAAGAGGGAAGCCAAGATGGAGAAGAGGGAGACTCTGGTTGGTGGGGTTCTTCGAAAAACGAATACTACAATGCCGACAACATCGAGACCGAGGCCGACGCCCTCGAGGAAGAGGTCGAGGCCAAGCGACTTCAGCAGAAGAAGCTCTCCAAGATGGCCGAGGAGGACTTTATCTTCGATGGCGACGAATGGCTAGCTGAGGGTGCAGAAGTAGATGGTGGTGAAGAAACTGTCACTGAAGTCCTCAAGGAGGTTGAGGTCACTGATGACATGGGCCCCGAAGAGCGATATACCCTACTCAAGAACCGCTACCCCGAATTCGAACATCTCGTCAAGGAGTTCCAAGCGCTTCAACCTGAATTGTCGGAGCTTCAAAAGGCAGCTCAGGGTTTGTCAGGGCAATCGCTCGAGGCAATCAAATACTGGGTACTCGGGTGCTATGTCGCCGCTCTGGCCAGCTATTTTGCCATCCTGACATCCCCTGCAAGAGATGCCTCCAAGGCGCAGAAGACACTAGATCCCGCAGAACTACGGGACCACGAGGTCATGGAGACGCTGATCAGCTGCCGCGAGGCTTGGCAGAGAGTCAAGGACATGAAGTCCACCAAGACTATCGAGGACGATGTCATTTCAGAAATAGCTGAGGAAGGTTTCTTGCAGAGCATCAATGGTGAGGCTAGCAAGAAGCCGAAGAAAAGCAAGAAGACATCGAAGCAAGAAAAGGCCGCTGCTGAGAAGTTGGCAAAGAAGCTCGAGAAGGCTAAGGCTGGAGAGGCTGCGGTTGCTGATCTGTACGACCTACCTCTTCCTGGCAAGAAGTCCAAGAAACAGAAGAAGGCCGAGGTCGAGGACAAGAATGATGACAACTCGGACTTTGGAGAGGAGGACGCCCTCGACGAGCGGACAGCGGCCGACAAGGCGGCCCGCAAGAAGAGTCTCAAGTTCTACACCTCTCAGATTGTGCAGAAGGCGAACAAGCGTGCCGGCGCTGGCAGGGATGCTGGTGGTGATATGGATATTCCTCATCGCGAGCGTCTTCGAGATCGCCAAGCACGTCTCAATGCCGAGGCGGAGAAGCGTGGACAGAAGAACTCCAAGATGGGTGCAGACCTGGATGACAACAGCGACGATGAGGATGCTACAACCGCCAAGGCTGTCCGCAACGACGAGGACGAGTACTACGACATGGTAGCGCACAAGTCCAAGAAGAACAAGGAGGAGAAGGCCGAGCGTTATGCAGCATATGCTGCTGCCAGCAAGGCGGACCGGGTGGTAGAGACGGAGGAGATTGGCGAGGACGGCAAGCGCAAGATCACGTATGCCATCGAGAAGAACAAGGGATTGGCACCAAAGCGCAGCAAGGACGTCAGGAACCCCAGAGTCAAGAAGCGCAAGCAGTACGAGGCCAAGCAGAAGAAGCTCAAGAGCATGAAGCCCATCTGGCAAGGTGGCGAGCCCAAGGGAGGATACCAGGGAGAGCTGTCGGGTATCAACACGGCGGTTATCAAGAGCACAAGACTATAGATTTGAATGCATTGGAAAATTTGTTAATAGCGTTAATTATTGGGTCTTATTTCACAAATACTTGGTTGTTCCTGTGATATGGATGGAGAGGTTGTCGTGTAAGTCCCTGCCCCTGATTATCGAGGGCGGGTCGGGTGTGCGTGCGTAGTCGGCCCCCCGCCAAACTCCACGTTGCAGCTGCGTTGCTTGATGGTGAGCTTCCCTTTAGCAACCTGCAACATCCCACCTTCACCCACAGCAACTTGGCACTAATTAGTGCGAGTAACCCCTACTCGATGCCTGCGAACAGGTAACACAGAGCGATTCCATCATTACCGCTCTCGCGAGCTACGAACCGAAAATGGCCGACCTCGACCCTTCCAAGCTCACCTCGACCTCACAGATCTTCTCGACGAACCACACCCTCCCCCAGATCCGCGCTATTCACAAGAACCTCCATGTCGCTATCGAAGAGAAGTCTACCCGTTTGCGTACGCAGGTCGGAAGCTCGTACCGCGATCTCCTAGGCACGGCTGACACCATCGTCCACATGCGTGACGACAACGATGTCGTCCAGGAGCTGCTAGGCAAGATGGGTGGTCGTTGCGGGAGAGCTATAATCGGTGCCAAAGCGACAGGTCTTTCCAAGTTTGTGGCTAGGGAGAACAATTCAGAAGCGTCTATTGCTGCGCGACTGCGTCTGCTTGACGCCTGCGTCCTGGTTGTTGGGCGAATACTGAAGGGTGGAGGCGGGTTTGGCGACAACGTCAAGAAGGGAGATAGACTGGTGCTATCAGCCAAAGTTCTTGTTCTCAGTCGACTTTTGATCAAGAATCTTTCGGAAGATGCAACCGATGCGAGCAGCCTTCGTGCTATCGAGACGGCAAAGGCATCCATCAGCAAGCTACGACGAAGGCTCCTGAGAAACGTTGAGAAAGTCTTCGAGAGGGCGGGTGATGAGACAGAGAGGGAGGATGTGCAGAAAGCACTCTGTGCCTACAGCCTGGCAACCAGCTCTGGAGCAAGAGATGTGCTACGGCATTTCCTCCATGTGAGAGGCGAGGCCATGGCGCTTTCATTCCAGGTGGAGGAGAGCAACCGCAAGAGAAGCGCCGACGATGTCATTCAGAGTCTCAAGCTCTACTCCAGAACACTATTGGATGTCCAGGCTCTGGTGCCAGGAAGGCTCTCGTTAGCCTTGGCTGGGCTCAAGAACAATCCTCTCTTGGCTGATCCCAGTCTGAAGCGACTTGAAGGTCTACGGTTGGACGTCTACGAGCGCTGGTGTGGCGAAGAAATCCAATACTTTACACCTTACATTCGGCACGACGATCTTGATGGCAGCCATGCCCGAGATATGCTATCGGCCTGGTCCGAGAAGGGGTCCGAGGTGTTGCTTGATGGGCTCAAGAAGACCTTGGACATGATGTCGGAGTTCAAGATGATCATGGAACTGCGAACAAATGTTTTGGAACTCTGGATTCGAGATGGCGCAAAGGCACGAGGCATTGACCCGTCCGAGATGCAGGATGCCCTTCGCAATGCCATCAACGCACGCATGTTAGCTGTGCTCGACAACAAGGTCAGCAAGCTCCGTCTAGTTGGGTCCGAGGTTTCCGCAGCTCTGGGACGATGGAAAGACGGCATCACAGATGAGCACGTTAGTATCTGGGACGAGGAAGGTTACGACGCAGCTCTCGCAGGCGGTGCCGCGCCTTTTGTTCAGGAGGTTGTGTCCCGACTGTATGGCCGAAACGACGCCGTATCCAAGGCGGCGCATTGCTACAAGTCATGGTACCATGTGATAGACGACGTCAAGGATGTCGTGGAGCAGCTCAGGAGGCAGCGCTGGGACAACGACTATGACGAGATTGAGGACGAGGAGACGATCGAATCCAGGCAGAAGCTGCTAAGCAAAGATGACCCGCAGATGCTGCAGGAGAAGCTCGACACAACTCTGGACAGGTCATTCAAGGAACTCGAGGACCAGATCCAGAAGCTCTGGGACGAACGGGCTGGGTCAGCGCGGAACGGCAAGGTGGCCATGTACTTCCTCCGTGTTCTCAGAGACATCCGTCATCAGCTGCCTCAACGCCCGTCGATCAAGACCTTTGGATTGGCCATTGTGCCTTCACTCCAAGAAAAGATCTCAGTGGCAGTGTCCTCGCCTGCACTAGATGAGTTCTCTGCCCATGGGGTCTCCCAACGGGTTGTGATTGGGCGTCCGCTCTGGGAAGGGGAGCCGGCCTTGCCTAACCAGCCGTCGCCAGAGCTCTTCCAGTTCCTTCGATCCTTGTCGTTGACCATGTCAGAAGAGGGTGTGGACCTGTGGACCAAGGCCGCTACGTCTGTTCTCAAGAAGCATTTGAGTCAGCGGCTCTGCGGGATGTGGGATGCTGCCCTGACAGAGGTTTCATCTAAGGACACACCCAAGGAGGAGCCTGCCAAGTACAATGATGATGATGACGATGACGACGACGAGGAAGAAAAGGAGGAAGATGCAACGGAGAAAGAGGAGGATACCAAGGATGTCAGCAAGGACCAAGCACCCGGCCTAACCCCCGAGCAAAAGGCAGACCTCTTTACCCAGTGGCTCTTTGACGTTGCTCTCCTGAAGCGATGCATTGGCAGTATAGAGGAGACAAGCAGCGCTCTCCAAGATCTTGAGGACAAGTTGTACAAACATTCCAAGCTGGACGATGAGGCAGCACGACAACGACTCACCAAATCGGCCAACGAATTTTGGCAACGAACCCATTTGTTGTTTGGTCTGCTCGCATAGGATATGGACGAATAATAGATGTAGATATAATGAAGTCTTGAGAACTCTATCCTTCTCTTTCATCAACCAACTCGCACTCTACGCACAAGGACGATATATCAAAGAAGCCTCACAGCTTATGTCTCTTGGCACCGCTTGCAAGCTTTGCAAACTCCTGCTGTGGCACCCCCGTCAGGAACCTCTCGAGACCGGCAAACACCTCGTGCACATTCTGCGTGTGCATGAGTTCCATCTCGGGCCTCTTGATGAGCTTCTTGATTCCAGTCAAGCTGTCCCCGACTAGATGCTCACCCAACCTCTCGTCAACCTCCTTCAGCACCCTCTCGTTAAACTTGTCATCATCCGCCTCGTTAAAAATCTCATTAACAAATCCACATCGCTCCAATTGTTCAGCCCCGATACGCCGACTCATCAACAACGCCTCGTTCGCGCGGGCAGGTCCAAGACGCAGCACCAGAGCCCGCGACGCACCGCCCTCGGCGACGAGGCCGATGGACGAGAAGGGTGTGAGGAGGAAGGCCGAGGGCGCGCAGTAGATGAAGTCGGCGTGGGCGACGAGGGCTGCCGTGAGGCCCACGACGGGTCCGTTGAGGCCTACGACTAGCACCTTGGGGTGCGTCGCGAAGGCGTGGGTGATGTTGAGGTTGAAGGCGACAAAGGATTGGAGCCAGGTCTTGTGCGAGTCCTTGCCCGAAGGGGACTCGCGAGTGAATGTTACATCAGCTCCTCTATCGTTGTGTTAGCTTTGAAGAAGCTGTGATAGTTTAACTTGAAGAGCACCTACGCGGAAAAGAAACGGCCCTTGGCTAGGATGACGGTGATAAACACCTCGTCATGGGTTGCAACCTCTCGCATCTTTTGGGCAAGATCATAGTAATGAGCTCCCGTCATGGCATTAAGCTTGCTCGCATTGTCGATAGTCAAGACGGCAACGCGGCCGCGATACTCGAGTGTGATGATGGATTCGGTCGACATCTTGACTAACAAGAAACAAGATCGATACTGAAGCTGAAGGATGACAATGTAGAGATGGAATGAGTGAGATTGAATGGAAGACGGGTCATCAACAAGAGTCTTACTCAGTTCTCTCTTTATCTGTAGGGTAACGGAACATGGGGTCTCGCTCAATGACACCCGGACAAGGATTCCCCACAATCCGCACCGAGGAGCCTCGGCCTGTTGTGGATCCTGAGCCGGGAGTGCCACGGTGAGGAAGGTCACTGAAGTAAGAGGAACAATCCTTAGATACCACATCTCGAGAGCTTCGAATAAAGGCATTAATTGTCTTCCAAATCACACAACCAACTCCATTGACCAAAGGCACGCCCTCAAGGCAAGCCCGAGCATGCAATTTTTCTATCTTCATCAAGAGCAAACCGCCATCAAGACCCCCTCATCTCCCTCTACACCACCCCTCACCACCCAGCGTTCACATAAACCTTTGCAGAGAATTCCTAACGGCGCTTGGGAGCAATGTGCCTCTGCTTGGGGAAGTTGAGAGGCAGGGTAAGTCGCGCAACGTGGACCGTCGTCTTGGTGTCCTTGTTGCTCACGGGCTTGACGCGGCCGCCGATCTCGTGGAAGTAGCCGTTCATAGTCTTTTGGTCAATCTTGAGGTCGTCGCGCAGGTTCTGCGTGTCCACCTCAAAGTTGTCGACGATGCAGGCAAAGACGCAGCAGTGCGTCATCAGCAGGTCTATGTGGAACTTGCGCATCTCGCCCCGGTCCGAGAACTTGCGCCGGATGCTCTCGATGACGGCCTCGGGCGCTGGCGCCAGAAACTCTCTGAGCTTCTCACGGGGTGGTATACTTCGGGTACCTCTCGCCTTGCCGGGCTTGCTGTGGAGGTAGAAGAGGAGGACGAAGAAGAAGTAGCGTAGCACGCGGAGTCGTGTCACGGCCTCCTCGTTACCAGCCACCCGGTTGACGCGCGCTGCAACAAAGCGCGAGGGCACCTGGATGCTCTCCTTGTGTTGCACCTTCTCCTGCCATTCGCGGACGGGCACAAGGTTGAGGATGTCGGCGCCGATAATCTTCTTGGGGTCGTAGACGTCTTGGATCTCGGTCGCGTCCACGTTGGCAACGGGCACGGGCTTGGCCTCGTCCACCACAGCCTGCAGCTCTTCTCGCGACGCCATGGTCGATGTGACTTCTCCGACCGAGCTGAGCATGGCGCGAGCTGCCGCGTCGATCTTGGTGGGCGAATCTCCCGCCTTCTTCCGAGGCGCGATGGCGTTGAGGACGTTCTCCTGGATGGCCTTCTTGGCCTTCTTAGTACCAAATGTCTGGCCGAGATCTGTCTTGAGCTCCATCATAGTCTGTGCCAAGTCAGCAAAATGCGCCATTAGCAAACTCGCATCATGACATACCTGTTTAGCATCGCGCTCGCCCGTAGCAGCGGCCGAGGCCTGCTTCGCGCGCACAGCGCCTCGAACCGTCATCTTCTTGGCCTCCACCACCTGGAGCTTGCCGGTCTTGGGATCATAGATGCCGAGGAAGTGGTTCAGCGCAGGCTTGCTGCCCCTAGAACCCTCCGCCTTGGCCGTGTAGTCGAGACTGCGATGCGCCGTCGAGTGCAGCAGAAACTCCTTCTCGCCGGCAGACTTGGGCTGCTTCGTTTTTGACTTGGCGCCATTCTTGGGCGCATAGGAGTGAAAGGGAGTATTTTTCGGTAATTCGAAGCCCGGGATGGTAGCTATCGAGGACCAATTAGTACTGCGCTGCTCTTGATCTCGGGATGGCGGTGGTTAGTACCTATGACGGGTGGGCAGAACTTGGGTCGGAGGACGGAGGAGACGGTAGCTGACGAGGGAGGCGCATCGATGGCGACCTTCTTCTTGGGCTTGGCCGCGGACTCGCCGCTCCTCTTGCGCTTCTTGTTGCTTTCCGAGGCCATGGTCAGGTCAATTGTGCCGACTTGACTCATCGCTGGAGGATTTGATCTCCCAGAGGTGGGATGGAGTTTGGCTGGAGATCAAAAAAATTTGGGCGGGCGGCAGAAAACGGGGAGCCCGCTGTTTAACCGGCAGAGGTGAAGGCGGTGACAGCTGAGAGCAGCACCCAAATGGAAGGAAGTCAATGGCAGGCAATACGCAATACGGTGAATTTGAAAATGCGATTGTAGACGGGCGTGTCAATTGTTTCCATCGAATCTGTGTACTCTACGATTCTATCCAAAAATCCGGATATCCCTTCATTCAATTCATCGTAGCGGGATGGGAATTGAATCTGTGAGCCGCTGTATGCTGCAGCTTCGAGTGCGCCCCACCAACCTCGCGAGTTGCGCTGGTGGTGCGAGTCTGTGTGACGTCGAACCATCTGAGCTGATGCTCAACACCAAACACAGGGTTGACTCTCGAATAATGATACAGACAGTCAATTCGAGTCCACCGAGTCGTTTGGACATTGCAGACATTCACAGACAGGTTCCTGGGCAGAACACAAAGCTCGGCCGCATCAAGCTAAAACGCCGAGCTTGGAGCTTGGAGCTTGGATCTACGTCACGAGGGCACAAACACAGAGCACGAAGCACACACATTGGAAGGTATTTTTCGTCCTTTTTCATTTAACGTTCATTCACGTTCAGTGCATCGTCTTTGCGAGCATGTTGATGGTTCGACCCTAAACACCGCCTTTGTTCCCGACCGTCCAATTGTCAAGTTCCCATCCGTCGTAATGTCCCATGTGACCGCCAACAACCGCTCTTGTGCGGGGTTCTGCCACCCTGACGTAGATCCCAAAGTCAAATCCCAGCTCCGTTGGTCGCGGGGAGATCCCAAAGGCGTCGCGGACGGTGAGCGCCCAGCTTCGGCTGCTGGTATCGTTCAGGCGCGTGAAGTCGTAACATCATGAGAGATGGGTCGAGTCAGGTTGAAGTGCGAGTTGTTTACTTGCTGTAAGGGAATAGTCAGTAATGCGCATCGCATCGGCGGCGGCAGGAGGAAAACTCACGATCGAGCTCTCATCTTTCTTCTCTTGCGCTTAAGGCGGCGAACCCGCTTCTTTCTCCATTTGGCTCTCATCTTGATCGACGATGCTGTCGCAGACTGTTAGCAGCTGAAGTGCAAATGCGCATCGGCGCAAGCAAGTAGCTTAGGACGGCAATGAGCATGACTCAGTACCTGTCCCAAGACCAGCTTGGGCCGGGGTCGCGTGTACTTACTCTTTCGTGGATGAGAATCGTGGTGGGATGAGGAACAACTTCTGGTGCTGCGCGGGGAGATTTCAAGAGCTTTTGGGAGGTCATAGGTAGGGCACACAACCCCTCGTGGTCACGTGGGGAAGCACCACCACATTTCTGGGTGCAGACAGTGACAAATGCACAGTGTTGGGTGATACGCACTGTAATGCGCACAGTGCAGCCTGCTTCGAGGCAAGAAGGGAAGGAACAATTATCTGAATCGGGATCGAGAGAGTTGGGGACAATCGAACGGGACCTCAATTGAAGGGCTTATTCTCGCCCGCAGGCTGCAAAGGGCCAACTCTCATCTCGACCTCGCTCTTCTCTGCCTGCGAGACGGATTCTCCTCCTTCAACAACCCCTGCAGGCCACTTACACGGCTCGATGGATCGACATTGAGACTTGTGAGACTCAACATGGACTACGAACACCAGAATCGAGCGCCATCACCGGGCTCTCCAGCTGCCTACCTTCATCTCGTAGACGGCCGAAGCAGCCATCAATCTCAGAGTATGTCTTTTTTCCCACCTCACGAACTGCCCTTCTCCACCTCGAGTGGCTCCTTCTAACTAGCTTCATAGTACTGCTTCCACTCTGGCACAAAGAGATCTTCAAAATTGGGCGAGACCCTAATTTAAAGTGAGATTCTGTTCAAGGCATCTGATGGATTCTTACTCACGTCGGCAGCACGTTGGCGATCGACGATGATGCTGACTTGATGGTCTCTCGAAACCACTGTGAAGTCTATGTCATCGAGTACGAACCAACCGTCAACCACATTTACGTTCGCGATAGAAAGTCATCCAATGGCACATTCGTCAACGATCAGCTCATTGGTCGTGGTCCAGAGATTACCGCTGGATATCTGCTGCAGGACGGCGATGTCATCGAGATTCGACCTTACTAGAAGTTCACAGTCGTTCAAGAACATGCCCCTCCCCGCCATGAACTGACCAGCCTGCAACTTGAGGAGTGCGAGGTATGTTGTATTGGATATCTCTCGTGAAACCCTCGCCTGACACGGTGGTCGTAGTTGTTTGCGCACAGGTACCAAGTCACTGAACGCCGTCTCGGCCAAGGGGCAGAAGCTGCCGTCTGCTTGGCCAACGAAGTCTCGACTGGGAAGCAATTGGTCTGCAAAATCGTCAATCTCGATAAGATTCAAGGAAAGAATGCTCAAGAAGACATTCGACGCAAGTTCCAAGAGGCCGACATCTTGCGACAGCTGCGACATGTAAGCACCCATTCTTCCTTACGAACAAGCCGCATTGCTAACTTGACATAGCCCAACATTCTGCCATATGTCGATGCCATCACTTCTCCGCATACACTGTAGGTAATGCTGTACCTACCAAGGCATCACTGATCTCACAAAAATAGCTATACCTTCACGGAACTTGCCTCCGGGGGCGATCTCATGTCCTTCTTGTTTCGCCATGGGACAGCCAAAGAGTTTGACGCACGAATCATTATTCGCCAGGTGGTTCGTGGACTTTGCTACCTTCATGAGAAAGGCATCGTCCATCGCGACCTCAAACCGGAGAACATTCTCTTGGCATATTCTCCCAAGATTGCATACCATCGGGTTATGCTCTCCGATTTTGGTATTTCGGCTATCCATCACTGCAACAGGATGACAACCAATGCTGGAACGACAGCATACCAGGCACCGTGAGTTCATTGCATCAACTGGCGAAGAGAGTTGGTATCTGATAGCATATAGGGAGTTCACGCGAAGCGGGCAATCTCACACGTCGGCGGTTGATATCTGGTCATTGGGAGTCGTGACTACCATCCTCCTTACAGCTGAACGCCATGACGCAGACCTCAATCGAATGGATGACGACGAGATTGAGCAATACATCCGAGTTCTCTTCCACAGCTTGCCGCGCCGACCGTCGTTGGATGCATACGACTTTGTCTGGATGTGTCTCCAGAGAGACCCCTCGCAGAGAATGACGGCCAATGACGCGCAAGAGCACGAATGGATGTGTACTCCAGCGAAGCATCTCAAGTTCTTTCGACTGCTTGACAAGAGAATCATGTCCTACTGGAAGCCCCAGGACAAGCTAAAGCCAATGCCTTGGGAGCTGCCATGCCTGGTCAAGTCTGGCCCACCGACGCCGACAAGAGAGCCCGGATCTTCCAGTCAGTATTTTACGGGAACGCCAGTGCGAAGCAAGAGACAAGCCGACAACTCGACCATAGTTGATGAAGAAGACCTTGTCCAACGAGGTGTTGACAGCATGGATGATAAAGTCTCGTCGCCTTTTGCGGTGCCAACTGCGTCATCACGTTCAACGGGTACCAGCCCCAACGGGATGAGGAAGAAAGATATCAAGTCGGAGCATCCGCAGCCTCCTTGGCATGGGTTCCTCAAGCCGGAACATCCAAGACATGCCGAGGTCGGAGCAAAGCGCAAGAGAATCCCCAGGATCAAGGTCCATGGCACAGAACTGCATCCACTGCCTGGATTAGCCAGACACCTACCGCGGTCTGTCAACCATTTCCATCGCGAGAACGTCCTCCTGGAGCTTCAGAGATCGAACTCCAAGTTTCTCGTTGACGAATCTTGTTCTATTCCGAGCACCCCTCTTGAGATGGTTACACCACCAGCTCCAGTAAGCCCCAAGAAGCGAAAGAGCACATATGACGCAATGGACAGATCAGCCGGAAGAGAACAGCTGGCTGTGCCCAAGATTCAATTCTGCTGAGGCAGAAATACTTCTACGACTGGGTTTACTTTGGGGATTAGGAGTTTTGTTGTTGTTTAATTGGGTTTACGACCGTTCACGAAACACTGACAATGGGAAACGGGAACAGGTAAACGGGCGTTTAACGGATGAATTAACGAATGAATTTCACGTCGAGGATCTGGCCACATCAAGGAGGATCTGAGGAAGCGCAATTATGGAGAGGAACCTGGGAAATGGGTTTATGAATCTGGCGCGATGCTCTCTTTGGCCCATGTACCTATGGAACTGAAGTTTATACAGGCAAACAAGGTTGCTATCTACAAATCATCACCACTCAGTGAGTCCATCCTTCAACACATTCCACCAGCCCTTAGGTTGATACTCGTCGTCCCTCACATTCTCAGAGTGATCATTCTCGTGCCAAGCTGGGAGTGGCTGGATGCGTTGGCTCTCTTTGATCTTTTCCATCCACTTCTTGACACAATCGGCTTGATCCTCTCTAGGACCCCCGGTATACTTCCAAATCTTATGGTCCTCGCCATCGTCCGTCTGCCAATCCCACATGATCAGACACCGATCCCCGTTCCTCTTACATCTCGAACAGTCCTCCTTTTTCGGATTTCGGTACGCCGTGGGCCCGTACTTCAAGTCGAGCGTCCGCGAGCACGGCAGTCCTCGGGCTTTGCACTGCAGACATGGCTTCCTCTTGGTCGGCTTGGGTGGCTTTATAGGACGTACGTGACGATGAACGGCTATCAGGCTCACCGGCATACCATCCATGTATCGTAGCGGACCGTTCTGCTGACGAAAGTACTCGATGCTGATCCACTCATCGAGACGAATTTCAAGATCCCTCATGCGTTGGCAATACCCCTTCCACGTCTCGCCCTCTGCGCGCTTCAACCCGAGTCCCACGGTGACCTCCTTCTCCACCTCGGCGTCCATGAGGCGATCAATCTCGGTCCACGTGAGCTTCTCACGAGGGTCCAGCTCCGGACGACGGTAGATATAGGGGGCAGGTTTGCGCATAGCCTCCTTCCGCTCTTCCAAATCCCTTGCTGCTTGGCGTATTGGCTTTACAACGACCTTGGCATCTTCTTCGTCCCGAATGCGGTAGTATTCGTCAACTTCTCTGTCTGCTGCTTCTTTACGCTGGCAGAGGACGGCGTTTACGCGAATGGAAAAGACAAGTTTGACCATTGTGAGGAGGTCAGGGGGCGCTCGAGGCGGCGGAGGCCCCGGGGGATCGGCCGTATCGTTGTTACTGGGCATGGTGTGATGGACGAATGGTTGGTTCTTGGTATATCTGGGAAAGGTTTTAGTTCAGAGCTGGGGAGTCAACTCACGAGTTTTTCTTTATAGACGAGGCGGAATGGACAAAAGGTGACGTGGCTATGAAGCTCATGTGTGTTGGTTTATATGCGAGGTGAATTTTGGTGGCGTGGGCTGAAGATGGTGAACAAGCCTGCGTTGTCCGTATCTGCAGCAGAACAAAGAAATTCGATGCAATCTGCAATGTGAATGATCAATGCAGAAAGTGCACAACCTAGAAACACCTAGTGACTCAAAATCGTGACCACTCTTGAGCTGCCCAAGTTCTGCCTGTACATGCAATATCATCTTCCACGTAAACACTTGTTCGTTACCATCACCTCCACCGAAGCAGTCACCGTGGACCAGGTATTGTGACCCAGATTTCCAACCTCGGAAACCTAGAAGTTGTCATTTTTTTGTTCTTTGGGAATGCTGATGTCCCTATACATCTTCCATATCGTAACACGAATGAGAGGCTTCTCCCTAGCCAATCCTTGCACCTTGGACGGTGCCAAGCACCGCCGTGAACTTGCCAACACAAACAGAGATGGGTGTCATCTCTAGCAACCAGCCCTGGAAGCACTCGGCAGTGCCTGGTAGCACACCTTCTTTGTCCTCCTCCTAATCTGCCATGCCATGCCACGTATGGCAAGGCCCCTATGCCAACAGGTCAAGGAACGGCTTCCAGGGCTTTCAATATTTCCGCACTGAAAGCAAAACGAGCAGCAAGTGAAAAGCAATCCAGAAACGCCCTCCAATGAGATCTCTCCGTCCAATGCCTAAATCAAAACAATCCCAAACGCCCGCTCCATATAGATAGATCCTATACCTAGGTATACTCGGTGACAATCTGCTGGCCTGCTTCTGTGAGCCGCAGGCCGAGCTCCCGTGACGCCCTGAATCCCAAATATGATGGCGAGTAACACATGTAAACCCATAGGGTTTTTAGAATGGTATGATGAATATCGTCGCGTATTTCATGGTGCTTCGCCATCACTTCGTCAACCCCCTCACTCACGAGGATGCATGTGAAGGAACGCTGCGTGGTGTCACATCGCCGCTTCGTCGGCGTGGCGCCTGCTGGTAGGCATGTTGAACATGGCTGTTGGCCTCTGCGATCATCTGCTTCTTCTTACGAACAGCGCCGAGCCGTCCTGTGATCATCTTGATCACTATTCATCTGTTAGCTCCCAACTCTGAAACCGCCAGTTCAGGAGTGTCACTTACTCTTTCGAACATGAGCCTCCTCGTCACTGTCAAGTTCACCGCCGTTCGTTTCCCTGACAGCATTGTCGGCTTCCTTGCCCGTGGACAGCTTCCTCTTCTCCATCTGAGGATCCTCATCACTGTCCAGTACCGCCTCGAGCATGCGGATCGCAGTGATGTAGGAAATCTCACAACCGCCGAGATTCTCGTTGGTGACTTCATCAATCGCTGCCGCACGGCTCATCTCAAGTGCCCGATCGTACATAAGTTTCTCGGCGCTGATGCCCGGTGTAAGATAAACCTGCTTCATCGTCGATCCCGTAGTAGAGGCAATCGACTCGGTTCCGTGGTTCGATGGGTGGCTCGGGTGGTCCTCAGGCAGTTGCTTCTGTGCCTCCATGAGCTTCAGGCGGACAACCTCCGACTTCTCCAACACCTCGTTGAAGCGTTGTCGAACCCATTGCACCACGGCATTGATACGCTGCACAACCGTCTGAGCAGTCGCTGCTGATAGCCCCGTTCCTGGCTCTCCTCGGCTCTTCTTGGACCACCAGAGACTCGCTATGTCCATGGCTCTGGCGAGGAGTGTGAGCGACTTCACATACAGGACAAGGGCCTCCTCCGACAGCGCAACAATAGCCTCAACCGTGAGGCCTTCTTCTTCCGTCACCATCTGTTCGGGCTCAAGACCGCCCAGTCCATGATCTGCCGACGGCGCTAGAGGAACGAGCTGCTTATACTTGACCTCAGCGAAGCCATACACACAATCGCTTCGCGTGGCAAACTCTTCAATGGTCTGCGCAGCTCGTCCATCCTCATCGGTGCTGTGGGTACTTTTACCGTCACCGAGCAATCCGGCCGATGTTTGCGGAGTCGGATATGCCGGGAACGCCTGGTAAAGTGGGGGAGATGGCCCCTTCTGGCCTCGTCCAGGTGAAACCCTGAAGCCAAAAAGGCGGAGGCTGGCATCCTGGATAGCCTTGGAGATGGCACTCGAGGCCGATCCGGGACTAGCGGAGAGAGCTTTTTCATACGACGACCTCCGGTCATGCCGTCCTTGAGCTACCAAGGCGGTTCGTGAAGATGGAGTTGGAACTGCCCCTGTCGTCGAGTTGGGTGCTCCCTGCTGCGTGTATCGTCGAGCCAGGGGTCCGGATCTATGCGAGCCATTGTCACCCAACTTCTCGTTGGCCGCCAACTCATCAGCGAGGGCATTGACCTCGACGTGGCGCCTCTCAACAACAACGTATTCTCGCTCTAGGGCGACATCCTGAGCTGCCTTTTCCTCCTCTGAAATTGGCGGATTGCTCGATGCTCGGCCCCTGCGCGCCTCTCTCAAAAGGGACGTGGGTGGTGAGACCTTATCACGACCAGTTACCCGGTCCTGGAGGCGTGCTTGGTTGGGTGCCGATGCTGCATGATGAGGCACAGGGCGACGGATGCCCAAGCCCTCTGCAAGTTCACGAGGAGAACTGCCAGTCGCCCGGTGGCCTTCAGGCGTTTGCCGAGGGTATCGACCTTCACCTGGGCTTCCTGCTTGTGGCGACCTTGGATGGCGGTCTCTGGGCGACCTGGATGCCACACCCTCACGTGGTGATTCTTGCCCGGTATGTCGTGGGCTGCGTGACGCTGACGAGAGCCTCTGCCCCTGATGAATTGTCTGCAACGCCTGAGATTCCGGTTCCGGTTCCTCTTCCTCTTCCTCGGGTGGGGAATATCATCCTCCACCAGACCGGGAATTGGGCTCGTAACAACAGAATGGTTGAAGAAGTTCTCAAAGCTGATGCGCTCGACCGGACTTCGCTTGAGCAGGCTTCGAATCAGCGCCTTGAGGTCAGCACTGATAGTTACCTCCCTCGGGAACTTGATGACATCCTCAGCGCCCTCGATCTTTCTCAACAATTCGACATGGTTTCTAGCCCGGAACGGAGGACGACCTGTGCTCATCTCATAGAGTACCGTTCCCACAGACCAAAGATCGGCTTTCGCGTCATATCGCTCGTATCGGAGAATTTCTGGGGCCATGTACAGGGGGGACCCACAGAGCGTATCGGCTAGGGAAGTGGAGGGAAGCACACGGGCGAAACCGAAGTCGGCGAGCTTGAGCATGGGAAGGGACGGGAGGCCAGCGATGGGAATCATTGAGCCCTGGCTGGCCTTCATGACTGGCCGACCTCTGTGATCCCGGAATGCCTGTGAGGGCAGCAGCAACAGATTTTGGGGCTTGACATCGCGATGGACGTAATTCTTTTGACGCAGGAACTCGAGAGCACTGGTTAGTTGCTTCAGGAAATGTCGAATAACGACCTCGTGAAGACCGGAATTCGGTGCGCTGGGATACTTGCGTGCCATATCATGAGTGGCAGGGTGGGTGGCGAGCTTCTCTCGCTTCTTGATAAACAGGGACAGGTCGCCAAGCTCGCAATACTCCATGACGAGGTTGATATGTGTTGCTGACTCGAGGCAGTCATGGAGGGCGACGATGTGGGGATGGCGTAATGTCTTGAGGATTTGGATTTCGCCATATAGGTTCTCTCTGAGCTTCTTGTTTAGCCGTTCCAGCTCGACGGATTTGATGGCGACGGCGGCCTTGGTTTCCTATTCGATGAACCTTTGTTAGCTACTGATGGGAAATGTAATAGATGAAGTAGTGTTTCGAGCTAAAGTTCGCGTGATACCGAGTTGATGACTGACAAGTTACCAAGGTGATGGAGCTGCACCAGCAAGCAGCGCAACATGGTGCAATGTTGGGGGAGCAGGCCGAGGAGACAAGGAAAGCTTGGTCGTACCTTATGCCAGCCCAGATACACCTGGGCAAAGCTGCCTTTGCCAATCTCGGAGCCAATGTTGAATTGTCCTACGGCACGTCCGCCCGACTTCCTGGACCCCGAGGAGGTGGTAGACTCCTGTGGGCCCGCCATGGCTTCCTGTTGGTGTTGTCGATGGCAGGAAGACTGTCGAGCTCTGTTGTAGCCCTAAGGCCTATAAGATTCGGAAGACGTCGGCCGCAGATGAGGTCGTCATGTAATCGATGGGATGGGGAGCAGTTGAGAGAGCCGAGCTCAGATAGAAGACACGAGAACGAGGCAGAGCGGTCGGGGGGATGATTATCAACCGGATCGAAGGTGCCAGGTACGGGGCAGAGCTGCCAAGTCTAGGCTGACAGTTGATGGACAAGCAAGCAGTCGGTGAGGACGAATGTTCCTTGCTTGTGTGGATGGCCGAGGACGGATGGGGGAGAGACGAGAGCAGCGCAAAGGCACCTGGGTAGGTAGGTGCTGCTGTAGGTATCCGAAAGGGTGGACCGGACTTGACTCGGTGCGCGCCTGCACTGCAGTATCGAGCCAAACACAAGCGTTAGTGGAGGGTAGAACGAGACGAGGTCGAGGCCGAGGGCGAATGCGAGGACAGGAAGGATAAGAGTGAAAGGTCGAGGAGGGTGGAAGAGGTATGAAGTTCTGGGGGATGCGTGTGACAGTGACAGCGATGGTGACGGCAAGGCGACGGCGATCGCGGCCTTGGTCGGTATGATCTAATGATTCTATAGCGAGCGACAAGGGCGAGAAGCAGAGCCGGGAGACGGTGGCCGGGGGGGACCTAGACCTAGCTCGCTAGGGTACTTGCGCTGCGCTGGTGTTGGTGTTGGTGCGGTGCTGGTGCTGGTGCGACGGGATAGGATAGGACAGGATGGGAATAGGACGCAGGACGGATGAGATGGGGGCGGGCAGGTGACTAACACGGAAGGGCGTCTGAGGCGGTTCGAGGCGTAGGCGTTGGCGGCCGGCGCGATACGAGAGTGGCCGTTGACCTGAGTCGAGAGCTGGAGCGGACGACGAGCTGGAGGGTTCGGAGAGCGTGATCGGAGGCGAATGGTATCAGTCTGGAGGCGGATGGGGCGGTTAGACGACGCAAAAGAGAGCCGTCAAGAAGCAACGAGCAGAGGCGGTGACTCGGTCGGTTGCTTTGATGGATGTTATCGTCCACGTCCACTTTCCAGAGAAGAGCTAGAGTCTAGAATTATGCAGGTCGATTATTCGTAGGGAGCCCGGGATGGAGGGCTGGCCACTGCGCTGTATGCACTGTCGCTGCTGCTTGGGGGTTGCTGAAACGGGTTTGGGTTGTGTGCGAGAGACGACGGGTGGAGGGTTGCGTTGCGTTGCGTCACACACATCCACGGGAGCGGCAACGGAGGCGGCTGTGTTAGAAGGGACGAAAGAGAGACAAGAGTTTAAAAGACAAGGGGCCCGGTATGGGAAAGGAGAGCAAAGAGAAGAATCAAGGCTGACGAAGCTAAAAGAAAGTCAAGTCGATGGGTACCTGGACACAATAGACTCTGCACCCGCAGGCTGACAATCCGTGAGTGATTGAACTGAGCTGGAGCCAGCCGGGTTTCTAGAAGGGCGCATCAGGATGAGGATCCATAATGGGGCCCAGGGCTGGGATGGAGGCTTTGAATCGATTGACGGAGTGGACGCCTGCCCTGCCCTGCGGAAACAGAAACACAACGCGACACCAAAAGTAGCCCACGAGTACCTCTTTAGCGCGTCCACCCAAGGGAACTGCCGCAGGCGTCAGAGGGGTCCTGGGGCTGGCTGGCTGCCCGGGGCGACTCCGATCAACCAGGGGGCACACAGTCTGGCACATGGGGTGGGCCAGCAGCATCCAAGGTCACGACCCGGTGGGCGGGTACTTGAGATTTGTGTGGGAACAAGACCCGGGGCATAAGTATCTGGGTCATGTATCCTGTCTAGCCTGCAACAGCCTGCCATCCATGACCCAGGGCTCCATCGCAATGGAAGGACTGGAAGGGGGTGGGAAGCTAAGCTGGGACGCAGGCTCACGCAGGGGATCGTGGAGGTGGTAGACGGAGCCTCGAGATGGAGTACCAGTCCCCAATGACTTTTGACGCCTGGTGACTTGTATTTTTTTTTCTTTTACTCTCTTCCAAGGGAATGAAAGAGATTCTGTCGAATAGACGCAACTCTCTAAGCGAACAAAAGAACCAGCTCTGCGGGGGGCCAGCCAAAAAGCAACTGGTATTGATCCCTTTTGATCGACCCCGTGATACACCCAAAGCAGGAGTGTCCCCCCCATCCATGCCATGCCCTCGGACCAGGATTCAAGGGTGACAAGAGCCGGAGCAGACAGACCAGGCCAGCAGCCTGGGGGAGGGAAGCGAACGAACGAGGAGAGTGAGTCAGTCAGTCAGCCAGCAATGACAGAAAAGAGCAGCCGAACCCGAAGCAGTCATGATGCGTGATAGGACGGGGCCTGCCAGAGCTAAACCACCTTGGTTGAGCTAAAGCCAACACTTGCTCGTCGACATTGGATTGCGAGTACGCGGGTGCCTCGAGGGCAGTTGTTGCCTGACCTGGGGTAAAAAAGAGATGCCTTGTGATGGGGGTAAAGATGAATGATGATGCCTTGAGACATGGGCCTCAGGCATTTGTTTTTTCCCACTTTGCTCTCGTCCCCTTATTCGAGAGTCAAAGTCACGGCATCCCGTCATCGGTCTTGAAGCCTCAGCTAGCCCTGTTTTATGACTTGACACGAGGGTTTCATTGGATTCCATCCGTCTGCCTCATGGCTTTCGAGTTACAGTACAAGACAGGTACCGAGGTACCTTCGGCCCCACCACTCCGGTCACTGCACTCACGCGTCCACCTCTCCGTCCATCCAACCTAAGCTTAACTATTGTTGTGCTGTGCAAGAGGGAACACTTCTTCCCCAGAAACACCCGTAGCGTAGGGTGGATGATGCCGGGTGCTTATCACGGTGACGATGCCAGCGTTATCAGTTCCCGGACTCTCGCTGCTATCGCCCAGCGACTTCCCCCTTATCACCACTGATCCGTCTCCAGCCCGGGTTGGCCAGGTTTCTCCCCATGGGCGCCATGGCCCGCTACGGCGCTACCTGCCACGAGGTACGACAAGCCGCGCCGCCAAACCAGGCCAGGCCGGGGTGGGAAACATGATCGCCGCCGATAGAAAAAGATAGGACAAGCCCCGGCCCGGGGGACAGAACACATGCCGGGGCTTGTCTTGTTTGTTGACGGAAGAGCAAAAGAGTGAGTTTGACGGGCATTTCCCCTGTTTACCGCTCCCCGGAGATAGCTCGCTGTACCTGCTCGTCACGGAAACGGCATTCAACCGACGGGTGATGGCCAAGCCCCCCAGATGGCGAAACTTGCTGGAGACGAAATGGCGTCAGCAGACGCTCACCCGCTCGCAATCACGCACCCACCGCTGATGGCATTCTCGGGATCGGAAACCCGTACTCGCCATTGTCTACCCCATGGCCTGACGGGTCCGAACCAAAAACAGATCCAGACGGCAATCAATCTGTGTCTCGTTATCATGCCCTGGGCGCATGTTACCCCATCCATGCGCTTTACGCTTTGGCTGCGCTCCAGCCGAGAGCCCTGCAGCTGCCGGTTCCTATTTGGGGAATCCGCTGAGACAAGAAGTGCTGTAGGACTTTGCTCGACCACGGCGCGCGAGAAGCGTGAATCGTCTCTTTTCGTCCGTCTGAAGAGGATGGGTGGGCAGTCTTGCTGGTCAGCAATTGGACGGCTAGAATGGAGATATCGATGATAGCACCCAATCCACCCATCCACCCATCGCAGAAGGGTGAGACACTCACTCCATCAGCAATAGATGTACAGGGGCAGGTCCAACCAGAGGCTTATCACGCCAGCAGGGCGACAGAGTGTGCAAGAGAGGTCGTGATCTGATGGCGGTATTCTGTTATTGCGTTCACAGAAACTCACCATGTCAGGAAAGCGGGAAAAGCCCCAAGATCCCGTCATTATTCAGCCCGGCTTCGTCATTGCCCGCCCTGATCGTCATCATCATGCCCCTGTTTCTGGCTCTGCCACGGGGTCGTTGGGACGCCGCATCGGCTGCTAGACGCCGCTAGGCAGAGGCGTGTTGCCTCGTCAACTTAAAAGAGGGCAGAAATCACGATGGGTTGATAAAGGTGCTGCGCTGCGCTGTGCTGCCTGCGTGGGTGCCCGCGGATTTACCCTCTTGTCTCCTCAAAGCACCTATCTGCGGATGGATATTTGCTTGGCCTGCAGTGCAACGACTATCATCTGCCTTACCTGCTTACAGTAGGTCTTCAGACGTGCCCCAGTTCTCGATCGGATCTACACGATGCAATCGCCCAGGCTTATTCTCTTATCTCTGGCTCTCGTGTCCTTCCTTTATCGATTCCACCTACATAGGTAGCGGCGGTTCAGCAACCTCCAACAAACGTCCCATCACGATATCCCATCCCCGCCTTTCACAGCCATCTACAGACAACCACCCATCATCATCATCATCCCTCGTGTTCCCCCCACGCTGCTCCTCACACCCAATACACAATATGCCACCTCAAAAAAGACCAAACTAAACACAAGGGACCAATGGCCCCAGACTCCATTGACCACTCACGCTTCCTCATGTCGTCCATCACCTGATGGAGGCCGCGGTGCCTGACCGAGACGCTCAGCACACGTGCATTTACTGGCGACAGCTCGTCCACGCTTCGACGCTAAAGAGGCTGCTTTTCTCAAATCAAAAAGAGGACGTGCATCGGGCGGTCCTTGACTCGCTTCTGCTCCATTCTTGAGCCTTGGGGCTTCTGTTTTATCTCCGCTGCACATCACCACGGGGTCTCAGATGCCAAGATGGCGTCACTTTCTGAGCCCGTTTCAGTCAAGTCCCCCCATCATAAATGCCTCTCCTACGCTTTATTCCCGCCATGGTGCAAAGACGGTTCTCTTCCTTCGTTAGGGTCCTGGGTGTAACATACGATTGTAAGAGCAACCACGACACCTAGAACTATCCCCATTACTGGCGCCGGTTTGCCTGCCCGTCAATGGCCTCATTGCCCACCTCCTGTCGTAAATGACATGCGTAGCCAAAATCCCCCCGTCCGTTTGTAGGACCGTCTTCCATGTAGTATTCTTCAGGTAACCCCAAGGCGCTACATCGGAGTGTCACCTTGTCCATCATATGAGGCCCTCAACCTCTCAAACCCCCTCTTCAGATACACGCACATGTCTCCTTCTTTCCCATACGCCGCATGCCACGCGTTCGTCCCCAACCAAACTGGAACCGAGATATACAGTGCATGAAATTATGGCTGCTCACACTCACACACTTCTAACCCTGCATCTTTTTTGTCATAGGGGAAAAGTTAGCCCCACCATTCGTAGGCGCCGGAGACCCGAGGAATGCACGCCCTTGTGTCTGTGGTCGAATCGGTGGGCGCTTCTGCCCGGACCTCTCGGATGCCGTGGATTCGGCGGGCCCGTATCGCCGTGTTTCAAGGGCCCACCGATCCGGCGTCCGGCTGCGGGGCCCATTCTCCTTCCATCTGGGGACACTGTGAGACATGATGCTTTTGGCGTCTTTGAAAGTGTAATTGATTGTAGGGTTGTGAATCATCAATTGTCGGCTTGACGCGGACATGATCCTGAGACAAAGGGTAGTAGTAGCCCTGGAGCTTAGAGAGGTGTCTTGGTGCTACCTAGGTAGGCATGCAACCTTGATGATGGTTTCACAATGTGCATATTCATCAAGTTGGCTACTCATTATACTACCTATCAAGGTACATTCAAAGCTTGTTTAATAATGCAGTTTGTCATGAAGAGTCCTAGATGGCAGAGTAACATTTAGATCGACACAGAACCTCATCTCAATGATAGAGGAAGCCTCTTGAACACTCCGGTAGAATCTTCACAATCAAGTCATGACACAAACAACTTAGGAGAATAACTGCATTTTATTTCATCGCGGGCTATCCAACCTGTACAAGGCCAATCGGCCGACTATGGAACTCCCGTTAAAACGCCTTCCCAGAGCATCACTGATGCTGGTATCTGGTATCTATGCATGCAATTCATGTTCTCGTCCTCATTCGCTTTTTCCCCCTTCGCATCATATGCCTGGATGCCTATGCCCAAAATGTAAAACACAAAGTTCTTTTTTCTTTCCAATGAGCTCGCGCTCGGATGCGTCTGATCTTTGGTCTTTTTTTGTTCTTTTCTTCGTTTAGTGACCAGCGGCCTTCTCGACGGTGGGAAGCTCCTTGATGGCCTCGGCGATGATGTCGAGACCCTTGCGGAGCTCCTCCTCGGTGATGACCAGAGGAGGGGCGAAGCGGATGATGTCGCCGTGAGTAGGCTTGGCAAGAAGACCCTTGCTCTTGAGGAGCAGGCAGAGGTCCCAGGCAGTTCGGCCATTAGCAGCCTCCTCATCAATGACGACAGCGTTCAGGAGACCCTTTCCTCGGATAATCTTGAGGATGGGGGTGTTGAGGGCCTTGAGACCGTCACGGAAGATCTGACCAAGCTTCTCAGCCTTGGCAGTGAGGTCCTCCTCCTCCATGATCTCAAGGGCGCGGATGGACACAGCGCAGCCCAGGGGGTTTCCTCCGTAGGTGGAGCCGTGGGTGCCGGGCTCGACGACCAGCATGATCTCCTTGCTGCTGAGGACGCAGCTCACGGGGTAGAGACCGCCAGAGATGGCCTTGCCGAGGGTGACGAGGTCGGGCTTGATGTTGGCCCACTGGGAGCAGAGCATACGGCCAGTTCGGCCGATACCGGTCTGGATCTCGTCGCAGATGAAGAGGACGTTGTGCTTGGTGCAGAGAGCCTGGACCTGCTCGAGGTAACCCTCATCGGGGACGACGACACCGGCCTCACCCTGGATGGGCTCGCAGATGAAGGCAGCGGTCTCCTTGCCGTGGGCCTCAAGAACCTCCTCAAGATCGGCAATGTTGTTGTATCGGATGGGCTTGCCGGTGGAGGGGTTGAAAGCGCCAATGTTGGGGACATAGGGACCGTAGTTGGCCTTGGACTCGGGGTCGACGGAGAGAGTGATGGCGGTCATCTGGGCATCTTGTTAGTTCTCTGTCTTGGCTTCTAACAAGATCAATTGACTTACGGTTCGGCCGTGGAAGTTCTCGGAAGCACCAAAGATCCAGGCCTTCTCCTGAGGAACGCCCTTGACCTTGTAAGCCCACTTGCGGGCAATCTTGATGGCGGTCTCGACAGCCTCAGCACCAGTGCACATGGGCAGGACCATGTCGTAGCCAAAGACGTCGCGGACCTTCTCGGCCCACTTGGGGAAGACATCGTTGTAGAAGGCGCGCGAGCTGAGGGTCAGACGGCTGGCCTGGTCGGCGAGGGCCTTGACGAGCTCGGGGTGGCAGTGGCCCTGGTTGACGGCACTGTAGGCGGAGAGGAAGTCATAGTAGTGGCGGCCCTCGGGGTCCCAGACGTTGATGCCCTCGGCGCGGGAGAAGACGACGGGGAGAGGGTGGTAGTTGTGAGCGGCGTACTCCTCCTCAATGGCAATGGCCTTCTCGGTGGAAGATGCGTGGAAGCGAGAGACGGTGCCGTTGGTCTGAGACATGATTGCGGTGTTGGAGTTGATGTGATATGTGATGTATGGTCTCTACTGAAGAGACAGGAGCAAGTTCAAGAGTTGAGCGAAAGAATGAAGGTCAAGGTTCAGTTCGCTTGCTTGTTGAGTCTAGAGAAGAATGAAGAGGAAGAAAAACACTTGAATCGAGGCGGGAATGTCGAGGCTCTTTAAGGACGGAAGCGGCGAGCGGAACGGAGGCGGAGGCGACGAAAAAAACACAATCCAAGGTCAGCAGATCCAAGATTCTAACCTCCTGTTAGGTAATTATTACTGCAGAAGCCCGAGGCCGACGATTGAGTCTATACACTATACCCCTAAGTGCAAGTGGGAAGAGCCAACAAGCGTCGGGTGCGGGCGCATTCGCCCATGGAGGTTGCAAAGGAATTGATTGTTTGACAGGGGGGAGGGCAAGCTCGGCGGAATCCAGGCGGGATGGGATGCCGCCGGCGGCCGGAGGAGGAGGAGATGGGAAGCATCAAGAAAAGAGATGGATAACTATGTCATGATGGAGGGTCTGTCTGACTCGGATAAGAGTCCAAGTGGAGGGTTCTCGTCTGTTTCCGTCGTGCTTTGACAGGGCAACGCGTCTAGACTCTTCTTGCCCTGACATATTTTGTCTCGCGGCAAACAAAACCTACCGCGTTCGGTCTGCGGTGTAGAATTTCGACAGGTCGTCGATCCGGCACAAGAGGCTCTGCCTGATGACAGCAGAATCTGGGGTGAGAGGGGGGGATGATGGAGGATGGAGGGGGGCCACTTGACAAGGGTGCAATGTGCTGCCATGCCATGTCATGCAAGCTTGGAGGAGAAGCTAAATTGAATGGCGACCAATCGAGGGTCGGATATTACGAGGAGCCATGATCTGGCAGTTGGAGATTGACTTGACATTGAGTAAAGACAGATGAATAGTAACTATACAAAAAGATTTTCTCAAGAGATTCTCTAGACGCTCTGCAAAGCCAATGCCACAGCTATCATCCCATGTCGTCATGGCTCACCCACAACCAACAAACATTCCCTCTTCCTTCTGCAACGGTATCCCCGACCAATCAGACCATTCCCCAGCTTGGGCGAGCCTCATCTGAGATCAGATGGGAACACCGCCCACTCCTCCGCCCTTCCGCCGCCCAGCTCCACAGATAGGGGCGCACCCAATAGCTGAACGACTTTTTCCGCCCTTTCCCGCCTGTTCCGCCAGAAATCCTCTTAACTCCGCCAATGCCGCCGGCGCCCCCGCCTCCGTGGAACGGTAGACGAACACCGTCGTCGTATCCGAGTATCTTGACCGCTACTGTCATAGTCTTATCTCGGTCTCAATCGCGAATGTCTACCAGATGAAAGGTATCAAGACTTTTGAATACATTCAAGTTGAGATCCCAAAGGGGAAATTCATCCAAATATTCTAGAACAAGCACTCTCCTTAAGAAAACATAGTAGTTCATCGACTAGGCGCAGAGTTGATCAACTCCAACTCCATCCACAAGTGGCCCACAGAACTGTGGCACAACCAAAACTTCAAACAACCACCTCACGGTTTTACGTACGATGCCGCCGGCGGCCATTTCTACCAAACTCGATTACGTACCGAATTGGTGACCGAAGCTGAGCATGTTTTTTTAATTGAATTTTTTATTCTCTTGCCGCGATTAGATTGTCCATGCTTTTAGAAGACTGGGGAATGTACACAATCATCCGATTTTGGCCATGATGACGCTCGCCCAGATCTTGGGAGTGTAGGATATGGTGAGAGATACTTTACTGATGGTCAGACTATCAAACGATCTTTTCGATTTCCTACTGAATCTTACACTTAATTCTGACTACAGGTTACACCAATACCAACACGGCTTGTTATTCCAACATATACTGTACGGATGTCCTGTGCGTGGTCGTTGGTGGTAGTGAGTGGTGTGGCACACCTGTGGCTGGTGAAACCCACCTCGCATCTCTCCGACAACACATGACGATCAACAACCAACCAATCAGCACCAACGTCACATCCTCAAGATGGAAACAGACCAGCTGTCTCCAACCAAGCGATTGAAGCAGCACCAACAGTGACAGCCCATCATGCCTTCAATACAGGCACCACCGCCGCCGTCATCTTTGGATCGCGCTCGGAATCAGAGGAACCGTCCTGTATTCCTGCGTGATATATTCGTCATCCGTCTCATCAATGCTTGGTGGATCGCCACCTTTTTTCAACCTGATGAGTTCTTTCAGTCTCTTGAGCCGGCTTGGGATCTGGCTTTTGGTCCCCGGAGCGGTGCTTGGCTAACATGGGTATGTTTATTTCCCGTGCCATGAGTCTATGTCCTCATCTCATGATCCGGAACTTGATCTATCATGACTTTGCTTTGGTTGAGCTGTATCACCCCCTCTGTCACTTACACCATCAACTCATGCTCGCTCATGAGCCAATCCCTTAACTTTCACACCCTATACCTTGATCTTTGACATGCACCTCATCATAAAATTCTTCTAACCCTTCATAGGAATGGCAACATCAACTTCGATCCTCCCTCCATCCCGCCCTCTTCGCTGGCGCATACCTCACCGCCGACTTCATCGCGAGCCATATCCTTCCCATGGGCATCCTCCGAGCCGCCATCCTTGTTGCAGCTCCTCGCACTCTCCAAGCTGGTATCGCCGCCCTGGGTGACTGGTACACCTGGCAGCTCGCCGTGTCCATCTACGGCGACAACAGCAATGTCTCCTTCTTTGCTGCAAGTTACTCCCCCTTTCTTGAAATCATCTTACTGACACGCCTTTAGCTCTTTCTTCAGCTCTTCAATCCCTGGCAATGGTACTGCTCCACCCGCACTTTTTCAAACTCCCTCGAGATGACTCTTACTGTAATGGCTCTGTACTACTGGCCCTGGGAGCTCCTCGGCGCTGCGCAGACGACAAAGGAGAACCCCAAGCCAGCCCCTGTTCCCCCGTAACCTCTGGTCTCTCCGCGCATCTCTCTGCCTTGCCGCCTTTGCTGTTATTCTCCGCCCGACAAACCTCCTCATCTGGGCTACTATCGCGCTAGTCACTCTCACTAGGATCTCTCTCCAAGGGTCGTCACCTCTGAAGCCCTCTACCGTGCTCGTCTTGCTGCGCGAGGCCATCTTGTGCGGTTCTCTTGTCCTTGCCGTCTCCATCACTTCGGACCGCCTCTACTTTGGCTTCTGGACGTTCCCTCCTTACAACTTTCTCTACTTTAACCTCTCCAAGTCCCTTGCCGTCTTCTATGGCCGGAACCCCTGGCACTACTACCTCCTTCAGGGACTTCCCCTTATCTGCACCACCAGTCTCCCATTTGCGCTCCTCGCTCTCTACAAGCCAAGTGCCCCCGCCGTCTCAGTGAGCCAGTTCAACACTCTCAAGACCCTGGCGTATACCGTCTTCACCACTATCGGCGCTCTCTCAGTCATCTCCCACAAAGAGGTCCGCTTCATCTATCCTCTCCTCCCAGCGCTTAGCATTCTTGCCGCTCCATATGCCGCTTCCTTCTTCACCTCACAGCCCGCTCCCACCACCAACAATCCCCATCCTCGCCCTCAAATCCGCAACAAGTCCTACCTCCTCGCCGCCCTGGGCGTCAACATCTTCCTCGCCGGTTACCTCTCCTTCCTACACCAGCCTGCTCCTCTGAACGTCCTCTCGTACCTCCGCCATGAGTACGAGCGCATTCATCCAGACTCAGTAAAGCTCGCTCAAACCACACGCTTCTCCTCGCCCCCAGATGAAGAGGAGGAGCTCTTTGCCCTCTTCCTCATGCCTTGCCACTCTACGCCCTGGCGCTCACACCTTGTCTACCCTGGCCTACGCGCCTACGCCCTCACATGCGAACCCCCCTTGCATACTCAGCCGAATACCCCTGAACGAGAAAACTACCGCGACGAGGCCGACCGCTTTTATGACAACCCCATTCCTTTCCTCACAACGGAACTGTTCAGCCCGACCAAGCCCCTCTCTGTGCCTCGCTACATCATCGGGTTTGAGGGTGTTGAGCCTTGGCTAGATGAATTCATCAAGACACCAGAGGCGCAGGCCCTCGGGTTGTCCAAGATTCGTCGTGTTTGGGGAGGCTTCAACGGCTTCTTCAATGAGGATTGGCGACGTGCGGGCAAGATGATTGTTTGGGACACGGGAGTATATGACAATGCGCCACCTGAAAAGGCGTAAAAGGAGATATCAAGGCATGCTCATATAGCTCCCCCTGTACTAATATTGGTTGTAATTCACAAGAAGATCAAACGTTGGCTATGCCATACACTTCATCAAGCTCAACACATCAACGATATCATCATTGTTGGATAATCCGAATTTTTCTTTTATAACGACCCATACTCCTTTAAAATGTAACTCCTCCACCCGCTTAAATGAAAATAAGACTCACCTCACACCGGGCTACATTACACACATGTAATCGACTATAAGGGTGGCAGAAAGGGCAGACACGGGTCCTGTCGATGAACCCGCCGCCCGCATGTTGTCCTCCGTCATCATCGTCCCGTCCAGTTCCTACTCCTTCCTCCCCCGTGACAAATTCATAAAGTGGTATCACTCCCAGAGCTCCCCGCCTCGCCTCGACTCCTTTCCCAGCCTAGATTGAAATGTCGCCTCCCTACTCTTGCTCCTGTTTTGTTGGCTCCGACTGTGGTTGTGGAGGCTGTGCCTGCGGTGACTGCGGCGACTGCGGTTGCTCCGACTGTGCTGGGGGTGGCGCAGGCGGTTGCTCAGACACTTCAACTGGCTTCTCTTCCGGCTTCTTTTCCTGTTGCTGTTCAGGCTGAGGCTGGGGCTGAGGCGCATCTTGGGGTTCCTTCTGCTGTGGTGACTGAGGAGCCGGAGCTGCAGCTGGTGCCGAAGTTGGGGCGGGGGCAGGGGCCGGAGCTGGTGTCGGAGCTGGAGCAGAGGTCTGGGTTACCGTGTGCTGAGGTTCAGGTGGTGGGACGGGCTGCTGCTGGTGAGGCTGGGGTTGTTGCTGAACCTGAGACTCGGGTTGAGGCTGCGGCTTGGGCTGATGCTGGGCCTGGTATTGCTGCGGGGCTGGAGGCTTAGGTTGGGCCTGAATTTGCGACGGTCGGGGCTGCTGCTGAGGAACTTGGTTCACCAGAGTGATGGTGGCTGGTTGAGCAACAGGGGCTGCACTGGGAGCCGGAGCAAACGTCGGGCCAACAGCTGCGGCAATAGTTGAAGCAACGGCTGGAGCTCCAGTTGCGGCCGCAAGGGAAGCATGCTGTGCCGGGGGGCTAGAAGCCTGCTTCTCGCCCTCCTTGGGCCCGTCTCGCTTGATGTCCAAACTCTTCCCACGGGGCGCGAAGCTTGTCGCGCTCAAGTTGGTACGATCAGCGGGAGGAGACTTATTCCTCCTCGCATCGGCGCTCTCCTTTGCCTCACGATACTTGTTCCTGATCCATCCTATAGGACCCTTGGAATCGTTGTCCCGACCTGAATCAAAACTGCTGTGTGCATCACCAAGCATGACGGGTCGGTCGGAACTCTCGCTTTTCCGGGGTCGATGGCTCGAGCTTGAGATCGACAGGTTGCTCACGTCAGCGTTCTCATTCAGTCCGAGAACCATGCGTGGCGAGGTCAGCCCAGAGGGCGTTGAGGCGCCATTGTCAGCATTCTTACTTCTCGACAATCGCCATCGCTTCTTCTTTTCCTTCTCAGCCTGTTCAATGGTGGTGATGGACTGCTCATCGAGAACCTGGTCCAGATCCGACCCCTCATTGAAAGACGAGTGCAGGGATGTCGGTGGCGACTTCTTCGATTTCAGCGTGTTGTCAGGATGAAGACTTTGATTCGAAGATGCTTGAGATGCCCTTGGAGTGTGTTCTGACGAGACATCACTCTTCTGCTGCACCAGAGAGGCAGGGGGAGTGAGCTGAGTCTCGTGAGGATGTTGTTGGCCATGGAGTCGATCTTGCTGCTGCTCAAGGTGTTCGCGGTGCCGTTCTTCTTGAATCGGCGCTGGTGGCTGCGATTGCGGTGGTTGTGACAACACATGTTGCTCCTGTTCGTGTTGTTGTTGCGGATGTTCCATGGGATTGGGTAGCTCGAAGTTAGGGGAGGTTGCGGTCTGGTGGGTATACGACAACGAAGCGCTGGAGCTATGCGCGCTTGGGTTCAGGCTGCCAGGTATCCGCTTCTTCTTCAGCTTGTTAGGCTGCCTGCCACTGCTATCTGACGGCAATCCTCGGAAGATGCTAGGCAGATTTCGCTCTTTAGTGGGTGTAGGAGCCTCTTGGGGCACCTCGAGTAACCTCTCTTGGCTGCGGCCTGTCACCGGAGCTCGGGTAGGCGTGAGATGTCCACTACCACTGATATCGGTTGAACGCGTTGACTGGGGAGATTGGTCAACACTCTCACCAGCATTCAACTGCGTCAAAGGTTCCAGGTGAGCCGGAGAGCGAGGACTAGAGCCATCTTGTCTATGGAAACGCCCGCCAGCCAGTGCTGGCGACTTCTTGGATGGAACCGTGTTACTTCTGGCCAGACCACCTGTCGTCGGGGTCGCTGTCAGGGCCGGACTGTTGGGAGTCGAAGTTCCGTCGTTCCTTGAGTTCCTTGACGATACGGATCGATTCCTTCGGAGTTTTCCATCTCGTCGCACGCTGGTTGCACCGGCACTTGCATTAGATGCAGATCGGTCCAAGCTGGAGCTTCGGTTCGGGTTGGGGGTGAGGGGCGCACTAGGAGTGCCAGATTCCACCTCTTTCTTGGTCTTCTCATCAGCAGCAGTACCCTGCATGCCAATGAGGAAGTGATCTTGATTCTCAATCAAGAAAATGATGACACACTGGTTCAGTCGATACTCCTCGGGGGCCATGGCATGATTTGGGTGAGACAGCATACCAGGCTGAAAGATGGCTGCGAGATTCTGCGAGTTCATGCGATTCTCATCCGCCTTAGCAGCGAAAACAGCAAGAAGATCAAGGATGTAGAGGAGCAGCTGTCTGTTCAAGGGCGGCAGCTCGGTGATGAGCCGCTGGTACCTCTCGATAGCAGCCTTTTCATTGAAGTTGTCGACGAACTGAGGACCTTCCAGGTCGCCAACAGCCTGTTTCGTTGCGCCTCGGAGGGGGTCGCGGAACTTTTCGTAGAGATCGAGAGGAACAACAGGTTCGGGGAGGTCGTTGAGATATCGCCGTAGAACGTTTGCGGCATCGTGAACTGTGTAACCATCCCAGACGAGACCCTTGCCGTATCTATCGGGGGAATCGAAGATTGTTTTGAGCTCCTTTATTCTCTTTTCCGAGCCGCTCAGACGAAAGATACCCTCAATACCAGTGGCTAGCGACAGTGTCAGCAAGACCCTTTGAGGTAAGCCCACCATATCCACCTACCCTTTTCTTTGAGAAAGACGCCGCACTTTGCGACGACTATGGGAACATAGCCGTAAATGTAACTCTTCCCATTTTCGTCGATGAGGGAGATAGCGACGTTGGCATATGTTATGCTCTGCCGTAGAGGCACACCAAAGATGCCTTGTGATCGGGTTTCTGAAAGCTCTTGTTAGACACCAAGCGAATGAGGTGAGGGGCGTGTGCGCGTTCGGCGGTTCCTGAATTCAGAAGATCACATCGCTTGATGCAAGCGACTGGATCAATCATGAAGAGCATCACCAAAGATGTCTGGTATAGCTAGACTTGGCGCAACGTCGCGGGGAGTGAGAGCAAGACGGTAGATCGAATTGGGACGTCACGACTGGGAGCTGGACGAGGTTGCGCAAAAGGCGATGGGATAGGAGGAAGCATACCCTGGGGATCCTGGTGCTTTGAAGGCAGCTTGAATCCCTTCCACCATGACTTGAGATCGCGTCTGTTCGGAGGCGATGTGGCATTGCTGATCTGAAGCTGCGGCTGGTTGGCCTGGTTCGGGTTGGGTGCGGCGGACGTCATGACGAACGGCTGCGCGTGCTAAGGAGGACGAGAAGGACGGCGAAGAGGAGGAGAAGAGTGACGACGCTACAGCTGGGCCGGCCCAGTTGCCTGAGTCACGATGGCCCCTCGATCTCAGTCGAGGGCACGGCGACGAGGATAAGCGCTTGGCGGTGACCCGTCGACGGCGTTGGAGGGGGGCCGAGTCGAGTCGGGCCGTCAGGGAGGACGTCGAGGTCGATGTCGATTGCACGGAATGATGCGAGACTGCAAGTCAGGAAGCTGGAAGCCAGAAGCCCAGAGCAGAGCAGAGCTGGAGCTCAAACGAGGGAGTCGAGGACGACTCTGTGGGCGCCAGTCGAGAGATCGGTCGATGATTGGCAGCGTCAAGGGCGTCAGAGCGGTAGGCAAGGCGTTAGGGCGTCAAGGCTGGGCTGGGTTACCACCTTTGGCTTGGGGTGGGTGAGGCACGGGCTGCGGAAAGAGAGGAGCCGGGACAAACGCGCGCAGAGCGGGACGATGGGCGGTGGAGGGGGCGACACGGGCGTGTATAGAGGCTAAAGAAGCTGAAGCTGACGAGAGCGCTGATTATCGTTCAAGTCGATGGTTGTCGCGCGATAGAGGAGCAGCTCGCGGCATGGAGAGCGAGAGAGGGAGTAAGATTAAAGAATTGTGAGGCGGGGGACTCGGGGCAGGGAGCTCCAGCAGCAGTAGTCCAGCCGTAGGAGTACCTGAGCTGTCCGTAGGTACCTGGACCTTTAGGTGGTAGAGAGTCCGGGGGGTGGGATAAGGCTTTAGCAGAGCGAGCGACTCTAATAAGCAGTGGAGGAACCCGAGGGGGCAGTCAAGGGATGGAGACGGGAATTATTGACAGCGAGAGTAACTCTTCTTCACAGCCAAGTTTGTTTCCGTAGGTAGAAAAGGTTGGTTGCAAGGCCAAAGAGGCTGGGCTGAGCTGAGCTGGGCAACGAGGGAAGAGATGGATTGGACCCGACGGGATGGAGGGCAATGAATGATGTAGGTACCGTCCGTCAGCGAGCAGGGCCTCAGGTGTCGGGCGATGGTGGATGTCAGGCCAGCAAGCAGCAAGCAAGCAAATGTAAGTGTGGGCGGGGTCAGACACGAGGTACCTGTTGACAGGCCCGGTTTACGCTGAAGCAGAGGGTACCACTTGTCGAGAAAGCGAATGAGCGATGTGATGGAACGAAGGGACAAACAGCAGCAGCTGAACAAGAAGAGGGGGAGAAGAAAAAAGAAAAAAAGGTGAGAATCAAAAGTGGATGCAGCAGCTCAGGCATTTGAAGCCTCCATCCCCCTCCCCGGCAAAGCTGACCTCTCCTTCCAGTGGAGGTTTAGTTTAGCTGGATGTGCCCTGGGCTGCTGCCCAGATGAGGCTTTCTGACTGTGTGCATGGCAGGCAGTCAAGGGAAGTGGGCGGCGGGGTTTCCGCTGCTGAGGTGCATTTACAGTTACTGGGCGCCGCGAGCTTTCGAACCCCACGGCCAAGGAATCCAGCCTCAGGCGTGCCTGGGCGGAATTGATGAACCCGAGACTCTTGTCACATTACGAGTAGAGGATGCACATTATGTGGAAGGGCCGCCGTGCTGAACCGGACAGGCAGAGTTGGCGATGGCCTCCGTGTATATACGGGAGTATCCTATGAGACCAATGTTGATATTGACAATGGACCCAATGCACATCGTGGGAGGCCGCAAACGTTCACCCTACCCAAATCCAATGCAACAACCCAAAGGTCCCAATTAGTGGATCCCGCTCCTACCTACAGTAGCGCCCAGGACCAGAATGCGAGTGGCCGTGGACCATGGAGATTGCCAGGATCCAACCTTGGAACTCCCGCCGTAGGGCAGAGTCATGATTGATGGGACCCCCACAGCGGGCGAGGTACCTACAAGCACATCGTACACTGAGATGAGAGATGAGAGCTGCCTTGTTGGATACGGGAATCGCTTGCGAGATTTCAAGATTTTACAAGAGATTGACAAAGCATCTCCTCATCAGGACATTGCCCCCTGGTTGCTCGAGCTGAAACCACTACTGCAACCCAGCTCTGTAGCTATACGAACACATCCATCTGCTGCGTGGCCGAAAGAGTAAAAAAAACCTGGTTTATGTTACGGTGAGGGAAAACAGAAAGAAGAAGCCCTGGAAGGCTTTGTTAATTTTAGCCCATCTGCAGGGCCTCCTCTTGGTGGCAGCCCATATCGACGCCATTTCATTTCGACTCGATCAGCACCTCATCCTGGGTGGACCAGGATCCAGGGTCCCCCAGCCAGACCAAGGTTTCCCCTCGAGGCTTGCTTTTGTGCAATGAGAGTTAAAGGTTATGGAATATGGGGATAAGAGATGTGAAAATGGGTATAAACCGTAAGCTTACACCAGTTCACATAACCCATGCTTCCTCGTGGTTATCAGGTTCTCCAGAGTGCAGACTAACAGACTATCATTCATCATGGATCCCACATCCAAGGGACCTCCCCTCCAAGTTTCCAAAATTGGACATTGGCCTCCTCACGGACTGTTTGCGGGATGCAGCATCACACGTCAGTCGTCCCCCCTCCCCCTCCTCCTCCAAACATGCCATCCATTCCATCTACCAATGCCAGCTTCGACGACGTTGCCCGCTAGCTCGCCCATCAAACACGAGCTCTCGTCCACTACCGAGCCGCAACTGCCATCATCAGACCGGGAACCCTGCCGATCAGCGTTTCACCTTTTTTGCCTTTTTGCAAGTCGAGAACACCAGAATAGTAATCCGTCATGCTTATCAATGCTGTCCCGGGCCGCTGGTTCTGATGACTCAAGTATCGGTATTCGATGTGTGGCGCACCAGAAGAAACAAGAGCCCAGATCTTCGGTGTGAACAAGAATAATCAGGAAAGGATGAAACAAAGCATTCCACAGTAGGAAATAATCATCAATCTCTGATTTCATAACTAGGGATCATTTCATATCATTCCTTTCATGTAATCAACTCTTCAGTATTGCCATGGATGCGGTCCTTTTCCCCGTTACACAGCGTTTTACGAGGCTCCGGCCAGTAACGGAGGAAGCTTTACTTCAAGACATGCACATCAGAGCACAGCATTGCATCTAGAAAATTCAACGCATGCATGATGTAGCCCAGGAGTGATGCAGTGCCTGAGTTAGTTTAATATTCACAAGAAATTATCCCCGAGAAATTCGTAGCACAATTGTCTTGAACGAAGCTGTGCCTGTCTACCCACCCAGGTACCTGACGTATGACGGAGTGTGGTTGGCTGAATCTGGGGTAAAACGATAATGCGATCCCGCCGATAAGGCCCCAAACCGAGTCCCGAGCTTATCTCTGGCCCGTGGATGGCGGCGGACTTCAAAATTTCCATCTCCATCGACGACGACAACGACGACGACCTCCCAGAACCCACCATAGCCACGCATCCCCCCTCCGACCGCCACAATGGATATGTTCGTCTCAATTCCTCAAAGTCACAGTCTCGGCCGTCGAAAAACAATGCTGATCAGGGCTTCCCTCACGACAGGTTAACCGCCGCCGAGCAGCGCACTCTTGAGCAGCGCATGCAGAAGCGCCAGGTCAAGGAGTTTATGGGGGTATGTTTTATATCTCTTCAGCACTTTATATCCAGAATAAGCTGACATGTCCGCCAACCTAGGCTTTCGGTGGTCTCGTTGAGCACTGCTTCATGTCCTGCGTCGACGACTTCACCTCCAAGGCCATCTCGTCCCGGGAGAGCGGCTGCATCAACCGCTGCGTCCAAAAGTGGATGGCCTCCCAGCAGCGCATTAGCGACCGCTTCCAGGAGCACAACGCCCAGCTCACGGCTCAGATGAACAAGTAAACGGCAAAAAGACGACGGTCGAGCATGGATGAGGGTGGACTTTTAAAGAATTGACGTGTGTATGACTATGGATCGACTGGGGGAAAGATGCAGGAAAACTCTGACTGCGGCTGGCTATATGGCGTCAAACATCTGGCAGGCGATTTTTCCATGATGCCAAAGGGAGGACGCTGCCATCTAGAGAGTGGTGAGCCAACGCATGGCATGCTCTTGTCGCACCAACACCGAGCTGTACTTGTATATTATCCTGGGTTATAGAAAGGAGATTTTCCTCCTCGCTCGGGTTGGGAATCAATGACCCCGTTTCTACTCAGCTAACGAATAATGCTGCCATCCATTCGTCTGATATCAAGATCACTGAGCCAGTCTGGGTTGAAAAAAATATGACATCATTAAAAACTCAGCCAATCCTCCGTGGCAACGCTTTTCTCGTCTTTCATCGAGTAAGGTAGATACGAAAACAATATTTCTCGCATGTCTTTCCACAACGCATTCGGCCCGTTTCCAACGCCCTCGACCTATGATACTAGTACTTTACATCACCATGAACAATCGTTCTTGTCCTCCTCTAGTCTCTTGTCCCTGAGTCCAAGTCATTCCCTTATTCAACCCTCTGCTTCATCGCTGAGCACGTCTCGGATAGCATCCAGCTGAGCCACTGCCTTCTCTTCCAAGAGACTGTCGTATGTGCCCGTAATCGACTTCATGCCACGCCAATCAATCTCTCGCTGGCCCAATGGCATGAGCCTCTCCTTCAAGAGTTTCTTTGTGCTGAGCCAAAAGTCCACGTTTTCCAACAGAGTAGCTGAATCCCACTCAACATCGGGAATGTCGCGGTTATTGTTGACCCGGAGAGCAGCAAGCACCTTAGTAAGAAGTGCCAACGAGTGCACTTCCGAGATAGCCACCAACGTCAGGTAATGCGGTGATGCTCTGGATTGTGTACGGCTCGCACCAGGCGCCTCAAAGCGGTCCACGCTTGACTCCAGCAGATGAGGGAACTGGTTGAGCACATATACAATCTCGGGAGCGACTGTGGCGCCCAGGGCCGTCAGCAAGTTCAGCATCAAGGGCAAAAGTCCCTTGGACCAGATGCCGAAGCAACGTTGTACCACAGGAGAATCCGAGTAAGGGGAGAGGTTGGATTTCAGCATGAACTTGGTCAAGTTGGCTGATAGGATGTTGCTCAGAATTCCGTCACACGCCATCTGCTCAGCAATCAATGGCAGCGCTGAAAGCTCGAGGAGGAAGATCATGCTGAGCTCGCCATAGATGGGGTCGCCTTGGTCTGCCAATCTATCCGCCCACGAATACAAAGATGTGGCCGCGTGGAGAGCCCGGTGCTCCGACATGATGTTGAGAACCTGTGTTTGCGATTGGTCCATATTCGGCAGACTCAGGCAAGCTTGCAGGATAGCCGTCAACAGAGCAAGGTCTTCGGGTGCCACCGTCGCCTCGTTGTCGTGGATCAGGCTGACCAATGCGCGGAAGCCCCTTCCAACAACACGGTCGAGGATGTTCAGGACAGTTTGCATTACAGCCACGGTAGTTCCCTCAAACGCATCGTGAGTGTCACCCCCCTTGGTTCCCGTGGTATGGTAAGCACGAAGTGTGACAAAGAGCGCCTTCAGCAAGGTCCGGTAGTATGAAATGGAGTCCGGCCCAAAAGGTTCTTCAACTCCGTTGACTGTGCCAACTAGAGTCGATAGAAGCTGGTTAATGTCCTTGACTGGTATGGAAGACTTGACAAGACGCTGGATCAGAACCAGCGCAAGGTTGGCACGAGACTCGACAAGCTTGAGAAAGATGCTTTCGGGTCCAGGGATCCCTTGGTTCGCATTCAGACACTGCTGTGCAACCTGCAGCATCTGTTTCGCAACCATGTCGTTGTCAGGAAGGCATGTGCTAAGCTCCACGAGAAGGAATTCCCAGGCATGGAAAAGGGCCTAGCAGTCGAGTTAGTTATGTCACGAATTGGGCATCACTTAGGCTTACCAGTTGAGCGTCGACTAGTGACAGGTTTGTGTTTGCACGCTCCATCTCCGCCTTGAAGCCATCGTCCTTGCGGCCCTTCCAGCCAGGATCAAACCTGAGCATCTCATCGGCACGCTCCAGGTCGTAATAGTAGCTCTTGCCCAGCTCTCGCGGCTCCAGCGAGGCTCGCTTAAAGTCGGCCACTGGGCAGCCAGAGTATTTGTTGGAGAAGTTCTTGGCAAAGTTGTTGTGGAGAGACTTGTTGTAGCCGGCAACTTCAACTCCGTCGCGTAGGTAATAGTCGAGATCACTAACCAGACTCTTTGCCAGGGCGCTAGAATTGCCCAGGTGGCGCGAATGGTAAAGCTGCATGGCAAAAGTCTCGGCAACGTAGGCGGCCAATCTTGCCTCGAAGCTAGCAAGGACGGCGTCCGTCTTGACGGTGACGCTGGATGGCTTCAGGTCGCGAACATAGGCGCGCAGGCCATCCAAATAGGCCGTGTCCTTTTGGAGTGTGAAGACGGTCCAGGGCCAGAAGTTCTGAGCTGAAGCTACAAAGTCGAGGACGACGATGGATTCGTTCACGTCGAGCTCCTTCAATTTTCCAAGCCGTGCAAGTGCTGTCGCAAACACAGAGTCGGAGGAGATCTCCGTCTTCTTGTTATCCTTTTTCATTGCCTCTCTCGGCGTCTGACCCGTGAGAAGACAGTTAGACATCCACTGTTGTCGATTTCTCAAGATAGCCGAAAAGAATTTCCAAGTAGCTTTCACGTCTTTGGTCAACTCAAATGGCTTGCCCAAAGTCGCAAGAAGCTGCAAGAATGACTTGGAGATTTGGGGACCAAGATATCCGAGCAGCGACGGGGGCTCGTTTGATGCCTTGCCTGCGTTCACCACCAGGGACTCCAGCAGCCACATAGTCGGTCGTCGGAAATGATCAGACGCTGCGCATAGGCGCGCAAGCAGGGTAGAACTCTTAAAGAGGTAAGACTCAATCATGCTCGATGACTGTTCGAGATGGTTAGCAACCCGCAAGAGTGTTGCCGAGAATTCCAAAACGGAGCTGAGTTGAGACTGGATCATATCCGTACGTCTGGGGTAAAGCGTGCTATCAGTCGACGTGAAGGCTGCAACAAGAGAAGAGAGCAGAGGCTGGAACCTCAGCGACCCTGTGGAAGGGGAGATGAAGGAATCCAGAACATAGGTAGCAGCAGGTCGGAGGCAAGAAGTTAGGTTCTCAGAGCTCGAAGAATCGCCGAGGCTATAGCTGTGCAGGATCACCTTGTGTAGCACAGGTACAACATCTCGGAGAATCGAGGAGCGGCAAGCGTCAGAGGCAAATCTCCAAGTAGATGTGTTCTCAAAGATGTCAACTCCTGCCTGGGCGATCGAATAGCTAACCTTGGATAGCACCTTGTCAGCAGTGCCAAGCCAGGGGTTGAGGTCCGTCTTCTTCCTGCCCATAGTCTGGATGCCAGCTCGGCGTTGAATAGCCGATGTCAATGCAGTATCGATCATATTAGAGAACAGTCGAAGGCAGGATGACAGGAAGTCAAACCTCTCCTGAACGAGATCCAGGCTTCCGATGATCTTGGTGAGCTTGCCAGCCCTCGATTCGGAGCTCAGCAACTCGCACCGGGAAAGGTAAGACCATACTCGACTGGGATAGACAGGCAGAATGGCGTCCAGGAATTGGATACAGGAGTTGAGGATGGCCACAACTACATCCTCACTCTCCGCCAAGTCGACCTGCATGTAGTAATCCATCGTTTCGCAAACTATCGTCAGGAGGTCTCTGCCACTTCCTACATCAATGTGCTTCTTTGCTTCGAGCAGGATGTCGTTCTCAGAAGACACCAGAGCCTCAGTAGAACCTTCCCTCGTGGCATTCAAGTAATCCATTCGGATGAGAGTTGCGAACAGAGCAATGACCTCGGCGGTTTCATCCGGCTGGAGCATGCCAAGTTCAGATTGATAGCCCTCTTTCATGAGGCTAATCTCAAGCCGTCGGCCCAAGAGTGAAATAGTCGAGTGAGGGTACTCCATCGAGACAACTCGACCAGTGTCAGTAACAAATCGTCCGTAGGTTCCTGCGGGTATCCGGTATGCGTCATCCTCGATCCGCCTTCCGCGCCAAGATGGCGATAGAGAGATGAGGGGAATGTCCTGGAGCAGGCAGAAAGCATTGGTATTCTCGTCTTCTTGCACCAGCTCATATTCCTGGAAGGTTTCGGGGAGTACGAATGTGAGCGTCGGGGTGACACGGAGAAGGTTGAGAATCAGCTGAGATCGCTCACTGTCTTGAAGACTGGTGGCGCTGGCCAATGTTCGGCAGAGGGTAATGAAGGGGAGGAATTCGTAGGGGTATCTGTCAAGTGCTTGCTGGAAGAAGAACTCGAGCGCAAGGTCGTCGTTGAGCATCGATGCAAGTATATCCTGCTTTTCCGATAGGTTCTCGCGGTTTGAAAGATCCCAATAACTGCGGCCGGCGCCAAGCACGGAGAGCAATGAGCTCACAGGCTCAGACTGGTAACCAATGACGGGGTATGATACTTTCAGAAGCTCCAAAAAGACATTCCGAATGCGAGAGCTGAGCAAAGGTGTCATGCTGCCTTCGTCCGAAGGGCCCAAGCCTGAAGTCATGGTTGAGATGACATCAAAGACGCGGCCTCGAGCTGTAACAGCCGATGCAAGCTGCTCAACTACAACCAGATCCTTGGAGGAGGTTGAATTCTCAAGAAAGCTGTCAAACTTGGACGACTCGATCGAGAAGATGCTGCCCGCCGAATTGCGCCTTGCAATTGGGCGAATGACACCACCAGCTTCAAAGGTTTCTCGGGCATTTTGTTGTAGGAGATTGTCCCGCTTCTCTGTCCTACTCTGGTAGGAGACATTCATGCGGTGCAAAAGGAGGGTCCAAGCGAAAATAACAGGTGAGGCGCTCTCACAATCGGCTTCAGCTGCATTCATGACGCTCTTATGAACTTGCTCAAGAACATCGGAGGAGAGCAGATATGTGTCATAGGTGGTATCGGCTTGAGTAGCATCCTCCTCTCTCTCGGAAAGGTAAGTCAAAGATCTGGCGGGCTTGAGCAAGATTAGGGACACAGCAACTGATAGTGTCTTGAGGGGCAACACCAAGGGGGCGATGCTCTCGTGTATCTGTGCCAGAGTTAGAACTGTTTCTCAAGGAGGGTTGGCTCACACAAACCGGTTGGACGGCGTCAAAAAACCGATAGACCTCCATCAAAGTGAACCATTGGTTAACCGCGCTAGATGGCGCAAAGTCGCCGTCAAAGCTGTCGACGATTTGAAAGACCACGGACAGAGCGTGGACAGCCTCAGTGAGAAGCGTCCTCAGCCAGTCCAATTCCACATCTTCGGTCACCCATTTCTCGTCCGTCACAGAACTCAGTCCAGACTCAATGAGCTTCATCGCATCCGTCAAGACTTGAAGATAGGTCGGCAGTAGTGGTTCCGCATCGTCTCGCGCAGGCAACTTGAGTCGAAAGGTTTTGGCCAAGTCAAGGTTAACATTGGCAAATGTCGGCAACCGTTCGTACAACTTGATCGAGTTGGCGTAGTCCGCAGACATCATGAAATACCGGCGCTCGGAGAGATAGATGTTAAACAGCCGTCGCTGCCTCGTCTCGGGTTTCTCAAACTCAGTCCAGATCTCATCGGCGTCCAGGGCAGACGCTGATCCCAAATCCAACAAAAACGCTGATCCTTGGCCATTATAAAGTCCAGCAGCCTCTTGCAGATTTGTAGCATCCTGAGATGAAAGCGGCCCCATGAGGTGGCTAGCAGGACGGGACTGGTACTCGACAACAACTATGCGCAGGGCCGCGACCAGGTTGATCTTGGCATTCTTGCTGAGCCATGTTGCATCCTTCTTGATCGAATCGATGTCGAATCGGCCGTCCGGGCTCGCGGGCACATGGATCGGGGCAGTCTTGGTGTCAAAATCTTTGTTGGTGGCATCGTTCGGCGGTGCAAAGGTGCTGGCTGGGTCGTCCAGGAGGCGGTGGACATAATCGTCGCTCAAAAACTGAATAACTGCCGAGCTGGCCGTTCGCTGGCCAGAGCTATCGGAAAGCGCAGTGGCGATGAGCTTCCAAGAGCTGCGTGGGAGGTCAGCGGCATGTTTATTGACATTCTCATAGGCAGCAAATAGACGGCTGCAAAGAAAGAAAGATGGAACTTACAGAAGCACCCGCTCCCCGGTCAGGCATTGCTCCAGGGAGGGAAAATAGATGCGATCGGCCACCGACGCCATTGCAGAGAGCGTCAAAAAGGCGACAGTGGCATGCGATGCTGCATCACCTAGAAAATGGGGTGAGATGCGAAGTTTGGTGGTTGTTGACGCGCCTGATCGCGATGAAGCTTGCACTTGGGGCTGGGCGAGACAAGGTCAACTTTTTGGGAGAGCTCCAGAGCTGAGACGCCGGAGTTCAGCCGATTTTCTAGTGGCGCCTGGCTATCGGAGCTCAATCGGTCTAGAAGGCAGAAATGCGCACTGTCCTTACGATTGTTCCTCAGCACTGTGGCACAGTGCCAACCCAAAGTTTTTGGACGGTCGGTTTTCACAATGGAAGGCACCTTCACAACTTCTTTGATTCATAAGTACTCACTCACCCGTTGCAGCTGCACTGAGTCACCTTCACCAAACATCGCCGCTCAACCTCGCCAAAGGCTTCAAATCGAGGATACGGCTCTCAAGGAACTCTTCTTTCTCGTGTGTTCAAAATGGGCTCTGCAGATATCATTGATCACTCACCGCACCAAGCGGACCCTTCGCCTCCCATCCCAACAGCTTCCAACCTCATCCTCATTGACAACTACGATTCTTTCACCTGGAACATTTACCAATACCTCGTTCTCGCCGGCGCCACTGTTACTGTCTATCGAAATGACAAGGTTACGGTAGAGGAATTGGTTGCCAAGAAGCCTACACAGATCATCATCAGCCCTGGACCTGGGCATCCCGAGTCCGACTCTGGAGTGAGCCGCGATGTCATCCGCCACTTTGCGGGCAAGCTCCCCATCTTCGGTGTCTGCATGGGCTTGTAAGTTGTCTCATTAGTTTCAGAGATCATTTCCCTAATTCTTTTCCAGGCAATGCATCTTCAATGTCTATGGTGGAGAAGTCAGCTCAGCTGGGGAGTGGCTTCATGGCAAGACTTCGCCTTTGACTCATGATGCCAAAGGTGTCTTTGCTGGCCTCGATCAAGGTGTACCAGTCACTCGTTACCATTCTCTTGCGGGTACTCATGTTACCTTGCCCGATGAACTTGAGGTCACTTCTTGGGTTGCCAAGCCTGATGGCTCCCCTGGTGTCATTCAAGGCGTCCGCCACAAGAAGTACACCATTGAGGGTGTTCAGTTCCATCCTGAGAGTATCTTGACTGAAGGTGGACGGGCCATGATTACCAACTTCCTTCGCATGCAAGGAGGCACCTGGGAGGAGAACGCCGAGTTCCAGAAGTCAGCCGCCGCCAAGGAGAAGGACTCGGAGGCCCCCAAGCCCAAGAAGAACAACATCCTGCAGCGAATCTATGCAAACCGAAAGGCTGCTGTTGATGCCCAAAAGCAGATTCCTTCTCAGAGAATGCAGGATCTTCAAGTTGCCTACGATCTCAACGCCGCCCCTCCACAGATCCCCTTTGTTAGCCGGCTACGACAGTCCCCTTTCGACGTTTCCCTCATGGCTGAAATCAAGCGTGGGTCTCCGTCCAAGGGTATCTTTGCCCTTGACATCTGTGCACCTGCGCAGGCTCGCAAGTATGCCTTGGCCGGAGCGAGTGTCATTTCAGTGCTCACTGAGCCCGAGTGGTTCAAGGGCAGCATCGAAGATCTGAGAGCTGTTCGACAGGTCTTGGATGGCATGCCTAACCGACCCGCGATTCTGCGAAAGGAGTTCATCTTTGATGAGTATCAAATCCTTGAGGCGCGATTGGCCGGTGCCGATACTGTCCTTCTTATCGTGAAGATGCTCGAGACCGAGTTGTTGGAGCGCTTGTACAAGTACTCGCTCTCCCTCGGCATGGAGCCTCTTGTTGAGGTTCAAAATGCAGAGGAGATGACAACAGCAGTCAAGCTTGGTGCCAAGGTCATTGGTGTCAACAACCGCAACTTGGAAAGCTTCGAGGTTGACCTCAACACCACTGGCCGGTTGCGAAGCATGGTTCCCGAAACCACCATCATCTGTGCCCTGAGCGGCATCAACACCCATGATGATGTCTTGATGAACAAGAAGGATGGTGTCAACGCCGTCTTGGTTGGTGAGGCTATCATGAGGGCCCCTGATGCCAGTGTCTTCATCAGCCAACTATGCTCAGGATCTGAGCCGCCGGCTACCACAGACGTCCCCTCTTCCCTCTATGTCAAAATTTGCGGTACTCGAAGTGCCGAGGCCGCACTCAAGGCCGCCGAATCCGGTGCCAACTTTGTAGGCATCTGCCTTGTCCCAGGTGCCAAGAGATGCATTTCCCACGAGACTGCTCTTGCGATCTCAGAAGCCGTGCACTCGTACTCTAGCACGCAAAAGTACGAAACTCAGGTGGCAGAAGTTGACAACAAGGCCCGAGACTTCTTTGCTTCCGCCTCTGCTAGACTCAGGAGCCCTCGGACTCAGCTCGTTGGTATTTTCCAGAACCAGCCCCTGAGCGAGGTCTTGGAGAAGCAGAAGCAGTATAACCTCGACCTGGTGCAACTCCACGGTGAGGAGCCCCTGGAGTGGGCAAGCCTCATCCCTGTGCCTGTCATCCGATGCTTCAAGCCCGGCCAAGTTGGTGTCGGCCGTCGTGGATATCACACCATCCCCCTGCTTGACTCAGGCTCTGGCTCGGGCAAGCTTCTCGATGTCTCGAATGTCAAGGCAGTCCTTGAGGAGGACCCCGAGCTCCGGGTCTTCCTGGCTGGTGGCTTGAACCCTGACAACGTGGCAGAGGCTGTCAAGGCTTTGGGACCTCTAGCCGAGCGAGTGATTGGTGTCGATGTGAGCAGTGGCGTGGAAGAGGGTGGAAAGCAGAGTTTGGATAAGATCGTGGCCTTTATCAAGGCGGCAAAAGAAATTCGATAGATGGTTAAATAAAAGCAAAGCACGTCTACGGGTGCTTCAAATAAGAAGAAAGGAGAATCATCAAGCTTCTGTGCCCAAGGCTCCAAAACCCGGTCGAAGGGTGGGCTGTTCCCCTCTCATGTTTACGGTTTGGACACTCCTTTCCTTGTCGTGGTAAATCGTTTTTACATGAGTTGCGCTGCTGCTCCTTTACTCATGGGTTGCAACACCAACCTATCTCCACAACACCTCTGAACCACCTCCAAGTCTACCCTCCCAAACACTCCTTGACAGCCCCAAAGGCTTCCTTCTTTTCTTCTTTTCCTTCTTTCATCTACTCTTCTCTTACCTATTCATCCTCTCCCTTTCCTTTCTTCATTGCTACATATCTTCATTCTTGAATCACTTCTTCTCCCAATTCCTCATCGCATGTCAACTCTATCGCTCTGAACAGAAAATCATCACCCACACGATGCCTCCTCAAATCTTCAAGGGCCGTATCTTCGCCGCAGCAGGTCCTCTCCCAGGACAGTTGACGGTTGAAAACTTGAAGCGATGGGCCTCGATCCGCAAGGGTGACTTTGTTGATCACTTTGACGAAGATGTCACTCACCTGCTCTGCACCAGGGAACAGTTTGACAAGAGGGTTCCCAGGGGTATGTATCTTCACATGTTTTCCTGCTGACTTCCACGCCTGGCTATGGCTCTGCTCACCAGTATATAGTCAAAGATGCGTTGAAGCGTGGGAAACGCTTTCACATTGTTCACTGCGACTGGTTCGAGTTCTCGGCGGTCAAGAACAAGCGTCTCCCTGAGAAGGAGTTTTCCATGCGGAACATCCTTGCAAAGCAGAACGCAAAGAGACGTGAGAGAGCACGTATTGAAAAGGGCAAGAGAGATGGTGAAAAGTTTATCAACACAAGTATGATTCCAGTTTGGTACTCTGTCATCTCAAGCTAATACATGGTAGACTTTTACCACATCTACAGAGATCGAAGCAACTTTGTCTACCAGCTTGACATTACACGCTACGACGAAGCTGCCGGTGAATTCGGACAGAAGTATACACTCTGCGTGGGTAATGTCCTCAGCTTACAGTCTTTCTATACTAACTCCTGCACTAGCTCTGGGAGTCCAATGCAAAGCCTCACCTGTACTGGTTCACTGCCAAGTTCACCAAGCGCAAAGGGAACTCTCAGCCTACCTACCATCGGCCAAGTGTATGCCCAGACAAGTGGCGCCCGCAGATGGATCTTTTTATGGAGTTCTTTCGGGTCAAGACTGGTATCCCCTGGGAAGATCGAGTGACACTTGCCATGACGATGCCCAGCTCGTACTTTCAGTATGAGCCCCCAGTAAGTACCATATCTTGAAACGAGCCAATGTGTATTGCTAGTTGGCTAACTAATTCAGACTGATGGTAAACCTCTGGGGAGACGTCTCCGCTTCGATTCCGAGTATTGTCAGCAGATCAACGCTGAGTTGCGAGGTCTTCCATGGCCTCCTGTTGAGGAGGCTCAAATCGAGACTCCTGAAGAAGTCGATGACCCAGAAGTCGTTTTGGAGTATGAAGAGGGCGAAGGAAATGCGTCTTTTCTCACTAGCGAAGAGGCGGCAGAGGAAGACGCTGCCAGCGACGAGGATGATGGAGCTGAGCAGGATGCCGACATGGATCCTAATGAGGACACTATACAAGAAGCCCAGTCTCCTGCTGGAGACGTGGAAGTTGAAGATGCCCCGTCAACCCCAGTCTCGGCCATCTTTGACAGCACCGCCGCTACAGAATCCACAGCCCCATCTTCTCAAAGCCAGGAGAGTGGCTGTGAGCAGTCTCCTGAGCATCATGTCTCTGAAGATGCGGAGGGCTCGAAGTAGATGGCATTTCCAACGGACGATGCTGAATCTGGGTAAAGGTCATGAAGAGCGAGCTATGTGGGTGGTTAAAGGATGGAGGTCATGCCTTTGTTGGTTGCTGGGTGAGGGTTTTCAGCGACACTTGACGAAACGTCGCACATGGGTGAATTCTTTCTCGTGATTTCAGAATTTACACGGAGTTATAGGGTGTCTCTGGGGAATCACATGGGATAGGCAACGTGATATAGGGGAATGGGGTCAGTGACGGGACACGACGGGAGGTTGAGAGGACAAAAGATAGCTTCAGGGGAGTATCCCAATATCTCATTTTGCTTTTTGATACATTTGATCGCTATCCTAACATCCTATGGACTCCATTCAACAAGTCTTGCCGAATTACCAGACTGCCCCTGAAGCATCTTTAAAACCTGAGCTTCGGCCCAAAGAACACCAGCGCAAAGCACAAAAACATGAGCACCCCCACGCAAGCATAAAGGAAGTAGAAGTAAAACTTTCCAAATATGCCCATTCCCATTATCTGGAATCCCCCTGACCCCCTCTTGAGCGTGTTCATCTTGGACCTTGCTGCCTCCATGCCCCGCTCCGTCTTGTCCATACCCTCACCCGCGCGGCCAACAACCTCTTTGTCTGCCTCGAGTGTGCTCGAGAAGCGCTGCGAGCTTGACTTGAGGGCTCCGGCCATTTTGAGGATCGATTCTGAGAGGGCGTCTTGCTCAGCGCGTTGGCGGTCCAGCAGCGCTTCTGCTGTGGCTGTTGAGGTTTGCGCGGTAGCAGGCTTGCTGCGGTTGGCGAAGAGGGCGGCGCGCGCAGTCGAGTGCGCTGAAGTTGTATCTGATGCGGCTGCGCCTCTTGGTCGTAGAGTCTGTGTTGTTTGTGTGGGTTCTGAATCTTGTTGTCCTGAAGGAGTTGGGATCTCGGGGGGTGAGTTGGGTGGTGCAGTTGGAGCTGGAGCTGATGGTCTCGTCTCAGTGATGGCTTCTGGCGTTATCTCTGGCGGTTCCGGTTCTGCCTCTTCGTTTTGTTCTGAGCCTTCCGTTTGTAGGTCTGTAGGTATCGAATCGACTATACTGTCGCTCGGCGTGGGTATTATCTCGGAGAGGATGTCCTCCCCATCGGTGCTTGCGTCATCGTCGTCATCGTTAATCGCAACCTGATACATCGTAAGCATTGCACATTTACCAAGGCGACCGCTTCGTACCTGACGAAGGTCCTCTAGCCTGTCCAGCAGCAATTCCAAGAGCTCCCTCTTCCCATTCAAGTCTGTCTGCACCTCGACACGGCGCCCTGGTGCTTTGATGCCGAGCGCATCATGTTCCAGCTTTGTCAACGAGTTTCGCGCGTATTCGAGATTCTGCGGTGCCAATAATTAGAGACTGTATGGCGTTTGTTCCAATATGCGCTTACAGATGCCACCCTGGCCCTCTCATACTCGCTCGCCCGCAATCTTCGTTCGCGCTCGCTGTCTGTATGCAATATCGTATTCTGTATTCTCAGGAGAAGAATCCCCAGCTCAGCCGAGGCTGTATCAATCGAGCTTCTGTTGAGGGCGACGCCCGGCGCTTGCGTGAATCTTGCCATGATGTGTCGGTGGCAGACAGTCTCATGAAACTGAAGGTGTCTAAGTGACGTGTGAGATTCAAGGGTGCTCGTGGTGTTGCGGGTCCTTGTGGCTGGAGCTCGGGACAAGCCACATTGCACTTACATGTGTTACACCACGCGGCGTTTCCGACTAGAGGTTCGAGTTGACATATTTGGCAAACATTTATAGCTTGTATGATAATTTTATCATTATTTAGTCTTGACTCGGCTCGGTTCGTTGATTAGGGGGCTGATACAATGCTAGACCTGAAACCCTTTCTTGAGGGGCATGATGAAACTGTGCCTCAAGCAATGTCCACTTAAACCACATTGCAACATAACTTACTACCAAAACAAACCCAATCAACAAGACTATAACCAAGCAGACAGATATCCTACAAGATATATCCCACGAGGACATATCCACGAGAAAAAAAAAAGAAGGAAAGCAGGACCCATGTCCAAGCAGAAATGTGTGTATTTGTCCAATGAGCCAAGAATACCCTATACCAACCATACCAGTGAGAGGGAATTTGTCCCTGAGCATGAACCCAAACGCCGATGCGCCAGCAGAGCCGAAAAGAATACATGATAGAAAATGCAACCGATGCCCTAGGTGAATCCCGCCTCATAATACCTGCCCCTGACGTCTCCATCGAGAATGCTCTGATCCTCCAGGGGGAGGCCCGGTACGGAACCGATGCCAAAGGATCGACCACACCGCCGCGTGTTTCGCCCGCCACACACATCTCTCTGCCACGGGATTCCGTAGAGACATAGCGGTGAAGCGTCGAGTGGTGTTTGACTCAGTCTCTCGGCTCCCTCTCCCTCTCCTTCTCCTGTTCCTCACCATCGTCCTTCTCCAGGGCAGTGCGCAGTCTCTCTTCCTGTCGCTTCCAGTGACTTCCCTCTTCGTAGTCGGCACTGATCTTCAAGGCTTTTCGTAGTCGCTCGCTCTCCTTGATCTTGGCGTCGGCCATCTCGTGAACTTGGTGTTGCTTGAACGCCTTCTTGGTTCCAGCGCCCCTTCTACCGGAGTTCATCTCGGCAAGGAGCTTTTGTCGGAGCTCATCGCATCGTCTATCAATTTCCTCTTCGTCGACTCTGAACAAGAAAAGGTTAGTGGGATAGACTCTTGTAGCTGGTACTGGCGGTGGACGTACTCTTCCTCTTCTAGCTGATCTCTGAGATCAAAGACCTTAACTTCAACCTCGCGCTTGCGATCGTGCTCCAGTATTCCCTTGTCTGGCTGTCGCTGCTTATGCCGCAAGCTATCGAGGTCCTTGGGATACGGCGCGCCGTAGTCGCGGGGCTTGATGTGGGCGAGGTTTCGCTGGACGTAGCCAGAAGTACCACTGCCTCTGGGAGTGGAGAGGCCGACGTTGTCAGACATGTTTGATGGAAGATAAATATGACTTGGGAGTCGAGAAATTCGCAATCATAAACTCGAGTATGGAGGATGTATGTTTGTCTGTTCGCAAAGGTGGGCCTCGGTGATGTAGGTTCCTTGTCCGGAATGGAAGGCGGTGAGACATAGAATCGAGAGAAGGCGGCAGAATTGATAAGATACGCCCCAGAAATTGCCCCTCATGATGGAGGGGCAAGAAATATTTCTACAAGATTTGTAAGTGAGTCAAGCAACCTCGAAGACATGAACGGAATCTTTTTGATCTTTTAATCGAATCTCCTTCTCTTCAAAACAAGATTTTCAAGATTTCAAATTCAAGTTTCTCATCAGTTCCTTGGACCACCAGCGATGCCTCACTTGTCCGGCTCTGCCTCAACTGGCAACGAAGGCGATGCGCCTGAGCTTGTCTTTCCTCCTGTCACCAAGGATCATATCCAAAACTGCTCCTACGACTCCTGGTTTCCCAAGCTGAGGAGCTCATGTCTCAAGTCGAGAATTATCCCACTGCCCCCATCATTCATCGAGTACCTTCACGAAGATGGTATCTTCCTAGCGGATGATGAGGAGACACCAACCGAGTCCGACGAGGAGTGGCACACTTCAGCAAGCACATCTACGAGGCCACCTGCACAGGATGCTGAATCCTCAGATGACGAGGACGATGAACCCGAGAAACTACCCCCAAACCAGAGATTCCCGGAGACTCACAAGCTCATCAAGGAGAAGATTGCCGAGCTTGGCGGCGCCGTGGCACCAAAATTGAACTGGTCCTCACCCAAGGATGCCAAGTGGATATCGCCTCACCAGAACACGCTTAAGTGCACTTCACCTAACGACATTTACCTCCTCCTCAAATCATCGTCCTTCATCTCTCACGATCTCGACCACGCCTTTGACGACTGCACTTCAGCTGCGCCATCTCGACCATACGCCCCTATCCTTGTTCTACGGCCATTCTTCACGCCTCATGTGGCCCTAGAGTTCCGCTGCTTCGTCAAGCACCGATCCCTCATTGGAATCTCACAGAGAGATCTCAACCACTACGACTTTCTGGAAGGAATTCGGCCCCAACTGTGGCGCAAGATCAAGACCTTCTTCCGAGAGAAGCTGAGATTCACGTTTCCTGACGCCAGCTTCGTCTTTGACGTTTACGTACCAGAGAATTCTTTCGAAAAGGACGGTCTTGGTAGAGTGAGACTTATCGACATCAACCCCTGGGCACCTCGAACAGACAGCCTCCTTTTCGGTTGGCAGGAGCTTCTTGAAGTGGATGTCCCTAAGCCTCTGTATGGAACGTCCAGCAACGATGCGGGTGCGGATGTCAGTGGCGACGACACAGTGACCGAAGGCGAGGAGGACGATGAGGACATCGAGTACCACCCCGAGATGGTTCCAGAGTTTCGGATTATTGAAAAGGATGACCCAGCAGCCTACAACTTCAGCAGTCCTCAGTACTCGGCACACAAGCTGCCAAAGGAAGTTGTAGATGCAAGTCTGGCGGGCGAGGGAGGACTGAGAGAGTTTGCGATGCAATGGAAGGAGATTACTGAGGGACGAGGGGATGGAATCTGGGAGCAAGCTGGCGGGGCTGGGAGGTAGAGATGAAGGGCAGTGATGATAAAACCATTGTCTTTCTATGATGAATATACCTAGATAGAAGAGCTGAATTGATTCCCTCCTTATTGGGTACAGAGCCATTGTGCTGAATGAACTTATTGAACCTCAATTCCATGACTTGTTCGGCTCTTTATGCAACCAATCCTGACTGCACAATTCACTTCGTTATCACATATCTGCATAGCACATCCACCCCAGACCACCCTCACATGAATGTCGTCGCGTATAGTGTGAAGAGGCATCTGACGCGTATAGGCACTGTGCCCTAGCCCAAACGCACGGACCCCCGTTTCCTCGCTCACGCCCCGGCCCTTGTTGATCCCACAATTTCCCACCTGCTAAACACCTGCAACCAACCGTATGACCCTGTCAACACACACTCACGATCTAAAATCACACCACCCACCCTTCCATTTCTCACCCGCCAAGATCTCTCTGTGTAAGCCTCATCTATTATCTGAATCTCTGATATCAGAATCATCTTTTAGACGATGCCGAAAGTCAGGACTAGCCGACGCGTCCCTGCGCACAGGCGCTCTACCCGCCAATCCTCTGCTCGTCCGAGTGCTTCTCGCCAGCAGTCCGAGTCTCCGGAGCAGCGAGAGCTTCGTGAGGATCGTGAGCGGCTCCGACCTCTCGAAGAGGCTGATGCCCTGATGGTGCAGCATCCCCAGGTTGGTAGCTTTACTGACATTCTCATGTCGCCTTCTCCTCTCGATGGGCTGGGCATGGACATGTTCCCCGAGGATCATATCCAGTTTCCCGATGATCTCTCTCTTGCTAATCTCAACAATGGCGGCCCCGTTGGTGGCTCCTCCATGCCTCCTACGACCTCGCTTCACTTTGCCGGGTCTCAGGCCTCACTCACTGCCACAGCCGCTCCGGCAGCCCCTTCGTGGGCCTCTCCTCAGCCGAACTTGGCTGGTTTTGCCCTTGCTGTGGCGGGCCGCACTGCCGGAGAGATCGCTTTCCAAATCTATGGCCATGATATTAGAATCGACACAGCGCTATGCAAGAAGCTGGCAGGCGAACTCGCTATGCGGGATCCAATTCAGCGCCGACCTGAGACCAAGCTCAACATGGAGCGTCGCAGCAACGTCGAGGCTTTCCTCGGCTATGTCACTGGTGTGCCCGTCAGGAGAGCCTGCAAGAATTGCACCAAGGGACACGGTCCTTGGCATGAATGTGTCATCCTTGAAAGTCAGTTGTGCGGCAGCTGCACCAACTGCTGGTTCAACGCCAGCGGCTCGCGATGCACCTTTCACGGTAAGTCAAGCAACCACCTTCGCTCATTGCTTCGGGCCTTGTCTTTGAATCAATTCTAACATGATAACTTCTATCAGAGAGCAACCAAGCCAACGCAACCTATGCTCCTACCCCTGCTTGGAACACGGCCTCTAGTGCCATGGCTATGCTCCCCAACATGATGCAAGCTTCTTCTACCCTTGCCCAACCCACATTGTCTTTCCCACAAGCTTCTCCTTCCCAGCAATCTTCATCTTTTCCTCAGGCGTCACCTTTGCCCCTGGTCTCGTCTGCTCAGCAGTCTACATCTCTGCCCCAAGCCCCATCTCTGTCGCAGGCAAACTCATCCTTTAACAACGCGCTTCAACCTGCGCATCAACCTTCTACCCCCCAACCTTCCCCTCCCGCCTACACCCTCCCCCCTCGACTGGATCCCAGCAACTAGAACTTGGCTGCACCAACCGGGCACTTGGTTTCCCAGGCCATGAGAGATGTCACTACACTGTCTCGCAGAGACAGGCTTATTGCAAGAATCGAATCAGCTGCAGAGGAACTCGGAATGCGCATTGCCGAATACGACGAGTATCTTCAGACCCCGGAGGGCAGGAATGAGGAGCGCCTTTTCCAGGAGCAGACCCAGGGACGCATCGTGGAAGAGCAGAATGAGGAGCACAACCGTGCTACACCTGCTACTGCATCTGATGAGAGTATGGGAAATCCCAACTCGGATGATAACGAGTATCGCTAATCCTCGCCCTCACTGAATCGATGCTCCACAGTGTCTTGCCTCTGTCGAAAGCGGTCACAGCTTGCTATCACTGTCAAGCCATCACTGTCAAGTGACACCCTTTCGACCGCATTGTGGACAGTGGCAACGAGCCGTCAAGGCAAGAATCTACAACGAAAAGAACAAAAAAAAAAGGACAAGGTAAAGAACTGGTAAGTTCATGGTTCTTCTGTTCATGAACCAACCTCCTCCTAACCGGACCACACAGGTACAGTAGCGTTTGGCTTCTGAATATCCCAACTCGACTGTCAGAGAAAAGAGGAGCCGGCATCCGCCCGCCTGAGTTCAGAGATGCTCCTCGCCTGTTGAGGCACTGACAAGTTCTCGTTGGAGTACACACACCTTACACCTTGGATGAATCATCCTGTACGAGAACATTCGCTCACAAGGCTGAGCCATTACCCTACCTGTTGCGACTGATTTTGCATTTCGATTTCCTAATCTTCTTTTCCTATTTTCTCCGGGCTCGAGTGGATTCCTCGCCCTTCATCGGATCCGTTCAACTACCTACCCTTTGAGGTCACCTACCTACCAACTCACCCAGCACGGCCTTTGCATATGGATTCGTTATCTCACCCACCAGATTAACAATTGGAAGCGAGCCCATGGATGCCTAACCGAGGTTTGTATTTCTCTGGATGTTTAACATGGACCCGGACTCCCTTTGGACCACACTGGAGATCTTTTGGATCTGTCTGGACCTGTTTTTTTTTTTATCGTTGTATCTGGATCAACCGGACGCGGACTTACCAAGGAATGGACCCCGGGGATTTTAATGACACTGTAATACGAGGACGGAGGTGGATGCTATGTATACTACTGTACGAGAACACAAATCACAAATCTCAACAAGAAGGTTGATGGATATGTGCATGAACACTTGGTCTTGAGGTCAGAGATCAAAGCACGTGGGAGGTTGCTATTGTATTTACGGCGGGAAACCAAAGTAGACATGAATTCACTTTCATCATAACGCTCAATATCTAGACATGGCCAAGTCGTGAATTGTTTTGTTTACCAAACTCATGGACGGGAAAGTCACATGACATCCACATTGCAAGACATCCCATCACCAAAACGGCAACCGGTCAACTTGATGATCGAAGCAGCCCGGCGATCCAAATCTATCCAATATGACAAATCCCATGTCTCTCTGTGGTCTCAGACCATTTCTCCGGCCACACACCTTTCAAGAGAGTTCGTGGGAACCCACCTTCCAGGTTTGGTTCTCTGCGTGTCATGGCTTTTGTCCCAGGAGAACAGACACTAGGGGGAGGGAACAAAAGAAACGTGAACCATAGTCGACATGGAAAAAGCAAGTCGGCATGACATGTAGGAATTTCGCAACAGGCGGTGTGGCTGTTTCAAAGACCCAGAAAACAAGAGGCCAAAAAGTAAATCAACAACACTAGAGATGCGAGCGCAATATCAATCAATCAACTCAGTCAGTGAACAAGTCAAAGCGTGGTAGGAAAAGAGTTTCGTAATTAAACAAAGTAGATGACCACCATCCTCCATCGCCCATACTGATCAGATGCAAATAGAGGCCCCATCAATCCTTTATCGTCCTTCATGCTTCTCTGGCGGCCCCCCTTTCATCCCCCCTTCATCACTCGCTTCATCTCCCTCGGCAGTCCGTGGGCGGCCGTGTCCACTGGCCTTCGCGGCCCCATCTTCTGTGGTCCAGCGGTCTTCAATTCTTTCTCCCTAATAAAAAAAAAAAGACGTTTTGTGGTACAAAGCAACTCCCATCCATCAGCCCGCAAAATCCTTACAAAGAAAGGGAACCAAGGTCGACCTGGGGCGCAGCCAAAAGTACTATATCTGGCGTGATGGTTGGGGCGATAAGAAACAGGCGTCGACCAAGGCCGCGCCGTCTGCCCCGAGCTTCCGGCCCAATGGTATGACGAGTACAGTGAAGAAATCGTGAGCCATGTCCCCGTGGCCCATCTAAGCAGTGTCGTTATTAAGATCGAGGGTATTCGTGTTTTTGTGACAGCAAGAAAAATAAATCATTTAGATGAGACCGCAGAGACGAAGGTTCTCCTGGATGATGATGTCTGTTGGGCGTTAGCAGAGGATCGCGTTGTTAGTCTAGAAAAACTTACCATTGACGGCAGCCATGACGAAGCGGATCTGGGTGGTATCGGTTGCGCAGGTGAAGTGAGTGTAGATCTGCTTGGTCTCGTGCTGGTTCAGGCTGACGAAACGGTTCAGGATGTAGTCGCAGGCCGCAGCGTAGTCGTCGCCACCCTCGTAGTCGGGGAAGTAGTTCTTCATGGGGCTGACAGGCAGCTTCTCCTTGAAGCGGTCGATCTTGTTGAGGAACAGGATAATCGACGTCTTGATGAACCACCTCGAGTTGCAGATGGAGTCGAACAGGGTCAGGGCCTCCTGCATTCGGTTGACTGTCTCATCTTCGAACAGAAGCTGATCGTACTCGGAGATGGCGACGAGGAAGAGGATGGTGGTAACGTTCTCGAAGCAGTGAATCCACTTCTTTCGCTCGGATCTTTGACCACCGACGTCGAACATTCTGTAGGTGAGGTCACCGATGATGAAAGTGGTCTCGGTGATACCAGTGGTCTTGACACGCGACCGGAGGACATCCTGATCATTAGGCATGTAGTCGGGGGCCGCAATTCGCGCGATGTTATCAAAGTAGCTATTCATGGTAAGCGAGGCGCAAGGGGTCATTGAGAGAAGCACATACTATCGGGCGGAGTCGTTCAGCTGATACTCTCGCGATCGCTTAAAGCACTCTTGCACACCACGATCCTTCCACAGGGCCTCGATGGCGCTGCCAACCTCCGGGGGAGAACGTCACCCTCGATCTGAGCGGGTTGCATGAAGATGGTCTGGACGTGGTACTCCATGCGCTGGTCCTCGAGAGGAAGCTCGAGCGACTCCATGGCCTCGAGGATAACGCGCATTGACTGGACCGTGTTGCTGAAGATGATCTCCTTGAAGGATTCTCGCTCATCACGCGAGTAGCCACCCTCGTGGATGAGCTTCATCTGCTTGAGAATGGTAGACTTTCCGGATTCACCGGCACCTGACGCGACAGGTTAGAAGGTGTTCGCATGCGAGAGGATTGATCGAAGCGTCGTCGCTGGCGATGCGGTCGAATGGATAGAAAACATACCGAGAAGAAGCATCTTGATCTCGTTTCGCTGCATCATCTTATCCCTCTTGAGCTGGTTCTCAATCTCCTCGTTCCGGGCCTTGCCCTCCTTCTCCTCTGTGCTCATTCCGCAACCCATTGTGACTGTGGTGTGGCTGTCGCCTCGACGATGCTAAACAAATGCTTGAATGACAAGATGAAACGGGACGACAGGAGACGACGCGGTGTTTACGTTGGTCGTCGGGATCGCGCTGGTCTGGCTGGGACGGCCGGTGTCAGTGATAACGATGCTCGCGAGTCGTGGGTAAAGGAACGACTGGTAGGCGATGCAACAAGATGCGAAGGGTATAGGGAGGAAAAGAAAGAGGAAAGAGATGAGAGGAAGAAGCGAGACAAAGCGAAGGCGAGGTGAGGTGGAGTGAAGGAAGAGAAAAGGAGATGCAGAAGCAGCTTTTGGTGTAGCGCAGCAACTGGGGGGAGGAGGCTGCAATTTGGGGCACGACACACGAGTCGTGCCAACAAAGGCCCAGCCCGGGGCGGAATCTCTCGCGCCTCCCCTGGACCAGGGGGAGGGGCCTGGCCTGGATGAGGTCGGCCGGGGGGTGGAGAAGGGGGCGTGTGAAGCGAGCGAGCGAGCCTGGGGAGCGTGCGCGCTATGGTTATGGGTGCTATTCTGTGGTGATGGGAGATGGGCCGAGGAGACGGAGATAAAGCACAGTAGTGTAATGGTTTGGGCCTGTTGACGATGGGGCAATGCGATGGAAGGTGAAGGTGAGAGGAAGAAGGACAAACTGACCTGGGGTCACGTCCTCTTCGCAATGATCAATGTCGACTGATTAATTGATTTGATGGGTGGATGGATGATGACAGAATACGGTTGACGAGGGCGGCAAATGCTACTTTTGGGTGGATGACGGGCGATTGGTGTTGATGCGCAACGCAACGCAATGCAGCGACGGGTGGGCGGATGGACGGATGGGCCAAAACTCCAGGTAGAGGAAACCCTAAAAGAGCGGAGGACTCGACAAAGACCTCCTGGAGTTGAGAGATTGGATTGGAAAGGAGGGAAAGAAGCAGAAGAAGAGGATGCGAAAAGGAAGATGGATGGCCGGGGACACCGTGAACCTCTAGAGCTGGAGGGGGGAAGGGAGAGGCGTGGGCTGGGCTGGCTTGATGGAAGCAGTGGAGAGAATTGACGGGAGGTACTCGACAATTGCGGCAAACTCGCGTGCATCTGCATGTACCCTTTTTCTGTCAGCAGCCAAACCACCACCCTCGAGGTGCCATCCCATTGGGTCCAAGCTGCTAATTCATTTACAGCGAGTGAGATGCTGGTCCTTACTGGCCGTCCCCCAAAGATTAGGTCATTCTCGTTAATTATTAGAGTGCTGGGCCACTGTAGCTGCTGCAGAGATGCTAGCGAGCGCGATGTACCTCCGCTTGCGCCAAAGCGGATGGCCGCCCAGGGAAAAAGAGCCAAGGACCTAGCAACCTTCAAGGGCCACCCTGGGGGATGCAGGCGGATCCTCCCAGGGACCCGACCCTCAATGCACTCCATTATGGACTGCACCACCAGCCATCAGCGCACTTGAAGGAGATTAAGAATGAAGCCGAAGGGACGCCAGGTCGCTACAGGAAACCGTCTAAACATGGGCCGGGCTGGTCTACAGCACCAGCCTCGGTACTGCACCCGGACTCATGACCTGCACCCAGTCTAGCTCCAGGTACCGCGCCAGACTCAACTCATCCGGGGTCTTCTAGAGGTATACATGAGCCTCTGCTCTCGGCCGGGTATACAGTGTGCATCTCCTGAGCGCAGCCCTGAGCTCGGGGCCTCCCCCGTCCACTAATGCCAGAGATGCTTCCACTGGACCCCATGTCGCGGTCGATCCATCAATTGAGCTGCAGAGAAGCCCTCACTGGTTGCTGAGCCAGAGAGGGCCTCTGCGCTGTTGACGCACAGTGCTGTTGATGTGATGCTTCTGCTGCTGCTGCTGCTGCTGCTGCTGCTGCTGCTGCACAACGCGCATCTGCGCCTGCGTCTTGCCCTCTGTTCCACCGTTTATCTGCATCCATCCTCGAGGCTGTGAGAGTCTCGCTCTGCGAGGAGAGACGCAGGGCGGACGAGAGGAAGCGAGGAGGATGGACGAAAACAAGGGGGAAAGCCTTGTGTGCCAGCGGGCTTTGGGGGGCGCGATATTGCATCCCAGAGAGAGCACACAGATGGAGACACGCGCAGATACTCAAGACCTCGTGAACACGACACGGCACGATCACTTCAGCTTCAGCAGCGGCCATGTCCGAGTTTCTTGCTCCTTCTCATCAGTCCTCTTCCGGGGGGGCAAGCACCAGCACAAGCACCAATTCAAAAAGCTGGCCCACGGTGGAGAATTGGATGGTGCCATTTGCTTGGCTGGTGGATATGGATCCATGGATGGAAGATGGCTTTCCTGGATGGAAGCAAGCATCTGAGCGAGCCGGTCTCGTCAGCTAATCAACCAACGTCCCTGCGCCGAACCGATTGGCAACTGGGCCTTGCGCCCGCTAATAATAAGGGGACGCACGATACAACACCTTCCATCTCTTCCATCCATCCATCCATCCATCCCCATCGCCGCTTGCAGAACAACTTGGCTTTGATGGCGGGTGGAGAAGCTCATCCCACTAGACGGTCAATCCATGACCTGTCCCCTGGGGTATAGCGCCGTCCCCTTTCAGCAGCTCGACCGGGGGCAGGATGATATGAAAGGCCATTAACAGAATCAAGAGAATGTCTTGAGAGAGAAGCGGATGCCCGGAAAGGGTCGCTGTTGTTGTCGCGCTTCTTTTTCTCTCTCGACTCTGTCGCAAACTCGATGCGGCAAGGCGAGACATTGCAGTTTGGCCGCCCTGCGTAGAGACAACCCCATTCAATGTCTTGTCTACGCTCGAAACGAAGTGAAAATGCAAAAAAGAGGTACTTGGCCGGGGCGCGTGGGCGTGTACCTCGGACAAGGACATGACGGTGACCGTACTGTACGGAGAAGTGATCCGCAGGAAAATAGGGGGTGTGAACTGTGGAGTTGTTCCAGCTTTCTTTCTTCGATGCACGACGGCTAAGGCTGGTTCGGTTTTGGAGAGATGGGCAAGGTGGGACATCCAGCCAACCATCAAACACAAAGGCCTTTGAGTCGAAACGTCGTCCATATTGGGATCCTCTCCGTATCAGGTTCCAAATGCCCAGACGAGATGGTAGATGGAGTTGCAGCTGTCTCTCGAAACAATGCATCAAGTCACGTCAACCTGGTCCGCTGGGACACTCTCAAACAACGGCAGCCCGCAGCAGGTGGCATATCTGCTGGGCGTTATAAGTGCCCTGCCCTTAACATGCGGTCGTAGGTTGCTCTGTAACCTCCCCGCCTTGCCTGACGACGGTGAAGCTTCTCTCTCTCGGGGAACTGAACTGGTCGTCCGGTGTTGCGATTGGTCAGCTTGGACAGACTCAAAGCAACAAGGGCCCTCTGTTGCGAAACGAGACTCTAGAACCGTGTTATTATCGCCCTTGCCTTACATTACTCGGGGTTGCGCTCAAGGAATAGACGGTAGTAGTCACATCATTGCCAAGGTTGATACGCGGCTGCCGACATGCCGTTGCAGGCCCCCAGTAATCACTTACAGTGCATGGCCTGTAGATGTTCGTGCCTCGATTGATTGCTTCTTCAAGAAACACATGTAGACAGACGCCCACAAACAAAGCTGAGAGACAAATCTCGGATGGTGGCATCGAGGCTTTTCCGTGCCGCTCCCGTCACCCAGCCCAGCCGCGTCTATCCCATTGTCTCTGGTTCATGAGAATCTCTACTTCCTGCCGTCTTCCGTCACGGTTCACAATTAGAGCTTGGAGGTCGCTTCCCGTGAGCCCACATCCATAACCAGATGTTCGCCGGCTAGCGACAACCACGCTCTCACACACACGGACCACTGAAGTAAGCTCCTTGCCTCCTGACCGGGGTCTCCCTGGCTGATGGATCCCCTCTCTGGGTCCTCTCGTCCTCCGTCCCAGGCGCTACCAAAGGGGGGATCGCCCGAGCGCGGCCGGGGGTGGTGGTGGTCCATGGGATAGGTTGGTCCACTAGCAACAGTGGCCGGCAGAGAAGCAATCTAGAAGGGGGCTTTCCTCCATTTTCGATGCGATCCTCATGCACCATCATCCCCGTTTCATTGCTTTTTCTCCATCTGACCTGTTCGATTTGAGGATGCTGGACTCTGTCCTTGGGTGACTGACGTTTTAACTGCTGACACCTGTGAGTGATGGGATATTTAAAACAGAGGGCTGACGTGCCATGGATGATAGCTCTTTAGTAGGGCGTGGTCTGTCTGTATCCATCCGCAGCATGTACTGGTTGTTTGTCTCGCTGACGCCGAGGCTACTGTACCGAACAAGGCTCTCTCAATGCAGAGAAACGCCACGCATGCGCCGTGCGACACTCAATTCGTGACACAAGGTGCGTCCCGTGTCTCGTCGGGGTTTAAGTGGTTCTCTCTTGTTCGGCAAAAACCCAGACTCTGGTGAAGGCATTGGATGGGAATTGTAGCAGAACCAACAACAGAAATGGGCTCTCAGGCCATCCGTTGCAGCATGGGGGGAACCTAGCGAAGCTCTAAACAAAGTCCTGCCTGCATATTTACCGGTCTCCAGAACCTGGCAAGAAGCTCCATCTCGCGTCGATCAACAACGGAGCCGCTCAGAGCCAGGGGACTTGTTCGTCTGGCTTTACGCGCATCGAACGACCAGAGCCTTGGCTTCTAATTACATAGTTGCAGCAGCACGTATGTATTGCTCACGGGTTCCATCGACGAGTTTACTGCGATCGACGAGACGGGCTATCGCGGAGAAGACGGCTGAAAGATGATCTACCAGCTTCAGCCAGCCTCCCCATCGTCCCTGTCCGTTCAAACGGAGGAGGAGAACGGCACCCCATGTCAGGGTTTCTCGGTCACTTTGAGGAGCGGCCTGAGTCAAGCATGGTGGACTGATTGGCCTCTTCGTCCCATCTCCGCGTCAGTCTGTGCTGCCAGCAGATGATGCTTGTTCGAGCAGACGCCACAGAGAAACCTCCTCCCTTCCCACGGGAGAGGCCCCTCGGCGATGCCTTCTCATTGGCGTCTACAGCTTGTTAGTGGACGTAGAAGCCCGCAACGGCCCACTCGAGGCTTGGCCGGTGGTGATCAGACCTTCTCCTGCGATAAGTGTCTGCGGTTGGTCTCTCTCTCTCTCTCTCTGTTTGTTGCGCTGCAGAAACGGGAGCAACAAAAGAACAAAGGATCTCTCCATTATGATGGACATTGTCTGTCGATTTGCAAGACGCGCCCTGTTTTACTGATTGTAACGGTATCCTTGCTCCAGATCTCCGGGCTCCGGGCACGCGGAGTTGGAGATCCTCATCTCCATTGCTGGCGGTCTTGGGGTTCGGGTCACGCTACGCGGGCGCGCTGCTGCGTCCGTTTCAACCGCTGATACACTCTGCTTACTGCACTATGTACACTGCATCAACGTTGGATTGCATTTGCCATCGAGAGTCTCCATCTGGGGGATAGATCCTTGCCTTGCCTGTTGTAGATGGTTGCATACATAGACTTCTATTTCAGCAACTTAAACGGTTCCAGCCCTCGGACCCCCCTCCCCCAAATCTCGCCTCAACTTTTCCGATTAAATAAGGCAATTTCACAAACGCCGAAGCTATTCAGCCTTGAACAATGTGGCAGTGGAGACTGTGATTTTCTAGACCCGTTCCTCAGACAGGGAGGCCACATGGCACACGTTCTCCTTTTTCGATCCGCCATGCCATGTCCTCATCTTACCAGCCTCTGGGCAGGGAGTGTGTATGATATATCATCAAACGCTCTCTCACTCTCTAAAACTCTTCTGCGAACCCCCCCTTGGACGTCATGGGCTGCACGAAGCATCGAGAAAAAACGGGTGCTAAGACGTGCGTCGTGCCACACAATGCAGCAGGCCGCTAGGTTTGAGGGACACGCATATTTTGTTTCCAACTGCCACACCCGCCAGCGTGTCGAGTTGATGCCGGACCTGGACGTCTTCTGGCCCTGAGTGGTCGGTTGCTCTGGCATCCGTACATGCCGTTCGTGCGTGTCACGGCAGATCTGATACTGGCGTCCATGCCCCGATAGCATAGACAGCTACTTGTGGGTGAAACGGAACATGTATCGACCTTTTCTCTCTTCCAAGGGAATCCCAGGTTTGATCTCTCATCCCCCCATTGAGAAATCGTGTGTAGCGCCATCCAAATCAAGCAAGTTTCTTCAGCACATGACATCTACGGCATGGAAGCCAAGTATGTTCAACGCTCAGCCTGCCTGTCCCATACTATGAATTCCACCTCCATGGTTCGGATCTTTTTTTCCACTCTGCTCACGCTTAACCAGGTCACTGGAGTCCGGGAATTAACCATGGTTTACATCTTACTCCGGATTTTGATCCGGGGTGTTTGACATACTTTCGGTATCCCCGACGAGATGGCTCGCACCTTGCCTGAAGGGGTGTTTCAAGTCGACAAACCTCTTGCCTCGGGGGTGTCTGAACCGAGCTGTGAATCAAGGCAGACTGGCGAATCATCCAACATGCCAAGGGCAAGGTTCAACGGCATTGAAATTGTCGTCGTCCCGGCATGTCTAGCAAGCTTCCTCGGGTCGTGATTCGGTTTAGCCAGTTGCTTGGGGAAACCTTGTTTAACTCCGATCCAAAGCCAGAGCGGCTGAGGCAGTTGAGCCATCGCACGAGGTTTCTGGGCATGGAATAGAGACAAGAGTGAGCCTTGTTCCAGGCCCAGCCACGACTCAGCTCGTGGAGAGAGCGAACATGAGACCAAGCCCAGAGCTGCTGTGTGGCAGGGACCCTACCAGTATCTGACACGGGAGGGATATTGACATTGGTTACTGACAGCCATAGGATCTACCAAGTGGCTGGCTCTCTGCAAGCCACTCCACTTGAAGTTGAGATTGCCAGCTCGAAATACCCGGCAAAAGCAAGTCTTAAAGAAGGGCTGCTGCCGATCAGGTTATGCCCGGGGGTGGGCAAGCTGCAGTAGCAGCATCAGCAGCATCAGAGCCATCAGACAAGCGCCGGTCATGGTCAAGGCGTCTTTCTGCTACATAGTAGGTGGCGTGCGGGTCGAATTCCGCAGTTTAGGAATGGAGGCTGAAGGAGGCTCGATTTGCTATCAACCAAGTACCGATCTGCCACCTGCCTCCCACGGCATAGGCATGAACCGAATTCTCCTTTTGAGTTTGGATCCTCTGCGGGGTGCCTCGCTCCGGTGACCTGGCCTGGGTTCGGGTGGCTTGAGGGCTGGCTTGCATGTTTGCCGGCCGCGAGGCTTTAGAGTTTTCGAGACATGGGATGCCTGGAGGTTGGTGGCAGTGGTTTCTTCAGGATGGTCGAAGAATTGGGCTGTTGTCCATGTCTTTGTTCAGCTGTTTCAGGCGTCGTGGAAAGACTCTGCCAAGAGACGGGTTGGCAGTTGGTTGTCAACCGTCTTTTCATGGATGCTTCTGTAGTAGCTTGGCACTATTCGAAACAACTATAAGGAATGAAGAATACTGACCAACGTAGTAGTTGAGTGTAGTTGACTTTGAACTGAATCAGTTGCAGACTGGACGAGGTTACATATCCAGTAGCTCGGGTCAGATTCAGATCGAGATGGATAGATTTATGAGATCCAGCTAATATGTTCCCTCCCGTGCTTTGGCGTCTATAGCGGCGAGCTGCTATCCCAAAATATTGGAGTTGTCATTTAATTAATTGTCTGTAATGGATGGATGTTGTCACCTACTGCCACCTCACAAGATGGATGCTCCCACCAACAACGATGGAAAATGCTGCGGCAGTGCAAGCCGAGGCGCGGGCCGCCAGAAACGCCCGGAGGCCCCCCCTGTGCTCTTTTATTACTGGGCCTCATTAGGGACGGTATCCAACTGGAATCCCCCAAGTCTACGCCCATCTTGGCGCTATCTTGGCGGCGCCACCACCGCATTTCTGTCCACCTTGGATCTCGAAACCCCAACCCAAAGCATTGTTTATTTTCTTGATCTGATAGGGTGACGGAGACGTCTAGGACGCTACCGGGAGCTGAACTGGAACGAAGGAGCCCATAATAAAGCCGGCAATTCATTTACTCCCATCATGTCTATTCCCATGCACCGGCTGGGCGGTCGCGGTACGTCAATGCGTTTTGCGCCGGAATGAGAGGGCGTCGCGGTGTAGCAGAGCTTCATCTGAGATGAGCTGAGGGCTAGAGGCTGACCCTGGGACCTGACTAACTCGTGCAGCCTTTGCCCACGATGACGATGACATTGAGCAAGAGTACGATCGCCTGAGAGACCTGGCGCGAGCCGAGGCTGAGAAGCGCAACGACTGCTTCGCCCGCGTGAGTCCCCATCTCCATCCCCGCGATGCGCCGCGATGCGATGCGCATTTAGCACTACTACCCTACCTTACCCTTGCTTAAGCTGAGCTGACCCTCTTGTCCAGTCCCGCCAGGCCTATGAAGACGGCGATGGCGCCGCCGCAAAGGAGCTCTCCAACGAGGGTAAGGCGCACGCCGCCCGCATGGACGACTACAACCAGCAAGCCTCCGACTTCATCTTCCGCGAGAACAACGCCGACGGGCGCGTCGAGCCCGACGCGATCGACCTGCACGGCCAGTTCGTCGAGGAGGCCGAGCGCATCCTCGAGGACCGCATCCGCGCCGACCAGGCCAACGGCCAGACGCACCTGATCGCCATCGTCGGCAAGGGCAACCACTCGAGCGGCGGCGTCCAGCGCATCAAGCCCAAGGTCGAGGAGCTGTGCCAGGAGCTCGGCCTGCAGTACCGCACCGACGAGGACAATGTCGGCCGCATCATCATCAACCTCCAGGGCGGTGAGCCGCTGCCCCCTAGCCATGGGGGTGGCTACTCTGGGCATCACGGTGGTCACCAGCAGCAGCAGCATCATCACCAGCCTCAGCAGCAGGAGAACGACGAGGTTGGGCAGTTTGTCGAGAAGCAGCTGCCGTGGCTCCTGCAGAAGCTGGAGAAGCACTGCTGTGTGGTTATGTGAGGAGTTGGGGATGCTCCTACGAGCTGTCCATTGTGGACGACTTGTTTGAGCTTGTTGAATATGTCAATATTCTAGGGGCTCCAACGTTACGTTGGGAATGTCTAATATGATCTTGTACATGTAAGGCATGGCGTATGGCCAGCCATCTGGAAAAGCATAGAGGACTATAGACAGAGGCATGAGATGAGACGACGGATAGTTAAGCATTCATGTATTCAAGATACCAAGCAAACATTGGTTTGCACTCTATTTCAACACAAGTATTTTTTACATCTATATCACAAGTCCTGTAAACATCGCACTCTGAAACACAATGCTTCACAACCACAGTCGTATATCATAAGGGGCCAAGTAATGGCCATATATCCATCCTCCATCAGATCATGTTTATACCCTCTGGGCAGAGCCAGTTGAACCACGAGGCTTCATGGGAACCTCATCGTACTTGGCCGGCTCAGGTACCTTGTCGAGAGTGAAGCCAACAGCCTCACAAATGATAGCAACCATGATCTCCATGATGACACCGGCACCAAGGTATGTCCAGACTGTCTGCTTGTGGCCACCCAGGATGAGAAGGCAGGTATAAGCGAGGCGAACAATGACAAATGGTAGAGATGCAGTAATGGCAATCAGGAGGCGGTGCTCGCCCTGGGAGATGTAGCCCTGGTTTCGGAAGGCGAGCACGGTCTGAAGCACAAGGAGGACCATGACGACGATCATGAGGACAACGCCGACCTTGCTCTCGGTGCTGTACTGGATCTTAGGCGCTCCGGCGTTAAGGGTGTAGCTGGAGTTAGAGCCACCAACAGCGAGGAGGATGATGGCAACCAGCATCAGCAACTGGATGGCGCGCTGGTGGATTGGCTTCACAACGACATGGCCCTTGCGGTTCATCGAGTCGAAAGAGCGGCTCAGGAGACCCAATAGTGTAAGGATCAGAGGACCAAGACCGATGCCGTTGAGAGTGAGCCAGCCAATGTAGAGGCCCGTGTTGCTGGGGTCGTTGACCGTGGCGAGGATAAGAGAAGATCCTATGAGACGGGCGAGGGAGAGGATGACGAGATAGAACCAGCCGGCGTTACGACCAAAGCCATGGTTCTTGCAGAGAACGAGAGCACCAATGAAGATGAATGCGTAGATGACAATCTCAGCAATGGCGATGTTGTCGTAGTCGTTGAGAGGGCGGGTCATGATGGCGGTTGAGGTTTGGGGCGTTGAAGTTGCGAACTGGAGGCGTATATGATATTGTGCTAGTGTGCCTTGTTGGTTTATGTAGTGTTTAGACAGTTGGTCTTTGAAGGTTCAGTTGATGAAGAGATAGAAGCAATGAGTTTGTTGCTGTCTTGGTCTTGGCTGCATATGATATCCCATCCCAAGCCATGGACCAAGCCATCTTTATACACTTTCAACCTCAATCTGTTGCATGCTCATTCAAGGCATCCCAGCATCGCCTCAGACCCTTCTCCACCACCAAATACCGCATCCATTGGGTGATAGACGATCCATTCAATCACAACCTCCCGTTGGAGATAGGAAATACCAAGCTTGCAGAGGCTGAGCAGCAGCAATCGAATGAAATGCCAAGTCCGGTTTAGCGGGGGCTTTGCTCCCCGTCCTGCATGGGTCGAAGCTGTAGGGCTGCCCCCCGTGCGAGTGCCGGTATCCGTGGTCTTCGGGGCCGAACCACGGCCATGATCTTGTGTGGTTGAAGCTGCAAGAGGTGAGATTTGGTCGGGTAACGGCACGTTGGGCGCTTTTTCGCTTGAAGATTTCGAATCGGATCCCCCATCGGGAAAGGTGGAGGACTGGTACTCGACGAATAAGAGTTTTAGAGTGTTGGTTCAGTTGCTTTGTTTCATGTAGATCGGATATCGATGATAATCTTTGCTTGATTCGATAATCGTTAATTGGAAGCTAATTCTTGTGGTTGACTCTATCCATAGGTATCATGGGCACGTCAAATCGACCAGGAGCAGTAGGGTAGTTAAGATCAAACACAGTCAACAACCAGTAAATATCAAGATATTGCTCAACGACGAAAAAATAATAAAATAATATTGTAGTTCTGAATATTCGATCGATGTGTAATGATATCGACAAGTTGATAATATTCGTACATAGCACTTTGTGCCTAGAGTGGGCCACTTTGACTGAACCACAGTGACGTTGGTCCGTCGGAAAATTGTCCATCGACAACTCCAACCCCACCAACATTCGCATTCGCTTCGCAACGAGAGGCCTCACATCGACGAATACCCGGGCCAAGACCCATGCTCAATCATTTCGGCTGAATTAGTCCTATCAAGCCGCGTCATCTGTCTGAGGCGATGCCCGTATGCCTTCTCCATCTCGCACCATCGTCTGCTCTAGGTAATACCTCTTCGCTGACAATTCCCACCAGCTCGTCATTGTATCTGGACTGCCCACTTCGGGCAAGTCCACAAGATCAAAGCAGCTCTACGACTACCTCGAGAAGCGCATTGCCGACTCCAAGTACCGTCTACACCTCATATCCGACGAGACCCTTTCCATATCCCGCACCGTCTACGACCTATCACCAGAGAAACTCCCCGCACATACTCGCTCCGCGAATGCCTCCGAGAAAGATGCTCGGGCTGCGTTATACGGCGCCGTGAAGCGCGTCCTCAGCGACAAGGACATCGTGATCCTCGACGGACTCAACTATATCAAGGGCTGGCGATACCAACTGCACTGTGAGGCCAAGGCAGTCCGCACCCCAAGTTGTATATTGCAGATTGGATGTGGGGTGGACAGGGCGAGGGGAGTCAACGAGGAGAGGCTACGACTAAGAGAAATCGCGGGCAACAAGAGCGCGGATGAGACCGAGGCCGCGACTACTGATTCCCCCGATGTCGACACCGCAGAGCCATACGAACCGAGCAACTGGGACAACCTCGTCTTTCGATACGAAGAGCCTAACCCCATGACCCGCTGGGACAGCCCCCTCTTCACACTTATCTGGGAAGACGACGAGCCGCAAACCACAAAAGTCTTTTCCGACCTCTGGGATGCTATCGCAGGTGAGGCGCGCAAGGTCGTCCGACCAAACCAGGCCACGGTCCAGCGTGGTCGTGAGGCCAGCGGCGACTACCTCTACGTCCTGGACCGCGAGACGTCGGACATCGTGAAGCGCATCGTCGAGGCACAGCGCGAGGGCGACGACGTTGACGAAGTACGGATACCATCAGGCTCAGGCGAACTTACCGTACTACTACCAGCAGGGAAGAAGGTTGGCCTACCACAACTGCAGAGGCTGAGGAGGGCATTCATGGGGTTGAACAGAGGGGGCATTGGGCTGGAAGCTGTGGGGGACATGAGGGCGGCGAGGTTGAGGGAGACGTTCGTGACGTATCTCAACGATACGTTTGAGAAGGACGAGTGAGGGAGGGCCGTTTCCTGCTGAAGGTCAAGGCCGTACTATCGCGCGACTGAGCTGCCATCACCTCCGTCACCATGTGTGCTGCTTGAGAAGCTCAGAGTCACCGTGATGCTCCATATTGCAAGCGCCTGGCCCCTCTGTTCATAAAAGTCAGTGTTAAGGATGCTCTCGGCGCGTCTTTATCAGCTGTCTGAAGATAGGTCGTGCGCACATTAGGAGCTCAAGCCATCATGATACCCATGCCACGATGCATAGAACGGCGGATGGCCGACAAGATGTCGTGTCATGACAACGACCCGACCTGCTGTCATGGACCTGCATCGGAAGTTCAAGGCTTTTTGCCTCCAAGCTGAAGGACCTACCTCTGTTGCCGCCATATGCAACCCGACGAGTCAAGACGTTTGACTGAGGGCATTAGCCTGGCAACACTGACTCGTTGGGTTAGTAGAGAATATGGCCACTGATAGACAGACATGCAGCAATACAGGAAGCCAACTCTACGGACGAGAGGAAGACTCGACTCCATGCTTAAACCACCTACTCATTATGCGACTGGGATATCCATACCCGTGTGTTATGTGCCGCCTTGAGCAATGTGCTTGTGCAATATCGGTGGTCCGGGCGGGCATCAAAGTGACACCCATGTCGCTACTTTGCCGAGACCCTTGACGGGACGAGATGCACAAAGCCATCATGTTTGTAATTCGATATTACAGAGTTTGCTGGATGTTTCCATGAAAAGTGGCAATTGAGGCGGGACTCGGCCAAATATGAATTGCTGCCTGTTGATGAGAATGGTAGAGGCAAAAGAAAAGCATCCATCGTGGCGGACTCAACTTGTCACGGAAAAGAGACGAGCCCCGGATTTACAGCCTGCTCCATCTTGCACTGGATCTCAGACGATCCTCACCGTCCAAGGTGAGCGCGGGTGCAGGTGGTCTCAGTCTCACAATGGAACGAGCGCTAAGAGGGCGCCAACAAGCACGGCCAACAAGCACGCAGCTGGCCGAAAGACGCAGCCGGGCAAGCCAGCGAGCGAGTGTCGGTGGAGGCGGGCGCGATTGTTTGCGCGGCCCTAGCTGCCTGCCTGCCTTTGATCCGCCGTGCCATGCCTTGCCTTGACCTCCGTCCAGCTGGGGCGAAAAGCAAAGCAACTGAATGCAGGAACTCTATGCGTGGCGGTCTGTCTAACAAGGTGGTGGTGACAGAAAGTGGCCAAGCAGAGCACCGAGATTCTGCACGATTGTGGCTGCTACGAGAACCCGGAAAGTGAGATTGGTGATGCTGAGACAGTACAGAAAAGTAATTGTTAGTGTAAATAGAAGCTTCTTCGGGCTTCTACATGCTTTGTCTTGCACGCGGCGATTGTAGGTCAGTACTGTAGTCGTCACTCTGAGTGTGCCTGTTGCTACCTACCGCCTCGCGCCCGTGCCCATGCTCGCTGCATCATAGTGCCAGCCTGGGGCGCCCCACCATCCCACGGCTGGGCTAAGCTGTTTCTGTCATCTGCACAAACATTGTTCCGCCCCGAATCAGGGCGTTCGGTGATATCATTGGCCCACAGCTCCACGGTCGGCCAGTGAATCGCTGTCAGGTCGACGTGCTGCTGGCTGCGCTGCTTGCGGTTCCGGTCCCGAAGGAAGGTGCCCTGTGGCCTTTGAACAGCTCGAACCTTCGTTGCCTCTGGCCTCAAACCTCAAAACGACTTTTCTTCCTACAACTCACAACTAACTTCTCAACATCAACCTCCCACTCTTCCCTTCCTCCCTCCTCCACTTCCATATCTTCCCCCCTCACCTCTCCGTCTCTGAAGCAACAGCCATCGACTGGCTTTCTCCACAACACTTCCAGCTTCCCCTCCTCTCGTCATCAAGCGAGCCAGCAGCAGCTTCACCTGAAGCATCCAGACAATCATCATGGCTCCCCAGCCTGACGAGCACCACCACAAGAAGGTCAACTTGACGTACGTCTTTACTCACCACCTCATCAAGCCATGGCGCCTGCCATGAGGCGAGCAGGAGCAATAGCTAACTGGCGACAGCGATCCCTCCGGCGCGGAGATCAAGCACGTTCGTACCACTTGATCTTGTCGACACCCCGCACAGATAGCTGACCGTTACTAGGAAGATGACACCGCGACCGCGATCCTCAAGAAGAAGAAGAAGCCCAACCAGCTGATGTAGGTGACGGGCACTCGCGGGTGCGCACGCAATGACTGACATGATCTAGGGTCACCGATGCCGTCAACGATGACAACAGCATCATTGCCCTCTCCGAGGCCACCATGGACTCGCTCCAGCTCTTCCGAGGTGACACCGTTCTTGTCCGAGGCAAGAAGCGAAAGGACACCGTCCTCATTGTCCTCGCCGATGATGAGCTCGATGATGGCAGCGCTCGCATCAACCGAGTCGTGCGCCATAACCTGCGGGTCAAGCACGGTGACATGATCACCATCCACCCTTGCCCCGATATCAAATACGTCAGTTCCCCCTCATCAAGGGCACATTGACATGTTGCTAACAACTCTGTAGGCTAAGCGAATTGCTGTCCTCCCCATCGCTGATACCGTCGAGGGTATCACCGGTTCTCTCTTCGATGTTTTCCTCGCCCCCTACTTCCGAGAAGCATACCGCCCTGTCCGACAAGGAGACCTCTTTATCGTCCGTGGTGGTATGAGACAAGTCGAATTCAAGGTTGTCGAGGTCGATCCCCCAGAGTACGGTATCGTGGCACAAGATACCGTCATTCACTGCGAGGGCGAGCCTATTCAGCGAGATGAGGAGGAGAACAACCTCAACGAGGTTGGCTACGATGACATTGGTGGATGCCGAAAGCAGATGGCCCAGATCCGAGAAATGGTCGAGCTTCCTCTCCGACACCCCCAGCTTTTCAAGTCCATCGGTATCAAGCCTCCCCGAGGTGTCTTGCTGTACGGACCTCCCGGTACCGGTAAGACGCTCATGGCCCGAGCCGTCGCAAACGAGACCGGTGCCTTCTTCTTCCTGATCAACGGTCCCGAGATCATGTCCAAGATGGCCGGTGAGTCCGAGTCCAACCTGCGAAAGGCTTTCGAGGAGGCCGAGAAGAACTCTCCCGCCATCATCTTCATCGACGAGATCGATTCGATCGCCCCCAAGCGTGAGAAGACCAACGGTGAGGTCGAGCGACGAGTTGTCTCTCAGCTCCTCACCCTCATGGACGGCATGAAGGCCCGCTCCAACGTTGTCGTCATGGCCGCTACCAACCGACCCAACTCGATTGATCCCGCCCTCCGACGTTTCGGCCGTTTCGATCGCGAGGTCGACATTGGTATCCCCGACCCCACTGGCCGTCTCGAGATCCTCCAGATCCACACCAAGAACATGAAGCTCGGCGACGACGTCGACCTGGAGCAGATTGCCGCTGAGACCCACGGTTATGTCGGTTCCGATGTTGCTGCCCTGTGCTCTGAGGCTGCCATGCAGCAGATTCGTGAGAAGATGGATCTCATTGATCTCGATGAGGACACCATCGATGCTGAGGTCCTCGACTCTCTCGGTGTCACCATGGAGAACTTCCGCTTCGCTCTTGGCGTCTCCAACCCCTCCGCGCTCCGCGAGGTTGCCGTTGTCGAGGTTCCCAACGTTCGCTGGGAGGACATTGGTGGTCTCGAGGAGGTCAAGCAGGACCTCAAGGAGAACGTCCAGTACCCTGTGGACCACCCCGAGAAGTTCCTCAAGTTCGGCATGTCTCCTTCCCGAGGTGTGCTGTTCTACGGTCCCCCTGGTACTGGTAAAACTATGTTGGCCAAAGCTGTCGCCAACGAGTGTGCCGCCAACTTCATCTCCGTCAAGGGACCTGAGCTGCTCAGCATGTGGTTCGGTGAGTCCGAGAGCAACATCCGAGACATCTTCGACAAGGCCCGTGCTGCCGCTCCTTGCGTTGTCTTCCTGGACGAGCTCGACTCTATTGCCAAGGCTCGTGGTGGCTCTATGGGCGATGCCGGCGGTGCCTCTGACCGTGTCGTCAACCAGCTCCTGACTGGTAAGTAATTGTTTCTGATGGTGCCAGCTTCAACTGCTAACCCGAAATAGAAATGGACGGCATGACCTCCAAGAAGAACGTATTCGTTATTGGTGCTACCAACCGACCTGAGCAGCTCGACCCTGCTCTTTGCCGACCTGGTCGTCTCGACTCGCTCATCTACGTGCCCCTGCCCGATGAGCCTGGCCGTCTCAGCATCATCAAGGCTCAGCTCCGCAAGACCCCCATTGCTGCTGACATCGACTTTGGCTACATCGCCTCCAAGACCCACGGCTTCTCGGGTGCTGATCTTGGCTTCATCACCCAGCGTGCTGTCAAGATTGCCATCAAGGAGTCCATCACCGCTGATATCGAGCGCCAAAAGGCTCGCGAGGCGGCTGGTGATGAGATGGACACTGATGAGGATGCCGAGGACCCCGTGCCTGAGCTGACCAAGGCTCACTTCGAGGAGGCTATGCAGATGGCCCGACGATCCGTGTCGGACGTTGAGATCCGCCGCTACGAGGCTTTCGCCCAGCAGATGAAGAACGCTGGCCCCGGTGCCTTCTTCAAGTTCCCCGAGGCTGGCGCCGAGGCTGCTGGCGCCGACGGTGGCAACTCGTTCGGTGACGCTGGCAATGATGATGATCTCTACGACTAAGGACGGCAACGGCTCTGTGGACATGGGTCCTTTGTATTCTAATATTTTCTCTCGTACATCTCTGCGTTGGTTGTGAGCAGCCAGTGGGACGGATTCCATCCATACACTATGTCGCAGCCGATATTGGGCTGGGAGTTGGTAGAAAGGTAGATGCGAGAAGAATGGCAACTTGACTTTGGTAGCCCTTGTGCGTCGCTGTCGGTGTCGCCGTGATGGCCCAATAGGAGGAAGTTGCTCATTGAAGCACAATTGTTTTGCACTTGATAGATGATGAAATTGATTCCCTTTTGATGAATATGATTGTTTGCCTATTTGTGTATCGTTGACAGTGTGGTTGACATTCTGCTTGACTGACTAGGGATGATGACGGTAACTCGAGTGACTGTACCCATGACCTGGCGTTGAGGAGAAGTACCACGTCTTGAATGGCAACATGGGATCATGACATGCACGCCAGCTAGGTTGTTTGATAAACATTGACAGGGTACTGATATCAAAAACAAGTCTATTCATTTATCTCATACATGAACTTGGTACTCATGTTTTCTGTGTTGGTATCGATCATGGTCCTTATGCCCTCCCTTCCCTTTCTCGCCATTGAGTCTGTCACATCCTTGGGCCTGCCTGGCCTCTGAAAAGGTGAAACTATGTATGTGTGTTTTATGATTTTGCAGCACGTTTTCATCGCTCGAAGGGGTCATTTCGACGAATACCCGTTCTTCGACTGCTAGGCGCTCGTGCGGTGGTGCTGGATGGCCGGGTTTCTCGCCTTGTTTCTCTCTTGCTCGATCCGCTCCCGAGTCAGCGCCGTCTAGGCAGCCTCGTCGTCCTCGATGTCGCAGATGGCCTCTAGGTGCTCCCTCGTGACGCGCAGGGCCTCGTCCACGACCGACTCTGGTATGGCGAGGCTCGGGGTTGTCTTTGACTCGGTAGAAGAGCCGTTGGCCTTTGCGGCATCGCCGTTGGTGGCGGGCTTTCCGTTGGTGCTCGACGAGACGGGGTTGAGGGCCGAGTCGTGGCGGACGTCGTCGAGGACGCGGCGGATGAGGGCGGGGAAGGTGGTTACCTCGCCGGAGCGGAGGAGGGCTAGGGCGTGGGATTGGATGGTGGTGGGCCAGTTGGCCGAGTCGGAGTTGAGGGCGTGAAGGAGGGCTTCTTGGATCCTGAGGTTAGAGTGTGTTAGCCTGGACTTCACGACGTCTGCCTGCGAGGTCAATGCGAAGAGGGGAGCAACATACTCGGGAACGTGTCCGTCGTGGAGGAGGACCGAGTTGATCTGAGAGCGCAGATCAGGGTCCAGGGTCGCGGCGGTGTAGTTGGCTGCGCTTGATGGCACCTTGACGGGTGTGGAGGGGGCCTTGTTGGACATTGTGATGGCGATGATGACGGGGGTGTTGACGGTGTAGAGAGATGTTTCAATCGTCTTCTGCTATCCAACAATGATGTGTCGACGACCAATGAGACAGAAGAGACGGCTGTTATTCTTTACAAAAAAGAAAGGATGCCGCGGCGCTCTTTGTTCGGCCGTGCCCGATAACCGACAAAGTTTCGTCTGCTCTCGCACGTCGGGAACAGTTCAGTCAACTCAAGACGTCACAAGCTCGAGCACCATAGAATGCGCCCAGCTTACCCCTGTCTAGTGCCGTGCGGGGGAGGAAAGAGATCGTCACAAGGGGCGGCAAGAATTGGGAAAGGGGAAGAAGAAAATGCTGGGTCGTCGCGTTTTCCCCTCGAAGAAAAGGTGGTTGGTGGTCGTGGGCGAGGCTGTGAGGGAAGGTTTTCCAGGTTGCGCAAGGCTGAGAGAAATCGGGGTTTGGGGAGGGTCCTTGGGAATTGTGGCAGTGCAAAGTACGTACTGTACCTGGCAGCTTATGAAATACACCCCAAAAATGGAATGAGGAGGATGGGGATTGGCTGGGAGGGGTTAGAATGTGGAGGCCTGACCCTTTCCCGATGACGGCGGCGCTTCCGTCGCGCTTCATGCACAGCGATAAGATAAGTCCCGTCGGGAATGGGACAGGATGGATACAAGGTACATGGATGGATCCATTGATGGACACACAGAGCTGAGGTCCCGTATGTATGTAGACGCACTTACACGGCCGTTCAAGAAAATGAGGTTTTTTGAATAATCAGAGATAAACACAACCCATCAGACAAAATCAATCCAAGCTAGTCAGCTCCCGAACTAGATCCGTCGCCAAACTCACCGTGTTTGCTTTTTTTTCTTACTCTCCCCCGGCCGAGTTCGTCTCGCTTGGCGATTTGCTCACACGCTGCTATCCGTGGTTGGACGCGGATACAGCCAGCCTTTTCGCCCCCAGTTCATTGATTTACATCATAAATTGGGCATCAAGAGCCAGCTCTGCTTAATCTCGCTAACCATGTCCTGTTTCGTCCCGTCTGTTGACAACTGAATAAACTTTCAATAGGCCTTCCTGCGTCTGCAACCCGCACCCGCACCTTTCAGCCCTCCCAACCTCACCAATACAATGCCCGGACATCCATTCAATGCCACATCACCCGGCCCTTTAATCCCAGTCCAGCTGACCAAGAGTCCGTACACCATCCATGGCAACCTCTTGGGATGCCCTCATCTCATCCCTTGGCTGTCTGTCCGTGGACGCGCTTTGTCTTGTCTCGCCCGCAGCCCAACTCCCTTGCATCTTAATCCTCACTCAAGTGACCCAGCCTCGGAGAATAACCTGCATTGGGTTGCGCCCTGGCTTTTCTGTGACTGTCTGTCCGGCTCCTCAGCCAGACGAGCCGCCGCCTGAATTGACCAAGCTTGTTAGGCTGTTTCTTATCTCGACCCTCCCATGCCATGCCTTGCCATGCCAATGGATGCCTCGTGTAGGTAGGTAATTGGAAATGTTCTTGACCGACAACATGGTCAGCTATTCTTCTTCGCCCAGCCCGTGGTTCCCGCGCGATGCGGGTCTGCAGCGATGCCAAATCTGACTCTTTGCCAGCCTTGGGACGCACCAAAGATAACCAACTTGATCCTTCGTTCCGTTCCCTTGGCCCAGCTCCCACAAGGTTTGCAAGTTGTTGTCTCGTTGGCGGGTCGTCGAGAGAACAAGTTGAGTGAGTTCTGCTCTAGGTATGTATGTAGCCTCCCGCAACAACGTGCTGGAGCCCGTCCGGCATATACGTCATGCGTTCTATCCTGCACTGCATACTGCCCAGTATAAAGCTGTGGCCACTCTCGGGTGAGACAAATTTCCAACTCCCGCCGCTGCCGCTTGGTTATTGTCGCCAGTGGTCTCACGATGCGCCATTTCAAGGGGTCTGATACCCGAGCCTGGCATTCAATATTCAGCCCCGAACCATGAGCCGGAAGCTCGAGCCCCGACAACCTGTAGAGTGGATCGTCTTTGATATGTCCCGTTGTTTCTTCGCCGCGGCCCGGCGGTATTTGATGCTGCTCTGCCATGGACATGGTGCATGAAGCTCGTGTGAACGGACGGTGTCTTGACGAGCCATAACCTTGTCCGTACTTCCTTCGTTGATGCAATGACCCCCGTGCAGTGTCGCGTCTACAAATTCTTTGCTGCGACTGTTGGGATCGCCTCCACGTTGTTGCTGCAAGCTTAGATGCACGGGTCCGCTCGCCCTGGAGTTGTAAGTCCTCGGCACCGTTATGTGTCTCGATGCGACGATAGCCATGTACTCCAATGCAGTCTGCTCTTGCGGAACTGAGTATCTCGGACTCTGTGTATCAGCTGGCCTTTGCCTGACCAAAGATGTATCATGAGTTTCATGATCCGCCTTGTAATCAAACAGTGTCAGCCTGCGGCGGTCCTGAAGCATACCAGGTACATGTCAACCACATGGATCGCCAACTTGTCATGTCCACTCGAGACAAACTCGAGACCGGACGAAGCTAAGAGAGCCGCTTGAATGCAGCCCGCTTCTAGCTCGTCCCGGGTTACCCGGAGCACCAGAGCTTAGTGACACGACGGCTCAACTCGAGATGGATGGCCACCACGAGATGCCCTCACCCCTGCTGACCCTCTTACCCTACAATCCGATGCGACTTGACTCTGTAGTCTGCCATCCGTCCTTGGAATTCGCTGCCATGACATGTCATCGGAGGAATATTGCGCGGGCGCCGCCTACCTGACCATCGGGATTGCCTCCCGGTTTCCTGACTTGGCTATCGCATTAGCTTCAAGTCACAACTAACCTCGACCAACGAGTACAGCCACGGATGCCATCCGGAGGCATCCACAGCCGTCCGCTCCATCAATTCTCGGCGCATTGTGGTAACACAACATGGTCACCGGGCTGACTTCTCTGCTCACAACCTCGGCAAACCACCGTCCTGTTGTGGCCAATATTGCCGAGCCCAACTGTCGTAAGAGTCCAGACGGACGGACGCTTCAAACCAAGCATACCCATGTGGGCCACACCAACAATCCTTCAAGTTTCGAGTTCAAGCCTGATTGCTGGTCGCGAACCTCCGTCCAACGCTACAACTCACGGCCCGGCCCGCTGGGATACCCGGAAGTGACACCTGCTCGGCCGTTTTCTTTCACACCGACTCAAGAAGCCGTCGCTGGAACCGTTTGCAAGTTCCGCACTCTTACCGTCCCCGTTGACCTTCCTGTTGTCGTATAGCACACTCTGCCGTTATCCTCCCTCGACATGCCCTTCCACCCCGCGCAGCACGGGTGCGTCCTGGTCCGTCACATGAGCCTATGCCGCCGCGAGATGAGATGGCACCCGGGGAGAGCTGCCAACTATTCTCAGCCAGAGGGGATGCACCACCCTTCGGCACCGCGCCGGACACCCCCGGCACCCGCCCGAAAGTTTGTATAGGCGGTGAGGAACAAAGCAATGACGAGTCCTAAAGCCTGTCCCTATCTCACCGGCCCTTCGCAGCCATGACCGGTACGGAGTACAGATGTGCAGAGCGCTTGGATGCTCCACACCGTACCTGGTTCAACAGGCACACAAGGAAAGTCTTCCCTAATATTTCCCTCAAGTTGATGACGACAGGCATCTCCGGGGAGACTTGTGTGAATCCCGGCCTCGCTCGAAGGAATGGAATGCATCTGACACAAGCTGCCGTGAAAGCCCTCGCCTGGCCATGACTCAAGGTACTGGACCTGAGCGCGGTTGGGTGGCAACGAATACCGGCTCTTAGACATGTTAGCACGGCCATTACCAGCCCTGCAGTAAAAGCAGAAGCAGTTGAACGCGTACCCCATTGCGCCAACACTTGTCCGCAACGTCGCTCGACAATGATTGGAGAGAGCTAGTACACCAGAGGAGCAGAACCAATAAACAGCTTCAGCCGTCCTGTTGACCGAGACGTCTCAACACTGGCCATATCAGCATGTGCTCGCCCCAACTTGGGTATTTGGGCAATGACAGCAAGCCCCCAATGAAGAGCTTCATGACTGGGACAGTGGCAATGATGATCAGCAATCAGAATAGTCGCCTTGCATTCAACCCGACATGGTCAAACCCAGAAGACGGAGCTGGGTGACATCCGTAGGCTTGGGACATTGGGCACACCGAACTGCAGACCCCGACATTTGCTTTGTTCCGAGAGACCAAGGAGCTAGCCGATAGAATGAGAGAAGAGAGAAAGTAGATTGTCCAGTTGGACATCATGCATAAAGAGGTCTAAGCCTCTATGGGCCGAGTAGCGTGTGGCCGCTTCGACAACCATTCGCATTGCTTTTGTCAAGTCGGTGGCGCTGTGCCATCTCTTCCCAGGGAGGTGGAACAAGAGACATCGCAGCAGCCGCAGCCGTTGGGGTGCTCGGGTGTCAAGAGTTCTACGTGCTTCTTCCTCGTCACTCCATGCTTTCGAGTACCACGACTTGACGTAGATACTGCCTGACAAGGGTTCAGGGTCTCGCCTCGCCTCGCAAGGCGGTTTGCTAGACCGACCCGCGAGTGGGCTTCCGCAAGTTTGCGCCACATTGCTGAGATTCGAGGCGAGTCCTGTTCGCCAAGACGGGTTGTTGTGATGGTCGAGCCTGCATGGCTGTTGGCTCATGTCGACAGTGTTTGCTTAAGCTCGCGATTGAAGCCCCGCAAGCCCCAGGTTTCTCACAATCCGCCCTGGTGATTAGTTAGTTCCAACCCTCCCTCGGCGTGATTGAGGCTGAAATCTTCGATGGGGGTTCCTGATGTGGGGGATCAACCCGAGTCCAGAGATCAATGTTTGGGGGTTTGGGATGTTGTGGGGAGTCTCCAGGATCTCCTCATGCCCGGTCAAGTAATACCACGGTCAGCGTCCCACCACGCATCCACCCAAACAGACAGCTCTGACACCGCGGCCACACACGTTTCCCCGGAAAATCAAGGCATGTCGCCTCGCAGCTGGAGTGCATTCAATTGCATTGGCCCTGTGTACAATGACGTCTGGACAGCTTGGTTGAGCTTAGTCACAGCCAGGGGCATCCACTCGGTTGGTTCGCCTTTGGGCAGGTCTGTAGCTATTCAGAGAACCTGTGAATTGCTTTGGTGATTATCTGTGCGCGTGTTCGCCTCAGGCAGGGAGTGGATGGCAAGCTGAACCCAAGAGTCGCCGCTCCAATCTGTAAAGTGTCCAAGTCATGACCTTGCATGAAGCTGTGTCGTGTCGTGTGGATAGAGGCGGGTGGACCCATGAAACACGACCTGATGGCGAGCCGCATAACGACGTTTTTGCTTGGCCAAGATTCGCCCAATGGAACATACGCTTGACATAAAGTGACCTTTCCTCGCCGCTCTGTCGAATGGAGTCGAGGAAACCTGCATGAAAGTGCATTGAGAAACCAGGCTCGTGCCATCGGGGGCCAAAGAAGCTGAGAATAAAGCCACTGGCCAAGTTGTCGAAAGATACTCGATACAGCGCTCAACGACGCTGGGACGAGGCTGTTGAGCCTGTCTTTAGCTATCCATGTCTTGAGGCCCAGGCCATACTGCCCAGACCTGACAAGGCCAGGCTGGAGACAATATCACTGCCGCCCGGCACCTCGTGTTGATAGGTCATTCTCTCCTTCGCTGAAAGCGAATCGGGGTCGCAGTCGCCGACGGTCTTTGCTTATGAGCAAGGGGATGGGATCGACGAAAGGCGACCTATCACTTGTGATTTGGCAATCGAGGCCCACCGGACGGACCAGTTGAACCGGGGGCATTGACTGATTATGGCTTATCCGCTGAGAGGAGAGATCAGATATCAAGCAGAGAGAACATGGATGTTTCGAGCTGGAGTCAAGAGGGAAGCAGCTGATGCGAGGAGCAAGCCGAGGAAGCACTGAGAGCAAATGAGCAAAGACATGCACCGAGCAAACGTGACAGCATATGAAAAAGAGGACAAAGAATAGGTCGCCGAATAAGCAAAGGGGCTGCGGAGCTACTGATGCCGCTGGGTGGAGCGTCGAGGATCGAGGGTCAAGATGAACGCGCGCCGAAGCTTGTCATCGAGTGAGGGAGGGAGGCGTCGAGTCCGGATTCGAGACGACTCGTCCCCGATGGGTTGGGACTTTGGTGGTTTGTCCAGCGCGGCACGGACGGGAGTATACAGAGAAGCTGGGACACGGACGGACAGAAGCTGCCGGAGAGCTGCGCTGTGCTGTACTGTCCTGTACTGTGGATGTGAGTGAGGGAGGATGAGGCGGATTGGATTGGACTGGATTCAATGGAGGTGGAAGAGAAACCGGAAAGCATCCATCCATGGGAATGCCGGCAAGTACGACAGGGACACGACTCACCGGTCGTTGTCTCTCTCTCCTTCCGTGATGATGGCCCTCCCCTGAATCTATTCTGAGCGTGGAAGGAACTGGAAACAAGGAAGGTATTGGAAGGCAAGGCCGGAGTTGTTGGCCTCAACTGCCAGGAAAGGGCGGCTGGCAGCATCGCGATCAGGGAAGGCACCTCAGGAGGGGAGACCTGGATCAAATCAACGGATGGCATTTTCGCATTGGTAACAATGACTATGTGAATGCGGGAGGCGACACGTTAAGAAGGCGCGGCTTCAGACGATGTCTTGGTTTGACATTTGAATCAATTGGATAAGCGCCAACCAAGGTTACCTTGGTCACGTCGCACAAGCAGATGCATGAAGCCCGAAAGAACAGCATCCCCAACATGACCTGCAGCCCAGATGCTGGATACTGTATCATTTCATACTTCTTACCTTGGCCGTCGTATCAGCGGGAATCAAGTTTCATCCCAGCTCCTGCTGCGAAGGGGTTGTTGTTGCTGCTGCTGCGAGACAACATCTCTCACATCTCACATCAGACAGTCTGGCCTCGTCTGGCCTCATCTCACCAGCTTGTCTCGCTTCCATCCTCCAGGATCCCGCGGGCAGCACGTACCTGACCGTGTGCAGACGCGGACAGGCAGCTCAATTTTGCGACTGAGAAAACGACGCGCGAAAAGGATGGACCTGGGAATGTTGGATCTCGACTTTGCTTTGGTCTTTAGGCGCACATGCAGTCTGCAGAGATGACACCACCCACAGCCCCTCGCTCACTCTACGTACTTGCGGTACAGTACGTATTACCAACACCACCAACACCATTTCCCGAGCTCCAGGTCCTGGAGGGGAGCACAAGGCTTGAGTGCCCTACGCTCGGGATTCTGGCTGGATGATCCACGCGAATGGACGCACGCTGGGGAGCACAACCTCCGTCTAGAACGCTGCATGGTCGAGGAGGTTTGTTTGCCTGTGATTTGACCTGGATGGATCAGGATCTTGAAGGCATTGACAACCTTGGACAAGACAACCTTGGAGACAAACGCCGCATGTACTCGCCCGGGGGCCAGTCTTGGTGGGTGGAGCCATTGTCAGGAAAACAATCATGATCCCCGATCAGAATCCTTCGATCTCCTTTGCACGAAAGGGCATCCCCATCTTCCAGGTCCAAAACATCATTTATTACTGATCAATTGGCGATGGGGGCATGTGTCAATTTAGGCACGTCCGGTCCGTTGCGCACTACAGCAGGTACGTACTCTACCACCTGCACGCAGCGCTTGGTGGTGGCTCTCTAAACAAGCACTAGGATCGTGACGGAGCGGCTCTTTGAGCCCTTGGCTGGCGAGTAAGGACGCTCTGGAGACCATCCGCTTGGCCTAGCCTGACCTGGTCACGCACGCTCCAGCCAGTCATCCAGCGTTCATCCCCATTCATGGCTGGCGGCGTCCGTGACCTGGGATGGGACAGGTGACGCGGACTTTGGATTGGAGCAGCATTCCACATTCCACATTCCACAATTTTCTGTCTCTTGTCGATTCCTTGTACTGGGTGGGCATCAGCCCATTCTGCAGCGGTACGAGATCCAGCCCATCATCGCTGCAACCAGTCCAGTCCGCTGGCGGCGGCGCCGGTGATGGTGGTGAAGGGCCGTCAGTGCTGGGGGGGACATGGGACTTGTAGATGCTGGATTGGCGGCGCGATGCATGGGTCAAGGACACACAGATGGATGGATGATGATAATGGACACTCGATGAGGGGCACCCATCCCATCAAGAAGCAAGACATCCCTGAGACCTGGTCGAGTCACATCGGAAGCCCTCAGAAAGGGTCTGGCGTTGGGGACTGCAGGTCTTACAAGCCCATCCTTTTCGGCGCTCGCTCTCGTGGCTACCATGTCTGGTTGAGATGGACTGGCCTGTCAACGATGAGAGAACCCATGTACCCATGCTCTGGCTGGTCGCCAGCGGCTGGAGTTTGCATCAATCAGATAGGCATGTTGGGGGGACCACGGGTGTGTATCAATGACACCGACAATGGACGGACGACAACGATTCGGGAGCTGGGCTCCAACCGGCCGCAGACTCATGCATCCAGGGCGAGCGGTGAATGATGCTTCATCCTCTCATGGTCGAGGAAAAGGGTAGGTAGCGTTGCGTGGTTATACCTACAGCTGAAGAGACAGCCCAGGTTATTGTTCCCCGGGGGCGCTTGAGCAAGGCCTTGCAGATCCGGAAGATGGACACTGGCTTGCTCTCGTTATGGAAAAGGTTGTGGTACGTCCCTCGCTTTTCATTTGCAACCGAAGATCAAATCATCCATGTATACTTTAGCGCGGCCCACGATCCAATGCTGTTATATTGGATGCCGACGGGAAAAACCTCAAGCGGTGGATAAATACCTTGTCTTAATGAAACTTATGCTCTCTAGCTCCGAGGTAGCCAGCCACGGCCTGTTGAACCTTGTCTCGATAGACGGATAGAGAGCCATTTACTCCGTTCTCGGTTGCTCGAGGGGAATGACGGCACAGTTACCGAGGCAGTCATAGTAGACGGGCCAAGACTGACTGCGTGCGCAAGTGAGCGTGATTGAAGCCCAAAGGGGGGTTCACCTACATACAATCGGAAACCAGCCGGTGCTGGTTCTTGAAGCAGTGACGCATTACGACTCGGGCACGGCAGTTGTCTGAAAGGACGGTCAGACTAAAGGCCTCCATCGAGACAACAATAGAAGCAGCAGCGGTCGCTGTGGAGTCGACGGAGGAACCACAGTGGAGGAGAGTCAAGAGGAGCCGGATGCAATACGGTGGAGGCACAGATGAGGTCAGGCCGTCTCTGGCTCCCCCTCTGATGCTGCTGGAGATGGTGACACCTGGTGGAGAGGTGGAGAGAAGAAGAAAGATGGACGGAATCGAGAAGCTCCGGGTTCATGGATGATCCTAGCAAACCCAGAAAAGAAAGACCCAGCAGCGCAATGCCGCCCAGTCGAGTCAATGATTGCCCGCCATCTTTGTCGGTTTCCAAAACCGGGCATCGCCAATCTTGGCCGTACACCGGGGACCGCGCTTCGACCTCACCTGGGCATCTCATCTCACCTCACCTCACCCTCACCCTCACCCTCACCTGGGGGTCAGCAGCAGCTTGCATTCTTCTCTCTACTAACACGATCGATCTTACAGAGGGGATGAATGCGCAGAAGCGAGCTCCAATGAATGCGCGCAGCCAGAGACAATCGCCCACGCACGACGCGCCCTCTGCAGGTACTTACAACCTGCGATGTTTGAGATATGCCCGTTAGTCGCCTGTCGTTCGCTGGTTCCGCGCTCTTGTTGGCTACACCATGCATTGCACATCGCAGTGCCGTGCCGTTTGGCTAACGTCTCCGGCCCCGGCATCACGAACGCCTATTCGCCAATTGATGCTGAGTTGTCTCTTTCCTCGCGTCTGGGGACCTGCATACACGCACAGCAGCTAGTCGGCTGAGCAAGGCAAGATCAAGACCTCCTCGCAGCATGTCGCAGCCTATGTACTTTAGCTATGTTTGTGACATGGCTTGCCGGAAGGAAGCTTGGGGTTGTCTCCTTGACACTTGACGGAGAGAACGGCCCCCATCCCCGGGCTTCCTCGAGGGGACTGGGTTCGGAAATAACATCCATCATGGCCTTTGCGTGAACCGCCGTGTCCGCCGTCGGCGCCCACACCCGCGTCTGCTCCCGCGGCTGGCCGAGGGACGACCTCCTGACTCGGCCCCATCTGACTGACTTGACTCGGATGACGACGGCGGGCGAAGATGGTGTTGTGAAAAGGGGGACCAAGGGCAGGCACATAAACTACGTCAGGAGTCTGGAGCTCAGATCTAGCTGGACAGGTCGCGGGGATCTAGAGGACTGGGATGGGAAGATGGGAGGTATCTGCAGACAGCTTGTTGGGCAGACCAGCCTCTGAAGGTGCAGCTAGAGGTACAAGGCCTTTGTGCAACCATCACAACGAGCTAAGGCATGGAACATGGAGCTGGTGGTCTTCACTTACATCATCGCCATCACCACCCTTCACCACCATGGCAGCCACCATGACCACTTACACGAATTACACAATGTGTCGCAGTCTGGATCATTGGGGAAAAAGGAAGCGAATTAATAGAAACCACCACGGTGCCGTCTCAGTAGCAGCGCAGACCCTCGTCGGTTTCCCAGAGCATTCATTCATGTATGATGCCCCCCTACTCATTCCCTCAGTCTGGTTCTGCCATGTGGACTGCACGCTGCCATGCCTACCCCAGTCCCAACCGTCCCAAGTTGTGCATCTCGGGGTTGACTGAGTGTCACACAACGGCCGAGCTGCTGACTGCCCGTCCCAGCGCAGCGCGAACCGGCCACTACTATCTACATACGCGCCCCTTGCCTTCGGTCCGTCAGTGCAACGAGTTAACGAAAGCTTACCGGGGGCGGCGGGTGCAAGAAGATGGTGTCGAGACCTCCTTTTCGGTCCAAATTGGGCATCTCCAGGGCTGAGGTGGTGCGCTATCATGATGCCGGTAGGGGATTAGAGTGCGCTGCACCAGTGAATCCAATGTAGGTACTGTACCGAGTACCCAGGTACATACATCATGACCATGCTCGATCTGATCCTTTCGGACCCTCCCTCTGCCTCGTCTACAGTAGTAGTTACTATGGGCATGACAACCATCCGAATCCCATCTCCCCGTCTGGCCCGACATTGTTTCTTAATTAGCCTCGACCTGCCATCTGGGGGAACCTGGCCGCTTGCCAACCTGTCCCCGACCTCACCTGAAGCGGTCCTTGCTAGGTTGGATTGAGGACCCGTTTCCCTAAAAAGAACAGAAGAATCACATCCATCCATCCATCATCCATTCTCCATCCCTTGCACCGGTTACGTTACTCAGCGACAGGCGCTTGCTCGTCTGGCATTTACGCGCAAGCAACTCAAGCACAGCAGCAAAGCAGAGCAGCACATGCACTTTCTATGTTGCTAAGGTAGAAGCCGAATTCGACCCATGCACAGGCCCGAAAGAGAGTAGAGTGTGCCAGCTTGGTTCCTTCCTTCCTTTCTTAAGAAGCTGTTTCCCAAAGGATAAACGCCAGAGTTCCTTCCTCATCTCGCGCTTCCATTTACCTCTCGTTCCACCTGTTCCTCTTCCATCACCTCCCCGTTTCTTCTTCCTTCACCTGTCACTCGTTTCTTCTTCCCCCAGCAGCTAGCACCGAGGTACCGCCATTCGTCAACGCCCACGCGCCCTCGGAGGTCATTGCTGCTACTGTCCAGTTCCATCGTGATTCCTACACGCACGCTCAACACGGACGTCTTGTCAGGCAGAGACAAGCATTGATTCGCGTGGCTCCCGAGTTCACATCGCCCCAAGAAACCCGGCAAAGACCAGCATCAGACCTGGCAGAGACCCATAACATACCCAGAAAGCGGACCCAAAGAAAGACGACGTGCGACCCAAGAAGCCGCCCCCCAGAAAGGACCCTCAGTCAAGCTTCTCCACCAAAAGAAACGCCCCACCCCACCTTAGTTGCTGCCCAGAGGAGGTGTGTGGGAGCGTGCGAAAGAGGCGTGTGCAGGCCAGGCCTGAGGTGTGTGTGTGTCCACTCCAGGAGAACTCCGGGAGGCTCAGAGGGCCTAGAAGAGGCGCTGTTTCTGCTCAAGAGCAAGCGACTGAGCAAGAAGAAGAGAGTCAGAGGAGAAGACGGGACCATTGGAACGATCGACTGGTTGCCTCCTTCATGACAAGCTCCCTTCTCTTCTCCATTCCCCGGTGCCACCACGAGCACGAGCAGAAGCCAGCAACAACAAGCGAGTTATCGATCGAGCCACCGACGATCTAGCAACGATCCAGCAACGCCCACCGGAGGCGCCCGCACAATCCAACCTCGAGGACAGGCGAGACCTGATACCTCTTCTTCATCTGCTCACGCTTGCTTTGTTTTTTCCTTTCCTCTCGTCTTCTCCCATCCTCGGCCTGTTTACAAAAACGAATCAAGCCTACAGCAGCCGCCGCCGAAAACATTCAGCAAGGTTCTACCCAGTTTGCCGGACGCACTGCAAACCGAAAAAGCTACACGCTACAGTACGCTTCCTCCTAGCTCCTCTCGTTGGGACCCTTGGACCCTTGAACGACAGACAGCCAAGGTTCGGTCGGTAGAAGTGGTTATTGGATTGCGACCGCCGAGGTACGTACCCGTTTTTTCTATTCTTTTTCCGTACAGCAACGACACGAAGACCGCGACCAGGGCACCTTCGGGTGGCTTTCGCCACTGACCCAAGTCAGCTGCCCCACCAAGACCCAAGACCCAAAGACCGCTCCTGCCCATCAGGCAAGGCCTGGCACCTGCCTTCTCGCTGGGTGTTATTCTGCTGGGTGAGAAAGCGGTCCTACTGGTCTGGTGGTGGCGCCTGCGCTCTTGCTCTTGCCCCGCCTAGTGTCCAATGCTTGCACCTGCGCCTGCGCCTGCGCCTGGCTGCGTCTGCGGGAGACTGGGGACTGCCTGGGGAGCACCAGCCGGCTGCTTGTCGCTCGCTGCACGATACTTGTCGGGTCGCGCTTGCCTGTAACTTGCATAGGCTGGCACCTGCCCTGCTGGCACCTGGGCACCTGGCATCCGGCACCTTGCACCCGGCATCCTATGTACCTTCCCTGCACCTGCACCTGCCTGCACCTGCACGCCTGGGTCTGGGAGTGAGTGGCACCTGCTCAGTCCGAAGCAAAACCAGGACTTAGACCGCGCTCGACTTGGAACCTCGAGACTCAACTCTCCAACATTTACATCTCGTGCCTCTTCCACCAGCTCCCAACCACCACTCGTTTCTCGGCCTCTTTCCCCCGCCAATTGCCACGGGCAGGGCAATGCTTTGTCCGCGGTGAAGGCCTTCTCTTCCCTCCCCCGTCCTCGTCTTCGTCGTTCGCCTGCTTCGTCCCTTCCTCACAATCACAATAGCGCACATATGGGCTGCCGCTCTTTGACCTGACGATCGACGCTCACCAGCAATCCCAGACTGCCATGATGGCTGTCGCCGACGACATGCCGACCACCGCTCTACGCGGTTCTGACCGCGAAGACTTACCGCTCGCGGATTACATCTTGCGCAAAACGCAGTTCCTCTACGCTCTCGTCCTGCTCACTGCCTTTATATCCTGTGCCGCATGGTACAGCGTCGTCAACGCCAAGAAGCAGGAAGATCTGGTCCAGCCCACCGTCAAAGGGCCCGGAGGCAAGCCATTGCCCATCACCAAGAAGAAGCGCTCCCGCGATGGTGCACGTAAGATTGGCCCCGGCTTCGGCCGCACCGCGAAGAACGTCTTCCGCTCCCTCGCTGCCATTGTGTTCCTGTGCTATGTTGGAAGCGCCTCTTTCATGTTTTACCATGCTTTCTGGTATGAAGACCCCTACCGCTGGTCAAAGGAGGGGCTGCCGTGGGCTGGTGAATGGAGCGTGGTAGGTGACCCCTCGACACATCTTGACAATGCCATTGTGTCTCGAGCTGACCCAATTTGCCTAGGTTCACATTGTTGGCGCACTCTTCTTCCACCTCTATATCCTCATCTCGCTCTTCGATTGGCGCAAAGGGCCCAATATCGTCCACTTCATTGTCTGGATTCTCGCCTTTATCGGCGAAATCATCCTCTTCTCCACGACCGCAGTTGCAGCCGCCGATTGCCACTTCTTCCGATCAGTTCGAAATAAGGATTCGGAAAAGGATGGGAACTGTGTCGACTACTGGACCAAGATTGACCTCGCCTTCTACTTTCTTCGAATCCTACACCTTCTGGCACTCATCGGCGTGTTCAGCCTGGCCTGGATTCGAAAGGTCCGTAGCGAGGACAAGAAGGCAGAAGAAGGACGTTCTGCCGAGTCTACCCCGCTGCTTAATGGGCACCGCAGGTCGTACGACACCACAAATGGCCAACCAGCTAATGGCCAGCTGGCTAATGGCCGAGAGCCGAACGGTCGAGAGGCTAATGGCCGTCGCTCGCGTGGTAGGACCATCTCGAACGCCCACAGATCGACCGGTTACTCTAGAAAGGACGAATCGACCGCCTTCTATCGACCCGAGAAGCTCCCTCACAAGACCTGGTGGGAGTATCTTAAGGGGTACTCCCTCTTCTTCCCCTATCTCTGGCCCAAGGATTCACCCAAACTTCAGATCAACGTTCTCATCTGCTTCATCCTGGTCATGCTACAACGCTTGGTCAACGTGGCAGTGCCAATGCAAGTGAAGCAAGTGGTCAATTCTCTTGAGGCGGTAATCAAGTTGGTCGCAGACGGCGAACGACTTACCATGGATAACTTCCCACTCAAGGACTTTGTAATCCTCGGGCTTCTGTGGATCCTACAAGGCCAGTCTGGACTCTTGGGGTCGGCGCGATCCATTCTTTGGATCCCCGTTTCGCAATACTCTTACCGAGGACTGACGACAGCGGCCTTTAACCACGTTCACTCTCTCAGCCTCGATTTCCACCTTTCCAAGCGTACTGGAGAGGTGCTGTCTGCGCTTAACAAGGGCGCCTCGATCAACCAGTTTCTGGAGCAGGTGACATTCCAAGTGTTCCCGATGCTCGTCGACCTTTTCCTCGCCATCTCCGTGTTCTACATCTGGTACGGGCCGCTATACGCCGAGATCAACCTAGTTGATACCTGCTGGTATCTCTACATGACCATCAAGATGGCCTCGACCCGAGCGGACCAGCGTCGCGAAATGACGAATGCTGACCGTGAGGAGGAAGCAGTGAAGAATGACTCAATCTCTAGCTACGAAACGGTCAAATACTTCAACGCCGAAGACTTCGAGTCCAGACGATACCAGGACAAGGTTGGCGTTTTCCAGAGAGCCGAAGCCAAGGTGCAGATGGGGATGATGATGATGAACATCTGCCAGACCGTGGTCTTCAACTTGGGTAGGATCATTGTTGCATTGGTCTGCGGCTGGCAGGTTGCGATGGGTCTCCGTACGACGGGTGACTGGTTCATGGTCGTCTCATACCTGGCTCAGCTTCAAGGACCCCTCAACTTCTTCGGCACCTTCTATCGGACGGTGCAGCAAGCAATGATCTCGGGCGAGAGACTTCTGGAACTTTTCAAGATCCAACCGACTGTGGTGGACACGCCCCATGCAGTCCCACTGGGCAAAGACTTCCAGGGACACGTTCGGTGGAACAACGTCAGCTTCTCGTACGACCGACGGAAGCCGGCGCTCCGCAACATCTCCTTCGAATGTCTGCCAGGCACCACGACCGCCTTTGTGGGCGAGTCGGGCGGTGGCAAGTCGACCCTGTTTCGCCACATGTTCCGCTATTACGACTGCGACGAGGGCTCCATTGAGCTGGACGGCAAGAACGTCAAGGATCTGACAATTGACTCGGTCAGAGAGAAGATCGGCGTTGTTCCCCAGGACACGACTCTCTTCAACGAGACGTTGATGTACAACCTCAAGTACGCCAGACCCTCGGCTACTAACGAAGAAGTGTATGCCGCTTGCCGCGCCGCCAGCATCCATGACCGCATCATGTCCTTCCCCGACCAATACGACACGCAGGTTGGCGAGCGGGGCCTCCGCCTGAGCGGCGGCGAGAAGCAGCGGGTTGCCATCGCGCGGACCATTCTCAAGGACCCTCGCATCATCATGTTGGATGAGGCCACGTCGGCGCTGGACTCTCACACTGAGCAGGAGATTCAGGATAACGTGTGGAATATTGGGCAGGGTCGCACCTTGCTCATCATTGCGTATGTTACACGACTGACATGGCGAACTGGGCTCTTTGCTAACCTTTCTGCAGGCACCGACTGTCGACCATTACGCATGCGGACCAGATCATCGTCCTGAACTCTGGGGCCATTGTCGAGCGTGGCACTCATGACGAACTTCTTCTGGCCAAGGGCCGTTATGCTTCAATGTGGGAGAAGCAGATCCGAGCAGAGCGAGCTCTGAATGTTGCCCGCGAAGCCCAGCTGAAGGCTGCGAGAGCCGTCCGTAAGGCTAAGATGGGTCTCAAGAAGAAGCCGGATGGATCCATTGACGGCTACAACGGTCTTGGATCCCCTGGAAGCTTGTCGGGCAATGGCTCCAAGGACCACGGGGACGAGACACACACGTCATCGTCTTCGTCCTCGGATGCTGAGTCGAGCCACAGCGAGCACTCGAGAGAGCGAGAGCGAAAGTGAAGCAACCCGATTGCTTCTAAATCAAACCAAACATCACGCACTGCAAGGTCTCTTGGTGTAGGCTCTTGCGCATCAATGCGCAAGCTTCTCCATTATGGGAGAGTTAGCCACAATACTAGTCGACACCTGGGGGACTCACAACCTCGCAGCGGCATTCTTATCACTCATCATTTTGATCATGACGCGCCTCCACCCAACACCAACATTTCTACTCGGTTTATGAACTGACACGATCCACGTCTACGAAGTTTCCGTTCGGCATTAAGACTGCATCGGATCGGAGTTGAGGAGTTTTTCTTTCTACTGTTTAATGAGTGCGGGCCAGTGTAGCCCGGCTAATAATGTGGCGATGAGTTCTTCGAAAAGAAGCAAATTCGCGAGTGGACATCTTCAATGCCACAAACGAGGAAACACCATGGAGGGATAATGCGATCGAATACGGTTACTCTGCTGTTGTGTGCCAGAAGTTCTGGTACAATAATATCTGGTAAGGGGCATAGGCGTTTACGGTCATGATGATTTGCTTCGGGTTCGGTATGGCTGCAGCTTCAACTGGGCTGCAAGGAAGGGAGGGAATGGAATGGAAGGGACGTATGGGATGATGATCATTTTCTGTTTGAGCGACGACGGGTTCGGCGCGCTCGACATTCTATGGGGCGACGCACTTCTCAGTCTGGAGAAGGAGGATGGTCGAAAGATGGATGTTACAGTAGGTCTCCAAGAAGGAGGCTTTTAGGCCTCTTAGACAGCAAGACCGCTCGTGCGGGAGGAAATGGCGATGGAATGATTTGCTTTTTTCTTGTTCAAACGACAGGCGACCAAGGATTCTGCTTTTTGGGACGAAGAGAAAAACAAAATGGGTATTTCATTTCCACTCTTCAACGGTTCTGATGTTGTCGTCAGGAGACGGATATTGATTCATCAGGGAGGAGGACAAGCAATCAGTAGTTTTAGTTTAATGCATGGCATGGCATGGCATAGGGGTCGAGTCAAGCAAGCATGGCAGAGGATATACCTAGCATTGGAAGCAAGCGAGCAATGAATCAAAGTTCACTCAGCATAATAGGTTGATGGTTGTGGTTGTGGTTGTGATTGTGGATGCCCAATCTAGAGAGTGACATTCTCACCGTCAACAACAATTTGACACCTGCTTGAAGATGACGGGGGTCCCGGTCTGTATAGTTACGACGGTGGTCAAGATCCTTGGAAAGGTCCATGTTGAATCCATGTTCATGTTCCTGTTGTTGCTCTTGTTGACTGAGGCTGTGCAGCCGGTCTTCTCCACCACCGCCAGACCCGCCACCCCGGATGCCGGGCTCCACGAAGAAGGGGGGGATGGACACAATGGGGCGGCGGACGTGCGGACCATCCAGGGGGTCAAGGGGGGACCACCTTCACCGTCTAACCCCTGAAAAGGGATTTCCATTGACGCCATTGCCTATGGAGGTTATTGCTGTACAAACGTTGGGGAGAAAGAGGGGGGGGGGGGGTGGGTTACATCCATGATGGGGGATCTAGGAAGTAAAAAAGTGTCATTTTTTGTGGGATTTTCTTGATACTACATAGAACCTGTATCTTTGTAGAAGCGAGACGCCGGCATTTATACAATTGGTATCTTCTCCGGCGGCGGTATGCGTTTAATGCCGCTTCTTTTCCCTTTTCTATTCCGACTTGCCCATGCTTGCATGATGCGTAAAAGGCTTGCAGATTATGACCGCCTGAGCTAGACATGTATACTTAATTCTGCCGGTATCTAGACGGACTTTGCTTTTAGCCTTCATGCCGCATCTAGGGGGGGCGTGTGCAGACGCCGGGCTTGTTTTTTTTTTTTTTTTTTTTTTTTTTAACTTGGTGGAGAAGATAGGTCATCGGTGATGAGTGAGAAACAAACAAGAAAAAAAAAACACATGGTCGCATATCCTATGATGAGATGCATATTCTAGGTACAGTAGTTTGGATACAAGATATATGGGGAGACAAGACGTCCTCGTATCGGCTTACGCGTGCTTCCCAAGTCTGACTTGCGGACGAGTGTTTAACATCTCCACATGACGGTCAGAGGCGTATCCAGCGGCTGTCGTAAAGTATCAATACATAAATAGAAGATGAAGGAAAAAAAAACTGGGGGGTAGCTTTATATACAGCGTGTTGACGCGTACTGCGTCTGTCTCGGAACTTGTATATTTGGCATGATAGGTGTGTGTCTACGTATGCGACTGTTATCGAGCGGAGCAGAACAGATCAAGTAGCGAGCGTAAAGGTAGTGATATTATTAAAGTGTTCGTACAGATGGTGCCAAGCAAGCAAGTATCATGGTACATGAAGATATAGCTGTGAAAAAATACATGGCCCGAGGGGACATGGTGTCGTGCGTTGCGTGCTTGCTTGCTTGCTGCATGCAGGTCATGTCATGAGGCTGCTGGCGTGTATAAGAGGGGGGTAAGCTGCTCCCCCTGATGACCAGGTCAAGTTCTTTTGGTCCTCGAGACGTCTCGGCCGAGTTTGATCCTTTCCAAGTACATCTCGAGACAAATCCCTTGTTGTGTTCCCCGTCATATCTTGGATATGACCTCACGAGCCGACTTGCCCGAGCCGGTCTCGCATCAGACCTTACCGTGCCGTGCCGCACCGCATTAAACGGCAACGCACCCCTTGATTAGTCCGGACTTTCCGGAGTCCCCCGGAACGCCGGCATGCTTGATACAAAAGCGAGTGTGGAAGTCCAACCGCTCCAAGTTGAACTCCATTCATTACCCCATCCCAGTCCTGTCCTGTCCCCGATGCTGTCCAAACATTAAAGGGAAGAAATGCAACCATGGCCCCGTTCTCGTTGGCCCTCTTCGCTGTTGGTGGTCATAACATGATGCTGATCCATTAATTCGTCTCGTCCACCCATTCCATTCCTTCTTGTTTCTTTTGGCGCTTCTTTCCATTCAAAAATAAGGGGATGCTACTTCTCAGTAGTTTCCCTCTCACAATGCCTCGACGTATCGTCAAGATGTGCCGAGTTGTCTAGTGCTTTGCGTTGCCATTCGAGACGGCCTTGCCGTTGACGTGGGCGTTGGCATGACCGTTAGCATGGCCGTTGGCGTGGCCATTCGCATGACCGTTGATCTTGGGGGCCGGGGCAGGCACATCTTCCTCCTCACCATCATCCTCACCCTCATCATCGGATCGGTCATCCTCAAGCTGGTTCTGGCTGACGAAGCGCCAGGCAATGCGAACGATGCAGAACAGCCAGAAGAGGTTGAGGGCCTGGAGGGAAGAGAGCAGAGCGGTGGTGATGACCTGGCTCAGGCGGCACTTGTACTGCTGCGTCTCCCAGTTCAGCTCAAAGGGACCGACAGTCTCGAACTCGGTCAGCAGAGACCAGATGATCTTGAGGTTGAGGTAGTGACGGAGGTAGATCCAAGCCACCATGAAGACGCCGAAGTAAGGGCCCACCAAGGGAGAGTCGATGTAGTTGAGGGTCTTGGAGGTGGCCAGGAAGAAGTCGCTGATGTCGTGGGTGACATAGACGGCCAGGCCGATGTAAGTGAAGTGGAAGCGGTAGCTGAGGCCGATGAGTCCCAGAGTGACAATGTGATGACCGACAAGCTCCTTGAAATCCTTGCGAGGCTTCTCCATACCCAGGACGAGGACAATGGCCTGCTGAGCCCAGTAGGCAGCCTCAAAGAGGTAGTAGAACTTGACAGGACCTAGATGGGTCTGGTGGGGGAACCCCTCGTACATGCCGCGGGTGTTGAAGTACCACACGGGAGTATGGCTCATGACCCAGAGGCCGAAGGGACCCAAGACACCAAAGTAGATGGCCGTGTACACCTGCTCCATGAAGCGGGCCTTCTTGCCACGGCTGAGGTTGTACCAGCGAGCGAGCGGCGAAAGGAGCTCCTGCATGATGAACTCGCGGGTGAAAGACAGAACGATGGTATAGAAGGCGACAAAAGCAATATCCCAGCGACCCTTTCCATACTGAGCGGGTTCGTTGGGGTCGTCCTGAGGCAGCTTGTACGAGAGGAAAATGAAGTGGTGGATAGGGTTGGACTCGGTAGGGTTGATGGCGTATCCGGCGAGGAAGCACAGGGTGAGAACAGCCGGGAGGACGAAGGTGTGCTTGATCATGGTCTGGCGAGCTCGAGCAAGGAGGCCGCGAGCACGTCGGCGCTTGGAGAGTCGCTTGTGGCCAGACTGAAGCTGCATGTTAGTATACCGAGATGTTTGCGACAAAGTCAATTCCAAGGTCGGAAAGGCTCACCTGGCTGCTCTTGTCAACGGCATCGAGACTGGCACGACTCGAGGCCAATGCCGGGGCACCCGTGTCGCCGCGGATCTCGCCCCCGAGGGCACTGCTCTTGCGCCGCCTCCGCGCGTCGCTGATGGATGCTTCGGTGGCTGTGGTGTTGCTGACGGAGCTGCTGGGTGCGAAGCGACGCTGGTGCAGCTGGTCGTTTGCCGTGTTCAGCAGGGGGAAGGGCTCTGAGCCTGACATGGCTGGTTGTGTGGTGATGGTCGTCTCCGTCGTTGATGATGCGTGTTTCTCCGTCATGTATTTGCTGGAAGAGTTGAATCTCGACTTTTCTGGGGTTTCGGCTTCCTAAAAAACAAGGGGAGTTGTGGTTCCCTCCTATGCGCCCCTATTTTTTTTTCCACCTCCCGCTCCTCTTATTAGTGTCGCCAAGGTGGAGTTTGTCGCGTGTACTGAAGATGGATGCCAAGACTTGTTTGCAGATGGCTCAGGAGCGGCGGACAAGAAGCAAAAGTCGTTTAAAAAGGAGTCGCAGGCGTGGAATTGCCGTGACCCTTTGTCTGGCGGAGACGAGGTAAATGTAAGAGCGAGTCCGGATTGTGCGGGAGAGCGGATGTGATGGGATGGGATGTCGCGACGGTTTGTATTAGAGGGAGGGAGATGCGAGGGGAGAGGGATTGGGGATTGGGTGGGTAAGCCGAGGCGGGCAGCAGGTACACGGCAGCGCAGCTGATTGGTCAGCCGGAGTCGGTGGGCTTTCTGGACGAGATGCACAGGGAAAGGAAAGCGTTGGCGACAGGGTTCAAGCCGAGCTTTTTCTTGATGGCTTGATGCTGATGATGATGTCGTTGCTCGATTGGGTTGTCAAAGACCACGGACCGTCGGGTACGGGCGTTTTCTAGACCCCGTCTTTACATCCAATATCCGCTACAGTATAGACTCGGCTTCGGAAAAGGCGGGAAATCGTCCCTTCCTACTAGTCAATGCGCTGTGTAGGTATGTAATTACTCCGTACCTTCCCAATGAAACCAACTAAAAAAGTCGAGGCAAATAAAAGTTGCACTCAGTGGGACTCTCTAATAAATTGAGATTGACCCGGCGTTGCCTGTCGTTGGGTCATTCAGGGTCCAGTCATTAGCGCTCCTACTGCCGAGGCCGCCGCCGCCAGGACCTCTCCTCTATTTTCTTTCAGGGGACATGGAGTAAAGTGCCAACCGGTGCTCCGCGGGGCCCGGGAGATGGATCAAGTGTTTGATCGCGGAAGCCGAGATGAGTACGAAAAATCAAAGCAATTTCTCAACTCAAACGTTGAGTGTCAAAAAAGTCGAGCGATTCGTTCCTCCTTCACCCCCTGTCGCTCAACCGCCAGAGGTCGATCTGTGGGGTCACATGGCCTCCCGTCCTCCAAAGAAAATCAAGTTTAATCTCCCTAGCTAAAAAGAGGACATGTGAATGCACCATTTCTTCCCCTTTTGACAACCTCCCTCCCTGCAATTTTTCTTCTCTATCTGGTGTTTTTCCTTTCTTTTCTCTTCTCTGCTATCCGGACCTGCCGGATCCTCGTGGAGACTCGTGGCCGTGTCCTTGGCCGCAGATGACATGTGCGTTCGGGAGCCCATGCAGTCAATGTACAAAGACGTCATGCCGAGACTCGTCGTTCAAGGCTACGAATAGTGTGGCTGGGTTATTCTGTCAACCTTTAATCCACTTCCGCGGATAGGACAGTAAGCACAGCAGAGCGAGCTGACATGCTGCACACGTCTCATGTCATCATGTCAACTGACTGACAACAACCCATGCTTCCCACATACAGTGATATCTTGATACTTGAACATTGCCACCCCTGAACCGCTCTGTCGTCAATGTTCCCCCATATCTTAAAGTGAAATGACTTTCATCACTGTCAGACCACAAATGCGTAAACGTGTATCATGCTGATGATATTGACGACTACATATGCTATGGCCTACTCGTACATTCGAGGCCATCTGTGCAGATATATACATGTTCCTTTCTGCTGATTTTCCATAACGCCGTGTGCCATGACTCAAGGCCCATCCCCCAAGTTTTGGATGCCATATTGACCTCTCGTATGAACCAAGACAGCAATCATGGCCATCTCCTCCATCTTGTATGTAATATAATAAAGGCATAATGATGCAGCCGCCCTCTGGGTATCTCTCATACGCAAATGCTCCCAAACCAAACATGCCGGTCTACTGCCAGCCGTACCAACAACGCCTCGCTAGATGCAATAGTAATGACACAAATGCTTCGCTCAAGCCGCTCGCTGCGGGCCAGGCGAGTCCAAATCTTGTCGCCGGTGATCCAGTGATGACCTCTCTGACACCGTGTCGTCGTCGCCAGAGTAGTAGTAGTCATCCTCGTACATCACCCTGGGCTGCACGCCTCGCCATAGCGGCGGATTGGTGGCTGGGATCGGAACCTCGCCCAGTTGGCTTCCTGACAGCGTGCTTCGACTCCTGTCTAGCTGTGTCACTTCTCCTGATGCTTCTCGAGACATGCTGCTGTGGCTGTTGCTGCTGCCGCTATTGTTCGCAAGCCCTTCTCTGCTGCTCGACTGTTGCTCTGCCGTATTTAGCTCCTCCTCTTCGAGGACCTGTTGGAGCGCTGCCCCTCTTCGTGGAGGTGCTGGAATAACCGTCACAGGAAGGCTCTCCGTGTTGGGTGCTGACCGCACTCGATCCCGTAGCTTCTCTGCTTGGTTTGCTGCAAAGTCCTCCAGACGAGCCCTTAAATCCCACCGGCTTGGTACGGTTGTCCTTCCCTCGCGTTCGGGTTCTGCGATATGCTGCGAGTGCTGTGCAACCTCCTGTGGCGGATCCTCGCTCGAATGACGGAAAATCGGGCTGGCAAATGTGAGATTCCGCCAGCCGCCATGAGTCGGGGTATTCGGTGTGTTGGCCTCCAGGTCTGCCGGTTGACCGGCTGCAGGCGAGACAACATGGCCATTCTGTACCGAGGCTGGGGCCTGATTGGGAGGAGTAGGCTCGTCGCTTGCCTGGTGACTCTGAGGGAAGCTGTTTTGTCGGCTCAAATCCACCATACTTTGTTGTGGTAGAGGTTCAGGTGTTCGTGTCGTCGCCTCTGACGATGGCGGATATCGTACGGCATAGACTGTACTCGCCGCGCTGGCTGTGTCGGTTCGACTGATGGGCGTGACTGCCGGTGCTGGACGGGTTGGCCAGATCGTGGGCCGTAGGATGTTACCCATGCTCCTCTGTCCTGACTGCTCCGTAGTTTCCTGAGCACCCTCGTTATCCTGCCCACGATATCGGCTGGTAATGGCGGAAACGTTGGCCCATCCATTGGTTGCACCTGAAGATGCTTGCCCTGCACCTCCGCCGCCACCACCACCGTTGCCGCCTCCTCCTCCGCCTCCTCCCTTTCTTGCCTTTCGATTTCGAAGCCATGGAAATTCGGCCGCATTGATCTCGAGCGTGTCGTCGCCATCGAATACTTCCCGGCCCAGGATACCATCCTTCTTCTCCTCACGCTCCAGAGCCTCAATTCTTTCCACCCACTCCCATACAACCACACTGGCGGCTGCTGCGCCAACCCACCTCACATAATCTCCCCATCCGGTAAATTCGGGTTGTGAAATATCGAGAATGAAAAAGACGACGGGAATCAAAATCGAAGTGATCGAAATGATGGCGACGAGGGTAATGTTCTTCATAAAGGGGTGGTAGAATGCGTAGCGCTTCTTCATGAGCGCAAAGTAGACAACCCACGCCGCGTATAAGAGTCCCAGTGACAGCTGGAATAGGTAGCTGAGGGCGGGGACGGGATGTACAAAGTTTTTGGGTCGAACGTTGGTGTTGATGCCGTTGTCCGAGTACTGAAAGCTAGTAATTGCGCTGAAAATGACATCAAGGGTGATGAGCGCAAAGGCAACCCATTTGATGATGATCTTTTCTCGCTGGCGGGGAAAGAGTCGAATCAAAGTCTGTACTTGAGCAAGCCAGAGGAACGTGTCTGAGACGAGACGGATGACCTTGAGTTCCACGCTGTTCATGACCTCGTCTTGCAACTGCTTCGCGTTCTGGATCCCCCACGTATACTGATTCTGAGCCACCTGGAATGTGTCCGCAGAGGCGATAGTAAGTGAAATGGCGACAGTCAGAGCGGCCACCTTTTGCAGCCAAGGACGTCCACCAATGCTGACACTGCTGGATGAGCTGTGGGTGAAACCGGATCGCCGGCCGAGGTAGACAACGCCTCCGTCGAGAAAGGAGCGAGGGGTGACGAAGAGCATAACGACGAGCATGTAAGCCGTGACGGTGGTCGCGGCGAGGGCGTAACATATCGGAAAAGTTGAAGCGTAAAAGGGATCGCGGAAATCGGAAAATTTGGGGCTGCTCTCGGATGCCTCGTGCTGAGTGAGGCTACTCTCGTCGCCCGAAGCCTCCACGGCGATTCGGGGGACGAGGTTCGCAGCCGGACAAGGAATCTGGAAGACGGCGGGCTCGATCAAGGGGACGGGGACGCCCTGGGGCCCCAATGTCATGACACCGGCGGCTGGTAATAGAGTCGTCGTGCACAGCGCCGGCAGCGCCGTGATGGTCGCAGAGACCAGCTGGCTGGCGTCCATGGTTGCGGCTGGCCGGTTATCAAAGGGGCAACACGCAACGGAACGGCCAGCCGCGAGCGACGGGATTCGCGAAACGGTTGGATGTTGAGGATTAAACGGTCGCCATGGGAAAGGAAGAAATCGTCATTCGCGTTTTCGATCGCTTTTCAATTTGTGGCCGCTTGGGAACTCGAATTCGACCCGTCGCGAGGGTATTTCGGTCGGGGGGTCAGACGAGTCTGTTCTCGGTCGCGGTTTGGGAGGGATCGTGGGGCGGGAGAATTAGACGCGGGTCCTCGGGGGGTTCGTGACGAAGGGATTATTAGGCGATGGTGTCAGAGTGCAGAAGACGCCAAGTCTCACAAGCTGACGACGACGATAGAACCTTGACGAATTTGCGACTTGGGAGCACAGGCGCGTTGGATTGAGAGTCAAAAAGTGCGTAGCCGGGAGGATGGTTAGGTGAGTCGGGTTCCAGGTTTTGGTGGAACGTGCCGCGAACAAGGGACCCGGAAAGACACAAGTCAAAATCAAGCTGGGCCGGCCTGGGCTGCTGGGTCTCTCCTGGCACTGTCTGGTGGGGAGGGGCGGCGGCGTGCCGATGGATGGATGGATGGGATGGAATTAGCGATGGAGATGGGATGGAGGCTGTGAGTCTGGGCGCCGAGAAGTCTTGGCTTCTTTGGAGTCGATCGCGCACCCCTTGGTTGGTCCGCGCGATAAGGGTGAGATGGATCGAGACGTGGCGATCTAGAAGGTTCAGAGAAGCCTTGGGAACGACGTCAATGAAGAATTTCGACGAGATTCGAGGCCGAGATTGTGTGTGATCGGATGCCTTTTTCCTCTCTTTTTCTCCTCTGCTTCGTAAAGAATGAGACACAGTCCAAGCTCAGCGCGTGGGAAAACTGGGGAATCGAGCTGGTTTTTATTAGGCGGGCACCTTTTTTCTCCAAACGAGCACCTAACGTTACCTACCTTGCTTTAGTTTTTAGCCTCGAACTGCGTGCTCTCTCTCAGTTGATTGTGGCATTGGAGAAGCGAGGGGGGGCGGATGGACGTCAGGTTACCTTGACGGGACGAAGCGACGCACTGTACTGTGTGTACGATGGAGCCCAGAGACACATGGTACAGTATGAAGATTGACTGGTTTCTTGAAGAGGACAAGAGGTCAGATGGTCTTGATCTTGATGCAATCATTCCCGATCATGATTGTCGTGGTGCTATTCCCCTCTACCACAAAATCAACCGTTACTGGCCGTTTCTGCACAATCTGGGCTGGTGCGCACAAGCTTTCCGGCCCGCCCTACAACGGCCACGCAGGACGGTCTTGGTTCTTGACAGAGTTCAAGATGCGAAAGGCAACCCACTGGAATGCAGCAGCAGAACGAGCCAGGAGGTCGGGAGCCGTCTGGGGCCTCGTGGTCTACACACACTGTGTGCATTCTCGGCTGGGGAAGTGTAACCCCGCCATCCATCACGTCAAAGGAGAGTGGTGTGAACCCCGGTCGCATGGTTGTTGTCTGTTTTTTGTGGAGGATGTTGTATTGCTTTGCTTTTTCCATCTCAACCTGATCATATCTCCAGAATAGAGAAGATATCTTGCAAGAAACACAGCAATTTCACCTCCTCTCTATTGCTGCATTCATTCTCTCCCTAGGTATCTCCCCCTGCAGGGAACGTGAGTCGATACCCGTAGGAACCTGCAGGACGCCCTAAATCGTAATCAGGTAAGCCACCGACCCCACACAACTCAGCCACCCGCACTGTGCACCCTGGGGAAAGGATCGACAATGCTAAATTCTGTTCAAAGGGCTGATTCTAACCATGATTCTCTAGATGACGGGCATTAACTCTATACTAGGGACTTATTATTAGAGGAATCTTTACTTAATTGCCTTGTGATCTACCATGTGGAACCCCAATTCAGCTCTCACCACTGCGCAGATGACACTTACCTAACCAAAGTACACCAAGTCCGTCATGACACCACAAGGTGCCCAATCTGGTGAAACTCACTTTTTGGCTGAATCTCGTCCGGCCCGCCCGATGAACTTTAAACAACCAACGAATGATCAAGACCTAGGCTGAATATTGGTCGTTTCTTCTATCTTTCTAGACTGTCGGAGCAAGCCCGAACAGGCATGTCGTCAGCGGGTTGTCGGCTATCCATTGCGAGAATAGCCTTTTGACATCCATCAGCCCACTGGCGAGTTGGATACTCGAGTGTAGCTTCAAAGGCCAACTTGAAGGCGTACAATTGTCGAGTCGTCCATCATCATAGAACCTGAATCCTTTGTTCTTCCACGTCACACAACCCTCTTCGTCATTCAATCAAGCTTTCCCACCGCCAAGACTGCACAGGGGGCCAAACACCCAAGTCTTGGCAAAGCTTAGTTGTCGTCTGTCCCGCATCTTGGCCTTTGCACAACACAACGCTTCTCCAGACTCTCGGGTCCCATTCTCCAACGTCGCATAAACGACGTTACCGTGCATCCGTCAAATATTAACTCTGCAGATCCAGCCTGCGTCATTGCTAGCACCGGAAATACGGCACCGGGACAACAAGGAGAAACATAAAAGATAAAACTCCTGGGTATTGATTGGTATCTCTCAACCTCATCCATGCATTTGCCATGTCCCCAGCAAAAGCCCTCTCGCGCTGGGGACCAAAACCACCAACGCCAAACGTTCGTCCTTTTAGTCATGCAAAAACACAAAAGCCAATAACTTCCGCTTCCTCTCCGATGCTGTTCCATGTTGGCCCCTCATGTCCATCATGATGCCTCTTGCTTAATTTCCAAACCCTCTATTCCTCCTCATAGTCGGTTTCCTCCTGCTGACCATCCCGATACTTCATCTCCAACACCCACTTCTCGTCAAAGTCGATACCGCGACGGATCTTGGTTCCGGCCTTTCGCCAGACTGCGCTGCCTAGCCCAATATCGGCAATGAAAAGACGCCACTCGTCCTCGTGCGCTGCATTGTTGAGGTATTCAGGGTCATCCTCGCTTGGTGGTGTCACAGCTTCGAGCAAGCCGCGCTTTGGGGCACCCATCGCAACCACGTACCGCGGTTTGACAAAGAGACGGCTGCCATCGATGACTGCCACTTTGCCAGTAGTAGGGTCGATGCCTGTCGGCACATCAACGGAAAGGACGAAAGCCTCGTTGCGATTTGCCCATTCCATTAGTTCGTAGACGGTGGCCTGGTCTCCAGTTCGCAGCTCTTCAAATGAGATGGTCAACCCCAAAAGGGCATCGATGATGAGAGCGGTTGACACAGGTGATCCCGACGAGGCGTTCTTTCGTAGGTGCTCAAAGAGATCGCTCTTGCTGAGGATCTTACCCCCGAAAGCCCGATACAGCTGGATCTGCTGTCGGAGATCCTCCAGCAAGTCTCGCTCGCGTTCAATGCCCACCAAGCACACCATCGCATTGACGTTCTTGTTCCGCAGATGTCTGGCTGCGGCGATCGCTCGGATACCAGATTTGTTGTTGCCAGCCAGTATCACAACGGCCGGGCTACTCAGCACGGCACTGGCAGATGGATTGGCCCCAGCAAGCCCAAACCGCACCTTGATGGCAGGATCCGACAGCGCCTTGAAGGCCACCTCGGCGATACCCCGTCCTCCGTTCTCTGCCATGAGCTGTTCCGACAGCCCAACTTCGTTCGCGGCAATGTTCTCGAGATTCAGCATCTGCAGCGCCGAGACGGTTTCGAGTCGCTTGTGAGAGGGGACGAGGTATAGACCGGATGGCTGACCTTGCTGTCTCCTGCCGTCAGTACTACGCGACTCTGGTCGAGAGATGGACAAGCGAGAAAGATGGCTTGAACGTACGCCGGAGTTGACGCGGCTCAGTGGGATACCACCAGGCGCTGCAACGGCACTTGCCTTGCGTGACTGTGATCTCCTCGAAGGTCCCGACTTGCTGTCAGCTCTTCGATTGCTCTGGCCGCTCCGTATGTCCCGCGCTGACAGTCTGTCTGCCTCATTCAGTCCGTCATCCGCTTCGCTGTTCCAAAAATCTGCGTTCTTGCCAGTTGTTGGTGGCGTATCAAGAACATTTTCCGTGTAATGCAGGTTCTTGCCACCTGCTGTCCCAGGCTTTGGTCGGCGGTTGTGGGATACTAGTCGGCTGGCATCGTCGATCTGATCCTCCTTTCTCATCTGGTCAAAGATGGTGCGCTTGTCAAACTTGGCCAGATTATTTTCAAAATCGAAATCGCCCATCTCTTCAGTGACATCCTCAGACGCCCAGCCATTGTCAAACACCCCCTTTCGCCCCTTGCCGTTTCGCTTCAGAGAGTTGAATGGCTGGAAGGACGCCGTGCTCTGGAGAATAGGAGTCTGCCTCCAACCCTTGCCTCGGCCACTAGCGGGCGAGCCATCGACAGGTTGACCATCTTCCTCAATGCGCTGGCCCTTTCCTTGCTTAGACTGACGAGAGCGCCGGTTCTTCTTCTTAGTTGATGGGGCATCCCGAGGTCCAACAGACTTGTCATCGGTCAATCCAGGGACTGGCTCAGTGATGGCCAAGTTGCTCACTGAGCCGGACAAGTCATGATCGGGGGTAGGTCGCCCTGGTGTGGAAAGCGCCGCAATGGGTTGGACAGCGTGCAGCTCTGACCTTCCATCTTCCAGGCCGATGAATTTCCCGTCCGAGCCTGAGGGCGTCACAGACGTAGGTGGCCTTGCCAGACTGAGAATCGCAGGGTCGACAAAGGCAGGTTGCGATGGCGGTTGCGAAAAGGCAGGCGCGGCGACAGGTTCGGCAGGCGCGGCGACAGGTTCGGCAGGCGCAGGAGTATCGGTAGCAGGCGCATCGTCCGTCTTGATCTCGGACAGATCAGCAATATTGGCAGCATCGATGTGCATTTGGGGGCGCCATTCCTTGGTCCCTGTGACGAATACTATAATTCCAGTTAGTAGATGCTTCGAAGTAGAGGAATCATGACGCGCTCACCATTCGTCAAGGTGAGGCCGCTGCCCGCCTGGACATCTCTCACTGTCCCCGTGAGTTGACAGTCCGCAGGCTCGCGGAGCACCACCCGCATGTGCAGGCCGATGAATTGGTTTGCCATGTTGGAGGAGTGCGTTGCAAGAGGTTTGTTCCCGAATGCCTTGCTTCCCAATGCGATGACCCTATTATTGGAAAACGGTCAAGCTCTAGACGTCATCAAATTCCCAGACCCCAGGGCACAAAGGCTAAATCAGGGTGGCGCAGTGTCGGGGTTTGCTAGGGTCTCGAGGGGACGGGACGTTGGGTAACTCTCGGAGAACGTAAATCGGGCTGTCTCAGGGGCGGGAGTGAAGCGAGCGAGCGGTCGAGATGGTCGACCAGGAGACAGATGACGGATCGAGTTTCTCGGACCGTGGGATGGAGCACAACGAGGGGAGGGGGAGGGTCGAAGCGTCCGGTCGTGAGAAGAGCCGTAGAATGTCAAACAGCCAAAGAGTCGAGATATTTGATGGCTACACGGTATCGATTCTGCGCCAAAGGATTTTCCCGTGAGGACGGTGATCGGATTTTGGGATTGCGATGTTGTGGATGGGGGTTTGTGAGGTTCAACGTCCCACGCTCTCTGGCAAGCTTGCCCCATGGACAAAAAGTCTAGGAGCTTATCGATAAGCGCGGCTCAACCGCCGCTTCCCCAAGGAACTTGGAAACAATGGTTTGTATGGAACCATGTCCCCAACATAACATTGGTAATCCGATGAAGGCGAAAGTGCTTATAAATCCGTTTCTGGCTAGATTTATCATATTAGTACGTATAGATAAAATGTTGATGTATTGGTGTGCCTCTGGTTGGAGTCCTATTTCTTCATCCATCACCCTTAAGACCAGACACGAGGACAACAACCAGGAGATGTTGCCTATACCACCATGAATCCGCGACCCCAATGGGCCGTCTAAAACCCATTCTATACATCAAAGTCTTGGTTTGCCATGTTACTGTGTTGCTTCAGGCTTCAGGTACCAACAGAAGCCATCACCAAGTGCAGACTATGTCACACCAACGGGCTAAAACTTCTCAACATGACAAGCAACCCTCAACACCCCATTCGTCCAAGTCTGAAATGTTCATCGTCATATTGACTTGATGAAGCTCGGATACTCCGAGATTAGATAGATATCTACTTGCCGTCGGCTTGATCGTCCATCACGATCTCCTTGCCCTGGCAACCTAACGCCTAATCCCATCATGGCTCGCTTCTATTAGAAAAGGAACCCCTTCCTATCATACAGTGTTTTCAACAACTAAATCAACATGTGCGGGGAGGTCCTGAATGCGCCCAACAATGCTCAATAACCATACGACGCCATCGCCTCTTCCTCATCGTCCAGCTCCACCACCTGGCGTGCTGCCTTCTTGGGGGGTGCCGCCCCGAGTCGGTTCGAGACAAAGTCAGAGATAGACTGTGGCTTTTTCCCAATTGCATCCTCAGCGCTGTACAGCTGATTGTAGAATTGGATGACTCGAGGGTGAGCCATGACTTTGGACTTTTCGAAACCCAGTACCTGTAGACCCTCCTGGGTCGTTGCTCGACTGAGAGCAACATAGGCCTGGCCCTTCTCAAAGACACGACCAAGGTTGACCTTGACTCGCTCCAGAGTCTGGCCTTGTGCCTTGTGAATTGACAATGCCCACGCCAGGATCAAGGGGAGTTGGGTGCGTTTTGCCTGCACCTCTCCATTCGGTAGCTCGACCTTCCACTCTTCAGGCTGGCAGAGAATCACCCGTGAGGTGCCATTAGTTGCCATGAACTGCACCACTGGGAACTTCACTCCGCTCGAGCTTGTGTCAGCCTCGCGACTGAATGACTTGAGGAGCTTCCTTCGGGCCTTAGCCATAGGATCATCGTCATCGAACTCATCGACCGACGTCATGTCGAATGTTTTCTCATCTGAGAATCCGATAACCTTGCCTAGTGAACCGTTGACCAGCGACTCATCCAAGTTCTTGATGAGCATCACCTGCGCGTTGATCTTCAGATCAATGCTCTTGGGCGCCATCATGTTCATCAACAGCTTGTCCCGGATCTCTTCTTTGCCAATGTCCATGGCATCATACCGCCGGACCGTGCCGGGGAGTTCTCTCAGTCGCCTTTCGTTGGATCCCTCAACTTCATTTCGAGTAGAAAACAACTCTGCAGTGCCCACGCCATCGTCGAAGTTGAGCGGCCTTGACAAAGATTTGAAAGCCCGTACCGTATCTTCGCTGATTCTGCCCAGACGCATCTCGTTGAGCATATTGGCAAACGTTGGATCTCGTTGTCGGAAAACCTGTGTGAGTCCAATAGTGTGATCAATCGAGGTTGTCCAGGTGGATGCATCAAAGGCAAACTTTGTCTCACGCTTCCCTCCGTCAGGAACAGGTGGAAGCTGGAAGAAGTCACCTGTGATGATGAGTTGGATGCCACCCCATGGCCTGCCATTGTTGCGGATCGTTCTCCCAATCTGAGACAACTTATCAAACAAGTCTCCATCCACCATTGAAACTTCATCAATGATCAGGCACTTCGTTCTCAACCAACGATTCTTGGCCTTCTGGTTCCGTCGGATCTTCTTGACCAGAGTCGGAACATCTTCCTTGCCAAGGCCAATGCCTGAGAAGCTGTGGAGTGTGATACCACCAATGTTACACGCAGCAAGTCCAGTTGAGGCAGTAACGGCGACTCGCTCAGGGTCTTTGGCATACTTCTTCTTCAGTTCAGTGATGATGGCTCTCATCAACACAGACTTTCCTGTTCCGGCAGCACCGGTGAAGAAGACGCTCTGGTTATTGTTGACAACGAGATCCAATACGTGTCTCTGTTCCTCACTGAGAGAAATGGCAAAGTTGCCCTTGGCCTTGGAATGCGAAGTGGTGATTTCCTGAACTTCGTCCATAGACAAATCGTTGTTTGCTGTAGGCTGTTCTTGTTGACGCTGATTTCGGAATTGTTTCTTCTGCTCCTTGACGGCACTAGCAGTAGGGTTCCAGAACTCCTTCCGTTTGTTGGCCGGAGTCTTGGCAACATGGTCCTCTTCATCCTCCTCAGGTTCTTGCTGTTTGAAATGTGCAGGGAGAACTCTCTTCTTCGCCTTCTTCGGAGCGGGGACGTCGACCAAATCCTTATCGCCAGACGACTCGCGTTTTAGAGATCCATTTGTTGTGGTAGAGGTCACAGATGTGGTCCGCGTCGGTGGCAGAAAGTGAGATACAGGAGACGAAGACCAGTCGATGGGTTTCGAGGCTTGTGATGTCGGTGGAGGGGGCATGTTCTCGTTGGAGAGCTTGGAAGGAGTTGCTGTTGGGAGCACCGGCAAAGCTGAAGGGGCTTTAAAGTCCAGATCCAACTCGTCATCGTCGCTAAAGTCGTTTTCGCAGAAGAAGACGCCTGCTTTGGAGTTGGCCGCGGCATCCGCCTCGGTGAGATCGATAACGTCGGGATCCTGCTGGAACGAATTCGATCCTCCGTATAGTGAAGCCAATGAGCCTCCAGCAGCACTGGCCGCCAGTCTGGTCACTGTAGGCTGGTGCATATTGGTGGATCGACTATCGAAAGGCTTCGGAAAAGGTTGGGCGGTCCTCGCCGACACAGCGGCAGCATTTGGCTTCTTGAGTTGCTGGCGAATGTCGCCATTGTGCTTAGTAGGGCTGCTTGGAGGGAAGAACGACTTGGCCGATTGGCTCCTCTGGGGAGGGCCGTTGGCCTCGTACTTGTCGCTAGCCCTGGCTAACATGGATTCGAAGACGGGAGAGGATGAAGGGCGGGAGGTGTGAACATGAGCCAGCTGCTGCACAGCTTGGAGGAGAAGAGAGCCACGTGCCGGCGAGGATCGTATGGGCAGGCCGGCAATGCCCACCGTCATAAACTGAGCAGGGCAGGGACTGGGAATTGCGGTCGGTGGTGACTCGACCAGGAGAAGAGAGGAGATGGGTGGAAGAAGGATTGCAAATGGAAGAGAAGGAACGAACAGGGCGAAGCCCAGGATGAACAAGCCTGCACTAGAGCCTCAGATGAACAAAAGGGCCATCAAGTGCAAAGCTTCAAAATTGTCATATTTGGGCTGCAGTGATGCAGGACGCGTCGGAGCTCTTAAAGTCGGTGCAACGACCGGCCCAGGTTCACTGCATTTTGACGCGTTCCAGGCGCGACAGCTGCAGCCCCTCATGAGGCTGATGTCGCTTAGTCACGTGCACCAATAGCCCCCACACGATTGCTGCCTGTTTGATGGATCCAATGTTATCATTATCACGGCAGTTGAGATCAGGGGTAGCATTGGTGGCATTGATTGCAAAGGTGGTCTCCATAATTCGTCAAGTGCCTCTAGGTAACTATTGTTCATCCTGATCTGGGTAGTCATTTTGTTCCTCACTTTCCCTTATCCCGTTGAAATCAGACCCAAACTCCACGTTGTAATCATAATCATAATCATCCCAAGGCTCGCTTCCACTCTGCATCTGACAAAAGAAGAAAAGAAAAAGAAGGCACGTTCTGTTCCATGACAGCTGCCATGATAGAATCTCATCAAAAATCTGCATCGCCAACCTTATTTTGTTTCCTTGTCAATCCCTCCTAAAAAAGTCCCTGTCCCGAAGAGGGCGGAGTCGATCAAAGTCGGCGCTTCGTCGCATGTACTCTCTCGCATCGCCTTCTCGCCAGCGGGAATCTCGGCTGCCATGCGAGGAGTCATCTCCTAGAAAATCAAAGATTCTCGACCTGAGCCCACGGCGATGTCGGAAACCCCTATCTCCGAGATCCCTAAGGCGGTCGTTGTCCCGGCGGATCTCTCGCTCACGGATGTCATCCTCTCGCCGCGCCCTTTCCAGGCGATTCTCCAGACGGGAATTCTCATAGTCCGCGTAGATCTCTCTTTTTGCCTCGGGGACAGAGACAAGACGGGGAGCGAGATTCCGCTGGATAACTCGAGGAGACGGCATGCTCTCTCTTCTCCGTGGGCCCCATTCCTCGTCTTCCCTATAGGAGTCTCGTCTTGGCGACCTGCTTTCCTCTCTTCGCCGGTGAGGTGACTCCCTGCGTCGACGAGAGGGCTCTCGGCGATGGTATGACGACTCTCCGCGGCGCTGCGGTGACTCCCTGCGGTGGTGCGAGGACTCTCCACGACGTGAAGGCGAGTTGAAACGGGCACGTGGCCGAGAGACATGTCGAGAAGAGCGTTCTTCATCTGACTCTCGCTTGCTGCGACGAGACTCTCTAACATCTTCATGTCGATCCTTGCGGGCCCGAGTCGAGCTCTGATCTCGGCGATGTCGCCTTGAACCTGAATCAGAGCTGACGGACGACGGCCTTGTGCCTTCGCTCTCATCCGCTGAGAAGCAGTCGTCCGATGCCATAGAGTCCCGGGAGCTCCGATCAGACTCCTGGTACGTCTTGGACTTGCGACGTTTGTCATTGATAGTGGTGGTAACAATGATATGGTCCTCCGCAGCTGCTGGGGAACCAGGGGCGTTCACCTGAGCCCCGACAGGAGGCTTTTGAAGCTTTACCTGACCATTAGGCGGCGGACGCATTCCTGGTGGGCCGACACCCGGCTTCTGGGGAGCTGCGTGCGGATCAAATGGTGGCCGGACTTGAGGGTTTGCCATCCCCCCGGGCTAACTCCTGGTGCATGTGCTGGTGGTGGTGCTCGTCCCGCGACGTTGGGCGGAGGAACGGCAGCTTGAGGGTTTGGCACTGGACCAGGTCTAGGACCAGCTGGCGGAGGTCCTCGAGGTACAGCAGCAGCATTTGGATTGGCCGGCATGTTGGGGGGAGGACCTCGGGGCCCTGGGGCAGCGTTTGGGTTAGCTGGCATGTTTGGGGGTGCCCGATGTGCCGGGGCGGCATTTGGGTTGGCTGGCAGGTTAGGAGGAGGTCTTCGGGGTCCTGGTGCAGCATTTGGGTTGACTGGCATGTTAGGAGGTGCTCGAGGCCCCGGAGCAGCATTTGGATTGACGGGGAAATTTCCTGGGCCAGGCCTTGGGGGAGCAACACCAGGTCGAGGTGGTGCTGGTGTTGTTCCCGATGCCATGTTGCCAGGGTTCTTTGGATGTGCCGGATTAAACTGCTTTGGTGGCGTGGCATCATCGTCGTCGGACTCATCAACAGACTCATCATCAGACTCTCCGACAAAGTCCGGCTGAGGTTGCTTTGGCTGCGCTCTTGACGGTGGGCGGTTAAGTCCTTCCCGCATGCCGGGCTTGCCTGGCATTGCCGGCTGAGGCTGGCCTCTCATATTTGGGTTCATGGCTGGTGCTACAGGGTTAACTGGAGCTGTAGGGACCGCATGATTTGGAGGTGGGTGATGGGGAGCAGGGGCAGAGCGAGTTGGTGGTGGTGGGTGATGAGGAGCAGGAGGAGACCGAGCTTGTGGTGACGAGGGATGAGAAGTAGGAGAAGAATAGATCGGCGCTGGATGGGGAGCAACAGGGGGATAGCCCGTTGTACCTGGGCGGATGTGGACTGTTGGCGCCGGTGGCATCTCACGTCTCGCCTTCCGCTGGTTCTCCTCTTGAAGCATCCTCAAGCCGTTCTCTCCCTTAGCGGGAGTTCTCTTGAGGTAGATGATGATGGCTTGTCTCTCCTTTCGAGGAGATCTGCTTCTGCTGGAGTGTTTCCGGGACTTTTTGCTGTGGTGATGCCTGCGGCTCCTCCTCCGTCTGCCAACCGAGACAGACCGGTCATCCAGTTTTCGGTATTGGGACTCGAACTGGGCCAAGGTGAATATGTACCGAGGATCAAGTTCTCGTCTGGCAAAGTCATCCAGAACAAGCTCGATTTGGCGTTGGATGATGACGTCCTTGGCTCTCTTCTTTTCATAAACTGGTTTCGTCTCCTTGACGAGCTGGGCAACCCTGCGCCTGGCCTCTTCTTGCGGGTAGTCAGTCTGGACGAACTGGTGAACCCTGTCCCATGAAGGCTTCAGGGGATATCCTTCAGCGTCAACATCGTTGGGGTTGCGGGCCCTCTCGAGGCGGATGACATGGAATGTCGAGAGGAGCTCCCGGGCATCAGCCTCTGTGAGGCGTTCATGCCGAAGATCTGAGATGGGGACGGCATCTCTTGGACGCAGGTCCCGAGGGACTGCGCCTGGGGGTGGAGAAGGGGGACTAGGATAGCTCGAGGGAAAGCTTGACGAAGAGCTGGCATAGGATGAAGAAGAGTGGCGGGAGCGAGCAGGCGGGGCCTGGTGGAAGGGAGCAGGGCCCCTGGCTCCCTGAGGCATGGGAGCACCCTGTGGAGGTGCTTGAGGCTGGTGATGCAGGGGGGCTGGGGCGTTGTGAGGCATGGCTCTGGCAGGGTAGTGCCTGGACATGGTTGAAGGGGTTTGTGATTGTCGATCGACAGAGTTGTGGATTTTCGTGCCCAGTTTGGGAGTTGAAAGATGAGGCGACGACGGGCAAATATATCTGCCTCGAAGTGTAGGCAGAAGTGAATTGAGAAAGTATCAAGTTGGTATGGAACGGATCGGCAACTGGGAGCTTCGCCACGCTTGCAAGAAAGTGAGGCGGTCGATATATTGCGAGTTGGTGTGAACTAGTATTGAGATGGAGGGCAGGCTCTTGAAGGGCAAAGCAAATATGGTGAGGGGTAGAGCTCAGCCCTGGAAGGTCTTGTGAGCAACTAATTGCAGTTTGTATAGCAAAGATGGAAGGATTGTGGTTGTTGTGGTTGTTGTTGTGAGTGATGCTGTCTTTCGAGCTGGAGATTGAGGGAGAATCGTCTTCTATTTAACATGCAAATGCTCTCTTTATGAGAAATAAAGAGCCTGATTGTTTCTACCCAATCCTCAATCGACAGCAGACACAATTCGTTCAGACGGCAGAGCTCCTGCACGTCAAACGAATGGTATATCGCCATGTTGAAGCGAACCGTGGTATCGAGGGTGAGGTGTGGTTCGCATCTGCCACTTACAAGGCAACCAGGCCAACAGCGGCAGCAAAGTTTCTTACCACCCTCCTGATTGATACGGCTGCCCAGCCGCAACAGCCGCCGGGGAAAGGTTTGCAGGTTCACCTCGCCCGGCCGAAGAAGCAGCCGCATGCTCTGCAGGTCGAGGTGGTGGGCAGGTTTGCCCGCCGAGACGACATCCCATTGGAACGGGCCTCGCATCAGGTGATTGCGCGGGCGCTCCTCGATTCAGATACCGAAGACGCGGTAGAGTTTCTCAAGACTAATTAGAGTCGATCGGACAGTATCACCGATGGGCCTGCCTATGCTGCTGTCCGCCGCGAGAACTGCCCACTGAGTGCTCGGCACTTCCGACAGCTTCTGCCGTGTATTGCACCCACCCACCACGATCCTTCGCTGAAGCAGTGCATATCCATTTCGGCAGGTGAGTCTGACGCGGCGGTGAATGATCAACTGGAGATCCTATGCGCTGCGTAACGAGGGATGCTCCGACGAGGCAACGCTGGCGAGTTGGCGGACGAGCTGTCATGCCATTGCCGGGCAACCAAGAGAGAAGATTAGGCGTTGATGCTGCTGAATGTCTCTCTCTGATGTTGTGTCACGACTAGGAGAAAAACACGGCGGTTGCCACCATAGCCATGTAGGACTATAGGTATATCGGGAGTCCACGACGACCCGTTATAGGGCGGACGAATATCATTGTCCAGACAACAGCGTCCGGTCAAGCATGAAGGCCCAATGGCGAATAGTTGACGACGGAAATAGAAGCGGCGGGAGAGGCGGGTATGCATGTCATTGCCGGAGGCATCATGATGAATGAGTTGTGCTGTACTGGCTGTGCTGGTGTTGATGTTGACAGGAGGCGAGAGAAAAGCGACCTGCCTCCCGCCTGCCTGTTGACGGAGGGACCGTGCATACGTACTTGCCAACGTGGGCAGGGCAGGCGTTCATCGGGAAAGCACTTCCCGCAACCTGGATCGTCCACTGAGAAACATGTCGACCCTGCCTCTTCCTGATTCCATCGCATCGCGAAAAAGTGCACATCTTGGGTATCGCAACTTGACAGCTGAGCCGGGCCAAGAGCTGAATTCGCCCGCCCATCATACGCCCGATGCCTATTGCCTGCTTAACACAACGATGCTGCAGCCATTCACAAGCCTGCGTCACCACAACATGGCCCCGGGGAGGATTTATGCTGGTTAAGTGACCCAGTCAGCAGACACGCCCGACGATGCTGGTGCAGCAGAGGGAGAGAAAAAAACTTGGTTGACGCCATTATGTCGAGCATAATGCAAGGTCTGATTCATATCTCGTTTACTTGGTGGCTTGGGTCAGCACGCGTCTTCCCATACGCCCAGCCGATGACAGAATGTATGAAAGCAAGGCGAAAGTGTAGATGCACATGTTGCAACCCATGGACACACGAGGCAGGCTCATCAACGGTCCCGGCTTTCCAGAACCGGGCCCATCCGCGACACTGACTCAGACATGGCCGCCTGCTATCGGAGAGGGGGGATTGTTGCACCTATCTATCACGTATTATCTCTCCCTCGACGCCAAGACGAGGCGATCATCAAACACACACCAGGCAAAAGTGCAGTGTCAACTTTCACCGGGCGACCGACTGGTTGCCTTGTTTGGTTGCCTTGTGAGGGGTTCCCAGAGCTTTGTAAGCTCCCATCATAAGGGAGGGTTGGAGGGCTAGGGGTTCAGACAAGGCAGAGGACTTGGCGGGGTATGAGGCTGGTTGCCTTGCCTCTTTTTCGTTGTACTCAATCGTGATGGTTGCGATGTGAGTGTGTCACTCAGGAGCCATCTCGAGATGGGATACTATGGCATGCCCGGCAACTGAGCGTCCAGCCTGTCCTCGACTTGTTCGAGCATTCGGCGAGGGCATCATGTCTTTAATGGCTTTGCCAACACAGCAACTCATTGTTGCCCAGTTGATGATTGCACAGCCCTGTATTTCAAGTCTCATGTCGAATATGCTTGACCCCAGTCAACAAGGCGAACTAAGATTTGCCTTGTCGTCACTGCCTCTCGAAATCTACAAGGATAGTGTATAGCTAAAGTGAGGATTGTCGCCCCTAACTCCAATTTTTCCAATAGTCTGATATCTAGCAATCTATAAGAAACCCATCCTTACGCTGAAAAGTGTACGGCTTGTGGTTGTTGACCGACTCAAGTCATACATCCCTCGTACTGTTGCAACCCAAGAGAATATCCAGCAACCAAACCCTCACCAACATGACAAACGTGCGCTAACAAGTCCTTCAAAACTTCAGAACCCCATCGGACGAGGTATCCCGACCTGCATCTGCTGCTCCTTGGTCGGGTTGCTGGCCCAGAAGCTCTTCATCCACTCCCAGAACTTGCTCACCATGGACTTGAAGCCCTCCCACAGCCACGAGAACAGGCTATCCATCCAGCCAAGTACAACGTCCCACGGGATGAAGTAGACGGCCGCCGCTATCCCCGCCCCGACGAGCACTGCGCCCCCGGACGCTTCCATCGAGGCCTTCATGCCACCGCAGCCCAACTTGACCGATGACCCTGTCCATGATTGGTAGTGAATGTAGGCGCCCGCGGCCGTCACATTCATCGAGACTGCGAGCTTGGCTCCTCCGCCGAGGACGCCCAGGATCAAGGAGATGGCCGATTTCCACTTTTGCCACCAGTTGCCCTCCATCGGTATGCTCTGGAGGCCCTCAAAGTACCTCCGCAGGGTATCCTTGTCCTCGTTGTTGGCCGTGAACGAGCTGTCCGTCGGCGACCACAAGCTACTCCTCCGCGGATCGACTTTGATAGCCATACCCGGACCGAACCAAAGCTCCTTGTCGCCCTGGCCGTCCCACTCGTCGAATCTAATACCCCGGTATGTCGACCAGCCGGTTACAAAGTTGTTGAGGTCGGCGTTTTCACCGTAGCCGCAACGGTACAGCTCGAGCTTGCGGACTCGCTTCTCGATGTGCATGTTGAGGTCATCCACCAGGCAGCTGACTATGATCTTGATCTTGCGGCACTTGATGATGTTGGTGATGTGCTCGATCCAGGCTTGTAGGTGGTCCAGACAAGTGACGGTGACAGCGGATCGTTCTAGTCCAGTCAGTATTATCCTATGATTCAAGCTGAAGAGAACGATCTACCCTTGGCTTTTCCAATGAGCTTACGACTTGAAGGTTGGCTCTGATTGTACTTTTCAAGAAGACCCTCGACACTTCTTGCTCGGACGACAGCGAGTATGTGTTCATCTGTCGAACCCCTTTTCCTCTCGATGCTCTTCATCATGTTTCTTATCTCAGCCCGAGAACTATCCGATCGGGCATGCCTGCTTCTGTGGGAGGAGGCTTCAGAGATGGTCATTTCGTCGCCCATAATGTCTGATCTTCCATGCCTGATCTGGCGAGAGGATGTCTCGGAGATGTCGCTCATGGCTGGTAAGGTTGTGGAGCGCGTGGTGTGACTAGGTACCACCAGCTTGAGTATGAGGCTGGCCCTATTCCCGACGAGATTCGGTCCTGGGCAGAGTTCAGGTAATAATAAGCTGCAGTGCCTGCCAAGAAATTGAATCAAAGAAGGCTGTTGGTATATGTGCCCAATTCAATGACTCATTAGGCACGGCGAGAGACGATATAAAACAGCAGGGAATCAATAGCCCTTGCAATCATATGCAAAGCCTTAAACCGTCAAACGTTTCTAGAGAAGGTTAGCAGATGGACATTTCACAGCAATGTGGGTATACAGGCGCGTACCTCTAGAAAAGTACAATCCTTTCCTTGACAGGTTTAAAACTCCACAGGGAGCAGAAGCGACTGCTCTCGTTTCGACCTTGTCTCATGGCCTGAATTATTCGGCATTCCAGGAACGCGCGCGCTCTCGCTTCACCGCCAGTCAAGACAAGCGTAATTACTGTTTTACGCGGGGAATCAGAATGGCCCACGTCGACGGGATGGACCCAGCGGACTATTCCTAATACGACGGTGTTTGCATTCATCAGCGAATTGGAGTTGTTGTTGGCTGAGCTGAATTTGTGTTGGGCACCAGGTGTCGTGCAACTATTGACGGCTGCTGTGTGAGGGTCTATTTTAGTAGCTAGTCACTAACCAACCAACTTTGGTGCTCATACTATGCGGGAACAGGAGTTAGTTTAATCGAGACTAGTAAACTCCAATCGAAGTTGGCCCTTCCCACATGGACACCAAGATCTGTCTATCTCCCTCCCAGGGCTCCCTCCCGTGAGAGACCTGAAAGTTGTCGACAAAGAGGATGTCGCCTTCTTCGAGAACAACGTGGATCTCTTCCTTGTCAATGACATCGATCAGCTTGTCGAGATATTCTCGGGGAATTGGCGTGTCGTCGCCGTAGACACAGGGTAGGTCTGGCTCCCGTCAGTTGATTAACTGAGTCAAGGGTAGAGGGAAAAGTCACAAGTCATGCCGTCTCGTCCAATGTAAGGCGGATCTAGGGCGCCAATATCCCTAGTAATACCATGTCTTCCGACAAGTCCATTGAACCATACTGGTCTGCCACTTGAGGGCGCCCTTCGAAGGCCTACACACATCATCAGCACTGAACCTCAACCAACAACACAAAGACAACTCACCAGGGATATGCTGCGTCAGCTCAAGACTCCCATCCTCATTCCACTTGAAATCGTCCGTCAGCCTTCGAACCTGCTTCTCCACCTTGGCCCTCGTCGTCGCCTCATCGTCGCCCGGCGCGAGCTCCTGTCCAAAGCTAAACTTGCCCGCCCAGTTGAACGAGTTGACCTTGCTCTCCTTGCCCGGCGCTCGGAACACCATTTTCATGCCCAGGCCGCGCTTGTTGACCTCTTCCACCAGCTCTGGGATCTCTGCCTTGACCTTTTCGTAGACGTTGGCGCTGTGGGCTATGGGGGAGGCGCCTCCTGTAAAGTAGTGTTAGTGGTGGGTTTGGGTGAGTTGAACTTTCTAGTTACCTTTGGGTGCCTTTTTTGCGCAGTAGAAATGGATGTTGGAAGGGAATCGTGTGTACCGTGAATACTGAGTTGTGTTAGTTGCAGAGCAACTCAACCATAACTATCACAGACCTCATTGTGCTGGTAGAACCGAGTCAAGGGAGATCCCTCGTTCGCAGTCCAAATGTTCTTGGCGACCTGAGTTCTCTTTCCAGCCAAACCAATCTGCTCAAATGGATGATATCCCCTCGCCTCCTCGGCAGCGCAAACAAGATCCGAAAAAGTCTTGGCCGACGCATGTCCAAAGCCACGGATCAGCACCGCGCCGTGACGATCCAGCAGCTCCTGCAACTTCCCAGACTCTGCAAACTCGCGTAGGGAATTGACAGACTCGGCGACGGGGGGGCATCGCCTTGGACCTGGAGGCCACATGGCAGGGCGTTGCCATGGTATATCCGGGCACCGGGAACATCGAAAGGTGTCAAGTCAACCGTCATAATGCCGAGTTCCAGAAATGGGAATCGATCCTGATGACGTGATGCTGGGGGTCATATAAAAGAACCAAGCTTATGTCTATGCTTCTCCCGACGGGGGTTTCGGATAGTCGAAGCCGTGAATATCTCCCCGAGTAGGAAAAAAAAAAGGGCCCTATTATGTACTAAATAAGACACCGGAGAAAGATCTCGTCTCTCCCCGGGAATTATCACCGATACATACTTCCCCTTATAGACATGATGTCCAACGAGAGGGGTTCTCCGGGTGGGATAACCGCATCACGGAATTCTTAGCGTCGAGCACGACTTTCCAACGACCAACTCTACAACGTCTGTGACTAAAGGAAATATCAAGTCTGTTACGAAAAGCCCGCGCATATGTGGATTTCATCTCGTGGTTACAACTCCACTCTGATGCCTAGTATATCCGTGGGACGGTGTAGAGGCGCGTCGGGTTGGCTCCGACCCCTAGGAGCACGACATGGCAACTCCAACATTGCGTGCTTGGCACGGTCAGCATACTACGTAGTAGTCCCCTGCAGACGGCAACTATACACCCGAGAAACGGGTCACCTATGGCCGAAAGGGGAATCAAGGTCATCCTAGTTTCGTGTTTGTAGAGATCCACAGTGGGAGGTTATAAGGTATTTAACTCGAGAGGATCTTCAGAGCCTCAAGTCGGAGAACTGGTTCATGCTCTGTTTATCTTGCTTTTGAGGGAAAATTCTAGATTTTTTTAAGTTCAAAATGTCTGGTAAAGATGAAGATGGCATTCAAGGCATGTACAACACTGTCTATCTAAACCTGTTCTCCAACTAACACCCTCTAGTTGCCCCAGTTGTCCGTTCATCTGGGGACGACAGCGAAAGGGAAGGAAAGTCAACCACTCTAGGAATCGACGAGTCCCATGTTCTCCAAGAGCGGACCATCGGCGTATTTGGCGCTGCCTCGCTGATTATCAACAAGATGATTGGTGCCGGGTATGTACACTTCCAGCCCAGAATATGAACCAGTGATTAATCCTTTCTAGAATCTTTTCAACCCCTAGTGGCATCTTCAAACTCTCTGGAAGTGTTGGAATGTCTCTCATGTGTTGGATTATTGGAGCAGCTGTTGCTACTTGCGGAACGTTTGTTATGCTCGAGTTTGGTGGAGCTATTCCGAGATCTGGTGGTATCAAGAACTATCTTGAGAGATCATACAGTCCTCGGTTGATGCAGACGTGTATCTACGTCTTTTTCTGCGTCTTTCTGCGTAAGTTCGATCCATCCTCTACTTTCACATAGCACAAGACTTACAAGATCCCAGAGGTATCCGCGAGCAACGCCATCACCTTCTCCTCATATCTCCTTGTCGCAGCCGGCGCTGAGTCAACAACGTGGAAGCTCCGTGGCGTCGCCATCGCAGGAGCCTTTTTCTCATGCGGAGTTCACGCCGTGACACCTCGAATCGGAAGATGGATATCGGATCTCTTGTCTGTCGTCAAGATCTTTACCCTCTTTTTCATCGTGTGTTGCGGCTTTGCTGCATTGGGTGGTCATCTCAAGGTCGACCAGCCTCACAATTTTTCCAACGGCTTTGAGGGCACGTCTAACAATGGGTACAACATTGGTACTGCTATTCTGCAAGTTATTTTTGCTTTTGGAGGTTATGACAACATCAACGCTGTGAGTGTCCACTGTGTGATTTGCTTGATCCCTTGCTTACTGGCGTACAACTAGGTCTTGTCAGAAGTCCGCAACCCTCAAAAGACGCTCAAGCTGGCCCTTCCACTGTCAATGGGAACAGTCACTGTTCTCTACATTCTCGCCAACATTGCCTATGTACATCCACCCTTGTTGTTCAACTACTTCAACTCTGACTGACAACCCAAATAGTTCGCTGCCGTCTCCAAGGAAGACTTCAAGGCCGTCCAGGTCACCGTCGCCGCCAGCCTCTTCAGAAACATGTTTGGAGACACAGCTGCCGTCAAAGCCCTGCCTGCTCTAGTCGCCCTCTCAGCTCTTGGCCATCTTCTCGGAATTGCCTTCACCGTCCGTAAGTTGTCCTCATATCAATGGTTCTTTACGCCATGGCTAATTCTTGATAGCACGAATCATTCAAGAACTGGCTAAGGACGGCGTTCTCCCCTTCTCCAACTTCTTCATGGAAAACAGACCCTTCAAGACTCCCATCACAGCACTCGCTCTCCATCTTGGTGTCACCATCCTCTTCGTCTGTGCGCCTCCCGCTGGCGACGCCTTCAACTTCATCGTCAGCTTGTCGTCCTACCCAGGAACAATCATGCATCTCGCCATTGTCATCGGTTTGGTCAAGCTCCGCCTCAAGAAGAGCGAAAACTTTACGTCGCCTTTCCCTGCTCCTTGGCCTGTCATTGGCTTTTTCGTAGTCAGCAACATTGTGAGTCGCTTCAACTCTTTGTTAGGAGCAGTGAGCTAATAGTTACCTCCAGTTCCTCCTCGTGATGCCCTTTATTCGTCCTCCAAGTGGCAAGGGAAATACTTCGTTGCCCTACTGGCTGTCACCTTTTGTCGCCGTCATGATTCTGCTGCTGGGAATCATCTACTATGTGCTCCGATTTGTTCTCTCACCGCTTGTATTTGGTTACAAGCATGAGCAGATACAACAAGATCTCAGCGATGGATCCAAGATTACCCGTTTCCGAAGGATCAAGACGCGATGAACAAGTTGCGTTAAGGATGCGTACTACAGTATACTAGAGTGTATATAGAACGTGGAATAGGGGCACATGTCGCTTCAATGTATCACCACGTCTCATACTGTTTCATACATCAATCTTGCTCTGAGTCAAAGAGTGCTCATCAAACACAGTTTCTAGATAACCAATTAGTAAAAAAGTTGGTTTCCAAGCAACTTGATGGTAACCTCTCCAAGATACGCCTCCTATTCCACCCACGTCCCAGGGATTCTTTCTTTAAACCTCAATGGGGCAAACTCCCTCATATATCCAGCCTTGCGCAACATCTTCAGTCTCTTTCGCTCGAACCGGCTCTCCATCAAGTCGCATGCATAAGAAAGCCCCTCAACCAATTTCCTGCCTTCTTCATCCAAAGGTCTTGGGGGTCGGTGCCAGTTAAGCGACCACCGCTCGAGAGGTGGATGCACAACTCCGCCAGATACCTGCAAAACTTGCTTCCAACCCTGATGTGGCTTGGGTCCATCTGCCATGCGGTAAATGTCTCCCGGACTCTTCTTGCCTGGAATGATGTACCCAAAGGAATCCCATGAGGTGAGGTGAGGGAATTCTGAGAACAACTCAGGAGCATCTGTGGCAGCAAATGACATGACCCAAGTGGGAAGGCTTCTGCCCATATACTCCTCGACTTTCAACTCCCGGATATAAGCCTCGCCCTCAACATTGGAGTCCCAGGCCGCACGTAAAGCTTGTATCTCTCTCTCGAGGTAGATATCAACATCAACGCCAGCTTGGTGCAACATCTCAACCCACTGATGGCAATAGAAGAGAGTCTCATCTTCTCCCGCACCGGAATCGACCAAGCATTGTAGAGCAGAATTCAGTCTATGGACTGACAGCTCATGAGTCATGTTGCAGTGGATATCTAACCCATCAGAAATTACTTGTCGCGTAAGATCTGCAAATTCGACCATTATATCCCTGTCGACCTCCTGGATAGTAATGATTGAGTGGTCGCATGCTTTCTCAAAACAACAGAATATATGGTTCCAGAGATATCTGTTAAAGGGCTCCCATTCTCCTGGGAAATGCTGCTTGCAAGTGTCGACGAGGAAACCCATGAGCGTCGGAGACCACCAGCCCTGAAGTAGAGCATAGAACTCGCTAGGTTCAAGGGCGTCACCTCGCATGTCGATGTAAGCGCTCGCACGCGCACAAATATCATCAAGGCTACTATCGGCTGTCGCGGGTCCATAAAGCATGCCATAGGCGACGGGGAGGTGCCGCCTGTGCCCTCGCCATTAGCTTTGCAAGATAGCAATAACGCTTGGTAAGATGGGCTCTTGACTGACCGTTCATGGAGTAAGCTGGGACACTGATCGATTAGGAAGTCGTGAATGCGGTTTGCCTTGTTCGAAATGGCCAACTTAGATGCCCAGTTAGCACATGTACCTTCAGATCTATGAAAGCCTTACTCACTCCCAGCAGCGTGTCAGTTTTGTTCGACGTTGAATCTACCAAAGCCAAGCTCGTAGAAGGGGTGATGGAGTATTGATCAAAGATATGCTGCAATTTTCCAACGCTGTCCATTCTGAAAGCCCTCGCAATATCCGTCAAGAACCACGAGTCGGAGGCGAAGGTGTATATATGGGGAAACCGCAGTGAAACAGATAAAGGACTAAGCGATCCACGTTGGAGTGAGAGCTTTGCGTATAGTCCCAGAAGTGGCGAACCGATGAGGAACGAGGTCTCTTCTTGAACCGTAGCGGGGGAAGACTTGGACTGCTTCACCTTTCGTACTTTTGTCCTTTCGAGACGATATAATGCGGAATGTGACAAGTTCCACGTCTGAGTTTGTACGTCTTGCCTTGCTCGACTCTTTCGGTACTTTATGACTGCTGAGTCGACACTGTTCTTCATGTTGGTTTCAACTTGTGTGGTCGTGGTAACATTCAGACTGAGTGAGTCGCAGGCTTGTGGTAGTGGTCGCAGATTCATAACTCTACAGCCTGTAAGCTCTGGTTTCAAACAAAGATACAAGACTTACAAGATATTGGTTGTCATGTGTAAGTGGAGGGAAGTGAGAGACTGGTCCAGTTCGTCATTGCATTTCCGTATTGTACTCCTGTACTGAAGAAAACGTGCCCCCGTGGTGTTTAGTGGTATGTGCCTATTTGATTGAGACGAGGTAATCTTGTTGATGATGTCGTATAACCGTGAAACTTTGTCCCGGCAGTCACTCATAGTGCGATGCAGCTTCTTTAGTAGCATGGCGTCCCAGGGTTTGGGTGCCTGCTCACAACAGCCGAAGGCTGCTTCAAGAGAGTAGCATATGGCTTCAATGTCGTCCAGCTTGTCAGATAGGGTCGACAGCTCTTTGGCCGCTGACTTGTAGGCATCGATGCGCTCCCTGATGGCAGCAGCTGTCTGGACAAGCTGCATACCCAGAGAGACGACACCGAAAGCCAAAGAAACAGGCTCCATGGCGTATCAGATAGATTGGAAAGAGTGAGGTTGCGTTGATGGGATCATGATGGGCTCGCTGGATATAAGGCCGCGAGAGGAGAGGGGGGCATTGGCGGGGCATCTTGCAGGGCGTTTTGGACTCGCTCTGCAGATGAGGCGTGCAGACTGGGGTTCGATAGGTGCCGTCAGTGGTCACCTCTGCAACTGATTCGATCCGACGGTTGTCATTTGCTGTGCAGGTCTAAGCCAACGGTGGCTATTCGCAGCTGAGCCTCGTTGCCTCCATCATGTTGGAAGTTGGACTCCGGCTGAACTGCGATCAATAGCAACCTCAGTCCATCTACTGTCACATGACATGTAGATGGAAAGACGGAATTTGGAAAAGATGAAGGCGATGGAGAAGAGACGAAAATCTGGGCTCTCTGCTCAACGAAGGTGGTCACGACTTACTCCAAGGTCATTACCCGAAACGGCAGGCATGAGACCTCAGCCCTCCAGGCAACCAACTCCACCACATCCCTCGCATCACCAATCACCAGCCAACTTCAACCACGCATCTCCTCCTTATATACCAAAATAATCATCTCTTCCATCAGCGAAGTAGCTCAGTTGACAAACTTTGACTTCTGTTAAATTCTTACCTTATCCTCCATGGCCCCCCTGGCTTCGCTCTTTTTTGGCCCCTGAACTCTTGCTCCAAGACACGACGTTCGACTCCCATCCCTCTTCCTGCACAGGCAGTCACTTTTTTGCACAGTTTGGACATTCATAGCAGCTGAATACCGATCTATCCTCTGCTTCTGACTCATAATTATAGCCCTTGTCGTCTTTGGGCCTCGTAGCCCATCATCTACATCATCAGATAATAAAATATACCCAACCTACCGAACCTTACGCCAGATACACGTATGCATTGCCCTCCCTCTCGATGTAGTCCTTCTCGATGAGACTATGCCTCTTGTTAGCACTCTCCACACATGGTCACAATATTTGACTAACCTCTCGATCTCCTTCTTAATCGCTGCCGGCTCTACACTGCCTCTCTTCTTGGTCAGGTTGATCACTTCGGCCACCAGCTCCGCATGGCCCATAGACTTGCGGCTCTTCATAATCCTGACAATGGCTGCTTGTGTTTCAAACCGACGGTCCTGAGCGATCCTCTCGTGTGTTGCCTTGTTCTCCTCCTTTGTCTCTTTCAGCTGGATCTGGTTGATCTTAACACGGTACTTAGGGTCCGTAAATGTCTTGTTGAAGGTGAATGTGTCTGTGGGCTTGACCTCACGACCCTTGGGGTGCTTGGTGAGCACCCGTGCTTTGCCGCATGCGAGGGACTGCAATGTGCGATCGAGGTCGCCGCCTTGAAGCCCAGTGCCCGTGGCAATCTGCTCATAAGCTAAGAAGCCATCATTCGGGAGGCTATTAAACATCATGAGCACAACAGCCTGATAAGCCGATACAAGAAGCTCTTTGGTGCCCTTAGCAAACGTAGCCTTGATCGCGCAGTGAGCCAGCGAATGCTTCCACGTCAACACCCGACCCGTATGCTTGTTCTTGTAGTACTGGTCGAACCGCTCAATCTGAGTTGCCACCTCGTCAGGGAGGTTGAGACGAGTGTCAGGGTATGTCGGCCAGGCCGCAGCTGAGAGGATCATGACCTGAAGATCCAAAGGCGACTTGCGCTCGGTGCTACCCTGGCACCACTCCTTGTACGCTTCAATCTCATCCTTGGCAATCTCCTGGTCCTTGAACATCTGCTCGAGGTTGTGGGTAAAGTTGGAGCCGCATTCGCTTCGGAGCTTGGTGAGCATGTTCCTTTCAGCATCTTGGCTTGCACTTCGTCCCATCAACAACCGTCGAGCGAGATCCTTCTTGTAGAATGCTTCAAAAGCGTCTTTGCCCTCAATGAAACGGAACAGTTCCAGAGCCTGATCCAACTGCCGATCAAGTTCAGCATCCTCGTCACCAGTGCTGGCCTGACCATGCTTCTCCGCCGTCGCTCGATCCTTGGCATCAGAGAGAAGCTCCTTGGGTAATGATTTCAAACCGCCCCGCATAAGCATGTCGATGTACTTGGCTGTCATCTCGCCAATCTTGGAAGTTCCTGTATCCCAGCAAGACGACACTTTTCGGTCATTCATGAATTTCCCGAAAGCCTCCCTCATGCCCCAGAGGAAGTCCTCATCCTTGTCAAACGCATCTCGAATCATCAGGTCAAGCGACCGTCGCAGTTCCAAGAGACGAAGAACCATCTCATCCCCGTGCTCCTTATCGCCGATGATCGCAGCTCCTGTCACTCTGATATAGTCGCCCCACGGTGTCTTCATCTTCTTCTGGATGCCTGATAATCGAAGCAAGTCGTACAATGCCTTCATAGAGTCGACCTCTCTATCAGACAGCAACTTGGCAAGATTGCCGCTGTTCAGGAGTTTGTCCGAATAATGGTCAATCAGATGCGAGTGAGCAGAGTCCATCAGCTGCTTCTCCGTGGTGCTATCAAGGTTATACACGATGCAGCGGTAGTTTTCCTTGTGCAGCAGCTTCTTGCACACTCGGATGTAGTCCTTGAGGCTTGAAGTGCTCCATGCCTCGCCAAACTCCTTGAAGTAGACCTCGGATTGCTGCAGGAAGATCGGTTCAAAGTGCTTGACGTAGACGCCCAGAACGTGCAACATCATCATCGAGTCTTTGAGGAGAGCCGAGTCCATTTGATCGTTGTCCCTTCGGTCATACTCAACCAACTCGCACATTCCTGCAATTGTCTTGCTCCCATGAGAACTCTCGTATGCGAGAGCCTGCGAAGGGAAGGCCATCCTCCGGAATTGGCTGATGGCCATGTCGTTGATAGATGAAAGGTTCTCTCGTAACAGGTATGTCCGATCGAGGAAACTAAACGTCGAGCGGATCAATATCTGCAAGAGAGTTAGCTGGATAGTAGCTGCAGCTGATTTACTGCTAGGCGTACTGTTTGACCATTCCAAATCTTCCATTCTGCCAACACGCTCCTGAGAGTATCGAGGTTCGAGACACCTCCATTCCGTCCTATCCTCGGATGCACTATCCGTTGCAAATGCGCCTCAATCCTGTCCTTGACCATCCGGTACACCTTTGCTGGGTCTCCCTTCCGGCAAACGTCCTCGACTCCTCTGTATAGCCTCTCAAGTGGAACATCGGGCGTCTTCCCGGCAAACACCGAGTCGAGGGCGTCCTTGAGCTCCTTCTCGGTGCGCACGTAGTACTCGGCAACCTGCGCATCACGACTCGTCGGGGCCCGCAGGTTCTTGATGACCAGCTTCTTGGCCCCCGTGTAGGGCTTGAAGGCCGAGGGCGGCTGGGTCAGGTCGACGGTCTCGGGGAGCTTGCCCCGCGCTTTGGCGCTCGTCATGGCTTCGAAGCGCGCTCTCTTAGAGGCGGCGATGGGAGGCGGTGAGGAGGAGGAGGACGAGTCGAGCCGCGGCCTGCGCCGGGAGGGAGAGTTTGATTCGACTGCCACGGGTTGCATGGAGCGATAACGACGACGGGGGAGGCCTGGAACAACTGTGATGGAGCTGTCACTCAGGCCTCGGATGCTCGGGCTGTCCGGCGCGGTTTCGGTGAATTGCGATAGCTGGGGCTTGTGAAAGCAGACACGGTGCAAGGGCAGTTAATGACGATCATTCGCTTTATTCTGTCGATGAAAAGTACAAGATATGACGTTGATAAATCAGGATGTTGATGCTTCGATCGAGTCTGAATGAGAGAAGCTAAAGCTGGGCAATTGATTACCTCATGTCATTCAGCGCTGTTAGGTGCGATAAGATAGCCCTTGGAGCGCCCTTGTTGGTCCTGGAGCTACAGAGCTTAACCACGCCTAACTCCGAACACGGCGCCGTCACAGCGGTCCACGGGTCAAGAAACAACTCTTTAGCGTATCCTCTAAAGATCATAGATAGAGTATAATAAAAATAAGAAAAGAAGCTCTAAAGCTTTGTCTTTATTATGATACATCTTTAGCTAAGTATTATACTTGAGAGGAGCTAGATAACCAACCTTCTTGACGTTCTGGTGTCTCATTTATTTCTTGATCCGCGTCTATCCATCCAAGTCCATGTCACCCATTCTCTTACAGGCAGTTTTCGCTAGGCACTCAAGCATATGCCGCCCATCCTAGATCATGTTAGCTTCATAGTTCCCACTTCACTTAGGTATACTCTGCAGAGACTTACCAGAATACAAAACTGCCAAATTTCGCTCATCCGTCGCTTGGTTGATCAAATCGTTGACCGTGGCCGTCACGCTCAAGGTCTTGGAGAGCTTCTTCCTCACAATCTCCAGGGCACGGTCGGCCTCAGATGGCTCGTTGACATGGCCCCCCGTCTTCTTGCCCTTCTTCGTTTCTGCTTCGCTTTGCTCGTCGTCCATGACGCCGTCGTCGTTGTGTCTTGCCTTTTGTAGCTTCGCGAGCCGCAGTGGCGAGATGGACCAAGTGTAGAGGGGATCGTAACGCAACACGTCGAGAATAGTCATGATGGAGTATTGCTCTTCTCGTAGAGCGTCCAGAGTAAACTCGCAACATCTTCGGAAGACGCCTTCTGTCTTAGTGATGCCCATTCCGTCCACGATATCTCTTGTCAACCTGAAAGGGACCAGCTCTGGCACGGGCAGGATACGGCCAGCTTCGAATGCCACCCCCAGATCGATGTGGACAACCTCTCCAGTCTTGTGATCCAGGAGAATGTTGTGACCGTGTCGGTCACCAAGACCAAGGACGTGACCAAGCATGGATATCGCCGCAGTGCTCCTTGTGTATGCCAGCCGCTTGACAAACCACTCATCGGGGTCCATGAAGTGCTCCATGAAGAAGTACCTCATGACCGGGTGGAACTTTTCCGTAACCTTGCGATACGTGTTGATGCGAGTCTCGACTGTCCGGCTTTGAACTCCAAAGATTTCCTTACGGCATTGAGAGCCCTTCAGGTCCCTAGGATAGTACCTCTCGTGCGCAGGCATGAGGAATTCGTGAAGTGGTACCGTGTTTGGGACAAACTCGATCAGTCCAGAAGATGCCGTGAGCGGGAGCACCTTGTACGTCCTGATACCCAGATTGCGTTGCTGGGTTGTCCTATGAAGCTTCAGTAGAGACGATACAGCCGAAAAGACCTGTTCCATGATTGCATCTTGGCGTAGGTCGTCGTGTCCACCCTTGACAAGCTGCTTGTACCGCACACCATCACTCCCAAGTGCCGTAATGATCTTGGGTGCACTGACACCCGAGGCGATCGTCATGGTCGGCTCCAGCTTGGAGATGATGGGCACCTTTGTGTAGTCCTTGGTTGCAGAAAGCTCAATGTGCATGGTTGGAGAAGGGATGCGGTACTTGGCCAAGCAGTTGACGAGGTTGTGGCCTGGAGTTGAATCTCTCAGTGCGATCTTGGCACCCGACTTGTACTTGTTTGGGTTGCGATCCATGGCCAGAGCATGGTAGTACTTGCTCGTCTTATCGATGGAGAGCCAGATGCTGGCCACGGACTGCGTCTCGGCGAGTCGCTTGGCCACTCGATCTGTAGCCCTGACACGCTTGACCGCAACCTCGTCCTTCTGCTGGGCCTTTGCCTTGGTTCCTGACCAAATCTGGTACATGCCGTGGTAGGGATGGTCCACGCAAATCTTGTAGACCAACTCCAAAAGGATCTTTTGGAAGGCAGTGTCATTGTCTTGGAGTCGGGATGTCAACTGGTTGGTGAGCCCTGCAAACTTCCTTGTTGGCACGTCATAAACAGACTTCATGACTGCTTTGTTGGTCATCTCCTCTTCTGATCGCTCGAGCCAAAGGGCTGTGAAACGCAGTGCATCGTTATTGTGTTCGTCGGAAGCGATGAGAGACAAGAGGTAGTTCTCGAGACTCAGACGCACAAACTCGCTACGAGTGTGCTCAACTCGTCGCAGCTCTTGCTCATCAAGGTCTAGCCACTGCTTTTCCTTGTTCAGCACATGCGAGTATCGGTTCTTCAACTGAGAATCCCTCGTAGTGGAGATCAGCAACTTGAGTTCCGACACTTCGTCGCTCTTTGCCTTCTTCAACCCCTGAAGTCTTGTCAGGTCTTCCAGGCCGTCAGGATCCTGGAGCTGCTGATCACAGAACATGGCAAACTGGTGGTAAACCATGCCAGCCTCCCGTCCTTGACCTTTGCCCTTAAGTTCCTTCAAGGCCGGTTCTAGGTATTTCTTTTGAATGTCGTGCGGCTTCTCGAGGCGAGCAACAGAGACCTGGAAACCAATTTTTGAAAGCAAGTCTGAGCGACTGACTGGGATAGTTTGTTTCTGGAGAGAAGAGTCCCTTTCAATGCTCTGAAGCATGCGGATAGAGGTGCTCATCTCCCCATAATCCCAGAGCGAGTTGGCGGCTTCAATGTTGATTGCGGCATCCACGTGGAGATCCAGTGAAGCACAAGGTGCAACGAGGTTGGTGAGGCTGGTAGATAGGTTTAAGTTCTCCTGAGTCGCCTGGTGATACCGATAGACTCCAGATGCCGTGATCATCGATTCCACCTCCATTTGTCTTGCTGCAGCCGCAGAAAGCTTCAGGTTGCTTCGAAGGGCGTTCTGCTGGCTGACCATGCTCATGGTGGTTCCACGACAAGACAGGATCTGACTGACGCTGTCGTAACTAGGAAGAGTTAGCATTTTCGTCTGCAAACTTGTCAGGTTACTTACAGTCCGCTTCGCATCCAATCACTTCGGCTCTTGAATTTGCTGAGAATGCCCTCCATTTCCGCAGTGTCAGAGACACCAAGGACGTCATCTAGCTCTGTCAAGGAGGCCAGTGCTCCCAGTCGTTTCCTCAAGGCTGTCGCATTGAGACCATGTGCAGTCAAGCTGCTCATGGTGCGTGTGAAGCCATCATGTACGGCCGTTCGAACAACTCCAATGTCTGTCGCCTGATGAATACTCTGGTAGGCTTTGTAAACAGTCACTGCATGATGATTGCTCGTCGGGGCAGGCAGATTCCAGATTTCCAACTTTCTTGCTGTGCTAAAGGTACTTTCAAGAGAAGCTGGCGATGATTCCAGGTTCTGCTGTACTTGAAGTAGAGAGTTTGAGAGTCCAGACAAGCCAAGCGTACTCAGTGCCTTCACCAAAGCTTGTCCATCGGACTGGGCAATGGGATTTCCGAGACGAATGTTGCTGTCATATTGGGCGCCTCTGAAGGCTAGACTCTTGGGCCCATCATTTTCATACTCCACGCGAGCGAGAACCTTTGAGAGGTTGGCCTCCTCTGGCAGCCCATAATAAGCATCGGGATCATCAATGTTTTCAAAGATTGTGAGTAGAGTCTCGCTCATGTCGGTTTCCTTCGCTGCCGCTGCCGAAGACCGACGAGAGGACCGCGTGGTTTCGGATGAAACGAGTTCAGCAAAGAGCAAGGCTGTCTTGTGCATTCCACATCGCGATGCCGACGCAGAAGCCAGAGCATAGTCGATGTTGAGCCAATGTGATCGATCAGCGATTGATGATTCTCTTGGGTACTCCTGGGTCCTGAGGTACAGGAGGGTGTTGATGAGCAACTTCAAGTTGTCCTTGGCTGCAGGCGCTGTGCATTGAAGCCACTCCTTGATAGAAGAAGATAGCTGACGCTTGAGAGATGTCTGCTGATTGATCCGAGAGGAGAGGACAAGATGAACAACAAATGGGAATGCACTCTCGGCGAAGTGCTCAACTTTGGCAAGAATAGGGGGCAGAATCTTGAGCATGATGGATTCCTCAACAGACTTGGCCATATAGGCGCTCAGGTTCGGAAGCCAGTTCTTTGACGTGATGTCCTCTGCCCACACAGCTTGTCCATCTATCGACGATGTTGGAGTTCCAGCTCTTTTATCAGACGGGGGAGACCGGTATGGACCCAACTGGGATGTTTGTAGAAGGGACTCTGAGAGGCCTTGTTGACAAGCCACAATCAATATATCGTCGCCATTCATGGTAGAATCGGAGACGGCGGTTCGTAGCGCTGCTTCAGCCAACCCTGCTGTCACAGAGTCGGTGCTTGAAGTCAAATCCTGAAGAAGACGAAGGATCCCAATTTCTGAGCCATTAGAATCCGGTGCAATCTTTTGGTAACGAGCAAGATGTGACTCGCGAAGGATGTCCGTAGGAATCCCGCCTGATGCCGAGAAGGATCGGCCGACTACTCGCCCTGCCCATGCCAGATACTCATCGCTCAGATTTTGCGTATCGCAGCTCTTCCACACAGCCGCGGCATGCTTGAGCGCATCCTGGTCGGATTCAATGATGTCGTCCCTGCTCGATAGGGGGATACTGAAGTCGCCGCAGAGAAGGCCAAGAGCGAGCTGACGCGAAGTGTCATTAAGAAGTTGGTATTCCGAGCCACCATCATCCAAGATGTCCAGCAGCAGCTTGCTCTCTGCAGTGCCTCGCTCAGCGTTGCCCGAAGACCGGATACGAGCGGCGGATTGTGTGATTGACTTGAAAGCCTCGCGCTGTTCGAGATTCTTAAACATCGGAGAGTCGTATTCTTCCAGGTACTTGCTAAACCACCCATGGAACTTCTCAGCCTTGCTCATGGTGGCTTTGAACTGACTCTCCTGTGTTGTACTGGACTGGCTCGATTCCAAAAAGACACGAAGGGAGGCCAGGGTTGATAATGCATAGCCAGCAAGGAACGAGGGGTTTGTGCTGAGGTGCTTTGCGCCTTCGGCAAGGAGATACTGGCTGATCCCCAAGGCATCATCCGCACATTCTGAATCCACGATAAACTCACGTGTCGCGTTAAGCAACATCTCCAGAGGGTACGATTCTAGAGCAACCGGGCCAGCTAGGCAGATCAAAATCCTGACTTTGCGGAGGACAGAACAGGCATGAAGGGGCCCCAGAGCAGGGTGCACGGTGTTGAGGAGCGTGCGAGCGATGAAAACAACCACAGGGGGCGACCAAAGATCATGGAACTGGAACTCGCTGCTCTGGCAGAGCCTGTGAAGTTCGTTGATGAGATACTTTGCCTTGAACATTGGTTGTTGGTTGGCTGGCAACTCGGCAGGAGAGTGAGAAATGGCCTTGATAGCACTCATGATTTCTCCAGCATAATCAAGTTTGAATCTCGCAAAGACCTTCTCCATGGAATTCTCTTGGTCAATGAGATCAAAGAAGAGGGCCCCAACTCCGAGGAAGTCGAGGTACATCGCTTCAAGATATAATTGGCGGCCAAGGACCTTCTTGATATGAGCCTCGCCCCTCTCCTTGTCATCGCCTCCATTGGAGTCGCCGAAAATCATGCTGTAGGCCATAGCGGTTGCAAAGTTTTCACGGATAAGGTCGCTTTCGGAGGTTCCCAATAAGCGAGCAACTTCTGCAGACGCCTCGTCTTGCCCACGCATGACGGTCAAGCCAATTGCTTCAGCTTGGGCGGACTTGAGAAGATCACCTAAGGTTGAGAACCCGAATATGGAGAATGGAATGTCCTCGATAGGATCACACTCCAGCCAGGTATACAGCAACTGACGAGAGAACAGCCGAAACAAGACCTTGGGAGATTCCAATTGCAGGGTTCGAGACACATTAAGCAAGCAACGAGTCGCGTACTCCGTGGAGACTGGTATCTTCCCCGGGGTTTCAAAGATGTGGTAGGTACATCTCCGAAGCAAAGTGGACCATCGACAGGCGAGGTTTGATAACACCAACAGTCGAAAGGCAATGCCCGTAGTGTCGGCAGGGTCGGTAGGCAGGTTGTCCAAAACGTCCACGAATATTTCATCGTGGAGTTTGAGAATGAAGAGATCGAAAACGTCAGCGATCTTTTCGGAAATAGCATACTTGACAGACATGGGGCCGTTCTTGAGAATGTAGAGAAGACAGGTTCGGGAGGAGTCCAGACCTTGATCCTTGCCATAGTCCGAGTTGGCCCGCAGAAGGGTGAAGAGCAATCGAATCATCGATATCTGGGTTCTGGGCGAGAGCATGTTTGATGGAAGGCACACTTTGACGAAGTGATAGTAAAGGTCGCCAACTCTGTCCGAGAGCTGACGTGTGTCGTTCAGCCAGATGGAATGAAGACCATCAATAACCCCGATGCAAGTACTCAGGGCAACCTCGGCATACTGGTAGTCCCTCTCACTGACACATTCTCCCAGTCTTTCAATCACAGCCAGGGCATTGTCTGGGGTAATGATGAGGTCAGAGTTGAAAATCTCGAACAAGAAGTTTTGACACAGCAGGAGTTCATCATCGGGCATGTTGATCAGATGCTCGACGAAGGCATCAGGGACGAGGCCGATCTGGCCGATATCGTCGTTGAGAATGGACAGAAACTGTAGCCGAGCTTTGGTCTCTGTGTAAAATGCCCGGGAATCCATCCGTAGTTGGATATTGAATCGTGGAATCGCTGCGGGTGTCAAAATAAGGCTCGCTCTACTACTCTGCGACTCAAACTCTTCGTCAATATCCATCAAATCGACATCGTTCCCGGAACTTTGCTGGCTCTTTCGGTCCTCAATCACGGACCAAACCTTTACTAACAGACGCAAGAGACCAGTGTTGTTCCCCTGCATCTGGTTGAGATTCGCTGTGGTCAGATCGGGCATCATGGGCCTCACTGCGCGCAGGACAGAATCGGCGAACGCCATAGGTTCAACAGATGTCAGAGCAGCATCCAATCCTTTCTCTAGAATCTCCATCAGAGTAGACTCCACAGACGAGGACTGGGTTGAGTTGAGGTCGCTGATCTGCGAAAGCAACAGGGTACCCGTCAAGCAGGCTGAGAGGAGGCTCTGAAAGCGATCAATCGAAATCTGCACACCACCTTCATTCATTCTCTTGGTCCAAGCTGTGCAAAGTTCGGCTAGTTCGCCGAGCTTCGGATAGAAAAGCTCAAGTGTTAGCTTCCTAGAAGCGTAACGAGTGTTGGCATCGGCCAGTGGTGGAGGGTTCGTTGACTGAAAATAGGTACAGCGACCAGCAGTCTTGGACTTTTCTGGTGTGTCCTTAAGAAGGAGTATGTATCGACTGAATGATTCAATCTCGCCCAACGAGTTCCATGTTTCACTCAGAGGGCCTCCTGAGGTGACCGTTTGAGTAACCAGCTTCAACTCTGAAGTCCCGCAGCAAGCCCGAACCAGGTTCACAAGCTCTATGGGCTGGACGTGTAGAGAGTGATAGGAGGCGAAAGTGGATTCGTCTGTTGCTCTGTTAGGAAGTCTACCTTATATGAGGTTGAGGGGCTTACTTGGGTTCCATCGCAGAAATATCCAACGGATGATGTGATGGCAAGTGCTTTGGCTGGCACTTGGGATCCTAGCATTCCGAAGATGAAGTACATGAAACATCAGGCTGATGGACGCATCACACAAAACACTGGGGCCGCTGACGTCGGCAGTTGTGACGATGCCGTTGACATCCTCAGAGACGGTGTGATATGGCAAAACATCTGCCTCGAGAATGGCATGCAACAGAACACAGGCCGCCCGGCTTGTGCCTGGTAGACTGATAGACCTTGTAGCTAAATGCCATAGCTGTCTCCAAATGTCTGCTTGGTCGTGGCAGTCCTCGCAATAGGATATACAACTGAAACAGTAAGTCGTCTATCGGTATATGCCGGGAGTTGTGCTTACCTAGCTGAGGCGACGAGGGCCCAAGATGCTGTTATGGGGTTTTTGTCACTCGCCAAAGCTACCAGGTCCGGCAACAAGTCAAGCAACTCGTCACGGCTTAGCGAGTTGCTTGCAAGAAGAAACGGGACCAGTTGTAAGGCTGTCCGTCGAACCGCTACATCGGTGAGCTTCAACTTGAGTCTGATACGACTCATGTCGAGGCGGATACGGCGCCTCTTCCGCCGCTGCTCGTCATGTTCCGGGGCTGCTTCTTGATGTTTCTCGTTGGAAAGTACCATGATACGTTCAAGGAATGCCAGATTCTGCACAACCGCCCAGTGGCCTTCTCCATACACATTGTGGGGGCGCAGGCCAAAAACATCCAGTTGAAGGCCATATTTCGAAAGAGAGGATGTAGAGAAGGTAATGTCGCTCAGCTGTAATCGAAAGGCTTCACTGCGCTTGGAGTACTCACTCCAAAGATTCTCGACCAGGTCTTCGACATCCAGGCGGACGCCTTGATCTGATGAGTTGATGACCAGATGCTCGATGTGCAGGTGCGTGAGAAAGATACTCCTAGAGATCTCAATTCTCAACGCCCTGATGACTTCGTCTTGCGAAACTTTTTCAGATCGCCACCAGTAGCTCATCAACGGCAGGAGGTTTTGCACCATTGAGCACGAATGTGCTAGGTCGTCGGCATGGGTTTCCGAGAAAAGCACATTGATGATGGCAAATGCCAGAGTCTGCAAGGAGCCGAGGCTGAGCTGCTTCAAGCTCAAGACTCTCAGCACCACCTCAGTGATCTCCGCGTACCGTCGTAGCAACGGCGCATTGCCGGCGGTGACCAGATGGTACAGCCCTTCCAGTACATCTTTCAACGGACCGCCTTCTCCGGGAGCGACTCTTCTTTGACTCTGGGTCGATGGAGTCGAACGTCCAGTAGACCGGCCGTACCCCGACCCTGGAGCTGGGGATCCCCGGGCCAACGTCAGAGTGGTAGTAGCTTCTTCTTCATCTGGGAGCATGAACTGAGCAACATCGAGGAGAAAGTCAACGCACTCTCCCCATTTCTCACCACCTCTCCGAGCGAGCATCTCTACATGGGCCGGTCGTGAGAGCACCTCGGTCAACGCTTTGATGTAGTCCTGAAGTAACGGAGGCACGAAGTCATCTTTCTGCCCTAGGGTTTGGGTGATGTGATCCACGACTGCAAGTAATGTCTTTCGTCCGAGCTTAGACACGCCGCGTCCTGCTGCCATCCGCACAGCGGCGGCACATTTCGAGAGACGGGATGCAGCAGCATTCGACGTGGCTTGGGACTTTGATCTATTGCGTAGGTTGGGCTTCTCGCGCATCACAAAGCTGAAGATGGATTCGAAGATCTCATGGTAGCCTTTGTCGCCAAGGTCGGAACTCACAAGCTGTTAGCAGACAAAGTGTGGGTGAGAGTGGTGTCGCTCACAGATTCGCAGATCGATTCCGCGGATTGAGAAGACTAGCCAGCTCTGAAACACTTGTGAGCCCATGAAATGATGAATCAAGGATGTTTCATACCATCGACAGCCTTTTCTCGTTCTTTGAGCGAGGCTGATTTCACATCCCCTAATAGCCCGTCAGCAAGCAACAAGTAACACAAGAGCTCAAGGTCACGCACGCGCCAGGTTCATGACAGATTTAGAGGACGACATGGCGACGGGACGCGAGATGGAAGTATCACAAAACGGAAGGGGAGGGTGAAAGGGAAAAGAAGAGAATGAGAATTTCTAGGCAGCATCGTCAAATGCAACGAGTATGCGATGATATTCGTTCTGCTTGTGCTCGCTCTTTGGTGAGAAAGGTACCTCAAGGCCCAGCTTGTAGTGGGTACCTACGCGGGTGAAGGAGGGATCTAAGACAGTGTGGCACATGACGTGCGTCACACTGTTGGAACACGTTCTGCCAGTGGCTTTAGGATAAAATCAACATAATATCATAAAATAATAAATCTCAATTATAATATAATGACAAGACTTAGGTATATATTTGGCAGATGTTATGTGAATAATATGCTATCTTTAGGTAGCTTGCTGGCTTCTGATACAGTGCGAACAGACTGACCTGAACCCCCCGTCACACGGGTAGGTGCGTAGGTACACGTTCCTCAGTGGTGTTTCCGGGGGGTGTTGACTTTTCCCCGTGGTTTAGCCAATGAAAGCTCAGGGAGCTCCCAACTTGAAGGCAACAAGGCTGCCAGGTACTGTACCTTCCTTGGGTGCAGAATCTCAAAACACCGACCGCTAGCAACCGCCCGAGCATCTACAAAAAAAAAGATCCAGCACTCGCCAACCGAACGCACCACGGTGCAATCTGCGCAGCTTGCATCGACCGCTTGCTGTTGGGTCTATTCTCAACATGCGATAGTCCTGAACCACCATCATGGCCGAGATCACCGCTTTAGATGCCCTGCAAGCTTTCCACCAAGGGCTTCTATCATTACGCGAAGGTCGCGTCGAAGGCGCCGAGGCTCTCAACAACGAATTCCTCGTCCAGGTTTTCGAGACGGAGCTGGGCAAGCTCTGGGATAAGCCGGCAAGGAACGAAAAGAACCGAAATGCAGTCAAGTCTGGTAAGGAGCTCAGCTGGCGCAAAGAGAAAGCTGATTCTAACTGACGGTCGTCTAGGCAAGGTTGTCATTGACGGAGACGAGTACTCGATAAACGATGGCTTCCAGCAAGATGTCCTCACCCTATCCGACGAAGTCGAGCTTGACGAACTCGAGGCTACGCGATGTGTCCTCGAATCGCAAGAAGACCCTTCCACGTTGGGCCGATCCCTCCTCGAATGCGCCATCATCCGATTTCACCAGCAGCGCAAATATGTTCTAGATATTGTGCGGCTGCTTCTCGAGATAGATGGCCTCGATGAAGACATGGCCGATCCCGAAGCGCTCGAGAGTGTGAAGCTCTACGTGGCCCAACGACTACTCCAGCCTAGTATGGGCGCCGATGCCTCGAAGCGAATCGTGCCTAGGTGCATGGCGTCCATGAAGGAGATCAAGGCATGGCTTCAGAAGATTGGGGACAAGATCGCCGCCGCTCAAACCCTCGGACAGTCAATGAATGGCATGTCTGAACAGATGGAAACAATCGAGTTCTCCCGTGTCAGTCTGATCCAACAACATGAACTCGTAGGTGTCATCCTCTGCCGAAGCGTCGAGATGAGACAAGGGTCAACAGCGGATTTCCTTGATTTTGTGGCAACGCTCAAGAAAATGGACAAGTATGATGCGCTGTTGGTTCATCTTATTCCGTCAATTGGGGCGTACATCTCAGTTTTCGGATCTGCTGAAGGAGGATATGACTTGATCAAGGCTCGCGAACTTCACGGCAAGCTCTTTCCCGCCGACGATACACCATGGCCACTATCCCAGCTGCATGCAGCGTTCCGCTCCTGGTGGCTCGCGGAGTACAGCGGCTTCTATGTTGATGATCCTCCGGAGGCGGCGATTCCTCCCAACACTGATTTGGACGAGGGTTTGTATCCCTGTCAACTCTTTGTGCATAGCTAACATTTCAGCAGAGGACCGTCAGCGATCGAAGCTATTCCTGGAGGCTCTCAAGGATGGGGCGTTCGACTTCCTACTCTCTATTGCTGCGGATGTCAAGTCTCCAGATTGGCATGACCCCGTCAGGGCAGGCATGCGCAAGTGGCTGCAACGAAAGTCTCCCGCCTTGGCACCCGATGCCATTCCATTTTCTGAGTTCTTTCAGGCATCGCTCATGCTTCAGCTCGAGGTATTTGTCGACGCATTCATCTCCAACCTTCCCGATGTGCTTCGAAAGCTCCGTGTGGAGGAAGATGAACAGCGCCAGTCGAGCCAGACACACGAGCAAGATCTAGACCTGGAACGATTCTTACTCGTCATTGCCTATTCATATGAAGGCCGCCCAGACGCTGCTATGAACTTCTGGTCTGACCCGGATAGTAACCTAGCCGGATTCATGCACTGGGCTTCTCGAAGAGCATCCACGCCCCTGGTGACCGCGTTCTGCGAAATGCTGCAGGCCATTTCAGAAAACGAAGAATGTGCTTCCGCTGCGCACGAGTTCCTGGTCGATGAAGGCCATCATTCATCAGGAAAGATGCGCAAGTCTCAGTCTCTCACATGGGCGCAGATTTTCCGGGAACTCGACTTCTTCTCCGCCAAGATCAGACAAAAACCAACTCCAACTCAGACGATACGATATCGAAACGACAAGCTCAGCAGCGACCAAGCGGAGACAGAACCCGAATCAGCCATGATGCTTGAGTGTTACCTTCGTTTAATGTCGAAGCTGGCTAGCGAAAGTGAGACGACAAGGCACTTTCTACTTCACAACCCTAATTACAACCTCGTCGAGACTCTCTACGAGCTTGCAAGCAGCCCAATTCCTCCCCGGCTACGCGGCTGCACGTTTATGGCTCTACGAGCATTGATGGCACGCAAGTCGCTCCAGGAGGGCCATGTGATGTGGAGCTGTCTGGATACGTGGATTACAGGGGGTTATGCCTCTCATGCAACAGGACCTCATCGCCAGGCCCAGCAGTCTCCGACAGTGTCCATGGATCGGATCTTCGACGAAATTAGCAATGGATTCGAGGATCCGGAATCCTTCATTCAACTATTGCTCTCCTTGGTCTGCCCGGCCATTGACAGCAGTCCCCTGAATGATGGGCTCCCCTTCCCAGAAAACCTCGGTTCTGCATTCCGCATGCCCGGCATTGAGGTTTATGTCGACTTTGTCATGGGCCTTGTGTTGGCCACAAAATCCAATGATCTCCAGGACGCGAATCAAACTCGGGTTCTCCGTCTCAGTTGCCTCGACTTCATCCTCATCTGCCTGACCACATTCAACGAGGACTTGATCATCATGGCCAACGAAACAAACATCAACGTCGATGCAGTCATCTCAACTACCGATCTAGCAACATATGTACGCATGCATCCGTTCGCGAGGGTGATGGAGTGGATGTTCAACGACAAGGTAATGACGGCGCTATTCAACACGATACATCAGGAGCCTGTGGATGTGGGAAATGCCGCGCCTGACTCACCCTTGATTCTTGGCATCTTACGTGCTGTCGAGGTTATCTCCAAGGTTCTCGATCTACAGGCCACCTACCTTGAGCTCGTCCGGCCCATTCTCAAGGCTCAGTCCAGCCAGCGTCGACCACCCGTAGCGAATGCTGCCTTCTCTTCCTTCGAAGATGGCCTCGTCACTAGACTGAATCTCGTTGTTGATTTGGGAAACTACTGTGGCATCGGACACCCCGAGCTTACACTAGCATGTCTCAAGCTTCTTGAAAAGATGTCTTCTTCATCCAAGATCACCGCGATTTGGTCAGGATCTAACAGACAGGCGCATCGCAACAAGGCCATCGTTGCTCTAGAAGCTAACGGTGAGCATGAGGCGATTTCTCGGTCCTTCGTCTCAGAACTCATCACCCCGCTGGAGGCCGGCCGAGAGGCAGATTCACCGGCATACATCACCAAAATTTACATCCTCGACTTTTTGTACCAGTGTCTTCAAGAGACTCCCCGGAAGCCCACAATCGCGCACCTGCTCCTTGGCTTCAAGTGTAGCATTGATTCTCTCTCGATTGATGCTAAGGGCTCTTTCGCTTCCAGAACCTCCTTGTTCCACACTCTCCTGAGGTTGCTCCTGGAAGCTCCCTCTGGCGATGCTCAGGGAATGCGACAATGGCTCATCGCTATCAAGTCGAGAGTGATGCGCATTCTCCATATCCTCTGGAGCTCCCCCCTTTCTGCCCCTGTTGTGGTTGAGGAACTTCGCGAAAACGAGATTCTCTTCCACCTCCTTCTCCGTGAGGTTGTCATCAACCCGGATCTACCATGGGAGGGCGAGAATGTTGCCGTGGTTCACTTCCCAGTGACCGAAGGTGCGGTGACCCTAACCGACTTCTTGGCGCTCCGGAGGATGGGTTTGGAGTACATCGCTATGGAGCTTTGCAGTATTTCTCAGAACCGTATGCCGAGCCTTAAGAGGCGAATCTTTGAGGCCCTGAATGGCCAGATCATAGGGGAGGGCAACGCCCCAATCCAAATACCTACCATCTTCGACCTCTACGATTTCCTACTCCCAGAAGGCGTTTGGGAGATTCCTCTACCCCCTCTCCAGTATTACAAGGATATTGACCTGTCAGCATGCCTGGAGAATGATGCCGACTCAAACCCTATCTACAATCTCGATCGCGTCAAAGAGATCCTGCTCCTGAAACGCGGCGAGGCTCAGGGTTCAGGGGCCCTGGTTGCTGCTCAGGACCTTGCCGCCATTGAGCGAGAAGAGGCTATGATTCTTGAGTATCTCGTCTCCTCCAACCGGCAGAAGCAGCTTTCTACTCAGAGCCTGAAGGTCCTGAAGACATGGACGAAGCTGTTGCTTGTCATGATTGAATCGAATGACTTCAAGGGCTCCGCTCAGACATCCTTCTTCTTGCAAGCCCTCCAGTCGATTCTCCCGAGTCTTGAAGCCTTCGCTTCCGAGCGACCAGCTGAGGCCCTCGAGCTTGCAAGGCTCGCCAAGATTCTTCTCTTCAAGCTCGACCTCTCGGCGCCCGCCGAGGACAAGCAAGGCTCGGCAATTGGCAATCTGGTGAGTGACAAGCTATACCAGCTTTTCCAGATCTGCCTCCAGGCCATTGGCAAATGGGCTGGCACCCCAGAGCTGAGGTCGGTCTACTACGGCATCTGCTATCGCTACCTAGCGGGCATGTCTGACCAAGGTGCACTCACGTCCAACCGCCCCAAGACCATCAAGACTATCCAGGTGTATGGCGAGCGGCTGATCAACGTTATCTGCGATGATGCCTATGGTGGTGAAGCACAGTGCCAGACAGCAGCCCTGATCCTGCTCAACGCCTTGGTCAGTATGGGCCGTCAGGAGGACGAGGATCATGTCGTCGAGACTCTGAACCGACTTAACTTTATTGGAATCCTGGTCGATTCACTGCGCAATATCATGCAAGAGTGGCACGAGGTCTTCGGTTCTAGTATGTTCACCATTTATATTATTACTTCCTCAAGGTTGGCAGAACTAACAATGAAATTCTTAGGCAACTCGGAGCAGGAGAATTATCAAAACGCGCGCCTGGCGCTCCTGTCGGAGCTATCGCAGACTCGTTCTGGTGCCAAGTACATTCTTCACTCCAACCTCTTCCGAGCACTCGAGCTCTCAGGACTATTCGCGGCAGACCCTGAGCTTCAGATCAACACGGCCAACCCGCGTGCCCTCGAGCAGCACTACGATCTTCTCGCCCAGGTTGTGCGCATCATCGGCGCCGCGCTCGTGAGTCGGGGCAGCCACAATGTGGTGCAGGGCCGCAGGTTCCTCTCTGAGCATCGCATGCTCGTGACACACTCTCTCAAGCGCAGTGCGGGCATTGGCAGCGGTAATGCCGACGATGGCCTGGACTCGAAGATTGAGGAGCTGGCAGAGGGTCTAATGGTTATCATCGCGGCCACTCGGTTCCTTGAGGTGAGATTGGATTTCCCTGTCACAGATAAAACGCAAGTGTTTGCTAACCACCTACAGTTTGAGAACGAGGTCATCCCCGAGCCTAAGCAGCCGACCCATGGACTCTTCCACTAGGCCAAAGAGAAGGAGGAGGGAGTTATATAGTCCAGCACTGTATCAGGTTGTGTGTATGTGTCCCCGAGACAGGATATAGCTTGCAGAGTTTAAGCGGCGTTGGCAGGGAGGAATGAAACATGGATGCATCGTGGGGTATAGTTAGTAGAGTCGAGATAATTACTGCGCCAGGTACCTTAGATGAAGAGGCAGATTTCGCGTCTTAATACCTGGCCTCCTCAAAGAGATGCAGATACTCACCTGTGCCAATATGACGTCGCTGCACGTCGTACACACGTCGCGTGAGCCGTGTCAAGGATCTGTGTCTATGCGTCAATATACCATTGACTAAAGTAACCTATTCACAGTGGTTTGGACTTCTAAGTTGTCCCCTCTGTAATCCCCCGGGAGCATATACATAGCTCCTCCAATACTCCATACGCCGGCCCCACGATCCATGTCGGCATAATAGCCTTGCTAGCGTGCAGATAAATCAAAGTAATCCGTGTTTCCCCTTATCCATGTAAATGCTGGGTATCTGAATATGACGCCCCGAAGTGAACCCATGCTCCGTAGCAAGAAAGGTGATGCTCAGCCAGATGGGATGTTGCGGTAAAAGGCTGCCCGGCGCCCAGGGAGGGCATGCCGAGAGTGCCAGTGAGATGGTGAGCCAAGTGCGAATTGGTTGCATCCAATGTCGGTATAAAAGAGCCCCGATTAGCCAGATGGAGCAGCATTGCGATCCGATGTGCGTCTGCGTGTCCGTAATGTTGTGGAGATCAGGACAGTGTGTTGGCCTTGCGTTTGCCCTTCCGTGTGGCCGTCATCAGCTTCAGCTCCAGGGGCCAGAATCCCTTCGTCTTGCTGTTGTAAGCGTCACGGGACTTCATGTCGATCTTTTGGCGACACATGGGGCATTTTCCTCTGGTGGCATCGACGTGGAGGGATTGATGCAGACACGAAGCGCAGTAGAGATGGCCTAGAAACGAACAGCGTTAGTGGATGTTATTGGAGGTTTGAGGGGTGGCAACTCGAGGACGCCGGAAATTTACATACCGCAATGGGTAACCGTCAAGTTGGCAGCATCATCCATACAGATGACGCACTGGAAGGCAGCAATCTTGACGCGGTCATCTTTCTCAGGCTTCTTGAGATCCTCAGGCACATCATTAGTCTCGGTGAGGTCGATCGTCGTAAGGTCTGATATCGGCTCGACATCGATGGGCGACCGGGGAGGCTTCGGTCCCAGGACTTCGTCAACGTCTTTGGGCATGGCGTTTGATTTCCGCCTCGGCGTAGTCCTCGTTGGATTCGCGGGTGCGGTGTTTGTGGAAGTTCGCCGGCGCTTGTTGGCGTGAGCTGGTGCAACACGACCGGCGGCAGCCGTTGTCGTCCTTCGGAGGGCTGGGGGCATGGTGTCGGAGAAGGAGCTCGCCGGGCTGTCAAAGAAGTCGTGTTCGTCGAAAGAATCGAGGGTGCGCAGCGTGGATTGAGATTCGGCGGCGGCGTTGGTTGAGGAGAAGGAGAGTTGTGTTGTGGAACGCTCGGGGCCTGAGATACAGGTGGTAGAGGGGTCGCGTGGGGCGGTAGCAGTGTCAGTGTAGGTGAGCGGCTGAGGCAGCGCGGATGCCTGTAATGTTGGAGGTTGATTCACGCCCTGGCCCTGGCCCTGGCCCTGGCCTTGGCTTTGGCTATTTCGCGTATTTGGATCGGTGAATGGAGGGTATGTTGAAGGAGACGAAAATTCGGTGTTGATTATTGCAGCAAGGTAAGGGTCGTCGACGTCGACGTGCGAGGGGGAAAATGGATCCTCTAAATCAATCAGTTGGTCTGCGTCTGACCACAGCTCAAAGTGCTGTCCCTGCCATAACCCCACGGGCGCCGACGAGAAGCCCGGTAGCCTTGGAGGAGGCGTCGAGATGTTTTGCGTAGGGGCTGCAGAGGCGGCGGCGGCTCGTCTTGGGGGTGAGGCGAGGTGGTGGTCGTGGTGGTGGTGATGATGTTGGGTGGTGGAGGTTGCGGTCGGAGAGGGACGGCGATTTGAATTGGAGTGCGAGGGTGGCGAAGAGAGCAACGTGGTCGGGCGAATGCGCTGGCCGGCAAGACCACCATCAATCTGGGATGTCTGGATTGGCCTGGGTGAATGCCCGGCAGCTCGGTCGGGGGACGAAACGACTCTTGACATGGAGATTGCGAACGGAGGGCTGTTTGTCGTGTTCCAAAACAGGGCTGCGTTGTCTGTAGGGTCGGCGGCAAGCGAGCGTCAGAAGCCGCAGCAGCAGCAGCAGCAGAAGAGAGGGAGGAGGGCTTCGGGACGGCCACAGACGAGGGAGGAGGAGTGAGAGAGAGAGATTTTCTAACCTTGCAACAGTCGGGCGACAAACGAGTCCATCCAGAAGAATCCGGGGTCCATTGTTGGCCGCCAGAGTGGGTGTTTCTGGTGCAATCCGTGGAGTATTTCTACCGTCTGTGCTGTTTGAGTGGCCGACGAGAAGGGACTGGCCCGAGGACGCTACGGACGGGCTCCGAGTGGATCAGGCGGAACGGAGGAACAGAGGCACTGTGAACAAAGACACCGATAAAATAACGACAAAAGGAAGCAAAGTGCCTAGGTATGTTGAAGCCGGGAGACGGGCGAGTAGGCACAAGTATAAGCACGAGGGCGAATGCACGCAGTCTTTGTTGCTTGACTTGAAAAAGGTGTTGATGGATGGAACCTCCGGACGGGGCTCTCGGCTGGAGCAACCATAAAACAGCCTCTTTTCGCCAATTATATCCCGACTCGACACTGCAACGTGATCTCATGGCGATGCTTTGCAGAGTTTAAGCGCCCATGGTAGACTTTACGAGTAATGCTCCTAGTGCTTCTCGTGCGAGAATTGCACTTAAACACCAGGCTCCAGGTGTCAATATGGTATCGGCCCCTGCATCGTCATCATCACCATTGTCTTCCCTCAGAGTAACTACTTCCCACAAGTCGATGGTAGTAGATGGAATCAGGCAAGTGAGCTAGGTATGTAGGAATGGAAGCAGGCACGCCCAGCTACATAGGTAGGCAGCCGTACGTGGATCAAGACACCCAATATTCATATATTCATCTCATCACGCATTACTTCCATCCAATGTCCCACAATCTCACTTGCTGTAGCCTCCCACTCCCGATCGCGACAAACCTATTGAGTTTCGGTCTCGGACATCCACACTCGGCCTTCCAGCCTGATTACGGACCACACTCCGGAAGGCGAACCCTCTTCCAGTAACGAGACCATTATTGTCTCGGACAAGTCGTCCAGTGTGGGTGTTGTTCGTTAAGGGGCCGTTGTACGACGACAGTCCCTCCGCAATTTACCCTTCCCAAACTCCAGCCTCATTGCAGAATTCAAAGGTGCACACGGGACAGTACACACTTCCGGGATGAGGCGAAAGCAGTACCATGAGATGGCCCGGGCTGACCTGAAAAGTTTGAGAAATTCCTCGGCACTTTTATCCTCAAGATAAACAAGACGTATAATGCCTTGTTTCCTGTTTATCAAATTTGTGATGCTATTCGAGGCCTCAGATCTGGCCGCCCGAAGCATGGAAGCCCCCGCCCTCTTGTCCCCACTCTCTTATCCATGCCTGCGGAAGGCCCCACCAAGATGCACGCCGTCATCTGCTTGCAAGGGCCCGCTAATAATAATTTGATGGCAATGCCAAATTCATCACCTTCTATCTTGCTTCAACCCTCCCAAGAGATAGACAGCAAACGGGTGCAACCAGCATCGCGGGCGCATAAACGATACCATCATCGCCGTGATGCCATCGCGCATCATCTGAATGATGTTCACGACCGCCGCTGGTCGTCCTTTGCACGGTTCGACGGCCAGCTTCATCCGAATCGCCCGCCACCAGGCCTTTCGTCGCCATGCCTGGAGGGCCCATGTTCGATGGCTGGCCGCCGTCGCAGAGCAAAAGGAACAGACGACGCTTGCTCGTGAGCTTCAGCACTCTACTTTGATAGGAATAGTTACTAAGCGCGACCTCAGTCCCGTCCGAAGCGCGATACAACGAGATAGGCGTCCAGCAACTCAGCTCTCACGTATTCAATCAAATATTTCCCAACGGCACCAAACCTCCCCCGCCGGAACTGGTCGAGTTATCCAAGGATCATTTGCGCCGCCATGACTTGCTCGGAAAGAACACGGACAAATCTGATCCCATAGCGTTCGACCTCCCACCGCTACAGGGCGATAACCTTGATCATCACTTTTACAAGCTCGGTCTCGATTGCGCCGAGCCATTTCTATCCAACGCGAAGCAGTTTGCACGCGCCAACCCCCCTCCAAAGCCTAGGGAATGGGTCCGCCAAAGTGGTTGGATCAAATACTCTGCTAATGAAGAGCCTACGAATGTTGAAGCGCCTGATGAATCCATGCTTTGTTTCGATACGGAAGTCATGTGGAAGGAAAGCCCATATGCTGTAATGGCATGTGCCGTGAGTCCAACCGCTTGGTACGTTTGGCTTTCACCATGGCTCTTGGGGGAGACAGAAAACGAGCGGCAACTCATCCCTTTGGGTGATCCTACCAAGGACCGGGTTATTGTCGGACACAACATAGGTTACGACCGGGCAAGAATCTTGGAGGAATACGATATCAAGCAGACACGAAATGCCTTTCTGGATACCATGTCATTACACGTGGCCGTCAACGGCATGTGCTCTCAGCAAAGGCCGACCTGGATGAAGCACAAGAAGAACCGTGAACTTAGGGAAAGGGCCGCTAGCCAAACTCCTGATCATGAACTGGCCGAGCTTTTGAGCAACCAGGGCATGCACGACGAGGAAGAATTGTGGGTAGAACGGAGTTCGATCAATTCTTTGCGGGACGTCGCCAAGTTTCACCTCAACATCTCAATCGACAAGGCCGTCCGTAATGACTTTGGGGAACTGGATCGTGAAGGTATCCTGGAGAAGCTGGATGAGCTCATGGATTACTGCGCTGCCGACGTGTCAATCACCCATCGAGTCTATTCGATTGTCTTTCCCAACTTTCTCCGGGTTTGCCCGCATCCTGTCAGCTTCGCCGCTCTTCGCCATCTCTCCTCTGTCATTCTGCCAGTCAACAAGTCCTGGGATGCCTACATTGCCAATGCAGAGGCGACATACCAGAAGCTCTCGGATGCAGTTCAAGAACGCCTCATTGGGCTCACCGAAAAGGCCCTTGAGATCAAGGATGACGCTGACAAGTGGCAAAATGACCCCTGGATGCAGCAACTCGACTGGTCAGGCCAGGAAATCAAGATGGTCAAGGGAAAGCGGAAGAATGATCCACCAAGGCCTGCGGCCAGGCAGAAGAAACCAGGAATGCCCAAGTGGTACAAAGACCTATTCCAGAAGAACGATGCGCCGATCAACATTACCGTCCGAACCCGCATTGCGCCCCTGCTTCTTAAGCTTGCTTGGGATGGTCACCCTTTATTCTGGTCCGACAAATATGGTTGGACCTTCCGAGTGCCGCGACAGGAGACTGCGAAATACACGGCCAAGTCGATGGTCAAATGCATATTTGATGAAACAGAGGCCGTTCTGCGCGATGACCACGCCCACGCCTATTTCAAGCTTCCGCATAAGGACGGTCCAAACGCGCGCTGTACGAACCCGATGGCGAAGGGCTATCTAGCCTATTTCGAGAATGGTACCTTGTCATCGGAATATTCGTATGCCAAAGAAGCGCTAGAGATGAATGCATCATGCTCGTACTGGATCAGCGCACGAGACCGAATCAGATCACAGATGGTTGTCTACCAGGAAGACCTTACAAATAGCCAACCCTCTCCTAGAAACGAGTCAAACAGCGCAAGCGAGACGAGTGTCGCCAACACTGACGGGTTCATATTGCCACAGATCATCCCCATGGGCACCATTACTCGGCGAGCAGTCGAGAATACCTGGTTGACAGCTAGTAACGCCAAGAAGAACCGTGTGGGATCTGAACTCAAGGCGATGGTCAAGGCTCCCAAGGGATATTGTTTCGTCGGAGCTGATGTCGATTCAGAGGAGCTCTGGATTGCCAGTCTGGTGGGCGACGCGACGTTCAAGCTTCATGGAGGTAACGCTGTCGGGTTCATGACGCTGGAAGGCACAAAGTCTCAGGGGACCGATCTCCATTCACGGACAGCATCCATCCTAGGCATTACGAGAAACAATGCCAAGGTGTTCAACTATGGGCGCATTTACGGTGCTGGCCTCAAGTTTGCGGCGACCTTGCTTCGCCAGTTCAATCCTAGCCTCTCAGAGAGGCAGACAACGGAGACGGCCTCGAAGCTATATACCAACACCAAGGGCACCAAGACCAACCGCAAAATTCTCTACAAGCGCCCATTCTGGCGCGGAGGCACCGAGTCGTTTGTGTTCAACAAGCTGGAGGAGTTTGCTGAACAAGAGCGACCAAGAACACCGGTATTGGGTGCTGGAATCACCGAGGCACTCATGAGCCGGTACGTCAACAAGGGCGGTTATCTGACATCTCGCATCAACTGGGCCATCCAGTCATCGGGAGTCGACTATTTGCACCTGCTGGTTGTCGGCATGGATTATCTTATCAGGCGGTTCAACATCGACGCTCGTGTCGCCATCACAGTGCACGATGAAATCCGCTACCTGGTCAAGGAGGAGGACAAGTACCGCGCGGCCCTTGCCCTGCAGATTGCCAACGTCTGGACGCGAGCCATGTTTGCTCAACAGGTTGGCATCGAAGACCTTCCTCAGTCGTGTGCTTATTTCTCCGCGGTGGATATTGACCATGTTCTGCGAAAAGAGGTGGATATGGAGTGCATCACGCCAAGTCATCAAACCCCAATTCCGCCCGGAGAGAGTATCGACATCACAACTCTACTCGAGAAGGGTGAGGCAGCCAGGCTGGACCCTGCCGTAGTGCCTGATGTGAGGTATGCACCCAAGCTGGATGATATCGAGTATACTCCCCGCGTACCTGTGATGCAGGCCATCCAGGAGGCAACGGAGGGAAGTCTGCCTTTCCTCAAGGCCCAAATCGTTGAAACTGATGAGGAGCTGCGCGATATAATCAAGGAGGCCCGCGCAGTCGAGCTGGCAGCGGCCAAGAAAGACAAACCCATGACCAAAAGGCAACTCAAGAACGTCCTGCCGTACCGCGCCTATCCCAAGCTCGTTCCTATGAAAGAGCCCATGTCGGTATCGGAGGCCATGGGTGCGAGGTACCAAAACGGCTATCAGAGCGAGAAAAAGGGGTGGCTGCACCCGAACTCGAACAAAGGCGCAAGGTCGAACTGGGGGCTATGAGAAGACTGGGCTCACAGAGTCTCTTTTTCGAGACTTGACTCGTCAACCTGTATAATTTCTTTTGTGTCGTCTCTCGCGCGATGTATTATAGGGTTTTAGGGGTTGTGTTGTACGACAGTGTATGATTGCATCTGGGTTAGGTGTTGGTGGTTGGGTGGTTCTTATGACGATGAGGACGGAAAAGGTCATGGATGGATGATGCCTATGCTGTGTATGGCTGTACTATATGTATGTTGGCTACCTACTTATCGTAATGTATCCAGTTAATGAGCCTTGGAATTGTTGTTGGCGTCTTGGAGCTGTCTTGGAGTTGATACCCAATGCCAAGCACTATGTCGATAAGGTGAGCGGGAACCAATGCGTCAAGGCTTGGCTCTGGATCAGAGCGCAATCCCTGTAGATCAGCGGCTTGATTGCAGATGCTGTGCGCAGCTGTTTACACTGGGCACCCTGACTGTTCACCCAGCAATTATTTGGCATCCATCGTAGCACCATGGATTCATAGGTACACAACAAAAAGGTATGCTTCCATTTGTGTAGTGGCGGTAGCGGTGATCTGGCATTTTAAGCTTGAGTGGAAACAAGCTCATGGCCACAAGCGTGATGACGAAACAGGCCCGCACGTAGCGGCAAGGGCACCCCACCACCACCAGCATCGGGCAGGCCCTCGTCATCCCTCCTCGCATGTTTCGTTTCCTCCTCCTCCAACACATACATACATACAGTCAACAGACCACAAAAAACGGCCCATCAGGGGATTGTCATCCTTTTCTTTCTCCTGTGCTGTTTTCCTCCTTGCCTTCTTTCCCTCTGCCAGCAACTTTCGTCCCTCGTTCTAACCGCCTTTGCGTCGTCAGCGACCCGACCCCTCCAAGCTGGCGGTAGAGCTCTTGGGTCAGCTCGACTGCAGACAACTTACAGCCTAGGCACCACGTGAGACGGAAAATAAAGGTTCTATCCACAAGAATTATCATTTAATAGAGTGCGACGACGAGAATTCATCATGGTGTCCGTCGAGGAAGCCATCAAGCGGCTCCAGGAGTCCCGCCCTCCCGCCACCGACGCCTTCACATACCTCACCATCGTCGAGACGCACCTATCCCCCGAAGTCCTCCCAGCACTCCACGAGATCCTCGAAGATGCCGAGCTCACAAATGACATTGGCTGGGACCTTGTAGAGATGCTCATCTCTGTTCCCGGCAGCGAGACCTGTCTCGAGACCATCGCCCGCCTTGGGAACCCGCGCGAGGTCATCATCAAGGTCCTCGAGGTCCTCGACTCCAACTCGGAATCCGCAGAGGCCGGAGATGCTTCAGCGAGCGCCAAGTTCATCACTCTGGTCGGCATGTTGAGCATCCTGCACAGAAGACTTCAGGTCAAGGCGCCCTCGCGATTCCTCCACTCCACACTACAGACAGTCTACCGAGCCTACAATCCTCGGGGTGCTGAGACCACAGCCGCGGTTATTGACCTTGTGCGGTCCCTCTCTGGGAGAAAGCGCCCGCCACTGCCCACACGGCAATCCAGCACCAAGCTAGAGACGCCTTTCCAAGAGACCGACCTTTCCAAGAGCGCTCCCGATCCCGAGGCGGATGCGGGCCAGAGCCCAGGCGAGCCTGAACTCGTCGCCAGACTTCTCCAGTCGTTCATTACCAGTATCCTTGAAGCGTATGTCAACTCGAACAGCATGGAATGGGCGTCGAGACTGTTGGAGTACTGCACCCCAGAGAAGATCGTACCTGGACGACCGACTATGCTGCAAGCGTTCAAGCAGGTGGAAGAGCTCCAGGCCAGGGACGCCTTGGTCGGGCAGTTGGTGGTGAGTTGGCTTTTTCGTGGTATTGGTTCGTTTGTCGCTAACACGATCACCCCAGGCTGTTGCCCGTGACTTGGGTCTTTCGAAGATGCCCTCAGCAGAGGTTAAGAAGGCTTTGGAGGCTCCAATCTCCAAGAATCCCCTGTCGGTTGAGCCTGACCCCAAGAACCCCGATGCCATCAAGTTATCGACAGGCGGTTTCCTCTGTCTGACAGCCTACCGCATGTTTGCATCCGATATTTTTGATGCCGATTACGACCAGCCCGACGTCAATATCTTCCCTGAGCATCATACGTTGTTGAGGCGATTCCTTGGAGACGAACCTCAGGCGCAGATCGTGGGCAACCCCGGTACCGTCGAGGCGTTGGTTGTTATTGCGCTCTGGCTCAATGACCAGAAGCGTTTGGTTGGGCCCAGTGCTGAGAAGGTTGTCAACTTCATGTCATACCACCACCTTCTAACGCTCGTCTCTGTCTTTCATCCCTCATTGCGGGTTCGGAATGCAGCCACCGTGATGGCAGGTCTAATACTTCACTCGGATCCCGACGAAGAGGACAGACTGAGCATCCTGGAAGATTTGCTGGAGAATTGCATGTTTTCGTCTCTGCAAGCATGCGCCGTAACATGGCTACGGGAAGAGATGATTGCGGCCCGCAAGGCTGGTTCCAAGGGTCGATTTGCCACTCCAGAGTGCCTTGACGGACTCCAGTACACACTCTTTCAGGATCTTGTATACCTGAATGATACTGGTTCGGTGGAACTATGGGAGTACTGGGTGCAGAATGCCCCATTCCACCTTCAGGTGGCCAACTTTGCCCTCTTCCTCTTTGGTGGGCAGGACTACAAGGACCTCGCTCCAGCAGGAATGGCAGCGGCGATAGAGCATCGATACGTTAACCCTTTGTTATCCGCAGCCAAGAAGCTCAGAGAAGCAGTAGAGAAGAAGGAGCTCGACGGGCAAGAGGTAGAGGACGAGGTGTTGATGCAACTGGGCATATTGACCGACACCCTGGAACGGGTTCCTCTGCAGTAGAACATTGCAAAAGATGAATATTTGGGTTGGCGGCGTGTGGGAACTGTATTATGGCGTGGCACATGGCGAACTGGGAAACATGACTGATGACTGTATCGATGAGTGTATTAGAGCAGTTGTCAGACTTGAATCAAGGGCAGGCACCGTTGTTTCTGAGTTGGTCTCATGAGTGGTGTTTTGGTGAGGTGTACATGAATATTGGTGTCATGTTGTAGTGTCATGGAACTGAATGAATGGGCTTTTGCTATAGTCGGTGTTTGCAAAATACAGCCCACTACATAGTAGTTACTTATCCGATGAGAAGTAAATAGGCCTATAAAACCCCCGAGCCAAGAAATGACAGTCTATTAATGTGAGATGGTGAAAATGGGTACGTTTCATGTGAGTATAGGGTAGGCCGTCAACAGGCAAACATGCCGGAGCGTTTCCTCCGCGGCCGCTGCCAAGGTCAGACCTCGTCAAGATCTCGAATCAACTGAGACAATGACCAATTGACCGGCTCCTGTGAGCCGATGCCAAGCTGGCTGCCGCGTTGGTGGCTGGTGAATATGTAACGGGTGATTTGCTGGCTGGACTTTGAAAGAGGTACGTCATGATGGACGTGTCAGTCAGTCATGAGAGCCAAGTAGTGAGAGCAATGGCTTGAGTACCGCCTCTTCCAAGAAGCCCAAATAAGAAAGGCATCACGAGATGTTCTACAGCAGCAAATAATGATGCATCATCTTGTAAATTAGCGGTTCATCATCGACGATTGCTCGGCTCCTCGGCCTGTTCCTTGCCGCCGCCCAATTTTAAGCTCGGGAGCCACCAAACCAACATGAGCCAGAGCACCAAGCCACATGCGACGGAACGTGACGTCACCGTCCATGCGCAGGAAACCAGAAACCCGTCGACAGGAAGGAAGGAGGAACGGGAGCGAGCTTGCCCCTGGGCTGAAGGGCTAGTAATTCATAGTTTAATAAAGAAGGGGGGATGACCTTGTTTTCCTTTCAATGTTTTCCCTGGTGAATGTGAGTTACAGCTTGGAGATGCGACACGAACCATGACTGCTCACGGCCTTTGCTTTTACTTGTCATGAACAGCTGCTAGACTGTTGACACTGGCACGGTGACTACAACACGTTCCTCACCTACCTAGAGCTGGAAACTACGACGAGCTCTTGAGAAGTTTGCGCGAGACGCATCAACACATTACAACATGGATCAGCAACGACACGATCTGAGCGACGACGATGCTCATGTCAAGCTTGAGACGACTGAGCAACACGACGGCGACCAACGACGAACGACCCTGGTAACACATCCAGAGGGCCATGTCGCCTTTCCTGGCCACATACCTCCCGCAGTCGACTCCCCCGAAAGCCCACAGTCCCCCAAACACGCGGGCAAGAATGCGAGTGCGGATGACGGAAGACCGCGCGTAAGGTCTGAGCCCAGGCTTGTATCGGACGCTTCGACTCGACTTGCAACATCTCAATCCCAGACCCGACCAAAGCCCACCAAGACGTGGCAAACGGAGCAGCTACGTCGCAACCACCGACAACACTCTTTGCTTCGGCCAGGTCCCGCCAGGGCCGGCACATCATACCTCAACAAGGCCATCTGGGAAGGTACACGGTCGGACTCCAGCTCCAGCTCCAGTTCCCTGAATGAAGATGACGGCCAGGAAGTATCCGACCAAGAACAGAGGCGGAGGGCCCACGATAAGATGGCTGCTGCGAACGAAGACGAGGATAGATACCGTCGGTTCAATGTTGGCAACCAGAACTATCGCACAACTGGAAAGGTGAAGAAGGATGGCCGTCTGCGCATCACAGTTAATGAGACGGCGGGCACCGGATATCTGGCCAAGGCTCTGGGGGCCGCCATGAACAAGGTTTCACCCACGAGAGACGACCAAGGGCATCAAGTGCCAGAGATCAGACTGCCTGACGGATTACGCTCGTCTTCTGCTTCGATCGCGGACACGAAGCCTCGCTCACGACTGAACATCGTCATCATGGTCATTGGCTCGCGAGGAGATGCCCAGCCATTCCTCAAGATCGGCAAAGTTCTCAAGGAGGACTACGGGCACCGCGTGCGCATCGCCACGCATCCTGCCTTCCGTGACTTTGTCGAGAAGGACTCAGGCCTCGAGTTCTTCTCTGTTGGCGGTGACCCATCTGAGTTGATGGCCTTCATGGTCAAGAACCCCGGCCTGATTCCGACACTGGAGACGGTCAAGGCTGGTGATATCGGGAGACGCCGTGCTGCCATGGCTGAGATGTTTGATGGTTTCTGGCGCGCTTGCATCAATGCGACAGATGACGAGTCGGATCGCCAGAACCTCAAGATGATGGGCGAGAAGGATCCTTTTGTGGCCGACGCCATCATCGCCAACCCCCCTAGCTTTGCACACATTCACTGCGCTGAGGCTCTGGGTATACCCGTACACCTAATGTTTACCTTCCCTTACACCCCAACACAAGCCTTCCCTCATCCTTTGGCGAGCATCAAGAACTCCAATGTCGATGCTGGCTATACCAACTTCATCTCATATCCTTTGGTTGAGATGATGGTCTGGCAAGGCCTTGGCGATCTGGTCAACGAGTTTCGTGTCAAGACGCTGGCCCTGGATCCCGTCTCAACCCTTTGGGCCCCTGGTGCCACATATCGACTCCATGTTCCGTTTACATACCTGTGGTCATCAGGTCTGGTGCCGAAGCCGGAAGACTGGGGAAGTGAAATAGACGTGTCCGGCTTCGTCTTTCTCGACCTGGCTTCCACTTTCAAACCTCCCAAAGAACTCGAAGACTTTTTGGAGGCTGGCGAAGCTCCCATCTACATTGGCTTTGGCTCAATCGTTGTGGACGATCCTGATAGATTCACCCAAATGATCTTCAAGGCCGTTGAGATGGCGGGTGTTCGTGCCTTGGTCTCCAAAGGCTGGGGCGGACTTGGCGGCGATGATGTCCCAGACAACATCTTCATGCTCGATAACACGCCTCATGACTGGCTCTTCCCGAGAGTCAAGGCGTGCGTCATCCATGGAGGCGCAGGGACAACGGCCATAGCCCTCAAATGCGGAAAGCCAACCATGATCGTCCCCTTCTTTGGTGACCAGCACTTCTGGGGCAAGATGGTAAGCAGCGCGGACGTTGGCCCTGAGCCAGTCCCCTACAAGCACCTGAGTCCTGAGAAGCTGGCCGAGGGCATCAAATTCTGCCTCACCGACAAGGCCAGGGGCGCCGCAGGGGAAATTGCCAAGCGCATTGCGGAAGAGGGTGATGGAGCGACGAATGCCGTCAAGGAGTTCCACAGACAATTGAACCTCAAAGATCCAAGCATCTTGCGATGCTCTATTCTCAAGGACCAAACCGCCGTCTGGGAGTTGAAGGGCACTCGCGTCAGACTCAGTCCTTTGGCGGCAGATATCCTAGTGGATAACGGCCTGCTCAGTTGGAAACGCCTGAGGTTGATCAGACATGTCGAGTGGAATGACTTCGAGGGCCCCGGTGAGCCGGTTACAGGAGTTGCAGGATCGATCGCCGGCACAGTCGGCGAGGCGTTTACCGGTATCGTCAGTGTTCCGTATCACTGGGCCAAGAGGACGAGATCCCGGAGAAAGAAGAAGGGTAAGAAAGGACCCAAGTCTAGCCCCAAGGAGCAGGCAAAGATGAACGGCAATGGGGCAGAAAACGACGCAGCTGACTCGGATGACCCCGTGGACGCTGCATCCCTCCACACTGAGACAACAATCGGCGAAACCAGAGGCCAGTATGTTGGCGATGTGGCAAGCGGCGTTGAAAGGACAGCGACTGCCATCGCAAAGGCACCGGTAGATCTTTCAATGGCACTGGCTCAGGGATTCCACAACGCTCCTCGTCTGTACGGAGATGACACTGTCCGACGGCCGCCTCGAGTGACGGGCTTCCGCTCTGGCCTTCGGGCGGCGCGCTTCGAGCTTGTTTACGGTGTCTACGATGGCTTCACTGGTGTGGTTCGCCTTCCGATCCGAGGTGCGAAGCAAAATGGCGCGATCGGGTTTGTCAAAGGAACAGGTATGGGCCTGACGGGACTGGTCCTCAAGAATCTTGCTGCCATCGTGGGGCCCGTCGGATACACACTCAAAGGTGTGGTCAAGCAAGCTGAACGATCCAAGACGCCGCAAAAGGTTATTCGTCGTGCTCGCATCGTCCAAGGACAGAGGGAGGCCAAGATTCTCCCGGGCGACCGGCGGAAGGACCTCGCAAAGGAGGTTGTTGAGGGATGGCACATCATGAAGGACCTCTGCGAGACGGTCAAGAGTGTAGAGCGGCAACGAGGCCTTGCTGGGCATATCGACAGGGTACTCCTCGACACAGGTGCCCTCTTCGAAGACGTCGATACCGCAAAGAAATCCCTGGAGGCGTTGAAGAAGGGCGAAACCTTGGAGGATGTCCTGAGCCCGGAGCGAGGAAGGGGCCGTGACGGAGAGAAGAGTGGCGAGAAACGGAGTATCTCTATTCGGAGATCGCTTAATTTGGCTAAGAGAGGTGAAGACCGGGAGCGGGCATTCTCGCCAGAGAAACAGGAGGCCGGTCAAGGTCAGCAGGAGTCTGCGCAGGGAGATAGGCTGCTTGTTCCGGGAAGTTGTTAGGATGCGGCTCTTTGTCAGTAACAGCGAGGCGTTGGAATTCTCTGGATGAAATACATTTATACCCAGGTAGCTCAGTATCAACTAGAATGAGTAATGTGAGTTCACAAGTTTCATGCACCGTGTAGAAGAGCCGTTCTTACGTGCTGGTGGTTCGTGAAACCCAATAGTTGGTTCGTAGAGAGTATGGCCGGTCTATGTAAAATGCCATGGTGCTATAAATATGTTGACGCCTGGTAGAATTGAGTTGGGAAAAGGGGGGGCTCTGTCAGAGAATAGCCTCGAGTGCTTATCGCCGCCGGTCCCGATCATAGTCTCGGTGACGATCTCGATCTCGATGTCGGTCGTAGTCCCTGGCCCTGTCGCGGTCACGGTCACGGTCACGATCGCGGTGGCCGTGCCTGTCTCGCTCCCTCTCCCTCTCGCGCTCGCGCTTGTAGCTATCCTCGTGACGTCGGCTATCCTTGCGCTTATTCTCTTCTCGGCGGTACTCGTCCAAACGTGGCCGGCGGTTCTTCTTGCCGCCCTGATTCCACCCACCCAGGTCTTCAGCCTCCTTGAGCTCCTTTGCTCCAAGGCCAAGTCGGTTCGGGCGTCGCTTGACTTCCTTCACTGCGCCGCGTGGTTTGCCATCCCAGCCCATGCCGCGGAGGAGGGCTGCACCAAACTCCTCCACAGGCATGGCTTCATAGTCGTCGAGTGTAGATGTCTCTCCTGTTTCCTTGATGTCGCGCAGGTAAGCATCCTCCTCGCTTGGATGAATGACCTTTTCGTCCTCGACCTTGTTGCCTAATAGCGCGTCCATGGCCTCGTCATCTGCCGTCCGTTTATGTGGTGGTTCCTTGCTCGCGTCATCCTTGGGGGCCGCATCCTCGGTGGCTTCGGGTTCAGCGTCTCCTTGCTCATCCTCAACAGCCTTCTCCTTAATCGTAAGACCCCATTTGAGTCCCTTATCCTGGTCCGCTGGTTCTGTCTCTACAGCCACGCCGGCCTGCTGCGCCCTCGCTTCTTCTGGGAGCAAATTCTTTCCCTTCTTTTGCGCCTTCACCTCTGACCTCCAGTCGCGGTTCGGTTGCCTGGCGATGACATATTCCTTCTGTTCTGTTCTTGCGTCCTTGGCCTTGCGCTCAGTCTCTGCACCGTCCACGCCGAACCCCGTAATCTTCTCATGTCGTCCTCGGCGTTGATCGTCGTCGGATTCGGAATCGGAGACGCCTCCCAAGGCGTGTGACCGAGGTCTCTTGCCAAGGGCAGAGGGGGGGTTCGGTCTCGAGAGCTTCTTTGAATTATTGTTCGATGGTGCTCCAAACTTGATGGCTATCCGCGGCGCGGCAGCCTTGTTCCCTTCCGACATTGTGCGTGGTTGTGTTGAAAGGGTGCAGATATTTTTGTGTTTGTAGGAAGGGTGAGGACGGCGTGAGGATGTATTTTTGGAAGTACGTCAGGTAGGCAGACGGATATGTGGCTCGTGTCTGTGGTACACATAATGTGGCTGGTCGTATGAGTTCTGTAAGCCGTGAGTGTCCATCCGTCCAGTCTTTGTTCTCGGCAGGGGCTGAAAGAAAATGGGTGGCTTGTTGCAACATTATTGAATTTCTGATTAATTATCTGCAGGATGACAAACACATCATTTTACTAAGGAAAATATGATAATAATTGGTCCATTTGATCCTCTCCCGTTTGCTTCAACAAGCTGAATGCGGATGGCCGGGTGCCTAACAACCTGGATCCGATAAAAGACGAGCATAGTGCGTGCGACTTGTTGCGCACCAACATGCGCACTGTCCTGTTGGGCGCATGGGTCCGCTAACCCCCCTTTCCATGACGCCGACCACAAGCCTACTAGCGCACTTGGCGTGGTATTCAGGCAGAAATCTGTTAAGGACCTCATCAAAGATCCACAAATCATGGCACAGTGCGGAATCCACCCAACCCTGCTGCCTCCCGTCCCCTCCGCTCCCCATCCAACATCCATTTCCCCCCGTCCAGTTCTTATCCCCTTTCGTTCCATGCTGCTGATAAGAAATTTGACTCTCCTCTTTCCTCTGCCTCTGCCTGCCTCCGCTTCTGCATTAACCTTGCGCTTATCCAAAACCTTGCACTCTTCCCACTTGCACACCTACGCACCACTCGCACTACACCCACTATCCAGCCCACTAACTCCCTGGAGCCTGGTTGTTTGTCGCCCCTAAGCTCGCCCCTAGCACCTGCAAACCCTCTCCTCTCATCCTCCCCCAGCGTCCGCCCCTCAGCGAAACTCCACTGCCTTCAGCGCCCCAGGTCCAAGTCGGCCCCAAACCACCAAGCAATCACGGGTATCGTCACCCCAAGGACAAATTTTTTGACGCCCTCCCACGACGTCGCCGTCGACAACGACACCCCATAATCAATCAACACCAGCCCTTTCCATCGTCTGGGACGCGTGCATTCATCTCGGACGACCTCGCTCTTTTCTCTGCCACGTCCGTTTCGCCCGAAAACGGATGTCGCGACCGCCGATGCTATGACTGAGGTCGGACCTGCCGACCTATCGAGGCTGCTTCAATCTAAGCGCAATGAGTGCAGGTCAGTTGCGGTTCATTTGAAAGAGCTCATTTTTCCGACTCGATCGATATAATTTTCGGCGTGCTGACCTGCATCAGTTCAATTGTGACATCGCGGAAGCGAAAGCTTCGCGAGTTGTTCGCTGTCGCGACACAGTCCGAGGGTCTGCCCCATCCAGTCTTGACCAACCCCGACGCGCCGACAACAACACCAGCCGAATGGCAGTTCCTACAAGCCAATGACATCTTCCAGTATGTTAAAGCAATTGATACAGCACCTATCGTCGACATTCTGCGCGCGTTTGCTGCTGCCATGCTGAATCCATTGTGCTAACCGCAAAGCAGAGGCAAGACGTTGAACGAGGTCAACATCCCTCCGAGACCGACAATCTCCCTCGAGACCCTTAAGAAGTCGCTCGCTAAATCGGTATTCATTGCGAAAGAGTCGGCGCAACCCCAATCGGTGGAGGGTGTGAACAAACAAGAGTTGGTAAAGACGAAGGATGATGGAAAGTCGAATGGAACGCTTCCACCCACGAAAGCCGACGATGGCCACCTTCAACAGAAACCCTCGACGCCTAGACCATTGACGCAGACCCCGAAAACTCCCAGTGTCCCACAAGAACCGTCGCAAGCCAGTCAAGTCGCACCACCGATTACGAACGGTGTCGAAAAGCCCATCCCGACGAACGGTTCTGCGCCCGCTCCTCCCAATGCTATCGCGAAGCCAACGCCGACTGTAGCGAGCTCTTCTCCTGCGCCCGAGACCGCACCCATACCGCGACAGCCTCAAGTCACCTTTCAACCAGGAACCAAAGGCGATGGCGCTCAGAACGGAACCCCCGCGTTGGGCAAGCCTGCCCAAGGGACAAGCGCAACTACAGCTGGGCCTGGACCAACCGCATTATCGGTTAAACCCCCTACGGATACTGTTCGTTCTTCGGATGCTATGTCTTCTCCTGGGTCAACAGCGCAGAGTGCAACTACGCCTGCTGTCCATGATGCCTCAACGGACACGAGCCCGGAGCATGAGGGACCTTCTTTCTCGGAACCTGTTGAGGATAAGAAGACCGGAGATGATGCGGATGAAAGGGATGCCGAAACTAATCGTGCTGAGCGTGTAGCGTCACCCGAGGATCTGCAAAACCGAGTGCTGAATGCGCCCCCAGACTCGGCTGAGGCACAGTTGCTCCAGGAATCTATCCGATCGAATGCAGCGGCAGAAGCAGCAGCAGCGGCGGCGGCGGCGGCGACTGTTGCTCCCAAGCCAAGCCCTACCCCAGCTGCAGCTCCGGCGCAAGAGGATAGTACTATGGCGGGTACAGATGATGTGGCGTCTCCTCCTGCTTCTGTTCTTGCTCCAAAGACGATTGAGCAAACGGAGACGGAAGATGTACAGCCGGCCTCTGATGCCAAGGTCGTGTCAGAAAGCGTACTAAGTGCGGATATGCCCATTAACAAGGAGATTCCTGACAGCCAGGAGGAGGAGCCTGAACAAATGGACGTTGACGTCCCTGAACCTAACGCAGGTGCTGAAAGTCAAAGCGAAGCAGCCGGGCTACCAGAGAAAGTCAACCCATCTGATGCTCCGTCAACACCGACACCTGTGGCGGCCGAAATAAAACCCAAGGACACCCCGCCGAAAACCGAGCGTGCCGTCACCAGAGTTTCCTCTGGTGCTATGCGCCCCAAGTCGGTCAGTGAGATTGTTGGCGAAACACCTCGGCAAACACCTACTCTGGAGCCCGTTGCAACTACCAAGAGTGTCGAGAACCAGTTGACGCCCTTGACTTCTACTCCCAAGTCGCCCAGCTTGAGACACCGTCACCTTTCAGTCCATCGGAGACAAAGATCCAGGAGCCAGCCCTCGACAGTTGTGTTTGGAAAGCAGCCCAAGCGAGTGGAGGAGAAGGCCATGGTCCCCAGCCAGCGTGATACTATCCAACCTACCGAAGACTACTACACCCCCCTGTTTGTCCAGGGCTTCGCGGGTAGCTCCTCATGGATGCAGCCCATTGAGAAGATCCTCTACACCGCGAACAAAACCGTCACGACCCCCGACGCCAACCTTGCTATCCAAGATCACCAGGCCTGCAAGGTTTTACGACGAGTATATCACCTCCAGCAACATGACAAGTGGTCTCTGCGACAGCCCAAGCGCTGCCCTGAGCCAACGCGGCCACCGACTCATTGGGATGTGATGCTACAGGAGATGAAATGGATGCGAACGGATTTCCGGGAGGAGCGTAAATGGAAGCGAGCCATCGCTAAGAATCTTGCGTATGCCTGTGCGGAATGGCACGGGGCAACGCCCGAAGAACGGAAATATCTGCAGGTTCCAGCTGTTATCCCTCCCAAGCCGCAGCAATCGACTGATTTATCAATGGGCGACGCTGAAAACCAACCGACTCCTGACCTCGTCTCTTCTGGAGATGTTGAATCGCCAGAGAATCTGGATGAGCTGATGGAAGTCTTCCCGAGACGGTTGCACCGTCGGCCATTTTCACGCTCCAAGAAGACGATGTCATCTTTGGTCTGCGTCGAACGGCTGCTGCAGACCAGTTACTGGAGGAGCTTCCTATGTATGGAACGCCCCTTCAAGTACCTAAGTTTGACCTCACCGGCCCTGAGTGGGATCCGGATGCTCATTGGCGACGACCAGCTCTCCCTCTGAGCAAATATGTTGAGGGTCACATGAAGCTGGTCGTGGACGGCCCTCCGAGGAAGCGCAGTCGTTTTGATTACCAGAACGAGGATTCCGAGGACGAGGGTGAGACTGCCTTTGTTAGCAACGATCCGTCACCAAGCCTCCCTCTGCCCGCAGAGACTAACGAGGTGGCTCTATTCAATCCTGAGATGAAGCACATTCGTGATAGGTTACACGCTGGCCATCAGTTCAGGCCTCCATCGGAGCATCCTATGCCCTTGCAGAGCTTCTACGAGGGTCGCAGCCCGTCGCAGTGGACACTGGCCGAGGACGACGAGTTGCGCTCTCTGGTTCGAGAGTATTCCTACAATTGGTCCCTTATCTCTAGTCTCTTGACACCCAAGTCCCTCTTTACATCGGGAGCTGAGAGACGAACACCGTGGGAGTGCTTCGAGAGGTGGATCAATCTCGAAGGGCTCCCATCAGACATGCAAAAGACGCAGTACTTCAAGGCTTACAACAGCCGAATCGAGGCTGCCCAGCGTGTCATTATGCAGCAGAACCAGATTGCCGCGCAGCAAGCTAGCGCCTCTGGCGGTACGGTGACTCCTGTGCGAAGACGACCATCCACGCCTATGCGGGTGGAGAGACGCCGTAACCAGAAGCACCTCACCATGATCGATGCTATGCGAAAACTGGCCAAGAAGCGGGAGACGACGATTCAGAAGCAGCAGCACACGGCATCACAGAACGCGGCCAACAAGAAGACCAACGACCCCATGTCGCAACGCCCAACCAAGACCCCAAGAGACTACAGCTTACTCCGATGGGAGCGCGACCAAGCTCTGGCAGAAAAGATGGCGCAGTATGCGTCAAGGCAAGAAGCTCAACGACGAGTGAGTAGCAATGCGGCCAACACATATGACCATGACAGTGGATGAATGCTAACCCCCTTTCAGGCTGCCTTGCAAGCCAGAGCCCAAGGTCAAGCTGCCCAGATGGCTGGCACTCCCGGGGTTGCCCAAGCCGCCCAGACTTCAGCTCAAGTGGCTGCAGCGGCGGCGGCAGCTGTAGCTACCGCAGCTAACGGCATGAATGGTGCTGGTCGTGTTAATGTTCCTAACCAACTTGCCGCAGCAGCAGCCATGGCGGCCGGGCAGAACCGTGCTCGGATGCCAATGCAGTCTCCAGCTAATGGTATGGGAGGTGTCCCATCACACATGGCTGGCGGTTTGGTGCCACCGAACCAGATGACAGGTGTACAGCAAGCTCAGCTGCAGGCTCTACAGGGCCAACATGGCCGCATGCCTATGCCGAACCCACAGCCTGATGTTAATCTGATGATGCGTGCACAGCGCATCTCGGAGCAGCAACGAGCCGCTGTCCAGATGCAGCAAGGTGGACCTGGAACCCCTGGACAGGGAACGGCGGGCTCTCAGCAAAGCCCGCCCCCTAACATGCGGAATGGAGTCAATGGCATCAACGCAACTGCCATGAGCCAGCAGAACTTCATTAACAATGCCCAGGCCATGATGGCCTCATTCAACGCCAGTAATCACAACGGCGCGGCGCCACAGGCCAACGGGCTTCATATGCCATCTGGCCCTGCTGGCTCGCTAGCTCCACGACCGCAACCACAACTCCCAGCTAGTATTGCCAACCAGCTTGCGCAGCTCGAGGGGCAATTCCGAGCTAAGAATCCCAACATTACTCCTGAACAGGCTCGTCAACTGGCCACTGAGCACTTGACGCGCGCCATGATGGCACAGCGGCAGTCGGCCATGAACGCCGCGGCCGGCGCTGCTAATGGTCAGGGTGGCCTCGCTGGCAGCATTGCGGCCACCACGAGCCCTCATCAATATGCCGCTCTTCTTCGACAGCAGCAGCAACAGCAGGCGAGTCAGGCGGCTGGCAGTCCTGGACAGCAGCATCAACAGGCGCATCAGCAGCAAGCACAACACCAAGCTCAACAACATCAGGCGCAAGCCCAGCCTCAACAAAAGCAGACCCAACCTCAGCCGCAAGCTCAACAGCAGGCACAGCAGCAACAGCCGCAGAAGCCTCAGCAGCCTCAGCCTCAGCAGCAACCGACTCCGCAGCAGCAACAACAGCAGCATCAGCGGCAGGCGAGCGGCAGTGCTACACCATCGGCGGGCAAGTGAGTTGTCAATGAGGCTCGAGGGTCATTGTTGTAGTTGTCAAAGAGTTTCAAGTGCGGTGCAGTACATGGGAACGACATACCGAGGCGCAGTGATTTTTTATGTGATGAGAGCAAGCAAGCGAGAATAGGCATTCTGATTCGGAACCCGCTATTGTATGAAATGATGGCTGGAACATATGTAACTATCAATATTAATCCGTGTCGAGGTCAGCAGTCAAGCCGATGGATGGACGGATGGGATGAATGGACGGCTTGGCTGCTTGACCTCTCGAGATGAGAGCCTTTGTCAACGCTCTAAAATACCACCCCTATCAAATATGGTACAACCTTTGTGCCTCGAAGCATCGTGAATCTATTATGTGTGCCTGAACTTGGGCATAACATGAACTATGTGTATAGCCTGGTGCCTTCTTTACCATAAATACTATCTTGTATGCTGTGTTGCAACCTGACGTCTACACTCTCAGGGGTTCTCTAAGCTTGGTTGGTATTACTGCATCACGGAATTGCACTTGGTAAAGGACCAACAAATGCGCCCCTGAGCAACTTTGTCATGGACTAAACCGATCATTTATCTTGTGTCATAAATGGAAAGTCTATACTAACCCAACGCCAATCATGTCATGCACATAACACAGTACATCCCGACGTCAAGCGGGAGCCCCTATAATTCCAACAGCAGCCGTCACCCTATCCCACAGCAACCCTCGTTCAGCTCGGCCCACCATTACCGCCCCGTGAGCTGTCGCCCTGTAGAAGCAGCTTGGGCTTGATAAAGTCCTCATCCAGCTGGTGGAATACGCTGGCAGGGTCTTCGGCGGCCCAGAGCTGTCTGATGGCACCGGTTGCCGTGATAGGCTGGCCTCCCGGCGTCTCTGTCGTGGGGGCAGCGAATGCGCTATCAGGCCGCGATGGGGGAGCAGGGCTAGCTCGCGGGTGTGGCGACCGGCGTGCTGGCGGTGGGAGGTCAGATGTGTCAATGTCGCTGCCGATGTCAGAGTCATCGGCGCGGAGGAGATCAGAGCGCTCCAGCTCATCCGGATAACGCATCGAGTTCTTTCGGCTCTTGCTCGCAGGACGAGCTCCAGTATGCGGTGAAGAGGCACCAGATACGTAGCTAGCCGACTGACCCGCCTCCAAGGCACTGAGAGCGACGCTGCCGTTCCTGCGCGGGTTATAGCCGATGCCAGTCCCGGAGCGCTTAACCTGGAGACCACCGCCGAAGGTCTCAATATCAAACTCATCATCACTGTCAATCTCCTCCACAACTCCGGTTCGGATTCCAAGAATCTCGAGCATTCTCGCTGTTGTACCGCCAAAGATGATGACGGTCAACACAACAACAACTAGCACAGTGGCTCTCAGCGCGTACGAGTTCTCGCCAGTGAGAAGGGCAGCCAGGGCCACACCGACGGCTCCGCGTAGACCAGCCCAGAAGAGCATGGCCTGGTAGTTGTAAGGCAGCTCGTCGCCTACCTCCATACCTCGTCTCTGGGCGCGGTACCGAATGAACCAGTTGATAGCCTTGGACAAGGGGAACACGGCGACCCATCTGGCAGCGCAGACAGCCAGGATCGTGACAATGATGAGGGGTGGCTGGAATTGCAGGGCGTTATCAGTGAACAAAGCCAGGCCTAGGTAGATGAAGATGAAGTTTTCCGACAACTGTGACGAAATCTGGAAGATAAACTTGGTAGTAAGCTGCGTGCGCCTCGACATATTGAAATAGGCATAGTGCTTCATGGTAATACCACAGAAGAGCAGCGACACAATACCTACTCAAGATTAGCATCGAAATAACTGGGTACATCAAAGTTCATACCAGACAAATGGAGGCCATGCGAGAAGAAGTATGTGGCGTAAGAGATCAAGACGATTAGACAACTCTCAATCTTCGGGGTCCGGCGCAAATAAGTGAACTTGAGCAGGAGGGCAGTCGCCACGCCAACAAAGAACCCAATGAACATACTGGCGAAGAAGACCAGCAAGAAAATGCCTGTACCCTCGAAGAAGCTGACGAGGCCGTAACTAGTGGCCTCCCCCTTGTTGTACTTCTGGGCAGTTTCGAAGATGACGATGGCAATAGCATCGTTCAGGATGGACTCGCCAAAGATGATGGTGTACAGCTTGGGGTCGACCTTGTAAGTGTTGAAGATGGCCAAAATAGTAACGGGATCGGTAGCCGATAGTGTTGCGCCGACGGAAATAGCGTCGACAAAGGTGATTGTCAAGGAACCGGGGAGCTGGGTGAAGAGCCACAAGATCAAGCCAATGACGACGGCAGACAGAAATGTGCCGGCAAAAGCAAACGTCAAGATGGTACCGATGTTGCGGAAGAAGTTCGCCTGGTGCAGCTCGTATCCCGAGGACAAGATGATGGGCGGCAGCAGCAGGTTGAAGAAGATCTGGTAATCGAAGCTGATGAGGTTTCGAATCGAATCGCCCGACGTTATCAGGAGCGTAAGACCGACAACCATTCCTACATGAAACATCAGCGCGAGTTCTTGGGCGTATTGTAAACATGCGATGCAAGTTACGGACCAGCAAAGATGGATATCACTGTCTCGTGGACCGCGGTGACCTTTTTCATCTGAAGAAAGTAGCTCGTCAAGAATGCGATGATGAGCAGCATGATCGAGATGAAGAGGGCCCATGCCGCGAACAACTCCTTCTTGGCAGAATCGCCCTCTGTATACAATCGTCAGTACATCTTCGGATCGATGGGGTCTCGGTCGTGCCACGCAGCAACGTACCCTCGGAGTCGGACTCTTCGTCGGCTCGCTCTATGTTCAATACGTCAGTTCTCGCGTCGCGGGGGCCATGGACGGGCATTCCTCGTTAGGAAGCGCCAGAGGAAGGGTTCAGCATACTAAGGAGCTTCATGCTCATGGCGGCGAGCTCTGAGGCAGCCATTGTGTCTGTGTTTGTGGTGGAAAATGGTCGAGTCGCTGCGCGTCGGGTTGCGATCACTTGGGATGGGGATGCAGCGGGAAACCCCTGCGCGAGCCTCGTAAGCTGCGACTGGGGGACATGCGCAGGGTAACGGGACGAGTCGAGAGGGTCGAGTACGCAGTCGCAGGCCGGTTTTGTAGATGGAAAAGATGACTCGAGGGACTGGAACAAAGAGAGGAGGACGCACGCGGTGCGGCAGGTCCAAGATATTGGTGGAGGGAGAAGTGTTTAATGGGAGGGCCCTGGTGTGCGATAGGAAGGCTGGGCTGGTGAAACCGACAGCTATCGAGAAAGATGAGCTGTGATTGGCCAGAATCTTGTGCATGCTGGTGTTGCAGAGGAGCAGAGAATAACCCCGCTAAGCCACATCAAGTAGCATTTCGATGGCGGAACGCCTCTAGCCATGTGCTTGTCACTATTACGCTCATATTTACATTGCTAGAATTGAATTTGTTCCTCTTCCGCGTGCCTGGATCATCTGGAGAAACGTGGCCACTGGTCTTGTCTCACAAAGCAGCATCATGGCTAAGAACTGTTCCCTTGCTCCTTCGTCATGATGGACGCTAAGTCAATTCAATAGCTGATTTTTATTCGGTAGGTACATAGTGGCTCCCGTTTAGCAATAAGCCACAGCCGCATCTGCTCCGGATCTGTACCTCAATATGGCTGACAAACAATCTTGAAGCACCTTGACTTCGGGAGACACAGGAGATGTTGTTTGTGTGTTTGTTTGTGTGTCACCTCATCTTCTATCCTCCGACTCCGTGTAACATGACACTCCAGCAAGTGACGCGGCCGCAATGATGGGTGGGCGTCCAGTCCAAACATCTCCTCCACTGAAGCTGCAACCCGGCGGGGCCCTCCCGCGTCCTGGGGCCCTGTTCCGGGTGGGGGTCCGGGGGGACCTGGTGAGGCTCTTCAGCGACTCCATCCACTAAAAGTGAGAGACGCAAACGCCTGGCGAGACCACCTGCACCACACCTCAAAAGCTCCCTTGTTCAAACCTGTCGGGACCCAGCCAAAAATATCGTCAGCCTCTTATTCACCACAGCGCCTCGTTCTTTGCCTCCTTTCCGCATCGCATCGTTGGCTGAAGCACTTGCGACCAACATGTACCACCTCGCAAAAGGCCTTTACCTCTATGCGACGAGTAAAGAGGGTCAGCTCGTATCCCATCCTCCGCCCTCGACTCCCTTCCTAACTTTCCCATCCCAGAATACTCCGTCATTCTCCTAGGCCTCGACAACGCCGGCAAGACCACCTTTCACGAACAAGTCAAGTCCCTCTTCCTACCGAATGCCCCCGAACCGAAGCTCAAGACGGTGCCAACCGTCGGCCAGATGTCTCGACCATCCCCTTGCAGGACATGTATCTCAAGTTGTGGGATGTGGGTGGACAGCACTCGCTGCGAAAATTGTGGCAGAGTTACTATGCAAGCTGCCACGCGATAGTGTTCATCATAGACAGCACGGATATCGGTGACGGGAACCTCGAGCACGAGGAGAACAGCGGCAGGTTAGATGAGTGTCGGCTCGTCCTCGAGGATGTCCTGCAGCACTCCGAGACAGAGGGCGTGCCGCTGTTGATCCTCGCTAATAAGCAGGATCGCGAGGACTGTGTCGAGACGATACGAATAAAGGAGGGCTTGGTCAAGAAGGTCATGGAGGGAGACAAGGGGTCTGCCATCCGCGACTCGAGGGTACTGTCCATGAGCGCCTTGACCGGCGATGGTGTCAAAGAGGCCATCGAGTGGGTAAGGACACGAGTACAATGGAATAAGGAGTCCCGGCCACCAGTGATGCGATAGCCGACTTGTTAGCGGTCCTTACACGTAGATATCATGGGTTATGAGCGACGACTGGACTAGCGAGATAATTGGCAAGCGTATCTACTGGGGTTCATGGGCATCGCATCCATTTTGCCATCTTGTGCGGGGTATCATGCTTCTATTTTTCCTTTCTTTGTTTGATCCTCTTTCTTTGACGTTGTCCCGTAGACATTAGCGTCACCTGTCGTTCTCCGCTGTCAACTCCGCCATCAACCCTCCCTTGTCTCGTCGCTTGGCGTCCTCGGCCAGCTTGCGATCCACCAGGTCGCTCAGCTCTTTGGACTGGTTCAGCGCCCCCTGCGCACACTGAATAAAGAGCGGCGCGTCTAGAGAAGTGCCGCCGAGCTTTGCGATCTGGCAGATCTCGCCGTGCTTGTTGAGGCTGTACGTGCAGTAGGCCACCCGCAACTGCTCCTCCAGCCAGTTGGCGTCGACGAGCACCTGGTTGCCCTCCTCGCCAAAGAAGCTGTAGGTGACGCAGAAGGGTGAGTGCAGCCAACTCAGGGGCACGGGCTCCCTCTCGGCAGGCGTGTAGACTGTGAGATTTTCGCCCTCGATGCTCGAGTCGGGCTTTCGGAAGTGTCGAAGAGCTGCGACAACAGCCAAGCATGCCGCGTCTGTGAGGTTTCCATCGTGTGTGAGGACGTGCAGGTCAACGCGGATGGACCAGCACTTCTGGCCCGCAATGAGACAGAGTGACTCGGTATCGAGAGCGCCAGATCTCCGAATCGTCTTCTCGAGGAGCCTCGAGAGAAGGACTTCTTCTAGTGAGGGACGGTTGACCTCATATGAAGGGGCGACCATGGGGCTGAGCTCTGAAGTGATTGTGAAAACTCCGTCGAAAGGACGGTCTGAATAGGGCACCGTGACTTCTGCCGTGACCTTGGCTAATACTCTAGACAAATTGTCAGCTCTTCCTCCAGAAACAAGAGCTCAATGCCGCGTACCTTGTCTTTCCATACTTGACCTCAGCCACACCATACTCATCTCCAAAGGTGAGCTCCAGAGGTCGGAACTGGTCGAATTTCCTCCCGTCCAGCCGCAAGCCCTCGTCCAGAGCTTGAATGAGAAATGTCTTCTCGGGAAGAGACGGCTCGGCTTCTCGAGGCATGTTGTTTCGTATTTTACGTGGTTTTGAAAGGGCCTGAGTAACACAGCGCGAAAGTGAAGTAAACTGAAATTCCAGGTTCTATGAGATCCATGGCCGAGAAATTCTGCCGGGTGGGCCCGCCTTCGCGCCACTGCCTACGCCTCGCGCAGGGCGTCTTCATGACTTTCAACGCGACAGCTTCTATCGATTTGATCAACCACCAGAAACACATCGAGCAATTTCGTCATGACTACCGCTCACAGGCCGACGTTTGATCCCGTTCGTATATCTTCTATGATCGTCATGACAAAAGCTAACGTCCATAGGCCCGTGGCAAAGAAGCCCTCCGAGGCCCTGCCTACCATCAACGTCTTCTCCCAGCCCACACCCAACTCAAGTACCGCCAGGCCGGCCAAGGCGGTGACGCCGACGAAGGACCCTCCCGCGACCTGGCTGCCGAGCTCCTCGCCGCCGAAGCCGCCCATTTCTCCAAGAAGAATGGCGCCCCTGCCCTCCTGGACGATGCCGACGAGGACGACGAGGCCAGCACTTCCGGCGGCGTGAAGCGGTCGCTCCCACCTGCTGCCGGCGAAGAGGATGATCTGGAAGCAAAGAGGAGGCGGATATTAGCAGAGACGAGGGACATTGATGCCGACGACGATAGCGAGGAGGATGATGAAGACAGCGATGACGACGACGACAGTGATGATGATTCCGATGCGGAGCTACAGCGAGAGTTGGATCGCGTGCGGAGAGAGCGGGAGGAGAGGAAGAAGAAGGAGGTATGTCTACGCGACTATCTTACAGCAAAAACTCGGCAAGCTAACGTCTGTCGCAGGAAGCCGAGAGACTCAAGGAAGAGCAAGAAGCCCGAGAACGAAACATTGCCCTCGGAAACCCACTCCTCAACAAGCAAGACTTCAACATGAAGCGCCGATGGGATGACGACGTCGTCTTCAAGAACCAAGCGCGCGGCACCGAGGACAAGGGCAAGAAGAAGGAGTTCGTAAACGTGAGTCTTATTCCCCTTTTCTGTGTATTTCTATCTGCATCGCCGTCCTTTTGTGTGTCTACTCCATTTTCTATATACAAAACTTGTTTGGAGAGAGGAACAAGGGAAAAAATATGTACATGATGCAAAAACAGTTCGCTGACACCTGGCCTAGGACCTCCTCCGATCCGATTTTCATAGGCGCTTCATGAGCAAGTACGTTAGATAAATGACATTAGACCTGTCCGCTTTAGACATTAGATACCCTGATTCAGTTAAACCTTTTCCTCTAAGCGCCTTCGGTCTTCCTCTGGTGCGTGAGCCTCCTCGGCCAGGATCTTGTTCTCCATGGCCTCAAATGCGGTCAGCAGCTTGCCGTACTTTTGGTAGGTTCCGTCGCGGAAGCCCTCATCGATGCGCTGGATGTTGCCCTCCTCGGTCCATCGCTTGCCGATGAGGTCATCAAAGGTCTCATTCCCCTGGCGCTCCATGGCCCAGAGAGCCTTGTAAGCACCACCCAGAGCGCAAGCGTTTCCGCCGACGTCGAGCTTGTACACACCCTCGCTACCGCCCAGGACCTCGCCCAGGACGCGGGCAATGGCGGGGTTCAACGAGCCGCCACCCACGAGGTAGATGCGGCGAGGCTGGGCGGGCAGACCAGGTCGGGGACTGTGGACGAGGTTCTGAGAGCGCAGGCGCATCGACAGGGCCTGGGACTCGACGATCATGCGAGCGTCCGTCTCCTTGTCCCATCCACCCTTGACCTCCTGGAGGTCAGAACCATCAGGTTCGCACGAGTAGCGCCAGGTGCCGGCGCGAATGTTAGGGACGGTCTCGCGGAGGTAGAAGTACAGACCAAGCTTGCGCCTGTCGTCCTCCTTCGCAGCGCCCATAGGGGGCGTGCTTTCGACAGCCTTGTTGAACGTCTCCCAGCCGGTGGGGCCGTTCTCGGGCTTGGGAAGCTGGTCGCGAACCCTCTCGCGTGCCAGACCACCGTTCTTGTAGCAGAGCATGAACATGTAGTGACCATCGGTGGTTGGGTGGTTGAAGAAGTGGTAGGATCCGTCGGGCTTGTACTTAGGAGTGTTCATGAGGAAGGTCGTGGAAGTACCGAGAGAGACAATGGCGTCGAGGGGTCGGAGAGGAAGAGCGAGGATGGTGCCGGGGTTATCGCCAGTGAAGGGGGTGATCTGGCAGTCGGGGTGGAAGCCGTGGCGGTCCACAAAGTACGGGGAGACGGGGCCAAGGATGGCTTCCCCCTTGAGACAAGGCTCACCCAGCTTCTTGCGCAAGTTGAGGGCATCGCGCTTGCTGCCGGCGGCAAGCTCGAGGAGAGGCTCGCTGAATGTTTGGCGGGACATGTCGAAGAGGTTCATGCCGCAGACGTCGCTAACGTCCATCGGGGCGATGGCTCCGAGGAATACGGAGGCGAGCCATGAGGACACAAGGGAGATGTGAGCGGTTCTGGCGTACATTTGAGGGAGATCCTTCTTGAGGCGCATGATCTGTGTTCCAGTGAAGCGCTGCCCGTTGTTAGTATTCGTAGAGTTGCTTACGCTTGTTCAACTCACATGATGTGCGCCGCTTCCCGTCACCTCGGCGAGCTTCTGTCGGCCACCGAGAGCAGCGTCAAAGGCGTCGCATTCGTTCTGAGTGCTCTGATCTTGCCAATTGGGCGACCAAGGATGCGCAAGAGCTCCAGGGAGCTGCACAGCGAGGGGCAGACGAGGATCGAGGTTGCGAAGGATCTCATAGGCCTGGCCGTTCCAGAAGACGCTGCCGTGCTGCTGGCAAGAACCGCTGATAGCGCGGATGCGAGATAGAGGCACGGGCATGGCTTCCGCTAGACGCTCGAGGACGAGGTCAAGCGACTCCATCCACATGGCGACAGGAGCATAAACCTCGCCCGTCTCCTCAATGACATGGACACCCTTTTGGATACCATATTTGCGGCCAAAGTCCTTGTCAAAATCGACCTTGGCTTCACCAACAACCTTGAGGTCTGAGTCGACAACGATACCTAGAGAGGTATTAGCTGCGGTCCTTTTGTGTGCCAAACTGAAAACGTACCTTTGAGCTGCTGGGTGGACAGGTCGAAGCCCAGGTACAAGGGTTTTGAATCAGCGGGGAGCTCTGGAGAGTTGGAGCGGGATCGAGCGAGGAAAGGCATTGTGAATGGCGGGAGGAGTGACTGAGATGAGAATCGGTTTCGTCAAAGGCGTATGCGGTCGGTCAAGACAGCGTGCCTGTCAAGAAGTCGGAGCAGTAGTCGGGGGGTAGAAAAGGCGGGTTGGTGATGTCAATGGATTATGGAGAGCAGGCAATGGCACTGTAGCGATGACGACAGCGTCAATGTCAATCAATTGGCGATGGATCGTGTGTAAGTCTGAGCCGGATCGATATGGGCGACAGGGATGGATGGCTAGGTAGATAGATGATAGATGAGATAGCTAGGTAGATAGGTAACATCAATGACAACGAGGAAGCAGAAGCCAAAAACAGACACTCCGGCAAAAGAGGGCCACGAGCTTTATACCTTGAGGTAAGCTACCCTTTCTCCATGACAGTCTAGTTAGACCGCCACCGGCAACGGGAAGAAAAGAAACGAAAAGAAAAATGGGAGGGTGGGTAACAGCTTGTCCCGTCAGATGGGGATGGGGATGGGGGTGAGAGGAGGGGAAGGGGAAAATGCCATTGTCGTGGAAAAGGCAGGCGTGTACGCAGTGAAGGGAAGGAAGGAGGCTCCCAAGAAAACACCAACACAAAAAATAGAGATGCTATCCCAAACAAGGAAATTCATTGCAGAACCGCCCAGTTATTCGTGCAGTACAGTAATACAGCCAGAGCAGACAGAAAGAATAAAAAACTGGGCTCGAGGTCAGATGAACGCAAGTCCATGTCCGGGACTATACCCGCGCCCGGCACATGAGCCAGGCAAGGGCACTTGACCCAGGGCCTTCTTTTGCCGCCATCATGGCAGGTCTTGTATGGTATGTTATGGTATCCGTATATGCTTTGATTTTACCCACGGCTTTTGTCATGACCGCTCAATTCGTGGGTCAATGATAAGGCACGACAAGACGAAACTGTAAAGTCGGTAACTGATAACGTTAACTAATTCCTGTTGCCACTTTTGGCTTCCCTCAGATTGCGTGTCGTCTCCGGTTTTCCAAGGCAGAGAGAGAGTCAAGTCAACGGGGGCGTGTGTGTATGCGCTGGGCACCGCCAGACTCAACACCACCAGATGGACAAGTTGCGATACGGATGGAGCCGAAGGAGGAGTGGGAACAACAAGACAAGGTGTGTATAGTACAATACTGTACGGAGTATGCGTGGATCAGCAACAGTTAAAACGATTTGCTGGGAACAGCTTGATGCTAATGATGCGCCTCCATCCTTGGCGTTGCAACAGACAAGGACATTGTTGCTGATCAGCATTCTCACAACTGATGATACTCTCCTTGAGACTCTTCAACCAACTAACACAGCCAACCTGTAGAGATTGGATCACTGAAGCATGTGCCAGTCCAACTTTTTTCCTTTCTTTTTCCCCCATCCGTCACTCAATTCTATGCTTCTCATCTTTAGCCTAAAGTCAACAAGGGGCAACTCTACCCCCCGGCCTCGAATATCCCGGCCAATGGGGCCCGTGACTTCGGGTCCTAGCTGTCGCCCTGGCACTCGCGCCGTCCTCGTGAGCACGGTGAGCCGCCAATCAGCTTGGAGCGCTTGTAAGAATGGAGGTGCTGAGTGGCGGGCCGGCCACGATGGCATCTCGGTAGCTCAGGTCCCCCCTCCTCATGCTCCCCTCCCTCTCTGCCTTAGCTGGCAGAATGATAAAGTGGCTTCTGCGTCGGGGAAAGAAAATCAACTAGGTCATGGGTAAGAGGGACAAGGGGAAAATGGGGAGAATTGGACTTCAGCGTGGGGGGATGCGTCGCGGAAGACGGAAGATACAAGACGGACAATGAAAAGCGAAACAACCATCGACTTTGTTGCACACGATGCTTTTGATTTAATTCATGATGTTTTTGTTTTTGCGCCTCTCCCCCGTCTAAATTAGTTTCCTTGAATCCCGTTGGGGCGCGTCTAAGCTGACCAACGCCACGAGAATAAGTGCCGGTGCTTGCTCCTGCACCACGTTTTTATCTGCATTTTCTAACCCGCGGCTGCTGGCTTGTCCTCGTCCAATGCAGCCGTCCTTCCATCTATAGTGTATGCCCTTGCTTGTCCCAATGCCACGTCCACTCCATACTCCTTCTGTATGCATATGTCAGTGACTCTGTCACTCTCAACGTCACCCTAATGCATCTTGTGCATCTCGTCCTCTCCGGCAATGGCCGCGGCTGCATGATGAAGCGGATGAGACCTCTGCAACTCTGAGTGAAGCAGACTCTCACGAGAAAAGGGGGACCAAGGGCGTGTGCTTCTTCCTCTGCATGCCTTCTGTCTCTCACCGACGGTCAGATAAAGAAGCCGCCTGGAAACCCTGACAACCTGTGGCCACTCATCCGCTATTCCAGCTCATCCGGCCAGGATCCACTGACCCGCAGCCCAAGGCCCCAGAAGCCAAGCTCGACCCCGGTCAGGAAGAGGTGGGATGTCTAGAGGGAATGTCAAGAAGAGACACGGGGAGGACGGGATGCAGCATGGGGCTGCGGCTGATGCGGAGAGCTCATAGCCCAGGAACAGACTCAAACAACGTCTTGTAAGGAAGCGGCTCTCGCTTCTTACACATCCAAGCACCACCTCCTCCACTCTAATGCTTGTTCCTGTTCCTGAGGCCGTGGTCGTGGTCTTGCACGCGCTCGTGGTTACCGTTTGTCTTGATGTCATGACCGTTGGGCTTGTGATCACCGTGATCGTGATCATGGTCCGACTCTCCTCCGTCCGTCTCATCGCTCGACTCGTCTCCCTCGGGCGGCGGATTCACAGTTCCGGGGATAAAGTCGTCAAACTTGGCCTTGATAGGCGCCTCCTTGGGCGCGAAGCGGATGCGCACTCTCCTCACGCCGCGCACCCTGCCTCCGACCTGTGTCCGCACCGCATCTTCGACCTGCTTTGTCGTGTCCACCGACCACGCGCCCGGGACCGCCATCTCGAGGTCCACCAGATAATTCTGGCCTGACTTGATACCGCTCACCTCGCGTAGTTCGACCTCGTGCCCTTCTCCCACGTCTGCCAAGGCCTTGCGTGCGTGCTTGGACACAGACGACTTGACTTCATCGTCGATGCCCTGGTCCGCCAGCTCGCAGAAAGCCGCAATTGTGTTTCCACAGCCGGCGTGGATCACCATGAAAGAGATGAGGAGACCTCCGACGGGATCCAGCCACGCCGCGTTCTCCACTGCATTAGCTCCCATGATGGCTGCCAACGTCACGAATCCCGTCAGGCTATCAACTCGGTGGTGGATGGCATTCGATGCGAGGACCGATGATTTGCGTTCCCGTGCAACCTTCATTGCTGCGATTGGTCAATTCCATCCTTGCACTCTCAATTGGTAGTGTCATCATGGATTTTTAATCCAAGCTTCACTGTTTGTTGTGTTGCCGTCTCCAACAGCACAACATCCTTTGGGAAGGAAAAGACTTACTTGCATGATACAGCCACTCTTTGATGAAAATTGTTCCTGCCGCGAGCCATGCCGCGTGCATGCTCGGGATCCCAAGGGCTGCGGCGCCGTGAGAGTGGCTATGGCCGTGTCCAACATGCTCCATGATGCCCTGTGCCGCATCAGGATAGAAGTGACCGTATAGGCTGATACCACTGTCCCAGCCCATGTATAGACCGCCAGCCAGAAGCATACTCGAGACGCCGAGCGAACCAAGACTTTCAACCTTGCCAAAGCCCATGGGGAATCGGTCGGATGGCGGCTTCAAGCTCCATGTTACTGTCGCGAGGGTCAGAACGTCCGATGCAAGATCCGTGATGCTGTGCCAGGCGTCGGCCGTCATGGCCTTGGAATTAAAGGCCCAGCCGCCAGCAAACTTGGCAATTGCCATGCCCAAGTTTGAGAGCAAGCCGATTCGAGTAATTCGAACGCCAGGGTCGTCCTTGTTGGTCGAGGTGAGATATGCATTATCGTGGTGGTGATGATGGCCCATGATGCCGTGGCTATGACCGTGACCGTGTCCATGGCTGTGACCATGGTCATGGCCATCCTCATGACCAGGACCTGTGTGTGATCGCATCTGGGGCGCTGAAGCTGCAACGAGGGTAGGTAGTGATCGAAGTTTGCTGCGTAAGAGAGAGGTGAGGAAGAGAGTTTGTTGAGTAACGAACGGCGGCGGAGGGCGTGGTATTTGAATTTGAAACGTGGTTAAATGTCAGCTTGGACGAGGCTGCAAGGTAGGCGCAGCTTGAGAGGGCGGCGACGATGGAGGCGGATTGGAGGGCGCGTAGAGGTAGACAGGCGACGTGGGGAGTATGTGTCCTCAAAAGAATCATCTGGCCTCGTCCATGGCGTGGGACATTAGGGTGTCTCGTTCTCCACGGTGAGAAGCCACGGGCTTGCGCTGGTGCTGGAATTGGAGATTGCGCGGCGGGCGCTGCCGTTGCCGATGCCGACGTCACTCCAGACAGGCACAAGGCCACGCCCGCGGGACGCCCGGCCTGCTGGAGACTCATATATCCGGCAGTTGCTGGCAGACACGGAAAGTGGGAGAGGAGCCCCAGGGTGGGTTTGAAGGGGGAACGAGATTGCGCGTTTTCGTCTCAACCAGAGGCAGGCAAAAGATGTAGGTATGAAGGTTGCAAGGTAAAGTGGTGATGTTGTTGTTGCTGTCCGGGCCTCGTCCTTTTTCCTTCGCCGCCGCGCCCGTTAACGGAGGACTGTTCGGATCGGCTTCGGTGCAGGGGAGCTTAGAGCGAGCGGATTTGCTCGGTCGGACCGGCCTATTGGTTCAGCTGGCTGCTGTTTACGGGGCACTGTCGGTGCAGTACCGCAGGTATGAGGGGGACGGGACGGTATGGGAATGGGGGATGGGGATGGAATTGGATCAGAGATTATCAAGATTATCAAGGGGCCAGGGGAGAGAAATCAAAAAAAGACTCCATCTCTCCACTGGCCAGGAAAACCTGCGGCGGCAATTGGCAGGAGGAAGCGACGCCATCGTCCAAGACGGCTGGTTCCATGGAGCTGAAGGGACGGGGAATCCACTACCTACGACAGACTCGTCTGATGAGGAAGCGCGAGGTTCCGGTCGCCGGAACTGTCAAGGGCCCGACCGCTGAGGAAAGCCCTCCCAGATTTACAGGGGGGAGGTTGGCCTTGAATTGACTTCAACGACCATACTACGTAGAGTAGTTGTAGGTCCATCATCCCTTGACCGCCGGGCCTCACGGCATATCCGGCCCTCCCCATCTCTTCAACAGTTCCAACCCGGAGTTACGAAAACAAAAACGTATGAAGCGGGTACCTTACTTTATTGTTACCATCTTCTTTGTCAGCGAGCGCAAACTCGGATTGTGGGGGATGAGCCCTCGGATGTCGAACCTGAATGGGGTTCCCCCCAAGGGCGCCACACAAGCCGTAGTCTGGACACTACTTGCAAGGCTGAGAAGAAAAATTCCCCTTGGAACCAATGACGCGCTCTTCCGGGCCTTGAAACAGTTTCTCGGCCGCTTATCCATACAAGCTCGCATCAAACTGTACAGTAATTATTCGCCTCTGATTGATACGCGCCAGCTTTGCGTAATCTTGGTCGCATTGCTTGCAAAGCCCTGCGTAATACCTCGCGCCTCATCTCGTCACCAAGTCTCCCCATCCCTTGACCCTTGCCTCTCTGGCCAATCCTTCGTCAGCCATTGGAAACGGCATCGTCAGCTACCAGCTCGGATTGCCCTGTCTCAGCAACCTTGCGAGCGTCACGCGTCACCCAACAGCGCTTGGACAGTTTCCAATTAACAATCCATGGTTCCAATGAGGAAATTTCGGATCCCTTACACGGTCCTTCCCCCGCCGTCCACAGTAACGCCGGCTTCGGCCTCGACTCTGCCCGGTGCCGTTGAAGCCCTCCGCCGGTTCTTCGCCGCTCCGTCGCCGGCACATCTCCCCTCCTCGGCCGTCGTCCTCACCGGCGCCGGCCTTTCGGTCGCCTCTGGTCTTGCCGACTACAGAGGGGACAAGGGCACTTACAGGGTCAACAAAACATACCGCCCCATTTACTATTATGAGTTTCTAAACAACCATGAGTCTCGCAAACGTTATTGGGCTCGCAGCTTTCTCGGCTGGTCCAATCTTCACAAGGCGGCACCAAACAGCGGCCACTATGCCATCAGAGATTTGGGTGACATCGGTCTTGTACGGAGCGTCATAACTCAAAATGTCGACTCTTTTCACTCAATGGCTCATCCCGATTTACCAACCCTCGAGTTACACGGATATCTAAGATCCATTGTCTGCACGACATGTTCTACCGAGTATTCGCGAGATGAGTTTCAACAGGACCTCGCCCGCCTCAACCCACGATGGGCCGCTCTGCTAAACGACGCCCTAGCTTCGGGTGCTCTAAATACAGAAGATCCTGATGAGCGGAGGTTCAAGGGAATCAAGATGAATCCCGACGGTGACGTTGACCTGCCCGATGCCCCTTATACAACCTTCAGATATCCATCATGCCCCAAATGCTTATCCAGCCCGCCCATAAACGCAGATGGCCATCGACATGTCGTCGATGTCGACTCTGACGGAGCTTGGGTACCCCCCAGCACCGCAGGCGTCTTGAAACCTGCTGTTGTCATGTTTGGGGAAAGCATCGCCAGTGGCGTCAAGCATGCCGCTGAGGAAGCCATCGACAGTGCCGGGAAGCTGCTTATTGTGGGCACCTCGCTCGCCACGTACTCAGCTTGGAGGCTTGCCAAAAGAGCTCAGGATCGATGTATGCCCATTGCTGTTATCAGCATGGGCGGAATCAGAGGCGAGGATAAGTTATTTGTCGATATAGATCCGAACCAACAGGGTGAGCAAGGTGTGAGAGTTGCTTTGTCGACAGATGACCTTCTCCCGGCTCTGCTCTCGGCACTGCGTAATGATGTGCTTCCGTCGTCGAGGAGATCGGCCTCATTGGAAGCGTCGATAGGGAACCCTGGTGTCTTCAGGGACATGCTATCTTAAGCCTTGCATATTTGTATAACAGCTCAGCCAAGAGAATAGACCAATTCGCACTCAGAAGAAATTTCCCAGACTTCCGGATTTCGCCTTCTTTGGTGCAGTTTCAGTCGCGGGTGTTTTCTCTTCAACCTGGACTTCGGGGACTGGAGTTGCAGGTTCGCTTCGCTTTGCCTTCTCTTGCTTCGCCTTGCGGGCTGCTTCGTCTCGTTCAATGGCCTTCAGCACTGCAAGGAACTGTTAGTCGTCGCATCTGAATTGACTTTTGAACTGGTGCTCTTACTCTCTTCCCAATCGGCTTCCTTCTTGGGGTCGCCAGTACCAAGTGCCTTCTCGACGTCCACCGGCTCACCCCTCTGAATCTTTTCCACTACCTCCCGCAGCGCCATAATCCTAGCCTCCGACTGTCGCATGTACCGGTCAAACGAGTTCCGTAGGGCAATCATTTGGATCGACATGGAACCAATCAACAGGAAAATGGCGATAAAAAAGGTCGCTGGGTTCCATTCCCTCGACTTCTTCTTCAACTGGCGATTTTCCTTTCGCAGCGGTTTCGGTACAAGGGATCTCCAGAATGAACCGTCGACGATGGTTGCAGGGGCTGTGCTCGAGAATCGGATACCAAGACGAGGAGCATGAGACGTTGTCAATGCAAGAGACACTGCTCGAGCATTGCTCGGTCGAATTGCAAGTTTTCGCAGCGACATGCTGAAGCGTATATATCGTTTGTCGGCTTTAATGGCAATATCTTGAGCTCTAAACTCGACTTCCAAGAACTTCCTCGAAAAGTCGTCGGCACGGGCCACCCAATTCCGGGGTCCGACCGTTGCCCCAGACAACCACCGGTGTTTAACCCTGTCCTAGCAGTAAACCTAGCAGTAAACCTAGCACTAACTAAACATGAACTATCCCGGCCTCATGCAGTCTTCCGTCCACTGTTTTATGTCCATATTGTAACTCCATTTGAATAGGAGCTCTTAGGTTTGACGACGGTATGGTTACGAACTTACTCACATAATCTACATGGCTTCCCCTCAAGCAAAGGCCGACGCGGCCAAGGCAGCTCTTGCATCGACTGCGACTTGCACAACAGCTACAGTTGTGACGCTCAAAGAATTGCTGCTTCCCGATACCGAAACCTCATCTACTACCTCTCAAACGAACTCTCGAACTACTTCCCGAGCGGCGGCGCACTCCAAGGCGAAGAAGACCACGGCAGCCCGAACAAAGCCCAGCGAGGAGCAACTCTCAGCCAAAGATCGTGCTGCTCTTGCAACCAATGTTATTAACATTGCGATCAAATCTCTTACCGAAGCTGCAAAGCCCGCGCCACCGTCGACACCGAGTAAACGACAGCCCTCTCATGGCGACCTACGAAAAGCTGCGGCGCCACGAACGTTGCGCAGATCTTTATCCGCGCCCCTATCACCACTACATCCGAGAACCTTGAATCGAGTCGCTACCTCACCGAACATATCCTCGAAAGCAGCATGTCAACCAACAGCTCAGTCAACAGGGTGTCTGGCAACTGTTGAGTGTGCGCGAGTCGCCTTTGCCTGTCTTCGATCGATCATGGGTCCCATCCAGCCGACGCAAACTGACTTTCAACTCGAGAATGGCATGTCGGCATTCATTGGCAAACTCCTTGGTCTTGGAATTCAGGATCAAGCTCTTAAGGAGTTGAGGATACTGAAGCGAAGGCTAGACACATCGAGCAACAAGACAGCCAAGTCAACATCAGCTGAAGGACAAACAGCCTCCCAAGTCATCGCCGAATTGCTCGACTATGATGGAACTGTGCCCGATCACCTTCTCTCAGTTGTCACAGGATGTCAGGTTCAGGTTCTCCGCTGGATCTCTCATTCTAAGAAGCCAGCCCAGATTGAAGCAGCACTCCCCTTCCTCGAGGAAACTCACTCTTCGTCCCCGATCAAGTTGTTTGAAAGGATGGGAACGCAAAACGAAAAGGAGACACAAAAGGCGGCTCGCCAGCTTGCATCGCTATCACAAACTCTTCTATCACTGGCACCCAGCGTTTCCAGCAAAGAGGACCAGGTCGCGACAGAACCAAGACTCAGTCCCACGCCAATCTCAGCTTTCAAGCTCCAAGTCCTTTGTTTCAAGTCTCAGTTACGGTGGTGGAAAATGGCTGGTCATAAGGGGAATGTTGATGACGAGGTTCTTTCACCGTTTGTTCGTTGTGTTCGGGCCTTGACACGACGACACACACCCACAACTGGACCAATCTATGAGACAATTGCTACCTCATTCAATGATCTCTTGGAACTCATTGAGGGCCAAGAGTCAAAGGCCACGACCTCATCCAACTCACCTCTGGCATCGATGTATCAGCTCCTGGGAATCGCAGCCCAAACCGACCGACATTATGATTCAGCCTGCGAATGGTTTCAACTTCTCAAAGACATGCTTGATCCCGAACATGAATCAGCAACTCGCATCTTTTCAATATCAGCTCGTCTTCTCGCGGCATCGTTGAAACAAGCCAACTATGGTTCACATACGGAGCAGCTCATTCATGAGGTTGTTGAAGGCCTGGATGGTAGCTTGACTGGCAACATCACCGAGCTTAACGACTTGTTGGAGAGCCTGTCACTTGCCAGACGATCGGCTGTTGGGCTTCTCGTGAGCAGGATCAACGAGCCCAAGACGGTGAACTCAGCATTGGACTCTATTTTGGGACCTTTGAAGACATTCATCATGCGATTTCCTCGGTTCAGCCGCCGCTGGCTTGGCTCTATACCTGGAAAAGAGGCGACCGCCAAGATTCTTCTGCAATTCGATCAGCGGCGTCAAGTGCTGATGCAGACCATCAACCAGATTCTTGACGGTGCGCTAATGGTGCTCAACGGTGATATTCAATCTGGCTCGACAACTTGGAAATCCATGGATGAAGTGCTATGGGACTGCAACAAGCTTGTAGAATCTATCCTCGACCCGACTATCTCAGTTGCACGAACGGAACAGCTCAACACTTACTTTATCAAAATCTCCAGCCTCTACTTCGCCAGATACAACCAGCTACGGAAAGATGTCGGCAAGTCCAAGCAAATCAACAAAGAGGTTCTCCAGTCTCTTAGCCGTTCTATCGAGATGATCCAGGATCGACCCATGGCTCAACAAGAAAAGGCCCAGATATCGACAAAGCTAGAGCTCTTTGCAGATCTCTGCAAGTCGGCCAACCGCAGCAGCGATGCTATTCGCACTCTGAGGTCCATCTGCACCAACATGATCGAGGAGGGTGCCTTGGTCAAGGTGACAGCTGCACTTGGCTCTCAACCGCCGAGCCTCGCATGGAACGCTGATGAAAAGGCCGAAACCTTGTCTCGCACACTGCGGTCAATTGCCAAGCTTGATCACTCGTGGAACGATTGGGCCTTCTTCCTGCCAGAGAGTGAGCGCGCTGCTGTGTTGGAGCACTTGATGCAAATCGTTGGAGAAGCGGGTGCTCATGGACAGCCTCTCAAGCTCCACGATGCTTCAGTTCAAGCCCTTTTGCGAATCTATACACTTGACCGTTTCCCCATTCGAAGACTCCGAGTGCTCCTTCAACTACTCTTCCAGAATATTGGAGAGGAAAATGACATGGAGGAGATCAGAAACATGGTTGATGAAGTAGCGCAGTTGCTGGATGGCAAGACGCTCGGTGAAGACGCCGCCTTGACCCGATATATCCCACACCTTCAGGCCTATCAGAAGTCGGTCTTGGCCTTGGCCGTGACTGATGAGAGGTTTCCCGTCTCCGTTATGGCTGAGGCCATCTCTTGCTGGAAATCCATGACCGAGACTTGCAGTTCAAGGGCTGACCTTTACGAGCGCATCGATAACCCCGACGGTCTTGTCGCTCACCTCCAGTCGGCCAGCCAGTTTGCCAGTCTCCGAGGCGAGAACAGCCTTCAGCTTGCCATCCTCGAACTATCGACACCCCTCTCTAAGATTCTGGCAGAACCGACATATAACAACGTAATCCTTAATCACACTCTTCTAGCGTCTCAACATCTCAACATTGGCCACTTCTCTGAGGCCAAGAAGACGCTCGAAGCAACCAAGCAGCTTCTTGATCAAGCAGAGGGGGCATCTCGTGGTCTCGTTGCAGGGTTCCACCTCACCCAGGCCGAGTATTATTCTGGTATCGGTAGCATCGATGAAGCGTAAGTGAGGCTAGCAAGTATTACAAACAAATCTAACCAGTTTATAGTAACTCCTCCCTGGCGGCTGCCAAGGCCATCTATGATGGGTCAATCTCGTCTTGGGCTCTGTCAAAGTCTCAAGTCAACATGTCCCTCGCCCTCAGCTCATTCCTCGACTCCGTCTTGGCATTGAAGCAAGGCAGAGTTCAAGAAGCTCTCACCTGTATCAAGTCCAGTGTTCGGATTCTCTCGCACGACTGGTCCAAGATTGAGACGTCTTCATCCAGAGTCACCAGCCCAAGTGATCTCAACGCTTCAATTGCCAGTATTGATAGTGTCAAGGCAGGCTCCAAGCTCGGCCAGGTCATCGGTCCCCGGTTCTGGGCCCTCGCATTTCCCCTTCTGCGGGGTCTTTTGCACATTTCTTCAGTGTATGCTCATCTAGGCATGTTCCAGGAGACCATCTACTACGCAGAATCGGCTCAAAAGATCGCCGAGAGCACAGGTTCGCCCATGTACCGAGCGCAGGTGCTTGCTTGGACAGGGTCCATCTATCATCGTGCCGGGAAACTCACCAAGGCAATCGATTTTGGCAGCGAGGCTTTTGATGAGCTGCCTCAGGATATCTGTGCCTCTCGCGTTGAAGTTGCCTGTCAACTGAGTGATCTCTATCGAGATATGGGAGATGAGACCAAGGCACGAGAACTGCTTCAGCTGGCGGAGGAAACCGCTCAGCGCCTGGGAGATCATGGAAAGGTGTTGAAGATTCAAAACGAGACCAAGAAGGCTGCAGCATCAACGACTCGAACAAGAGCTGCCGCTGCAACACGGACAACAAGAGCTACGACGAGAACGACTAGAGCCAAGGCTGCTGCCACTCCCGCTCCACGAACTCGAAAGCGGGAACCCACTGTTAAGGCTCAGCCAACTTCAACAGCGGATGTGTTGAAGCTTCCCAATGATGTGTACCAGGCATCTCTTATGGCTTCCGTCATTCTGTCAAGGGCCCTGGGTTTCATCAACCAGAAGGACTGGACATCAGCATTGTCAACCTTGGAATCTGCAAAGGAGCTTCCCAAGCTCTTTGGCACCCTCTCCCAAGAACAAGTGGTGACGGCCATCTCTCTCATCGGGCACAGTATGGAGCAGATGATCCATGATCCAGTCTTCTCTGTCATCCAGGACTCGACCATCTCCTTCCCAGCCATCGCGTCCTCGGACAAGAGTGCCTCTGGGAGACTATCTCTGAGCCAGACACCCCCTCGTAAGGGCCGTACCGCGACAGCAGCCACGGAGCGAAAGGGATCTAAAGACCGTGGCGTGCCCGCGTTTGCGGATGCGTTGAGGCAAGCTCAGGAGCTTCTTCTGGAGGCTCATGCTTCCACGTTGTCGACTGCTAACAGCACCATGGTCCATCGAATCTCGGCGCTGCTGCAAAACACAGTCATTCTTCTCTCAGCTACCTCCACAGCGCAGTCCAAGGTCACTGCCGGATCTGGGTTTGCCACTTTCTCGGTTGACTTGGCTCGCAATGTCACCTGGAAGCGCGAGCAAAGCACCCTCCAAACAAAAGAAGCAACCCAGGCTCGGGCTCACTCGAGTGATCTTGGCTCTTCCAGACGGGCCAGCCTCGGTCTCACCACGGAAATGGCCAAGTTCCAGAAGAACTACATCGAGTTGGTGCCTCACAACTGGAGTGTGATTTCGGTTTCTCTCAGCGATAACCATCATGACCTATGCATCACCAAGTTCCAGGCAGGCCACAGCCCCTTCATCCTTCGGCTGCCTCTTGAGCGAGCCAACTCACGAGATGCGGACTCGGAGGTTTTCAACTTTGAACACGGAAGGGAGGAGATGATGGAGATCATTCGACTTGCCAACGAGACAAGTCACTCCGCCAGCCGTGACTTCAGCGCCAAGGGAGCCAAGTCTGCTTGGTGGGCCGAACGAGAGGCTCTGGATGAACGACTGGGGGACCTCCTGAGCACCATTGAAACGACCTGGTTGGGCGGCTTCAAGGGAATCTTTTCGCAACACGAGCGACGACCTGACCTCCTTGCACGCTTCCAGAAAAGCTTTCAGCAGATCCTCGACGCCAGTCTACCCTCTCGAAACCGAGTGCGAGGAAAGAGGGCAACCAAGACATCCAAGGTCTCTCTGGATCCTCGCATTCTTGACTTGTTTATTGGTCTGGGCGATCCCGAGGATCCTGACAGCGACTTTGACGAGGCGCTTAATGATTTGCTCTACTTTGTCGTGGATATTCTTCAATTCCATGGAGAACGCAACGCCTATGATGAAATCGACTTTGATGCCATGGTGGTGGAGACATATGATGCTCTGCGCGGATACTACAACGCTGCTAAGACGGGCTCAGAGAGGGCAGATGATGCCCACACGGTTCTGGTACTGGACAAGGCTCTTCATGCTTTCCCCTGGGAGTCAATGCCATGCATGGAAGGTCTTGCAGTCTCCCGTGTCCCTTCTCTAGCCTGCTTGAGACAGCTTATTTTGGAGTCACAGCCATCAAACAGGGGAGACGACATGGATGAAGACATGCCCGAGGGACACTACGTCTCGGCGGAGCGAGGCACCTACATCCTGAACCCATCGACCGATCTCGTTAATACGCAGTCCACCTTCCAGCCATCTCTCGAGGCATTCTCAACTTGGAAGGGTATCGTCAACCGTGCCCCTCAGGAGGGCGAGTTTGAACAGGCTCTGTCAAATTCGGAGATTCTACTCTACTTTGGTCATGGAAGCGGTGCCCAATATGTCCGAGCCAGGACTATCCGTCGTTTGGAGAAGTGCAAGCCAGCTACATTCTTGATGGGTTGCAGCTCAGCTTCACTGACGGAAGCTGGCGAGTTTGAGTGCTATGGCCCGGTGTGGAACTACATGATGGCAGGCTGCCCTGCCGTTGTGGGCACGCTCTGGGATGTGACAGACAGAGACATTGATCGGTTCGCCGGTCGATCATTCGAGGAGTGGGGACTGTTCCCTAAGGGCACGTTCAAGGAGTCTAAGCGGTCCAAGGGCAAAGCCAAGGCCTTGAGCGAGGAGGCCATTGACGACGCGGAGGGAGACGAGCAGGTGACGCGGAACGTGTCACTGGCGGAGGCGGTTGCGCGGTCCAGAAGGGCGTGCAAGTTCAAGTACTTGAACGCTGCGGCGGTGGTACTGTACGGAATCCCGGTGTACATCAAGCACAAGGGGGCCGAGTGAATATAGGGGGTGAGTTGCATACAATGGTCTGGGGGTTTAGCGTGGTTCAGCATTGTATAGATGATGGAGGTCGGTGCATTCATTGTATGGCATATTGGAGCATAGCAGGGCGTTTGGATAAAGAAGACACTGTTTTAGTCTCTCATGACCTGGGTTGAATACATGTTTCTTTTGATGTTGTATGCTTGAACCAAGCGGCACGTTCCGAGATTGCATGGTGTCGTTCCTTGTCTCGGAGCTTGGAGGCTCAACTAAGGCACGATGAACATGTTTCAGTTTTAGAGTTGCTGACAGGTTGTGTCTGTCTCGGGGCTGAGACGTGAAAGTGATGCCGCATCAAAACTTGCATGGTGGAGGGTTATGGATAGGGGCTGAGGGGGAGCCATCTGGCCAAAGCCCAGTTGCATCCATAGGCTTAAGATACATCGAAGGTGTCAGTAAGCAGGCATAGATAGCGACTCAACAGTCAAAATGAAGCTGTCTTGATAGACGCTGGACTATTGGCTGACCGTGATCGGAGATGCATGTTTGAGGCGTCTGCCTTTTTTCCTCTTGTTACCTCTGCAACGGCCACGCCAAAAACAGAGTCTGCCGGACACAGACGTTCCAGTGGCGCTGGTGAGAAGTCAATCGCAGTCCACGTTGTGAAACGGGCCTCCCCCCTCAAGGCAGGGTTTCATGGATGTAACGAGCGATCGGACGAGGATCGAAACGGACCGAGGGCGCTGAAGGTTGTGTAATTACAAATTGGGCCTGGAATGCTGTGATTTGAAATACTAGCCTGTGATACCTTCCAGAAGGGAGCAGGTTGTCTCTGTCTCAGGGATGGACGGGACGCGAGCGAGACAGTAGAGGTTCGTTCGCAATGTCTGTCTAGCCAGGGGGGTGGGCAGGTATGAAACATCGCGTATTTTCTCTTCCATGAACTGGACTACGTAATTACTAGTTGGATCTGGGAAACTCGAGGCCATGCTCAATGAGGATAGGGTAGACGGGGGTGCCTCATGAACCACGGGGCGGACGAACACGATGGTGCAATCTCATCAATACTCGAGAGCGCATGACCATGGCCAGAGCTCATCACCGCATTAACGAGGCTCGCGTAAGCCCGTGAGAAGCAGCCCTATCTCGCGCCCGAGTGAAGAAGGTTTGAACTAGTCATGTAGCATTCTGGCTGGGCTCTTTTTAATTATACCGAGAGTGCCGTGCCGTAGGGCTTGACGTCTGGATCCTCACTACGCCTCCTACGACACGCGTTTCTTCTCCCCCCTCTGCTGCGGTTGCTTGCTACGCGTCGTGGCATCCTTTCTTCTTCGCCTCTATTTTGATCGAGTGTGCTGCGCAAACACGCAGACCGGGTTGCGTTGCAGCGTGACCCTTGTGGGCAAACGAGCAAGATATTACAGACAGTAACAGAGGACTTGGGTGCATCCGACTGCGCTGTAACGCTGTAGTTGGCTTGCTCGCAAGGGGTAAATGACGTCCCCTCCCCGCGCGAGGTTCTAGACTCGATCGTCGGCCAGATTTCTCAAGTTGCCTGAACCAACAGCTCGATGATCGCGGGCCCCTTCAAGGCGCCCATCCCATCGTCACCAGCCCTAGGAGGCTGCTGTAGCTAGTATGTTGGAAAAGTGATCCAGGTTAGTTACGAGGAAGGGAACTTTTGCTTGGACCGGGGATCCATGCCCAGAAGTTTCGTCGTCCTTGCTTTTATGTTTTGAGGCCCAGGTCAGCCAGCATCCATGCATTTTCGTCGACAGCCTGACTTGTTCCTGGTGGGTGGTTCATCTAAGACGAAGCGTCCCTTTGACTGTATGAGCCAGATTGGAGCCAGCTCTTGATTCGTCGTCGACGTTTCTGAAGCCCAGTCAGGGCCAGTGTAGTATCAGACTTGTATATCCCGGCATAGGCACTCACGGCTTCGGGACTTGCCGTGTATGCATGGGTTTCAGAGCCGTACATAGTATACCCCTGGTTGTGCAAGAGGCGCCTCCCTCCTTGTTCCGTCCCGTCTTGGTCGATTGGCGTCTGCAGATGTGAGTGAGCGGATCACGTATGCAGTCGACGACGGCCGGTCCGTTGAATACATAGCCTCGGATGACTGATTCTTTTTCTATATATATAACTTGAGTTTTATAATTTACCTGTCAGTTAATTAGTTTCCTGTAACTAAGGAGTACAGATGAGATGAGGTTGGCTCAAAACGCTGCCGAGGCAAGGGGTAGAATAAACTTCATCAACGGGCGCGAAGACAGCAAAACGTGACATCGTGGCCGCGTCCTGGCAGAATCGGCACTGATTGATTGATTACAGTAGCCTCGCCCTCTTTTTTTATTAATACTTTTTCCTTCCGACGCAGAGCCTAGTGCGGGATCTAGCTGAGGCAGCGTACATGGGTGATGGGGCCTTGCTTTTTCCATTGAGTGTGTGTGTGTGTGTGTCTCCCCCTGCCAGGGATATGTGGTTGCAAGGACCCTTGGCTGCGTTATCTTGCCGCCGTGTCTCAGTGGAGGAAACTTTTTTGCAAGATTGACACCTGCGAAGGACCAGGGAGTGTTGAGATTGGATGGTGAGCTGTGGTAGTTGTTGAAGAATGTGTTGACGGATGAGACATGGGAAGCTTGAATGTACCTTCAGAGGTCTCAGGTAGAGAGAGAGAACAAGAGGCAACTTCACATCTTGACAAATTGCACTTTAAAACAATAATTGAAATACTCTGCATCATGCATTCGAGGCTTCAGAGCCCTGCAAGGTTCCCAATGCATCCATCCATTGGCACTGTTGTCGATCAATTCGTAGTGCCGTGCCCCCCAGTCCCCAGTCCCGGCGCGATGCCTGAGTGATGTGCGATGTCGGGGCCGACACGGAGGTGCCTTCCTCGGTTGGAGTTCTTGCCCGTTGTTTGCGGCTTCCAAGGCGAGGAAGGAGCTGAACGTTGATATTCGTTTATATTCCAGATATCTTTATTTCAACTTCATCTTTCCATTCCAATGCCATGCATGAATCATTCATCACCGTAATGCAATCAATGCAATGCCCAAGATCGTCACTCTGTCACCCAACGATGGACGCATCAACAGGACATCCCACCCTTTGGGCACCAGTTCGTGCTAATCACGTTCACACTACACTGCACCCGCACAGTTAGGTACTCTAGTACCTACCGGCTCAAACACACTCCAGACCAGCCAGACCGGACCAGACGAGACCAGCGCACGTCACCCCTAGGGGACCCGACCGAGGTCTACTCTTACTCTTACACCCATCCACATCCCATCCCATGGGCTACCCGCCTCCACCGCGCCCGTCGTCGTTGGCTCCACCACCTCCTTGTCTCCCCCCCCCCGACTGCAGAGGAAAAAAGGCCTTCACGTCGACGCTCAGCGACGCCAAAACGACTGCAGGCGTTTCTCTACCCCACAGTCGCACGCCGGGGCCGTGCGCGACAACCTATCGTGATCGCTGCTTTTGATTTCTCTCGGCCATGTCTCCACCCATCCGGGCCTTAAACCCCCAGCTTCCAGGACTCAATCTCTTCCACCCTAGGAGCCTGGTCGACAACTCTCCTCCGGTTTTCCCTCCTCCATCTTTCAGACAACGACCTCGCTGCTCCTGCCCGCGCAATCGCCTCCAATTCTCCTCGACGAATCCTCGCCTGGCACCCCGAATCGATTCACATTGCCCGGCTTCGACCTCTCGCTGATCCAAACTCTCTTCTGCTTGCTCATCCTCTGCGCCAGCAGGGGCGCAGCCTGTCGCCGCCCCAGCTCCAGTGCGGGGAGCCGCTGAGTACATACCCGTCGCTTCCCCATAAGCTCCCCGGACGACCTCAGGTCACGTCAACGCTCTTGCGCCGCACCCGTCCAAACCGCACGATAGCTGTGCCTGCAACCTCCTTATGAAGGCGCTGCACAACCAGAGCGCCCTCTCCTCGACTCCCTTCCCCGCCACCTCCCGCCCCGTTCTGTTGCTGCTGCTCCCTCCTCCGCCACTCCCGATCTTGCTCTATTAAAACCGGACACTAGCACCGGATATTCGGCCTCTTGAGGCCCGCGTCGCCGTCGGCAGAGAAATGTCATCCGGCCGCGGCGTTTCGGACTCTCATCATGCTCAGCAGCCCTTCGATGCCGGTTCACAGCTCTATCGCGACGCCTCTGACTTACACCCCGTCCCGTCACCCTCTCACGCCGCCTTGATGGACGCCTCGCGCTTCGACGACTTTGCATTTGCTTATCAAGGCCTTCCCGACCAGCCCTCCCTCGTTCCCTTGGCAGACCACGCAAACACCTCCCAGTCGCCAACTGCGTTCCCGCAGCACCAGTCCATGTCTACTATTCCACCAAATGGGCTGCCATTCGGCGCCATCCCCGCGGCCCACCGGAGCCAGAGCATGGAGGGATCCGACGCTGCACCGGATAGGACATCACCTGTATCCAACGCTCTCGACGACTCAGTTACCGATGAGTTCGGATTGGCTTCTCGGAACCGCGCAGACGGCACAGATCTTGGTGGTAAACCTAAGGAGGATAAGGCCGATGCTGCGCCTGCATGGAGCGAACTCAAGACCAAGGCGGGCAAGGAGCGTAAACGCCTCCCGCTCGCCTGCATCGCATGCCGCCGCAAGAAGATTCGCTGCTCGGGAGAGAAACCCGCCTGCAAGCACTGTCTGCGTTCGCGCATCCCGTGTGTCTACAAGGTCACAACTCGAAAGGCTGCGCCGCGAACAGATTACATGGCCATGCTGGACAAGCGACTAAAGCGTATGGAAGAACGCATCATCAAGGTCATCCCAAAATCAGAGCAAGAAGCAACCGCGTCTGTCACTCGTGCCGTCGTCAAACCTGCAATTCCAGGGACCCTTCCTTCGGCCAAATCCACCAAAAAGCGTGGTGCCGAGGAAGCATTCGGTCCCGATCTGGAGGCGTGGGCAAAGGCACCTTCAAAGTCAAAGATTGCAGGCGATGACAGACCTAGCACTTTGCAAGTTCAGGAGAACGAAGAGACCAAGCTGCAACATGAAGGTTCCGACGCACTCCCTTCCAAGGAAATCCAGGAGCATCTAGCAGAGGTCTTCTTCGATAACATCTATGGACAGTCTTATCATCTCCTTCACAAACCGAGCTATATGAGAAAACTCAAGTGCGTATTGATAGATATGACTTGAGTTTGGGCCCATCTAACTGTTCTTAGAAACGGCACATTGCCTCCTGTCCTGGTTCTCTCGGTCTGCGCCATCGCTGCTCGCTTCACATCCAATCCGCAGATCAGCTCGTCAGGACCCGAGTTCCTACGCGGCGAGGAGTGGGCATCACACGCGCGAGACATTTGTACCAGACGATATGAGTGGCCAAATCTCACCATATTGACATGCCTGCTTATTCTAGGTCTGCACGAATTCGGAACGTGCCAAGGAGGCCGTAGCTGGGCTCTCGGTGGACAGGCCATCCGCATGGCCTTCGCGCTCCAGCTGCACAAGGATTTGGAATACGACCCTGCAGGCCGCAATGGGCAGAAGACGCAGCTCAGCTTCATCGATCGGGAGATTCGACGACGCATCATGTGGGCCTGCTTCCTCATGGACCGCTTCAATTCATCAGGCACAGACCGGCCCACGTTCATTCGAGAAGAGACGATTCAGATCCCGTTGCCGGTGAAAGAAAAGTACTTCCAATTCGACATGCCGGCACCTACCGAAATGCTGGATGGTCGGGTACTTGAGCCTGTATCACCAGACGACGGACAGCTTGCCGATACTCGAGAAAACATGGGAGTGCCCGCCTATCTGATCCGGGCCATTGCCTTGTGGGGAAGAATCATCACCTACCTCAGCCAAGGGGGTAAGGAGGCAGACCCTCATCCTATCTGGGATAAGGAATCACAATACGCAAAGCTCCTGGGTGACGTGCAAGGTCTCGAGGCTGGTTTGCCCGCGTCGCTCAAGTACTCCCCTGAGAACCTGGAAGTCCAGAAGACGGAGAATACAGCAAGCCAGTTCCTGTTCATGCATGTTTGCTTGCAGCACAACATTCTGTTCATGAGCCGAGCAGCTATGCCGTCGAGGATGCAGCAAGGGGCGCACGACGACTTCTTCTCCGAGGCAAGCAAGAGAACATTCGGTGCTGCCAACCGGATATCCGATATTTTCCGGGAAGCAGAACAGTCGCGATGTTTTGTCTCGGCCCCGTTCGCTGGATACTGTGCTTTCTCTTCAACCACAGTCCACATTCTCGGCATCATCTCTCGTAACCCTTCCATGCAGCCAACAGCTGAAGCCAATCTAACCACGAATGTCAAATATCTTCACAGGATGAAGAAGTACTGGGGCATGTTCCACTGGATGGTCGAGGACGTCCGTACTCAGTACCGAAACGCCCTAGATGCGACGAGAGCTGGCACAACGGCCCAGGAACGTGCTGCACAATCATCCTTCCTTCAGTACGGAGACTGGTTCAACCGCTACCCGCACGGTCTTTCCGATGCCGAGTTTATGGATCCTGCTACTCACAAGAGGAAAGACAACGGAGCTGATGGGGTGCTCGAGGCCAAGCCTGAGTTGCAGTCTGTGGAAGAGTATTTCTCTACTCTTCCAACGCAGCAGAGCAACGAAAACAAAGACAATCCCCGCGGTGCAGCTGTCAAGCGAAAGCCTGGTTCAAAGAAGCAAACTGGTGCCCCTGGTCAGGCGGGCCAGCAGCTTGATTCGATGCAAAGCGCAGATGCTGAGGTTGCTTCAGGGGTTGGAGCTCAACAGCAGCGCAGATTCTCGGATGTCATGGCCATGCAAACGAGCGGTCCATCCAGTTTCAGTCCTCTCACTGTGCCGAATTCGCAAAATCCAGCCTTTAGCAATGCCATGTCACCGATGAGCCCAGCCAACATGGCGTCTTTTGCGCACCACTCGCACATGCCAACGTTCTTCCCTCCCGAACTCCTCACTATGAACTTCGGGCAGGGTAACGGCGCTATCAACCCGCTCGACCGACAGCTCGTCTTTGGAGGGTATTCGATGGATACTTCGGCCGGCTTGACGAGCGGACAGGACATGATGGGCATCGACTGGGACACCCTCGCTGCAGGTGCTCAGCCTGACGGAGGCGTACAGAGTCGACGATCGAGTGTCAAGACTGGCATGAACGGGCAAGCACCAGGCCTCGTTGATGGAGCAGGTGTCATGGGCGGAGCGGAAGCATCTTCGGCGTGGTTTATGCCATTCAACATGGAGCCGCCTGAGATGGGGCGAGACTCTGGCTTCAACATGGGTGGCGGTGATCCGTTTGCAGGAATGTTCAGTGGAGGTAGCGGCTTGGCGACGCCAAATCCCTTGAGTGGGCTACAGCAACAGGGCCCCTAGGAGGGGCTGCCAGAGTGTTTGGCCCGGGTATCGGGGTATTCCCGGAGGTCTTCGCGGCTGCACAAGTTCACCCGCCGGAGGTGCTAGTCCGTGACAGCACATGGATCTCTTTGAAGATGGCGATGTTGGAGATGGGGCGTGTTGGTATAACTTGGGATATCACGGCAGAGGACAAGACGGCGGTAGGGGTCAACTATCAAGGCATATCTTGGGATAGGCAGGCTTGTTTGAAACTTGCAAGGCGAACATGTTGGGCATCCATGTCATGGCTGGGGAGGAAAAGGTCTTTACAGCATTTGAGATACCACCACATGCTTCTATTAACCTATGTTACTGTTTTTGTAATACTCGATTTTGCATCAGTAGATGTGTAATGTGGAATGAAGGTCCGAGTTGGAGGGACACTATAACTACCTATAATCGATACTATAACTTCACATGAAGGGAAAAGTCTTGCATGATCAAGACAAAACAAGATACTTTTTTCTCTCTCTCAGATATAACTAAACTAAACCTTCTATACGGAACCAAACATATACAACATGGAACGCCCGACCGTGACAATGATAGCGTAGTGGTATCTCGCTCAAAAAGTCCCTAAAGCCCCCCCTTTCATGCCTCTGCTTCGGCAGCAGCGCCCTTCTTGCCTTTGGACCTCTTTCGCTTCTTCTTCCTCTCGCCCACATCGCCGACGACGTTGCTGTCCTTTTCAGCCTTGGGCTCGATGACGGTACCAGCGGCTTCGCCATCCTCAGCAGACACCATACGCTCGAAGCCATAAGTAGGACCAGAACGCTCAAACTGCTTGCCAAAGATCTCACGGCGCCACTGCCGAAGGCGAGCCTTCTTGCCGAAGCGCTTCCGGTCCTTGCGCTTCTTCTCCTCGTCGCGGAAGGTGGCGAGCTTCTTGAGGCCGGCGTACTCGTTGAGAGCCGCATCCGAGGGAGCGAGGAGGATGTCGCGGGCCGTCATGCCAAAGGACTGCGGCGAGGTCTCGCGGTAGCGGAAGGGGGCGTGGGTCGGCTTGTTGAGGAGGTCGTGGTTGGACAGCTCGAGCTTGGAGTCGACGAGAGCCTCAAGCTTGGCACGCTCTTGACGGGCTTGCTTCTGAGCCTCCTTGCGGGCTTTCTTGTGATCTGTCTTGCGCTTCTTGGACGGTCGGCCGTCCTCATCCTCCTCGTCTTCCTCCTCACCCTCAGCGGCATCGTTCTCAACGTCACTGAGACTAATATTGGGCTTCCCTTCATCATCCTCAAAGTCAGGGATAAGGTCCTTGATGTCGATATCGTCATCCCACTTGGGCTTCTTGGGATGTTTCTTCTTCTTCTTCTTTTCACCATCCTCACCCTCTTCCCCCTCTTCGTCGTCAGATACAGGAACATCATCGTTCTGGGCATAGTATTCCTCGCCGAACCGCTTCTGCATCTCCTCTTCCCACTTGTCGTTCTCCCATGCATCATCGAGGAACTTCATCCAGTCCTCTTCGGTAAGGTCCTTGCCCGCGTTGCCCGCTGCATGCTTGATCTTGCGCAGCTTCTCCTGGGCCTCTTCAAGCTTTAGCTTCCGTAGACGAGCCTTCTCCTCACGCCGCTCCTGCTTCTCAGCTTCCTTGCGCTCGCGCTCGAGCTCACGCTGACGCTTTCGACCACTCTTCTCCTCGCGTCTCACCGACTTGGCGGCAGCGACATCTCGAGCATACGATCGAAGGAACTCGTTGCTCTTCTCGGGGTCCTCAAACCGCAGGTTGTATGCCTGCTCAAACTCGTCGGCACGATCATCGTCTTCTCCCTCATCAGACTCGAAGGCCTTCCAGTTAGAACCATCAGGGGGGACCCAGGCGCGGGCACTCATGAAATTTGACAGGAAGGTCTCGGGGTTCTTGTCAGCATTAGCGATATCGACATCGGTGATCTGGGCGGCTGCTTTTCGGGAGGGGTGAAGTCCGTTCGAGTCCACCTTGGCTGGCTCTTTTCGCTTCAAGAAGCCATCATCTTCGTCGTCGTCGGACCCGTCGCTGTCAGCGGCAGCATGCATCTCAGCCACAATTGACTTTTTCAAAGCATCCTGCTCTTGGTTGTAGGTCATGGGGACATCCTCATCCTCCTCATCAGCACCAGTATCGCCTCGCAAGAGTTTTTCTCGGTGGTAGTCTCGTAGGTAGACAGGCTTCTCCTTCTTGTCCTTGTCGCCGGTCTCGGCAGGGTCATCAGGCTTGTAGAATGAGACCTCCTTGTCGTAGACTTTGGGGTCCTTGTTTCGAATGGCCTGGAGGGTGGCTGAGATCTGCGCATCGAGGTCTTCGGTGGCCAGGAAGCCATCCTCATCTTCCTCCTCGTCCGAGGAGGAAGAGTCGCCACCATCGTCGTCGCCAGACGGCTTCTTGCCCGTCTTCTTAAACTTCTCCTCCAACCTTTGCCTCTCCTCTCGCTTCTTGTTGTGCTCGAATCGGCGGGCGAATTCCTCGTTCACCTTGAAACCAGGCGCAGCGACAGCGGCCCCTCCATCATCAGAGTCCGAGTCGCTATCGTCGAGGAGGTTGCGCTTGGCGCGCTGGGGGTCCTCAGTGGCTTTCCCCATGATTGATTCGTTTCAATGGCGAATGATTGGTCTTTCAGGCCTCGTTTGGGGTTGCGCGTGTGGGAGTGAAAAAAGAGAGATGGTATGAATCGCAAAGACTCTATTTCCACATGGACCTGCCCCAATGAGAGCTCCCTCGTACCTGGGTGCTCAACTTTTTTTTCTTGCTTGGGCTAGCACCTGAAATTTTGGCGGTCGACATCGGCAGAACTATTTTGCGCCGAGTGCCCCGCGTGAAGGCCATTCGCGTAAAATAGCCAGACGAGAACAGCCTAAGACTAAATAAAGTGCTCATATCACTGCTGATAGTGCACTAAGATTGTCCAAGTATTTATGTCGAGCACCCTTAGGTCAGCAGCTTTTTTTCTGCAGCCCACCTGCCTGCCCAGAACAACCCCTAAATCACCGCTAACAAGGCCGCTTAGCCAATGGGCGGGCTGCTCTGTTACCGGGCTGCAGAGACAGGCTGGTTCAAGTGGCAGGTGCGCCAGAGGTAGCCGGTACGTACTACAGCTTTTCCTGGCAGGAGCGGCCTCGTCATCGCAACCAACCACCGCCACTAAAAGTACCTGTGCTGCCTCTGCCGCTACCGCTACCGCTACCGCTGCCACAGCCTCTCTCGTCCATACCTACATACACTGACGTCGTGACCACCACCTCCGCCCAGGCAACTATCATTTAAACCTGAGCGACCGATTACTTTTGCCTTCGATATCGCTTTTCCCATACGTGTCCGCTTTCGGCGATCATTCTCTACCGCTTTCCTGCTCAAACATCAACAACCCAGCCCATCCGGCCTCATCTCCGAGCGATCCCGCGATAATGGCCGATTCTGCCAACGCTCCCAAGCCGAGCAGCAGCGTAAAGCTGGTGCTCCTGGGCGAAGCAGCCGTCGGAAAGGTGCGGCTTCACGAGCTTGCTTATGGCAAACCATCTGTTCGACGTGCTAATTGAGCTCTGCGATAGTCATCCCTGGTTTTGCGATTCGTCAATAATGATTTTCAAGAAAACAAGGAGCCTACTATTGGTGGTATGCATCAGCCCGCTCCTCTGGATTCACTTTGTCGCTGACCTAGCAACCTCTCAGCGGCCTTCTTGACTCAAAAGTGCAACCTCCCGACACGGACAATCAAGTTTGAGATCTGGGATACCGCCGGTCAGGAGCGCTTTGCCTCGCTGGCTCCCATGTACTACCGAAACGCCCAAGCCGCCCTCGTCGTCTACGATCTCACCAAGCCCACGTCTCTCATCAAGGCCAAGCACTGGGTCGCCGAGCTGCAACGACAAGCTTCGCCCGGCATCGTTATCGCATTGGTGGGCAACAAGTTGGATCTGACGGGCGACTCCGGCGCTGCCGGCGACAGCCAGAACGGCGATGACGGAGAGGACTCTGGAGACGCTCGCAAGGTCTCGACGGAAGAGGCTCAGTCGTATGCTGAGGAGGAGAGCTTGTTGTTTTTCGAGACCAGCGCAAAGAGCGGCCACAACGTCACCGAGGTGTTCACCGCCATCGCGAATGCGATACCCGAGACGTCGTTGAAGAGTGCGAGGGGAGCTGGCGCAACGAGCGGCGCGGCCAGCAGGGGAGGAGAGGAGCAAAGGGTGAACCTGGGAGGCCCCAAGGATGCCGCTGCCAAGGACAGTTGCGCTTGTTAGAAGGGCTTTATGACGGCGGGGTGGACGACTAAGGTGCAGACAAAGTGTTTTGGTATTGTACGGTATTCTGTTCTGCCCTTTTCCTGCGAGCCGGTTGCCTGGGACTGATGCCAAGAGGAGCATCTGGGAGTTGAATGTGTTTCTTGTTACTCTCTAGCAGCAAGGTTTTTGTCGTGGCTTTAATGGACGCTTGCTCGCCCATGATCAGATCAGATCAAATCAACATCAATAGCGGTTAATCAGGATGGATGTTGGTTGGGGTGAGGAGTTGATCAGCTCTTTCTACTTTGGATGAATCAAAGCTTGAATCAAGGTTATTCTTATTTCACGTGAAGCTAAAGATGGCTGATACTCATATTAACAACTCATACCATGAGAGGCTTCACAGACCAATAGTGGCCGTCACGTGACCAGGTGCGCTGCGTGTGACTCCAGTCGCGTTTGCTCTCCGGGTCCCACTCTTTTTGTGCCCAGGCCGGCGAACGATTTCTCCTCCTCTACAGTACTGTACAATATCTAGCCCAGCCGGTGACCGCTGGCGTTTGCGTCAAGAGGCAAACAGGTTCTGCTCTGTTCCGTCTCTTACCAATCATTTCTTTCCACCTGAATTGCCGTTTATCCCCGCCGCGCCCAACCGCCGACGTGATCCCCCTCGCACCAGAGAGACATCGGACGCCCTCCTGCATCTCTGCCTGAACATCCTTCTCTCCCTCCTACCTAATCGAAGCGACCCGACTCCTCTCCATGACGTCCCCTCTGTTGTCTTAGGCTTTGCCCGTGGCTCAGGAGTTGGAAAGCGCCCCAAGGAAAATACGAAGCGATCAGTATGGCGTCGACAATCACAGAGGCTCAGGCGGAGCTGATCCGGTATGTTACACGGCGCTCGCTGTGTTTCTAGTCCGCGAACTGACACGTTCCTTGCAGCTCCCTCGCCCCCGACGACATTCCAATCAAGCTTCGATGCGCTATCTGTAGCAAGCTGGCCGTGAATGCCTACCGACTGCCATGCTGCGAGCAGGCCATCTGCGAAACATGTGCGTGCAGAAAACTCGATCGAGAAAGAGAATCACCGCTAACTTTGCGCGCAAGGTCAATCGAATCTTCCGGCCTCATGTCCCGTCTGCGAACATTCCCCCTTGTCCGCCGAGGACTGCAGCCCCAATAAGTCGCTTCGAACCACCATCAGAGTGTTTCTGCGCACCGCCGAGAAGAAGCGCGAGGCCAGCCGGGCCAAGGAAGGCAAAGAATCGGAGCCCGTGACTCCTGTTGAGCCGCCAAAACAGTCGCTACCGGTCCCAGAAGCCCCTGCGATCGAGGCGCCGACTGAGCAGGTCTCGGGAGGCGACGCGCCAACGGGCGAAGCAGTTTCTGCGCCCAGCGAATCTGATGTCGCCGCACCGGCTCAGCCTGCAGACGAGGTAAATCAGTGTCATGACTTGTTCATTAGATTCATCAGCTAATTATGAATTAGGAGGTTGCTCACGACCATGACTCTGCTGCTCAGCATCCTCCTCAAGACAGAGCGGGTGATGCCGAAGACGCGCCAGTTGCGGGTGACAGCAACAATGACGTAGCTCCTGATAACTCTAACGAGCAGGCCATTGTACAGAAAGATGGTGATGGTGAGGGCGACCAAGGCGACGATGAGAATGACGACGATCAAGAAAACGCCGACGGCGAGACGATGAACGGAACGACCAACGGCAACTTTTCTGGGTCTGGCGACTTCAACCAGATGCAGATGATGATGGCCATGCAGAACGGCATGGCTCCGAACTCGTTTGGCGGGTTCCCCATGATGGGTATGTTGTCCTCAGGTAACTGCTGGTGATTCAAATGCTAACTCTCCCTCACAGGCATGCCAGGCATGGGCATGGACCCGATGACGATGCAGAACATGTACATGAACGGTGGCTTTCAAGGCATGGGCATGAACGGCATGGGGGGCTTTGGAGGTGGATTTGGCCAAGGCTCCAATAATAACTGGAACGGTTCACAGTCGTGGAATTTCGACCAGAATAATTACAATCAAAGTGGTCCTGGCATGGGAACTGGTGATTTTGGGAGCTTTAACTCAGGATTCCAGACAGGATACAATCAAGGTAATTACGGTCACTTCAATGACTATCGCCGCAACAACTTCGGACGTGGTCGAGGCCGCGGACGAGGATACTACGGGGGTTACGGCCGTGGAGGTTACCAGCAGCTTGGAGGCAACGCCAACAGCAACAACAACTACCAGGACCAAGGACAGTTTTCCCAGTACGGATCCAACCCTCAAGCCCAAGAGCAGCAGCAGAACGGACAGAACGAGTCGGCAGATGGACAACAGCCTGATGACCATCAGGGAGAGGGGGTGGCTGATGGGGTCGAGGCCTCCAACTCTGGACATCAGGACGCATCCCGTGAGGCTATAGGCACTGAAGCTACCGATGCCTCTTCAGCACCGGACGTGGCCCAGCACAACGGTCCTGCCGCCCCCCGGCCAGTTGTTCCAGCTCCAGATGTTCCTATTAACGCACCCACGGGCCCCAAGGCTATGAGACAAGGACTGCCCAACACGAGCCTTCACAATCTACGAGCAAGAGGATACCAGGTTGGGGGTGATGCCCCATCTAAGCCAACACCTCCTGTCCGGGACAGCCCAGCCGACCGGGGCCGGTCAAGGAGTAGTTCTCCCGGGCCAGGTCGTGAGGGCGCGCGTGACAGAGACAAGGATCGCGACTCCCGCCGTGATCACAGCAAGGACCGATCTCGGGACTATGACAGACGCGACAACAAGGACTATGATGACCGCGACCAAGACCACACGGGATCGGGATCCCGAACCGCCAGCAGGAGCCGAAGCCGCAGCCGGGGGCATAGAAGCTCCCGTCGACGTAGACGCCACCGCTCAGAGTCGGTCGAGGGCGACGGCTTTGACGATGACTCTCGCCGTAAGAAACACAAGAGCAGCCGCCGTCACTACTACGATGACGAGGAGCCCTCACGATCCAAGGACAAGGATGACAGATATGCCGATCGGGCCCGCTCAACCTCACCAGCAGAATCCAAACGGTCGAGTCACCGAAGCCGCCGCGATAGAGACTCTGACAAGAGGAGAGATCGTGACAAGGACAAGGACAGGGACGACTATGATCGCAAAAAGTCCAGTCATCGCTCCTCTCACCGTGATAGAGACTACGATCGCGAACGACGCCGTGACAAGGACAGAGAACGCAGCGACAAGGACCGCAAGGACCGAAAGGATCGCCACCGCGAGAGGGATAGAGACCGACGCGACCGTGACAGGGACAAGGACAGAGACCGAGAACGCGATCGAGACGCCGACTCTAGGTACAGCAGCAGACGCCACTCGACAGACGCAGGTGACACGCCCAACGAGCGCGACTCCAAAGCCCCCTCTGGCCCTCGAGGCTCCCGAGCCGACAGCGCCGCAGCCAAGGACCCTCACACCCTCGAGCGTGAGGCCCGCGACCGTGAGCGTCTGCTCAAGGAAGCCCAGCGTATGGCGGGCATGGGCATGGCCGGCTGGAAGCGCAACCGAGGGGCTGACGACGGCGGCGACGACTCGGGCTCACGTAAGGGTCGGCGTACCACGTCGTCAACAACGTCTGCCGCGGCTTCGCGTCGCAGTGAAGCCGTCAGCGGCGGCGATGAAGAAGAGAGGATGCGCAGGCTCGAGGCTGAGAGGGAGGGTGATCGATGGGGGTAGTCGCCTCGAAAGACACTGAGCAAGCACATCATCGGGACGACAAAGAGACAGTGAAAAAAAAATGGTATCCTTGTTTTTTTCTGTTCTTACCTTCTTTTCTTCATCTTCTCAGGTTGGTCTGGCAAAAAAGGGGGGTGGGGGCGCGGAAAGGCAAAGGGATATACACAACGCATTCAATCATCATGGCTCAATCGGTGTTGGTGGGGGTGAGTAAGAGGCATGGCATTTAAGGGGGGAGCATAAGGTGTGTGAGCAAACGAAAAAAAAAAAAAACAGACACAAAAAGGGTCAAAATATCTGAAAAATTCATTTGGGCTTTCTATCCCCTGAAGAGAGGGAGGGGGATGGACATTTTCTTGCATGCGCAAAAGTCTCAGGGGCAACGAATATCATCTTTCAAAGCGTTGGCTGGCAGGGCAGGGCAGGGCATGCATGCTGTGTAGTAGTAGTTAAAAAACCTCTTTAATCCAGTCTTGATTTTCAAAGACCATGTCAATGATTTCGAGTCATCCATGGTAGTACTATGTATGTATGTATCGTGCGTGATATGATATGTCCACGTCAATCCATCGTCGACTACACATAAAGACCTTGATTATCTATCCCTCATCCAATATTCTAGACAAGGAGGGACATGTCCTATCACCTTGACATCGTCAAGCTAGTCCTGGTGTTGAAGCCATTATATCATGCATGACCAGAGGCATCCATCGCCAACATCAAGGCCACCAATATTCCTCCTCCTTCTTTCAAGCGTCATCTTCTCTCCCCGTTGACTTGCGTGAATCGTCAATTCTCATACAAACTCGCGTCCCTGCTTGAGCCAGCAATTGGAGCCATGTCTATCATCCACAACGCCTTCTCGTCGTAAGCCGCCCAAATGCAAACCAGATATCCCAATGCCACCCTTAGTGGGCGCTTGTCGTGCGTGCGTTTGAACCCTATTAGTCCCTGTCTGTCTGTCTCTGTTGCGTCTCCTGGAGCATGGTGAGTGCAGTGCAGCTCGCTTAGTATATACCCTGGGTACGATATTGGAAAGTGTCATAGCTGAAGAGAGCATCAGTAAGCATGCCATGCCAGAGGGGGGCAGAAACAACTTACAGTCGCGTGTAGTAGCTACCAAACGACTTGGCAATCAGATCCGTCTCGACAAATTGCTCTGCCTCGTCTGCGCTGAGATGAAGCTGGAATCTCTGTCGAAGCGTGTTGGTGACCTGGGCCACGCCGACTGCGAAGCAGGGCATCTTGGAGTCGTGGCCCATCATTGCAACCAAGTCGATGATGTTGTCTGCCGAACGACGCAGAGCTATACAACGTTAGCTATGGGAATCCTCTCATAAAAACGACAGGGCCAACTTGCCTTGGAAAGCTTGCTTGCAGAGCTTCTTGTAATCCTCATAATCGGGTGAACCCAGTCCACCCAAGACGTCAACATACTCGTGAGTGAGCTTGAAAGGAGCCGCCTCAAATCCGACTGAACCAGGCGAGTTAGACAACATGAAGCCAAAGTCGATGTGAACCACGTGGCCCTCGGAATCCACCAAGACATTGCCGTTGTGCCGATCCTTGAGCTGCAGGACGTACGAGATGATGCTGTATGCCGCCAGGGACTTCTTGAAAGCATCAACTCCGGCCTTGAACGGCTTGCTATCGGGCTTGCCAAAAGCCTTAAGGAAGTGGTCCCTCAGCGTGGCAATACGGTGCCGGGGGTTCTGGCCAGCCTCGATCGAAGCGAGCGTGAGACTTCGCTTCAGCGAGTGAAGAGACACACCGCTGGTGATGGTCTCGACCAGTCCCGAAGACTCTCCCGTCACCAGAATCCTCATCCGCTTGACCCAGACATCGATGCCAGCATCAACCCAGGTCTTGTGGCACACGTCGATGAGCTGACACGCAAACGCCTCCTGTCGGAGATCTGCTCCAGTCTTGACAATCACACTGACCAGGTCCCAGTTCTTCATCCAGCCGTACGGAGACGACTTGCGAATCCGCTCCTTCTTGGCCTCCCAAGCCTCGCCAAAGACAGCCGCACTAGGGTCATCGCGATCGCCTCGACGCTGAACACCGCCCGTCTTGATGTCATTCTCCATTCGTTCTCGGCCTGCGCTGGCGTTGAGGTTCGAGTCGATCTGCACATCATCCTCAAGATCCGGGTTGCTCGGAGAGATAGGCATTGTGCTGGTCCTGGCAATGATGGTGTCAAAGGTTGGGCCTTGTTCATCCACGTCGAAGCTCTGTTCCTCCAGGCTCTGCATGCTGGCAATGATCTTGGCTCGGATCGCCGCTACCTCTTGCTTTGGACGCTTTCCACTAGTAGCTTCAAGTTGCGCAAGCATCTGGGAGGCTGTTCGCATATGAGTTGCCAGTGCTGAAAAGTCTGGCTGATCGGCTGGCGCATTCCGCTGGATAGGCAGAGTCATCCTTCGCGCGCCAGGCCCAGGGCTGTTCGACCTCGATGTCCCTGTGCCAGAGGTTCGGGGAGTCGTCACGTCCAGGGTCGAAGACGAGGTTGTCGCTCCACTGGGAAGACGTTGGGCAGCGTGGTGCGGCGCTGGTCTCACAGGGAATCTGACTGGGGATTCATCCATTCCCCTGAGCAATGGTGAGCTTCCCAAGTCGCCAGAGGCGGGCTCAAAGACACTATCCAAAACAGGTTCCGGGCCCTTCACCGTAGGTGAAAGACGGGGAGAGTCAGACAAGTCGAAAATACGGTTCGTCCTGGCGCTACCGCCTATTAAACTGTTCAGGAGACGCTGGTTCTCAGGCGCATCAGGGTCAAAAGAAAAGTCATCCCTGAGAACTTCGACCATGATCAGGTATGGCACCTTTTCTGCACTATTGAGCACCGTCGCCTCCGCGGGGTTCACCCGCACAATGCGGTGATGACGGCTCTTGCCAGGAGATCCATTCACGAGTGTAGGAGGGCAGATGACGGGAATATCAACCTCAGCTGGGAGATCCTGAGATATTAGCGCAAGCTCCGCTCGAAGAGCACTCATCCGGGCAGGTTTGGGAACCAGCACTAATCGATTCGAAATGCCCTCGAGAGCAGTCAGGAACTGGGTCTGCGATCTGAAGTAGTTTTGTCTCAGCAGCCTCGTTTTCTGCACTGGCGATAGCTCATTCATCGCGAGCACAGCCTTTGAGTGGTGCGAATGCCTCCGAGCGACGTCGCCTGGCCTGGGGACATTCCCTGCCGAGATCGGGGTTGTTGGCCTCGTTGGCGGACGAGGCGAGGGTAGGGGCAGAGACGATGTGCTCAGCTTGGCCTCCAATGACTTCATCTCAAGAGCAGATGGCCTCGACGTACCCACCGGCGTCTTAGACCGTCCAGGAGGAATAATGACTGGAGGTGGCACAGGGGCGGTACGGGTAGGCTTTGGCGAAGAGTCCCTCGATCCCTTGGGGTCTGGCGCACTGAAAGTACGTCCAGCATCCTTGGCGCGACGCGACCGCGAATTCGCAGCTGTGACTGTACGGGCTCTCGCTGGCTTGACGTTCTCCTTGCTCTCGGTGGTGGGATCAGTAATTGGCTGCGGCTTGCGCGCCTGTGCGACAGCCAAGGGACCAGCCCAGCGTGGTATCATGGGCAGCGCAACGCTGGCGAGGACGAAGCTGGAGAGCACGGTGACGGGCAGGACGTTCTCCTTGATCTTTTCATGGCGGGCGGTATCGGCGAGTCCAAACACAATGTGCTGGACCTTGTTGTAGACTCGGCGACATGTCTGGAACGAGTCGGACTGCGGATTCGACGACAGATCGTGCAGATATGTTTGGAAGAGCCAGAACGTCTGCGGCACGCTGGTTAGCACCCAATACGGAGGCGGGACGAAATGGTTCCTATGACGCGGTGCTCCATTCCAGTTCCAAACCAAACATCACACGTACCAACAGCGCTGCTGTGACGGATTCCTCGCACAAGTCCAACAAAAACTCCTCCAATGCCATTGACTCATTGTCGACGCTGATTATAAGGTGGCATAGCTGCGGCAGGAAGAACTCGATATCCTCGTAGGGGAACTGGCGCAGCTTCTGGCAGAGAACATAGTGAATCCCCACGTGGTTGGCGTAGCGGCTGTCGCGACAGGTGGCATTAGCGATGGTACAGGTCGGAGACGGCGGGATGGGTTCAGGATGAGGGGCGGTGGGCTAATTTGAAGCAGACGCGAGGACGCAAGCCGGCCGGTGTCTATGACTGTTGATGGGGTCGTGGCAAAGACTCACGAGAGGTATGAGACGGGGAGAAAGGGGTTGGAGTTGAAGACGTCGGACTCGAGGAATCTCTGAAGCAAGTCCCACGACATTGGGTTACGCAGGGGAGCGAGCGTCGATGAGGGACGGCTGGCGTTTCGTCATCTAGGTTCGAATAGAAATAATACAAAGAGCGGGCTTTAGATAAGCGGAAGTGAACGTGTGCGAGGGATGAATCGAGAAGGCATTCGCATGGACGAGTGATGTTTAAAGTTGACAGGATGGATGGTCGACGACGACGAAGCTTAGGTCGGTGGTGTAGGTCGGTTTACAGGAGGGCGTCGGTAGCGGACTAGAGGCACCTTATTAGTGGAGTTCCAGCGGGCGGCTTGCCTGGCTTACTACCTGGGAGTACCTAGCTAACGTAGTGTAACAGCTGGCCCCTTGGATTTTGGTAAGGGGAGGGAAGGGGGAAAACACGGCCGTCCTCCCGCAGCTGGCGATGCCCCAATGAGGAGCTGCCAATCCCCCCTGAAGTGGCCACTAACAGTTCGATCTCAGAGGCTGCGTCAGGGGCCCGGAGGTGTGCACCACGGGCCCGTGGCGGGGACCCTTTTGTCGCGCCCAGCGGAAGCGGTTCGGAGATGGGTCGGGCCCATATTTCCCATCGCTAAAGGCCCGCGAGGGGGAGATTGACTTGTCCTCGGCGCATGGACGGGTGATGATCTTTAATTATTCGTGGCATGAGCTTTGCAGACGATGCCATCGGCCTCTTGAAGCTGAATAACGAATCTGTAGATGCACCTGTAGACGCGAATCGTTCAGTCGTTCGGCTTGTCGGAGTATTAACTGACGTCAGACACCACCTACGTCAGCCTGCACTGCAGCACTGAGATGGATGCATTCACATGGCAGCAAAATTTAAGGGTTCTTCGAGACTGGCACGAAAAGAGTTCTCAGTCTTACTCGTGCATGTAGCACTGGTACAACCATTCAATTTGGTCACAAATGACCTACCCCAGTGTCAACTGCATGTTTCAAACCATCAACGGTGTCCAGGGTTGGAAAATGCCAATGCCGACCTCCATCCGGACGCCTTCAGGGTAGGCAGGATTTGAGTCAACATCGAGTCAACGAGGGGATGACAATGCTACCCAGGTATGAATCTCACCACTAATCAATCTCATGTACGGCCTATGTATTTCTTCAAAGTCATTGGCCTCACCCAGGTCCCAACCATCAGTGTCAGGCCATGGCAGGGATGCAATGCGGACCTCAAAGCTCCGAGCGAGGTCAGCTTCGACAAGTAGTTAGACTAGCCTGGCAGACCGCCTCCATACCAAGACTGCGCACGAGTTGCCCGCATGGGCCATTCACAAGACACAAAATAAGATCACAAATGGCACCGCACTGAGTTGACGCGTGGAGGCTGCTGTATTCAAGTCGTTGCCCCCAAATACTTCTCATCCACCTATGTATATGCCCGGTAGAGCAGTGGCACTCCCACACAACATTGAGCACTCTATAAGACAACTGTCGCTCCACGCGGAGGCGATAAACCCGCCCCAAAAAAGAGAACCACGAGACATCTGTCTCTCCTGGCGCCAAACGCCGGCTGAATGCGAATCCCCTTGAACGCCGTTTCGTACTCGATCGTATCCTTCATGATGTGCCCCAAAACTTTCACGAGGCAACTGCCCCCCTCCAAGCAAGAAGATAAATCATGTCTTCTTTCTCCTACCACCGCGCCTCTTTTTGGGTTCTGGCATCTCTTCGTCGCTCGAGCTCTCCTGCTTGGCCTTGGCCTTGCTGCCCTCCTTCTCATTCTCGACACGACTGACAATGTCGCGTAAAAAGTCCCACTGCTCGTCGGTCTCAACCACCTGCTTGAGCATTGGCGCCGTGACCCTCTTTCCGCCCTTCTCCTTGGCTATATCGGCACTTTTTGTGACCAGCTGTATCATAAAGAGCTCGAGAGCTTTGCCGACGGCGATTGGCGTCTGTTGGGCAACCTTGCCGACTTCCTCGTCCGCCTGCATGATGCGCTTGATTCTCGCAGTGGGAAACTTTGTCTTGACAGGCGACGGCTCGATAGCGGGTGCCGGAGGTGGCGCGGCCCTGCGGGGAGGCATGGCTGTAGAAAAGGGCGTGTCCGTGGACAAAGAGGGACCAGATAGACCAGCTCCTAGCGGAGGTGGATAGGTTTGGCTGTAGGGAGCTACACCGGGTCGCGGAGCTTGCTCTGAGAATGCGAAGCTGTACGACGAGGGCTGTGGGGGATGATGTTGATGCGCAGATAAAGAGTCTCCCTCGTAGCTGCCGCGGTGAGACGTTCGGTGGGATGAGGACGAATGAACGTATTGATCCTGAAGGAAGGTCGGCTGCGCCGAGTAGGGTTGATATTCCGACCCGACGAATCTGGGCTGGGATGGATGCTGCCGCTGGTGGTCGACGTCGTTGGGTTGATCGTTGTTGACACCGATGTCGATGTTGTTGCTGAGGGGGAGAGAAGGGGGAACGTAGGAAGAAAAAGAGGCAGACCTGTTGTAGGCTGGAGGCTCTGCTTTATATTCGTATCCTGGGCACGGGAGGTGGCTGCCGGTTTGTGGATGTTGGAGCTTTTGCGGCGCGGGTTGAGTGGGGCCACCTGAGTAAAAAGAAGAGAGGTCCGGAGACTTGGGAGCGTAGGTGCTGTCGTCGGCCGACATAATAAATAATTTTTTTTGTCCTGACCGTGAAAAGATTAAGGTGGGGCCTTGGCGCCGAAGCGGCCGGGAGGGGATTTGTCGAAGCCCGGCAGCGAATGAGACTGCGTGAATGGGTCCCCCTGGGTGCTTCCCCTCCGACGGGGTCTGGCTCCAGTCGTCTTTGGTGGTGGTGCTCGATAGACGGCTGATGATTTCGACCTAGGTCGCTTGGCGGCGCGCGATCGCAGCAGCCAGCGTAGCGAGGCCGGGGTTGATGGGATGGGATGGGATGGGCAGGTAGCCTTTGTATTGATGTACAGTGTGTCGCGTCAAGACTTGAACGCGCCGTATATACGTGTCTTGAGTTATTTGCTGGTGTCTCTTTGTACAAGTGACAACCAACACCAAGAGGGAGCAAAGTCTCGAGCTTACTTGGAACGTAATGGGGTTGGCCAAATCCAAATCCGTGCACAATCGAAATCGGATGTTGGTGATTGTCGTCTGGGGTTGCGCCGAGACGGTAGCTTTGTAGTCGAATAAAGGCTTCCTTGCATATGAGTATCAGCCAAGGTCATGCGATCATCCAAGGAGGACGCCTCAAAAGACCAAACTGATCCAAGAACCCAGACGAGACAGCAAAGAGACAGACGAGCGTTGGGCTGGCTGTATGAGGCTGTTTGGATTCTGACTCTCAGGACCGATCCAACTGCGGGAGCTGATCTGCTGCTAATAAGCTCACAGCAGCAGTGCGCAGGCGACAGGGGGATCAAGGGGCCCAGCTGGAGCTCACGAATCAGCGGGCTCCCGTGCCGTGGCTGGGGATGACGATGTGGTTTGATTGACGTGACGTCGGGTGGGGCACAATGCAAGATTGGGCCGGCCCGGGGCCATGCATAGAGTGAAGCTGAGGTTGTGGTTGTGGGATGTGGTTTCTGTGCAACTCAGACAAACGAGAGGACAGAAGCACCCGTAGAACAACTCACGAAGCGAACAGGAGTGGTGAATGAGGACGTCCGCTGTCGGGAGGCTGTGCAAGCCAGCCCCGTCCGTAAGTGAGATGGAGGCGATGCGAGTTTGTCCTGGTGGTGGCGGTTCGACACGGATGAGGCTCCCGAGGCCACAAGGCACCCAGTGTAAGACAAGAAGGCAGACAAGACAGCGTCGGGCCCAGCAAGGTAAGAGACCCGATCTGGTAATCGCTGCAACTCCTTGCCTGGTGCGAGCTTGTCGTTGGCTGGCGTGCTGGCCCAGGCTCTTTGCCTGGAAGGACAGCACTGCAAGGGGGCTGCAAAGGTTGATGGCTGAGGGGACTTGGCCAAGAGGGCAACGTCTCGGTCCTTTGTAGATCAGAGACAATGAAGTTGAAAGAACAATGGGCCAAGAGAAGCCTGGAAACAATCCGAGAAGCGTGCGTGCGTATAAGTGAGAAGTAGGTCCGGTGTGGAGACGGTAGCTTCGGTGAGGCTGCGGTGATGAATACCGTACCTAAGCTCTTGTTGGTCCCATGAGATCGGAGCCAGGGGGGCGTCGCTGGATCGTTCTTGCTTCCTTCAGAGGGCGGACCAGTCGGCATTCATCAAAGCGGCGGCAAGTGGCGGGGGGAGGCGAGGGAATGCCGGCCGTTTATATGCACGACGCGGGGCTGTTCCTCCGACACACGCTACGTACAGGTACCGCTGTAGGTAACACCCTGACCGGGCAGCTGAGACCCAAACATCCATCCCCATCCTTCCGTGGGCGAGACGAGACCGTCTCAAGCTGATCCCCGGGGCAGTAGGCAGGAACCGTCCAAGGGGAAGGGAAGGAACTCTCGCTGGGGCGTGCTCGCCGCTGACCAGGCTTGCGCGCCCCATAATTGGGATCCATTTACACTTTCCGGCATTTACAGTGGCTACCTGCATTATCCTTTTCGGGAAGGCGCGTGTGCATCTCGTCTCCAGGCCCTGCCTGCGCGGCGTGCGTTCGCGATTCACTCTCACCTCTCACTCTTCCCTCTTATTTCTTTCACCCACACTTTCAGGCGAATGACCCGTATGGACTCTGTGACACGATGCGGCGATTGCTCTGAGGGTCTTATCGACTGGTTCAGACTCGGTCAGCCTGTACGACTTCCATTGCGCCCTGACTTCACTCCGCACCGCCGAACTTTTCAAGCCATACCTCTGTCAGCCGCACAATGCAAGGCAAGGCCTTGGGCACTGGTGGAGCAAGTGGCATCTCCCATTCCTCGTTTGCCAACGAATGGATGGCGAAGCATGCAGTGCTGAATCAGTCACCCAAGCAAGGAACCGCGAGCAACTGGCCTTGCATGGATGATTTGGTTGCCTTTTTGCGGCCCCAGGCTCCCCTCTTAGGCTCCCAGCGTCAGCCTGATAGAGGGCACAATGCAGCTATTGTACAGAAACCTCGAATCAGCTAATTGCTGGACCCTCATGCTTTCTGATTCCAGCAGTGACATTTGGGAGCTGGGGCGGGATGTGTTGGTGTTTGTCTCAAGGCTGAAACCGATCCATACTGAGCAACTCGCCGGGTCTCGGATGTCAGTGATAGTTCGGCTCTCGAACGCGACAATGTTCGTGGTTGACGTGTCATCTTTCTTGTCCGGTATGATTCCAAATTCCCTACACACGTCACCCGTTTGTCTTTGCTCTCACGAGCCATATGATGATACAAGTTGAGCTTTTATCTCGGAGCAGGCCTGGTGAAGACGAAGCCGAGTTCTATCCTCTGGTTCCTGATCCACCATCTTAAGGCCTTGTCTATGATTGTTTACTTGATCTAATCTGATGCTACACCTTGTCTCCGTTCAACGTGCCCCATTCAGGCATTCGTCTTCTAATTTCCTTCACAGCGGTTCTCAGCCCTTGTAACCTCTTCTCTTCTGTGCTCGATAAAAAGATTGACGCCACGGGCCATGCGTGGATTCCCCCGTCAAACTTCTGACCTTCAACCTCGACGCCGATTTTGGCTTGGCGTTTGAGGAAGTCTTCGATATCAGGTGCAAACACTTCCTCCTCTCCAAAGATGACAAAGTAGCCTCGTTCTGGACTGGCTGCCCTCCACAGAACATCGTCGACACAGTTGCCTGGAGATGCTGGCTGTTGTTGAACCATGCTCTCACCTGCATACTCATGTGCGTATCTCCACAAGGTGCGTTTATCCAAAAAGTCACTCTTGGAAGTATAATGCAAATTCGACATGAGAGTCACCCACGGCGAAATGAGCGTGGCCATTCGTGGTAGAGCAAGATGAGGTGGCTGGGGATCGGTGAGACCACCACGGACACTGGCATTGACCCCCTTGCTCTCTTGATTATCCGCCTGGGCGCCCAACTCGAGCAGTAAGCTAAGGATCAATGCGCCGCCGGCTGAATCGCCCGAGACGCAGACCTTGGAGGCATCCTTGACAACTTGGAGAACGTGCCTGTAGCCTTCTAACGCCTCCAAAACTTGCCTGGGGTAGACCTCATCAGGCACCAAGGTATATTCAAGTGCGAATATTGCTGGGTTCTTGAACCCAGCTTCCACGAGTAGGTGATGCCAAACCATGAGGAACTCGAGATAAAAGTAACTCGAGCCCATGACAAACCCGCCGCCTTGAACGTGTTAGTGACAAGGTCAAAGGGTCTGCAAATAGATGTGTCTGCCCTACCGTGAATGTAATAGAGAACAAAGTCCGGCGGATGCTCGGGCCGATGCATAATCCAGGTGCCCCGGGTCTGGATGCTCCCCTGGTTGCTGTTAATGGTGCCTTTCTGGATGGTTTCCAGGGGGGACTGTACCGTTCCTATTGTGTACTCACGATAATAGACTGGAGATCGCAAGTAGCCATGGCGAAGCATGCGCCACCGGATAAAGGGGAGGGCGACATATTTGGAAAAGAAGACTCTCCCGACTTTGGAGGGAATATTGGCAAAGGCGTATCTCACGCAGCGTATAACAAGATCTTCAAATAAGGTGGCATTTTGTGTGAATGGGAGTTGGCGGCTTGGGTGAGTAAGGTAGCGCTCATGGACAAATTCAAAAGGGAGCTCCAAGACTAAACATGCCGTGTGAGTGTCTGTGAGATTCCAGATCTGCAATGAGTGAGGGTCAACTAACGGAGAAAGGGCAGAGCCCGAAGACCAGTAATGAGGGTCGTGAGAAAGCCGGCGTGCCACAAGAGCTGTGGTGCGAGGAAGGCGAGAAAGACGGCACAGTCGACGAGGGTGATGGGGCCGAGGATCATGATGGGGGAGAGTTGGCTCGGAACGGGAATACGTGGCTCATGAAATACGATGTCTTTTGAAGCCGTGGATCGGTAGAGAATGTGACTCTTTTCAAGTGAAGCAATCTCCAAACGAGTGTCCTAACAAAGCCGCAACAGGAAGGATATAATTGATCATGAACGACAGCGGCTCGTGCCGTAATTGGGCAACAAGTCCTTGACGCGTTCAAGTTGGTTGTTGGATCGATGATGGAGGGGGCTGTTGTTGGGCGCAGCTCAACGGCTCTAGGTGGGTGGCCACCACTAACGGTCAAAGTTGTCAATGTCAAAACTGTCCCTTTTCCTTTACATGTGACAGCATCTGATAAACCCCAAAATGATCACCGCTTCTTCAGCAGGAAATGAACGTGGATGAGAGAAAAAAAAAGACACGGTTGATTGCTGAATTAAGAAAAGAATGGCTCGGCAACATGTCGTGGCTGACATAAGCTGGTTGGGACCTTCCAGGCCTCACCGCATGAGGAGCATCAGAGCATTCCAGATGCCTCTGAGAACCCGTGAGTTCAGGAAGCACGCGATATTTCGTGACGGCGACTGCTCCTCTGTTTACTGATCAGGCAACTGATGCATAGCCGGGCCAAGGAATCACAAGCTTTTGGTTCCTCGGAGAGCTCCCTTTGCCGCCGCATCCCCCACATTGTTCGCAGCTCGGTTCAACAACACCATGGGTGAGAATCCACCGGAGGAGTCTCCTTTCCCCCTCACCGAGGTGGACAAGTGGATTCTATCACAGACGGACGAAGAGTTCAAGAAACATGACTGGGAAGACCTCAAGGGTATCATTGGTGAGTAGAATTGGTGCTCAGCCATCTCCTGGGGCTCAAGTCCACTAACATCCAAGGTAGAAGCAAACAACCTCTCTGTCTTGAAGCGCAAGCCATCTGATCTGCGTCGCTACATGAAATGGACAGCAGAGACAAAGGCTGAATATGGCTCCATGACAAACTACCTCCTGGCCAACCGGCTGCCCAAGGCCTGGGGCCAGCCACCATTCACACCCGTGTCCAATGTCCCATTCAAGGACCCCTCGGATTACCGCGTTCTGATCAACGACTGGCCGTATGGTCTGGATCCGGAGATCCGCCACATTGTCGTGTGGTTGCGCACCACCATCCCCACAGACCCGGAGACAGGGGACATGACACCGGAGAGCAGGGCGTTGGTCAAGGCTTTTGTCAAGGAGTATTTTGTCGACACCTTGGGCCCAGACGGAGAGAGCCGAGTGTTGTGGTTCAAGAATTGGGTGGCTCTTCAAAGCGTGCGCGCTCTGGAGCATATCCACGTCCTGGTGCGAAATGTTGACGATGATACCATAGAGCGATGGACTGGCGACCGGCCGCGACAGAGCACTTAGAGAACAAGCCGATTCCTAGAATCATGATAGATAGAGCACTCCATAGAAACATTGGCATCAATTAGGCAGCCCGGCGCGCCCGGCGATTTCCCTGAGGAGCCGCATCACCAACACCAGCGCCTTGTAGTTCAGCCATCTTCTGCCTGCCCATGCCAAGCAGCCCGCTTCCCAGATACAGGCCATACGCCGGGACAACGACCCAAAGAAGCCATCCCTTGTTGCCGAAGAGGATGACAAGAATCGCCGATGCCCAAGTGACCCAGATGACGTCGAACATGTACTCGGTCAAACCGGCAGAGGAGAGGTCCTCGCCGGAGCTGCGTAGCGCGCGTGTGGAAGGGTCGTACTTGGGGCGACCGGAAATCTCGAGGACGTACTCGCAGATGAGGGAGGGCGCGGAGAGGAGACCGTAGAGCCAGAGAGAGCGCGAGCGGAAGAGGAAGTGGGCGAGGAGGAAGAGGACGTTGACGACGAGAGAGCCGATGTGCAGGTTGTTGAGCGCCGCCGCGTTGGACTTGGCGCGGTCCTTCTTCGCCTTCTGGGCCATTGCGATAGAGGTGATGAGTTGTAGATTCTGAAATGAGGGTGTTCGTTGGCCTTGGTAGAGTGGAATGACGATGAGAGGTGGACTTGGTCGCAAACTAGGCGCCGGTGGACAGGGGTTGAGTGAACAGCGTGTCGGAGCGAGCTGTAATTGCGACAAGCTGATAGGCACCTCCACTTTCCCCTCGCTCGCTTGTTGAATCGCGATGCAGTTGCAATAAGGGAAAGACTTGAGCTTTGTGATTTCTATAATGAAAACATTGGTGCTACATAGCCTCAATTCAGTTTACAACAACAACAATGTTGATGAGCTCCGGCTGAAACCGACGTCATGCCTCTCCTCCAGTTGAGCTGTCAAAGGTCACGTGAGTACCCTGATGGAGGTGGGGTGTGCCCGATAAGCGATAAGCGCACAACTGGATATTTCTAAATTTTGGTGCGAAACCGACATTGAACTTCCTCAACACCAAAAGGATCAGTCCCTCAACCCGACCAGGCCGTCATCACGTTACCGTTGCAGTCATCTTTGCCGAGTCTTGACAGCCATTCACAATGTCTCACCAGAAGATCGAGAAGGACCTTGGCGAGCAGCCCGTACGTTTTGCAAGAAAAATGGAAACAGCAATCGCCAACGACAACGACTGACCCCTCCAATAGAAGAGCCACCGCATCCGAATCACCCTGACTAGCCGAAAGGTTCAGTCTCTCGAGAAGGTCAGCGCCGAGCTCATTGAGCGCGCCCGCAGCAAGGGCCTCACCGTCAAGGGCCCCGTCCGCCTGCCCACCAAGAACCTCAAGATCACCACCCGCAAGACCCCTTGCGGTGAGGGTTCCAAGACCTGGGATCTCTACGAGCTCCGCGTCCACAAGCGCCTCATCGACCTCCACGCCCCCACCGAGGTTGTCAAGTCCGTCATCGTCAACAGTAAGGGACCCCGCCGTGCTTGGAGAGTTGTACAGTTCCTAACCGTTTTGCAGTCGAGGCCGGTGTTGAGGTTGAGGTTACCATTGCCGCTTAAGTGTTGAAGCTCTGCTTGTCTGGAGCCCAGGTTCTGCGTTCCATGATGGCATTGTGAAGGAAGGGAATGATGGAGACGTCATTGTCTTGCTCACAGCAAGGAGGGTAGATATAGGATACTCGGTTACGATTGATGAATCACTGAGAACCTCGTGTTCTACCATCCAAAAGTATGACCATTTGGCCCGCTTCGTAGATTTGTGCCAGGTTTGTGTGCAGTTGTCTATTTCTGTGAGCCGCGACAATATTGGATACAACCAAGTATAGATGGAATGGATGCATAGACTCATGACGGATACATACGATAGGTACCCAGGTAAGGACGTAGTTCTCAAGCCCACTTGCAACGTGGTTATTACTGCAACCCCTAATCTTCGCAATTACCCCTAAACCTCTCGTTCTCTGCATATCGACGTCTTGCCACACTCCCAAATTTGTTTCATTTTTCATGATGCGTCTTGGTCAATAATTGGTTCCTTGTTTCTGCAAGCCTCAGGAACAAGAGCGCTTAGTGGCTCATGTTGCAAGACCTTGCAGCTGGCTCTGGAGGCGCTAGCAGTCCCAGGTACCTCCACCTATTGGAACGCAGGCTGGACCTGCAAGTACCTATACTTAGAGGCTGGTTGCCCAGAGACGCTGACAACAATACCGCGCGCCAAGCAGGTCGTGAAGTACCACCCATTTTCAAACATTCACTCACCTCACGGACCCGACAGATTCACGTTTCCAAAACCCAAACGACGTCCAAGACTTACCGCATTTTCCGGAGCTTCGGCCGTGTCGTGTCTGCATATCATGTGCCACTTGTATCGAAGCCGACCGAGTTGGTAGTAGGGAAATTTCTTTTTTTATATTTCATCTCTGGGCTTTTAACTCTATCTACCCATCTTTGCCTTCCGCACGCTCGCTCGTCAGGACCCACCGTTCCCGTTCACGAAACGTTGCGAGCCGCCAGCATTTGACTTGACGGCTTCCCCTTCACGCTCTCAACGCCTGTTGTCCCGTCCCAGGCAGCAAGACCCGAGCGTCGTCTTTGGACAGAGCTTCTCGTCTGGGTTTTTGCTCTTTATTTAATTTCTAATCATTTCGGCGACGTTGACGTCGACTGCGACCGACCAGCGACCCCCCCGACCCACGGTGGTTTTGTTTTCTTTCGACTGGCAGTCCCCGCCACTCACGCGAACGGCACAACAAACATCTTTGTCTGGCGACGACAAACCATCCTCTGTCGCCTATTGTTGCTTTGACTGCCATTGAGTCTTTCGATCTGCCCTACCCTTCGACTGTCCCATGGCCTGGGCACGTCGTTAGGCAACTCCCACAGCGCCATCCCCCAAGTCGCCCCCCCAACCTCCTCATCCTTTGACGCTGGACAGCAACATCCAGCATGGCGCCCACTCCGACGGCCATCAGTGGCCTGATACGACAGGTGATACACTATCATCTCGACAATGCCTCATATGAAAACGCCCTCTTCTTCGCCGAACGGTTGACCGCCCAGGACCCCAGGTCCAGCGAACCCACGTACCTCTATGCGCTATGTCATCTGCGCCTCGGCGACTACCGGTCGGCATACGACGTCAGTAAGCCCATGGGCTACCGCGGTGTTCACTTTGGCTGCGCGTGGGTGTTCGCGCAAGCCTGCCTGGCCCTCGAGCGGTACAAGGATGGCATCACAGCGCTTGAGAAGTCGCGGAGTCTCTGGTCGTCGAAAAGCAGCCTTGGGAAGCATAGCGCAACCACTCGAACGGCCCTTCCCGACGCATCCGCTGTGCTGTGCTTGATGGGTAAACTTAATCGCGGCTATGACGACAAGAAGAAGGCTATCGGCTGCTTCGAGGAGGCGCTCAAGCTCAACCCCTTCATGTGGGATGCCTTTACAGCGCTCTGCGAAATGGGCGTGACGGTTCGCGTGCCAAACATCTTCAAGGTCAACGATGCGCTTGTGCAGAGTTTCGACGTGGAACCGAGCTCGTCGGTAGACTCGAGAGAAGGATCAGTATCGAACCCCCCAGATGTTCCAACAAAGAAATCACAACGAGGCGTCGCAACGGATATAGGGAGCGACCCATTCAATCCCAGCAACTCTCCCACCATTCATGAGTTGACTAATGGCGACTCTGTCATGGAAGGCGAAAGAAGCGACTTTATGTTAAAGATTCACGAAGGCCGCATGCGCTATGCAACTTCAACCAACAACTCCGGCTTCGACGGGATGGAGACTCCCCCGAACCAAGGATTATCAGAGGTAACATCCTCTCGCGCTGTTCAACCACATGATGCGCCCCAAGCGCCTTCACGGAGGACGCGGAACACGCACGCCATGGATCAAGGTCATGACGCACCACCACGGATGAACTACCGGTTAGGATCAAGGCGAACGAGAGCGCAAGACAAAGGACAACAGGAACAGGCTGCTGAGGTTGTCATGGCAGATGCATCTAACGGCGCCCCCTCGGCATCTCTGCGGTCGTCCATACCAGCAGCGGAGAGGAAGCGCACTGTATCAGGACACCCAGCACGGGGCTCTGAGGAGCCCACGACGACTCGACGCAGCGCAAGACTGAACATGTTCAGGCCATCATCCAAAGCAAACTCGGGCGCGGCCACGATAGGAGCATCGGCCGGTCGGGAATTAAAGAAAGCTAGGCCTCCGATCTCTCGAATAATGCGACCAGGATCTAGCGGCTCCAGTGTCGGACGAGTCGTCAGCGGGAACCGCAAGCCTCTGGAAGACGCACACGCAGACGTCGACCACGGGGAACTGCCAAAGGTCAAGGAGGCGCCCCCCCAGCCGCCTGCGCCCAAGCCGGCGGAACTGGACACGCAAAGGATCGAGGAAGGACTTAAGTGGATACTGGACCTTACAAAGAAGCTCGCCAACGGCTACTACTCCTTATCACAGTTCCAGTGTGCGGAGAGCGTACAAGCCCTGATGTCGTTACCTCTGGCGCATCAAAATACACCATGGGTACTTGCGCAGATGGGCCGGGCGCACTACGAGCAGGCTTCGTACGCCGACGCTGAAAAGTTCTTTAGGAAAATGCGTGTCCAGGCCCCGTCCCGGCTTGAAGATATGGAGGTGTATTCTACGATTCTATGGCATCTGAAGCGGGAGACGGATCTCTCGTTCCTTGCACATGAGCTGGTAGACTCAGCCTGGCTCTCACCGCAAGCTTGGTGCGCGCTTGGCAATGCGTGGTCGCTCGCTCGCGACTATGAGCAAGCATTGAAGTGTTTCAAGAGGGCAACTCAGCTGGATCCCAAGTTCGCCTATGCTTTCACATTGCAAGGACACGAACATGTGGCCAACGAAGAGTATGACAAGGCCCTCACCGCATACCGACAGGCGATATCGGCAGATAGACGCCACTACAACGCTTACTACGGCATTGGAAAGGTTCAGGAGCGCCTGGGTGCGCTCGATAAGGCGTATGCGCACTTCCACGCAGCTCAGAGTATAAACCCCAACAATGCAGTCCTCATCTGCTGCATCGGAACAGTGTTGGAGAAGCAGAAACAGATAATGCCTGCACTGCAGGCATATAGCAAAGCGGTAGAGCTCGCGCCGCGAGCTGCGCAGACCCGGTACAAGAAGGCTAGAGCATTGCTCGCTGTAGGACAACTGGACGCTGCACAGAAGGAGTTGATGGTGCTGAAAGACTTGGCACCTGATGAGGCGACTGTTCACTTTCTTCTCGGCAAACTGTATAGGAGCATGGGCGAGAAGCAACTCTCAGTGCGGCACTTTACCATTGCTCTTGCTTTGGACCCCAAGGTAAGCAATCTGGCTGATGTCTGAATGTTACCAAGCTGACCGTTTCTCTAGGCAAGCCAACAAATTAAAGAAGCGATTGAGAGTTTTGAAGATGATGTGGACATGGACGACTCCATGATGGCATGATGTCATGAGCATTGCGATTTTAACGGGTCTGCGCTTTGGGCGAGTTAGGGAGCCTTGGTTTTGGGATTGGAACAGCAAGATAATGAGGCATTTGGAATGTGCAGGGGATGAAGGACGACGACGCCGGCTGAGGCTCGATGTCAGTCTCACATGTTTGGCTGACGAAGGCTGGTTCAAGTGAGGTTCAAGGATGGGTGGAATTTGCGAGGAGCTGGGGTTGGCGCAAGTCTTGACTGAGGAATGACAGCATGGCAGGCATGGCATTGGCGTTACTTGGTATTGCTACCTGGGCTGCTTCAACGGCCTGGGCTTTGGAAGCAAATGGAAGAGCGGCTTGGCTTGTTGTGTATAGTATCGGTAAACATGCAGTAGCAACTGTACATTAAGGGTACCCCGAGGTAGGCTTTGGAGCAACGGGCTCTGCGGAGGGATACCCCGATAGATAGTCGAAGAGGAAGAGGCCGTAAGGCCTTTTGCTTGAGTTGGATGTTGTTTTTTTGTTGTGAGTGTGAGTGCATGTGTGGATATGCCATTGTGAAAGGCAGTATGCGTCGAGTTGGAGTGTGAATCGCCTTTAGAACAGCAGGTACCGTGAATTAAATATCGCAGGATGAGTCAGAGCATGAAAGGCACATTAATCATATGAGATGGTCTTGATCTGGTATCACGCTGTAATTAAGCAGTTCATGCGAGTGCCCGCTAGTGGTAGAAGTTGGAGGCACAGATGATGATGATGTCAAGTTAACAGGCAGGAATTGAACATAGATGCCGTGCTACATGATGCATCAAGAAAGAAAACAAGGCCAAAAAAACTCATGATGGCTTCAATATATGCTTATGCGGTATCTTGTTCGACCTCACGCGCATGACCATACTCCCCGTGCAGTCCCCGCCAAATCCAAGAGGCTGGGTCGTCGAGGTGGTGTTCCTGGCGTCACGAGTACGTACCTACAGCCACCGCTGCTGCATTTTTGGCGGCGGCTGGAAAAAGCCAGCCAATCAAAAAATCGGACCGGCCGAATAAGACAATCAGCCAATTTACACGGCGCGTGAGCTCTGTTCTCCCTCCAAAAACGCGTCCGAAACGGGGAAAGCGGCATCAGCGCCAGGGCCATTTTTCTACTGATTGCGCCTGCATTTTAGCAGCCCGTGGCGGGAGCAGTGATTTTCTGGTGCCTGCCTTGTTTGCCCGCTGTTTTCGTTCCAGTTTTTTACTGATTGCCTGCACGTATTTATTCCACCCCCTCGCCCCCCCCGCATCGTACCTTTTTCCCATTTCTCTCTTCTCCAGAACGCGTCTATCTGCAACCCACGCACGTCATCTTCAGTATCTCAACAACGCGCCTCTTTTTATCAAATCTTTACACACTCCCATCAACAACATGACTGGACGTGAGTATCCTTTTATTTATTTCATCACCTTGTCGTCGCCGTGTGGTGCATCGTCGTTGTCGCATCTGACCGACCGTGACCATCGACGCGTCAAGGAGATGCATCCAACTTGAGCTTCACGATGGTTGCTAACGATTCACTTCAGGCGGAAAGGGTGGCAAGGGCCTCGGCAAGGGTGGTGCCAAGCGTCACCGAAAGATTTTGCGAGACAACATTCAGGGTATCACCAAGCCCGCTATCCGACGTCTGGCTCGTCGTGGTGGTGTCAAGCGTATTTCTGCCAGTAAGTTGATCTTGATCTACATGAAGCATCATCAAGATACTAACCATCCCTTCAGTGATCTACGAAGAGACCCGTGGTGTCCTCAAGACCTTCCTCGAGGGTGTCATCCGTGACGCCGTCACCTACACCGAGCACGCCAAGCGCAAGACCGTCACCTCTCTCGACGTTGTCTACGCCCTCAAGCGACAGGGCCGCACCCTCTACGGTTTCGGTGGTTAAACAGCAACATCACCTACCGGGTGGTTCTGTTTTTGGGAGGCTATACAGCGATTCACAATGGCTGACACTGGGATGGATGTATTTGACAAAGGCGTTGGGGACCAGGCTATGATATTGCAAGGCGTCATGGTAGACGACCTTTTGAAATGAATACCACACAAATCATTGATCACTTCATGGTTCTCTTGATGCTTTAGTGTGCAAAGAACCGTTGCCTTGTCCCTTGCCTGGCCTTGACTGCTGTAATATCGATTCACTCATGTCATGTATTATTCAAATCCAAGGCACTGTCTATCTTCCCATCTAAAACGCAAGCATCCATGGTATCATAAGAACACGTAACCTCTCCCATTATCAAAGGTACTTCCTGCCCGCTGCCGCCACTCTTGTCCTGAAGATGGGACTGCGCACTTCCATGTTGGCACGGTAGAAGGGGCTCATGATGGCCTTGACCCAGTTCTCGTACACTTCGGTGAAGAACATCTTGATGGCCTCCTCGGTGGCCGGGCTGGTGGGATTGGCGCCGATGGCGGTTGACGACCGCGACGAGGAACCGGATGTCGGGACGATGGGCTGGTGGAGGAGGAGGAATTTGACGTTGCCGGCGGTGACGAAGCATGAGATGTAGTTGTTGAAGAACTTGTCGATGCACTTGAGATACCTGTTGCGCGACAAGAAGAGTAAGCTTCCATTTCTTTATAGATCCATCCATGTCCAATCTGTCTTGTACCCCTTGATCGCAAGACCAGGGCTCGAGGTATCCTCCCAGAGGCGCCACTCAACTCACATTTGTCCATGCGACCACTGCACCTCCTCGGCAATATCCAGACTCGAGTGCAGGATGAACTGGTTCAGGTGACGGACTTGGTCGCTGAAGCGCGACTGTCCGTCGCCGCCCTGCTTCGAGGTGCCGAACTCATGCTCAAACAGGGGGTTGTCCTGGGTGCCGACGATGGCAAAGTAGTAACTCATCGTGTCGCGGGCCGCATCGGCTGTGCTTCGAGATCCTCGTCCGGCTGCGCTTGGCGTCTAAGAGGTGTTGTCGTCGTTTTTGTCGATAGAGTCGTCAATGTCGCGCTGCAACTGCGACGTCCTCGATGTGGGGAGCTCCCCCAGCGCCGGGTCTCACAATATTCCGCCCACCTTACCTCCGCTAATGCAGCCAACCAAATGCCCCCGTACCAAGCGCCCGCGGCTCCGCCAGCCGCCCCCGGGGAAAAAGTTCACGTCGGTCCTCCGATAAACGTCCAACTCCTCCTCCGTCGTCCCTCCGCCGTCCGATCCAGCGATACCCCTCCTCCCCCGCGCCACGATGTTCGGCCCCTTCCGCATTACGAATCCCCTCTCGGGAGGTCTTCTGTGGAAGATCCCCTGGCGATTGTCCAAGTTCCAGAAGCGACGACACCGCCTGCGTCTCCGAGCCGTCGACAACGTCGTTGCGACTGTCGATGCTGCCCTCGCCAAGAAGGGACAGACCCTCGAGGCTCTCGAGCGATGGAAGGCCGAGATGCCCACAGAGGCTGAGATGCTGCCCAAGGACAAGTACACCATGTTTGACCGAAAGGCCAAGAGATACCGCAAGGGCATTCACAGTACGTCTTTCTGCAATTGATTGGAAACAGAGGCACTAACAATGCAACAGAGCTTCCCAAGTGGACGAGGGTTTCCCAGAGAATCAACCCCCCCGGTTATTAGAGTCGATCACGCAGAGGAGGAAGACGGAGGCCAATGGGGCCAAGAATCGAGCCCGGAGCGGCGTATCCATCCCACAATGGGAATTGCAGGCGGATCTTTGCTGGGTCCTATGTACAACACCAATGTTTCAACTACGAATTGCGAAAAGAATCTCACGACAAAAACTTGCCTGGTTATTATGGTGTACAAACCTCGGCATGTGTCTGGTGCCAGTGTAGGAATAAATCAAGGGCGCGCAGTGGGAGTGGGATGGAGGCATACTCGCCAAATCAAATACAAGGGAATCCAGTTCATCTTCCCAAACAACAACTGCTTTTTTTTCTTTTCAGGGGTATCAAGTATCAAAAGCATAACCCGGGGAGCGCCGGTGCTCCCAATCTACTTGCCATATCGGCTATCATCGTCGTAGTCACCTCCTTGATCGCTCTGTATCGCCCTGCCGACACCTCCTCTGCCCTCGTCAAAGTCCTCGCGATACTCGTCTCGTACCTGACCGCCGGATTTACCGCGACCATACTGACGGCCCTCCTCGAAACCCGGGTCCAGATCGGTGCGGATGATGCGCTCGTCCAGCTTAGTGCCGCCAATGTACTTGAGACAGTCGAGGGCGTCCTGGTGTGTGTAGTATTCGACAAAACAGAATCCGCAGGGCGTCTTGCTGAAACGGTCGAGGCCCATGACGAGCCGTTTGATCTCGCCGCACTTGGAAAAAAGCTCATAGACTTGCTCTTCGGTTGTGTAGAAAGACCTAGAACGTGATGGTGGTCAGTCGCCTGTGATGTGAAAGATTAGGGGAACACGGACAAGTTTCCCACGTAAAGAGTGGTCGCGTTTGCCAAAGGGTCAACTGGGGGCTCTCCTGCGTTCTCTCCGTTCTCTCCATCGTCGCGATCGCGTCTCCGCTTGTTCTGGGACATTGTCAGTGATGCGTATAGCGAATATCGAGGGTTGGATGCCATACGCGGCTCTGGTAGTAGGCGCTGGGCCTATCCAGGCGCTCTACGGTACTTCTGACGCCCGGGCGCATTGTCGCAGGTTTGAACGGATAAAATAGAAAGGTTTGTTGGTGTTGAAGTCGCACAAGATGTCGGAGATTGAAAGAGGTAAACGCGACAAGGTTGTTGAGTAATTGCTGGGGTTAGATGGATGGATGCTTGCTTGCTTGGTGTGATGATGCTTCGCAAGGCTACTCGAGATTCAGAGTGGGTCATGCGGCTGGAACTGTGGCGGCCACCCGGGCCAAGGAAAAAACTAGACACTGATATTAGGTTATTCTCCCCCAAGGATAATTAATAGAGTACAGTAAAAATACATTAAAGTTCTCTAAACTATTAGATTATCTTGTACCATCTTCTATAAATTTCTTTATCATAGTGAGAGGAGTTAACCAACCCTCTTCACGTTTTGGCGTCTCGTTCCCATATTCCCTGACCCGTGTGGCGGTGCTGGCGTCTCTTGACGCTCACTGGGGTGACGGGCGCCTAGTAACTTTTTTTTACTACAGCCAGCCCCCCAGATCTTCAGCCTCGCTTGTATTGTTACTCCAGCAATCAACAAACCGTCACAATATTTTGCCACCCAAAGCTCCTTCCTCCAACCTTTGAGCTCTCGGAAGCTACACACCAACTGAGGCTGGCGATTTCCGGTTCCTGTTTCTCGCCATGCCCAAGGTCAAGAGCTTCTCGGCAGCTTGGCTGTCGAGCAACACCCCCGGTCATCGCCTGTTTGAGCCATCAGAGGCGTCGCGCTCGCGCGCCTTGGAGGTTGGCTACTCATCCAGAAAGAAGCCTATTCCCGGCCCGCGCAGGACCATCGCACGACGAGGCACCGAGATCTTTGTAGCTGTCGGGCGCGAGATCCGCTGGGGAGACCTCGCCTACTTGAAGGACGAGTGGGCGGCGAATCGCCATGCGAAGGGGAGGTCAGGATCGGCAATTCGCATCAAGCGCGAGGAATCTACTCCTCCTTTCGACGATGATGGGAACCTGGAGTCTACCGCCGGATTGAGGGTAAGTCGGATGCTATCATCCCAAGTTCAAGGAGAAGCGCTAACCGCTGTGCAGGTCATCAAGACGCCAGTTGCCGACGACATTCGACAGCTCATCATTTCCCCCAACTCGAATTTCCTAGCCATCTTGACGACACACACCGTACATATCTGCGTTCTCCCGGATCCCTCCCACCTAACCAGCGAGGATGTTGGCCCTCTCAAGCCCAAGATCTTCACACTGGGACCTACCACTCATGTCACCTCCAGGCCTGCCATTGTGTCTGCCCTGTGGCACCCGCTTGGAGTCAGCGGCTCTTGCATCGTCACAGTTACGGCGGACGCCATTGTGCGAGTCTGGGAATTGTCTACATCTGATCGTTGGTCATTCGATTCCCCTACAACGTCCATCGACTTGAAGAAGCTGGTTGACGGCACCACTCTGGACCAGGACTTCTCGGCGTCTACTTCGGCCACCAACAAGGCCTTTTCACCCGACTCTTTTGACATGGAGGTGGCTGCTGCCAGCTTCTCTAATAAGGGAGCTGGTGGATGGAACCCCATGACCCTGTGGGTAGCCATGCGAGAGGGGGATGTTTATGCTCTATGCCCGTTGCTGCCTCAGCGTTGGGCACCCCCTCCCACACTGATTCCTTCGCTTTCGGTGTCGATTGTCACCACAGTCGCTAGTATCGAGGATGACCCTGAGATTGGAGAGCAAGAGAAGCTCCTTGCCCAACAACAACTGGAATGGATGGGAGAATTGGATTCTCAAGAGCCGCAAATTGTCGAGGGACCGATCGGAGAACCTATCACGGAGATCTACACACGACCATCGCGACCCGGTGTCATCCCGCGCCTGCAGGGACCGTTCGAGCTCCAGTCCGACCCTGATACAGGCGATGAGCTGGACACCTCGATTACGGATATGCTTATCATCGGAAAGAAGACTGAGACAGAGGAGCTCATGATGGGCGAGGAGGACGACCTGGACATGGATAACGGGGATCAGGAGGGCCTGTCTCTTGCAGTGGTGTGTCTCCTGTCCACGAGCGGCCAGATTCGCGTCTACCTTGACATGGAGGGCGTACAGGCTCAGTGGTTGCCGCCAAAGAACAAGTCTAAGCTTGGACGACTTCTTGCCGAATCCGACCCCCCTTCGCTTCTCTCCTTCCAGGCCATTGATACCATGACCCCTGTTGAGGTCAACGAAGAGTCCTGGCCGGTCTTTAGCACCGACGTCACGTCTCGTTACAACTTCTTTGTTACGCACCACGCGGCCATCACCTTTATTTCTCTCACGTCGTGGATTTTCCGCCTTGAGGGCGAGCTCAATGGCGACTCCGAGGCTGGTACAGACTTCAGAATTGGGCTCCTCGTCAACTCGCAGTCAGCAAGAGAGCGCATATACTCGCAGCCGACCGCTGACGTAGCTGTGCCCTTGGCTGCATGCAGTGTGCTCCGGGACCCTGATGTCGGCTATTTCTTGCTGTCAGCCACGCCTTACGACCCGATCGCTCTGACCTTCGACACGCCTGAGGTTGATCTCGCCCCCATTCGACAGGAGAGTCCTGACAACGAGCGTGAAGCCAGCATGGCCCCACTGGACTTTTATGAGCCTCGTCCAGTCTTCAACCCGTCGCATGCATTTGACGAGGGCTCCGCTTTGCCCACTTTGCTGGAGAGGCTCCGCACGTCTCGGCACAAGACGGTGGTTAACCAGGAAGTGAGGCTGAGCCCGCTTACACTCCAGATCTTTACCGATGCACACAAGGTCTTGGCGGACGAGACCCATCGTCTCGGGATGGCAGCTGCCGAGGTGTTCCGACGGTGCGAGCTTCTCCAGGCTGAGCTGAAGCAGCAAGTGATGAAGGCCAACGAGGTCAAGGGCAAGATTGACACGATCAATGGAGCGCACCGGGACGGCGAGGCAGACAATGACATGTATGACCGGAGAGTTTCGGCGGCCAAGGACCGGCAGGGGCAGCTTGCCGAGCGACTGGAGAACCTACGAAAGGTTGTCGGAAAGGCAACGACGCGGGACTTGAGCGCCAAGGAACGCGCGTTCGTGGAGGAGGTCAGGAGCATGGAGGCGAGCGTGACGGCGCCAGGGTATGCAGAGCTGGCATCAGGCAAGGCGCAGGGGGCAACAGCTCAGGCGAAACAGTTATGGAAACGTCTGGAAGACATCAAGCACCTGCAGGCAGATCTTGCAGCAGAGGTGGAGGCGCTGAACAAGGTGGCTGCGGATGGAGACGGACCCACGACACCCTCGGCCGAGTTGCGGATTCCACAGGATGTTCGTCGGGCGAAGATGCAACAGGTCCAAGGCATGCTGTCAAGGGAGAGTGCCTTGGTCGAGGCGGTGGCTGCTCGACTCGAACGGCTCCAAACCAATGTTTGAAGCTAATGTGTACAATACCTACCTATCTATCTACGACTGACCGATTCTGCTCGCGGGGTATAATAAGAGACATCAGGCCCGTTTTGATTCACCTTCTGGATCCCTTTTCACTCCTTCATTCCTTGATCGACAAACATTCCCTTGGACAGCCACCTTTCCTTGTCAAAAAATGAAGCTGGGCTCAGTCTCATCTCACGTCATGGTCATGCTTGACAGCAGCATCATGAAGGAAGCATGAAACAAGATTTCCCTACAGTGATCGACACACACACAGCGAGTTTCCACTGCATGGATGATGCCCGGCAGTTTGCATTGCAACCTGATGCTATCACGGCACAACAAAAGGAAGAAAGTATTGACGGGAAGGAAAAAGAAAAAAAAGCAGGTCGGAAGCAGGCAGGGCCGGCAACAGGAAAAAACAAGTTTGTTCAGCCAACCCTTGTTGCTAATCTCTCTGTCCCTAGCCAACCTTTCAATTTCGACCTGACAAACCATAGGGCTGTCCACGGCTGCAAGCAAGGCCAATCATTTTTATTGAGGCGACGACAACAAGCCTGTTCCCCAGACACTTGGTTACCCCCATTCAAACTATTCAAAGTGGCAAAAACTATTGCTCAGCCTTGTTTCACTGCTTTCAAGACGTCTCAATCCTGGCCGAATCATGGATAAAGGCTGAAGATGAGGGTGATGAAGCCAGCCATTACCATGGTGACACCCAGCGCCAAGGGAGGGAGGGCACATCGCCGAAGATGATGAGACACAAACAGGGCGAATGAGGCTCCCAATAATGCGGCTGATTGCTTATCACTAGCTGCTGCTGCTGCTTCCGGGATGCGACAACGGATGCAGGATTGCTACGCTGTTGCATGGCTCTCAGGGGTCGTCGCTGCATTTGTCGGCCGGGTTGCCAGGAGCTATTCTGGGGTTGAACCCTTCAGAGCCTTAGAAGCTGGGCGAAGATTACGAGACAAGCAACAGGGCCAAGGATGCATTCTTGGTGTTTATTGCTTGGCCTCATTCGAGCCTGATTGTCGTGCGTGGCTTCATGGGGGCGGGACATGCACAAGACTGGTTCTGTTTGCGACACTGTTACGGAAGTTGGTATCCGTACGCCGTGCACAGCAGAACTAGAGCTGAGAGAAAAGGTGAAGAATCAGTTATGGCTTTGGAGAGGGCGCTTGCAGGAGAGGTGTGGGAGTGAGCCTCTCACACATCACACACGCCACGCCCCCAATGAGTTGCCTCGACACCCGGAGGTATGCAGAGTCCGCCTTACTTTTTTGCCTTTTCGTACCTATGACAGTTCAGAAGCTCAAACAGACGACAAGCGAAGCGGCTGATGGTGGTGATATTTAATATATGAGGCCTTGCGCACTTTCGATCAAGGCAATCTGCTATGCACCGCCTTCCATGATCATTTGATCGTTCCCATACAGCACTTTTCATATTACTTCCCTCATGACCTTGCTGCCTCGAACTACCGCAGCTATGCCTCTCCCGTCCGTCAACCCTGACTACCAGAGTCTTGTGCTTGGTGAGTGGGCCTCGCTTGACATTCTACCGAGTCCGAATAGCCTCAACTAACCTGCGATTGTTGCATTCTCTTAGCCAACTGCCGCTCCTTTCACGGTAGCCCCGATGCCGACTATGAGCTTTCTTCTCGGCTCGACACCAGCAACCAATGGCACCTCTTTGTCCTCAAGACCGAGAAGGGGAAACGCACCAAGATCCTCTCCGGCACTGCGACCCATCCCTCGCGAGCCATGGAGATCCTCCACGAAAACTCTGCTCGTCTGGTAGACCAGCACATCAGCTGCCACGGCTACGACCTTGCTCCCACCACCATCACCAAGCCCCGGGCTGGACTCAGAGGCGGTGAGGTGAGACCAGAGGTCATTGCACTTTGCGGCTCCTCCGACACTGAGGACTCTGGCTCCGGCTCCGACTCTGATCTGTCAGAGGATGAGCAGCCACCCCCTCGCATGGCACATCGCCGAAGCCACCGGGCTGAAGCGGTCAAGACTCGTCGCTCCCGCCTTGACGCCAGTGTCGCGAGCGACGTCCGCACTGGCCCCCATCCCGCCTGGGGACCTATGCCTCTGCCTCTGCCTCAGCGACCTGCCGTGGTCCAGAACCCTCCCCCTGGGTGGAACAATCCCGTCCCCGCGCCGATTCACCTCCCCGCCCCCGCTCCCGTCCCCGCTCCGGCCCCGGCCGCCCGACCCCCCGTCGCCGTGATGCCCCCGCCTCCCAGGACCATGCCCCTCCCTCTTCCGGGACAGAAGACGCACGCTGCTCTCCTCGTCCTCCATTTGATCGGCACGGGCAAGAAAAACATGGTCGCGCAGGTGGTGCCCACCGCCCAGTTCCTTCAGCAGACGGCAACTGGCGAGGCCACTCTGCGTCCCATGAGCTTCATCAACGCCTCGAGCCCTACCCCCTACCCTCCCCCGATGCGAGGCAACACCAACTACCGAGCCACGGTCCGCCGTGTGACGCTGGGCGAGGAGACATACGACATGACGTCGTTCGGCAACGACCTTGGAGCTCTGTTCCGCAACGGTGGTGCCAGCTCTACCATGCCCAAGTTTGAGATCGACATCAACGTGGCGGGCAACTTCTTCCCCGCTATGCCACCACCGCCGCCTCGTCCCGCGTCAGTTGCCTCTTCGACATCTAGCGGCGACATCGTGGACTAAGGTTGTATGATGTGAATGTCACGGGCACATTGGGTGAGTGCCATGGATTGACACTATGCCCTTAGTAGGGGCTAGGTCACTCTTGGGTCAAAGGTCACCCTTTTTTGTAAGAGGAGGATCTACGTTTTAACAGGTATTAACTACATGGATATTTCACGGTCAAAGTGAGAGAGGTAGCGTACGGCGAAAAGGGATTCGAGATTGGGATTTTTGGGACATGGTCAACAAGAGTTTGAGATACCTATCTTTTAGACAGACCATGTTAACTAGGCTAAACAATGGCATTATTCTTATGTTTCTGAACCACTACTGCATGTGCCTCGCCTCCTCATGCACACCGTCTTTAACTCTCATGCACTGTCCTTCGAATTGAGTTTGCACTTTCTGCATCCCTCGCACACCGAACGTGTTGCTTTTACCCCTGACGCGCCGCACAGCATAGCACACTCTTTGTGTAACTTCACCGCCTTCGCCTAGATTGCAACCCTTTGGAAAGTTGCATTCAACAATTTTGTTTTTCAACAGAGTTTAAGAATTGGTTGCTCGTGTTGAACTCGATCCCTCTCAAACCAACAGACTTCTCTCGCCTCACTTGAATGATGATCAAGTTATACTCGTCGCCACTAACTTGAACACGCAATTGATAGTCACGTCACGAGACCAAAAAGCCAGCACGAGAAAACTACCTAATGCAAGGTTGGTTCTGGTGGTTCGGCTCAAGGCGAACCAGACTAGATAATGAGGCGGTCGCCTTACCATGCATGGGCTGGTAGGGTTGCTGACCGGGGTATATGTTGGGTGTGGACAGGGGTTTTACAGTTGATGAATAGCGTCGTCCACAACGCCAGTTGTGGAAATGGTGAGAAAATGAATACAAAATCTTTTCTTTTTTAGATGGATACGACTAGTTATCTGCTACGTGCCATGTATCACAAGACTTGAACGTGGAGTCGTGGTTCAACACGAGGCACTACAACTCGCTGCAGAAGAGTTCCAATGTAGAAATCCAGCCGACATATCGCATATCGACAAGGAGCTAGAGGGATGGGTACTTGCAGGCCAATGTATGTATGCCCGTCCACCTTTGACTCACGCTCTCACCGACTCGACGAGATACTAGAAAAAGATGCAAGAGGAAGATTGCATGCGTGGGATGCGGTGTGACGGTTACTTTGTTCAGTCCTCCCAAGACATACTCACCTAATCAGTCAAGTCTTTTTCAAACTCGTCGAGTCATCGTCATGTCGTTTGCTCGCCTCACGGTGGGCGGCCAAGGACTGCATCTAGAGACAGGCTAACCGGGAGAGAGTGTGCGTGTATCAACAACAAAGTGTGTCATGTTCAGCATCATTCTCCTTTCCCTCCCGACACGCATCCCCCCAAGAAGAGGGGAAAGGAGGCCTCGCATAAGAGCAAAAAGAAACCTATCACAGAGGCCCACCATCCTGTCCAACCGACCCGTAGCCTCGGAGCCCGGCATGACGGGACGGGACGGGCGGAAGAGAGTGCGAGGCGAGGAGTGGTCCATGGGGAAGAGAGAGAGACATCAGGCGAGGAGACAGAGAGAGACAGGGGCGTCAAGGTAAGCCCGTTGGCCGTGGTGTAGCAGGGCAGGGCGAACGAATTTGGGGGCGGCATGGCCTCGCTTTTTTTGATATTCCCTCGTGGACAACTAGATCTCGGGATGCCCCGTCCATGATACATCAGTTGTCACATCCACCATCTAGATGCTTTCCTCGACAGGGCGGACGAGACCTATAGAGAACGCTGGTTGATTCGTCTGACGGGAGGCTGTGTCCGGGAACATCGGCCTATCCAACGGCAACAATTCATGACGTGAGACCGGTGACCGACAGGGCGCACGATTTGAACAGACTCGGGGTGACATATCCTTGTCGAGCACAAGAGCAAGGTCATGGCCGCGATGCACAGAGCCCTGTCCCTTGGAGTCACTGTCAACTCGGGCAACCGTCGAGGAAAGCCTCACTCTCCCTTCCTCTTCTCCTCGAGGGCAGCAAAGGCACTGCCGATCTGTCGCCAACTATCACGCAGCAGCACTACACACGCCTTCAAGTCAGCATTATATCGTCCCACACACACACACAAACTCACCGAGGGGCACGACCGCCCAGGGAAAGTTGAATCCCACGTAGTAGATCCAAAAGTACAGCGTCTCGGGGCGGCTGTATGCCACGCCGTGCATGCGCGACTCGTTGAAGTTGGTCAGGTAGTATAGCGCCACCCCGTACGCGTGCGCAGTGCACACAATCACCTGCGCTACGTGACGGCTACGGGAGCCGTGGATGATGCCGACGACGGTGAAGAGGCAGAGGGGACCCCAGGCGAGCTGGAGGCAAGAAAAACAGAAACAAAGTTGAGGCTGTGGTCCATCAGGGGTATTGGATTGGATGGTTCAACTTACCGCCGTGATGGTCTCGACGCTGATGGTAAAGATGTCGTGGGTCAAGTACCGTGAGTCTGAGAGGGCGTATTCCTTCCATAGCTGGGCGAAGAGTGTTGACATGCCAGTGAGCTCATGGCGGTATACGAGATAGTAACCTGCAAACCCATGTTAGCATACGACAACGTCTCCGAAGAACCTCTACGTCTTACCTTCAAACGCAACATGCAAGAAGCCACCTGCAAAGTCCAAGCCACACAGGGTCAGTCCCAGTTACGAGGAAGCCAGTGTAGTTAGTTGTCCAACTCACACAGCGCAAACCAAGCGGCTGCGAATCGGTCAATGGCGCGCAGCGGGTGTCTGCTCCGCGTCGTCAGCCACAGGGCGGACCCCACGACGGCTCCGGTCACGGCGCCAAACTTGAGCATCAGCTCCGTCACGTCCTTGTCGTTAGCGACGTAGCCTGGGATCACGGCGCCGGGGGAAGTATGGATGGGCCGGGCCCGTGGCCGAGACGGGGATGTCAGCCATTGCTCGAGGAGAAGGAATTGAAAGTCGAAAAGAGGTAATTGATGAAATTTGTCTTCTGAGAGAAACCTCTTCAAGTCGAGATTTGTTAATTTGGTTGTGTTGAGGTCAGGGGTTGTTGAGCAGGGTCGTCAGCCCGGATGTCTGAATTACCTCGAAAGTAGATGGGTGAGTCACGTGACCGTATATTGGAACACAACAATACTTCTTCCTAGGGTGCCAACGAGTATCCAGACTATACTGTACTGATGGATGATTTCCAACGTACGGTTTGCGTATCTAAAGCTAACAACTTGGAAAGACATGATTGTATGTGGGTTAAGAAACGTGTAAGTGGGTGATCTCCAACCTTGGGACGTCTGCTTCCCTTCTATATCTATATGCTAACCTTCAGCCACATTGTTAATAATATACATCTCCCTTCATGATAAACCTCGCAGTTCTTAACAACTGCGCCGACTCAATCTTGCCGTCACGGATAACAGTGCCAATATCGACCTTCCCGGTGGGATGTCCAATCGTCACCGTCTCCTTAGACTTGCCCCCAATCAGACCAGAGGCAATAGTCCCCTTGATCTGAGACGCGGCTCCGAGGCAGAGCGCCAGCGTCAATGGCACAGCCTTGTGCGCTTGACCCATCGACAATGCGAGACATCTGATGTCTACCTCGGGTGAGCCGCTGGTGGGGAACAGGAGAACGATCTTGGGGACGCTTTCGATGTTTGGGTCGAGACCCATGAGAGAGGTTCCAGCTCGGCGTATCTGTTCTAACCGTATCTTGAGGTCTGCATCTGCCTCGACAATCGCTGGCGTCAGGGCCATGTGGTTTGCCAGCCCCAGGCTCTCAGTGCTGATAAAGACGCCTGGGTTGCCGACGTCGACCAGAGACGCTTCAACCTTGCTCCCATCCGGTAATTCCAGAACATCAACGGGATTCCCAGTCGGGAGGGCCTTGCCAGTCTTTGCGCCTGCAGGGTCCAGAAAGCTCATGATGACCTTGGAGCCCTTCCCCGGCACCCCATCCATGACATAGTCACCCTCATGAGTGTAGCGCAACGGCTCACCGGCAACTTGGAACCTCGAAGCCATGACCTTGTTGGTATTGGTATTCAGAAACCGTACCGTCACCCACTGCGAGCCATCCTTCTCCTTCTCAACTGCCTCAGCCGGCACCAACCCAGCATCCCACGCCGCGGGCCCAACCAGAGACGACATGTTACCGCAGTTGCCAGCCATATCCAGGACGCCATCCTTGATACCAACTTGCACAAAAGTAAAATCCACATGCACATCCGGACGCGAGGGCGGTCCGAGAATGACAATCTTGCTCGTCGACGACAGCCCGGAGCCCATGCCGTCGAGCTGGCGGCCGTACGAGTCTGGCGAGCCCATAGCGGGAGGGAGCACGCCGGACCATTGCGCCTCGGGCGGGAGGTCTCTCCTATGAATGACGAGGCCGTTAGATGTACCGCCGCGGGCAAACCAGGCGGGAAAGCTGCGCGCGAGGCGTGGGGTAGTTGTTATGATGGAGCGGCGGGCATCATGAGATGTGGTTTTGGTGGTTGAGCCGAGGTGGCGTGACGCTCGCTTTGCAGATGAGATGAGTAGACGAAGCGGCATTTTGAATAGAAGTCTAAGAGTGAAAACAAAAGACTTGTGGTGATGTTGATCAAGTCAAGTTGATGGATCATGCCCCGGCGAGTTGACGTTTCGTTTGACTCTCCGGTCCACCGGCGCTGAGTTCGGTACGTACCTTTTCTAGCAAATGGACCGTGTAAGTGACTGTAAAAAGAAAGGCACCACCACTCTCCCTGGAAGAGGAAATAACTCATGGATGATGATCGATGGTCCTTCTAGATAGCGGCCTTTTTGAGTAAAATTTCAAGACCAACAGACAACGTTGGCAAATTGTTCTGCATGTGTTGGTTACCCTTGATACTGCTCTGGGCAGATGGCGAAGTAAACAGAAAGCTTTGAAGAAACGAGGTTTCGAACAAAGCATAGGCTGATCGAAAAATACACAGTAAATAACCAGCAGCTGGCTTTGGGCGAATTGAGTATCGTAGAGCACTTCAATTGAGAAAAACCAAGCATCGTCGCTGGTGCAGTTTCGGGCTCCCATTAACATAGGGTAATTGCTAACTTGTAGCTAGAACACACCACGTAGGTCAAGAAATAAACGAGACACCAGAACGACAAGGAAGATCTAACTCTTCTTTAAACTTGAGATCCTTTTTACTTAATATTTTATTCTTTTTATTTTACCTTATAACTATCCTTAGGGAAGGATAATCTAAGGTAGATTGATGTCCTGGTGTCTCGTTGTTTCATTCATCCGCATGAACGCCTTGCTAAAACAAAGAAGGAAAGAGTGGCCCTGTTTAACCAAATGTTTTACAACTGCATGAGTCAAGAAGATTAATTGTGAAAAGAACAGTAAAAGATGTGTGATACTGCTAGCTACTAGTGTGAATAAGGTCCTGTGAAGCTAAACAAAGTGAAGAGGATTAGAGTCCTTCAAGATACTGCATCAACAGATGATAAACCGGGGATATACCCGACGATACGTATGAGCCACTTGGCTTGAGCCGCAAAGTGAAAATCGGCTTCATCGATGACATGGGCTGTCCCTGTTTAATTCGTTGTTGCTGACCAGGCTTCTCTCAATGTCACATCATTTCAATGAATCCTGATGGTCAAATCCGCTCCAACCCTTTCCCACATTGGATCTATTAACGTGGTAGTATGGGTTATAAGAATTCCTATAAGCTTGAGATGGAACCTCATATGTCCAGCAAAACTTGAATTATTGACGCTATCAATATCACCAATATCTATCTAGATTGCCTGTGTAGTTTGCCAAAACCCAAATCATAGTTATCAGATAATAAAAATAATACCAAGAGACCTTATCCAGTGCCTCAATGCCTCCATGTCTCATAACGCTGCTCAGTGCTCATCAAAACCGCTAGGAAAAGACAAGGAAATAGACAACTCGACAGTAGACTCAACCCAAGGAAATAAAAGAAGCAAGTCAAATGACAAGTCCCAGGTCATCCTCAAGAGTCCGTTTCCAGAAAACTGGACCAAAAAAACAGTCATGGCCATCATCACCATCATTGGCATCACCACCACCACCAAAGCATCCAACATAAATCACTCCTCCTCAACCCAGAACCGCCTCATGACCCTGTCCACCCAATCCTCATCCAGCCCCCAGTTGTCAACCGCGTCCTCGATGCCCCTCTCCATCCTCCCCACGTACTCGTCCCGCGGCACGTCCTCCTCGACGCGCTGCCCGTCAACGTAGACGAGCGCCCGCAGCGTCTCGTCGCTGTCCTTGGAGTGCGCCCACTTGACGTTGACCTGGAACTTTTGGTACGCCCAGGGGACGCCCTCGTGCTGGTCCAGTCGCTCCTCGTCCTGCGGGGAGGAGGTACAGGAGCCCGTACACGCCGTGCTCCTCATCGTCGACCGCCTTGCCCTTGCCCTTGTCGGTTTCATCCTCGTTGTCGTCTAGAGGGAGTTGCACAATGTTGGCGTATCCGCGGGCGTTGATGATCCATCTCCACCCCTCGAGGTACGCCAGTCCGACGGGTGTAGAGTACGGGCATCGCTGGCGCATCTGCTCCGTCGACAGGTTGGAGCCGTAGGCAAAGTACAGCACCTCGTGGAGGTTGTCCTGCATGAGCGTCATGGTGCTGTCCTGCGACGGCTGGCTGTCACCCTGCGAGCTCATGGCTGCAAGTAGACTGACGGACGGGTATATGTATGTATCAACTAACACGGCGTCAGTAAGGCCTGAGGTTGCAGTGGTGCTCGGTCTGACTCTACAGTGCAGTGTAAGCGTTGTCTCTCGGTGTTGGTGTGGGTGGTATAAGGAAGGCTCTGGTAAGCAGCGTGAACTTGGTCTTGCTTTTTATCCGAGCAATGAACGAGTGAATGAACTCTCCCTTGAATTCCGTCACTGGCGGCCTGACGCTGGCTTGGGCCTTGTCTTGATAGCCCCAGCCTCAGCGCGTGGTTGGCGAGTGGGTTGTCGATAGGCAGACAAGGCAGCAAAGGCGGCTGGGTTCAACTCCGCCTCAAACCCACCACTAGCAAACACCCAAACAACAAACCAAAGTCCTACCAACAAAGTCACGCCGACACCAAAATGTACTTTTGTATCATGCCCTGTCTCTTATTACTCACTCGCTTGCAAGAGCCTAGTCTTGTCTCTCTCATGTTACTCATCCTCAAGCAAAGCAACCTGATTTTGGTCTCCCTCGTCCCATGGGTGTCTTCATTCCAAGTCGCATTAGTTACCAAACTCCTGTATCCCCGGCCTCCATGTCTGATATCTAAGTAAATGCTGCCGTCCCTCCCAGTCCGTCCATCCATGCATGCAATCCTCTAAACAAAGCGAGCGTGGTATCGCAACATCATATCATCAGCCATCCATCATCTCCTTATTACACACACTCTGGTTCCCTCCTGTATCTCCTCCCACCACATCGTCCTCCAGGTAGATTACCACTCATCTTTCAACCCAGCAGGGCAGGCCTTCCTGCTTCTCAGGTCAACTTGGTCTGCGCCAGATGATAGTCGATTCCTCCCAGTGACCGCTATTACACCGGCTCGGGGACAAGGACAAGACTCTTCTCCACCTCCCATTCCTCAACATTCTTGTCCTCCTATACTTCGCGCACTACCACTCATGTTCTGTCAACAGTATTCACATCTGACACTTCGTAATTCGTCCAAAATTCCCGGTCCTGCCCAAGCGGGCCGGTCCCGGTGTCTTGGTTGCATAATTAGGTGATGGGGACCAAGAACGGGCTCAGTATCAGCTGGTCCGCGCTCGGTCGCAAGTTGTGGTCGATCTCAAACGTCTGTCCGAGGAACTCCTTAGCCTCCTCGCTAGCGTGCTCGGGGATCGTAGGGGCCGCCTTGCCACCTCCGATCTTGAAGATGGCCTGGAGCTGGCTGCAGTCGGGGAATGGGTGGCTGCCAGTCATCATCTCCACCACGAGGCAGCCCAGTGACCAAATGTCTGCCTTGCGTGTGTACGATGTCTGCTTGACAACTTCGGGGGCCATCCAGAAAACGGACCCCTGAAGTGATGGCCGATGCTTGTTATTATTCGCCCCACTCAGAATGTTGGATGCCTCCAGCTTCTTCGAGATGCCAAAATCCGAAATCTTGATGGTTCCCTTATTGTCCACGAGGATATTGGCTCCCTTGATGTCGCGGTGGATGATGTCTCGGTTGTGCAAGTACGAGAGACCCGTCAGGATCTGTCGAACAAAGCTTCGTACCAGCGGCTCCGGCAGAGCTCCATATGAGTTGAGCATGGTCTGCACCGAACCACCGGGAACGTACTCGAGGAAAATGTTGAGGTAGTCGGCAGACGAGCTGCAGCCCAGATACTGCACGATATTGGGATGTCGAAGGTCGCGGAGCAGACTAATCTCTCGCTTGAGCGCTTCAATCATGCTCTTCTTGCGGTTGTCACCTTGGCTGTTGGCGCCAGGGGCAGGGGTCTCGACCTGCTTGACGGCAAGAAGCTCACCAGTCACAGCATGCAGAGCCAGGTACACGCTGCCAAACGATCCTTGGCCGATAAGCGCGCCCTTCATCCACTTGTCATCGCCCCATGACTCGCCCGCCAAGAAGCTCTGTAGCTCCTCATCGACATCATCGCCGTCATTGGTCAGAGCTTGTTGAAGCTCCTGGAATGAGCCAGATCCCGTCGAGTTATCTCCGTCGTAGTAGCTTGTCGTTGTCGTGTTGCCTTCTGGGTCGGTCACGCTCAGAGCGGCCGAGTCAGAGCTGCTCTCGGTGAATGACACATACGACTTGCGGTTTGGCTCGATCGGCGATTCCTCCTGAAGCGTGTCCAGCATAGACGAAGTCACTGAGTCGCGGTTATACGCATTCTGAGGGGGTCGGATATGCGAATCGCGGGGTTTGATCTTGGCCAGTTGTGAGTTGGCGTTGAGCCACGAGTCAGCAATGGTTGGGATGGGGGGTGCATCCTGAATACTAGAGGCAAAGCTGAGGTTGCTAGCCACACTGAGCCGACTATTGACCTTGCTCAACCGAGTCGACCGTCTCATAGAAAGCCGGGCCGTGCGGTCAATGTCCTCTCTGGTATGATCAGGGAAATAGGACGTCAGGTCAGATGCAATCAGCTCGCTAGGGGGACGAAGTCCGCCAAATTGGCGGAGCGCCCCGGGCATGCGCCGTTCCGGCCGTTGTTCGGCAACTGAAAGAGGTCGCTCTAGATCCTTGGCTGCATTGTGTAGGTTTCGTTCGCGGTCTTGGTAAGAAATAGGGGAGAGCGGGGACTGAAGCTGGTCGTTCCACTTCTCTCCAAGCATCTTCTGAACCTTGAGTTGACTTCGCTTGTCGACCGTCTCGAGAGCGCGGGCGTGCTTCTGCTGCTCCTCCTCCATGGCGATGGCCGCAGCCCGCTGCAACTCTGCTTCGCCTGGCTCACCCGCCGGGACCCTTCGCAGGATCAGTCGATTCCGCTCCGGGCGTCGCTGGTCCTTGATGATGCGCCATAGTTCCGTGTCGCCAAGTCGTCGGCACTGGCTCGGATCGGGGTCGATGCCGGCCAGGACCCAGAAGCAGTAGTTCCTTTCGTGATCCTCGCGCAGAGCAAACTTCCGGAGCGTCACTCGCATCACCTCCTCGCAAGTATTGCAGTCGGCTATCTTGACCACCTTGGTGACGCCGCCAGTTGAGATGACGCGGATAACTTCTTGATTCTGTGGTAAGGCAGCCATCAGCGAACCGTCCATACTGGAATTATTCCTGGTATGGGTCGTTACCAGACGGTTTGCCGGATCACCCGGGGTTGAAGCCGTTATCCTCTGCCCCTGCATGTTCACCGGACTGGTAGCATAGGGCTTCCCTCGCATCCGCATAGTCCGAATCTCGGTGCCAGGGAGGGGAGAGTTGGGTCGGGAGCTGCTCATGCCACTGTCCAGGCCACCATAGGGGTCAATCTGTCTTGAGAATCTCTTGTTGGTGGCTGACGTGGGCACCATTCGGGATGTGTTTGGTGGCCGGGGCGAGCCACCAGGAGCGGTAATGTGAATATCGAGGCCACCAAAGGAGTCCTAAGCAAGATATGGTCAGTCCACGGGTCTTGCACAAACAACAGTTGCTGCTGTAGCCTACCCGATTCCGCTTCTTTTCGTTGGCATATGCTCTAGTCCTCAGCTTCTTAATGCTGAGAAAGAGCCGGACGCGGTCGCCGACTTTCTCGACGCCCATTTCCTTGAGGACTTCCTTGTCCATTTCTAGGAGATTCTCGCCATTGATGTGGTTCTTTCGAAAGATTTTCTCATACTCGCCGCACTTGACACTTCGGAGATACTCGCACACCTTGTCTTCGTCCCAGTTCTTGACGGATTCGGAGGGATCGTGTTCGGAGAATTCGGACTCGGTCGGGCTGCCGTAAGCACCTGACGTGGGCATTGTCGGAGCTCTTCGTGGAGGCGGAACCATTGCCGGCTGAGGGGGAGCAGGAGCGAGAGGGGTGGCACCGAGCCCGGCCGGAAATGATGACTTTGACGCCAGCATAGCCATTCTGAGAGGGCGGCCGATCGTGAGATCGACTACCAAAGAGCAAAGTGAGAATTCGAGGCGAGTATCGGTCTCGGGGGAGACGTGTAAGTCGTCGTCGGCCGTCGAACGGTGGTGCCCAAGACACCAAATCTAGCTGGGATACCCAGACCCAAGAGAGTTGTCGGTCGCTCACGAGTGGTGGTTCGAGCGTGTACGGACGGTGGAGGGGAGGGCAGAGCAAGGTTGCTCTGTATTATTAGTAACGACAAGGGCAAACAAGTGAGGGTCGAAAACAAAGGCTGCGATCAACGCGAAGCGCCTCACAGGAAGTGAAGAAAGGGTATATAGCGAGCAAAGTCGTGTGGGAGAGGGAAAAGTGACGATGGACAGACAATGGAAGAGAGAGTATTAGAGGGATGGGATGGTTTGGCAGGTCGGGAACAGGGGGATCGGGGAGGCACAGGGGACAGGCGGTGGTCGCGACAGAGGTACAGCCCCGGCGACAGATACCTCTCTGGCGAGCGCTCTAGACCTGGGGCGACGCCGAAAATGGCAGCGGATTATAGTTCGGAGTCTGCTGGCACAAGTACCAGCCCGGTGCAGGTACCTGACGGTGAGGTGGCGCCGGGGCCTTCGTTAGGCTGGTTCAGGTTGGCGGGCTTGGCCAGCGCTGCGGCGTCGATTGGGCAGCGGTAGAGGAGAAGGCCCCCCTGTAAATATTCACGCTGGACCTGAGGAAGCTCGCAAATCCATAGACGCCCAGGAAAGGCAAAGACGGCGACCAGAAGAGTTTACAAGGTGGCAGTGGGAGTCGGAGACAATTTCCGCTGCTTCAGGCCTCGCTGGATGGAGCATGACAGGTCGCCAATGAATGCTCACAGCACCTACTGTGTTATCCCCTTTTGCATGATAGCATGAACAGCATAAGAGTGCATTTCAAGGTTGGCAACCAAAAACAGCCAAGATTACACATGGGGGAAATACGAGAGGATCCCCCATACTCAAAGCAGCAGCAAGGCGACAAACTGCGCCGTCAAGGACGTATATCGTGCGTAATATGAACCCTCGCAATCGATCTTTGCTGCTGTTGATCTCGCAGTGTCAAATCGCGGCGTTCCAGTGTTCCAGAGAGTTCCACAAGCCAGTGCTGATCGTGACGAAGAGACAAGGGCAGAGCCGCCGCTAAGATTCACCAGTCTCACGTCTAGTTGTTGATCTCTTGTCGTGGAGACGTCGCTCCCCGTTCTTGTTCGTCCTGTTTGCTGATGCCAATGTCATGCACGAGAGATGAGCTGAGGCTGAGCTGGCGTTCGGGGTTTCAAAAACCGTGTCTGTTGGACCCCGGGCCATAAGCATCAGCATGTTGCCTTCCAGAACTGGCTGTTGCTGTTACCCGTCCTGTCTAGAGATTCCCGGGCCGTCATCGAGAGTTTTCGTTTGAAACCTACCGAGACACAGGACGAGACGGGCAATCACCGGTTTGCAAAGCACTCGCATGCCCTGAAGCAAGCTCTGGAGGTGCCATGAACCCCGTGATGGATGCCACGAAAGCAACCCATCATGGTCAGACGGTGGTCCAGGATCCCGGCCAGCAGTTGCGTTGCAGTTGCAATCCCGGTTTCCAGCTCCCCCCTGTCGGCCCAAGAGCTCGGCGGCTCAGAGGCAGCCACGGAGAATGGCAGCTCTGCAGAGGTACGCCAGCGGCGCGCTGATTCGTGGAGCGTCGGAGCATGAAACGGTGAGACCCTGGACCCTGGGATCGGGCGGCTGCAAGTGATAGGCCATGCGCCGGCCCAGGATGAAACCGACCGTGTTTCGACCAGGGCTACTCGGATGACGCCGTCGGGGTTAAAAAGCGCGTCCAAGAGGAGAGAAACCCGGGGCAACTCCCACAAGATGGATGAATGGACGGTCAAGACGTAACTGATGACGGCACATGATGGGGATCATGATGACGAGGCAGTTGTGAGGCAGTTGTCGGACTCACTCAACGTGCTCGCTGGCGGGGGACGACGGGAGCTGTGGTGGCCTAGGCGTTTCAGAGAGACAATCCACCCCAAGAGCAGGACCAGTTGGCATCCATTGCACTGGAGACATGCTGTACTGTATGAGGCCTGTTTCTTCTTCTGTATCGGCGTGCGTACATGGAGCTCCATCCATTCATCCAGGCTGAGGTGCTCATGCATGAGGGGGAGTGGGGAGACAGCACGTTGTTGTCAGTTGGAATCCACCGCTCCCGTGCCTTTGGAGATTTCACCCTTGTCGGTCGGTGAGCGAGTGCGCGTGTGTGTGTGTGTGTGTGTGTGTGTGTGTGTGTGTGTTTTTGTTTGCATTGAAAGAAATCAAGGAAATGGGCTTGCACATATTGGACGCACAAAGGCCGGATGCTAAAAAGAGAAGCAGGAATGGATGAATGAAACACAACAGACTGGTACGTGCGACAGCGGGAGAGGGAGAGAGAGTCTCGTCTCTCTCTCATGCACTGGATCCCGTTCATCGTCATCCGTCCATGGCTTTGTTGAGATGTGGTGCTACCAACCAGAAGCGCCTCTTCGCGTTTCATGTTGATTTTTCCCTTTCCCTTTTTCGTCCCTCGCGCAACATCGCGCCGTGTAGACAGCCCTCACTAAGGCACGCTTACATGGCAGGACCAAGGCTTCTGCAATGACAATGACGGCGTGAAACAATCCATCGGGAGAGTTCCACTCGCTGACCGCCATCCATCGAATCCACCGTCGACAGAAGCGGCCTCGTCTTTGCAAGGCTTGGTTTGTTTCAATAACCTCCCGAGGTCGAGACTATCCGGCCCGAGAGACCTGCAGAGCCTCACGCCAGTCTAGTCACGGTCTGGAATACCTAGGTAGGCTTTCGGTCTAATCGCGCGCGGCTAGATGGCTTCAATGGACAAAGAGAGCATTCCATTATTTTAGCAGCCGACGCCTTCTTTCAACATGTTTCATTCCTCCGGGAGGAACAGAGCTTCAGGGCGCCAGAAGACGGCTGTTCCTGATAGACGTGCCCATGGAACAGGGTCCCTCCCACCCTGACGCTCCGCATCTCGGAATCCCAACTGCTGATCCATCCATTCTCCTCCGTATCCTGGATCCTCTTGCAAGCATTGAGCATGAGCATCATTTGCCTTGTGCACCTTGCATCTTAGTAATGCGACAAGAAACGAGGCCCCAAGCTTTGACGACGAGCGGAAGCCTCCATCTCTGGAGCACCACGGTTAGCCACGTGGTTGCGGTCCAGACCCTGGTCATGGCTCACTTAGCCCTTTTGTTTTTGCCCAAAATGTTGATTCTCAAGTTGAGTCTTGAAACTTGCGATCCAGAGCACCGACGGATTTGTCGGAAAGTTGAAGCTATTCCCAAGATTCCGCTATACTTTGATCCACATTCATGGCAGTTGGGTATTCAACATTGTGGAGTATCTGAGCTGGAGAGATTCGGCCATGACCACGGTTCCCACACCTTCAAGCCTTCAGGTTCTACCAATCAACTATTTGCAAGCATTTCCCGGCTCTCTATCGTTATCTTTCACTATCTTCCATCCCATCACACTCGTTTCCTCATTTCTTTAATCTCGGTGCTCACCTGTTGATCAGAGTCGCTTACAACTTCATGTCTCTGATTTGATCAAGTGATCAAACTATCCTCGCGCTTTTCCCGTGTGGAACCCCGCATGCGCCAATGGCTTGTACCCTGCTAACTTGGCCCTGCGGAGGCTCAACACAAGTACGTTAGTGCGTACTTTGCGAGTAACTTCCCAACCCACAACTCTGAGAAAATCATTGCTCCCCCACGATTGCGACATCACCACCGTCTTCTCCAAGCTCCAATCCGAGCACGGCTCAGCATCGCGGGCGCCCCCCTTGACAAACTTGGACAGCATCGCGTGAGGAAATAGGGCCAAGATCTCGCCAATTGTCCTCATCCCGCGCCAACTCTATTCCCCCTTCTCGTCCGCCTGTTCTGCAACCCACAGACATCAGGCTGTGGTCATCTGTACCGCTTGTGCGAATAGCCATCGACTCTCGGTGTCCAGGAGTGTCCACAGGCCCCCGACCGTTGTCGTCTCTCTTGTCGACTTCCTCTTGATCCAGCAGTCTCACCCGACCCGGCTACACCGACTCACCATCAGGCATCATGACCAGCCAACGCAAGCCCATCGTCAGCTTCCTTGGCCCAGTCGCCTCCTACTCTCATCAGGTAAGGTCATCCCACGGTCGCCCCCTCCATGGCAGGTTGCATGGCACTAACCTGTGCCGACCTGGTTTTGCAGGCTGTTCGCCAGGCCTTCTCCGAGTCCACCTGGGAACTCCAGCCAGCAGTCACCATTGACGGTAGGTAATTGGTGATGTGCCGCTTCGGACTCCCCGTCGCTGATTCTCCCCGGCGTAGACGTCTTTGATCAGGTCCAGGGTGGCAAGGTACAGGCCGGCGTTGTGCCCTTTGAGAACTCTACCAATGGATCCGTAGTCTTCACTCTGGATAATCTGGCCGATAGGGCCAACCGCTACCCGGACATCACCGTCGACGGCGAGACATATGTCGACGTTCACCACTGCCTCGTGGGGCACAAAAATCCTGCTCCGGCTCTTGAGGACACTGCTGAGGGATCAGGCACTTGCACGCCCACGGCCACGGATCCATCACCCTCGAAGCCGCGGTCCAGGCCTCTGAGCAACCTGAGGCACATTCAGCGGCTGTACTCACACCCACAGGCCTTTGGTCAGTGTACGGCCTTCATCTCCACCTACCTCAAGGGGGTTGAAATTTTCGAGGTTAGCTCGACCAGCAAGGCGGCCGAGATTGTGAGCAAGGACACGACGGGGACCTGGGCGGCCATCTCGAGCCAGCTGGCTGCAGAACTTCACGGGCTCGACTTTTTGGGCAAGTCAATTGAGGATCGCGAGGACAACACTACTCGATTCTTGGTCCTTGGCACCAATGCTGCCGGGCCCAGGGACGTGGAATCGACCAAGCACGCCATCGCTCAGAAGGGAAGCAAGTCACTCGTCTCCTTCACAGTGCCTCACACGTCGCCAGGGGCTCTGGCGGATGTGCTGAGCTGCTTCCGCGCCTTCAACCTCAACCTGACCAGCATCAACAGCCGGCCCAGCCTAGTGCAGCCGTTCCAGTACATCTTCTTTATCGAGTTCGAGGGTCACAAGCACGACGATCCGGATGGGCGGGTCAATGGTGCGCTGGAAAAGATTAGTCGCGTGGCCGAGAGCTGGAGGTGGCTTGGGAGCTGGGAGAGATACAGATAACTTCAGGTTGACCAACAAACCAAACAACAACAGACCATTCTCCCACGGCCGCATCTCCACTCCTGTCAACTGTCACCCTCTTCTGCATACCCGCGATGCAAGGGCATATCGTGAGAGGGCAGCGGGATGCCCTCAATCTAACCAGTAGCTCTCGCAAGGTGCCCTAGAAGCATTGAACAATTCCCCGTAAGGTGGTGGGGCCAGCTATTGCGTGCTCGTCGACGTTGCCCTGAGAGGCATTCCGGCAGGGCTTCTGGCAGGCATTGAGGGACGCATTGGGTCGCCGTCGGACCGTTGCTGCTGATGTGTCGAGCTGACAGAGGAAAAGACGGAATATCGACAGGTACTTATTATCAACGTCTCCAGCTCACACACCCACCTTCACCCATGCCCTTCACGGGATCATCGCCACCCTGCCAAGGGTTACCCACGCGGCGTTGAGACTCTATCCCACCGCGGCGCCCACCATCCGGCCACCGCGAACCTATAAACAGCTGCAGGCTTACGCGATAAGATCCCCTTCAGGCGTTGAGCCCATCACATATGGTGATGGGACAGGAGCTGGCGGATTCAACTCGGTTGGGATTGGCTTGCATCCGACCGGGCTAGAGCGTGGGGTCTTCCGGAGCCATTGGCCCCTCGCCACCGGGATTGGAGAAGCAGTCGAGTACCAGGATGAGAGGCCGAGGGCCCGTGAGAGTCTTGTGGGAAGGACGCAGCGGGAGTCAATGAGAGGCCAGCAAATTCACCACACAAGAGGCGTACAATTCCCTAGCTGCCACGGCGGATACGACTATCGTCCACCATGACGTCGACGCCGCATGCGCGGCACTCAATGAGGATCAATCACCGGCACACGCCCTGGGTCAGCGTGGGAAGATCTGGGCCCCCTGGTGGAGCGGGCTACGGACCATCGCTCGAACGTTAAATATCGGGCGATGGTCCGGAAGCTGGAGGAGCAAACTCTGTAGCATCTCCTGGTTGAGTCCATCTGCCATATATTGCTTGAGCTGCCGCTTCAGAGCTTTGGCAGCTTTCCCCTTCTTCTCACCCCTCTTGCTGCAGCCTCCAGCTTGATGTTGAGACGACAACACTTGTCTGCTATTTCTCCCTTTTCTTCCTGGTTCTTCCATCCAAAATGGCGCCCCGCCCCATCTTCGCCGCGACGCACCCACGTGCATGCTCTACAGCCTTCGAACGGGTATGATTGAGCTCCCAGCGTCTTCCCCTGGCGTTATTTTTCTGTTTCTATCGTCAAGAGAAATCTCGCCTCGAGTAAAAAGTCCCTCACCGGTGCTGACAATGGCTGCCAGGTCTTCATGACTCGGCGCGACATCATGGAGAGTGTTCACGAACCATTTGGGGATGCCTTCTACTACGGCCCCGAGTTTCTGAGCGATCGCTTCAGAGACGACGCCGACCAGCGCGAGCGCAGTGGCTTCGCCGACAAGACGTACAAGGACATCTTTGACCAAGTCATGGATGCCGGAAAAGAGGTTCGTCTTAGTTTCCCCCTCTTGTTCACTCTACATTGATGCGATTTCCGGACTCCCCGAACTCCCCGTCCGTCCCCCGCTTTCTTGACTGAGGGGAAATGGGTCGTCTGTGATGTCAATCAGCCGCCCTGTTTTCCCTTCTGAGACTTGGTCAATTGAGTTCTCTTGGCGTTGTGCCCATGCCGCGTCGTCGCATCGGCACATTGCTGTCGCCACCATGAGAGAGGGTGTATCACTGTTGTCCATCATGATACTTAATACCTATTTACCAATCAAGCATGATACTTACACACTGCGCAGGGAAAGAGAATCTTCATCAAGGATATGGCCTACTACCTCATGACCCCGGATGGCAAGCCTACCAAGGTCGCGCCGTCCCTGGGCGAGGAGGAGCCCGGCAACCCAACCGTGGTGCCGCTAGAGATCCTGAAGCAATTCCAGTTCACATTCCTCATCCGCCACCCCCGCAGGTCCATCCCCTCGTACTATCGCTGCACTGTGCCGCCTCTGGACGAGGTCACTGGCTTCTACAACTTCATGCCAAATGAGGCTGGCTACGAGGAGCTGGTGCGTCTCTTTGACTATCTGCTCAAGGAGGGCGTCGTCGACAAGGACAACCTTGTCGTCGTCGACGCCGATGACCTGCTGGACAATCCTGAGAAGACGATCCGTCTCTACTGCGAGAAGACGGGCATTGACTTCAAGCCCGAGATGCTCGAGTGGAACGACCAGGACAGCAAGTTTGCCAGCAACGCCTTTGAGAAGTGGAATGGCTTCCACAACGATGCCATCAAGAGCTCGGCTCTCAGGCCACGCACTCATGCCCAGGTAAGTTGACGATTTTATTGAATCGCCCCCCATTACCCCTTCCTCCACCTGTCTGTCTGCGTCAAACACCTGCTGTTCGCTCGCTCTCCTCGTGGTTGGATTTGCCTGCTGATGTAGCTAACTAAAGAAGACATCCACCACCGAATCGGAAAATAAGGAGTGGACCGCCAAGTATGGAGCCGAGGCGCAAAAGGTGATCCGCAAGACGGTTGAAGACAACGTCGCGTACTACGAGTACCTGAAGCAGTATGCTCTGCCTGTTTAAACTCTGTCGGTAAAAGACGGTTGCACGAGATATGCTGGAGGGTTTCTTTGCGTTGTTTTTGCTTCTTCGACTTGGGGTCTGTTTTTCACGCTTTTGCTCTCTCAGATTGCATTGTATACCGGGGAATAATAAGCCCCGGGAGGGCTCAGTGCTCGCACATGACTTATGACCGTCTTTGGATTTAGTTTGATGGTACATTTATGATACAAATAACCACTTGGCTCTACGCCATTCCATGCATATATCCTAGAATTTTGTAGCCTATTGTGCCTTGGTTGCCACCACATCCGCATCTTGAACCGGAGCATCCCCAGCCGGTGTTGCCTCTTTCTTCTCTTCCTTGGGAGGCTCCTCTGCTTCCGCTGCCGCTTCCACCGTCTTTTCCGTAAAGTATGTGGGGTTCTCGAACAGTTCGTGCGTAACATTGCCAGACCACTTCTCGGCGTACTCTCTATCCTGGTCGTTGGCCCAGCTCACCGTCACATCCAAGAGCTTCTGCTCCTCGCCCTCGGCGGCCTCGTTGGTCACAATCTTGTTGCCCCGTCCGAGACCGCCCAGGACGGCAGCCATGTCGGCGATAGAGTTCGGCTTCTGAGCGTTCAGGGCAATACCGCGCTCCTGCTTGCTGCGAATGGGGCGGTATCCCGGGTTGCCCTTCTTCTCCTCCTCGGCGATCCGCTTGCGGTCGGCGGCCGTGAACTCCTCGGGGCGCTTGTATCGGAACTCGTTGTCCCACGCCACCTCGTGCAGGTGCTTAAGCTCACGCAGCTTCTGGAAGACTGAGCGGCCGGCGGGGCCCTGGCCGGCGGGGAAGGAGATGCGGGCGAAGGGCGACCAGTAATCCTTGCGTAGCTTGGCGGGTTTTGTCTTTTTGCCGTTGAAGGGGAGTTGCTTGAGGTCGTGAAAGCCCTATAGATATTGTCTGTCAGTTCATGACCACACACCAAATCGACTCAACGCCGGGAAAATTAGCAATTGAACTCACATCGAGCTTCTCGTCAAAGCTGTAGATGATCTGGTCTGTCCTCCGGTGTCCAAAGACCCAGATGTGCTCCCCATGGCCCTCAGGACCTACAAAGCCCGTCGTGGGGCGCCGAGACCGGCCAGAGTGTGCCTGTCGCACGCATATCCGCACATAGCTAGGCAATTGACCTAGGCTGACTCCCTGTGCCGGTTTCATGGTGGCGGCTGTGAGGTTGAGGCGGGCTCGCTCATGAGACTCGCTCTGGAAAAACTTCCCGCAGAACGGCGCATGCCAATTGCCCGGCTCAATCGCGGCAAGTGGTGAAAGTCATGTGACTGCTGTCGATCGGGAAGCGCCGGGGATGGGACGATAAGATAAGGAGAGACAGTCATGGAGCTCCCCACTCGTCAAGCTGACGGAATCTTGGGAGTGACATGCAAAATAACTCGACACCTTTCTTCCTGACATAATTACTGGTGCAGTCCTAATGTGATCCTGTATTACCATGTGTTCGTCTTATTTCCATTGGCCCCTCTTTTGCCCCACTACGTCCCTCTTTATTTGTCTCCCCAACCCTGGGCTGAGAGTGACGTCGAAGATTCCCGGAGCTTCTGGCAGGGCCGACATGCTTCTACTCAGCTGCCGCGAGCCTGCTTGAGCCTGCCTGAGGGATCTCGATGCTTCACGTCGGACGATTCGCTCCACCAGAGGCTTCCAAGGAGTATCCTGATTCCTATGCGAGATCCACTCACCTCGTGAATAAATTCACCTCGTCCTGCGCTTTCGGAGCTGAACTCTCCTCTCTTTCTCATACAGACAGAAACAAAATACCCCACCACAACCACATCAAGCGATACCCAACCTTCCGAGGTCAGGAAACCTGACGGAAGCAGCCCTTTCCTTTCATCCTTCGGGCCACAAACGCCAGGTGATACAATATTCTGCGACTACACACGCATACGCATACGCATACACAACTCACGATTACCACCACCAACTTACACCTTGATTCCCTGTTTTCCAAGTCCATCGTTTTCACTACTCAACTACCGCCATCATGAACTCCCGCATGGACTTCACGGACCGGGCCCAGAAGGCTGTGGAGGATGCCATGGCCTTGGCTGAGCAGTACGCCCACTCCCAGCTTGTCCCAGTCCACCTTGCAGTTTCCTTGCTCGACCCTCCTCCGGACCCCTCCAAGGATCAGCAAAATGCTCCCCCAGTCGTCAGCACCTTGTTCCGGCAGGTCATCGAGCGAGCCCATGGCGACCCTCAGCTCTTCGATCGAGCACTCAAGAAGACCCTCGTCCGTCTCCCCAGCCAAGACCCTCCACCAGAGCATGTCTCCTTGGCACCTCAGTTCCACAACGTCCTGCGAAAGGCATTGGAGCTGCAGAAGGTGCAGAAGGACACCTACGTCGGTGTCGACCATCTTATTACCGCGCTTTCTGATGAGCCGAGCATCCAGTCGGCCCTGAAGGAGGCCAACATTCCCAAGCCCAAGCTTGTCCAGGAGGCTGTACAAGCCATTCGTGGAACCAAGCGAGTCGATAGCAAGACGGCCGATACCGAGGAGGAGAATGAGAACTTGGCCAAGTTTACCATCGACATGACCGAGATGGCCCGCGACAAGAAGATCGACCCCGTCATTGGTCGAGAAGAAGAGATCCGCCGGGTCGTACGAATCCTGTCTCGACGAACCAAGAACAACCCCGTCCTCATCGGTGAACCCGGCGTAGGTAAAACCACTGTCGTCGAAGGATTGGCTCAGCGAATCGTCAACCGAGACGTTCCCGACAACCTGAAGAACTGCAAGCTTCTGTCGCTCGATGTCGGCGCCCTTGTTGCTGGCAGCAAGTACCGAGGAGAGTTTGAGGAGCGAATGAAGGGTGTGCTGAAGGAGATCCACGAGTCCAAGGACGTCATTATCCTCTTCGTCGATGAGATTCATCTTCTGATGGGTGCCGGTTCATCCGGTGAGGGAGGCATGGACGCTGCCAACCTTCTCAAGCCCATGCTCGCCCGTGGCCAACTGCACTGTATCGGTGCCACCACCCTCGCCGAGTACCGCAAGTACGTTGAGAAGGATGCAGCCTTTGAACGTCGATTCCAGCAGGTTCTTGTCAAGGAGCCTAGCATCCCTGAGACCATCTCCATCCTTCGTGGTCTCAAGGAGCGATACGACCGACACCACCGTGTCACCATCCTCGACAGCGCCCTGGTCGCCGCCGCCAACTTGGCTGCCCGCTACCTCACCACCAGACGAATGCCCGATTCGGCCATTGACCTTGTCGATGAGGCGGCCGCCGCTGTGCGTGTCGCCCGAGAATCTCAGCCCGAGATCATTGATTCTCTTGAGCGTAAGCTTAGGCAGCTGATGATTGAAATCGCGGCTCTCGAGAAGGAACACGATGAGGCATCTCAGACTCGTCTGGTGCAGGCGAGGAAGGACGCCAAGAATGTCGAAGAAGAGTTGCAGCCACTTCGCGAAAAGTATCAGAGCGAGATCAAGCGAAGTGAGGAGATTCACCAGGCCAAGGTGAAGCTCGATGAACTTGAGAAGCGTCTCGAGGACGCGACCAACAACGGCGAGCACGCCAAGGCCGCCGATCTCAAGTACGGTGCCATCCCCGAGCAAGAGTCTGTCATCAAGGAACTTGAGACACGCAAGGCTGCCGCTGACGCAGCCCTGAACGCAACTGGTGCCGACGTTGGCAGTGCCATGGTCACCGACATTGTCACCGCCGACAACATCAACGAGATTGTCGCTCGATGGACCGGCATCCCTGTCACACGACTTCGCACTTCCGAGAAGGAGAAGCTTATCCAGATGGAAAAGGTTCTCAGCAAGATCGTGGTGGGCCAGAAGGAGGCGGTCCAGTCGGTTGCCAATGCCATCCGCCTTCAGCGATCTGGTCTCAGCAACCCCAACCAACCACCAAGCTTCTTGTTCTGCGGTCCCTCGGGTACCGGAAAGACCCTTCTCACCAAGGCTCTGGCAGAGTTCCTGTTTGACGATGCCAAGGCCATGATCCGATTCGATATGTCCGAATACCAAGAGCGACACGCACTGAGCCGCATGATCGGTGCGCCCCCTGGATATGTCGGCCACGATGCCGGTGGCCAGCTGACCGAGGCTCTCCGCCGGAAGCCCTTCTCAATCCTGCTCTTCGATGAGGTTGAGAAGGCAGCCAAGGAAATTCTCACCGTTCTACTCCAGCTCATGGATGACGGCCGCATCACCGATGGCCAAGGCAGAGTCGTCGATGCCAAGAACTGTATCGTCGTCATGACCTCCAACTTGGGTGCTGAGTACCTCGTCCGACCCGGTGTCAAGGAGGGTCGCGTTGACTCTGGCACTCGAGAGATGGTGATGAACGCCCTCCGCAACTACTTCCTGCCCGAGTTCCTCAACCGTATCAACTCGGTCGTCATCTTCAACCGCCTGACACGCAGGGAGATCCGCAAGATCGTCGATATTCGCCTCAGCGAAATCCAGAAACGACTCGAAGACAATGGGCGCAAGGTGCACATCGACGTGTCAGACGAAGCAAAGGACTACCTCGGCAAGAGCGGCTATTCCCCTGCCTACGGAGCTCGTCCTTTGTCTCGTCTCATCGAAAAGGAGGTGCTCAACAAATTGGCCATCCTCATCCTGCGCAACAACATCCGCGACGGCGAGTATGCTCGTGTCGAGCTCATCGACGGCAAGATTGTTGTTCTATCCAACCACGAGGACAGCGAGCTTGGCGAAGATGAGGAGATGATGGATGAGGAGGACGCTGTCGACGAGATGCTTGACGACATGGATCAGGATATCTATGATTAAGTGTGTTTTCGTTCCGCAAAGGTGGAGTAAAGATTGAGATATCAGCATGGAGGAATCATTGTCTGAACGAGTTTGACGATTGCATGACGGCGTTTAAATGGCAAGGATTCATTGCCAAGGGTTTTTGTTTTCTGGTTCATGTACTTAATTACTTGTCGATAATTGAGACACAAAAGTTGGAATGACATTATCCGATCTGTCTTGAGTCAAATGAAGTCATGATGTGAGACATGAGTGATGTTGAAGTGAATATCAATTTATCTTTATTGTTATTATGTTTACTATGGTGGTCCTAAGAATACGGGTGTGTCTCCAGCCCATCCAAAGTCGTCTATCACCATGGACCAGTCGATACCTTGAAACGGATCATGAGCGTTGTTGAGGGTATTATCTTGATTGTTATTTTCATCCGTATTAGTGACCGGCGGATTGGTATCTAAGTGGCAGTCAACAATTAGCAATTGGCTTCAAAGCAACAGCATGATCAACTTACGAAATGCCTCTAAGCCTCTGCTCACACCCTCTGTGCTTCTCTTTGCCTCGTGCAGCGCATCCTTGAAACGGTTGAGGCACCAATACGTGACAGCAGCACCGATGCGTTCTGGAAACGCGCTCACGGGCTCCTCTGACTTGGGCAGCAGATTCCTCACGGACCAAAAGGTCTCGAGAATGACGGAGCCTCGCGCGGGGAGGTCGCATTCGCGGACGGAGCAGCTTTGAAGAACGGAGCGAACACGCATGGCGAGGGCGTCGGCGTCGGCTGGGGTGAGATGGCGTGGGGCGGCGGTCGAATGCAGCGTCGAGAGGAGGATGCAACCGGCGTCGACGGCAGAGCGGTATATCCAGTGAGTGCCGTGTGTGAGGAACTGCGAGGCAGTCTCGAGGGCGATGGCTGTGTTGATGAGGTCATGGGAGGTGCTGTAGGCGCGGAGGGCGTTGAGGGCAAAGTTCGGGCGAAGCGTCGGAGGTGAGAGGAAGTAGTAGGATTGGACTTCAAGCTGGGTCGAGAGGATCATGAAGCGGGAGCAATCTTAATACGGTTATTATCAGCTGGTCTTGGAGTAAGAGCGGTTGTTTGCCTGTGTCTTACCTGTCTCGACTCTTGCGACAATTGGCTTGACCAGCTCAAACTCGTCCTCCCAGTTTCTGACCACTGCTTCAGAGACCCCGTTGTTCGCAGAGATTTGGGCTGCCATGGCTGTGTGTAGACGATTGCTGAACTTTTGTAGCTCGAATAGAGTAAGTAGTTCTGGCGCAAGGGTATCTTTGACGATGTTCTTGCATTGAGTGTCATCGTGTTGTATAAAGGGAGGCGGCGTTCCACTCCCTGTAGCAATCCTATATCATGTGTTAGAATGAGGTCCAGTAACCTGTCTGTTTGACGTACTTCTGTGAAAGAATGCAGCAAAATATCCATGTCACCGACGCGTCATGATCTGTCGAGGTCAGGTTCTGCCGACCGCCGATCAAGAACCTAGAATGAGATCCGCGACCAGTGTGTAGACCGAGGAGCATACACGAGTTGAAGGCGACGCTAATGAGCAGCGGTGACGGATCTGTCACGAATCTGATGGTCGGGAAAGGCCAGGCGCAGATGACTAGAATGGCGTGGATGGCCTCGAGATCCAAGGCGACGGCAGCGAGGAGGGTGTACACGTCGCGGTTGAGGCGGTCGACGAGGGTGGTGAAGATGTTCTCATCCCTGGCGTATCGACGGCTGGCAACATATATCACAGCCCAGAAGAGAGTTGGACATGCTGCATAACATTCATCCGGATCTCTTTTTCTCAATATGGGAAGATATGGATGAAAGCACTGTAAATACCTTGAAATCGGTCAACGTTGCTCAGACTCAAAACAACCAATGCATCTCACTTTTCAAAGTACCAGTCAATGTCTTCGCCGGGCAAAAGCCTATCGCCGAGGACACGAGGCTTTGTCGGTCCGGTTTTTTCATATGCTGTAGTTGTGGCTGTGAGCTGGTTTGATGATGAGTCCTGTAGAGGAGCTGGCGCTGAGAGGATGGATGTGTTGGTGATTGAAGCAAGTCGGCTTGTCGAATCTGGAAACATGGGATTACTCCCGTGAGAATTTGAGGGACTCCATGTCGTCTCTCCATTGTTCCGCGGATTAACAGCTTCCTTGATGCTCTTCAATTCTTGCTCCAAAAGCTCGAGTTTACTATGATGAGTAGTTGTCAGCATGGGTCTAGGGTATCATCAGGTGAAGCCTCGGTGAGTAGCCATCTCTGCAATGGCTGTTGAGACTGTCAATTAGTACAATACCTTCTCTTTGTGACTCTCTTGTGCGATCTATCGTAGACACATGAGAGACCTAGTTTAGCACATCGCTGGCAGGGCTGTCCGGCGACAGGACTCGCTCTACACCGCACCTGAGACCATTGTCAGCTCCATTGACTCATTCTCTTGCGCTGAGGACTTACTTTGGAGTCGCGACAGCTGATGCAGGCTACATTCCTCCTTATCCTATCCTGGGGCGAGTCGGGCGGCTGATTCTGCTTCTGCTGCGGCTGTGCCGGGCCAGATGTCGACGCGGGCGACTCCTCCGATGAAGGTGTCGGGGCCATTGGGGTGCATCACAACAACCCCCTGTAACCGAGTCGCTTATGTCTTGAACCTCTGCTGGCGTGGACATTTCACAGCCGGGGTTTGGGTCTGCAAAGGCTGAGGCAGTACCCGTCTTTGGGCGGTCAATTGGTTGGTTTGTTAGTGCCTCGGTCGAGGCACAAATTGGAGGTTGGCTGGTTGGTTGGTTGCGTCGAGTTAGCAGCTGACGCCTTTGCTAATGGATGGATCTAGGGACGGGTAGATTGCTTGACGTCACGTGTGCGAGGAACTAGGCAACTCAAGGAAGTTCGACTATACGAGCTACCTACCTACAGTACCTGGGCGTTGGGTAATGAGACTTGAAAGAAATCAAATTGGATTGGATTGGATATTATCTAGATCAAGCTAGTACTGCATATTCTACACCGGCCAATTGAAATCCGGCTGTTCAAGTTGCGCTTTCTTCTTTTGTAGAGCTACTATAGAGACAGTTATCCCGGTTCCACCCATGCCCGCCGCTTCACCAGTGTGATCCTTTATTGAACCTTCTTCTGGGCGACCTGGCCACGAGTTCTGTTTGTTTTCCCTCCAGACTTCATCATGACGCTGGCTAACTTCCACAGAACCCAGATAAAGCCGAGAGCAACAGCTGCAGTTGTGCCCGAGGTGATCCAGTCTGCTCCCTCCTCTTTTAGTACAGGCACTGTGACTGGGTTCATGAGCCTGCTGCCACTCTCCGGCTGGGGAGCGACGTGCCAAAAGACGGTATCGCGAGGGAAAAGCTTGTCATATCCCACATGAAGCCGATCAAACGGATTCTCTAGGGTTTCGGCCCCGGAGGGGCATGCCCAAAAGACAGCAGGATACGGAACCTCGATATCGACTTGACCGCTTGCAGAAGGTTCAAGATACCGCAGGTGAAGCGGAACCTCGGCCTTCCAAGGCTCATCTTTCTCGGGGCCAGGAGGGGCCAGCTCAAGAAGAATACTGGACCCCCAGGTCTCAGTGGTGTATGCCGGTGCTTCCAGGTCAACTGGCAGAGTCGTGTATCGCAATGAAGTGAGGTTCTTGGAGGCCAGAAACAAATCGTCATCCAACTGATATCGGTCGGCAAAAACCGTTTTTGGCAATGTCAAGAACGCGTAGGGTGCACACTCTCCCTCGCTGCCCGGGGCTTGGTTGGAGCTGAAGCTCAACTGAAGCGTAGGATGCAAGCCAGTCGGGCTGAGAAACTTGGAGCCAAAAACAGAGTTGCTCTGCCGGTGCCGAGACGGGAAAGTAAACATGGCCGGCGAAGGCTTCTTTTGCTCACCGAGGACACTTAGAACGCCAGCAACCCCAAGTTCGTGCTTCTCCATGTTTGGCTGAGAGTTGTCGTTGATGAAAATGCCAACCTCCACTCTTCTCCCCGAAGACGCAGGGACAGCAACCGTTTGGGAACGGAGCGGCCATGTGGCATGGGCAACAAGGGACTTTGTGGTGGCCTCATAGGACAAGTCCAGGCTGGCAGCCATGTAGAGGCTGCGTAGTCGAGCATTCCAGGTAGTGTCAACATCGGAACAAAACTCCTGCAAACTGGTGGCAACGAAAGAATCCAGATCTTCCACTCCTTGGTAAAAGGAGAAATCAGGGGAAGCCGAGGAGCTGTCTTGCTTGAACTCGGTGAACGCCTAGTGAACCCGGTCAGTGTTTCTAATACACTCAAGGGCTTAGGGAAAAGAGGTACCTCGGGCTTTGAGCAGTCCAGCGGACCGAATCTTTGAAGCCAGGTGCATAATTTCGAGCTGGGTTCAGAATTTGTTAGCATCGATAACCAGACAGGGCGGTAGACGACTCACTGATCATGTGAGGTTGACGAGGTAGGAGTGTAGTATACGTGAAGACCTGGGGATATTCGAGAGGCAAAGGGGTCCAGTGTTTCAAGCTTCAAGGGGCTGGCCCATCTGACGTGGACAGAGTCATAGTCCTTGAGCAGGTCGGTGAGCTCCCGAGGCAGCTCATCGAAGGGGATGGTGAGCTTGTCCTGGCGGACCGTCTCGATCTGGGGACCCGATAACCCGGCTTCTTGAATGTCCAACGCCGCCGGGTCAAGGTCATGGTCCTTGTGCACAAAAGTAACGCGCTCACGCATGGCGGTGACTCGAGCTTTGAGCTGGACTGTGTTGTATACCCTCGTGCTCGGTGTGTGCTGTAAGCTGTACTGTACGGCACTGCACTGCTGGATGTGCTGTCGCGTGCCACCACCGAGATATCGGGCGGTATCTCGAATAGGACTAGCCGTGCTCCAATAAACAACTCGGTGCCTGGGACCAGCGTCCAAAGAAAGAGGAAAAATCAGCAGCAAATCCAAGTCCAGGTGCCCGGTTTCGTTGCTTCGGTGTCGAGCTCGGTAGCGAGTTGGTGAACAGATCTCCCTGGATCCAGGCTCAAGAGTGACGTTACTGGAGCTTTGGTTGGTCAGAGCTCCCTAGCAAAAAGGCCCGTAAGGCCGCTGAGAGAAGAGACAAGTATCGAATACACGTGGTTTCAGTGCGACGCAGGCACTGGCCGACGTACACCAATACCCCAGCTCATGCCCCTCGTCCCCTTCCCTTTTGGTCACCGCGAGATGATTCACGCTAAGCCTCTTTGGGGACCGACGGGCGATTCAACTTGCGCCTGCCGCAGCGCCGCCTCGGTCGCCTGTTTCCGTGATTGAATGAAGGAAGTCGCGACCATCCCATTTCCATTTCTTCGCCCGTCGAGATGATACCACGGCAGAGCCTCGTTTTTCTTCCTCCTGCATCCACATTTTCACCTCTGCGACACCACCCACGAAAGAAGCCATAACAGTAACACACGGCCCCGACGAGATTATGCCCATCGACTCCCGCATCCCGTTGTGATCCAGAGTTCGAGACCGATACCGACACCCAGAACCACTTTTGAGACGACGATTTCCCCGAGCGGCCCGTCTGCGCTGCGGCCACAAGCTGCAATCACGACATCGATATTGAGGTGCCACGGTTGACGGCGAAGTGCCGCTGAGGCTGGCCCGTCAAAATTATTCCAGCACGAAACTGCACGCCTCGAGACGCCATGACCGATCATCAACCATATGTAACCATTCGTTCGCGGAGGCCTGCTGAGGGTCCCGGTTCCAGGAGCACCGGACCTTCCATGGTGCGTCTTATTGCTGCTGGTCTCAGTGGGCAAGTCGGTTATACTTACACCATATGACTTCATAGGCCGGACCCAGTGGAGGGGATTTCCATGCCAGATCCGCAACTCACGACACAAGCCGCACAAGTTTTCATGTAAAACATATCGGCCAGTTCGCCCAGAGACTCGAAGATGTTAGTCTGCCCCTCCCCCACCAAGTCTTGGCTGCCATTATCTAACCACTCCACAGTCTGCAGCCCGGGCTTTTCCAAACCGTGGGAGATCATCTGCAAGATACAGCAATGTCCAAGCACTCTTGCTGCATTGGAACTCTGATGATCTCTTTGTCATTCCTGAATTGGAGGATCTGGAAAAGTGCCTGAGCGAGGACTATGGCTTCAACACGGACATTTTCGCCATCCCCTCTGAGAATTCTCACCTCGAGTTGATGATGCGCATCGGTCAGCTCATCAAGGAGCATGAATCTCAGGATACATTATTTGTGGTCTACTACGGTGGCCATGCTAGGATCGACGAATCCAGGCAAAGTACCTGGTGCGCGTGAGTAAAGAGTGAACCCGTAATAGCCTCAACAGGGATCCTAATAAGTACTAGAACTCGAGAGCCCAATTCACCGTGGCTACAGTAAGTCCTGCTTGTCTCTCAGTAAATCCGATTGGAGTTCTAATTTGTTACAGGTGGTCTGCAATTCAGACCCTCCTTGAACGGTCATTATCGGACGTTCTCATTCTCCTAGATTGCTGTGCCGGGGCCGCCAGTGCGACATTTCCCAATGGCTCTAGTATCACTGAGACAATATCTGCATCGAGTTGGGATGCCATTGCCCCAGACCCTGGACGTTACTCGTTTACCAACGCTCTCATCGAAGTCCTTCAAGAATGGCGGCTCAGAGCTTTCTCAGCTGCCATGCTTCATGCCGAAGTGCTCGCCAGACTCAAACACCCCCGCCCCATCACCATCAATGGCAAATATTTCGAGGCTCGGTCAACGCCGGTGCACTTCATGATGACATCCAACCACAAGGCACCCAGTATCGAAATGTCACGGATGTCACCGGGCGATAGCTTGCCGTCTCCCGATTTGTTGCCAATGCCAGCCATGGGCCATGAGACAGGCCGGGCCCCAGACTCCGCGCCCGTCAACAGAAACGATTATATGTTTACTGAGCCCAATGAAGACACCCCTCACGTTATGATCTCTTTGGCTCTAGAAGATGATCAGAGGCTGGACATTAACGCTTGGGAGCAGTGGCTGAGTGCCTTTCCCGCCATGGCCAAATACGTTAAGGTCCAGGGCGTCTTCAAGAGCCACTCGACGATGCTTCTTGTGTCGATGCCAGTTTCCATTTGGGACCTTCTCCCCGAGGATCATGCTACGTCTTTTGTTGCCTTCATCCGTTCCAACAACCTCATGACTCAAAAACCCCGCAATCAATCTGTCCCGGTCTTTGTTCCTACGAATCCATATCCAACCGAGAACGATGGCGCTTCATTTGTCTCTGGCGTCTCTGGCACCACTTTCGCACCGACAGAGACTACTGGACTGGCAGGGCAAATGGGTGCCTTTAGGGATCCGGCCTATGGCAGGCAAACAGCTGGCCCAGTTGTCAGGACGGCCCTTTCACCAATCCAACAGCTCTCTCCTCTCTATCCGCCATCACAACCCGGATCACCCTCTCAGAGTGTACCGCCACAACCAATGAGGTCTATGCACTCGGCAACCTCACTTTCTACATTGCAGAGGCAGCAATCATCCTCCTCTCTAGGATTTGGCGGAAGTTTGACGAGGCAGATGATCATGAACCAACAGCAGGCTCTTCGACGCACTACATTTGGAGCTGACGTTCCTGAGCCAAAGAAGTTCTCGCCTCACGTGGAAAGGCGTCTTGAAGAATACTATCAAACCGAGCCACTGCCAAACGATGGGCAAAAGGCGTTCTTCGCCTCGAATCTCGGCGTCGAGCCCTGGCATGTTGAGGTTTGGTTCCATCACCGAAGAGAGAAGGATGCGTTCGCTCAACGATTCGCGTCACTCAGAATCGAGGATTCGAAAGCTCAGAATCACGAAGGACCACGCATGATATTGCCCGCAAATCTCAGTGAGCTTCTAGACATATCGTTGCCAGGGCAGACACTGCTCCTTGATCTCCGATCATTATCAGATTACCAGAGATCACACATAAAGGGTGCGATCCACCTACGGGCTCCGCAATCCTTCTTGCGGCCTGCATCTTTGGATATGATTGAGCGGGCCTTTGCCGATGCACAGAGCAGGAGGACATTCTCTCACTGGCAGCGGGCAAGGACCATTGTCTTTTACTCGCGTGGCCTTGAAACCCCATGGGAATGTCCGTCAGCCGAAATCCTGCTGGAGAAGCTCTGGGCCTGTGGCTGGAATGGACACTGCTTCATCCTAAAGGGCCATTATCGTGAATTCAGCGACTCGTTCGCCAAACACATCTACCGCAGCCAGGACACACAAGGCCTCGAAGGTGTAGGAGAGGCCCAGTCCACGGCAATCACTAGCCAGGCAGACGCATCAGTCTACCAGCAAGAGTTTGCCAACCTTCTGTCTCGACTGGAGAGGGAGGACCAGTTGCGCCATCTAGGCACATCGCCTGGGCAAAATGAAGAACGCACTACGGCATTGGAGGAGCACGAGAAGGAGCTGGAAAACGAATTCCAAGATCGCTTCCCGGCACTATACAAAAAGGCTCAGGATGTTCATGGCCCAGTTGCCGGAAGGTCCGATGATGACAACTTTGTTACCAAGGCACAGATGGTAGAATATCTGGACCGTGGCTTGACAAAGATTCGAGACGCTCAGGCAGCAGGACCACCAGCGACAACTTACGAGCCTGGGCACTCCAAGTTGGCGGCTGATGGCTACTTCGACCGGGCATACCTCGACCGAGAGTCGGACGAGTATGTCGAGGTTGGTCGAAGTGATGAGCAAACCGGCGGCGAGGGTAGCCCCCAGGTGACGGGGAAAGGCAAGGAGATCAGGGCAGCGCCATCACCAGATGACATTCCCCGGAGGGGACGTGGAGGGGGAATCTTGAACAAGATGTTTCGACGGACATAACTTTGATGGGCTCTACGGATTATGATTCTGAGATGCATGTAGTTGTCATGTCATCTGCGGCGTTGATATCAAAAAGAGGTTGGTTAGGTACTCGGGAGCATTAGAGCACGGGGTTCGGCATGGGATTATGGTTCTTGGATAAGAAATAGGTTGGGGAGTGATGAAAGAAAGCATTGTCTTGTCTTACAAAGTCTTTCACTTCTTGATAGCATCAACTTACCCGTGTGGCCAAGAGGGATACCACTTTTTCTCCCTTATGTTCTACCCTACATCTTGCATGTTGCACTGCACATTCACTTTACTCATGCAGAGCCAGAATCTCGTGTACAAATTGCCATGATGACGAGTGCCTTGTTCTATGGCGGTCTTCTGGGCCTCTCCCTCCGCCTGTGTAGTTCACGGGTTCGCTGTGGCAACACTGCATACCAGATACCGCAGCTGATGGCGTCGTGTAAGGCGGCAAAGACCTCGTTTTCGCACGCGGTCAACCGGCGGGCCAAGTCATTCGTTGCATAAGTGAAACAACACGGCGGAAAGGACAGAGTCTGATGCGGCGGCCGACTACCCAACAAGGGGCTTGTCGCGACTTTCCAGAACCCGGGCCTCTCGGTGTGACGAGGCACAGGACGGCGTGCAACGGGCAGAGGAAGAGACATGGGAAGGCACATTCTAGCAGAGAAACAGACAAAGAAGAGGTGGAGGGAGGGAGGGAGCCGTAGGCGCAGCAGACGCAAGCAGCCAGTAATACAAGGTGCGACAAGCGCGGCATGGCAAAAGGGGATCTACGGACGCACCGGGGATATACGGTCAAGCAGGAAGATACAGGGCCGTCCAGGCCAGCAGGAGGCAGACAGACAGACAGGAGGGCGAAACCCCACGGACGTTTGTATTGTGAAGCTGTCGTGGGTTAGTGCGTCCGTGATTGGGGCTCCAATGGGGGAGAGGAGGAGAGGGGGGAGGGTAAAAGGGGCCAGGGGGGAGCAAGCAGGAAGAAGAGAAGAAATCATGCAACTTTGCTGGGCTGGGCTGAACTGGACTGGACTGGAGACTGGACTGAGAAATGTCACGTAACAACCAGACACGATGCAACGCGGAGTCGAGTCCGTCGTCGTCGTCGTCGTCTTTGCTTCTGGTGGGAAAGGGGCCGTCATCCGTTGCCCGTCAGAGTAGCGTTGTCTGTCTGGTGCGGTACGTACGTGGATGGCCTCGGTCAGCGTACCTAGGTGAACGAACGGCCACCTACCTAACCTATCCTATAGCTCAGCGGAATATGGATGGTGCTATCAATGCTTACATCGGACGGGCAGAGCTTCAGCCGGGAACTCGGGGCGGCCGGCCCACAGGGCGGGTGATCTGATTATCATAATCGACGGGCCAGGTGCCGGCATTGGAAGGGCCAGAGATTCCCGTCATCCAGCCAGCATTATTGTCCAGCATCCAGCATCCAGAGTTCAGCGACGACGCTCAGCTCCTCCTCTCAGGCAGGGCAGGGCTGGGATGGACAGGCACAGGCACGGGCACGGGCGTAGGCGAACATGAAAACGGCCGACCAAGACGCCGAACCGGAGAAGGGGGCCGTGGTCTGGGGCCATGGGCAGCCTGGCCACGGCTGATGGGTTTGGTGTTTGACAGGACGCTTGGGCCTGAAAGGTCCAGGGTGCCACGGTCCATGACAGTCCAGGTCAGAGGCACAGCCTTGACCTGAAGAATAAGGTACCCGAGCTGGGCTGGGCTGGGCTGGACAGGGCAGGTAGGTTTTGCTCCATCGACGCCGATTCGATTGCTGATGAAGGCCTCCTGTTGTCGGCATTAGCGCCCCATTGGGTTGAACCAGTATCCTAGCCCTGGCAGTCATTGCTTCTGCCCGTCAATAATCAATATTGTGCCACAGGCGGACGTGGGCGTGAGCAAGCCAGTTCCTCCCATTCCATACATAGATGGCCCTCCAGACTCGGGATGGTTTCTTGACCCAAAATAGGCTCATCGGTTGGAAGCCGTCAACAAGGGTTATGGCCAACCACCGGGTCGTGGCTTCGTTGCCTGCCGGAGCCGCGAGTTTCAGAATCGCTGCATTATCCGATCGTCCTAGCCTAGAAAGGCCTTCATCACGCCCTTTGTCGCTCCAAAAGTGTGGTGAAGCCATGCAAGCTGAACCGGGTGCTGACCATGACATCCATGGTTGTCATCTTTCACAAATATCGGCAACAAACAATGTTAACAACATCAGTCGATAAGATGCAGATAACATGACAAAACAACATGAAACCGACGATGGGGAAAAGAAAAAGAAAAAAACGAAGGCAAGAAGGAAGGAATGCGAGCGAATCCCACTCGACGACACGCGACCAGTAGAAGAGGCCTTGTTCTCTCGCACTGCAAGCTCCACGAGACTCTTGTCTCTTCCCTCGCTCGCTGATGACCGGCCACTCAGCTCTAGGGCTGACTAGTTGGTAGTCTAGAGGTAGACGCTCAGCCTCTTAGAAGCTCTGGTAACATCTCAAGAAGATATGTCCTTGCAAGCGCAGCCAACGCTGTATCCTGTAGGAAGCTCCCAAAGACGAGCTGCTCCGCCAATGTGCATCAACATCAGACGACGAGTTTAGAGCTCAGCATCCCGTCTCAAGTCTCCAACGCATCATCACTCTTTTTCCGTGGCTGCTAATACACGTTGCCACCCCCATCCTCCACGCGGGATGCCATGCGGGAGAAGGCACTAGAGCGTGGCATGCTTGGGCCCGGCTTGAGCATGAACTAGGAAAATAGTCGAGGCAATGGATCAGGCCTGTTCTGTTGTGTGTCCTGACACCGTCGTGTAGGTGAGCAAGGAAGCAGGAGGATAACCGTTACCCGGAAGCGGGAGGATAACTACTACCCGAGACAGGTGCAAGTTTATGCCACGCTGCGCCTCAAAGCCGAGCAAGAATAGTGTCGAGCAGAATCTGAGTGCTACTTTGGAGCAAGTGTCGTTCGATCAAGAGGGGGTCGGTCCCGCTCTGGCGACAAATGGATGTCTCGACGAGGATTTGTTTGTGTGTGGTGCCGCCAACGTCAACCCTGTCCCGAGACTTGTTGACGACTTGACTGAGTCTGTCTGGGTCATGTCTGGGTCTGGGTCTGGGGCTGGAGCCAGGCCTTGAAAAAGAAACGCAATAGCCGCGTCCCTCGTCCTGTCGACAGCCGTGTTGGGTCGAACGCCGATGAAGAGTCCAATGCAGGGAATCTAAACTGGCAGTTGATCCATCTGGCCAGCTGCAGAGGGTCTGTTGAGCAGGGGACATCCCTGCTTGGAATGACACTTTACCGTGCCGGATGTTTTAATTGTAGGGGAGAGTGGCTGCTGTGGGCGTCCCTAGTCGAACCCGCCCACGTCGCCTGAACGGACGGAACCAACTCCACCTCCTTCGATTGGAAAGTCGTTTTATGCTTTGACCAGCCAGGGCACATACAGTATAGCATGGTCTCGGGCATGGCTGATGGCGCCTCAAGCGAGAACTTGACCGACGAGTCATGCTTTTGGACCTTTGTCGTATGCAATTCACATCGCCTGCATGGTACCTTTGCCATCTTGGCCCTATAGACCCTTAGCTGAGAGTTGACATGTGAGTGAATGACCTTTGCTCCAAGCAAGACAATCAATGACATGCATGGATCCTTTGCACTCTTCTCCGAAGGTTACCTTGGGCATGACCGGTGTGGAACGAGTCCTGTCTCGACATCACATCTGCAGTAGGCTCGTCTCGGAGCACTTCTGATCCGAGAGCTGCGAGCCAGATCGAGAAAGTCAGAGTCCATGTTTCCGCCCGAGGATGAAGGTGCATTCCTCGAAGGAGAAGTTGACGAACCTGCATCGTCACCGCTTTTCCTTGTGTAGCAGTTTGACAGAGTCGTATAATGAAGACCTGTGCATGCTTGTTCCTGAAACCGCATTCTCTCCCAGCCCTCTCTGGATTTACCAGTATATTACCTGCGAATTCTTGTCCAAGGGAGCTTGCTTGAGGCGGAAAGAAGAGCATCGCGTTTCGGAATGAGTCGGACCCAATTTGAATGGTCATATCGTCAAGTATGAGGTTTCGATTCCATCTCGAAACATGCACATAAGTTGGAACATCGTCAAGGGATCCCTGGTGCCTGTGGGAGGAAGCAGGACATCAAATCAAATCGTGCAAGCATCGTCATCCTCCTCCGTAGGCTATTGACAGCGCGCGAGACAGCCGAATGCCTTCTCCCGTGTCCTAAAGGCGTCCAACATGCAGCAAGCCGTTGACATCGTAAACTTGCCGGCGCATGCAGGTCACGATGGTGGAGGACGGTCGGGCAAACGCAAGATTAGCGACCGCGCAGTTGTCGACGACACCCAATCAGTTGGGCATTGACAACTTACGATCTTGACCGTGAAGGCCAGGGGCGACATTAGCTCGCATGGCTTCGTGGACGGCCATGATTGCTTTTTCCTGTCAGGAGTAGCCGCTACGGGGTCTTGGCACATATGGCAGAGAACCCCCCCACGCCTCCTCGTACAGGACAGGCAGGTTTCAATTGCTCGCTCAGTGCTGTGCTGGTGCGAGAAGACAAGACGTGTGCCGGAGCACCGACTCAGATCTGGTATGGCAAACACGATGAACTCATGCAGGGCGGTGAGTTCTATCAAGCTTGCCTGTCCGTCGACTTTGGGGGAGACTTTTCTGCACAACGCGTGCTGATCGATCGTTGGTGGAAGCATGATGGATGGTGACACAGAGATGAGACTGGGGTGTCCCGCAAAATGTGTCAAAAGCCAGATCTGCTCGGCGGCCAGATGTGTTGGTTTCTAGGCCCACCAGGTCCCAGGAGCTGGATGTCCGACTAGGGTGCCCTGGAAGCCCCTCCCGACTAACGGGCTCTGCCGCCGGGTCATTTGTCGTCGGCTGTGACCTCCTGCCTGCGTGAGTGGTGTGCTTGGAGGCCAGGCAGGTCAGGATCCCGGGAAGGAGACGGCTCTATGCCTAGTCGAGCCCATCTTGCGAATGCATCCCTGAAGCCTCAGTTTCCCCTTTGGGCTGACACCGAGGAGGTGATCAGAAGCATGCAGCCCAGCGCCCATATGTAACGACCTCAGAGAGAGGAGTTTCCACAAACAACTGGAGTCGTCTCACCCCGGGTGAGATGTCAAGAAAGGACCATGCGGGGTACGACAGGAGGCACCGCGCCTTGCTTAACTGCCAGGGTTCGCATGAGCAAGATGTGGAAAAGATGTGCCCAGTGCATGAGCATTAATCGTGGTGCTAGGGCGAATCATGTGTAGGCTGCATAGGTAGCGGCACAATATCTGTGGGTCAATCCAAGACGATGGTGCCCAAGAAACCACCCTCTTTCTGCTCGGGAGGATGTTGTGCATGGTGGACAAGGCGTGGACCCGGCTGAGGCCACACAACGGCTGGAGAGCTGCACCAAGACAATGTATTGAGTGTACCTTGCCGCAAGTCTTGCGAAGATTCCAGCGGAACAGGCTGCTTGTCAACCCGGAGCAACTGGATGGACGGGCTGTTTGATAGCGGCTAGCGACGTGAGCGGCAGGTGCGCGAAAGTGCCTGAGCAATTGCCAAGGTCTTGAGAATTGTTACGATCAGAGACTGGATGATCGTCACGTACCCCTGGGCTGTATGGGATTGTATTGGTTCAAGGGCACTCGCTGTCAGTGCGTAGGAAACCGGAAGGATTGGGAAGTGTCTCCGTTGCTTGGATGGTTTTGACAGATGTGGGTAGACCAAGGGATTGTCGCCGACATGACCAATGAAAGCTCAGCTCATGACACTGCTTGAGGTTGACAGTACGGAGCATGATCTGCGTTGAAAGCATGGTCATCCACAGAAGTGCGACGCTGGAGGCTGCAGACCATGTCTTCGTTCCATGATGGAAGGGAAATCATCTGGCAGGATGTGCATCCAGCGTCCCCTCGTTCAGACCCATAGAGTTAAGAGGGACACAGACACATGCCGCAGCCAATGATGACCCCGTTGACGCCAGTCCGGTCGCTGTCATCAAGGCCCGTAGTCTCCAGAAATATGCATCGACGACATATGGCTCGGCGCTGGCACGGGATAGTGGCTCCCGGGGGCCGGAATACTTTTGTTGGCAAAGCGCGTTTGGCACCCTAGAAAGACTGAGGAAGTGCTAAGCAGGTAGGCCAGGAGCCTCCCAGCTGTCAGAGCCGGGTTGAGACGAATCTATCCGAGAGCGAGGAGTCTGCACACACCGGCCCTGACAGATCGGCCCAGGTTGATTTCAACAGGCATGATGAGTCGTAATCCTGGAGGTTGTGGCTATAATAGAATTGGATGAAGCAATAATGATTTTGGCAGACCCGTCCGCGCCAAGGGAATAACTCGACGAACCAGGGTTTCGCTAGTGGATGACCCTTGCCAAGTGGGACGTGAACCAGCCTGACATGCAGGACGATTAGTGATCAGTGGACAAGACAAGCAAGCGTTGTTGGAGACCGTTGGCTCTCCTCTCCTTTGCCAGATCTTTGGGATGCACGTACCACCGCGAGGTACGGGGTACAAGAGGAGCTGGTCGATGCCTCCAACGGTTTGGAAACTCTGAAGGGAAGATTGATGTGCAGACGGGATGATGTCCGGTATAACTAACGTAGTCGGGAGGCAGGTCTGCACAGATTGACTCGGTGCAGCGGGGCGCGGCGCACCGTTTATCCGGCCGGCCGGTCAGCCTTTAGCTTCAAGTGGCCCAGTTAGGTGGAGGGTGTGCGAAGCTACTGTACAATACGGTCGATCGAAGAGCGGTGACAGAAAAACAACTACAGTTAGGCTGAAAGACTGCAGGTAGTATGCATGAATTTATTTTAATTTCCTTCATCTTGGACGTCTCTGTGTGGCCTCTTTCTCACGCCCGTGACTCGGAAGGCGTGAAAGGTAACGTGATGTGGGCCTTCCCAGTGGGGTTTCTGTCCCAGCGTTCCTCACCTGGGAATGGCATCGTCTCCTCCGTAAGAAACGCCAGCCAAGATGAACCGACACTAACGGCAGTGCAACCTCACGCATCCCTTCCCTCTGCTCAGCACGTCCTGATGCCAAAGCGTCAAAACTCAGATCGAAAAGCAAATCCGCATGCACAAAGTTCCCACTGGACAAGCTTTGCAACAGGTTGGATGAGGCTTGCTGATTTGATGCCAAGCTCAGGTACGCACGCCAGGAACAAGCTCCCGCTGTGAAAGTCTCAGTTCTCAGTTTCAGTAAACACCCCCGTTCCTGTGTGATATTCTCTAACGGACAAGATCCAGGTGCTAGGGCCCAGCATGACTTTGACCGTCGTCGGTGGCAGGGCCTGCGAGGCCTGGCAATGCTACGGTACATGTTCGAGTACCTGCTGCTTCTGTGCACCTTTGCGGAGCCCTCAGCGAAACCAGCCTACCATGTTGCGATCCCAGCTCAAACGTTTTTCTGAAGAGCCAATCGTTCGCGGGCAGAATGCACATCCCAGCAGCGGAGGCGACCCCAATCTGTTCTGGCGCCGTGGGATCTTCGCGACGATCGTACAACTTGAGAAGCCAATCGCAACACTGTATTTGGCTGACAAACCCACCCGGGTCCTGTCTCACTGTTGTGCCAGAGCCATGCTAGAGGCTAGAGGCTGCGAGATTGTTTCCAAGGTTATCCTCCCAGGCTACCGCTGGTTCGCCCAACAAGCGCGAGCCTTCATAATTACCGCCCTTTCCAGAAACTCCAAGTGTGGTTTTGCCTTGCGATGGACTCCTTCTTTCGTTGGAGGAGGCGTTTGGTCTTGGAAAAAAGATAATCATGGAACATGGGCCTAAATCCCAAGACCCAGGGACTTGGGCCTGGACTGCCCGTCGACGCCACGGGCCTCCCGCCTCTGCGCTACCGCTGAAGCCGCGGCTCAATCATATCAAATCCTGGCGCCTGAGTGGGTGTTCTGGGCTGACTCGCCTGGGTTGGCGCCCCCCCTTTCAAACACTGGACGCTGGGACTCAAGAAGCAAACACTCGACAAAAGCAAGGCATTCCCTACCACGTTCAACAACCCCACACTGGGTACCGAACACACGACGAGTGCCGGGAGCCCATGGCCTGTCCAGGACGGTACCTGCTACTGTGGGATCGGCTGGTCCAACTTCAAGCAGAGACGGGACTACGGCGCCTGTCTACTACGACTGCGGCTCGCTTGCTCAACCGAGAGTCAAGGGTCCGGAGTCTAGAGACAGGAGAAAGAGGCCCGGCGCTCAATTGATCGATCCACAACGCGGTACTGGCTGTAATTGCTTGCGCGACGGCGGCGAACCCGATGGCAACGCTTGAATCATGGCCCTACAGGCCTGCAGATGCCATCGTGGGTGGCGGGTGTGTAGCCGCCCTAGCGTCTCCCCTAGCCGCAGCGAATGCGGACGTGACAGGCCGTCAAATATCGAGGTTTCCACTTTAGCGTTTGCTCAGTTTCGTCTGGCTGGGTGCCGTGTTAGTGAGAGGCCAGACACAGACAGCACAGAGAGAGAGGCGAAGGAGGGGGAAGAGGAGGAGGGCAAGCCAAAAGGAGTGCAACGGCAACCGTTCGAGCAACACCGTCACCCGTCATCCATAAACTCTAATAACACCAAGCCCGAAACCCATCGGCATGGGTCAGAGCGTCGCGCGCAACCTCGTGATCGCCTCACAGCAGATAGTCGTCCCAGTGGCCTCTGACTTTCAACGTCTCTCAACCACATAGGTCCAACATCTAGCGCGCAGCCACAAAGGCTTGGTAACGTTGAGAAGGGCTGACCGACTTGGGGAGACATGATGCCCAACGACGACGAGGCGGTGCGGACGACTCGAGCTGGCTGTTCATGTCGGTCGGACTGGCTGGTCAAGAAGAGCAACGAGCATAGCACATGCAACAAGGCGTCCAGATATGCCCACTTCCGTCCGGTATGCGTGCAAGTTAAGACGCATATGCAATGCCACCCCAAGACCCGGTCTGGTCCTCGCGTAGGACAATCCCATTCATGGCACGTTCTCAACCGTCTTGGCTCCGAGTCTGGCAACGCTACCTACAGCACAACACCTACCGACATGCTAGGGACGGACAGCTGGGGGTGGGAGCGAGCGGCGAGAACTGACACCACTCCACACTCCACAGCCAAGGCTGCCAGCAGCAGCTCTCTCCCACGCCATGGTGTGTCAACCACGGTGGACCTGGGTTCTCGAAATGGAGTTCCTAAATCGAGAAGCCAGCAGCCCAGCGTGGGAGGTCCTTGGCGGTTTGACTGAACCCCTGCTCCATGCCAGCAGCCACCCCTGGTAGGGTCATCCCAGCAACCACCATGAGCCTGTCAAAGCTCTCATTTGTCTTTTAGGACTGGTGACGTTTCTCTTGACCTGAAGGATACCACGCCCGGCACCGTGGGCAAGGGCATTTGTTTCTTCATCTGGCCCCGTCCCCTCGACTCCCCTGGCTCCCTGATCGCCCCGTGTTCCCTGCTCAAGCTTCGCATACTTGGTCCATTTCTGGTTTAGCCTCCCCGTCAGCCGTTTCCTCCACAAGACGTCGAGCAGAAGTCTTGTTTTAAAGACCCGGCATCCCAGTTCACAACGCTTTGTTCCCACGTCGTCGTCTGTGGCTTGGACGAGTCGGTTTCACTAATACAACCACTTCTCCAGTTGAGCCCTGACCACTCTGAAATTCTCCGCTCAGACTGTTTATGGCCCTGCATCCTTTGGCATTTCCTATCTAGGCCACGACCAAGCGCCCCCCACTCTAAGCTGGACGGACTCTGGAGGATCAACTGTCTGTCGTCGACACCAACCATTGAGCCGCCACAGTATCCCTGATATACAAAAGGCTTGGGCCTCCCACCACCTGCAAGCACATGATCCCGGCCTGCCCATCGTTGTTCAAGACCAACACTTCTTCCCTTGGCCACCATCCCTCTCTATCACGACCGGTATTGGACCTGTTTGAGACTGTGTGACGGACTTCGCTCTTTACCCAACAACCATCTTCTGGCTCTACTCATCTGCACTGGAGCTTTCCAGCAAGACGATCGTTCAACCTTTGGGTCTACTTCTCGCCTTCAACTTTGTATAATAATCAAAGGTACCACCACCAGTGCCTCCTCATGACGGCTTCCACCCGCGTCCGAGTCCTCCCCTATTAACACCTGAAAGGGAATTGGCCGCTGCGCGGTTTGTTCTTGCCTGACTGGCCGTCTTGTTATGGAAGATAGCCGTTCACTGCCAAAACAGTCTGAAACAACACCACAACAAACTGCTCCAGCAACTGCCAAAATGTCTATGCTTGCCACAGCATCTCCCTCCTCTCATCCCTCCTTCGGCATGCCCCGCCCCTGGGAGGTCAACCGATGCCCCGACTATTCTCTCCGGCCGAGAACCGAGAACGACAGAGTGGCTCTGCCCTCTATCCGACAGGTAGACTAAGCGCGGACGAGAGAAGACGAAGTGCCCCCAGCTGACCTCTCCCAGGCTTTCCCGGAACTACAACTTCAACCCCAACCACCGCAAGACCTCAATGCAAAGCCACCCTCAGCAGGTGGTCCTCTGGGCGCACCGCCCATGAATTCAGCATCACCGCAATATGTACACTCGCCCAATGCGAGCAAGAGGAGGAGATTGTCGATGGAGCGCGAGCAGGAAAATGAGAGAGCACGCCAAGTACCGCGACTTCTATACAGCCCCGACCGAGCATCACCACGACAAATCTCACCAAATCTCCCAATGCAGCCGGGAGCGCAGGATAACTGGGGGCCGGCCAGAACGAGTCCGTATCTCGCAAACGGTTCGACTCCTCACCCTGCTACAATGGAAGTGAACGAGAGGGTAGAACCTCGACCAGCACTTCCCAGTCTCCCCCCACCGCGGGCGATGGAACGAGAAGCAGCTCCCGTCAACCGTGTTCCACCACCGGTGGAGGGTTATCGAAGCTCGCATCCCCCGATGCCTCCCCACTCAGGGGCGCCTGTCCCTGAAGCCGCGCCCTCGGCCTACCGCGAGCCCAACTACGGCTATCCTTATCACCACCCAACCCGATACCAGTCACTATCTGCAGGATCTGTTCACTCGTTTGACCGGACACCGTTTACTGCAAGCGGCTACAACACTCCCTATCAAGATTTTGTGCGGTTCGGGGAGATGGGCCCTTCGAGCCTCAACGGAGACAACAAGCAGCGGAAGCGAAGAGGCAACCTGCCCAAGGAGACTACGGACAAGCTCAGGGCTTGGTTTGTGGCGCACCTCCAGCACCCTTATCCCACCGAGGATGAGAAGCAGGAGCTCATGCGACAGACGGGACTACAGATGAGTAAGTTGAGAATACTGGTTCATACAGTACATGCCCACCACGTCGATCCACGTGGGTGGGGGAGCTACTTGTGATGTGCAGCATAGTAGAGTTGACTGGAAACTAACGGCTACACCCACAGATCAAATCTCCAACTGGTTCATCAACGCTCGACGCCGCCAGCTGCCGACCATGATCAACAATGCGCGCGCCGAATCTGACGCCATGACGGGCGCCCGCGGCGGCGGTGACATGAAAATCCTCGCCACCACAGAACGCGGCGACTTTGAGCACGGCAAGCGGGAGCCGGTCGGACCCCTGAGCGACGGGGAGGGCGCCACCTACGACGAGGATCTCGAGACGCTGAGCCAGCGAAGAACGGGCAATGCCATGGGCAGGGGCAGCGTCTAGTTTTGCGACTAGGCCAAGTCGAGGGAGGCTGCAGGCGCCCACCCACGCTGCAGTACCGTTTTTATTTACTTCTTTCTTTTCTTTGGTCCTCTCCCGACCTCTTAATTCTCTGGAGCGACTCCCCCTTGGGCTTATTACTTTTGACACGAGACATTTTGGGTATGAGAATAGCGGATTTTTTCTTTTCTTTTTACTTCTTTTGCTTCTTCTTGTTGGGGGTGGTGGGTTGGTGGTTGTTTTAGTCCACAGACGCGCTTGGCGACGGGATATCCCATTTTTATGCGCAAGGGAGATTACCGATTTCATGTTTTTTAAGTGGAGAAGGGGCGCGGTTGGTTGGTTTCCATCCATGGATGTTTGGAACCCAGCCACTGGGGCGGGTACTTTACGGTATTGGATGATATGGTATGGTACGAAGGAAGCGACATCGATTATCAACGCCACAGAGACGACAAAGACGCAACATACACGGCAATAGCGTTTTATTTTGGGATTTGATTTTGGATTTGGATCAAGGCCATGATCCTCTCTGGAAGGGAAGGGTAGGGGGGCCAGGCAAGGCAAAGCAGGACAAGAAACAGGGCAACAAAGACTACCTAGATACCTCACGGGCAACCTACAGGGGCTCACACAACAAGAGAGAGTGCAACAACAGGCGACCCAGACGCCTTGGTTCACTAGATTTCCACAATCATCATCACCACCCTCGCTTGCTCGCTCGCTCGACCCTTCAATCATCAGTCAAGGAACCTCAGAGAAAGGGGGGGCGAAAACCTCCCGTGGACGAACCAACAATAAGCCCGTGTCTCCTCTTCTGGGTCTGTCTTGTTTTTTGACAGCAGAAGCTTACGACCAGTCTGTGCATCAAAGACTTAATTTACTGGACAACCAACTAAGATGTCGTCTCCTCAGTGGGCACAAGATCCTCTGGTGGTTGTAAGCTCCCAGCTCGTGATCCACCACCCCCTCACCCTCACCCTCCCCTCCCCTGGTGATGGGCAGTCTTACCTTACAGTCACTGCTACCTTCAGTACGACACCATATGGCCTCACGACCACCTGAGTGTCCCCCAATCCAGATTTGGGGAGGTGAGTGGAGGTGAGGGGATGGCGGATCCCCAGCGGGGGTGGTTTAACGACCGGTCGACTATAGCGGCAGCGGCTAGTCCATCTTTAGAGCCACAGACCCAAGGGAGGACAAGAGGCATAGGGCTCACGACGGAAGCCCGTGGGGGAGTGAGTGCCGTACTGTAGTATTCCGGGAGGCGTGTGCTGGCTTGCGGGAGGCGAAAGGCGAGGGGCAGGCACTGAACCGTACTCTCGACTGGACAGTAACCGTTGGGGGTGGAAAGGGTTCAGCCTCTTGGCGGTGGTGGATGCATGGTTGGTTATTCAACGGTGAGTGATGAGCGAACAAACTTCGCCTTTCAGGTGTCCGAGATTCGCGAGGTCTTGTTCAAAGCAACCCTCCTCTTTCTGTCACCACGCATCTCGGATGATACAGATCCAAGACGGAGATTCTCCGGGGCTGTGTGACAACCTAACAAGAAAGAGGGTGTGCATGTCGTGCGGCACGGGCAGAGAGGAAGAGGGGGGAGGGGGGTTCACGCGAATGCATAAAAGACAGCATATCCATGACTTCACAAGGCGCTGGGTCAGCGCCGCCGCTACAGTAGAATGCATGGTGCCGAGAAAGGATTGTGGCTGAACGGGGTAGAAAGAAGACGAGACTGCGAGGTTAAAGTCATGGGAATGGAAAAGGCGGCTCATCAGACAAGAGACAACTGGGCTGGGGGCCAAGTTGTGGAGGCATTGATTGATTGTCCTGGGAACGTCCTTGAACTCGGTAAAACAGAAACAGTTCCTGACAACATGGCGGAACTCGATGAACGGTTTGACGCATCTGGCGCGGCATGGTTCCGTAAAGACGACCCTACTGTCTGAGCGTTGTCGCTTCCTAGAGTTTGACAATGATTACACTGACACCGATGCTGCTGATGCTCATGCTGATGCTGTCACGACTGGGTCATGACCACCTGAGCGAGCGGCCGAGATGCGGTACAGCAGAGTAGAGTAGGAGCGGCACTTGAGAAAATAGGCTAGACAGGGCTTGACGGGGTTCCAAACGGGAGCCTGAGCCGTGAATGCCGTGAGGGGATCTGCCACTGACTGGACTGTCCTTGGTCTAGACAACCATTCGCAGCAAGTAGACGGAGTCGAACGATCGACGCATGCGCCCAGCCTGGGATCAGGGATGCTCGCAGTGCCATGAAACATGTCAAGTTCACCGGTGAGGGGGGAACCCTCTCCGGCAGGCAGGGCTTGCTGACCGGCCGGTAGGATGGAGTTGAAGGGCACAATATGTATGCAGGCGGGCCTAATATGGCTCCTCTCAAGACGGGGGCCCAGCAAACAGACGACAAGAGAATGGCGTGGAAACAAGCATCAACCACGCTGTCAGGGCAGGACGGCAGATGCATCAGATGCATCCAAGAGGAACAGGATTATCATCCCGGAGTTGGTGGTGGCTGCCAAGTGACCCTGTGCTGTGGGTGACGTCCAGTTGGTTGCGGGCCGAGAAGAAACAGCCAGTTCTGGACAAACCAGACCAGGCCAGACCAGACCAGGCCAGAGCGTGTAAACAATGTCAGTTGCTGTATGTACGTGCTGTGCATTCAGTCATTCATGTGAGCGAGGTGGTTAAGGCCCTTCCCTGTGAGCTCACTCGACGCTTGTCTCGGCATGGAACCCTCTGATCTCGTGTTGAATCAACTAGTCTCAGGCATGACACTCTGATGACAATGACAGACCCTCGCTTCCGAGTCGTTTGTCACTGCTATGCCGCTATCTCGCCGTCATCATCCGCCAATGCACATCCATCGCACCTAGGTCTCTTTCGGAGTTAACAGGCGAACCAGACGGCACGAGATGGACCGGGGGTTCATTCGTTCGTTCGCCGCGGCAGATGGTTAGGAAGGGGGAGGGGGCGTCTGCTGCAGACCTGTGGCGGGCTTGGGCAAGGCGCCGTTGACAGGTAGGCTGAGGAGGCGTATCTCCTTTTGGCATACATGTTTCTTTGCTTCTGCTTCTAGCTGGACGAGGAGTTTTAGTTTCGAGAAACACAACCAACGGCTCGCTAGGGTCGAGGCTGGGGGAACCCTCAGATGCTGCGGAGATTAACATGATTCATGATGAAACCTGCCATCAATACAGGCTGGAGTTGTCAAGGGTTTGGGCTCACCCTTGAGATATTGGCCCAGGGACTTGTAGATCTTTCAATTCACTTGCACCCGGCATAGCGCGCGGTGTTTTCCTTTTGCTCAGAGGCAGCGTGTGGTGCTGGCAGATCAACAAGGATAGCCCCGGTGGCTCTCCTCATCCCTCTCTCCTCGTCCATGGAGCTGGGGCGAACCAGCCGCGTGGCTGAATGACAGCGAGACACTTGGGCCTCAATAGGGCAAGGCGGGCGCCTGAGAAAGAGGCATTTGACAGTCCTGGATGTCTCAGAGGATAATGTGCCCGGGCGCTGTCTCACGTCTGGCTGCATGTCTTGATGCACCCCGTTTTCTTCATCTCTTTTGGCTCCGTCTATCAGTGTTGATGACGGCACCACAGTTCAGCAAGCTATTTCGGGCAGCCATACCGAGACACGGCCCCCAGTGATGTCCTCATGGTCACCCGCGAGGGTTTGAGACATGAGACATGGTTGGGCGTGTCTCCCGCGTGGCAACGCAGAAAAGAGCAACATGGCTGACTTGATCCATGGCCGTTTTACCTATCTGAGAGGCGAGGCACATGGGAAGCTGGCCTTGTCGTTGCATCAGGAGGAGACAAAAAAAAAAAAAGGGCTAGCAGCCAACCAACTCAACGTTGGTGGCGCAGGGGTGCCCTTCTCGTCGATCTCTTCTTGAGTTATCATAGAAGGTCGGTCCGTCCTGTTCCTTGATTCTAAGTTTAAGCCGACCCTGGGAATGAATTGACTTTTTGACAAATGGCTCGTGCGTGCGTGTGTGCCTGTTCATCCCGCAAAGTGCAAGCGAGATAGTTAACGTTAGGGTCATCAGCCACTGCTTCTCAATGCGGCTGGCTGCTCAAGCAAGTCACCCGGCGGTATGCTCGCTCTGCTGCCAGTGGTCAGCCCCGTGCGACGTCGCCTCAAGTGTTGGTGGTGGGAGGGCTTGATGCTGGCCTGACGGGGAATAACAAGCATGATTTGGGGACCATGGCCGTCGTTTCAGGCGGTTCCGGCAGGGCTGATGGAGAAACCCGCCGCCGCGGCAATCTATGCCAGAGACATGATCCCCCCTCCCCCTGCAAATGTCCCCGACGCCCAAGCTTCGATCGACGATGGAGAGGGAATGAGGGAAGAGGAGAGCGACAAGAGTCAAGAAGAGGCGGGAGTCAAGTCAGGCGGAAAGAGGGTCAAGTGTCAGTCACCAAGGAGCTCGCTCCACCGATGCCGTCCTGTCCTGCAAGCCATGCCTGTGGCCAGCGTTTCAGGGCCATGATGACTGCCCGGAGTTGCAAGAATCAACCAGCTGCCAAGGGTGGGCATCTCCCAGGGTGAGCCCCGTTGACCTGGGGCCGCCGGCTCACATTGGGAGCGTGGTCGGCTGGATGGCGTCGAGTCTAAGCCCATCCTGGACGCGCCGCTAATAATAAAGGCTTCTCTTGTCGATCCTAGATCGGCCGGGATTCCTCCTAAAAGCGACCCAGCCGATAGTGTCCTGCCTAGCTGTCAATCGTCAGCACTGGTTTCGCCGGTAGCCGGACGGCTAGGTGCCACATCCAGTTGCCAAGGGCGGGTCTTGGCGGCCGTCAAAGCAACTCGAGAAGCCCTGTCAAACTTCTAGCTCGGACTGATGGGCTTTGGACTGAGGCTGCCGAATAGCGTCGTCGGCTAGGGCAAGCACCGTTCCGTTTTGCTTCCACCTTTACGGGGACAATCGGTGAGCGTCCGTGTCTGTGCCACCCTCCCACTCCCCCCTGTCGTCCAATCCGTCCAAGATGGTGGATGGCACCGTTTCTTCTCCATGCTTGGGTGGCGCGGTCCGTAAATGTCACCCTTATCTCTCTTGGATATGACGGCCGTGTGACATGCCGGCGGTAGGCCGGTAGCACCGAGGAGGCATCAAGCCTTGTGTGACGCAGAGGCGTCAAGGCTGGCGCTGCGGATGATGCTGCCCTGACACGTCCGGAGGCGAGGGGGAGATCTGGGCTCGCAAAGTCAAATCAAGGCTGGGCCGAGATTGGCTCAGAGATACGAAGCAGGCGGTGATGATGAGTGACGAAGAATTCAAGAGGTCAAGAGCACCGTGCTTGTCGCCGGCGCAGAGACGGGCTACCTCGCCTCGCTTCGCTTCTGTCGCTTGGCTGCGCGGCAGTCATGCGCAACATCGCAGGGTCGAGATTTGGGTCGGCTGGCGCAAGTAGGTCGCCATCACCTCATCTTGGTCGATTGCCTTGGTCGAGAACGTTGTACTAGACGTCAGCATTTGCCCCTTGGTCTCCGCCCTGACTGATGCGCGCAGACTACCGACGCGGGCGGGTGGTAGCGGTGGTGATCATGGACGACCTCAGTTGCAGTGAGTGGTTCATGAGGTTTCTGCATCGATACAGAGTTCCAGGCCGACAGGGCCAGATCTCGGCGGTGTGTAAGATTTGAATGAGTGATGGTGGTTGAGGTGAGGTTGAGGGCGCTGTGAAACGGGCTGTGGGAGGATGGCACCCTGATGCAGGCTGTCGCCGTTCGGAAGCGAAGCTGCATAACATCCGGATGCAGGACGGCACGTGCCGGCCAGCCCTCCATTAGACAAAGACTCTATTGAGTTCCTAGCAACTGATGGAATGATGAATAGTTGTTGTTGTTGTTGTTGTTGTTGGTGGTGTTGTTTGTATTTGGTTCAGTGTGGCTCAGCACCTATTACCAGAAGATATCTATCCCCCCACGTCGCACTCTTTTTAGACATGGATTTTGCCCGCCTACTTTACCTAAATAAAGGAGGCAGGCACTGCAGGCACCACGCGGCAAGAAAGACCCGCGCCAAGTTCCTTCCTTCCCAGAGGATGGACTGACGGACTTTCCTCGTATATTTCTGCACTTTTGGTTCTTACTCTCAACAGTATCAAAAAGGAGAAGGCGCTCTCAACTCGCGCCTTCGCGTTTTCAACCTGTGACTCATGCTAACCCGTCGATGCTCGGGATTAGTTCCTTCTCGGACTTTGTAGCCTTCGGCCTTCGGACCAAAAACTCTCCGGCGTGAGAAATCCGAACGGCCACTTCTTGGTCAGCGGCCGCGACCGTAACTAGGAACGTGACTTCGCGTATATGTCTGTCACGTCGTTTCTATCATGATGCCTCGTAGGCCTTACGCACTGCGTGTCAAGAGAACGCGATAGTGCCTCGTCAGCTCATTTCCTGCCTTGCAGAGGCCAGGTTTCATGTACAACAAGCGTCCCTCGTCCTACTTGTCCATATCCCCACCCCAGTCCTGTCTTTCGTCACCGACTGGATGAGGCTCACTGGTAGCCATAGCCATGCCGCCGGACACCACCGAGTCCGAACCTTCCACCTCCGCCTCCGCCGCCCCGGCCGGCACGGAGCCGTTGGCCTGCGTCTCGTGCAGGGCCCGGAAACTGAAATGTGATCGCACAAAGCCGGCATGCAGCCGTTGTGTCAAGGTTTCAAATGAGTGTACCTATCCAGAGTCACGGCGGAAGCCAACCTTTAAGCGAAGAAACGTTAAAGAGCTTGAGGCACGCCTAGGTATTGCTCACCTCACGTCTGATTATTCATGGATGGGTGGCTGACTTTGGTGCTCACTTAGCTCAGGTTGAAGACTACCTCAAGGAGGTGAATAAGAACGTCGATGAAAAGACTGATGATGGGAGCCCCGTTCAACCGGCTCAGCCGGAGATAGAGGTTCCCAACTTTACTGGCGTGCCTCGGCTGGGGAATGATTCTGAACAACCTCAAATGACATTCTTTGGTCCAGATTACTTTGAACAGTCGAATGCAATAGAAAATCCTCCCAACACTCAGTTGATGGGGTTGGGTATGACAGAGTCTTTGCCCCCAGATGAAGTGATGGAGGAACTGTAAGTGCACCTCCCAGCTGCTTTACACCAACTAACATGATAGGAACACTACTTTCTTCCAACATCAGTACCAGATGATACCTATCGTTCATCCCGGGCGTTATCTCCAGGCTTTCTATGGACCCCCTATGAGAAAGCCCCCTATGTGCCTACAGTACATAATATGGGCGCTGGCTTCTGTTGGCCATGCCAAGTACAACCAGTATCATGAGGTCTTTTACCGTCGGGCCCGGCAGTATATCGAGGCAGACGAGATGAAGGTATAAGTCAAATCAAAATCTCGGCTGGATTGGGTTAACACCACACAGGGCCATGGAGAAGTCTTTGTCTCTATCAACCACACGCAGGCGTGGGCTCTCATTGCCTTTTATGAGGCAAAGGTCATGCTATTCAGCAGATCAGCCATGAGTAGTGCAAATTGCGTCCGCCTCTGCCACATGATAGGACTTGATCGCCTCGATGGAGAGCGTCTTGGAATGCCACCGCCCTTGCCACCCGCTCTCACGTGGGCGGAGCTTGAAGAACGGAGGAGAGTCTTTTGGGGTGCCTTTTCGATCGATGCCCATTGCTGCATTTCGACAGGCTGGCCCAGCTTGATCAGCAAAGACGACGTACATCTACCACACATCCTCTTGGAACTTGTACTAACGAGCCAATAGATTGCTACTCGACTACCAGCCTCGGAAGATGCATTCCTCGCTGACCGGGAAGAAGAAGCCCCTTTTCTGACTGACGCATTCCGAGGAGCACAGTACACAGGATTCGCAGGGACCGTAATCACTTGCGAGGTCTTTAAGAGCATTCTCCGGCATGTTCATAATGCTCGGCCTGACGACGGATGTGACGATGTCATGAATGGGACATACTGGACTCGACATCGTGAGCTGGACAACACCTTGTCCAGTCTCTTCATGTTTCTCCCCGAAAAGTTCCGGATGCCCGAGAACATACGGGACGCTTCTGCCACGCATCTGAACCTCAACCTACATGCCTCCATCATTTGCCTTCATCATGCGGCTATTGAGAAGGTCGAGAAGCATGGCCTGCCTGACCACATCAAGCAGAACAGTATCGCTCGCCTCCGAGCGGCTGCCGAGGAAGTAGTAAACATTATCAGGATCAACACACATGCGACGCTCTTCTTTGTATGTATACAACTACCCCTAATCATGTTGCAAGAACTAACGCCCCCTTCAGAGAAGTCCATTGTGCGCTCTGTCGCTTTACTGCACAACGACAGTCTATGTTTACCTGGCCAAGCAGAACCCAACAGGGGGGCTGACTTCGATCGACCTTTCAAACCTCGACCTTATCATCCAAGCCATGGAAGCTATTGCGCGAACACATACTATCACTCGCGCCTTTCTCCAGCAGGCGTGTCTCGACATTGAGCATAACGGCCTCAACTCTTCGATACGAATGCCCTCGCTCAAGAGGTTCCGCAACGCCTTTGGGGAGGGCAAGTCTCACATCCCTATGCTGGTTCGAAGTGCGGTGGCAAAACACACGGAGCAATCTTTTTCTCTTCTTCGCGCACAAGAGCAGTTTAGATGCAGAAGAAGAGGCCCGCATGAAGGATCATCGACCAGGTAAGGACTGCTTCCGCGGCATGCTTGGCGCCGTCACCCGTAATGTCGCACCCCCGAGCCAAGAGGACCCCCGGCGACAAACAAGAGGAAGCGGATGTCTTCAAGCCCAGGGCCTGAAATGATGAGCAGTCAGCGTGGTAACTTGCTATCGTCCTTCACTGCCTCTGGAGTAAACCTGGGACCCAGGTTCGCAGCTACAGGGACTTGGCCATCTCTCTCACCTCGCGTAACGTCAGCGAGTATTTCGCTTCCTGACCGCACTAACTCGTCTTCAGCATCTTCGCCAGCGAACCAATGTTCTGGAGCTAGAACAGTATCTGGGAGCAGCCATACCTCACCAGATAACGGGCTCGGCAACACTGCAGAGGACAACCGAATTGACCTGAGGTCGTTGCAGGGGCGTGTAGCGACACCTATATGGCAATCGACCGAGGAAACACTTTTTGCACAAATCACGGAAACAATGATTACGAATGCTCTTCCCAGCGATGGCACGGATCCCTGGGGGATACTGAATGCCGATCTGAACTGGGACGCAGAAGGGATGCCCACGGGGTTATGAACCAGCAAGAACGAACACGACGGCCATGATGCCCTGGCCATGTCTGGAGTTTAGGTTTTGGCTTTTGGATGACGTGAAAGAAAGGAGGAATGTATATCTACTTATCGAACAGTTGGATGGAGGTGGTGTACGATATATACCCAGGCGTATGAAAGCTAGACATGACACACAACTCTTGTACGATTACGGGGACACGCATGGTATAATAGGTAGACGAACGAGAGTTTCTCATCTCAATAGAGCCTCGGCAGCACCATTTGGAAGTTGATTCGATGTCTTGGTTTATCGACTCTTTGTGAGACATGCATAGCTCAACATCAACTATCCCTAGAATTGAAGATTCGGACGAGCGGTTGCCATGTCTTGTAAGCATGCAATAGTTAGTTATAAACTCTCCGTCTTGACTAAACAGGTAATCGCCCTTGATACCTAATCTGGTCAAAGAGCCGTCAGATCCGAAGCTCAGACCAGACCCTGGCGACTCATGAACTCCACAAAAGCTCCATCATGACTTGTCTCCCTTGAGCTTCCCTTCCCTCCTTCGTCTTCTCCTTCTCACTCATAATCTCATCCATTGACCGTATCCTCTGTCATGCTGTCGTACGTCATCGGCTTCATAGCCTTCCTCGTGGTCTTTTCAAACCCCATCAGCGAGTTCCTGTATCCCGGCAGCACCGGCCGTCGCGATGCTGCTTACTCGAGACCACAGCTCAATGAGTCGCTGCTTGCGATAGATTCGCCTAATGCGACTGTCCCTGTGTGTGAGGCGGATTCGTATGTGGCTCGCATCTTGCACAGGGAGCCTCTTGTCGTGTACCTAGAGGGATTCTTGAGTGAGGAGGAAAGGAAGCATATGTTGGAGATTAGGTAGGTTTGAGTAGCATATAGAATGACATGACGATGCCTTGTATGTTGTTGTCAATTGCCTCTGCTAACTCGTTCAGCGAACCTATCTTTGAACCCTCAACCATCACCAACGACGGCGAAGCCACACACCGCGACTCGTCAGTCCGCGACTCCTCCGTAGCCGTCATCCCTCGCACCGACCCAGTCCGCTGCATCGAGAACCGAGTTCGCTCCCTCCAGGGCTGGCGCTCCGACCTCTGGATCGAGCGCCTCCGGACGCAGCGGTACGGGCCCGGCGGTCACTACGGACACCACTTTGACTGGAGCTCCAACACCCGGGGCTGGGGCCGCGTGAGCAGCCTCATGGCGTGGGTCGACGGCTCCGAAATCCGGGGCGGCGGCACCGAGTTCCCGGCGCTCCCGGTGCCCGCAAGTGAAGAGTGGTGCCGGTTCGTCGAGTGCGGGGGAAACAACACGGGCGCCGTGTTCAAGGTCGTCCCGGGGAATGCCGTCTACTGGGAGAACTTTGCGGCTGACGGGCGAGGTTACGATGAGACGTGGCATGCTGGGTTGCCCGTGGAGGAGGGCACCAAGGTTGGGTTGAATATCTGGAGTTTTGGACGTATATAGATGTGATGGCGCATAATTATGAGATGCTCTACTTGAACTCGCTAAAAATGAAATCATCATCTCATCTTTACTCCCATCGCCTCTCACACTGTCCCATCCATCTCCCCCAGACGACAACCTTGCCATTGATGGCCTCTGCCACCTGCTCCCTCGTCGGCTTTGAAGTCACCAGCTTTTCATCCAGGGGCTCACTGAGGCCAATGATCTCGAACCAGTCTGAAGGCACTGAGTTAGTGGATACAAGTCTGTGAGAGGCTTCAACTCACATCGATGGATACCGTGGTTGAGAAGCGGCCGCGGTGGAATGTAAATCATGCCGTTGCGGCTCGCGCCATAGTAGAAGCCCCCTTCCAGACGGGTAGACTTTTCGTCTCCGGCTTTGAAGTCGCTGTTCACGACACTCGTCTTCTGAGGAGGAATGCCAAGATAGATCCTACTCATCTGTTAGCTTACCTCCCTTTCACATCAACACTTGTACACACCCATGACATATAGGCGTCGGCAACGGGGCATCCGGATCCTCAGATACTAGCAGCCACTCCTTGACACCTTCATGAGAGTCCCATGTCAGCTCAGGGAAACGACCCTGACCTCCATGCATGTACTCCTTCCCAAGGGTTGAGCCGTCTGTTCCACAGTCTGGGGATGTGATGGACAGGGTCGGCTCTGGGTGAGAGGCAAAGGCGGGATGGGTGAAGAAGGCTTTTGCGTCGCGGCCTTTGGCGTTTTTGAAGAGCCAGCTCGCGGCGACTTCGATGTAAGCCGTCATGGTTGTAGTTGAGACGACGCTCTGATAGAACTGGAGATGGTGAGGGTACAGGTTGATGAGCCAAACAAGGGATCAGACGCACTGGGTATCTCAGTTTATATAAGATCGAAGAATTCAACTCTAGTCAGCTCATAGATAAACATTCGTCCATTCTGTTGATCCTTTTTTCGGGAGTAACGGGGATAGTAAAAGATATCGGCGCCGAATCGGCAAAAGTCAGCACAACCACATCATCATGAGTCGTTGATCCAAGCCATGAAGTGTGATCTAATATTTAAAATCAGGTATAGATTGGAAATTTCAAAAGATGCGAGGTTGTTTGGTGTAAATATCTAATTAAAGCGCCATAGTCTATGTCATAAATCCGAGTCTCGTAGATGCTTCATCTCAACGCCAGTATAAGTCAAGCCACCCCAAACAGACCAAAACACCTCGCACGTATCCCAACCATGATTCATCCAGTTCCAATACTCAAACAACTCCTGCTTCAGCAAAGTATTGACAAGCACCCCAAGGCTGCGCGGTCTTGTCCTGCCCCTAGACAAGAGACCAGACAAACCCAAGAGTCAAAGCCCCAACAAAGAGAGAGACACCATCCTTACCCAGAGGCGAAAGCGATCCAGCTCCATTAGAACTACTCGCGGGAACCCCAGAAGCTGCCGTGACGGGCTCATCCGCACCCGTCGCCGCAGGCACTGCCCCGTCCCCTGAGCCAATCTCAACAACATCTGACCCGTCAGCGTCAAAGTTGCTCTGCGCTAGCGAAACTTCATTGTTCCCGAGGTCAAACACCACATACGCGCTTCTCAGGAACGTATCTCCCAGAACATTCGTCCCGCCCGGCGAGGGAGCTATGCCAAACATGCACGCCGGCTCCCCGTCGTCAAACCGCAACCGCCGACCCGTGACGTCGGTAAAGTCAAGCACGAGCTCACTCAGCGGCACCGTGATCTCTGCGGGAGAGCTGAAGCTAAAGGTCAAGTTGCCCGAGGCGTTGGCCAAATCGCAGGGCACATACGCGGTGCTAGCTCCCTGCTCATAGTTGGCGCCCACAATCTCAAAGACGGCTTCTGCGAGACTGGTTGGGAGGTACGTGAGTGTCGAGCCAGAGTCTAGGATGACGCCGAGGGCGAGGTTGTCGTCGACCGTGTCTGAACCCACGCTCAGGCCGGTGAGGGTGATGTAGAACTGGGAGAACCGGCCGCCAAACTTTTGGATAGGCACCGTGATGAGGTCTCCCGTGAACCGCTTACGGTCAACACCTCCAAACAGGATTGTTCCCGACGCAGAGTCGAGATCGTTGAGCCAGAGGCTGTAAGCGTTGGAGGCAATCAGCCCGTCAGCAGCCATCTTGGCCGGCAGGTTGTCGTAAGGCTCTCCTCCAAACTCTGCCACCTGAGCCTCGTTTGAAGAATATCCAATACCCAACACTCCTTGATCAGACGAGGTCTCATACCCAATACCAAACTGAAGCTCCTTTAGCTCGGTCTTTCCCACGCGAAACGTTTCGGTGGCATAGTCTCCCGCAGCGCCTGAGCCGTCGGCGTAGGTGATGTTGAACTCGCTCGAGACGAACTTGTAAGTAGAAGACTTGGCGGCGTTGTAGAGGCCAGATGTGCTGCAGACGTCGGCGGGTGTTGAACAGAGTGTCGAGTTGTTGGCGTTGACCCAGAGGTCACTGCTCCCCGTGTCGAGGTGTAGGCGAAAGTCTTGAGCTGGGGTGCCCAGAGAGGCGTTGAAGAAGTAGAGGGATTGCTATGGTATAGTTAGTATGCGTATAGTTGGAGTGAGACCTGTAGAAACTAACCAGGTTGTCGATCCCCACGTTTATAGAACCGCTCCGCCTCGCAAGTCGTTTCCTATCGTTGCCAACAGGATCATGTATCGTGCTTCTCTGCAAGTCCAAAGCCAAAACCCGAGGCTCTAGTCCATCCTGTCTCTTGTGTAAAGAAATAGCACCCGTGGCCGAAGCCAGCGAGAGAATAGCATAGAATAGCCGAGTTGCCTTCATGGTTGGTTTCTGTGTATATGTTCAAGTCTAGCTCTTGCAACGTAGACCCTTGTTGGGAGTTTATATCTCCCCGCCACTTCACTAATAGCTCGTCTGAGCCTCGAATGGGTTTCCCTTCCCCGCTGAACAAGACTGTTGTGTGCCGTTGGATCCGCGCGGGACGAGGCTCCCGAGGAAGCGTCTGCGTCACCAGCCAACGTCAGAGCATCGCCTTCCGGCACGGACAGGCCGAGTTTAAGCAGCCTCTTTTTTTTTTTGTACTGTAAATAAGCCGGACGTAAGAAGCACACTAGAATGTTCAGACAGTTATGAAACGGGGGATGACAGCTTGTTAAATCCCCCATCTTGAACGACAAAAACTAGCCGCCGCACCATGATTCCACAACATGTCGTCGTGACACTCGCCTGACACATCTGTCCCAAACAATCGTCCCCATCATGATCAAACTACAGTAAAGCAAAAGCCCAAGCCCATCGTCTCAAAGTAGTTGACGCGCGGCCACGAGTAAAGAAAAGAGTGGGTTAACAGCGGCAACCTCGGGAGTTATTCTTAGCGCCTTCGGGTTGTGGGTTAGGGGACGTCGGGATCCCCTCAAGTACATGACACATACTAGACTTTGTGACGTGAGAGCGGGTTGTGGGTAGGGAAAGCTTCTTTTCTGGTCCCTGCAGCGCTTCTCCGAGGAATTTCAGTGGCTGTTTTGTTACGTGCAGTGTTTGATTCCACAAGATGATGGCGCTTACATGGATGCTTACGACGTTCGTGGCGGAGGCGTTGCCGTGTTTCCGTGGCCTTGACAGACGTCATCCACGTAGCCTCGGAATAGATATATAGACATACGTGCACATGGATAAAGCAATCAAAATCCTGTCGGTTCTTAATCACAACACATCTGTCATCTGGGACCTGTGGTTGGTAATAGACTGTGTTCTGCCTCTCGCTGTAGGGTAGGCAACTCTCCCCATTCACCTCCGTCTTGCAACGGACATGCCAAGAAGGCACCCACAGAACACTTCATGTCTTGACAACTTCTCCCTTTGATGAAACCCTTTCCTCTATCATATTCTTCTATTTCTAGTTCGGAGGCAGCCAGTCAATAACACAAACACTCACAGCAATTTCCCCAAACGTCTAACCCACCACTCATAGCTCTCGTTATCCTTCTGCCTACCAAGGCCACGTCAACTCTCACCAACCAACATTCAGCTAAGGCTCCTTTCGTAGCTGCCTGGGTCAGCCACGATGCATCTTTAGCCCGTGTTTACATGTCTTTGTCTATTGGAGCTGAACCTGGAGGGGGTGGCTTTGCATCACATCGCATTGTGCCACGGCTTGGCAAGAGATAATACAGAATACAATATATACCCTTTGCCGCCTCTTTCAGCTGTTCTCGTAGTCATCATCTCTCGCATACAGTTGTAATTATCTCGTAACTAACCTCATCAACCAACCATGGATCCTGCTCTCCTCGCCAACATGGACCGCTGGTACAGCCATTCCCATTCCCTCTCTTGACAACTCTTCAGCTAATACAATGCCCTCATTAGCCCCATGTACGCCGTATGTATCAACTCACACTTCAGTGGTCTACATCTAACAAAGTCCAGTCCTTCTTTGGCGCCATGGGTTGTGCAGTCTCCATCGTCTTCACCACCTTTGGCGCTGCATACGGCACTGCAAAGTCGGCCGGTGCCATCTTCCAGTCTGGCATCTTGCGCCCTGACATGCTGATGCAGAATACGTAGGTCCAGATGAATGTTTATACCTATACGCGAACTGACACCCTCCAGCCTCTGCGCCATCATGGCACAAATCCTCTCCATCTACGGCCTCGTCGCCAGCGTCATCATGTCCAACGGCATCAAGGAAAAGATGCCCATCCACACTGGCTTCCTTCAGCTCGGAGCAGGTATTGCTGTTGGCCTGTGTGGCATGGCTGCTGGCTTTGCCATTGGCATCGTTGGTGATGCTGGAGGTAAGCTCACCTCTTCTATCTTAAACACTGAATCTAATGACCCCCAGTCCGAGCCAGCGCGCAGCAGCCGCGCCTCTATGTCGGAATGGTTCTCATCCTCATCTTTGCAGAGGTCTTGGGCTTGTATGGCGTCATTGTCTCCATTCTCATGCTCACTCGCTCCAAGATGGATGTTACCGAGTGCAGATACTAAGACAACGCATCACGCACCGGGACGTGCCTCATGACAAAGTCTGATAATCGAATGTAATGTCCAACATTGCGGGGGTATCTGCAGTTCTAAGATTATGCCCAGACAGACACATCAACTTCACCGATTGCTTGCTTGCTCGCTCCCATCCTTCTCCTTCTCCTTCTCTTATTACAACGCCCATTCATTGACGTCGTCGTCATGTGTGATGAAAGGCTCATCGATCCGCTTGATCGCCAAGTCGCTGCAAAGAATGCTGCCTATAGTTAGCTGTGAATGCTCAAATCACCTTCAGAATAACTCACCAAGCGGATGCCACCAAAGCGTCCAGTTCTGCCACAACAGTCTCTCTCTGCGTGCCGCTGACCAACCCCTTCTGAATCTGCATCTGGAGTTCCCTGATACGTGAAGACTTTCCAACACCCGCCTGCTCCAGCACCTTTCGTCCCAGGCAGTCCGAGTGGAATGAGTGCTGGCAGGGAAAGACAAAGAACTGCCTGCTCAGCAAGGGCAAACCACACGTGTAACACTTCTCTCCAGGCTCCACCACTGCGTACCGGTGGTCCAGTGCCGCAATGTCGATCTTGATGTTTGTAGCCGTCTGCGAGGACTCGTCCATCTCCTTCTTCAGGTTGTCAATGTTGCGGCTGTAGTCCTCCAACGCTGCACAAATCTCCTCCTTGAAGTCGTCAATCACGACAAAGTCAGGGAAGAAAGGGATGAGATCCTCGATCTTGAGCAGATCACAACGCTTGAGAAACTCGATAGCCGTCTTGATCCCGTTCGACTGTGAAATCACCTTTCGAGCCACCGCGAGCCAGAGTCGCTTGCGAAGCTGCGGGTTCGACATGGGTCGGTCAGCGATGACAGCTGCCAGCTCAACTTCGTTGTGTGAAAGAGCCAGATCGACAGCCTGAAGATACTGGCCCATGCTGGTGTAGATGTGGACGCATGATAGAGTTCGGTGGTGTTGAATACAAAGTCGCAGGGCAAAATCTGGATCATATCGGGGCTCATCCCCTTGCGCTTGCAGATACGACAAGAGTCCAGACTCGTCCTTGGAAGAATGTGAGGCGTAAATCGAGACGAGCGTGTTGTGAACCGCCGCATCCTTCGAGTTGAGCTGGTACACCGCATAGTTGAGGTACCTTATCGCCTGATTCTGCGCACTCGGGCCGCCAACAAACGTCCGGTTATACTCGAGGAACGCGGGGATCAGTTTCCGAGGCTTGAGGTCGGAATGCCTCATGAGAATCTCGACCAGATCTGGTGCCACATGCGCCATGAGAACGCTGCTGTATAGGTAAAACACCTCGGGATCCGTCTGCTTCTTGAGCACGTTAAGCACCTCGCTCCATCTTTCTCGCTGAACCCAGTAGGAGAGCACATAGTTGTAGTCGTTGACGGCGTTGGCAAAATAGAGGAGCTCTCCCTCGCGGCCGTGGCTGCTGATGACATCGTATACCATTTTCCGGTCCAGATCATTCTTGTACTTGTCGACAAAGTCCCTGTACTCTTTCCTCACCGACTCTAGCAGCTTCTGTGAGTCGGTAGAGTTTAGGTTCTCAGACAGCTCTGCCTGGGTGTTGATGGTGTCGTCCAGCGAGTTGAGCTTGGACATGAACACCTCAATCAACCAGCCCGCAATCATCATCCGCTGCATGACGGCCGACCGCTTGAGGGCGGCGAGCTTGGTCAGCAGGAATTTCCTTAGAGCATCGGGCTGGTTATTGTCGATGATGCTGAGGGCGATATCCTCAAACGGCTTGTTGCTGCGTCCATAAATGGTAGCAGCCTCGAGCCAGTGTCCCTTGGAAGCCAGATGATCACCGTATGCTGCCGCTACTGTCTCCTTTTGTAACTGCGTACGCGCATGTTGCAAGGCAGGCTCATACTGTTGCAGCTTTGTCATAATCTCCCAGATGTTGCGTTCTTCGTCTCGGACCACAATCTCGAAAATCTCCTCCGACGTGAACAGCCAGAAGGTGTTCTTCTGGATATCCACAGAGAAACCCAGAGGCTTCTGTCCTTGACCAATAACATCATGCTCAGAAACCATCTTGCCAGTGAGACGGTTCGTCGTCACTACCCGTCCTCCAACTAGGTGAACAATATGCCACTGTGTGAGCGCGATAGCATCGATCACCTCTGACGTTGGTGGACGTCGGTCTGCGCCCTCGGGTGTCAGTATTTGGGCCTTGGGAAGCATCTTTGACTCCGAAAAGACTTTGGAGCCGAGATTGCTGTCTACGGGCCCATTCAACAATCTACCGTGAAAGACCCCCTGGTAAGACAGCCAGGCATATGCTCGGTCCGGTAGGTTGTCGTCATAAGGGCCGGAATCTGGAGGGTCAGGAGACACCACCAAGCTCGAGGGAGCGATTGATGATGTGCGCGACAGCTCATGGACAACCGGTTGCTCCGACTCAAACAACCGGGTGTACACAGACCCTGAACCATCATGCCCGTATCCAATCCTTCCTACCAGATGGAACAACCGGCTCTGAGTGGCTATCACCACCCTTCGGAGATCCGACTTGTCCTGGAGGTTGTCCACCCACAGCCCCGTGATCGGGCCATCAGGAAGCTTGTGTAGATTCTTCAGATGCTTCACCTCCTTCTTGTAAAACTCCTTGGACGTCTCGATAAAGGCCTCGTAGATGTTGCCGTCGGAGGCACCAATTAGAATCTCCCGTGTCGACGCCGTGGGCAGCGAAGGGTTCCACGCCACGCTCTCGATCGAGACGCCCCGAAGTCGCCCGAGCGGCCGAGGTTGTTTCGACTGGGAATGAAGATAGTAGTTCTCGCCGAGCGCGGTGCAGATGATGAGATGGGACGCAGTGGGATCGAGAAACATGCGCCGTATGACGCCAACCTCGGACGGCTTTTTGGGTAGGTCGATGTCTGTAGCATACAGTATTAGCAATTGGAAAGAACACCATGCTGAGTAGTAGCCACATGGTAGATGCCAGCGCATTGCTCGAGGCCCTTACCATCAATATCCTCAGGTCGTTCTAGGTCGATGCGGAGGATGCGTCCGTTGGAAAGGGCGAGGATGATGACATTGTTGGCGACCTGGGCAGCGACAAAGTCGGCGGCGACGGAAAACTGTAGCTGGACGCGCTCGATGGCGAAGATGGGCTCCTCGAGATCCGGGACGCCATTGGCGGCGACGAAGCCGTCTTGGAGATCCAGGGCCATGGCGTTGGGCGGCTTCACAGGTGCATATTCGGCGCTCGGCGATCCAGATCGGGGGTTTCGCGTCCTGCAGGCTGCGGACTATGTTCGTCTCAAGGTGGCCAAGGTAAGCGAGGATCGGATCGAGGTCAGAAACGGCCGTGGTTGATGTTGACGGGGGAGTTGTTGGTGACGAAAGTCGGTGGATGTGGATGGTTGGTTGGCCTTGTAGAGGAGCTCCCCACCTGCGCGCGGCCTCGGGACGGATGGTTGGTGTATTTAGCTGCCTGTTCGTGCATAAGGCAGCTACAGCCTCACACCAATTACATCACCGTTGAACGCAGCCACATAGCTACAAGAACATTATATAAAAAAAGCATCACGAAAACTCAACTACCTAACATTGGATGTCACTTGAGTGTCAGGATGAGGAAAATCTTATAGTTTCAAGAGTAGAAAAAACTCGTGTCTAATACTAATACATTAGCCCAACCCATATGCCGACGGTCGAACCCCCTGATTCTAACCTCATATACGGATGGATACCAAGCAAGACTGGCCCATCTTCTTTGTCGTCCACTTACACCAAACCGACTACTAGGTAGACTAGCTAGGCATGTATGCAGGGCAATAATAATTCTTTTTTTGCATCAAATGGGCCTCCCATGAATATCCATGTTTGCCCCCTTCTTAAATAGATCACCAATACCCCTAGAGCAATGCAGAAATACAATCATCACAGTACCTATACAAATGCAAGATTGGTCATCACCCAGACACAACGCCGCCGCCCAAGATTCTGCGCCAAACCCCCTTTGCCAAAAATGTCCTTGTAGACCAAACACCGGTCCAAGGTGATGAGGCCAGTGTGTACCTCTGTTCTAAGTGTGCCTGAGCCGCGTAGCTCACGTTGCCGCCGTGGCCGCGGCTGGAGTCTCTCTCATTGTGACATCTGTCACAGTGGAGGCTGTGTCCCGTACATCCTGATCGCTAGCATGTAGTGTCGGGTCGGGGCTGTCGTCATCAATCAGCTCCGTGCTGGTCGAGCTGCATGCCCCCAACAGCTCTGCAAGATCTGTGGGTGGCGTGTCAAGTGGCTTTCTCCCCGTCACGACGCGCATCTTGACCTGGAGACCCTTGGACTTCTCGGGATCCTTGGCCAAGTTTGCCAACTCTCGCGCGGCACGCTCACAGGCTGCTTTGCACTTTTCAGGATCCCATCCTAGCTGCTCAGTTAGGAGTCGCAGGCAGTGGGCTTCGAGGCCATCCAGACACGCAATCAGCCAGATCTTGCCTGCTGACTTCTCAGCCACCGTGATGGGGATCGAATATTCGGTTGTCCTGACATCCACGAAGCCTGCCTCCATGAATAACCGGGGGTCGAGATGGGCAGTGCCTCGTGGCCGCCCTGACTTGATCGCTGCGACTTCGAGGTCTCGAACCAGGTCGAATAGGGGAGAGCCCTCGGGGAACTGCGACATGAACCGAACGAAGCCCTCGGCGCTGTCAAAGTCCTGCACCTCAATCCAGCCACCAGGCTTGAGCGAGAAAAAGACATTGTCATAGATGAACCTCCAATTCCTGAATGCGCCCTCCATGGTGCGGAAGTGGATCAGGTCGTACATGTCGGGGTGACGATCCCAGTCCTCGGCGTCCTCAATCTCGAAGAATACGTTCATAGGGACGCTCTTGGTCTCTGCGATCGCGGCTATGTCGGTTCCCACGACCTCGCAATGCGGGTGCATCTCGGCCATCTTAATGGCCCATTCGCCAGTGCCTGTACCAACATCGAGGATGTGGGTGGGATCTTGGATTGGAGCGAGTGTCAGCTCGCCATCCAGCACATGCATAAAGACCTGGTGTTGAAGAGATATTCGCCATTGCTCAATGTCGTCGTTGGGCATGAAGTACTCGCGACAGTAGCGTCGGCCGTGGATTTCTCGGTAGTCGAGATCTTGTGCCCATAATGATCGCGTGGACGCAGCTCTGTAGCACCGGGAATTAGCATTGGAGGCAGGGTGAGGCAAGGTGGGATTGTGTCGCCTACATGTCTGAGTCTGCCGCGTGGGAATCTGGGGAGAATGGAGCCTCGACCCGGTGTGCAGCAGAGACGCCGGGATAATGAGAGGCGGGGTATATGGATATCATGTCATCCTCATCGACGTCTTCGTCTTCGTCAAATTCTGAATCATGGTGGCGCTCTTCATCGGTGTCCATGATGCTGGTCATGGCGGTTTGATTGCCGTCGCTTGCGGCATGCTCACTCGGTGTACCTTCGAGGGATTGGCGGCCGCTCTGGATAGCGTACGAATCCTCCGAGGACATTGTGCTCGTCTGAGAGCGGTCGTGACGTCCCCTTGTTGACTTCCGCTGCTTCGTTCGACGCTTTTTAGCCATGGACGCCGAGTTGGGGGACAGCTATCCTATCGTAATCGAAAAAAGGCGACAATGGCCGACGACATGATTCGGATCTAGGCAATAGGGCTAGAACGAGCGGCGCGGGAGACGAGGTCTATCCCAGAAGAAAGGTTTGTCGTCGATGTCGAGGTGATGTTGTCGTTGTCGCGACAGTGGTGGTGATGGAGGGGAGCACAGCAGCAAGATTGTCGTCTTCTGGATGCAAGGGCACGGTCGATCCAGTCGCAGACGGGGGAGGGCGGGCGTCGGCGCAGTAAAAGCGAAAAGTTCAAGACACGGACGGGCGACGGATAATGAATGATTGATATGGAAGGGGACTCGGACTTGGGAGTGGAGGGGACCCGGGGACTTTGAATAAGACCAAGACCTGGAGAGAGACCTGGGGATTGGAGGGGATGGTCTGTGAGCACAGGCCAGAAACGTGGACAAGGTAGGGACGGAGCAAAAGAAGAGACCGACAGGGCTTGGAGAGGGAGAGGAAGAGGAGGAGGAGGATGTGGAAGAGAGATGGCCACACAGGGAACAAGCAAGGTCAAGACAAGACAGGGCGCGACAGGACAAGCTCGAGAGGAACAAGAAAGAGGCTCCTCTCTCTCACTCTCTCGCTCTCTCTTTCTCCTGGGGTTGGTTGATGAGGAACAAGAAGTGGAGGACGCGAATGGATTGGATGGATGCATGGGCGAAAAAGCTGGGATCCCGGAGGTCAGGTAGGTTGCAGGGGGCAGCGAGTACCTGTCTCGCGCAGCTTGGGCAACGGGTGACCACAGGGAACCAGGCAGGGGGATCCCGGTCGGATTTAGGACGCTTCCGGCTAGGTCAGAAGTCTCTTGTGTTGACGGCGAGGCACGCTAGCAGTTTTCTGACATGGGGAGAACTGGACTTGTCGAGTTGAGGAGCTTTGCCGAGTGTGGACGGGCAGAGAGCAAGATACAGTATTATCACGGCCCTCTCTACATCGGCATGGCCTGTCTCCGAGGGGGTGTTGAATAGCCTCTTGGTCATCGTCTAGTATCTCGGAGAGAGAAAGAATCAAGACAAGCTCCGTGTTAGGAGGGCGCACGACGGTAGTGGCAACGGCAGCGGCAGCGGGAGGACCGTGACACTGGATCCAATTCCACGGATGGGAATGGGGGCCGCTCGCTCGCTGTTTGCTGCTTGACCTTAACTCCAGCTCACTGCATTGCATTGCAGTCATGGTTGCTTACTCACCCAGGTCCAGCTCCGAGCCGGCTGTGGATATAAGAGTAAAACACACACAAATGACACGGGATTGAGGTTACAATGGCTGGGAAGGATTCGGGATATCCATTCCTCAGCCTCCAGGAGCAAGGGCAGAGCTAACATAGAACGACACATCTCTTGTGATGGAGTAGGCAGAATCCTACACTACAGCACCTCATCCTCCTCCGGCATATGCCCTCGACATTCTGCTGCTCCGATGCGGCGTCATTGGCCCTCAGCTCCAAGGGGGCTTTTGCAAAGGTCCAGGCCCAGACCCGGACCTAGGCAAGCCTCAAGCAAGCCCAAGCCTTTGTGCGCTCCCCATCAGTCCATGCGCGGGCGCGTTATTCGCAGCGAGCGACGGGGCTAGCTCCGGCCCGTGTGCAAAGACCACCTACTTCTTCTTGGTGTGGTAATTGCTCGAGGGCCGAGGGCGATGAGCGGGCGATGCGATACGATGTCCGATACGCGTCATTAGTTAGGAGTTCCAATATTATCACCGAGCACCTAACGGACAATACCTACCCTCCACTACCTATCAAGGACCCATGCCGAGGTTGCCCTGCATTGTGTGTTTTGCATCTTGCCTGCTGTCAGGACATGGCTCCAGCTGTCAGTACAACCTCAGACTTCCGAGTGGGCGATGGATGGGCTGTGCAACCTTCTTACAGCACCAACACAAAAAAACCCGCTTGTTCTTCGGGATCGCAATTCCTCAGTACCACTTTTTTTTCTTGCCTTTCTGTGAAACCCCATGGAAGCTCAGAGAGACGCCATAAAGAGTTCCAGCCAAGCCTAGAAGTCTCAAGAAACTTAACCTCCCCACCGCCTCTTCCGGCGAATATCTCGCTGTTCTTCTCTGGTGTTTCCTTCACGAGCAGTTGACAATTCCAGCGCAACTTGTCACCCCCTTGACATTATCCCCCCCAGGCCATACTTGAAGCGGCCAAGCGAACGTCAAAGAAATCTCCACTCTTGGCCAGGAGATGGCCTGTTCACCATCTGCTGGGACCCTGCAGGCCCGGCCCAGGCCTGAACCTCCACTGCCCAGTCCTCCGTCCCCCATCATCCCACAGCAGCGGAGGCGGTGCGAGGAGACAGTGGAGAGGGGGACAGGGAACGGACAGTCGGTTCAATTCAGCAAGACTTGATTCAGGCTCTCACCCAGCTCGGGCCCGCAATGAGTCGCGAAAGAGGTCCAGACACGAGGCGCCGCCCGCTGGAGACTCGAGTGGAGGGGACGAGACAAATTCAGGTGACGGGCACGTCCGGGAGGAACAAGATAGGAAAGTCAATGGAAGCAATTATGGGCCGTGGAAGTGCCACGTACAGCTCCCGCCTTCTCGGCCAACTTCTGTGCCTCTGTTGTGCTGGCATAGTCACCGTTGGTGTTGCTGCTGCAGTTGCAGTAGTTAACGTTAGTTGGCCGACTCTCGCTCTCTCTCCCTCTTGTCTCTTCTCCCGTCTCCATCTAAGCCATGTCCACCCTGTCGGGACAGGGCACAGTTGCAGTCGGAGCATTGCCGTATCCTCCAGGTTCGCAGACGCAACGCAAGAGCAGAATCTGCAACTCGCTCGCCTCGCTTGTCTTGCCGTCCTGAACCGATCGGGGTCATCCAGCGGCCCGTCCCCTCGATACCGAGGTAGGTAGGTAGCAAGCAATACCTTTGCAAAGATGGAAGGCAACTGGACTCTACAGTACTGTTCATTTCAGCTGCACAGAGCTAGCGCCGGGAGCGGTAGCGGTAGCGGTAGCGGTAGCTCAGCTCACCACCAGCTTGGCATGTCGTCTCGAAACGAGGCTTCAACTCAAATCTCGACAAGCCATCACCTCATCCGACGCATCCATCCCATTGGAATCGCCCAGAACCCTTCCAGATTCTCGCCATTCCTCCGCCGCCGCCAAAACCCTAATGCTAAATGCTGATGTGATCCGATGGATGGATTTGAGGTTACCACCCCCTCCAAATCTCGGCAGTTCGCCTTGCGTGGATTGGACTGGATTGGATCCAATTGCGATGGATTGCGCAGCCCAGCACCTCGGGAACGTTCCCAAGAACCCGCTCCAGTGCATCCCATCCATCTCCATCTCCGACACAGGCAGGTTCCATTCGAGGTTCCGTTGGGTTGGTTCGTTCGTTTCCCATCCATGCTCTTTGGGCACCCAAGATGCCGCTGCAGATGACGCCGCTCGCATCCCATTCGCAGAGCCGGGTCAGGCCTCAAAAGGTAAAAAGAGGGTTTTGTCTCCTTTGACTCGCAAAAACTTCTGTGCGCAGGTTGATTCCCCGTAACCTGGGCTGGGCTGGGCCGTCTTCAGTCCCTTGTCCTGTCACCACTCGGCCCGCTGCCGCGGGTGCTCCCCCGGGCCGCTGGTTTGGCGTTCCATCCGTCCATCCATCATCCAGCGTCATCTGCCGGTTGGTTGGGTTGGTTGGGTTGGTTCCTGGACTGGCCCCCCCGTGGTTCCCCGATCATGACCCGGGAGAGGAGTTGTTTGCTCGGACGGTGATGCATCATGCAGGAGGTTGCATTCCCCGAGGCCGTTCTACTGCTGGCTAACGTGCCCTAAGGATGCGGGTTCCTGGGCCCTGACTACTAGGCCCGTGTGTATACATGTGCCTTGTATTAATCCCCGTTGTTCTACCATTCGTGCGGGTTGTGGTGCCCTTGCATCCGCGCAGTTTGGTGATTGGTAGGGGTTCCAGGGGGCCGTCTACAACAAGCAGATCCGTTCCCTCAAGTAAAACGCCCATATCGTCGGCATCATAATTTTCATGTCTCTTCAAAAAGGCATCATGTCTATATGCGTACTATCTGTGACTTGCACGTCGAGTGTCAATGCCCCAACCCGCCGGTCCTGCTAAGGCCTAAGCGAAATGCTGCCCTGCTCCTTGGTCGGCTTCAACTCTGTCTATCTAGGTATCTATTTATGAGAAGCAAGAAAAGAAATCGACTCTCACCGCCATGTATGGTATCTATTCTTCAATCCTTCAAAGGTCCCAACAACCAGATTCTTGGCCGTCCTTCTGCGACCTTGTCTTTAAGCAGCCATATGAAATTCCCCGCCGCCATTATGCACCCCTCTGTGGAAACTTGTCGTCTCATCCCCATTCTGGACCCTATCACGGCATCCGTTCAAGTCCTCCTTCTTCTGCACGCCTTGCTGTACGTCTTGTAGCTTCGTATCTTGCGCCTTGGGTGGCTCATCTCTCGTCCAACATGCATCGTTTGTCATCATCTTTCCGTCCCTCACCACGGGGAATGGGGCGAGGGCATGGCTGATGTCTCCCCACCAAGACTCGCCGAACTGGGTGAACCAGTCTACTGTTATCTTGAGCCCCTCATGGATAGAAACCTTCTGCTCCCAGCCAAGTCGGCGCAGTTTGGTGTCATCCACTGCATACCGCCGGTCGTTGAATGGCCGGTCCCGCGTGTGCTTGATCCACTTGCGGAGCTGCTCGGGGGTGTCGTGTGGGATGCTCATTCGGTCAAGAAGCAACCCGCAGAGCTCGAGGTTGGAAACTTCGTCGCATGAGCCGATGTTATACACCTGGCCGACTTGTCCCTTGTGGAGAATGGTATCAAAAGCATCAGCCGCGTCGCCAGCGTACAGGTACCGTCGAGTGGGAGCGCCGTCTCCATGCAGAACGAGCGGTCTTCTGCGGTTGAGGAGGCAGGTAAACTTGGGAATAATTTCTGTGACGAATTAGAACCCCAGCGGACACCATGAACTCTACTGATCTCGGACTTACTCTCTGGATACTGATGAGGTCCATAAACATTGTTGCTGCGCACAATTATGGCCGGCAGCTTGAAGCTCTTTTGGTATGACTGAACCAACATCTCTGCAGCTGCCTTGCTAGCAGCATACGGATTCGTAGGGGCAAGAGAACTGGTCTCAAGCAGACCATCTTCGCCCTCTTCGACCTCGCCGTAAACTTCATCAGTCGACACGTAGATAAAACGTCGGATGCCGACCTTTCTCGCGCTCTCAAGTAAAACATGAGTTCCATAAACGTTGGTATAAGTAAAGTCATATGACTGGCCAAAGCTTAGGTCGACATGAGATTGTGCAGCAAAGTGCAGGACTGTGTCAATGCCATAACGCTCCATACAATCAACAACCTCGGTTGGATTAGTAATATCGCCATGATAGAAGTTGAAGTTGGGCTTGTCATTGAGCACGCGAGTGTTGTTGAGCGTAGAGCAGTAATCTAGCTTGTCGAATGAGACAATATTGTATGCATGTGGGTACGCAAGCACAAGGTGGCGGACAACCCAGCAAGCACTTTGCGATAGGCGCAGTAATGGTCAGCATATGTTGAATACCAGACATTGCAGTGGAGAAGAGGCTGAAGGGCGGTTTGCCAGGGTTTACTCACATAAAGCCAGCGCCGCCTGTGATCATGATGTTTCTGACATCAGGACGAGGTTCAAACTTGGTAGTACCGGTGAGGACGGGCGCCCTCTTCCAGATGTCAACATGCCTGCATTGACCGTTGGCCTTGGTTGCATGAGACGAGCCGTTGACGCCGCCGTTAGCCAAAGGCGGGTCGTTGCAGGCCGTCATTTCGCGAGGAGTTAGGTTGGCGAGGGGAGGGACAAAATAGTCAAGTCGCTATAGTGTCTCTGGCGCAGAACAGCTCGGCTGTCGCGTCATGAATGACCAGGTCAGGGGTAAGACCCCGTAGGAATCAGAGTGAGAGAGTGTGTGCGCTCGCGGCGGACGTTAATGAGCGTTGAAGAGGCGGCTTGAGGTCAAAGAGGCAAATCTCGCAGCATCTGATCACACAAACTCTACAGTAACAACGAGACAGCAGCACCGCCTCATCCCACTGTTAGCCGTAGGTAGTCGCACATGGCGGATAAATTGACCTCAGACAAAACGGCTGTTCCTTGAAGTGGCCGGTGAGATGTGGCGTCAATTTACCCCCTGGTTTCCGTGTCCATGGAGGCGCCACAATCGGCCTGGGTGTCTCTGTTTAGTCGCCCTTGGCGCTGAAACAAAATCTAACGGTGTGTAACTCTTGCATAATAATAAGCGGGCATAATTCAATTCACGGAGCAACAGAGCTTGTCCCTGTTTTAAAGGCCAAGATGTCGTTGCGTTGACCTACCGCAAAACAAGCACAGATACGGTTAAATACGGTGACGTAGACATAACCGTTGACGTAGGAATTGAAACAGATGCGAGTAACGTTACTTTTCCTGCATCTACAAGGGAGGTAGTACCAGATGCTGCCCAGCAAATATCAGCAACTCCATGCCAAGTTGTCTTCCATGGATCCATTGTCAAGTATGGACAGATGTGTTTAAAGGCCTGCATTTCAACAACCGTTGAAATACAGGGCTGCATCTGAACCGAGGCCAACCGTAAGGAATTCATCTCGGTGCTCTCTAACCCTTTATCAGAACCCATGAGAATCCTCGAGTCAGCAATACCATGTTCCAGAGTCAACTGCCTGCCGGTGATAGGCTACGATGGCCGTGAACGCGGCGAAACTCGACCATCGCGAGCGGCCTCTGATTCATCGAATGTTTCTCACCTCATGGGCCAGATCCCAACGTAACTTTGACGGGCAGCGGCGGTGAATTGTCGGTATCCGACAGCCGTCTACAGCAAGGTTCGAGTTGACCGCGGAGGACATGTCCTCAAACGGCTACACCGACCGGGGTGCGTTCAGTCCAGTCACCCCGGATCCCCTCCCGTTCGCAGGCCCTCCGAAGTGACTTGACGAAGGCTCACTCGCTCGCTCCTACATGCTAGCGAGGATCCCATCGGTCCCTGGCGCAGAATCGACGCCAGCGAGGGGGCCTTGCTAGATATGATGCCGATAGCATCCACTCCTTCGGGGGGGGGGGGGGCTTCATTCCGGCCTTGATGCCCGATTCTCTTTGTTTGCTTTGCGAGATCTTACAAAGAAGACCAAGGAAGGGGACTAGGCAAGTAAACTTTGCAACGGTTTGCAAGACAATCTTATCGAGTGATGAAGCTCGGGAGAGTAGACGTTTTGGTGATCATTGCAGACCCCCTTTAGGATAGCACACTAATGACCGTGATAAGTATCGAAGCTAGGATGAAGGAAATTGTCCTAATTGGCGTAACCGTATAGGAATTGGGACTAGACATAGGTTGGTCGTAGGAGGGACGAATGTGGATATTGGTGAACTTGATGTTGAACGGAACTAGGGGGGTTCAGCCTAGACCACACAGATTGAGCTCCCATGAGAGTTAGAAAACGTCTGCTAGCATACTGTTGCACTCCTAGGTACTGAACCAACGTCTGCTCGTTGCAGCTTACCATTGGCGACGACCTCGACTTATAGGAGACTTAGAACTTATTAAAGCAAGGCTGGGAACTCACAAATTGTTGGACTGCTGTGCATCCCAATAGATGCCAAGTTAAATATCCATTGTTTAGGGTAACAAGGTAGGAGCCCTGGGCATTGTTCCTGCCATTTGCCGTATGTGCTACCGCTTCCTGCCTGTTGGGTCCATTACACGACAGTTCCTGCCTCACCACGCCGTGCCTGGATTGAAAGGCCTCGCTTGTTTAACATCCATTCCCATGATTTTCTCCCATTTTCTTTCAGATCAGAGAAAAACCGCCAATCTCTTCATACGCCAATCCTTCATTCAGCTTGCCATTGCCCAGTTGCGCCATGACAAGCCAAGCAATGGCACAGCTCGACCATCCTGACGTTAAAACACCGCCTGCTTTAGCCAAGACGAGTCTCACCGACAATGACCAACTTCAACATGATTCTTTGCCTATGGCTCAAGTTTCGCTGAAAGACAGCCCAAAACGAGCAATTTGGATCTCCGGTCTTTGGATAATCATCAACACGATAGCCACGGTTGGAATTGTAACTATTACTACTCCACGAGCTGAGAGTTCACTAACAACAACTAGGTCTTTACCAACAAGGCCATATTCTCTGATCCTACTCTTCGACGTTGCCAACTCTCGTTCGCCTCGTTTCATTTCCTTGTAACATGGCTTACTCTGCATGTGTTGTCAAAATCTCCTCTAAGTCTCTTCATGCCTCGCCGAGCAGCCACGAGACAGATGATACCCTTGGCCATGGCAATGTGCTTCAATGTCATCCTTCCCAATATGTCCCTGGCCTACTCATCGGTCATGTTCTATCAGCTTGCCCGTATCCTGGTAACACCAGCTGTAGCTCTCATGAATCTCTTGCTCTACAGAGAAATATTACCGTTACCAGCGTTGTTCGCTCTTGTCCCGGTCTGTGTTGGAGTAGGACTGTTTACTTACTCTGATTCATCAAGAACAGTTGATGGAACAGTCAGCCAGACATCTACACTGGGCGTCATCTTTGCATTTACAGGTGTTTTCGCGTCTGCTTTGTACACCATTTGGATTGCGAGTTATCATCGGAAGCTCCAAATGTCGAGCATGCAGCTCCTATATAACCAAGCCCCAATCGCATCCTTATTACTTCTCTACGTCATTCCATTCCTCGATATATTTCCAGATCAGAGGACAGCCCCCATCCATCGATGGTTCATGATAGCCTTGGTAAGGACCTGTTTGTTCTCGTCATCATCCAGCTAACCAGGATATAGTCCGGAGTCCTCGCTTCTCTGATCAACATCTCTCAGTTCTACATCGTTGCGCAGACAGGCCCTGTGTCTAGTACTGTCGTTGGCCATGTCAAGACTTGTACCATCGTGGCACTGGGTTGGGCCCTGTCAGGGAGAGACATCAATGAAAAGAGTGTGGCGGGAGTGTTCATCGCCGTGGGAGGCATTATTGTGTGGGTTTAATCGGCATGCCTCAGATCCCGTTGAGATTAAACTAATTGATGTGAAGGTACTCGGTGGTGATGCTTAGAGCCAAAGCCTGAGAGTCCATGGTCAGGGATGTAGCACAAAGGCCAAGGTGACGTGAGCGAAATCCTTGTCTAGGTGTGAATGCGGTCACAAGTGAAGCTCAGATAGGAACAAACGCGTGGAATTTTGACATCTAATGCCCTGCTCTAGGGTATAATATTGGCGAACCCAAGTTAGACTCCTTGCCCGAGACCCGTTAAACGATTAAAGATTGAATCTCTTGCGATCCTTCTCCATCTTGGCCTTCCACTCCCACTGCGTCGCATCATCGCCCTCACTACCTGCTCGTCCAATACCCTTGTCGACTCTCCTCAGCTTGAGCGTGAATCGGGGGCCTAGCTCTTGCAAACCGGCACGGATGTTCTCAACACCCTTGATCTCCTTTCCATCTGCGCTGACGATGCTCTTCTCGGTCTGTCGCTTATCTCGGAAGACATAACGATGCCTCCGCACAAAGATGTAGTCTCGCTGGTTGTGCAGGGTGACGACCTGGCGGCCTTGGAACTCTGGCCTAGGGGGGAACATAGTCTGGAAAAGTTTGGCCGTCAAAAGACCCAGTGGCGTCTTGAAGTTGTTGAGGAGAAGCTCGGGGTAGTGGTTGGTAGGGTTTCCGTGGCCGGGGAGCTTCTTGCCCTCGATCCAGTTGGTGATGGAGAAATGAAAGGTTGGGCCTGTGGGGAGGTGCACGACTGAAAGACCTGTGGGCTTCTTGGAGTCCTCTTTGAGTAGAACCACGGCAGTGTACTCGCGGTTCGAGGCGTACTTGCAGATCTCGCGAAGGGAGTACTTGTGGCCGTACCGGTGGGCGGACCGGGGGATGTAGTTGCTGTTGGGGAAGAGGCCGCAGAGGAGATGGGCTTCTTCGTGGATGGTTGAGTTGAGGGATGTTGTGATGAGGATCTTGGGCTCGGGAGCGGGGATATCGGTGAAGAGAGAAGGGAACTTGAGGGCGAGTGATGACGGCGTCAAATCGAGGTTGGTGCTTGTTGTAGACGGGGCGATGCTGTTGTCTCGTCTCGCTCGTTTCTCGCGCTTCTTCTCCAGGGCAGCCTGACGCTCCTCATCCATCTCCTCATCCGAAGCCAACATACTGTCGACATCGTCATCGTCATCATCCTCCTGCATCTCGACCTCGTGAGCAGCCTGCTCCGCCGCCTCGGCCTCCTCGATGCGCCGACGCTTCAGCTTCTCCAGATCCACCTGCGCGCCGAGGCTATCATCATCGACATCGTCCCAAACTCGCTTCTGGTCGATCGTGACGGGCTTGCGCTTGGCCAGACGGGCGGCCTTGAGCTCGGGATCCTTGGCCTCCTCCCTCCTGCGACGGTGCCGCTCCTCGTGCCTCTCCTTGTCCCTATGCTTCTTGTGCTGGACGAAGAGCTCTCTTCGCTTAATCTTGTTGGCAGACTTGAGCGCCTGCACCGGCGGCTTTGTGAAACCCATCGCTGCGGGACTGCAATGGGGGCGATTGGGTTGATGATGGAAATGGCCAAGCTGGTCGCAACTGAAGCCAGCGGCTGGGAAATTTTGGGTGGAGGGGCATGAAAGTCCGGCAGAATTCTGAACTTTTTTTTAATCTTTGGCGGTGAGAGGGGATTCGCATCATTCTATTGGCCCGGACCTGTCAATCTCCACTAAAAAGATCTCGTCGACTTTTGGAAGGAGACAAGATTGAGAGAGCAGAGAAAACCTCAGACAGGCGACCTTTACACTACATCTGGTAATCACAGCCAGCACCATGGCGCCAAACGGCTCAAAACGAAGAAAGCTGGCCCATGACTCCTCGGACGATGAGTCTGGGGCCCAGTCCTCCTCCAAGAACGCCCAGAAATCCTTCTTCAAGCACGCCTCAAACTGGAATCTCGAACAGGACTACGAGTCGCGCCCGCGCAAGGGCAAGAAGCAAAAGGAGAGCAACAAGCTGCCCATCAAGACCGCCGACGGAAGGATTGAGCATGCGAAGGGGGATGGCGAAGACGATGCGGCGTCAATTGAGAGCGATACCGAGTGGCTAGAGGGCCGTGAGGATGAGTTTGAGGAGTGGGAGCCGGAACCGGACGAGGTCGTGAAGGAGCCCGAGATCCCCGAGTCGCAGCAGATTTTGGAGGCGCAAGAGGAGCTGGCAAAGATAGCCATGGCTGTCAATGAGAACCCGGAGGAGCATGTTGGCGCATTCAAGGCCCTCGCCAAGATTGGACGCTCCAAGATCGTTGCCATCCAGATGCTCGCCTTGGTCACCCAAATGTCCGTCTACAAGGATGTTATCCCCGGATACCGGATACGCCCGGCGAACGAGGACGCCCCCAAGGAGAAGCTATCGAAGGAGGTGCGGACGCTGAGGCAGTACGAACAGGCTTTGGTCTCGGGCTACCAGGCTTACATTAAGGAGCTCGCCCGGTGCTCCAAGCTGGAGATCAAGGCTGCTCCTGGTGGACAAAGCCTCGCAAATGTCGCTGTTACTTGCGCTTGTACGCTTCTTACATCGGTACCTCACTTCAACTTCCGCGCGGACCTCATCAAGATTCTTGTCAATAAGCTCAGCAGGCGCAAGATCAACCAGGACGGTGTCAAGTGTCTGCAGGCCTTTGAGACGCTTTTCAAAGATGACGAGGAGGGACGGCCTACCCAGGAGGCAGTGTCCCTGCTCTCAAAGATGATGAAGGCTCGTGACTTCCAGGTCGATGAGAGTGTCGTCAACCTCTTCCTCTCCCTCCGCCTCCTCTCCGAATTCTCCGGCAAGGCCTCCCAAGACTTTGTGGAGCAGGACGATTCCGCCCAGGCAAACAAGAAGAAGCGCGAGTTCCGGACCAAGCGCCGGCGCAAGGAGCTCAAGGAGCAAAAGGCACTGGACAAGGACATGGCCAACGCCGATGCGCTGGTCAGCCACGAGGAGCGCGACCGCATGCAGTCCGAGACCCTCAAGCTAGTCTTTGCGACATACTTCCGTATCCTCAAGCTTCGTCTGCCGCACCTCATGGGTGCTGTCCTCGAGGGTCTCGCCAAGTATGCCCATCTCATCAACCAGGACTTCTTTGGCGATTTGCTCGAGGCCCTCAAGGATCTCATCCGACACAGTGAGGAGGACTCGGAGGTGGATCCTGCTGCTGAGGGAGAGAACGAGGAAGAGGAAGAAGAAGACGACGTTCCTGTCCGCAACCTCACTCGTGAAGCCCTCCTCTGCACCGTCACTGCATACGCCCTCCTTGCCGGCCAAGACGCCCATAACGCTCGCAACGACCTCCATCTCGACCTCTCCTTCTTCACCACCCACCTCTTCAAGTCCCTCCTCTCTCTCCCACCAACCCGGATCTCGAGTTGACCCGCCCTGCCACATCATCCGCCTCGGCCACCACTAAGATTAACGTCCAGACCACGACGGTCCTCCTTCTCCGCTCGCTGACTGGCATTCTTCTTCCCTCGTGGAATATCCGTTCTGTCCCGCCTCTGAGGCTCGCCGCCTTTACGAAGCAGCTCATGACGGCCGCGCTGCAGCTGCCGGATAAGTCCTGCCAGGCGGTGCTTGTGCTGCTGAGCGACGTGGCGCACACACACAGCAAGAAGGTACGCAGTCTGTGGGATACCGAGGAGCGTAAGGGTGATGGTCGATACAATCCCGTGAGTGATAGTGTTGAAGGGAGCAATCCCTTTACGGCCACCGTGTGGGAGGGTGAGCTGTTAAGGAAGCACTTCTCGCCCAAGGTCAGGGAGGGCGTGAAGCTTTTGGAAAAGGGTATGTCTGGGTAGATTCATAATTTCATAGATAGCCAAATATTAGCGCCAACAAGATTTTTCGGTACATCTTGTATTGGTGACTGTCTCAAGTCCTGTTTGTTCGTGAAGCAGTTGAGCTAGATATCTCAACGAGCTCTACTATTTCGCATCATAAGCCAAAAGTAGAAAATGATGATACACAATATCAACAAGAGTCTCACATGATTACATACACTTAGCAAAGTCCCATCTTTCGTCCAGCTGCCTGTATCCGCACTCATCTGACGTCCAAATTAGCACTGATATGCCTTCACCAGCCTTGATCTTGTCTGTCATCCCCCCTGACGCACACGTCCCATCTTCATCCGCTCCTTTGATCTCTTTATGCTCTTAATCCATCAGATTAAGCAGCCACTTTGTTCAACTTGACACCCCCAAGAGCCATCTTGCTTCCAAATGTCGATTAGGAAGCCCACATCGAGGACTTGAGACCTTGAGTCTTCCGGGGGGCCTTCTGCTTCTCAACAGGCGCGGCGGTCTTGTTCTCGCCAGCTTGGCTTGACTGACTTGGGCCAGGTGTCATTGGCATCGTAGGGAACTGCATGAGCGAAGCCTGAAGGCGATGGGGAGTCTCGAGGTGAGGTTGCATCAATACATGACCATTCGTAGGTCCTGGGATAAGGAGACCGTTAGTAATTCGAACAGGAGTTATGGTGACGAGGTGTCCAGCGAATGAGGGACTGCCATCGGGATTCTCAGCAACAAGGCACTGAGAATGGCTTTGATGGGATGCCGCCTCTTCATGGCTCTCTGCGTCGAGTTTTGCGGCAAATGGATTGGTCGTGGGCGTGCTTGGGGGGAACCCTGGAGGACTCATAGGAGAATCCAGGGAAGCCGCCCGGGATCCTGGCACGAACCCTGGAGCTTGAGGACGAAGATTCGAGATATTAGTTGGCTCACCGGGTTTATTCTCACCTCGAGTCTGATCTCGTGAGGTTGCAAGCTCATGTGAGGTCTGCTTGATTGCTGAAGACCCCTCAGCCGGTCCGCGCCCGTTCTCCTGAAGAGGTGGGACAATGTTCTTTCGCACTTTCTGGACTGAAATTCCATTCGCAGTTTCAGTTGGCGCAAGTGGAGACTTTGAAATGTCCTCAGTGTAGGGAGTGCTGGGCTTCTGGTCCGGGGATATCATGATCAGGTCCTCGTTGTCTGCCTTTGGAAGATTTGGTACATCTTTTCTGGAAGGCTCTGCCTTGGGTCTTTCGATGATTTCCCCCTCCTCTTCCTCTTCCTCTTCGTCAGAAGAATCGTTGTAGGAGGCGGCCCAAGTGCTAGCAATGTTGTTGTTTTGAAGGCTCCCAGGGACAAGGGCTGGAGCCTGTGCTGGGGCTGCACTCATAGGCCTGTTGGCGTTGGGATGGCTACTCTCAGTGCCATTGGCCTTTGTGGTCTCTGCTTGGACGTCTACCATGCAGCCCTCGTCGGCTCGAGCTGGGGCGATAGTGCGGTTCTCGTTGCCCAAGACATCAGTCCCGTTTTGCCCCTGAGCAACGTTGTTGACTGGTGTGCTGGTCAAACTTGGGGGCACGACTGCCATAGCGCTTTGGTTGGGAGGCTCTTGAGGTTGGTTTGCTGTCGGTAGATGAGCTTTGATGCTTAGATCACAGAACAGAGTCGTTGCATGTGTACTTACCCGATGTTGGCTGTGGTGTCGGTTCTCGACGGTTCAGAAAGTCCATGGGAGAAGATCCCAAGACACGACCAGGAGGACGTCTCACGTTACCAGAGACCAGAGTGTCTGTGTAGTTGCGCCGGCTTGGAGGAGGAATGTTAGAGATGACCGTACGAGGGGGAGGGGGAGGGCTGTAGTTGTACTTCTCTGTTGGCATGTCAGTCTATGCCCACCCGATGAAATAGTCTTGACTTACCCCGAGGTGCTCTGTTTCCAAAGTCATTACCGTGTCTCTGTCTGCTGCCACCACCACCGCCGCCGCCTCTGGGCTGGCTAGAATTACCAAACGACATGGCCAGCTCCCTGGCAGCTGCTAGCTTTTCGGGATCATTGTAGCCCGCGCCACTCATGGTCACTCGATCAAGTCCAATATCAAGTTGTGAGTTCTAGGCTTGATAAGAACGTCCTGTGACAAGAAGGTCAGATCATCCAACCCTGGAATCTGGGCGAAGGTCGCTGTAGGGGGGTACGGCTACACTACGGCGGCGAAGCTTCGGAATGATCTTGGAGAACGTACAGGGAAAGAGCCAAAAGCTTCGTAACGGGCGAAAGGCAAATCTTCCACGATTGCAGAAGAATTCTGGAGTGTTGAGGAGGGATGCAGAGCAGGGACCGGTCCTGAGGCGTCCGCTATCAGCTGAAGGAAAGAGATGAAAAGCTGGAGGGGCGAGATCTTTTGGCAGTGACTCGCCTTGCAGCTGAGGTCTTGTTTCTGCCGAAGAGCACCAGAGAAGGCGTAGTAGGGAAGGGTAACGGGAGGGAAGGAGCGCCCCCAAGAGGAGACGGTGGGAATAGATCGAGGCGCAGGTCAACCAAGCAAAGATATTGGTGAGCTTCTGAGATGAGAGAAGAAGAAGACTCGGGAGTTGGGATGTGAAAGATGCCTTCAGGTTTGGGTGGGAAGAAGGAAGGAGAAGAAAAACATGGAGTGGGGTGGAATTCGGGGAGGGTGAAGGAAGATGGAGGGGAAGGTGCGGCACACTGAGCTTGGACGGGAGAAATATCACTGCCCAGAAGAGATATAACAGAGGAAATAGGTGATAAGCGCCCTACGGACCTCATTTTCCAGGGGAAATGCCCTTGGAATCGAAGAGAAGCATCTCCTGAAGACGGCTGACACTGCCCAGAAACTGTCTGAGGAACGCTCCCTATTAGGGATTAGCACGGAAAGCGTTTGAAATTCCTATCTGATTTCTTATCTAGAGACTCCCAAGGGGAGGAAGAGTCCTCTTTTATTTGCAGGAGGAGAGAGGATGGATGTCAGGTAGGCAAGGAGAGCTACCAACGGTAGGTTCCTAGAAGCTACCATCTACCTTGCTTGAGAACCTGGAAGCTAATTGGAGAATATAGAGAGGCATACATTGCGCCTTGATCTTTGGGGAACGGTCTCCCATGTGACTATGCATTCATCGATGGGTAATTTGACTGTGCGGGCTTGACACTGCTCATTTTCCCCTTCCCAACCTTGCATATTCACTCCCCACAACCAAACGTAATCACTGGCAGAAGTTTTTGTTTGCTAATACGGTGTTTTATCAAAATCTCGGTGGCTTAAGTTTTATAGCTGGTGTGTTGGGGTCGGTGCTCACCCATTGTGAACAACACTGCGGAATTGACCACAGTATTGATGCCAAACATTTACCAAGGTATCCCCATGTTATTACTACCCACGAATAGATACTAACTTGTTGTTTCATTCATTCTAGGTCGTTTGGGTCCCACCGTCGTCTCGATCGCGTTGATCTTTGTGGTCAGATGCTGAGCATCCCGAGATGCGTCCAGCCATGCTGCTTCTGCGGGTGGCACTGATTTCAAGACAAACTCCTGCAAGGCTCCGGCCCCTGGCGCATCCTTGGCAATTGCAATGGACGACACTCTCGGCACTCCCAGGCAAGCACTCAGGCGCTCAGAGCAAGGGTTGGAGAAGCCCACAAGGCGGATCTTGTCTGTGGACGGGAGACTCTTGGAGGCGGCGGCAACCATCTGCGGGAAATGGCAGTTGAAAGTTGAAGCTTGGTTTCCACGAGCTACAAAAATCATGAGATACTGCCGTTCAGGCTTGCCTTGAGTAGTCTCTGCGTCACTCTGCGACAGGGCCTGGAGATTTCGAGTAATAGAGCTGAGACCAACATCAATGCTAGCGTCAATCTCTGGAATTGGTGGTACGGGCAGTTCTTCAGTCGTTCCACCAGCCTTCTTGTCGTCCTTTTCCTTCCTGGCTGCGCGTTTGCCCTTTGACCGCTTGACGTGTGTTTGCCGGTACTGCCCCAGGGGGCTCAAGAGACTAAACTTGTCAGTACGGCTATCCAGACCGCTTAAACGGGAGAGTGCATTGCGTGGAGGTAGAGCAGAGATGGGTGTCCCTGTGAATATCGAGCATTCGGACTTACTCGCACAACAACTCAAGAATTGTGTCTTGATCTTCAGGCGAGACCGCTGGCCTAGAGACTCAGTTAATCATCCACGACCACGTAATTAGATTCAAAAATTGGGAAATACCAGGAGACTGTTGAAAAGGGCGTATCCAGCTGGTGCACGACTCTCTTCCGAGTCGGTTGTGACGTGGGAGTGGTCATGTTGGCGAGCACGGGCAACTGTCGGTGTAGGAAGTCACTTTGGAGAAAAGAATGTCAGATGTCGGTCAACGAAACTAAGATTGACTTTGGATTCGAGGACGAGGCGAAATATGTTCGGTAAACGTAGATAACGACGTCTTGAAGAGAAGTGTCTTGGAGGGTGACATCTAAGCAAGCTCTGCTCTGCAGCTATTTGCGGGAGGCGGGAGTATGTGGGTCACGCAAGCAAGGTCGACGGGGAGTTGCTTAGCGCCGCATTTTGGAGCAGACCAAGCGCCAGGACGATAGAACGGCCATCAATTGAAAGTATGGTGACATTGGGTGGATAGGTAGGTGTATGTTATAGTGGCCCTTGATAATAGAAAGCTATGCAGCTATGTAAATTACCTGGTGGTCATCTTGCCTTGGCCTCTGACAGGCACCGTCTTGTATCTTGGCATCCATTGGCACCACAGCTCACCAGAGCTCCAGGTACGGCCAGGATCAAATGTCGTGTCAGATCTTGACCAAACAGGAGGGGCAGCATCATGGCGGGTCTCTTAGGCCTCGGCCAGGTTCATGGGGATTTTCCTCGCCGTTTAAGGCGGCTGCCATGGCGGTCTCTGGTTCTCCACGTGGTAACAGTCGACAATCTCGAGCTCTAGACCCGCAGAAACTCTCTCCTACCTACCCAGGTAGCCACTTGATGCACGACTTGATTGAAAAATACTCCGAAGGTACAATATCACATCCTTTGACTCCTGCAACTTGGGTTTCTCATCACCAATGTGGCTCCTTTAACATCAAGCCCTCTGCTCTTCTTCAAAGTGCAGGACAGGCAAGGCAGCCTCAGGCAAGCAGTTTCAGGCTCACACGGTGTGTCACTTGGCGACGCGGTTGGCCACCTATCCAATCGTGAATTTGCTCCATTGTCAGTCAGTTGCCCTCGGTCACTGTCCCCTCAGTGCATGGCGCTTGTTCAAGCTTTTCAAGACCCCGGTGTGTTCTCCCAGTGATTGACCTACCGGGTATTTATTTTTCTTGTTCACCTTCTCGAATTCACCAGGGGAAGCTGTTGAGGTAAGCTCTCTTTTCTCATCATGGATGGACGTGAATGATATCTCACATCCATCCTTGATCCCACAGCCCGCTTTACCCCACCAACACCGCTATCGTGACAGCTGCGAAGCGCGTCGACAACCTGCACGACTAGCCTCCATCTTTTCTCATTTCTCATTTGTTGATTTCCCTTACCTGCCGATTTCTTTTGTTATTTCTTGATCGACATCTTCTGACAGCTGGATTGCCGGCGCAAACAGTCCATTGCTGCATTGCATCTCTGCTCAGATTAATTGCCCGCGCTATCGTCACCCCTTACCCCGCCCTTCAATCACGCCCAGCGGACGGCCAACCTGCCAGCTAGCTCAGAGCTCTCCACTAAAAAGCATTGGATCCTGCCCTGGGTGTCACAGTCATCAGTCTGCTTGAGGCAACCACCTGCACGTACCAAAATACCACCGAAACTTAGCTCATGAGGTGGGCTTTCATCCTCACGACGCAGCAGGAAAAGCTATATAGCGCAGTGACGGAGAAGACTCCCCTTCTTTGCACTCTGTCTAAGCATAATCTATCAGACGACACGCTCGCGAATCTCCCAGCCAAGCACAAAAGGTAAGCTGAGCTTCCTTCATCTCTTCTCTCAATACGCAATCCCACCAATGCCCATCCCACCCGACGTCAGGCAGCCTCCCCCCTGCTATTTCCACCCCCGGGCCTCTGTCGAGTCTGCCGTAGCGGGGTCCACACAAGCAGTCCGCCAGCGCGCGCCCTGCCAATCCATGCTCCCCCATATCCTTCCTCAGATCCATCCACCAAGAGCCTTATCCATCCGCTTCCCAATCCGCATCCCACTTCTAAGCCTCAGCAACCTCTATTCTTTCTAGGCATCTTCCATCTGTCTAGACAACTACGCCGGGGCTCTTTTTCTTTTCTTACTTGTCATCTTCATTCATCATATCGCTCTTGGTTTGATCCCCCTCCCCGAAAACCCCATTTCGAGCTTGGGATCTTGCTCTTTCGCCCCCGCCGAATCGCTTCTCTTACCAAACCCACATGTTAATTTTGTGCAGCTGTCGCCGGGGCGTCTTTCGCGACGGTGTGACGTCTCTACACGTCCGCGCTTCGTGCTTTTCCACCTCTTCTCTACACAATTCCGATGGATCCGTCCACGATATCCCTGGACCTCCCAGATCGTGCTGCCTCCGCTGAAGCCAGTTCAACCCGGCCGAATCCCTTTGATGACGGTGATATCTCGTCTCGCAAGCGCCGGCGCACGTCTCTCTCCGGATCACCTACAAACTCCCTCGATACCGTGAACCCACTCCACGATTCCTCGAGCTCAACCACACTCGACACCGATCCCGTCGTCCCCAGCCGTGACTCGGCTGTAGAAGCCCGGTCAGAGCCTGTCGCGCCAAAGACCCCCGAGCCTGGCACCTCGATGCGCGAGCCACCCACCGAGCCTCCTTCCAGCATGGTTACTATTAACCTTAGGAACGCGCCCCAGAGTGACTCGTCGTCTTCTTCGCCCCCATCTCCTTCACCTGCCGCCCAGCCCCCTACGACCGATACCGTCACCGATGTTGCGACCGACGACGTTAAGGCCAGTGTTGAAGACTCCGAAGTCGACATGGTGCCGGTTCCTGCCCAGAGTACCGATACCTCCAAGTCAGCCTCTTCACATTCAACAAGCCCGCCAATCGAGATTATCACAGTGCCGTCAGATGATGACATGGCTTCCGATCATATGAGTGTTGGAGTTTCCATCGTTGGAGACGACCCTATCCTGATCGATCCTATCCACGACTTCCCCTTTCACGATCCCGAAGAAACCACCGAATCGACAGTGGAACGACTGGCAAACTATCTTTCAACTCGTGAGCTTTGTTATTCTTCTTCTGAACGACTCAAGCGGCTAAAAGATGCAGAATCTCCAATTGATGAAGGCGTTGTCGACAAGGTTCAGCAATGGCTGGAACGGTACCTCAGATACATCAGAGACGTCGACCAGCAATCTGCCATCGACTCATGCCGACAAAATTTGGGGTTTTGGGTTACATTCCCCGAAATCTTTCACGCAATGGCATGTCGCAAGTATGTCTCTCCGTTTTTGCTCCTATTACTCTATACTAATCGTACTAGGCCATCAATGTTGAAAGCACATGGATTGCGCGGCGTTACTCTGGCGTTTTTCGCTGGATTTGCCAAGCTGACGGCGTGGTTCATTGAATCCGACATTCGTGCGCTCCAAGAGTTTTCGGCTACGCAGACAGATCAAAAACAGCGTCCACCCACCCTATTGTCTCCTCTTTACCTCGACCGGTTGCATATGATGACTGGGGCGCCTTTCTACGACGAGCAAACTGGCAACGCCGATCTTTCATCTCCTAGTCTGGAAGATGTGTCATACGTGATCAAGGAATTTCAGGAAAGTCAAGGTGGAAGCCTCAGTTGCCTGCTCCAGCTGGTCAGGTGTCTGGTCGATCATATCTCCAACTTCCCTCGATGGACTGATGAGCTATCCTCGATATGTCTGGTTGCAGCAGATATCATGACAGATGCAAGCTTCGCCTCGGGCAGCCCAGGACTCCCCCCCATGGCCAAACAGCGGCTAGAAGTTGGTCATGTCCTCTACGACCTGGTCTCAGATACCCTCATAAGGATGGTTGAAAAGCAGCCGACGCAGTTGAATGCCGATAAAGTCTCAACTAGCGTTCGGGCTCTCACAAACATGATCAAAGCGAGCCTTCAGGGCGAACATGAAGCTGCAACCCAGCTTCTAATCGAGCATCGACAGGCGCACCCCCAGCTCCCTGTTAACTACACTATTGAGGCAATCGCTTGGGAGCGACGCCTTGGGCTCTTGAACAAGCTCATAAGGTCAAGTCAGATGCAACTCCGTGTTGTGGGTGTCACCCAGATGTGTGGCGACCTCGTCTCCTGCTGGAGACGCCATTGTGACAGCGGAGACGATGGCAGTATACTCCACCTCAACCATCTCGCGGAATACCTGCTCCAGACCGGACTCATAGAGTACATCCTCGGCTCTAACTGTCATCCAGAGATCACTCTTGAGGGCGCCAACATCGTGGGCTTCTTGGTAGTGACCAAGATGTACCGGGAGGAGCACATCAATATGATATGGCAAGGTATCACATCCGGCCAGGATCCTCGCACCGCAGATGCTCTCACTCGCATGGTGACAAATATCACGAACCTTTTCGACTACGCCGGTCTTCTATTTTTCTGCGACAAATTTCAGGCGCTTCCCATGGATGGCTTCACTCCGTCTATCCGGATGCTTTGGGAGACCGTCATTAGGCATATGGTCACGAGATCACAGGTCGATCGACCGGGACTGAGCTTCCATCCCTACAACTTGTGCTTACGGCTACTCAGAGAATCGTCAGTTTGCACATCCGGATCACAAGTCGCATACCCCGACATGCAGCATGCAGCGATGCAGAAGTTTAAGGAGCTCCTGGCATATGGGCCAGATTCCGAGGGACGCCAGCAGCTGTACCAGAGCTGCATTCAGGACATAGCAGACCAGTCAGCAACTACATTGGGCAGCCTTTGGTGCTTGTCAATGGCAATCCGCTCCGCGGTTGTTATGGAACTTCATGTCTTGACGGAGAAGCACGACCTGACGAGACTTATCGTTACTGAGCTAGAGCACGCAATCAAGGTCGGACGAGCTGCCGGCGTTCAGACGATTCTCTGGGGCGCGATCAACCAACCTCGCAGGGACTTCATCACCAACATCATCCAGGTTGAACCCCAAACAATCACCAAGGAGTTGGGGATAAAGCTCTGGGACATGCTGGTCGGCCCGTGGTCACTATCGCTTGAGGATAGGAGAGCAGGATGGGGTATCTTGAACAATCTTAACCGGAAGCTCAACCTCGCCAACCCCTTTCTCCAAACGTGCTTATCTCAATACCTCCCAACTCTCCCTTCCGAATATTTCTGCGACGGCATGCTGGAGTTTCTCCGGGCTGAAATTCTACCGCGTCTCAACGAGAAAGCCGACCTAGCCCTTGACGACCATGACATGGTTGCTGAGAGCGGTATTGAGCAACTGTGGCGCTTGATCCTCGAGACTGAGGATGGATCTCTCGTTGATCGATCAGTACGGACGCTTGCAATCGATATCTATGTTGAAAGCCGGCATATGGCCACCAGCCCGCTTCAGCGAACACGACTGATCCACATGGCTCTAGTCAACCGATGCCTACAACAGCTGAAGGATGCCGCGCGGAAAATCAAGAGCTCCAACGATGGAGCGACGAGCGGTGAGGATGAGCCCATGTCGACTGTTGCAACAGATGAGCAAATCCAGCAGCAGGAGAGGATCTTCATTCGATCCTTGAGACTATTACGGCACATACTGGAGGCCCATCAATCAAAACCTCTTCTGTCGGCCCCTGACCTGAGAACACTGATCCCCCAAACCCCCTATGAGGTGCAAGGAGACTCGGCCGAGCTCAAATACCAGTCTTTTGATGGGGATGAACAGACTGATATCAAGCCACTCGCAATCGGGAAGCTCAACACCGCTGCGTCTTTGCTTGCCAGCCTGAGACAAGAGACAGGCTTCGAGAACTACCGAGTTTATTACAGAGGACGACCTTTTCTTCCCAACGAGCACGAAATCTGCAAGTCTTTGGAGGATCTGCGTGTCCAGGAGGGTCTCATGCTGGTTAAACGTGAGGAAGCAGGCCCAGCCCCTTCTGGTCGAGTGAAGCCAGGTGCCTCTCCCCTGGAGGTAGAAATCTCGGCGCACTTTGACGAGATGTTCGAGTATCTCAGCATGGAGGAGTCACTCGCACAAGAGGTATGAAACTCAGCACCAACTTTGAAGGCTCCGACTAACTGACTGCGTACCCAAGATTTACCACTTTCTCGTGAAACTCCCCACAGATGGTCATCTCTTGAAGTCAATTGACAGCAACACAACCTCGTATCAGCAAATCTTTCCTCCGAGGCAGCCGTACAAGTCACTCTACGCTGTGCACACGCTTCTAGAGTACATTGAAGCTGCTTTTCACGGGCGCATCGACAATGAAGATCCCAAGGATGACCCAACTGACCCTGGTCAATCCTCCACGTATACCAAAGCTCTGAAGACGGGCATCTCCTTTGCCACTCAGGCAATCTCGGACAAAAATGTCTTTGATCAGGCTTCTGTGAGCCTGCGTCTGAAACTCACTGGCACATTGATACACGCATTCCGACGGCTGCTGGATAATACGCTACGGTCTACTGGAACACTTGCTGGCTCTAGCATGGTCACAGAGCTCTACACCCCAGGGCGACCAGTCAGTACGGACATCGTTATCGTTCCTGAACCAGCTCGGCTCGTTGAAATCTTGACATGCGCCATAGATTCCCCCGGCGATGCTTCTCCAGTGATTGCCGGAACACTTGCCCTCACACTCCGCCTGAGCATTATCAATAGTGCATTCTGGGCAAAACTCAACACAAACCCCGATTTTGTGGCTTTGCTGCACCGTGCTCTGCTTACTGATCCAAGACCTGGGGTCAGATCGCTTGTTGTGAAGCTCATCGAGGAGCTTGTCTCGATGACAGGCCACACACAGCCGTTGGACAGGGCGAACGAGTCATCCTCAAATAATCCGGACGACATCTTTGTGGCCCTGGTCTCATACTTTTGGGGTGTTGTCAGCGACCTTGTGCTGCAGATAGCCGGGTATCCGGACCAGTGTGAAGATTTCTTTAGGCTGACGTACGTCTTGCTGATGCGATTGAAGGCTCGATCGCCAGGCGTGTTGGATCTCCCAAGGCTTGCCTCTCAGGTCAGCCAGCTCTTACTCGCCCATACATCAACTGAAGTAGGTTCTGCCAGCTTCGGGACGGTTTGGTACAGGCTAACCGAGTACACAGGCCATTGGGTCTTCGGCTGGAGAGGACTCGTTTGCGAAAGGCCTTGCAACAGTTCTGCATATTTGCCTGCAACTTGATCCCTCGGTTGCCCAATCCCCGCAGTTGCCAGCGTACGAGAATGAAACTTCACCGTATAGAACCGATCAACTGACTTGTCATAGGGATTTGCCCTTGTCACTGTTCTGGAAGCAGCTGTATCCTCCCAAACGCAGTCTGAGCGAGCAGCCCATCCCTAGGGTGGTTCTCCACAGTGAAACGAGAGCGAAGCTTTGTGACATTCTTTTCCATCTCGTGAAGCACGATCCAGAAAAGACCAAGGGCTTGTTGGAATCGCTCGAGAGTCTCGTGCCCTTCTACGATGATGACGATGACGGCATGTCTTGCGCCATATCAACCTCGCACCCGCTGACATCCAAACCAGATGAACCATATCTCTATGAGCTCCCGTATCAATTTGAGCGCCTGCGAGCGCTGCGGGCACCATGTGGTTACGCTGGCCTGCTAAACTTGTCGAACACATGCTACCTCAATTCAATCCTGGCGCAGCTTTTCATGAACACGGGATTCCGACAATTCATCCTGAACTCGAAACTTCATGATCCCGCCAACGGCCAAGAACTCATGTTCTACACCCAAAAGCTGTTTGGCTTCATGCAGGAAAGCTACCGTCGCTTTGTTGACCCCACCAATCTTGTCAGTTCAATCAAGACCTACGATGACACCCTCATCGACATTCACAGTCAAATGGACGTGGATGAGTTCTACAACCTACTCTTCGACCGTTGGGAGGGGCAGTTCCACAGCCACGAAGAGAAGAGGAAACTCAAGTCTTTTTACGGTGGTCAACTCGTGCAGCAAGTCAAGTCAAAGGAGTGTGAGCACATTTCTGAACGACTTGAGCCATTCTCTGCGATTCAATGCGACATCAAGGGCAAAAACACGCTGGAGGACAGCCTTCAGGCTTATGTGGATGGCGAGATCATGGAAGGGGGTATGCCTGTTTATTATCTGTTTTATCTTGAGGAGGCCGCTAATCATCAACAGACAACAAGTACAAGTGTTCAACGTGCGACAAACACGTTGATGCTGTCAAGAGGTGATACTTTCCATCAGTTGCTCTGCCACTTGGGAGCTAACATGTTGCAGGGCGTGTCTGAAAGACATCCCAGACAATGTCATCTTTCACCTCAAGCGGTTCGACTTTAACCTCCGTACTCTCCAGCGAAGCAAGATCAACGATTATTTCTCATTCCCAGCACGTGTCAACTTGCGACCCTACACTATCGAGCACCTCAGCAACCCGGAAAATGACACCGAGGAGGACATCTTCGAACTGGTCGGTGTCCTCGTTCACTCGGGCACCGCTGAATCCGGCCACTACTACTCGTACATCCGTGAGCGCCCTTCCGCCTCAGGTCGCCAGACTTGGGTTGAGTTCAATGACGATATGGTAACGGCATGGGATCCCTCGCACATGGAGAGCTCCACGTTCGGTGGCCCTGATCATCGTCCGTACGACACAAACGGTATCATCTACGACAAGACATACAGCGCATACATGCTGTTTTACCAACGTGCCTCCTCTCTAAGAGCTGAGCAGGAGAGGATGATGAGCCTAGGCATTCCAGGGCCTTTGCGAGTCAATGTAGCTGACGATCTCAAAGATCACATCATGAGCGAAAACACAGTGATCCTTCGCCGTCACTGCATATATGATCCCAGCAACCTCAGACTCGTTCAGATGCTATTCCAGCAGACGAGACAACTTTGTGGAAGCTGTCGCGAAGTTGACACGAGTCAGAACATTGGCGAGTTCCTGATTGATCGCGCTCAAGAGCATGGGCTTCAGGATTTAGCCATGCACACGTTGCTGAGCCACCTGGACCAGGTCGTTACAAGAGCAAAGGACATGCCGGATTTCCTAAGCTTCTCCAAGTTGATCAGCGATGCTATCACTTCATGCCACCATTGTGCGTTTGCTTTCTACAGCTACTTTGACCAACGGCATGATGCACTGCGCGCCCTTCTCCAACGGAACCCAGAAATGGCCGTGCGCAACTTTGTGAGCAAGATGTTCACTGTCGCCATCCACAAGATTGCAAGAGGCTTGCCTCATGTCTACGACCCGCCGGTCCCAAATAGTCCAATCTCAGACCCTGATGGAGACGAGAACCTTGCCGAGGGTGCTGTTGCTCACCGTTCAGTCATTGATGGCGTGATGCTTCTGTTCAATCACCTATGGAACTTCTTCCATATCAACCTCAGATCGTGGGACGACTACTTTGGGGCTATTTTGGGCTTTGCAAAGCTGGGAAGCCGCGAAGTCGGATATGTTCTGGCCGCTAATTACCTGGCGAGGCTTCTGCGTATTATCTCGGCAGATCCAGCACAAGCCCTCACCGGAAACTATCAAAGGATGCTGCAGACTGTTCTCCGACGCATCAACAACGCCAAACCGCCTTCCTACCTGTCGGTGATCATGCTGGTCGATTATCTCCTGCAGCAGCTGGAGCCGGAGCTGGGAACAGACGTCATTGTTGAAGACGCGGCTGAGCGACTGGAGCGGATGGAACGACCTTTCAGCTGGACGTCGGAAGAGGTACAACTCGTACACACCAGTCTGGATGATACTCATGGCAGCCATTTCGTGGAGAAGCTACTGGGGATCGACCAGGCGACCCGTCCAACCGACGACATTATCCGATTCCTGACCGGGATCGGCTCAACGATGGACGGCAAGATACTGGCCACGTTGAAGCGATGCATCAGGGGTGAGACGTCAACTCAAGCCATGGACCCATTCCTGCGGGCGGCCGGCGCCTACATTGAGAGTACCGAGCAACTCGACTTTGCCACAAAGATGATTCAGCATGTGTACACGCAAGCCAAAAGCCTGCAAAACACCGAGGGGGTGTACTTTGTTCGCTTCTTCGATACAGCACTGTCACTCGAACGGTCAGAAGGGGAGTTTGCGAGGACCATCAGGAGTCTCAGTCTCCGTCTAGTGCCAAACTGGACACCTCACCTCCTAGCATATCAGGAAAGCACCGTGCGAGCAGCCACAGAGAATTTCCTAGACCGCGAGTTGTTCCAGGCCTTGCAAAGCGACTCGATCGCTGAGCGAGACCCGGAGGATCGGGAAGAGATCAAGCTGACGGTCAGACAATTGGGCCTTACGTGTTTGGGGCATCTCGAGGAGCATCACGTCCGAAGGAGAGCACACCTGGGGCGAGACATTGCAGGCTCGTTCTCGCGCGTGATTGAGTCATGCGCCAAGTCTATCGAAAGTGATCCCGAGAAACAAGACGATGTCGACACGGAGTTTATGGCCTTGCAGCGCGGTAAGTGGACTCGGCCCGGTCTAGGTTCCCCCTTAAAGAAAGATGGCTAACGCTACAGGGCAGAGGTGTTGGATCCCCTCCGCAGGCTAATCGTGGATGACATGGAGGAAGACGGGTCCGGTATGTCACAGTCGTTTAGCGACTCCGATACTATTACAACAGACTTCAGGTGACGGCTGACGCTGGGCAAAGACTGGGAAGGATCCTGTGGATCATCAGACCAGATTGACGACCTGGTGGAGATGAACATTACAGGACTGAACGAGATGAACGACGTGGAACTGGCTTGATGACAGACCATACATGCATGAATGAATGAGCTCGCTGGGTCTGGAGAGAGACGGGGCGAGACAGGCGTCAGGGCAAAGGAGGCAGGCATTTGTGTCTTTTGTTGATTTCGATTCTCTGGTTTATCATCTACACTCGCTAGCCTACGCAAAGGGTGAGTAGAGGCTGAGGCATCATCTATCATGACAGCCAGGGCCGGCCGGAAACGGATGGTTGTCGAACACAGTTGATGTTGAGCAAAAATGCATAGCAAGGGAGTGACGGCGCAAGGGCTAAAGGATAATGAACAGGGATACGGCGGTACCAGACCGCGAGATGAGGGAAATCAGGGGTCGGTGAAGACGAAGAAGGGCATTGTTTTCGAGACCAAGATCAAGACCAGCGTTCTTGTATCCATCCCCTCCCTGCCTTGGTTTTTTGGGCATGAGGACAGAAATGATGAATGATTACACGAAGCCAAGTCAAGACAGATGGATCACATCGAGCTGGAAGCTATTCAACCTCGATGTGAATGCTCATTGTCAGGAGTCCTCAACTTGGACAGACTCCTGTACCATGACGCCTCTGTCTCACGGCGAAGCTTGCCGCCGACATCATGTGATCGATTCTATGAATATCTTCAAGATTTTCAAGTGGCGCCAGTAACGGGTATTCTGGTGGACGACGATGTAATCTCGACGGCCGAGCAGCCAGGATCAGCTTCTATAGAAGGGCATCACTAAAACATGACCCCCTTGTATGACGGCAACATTGGGGCCGGCGGCTGGCCATCTGGTCCGACGCTACCTATCTTTAGCAATGGCGGCCAATATTCCAGGCCCGCCTCGGATACCACACGATGATGTGATGCCAATGGAGATGCGAAAATAGAAAGTATTAGAGGCATGGCCGTCGAGACGAAGCCGACAGGTTCCACGGTTCCATCTTGGGTTAAGAGTCTACCTTTGGTGAGAAATTGGGGCCGGTGGCTGGTAGATGGGTGGATGGATGGTTTACAGGCTGTGAGATATGTTGGTTCGTCTCGGAAAGACAAGTGCCGACGTCTGACAGCTGGAGAAGAATGCGTGAGGAATGTGCAAGGGCCAGTCACGATGGCGGAGACAACCAGCCATGACCATCAAGACTCAGAACAGAAATGCTCACATGGAAGAATCATTGACGAGTATCCATCTTGGTTTCTTCAACAGTGGACACCAATCTATGTGCACTACTGCACCAAGTCCCTGCCTCTTCACAAACCTCTCGTGCCCCCCACCCGACCAACCAGCCTCTGAGATTGCAATCTGCAACAGGGGTCCCCGAATCTCTCACCCATCGCAGCCTGTCACAGCGCCGCTCGCATCGCCCGTCAGTTCTAAAAATACATTTAACCTCCCGCTAGCCAATCACGGGGCGTACCGGGAACCCCGCCGATGCCGAAAATAGCAGCCCCGGGCACGCGCTAATGCACGTTAGCCGCCGAGAGAACGTCCCCCTCCCCCTCATGGTCCTGCCGATTGGGTCGTTCCCGGCATTTGCACCGTTTGACAGGCTGGGACGATGAGGAAAGCAGTGATGAACAAGCGGTCCAAGATAGAAGATGAACAAGAGGTGATGAGCAGCTCATGCAATTCCCCTTTTCTTACATAGCGTCTTCCCCCCTCAAGGGTCCCCCCCTCCCTGACGTTTCATCTACTACTCCGACGCTATACTACATAGTGACCATCTCTCTGCTAGGGTCAGCTCCGGCCGGGGGTCACCGAGTGGGAGGCCACACCTCAGGCGAGACGAAAAGCCGGTGGCTGACTGGTCAGACGCAGGAGAGTTTTGAAACATAAACAAGTGCCCGGGGTGTGTATGAGTGAGGAAACAGGAACGAAACTTGTTTTGCATGCGGGTTTTAAAACTCCTCCGTCCTGCATGTCTCCTGCTTTTCCTGCCTTGTTCCCATAGGATCACGACGACGACGAAGACGACGGGTTTTGTTTTGTTTTGTTTCTTGTTCGTTGAACACACGACGACGACGACAAGGCTGAAGGAATACAGCTGCTGTGCGGCCTGGATGTTGTTGATTCGCGTTCCCTTGGCTTGTTGATTTACCGATTCTTTGCATTCCTTCATTCCTCTTACTTTGGCCGTTTTGTGGCTGTCCCTCCTTGCATCGTCGAGTCGTTGCCTCTCGAGGCATTACAATAACAACCCAACCAGACAAAAATGTCGCTCAAAGAGAGAATCTCTTCGCCTTTGGAGGCTGGCACCTCCATCTTGGACGCTCACCACCTGCCGCCTCATCTCGCGCCGGCCCTCGAGCACGCATCCGCCCGCCTGGCTCGCAAGTCTCAGCACATCACCCTCGTCGTGGCCCGCCGAGACTATCAGCTACCGTCTGTGGTGCCGCCGAGGGGCCTCATCACTCCGACGACCCCGACGCCGCTGTCTCCCAGCTTCCGCTTCAACTTTGGAAATGGGCCCATGTCGAAGCTCAAGTCGTTGGTGCTGACCGGTTCGTATAATGGACCGACACCGGCACGGTCGATGGACTCGCCACGAAGTGGAATATCTTCGCCTGGCTTTGCTCCTCCACCAGATATGCCGAGCCCACGGTTCAGATGGCCTCTCTCGCCCACCACCCCCCTCTCGCCTCCTCCCATGACGCCCGGTACCGCATCGTCGACTACCACTGACACTATGAGCTCCATCATGTCGTCGTCAGGTTTTGGCATGCGTCTCATCCATACGAATGAACTCCATCCTCGATCCGAGAAGATCCTTAACCAAACGCTTGAAAAGACGGAGAAAAAGTTCCGTGTTGGGTGAGTTTGGGTGTATGATGTCAAACATGTCGGATACCTTGCTAACACTCCATAGTTCTGAGTGGCTTTCACCAGCAGTCAGGCCTGCCTCCTGCGGACTCACCAACCAACTCATCCATAGCTCTATCATCCAGAACGAAGTCCTCTTCTCCTCCGAGGGCCTGACCCTTCTCTCGCTCGATCGGCTGTTTAGCCTCAAGAGCGCACTATCCAGTTACTCCAAGACGAAATCTCACCTGCGCCTCGAAGATGCTGTTGACGAACTCCGCCGCACAATCCTAGCCACCGGGTCAAAAGTCTCCAAAACTGCCATCCTCCGATCATATGACTGGCTGAGTGTGTCAAACTCTGCCCTTATTGACTTGGACCGCATGTATCAGCGTGCGTACGGCGGACCAGAGCAACTGGGCGGCATCGAGGGCTTTTCAGCATTCACCGAGCCGGCAATCAAGGCGATCAGCGATTTCGAAGAGAGTGGTAGCGATTCCGAGATCGAGGAAGACATGATCGGACTTGCCATCACCAAGGAGAAAACTCCTTCACCAAAGCCCCAGCTGAAACTGCTGACCAACTTCGAAGCCAAGAAGCCAGAAGTCCCCATCGTCAAAGTCGAAGGGGAAGAGGAGGATGAAGACCGTACGGCACGACCGACCGACAGGCTCTACTTCTCGATGCAGCCATGGGACGGTTCGACCATTGACCAGGTCCTGAGCGCAGCTCCTGTAAATAAGAGTGCCTTCAGCCCTCTCACACCGACCCCGATACTCATGAGCCCGGCGTCGGCCAAGATGGGGCCCATGACGCCCAACGGATATGACGATATATCGCCCATAACACGAGGAGAATGGGGATTCATGATGGCAGATAATGCCTTCCAGACTGGCCGAAAGGTTGGAGTGGAAACATTCTGAAAACGGATTTTCTTGGGTTTGATTTTGTGGAATGGCGAACGATTTGTTTTCAAGACACCCCCTTTTGTTTGTTGGTATTGCTCCTCGCTGCGCATATTTGGGATTGGGATTGGTATTAGAGCGCGGCGTGGCTGTATCTGTAGGAAGCCCCTTTTCAGGTTTAGATGTAAATAGAAATGCTTCTTCATTTTTGGATATTCTGTGCAAAACTTGGGTATCATTTTCATCACCATCCGTACTTGCTCGACGCCTCCTTGCGGTTGCTTCTCCCCTTGGCGAAGCTGTCCTCGAGGGCCTCGCGCTGGTTCTGCACATTCTGCACCAGCTGGCGAAGGCTGTGCTTGCCACCCTGGAGAGCACGTACGGGGTTGTGTATCTGCTGTTCTCCTGACGCTCGGATCTCCTCGTTGTGCTGGTATTCCTTGTCCATATTGAAGTTAATAACCTTCTTGGCCGCTTGCTTGCCCAGGCCTCCACGGCCAAAGAGCTCACGTCGTTGGGCAGCTGAGAGGTTGAGATCGTCCGCCACCGTGTCCAGCGACTCAGAGCCTGGCAATGTGGTGGCAGATGGACCTGTTTGTGAATGGCTTGCATACTGCGCGTAGTCGGCGTATGCGCCCTCGTCGTGGGCCAATGAGCTTTCCTGGGTTGCAAACATGGGCTCATAGACAGTGCTTCGTGCCGTAGCATCTGCAGGTTCCGAAGGTTCTTCCGTATGCATCGAAAATAGAGAGACTTTGGGAGGCGCTGGAGCGGGTTCTGGTCCTGGCTCGGGTTTTGCCTCCTTGGATTCTGCAGAGTTTGGTTGAGATGGTGCGGCCACTGGCTTCGCTGCCCCTGAATTCAACTTTTTCTTCTTCTGTGGGTTCCTTGCAACAGAGAGAGGCTTGAACATCAACGGCTTGCCCACAAGCTTGACCTCGTCGGCAGGCTTCTGTCCTTCTGGGATGGATGGTTGAGCAGCCTTTGGTGGCGGCAGGCTCAACCCTCCGGACGTGATGTTATCGCCCAGCCCTTCACCATCGTCTTCTGTCCCTCGACTGAAACCCGGTGCAGCGCTCGTCTTGAGATTGACGCCTGGTCTCGATGTGGTGCTGCTTGATGCCGTAGAGGTTGTCTTTGGCTTGTTCGCATTCTTCGGGGCTGGCAGGAATGAGTTGAACCCGAAAAGAGGCCCGATCCCTTTGTTTTCGCGCGCTTCGCGGGAGGTTCGTCGTTTCGTTGGGGTGTATCGTTGGAGAGCTGAGGGAGGTTGACGACGATTTTGCCAGGATTGGATCGATCAACTACTTTCTGGAAGGGCTTCTTGGAGGACAACGTAGTCTTGGGGACTGTCTTGACAGGGGTCTCGGCTTCGGAGCCTGAGCCCTCAGAGTCGGAATAATCAACCAGGCCCATGATGAATATTGGACAAAGAATAACCGTCAACTGCAAAAGTTGAGGATGGAATCGCAAAGTTGCTTGCTTTCCAGAGCCTCGCGACATGAAGTCGAAATGCGCCCCATTGTTGCCTCGCCTCGATGGTGGCCCGTGCTCAGACGCAAGCCACATGGGTCCTTGCGCATCCAAGACGCGAACGAGGCTGCGCTGCCTGAACCCCACGAATAGGTAGCTTATCGCAACGCTCCCTACCAATGCTCCTCACCCCTCAAACCTTCAACTCTGGGCTTCTTAGAATGACGAATTCCAAGATATCGGCGTGATACTGGCGTGATATATACCCGCCGAAGCAGTCGCCATCATGTCCGTCATTCAGTTGGAAGAGTACGTTGCGATCGAATCCCGACAGCCAGCATCCACTGACATGGCATTCCCCTAGACTCGTGTCCTATCAGCTCCGCACAAGCTATCTCAACGAGATCGCCGACGGCGTGGGCGAGCGCCTCCTGACCGTCAACGATGGCTTCCTAAACTCAGCTCCTTTCAAAGCCGCCGGCTGGCGACCCAATTCCTCTCACATCAAGCGGACACACTCACCCCCGATACCTACCGCTATTGCTTCCGAATACTTCCAGGCACCTCGACAGGCAGGCCTCACGCTCGAGGATGGAGATGAAGATGGAGGCATGCTCACCGCTGGCGGATCCGATACCATGGGGCCCGGGATGGCTATCAAGCGGCGCAGGCGCCGGGAACAGATGGAAGAGGACGACAGTAGCGACCTAAGCGACGACAGTGATGATGACACGGATCAAAGAGCCGCACAACAGATCAAGTTCGCCAAGATGCCCGTGAGGCATAGAGCAGGTTCATCGCCACTTCAAAACACCAACCTACGACAGGTAGGGGCAGTATCACCAAGGGCGCCCCGACGAGGTTCGCAGTCGGCATTGGAGACAGTAAGGGAGAGGCCACGAAGAGACACAGTCACCAGCAGCGAGATATCTTCCGAAAACGAGATCGACATTCCCACTGTCCAGAGACACCGAGAGGCTGCCAGGGCTGCAGCTAGGGCAGCGAAGCTTCAAGCGAGAATCCTTGAGGAGCCCACGCCTGGCATCAATCGGGTAGGCACTTCCCTCTTGCCAGAAGAGGAAGAAGACTCCGACGAAGCTTCAGATATGTCTGATGATTATGTGGAGAGCATAGACTCGGCATCAATCCTCGATGGTGTCGAAAACCCAGCTATTACTGGATCACCCACTCGTCAGGTTGTTGGAACACCGCCTAAGAACTTTGTGCGACAATCGACGATTCGCAAATCTCGGCCACCAACAAATCCCATCGTTCTTGGGTCTTTGCCGCCCCCGAGACCCATGAGCATGATCAGGCCTCTCAGCATCGCCCAGCCCAAGAGCTTGTTGTCAGCCGCGCTCAAGGCCAAGGACAAGAAACCCACTATCCCCTTCCACAGATTTGCCCATTTCAGCGGGCAGGGAACGCAGGGCCCCATTCGCGTGCGCATCTATGCCGCCTTCTCCAAGACGCCAAGCAAGCCGTTCCAAGTGCTCATCCGCCCACGTGTTCAGGACGGGCAGGGCGCCGAGAGGGTGGTTACCGTGGCGGACCTCATTGGCCTGAGCTTGTATCGCTACAATGAAGAGAAGATGGACCCGCCTATCCCCTCGGACAAGCTCAACATCAACTGGTGGACCCTTCGAATGGTTGAAGAGGGTGGTGAGGTGGATGATGATTTCCCTCCCGTTCCGAGAAGGGAACCATTGACCTCGTTTACTACGGTCAACAATGCTGCCATGCGAGGTGGAGGTCGTATGCGGTCGAATTCTACCGCTTATGATGAGTTTGCCTTGACAGCGGCCTCGGAGGAGGAGTATCTCGAGAACAAGGAACTTACACCACAAGAGGAGGAAGAGGAGCCTGTAACATCACAGGAGAGTGGTGGAGTGGCCCTCGACTCGGCAGAACCAGGCCGAGTGGATGAAGATGCCACGCCCAGAGGCACACCAGGCCCGCAAGTCAACTCTTTCCTGGCCGCCCGTCCACGACAGAATCCCATCGTCACGACGACGTACCGGTCAAATGCGCCTGCAGCAGACATGCCGCAGGCACCCATCGCGGCTCCAAACACATCACGAGGACAACAGAAGCTGCTCCGAATTCACATCATGTCTTCAGACATTGCACCAGGTCAGATGGTTACTCTCGATGTGACAACGGATACCTACCTAGCCGAAGTGCTAGACATGGTATGTCGAAAGAGACAGCTAGACAAGGCCAACCATGTACTAAAGCTACCCGGGTCGGGAGCTGTAGTCATGATTGACCGGCCCGTATCGTCGATCGGCAACGTCTCCGATCTGGAGCTGTACAGGCGACGGTTCGCGACGGACGGGCCGTTAACCATCACTGGATCGCCAGGCAGTTCATCACCAAAGATGCTCCCGCTTACAGATCCTTCGACGCAGAAACGGAGCAAGAAACAGGTTCAGATGGTGGGAAGCCACCCACTGGCGCGAGAGTCTCTGAAGCAGGATGAGCTCAGCAACGCCAGCTACAAGAAGTACACGGTCTGGCGAAAGCAGCCGATGCGCATTGTAGGAATGAGCGAACGCATCCTGGTGATCGACGGCGAGTACATCCACATCATGCCAGCCTCGGGCGGCAAGGCGTTACACGACGGCGGAGGCAAAACAACGACGGTGCACTTCAGCAATGTGGTCGGGTGCAAAGTGCCTCGGAAACATCCCACAAATGTCAAGGTAAGTTCATGCTGGTGCTCATCTATCTGATGTCGAGGTCACGTGTGATTCTAACGACGCACCAAAAATAGCTGGTGGTGTACAAAGCGACGGAGAGCAAACGGTACGATTTCGAGGCGCGGAGCACGCTAGAGGCAGCAGAGATTGTGGAAGAGCTCAAGAAGGGTATCTCCCCATACCGAGATGTCTGAGAAGGATTGCAAATGGATGCGCGGGTGTGTTGAGTACGTGGTGTCTCACGACGACGACTCTGGAGATCGGCGTTTGGGGGCTGACAGACGGGACGGGCTATGGCAGTGATTGCGGCTACTCCCAACGGCGTTGGTTGGATATGACATTGAAGGCCAGCTGGAGAGCCTTGATGACGCAGGTAAACAGGACTTTTGTTGGAAATCTCGCACCCCATTCATCCGTGGCCTAGGTGGCTCGTGAGCTCGAACCGACCTCGAACGAGCCCGGTGCTTGGCCCAGCCCCCAGCCTGATGAAGGAACCACTTTGTTGAGGGGAGCGCGCGTGGCGTAGAGGCGATTCCTGTTTGGAACGAACGTTGAAGCAGACGGGCATTCAATGTCTCATTAAAGCGCGGCCCCCGTGCATCTCGATCAGGGGCCATTTCACGCAGAAGAGGGTCAAGGCTGAGAACCTAGGCCCCATCTATGGCAACTGAGAGCAGGCCTGGTGCAGGCTTGGCTCGCATTGGCCAAGCAACAGACCAAGGCAGCGGAATAGCGACATTGGCGATCGGTAGTGCCAAGCCGGGGACATGGCAACGGATTGCCATGGGGCTCAGAAGAGAGAGCGGTGGACGACTTCGCTCGACCACGGGCAGTCAGAGGAGTCCTCGCTGTCAATATCAGGCCTGCGAGGTAGTTTTATAACCAAGTTTAACTCTTTCACTCCCAACCCAAAAAGAACACAAGTGCTCAGCGCCTGGTCGAGTGGTCAACTCTGCATTCCACAACTAAAACCAAACTCTCCTCTCTCCAAAAAACTACAAATGGGCTACAACCATGACCACTGACCGGGCGCCATAAAAAAAACAACCACAAAAAAAGCGGAGAGAGTGTGAAAGAGTAAAAAAAAAAACCCACAGCCCATATTTTTGATATTGAACATTTCACTTCCAGGTTCTATTCTCTTTTTGTTGATCATTCACCTCCAGAATACAGATGCAGCGACTTTGATGTACAAACCCGGGGAGTGTGACAACGTTTTTGTTCGTGGCGTCAGCCAAGCAAGACAGGGGGAAGAAGCAAGCAAAAGCAGGCAGGCTGCGGGGAGATGGGCAAGGGAGACACTGCGGCGAGTGATAGCCAGTGAATGAATGTCTAATGAGCCGTGCGGGACGATCTCGAGTGATGGCAATTGCATGATGGGATCCATGGGATTGAAGGATGTGAGATGATCCCCGAGACTGGCAGTGTTTGTTGTTGATCTGGAGCATACCTACCTCGAGACAAGAGCCGGGGATGGAGTTACGAAGCATGCATTGGAACTCTGGTCTGCTCGTCTGGGCTGCATGTCGCGTGCCGCGCGTTCAGGTACAGGTACTGCAGGCGGAAGGCCCTGGATATTGATCCATCAGCCAGACCAGAGAGGCACGTCTCGTGTAGGGCGGGCCTGGCCGTTGGTTTCTCCTCCGAATAGTAGCGGTCTCGCCTGGAACGAAAGGCATTGCTGTCAGGGTCTGTGCTGGGTTGCAAATCACATCGCATACCGCCGACAATCCCAGCGTGTTGTTTTCCCTTGAAGAGATGGGCCTTGCCTCCATACCTACTTATCCCTGACGAAGTCCGGGAGTTTCCACAGCCTACAGCAGTAGTCCTACCCTGCCCCAGAGCATCGGTCGATCCCCAGGACGCTAGCGGCATCTGGCGCTTCTCGAACAGCAAGCTCCTTGGGGGGAACACAACAGGACGGGAACGGCGAGGATGGCAAGTGTCTCTTGTCGGCCGGCGTGTGATTGGGTGGGCGTCCCAACAGGGCTTCGAATGAGGCTTGTTTCGGGTGTGAGAGCTGCTTACTGTACGTGAGTTGGCATCCAACAGCTGTCGGCTGTGAGTAAGGGAGGAGCTGGATCTTTCATGCAATGCGATGTCCTGCCCCTTGAGAACAAGATTGCAATGTCTTTGATAGGGACTTAGACCGAGAATGATTCAGGTACGAGGTCCGCTTGATTCATTCGTTGTCGACTGATTGTCTGTCCCAAGGCTTGCAGCAATATTATAACGGTTCATCAGCAGCAGCAGCAGCATTGAGAAGGAAGCTCCCTGGTACCTGCTACGTAGTGGGTAGCTACGAAGGATGGAAGGTACCTCTGGGAGCACTTGACATCCATTGAAAGTGTGGGGTCGGCTGTTAACCTCTCCACTGTGACGCAAAGACCCGGCTCCCATTACGCGATGGCCTTTTCTCCACCTCCATCCGACATTTGCATTCGATTGCTGCTGCTGTCAGCTCGAGCTCTCAAGCCAAGCAAGGCAACCAAGGCATTCTCAAACGCCAGGGCTCATTCTGCTGCAGCTGCGCACTAGCCCATGGTCTTATCCCCTTTCAAGCAAGCATCTCGGGCTCGGCATCGCCAACTAACTTTTCCCCCTCCCAATCAGAGCCTCATGGCTAATGGCGACTTCCGACGGGGAGAAGAGAGGATATGGTCACCCCTGTTACAATGGGCTAAAGCATGATGAATGATGATGTTACCGCTGCCGTCTACCTTGAACGGGAGACGTCCCGCTGGGCAATTCCTGTTTTGGGCGAGAGATGGATCTTGCAGCTTGGCTTCATGTTTGAAAGCCGTTGCTTCACCATTTCCAGGTTTTCCAACCTCGGAAAACGGCATGGCGACAAGACAAGCCAAAGCGAACCAAAGCAAGGTACCAACGAATCAACCGTTTCCTTGGCTTTTTGGTACGGTGAACGCAGCTAGGACGGATTGACTTTTGCGGTCTGTACCAAAGGTTCGAAGTTTTGGCTCGTATGAGGCTGCCTGAAATGCATGGCGAAGTGCTCCTCGGATCGACTAGCTCGTGGTTATTTCCGGCAACATATCGTCAAGGGAGAACCGAACTCAACCCAAATGTGAGACGGACCGGCATGGTCTCCCTCGTCTCCCTCGGAGGCTGAGTCGCTGACTCTCAGCTGAAGCCACAGGCTGTTCCTCGAGCCAGCTCGACCATGTGTCTAGGCCCCGAAGGGGGGGAGTGGGAGGGTACCGGTACAGACAGCTCTGTTCCGTCGTCTAGACTGACATCAGTCAGGTGTCAGACACCCATGCACCGATCGATGGTCCCGACAGGCCTCTCTAACCATGCTCCGAGCCCCCCAGAGGAATAGCGGAGACTCCGGGGCTGAAGGGGGCGTGGCCGTAGAGTGTCGACAGAGCGTCCATGCAAGATGCCATGGCCTGCTTGGCCGTCCATAAAACGTCCTGTCCTCCGGTCGATTCTGTCTTCTTGCTTCCAGTCTTCCTCCCTATCCACCGTTGTCCAATCCCAGCTCAGACCAGTACTCTTGTTATCGATATCACTCACTCAGGAACTCAAACCCTTCCAACACTCTCACTACTTACACAACACCGTCACAATGAAGTACTCTGCTGCTACCGTCTTCGCCATCATGGCCCTTGCCAAGGTATGCATTACGCATGAGCCGTTCAAGATACGGATGTTGACATGATACATAGGCCCAGTCCGTCTCCGTCCCTGGCGAGGATCAGGTTTCTTCCATCCTCGGCGATGTCAGCAGCCGTGTTGAGAGCATCGCCTCTGACGTCTCGAGCCGAGCTGCTGATGCTTCCGCCGGTGCCTCCTCCATTGCCGAGGAGATCTCATCCCGTGTTGCGAGCCTCAGCAGCGCTGCCACCGCCAGCGGTGCCTCCGAGACTGTCACCGAGACCGGTACCGCGACCGTGACCGGCACCGCTACTGACGAGACCGAGACTGGCACCGCCACCGATGAGACCGAGACCGGTACCGAGACTGGTACTGAGACTGGTACTGAGACTGGCACCGAGACCAAGTCAGTCGACACGGCTGCTATTGCCAGCAAGACCAGCGAGCTCGGCGACCGCATCGCCAGCCTGAGCTCGAAGGTGGCCGACGCTACTGGCGAGGCCGCTGCCTCGATCAGCTCTGAGATCGCCGCTGCCACCTCTGAGATCGGTGCCCTCGCCAGCAGTGCCACCGAGGGCAACTCGGGTGCCATGCACACTGCTGCCATCGCCATGGGTGCTCTCTTTGGTGGTGCCGCCGTCATTGTCAACATGTAAAGAGTTGATTTGATCCACTTTGAATTTCAGTCTTCACATGCAAAGCCAAGCGGGAATGAAAACGTCGAACGGTCAAATCTTTTTTTCTCTTTGTACACGCCATACAAAACAACACACACATCAAAAGGGAGTCTTCCTCGCCTGTCCGAACCCCAGCCAATCCGATGGATGCAAGGGGGTGTGGCGGGAACTCGGGATTTAATCATCTAGCGCGGGAGCATCTGCCGCTAGAAGGGATGGAATTGGTTTATTTACAGTACTTTTAGAGGTGGACTGAGATGAGATTGGAAGTATGGGGGTGGATAACTTTGTAACGTTTTATATCATTAACAAGAGAAGGGTTTTACTCTTTTATTCACACTCATGTTCATGGATTGAAGACTTGATTGCTCGACTTTAATGCATCATGAGGCGTACAAGGCCATGTCCACAATCCCTGCCAGCCATGTACCAATGACGATCCCCCAGACTTGTGCATGGCATGGGTGTTGGCCCGGTTTACCAACCTTTGGTGCTGCTTCACTGGCCGAGCATCATCCACTTGGCCGCTGACACGGGACGTGCATATAATAATCGCATAGCATAGCATTGCACTGCATCGCCCATGACGTCCTAGAAGCCAAAGGAATACGAGAGGCGACGTAATCCTTTGCCCTCCTTCCATAGAGAGCCGTATGCACAAATTCCTCTCTGGTCTTGATTGGCTGCACCGTAGCTGACATTCGTGATGAGATCTCGTTTCACCTATTCCGCCATATAGTGAAACACTGGTGTCAACGCACTCCCATTCATTCCTTCCTCATGAGTGGCGATGCCTTCACGAGCTTTTTGTGATTAATTGCCTCGTCTAAAGGGGGCGTGTAGGAATGTTCTCGGGGTCCAACGTGATCCTCTTTTTATTGCTTGCTTAGCCTCAATATCATTACCGAGTACGAAGGGGCACCAGAACATTCCTTGGAGCGAAATACGATCCGAATTCCATGCGTTTGTCATTCTGAAACAGGACCCTTGGGTCAGCTTATGTTGATTTACCTCGGGTGGTTGTCAGCATGCGTTGAGTATGCTGCCAGCAGCAACGGCCTCCTTGGCATCGCCTTGTATACCCATCTAAGCTTACTACGCCACGATTCCAAGGCGATGAACACCTAAGAAAGACCCTGCAGCATGTAGGCAACACTCGCTTGATGCTGTTTCTTCCATTCTCCTCCCCAAACATAACCAAACTTGTTCAAAAGGGTATCACACTGCTCCATCCTCAAACCTTGGGCCGGCTGTCTGCCCAGAGTCTATCAATGATCTGAAAGACAGCCGTCACCCCCTTCATCGTATCCTCGTCTACCTGACCTCCCAGCTTCTGCTGTATCTTGTCCGGATGCCACCGCACACGCTCGTCCTTGAGCTGCGCCACAAACGCCTTTTCCCCAATCTCTTGCGGATTCAGCCCGTTGACAAGAAACTTGCGCACTGCAGCTTCGTCGACGTCCTCACGACGACCGCTCTCTACGGGCCATGCGAGCGTCGCCCGGGTGCCGTCCCAGGCTGACCAGGCGGAAATGTAGTCTTCCCATAGTGTGACCCATCTTCGGCGTTGCCTGCGTTCCTCGCCGCGACGTAGACTGCGCTCCATGTCCTCTTGTAGTTTCTGCGCAAGGCGATCCTCCTCTGCCTTGCGCTTCCTTGCTTCTTCCCGGCGGGCACGCTCCTCTAGTAGACCAGCGTGCGTCTTTTCCCACATCTTCTGGCGCACATGGGCGGCGTACTCTTCTTCCGTCATCTGCTCCAGATACCCCGTAGGACCCACGCGCTCATTGGAGTAGACGTGGATGGGCTGGCCGTAGACGCCCTCCCAGTACGCAGCACCCTCATCATCGGCCATGGCGTCGAAGAGAACTCGCGGAAAGCAACCTCGGGGTCGAGAGGTTCCGGCTCGTGAGGGTTAGGCGGAGTGGGAGAGCGATGCCGTCGGCGATGTCGATGGTGGCGACGATGCGAACGCCTGTGAGAATCATCATGGTCGCGGTGTCGGTCTCGAGACGTGCGACGGGATCTATGGTGATCCTTCAACCGGAGACGCGAGCGTCTAGGCCTCGTACTGTCGGCATCCTTGTCGTCGCGGTCATCGTCGGGGCGCTGTGACGTCGTGTTCGGCGATGGCTCCCTCTTGACGTCGTCGCGGTCCGGTGATGCGCTTCTCCTTCTGGACCGAGGTTTGTCTGGGTTGATGGAGGAGAGGATGTGGCGTCTTCGAGGGGACTGCGGAGCTTCGCCCATCATTTGGCGGCCATCAAGTTGGCGACATCGAGTCCAAGACGTTGGTTCCAAGCTTGAGGTTGATGATTGATGTTGAATTTGGTGGGGCATTCCATGGCATGTCCCTGGCCGTCCCCTGCCGCCTAACGCCACGAGAGGGCGCGCCAATCAGCATCCGTATAGTGACTTGGCATGACCGATAACTAGCTACCATAAAGGTAGCCCCAGGGCCACATCGGCAACCACTACGTTACACTGCAAATTTAACCCAGCCCGAGAGGCGATGGAGGCGGTTCAAAAACCATGGGTAGATAGGTCTCTGCATACATACCAGTTTCTTGTTTTTTGAGTCAATCCATCAAGTAACCCAAACTAACGCAGGTATTCAAGATCTTTATATGCGCACAGGAGTAGGTAGACAGTTGATGGTTTTTACTTATTGGGATCCCAGAATCAGCATTTCTAATCACAAGATCAAACGGAGACAACATAAATAGCAATAGTTCAGGAGGCAAATAGGCGCCAAGCTGGACATCGCCAAACAGTGAATAACCTCAAGCAAGAGTCCCTCGGGAACAAATAGATGCTTAGCACACCATTTCTCTTCAATTTCAGATATTATATTCGATGGCTATAATTAGTTATGCAACAGTGTTCTTAAATGTGAAACCGCAGCTTGCTGTATTTGGGCGAGTCCAGAGAAGATCCATGACACTTCGGCCGCATCATGGTCGGCCCTTTCTCTACAATGAGACCTAGAAATCCGCTCGCTAAGTAGATTCAACAGAAACGATACCTTGACGGTCCTGGTATCTTCTTTCACATCTTTCTCCATATCTCGACTCTCCAAAGGCCGGCAAAGGGGCACATAAGGGCAAGCTCCATGTCTTAGGCAATTGAGCTTAACCAGCCAGCAAAACCAAGGAGCCGGGGGGGAAACGAGTTTCGGTTTTCCAAGTGAGTTGATCCGGTTTAATAAGGCTTCTCACACATCCGTACGATGCCATCTTTTCTCGAGTTCATCATTGTTCCAACCTCTCTCGTCTGCTGTCCCCGATGTCCCAACAGGCATGCCATGGATGGTTGGGGGGCACAGAGAATCGAGTTGCCGTTATTTTTTTATCAGGTCAACAAGAGTGCAATTGACGAGCCTGTCTTAATGTCGCAGCCCAATGGTGCCTCCATGGAAGAGGAGCCATCAGCATGATGCAAAGGATGGACCAACCCAAGTGAGTTGGTGTTTCTGGATATCAGGACTTGGCAGGCCTGTTTACATCATTCAACTGCCGTTCATGACTAATAATCAGATCCATGGGGCGTGGATTGATGCAAAAACATGGCCTGATAACTACAAGTCTGCATGCAGGATGTGGAAGATTTCACAGGTAGTGCCTGCAGAATAATATGCTCCAAGTCAGTATGCTCTTCAGTGAGTTAGAACACATGTTAAAGTTTGGGTGTATTGAACATTTGAGGCAATATAAACTTCGGGATGGTATCGGCGTACCGAGGATGCGTCGTTTCCACGCATTTTAATAATACCTATGCATTTACCGTATTGCTAGTAAGTCTGGAACGACTATACTTGGTTTCATCGACTGTGGAGGCCAAGACTCACGTATAGAATCAACACCGAGCAGGGATAAGGACGACTACGCTCAGAGGGTATTAGATAAGTTGAGCGCGGGGTATTTCTCTCACAGCCACGTACATTATATCACTTTCTCTTCAACTCCTTCACACTGCACTCTCCAGTTGGTCAAACCCCTGGGCTTATCTTGAGATAGTCATGGAGAAGCAACATCTCAGTGCTTTCGACTATGACAGCTATTCTCTGCCCTCGGCGGCAACCCACATCCGCCTAATCGAACTTCTTCCATCAAGTTCAGCCACAACATCCGAATCAGCCGACCATCGCTTCTCCAGTCATCTTTCGTGTCATCTTACTATCACGCCAATATCCGAACCAAAGGCCTACAAAGCAGTCTCATATACTTGGGGCACACCTGAGAGGACATGCTCCCTCAATATTTCGGGGACCAACTTGCCCATCACTCCCGCTCTTGACACCGCCCTCCGACATCTTAGGAGACGATATGAGCCAATAGTCCTATGGGTCGATCAGATCTGTATCGATCAAAGCAACCATGCTGAGAAAGCAGATCAAGTGCTCCTCATGTCCGACGTCTACACCAAAGCCGAGCAAGTGTTGATCTGGCTTGGGCCCGAGGCAGACAGATCTGATGAGTTAATGAATTTATGGCAGGAAGTTGGGCAACGAGCACTGGACCTAGGAATTCAAGACTATTTTACGAGAGAGCATCTGCCTTTGCTGCAAGACATAATGAAGGATCCCAAGTTCGATCATCCTCTTACACAAGGCTATCACGAGCTTGTCGACTTGGCGCGGCCACAATTCGAACATCTCTTGCAGGCAACGGTTAACTGGAACGACAGGTTCTGGTTCCGTCGAGTCTGGACAGTTCAGGAGCTTTGCCTCTGCCAGGACACGGTGTTTGTCTGTGGCTACAAAGTAGTCCAGGTAGAACTCGTTCGATTAGCTTGCAACATCTTGTCAGCAGCGATAAGTCAGCTAGTACGAAGTCATCCAGATTCAGACGCCAAGTTTCGGGAACTCGCGTACACGGCATTAAGCCAACGTGCTAGGCCTCTCCTCAGCATACGACACCGCAGGCAAAACTTCAACAAGAGTCTCGGGGAAGGGGATGAGCTACTTCACCTGCTTCAAAAGCTGTTCGTCAATAGCGACACGATGGCGACCAGAAACCGAGACCGCATCTATGGGTTGCTGGGTCTGGCTGTTGACGCGGGAAGGCTTGCCATCAAGCCAGACTACGCTTCTGAAGACCCATCACCCATTTTCACCGAAGTGGCCCGGAAGGTGATTCAGAATGGGCGAGTAGAGCTTCTGTCGTTCTCTCAGATTCCAAGAGAACGTGATCTGGAGCATCTCCCGTCTTGGGTGCCGGACTGGAGGCCAAATCTTGAAGCCTCCTACTACACCATTTACGAGAGTGGCGAGGACCATCTTTTGGCTGCTTCAGGGGATACCAAGGTTTGCCTTGAGCCAGTTCATGACCCCAACCTCTTGGCTATCAGGGGTTACATGGTTGATACAATTGAGGAAGTAGGCGAGAGATGGCATTCGTCCAATTCACACGCTCTGTGTCAAGCTCATCTATCCTGCATCGTGGACTTCTGCGCCAAATCGACTACCAAGGATGAGCCTATATACGACAATAACGAACGACGGGCTGAGGCAGTATGGCGAGTACCCGTTGGAGACTTGTACTGGACCAAGGATACGCCAAACGCTCGCGCCGGCCGTTCACTCGCAAGCGACGAGTATCTTGACTGTCTTTTCATTCTTGAGCTACTGGAATCATGGCCAAACATAACCCCCGAGGAGCGAACAGCACGTTTTCCAGAGCTTGAGGCACGGAGGTTCCCATCTGGCTCGTATAGGGGCAACATGGCTGCCATGGATGGGAAGAAACCGTACCTAACACGGAAGGGATATGTTGGCATGTGTCCAAGTCACGCAGCTGAGGGAGATCAAGTTGTTATCTTTATGGGAGGGAGGATCCCGTACGTGTTGCGGCCAATAGAGGGCAGCGAAGAGTTTTCGTTTGTGGGTGAGGCGTATTGCGATGGAGTCATGGACGGTGAGATTCTAGAGAGAGCCGAAGAAAGGTCGATCTTGGTTAGATGAGTATCATAGGGACTTCATGGCGATTATGTTCTTGACTTTCGAGTTTCGGGTACAGACGTAGGGTAAATGAAGCTGGGGCCAGTTGTCAATCATAGTAGAGTTTAAGTGGTATGCCTTTATATAATGAATTGATGCCTTATTTGATCGTGAGGTAAATAGTTATGATACTACTGTATTATTGAAGAATCTATCATGTCCCGTTTGTTATAGGCGTGTTCCATCATATGTGATTTTCCCTCCATGCTACTTAATTGTGTCCTATGGTACTAGTTTAGAGGCAGAGGAAGGTGCTTGGCACACCGACAAGCCTATTAACATGCATCTGCTTGGCTTATATGGACATTAATGCAAAGACTAAATGAATGGTGAAAGGGACACTCTAAGAACTTGTCTTTACCCTGGACCTTGCCTCCTACTCTTTGGTTGCTACCATATCATAGTAGGCACTGACGAGAATTCGGCAATGATACTTTTAGTGATAATGAATTTCAACTATCCGAGTCCCATAACGACCCGAATATCCACTCCCCTACCTATTCCTACGAGGTAGACTCATAGAGTTTGAAGTTAGAGTTGGCAGCCCGGGAATAACTTAAACGTGCGTAGATTTACAGGGCAACTCTCCCATAAGCCACCCAAGCATAATTGATTAGCGTCTCTCATGTGGGCGCGAAGAGTATTGTTTATATCAACGCAGTTGGCAATAAATTGCACATTTATAGAAAACACATGGCTGGGCGACTTGAATGTCAGCCTCCCTGGAAGGCGGAAGGAATTGAATAGTCAGCCACTTTTACACATCCATGATGGTGCCAGCCATTGAGCCATGGTGTGTTTAGCCACATTAATGGCCGAAAACCTCCTATTCAAGACGGTGATAACATCTCCGAGGCTTCATAGTTTCTAATCCAACCATCGTCAGTAGCTAATCTACTAGAGACGAATGGATCCAATGGATGCAAGGAACCCGACATTTTCTCTAGTCCTTGCACTTTTAGCGGCTCCCAGAAGGCAAATGCCCCTGACTCCAGCAGGTTTTATTGCCTCTAGGGGGCGCTCTTCAGGGTCTCAAGTGCCCCGCATCGACCAATCGACAGCCTCCAAATCGCTCGCAGGGCTGGGCTGAACGATCCATCCCATTCTTGGTCTTTGCCAGTTCAGTTCAAGTCAGCCATCCCATCTTGTCCATTGCAACTTTTGACGGGATACCCTCATCCTCCTCGCCTTCGCCCTTGCGTCTTTGCCCGTTCTTGCCATAGGCGCATAGCGGCACATCTTACAAGACGGGGACTCTAGCCGACGCATCATGCGCAGATAGCGCCCATAACCTCTTCTAGCATTGGTTTTCGTCTGCGCAACCTCGATTCTAGCTTGGCATCCACAGATAACAATCATGGGAGGCATACTATTGCTCCTGGGACTATGCGTGAGTTGGCTCTCTCTTTCCGCTCTGCGCGGATAATTCTCCAATGTAGAGACTGACCGTAGATCTATAGGTGATCATGGCTTTGGCGTACGTTCGATCGTGATCCTCGAATTCGATATCATATCCAGCGCTAACTGATCCAACAGCTCGTTCCTCGCCGGAGCGCTGCCGCTGTCCATGTCACTATCCCAGTCCCAGCTCCGTCTACTCTCGAGCGTCGGCGTAGGCATCTTGGTCGGCACATCGCTCATCGTAATCATCCCAGAGGGGATTGAGGCCGCCGCCGCGCCTGCTGAGGCCTCGCACATGCACAGAGTCCGAAGCTTGGTGCGCCGAACCCCCTGGAGCCACGCCATCCTCACACGTGGCCTCCCCGACTCAATTCCCACCGTCAGCACGCTTTCCAGCCGCGATCGCGCCGACCCCGATGCAATTGTGCGCCGTCTCGTAGACTCTGCGGCCAAGAATGCCCAATCGACCCGGTCCGATGTCAAGGCCGCAGTCGAAGCCCCTGAAGCGCCCACGACCGGCGACACCACCACCAAGGACGACACCACCACTGATAAGGGAAATGACAAGGCTGGGAGTGGACATGAGAGCGGCAACAGCGACGACGAGGACCTTCAAGAGGACCACGATCACGAGCATGAGCACGAGCATACGATCCCGACTTTTGAGATTGGCTTCTCCCTGATCCTGGGCTTCCTGCTCATGTTCCTTATCGACCGGCTACCACGACATGCGACCGAAAGCCTCCACTCGGTACCCCAGATGAGGCACATCAGCCTCGACAACCTGAACGGCGATTCTGCTTCTGTGGACGAGGAGGCGGATGGTTTCTTGGGGTCGCTGACACCAACCCCGCGACGCGCGCGAAGCTTGGCCACGACCACCGGGCTTGTCATTCACGCCGCAGCCGACGGAATTGCTATGGGTGCTTCATCGACAACTACAGACATGAAGCTCGGTTTCATCATCTTTGTCGCCATCATGATCCACAAGGCTCCCGCCTCCTTTGGTCTTACCTCCCTCCTCCTGAAGCAGGGTCTGTCGAAGCGAGCTGCGAGGGGCCACCTCATCGTTTTTAGTCTGGCCGCTCCTTTCGGCGCCATCATTACATGGCTCATCATCACCTTGTTGGGTGGTTCCAAGGTTGAGGGCGACCACTGGTGGACAGGCATGCTGCTCCTCTTTTCAGGAGGCACGTTCTTGTAAGTTGATCCTCCCACTTCTACCATGATAGCAAGCAGCTAACCATGACCAGATACGTCGCCATGAATGCGATGCAAGAGGACAATAGTGTTCACAGCCATGGTCATGGCCATGAGCATGGCCTCAACGGCTACGCAGATAGCAATGGCCCTGCCCAGCGGAAACCCAAGGGTCCGCAAATGCGTGATACCTTGGCCACCATCGGCGGAATGCTGGTGCCGCTTCTAACACAGTTCGGCCACCACCACTGAGCGAAATGATATCCTTTCCCTTTCCTGCGTTGCTGCGGTGTTTCTGGGTGGGTTAAAACGACGCGGCAGCAGAGATGTGGGCTATATGGCGCCTTTTTTCACTTTTCTTGTTCCTCTTCTTTCAGTTGGGCCGGCGAGCCCTTTTCAAATGATACGGAAACTGGTCAGAATAGATTCATGAGCGATTCTCGAGGCGATAAAAGTCGAGCTGCGGATAGGATGTATACGAACGACATGGGCCATGTAGAACACCTTGGGTATTGGTGACTGTATGACTACCTAGACCTTCGAGATTCAATATAAAAATGTCGAGTTTTATGTCAACGTCGAGGTTCCACTCACAGATATGAGCCCTGCAATTCTAGGGAGCTCCTGTCAAAGTTGGTGGAACATTATCCGAAAAGAAGGGATTTCATGGAGCCAGGGTGTTGCTTGCTAGTTCATTGAATCTGCGTTTCAAGTGAGAACCTCGTCTCCAGACGTCGGACCCGTCCCCAGAATGACCAGGATAGGGCTCATGAAGGTATGAGGTTTGTTCTAAGTATAGCCCACGCGCTTCAGGGTGGCGTGACAACGTTGGATGGCGCCTCTGACTGTGCATCCATGAGACGGGAAATGATAGATGAAGGAGGATGGTCTGTGTTGGTGCATTCGATTGGAGAAGAGGGAACGTGTAGTGTGAAATTAATGTCCGAAATTGGGAATGGTTCTTGATGTAAGAATCCAATGGATCCGTATGTCATGTGCGGAATTAGACGGAGGCCCAGAGTTGGTTCTTGTCTCAAAGGGCGAAAGAGTCGATAATCAAGGAGATTAACCTGTCAAGTCAGATAAAACAGGGTGAGCACCAGCCAAGCCAACAGTTCGGCCAATTCCGACTATCATGGCATAGCCCGTGGTCCGTTTCGACACTAGCAATCGTGAGAATTGCAAGGGGCTCAGGCAAGGGTGAGACGGAAACGATGCAGGTTTCTAAGGCATTGCGTGAAGCAGACCGGCACATGCGCAACATGGTGTTGACGCCATCAGAGTATCCGTATTCCCATGCTCTCTTCACGTACCGAGGTTTCGGTCGGGTTCAAGGTAGAACGACGTCAGAGGAGTTGAGCTTGCGATGTGGTGGCTTGCGCTAGGTGTTTGACGGGAGATGGCATTCGGCTTGTGTGTTTGAATAGGAGATGACGGTCAATTCAGTATCCTGCATTTGGCATGAGTGAAGCAACTAGCTCCACGTAGCATCCGTAATAGTTCTTGTTGCTGCTAATCCATGAGTAGCGCGAGACATTCCGACATGGAACGTTGGACGAGATCTTAACTTGAGGAGGTGTTTGATCGATGCGGGTGGGATCCAATCTTGTCTTGTCATGAGCCACCCAAGGCGTCACATCCCATCACATGGCTAAACTCGAAAGGGGATTTATCGCGATGCGGAGAAGGACCATTGGAAGTTGGCATCTGACTTCCACGAAACTTGGAACTCGTTGTCGGAATTGGATTCCACTTGCATCACATCCATGTCCATTGCAAGCCGGCCCGCAACTACCTAGCTGCCGTTAGTCAGTCAGTCACCAGCTCCCTCGTCTGCATGTTCAGTTCGGACAGAGCGACATCAGCCGTTGAGCCTGCTGATGAAGAAAATCGCTTCTAGAGTCATGAGCAACTGACTGTATTGTAGATGCCCGGCCCGCACCGAGTCAGATGCTGCTTGCTTTCAGATGGGCTGAAACGGCATGCCCGGTTCTGGTGCTGCTGTAAAAGCCAGGAGCCACGGCTGCCCCTCGCACGGCCTCTACCGCGCAGGAACCAACCTTGACTGAGCCAATTGAAACATGCGGACGCGGCCGAGCGCTGTGGGCACCCTCATGCGGACGGATCTGAGAGTAAGGGAGGGAGCCGCTGGCGGAAGCCCGCTAGTAGCAGAGGGCTCCGTTTCACCGTTTTGGATGGATTGGATGGATGTCGAGTCGTCAGTGTCTTGTACTCGGCGCAAAGTCTGTGTAAACTGTGTAGTGTGTAGTAGTAGAAACATGCAGCACGCCAGGCGGTTAAGATACATACATACCCAATAATGAATGTTTCTCTTCTCTATTTATTGCATAAAGGTAGTATCTGAGACAGGGGAATGCAAAACAAGAGGAAGGCATGAAAGTTACGGGAAGGAGTAGGCGCTCTCTCGGTCCTTCCCCTGTGTTCACATCTATTACATGCCTCCTACTGAAACCCCTCTCATGATCAAACTTGGATTCTTCACAACCTAACCCATTCAAACAAAACACCTGAAAACAGAGACAGATCCCACAAGAAAGGAACTGTCGCTGTTGGCCTTCTTTTTTGGTCGTTTCGGCGTTCGGGCCTCCATTCGTTTCATTCATTCACTCAATCACTGAATCATCGTTCGTCCCTCCAATCAGCCACCTCACCTCTCTCTGTCTCGTCTTAGCCGCCGCATCCATTGAATGCCTCTCGACAACAACAAAGGCCCTTGTTTACCTCGTCAAGGCAAAGACGGACGGACAAGACAAACCCACTGCTCAACTGGTAAGACACTATTCACCCGCGAACTCAAGCCCTGGCAGCCAAGTTGGCCACTCGCCGGTCACGGCCACAGCCGGCATGACCCTGTTGGGAAATAAACGGAACAAGAGAACAGGCACATGGTGCAACGATGCAAGGGAGCCGGTGGCGGGACGGAAAGCTGGGAGACGACCTGAACTGTAACGGATTCCGTTTAGCGCCCCCTCGATGCCGCCATCGCCTTCACCCTCGTCCGACCCACGCCCCAGGTCATCAGCCAGTCCCAGGCCCAGTAGCAAGCCAAGATTGGGATCCCAGAAGACAGCCCAGGCATTCCCGTCCCCGTCCCTGTAACCGTCTGCCCGTCTCTCCACCATCTCCAGTGACCTTCGCCATTCACCGTTCGTTTCTGCTTCCTCCATCCCGCTCCCGCTCCCGTTCCCTCTTTGATATCCCCGGCCTTTGCCTGTGGCCCTGTCGACTCCTTGCCCTTCTTCACTCTCTCATCCGGCAACTTGAGCAGTGATCAAGTTTCGTTCTACATGTGCTGACACCTCCCTTGATCTGTTGGCATAGGCGCTCCTCTCTGCTTCCTCTCCGCCCCCCCACTCCTTCTCCATCTTCGACATATCCTCGACATCGACCGTACCAGTTCCGCCCATCCGCCTGCATCGCGCTCCTCGACTCGGCTCTCCAACTTCCCTAGTGTTCATCCATCGATCCTAGGCGATCCCTCTCTAGGGCGACGGGCCGGGCCATGGCCGGTTACCAGCGACCCATGAGTTTTTCTGAACGTCGAGGAAGCGCCCTCAGCGACGACCTGACTCTCAACACAACTACTAATCCAATGATTAACCACCGCTTGGAGAAGCTGCCTCAGCAGCAACGGCACTTGCGCGGGCCTCCTACTCCTAGCATGTCCACGCCTGCTGCCGACTTTGATCAGCAGCTCACTGGTTCTCCTCCACCGCCTCCGACGCCTGCTGCATCACCAGGACCATCGCATTTCCAACCAGACTGGAGCGATGCTGCAGACGATGAGGACTTCTTCCTCGCCAAGGTTCGCCAGCACTTTAAGAACTGTTCTGGCCCCCAGCGGACCCGCGTTCTCGCAGACCTGCTCAATCTCTGCACCAGTCAGCAGTTGAGTTTCGTCCATCAGTTTGTCAGCCCGCTGCTTAAGAAGGATCCGTTTACAAGCCTCCCGGACGAGCTATGCCTTCGGGTATGATAACAATAAGAAGCCTTGTGGTAACCAAACTTGAACTAACATTGGAATGCTCAGATCCTGTCCTTCATCGATGATCCCAAGGTATTGGCCCGGGCATCCCAGGTGTCGAAACGATGGCGAGATCTCCTCAGCGACGACATGACATGGAAGAACCTTTGCGTCAAGCACGACTACGGTCGGAGACTGTCCGAAGTCTACACAACCGCTCCCCACTTTGCTTCACGGCCGGCTGCTCAGGCCTTCAATGGAATCGATGCCGACATGGCCAGCAGCAGTTTCCCCGGCGCCCGTTCCCTTAATTCCTACAGTATGGGTACACGGAGTCATGATGGAACAACTAGGCCTAGGCTACGGACATACAAATCTCATTTCAAGCAGAGATATTTGGTGGAGGCGGCGTGGAGATCTGGTGGCACCAGCACGACACGGAACATTACCCAGGAAGGTGGTGTTGTTACAAGTCTGCACCTGACGCCCAAGTACATCATTGTGGCACTTGATAACGCCAAGATCCATGTGTTTGATACCGAGGGTGACTCGCAACGTACCTTGCAAGGCCATGTCATGGGCGTCTGGGCTATGGTGCCCTGGGACGACACTCTGGTCAGTGGCGGCTGCGATCGGGATGTGCGAGTGTGGAACCTCAAGACGGGGTGAGTATACATGAATGATTTGAAGCTCGAATTATACTGACAAAGATCTAGCGCTTGCCTCCATACGCTGCGAGGACATACCTCAACTGTCAGGTGTTTGAAGATGGCAGATGCAAACACGGCCATTTCAGGGTCTCGAGATACAACCCTACGCATCTGGGATATCCGGACTGGTCTTTGCAAGAACGTTCTCGTTGGCCATCAGTCTAGCGTTCGATGCCTTGAGATTAAGGGTGACATTGTTGTATCCGGTAGCTACGATACCTTTGCTCGCGTATGGAGCATCTCTGAAGGCCGCTGCCTTCAAACTCTGCAGGGCCATTTCAGCCAGATCTATGCCATCGCCTTTGATGGCAAGAGAGTCGTCACGGGCAGTCTCGACACGAACGTCAGGATTTGGGACCCGACCTCTGGGTAAGTTTGTCAAGTTACTGGATGTATGACGGCAAACTAACATATTGTTGCAGCGAATGCCTTGCCATTCTTCAAGGCCATACCTCACTAGTTGGCCAACTGCAGATGCGCGGAGACACCCTGGTGACTGGTGGATCTGATGGATCTGTCAGGGTTTGGTCGTTGGAAAAGATGTGTCCCATCCATCGTCTCGCAGCCCACGACAACAGCGTTACTAGTTTGCAGTTTGACGATACTCGAGTCGTGAGTGGCGGCAGTGATGGTCGAGTCAAGATCTGGGATCTCAAGACCGGACACCTCGTTCGGGAACTGATTGCACAAGGCGAGGCCGTCTGGCGAGTCGCATTTGAAGACGAGAAGTGTGTTGCCTTGGCCCTGCGACAGGGTCGTACAGTCATGGAGGTGAGACAACAAACAAATCATGCATCAATCTCGGGAACTAATCGTCATAGGTGTGGTCCTTTTCACCACCTGAAGAAATGCTCTACGACCGCCCTCTCTCTCTTCAGCAGCGGGTGTTGGAAGACGATCCGAACCGGCCACTGAGTGCGATGGCCATCGACTATCGCACCTCACAACCGACACTGGCAAGCTCCAGTCGCGACCCCCAGGCACAGGATGTCGACATGCAGGATGCCGGCCCATCGACAGCCCCTTTGCAAGGGGGCACGTTCTTTCATGACGATTAATGTGCGAACTTGCGCACTTGGCCGACACAATACTTCGACGGCCAAGTTAATTTAGCAGAATGGGCTTCCTCGCAGAGAAGGCTCACCTCTTATGGATTCAACACTCATCATAGGGGCGGATGCGAAACCCGCCCCAGCATTGTACAATTGGCTTGCTTCAGGTTGTTGTAGAGAGGGTCGAGGCATTTGGGAAGCATGATTACGGCGTTGCTGCATCACCAGGTCACACTAACTACTATGATGATCTGGACTTGCATGACATATGACAGCATGAACCAAGGGATTAAGGGAATCGGAGCTTCAGGGACGGAATCGGAGTTGCATCTTCAGAGGCTGGCCTGGGTGGTACTAGGAACAGTGTATAGCGTGCTGGTGCTTGATATTGCTAGCCATAATACAGAGATACGGCGCCGTGTATAGACAGGTTAGAAACCATCCCAGGCGGGGGGGTCTCAATTCAGATTCAAATTTTGTTCTACAAGAGAACCTATGGAGAGATGTGAAATTCTTGTACTTGTCCTGGACTAACCTCATTGAAAGCCGTTGAGTCTGCGCACAAATCCGAGACTGGCAAATCCCAGCGTCGGGGGTCGGGGGGAAGAAAAGACGAGGGAAATTGTGGATGGGGGACCCACATCGGAACATGCACCGGAGTACATTACCCCGACGAAATACACGCCACTCTCAGGGTCCAAATTGAAAGAATTGGTAGGAAAAGTGCAAGTTGAGGGGTGGTATTTATATCGAGGGCATCAGAAACAGATAGGCAAACGCATAAACTCACTATAAAAAGGGGAACCCTCCTTCCCAACAGTATCCGAGGCGCCGAAAGGGAGGACCTGAACAAACAGGTGTTTGTCACGTGTGGGAAAACTAGACCTATTCTGGCATAGTCTTGACCAACAAGCAAGCTCAACGCTCAACACCGCGACTTTTTCTGAGCTCCATCCAGCCAAGTCGTCGTTATCTACTCGACAACGTCCTGATCCCAATTGATCCAGAGGCACCTCCATATTCACGATGCTGTCTCGAGCTCTCCGAGTCCCCAGGGCGGTGCCTCTGCGCGCCAAGCTCGCCGCTCCCTCTTATATCGCCGCCCGCTCCGTCACCACCAACGCTGCGTCGGCGTCGCTGAGCCACTCGGTCCCTCAGGTGAGAAAATGCGCCCTTTCCTACACTCGACGGCCCCTCGACGTCGAACCCCTCAACACCCTGTCCGCGATCCCGCACTGCAAGTTCTGTGCTGACTCTGCAATCTTTCCAGTCCGACGATGAGCCTTTCGTCGTCAACCTGAGCGATGAGAGCTTCGAGACCTACGAGCTGGACCCTCCCCCTACTCCCTCGAGGTTACCAAGAAGGAGCTGAAGCAGATGTACTACGACATGGTCAGCATCCGGTATGCGATTCCCTCCCCCGCTGCGTCTCTGAATCGCTCTTTCTGATAATCCCGCAGACAGATGGAGATGGCGGCCGATCGTCTGTACAAGGAGAAGAAGATCCGTGGTTTCTGCCACTTGTCCACCGGTCAAGAGGCTGTTGCCGTCGGTATCGAGCATGCCATCACCAAGGCTGACGATATCATCACTGCCTACCGATGCCACGGTTTCGCCCTGATGCGCGGTGCTACCGTCAAGTCCATCATTGGTGAGCTTCTCGGCCGACGTGAGGGTATCTCGTATGGCAAGGGTGGTTCCATGCACATGTTCTACAAGGGCTTCTACGGCGGCAACGGTATCGTTGGTGCTCAGGTCCCCGTCGGTGCTGGTCTCGCTTTCGCCCACAAGTACAACGGAAACAAGAACGCCTCCATCATCCTCTACGGTGACGGTGCCAGCAACCAGGGCCAGGTCTTTGAGGCTTTCAACATGGCCAAGCTCTGGAACCTCCCTGCCCTCTTTGGCTGTGAGAGTAAGTTTTGCAACAGAGACAATGACATTGAGCGGGGCTAACAGAACCTAGACAACAAGTACGGCATGGGTACCTCTGCTGCCCGCTCCTCTGCCTTGACCGACTACTACAAGCGTGGCCAGTACATCCCCGGTCTCAAGGTCAACGGCATGGACGTCCTCGCTGTCAAGGCTGCCGTCAAGTACGGCAAGGAGTGGACTGCTGCTGACAAGGGTCCTATGGTCCTCGAGTACGTTACTTACCGATATGGTGGTCACTCCATGTCGGATCCCGGTACCACTTACCGAACCCGTGAGGAGATCCAGCGCATGCGCTCGACCAACGACGCCATTGCTGGCCTCAAGCAGAAGATCCTTGACTGGGAGGTCACCACCGAGGATGAGCTCAAGAAGATTGACAAGGAGGCTCGCGCCCACGTCAACGAGGAGGTTGCCCTTGCTGAGGCCATGGCTGTGCCTGACCCCAAGCCCGAGATTCTGTTTGAGGATATCTACGTCAAGGGCAGCGAGCCCCAGTACCTTCGTGGCCGAATCCCGAGGAGAACCACTACTTCCAGTAAGAGGCGGAGGACAAACCCGTATCAAATAATGATTCCAGCACTTGTTGCCTGTTGTAATATACATCCATGACTATCTAGAGAGAGGCCTGGGATTGGTCCGAAAATGGAGGGGCGAGGACCCAGGAATACTTTTTGTGAATTAATGGATGTTTGTCTTGGCGTTGCGACATGATGTTCATATGTTGCAGAATCATCATGATCTCTATTGTCGGTGCATCTCGGCCCATCTCTCCCGAGTTGAGCCGTTCCTGCCCCTCCGGAAATAAGCAGAGGGGTTGGTCGTATTACCGAATCTGGAAGTCGCCGAATTATAGTCACGTGACTAAATCGCGTCGCGCGTTTCAGCTGTAGCTTCCGTAGTCCAATCTACGCGACTTCTGCCTGGCCCCGGCGCGTCATGACTTCAACCGTCAGCTGTGGCCGTGGTCTAACCATTGCCTCTCTCCTCCGTCAAAACACCCTGAGAGTGGCTTCACGACCTCTTCCGGGCCTTATTCTGCGTCGTTCTTTGTTGGAATCACTACGAAACCTGTGCATCATGGCACCCAAGCAGGCGACACTCGGGTATGTCAAGTCAGGGCAGAGCACTCTTAAGTGCGTTCGGAGGACCCCTAGCAATTGCATGAATTGGCATACTGACAGGCTTTGCCTTCCTGTAGCAAGTTTTTTGGTGCCAAGGGGGCGGCACCAGTGCGGCAGACAACCCTTGCATTCAGCACCAAGGCCAAAAAGGAGGCAGAGGAGGAGGAGGCTGATGTGAGCATGAAAGGCTCAAAAGCTGATAAAGGTACAATGGGCTGGAACTACGATTATTTTCTCTGGTCTAATTTCATGGACTAGATTCCAAGAAGCGAGCTCGATCAGCCGACAAGAAATCCGAAGCCGAACCTGCACCCATTAAGAAGGAGGAGGCTGAGGATGATAGCGACGGCCCGGTCACCAAGCGTGCGAGACGGTCTCGAAAGAGGGTTGAGGAGGAGGATGACGACATAAGCGACGAACCAGTCAAGAAGAAGTCTCCTTCTCCCAAGAAGCGCAAATCGGCGAGCCTCTCGCCCAAACCTACACCTACCAAGAAATCCAAAGCCCGAGCCGCCAAGGAGCCTGCTACTGAGGAGGACGACGAGCCCGTCAAGGATGAAGCATCTACAGCATCGGCTTCAGAGGCAGAAGATGACGCAGAGGTGGAGGAGGAGAAGCCTGAAGTTGCTGCCAAAGCTCGGCAGAAGGCTCAGACGAAGCTCAAGTCCAAGACCAAGGAAAAGGATCCCTATCCCGATTGGGAGGCGGGAACACCAGTTCCATATGCGGCTCTCTGTACCACGTTTTCTCTTATCGAGATGACTACCAAACGCCTGATCATCATGGAACATTGCTCCTTGTTCCTCCGACAGGTCATGCGCTTGACACCCAACGATCTGCTTCCGACAGTATTGCTTATGATCAACAAGCTTGCTCCCGACTATGCTGGCATTGAGCTTGGTATTGGAGAATCTCTAATCATGAAGGCCATTGGCGAGACCACTGGCCGAAGTCTCCAGGTAATCAAGGCCGACCAGAAGGAGATTGGTGACCTGGGTCTGGTGGCTGTGAAGAGTCGATCAACCCAGCGTACCATGTTCAAGCCCAAGGCTCTTACAATCAGGGGAGTCCATCAGGGCCTGATGAATATTGCTACAGTCACCGGAAACGGTGCCCAGGGCCGCAAGGTGGATGGCATCAAGAAGTTGCTTGCGGCGGCCGATGCCAACTCGACCGGCAAGGTTGATATCACCAAGGACAAGGGCGGACCAAGTGAGGCCAAGTTCATCATTCGATTCCTGGAAGGAAAGTTGAGACTTGGTCTGGCCGAGAAGACGGTGCTTGTTTCACTCGCCCAGGCCATTGTCTGCCACGAAGCAGATACAAAGGACAAGGTACCTAGCACCTCGGATATAGAGAAGGGCGAGTCTATCCTCAAAACGGTTTACAGGTAAGCATGCACGGGCATCTCGACCTGTATGTTGTACTAACTAGAAACAGTGAACTCCCAAGCTACGACGTCATTATTCCTGCCATGCTTGAACATGGAATCATGGAGCTCCGCGAGAACTGCAAGCTTCGGCCTGGTGTTCCTCTGAAGCCCATGTTGGCCAAGCCCACCAAGGCTATTACCGAGGTGCTGGATCGATTTGAAGGACAGACGTTTACTTGTGAATACAAGTATGATGGTGAAAGAGCGCAGATTCACTATGTGGCCAAGGACGCACCCAGCAATTGAGCGAGGCAAGCCAAGGAGCAGCCAAGGAGGTCGCGGCTGGAGTTGCAAGCATCTTTTCAAGGAACTCCGAGGATCTCTCCAAGAAGTATCCCGATATTCTTGCCAAGCTTGGTACTTGGGTGAAGCCCGATACCAAAAGCTTCGTCCTGGATTGCGAAACAGTTGCCTGGGATGTGGACGAGAAGAAGGTGTTGCCCTTCCAGCAGCTCATGACACGCAAGAAGAAGGACGTGAAGGTCGAGGATGTCAAGGTCAAGGTCTGCGTCTTTGCCTTTGACCTGCTGTACCTCAACGGAGAAGCCGTGGTTGAAAAGGCACTACGGGAACGACGTGAGCTACTCGAGGCTGCGTTTACCCCGTGGAAGGCGAATTCGCCTTTGCTACCCACATGGACGGCCAGGAGCTTGACGAAATCCAGCTCTTCCTTGACGAAAGTGTAAAGGCTTCATGTGAAGGTCTCATGGTCAAGATGTTGGATGGTAGGGAGAGTGGATATGAGCCCAGCAAACGAAGTCGCAACTGGCTCAAGGTGAGCATCATCCCCCTTATTCGTTTGTGAGAATTCACACTAACATTCTGTCTACAGATCAAGAAGGATTACCTCTCTGGTGTTGGCGACTCTCTTGACCTTGTCGTCCTAGGTGCTTACTATGGCAAAGGCAAGCGTACATCAGTGTACGGAGCATTCCTCCTGGCATGCTATAACCCCAACTCGGACACATACGAGACCGTATGTAACATTGGAACTGGTTTCTCGGAGCAAGTGCTTGAAGAGCTACACAAGCAACTGTCCGAGATCACCATTGACCGACCTAAGCCCTTCTACTCGCACTCTTCTGGTGGACAGCACCAGCCCGACGTCTGGTTCGAGCCCCGTTACGTCTGGGAGGTCAAGACCGCGGATCTGACGCTCAGCCCGCGGTACAAGGCCGGTGCCAAGGAGGGAGTCGACCCTTCAGGCACCAAGGGTATCAGTCTGCGATTCCCACGCTTCATCCGCATCCGTGATGATAAGAATGCCGATTCTGCCACCACGAGTCGCCAGGTTGCTGAGATGTACCGCAAGCAGGAGAGTGTGTCGAAGAGCAAGGGACCTGCTGTGGATGATGACTTTGAGTATTAGATGTTCTGGCTTGCTGCCGAATTATACCGCATTCTTAGGGGGAGATGCATTGGCTCGGTGGGGATTCCGCTCTGGCGTTGGGGCATGTATGACTAGTCTTTTGAAATGTCCTTGAAGATGACAAAGGGGCTATGAAAGGCTCTCATGTAAAGATATAATGACATTATCAAACCAAGACCAGCTTCTAAACATCGGTGCACAGAAACGATCAGCAAGGGTCAGAGTGAGATACAATACAATACAGTGCTTCAAGACTGAAGAAAGCGTCTGTCTATATGGCCAAGGAAACTAGAATATTCATAACATAGATCATACGTGTCCCAAACATTCCCGTTTATGTAACAACTCCCTCTATAACATGGGCTCCTCGCCCTGGATACTGTCGCCGTCGTCAGCGCCATCCGCACCCTGCAGCAGCCCGCTACTCTCGAGAGCGCCATCGTCCGCCGCTATACTCGTCACACCCGTCTCGTGGCCTCGTCCACTGGGTCCTAGGCCCATGGTGCGCCTTGTCTCCTCGGCGCCATTCAGGACGTACCAGACGTCCTTCTTTGTCAGCAGCCCCTGAAGGACGCCGCGATCGCTGAAGAGGAGGTAGCGTAGACCAAGCTTCTGGAAGTATGTTGAGACGAGGTGTAGGCTTGTGTGGGATGGTAGAGTCAGGGGAGTCTGGTCCATCCAGGGGCGGAGGTCAAGGGTGGTCCGCGGGTCGGCGAGGGGCTGATGAGAGAAGAAGGCCTCAGTCTCTGGAGGTAGTGAGCGAGGCGGCTGAGTTGAGGCCGACAGGTTATAGGCAAGCTCAGCACGTGAGATATAGCCGAGGAGTATGGCTTCACGGGGATCTGAAATGACAGGGAAGCCACGGTAGGGGTGCATCTCGAGGATAGTGGTGAGGGAGGCGATGGTATGGCCCGTAGCTGTAAGGACGACGAGATCCTCGATACGGGTCATGACCTGAGCGGCAGGAATGTCGGGGATAACATCACTGTTCTCGCTGTTGTCCAGGAAGGGATACTCGTTAAAGTGAATCCACGACTCGTAGATACCGCGGCGCGAGAAGGCGTCGCCAACCCACTTGGAGATCATGACAGCGATCATAATGGGGAGAACATATGTGAGAGCGCCAGTGAGCTCGAACATGATGACGACGATGGAGACGGTCATGCGAGTCACACCAGCGAGTGAGGCTGCGGCACCGACGATGGCATACGTGCCGGGAGTGACGCAGGGTATATCAGGCTCACAGGAGCCAAAGAGGAAGAAGGACGGGTAGTTGGTGACCCAGATCTCCATGATGATGCCCACGGCACGACCTGTTAGAGCACCAATAGCCATGGAGGGCAGAATGATGCCCGCAGGGATCTGCAGGCCAAAGGTGACGGCAGCGAGGAAGAATCCAAGCACTGAGGCGAAGACGAGGAGGACAATGGTTCTAGCAGACGCGGCACCTGTCCTACAGATGCCGATAGGGTCATCGAGAACCTTTGAGCACTCGGAGAAGAGGTTAGAGACGAGCTCAGTAGTCTGCGCCTTCATGTAAAAGTTGGGGTAGTTGATGAGAGCTGTGAAAAAGGCGACAATGAGGACCTGGGCGATGGGGCCGGGGATCCAAGTATTAGCCTTTTTCCAGCGAGCGATGGCCATGTTGAGCCTGATAAAGAGGCCACCATGGATGCCCTGAAGAGTCTTGTTAGCAAGTGACGCCCCTGAATGACGACATACTTACTCCCAGGATGCCCAGGATGGCGTAGGGAAGCAACTCGAAACGATGCCATCCGATACTGTACTGGACTTGGTACAAGACGAGTTTGCCTGACCTAAAGGGGTCGAAGGCTTGGAGAACGACTGCAGCCGTCATGGCACAGACGAAACTCTGCCACATGGTCTTGTCTGGGAAATAGTACGACAATGTCTAGTAGATGTGTCAACGCCGAACAGCACATATGTGAAGGCCAAGCATACCTCGAGACTAAACAAGACACCGCCGATAGGGGAACCAAAGGCAACAGAGACGCCTGAGGCCGCAGCAGCGGATAGAACCTCTCGCTTTCGAGCTATGGATGTCAGCAGAGGCATCGACCAACTCGCCCCTTGAACAAGTACCTTCATTATCGTTGATATTGTGAAACAACTTCGTAAATACGTTGGCGCAACAGCAAGCGACGTGGATCAACGGGCCTTCTTTGCCCAGCCACATGCCCGAGGCCACAGCCAAGGCCTTTAATAGTGAGTAACTGATCAGAAAGGGCGAGTGTTCTGGCTTACAAGGCCGAGTGACTTGGTCACAAGTGTCCAGCCACCCAGGAATCGTTGGATAACGAATCCTCCCAGGACAGTCTTGATCTCTGGGATACCACTATGCTTGGCGTAGATGGCATACTCTTGCACAAGAAGAGCAGCTACATATGCAAACAGCATCTTGAACCATCATTAGCATCAGCGAATGGAGCTGGGCGGGATCTAGACGTACCGCAAGGCCGACAAAGAAGAAATACTCGAGGAACCATCTGCCGCCGGCCGAGCCCACTCCGAGGGCACCACCCCATGTCTTCCAGCCCTCGCACTTGGAGCCCTGATCGTATCCATAGCAGCAAAACGCCTTGTTAAGGTAAAAGTGGCCGCCTTCAGGCCCGCTGGAGCAATAGCCCTCCTTCAGATCGCCAAGCCAGTCGGTGGTGACGTTGATGCAGGCAGCGACTGCGCCGACAGCCATGCCCGTCAGCAACAGGACGATCCAGACCTGGCTGGCGTCGATGAGACGGCGGGCGTAGCCTAGCACGCCGGTCGCGCTGGAGTATAGGACACGCAGGCGCTGGCGCTCCTTGGTGTACTCGAAGATCCAGTCAATGGCCGTGAGATCCTCGTAGCCGACGCGGCGGCCGGGTCCTTCAATGTACCAATCGAGCGGCGCACCATCTTTAGAGGCGGCATTGAGGGTGACGGGTTCGGCGCGCGGAGGGGTCTCGGAGCCTGAGAAGACGGCAGGCGATGGGCCTCTCGATGAAGAATGCGAAGCGTTGGACCGTGAGCCCATGATGGCCGAGAAGAGGCGGGCCGGCGCAGAGAGGAACGAGGGTCCTTGACGTCGCTTGAAGGACATGGGTGCAGCTAAATTGCCCTGTAGCGGGTCATCTTCGAGTATATTGTGGCCGTCATCGCCGTGGCCATAGGCGCCACGACGGGCGCTGACCTCGTCGCCATCCTGGCCGAGAAAGTCGAGCTCGTCGCGACGATCCGAGTCGGGGGTATGCGATGCGGACGAGGCTGAGGCTGAGGCGGAGGTGGATGCGAAGGCGTAGGGGTCTCCAGACATGATGCGGTTCATACCATTGTGCAGCGCAGCCGAGACGCTCGCAGCAGGAGTCTCGCGACGGTCGGGTATTGTTTCTTCTTTTGTTTATTTCGTTGGTGGTGTCTAGAAGGAGAGGCTTTGAATCGTGTTCAAGTGCACAAGTGTTGGCCTATGATGGAAGTTGGGGGGCTGCAGCCGCAAGTGCAAGTGGTGGGCCTAGAGAGCTCGGGCCACGCTGTAGAGTTCTTGCCTAAAGCGTCGAGTAAGAAGGGGTCTCTGGATGAAACCGTACTTTATAAGATTGTAATTTGTATAGGTACTTTAATTATTAGAGACTCTATTTACAGATGATACTCTTGTGAAAATGTTGATGCTAGATACCTAAGCATTTCGTGCTGTTCTTTCAATTATCCCTAAAAGACAAGCCTCACCCCGGGCCGCATAAAACATTGTCTTGGACAGCAGCAGCAGCAGCAGCAGCAGCATGCCTGACAATCACACCAAATCATGCACAAGGTGGCTGGTTGCATACAGATGGTTACCAGGCCAATTAATCGACTTTAATGACACACTAGCACCTGAATTTGCCATCCCATTGAGCTCTAGACCCTATCCCAGCATCTGTTGTCCCTATAAGGCAAGCTGAAGTTCGAGCTGAAGGTGAGACAGGGTAGGCACAGCAAGATGCCATCAACATGCTCTAGAATAGGTGCATACGAATAAAAGACGAATACGCACAAATAATAAGTTCTAAATTTATATCTGTTTCAAATACACTCATAGGGCTCAGCCTTCGGAGCAGCTTTCCTACCTAAACATCATCATTTCGCTGCTGCTGAACATCAATGCACCTATCGGGGCGATTTGGTCTTGATCGAAATAGTGGGCCTGCCAAAGCTATGGCTGTGAGAGAAGATTGAACAAGCAACTTCAAGGTCGTTGGTCTCGTACGGATCTATCAAACTCTAGACTCATTTTAATCCCCTCTAATGCCACAAAGACTCTCTCTCTTTCACAACTTCCCAAGTCAAAAAGCCTCACATTACCCTGGTGTTATTCACACCAACATGGACACCACCACCGACGAGGCACAACCCTCTACCTCACAAGCGACCGACATCGCCAAGATAAAGACGCTCCTCAAGGCAAAAGACGACACGCAGAGATTCGTAGGTCTCGCGCTCCTCAAGTCCGTTCTCGACGGCTCAGAAGAACTCCGACAAGATGAGAAGACTGTCCACAGCCTCTGGTCCAGCCTTTCACCAAAGTTCCTAGACCGGTTGTTACGCACCGGGTCGAAGCCTTCCAACAAGAACGCAAAGGAGATGCTTGATCTTGTTGTTTCTGTTTTGCACATCTTTTCGATATTGCTACCTGACCAGGCAAAAAGTGACGCGAGGTTCATTGACAGGACTCCTTTGCTCGTCGCTGCTATTCTCTATAGGTTTGTTTTAAATACAACTTCAGGAAGATAAGACATACTGACAGGTACAGCACCGAGGAAACCACAAATTTGATCCTTCAACTCCTCCATACCCTGGTCAGCTCGCAGACTGGAGCTCAAGCCTTTATCAAGATTACCGACATTAGCTCACTCACCGAGATCGCTCCCACCCATGCAGCAGTCCTGGACATTCTGAGCTTTGCATGGCTCAATTCCATGACCGTGGTCGAAGATCCAAGTGCATTGGCTACGCAGATTGATGTCACCATTCAGAGCCTGGTCTCGTCGTTTACTGGCACTGATGCTGTGACACTTCTTGAGTTTCTCGGCTACTTTCTACGAAACGCCAACCCTAGCGTAGGTCATCTCCAAAACCGAGAGATACACGGTCAACTAATATGTTCTGCAGATCCTGCCTCGCCAGCCCAAGTGGCTGAAGAGCGTTGTCAACTATATCCAAAACCTCGTCACCAGTCGACCAACCCCCGAGGCCCGCTCAGCCTACACAAACGCTGCGGCGTCTATACTCCAGACCTACCCCATCCAAGGCCCAAAGATTCTCTTCACAGACGCAAAGAAGGACGACAAGGCCTTCTCCTACCTCCTCATCAACCTCCTGCTTATCGACATTCGCTCTTCTGCCCCAACCCTTCTGGAGCAACTCAACACACCAGAGTATCCAAAAGTCTCGAGAAGACTTACATCTGCGTTCGACATCATCTCCATATTTGTGGGATACCTCGTGCAATGCCTCGAGGATGACTCTTTGGAAACTTTTATCATGACTCCCGAAAACCTCCTTAAGCTCCGCAAGGGTATCTCCGAGACCATGTCTGTCACAGCTGAATACCTGCGTGATCGATGGGACGCTTCTGTTGCTGGAGCCATGGGCTTACATCCAGATGCTCGTGCAGGCACAACAGAGACGGCAACGGGCACTCACCATACCCTCGCCTGGGACTCTATCAAGGACAACGCTGACGAGGACATGTTCATCCTCTCTGCCGTCCGGGCGCTGGCGCTCTGGCTGCGGGAAGACGACAACGACAGCCTGCGCAAGGAGACGACAGGTTTGATGGACATGTTCATGGACCTCTACCAGTCCAGCTCCCAGGAGAAGCTCGACTTTCGCTCTCCTATTCTTGTTGCCCTCGAAGGCGTGACTACCATGGCCAAGGGCCGAGACTCGCTGCTTGCTAACGACGGATGGCGGATACTCGCCAGCGATCTCAACTCGATCCTTCAGCATGGCTCACGCACTTGTACTGAGGAAGATGCCTCTCGAGCCACTGATATCGTCCGCATTCTTTTGCCCATTGTCGAGCAGGAGACGAGCGGCATCCCTGAGGCGTGGATGGACCTCATCACCGCAGTGGCTGCGTGGGATGTGTCTGATGCTGAGCAGCCGTCGCCATCACCTCTGGTGCAGGAAGCACAGGTTGCCGCCTTGCAACTTTGCTGCGCGGTCCTCGTGGCTGCAAACAGCGGTATGAGAAAGAGATATCAGTATTCTGTTGCTGCCATCAATGGTATTGCAGCCCAGCTTGGCGGTCATGTTGGACCAGATAGTCCTGTGAGGGAGATGCTAGACGATGTTCTCGCAACACTGGGAGGATTGGCTCACGAGGGATGAGAAAAGATGCTGGTGAAAAGCACGGCAATCTTGCTTAGACGGGGTATCCATGGCTAAAGAAGATAGCCCGTTGAGATGTTCATGATAAGATACAGGACAGACAACGTGCCGTTCAACTGGCCCTTCCTTCAGTGTCTTCTTACTGCGGCTGAACACACCCAAGCGAGCCCTCTTCATGCAAGACCATGTCAGCGGCTTAACCGTCCCTCACCAGCCAGCGCCCGCATTTCGTCAGTCTGATTGAAGCTGCCACTCACTCTCCCATGCTGACCGAATGGGACATGCCGGTGAGGGGTAGATACGGCAAGCCCGGCATCAAAAGTGTATTTAACCAGCCATACGTTCTCATGGCGTTCGAGAGGATGTAGTGGATTGAAAGAAATTATGAGAAACTCGTCTTTATGCTCTGCTCAGGTGCTCAGAAAGAGTTGAACCACCCATCACAAGAAGTAAATATATGAATCGTCTCAGCCATTGCATCAGTCTACCTCTCCGTTTCACCCGTATTAACCAATTCACTCTCCCTCGGGCTCTCAGCACAATGTCAGCCACTCACTACGACGTCCTCGTCCTCGGCTCCGGCCAGGGAGGTAACCCCGTCGCCAAGGCCTTTGCCAAAGCCGGCCGCAAGACAGCCGTCATCGAGCGCGCCGCCTTGGGGGGCACCTGTGTCAACGTCGGCTGCACACCAACAAAGACAATGATCGCATCCGGGCGCGCCGCGTATCTGGCGCGACGAGACAGCGACTACGGGGTGCGAGCTGGAAACGGCCACGTCGAGATCGACATGGCTCGCGTGAGACAGCGCAAGCGCGCCATCGTGGAGCAGTGGAACAGCGGTAGCGTCAAGGGGCTGGCCGCCGCGGGCGTCGAGGTTATCATGGGCGATGCTAGCTTCGTCGGTGATCGGAAGCTCAAGGTCGCGCTGCAGGACGGAGGCAACAAGGAGGTCAGCGCCGACACCGTGTTCCTCAATGTTGGAGAGAGGTCGGCGCGGCCCGAGATCCCAGGGTTGGATGACCTGGAGCCGGCACGTGTGCTGAACTCGACGTCCATCATGGAACTTGCTGAGGTTCCACGACATCTCGTTGTGCTTGGCGGCGGATACATCGGCCTCGAGTTTGGACAGCTCTTTCGCCGCCTGGGAGCTGATGTCACCGTCGTCCAGAGAGCGAGGCAACTCGTGCCGCGAGAGGATCCTGACGTGGCAGAGTGTCTACTCGATATCCTTCGGCAAGATGGCATCACAATACACTTGTCGAGTACGGTCGACTCTATCTCGGCCACAAAGAACGCAGAAACCCCCTTCTCGGTGAGCGTCAAGACTCCGAGAGGTCAGACAGAAGTGTCAGGATCACATCTTCTCTTGGCAGCGGGCCGAGTACCCAATACAGATGGATTGAATCTCTCTGAAGTTGGCATCAAGACAACCGCCAAGGGACACATTGTTGTGGATGAGAAGCTCCAAACCACAGCTTCAGGGGTATATGCCCTGGGAGATTGCCATGGGGGCCCTGCCTTTACACATATGTCCTATGATGATTTCCGTATCATCCGCACCAACCTCCTTTCGGAGACCATGTCATCCACGACTCCAACCATGGCCACAACGCAGGCCTCTATCTCCCGAGTCCTGACCCCTTACTGCATGTACACTGATCCGCAGTTGGGTCATGTCGGTCTCCACGCCAGAGACCTCGCCAATAGTACCAGAGAGGTTAAAATGGCCAAGATGCCCATGAGTTATGTCGCAAGGGCATTGGAGACGGCGGAGCCACGAGGCATGATGAAGGCGGCTGTGGACGCAAAGACGGGTGAGATATTGGGTTTCACGTGTTTGGGTATTGAAGGAGGCGAGGTAATGTCGATTGTCCAGACTGCTATGATGGGTGGCTTGAAGTGGTGGGACTTGGAGGCGGCAGTCTATGCCCATCCAACTTTGGCTGAGAGCTTGAACAACCTCTGGGGACACCTCGAATAACCGGGATGAGCATATCTTGTGCCACAAGGCCTAGTCTGATAATGGAATCAAGATGCCTCAAGCGGTGCCGTCTGAGGCTGAGTGTTGGCTGTAGTTTCACCCTCATTCTTCGCTGCCGCTTCCGCCTTGGCCCGTCTCTTCCGAGCTCGTCGCACCTCAATCTCGACGTTGAGCATTTCGGCATTGACTGAGACGAGCCTGGGGATGATCTTCTCTACCGCCTGGACAGATTGCGTCTGGGCTGTGCGGAGCGGTATGGGTGCGAACATGCCGTACCAGTGCAATGGATTCCTGTTCTTCTTGGGCTTCTTTTGGGCTGACTCTTTGGTACTGTCTTTTTCGGCTGTATCCCCCGATTCCCCATCGTTTCCCTCAGTAGCGACTTTTTCTTCCTTATCTGGCTCTTCGATAGGAGCATCGATGATGGAAAAGGACGGAATCTCTTTCTCGTCGACCTCGATGTCAAGAAGGCGGATTGCCTGCATTCTCTCATCGTAATGATCCTGGCCATACCTCATGCCTCGCTCGCCAGCAAAGTTTGCTCGTGCAATGTTCTGGTAGACATTGGACTGAATCTGTGATAGGCTCTTGCGTAGCTGGGTGTATTCATCCAGCAGGCCTAGATAGCGCTCGAGGAGCGCGTCGATGTGCTGTTGCTGGTCCATGGTTGTGTCGCTGAGGCAAGTGGAACTGTGTGTGCTTCTGCAATATTCTGGTGTGATAGAGAGCTCACATATGATCCCTTCGGATATAAAAATTCGGCTGTAACCAAGAATTTCACGTTGTGCCGACTATTGACCAGATGTTGATAGAAAAGAGTTGCCTTGACAGCCTTGGAGTTCATCTTGTGCAGGTGAAAGCTGCCTACGTAGCTATACTTTTACGGCTTAGCGTCGGTGTCAATTCATCACCATGTCAAAGCTCATAAGCATTTCGCACCATGCATTCTCTGAGACACCAAACTCTTGAGGAGCGATTCATTCACTCTTATTCATGTTCTTAATTATGCCTCAGATGAATATCTCCTCCGGCCTCGAAACTTTACATTCAGAGGCCCGCCCGTGTACAGCATCGTTGGGATTGCAGACACAAACACAATGACACCCAGTGACCACCCTACAGTCCCCCATCCAGCACTATCTCTGATCATTCCGCCCAAGATTGGCCCTACCAATGACCCTCCAGAGTAGGCCATGTTGTACAGGCCGTACGCCTGGGCAATCTGTCCCACGCCCTCCTTCCCATCCTCGCCCTGGACAGACCAAGTGATCTCTGCCATGAGTGGGCCGAAAATGCACGACATGGTGATGCCAATGCCGACAAGGAGCCCACACAGCAGTATCTTGTCCTCGATCTTGTTCTCCGAGACGAACCGCAGACACACGGCAAAGGGTGTTGCGAAGAAAAGGCCAAACGTGGCGAGCCACTTGGGTCCGTAACGATCGCTTATCATTCCAATGACGGGGCCGAGAAACGATGGCAGAATGATGGGGAGAAAGATGAGTCCTGCGCCAATTGAGTCCCAGCCGAATATCTCCTTAGTGAGAAGAGGAAGCGTGCTTTCTAGGGCGGTCTGGATAATCGCCTGAACGAGTGTTCCCCAGAGAGCAGCCAAGAAGCGAGGTCGTCGTAGCAGTCTGACCAGTGTCTTGATGGGCGTTCGCGATGGATCCAATTCGTCCTTGATCGATTCATCTGTTGTTTGCACTGGGGTCTTCGAATCCCCTTCGCCCTCTCCCTTAGACTCACCCGCCTGAATGCCCTCCAAGTCGGTGGACGTTGCAGTCTCTGCATTGTCAAACCATACCTTGGCCTCCTTGACCTCGATGATGACGAGACGCAGAACAATATCTACTGCAAGCAGACCAAAACACATGGCAAACACGGAGTAGTAACCCCCCTTGCCATATACAACTCCTCCAAGTAGAGGTGCTGTCAGGATGCCCAGGCTGCAGGCCATGCTGATCCAGCCCATTGCCTTGCCGACGTGGTCCTTATCCACGGTATCGACAACCAAGGCCAGACCAACAGTCCAGGTGAGAGCCGCTGATATACCCTGGAGGACACGGCCGACGAGGAAGAGCGGGAGGTTTCGTCCTACGCAGAGGAAGACGGTAGCTCCAGCCAGCAAGATGAGACCAATAAGCATCGGGATTCGGCGGTTCTGGATTCTATCTGCCAGGTATCCCCAAACAGCTGTGTTTCAAACTACATGTCAACACCCGTCTCACCAAGGGGGGAGTTACATACGAGACCCGCCTAGGAGAGCGGCACCATAGACGGCCAGTGCTATCGAAACCCAGTACTGGACTCTGTCTGTGCTGATGCCAACCCGGTTTTCGAGTGAGAATGGCAGCACAGGGACGATGACGCCGTACAAGAAGATGTCCTATCGAATAGGTCAGCTCAGCTCGGTTTGTAACAGAACGGTGCCAAGTATTACAGTAAAGATGGCAAAAGAACAGGTGGTGACGATTAGACCAGCTGATGATCGCAACTTGAGAAGCTTCGGCGGCTTGTCCTGCCGCGTCCACTCGAGAATCGCCATTATGGGCAGCTGAGAGGCTCTATGGGCAAGGTCCTGTACGAGACAACCTCTTTGGCAGCAGAACTCCGAGTCGTCGAGCTTTCACGGGCTGACAGGCCTTGGGCTGTTGGTTTTTATCCGCCTGAGTTTCTTGTCGCTTCGCCGTACCCACACCAACTTTCCGGACTCGGGCATCTCGCGCCCCGACGACCGGGAGCTCGAATGGATGGGTTGCAGGTCCCGGATCGCCACATGGGGTTAGCGCACCAGCTCGAATCTGTTCATGACCCCAGATGTTCGCCGAAGGATGCGGAGTGAGTTGAGGCTAGTTGCGGAAGGAATCGACTTCTATCTGGAGCTTGACGTCGCCGCTTCAAGGTTGGCCGATGAATGAAGGGCTCTAACATGGGGACCAAGTACTTTAGTTTGGTTAGGGGCCAGGTTTGGTAGGTCAGAGATTTGCCACGAGGAGTACCGAGTACGAGCCTGAAACGAGTATATTGAAGACTATATTGAGGCAGTTCCCGCCTAAAAATACACATCAGATTGGCTCTACGTCGGTAGTTGAACTTGACTAGGACTTCCTAGTCAACAGTACCTGGATAGGTATTTGCGGATATGGCATCTTGCGTCGCAGATAAAGCTGCCCCCTGAGCTCAGCATTCCCAGTTGCAGACAGCACACTTGGCATTGCTACCCACCAAGTCGGCAACAATTTCCAGTTCTATTGTTGAGTATACCCGACGTTGTGTTGCAGGAAACAAACATTATCTATCCGCAACTAGCTCCAGTCGTTCGCCGACAAGTTCGCCGACGCCTACGCCGAAGATGGCGCGGCTGACCGCTCACTCTGTATCTACAGCACTAACGAGAGCCAGACCATTTCAGCCAGTAATATCTCTTCATTCTGCCTGCACACTGGGAGGGCTTGCAGAGCAAAAGTCGAGGAGGCTGATTGACAACAAATCGAAGGGCGAGGGTGCAGATTCGCACTAGGCCCGGCCTGGGCCGTGATGGAGCAACGTGCAGACCGTTAACGACTGGAGCTGGATGTGCCATGTCTCAGGTTACCCACGAACGAACAGGGGACGCTCTCCTCGGTGCAGTGCGGTGCTGCAGAGTCTGAGCGTCGAGAGAGCCTGGCTGACCCAATGTGAGACAGGCAGCTGGGCCGCATGTTTCCATTTCGTCCCATGTTGATGAGGATGGGATGCAAGTTGAACAGACTCTTGTCAGTCTGATAGGAAACTGAAATCTGACAGGTCTAGCTCACAAGGGGAAAAAAAAGAGAAACAGTGATCTCCGATGCATAAAGTCGTGCAAGGAGCCCTTGGTAGATGTAATATCCCTGGGCTGAAGCTTGAGTGTGGGCTTGGAAACAAGGACCCTTGAGCGCGTGTGTGTTTTGATGGATGGGCAACGTGAATGAGGCGGGAGCTGGGGTCTTGGATCCCGAGATTTGGGTCCGGCTAGCTCCTGTGATATTCCCCGGTATGGATGAGACTAAGGCGGGATCCCTTTCTGCAAGGCTGTCTTGTCTGTGTCTGTGTGTTTTGTCTGATGGGAATATGTGGTGGTGGTAATGCTGACTGTCGGCATGTTCAAGTGCCGACATGCTATTGCATATCCTGCCATGGATGGTGGTAGTCCAGAAAGCTCCAGAGACACAGGCCGAGTCCTGTTACTGGTGCAAGGAGATGGTATCATGACATGGATAAGGACCCTTTTTCTTTGGCCACGAGTTATACCTTCTGAGGCGAGTTTGTCCCAGACCAGACCCCAAGGCTCACCGGAAGCACAGAGCGCAAGGTGACCCATCGAGAGTCGTGTTTCTCGGTCACGCGTGGTTTGCAATTTGCTTTTGAGGCGGGAGGCGGTTTGCATCGTCCCCCAATCTCACACAATCTGATGAGCCAGTCTCGTCTACATGAGCAAGGACCATCTCGCAGTTCCCCTTGCTGGCTGGTTTAGTCAGGATATCAGGGGATTTGCCCAGGGCTAATGAAGGCATGGGCCAGAGGGAGCTCCCTGCAAAGGCTGAACAACCACCACCCCCCGGTCTCTCATCATCAGATGGAATTCATCTCGAAGGTCGACTCGACCTCGGACAATCAAGGTCAGACCGGCAGAGCAGGTGAGCCTTGAACTAGAGATAACGGTGTGAGTCTCTGTGTGGCAAGATGGCATCACCTCTAGGACGAGATGAAGTCGGCAAGCCATCAAGGACCAGACAAGCATGTTTCCCCAACAAAGAAAACAGAGGCACAAATAGTAAAAGCCCATCCCATTATGACGAACCCGCCCACCCCCGGGGAAAACTGACCATCATTTGTCCACTCTTTGGCCCCTATTCAAGCTGCCCATGTCCAAGTACTGTCCTGCCCTTTGTTGCTTGCTTGCTTGCTCGCTCGTGCAAGCATCTCGTAGGTGGCATCTCTCGTCGAGGGTGGCTCAAACATCGCTCAACCCTGATGTCGTCATCAAACGTCGACGGGCCTTGTCGCAGCATTCCTCGCTCTGCCTTGAGTTGGCTGTCTGCTAAAAAGGGTCCCTTTTCCAAGGGCACGGTTCTCCCGCACGACGTAATACCGCCGACTGGGGCTTTTCCATTGTTCATCAAGCCAAAGCTCGCCGGTGTTTCTTTCTCTCTCTGCCCTCCTGCCCCTGACTTGCGGTTTCACGTTTGTTTCCCGTAGCGGCTCTGGTTGGTCGTTGCAGGGGGCTCAAAGAGCCCCAAGTTCACGCTCGGTTTTTTTCGTCCTTCACCATCTCGCTGGGGGTCGTCACGGACGCGATCCGGTTTAGAGGATTTCTCCGATGGAGGTAGGTATCCGCAGCTTGGAGGATACCTGGGTGTCCTGCTGATAGCTTGAGGAGCTAGTGGTATCTTGACGTGGGTAACTAACAGAGGAGAAAGAGGCCATGCTTAGCTGCCTCTAAGAATTGCGCCATCACTGACTGTTATCAGAGGCCATGAGAATAATGTGATGATGATTGTAGAACATGTTGAATCGTAAAGCATCCATCTCAAATGCCTTATCAGCTCCCTCCATCTTGCACGGCTCCTTAATGAGATGGAACGGTCCCGTCTTCATGGATAAGTTATTTGACGGACTAGTCCAGTACCTACCAGGTTCACTAGTAGGTACCAGCCTTGGTGGGGACGGGCCTCTGATCACTTGGGGCTCGGGGCTCTTCATCCACTAGAATGTCCGCCCTGGAGATGTCCATGGCCTCCAGCTCCAGAGGCGCCCAGGCCAGGCGCGTCCGCCCACCCGTGCCCGGGCCCGTTTTCCATGGCATGGATGCATCGCTCATCAACTTGAACGCCCCCTTCCTCTGCCTCTGCTTCACGGGGTTCATCAATTCCTTTGACTGTCCTCCTTTGTCTTGTCTCTGCGACTTCTTACATATCTATTTGGCCTTGTCAGGTTATCGACGGCCTCGAAGGCAAGCTCCTTTTCTCCTCGGAGCACGACATCCATCTCGCTCATTACAAAGGTCCTCGTGCCTCACTCGACGTTGACGATCAGTCCTACAAGGAGGAGGAGATAGACGTACAGCAATCAAGAGAAAGAGGTTGGTGGGTTCCATTTTCTTGATCCTTCCTCTGCTGCCTGTTGGGGAAACTCATTTGACTGTGCTGCTGCATCACCATCCATCATCATCACATCCACCATCCCAGCGTGCTACGCCGTCTGGCTCAATCTTGTCCATCATCCTTCCATCTCTCATCTCATTCATTCACTCGTCCACTCCCGGGCGCACGCACGCACGCACGCGCGCCGTTGTCTTTCCTCCACTTGGTTATCCACTCTTGCCCACGTCGCAAATCGGCCTTGGCCGACTCTTCTGGAGCTTTGCTTGGCTGGTGGTAGTCTACCTGAACAAGCAACAGAGGACGACAACGACGGTACGGTACCACCCTGTTACTCTCACGTTCACGCTCATCACCACCATTCACAGCCTTGGCTGGCTGCTTCTGTCTCTCTGTCACCAAACCAAGTTATTATTACCAGGCTTGCTTGCCTGCTTGCCTGCCTCCTCATCTTTGGACCTAGGTACTTACCCACCTAGGCTAAACCTGGGAATCGTGCTGCTCCAACCCCCTCCCCTCTCATCATCCATCCTATCCCATCCCCTGCTTGGTCTGGCTTTGGTCTGGTCTGGTCTGGTCTGTTCTGGCTGGTCGGGTCCTTCTGCCTGCTGGCCTTGCACTTCCACTTCCTGCCTGGCTTGCTTTTGGTTTCTGGTGCTGTCCACTCCCCCAAGGCCCACTATTACCTACCGACCTACCGCTGCCCGCCAACTCTGCTTCTGCCTCTGCTTCTGCCACTGCCACTGCCACTCCCGTCCAATCTCACTTCCACCACTGGCCGGCCACCTGCCCGCCGCTGCCTACCTCTACCGCCTCCAGTGCCTCCTGTCACCACTTAACTTGACGTTACCCACTGTCAGCGACTCGCTCATCAACTAAGCTAACCGTGCCTCCCACCTTTTTGCGCAGGTCCGGTCCTGAGGTCCCCGTCTCCATTCATCGCTCGCTCGAGTCGACCACAGCCTCCTTCTCTCCATCTCCACCCGCTGCTGCAACAGCGCCCAAAACGCAAGGAAGCAACCTCGATACCAACCTGCTACTTGCTACTGCAAACCGCATCCACCGCATCCTCACCTCCACCATTTCCATCCGCCATCCATCTCCAGCCAACTCGTCCCTCGTTGCCTTGCCTACCTACCTCTCATCTTCCGATATATCCTCTCCGATTCCGACTACGACCTCGTCTTCTCCGCTCCCGCTTCCTCCCCGCTCTTTCACCTCTCACCGTTCGCGCGCGCACCCGCCCGCCAATAGAAGCTTCATCACTCGAGAGCCTCTGCATACCACCTTAGCGTAGTCGAGCTCCTGCCGAGGAGCTGTCGAGAGGAATCATGACGGTTGTCGCAACGATCAAGTAAGTTCTGTCGCTCTTTGCCTGTCGCCCTTTGCTGGGATTTTTTCTGCCTGTGCCTGCTCCAGGCTGCCTTTCTCTGGACAGCATCACCTCGGGCATGCCTGCGCATCGCCTGTGCATGCCATCTCCTTTCCCTCCTGCCACTTCTTCGGCTGCTTGCAGAAGCTAACCAGTCTCCTCTTTTGATAGGTGCGTCGTCGTCGGCGATGGTGCTGTTGGAAAGACTTGTCTTCTCATCAGCTACACAACAAACAAGTTCCCCTCCGAATATGTTCCGACCGTCTTTGACAACTACGCCGTCACGGTAATGTGAGTCCTACTTGCACGCCCATCAGATCTACGCCAGCCCCCACGCCATGCCGCGCCCCCACATACAATGGTTGTTCTTCGCTGTCAAGATTGCGGTGATGGACCCCCAGTACATGTCGAATTCCAGATATGCGCAATCGACTTGGGGATATTGTCACTTGACGCCATGGCGCACGGTCATCTAGGACGGGCTAACCGGTGGTAGGATTGGTGATGAGCCATACACTCTGGGCCTGTTCGATACTGCCGGTCAAGAAGATTACGACCGACTCCGACCTCTCTCATATCCCCAGACCGATGTTTTCCTTGTCTGCTTCAGCGTCACCTCGCCTGCCTCGTTCGAAAACGTCCGCGAGAAGTGGTTCCCCGAGGTCCGCCACCACTGCCCTGGCGTCCCCTGCCTGATTGTCGGTACCCAGGTGGATTTGAGAGATGACCCCAGCGTCCGGGACAAGCTGTCGAAGCAGAAGATGGCCCCGGTGCGACGGGAGGACGGCGAGCGAATGGCCAAGGATCTGGGTGCGGTCAAGTACGTCGAATGCAGCGCTCTGACTCAGTACAAGCTTAAGGACGTCTTTGATGAGGTATGTTGGGGGAAAGCCGAGTGGTCTATGCCTATATAGATAGGCGACTCTGAGTCTCTGCTAACTACCCATGTAGGCCATTGTGGCGGCCCTTGAACCCCCCGTCCCCAAGAAGGCTGGCTCCAGGGGGCACAAGTGTCTTGTCCTATAAACGGATAGGCACGAGCCGCAGCCGCGCCACGACCAAAAGCCATTCTTCACCCTCCCCTGAAAATGGTTGATTAGCCAAGAAGGCCTTAGCAGGCAGTAGCGGGCAGAGAGTCCTCTGGCGTGGGTACGGCAAGACTAGATTGGGATGACCCGAGCGAATGGAACGGAATGCGATGGGATCTCACAAGAAATGGTCATCCTGTGTTTGATATGGATCGGATAACGGAACGAAGCTTGGGGAGCAGGCGTCTTGTTCCGTGACGAAGAGACGATGGTTTTCGAGGGCGACGTATGCGATGGACTCTCCTAGGCCGCTGAGCGTGGCCATAGTCTGCCGGAGACTCTATGATGAGCCAGCCCAACCCCACCAGCCTCTCCGAAGTTTCCTTGGACCAGGATCTACAACGCTGTTTATTCCTTGATTCTCGCCCGAGGGTTTCTGAGGTAGGAGGATGGACCAAAGGATGGAAACGAAACCGGGAGAGCGGACGGGAGACGATTCATACATCCAGATGGGAATGCTTTGATAGGACAGTTTGGCGATTGGGGTGCAATTTACATCGATGTCTTGTCTTGTTCGTCTTGCTTGACTTTATAGAAAGTTTGTGTATTTTTCTACTTACTCGGAGTCTGCTGTTATTGTCGTGTGTGTGTACAATCAAGAACTTGACATGACGTAGACGAAGACCAGCCGAGAGAAGGCTCGGATGCTGCATCCGAGGTGAGGCATGTCTCGGTGAAGGAGCTTCGGATTCCTCATGACCGCATTCCGGGCCGGTCTCGTGCTGCAGTTGGGGACTTTGGGATTTTCATGATGCCAGTGGGGATGGGAGGGAGAATGGCATGGTCATGACATGAGGCGGTGGACGGATGGTAGATGCTGTATTGGTGACATTGCCATGTAGGACATGGATGCAGAGCTACAGTTGCTCATGAATCAAGTCAAGGGAACCCTGAAGACGGACAAGTCACCTTGTTAACAGCGGCAACCCAAGGCCATGGCCAACCTCGGATGGAGGTTCGTCTGTCATTGGAGATAAGACGGGAGTCGGAGTCTCCTGCCCCCGTCGCGTCAACTTTCCCTTCTCAACCTAGCCCCGACGCAAGCCCGCCAACCTCCGGCCCCGTTCCCGGGACCGCCCCTCCTCTGCTCTGGCCGACTCGGAGTCAAAATGGCAACAAACTGCCTCATTCGGGTTCGGACGACGGCCATCTTCTCCAACTTTTTTTCTCTTGTAGAGGAGAGGCGGGGAGAGAGAGGGACGCGGGGGTGCTTTGTCGCTGGGCGATTGGCCAATCGGGCGCCTGGCTGCATAACTGTACTGTATCTCATCGCGTGGTCTGTCGGCATCAGGCCTCTTTGTCAAAACTCTAGCCCATTGGCCCGCGGGGACCGTAGACATGGAGAGTTTCGTTCTTGTATGACCAAATGACACGCCTTGCGACTCGACTCGAGTAGATCCCATCCCGACTCGTGGGGCCGGCCGCCGGCGCCGGTGGAGGGCATGCCACTTTGGACGATGCAGACAACTATAATAGACCTCGCCGCCTCCCTCTTCTTTCTCTCTCCCTCCTCTTCTTCTTCCTCAGGACTATAGACTTGGACTGTACCTAGAATGAAGTCTTCAGCTCTCTTGAACCTGCTGGCCCTGACAGGGCTGGCCTCAGCCTGCGCTCATGATCATGACGATAAGGAATGGACCAAGGAGGAACTGGATGAGCTCGAGGCAAAATGGGGCTATGAGGTATGTCTTGCTCGTTGAGCCCGTGAGAATTGCTCGACTTACACTCAACCAAATAGTGGCCCTTTGCTGGCATCAACACCTTTGCCCACCTGAACCACGTCAAGTGCCTCACAGAGCCTACCGAGCCCTTCGATATCGCCATCGTCGGTGCTCCCTTTGACACAGCTGTCAGCTACAGACCGGGCGCACGCTTCGGCCCCCGTGCCATCCGCTCCGCCTCGGCACGCCAGACATCATTCCGCGGCTTCAACCCTCGCGCTGGCATCAACCCCTACCAGAACTGGGCCAAGATCGTCGACTGTGGCGATATCAGCATCACTCCCCTTGACAACAACATCGCACAGGAGCAGATGACTCAGGCCTTCAAGCAGCTCGGCAAGCGAAAGACCGTATCTTCCCTGGCACCCAAGCCCAAGTTGATGACCCTGGGTGGTGATCACAGTCTAGCACTGCCTGCTCTGAGAGCCCTGAATCACATTTATGGCAAGCCTATCCAGGTCTTGCACTTTGACGGTGAGTCTTGACTGCTTGGCCTAGCCCGGGGAGGCAGGCTCCTCCATTGGCGATAACAGTACTGACATGTATTCTCAGCTCACCTCGACACCTGGAACCCGGCTGCCTACCCATCTTGGTGGGGAGCCTCTCAATTCACCCATGGATCGATGTTCTGGATGGCCAACCAGGAAGGCCTTCTCTCCAACTCGTCTTCAGAGGCCTCGGTCCACGCCGGCCTGCGCACTCGCCTCTCGGGCGACGATTTTGCCGACAACGAGGATGACACCTCGCAGAACTGGGTCCGTTTCACTGCTGATGACATTGACGAGATCGGCACCAAGGGTATCATCGATGGTATCCTCAAGGTCCTCGGCACCGAGAACCCCGTCTACCTGTCCGTCGACATCGACGTCCTCGACCCGGCCTTTGCCCCCGGTACCGGTACCCCTGAGCCTGGTGGCTGGTCAACCCGCGAGTTCATCCGCATTCTGCGCGGTCTCGAAGGCCTCAACCTTGTTGGCGCTGACGTCGTTGAGGTGTCGCCTGCGTACCAAAACGGCGGGGAGGAGACCGCCCTGGCTGCAGCCCAGGTCGTGTACGAGATCATCTCGTCCATGGTGAAGCGAGGACTCGCCGATGGCGGAAAGGAGGCTAAGCCTGCTGGCTCTGCTGGAAAGGATGAGCTGTAAAGCTAAGGTGTATATTTTATCTGACATTGATCAGCATGGTCGCTGGATGTTGCCATGAAGGGTTGATGTGCCTACGAGTTATGACAGGTGCGAGGGGGCAGCCGCAACGACGGTGTCTGTGTTAGAAAGGCGTATGGTTGGGGTTATGAATCGATGTAGAAAGCGAAACTAAAATGAGAAAATTCATAGTACTTCAAGTTCGCTGAAGTGATGCCAGCAGTCCTCTGTTCCCTCCTCCACGACTGGCACCAGTGATGAACTCGTAGAGTCTCCAGGAAGATAGCGAGACACTGCCTCCAAGACAACTTGGAAATGGTATCAACTGTCGAAAGGCGGTTTGTCCTTCTGCCACACGGTATGTACAGCATCCGGTGGATGTAAGTTCATTGAGGCTGCCTTCTCTGGCCTGATCTAGACTTGGACCTTACAAGGTGCCACTTTCCCTCGATACCATGACGAGAATGCCTATCTGGCCCAGACTTTTGAGCTATGACAGTTCTGGGCTTGACGAGTTGCTCGCTTAGACACCACCAACAGATTGCTCCCCCGCTCATGGGCCATTGGGCGCTGCGATAGGGGTGAAAGGATGTGTCCAGGCCAAGACATAACTTAATGAAAGCAAGGAGAGCCAAGAGTCAGATATGACGGTTTGCCGATGGTGAAAATAGCCTAAACAAAAGGCTTCTAAAAACAAAAACGCGTTGCTTGACCCATACGGAATATTCCAGTCCAGGTCTTAACTTGAAGGTCGTTTCAGGTGACGAAGCGAACTTGAGCTTTTTTGATCCCAGTATTTGACAGAGAGAGGCCATGGGCTGCAGAGGTCAAAGGCGATCAGCCTCAGGGATATCGGACCTTGTTTCCGACATAGCCAAGAGTCTCGAGTGCATGTTTGCCAGATCGTGCTGCACCAGATGAACTGGGTCTGTCGTCAAAGAAAAGGCCTGGAAGTGGAGGAGGCCCGGTTCGCACGCCACTTAGCTACGGGCTGCAACATCTGATTGAAGGGATATGTGTGTTTTAGCGGGGGTAAGGGAACTGGCCCGTGGTTGGAGGATGAAGCGGTTTGAGATGAACAATCGGGAGAAATCAAGTCATTGGCAGTTCCTGGACCAGAAGGTGGCCTGTGGGCTGCCTTGAAGAGGTGTCATGGGGAAGACTATGCTCTGGTGCGAGTGAAATATGAGGGCATCATGAGACGACGGCATCCGCAGACGACTTTTGTGAGCTGCTGTGTGATCTTCTCCTATACTCTGTTGCTAGACCAAGTAGTAAGTCGGAGAAACTGATAGGCCCTCGAGACGCACTCGCGCTACAGAAAGCAGCTCCCTGTGGTGATTGGACAATGGACAACGACAAAAAGGGACTGCTCCGTCTGTGACAGGGATTAATAGCCGACGGTCTTGGTACGGTACACTAGAGCCTGCCGACAAACTGGTCAAGGCGTATCGCGGGATGTGGGATCAGAGATGGAACCCGTGTGGCTGCGGGTATCAAGTCGGCAACTTCCAAGCGTTGGACTGTGGGACATGAACGTTTCTGGCATGCGGATGTTGGTAGGTTCAAGTCTGGATAGAGTCCTCTTGGTGCGAACCAAGAAGGTTCAGTTGAAGGTGCATGAGGCGGGTGGCGCGTTTACGAGACGCCTGAGACGCTTCCGAAAATAGTATCGGATCCCATCTGTCTGAAGGCGATGGTGTTTGGGGATGCCCCAAGACTGGCCCCTTGGGCGTGTTTCATGGTGACTAGGGCTGCAAGTACATACGGGGAAGGACAGACAAGAGGCTTTTGCCGTCAGCCAGAGCAGATGTTGACGTCGAACAAAGGGATGTCCCTTGTCAGTTGCAGGTCAAGTAGCCGCCGTGGAGGGGCGTCTTGTGCGCCAGTTTTTGCTGGGTGGGTGACACAACAACGGTGAATCATCTTGGCCTCTTGCTGCGGCTGCAGAAGACATAACGGCGCCGTTGGACACGGAGTCGCCTTGGTCCAGTGTTGGTGAGTGAATGAGAAAGTGAATACTTGCTCAATAGGAGAGGGGCCGAGTGAGCGTTTCAAAGGACGCGGGTGTATTGACTCTTTGAGCAAGTTTAGCGCGAAGAAACCGGGAGGACCGCCGCCAGACACAGACAGACACAGGCCCCCCGCCATAATTTAGGGGTCCAGAAAATGCAGGCCAGCCGGCTAGGCAGGGGAGGCGCCGCGCCGTGGAAGGAAACTTCCAAGAAGAAGCAAGGGGCATGATGAATATCATGACAATAAGATGAATCAACCAGATGCTGATGCTAGTGCAAGGTTTTGGATCGAGGTTAGAGGCGTCGGATGGTCCAGGCTCGAACGAGCTTGTCGGTGAGTTTGGTGCCTCCAGTGCTCCTTCCTTCTGCTAGGCCTTGTGCAAAGTACCTGCCCGTCGAGGTGCAGTTGGTGGTAACATGCAGGCACAACCCGACACGACACGATACGACACGCAACTTGAAAGTTCAACCATCATCGGGTCCAATTTCAATCTGGATATTACCTTAAATTATGTATGCTCCCATGGTCGGACATTTCATATCCGTCCGCACATACACATATCCGAACGACGACTAGGGAATCGAGCAATCAATCGATCGCACTTCATCCCTTTCTCTGTCTATGACCCCATGAGATGCTACGCCTAGTCGCGTGGTATTCTATCGGCACGTCTAGTAAAGCCAACATTGACTGACAGGCAGGGAGGTGAGGGTTTCTGTCAGGTCAGGACAATGAATGTAATGTTTGGCAGGGGTGGCACCACCAGCGAACGCCCCGACATGGGAGCAACGAAACACCCACATGGGCTCAAGGGGCTCTTTCATCCATCAGATCCAGACGACCAGAGCATCAGATACGACGGAAACACGGTACTGTCCTATCCGGTACTCAGTCGACGTCTTCCCCAATTGCCATGATTTTCCGTGCAGTGTCGTGTGCTGTGCGCTCAAGGCTCCCCGTCGTGAGACGGCACGCCCAGGCATGGCCAGAGACAACGGCGGCCATCCCTGTCGTTCTCATTAAACTATCGGAGCAGCCAATTCCATCCCTCACCCCCTTTGGGCAATGGCCCTCCTTAGCCCTGCTGGAGTCTCCTGTAGCCCCTGGGTCGCCGTCGTCCCCCTGGCTAAGGCCTAGCTCATGCTCCCCCAGAGCTCGTGGTGGCCATCTCCACCGGAGGCACGCTGCCACCATTCACCGTCGACCAGCTGGGTCCATTGACTGTCGCTCACACTCTCCCATCCATTCATTCTCACCCCTGGGCGATGCTGGCACGAGCCGACCAATCCTTGCCGCCCAGTCCCTGGCGCTCCCGGCTCGTCGTCGCCACCTGGGCTCCGGCTTTGGCTGTGGCTCCAGCCACTGACCTCTGGCCTCTAGCCTTCTGGGTCCTAGTCGATAGCTTCTTTAGCCTCGACCGTTCGTTTGTGTGTGGGCGTGGCCGTCTCTGGCTGCGCTCCTGAAGCGCCTCCTGGATCCTGGGGGGCCCTGCTATTGCTGCTGTCAGTGCCTACGCTGGGCTGCGACCAGGACACGATTCTTTCTTCATGTCGCCGCTTGCTGGTTGGTAGCCGCATCATTGTTGCATTCGTTGCTGCTGCGTTGCTGCTGCTCTTGCTTGGTCTCCTCCTTTTCTTTGATCCATCCGTAGCTGCAGCTTCCTTCCGTTCTTTTTCTCTCAGTGTTCCAGCTCTCTCTTTACCGCCCTTCCTCTTTTCTTCCTTTCTGCCTCAATTCTCTTCTTCTCTTCTCTCTTCATTTCATATCCCTTCTCTTCCACCTCCACCCACCCACCGCCCTCCTCCACCTCATTCCCTACCCACCTGGTCGTCTGGCCTTTTCCTCTCCCTCCCTGGCGCCTCTTTTTCATTTGGGCCTTATTACCTTGCATTATTTCCTACCGTTGCTCGCCTGTCGGCCTGAGGCTCACCCCCTGTGGTCCGTCCCCTGGTCCACTGGTCCCCTGGTGCCCCGATCTTGGAAGTCAAGGTGGACGACATCCCAATCCGTCCCCTTCTCTCTCTCTCTCTTGACTCTTCGTTCCCTCCACATTCGTGTCGTCCACTCACCGACGCCGACTCTTGTCCCTTTTTTCTTCTCTCGTCGCTAGACTCATCATCTGGGGTACTCGCTGTTCCTCATCAGATGCAGCGTCGTCTCTCTTCCTTCTCTTGAGACCCTACTTTTCGACTTCGTCGACGCTCGTTCTGGCCGTATTGCTTTATTAATACTTTGATCTACTACTCGACTTTCCCCTGGATGTCATCCTAGCCCACGCACTCTCGTGCTTTGCGTTTCTCGTTCGACTTTTCGATACACTCGCTCTTACCACCGATTACCTATTTTTGATCCTTCAGCCTCGCCTCACTGTTCTCCCACGACCCGGCCGAAGTTCTTCATATTCGATACCGATATATACTAGACGGTCGCTTCCTGGAACGACCCTTTGACTTCGAAAGCTGCTTCGTCCTGTTCGCCTTTGGATACGCCGACGCGCTTGATAATTCTCGACTTGATCAGCTTCATTCTGCACAACCCAATTGCTTGCTTCTCCTTTGCTCCCGAGACCCATAAGCCGTTCCAAGCAGCTTGGCCGAGATCACTTCCCCCTGAAGACCAGATACTGCTAAGCAGCCAGTGACACCGAGCCTCGGACCGTCTGAACCGTTCAGCCGGACGATCCTCCCAACTTCGCAGCTCGCTCCGTGCCTCACTCGGGCACGTTCCAATCTTCAAAACGGCTGTTCTGTCGCACGTCGGGCGGGACTCGCTCGTCCCCCTCATCTGCTCGGTATGCAAGATCTCAACGGACCCGTTGGCCAGGGCGCCCCCAACGGCGGGCCTGCCAACCGCTTCGGCCACGCCTCCAAGCCCTCCAACAGCGACACTGGCTTCTCCCATGGCGCCTTCAACTCCAACATCTCGGGCTTTGCCGAACGACACCCGCGCCGAGGCAACATCCCCGCCATCAACACGCAGCCTCAGCCCATGACCCAGCAGCCCTCCAACAATGGAGCGGACATGGCCACCCCGGGAACTGCATTTGACATGCAGTTCACTCCTCTTCTGCCCTCGCAGCTGCTGCTCGGTAGCCCCTTCCAGCCTGGTACTCCCGCTGCTTTCGCCAGCCCTCAATTCCAGAGTCTTCCTGGTTTCCAGCCCCAGCAGGGAAACAACCAGCAGCAGAATGGCGTCTCCAGCCCCATTCAGCAGACCATCTCGCCTCAGTCTTACCAGGGTATTGTTTCTCCTTCTACCTACGGCGCTCCTCAGTTCTACCCGCCCCAGTCCCCCACTGGCGGCTTCAGCATGCAGGCTCCTCTCCCTCCCACTTCGCCCGTCTCGATGGGATCTGGCGTTGTCACTGGAACCAGCCGAACTGTTTACTTGGGCAACATCCCCCCTGACACGAGTGCTGAGGAGATTCTTGGCCACGTCCGCAGCGGCCAGATCGAGTCGGTCCGCCTGCTGCCCGACAAGAACTGCGCCTTCATCTCCTTCCTGGACGCTAGCTCCGCCACCCACTTCCACTCTGATGCCATCTTGAAAAAGCTCTGCATCAAGGGTCAGGATATCAAGGTTGGTTGGGGCAAGCCTTCCCAGGTGCCTACCTCGGTTGCTCTGGCTGTCCAGCAGTCTGGTGCCTCTCGAAATGTGTACCTGGGTAACCTGCCCGAGGAGGTGTCCGATGAGGAACTCCGTGAGGATCTGGGCAAGTTTGGCGCCATTGACACCATCAAGGTCGTCCGTGAGAAGAACATCGCCTTTGTCCACTACCTCTCGATCGCCAATGCCATCAAGGCCGTCTCTCAGCTCCCTCAGGAGCCCAAGTGGCAGGCTCCTCGTCGCGTCTACTACGGCAAGGACCGCTGCGCCTACGTTTCCAAGACACAGCAGCAAAACGCCGCTCAGTACCTAGGCATCGCTCCCGGCTACGCTCACATGCTTACTGGTGCTGACCGTGACCTGATCTCGAACGCCCTTGCTCAGCAGTCTGTTGCTGCCGCCGCCGTCGCCACCACTGCTGGAGGCATCAACAACCTTGGCAACCGAACCATCTACCTCGGCAACATTCACCCTGAGACGACCATTGAGGAGATTTGCAATGTGGTCAGGGGTGGTCTGCTCCACCATATCCGCTACATCCCCGACAAGCACATCTGCTTCGTGACCTTCATCGATCCCACCGCTGCTGCCTCCTTCTACGCCCTCAGCAACCTTCAGGGCCTCATGATTCACAACCGACGCCTCAAGATCGGCTGGGGCAAGCACTCAGGTGCTCTCCCTCCGGCCATTGCCCTTGCCGTCAGCGGTGGTGCTTCGCGAAACGTGTACATTGGCAACCTTGACGAGACCTGGACTGAGGAGCGCCTGCGACAGGACTTTTCCGAGTATGGCGAGATCGAGCTTGTCAACACTCTGCGTGAGAAGAGCTGCGCATTTGTCAACTTCACCAACATTGCCAACGCCATCAAGGCTATCGAGGCCATCCGAGGAAGGGAGGAGTACAAGAAGTTCAAGGTCAACTTTGGAAAGGACCGTTGTGGCAACCCGCCCCGCCAGATGCAGCAGTCTCAGTCCCCTCGTGGAGATGGCGTCTCCTCCCCCCTCCTAACGGATCTCAAAACAGCGGCTCTCCCACAAATGGCAACACTCCTCAGCAGTCGGCCACTCTCTTCAATGCCAACAACAACCCCCTGACCATGTATCTCAACCAGGTGTCTCAACAAGCTCAGCAGCAGCAACAACACCAACAACAACAGATTGCTGCTCAGCAGAGCGCCTTGTTTGGCACAGCACAGCCATCGCCTGGCGAGCTAGGCCTCGACGTTCCCCAGCAGGTCCCCATCTCGGGCCACGGCCAGTCGGCGAGCATCTCCAACGGCTACCCTGCCAACGGTGCTACCTCTGGTGCTACAACCATTGGTGGTATGCTGGCTCCTGGCCCTCGCGGCCAACACAACAGGGCAGTCAGCCTTCCTGTGCTTGCTCCTGGGTTTGAGAATGGCGGCATCAGTCCCAACGGCATGCCTGGCGCTGAGAATGAGCGACGTGGTCACCACTACCAGGCCAGCTTTGGCGGCATGGGTTCTGGATTTGGCCTTGCCATCCAAGGAGGTCTGAATGGGTGGGTTGAGGAAGAGGTTGCCAACTAATGACGCTTGTGCAACTTTACACATTCAATCTCTGCGCAGGCGAGAATGAACGAAAACTTGCTTAAACGTTGTAATTGACGCACACTTGGTGCGTCCTGTCCTTTTTGCTTGGGCTTTACACACCTTCATTCTTTGATTTCCCTTTTTCTTGATAATTTACCCCTTTGGACGGATTCGTCATTGTTTCCTGGTGTTGCGCTCACCACGAGAAGAGAGCGTTCAGAAGAGAAGACAATTGTGGCTAATACTCCCCTTGTAGAAGAGGGGGTGCACATGGATGGTTGAGATGAGACGTGGATGGAAGGTGCTGGATGAGATTCAGCTTGGGATGGATGAGAGGATATATCACCTGCGTTTATGTCTATTATGGAGTATTTGGTCAGGTTAGGCACTACTACAGTCTTGAACGCAGATCAGGATATGGTCATTTATATCATCGTCTCTTATCCTCGTGCCTATGATGTAACTGATGTAAGTTGACTTGATGCTCCGTGTCGAGCTGGCTTAAGCCTTTGTGTGCGTATCAGAGACCGGCTGTTATCAAAAGAGGCTCGAAGAGCTTATCCCAGTTTGCTCTGCAACTTGACACCCAACCAACCCACGGATAAACCCCACGTTTTTGTCTACCTAGTTTACCAACCCGTTAACTCCAAGGTTGAACCGACAGAATGATCTAGATCAATAATTGGTTTTCTCTTTCTTTGTACTGTAAAGCTTTATGTTTAATATCCCGCAGGCTCTGGCTTCGGTGGGAACGTGGGCTCCTTAAGATTGGAGCGACACTGGTTCTTCCAGTCGATAGGGGTGAACTTGTCAACAATAGCCTTGAAGGCTTCCTGTGCAAGAGTTGTAATGTAAGCAACATGTACAGAATGGTTATGCTCAGTCCTGAGCCAGATAAGGCTTGAGACAACTCACCAAAGTGCAGAAGGACTCGTCCCCATCGAAATGCTTGCCGGCGGGTTTGCAGCCAGGGATAGTGACTGGGCGATCATTGTAGCGGAGACGGACGTAGTAGCCTTCCAGTCGTTTCTTTTCATCTTCACTCAAGTCAGGGGTCTTCTTGCGCCCGATACCTGGTGGCGGAGTGCCAGCAGTTGAGGTTTGTTTACTGCCCCAGCCAAAGAGGGATAGAAGCCCGCCGCTTGGCTTCGGGGCTACAGGCGGTGGAGTTGCGCCTTGATCGACATGGCGGAACAACTCAATGGCAATGTGGCTAGTAAATGGGGGCCAGGCGTCCTCATTGAAGGCTCCCAAGCTAGAGAGTGTAGCGGCGAGGGTGGTATCATGACAGCCACTGAGGCCGAAACGAATAGGCGGGAGTGTGGTAGAAGCAGCCGCTTTACTCGTAGCCACCTCATACTGACCATCAGCGGCAGAGTGCTCCGTACTTCCGACCATTCGAGCGACAACATCACCAAGAAGACCTCCGATGCCCAAGGTACGATACTCCTGGCTCTCCTTATAGCCGGCATACCACTCCTCCACGCCGATCTTTTCAATGATGCGCTTGACTTCTGGGTCGTAGAATTCGTCAGGCAGACGTGTAGCTGGGCCATGAGCTTTGGTAGCATTCATGGTGTCCATGATGCCGCTGAGGCGCGGACGAGAGTCCACGGCGACGCGGTCTTCGGGCATCCAGCGGCCGATGCGCTTGGTCAAGTACGCCATCTCTTCCGAGTCGTTCCAGCGCTCCGCTGCCCGCTTGGCAAAGGCGCGGGCCAGAGCGGCGAAACGCCGACAATTGCCATCGTTAGGGAAGAGAGTCTCGTCGGCGGGTGATCGGGTAAGGATGGTGGGGGGGTGTAGGCCGGCCGCGCGGGCAGAGGGTGGGTAGAGGCCATAGAAGGCTTGCTGGAGGGATTCAAGAGCACGAGGCACGGGAGTTGTCCGGAGGTAAATAGAGGAAGTATCGGCATCGGCAGCGAGGGTATCAGGGAGGAAATGGAGCCGGTCGACATAGAGATGGCGGAGGCGCTGGCCTAGGGCATAGGTAGTCTCGCGTCCGCGATCGGTCAGCATGCCCATGTCGCAGATAGCATCGAGCTCGCCGTTGCGGCCGGATGCTATCGCAGGGATATCATCGGGTCCAAAGGTCTCGAGGCGGCGCTTCCACTCGAGAGCAGTGAGGCCCGGGTTGTCGGCAGGCTCAGCACCGGAAGTGGCGGCGGAGGGGACAAGAATAGCGCTCGTCAGACGGCGAGCGGCAGAGCAATAGGGCCAGAAGGGAGGAAGGCCGGTAGAGTGAAAGCGGGCGTTGATCGGCGTGCGCTCACCGTGGCGAAGCAGAATCTGGACGAGCTGAAGGCGCAGCTCGGGAGGATAGAGGGTGTTGAGCTCCTCGTCCGAGTAGGGAGGTCGAGGTTGGAGTGTCGACATGATGGATACACGGGTGCTTCAACGACCTGTCTGATCGCTGTTGGCGCTTTTATGTTTTACGAACAGGTAGGTACGCGTTGACGAGGGAAATGATGCCCAACCGAACGACTAGCTACGGACCCATTGACAGCGAAATCGGTGAGAAAGGGGTCATGATGTGACGACGGGCGGTCAGTCGCTGTAAGGATCCGGGCCGTGTCGGGGCCGGTAACCGGGGCCGATGGAGACGATGCCGTGGGGGAGGAGTCGGCGGGAGGTTTGATTTGGATGACGTCGGGGATCACTTCACCGATCAACCACCGATCAACGGCGAGGGGTGGCTGGTGACTTCTTTTTCGGGCAGGCAGACAGGGCCATGACCTATGAGGCTGAATGTTACTCGACGTCAATGGTTGGTCAGAGGAGGGAGAGCTGAAGTGAGCAGGGCGGAGTGATTGGCAGTGGAGAGACCGTCATTCGCTAGGCGTTAGGAGTTGATGCAGTTGCTAATTCTCCAACCTGCAAGGGGCGGCTTGTTTCTGGGGTGTTGTCACAGGTACTGTACTGTGCTGTGCTGGACTGTACTGTAGCACTCGCTCATCGTATTCTCGTGATGGATTCGCAACCATTGTACGAGGTCAGGCCCGTTATTGACCATTCTCTTGGTCATGAAAGATGGAGATGGGGACCTCGTAAGGGTCCACGAATTTGAGGCCCCATAATCACATGTCTGTCTCCTGCCCAGGCCTGAACCCCTTGGTCGCATAGCTCCTTCCTGAATGGGAGCTGACATGCCTTCGTACTTGCCCAATTGCTTAGGTAGGTTCCAAGACTTCCCAGCGCAACGGCTCCGACAAGCCGCTGACAGGGAAGGCGCAACCCTTGGGTACGGGGAAATCCCCATCGCACACCACGGTCACGCTTGCTTATCCTTGAAACCTTGGCATCGCCAGCTTCAACGGCAGCAACTCTGCTTTTACACTGTACTACAGGAGATGGATCGTCGCGCGCTGCCTGTTAACGGGGCCATCCAGCGCCTCCGGATGCCAAGCGCCGATTCCCCAGACGCCTCTCGGACCCCAATTGGTGCCGAACTCCCCGTTCCGCTGGCCCCGTCGCTTACATCATGACCTCATCAATTCAGCGATGATCAAGGCTGATGCTTGAAGATAATTGCCAGCTCGCAGTCTCTTGGTTTCTGAAAAGGACACTGTCCAAATCTCCCAACTGCTCCTTTCTCCTCTTCAGCCCAGAATCCTTTCCCCCACGACACACCCTCACGATAACGACAGAGACACACCAAACACCAACCATTGGCCCCGGATCCATCCACGCCCGGACGTTCCGGACAGGCCTACACAGCCGCCCAAACCCTTACCATTCACAAGCTTTGCGTCTTAAATCGGGCAGACTTGACGAGATCCACCGTGTTTTCGGCCGAGGAAGAGAGGGCCATGTCTGGCGATTCTTCTTTACCTCTGCTAGTCCCTTCTTCCTCTTCTTTTGTTCTTCTCATCCAAGTACAACTTGTGGCATCCTCGCTCAACGGATTGCCCTTGGACTATCTTCGGCCCTTTCTGCAGCCTGCCGTTCAATTGTGACCCGACATTAACTGTACCTTGGCCGAGACTTGAGAACCTGCGCCAATTCGGACTCAATGAACCATGGCTACGTGTTCCCCGACCGAGCCTGTCCCTAACACCCAGGCTTTGGACGCTCTGGACATTCAAGATGATGACTCGATTATCCGTAACCAGGATGAAGCTGAGGCTATCCTACAACCAGCCTTGAGCGCAGTTGCCAGGCATTTGACTTCACAAAATACACCGACAGTCGAAAAAGCCCTGGCATTGGACAAGAGTGGAGGACATCTGTTTGATGGCCCTGCCGATGGAAACGGTGACACGAGTCCTGAGCTCTCATCTTCGCCTGAGACAGCACCTCAAATACTACATTCTATCCCTCCGCCCAGTTCCTCAAAGCAACTGCCGACTGGCCAGCCGTCAAGCTATCCTCTACCTTCGCCGTGGCAATCCCGGCCAAGACCATCCCCGGTCAAGAGTTCTTCAAACAGAGCGTCCGGAAGCGTGTTGGGAAGTGCTCTAAGCCCAGCCCGAAACCGATCGAGGTCGGCAGGACAAGAGGCATTGAGGAGGCTCCAGAAGGCCCTGCCCTCCCTAATTCCGCCAACTCATTTGTTACCTTCTATGCCCACTTCCTTCTTCTCCAACTCCAGCGACAAGGTCAACACAGGCAATTCAAGTATCCCACGCCGCCTCCAATCACCTCGAGTTCCTCCCAACTCATCCCCTATCTCGCAAACGAGACCAAGGCCTTCTCCGCCTCAGGGCCGGGGGTTGGCTCCGCCCGCGGTGTCTCCATCACGCCCTAAGGCTCTACGCCGAGTAACTTCTGATGACAGTCTCCTTTACCACAGCCTATCCCGAACTTCCTCCCTAGGCAACGATGAAAGCTTCCAGGATGTCCGCGAAATGGTCAATATTCGATTCATGGCGTTAAAGGACAGCCTTCCTGATGTGCCCAATTTCAAGATGCCCAGTCTTCCCAAGCTTTATAACCAAGCAAGAAGATCGACACTGTCTCTCAGTGCAGTCGACTCTTCCGACGCTCATGGAACGCATGGCCGCCTTTCCAAAGAACCCAGCACCTCCTCCAAAGATGGATCGGCCATTCTTGATCGGGTCTTGGAAGGCCTCACTGGCGATGTTGTCATCATGGGTGGTTATCGAGGGTCTATTCTACGGTCAGCCGAGGCGCCTCACCAACAGGTCTGGGCACCTGTGAAGCTCGGCCTGAATATGCGAAAGGTCAACTTGGAAGTAGGCTTGGAAGATGAAGACGAGGAGAGAATGGAGGAAACCATTAAACCTGATGGAATGTTGAAACACATTGGGCCCGTCGACATTTCTCGCAAGTTTATCAAGAAACTGCGCTCTTGCGATAACGCCAGAACGGGGAAGCTACGCATATGGGACTACGGTTACGACTGGAGACTAAGCCCGCCGTTGTTGTCTCGGAAGCTGCAAGAATACCTTCAAAAGTTGCCCTCAAATCGACCAGGAACTCCAATCGAGTCCCGAGGGGCCCTCGTTATTTCCCACAGCTTGGGTGGTCTCATAACACGGCACGCCGTTAACCAGCGTCCGGATCTCTTCTCAGGGGTTTTATACTGCGGGACGCCACAACGTTGTATCAACATCTTGAACCCCCTGCGTCACGGTGATGTGGTGCTCCTGAACGAAAAGCTCCTCACCGCCAGCGTCAACTTCAGCATGAGAACTTCGTTTGTCTTCCTACCAGAGGACGGGTTCTGTTTTGTGAACAAGGCGACTGGTGAAGAGTACCCAATCGACTTTTACGACCCGCAGGAATGGATCAAGTGGCATCTTAGCCCGTGTATGCAACCGGCTCTTCCTCCCTACAACCGCTCACACTCGTCGCCGTTGTCGTCCTTCTTCCCGAATTCGCTACGCACCCGCTCCGATAGCAAGAGTGAGAAGCAGCCTCCTCCTCCTTCGACAATTGCCCGAGACCGCAACCCTATCGCACCCCAACTCGACGGAAGCGGCGCACACGTAGATGAACCGCTACCCTCAGACCCCGAGCGCCAGCGCTACCTCGAGTACCTAACCCGAACCCTTAAGATGATCCGCAAGTTCCGTACCGAGCTTGCGCATTCGCCATCGCACCAGGAAGTCAACGCATATCCTCCACACGCCGTGCTATATGGCAAGAGCATACCCACTGTGTACGCCGCTCAAGTCACCAGCCGCGATGCCATCCCCTGCTTGGACGCCTATGACGATCTTCTATTCCGGCCGGGTGACGGCGTCGTTCTGGCCAAGGAGGCCATGCTTCCGGACGGCTATTCGGTCGTTCGCGGGGGTCGGGTATGCACAGAACGTGGCCACATCACCATGCTCGGCGACTTGCCGGCCGTGGGGCGGGCCCTCGAGGCGCTGGTCAGAGGTCGCCGAAAGGGCATCGGGTTGGGGTTAGGCGGCGATGGGGCCAACGAGGTGGTTAAGCAGCAGGTTCCGGCTGAGTCGGAGTAACACAGCACGGTGCGATGCATGTGCTCCGCATAGAGATACGGTGTAGGTGAGATGAGATGAGATGGGATGAGATTTACTGGCCCCCCCTTGCCGGTCTTTGAGTATGCGAGGCGTTGTATGGGTGTGGATGTCACTAGGTGAGGGGAAGGAAGAGGCAGGCATGAAGAATGAATGAATGAATGACAGAATGTGGAAACAAAAACGGTATATCCGTTACATGCATTATCGGATCGGCGTCAGGTAGCCTCATAGCTCTGTAGCATAGCCTTTGTACAAGTATCTTTACATAGCACAGTGACATGTAGTCAGAAGGCAGTCTCGCCAGTTGTCATGCTTCCAAACCCAACACAAGCCAAATCTCAAGAACTCCGGAAACGCCTCGGGCCTCTTACACGGCCAACCTCTATGTTACAAGCCCTCTGCCATAAGCTTCCCTCATGATGCAGCCCTGGCCAGGGCGAAAAATGCGCATTCGTTTTTTCGCGTCAAGATCGCGGTTGCGTGCGGGTCTGTTGCTCCCGTCTAGGATGGCCTCGTATGTACCCAGAGGCAGAGAAATGCTAATATTTTGTTATTAAGAGCGAGGCCGTGGTTGGACATGGCAAGTAGATTCCATGGATGCGCATATGGCATGCGAGAACGACTGATGATCCGCCTCTTCCTGGGCGGGAAGCCGTGTGTGAGAGGATATAAGTGCATGGAGCCGTCACTCAGTATCCAAGGGTGCGTTGGCCGTACAATGCATAATAGCAACGGCAGGCTCTTGACCATCCCTTGGCCAAGAGCGACGTCTCTCGAATATGTGACGTGTAGAACGCATGGTTTGTGTGTGTCTAGCGCTCTGTATGAGTATGTGACTTATCTTGCACTGCACTCAGTTCAGGCCGCGCCAATGATCTGGTAAGGTTGCGGGAACGCGCTCAGCGGCAGAATCCTCCAGCAAGGTGGCTTCCAACCAGGAGTTTGTTCGCAGAGCGTCGCGAGCGCAGTCTGAATCTGGCGGGCCATGCGAACGTAAACCATGGTAGGCTCGACATATGAGGCAGAGTCGGGAGACTCCTCGGCGCGGGGCACGAATATTATCTCCTCGAGACCGGGCATGCGGGCCTGGATGCGACGGAGCAACTCGACGGTGAGACTGGCAGCAGTCATGGAGCGGTAGGTAGTGTCAATCCAGAAGAGGGCGTCGTTGATGGCGAGGCGACGGACGGCGGCGAGCTCAGCTGGGTCACACATTGACATGCAAGTCTGGAACTGAGAGTCGGCGGCCATGTAGCCATCACGGGGACCAAAGTAGAGAATATCGTATTGAGGGTTGAAAAAGACCTGGCCGGGACCGCGAGCAAAACCAAACTCAAGCTGGTAGTGCTTCAGGGCCTCGGCGCGAGACTCGGCGCAAGCGTGGAGGTTGGCGGGGATGGGCGCGGGCGATGTGCACCCTGTCCATGAGAGCGAATCTGAGCAGCCGGGCCATGAAGATCCGCATCTTACAGGGACGAGACGTGTCTGGGGGATGTTGTAGTTCCAAATCTTGAGTCGGAGTTCTGTGGGAAGCCTGCAGAAATAATGCTGCGTGAGAAAGGCTGAGGTCAGTATTTGGTGTTGTTGCGCCGGTGAGGTGGATGGAGATGACTTACAAAGGCGTCGGCCGGTTGAGATGGAGGAAACGTTGTATTGAAAGACATGTTTGATGTGTGTTGGTTGGGGTTGCGCAACCGAATATTAAGAAGTGACGATGCCTGCGTCAATTGAAGCCCGAGCCGTAGTCGGTCGAGATGTAAGTCGTCGAGCGCAAATGCTGAAGAGTGTGGTATCGTGATGCTGTATGTAAAGTCGCGTGTGATGTACAATAACGTCAATGACGGAGTACCAATGTCAAAGGTACTGGCTATACTCGGCGTCAAAGAACAAGTAGGACAAGATGAGGAGAGATCGAGACAAGGAGGGGCAGACAGAGCAGGGCTGACCGAGGATGCTGTACTAATATAATCAATCAAACAATGGACGGATGAGGGCGTGAATGACGATGGAGGGACTCGAGGGAGTGCTTGAGCATCGCTCACACTCACGCCCACGCCCATGACCATGACCATGACCTTGCCCATGTCCCTGCTCATCCATGTCCATGCCTACCCATGCCCATAACAATTGACCCGTCGGCAAAGGCTCAAGGACGGACCCAAAAAAGCCCCCCCTTTAGCCCCAAGCCCCCAAGCCAAAGCCCGACGGCGCCCCCAGTCCGTCCAGCCCAGTCCAGCCCAGCCCCAGGCATGGATGTGTAAGTTGCCGGGGGAAGTACCCAGTTGGTCGTGTCGAGGGGTTCCAGACTCGATGACAGCAGCTTTCGTCTGCCTGCCAGAAGGAATCAATCATAATATCAAGTGTGTGCTGTGCCGTCCAGTGCAGTTCAGCTGCTGCAGCAGAGATTTCATGTCCTCCCTCAGCCCCGACACCCTTGCTCCCATCAACCTTGCCCGAAGCTGTCAGCTGGAAAGCCGCAATCCCACCCAACGCCAGGCACACACACCAGACACGAGAACCGACTGCTTGGGTCCGGAGAGCCGGGGGTCCAGGCGTGTTATCGCACTGTTAAACCGCTCTCAGCCTAGAACTAGTTCCAGAGCCCAACGAGACCCTTGCTCATGTTCGTCCGTGGCTGACAACCCAACGCGCAAAAGGCTTCTTCCCATGGGATGGGATTCGAATCTGAACTGAACTCCTCAAGGACCATGGACCACAGTCCCCGGTGCCACCGGCTATTGGTCATGGATCATGGATCATGAACCAAGGGGTTCTCTCCCCGTCGTGCCCCATGCCATCCCATGCCGAATGCATGGCAGGGCAGCCACAGTCTTTGATAACTCCTGTCACTTACATAGTTATCCGCTTTGTGTCATCCCCCGTGTCTCGCTCGCTTGATCCGCGCCCGAGCCGAGCCCGCGGCGGGCCTCGAGGAGAACTGATCTTGCTGTGGACTGTGCGGGAGACCCTCGATTCAAACGGACCCTGGGGTGCAAAGGAAAGAAACGACGACGACGAGGTTTCCGAAAACGTTCATCCCTCTCATCAAGATGCTTTTTTCTTTCTCGTACGGATGTCAACAGAACAGGCCGAAGTATGCAGAAATGTGAAGATTTCTTGACCAATCGTCTTGTGTGCTCGCCCCAGCTCGTCTTGGCCTCCAAGATATCCCGCGAAGAAATCACATTTCTCCAGGGACAAGGGTCCTGGATCCCTGCCCTATACCACTTATGAACGGTTCTCTTCGCCCTTGAACCGTCGATTCAACATGTTGTTGGTCAACATGAAAAAAAAAAAAAGGAATGAAAAAAATCTTCGCAGCCCTTGTCGACCTTGGGCACATCGTACCCAGCTGGATGGCGCGGATGGCGCTGTCGCCGTTGATCCAAGTTTTTGGGGCTTCTCCTCGGGCTACGTATTGCCCATTGTGTGTCGTCATGGCCTTTTGCCCAACCCCCATACACACATGATCTCACAGAGGATGCTATTCCGATCTCAATGCGACATCTGTCTTGTCCCAATCTGGCTGTTTTGGCGCCCTGGCACACCGAGGGGTGTATTGATCCGCAAATGGGCTTGCTTCCTTTGTTCTCGCCCTCTTCGCCCTCGCCGGTGCGGGACGTTTGACTGACGGGTATCCTATCCACATGCCGTTCACTGCTCCAGGCCCAATCGTCAACTGTCATCCATCATCTATTTGTCAACTCTCGAGCATCAGGGCCCAAAGGACTCAACTCCGGCCATGCCAGTCGCGGAGCATCACCAGCGGTCGGGGCCATTGAAGGATCACAACAGCGGGCTAGGAGAACTCTATTCGTCCAGAGATCAAGAGGTGAGGCGAAAATCGCCATCAACCCGGGACGCATCCGTAATTAACATCCATTCACGTCCTGGTTGCAGACATCTGCAGGACATCAAGATTGCATTAGGCCGCCTATGCCGTTGCCTCTCCTCTGCTTGTTGTCTCCGGTTGCTGCGGGCAGAGACGCCAAATCCCCATAATTTGGCGCCCCCAAGTCATCCTGTTCTCGGTTTGGCCTGGAGCTAAAGGCTAGAGTCCGCGTTGAGAGAGGTGGGGCGCTGGAGGATTCGAGCATGGAGTTGATGAAAGCTGCATCTGATCTGCATGGAGCCTTCTTGGGTCTTTAATGTGTAACAGGTCGGGACTCAGAGGGCCTCTCTTGATGCAGTGTTCGGTGGTTCTCAGTCCGCCAATGATTATCAGACTCGAGGTATCATGATCGGATCCAGTCGGTCTCGGGTTGCCCTTTGCTTGCTTCTCTAAAGACGGATCAAAGTGCCGGTTCCATTGCCGGCTGTAGGATTCCGAATCTTCAGCTCTGCCATTGCCCCTGCTGCTGTGTCACGGATACCCTGAATTCCGATTACTGATCAGTGAACGTCGGCAGCCCTCGCCCAGATGCTGGGTTCCTGGATGCTGCTCCCAGTTCATTGTCCATGTCCTTGTCCTGGCCCTGGTCCTGGTTGGTCTGGGCGTCTAACCACAACCGGCGAAGACACTAGCACCGTCGATCATCCGTGGCGCCTCACAGCGAGCGACCTCTTTTCTCATCAACAAGCTCCAAAGCTCAGGCCAAGCTTGACCATCTTGGCACATGCCAAACGTCAAACTTGTGCCAACATCAACATCGGTGGTGCCCATTGATCATGTTTTGAGCGCAGCCATCGTGAAACAGCTGCTGGTATTCATCTGTGCTTTTTCTGCCGGCTCGACTCCTCGATCCTTGCTGCTGCGCCGCATGACTGTGTCGGTAGTCTGTATAGAAATAGGTATTGTTAGACGGCCGCATCAATGTGCCCGGTAGGGTTCATGCGACAAGCAAGGCTCCCAAAGACAAGGCATCATGAGGATTGACACGCAGCAGAGGCAGCATCGTTACTAGCTGGCAAAAGCAAGCCGACAGGCCTCATCTCGGATACTTGCTGCAGAACGACTCTTGAGTGGCAGGCCCCCTGTCCCGTAAAGAGGACTGTATCCGCAGAGCTGAAAGAAAGGACGTTGCATCGAGAATTGATTTGATTCATTGCGATGCTCGTCGCTGGGAACACATGCCCTGGCCGAAGATTTTCGGGGTCCACATTGTGGCTTCCCTTGAATTGAAAGAAGGGCCATGGGGCTTGATGGGCTGGCACCTTCCGCATCGGTTGTGTCACCCAAACTTTTTTTCAGTGGCTCACGTGCATTGGCAAGCAAGCTGCCAAGCTGTGGCTGCCACCTGTGGCTTGTCTTTTTCATACTGGGTCATGTGCCCAGCCATGTGACTATTGATTCAAGGGTCCGCTTTCAACTTCAACTTGCAGAGGAGCCATTTCGTGACGCTCCACTCACACGAGAAACCACCTATGCAATGCAACTACGACGCTGTGGACGGCCATCGACGCCTTCAATGGACGGATTAACTCCAATGGCCGCTAGTTGGCCATCTCCCTGTTCCTCTTCACAACGGACGCACATAGCCGCTCGCGCCAACGGTTGACAAGGACTGAAACAGTTGCCGGTGCCAACCATCTTGGCTGCCTCTGATTGGACAATGTCTGCTCTAAGCGCCCACGGCCAACACCCTCACAATCGCTCCGAATGTGAACGCTGATCGCCCAGCCAATCCCGCAACACGGTTCGATGCTAATCTCTCACAGAAACGGAACGGGAGGTTGCAGTCAATTTAGGACATACATACTGCCGGTCAGCGCGCCTAGCCTGCATTGCTCGCATGGGCGCTTCACTGCTATCACCATGCTCTGCTCGATCCCATTGGTGTTGAGGACGTCATAGTGCTGGTGTTCATCGCTTAGAGAGCGCCGGCTCTTGTGAGAGAGCGGTAATTGATGGTTCCCCAGATGTGTATATATCTGTATCCGTGATCCCCACGAACTGACTCCTCCTCTGTCAACAACTCAGCAGTCTCCCTGTGTTTACGCCTTAGTTTCCTTTTCTTTTTCCTTTCGTCTCCTTCTTGTCTCTTCTCTCGGGCGGGTCTCGGGTTTTCTTTTTCCTCGTCGTCTTGTTTCCAGCACCTTTCCTCAAACAGTCCCTCTAGTCGATCTAGTGACAATGGATCCTACCCTTAGCCACATCTCGACGGGCTCCAAGACGGAGATCTCGGCCGCCTCCAATTTCGATGCCGACATGGACGATGCCCAGTTCGAGTCCAAGTCTCGCATGTTCCGCCTGACCGACAGCGCGAGGCTGGGCCTGACAGTTCTTGGGCTCGCCGCCGGCATCACCATCCTGGGTGTCTCGGCAGATTCCATTGCCGTCTACAACGCCACGCATGTCCCCGGCGATTTCCTGCTCCCCCTGTGGCCGGCCAACTTTGATCTGCGCCCTACGGTGGCCCTGGTGGTCTGTAGCGCCCTGGTGATGGTGGCTAATGCCATCTCACTAGTCGCCAGCAAAGTCCCAACTGTAAGGCACCGATCCCCATCTGCTTGCTTTTTCGTCTCGGGACTAACGGTGGTGATGAAAAAGATGCGCAACAAGACTGGGGTCGAAATGACTCTTGCATTCGGGCCACCAATCGTGGCTCTGATCGCTGCAATCATTTCCATGTCCTTCTTTTATGCGGTAAACGCGTCCACTGAGGCTGACACCTTGCAAAGCTGGTCGTGCCGGTGGGAGAACGTCGCAATGGCGACGCAGCCACACTTTGACACGCTCTGCAAGCAGAGCCGGGCTGGCGTGGCCCTCTCGGTGATGCTGGTTCCCGTCGAGGTCATAATCCTGGGGTTGGCGGCGTATCAGTTCATGCTACGGAGACAGCTCGACCTGACCGCACGTGGGCCCGGACGCAAGGCGGGAAGCCCGGCGTTGTCTTAGAACTCTCGGGTACGGGTTCCAAAGGCCCGGGTCGAGGTCATCCATCAACTTGGCTGCCGGTGGCGTGTGCAGAATGAAAAGAGGGACTTCTTTGGAGAAGGGGGAGGGGTGTGAGGGGAGATGTGGAGGCCGGGGGTTGGTCTCGACTCTTGGGCTATCTTATGCTGCTTTATTGGCGTTCCTTAATAATCGACGAGACCTGCACGACCCGAACTTGAACTGCATTCAGGATGAGCGAGATGTGATGTTGACCAGGGCAAGGTGGATCTTGTATGTTGCTCTTAACGGACATACTTGCGAGATCCATTTGCTCCGCTTGCGAGGCATGAAAACACGGAAACCGTCTCGTGCGTGCCATGATTGGCTGGAAAAGGTTGCAGGGAGCTTGTTGACGCCGGAAATATTCACATTCACAGTGAGAGCACGTGGGTAAAAGCCCCAAACCATGGACGCATTTAGCTGAGCCCATAGTACCTTAGGTTTGCTCCGACAGAGGCTATGGCTGTACGGACACAGGCCTCAACCTTTGGTGCCCATTAAGCTTTAGATCCTTGCGTTGATCTCTAAGCTACTAGATTCTCTAATCCGGTCTGTAGATATCCATCTATTCTATTATAGACGTCCAAGTACTCGTTTCTCTGGCGACAACTTTTTAATTGTCCGGATCCGGGGACCTCTCTTCACAGAGTTTTGCATGCTTATCTTGATTCGCAACCCAAGCTGACACATTCCCCAGCAAACTCAGACTGTGGCTCATTGCGATAAAACGACAGCTCATCTTTCTGGGCTTGACGGCTGGACTCATCACCTACCATCGCCACATCACCCACAACAATCAACATGGCATATGGTCATCATTGCCTCGAGGCTCATATGCCTTCTGGTTACAAGTTCCCTTCTGACCGTATGAATGATGGTATCTGAGGTTCTACAGACATTTAAAAGCTGACGCCATTCACTAGGGATCACAAAATGTCCAAAGGATCGGGTACCGCTGGTGCTGCTGGCATGCGGTTCATGTCGGTCAACTTGTTCTTCTTATTCTTCCCCGTAGGCTAACAACTTCAGTTTCCCCGATCACCAAAGGCATGACCCTTTATGTCCATCTATTCCGTCCTATCCGGTCGACAACCTAGCCAGTTAAATAGAGACAAGGCTAACATCTATTACAGCACATCTAGAGATGTTTGATAGTGCGCTATGACCGAACAAGATGCCACTCCCGGTAGTTGCTAATGCGTTGCCGTAGTAGCTCGAGACTATGCTATATCAGCGGGGAAGCCCATTCTTCGTGTCGCGACTGGTTTCTCACTACTAACGCCTCGCAGGATTCGGAGTCGTAGGAGGGGTTCTCAGTCCTGGTAGGTTGCATTATCCCCACGTGTAGACCCATTTGTCAACTAACGCCTTCTCTAGTATCTGACGGTTACAAGGTGCGTCTCAAATTGATAACTTTCGACTGCCGCGCTTACCTTTCCCATAGAAACAGGGGTTGGCTCCCGCTTATCATCGTGTCGAGATGTGCAAGCTCGCGGCAGAGGATGAGTACAATTGGCTAACAGTCGATCCCTGGGAGGCTGAGAGTCCAACTACTATTCCAACTGCCCAAGTGCTAGATCATGTTGACCACGAGATCAACGAGATTATGGGAGGCATCGACTGTGACGATGGAACTAAGAGACGTGCCAAAATCGTCCTCTTGGCTGGTCTCGATCTAGTTCAGACCATGTCCACGCCTGGTGTTTGGGAGAAGCGCGATCTTGACCATATTCTCGGCAGATACGGCCTTTTCGCCTTGGAGCGCCGGGGAACTGAGACCGAATCGGCATTGGCAAGCCTCAAGCAGTGGAGACATAATATACACATCCTTCGCAAGGTATGTCTTTTGCAACTACGTGTGCCACGGGTTCGGTGGCTGGACTTAGAAAGATGCAGCATGTCACCGAAGACATTAGCAGTACCAAGACCCGCTTGCTATTGAAGCAAGACGCGAGACCGGCCTGTACAGAGGTCAAAAAGCTCGATAAACAGCCAAATGGGGATCGAAGTAGCCCGAGTCTGGATGACATGTTGGTTCAACATCTCGACAGCTCCATCTTGCTCTGACGTTGTACACAGGATCCCCAACAGCAATGTCAGGGACTACATCTACAGACATAACCTATATCGCGGCTCCAGCCTCAACGGCCTGCAATATAGATAGGCCCCGTTGATAAAGGGCTGTCTCCAAGCCCGCCCAGGTGAAAGCTAAGCATTTAGACTCTAAAGGGGGGAGGGGGGTGGAATACGGCTGGCATAGAACTTGACCGGGTCTCGACTCTTGAACTGACAAGGTCTAGGCCTATTGCCCTTCTTGACAGGTCATATTCCAGAATCAGTAGTCAACAAATCCCAAGTCCTGCGCGCTGACCTGCAAGCTGGGTCCGAGACAAGCAAGCAATGGGATGGAGCAAACAAAACAAATACACGCCTGAAACTTGATTCGGTCACGCCTAGCGCGCCCACAAGACCCAAGACCCAAGACCCAAGACCCAAGACCCAAGCTCACGCCCGCGAAGCCACGCTGTGAGGGAGGCATGCATTCCGACAATCTGGATGCCCCTAACGAGTGCCTCGCATTCGGATGACGGAGATGACGTCCGCTTCCGATCAAGCAGAGATAGTGAATCGAAGCTGAACTGAAGGTATCGGCGGCCGGTGTAGGGTAGTCGGCCCCGAATCTTGATGCCATTGCCGAGCCTGATTCCATACCCGTACGGGGGAGATTAACCACCGCCAGGAAAAAGAAAAGAGCACCTCGGCCCCAAGATCAAGCACCGGCTGCCACGAGGCATCCCTCAGATCCCAGTGGGTCAGGCCGCAATGCATGGCCGCCTGGAAGATGCCTGTACATCTATCCGTAGGTATGTAGCATCCAATCTCTCTGCTGAGGGCGCCGGCGATTGATACTACAATGAGACGCTACGTCCATCGAGGGCAGACAAACGTAGACGAGGCAAAGAAAAAAAAAAAAAAGAGGTCGCTTGTTGCTGCAAAACATACAATGATTGCGTAACATGTTGGTTTCATGTTGAGATGGGGAGGAGAAAACATAGGAAACCTGCAGAAGCTGTAACGTGAGAATGGCAACACGAAAAAAACGACGGCCCATAGTCTGGCATCACCCTCTTGGCGCCTCCAGAAGAGACCAGAGACGGCATCTGGGATGCTTGCTCCCTCTGATTGCTCCAACGCCAAGTTGCAGTGGCCGAGACAGATTGCTTCCACAGACGATATATCTGCTCGCACTGGCCGCCAACAATCTCAGACTTATCAGTCTCTTGTGATATGCAGCGGACCGTCCAACCCTGCCATGATGACATTATATGGCAGCACAAAAGCTGTACGTATTGCCATCCAATGGCCAGGTGCCAGCTCGAGCAACCTTCCTTTCCTCCTGAGCGCTACTAGAGAGCCGACTTCATCCTAGGAGATACCATGATGCCCCCGATGCACCTTGCGCCGGTGATGAACATCCCTCATCACGCTAGAGGGGACTCGATACAGCCCGTGGATGCAAAGACACGGCAAGCCAAAGACCTCCCCAGAAGGCTGTCGAGCCCGAGACTCTCGGGGGGCGAGAGAAGAATCAAGCCGAGGTTGAGCAAGCCAAGCCTGGATCCTGTCATAGAAGGTGATCGACGACCGACGAGAGATGTCCAGAGTCCGCCCCCTGGTGAAATCACAAAGGTGACAAGAAAGTATTCCTTGCCCGAGTTCCCGAGGCCACGGAGCGACTACTTCGAAGAAGCCTTTGCCGCTCTCAGCCCAGAAGATCAAGTACGAAACGAGTCGATTGTCCTGGCAGAGGTGAAGACCAACGTCATCGTAAGGGGTTCCGTCTCTCTGTCCTCGAGATCATCTCTGACAGGAGTTTTTGCAGGTTAATGACGAGTACACCTTTGTCTCTGAACTCTCCGAGCATCTCGCGCTGAGATATCATCGACCAGTGTCTTCCATCGTGGTGACACTTCAGCATGGAGCGTGCATCCTTTTCGGAGGGAGTTGCGATCCTGCATACATCATGACGGTTGAGGCACTGGCTTGCTACGCGCAGGCGGCGACAAACAAGCGCAACAATGCTATGCTCCAGAGACACATGGAACAAGCTCTAGGGGTCTCAGCCATGAGGGGGTTCTTGAGATTCGTCCCCGTTGCAGAGGAGTGCTCCGGTTGGAAGGGCAAGACCGTGGCGAGCGAGATTGCAGAGGCGATAGAGCAGGCTCAGGCCCCGGTCGAGCATCGAGATTCTATAAAAGCCCCGAAACGCAGGTCAAGTAAGGTGAGTATCTCTTGAGATGTGGAACTGGCCAATTGTCAATAATCTAATGTGTCGGATGTAGGCTTATCGAGACATGAAGGGTAGAGCAGCAATGATAGCAGGCGCCTCTACGTCCCAGGCAATATCACGGAGTAGATCGATCGAGGAAGTTAGATCGAATAATGTGATACAGGACGAAACTGAGCCGGGTAAGGAGAAGTCGACGATGAAGCGGAGGAGGAGTTTCATGCAAGCACTGTTTCCCCGGTCGTCAAGTTTATTGAAGACGAAGGAGACAACCTGAGCAGGACAAGGGCATGCAAGGATAATACCCCGTTGGAAAAACACAAGGACAAGTCTAGATAATACTGGAAGTGTAATAGTTGAAGTAGGTATTAGAGAGTGTGTAGCCACAGATTTGGAGATACTGTGCTCTAGGGTAATAGACTCGAGATGGGGAAAGGCCCATGATTCGCCCACGACCTCGTGACTTTATGCCACCCGACAGGACGCTAATGGCGGGACAATAAGGCTCTAAGGCGCTGGGGCTGCATGAGGCCCGGTGCAGTGCTTCAGTGGGCTGCGGGGGTCAAAAGCGCCATTTATCACCTGAAGCTCGTGGCCCGGACCCCTCCTCAATCAACTTATCGATACCTGGGCTACCTATCGCTGGACCCAACTCACACAACACACACAACCTGACTCTCATGAACATCCAACCTCTGCATATCTCGACGACGAGCCTCGCCGGCCATATACCAGGCGTCTCCAGTAGCCAAGACCATCTCTTATATAGGACATCACCTCCGGAGTAACCATTTTGCGCTACCGTCCATCCCTCGAACCAAGAAGCAATCAATCTCTTACATTGGATACGCCAGCCACTAGCCTCCCCAGCCTCAGCCTCATCACATTCAGCATCAGCCTCGGGAGGTTTGGGCCACAGTACGCACCTCTCTGGACCTCCGGGCTCTTCAAGACAGTGATGGAGGTAAGATGAACTATTCGTGTTTAGTCTGCCCGTGTTTTTGAGCTTTCCCGCCGCCTGTCACAGCAGCTGACAAGCCTCCCCTGCCTGTTGCTCGAGTGGGCGACAGATAACCTTGGAGAGCCGGCTTGAGCCCTCGTGTGACCAGCAACGACGACATGCCAGTGCATCTCGGTCCTGTCTAGCACACAGATCTGCCGGCCATAGCCTACGCGCGGTCGTCGGCAGCCACAATATGGGTGACTGTGGTGACCATGGCAGAGCCTTGACGGGCTCGCTCGCACTGATTCGACATTGGCTCGCTTGGTCGGGCTGCGCCGTGGATGGCGCTGTGTAACCTCGAGCAAAGTGTACGCGTCCTGTGCTGTGTACAGCTCGAGGCTTTATATGAACAATCTGTCGTGGCCCAAGGGGTACCCAGGGTTTCGAGACCGGCAGCCTTTCCGCCTCCCACTGGACCTCACGGCTGCGAGCCGCTGCCCGATGCCATCTTTCCCACCCCCTTGCCCTGGGCGGTAGAGAATCAAGGTTTCTGTCCGGCGCTGTGAGTTGTTCAATCAAGACGGGAGGTGATGAGGTGTCTGATCTGTCGGTCTGGCACAGATGGGCACCGACAGAAGCGCCTGCCAGCTGTCAGCACCTGATGAAGAGCAGAGACGAAAAGAGATGGAGCTGCACCTTGTCAAGATTTGTTTTGAACAAGTGGACAAAAATCTATCGATGTTCGCCTTGGAGTGAGAGAGTAGTGCTCTTCCGCCCAGGTCTTGACCCTCCAATCCACAACACCATCTATCAGCCCCGAACCCCCGTGTTTATATGCCCCTAACCCTTCAACCATGTCTCTCAGCCCTCCCATCCAAAACCTCACCCTCTCAGATGAAGCAGACGATACAGGAAGCAGTCCAGCCCAGCTAAATCTTCAACGTCTCTATGAACAGTCTCGCAGAGGAGCCCCGGCATCCTCCAAGGATGCACAGAAGCCCTCAACCCCCGGCCCCAATGCCGGCCCTGCCGCCAAGGGCAAGCCCCGGTTACTTCTCATGGGCCAGCGAAGGTATGTCGTGGTGCTACACTTAAGACGAGTTTCTCTATCGCTGACAATACGCTGTAGGAGTGGAAAGTCGTCCATCTCGAGCGTAGTTTTTCACAAGCTGCCACCAAATGAGACCCTATTCCTCGAGTCGACGGCTCGTATTCAAAAGGATTCCATGGCGTGAGTTGCCCACATCTTACACACATCCTTCACCGACTAAACGATGCCCCTCCAGATCGTTCATGGACTTTCAGGTCTGGGATTTCCCCGGTCAGATCGACGTCTTTGAGAACCCCGGCTTTGATATCGAGGCTATCTTTAGTGAGATTGGCGCCCTCATCTGGGTCATCGACGCTCAGGACGACTACCTCGAGGCCGTGATGCGCCTCAACACCACCATCCTCTTCCTTCAACGCACGTACCCCAACATCAACATCGAGGTCTTTATCCACAAGGTCGATGGCCTCTCGGACGACTACAAGCTCGACATCCAGCGTGACATTACCATCCGCATCCAGGACGAGCTCTCGGACCATGGTTTTGAGAATGCCCCCGTCACCTTCCACCTCACCTCCATCTACAACCACTCCATCTTTGAGGCCTTCAGCAAGGTCATCCAGAAGCTCATTCCCCGCCTGGGAACCCTCGAGTCCATGCTCACTAACCTCTGCCGCACGTGCCGCTTCGAAAAGGCATACCTCTTTGACGTGCTCTCCAAGATCTACATTGCTACCGACAGCGCCACTGCCGATATGGCTAGCTACGAGATCTGCAGCGACTACATTGACGTCATCATCGACATCACAGAAGTCTACGGTACTTGGCAGCGCAGCGACGACGGCCGTCGCCGCCTAGAGGGTGAACCCTGGAGCGCCCCGATCGAGAGCCAGGTCGGCTGCCCTACCGCCGAGAGCTGCCTCGTCCTGCACGACGGTAACAAGCCCATCATGCTGCGCGAGGTCGACCGCTACCTGGCACTCGTCGCCATCATGAAGGAGGACTCGTACGACAGCATGCCCCTGGTCAACATGAACGTCGAGGCTGTCGTCGAGGGCCTGACAGAGTTCTTTGACATCACCAAGCCACGACAGTGAAATGGGTGGATGTTCTGGCTGCCAATGGATCTCGAATCAAAAGTCGACACTGACCGTGCTTCCTTTCTATCTTGTAAATTAGTTTATGCTAGCGTACTGTCAAGATTTGCTTCCGCAACTTTCTGTTTCAACCCCAACTCCCCCCTTGGTCACAATGTTGAGCCATACCCAAAGCCTTGACATGTATCTGCTCAAGTTGAAGAGTTGGGAAGTGAAAAGGTCTTGAGCACGGTTCGATTGCTCTCCAACAAGCAAATCCTTGCTGGCATTTCTCCCCTCGCCTCGTTCCTGTCAAAAGCCTCCATGCGCAGTGGCTTGAGCACAGAGTTTTCAGGGAATGAATACGTCTTGAGGTCATCGGCCGACACACGAGAGGTCTCAGTCTGATTCTCGGCATCATATTCGCTGTACGGAAGCTTGTCTGGCTGGACAGGCACACATATAGCATGGTGCTTATTGTCTGCATTGAATGTTAGTATGCCGTTGAACACCCAGCATGGACAAGATGTAGGAACTGGCCTTGGTCATTGCAAAGAATGACAAGAGTCTCATCGTTGAGGAATTTAAAGTCGACCAAAGTACGAGAACCGAGATCAATGCAGCAACTCGTTGAGGACTGGTTGGAGCTGATGCCGTTGATAATGTCGATCCCAGCGCAGAAGATGTGAACTTGAGCCTGTTAGAATTCATCGTACCAAGAATGGTGGTAATTGTGCACTTACCCTGACTCTTTGTCTCCTTGGACGTCAAGGCTGTCATGACCCTCACATCCTATAATAGTGGTAAGTAAGAGTACCCCCAGCTATAACTTTGTATGACCATACCTGAGTCTCTGTCTTGCACATCCTCATGTCCATCTGCGAGATGGGATGACCGATCGATAACTTGATAGGCTTGCCAAACCGAACGCTCCGCCTCTTTGCTTCCGCAATACCATCGAAGATGCGGTTTGCCCACGTCGTTGCAAATGCAACAAGGAACTCAACATGTGTCAAGGCCTTCATGCTAGGCTCCCCCCTCTCCATCTTCGCCAGTTGCTTGTCCAGTACGTCAAGCAGGCTTGGCACATCCTCTATATGCGCCCAATCTGCTTCATAATCCTCTTGCTGTATCTCGTCAAAGAAGACCTTCAGAGAACTATCCGTCAGGTAATTTTGAATATACGCGAGGACCTTTTCTGTGTCCATAGTCGCCTCCTTCTCCGTGAGCTCCTCGCTTACTGAGCTGGACGAAGCGAGGCGATCGATCTGGAAGCGAAGCCACGTCGAGAACGTCTTGAAGCTGTCGAGTTCGTCCATGACGTAGATTAGAATCTTGTGGCCTATCAAGTTAAGACTGCCAATGACGTCCATCAAACGGCTGATTTGCGTTGCTGAAAAGCCGATATCGTCTCGGGCGTCGTGAAACTGGGCCAGGCCTCGCAATCTGCTGAGGATGATCCCGCAGCGGTCTAGGGCAGGCAGGAAGTTCTCATGTACGAGACTTCGAAGGTTTTCTAGACCTGACATTACTGCCTTGTCCCAGCGTTTGTGGCCCTGTGTTGTTTAGCTAGTACCTAGCTAGTTTATCAAGGACTACTTACCCGCTCAGCCAGACTCTCAACCAGCCATTCACGGACAGGTTCATATGCATGTCCTGTCATGGCCAAGTGGTATAGAGCTGGGACAATACTTCGGGGGCCGGTCTCGAGGTTCTCGAGGTCGCCTTCAATGCTTCTCAAGAACCTTGTTGGAAGCTCTCGTGTATTCTTCCATTCGACTTGCAGGTGAAGCTGTGTTTGCTTGAGATATCTCAACAGCTTTTGCAGGGTTGTCAACTTGGATGCCAGAAGTGAGAGATTTATGGGCGAAGATGAGATGAAGGGCAAATCCATCGGAACCAGGTGCACTTCTTCTGCATCGATCGGCTTCTCTGCGAGGAGCAAAGCCTGAGTCGAAACCTGTGGATGTGAGGTATGGAGAACCAGCTGCGGGTTTGGCGAAGGGCCAAGGGTTGGGCACAGAAAGCTACCGATGATGAAGGAGTCGTAAATGCTGAGTTGAAGTTTTCCATCGCTGCTCCCGATGATCATGATGTTGACCTTGTCATATTCTTCTGGCTTCGGGCTTCGGAAGAGGAAGTCTATGCCTGATCGCAAAGTGAAGACCATGGCGTCCTCGCTAAGGGCATATTAGTATACATTGTGTTCATCGGGTGAAAGAAGCAACATACCCTGCCCCAGCGCTCCCGCTTGGCAGAGGGCTGAGCTTGGGCAAAGCTGTATCGATCTCCAAAAAGGTCAGCTCCCGTGGCAGGTCTTGCGGGAGCCCATCTTCGCCGAACGAATGGTCTTTTTCCAAGCCATTCTTGAGAGCTCGAGATACCGCGCTGGAGCCCTTGTCGGTGATGCTGTTGCTGGACCAGCCAATGTGTGTGATCTTGTTTCCTGGTTCTTCACCCACTTTGATGTGGTGGGCAGCCTTGTTGTTCTCCAAGCCCATCAGTCGCACAAAACCATCGCTCCATCCAACTGCAAGGAACTGGCCTATTTGAAGAGTTAGTGATATTATTGATCTAGGATTTCTACGTAGTTATCAGCACAGAGCCAACTCACCATCAGATCTCCAGGTTACGGCCTGCGCCTCTGGAGCTTTCTCACCAGGCGCGCCAACTTGGTGGATCTTGGACACAACCTGGCTGGGCGGCCTGTAAACAAGGAGATTCCTGCCTGCCGCGTCCCAAGTCGCCGAGAGATCAAGAGTTGGGCAGCTCACGGGGTATTCGTTGGGCACCCTGTCTTGATACTCGGTCTCGCTAAACAGCGCGAGCTGGTTTTCTTGAGCCATGGCTTCTACCGCTCCGGTCTAGAGCACGGATTCAATGTCGATGGATATACCATATCCGTGGCTGAATCGTGAATGGATATCGTGAGTGCCTGAGATGGCTTGGATGTTGTGTAAGTTGAAAATTACCCAGTAGGCGTCAAAGGCTGGGTCAGTGAGCGTACTGTGCGTAAACCATCACTGACACTGTATCTGACACCCTCACAGCTTGACCATACGACTGAAGGACAAGAATTCAACTAGAACAAGGCTCATGTATACAAATAATGACATAATTAAACTTGAACGGCATCACCAAAACACGTAAATGATCCATATTGTCGTTGCGCCATTAGGTTCTAAGCCCCCGGGACACTCCTGATACCTGTCACTACTCCTACTTTCAAGACATAGCCTGCCACTTTAAAGACCGGCCTCAAGCTGGGCCATTTCCCAAAGATAAACGACTTTTGGGCTCCATCTACTCAATCAAAAAGTTGTCTGCGTGACACTTGACCTCCTTGGAGAACGTCACCTCCTCATCCTCTTCCAGAAGGGATGCGGTAGTCACCTGTTTGCCGCTGTTAGTGCCACTCTGCGCTTTAAGTCAAGGCAACTTACATCAACATCAATGAATGGCGCAGACTTGTTGAACCGCACTGTCATGGGGAAGAAGTCGTTCTCGTCGCTGGACTCTGCCTCGAACTCGAACGATCCGCTGGGGTTCTCCTCATCCACATTGCCAATTGTCCACTCGACAGCGTCACCTGAGACATCGTATGTGGCATCGAAGCTAGAGACGTTGGGCTCGCTTCCAGAGTAGGGGATGATGACGCTGACATCAGTCAGGGCATCGCTGCCCGTCAGCTCGTACTCGACCGTCATGTTGTACTTGTGTGCCTCCTTGTTAATCCAGACGGTGAAGGTGATGGGGCAGGCACTGGCGTCGTCCACCTTGGGGGAAGCCCTCCATCGCAGGACACCGACGGCGTTGTTGACAGGGAAGCCCCTGGCAGTGTTGCTCATCTGGATGACCTTAGAGCCATTGAACAGATTTCGGTCAACGTTGGGGTGGGTGCGGAACTGGGCTCCGTGTGATGGAACAGCGTGGAGAGCAAGCTTGATCTTTGTCAAGCTAGGATCCGAGATTCGAAGAGTAAGGTCACCGCTGATGGATAGCGAGTTGACGGCACCTTCACGAGACAACTTGGCTGTGATGGCCTCCGAGATGGTGACGTGGATAGCATCACGATCAAGCGTCGACGAGATGCGAGGCTCGGGGGTCTCAACGTGGTGTGCGGGTGCTGGTGTAACAAGGGGCGAATCGTCAATTTCGCCGCCCATATCGCCTCGTACTCGCTCGAACATATCGGTCGTCTTGGACTTCTTGCCCAACTGCATACCCTTGGCCTTGGGGGCGAGGGGCCTGGATGTTGTTAGTGACGATCGGTTGTCGGTAATCTGGCGATACGTACTTGCTGAACGACTTGTTCTTCTCAGCCTCGTATGAGTCGTAGGTATTGGCAGCGCTCGATTGCGAAGTAGAGGTGTACGAGGGATAGACGGGAGTTCGAGGCATGCCACCACCACCGCCCATGCCACCACTGCGACCGCTGCGAGCGGCATCCTTGCGCTGCATCTCGAGCTGCTTCGCCTTTCGTTTCCGCTCCTCGGTGGCTTCCAATTCCTTGTTCTAAAGAGGTATAAGCATACTGAAACCAAAGAAAGGGGCGGCAGAGATCCAGAGGGAGCTGGAGGTTTGCTTACCCGTGCAATGATCTCCTGGATCCGCTCCTCATGACTCTCCATATCAAGGAAGGTCTTGATCTGGCTAATGGTCAAGTTCTCGCGGTATCCCAGGGTGACAAGCTCGTCAAAGGCGCTGAGGAGCTCATAGGCATTCTTGACGATTTCCCGCTCATCGAGGCTCTTGCATGTGCTGGTGACGACCTGGGCGAACAGATGAAGGGAGTCGATGTCCTGAAGGATGTTGGACTGACGGTTGGTGATGAGCACCATGTACAGCTCGTCGAGGGGCTGGTAGACGAAGCGGACATTGTCCTGCTCGACGGTGGTGTGCTGGGTACCGCTGTCGGCGAGCTTGGGGAACGAGGCGAGGAGGGCTTCTATGCGCGATCGTGGCATCTCTCGGAACTGTCGAGAGAGGACAGCTTTCCCTCCGCGGGTGCAAATCGAAGCCGCGAGGACGACCTAGAGGGAATCAGCAAGCGGGGCAGGAGACGGCCAGAGGTACAGGCGATGCGCACCATCTTGGCTGGCTAATTCGAGTATGTTTCGGTGGTTGCGATACAAGATGGGTGTTGTTGCGTTTGGCCAGTCCAACTTGTTCGTCTCCCCTGGACAGCTGGAGCGGGCCAATATTCCAGTCGGTGGGAGGTTGAGGTACGTACCTCTCTTACGGCCACCTGGAAGGCGGGCAGGAGCTGCCACTGGTCCTTCCTGCTACCCCACGCTAATCCGCAATTGGTAAGCGTCAGCCTCCCTGACGTCCAGTCAGCCTCTCCAGGGGGTCCACATGCACTGCAGTCACGGACGGCACTCGTGAATGCCTGCCTACATACATCAAACTCTCAACAGCCTCTCTCTATTCTCTGGTCTTCAACCATCTTCATTCTTCTCCCGATAACAACCTTGAGGACCAAGCGTAAACGAAGCCGCACGCGTGCCCGTTTTCTCGACAGCATTCATCCTCCCGAAGTCAAATGTCGCGTACTATCCTGAGCTCCGTTTCTATTCACACAGCTCGGCTTCTCTCAACACTTTGATTCAAGCCATCGCGTTTGCCGCTTTGAAACGTTTTAAGCACTCGACATTCACACACAGTCACCTTATTTTCGCCATCCGAGTCATCAGAAGGCAATATTTACCCTCCCGGGTCCTTCGCCGAATCTACTTGGAACCCCACCACATTCGCTTTATCCCCCGAGCACACGAGCTCTCATCTGCCTGGTGATCCAGACATGACGGAAATCGAGATGGATATTGACATGGCAAAACCTGGAGGCCTGGGAGGCCATGTGGACGACGACATTATCGACTTTGACACGGATATGCTAGACCAGCACGACCAGGAACCCAAGAATCATGATGTCAACACGGAAGCTATGGACCGGGACATGCAGGAGGGTATCGATACCGCGAACCACGAAGCCTATCAAACAAACGGATACATGAGTGAAGACGTCGATTTTGATCTGCACGACGTCGAGGAGACGGCCCACGATTTGGAACAAGATGTGGGCGAGGCGACGGTGCCCCAGAAGCAAGGATCAGAAAACCAGGCGGCGACACCCGCCGGAAGCGCGCAAGAAGTTGTTGACCACATCGAGACATCGGACGAGGCAGGCAACCAGAACCAAGACGCCCAAGATGACCACACATCTGCACACGAGATTGACTATGAGGTCGAAGATCATGCGGAGCAACAGGAGCCGCAAGAAGAGTTGCACCAAGAGTCGCAGAATGAGTCCCCAAAAGAGCCGCACGAGGGTGTGAATGCATATCACGTGGAAGTGTCTGACACAGATGCCGCCGTTGGCGACGCTGTAGATGATGCCCACCATCCTGAAGATGTTACTGAGGTACATGAGCAAGAGGCTCAGACTGAACCTGCAGATCAGGCAAGAGGTCAAGAATCTGCCCAGAATAACGACGAGAAACACGAGCAAGAAACAGCTCCCGAAAACCACGAGGCAGTCGCTCTCGGTAGTGCCGAAGATGCGACTGCTGACAATCTTGAGGAAGCTGACTATGAAAATGGAGGTCAATACGATGGCGAGCACTCGGCCGACCGTGGAGAGGTCGCAACGCGTGAAGTCGAGGCGGATCATGACAACGCTGAACATGCCGAAGATGTTGAACACATCACCTACGATGAAGCTGAAGTTGATGTGGATGAGCACCCCGAAGGTGAAACAGTTGATCTTGAGCATGATAATCATTCCACCACTGGAGACGACTCGGCTGCAAAGCCAGAAACCGAATTTCCTGCTATCACGGTGCAGTATAAAGGAGACGAATTCCCCCTATTCTCGGCTACCTCGGACGGTTTTTTCACCGACACATCCATTCTTGACGAAACACTTGAGAAACTTTTGGCTGGACTCCGAAGTGAACTGGAAAATGAGATTGCCGAGGAAGATGAGTTGGTATTTCAGGTCGATGAGCTTGGCCTTGAACTTGCCGAGGTAAGAATGTCTTGAGCTTGATAGGAAGATGTGCTAACAAGAGGAAACAGTCAACCCAGGGTGAACTCATGACAAATGTGACTTTCCGCCAAATTGTTGAGATCTTTGATCTCCTGGTCAAAAATCAGGATCCTGACGGGTCAAAAACGCTGTATACCTACCTGTTCACCAAGCCCAACACAGAGAAGCGACTTGAGTCTCTGATTGAAAGTGCCACCGCGGGCAAAGGCCTCGACGAGGTTATCCATCTCTTCGAGTCGCCCATGCCAGCTGCCTCTACCCTCATGGAAGCTGACAATACAGTCGATGGCCTCCATGAGGAATTGGATGGCTTCGATAGCCCAGAAGACGAGGGGCAACCAGACGAGGCGGAAACCGCAGAACATGACGAAGAGAACCCAAGGGAAGCTGACAATACAGTCGATGGCCTCCATGAGGAATTGGATGGCTTCGATAGCCCAGAAGACGAGGGGCAACCAGACGAGGCGGAAACCGCAGAACATGACGAAGAGAACCCAAGGGAAGCTGGCCTAGATACTGATGTCGAGGTACCGACTGCACATGGCGACGCAGAAGACGAGCACGACGATGACGATGTTACTACCGAGCCCACCACCGAAACCCCCACCAATACCGGGACTCATGACGAAACAGTCACAGAAACCAGCCATCATCCTGATGCGGTTGCGGAGGATGAGAACTCGGAGCAAAACGGTAAAGCGACCTCACCCTCTGCCAGTTCCTTTAACTGTTATTACCCTGGTTTCTGCCTTTGCCCCCCCTGTGTTGCAGAGTTTGTTGAAGATCACGAGCGTGAAGAAGCGGAATACCGCCAGAGTCTAGGACTCCAACAAAAGGCCAAGCACAGCTTGACAAGATTTGAGAGGTCATTTCTCGATCACGACCGCAAGAAGCATACACATTCGCAGTCCGATTTTAGCATGACTTTTTCATATCAAGACGCTGACGAATTCTTTCCAGCACCCGTTGACAGTGAAGCCGACCCATTCGCGGACTTGGAGCTGGATGTTGGCGCCGAGGATGACGATGAGGTGGATCTAGGAGATGATGCAGCGACCGAGGAGCAAGTTGTTGTTGAGTTGGAGGCTGCTCATGCCACAACCAACGACACTAGCACCACAGCGACCCTCAAGGATGAAGATGAGACAGGCTCTATCAACGTCGACCTCGGCGTGGATGCGACTGAAGAAGGGACAGTCGAGAAGACTGGACCCAACGAAGAGAACGACCTGGACGAAATTGACTGGAGAGACGAGCCTGAGGTAGACGACGAAGGACCCAGCACTCCGTCTGCCGCTGGTAAGCGAGCACGAGGAGATGATGACGAGGTTGATGCGGAAGATGAACAAGGTACGGATGAAGAAAACAATCCCGATGATGATCCTGGCTAACATTGTACAGACGTCAAGCGTCGTCGACCTTAAACCATGTTGTCCGCACGCTAACAATAACCGACCCAACCCTCAACACACGCTTGTTCTCAACTGTATTAGAAGCGACAACTGCCGACGATGTATCGAGGAGGATAGCTGCTAGCTTGGCGGTCTAATCGCCAACTGTTGATGCAAGCAGCTTGGCCTCTTTCTGGTGGTAAGAAACACGACTTTCTCTAACAACACACAATGGACCCGACTCTATGGAAACCCTAACGGTCGCTCAATGGGTTCGAGGTAGGTGCGAGTTTCGCAGCAACTAACCTGACAGGATGGTTTGATCGGATGCACACGACTGCACACGCCTGTGGACCATGACCCCCTTTCGCCATCGACAGCATGGCGATTTGTTTTTCTTGATTCCATACCCGTCTGCGATGATGGGTTTCGTCGATACCCCTTCCCCTTCCCTTTCCGAATTAGTAGTTCAGCAAAATAACAGGCGAGTCTGGCCGGTAAGAGACAACGGATAGTTTGGTCTTGTACGATACGGTTCACGGGATGGAATGGGGCGTTGGTGGCTGGGCTGGAGACAAAACTCTGCGGAAGCTACGGGATACTCTGTTGGAGGCTGCTGTGGGTGGCCAAGGGTTGGTTGGGATGGGCAGCGCTCCTGTTGCGGATCTAACTTGTAGATGGGACTTGCAGGAGCACAACCCGGTGTTTCTAACCACTTCCTTTCTATATAGGCTGATCTTGAGGAGGATGTTCTGGGCTTGTGAAGCCGTCAACTTGAGCAAGTAGCCAACAGTCATGGAAAGGAGGGGAGTGGGATCCAATACCGAGGATCCCGCCCCTTGCTTTTGACATCTAATTGATTTACCTTGACTAGCAATGCCCCTGAAGGACTTGCCTTTTGGTAGATGTGAACGAATGGATGTCTAAGATGGAAATCTGGGTCAATCTCCTATTTGCCCAGGCCGGTTGGCAGATGTCGTGTAACGAGGCAGCAAAAAGCTTGGCTGTAAGACGTGGGTAGCAGTTCTTCTGACCGCAGACAGGGGTTGTGGGTGACGACTGATAGATCGGTCCTGATTGAGGTGACCCTCGACTAGGATCCTTCCAGCCCAGCACTCGGAAGACCAAGAGACAAGGCCATGGATGCTCCCGGTGTGGCTGACGTTGAGGCTGACTGGTTTGCTGACAGTGGAGGCTGGGCGTCTATAGAAGCAGCCTCCTCCATCTGCAAAGTGGTTGGAAGTGAGCTGACGCTGGGAAGGAATGGAGTCAATTGCGACGGGTCGGCAATACAAGGCTCCAGACAAGGCATGGGTTCAAGAGTGAGCACTGTTACGTATGTGGTATCCAGTCGTCCGGATGTACATATCAAGCCTTTGGTGTCTCGTCGGGAGGTATTGGAAGGGAAGGATCCCTGGTCTTAAGCGCTAGCCGCGTCGATCAGGGACATGATGAAGATAGCTGGCCTCAAGTCAAACTCAGCGCCATCACGTGTGTCTGAAAACTGCCAGTTTTGCATACAGTGATGTCTTGTTTTGAGGTTATTCATGATTGAGAGAATTCGGCTGAGGTGGCGTTGGGAGGCGTTCTCGACCGTCTTGGTGCTTTTCAATAGCTCGCTGTAAGTGATGGAGCTGAGGACGGCACCACCGAGTTACGGTTGCTAAAAAAAAAAAAAAAAGGTCTGGAAAAAAGTAAGCTGCCCGCTGAGAGACACCCGTGTTGGATCTACTCCTGGGGCTGCTGACGCGGACACGAGGACAGTTTTCAGCGGGCCACAGCGAGAATGCAGACTGGGGGGCGAACGGAAAAAGGTGTGGCGGTGCTGTTCGGCAAGGGCGCCAGCGAGAGAGGGAAAAGAGACAGAGACAAAGAGGGAGCTTCCAAAGGCTTGTGAAGAAAGCAAGGGGGTCATCGCGATGGATGGAAAGAAAGATGAGTTGGATGCCAAGGGATGAGCCCCCTTGAATGAAACGCCAAAGGGAGCTAAGTCATATATAAAGGACAAACTGCCTGACGACGCGTCAAGGCCAATTTCACGAGAGATGGCAGCTCTCTGGTTGATGAGATACCTAGTTAAAGCGTCTGCCTGGAGATGAGATGAAGTAAATGGCGTGTCTGTGATAAGCAACCTGGTGGTGGATTTTGAGTGTGATTCTCCTGCATCGAGCGTCTGATGTACAAGTTTTTTCTTGCGTGTGTCGACATTAGTTCAGGGGCGAGGATGGACCACTCGCTCCCTCGATTGAGGATCCTATCCCGTCTGAGCTGAGCCTCGGCCTCGGAAGCCCGCAATCTTGAAGAGTCCGGAGAAGCGTGTGATGGATGATCTTGGAAGGTGATGAACGATTGGCTGATGATGATGATGATAATGTTGCAGCAGCCAAGTTGTTTGCGTTGGGCATTTGTGTGTCCGCACGAGGTTTCATGTCGAGGCGTTTGGTGTTTCCTGCTTCCATTTGGCACCTTCCCTTTGTCATGAATCATGCCTGAGGCTGGTCATGTATCAGTCAAGCCCACCACCAAGAACACCTGCCCATGGAAAGAGCAGTTGGAACTGGGCCTGCCCTCCTCTGGGAAAAAAAAAACAGGGTCCACCGCATCACGGCTCCACCCTCACAGCTGGCGGGTCCCCTAACGCCAGGGACGCCAGGGGGCCGTGTTCCACCCAGTGCTGGCGCCCTCTGAAACTTGAGGTCGGGTCCAGTGGTGGTGAACTTTGAACCCCCCAGTCCTGGGAGTAGGGACGGTACTTGCGAGACCATTGAGAGGTGCCCTATAACTCACTGTGATCGATGTACCTCGACCCCCGGAACCCAGCCTCTCACACTTCATGTCCCACACACCACTCTCCATTTCTTGGGCTTTACTGGCCCGGCCGTGATTTTTGCCCTTGTCAGGCTCTGTCTGCTCTGCCTCTCTGGCCAAGATCGCTAGCTTGAGAGACTGTCCGTCCAGCTGCCTCCCGCCTCGTGTTTCTTTTCCTTCAGGCCCCCCCCTGGTCTGGTCTGGCTCCTCCCCCGAACCTTCTCCCACACGAACACGCCAACCCAACATCCACCATCAGCAAACCTACCTATCTTCGATAAACCAGCCAAGCTGTCCCTTTCTCACTCCCCCTGCCTTTTCCGATTATTACTGCTTGCCGCTGCGCATCACGAGCCTCTCTCGTTTGGCCTGCACTAGACGACATTGACGATTCCTCCTTCGACGAGAATTTACGAACTTGACCACGAGTCGACGAGACACGTCAATCGATCCATCCCCCGTCGTCGCAAAGAGACCAGCTGCATTAGACATCAACCCCCTCCACTGGTCTTCGACTCTTTGATCTACCACCACCGAGTTACCGACGACCACGACGAGCAATCAATCACCAACGAGTTAGACAATCCTCTTGATGCCTCTGCAATAAACCTCGGCCTTTGTCCTGTGTCGCCTCTCGTTTCAACACTCGTTTCTGCACTCAACCGGCCTTCTCGCCCGGTGCGAGCCATCGCCGAGCTTTAACGATCCTTTTCGTTCGCCTCCTCCGGCCCGGCGCACTACGTCCAGGCCTCCTTCCAGCCATTATTCTAGGCGCATTAGGGAGTACTTGCAGTTGGTCGTCTCTGCGCGCTTGTCGCTGTTGTGCGCTAGCTATACATCATGATTGAGGACAAGTACGTCGCGTCCCGCCTTCGTGGCCTTACTCCCTTGAGATCACGTTTGTTCGGGCCTTTGTTATAGCCCGACTCTCCTCCACCGATTCCAATGCTGACATTGTCTCACTAGGTATATCGGTCTGGCTCTTGCCATGGCTTCGGCTCTTGCCATTGGTGAGTGAACCCTTCGATCTGGATCTAGGCGCGCCGCAGCTAACAGTCGCCAGGAACAAGTTTTGTTATTACAAAAAAGGTCCGTCTACCAGCTACCGTATCCGAACGCGCCCACCAATCTCGATGATACTCGGCACAATCTTTGGCGCTTTCTGCTCGACGGCGCGCTGACTAGGCAATAGGGATTGAACCAAGCGGAAGAGCGACATGGCTTTGAGGGCGATGGATATGTATATCTGCGTAATCCCCTGTGGTGGGCTGGTATTGCGACTCGTGAGTGTCTCCTTTTTGCGTCGAGGCTGACGGCTGTGCTGACTGAAGATTAGTTGGTCTTGGAGAAGTCTGCAACTTTGCCGCATACGCTTTCGCCCCTGCTATCCTCGTCACCCCTCTTGGAGCTCTGAGTGTGCTTATCGGTGCTGTCCTTGGATCTTACTTCCTCAATGAGGAGCTGGGAACACTAGGCAAACTCGGTAGCGCCATCTGCTTGATTGGAGCTGTTGTTATCGTCCTCCACGCACCTCCAGACGAGGAGATTGAGACGATTGACCAAATTCTACACTATGCTATCCAGCCTGGTGAGTCAAACTACAGGGGGAACTTGGGGTGGACTGCAATAAACTGACATGCCTAGGCTTCCTTCTCTACGCCATCGCTGTTGTCGCATTCGCCGTCTTTATGATCTACAGGATTGCCCCCGTCTACGGCAGGAGGAACGCCCTCATCTACCTCTCTATCTGCTCTACCGTCGGATCAATCTCCGTCATGTCTGTCAAGGCTTTCGGTATTGCTCTGAAGCTTACCTTTGCTGGTCACAACCAGTTCACCCACCCTTCGACCTACGTCTTCATGATCCTTACAGCCGTCTGCATTTTGACCCAGATGAACTACTTCAACAAGGCCCTGGCTTGCTTCCCCACCAATATGTGAGTGAAAACTCTATACATGATGTGAACTCTACTGACGGGCATGCCAGTGTGAACCCTCTTTACTACGTCACATTTACCACCGCCACTCTTTGCGCCTCCTTCATCCTCTTCAGCGGATTCAACACGACCGACCCCACAAACACACTCTCCTTAATTTGCGGATTCCTGACCACGTTCACCGGCGTCTACCTCCTCAACCTCTCGAGAGGCGACCCCCACGGCCACAAGCTAGTTGCCGGACGAGGAGGAAGCGATGCCACGGGTACGGACATGGTATCTGGCCTACAGACTCGTCTGAGCATGTCAGCAAGAAGGAGCGCCGACCCGTCTCGCCACAGCATGAGCAGCCAGCATGGAGACCGACAAGGTCTCATTCGCGCATACGACGAAGAGGAGGCTGCAGGTTTTGGTCTGACGGACCTCGCCGAGGACAGCGATGATGAAATGCGACATGCCAACGGCAATGGCAACGGCAAGGCACGCTATGGTGATAGCATTGAGCTCGACAACCGGAACAAGTCTGGTGATAGGTAATACAAGGCCAAGGCGTTCGACTCAGCATAAGAATAGGAGCCCCTCGAGGGTATTCCTCCTGGGGCTCTGCCGCTATTTTCCATCTTGTTTTATCATCTACTGAGAGGGGCATTGTACATTTCCGAAACCATTTGACCGGGGCATTTCTCTCGGAGCATGGGTAGATGCATTCATGGACGATACACTGCTACGCAGCGGCATGCGAAGGTGCTAGTGCCACCACCGTTTTTGCGGACGGGGTCGGGGCAGGACGAGATGTATTGTTTATCATTACTGGAGTATTACGGGCACACGGTCTTGGGCGGCGTTGGCGGAATTTGTATCGGGTCTAAGAGCACGTCCTCGTTGTACGATACCGAAGGAGCATGAGCTTATTGGGGAGTCAAGGGGGTTGTGACGGAAGACCCTTTTCTACGGGGTCTTGGACAGTCAATGTTTATACTACTACTTGGAGGGCGGAGAACGCAGCGAGCACGACCGCAGCAAGAATGTCAGGGCACACGAATGGTTGGGATTGTAGATTTTTGTTTTTAAGTCGCAGGGCTTCCTGGGGAGAGGAGGGTAGGGGACTGAGGATGTGATATTCCCCCAGTCTTGAATTTGATGAAAAGACGGAGAGCGAAGAAGTACTATAGATGAAGAATTATCACGATCAAGCAAGATGCAAGATGGCAGAAGAGTATATGTGAAGTCGAATGGCTGGTTAAGGCGGTTAACTTGGGTAGGTAGTCCATTCAGGAGTAGTCATTCGGGAGTTGACGGAGTAAGGATTTGCCGGAATCCAGGCCACCCAAAAATGGATGGAGCCTCGACAGGACACTGGTCTAAACACAGCACACACAAATACACCCAGTCAAGCCAAGAATTGGTAGACAGAAGACACGTCTCGCACGCGTCTTCGTAATCTTCGGGTCTCATTTTTTTGTTTTATGCTTTGCCTACCATTACAAGCAAGAATGAAACCGTCCGTGCCCTTAGCAGATGCAAATGATCAATTGACGCCTGAGTAGACCTCTCCGTCCCTCATCCCTTGGATCTCCCATCTCCCCTCATCTGGTTTTGATGGCTTTTCCCAGCCAGGGGCTTAGGTTCCCTATTGCTCAGCAGCGGGCTGGGCCTCCTCAGCACCCTCCTCCTCGGCCACCCGAGCGTCCTGAGCGGCCTGGGCCTGGGCGGCCTTAGCACCGTAGTCCTGGCTCACGGGCTGGAGAACAGCCTGCTCCTCCTTGGGCTCGATGATGGTGACGGCGTCGGGGAGAGTCTTCTGGGGACCGGCCTTGCCCTCGGGGTCGGAGCCGCGCATGATCTTGACCTTGATACCCAGGACACCCTGTCGGAGGAGGACGTGGCGGGTAGCAGAGTCGATGAAGTCCTTGGCGGGCTGACCAGAGTGGATCATGAAGCCGTCGGTGAACTTCATGGACTTGGCACGGGCAGCACGGAGCTTGCCAGAGACGACAACCTCGCAACCCTTGGCGCCAGACTCCATGATGAAGCGGAGGACACCATAGCAGGCACGTCGGACGGCGAGACCGTTGAGGAGCTTGTAGCGGAGGGACTCGCACTGGGCGACGGCGGAGAGACCACGGTTCTGGACCTTGGCGGCGTAGAGGGAGACGGAGTTCTCGGGGAACTTGAATCGCTTCTGGATCAGCGAGGTGAGCTCGCGGATGCGGCGGCCCTGCTCGCCGAGGACCTCCTGGGTGTGGGTGGCTCGGATGATGATGTCGGTGACAGTGGGGGTGACGCGGACCTCGACGCCGGAGTAGCCCTCCTCAGCGAGCTCGCGCTGGAAGAACTCGTTGAGCTCGGCGTAGAAGACACCGTCAGCGACGAACTTTCTCCGCTTGGAGCTGGAAGGGAGAAGAAAGTCAGCATCAATTCGTGTGCGAGCTTTGGCGGGGTGATGGCGACGGCGATATCGACGACACACAACGACTGCGCAATTCAGCAGAGGGCAGAGCACAACTCACATCTGAGAACCGGGGTGAGCCATCTTGAATTGTAAGACTTGGTGTCGAAGGACTTTGTCTTCTTTGTCTGTTGGCGAGCAGAGGGTTGGGGTCGGGCTGAAGAGAAAGATTCGCGATCCTGGGACTGGAGGTGGATTTGGCGAAGCCTCGCTCACTCACAACGTTTGTTCGGCCCTCTCTCAATTTTTTGGTGTGGGTTGAGCCCTAAATCTGGCAAGCGGGCACTGAGCGCACAAGTCTCCCGATTGGGTAAGGCGGACCCTAAAATGCTTGCCGGGGTGAGAGTCGATGACACGGAGCTCGGGGAAACAATTACACGGAATCCAACTTCCATTCTTCGATCATCCCTGCCCGCACCTGCCCAGACAGTTCCCAACGCTTGGGCCACCTTCCCTGACGTCTACCCCCCGTGGCTGGTGAGCCCCGCGCTAGAGGCTAGAGGCAGGCGTCAGTCTCTGTGGCTTGTGATGGATGATGGACCGACCTCACCTCAGCTTGGACCTGACTGGACTTGTTAAACTTGCAGGCGCCCAACTCTTCACTGACGGGGAGATTCAACTTTGGCTCGACGCGAGGACAAAGTCTCTTCTTGTCTCTTTTGTCTTATTCTTCGATAAACTTTGACTCTCCCCTCTACATGAATATGCCAGAACCCGCTCTATAGCTGTCTTGTCCTCCGGTCGTTCCGCCACCATTCTTGTCTGCTCGTCTCCTGCCAGCCCCGCGGCCACGAGCTATTCGAATCGCATCGACTCGGACGCCGAGCTCCCTTTGCAGCTCCATTTCTGGCTTGCCCATATCGATCCGCGTGTGCTCTCCCGAGGAGCACAGTTTGTATATGATAAACGAGCTTTATTTCACTTGGAAGATTCCCCGCTACGACTTGTAACCAGCAAACCCATCTTGCTGGAGACGCTCTCCGCAGTTGGCCAAGATGGAGGCTCGAAAGGTACGCGTGACCGTTCTCCCTTAGTGTTTTCCCTTTTTTGATGTCACGACTATTTCTTGACGTTGCCCTTCATCTTTCTAACAAAGTGTGCAGATCATCGAAGGCGTGCAGGGCATCTACGGCGGCCAAATGACCCACGGCACTTTGCGCCTGACCGACTTCCACCTTGTCTTCTGTGCACCTATCGACCAGTCTCAGGCTGCCGACCCTGCAGCTCCCTCAACACAAAAGCCTTCTGGGAGCCATCCCAAGGTTCGAGAGCGATGGATTACGTATCCGATGCTCTGCTACTGCGCCCTCCGGCCCGTTCCCCCTGGGTCTCGGCAAGCCCCATCGATCCGCATTCGATGCCGCGACTTCACATTCGTAACCTTCAACTTTACCGACAGCAACGTCGCACGCGATACGTTTGAGTTCATCAAAACTCGGACCTGCAAGCTCGGGACGGTAGAGAAGCTTTACGCTTTCAGTCATAAGCCACTTAGGAATGAGCGGGACATTAACGGCTGGTCATTCTACGATCCCAAGGCGGAGTTCCGACGCCAGGGGATCAGCGAGAAGCTTCCCGACAGGGGCTGGAGAATCACGCATATCAACAAGGACTACACTTTTTGCGACACCTATCCTGCACTCTTGGTCGTTCCATCCAACATCTCGGATAACGTACTCAAATATGCTAGGGAGTTCCGCTCCAGGAACCGTATACCGGCTCTATCATATATTCACCCCATCAACAACTGCACCATTACTCGAAGCTCGCAACCTCTCTCAGGAATCACCAGGAAAACAAATGTTCAAGATGAAAAGTTGGTGGCGGCATCATTCTCTGCCTGGATGCCTGGTGGCTCTGGGGATAGTACACCTTTGTCGAGCCAGGCTGATGTATCCCTCGGAGGCTCCTCACTGAACCCGGAGCTCTCCGAGACAGAGCGTTATGAGGACGAGCTCATCTCCAAATCAGCAGCGGTGTTTGACTCCAACGGGAAGCGTCAAGTGTATGGTGCCCAGCAGTACAACTTGATTGTAGATGCTCGCCCAACCATCAACGCCATGGTCAATCAAGTCCAGGGGATGGGCTCAGAAAACATGGACAAGTACAAGTCCGCCCAGAAGATTTTCCTTAGTATCGAGAATATTCACGTCATGCGAAATTCCCTCAACAAGGTCGTCGACGCCCTGAAGGACGCCGATATCTCACCTCTGCCACCGAACAGAGAGCTACTTCACCAGAGCGGTTGGCTACGGCACATCCACAATGTTCTAGACGGCTCGGCTATCATCACGAGGCAGATCGGTATCAACCACTCCAATGTTCTCATCCATTGCTCAGATGGCTGGGATCGCACAAGTCAGCTCAGCGCCCTGGCTCAAATCATGCTGGACCCTTACTATCGTACCATCGAGGGCTTTATTGTCCTTGTAGAGAAAGACTGGCTCTCATTTGGCCACATGTTTAGGCTAAGATCTGGCCACTTGAACCACGAGGACTGGTTCACGGTCCAGAAGGACGCATTTGCTGGTGCCAAGGTCCAGCCAGGAGAGAATGATGGCAGGGCTGATGCCTTCCAGAATGTTCTCAGCGGCGCAAAGCGGTTCTTCAACCAGAACAAGGAAGATCCAGACTTGGCTACCGTTAGTGAGACGGCCTCTGGAAAGATCGTCGACGATGAAGCAACGACTCCAAAGATGGTCAGCCCCGTCTTCCACCAGTTCCTCGACTGCACCTACCAGCTTATCCGCCAGAACAAGACACGTTTCGAGTTCAATGAGCGGTTCTTGCGTCGTCTCTTATATCACCTATATTCGTGCCAATACGGCACTTTCCTCTTCAACAGTGAGAAGCAGAGGCATGATGCCCGGGCTGCGGAACGGACTTCGTCGGTCTGGGACTACTTCCTTTGTCGCAAACCCGAATTCACGAATCCCGATTATGACCCCACCGTTGATGATCACATCAAGGGCAAGGAGAGGATTATCTTGCCACGCCTTAAGGAGATTAGATGGTGGCATCAAGTGTTCGGTAGGACCGAAGACGAGATGAATGGCGCGTTGAATGCTGCTGCTGCTGCCGAAACGGACCGCCAAACCGCCATATCAAATCTCCAGTATCCCAGCGTCATCCAGGCCGAGGAGGATCCCAGAACCTCGACCTCAAGCTCCAAGTCAATCTCCGGGCCTCCCTCGGTGCTGACTGGGGTTGAGACAGCACACGAGGCCTTGACTCCCCAAGCACGGCGTTCACCGATACAGCGGAGCGCATCTGCTGAACCTAGCGCTAACGCCTTTGCTACCATCCGAGACGGCATCGCAGGTCTCAACCTAGGGAAAGGAATGCTGGCTCAGTTAACCCATGCTTCCGACCCTTCGCCATCGAGCACTGCCCCCGCGCCCACTCGTAGCGACCAGGAGCTGCGCGAGATGACATAGGAGGTCATGTTTCCGGAGTTTGACTCTGTTCCATATAAGATCATCGAAACCCATGAATCCGTACGATATAATTGCCCCCGGTTTCGCAGCGTGACACCGGCGCTGCCACTCTTGAAGACAGAGTCCGATATAAACTCGGACCGGTGGAGCTTCCGCAGCGTGCCAAGCGATCTCGGCGACGAGTGGCAGAACATGCAGGAACGCGAAGCTGAATCTCCAGATTCCTCCATCGGGGAGGGTCTTCCTAAGAGCGGCAAACCGAGTTTAGAGCCGGATGCGTGCTGCCACGCCCCTGGAGTACCACAGCCCTCCTCCGAGATGAGTCTGAGGGCAACATCGGGTGATACGGGTATTCAGCGCCCAAGGTCAAGTCAGAGCCTCATGCGGGTTCCATCGTGAAACCTCGCACCACCTTGGCCGTCTCTAGCTGGCGTTCTTGTTGGCCTTCCTTTTCGTAGCGGTAGTCTTGAGCCTTTGGGATATGGCGTTCAGCATTGTTGGGCAAGGTTTTGTGGGAGGCTGCATGATTCGCGGGTGGGCACAGGTTGGTGGATGGTTAGACGCATCAATCGACCCCTATCTCAGGGGGTGTATCTAGTTCATCTTGCACAGCGTGAATAGAACTTCTGGCTCCGTCCGTGGATGCATGGCGGTTGTCTTGATGTCATTTCTCTTTGTAGTTTTTGTCTATCTCGTAACGTCGTCCCAAGCGTGGAAACGTCCCTTTTCTACATGTCGATTCGTATCCTCTCTCTTGGTCTTTTCGAGCTTCAACTATCCTCCTCTAGATCGACTCGACCTCCCGTTCGCCTTCTCTTGCCCTCACGTTTTACACTCCCTCAAATGCGGACCTCTTACAAGAAGACCTCGAGGTTGATCTCGAGAGTGCTGACAGGGTATCTATTCAAGGTCAGTATAGGTTATGTGTCTCAAGTTGGTGTCAGGGGCTCACCTCAAATCAAACTTCTCCAGTACGGTAGGGTGCAAGATACCGAACTCTCCGATACGCCTCTCCTCTCCACCAAGACGAAGGTACACGGAAGCAGCATGACCAGCGAAGAAGGTGGCATCATCGAGCTCCTCGATCCAGTAACCATCGGGCTTGGTAGGGTTCTCCTTCACATCAAAATCGACACTCTTACCAACCAGACCCTCCTCATGGGTGATGAAAGCTGTGCGGAGCATGAGCAGCACACGATCGAGGAGGCCGTGAACCACCTCGAAACCGCTCGTCCGGCCGTACCAGGCAGCGGCAAAGTGTCGCTCGTTGCGGGCCTTGCGCTCCTGGGACTCGTCCTTGAAGACGACATCGGAAACCTCAAAGATCTTCATAGGCACGCTGTGGCCCTTGTTCTCACGGATGGTCTTGAGAAGACCGGGAAGAAGTGTTGACCGCACGACCTGGTACTCAGCAGTCTTGGGGTTGGCGAGACGGACGACGGTGTTTCCGTCATCCTTTCGGTTGAGCCAAGCAAAGTTCTCGTCGTGGCTGCACAGAATCAGGGGCATGACTTCACTCCAGCCGGCCATGGCGGCCTCAGTGCGGATAATGTCGCTGAGCTTGTTGACCATCAGGGGAGCGCCAACAGTGGCACTCCGGGTAGGGGCAGTGCGGGGAAGATTGTTGTAGCCGTAGCACACGGCGAGATCCTCCATGACGTCGCATTGGTGAAGGACATCAGCTCGGGTAGGGGGGATAGCAACCTCGAGAATGTTGGAGTCTTTGGTGGAGGGTGTGCAGATGTAGGCCATCTTGGAGAGGAGCTTGCACAGGCTCTCGGGAGATTCGCTAAGGCCAGTGCAGCTGTTGAGGTAGTCGATCTCGACCTCGGCGACTCGCGGCTTCAGAGTAGGGGTGACGCGGGTGAGGTTGTTGTGCTCGGAGATGATTTGGACGGGCTCAATGGTGAAGGGCTCGGCGCAATACGTGGAGAACATGGTGACCATGATGTCGGTGACGATCTCGAGCTTGGTAAGGTCGGTGGCAGTGATCTCCATGAAGACGTTGGTGGTGTCGAGGGTGATCTTGGAGTGGTCGCCGTTGATGATGGGAGGAAGGGATCCGACAATGCGGTTGGAGTCGTAGATGACAGGGTAGACGGGAGAGTCGCGGATGATGTGAAGGAAGCGACCCAGGTGCTTGTCGTTCTCGTAGAAGGTCATCAACTCGGCAGAGTCCATCTCCTTGGTCTGGTTGAGGGGGATGAACTTGATGTCCTTGGGAGGGAGGGCCTCGTATGTGAAGGGGCCCTGGAGTGTGTCGTAGTCATGAGTACCAATCGAGACGAGGGTTCGGTTGCGGGCGAGGTTCTGGTGAAGCTTGTCTTGTAGGGCGATGAAAGACTCGTAGCGGTCCTTGTCGAACTTGACATTGCGGAGGATGGCGCCAGAAACGTACGGCCGGACTTGCTCGACTTCGGGCAGGACGGTAATGCTCTCTAGCTTTCCACTCGGGGGCTCAACGAGGCGGTAGTTGGGAGCCTCGATACGGCCACGGAAGATGTTGAGGTTCAGGGCAATGCCCTCGAAGCAGAGCATGTCATATCGGTTGGCGGGAATCTCGATCTTGAGCTGCGGGGGCTCCTGCTCGCCGTTGACGATGGGACGGTCGTCATTCTCGGTATCCTCGTCTAGCTCGATGCCGAATTCGAAGCAGAGATCCTCGAATTCCTCGGTCGTGAATCTGTTTTAGGCGCAAAAAAGTTGGTCAGCACAACAGTCGGGCGCGAGCTTGGGCGAGGTCGGAGTGGTGATGGTGGGGGGACAAGAAGGAGGGGCATTCGCACTTTTGACCGAGGGCTTCGTAAAGCTTGTACTTGTCGACGGAAATGGTAGGCATGATGAGATGAAGCGGGAGGGCTCAGCGGCGTGTCCTCTGGCCGATGTTCCTTTGTCCGGTGAATTGGAGGCAAGAGGTGAGCTTCCGTCGAGCGTGGGACGTGGGCTTGAGGCGTGGATTGCACTGAGTCACAGGAAATTTTGGGGGATGTAGTTGATCGACTCGGTGCATGCGCCTCGGGGAGGAAATGGGCTAGGATACCGGGGTACAATGGGAAACGGTGCACGGCAGTAGAGGACGTGGGTACTGCGCTAGCTTGGCGATTTGGCGGGGTGAAATTCCTCGGATCATCAATGCTCCTTTGCCGAGCTGCTGCTGGCTGCCCGCTGTGGCTGGAGAGGGGCATTGAATCTGGGGAGGAATTCAACTCAGGGACATGGACATTTCGCCTTGCATTGCTGTCTGGTGGACTGAGTGATGAGTCTGAGTGTTTGACGATGATACCTACTTCTTAGATGTCCAGAGTGTCCATAATTCTCATCTAATTTGTCAAGTTTATATGTTAAAACAGTTCTCTCAACTTCAAAAGCGCTGACCCTTCTTCGCTGTCTCGGGTGCTTCCCCTGGTGATCAAGCTGCCAAGGATCGTGGAGTTACATCATGCTTGTGCCAGGTAGCCCTGGAGACGGCGGGGGACTGGAGCTTGAAAGTTCAGGGCTTGAGCTGATATGGTGGTGACGTCTGATGATGCTCCAGTGCCTTACATGCATCCAACGTGTTGGGTTTTGAGTTTTGCATACATACCCGTACTGTATGGGTCAGTTTATCGCAGAAGAAGAAAGAAGTTGGGATGGAGATGTCTTGACACACTGGTTCCTGATGCTTGTCAAGAAACAGATTTGCCCTGTTCCACATCATCAGCCACAATGTACCTGACGCGCTGACCGAAGGTGAGAGCTGCCCCTTCCTGTGAAATGAAATGAGGAGCCACTTGAAACCCCACCTCAGCCACACCCTTCATCCTTACCTCTCCTGTTCGGCCGCCTGGTTGCCCCTCTCCAGGGCAGCGTTCCTTTGTGCTCAGTGGCTGTCGCTGCCGCCTCGTCCACTCGCAGCTAGCCTGGTTTCCAGTTGGCAGCCCGCCCGAGCACAGGGCATCCGTCACTGAAGAGCGGACCGCCAATCACCAACTCCCAGGCGGTCGACGAGAAAAATGCCACTACGCTGAGGCCTGCTTGCTGCTGTACCTACCTAACCCCCCATAACAGCTCACCCGCTATTATCGGCAGCAACCACCACCTCGCTCATCAAACCTCCCACTCCACACCCGCTCCCTCTGTCTCTGTTTCTGCCTCTCTCTCTCTCTTCTCCCTCATCTTGATTCACATGCCCGTACATCTTTGACGACGCTGCTGATATCGGCCTCCATCTCGACCTTATCCGCATCATTCCCCCTCCGATACCGCCTCCGCTGAGCTCGCGGCCTCGTCCCTCCCTCATCCTGGTGGTTTCTCAGCCCTCCTCGTCGGGCCAAAAATCGTGTGTTGGGACTCCGCGCAAATCATTGCATCACCCGCCCACGCACCACACACGCGATCCACCCGCAATCATCAACCTCCTCCTCCCTCCCTAACGACCATCCCGCATCCTCGTCGACCTTGCCGCTCTTTTTCTTGATAAATCTGCGACTCTGCCGCCCCCCTCGCCATGGCTGACGCGCCCAACTCTGGCGATGAGCTGTACCCTATCGCCGTCCTCATCGACGAGCTAAAGGTAATGCCCATGGTCTGGCGGTGACGCCACGCTGCAACGCTCGCTCCTTTGCCTGCCCGCCCGCCGTCGACGACTTCCGCTGACTTGCAACCCTCTCTCCCCAGCACGACGATGTTTTGCTCCGTCTCAACGCCATCCACCGTCTCTCCACCATTGCTCTCGCTCTCGGCGCTGAACGAACTCGTGAGGAGCTCATCCCCTTCCTCGATGGTCAGTCTCGGTTGCCAACCTCCCCGCTCACCAATATACGATGAAAAAGAGCTTTCCCCTAACCTTGATACTATTCAGAGTCCGTGGAGGATGAGGACGAGGTCCTCGTCGCCCTGAGTGAAGAGCTCGGCGGTTTTATCGAATATGTTGGTGGTGCTCAGTGGGGTCACGTCCTGCTGTCGCCCCTCGAGAACCTCGCTGCTATCGAGGAGCCCGTCGTGCGCGACAAGGTAGAACCCACCTCCATCGCCCTACTCCTGCCGCGCTGACCCCCCATCCAGGCCGTCGAGTCCCTGAACAAGATTTGCTCCGAGCTCTCGCCCCAACAAGTCGAGGAGTACTTCATCCCCCTCACGATCCGCCTCGCCAAGGCCGATTGGTTCACATCAAAGGTCTCGGGATGCGGTCTCTTCACAACCCCTTACAAGAAGGTCTCCCCGCCTGTCCAAGAACAGCTGCGCCAACAGTTCGGCATGCTCGTCCACGATGAGACCCCCATGGTTCGTCGCCAAGCTGCCACCAACCTGGCCAAGTTCGTCAAGGAGATGCCTGCCGCCATCGTCGTCGACGAAATGATACCCCTCTTCCAACATCTTGCACAAGACGACCAAGATAGCGTTCGATTACTGACGGTCGAGGTCCTCATCTCGATTGCCGAGGCCGTTCCCAAGGAGCAACAGTCGAGTCACGGCGTCCTCCTGACGTCCCTACGCAACTTGATAGAGGATAAGAGCTGGAGGGTGCGATACATGATTGCCGATCGTTTTGAAAAGGTTTGCTGCGCTCTCTGGGCTGTCATTTCTTTGGTACTAATGATTGCAGATCGCCAAGGCAGTTGACGAGGAGGTCGTCTCGCGAGATCTTGTCCCCGCATTCGTGAAGCTCCTCAAGGACAACGAGGCCGAGGTCCGAACCGCTATCGCTGGCCAGATCCCCGGCTTCTGCGCTCTCGTGGATCGCAACGTTCTCCTCAACGACATCATGGGCAGCATCGAGGACCTCGTCTCGGACACTTCCCAGCACGTCCGTGCTGCCCTCGGTACTCAGATCAGCGGCCTGGCTCCGATTCTCGGCAAGCAAGAGTATGGCACCCACACCTCTGCGGCGCGACGTTGATGCTAACATGCGCCAAAGGACCATTGACCACCTTCTTCCCATGTTTCTTCAGATGCTTAAGGACGAGTTTCCGGAGGTTAGGCTCCACATCATCTCCAAGCTTGAGCTTGTCAACCAGGGTAAGACATACAGATGAATCTTGCAGTTGAGCCGCGTGCTGACATGGGCCAGTCATTGGCATCGATCTCCTCTCACAATCGCTTCTCCCCGCTATCGTGCAACTGGCCGAGGATAAGCAATGGCGAGTGCGACTTGCCATTATCGAATACATCCCTCTCCTCGCCAGCCAGCTCGGCGTGCAATTCTTCGACGAGAAGCTCAGCAACCTGTGCATGGGCTGGCTGGGAGACACGGTCTTCTCGATCCGCGAGGCTGCTACTCACAACCTTAAGAAGTTGACCGAGGTGTTTGGCGTGGAATGGGCCAGCGAGGCTATCATCCCCAAGGTCATGGCCATGGGCAACCACCCCAACTACCTGTACAGAATGACCACCTGCTTTGCCATCTCTGTAAGAACGGCCCTACCCCCGTGCGCGAGAGGCGCAACTAACGTGTTCTCAGACCCTGGCGACCGTGGTGAGCATGGACGTCATCGCCAAGTCGATCCTCCCAATGCTTGACAAGCTCGTTGGAGACGATATCCCCAACATCCGATTCAACGTGGCCAAGACGTACGCAGTGTTGATCGATGTGCTCCGACGCCTGCCCGACGAGGGCACCCTGCACGACCTCGAGAAGCAGGGCAGCGAGATCACGCCCTCACCGCGAGGCATGGAGCTGATCCAACAAAGAGTTGTGCCCAACCTAGGCAAGCTGCAGAAGGACGACGATGTGGATGTGCGGTACTTTGCTACGACAGCGGCAGCTGCTGTCACGGGACCCATTGCTGGCGGAGAGCCCATGAATACATCGCCATAGATGAGAGACGTAATGAAGCAATAATTGTTGCCGCGGCAGATTTTTTTTGGTCTGTTTTTGTTACGTCCGTATCGCCAGAGAGAAGGGAGCCAATGAGCCACCACACGTTGCATATTAGACGCCACAAGCCGGACCGGGCAGTCCTGGGCCGGGACTGAGGAGGATGGAATGGATAAGACATGGGTTGAGAAGAGATATCCACGCAAAGCCTCTAGAGAAAGCGGAGGACGAGAGATGAAGGGTCGGGCGTGGGCAGACATCCAGGTGCTGGTGAGAGGGCCAGGCAGGGTAGTCCAGGCGCCGATCAACAAGTCCAAATATCAATGTATGATAACAAACAGAGCTTTCAGAAGTGAATGATATCAACTGTTAGTGACCAGGTGCTGAAGCCAGCACGATTGTGACGAGAGGCGAGACATGAGATATCTAAAGGGGTATCTTGGTTCACATTTTATTTCATCTAGGCCCTACGGAAGCACAAGGTGCTGATGGTCTGGCCCTTGGCACCGCCAAAGCTGAATGTCCGATACTCGACTCTCCCAACAACGTCGAAGCCCTCTCCGCCCCGTCTCTCAAACCAGCTCCGCAGTTCCGACTCGGTCCAGTTACAGCTCGTGACCAAGAAGATGCCGCCCCTACGGACCAGCTGGAGCACCCTCTCCCGGTATCCCTCACACAGGCGTCGGCCCTGAGCATCCTTTTCGTCGCTCAGCGAGATGGCGTCAAAGGTCCCCTTGTCCAGCACCACGTCCCAGCCGTCGGCCTGTGGGCCGTTGAGCACCGTATCAAAAGGGCCGGCTATCACATCCCACTCCTGGAACTCGACGTTTTCGTATTCTTTTGTGGTGGCGATCTGTCGGGCGAGGGAGATGCTCTTTGGGCTGTAATCAACTCCTAGAGCCCGACCTGTCCAGTCCTCTTGGCGCAGCGAAAAGAGGAGAGAACCATTTCCACAGCCAAGGTCGAGGAAGCTGGTGTTGTCTTGGGAGAGCGCGGGGCTGTCGGGGTCTTCAGGTTCGAGGAGGCCTTCGAGGAACTCGAGGATCTTTGCCTCGGCGTCAGAGTCGTCGAACCACACGGTTCCGATATCGCTTGGGTCTTCGGTGTTGTTTGTTATCTCGGTCGTGTACAGGTTGTCCCAGCTGGACAGGTACGTGTTAGACTTGGGGGATAGATGGTGGGGGGAAGAAGGGTCAGACGGACTATTCTTTTGTGCCGAGCTTGGAGGGCTCGAGGTGTTGGGGGTTGTCGCTTGAGGACATTGCGATCTGATCTAGAGAGTGAGAAGACGGTAAGAGACCGGAGAGGGCTTGTTTGAGGCCTGCCTGCGCTTCTGATGTTGGATATTTGAAGCTATCTCGGACAATTGTGGTGGGGTATGGTGGTGTATCCCGAAGCGGCAGGCGGTGAAGGCGGGGTGTTTGACAATTCAGAACCTCGCAGGCTCTCACCACCCAAGGCCAGTAAGAAGTTGACGTCGGGTTTACAAGTCTTTCTGCCAGTTATAGTCAGACACTGCTGAAAAGAGTTGTCTCATCTCAGCTAGTCACGTTGATGTTAGAGATACATATCTTCACAATTGTCACAAGAACCAAGCAAAAAGAAACATCAACTGCGGGTCGTGACGACGATTGCATTCAAGCCGGGGGTATTTAACAATAGCACAGGCTTCTCTTTCTACATCACCGCCCTCGCCAGGCGGAGAAGCCGTGTAGACAAGGGGGCGAGAAGAGAAAAACAACGCCTTTCCATGCAGCAACCAGCAGCAGCAAGATGGATTTCAAGAGATGTCTTGCGAAGCGTGTCAAAGCCCGAGATCGGACGAGACGCTGCCCACCACCTCTTCGGTCCTCTTGATTCCGTGAGAATGGGGTTGGCCATCCCCATCTCATATCATGTCATATAATTCCATCATGAAGATCTCGTCCTTGATGCCAACAACAGAATCAAAACATCCCAACACCAGGCCCCAAGAGTTTCCCAATCAGTAACCAAGGCAGTAACAGCAAAAACCAGTATGAGCAATTAGACACCCAACCCGGCTCACCCGCTCTCTCCGAGCAGTAGTGTCCAGGTTTGCGAGAACAAAAAACAGAGCCATTCATAGAACAGGCTCAGTAGAAAGACTCGACCATGGTGTCCTTCATGCTGGTGTTGATGTTGCTGGGGCCCTGGCCCTCACCAAGGCGGAAGACGCTCTCAATGACGCTGAGCTCGGTGGCGGTGGTGTCGAGGCCGGTGACGGCGAGCCAGTCGTTGACAACCATGCCGGCGCCCACCACGTTAGAGCCGCGGTTGACACTGCCGGCAACAAGGGGCACCTGGAGCAGACTTGACAGCTCGTCCTGGTCCTGGATGGGGGTCTTGGGGTGGACGAGACCACCCTGGTTGGACAAGCTCATGTAGCTACCCACGAGGACATTGTCGGCGATAGTCTGACGGAACACCTCGACGCCGAGCACGTCAGCGATAATCTCTTCAGTCTCGCGCTCAATGTCTGGGTGGACTAGGGCGATGTGGTCGTTTGTGACGATGACGTTTCCGAGAGCCGAGAGGCGCTCCTCGATTCGCTGGATGCGGACCGAGTCTGGCAGCGAGTTGCGCAGGTGCTGGAGCTCCTGGTCGGTTGTGGTCGTGGGCACGAGAAGGCCCTTTCGGTTGCCCGCAGTGAGGCGGCCAATGATGCGAGTGCCCGCAATGGTGGTGCGGACGGTGGGAACGATGTCTTGGAGTTCGGCCTCGAAGACACTGAGTGTGTCAGCACATCATGAAGTTGGGAAGCTTGTGCTGGGATCATAAAGCTTACCTGTAGAAGTTCTCGCTGGCACCAAGGGCGACTAGGGCGTAGGAATTGGTCAAGGTGGAGAAGACACCGACCCTAGAAGAATAAAAGTCAGTATGATTGCTTCCATCGTGTGATTATCCATCTCTTGATGTAGCCTCGACCACGCAGCTGAGGCCATCTCGAAGCAAGCGAGATGCGTGCGCATCAGGCAAAGGCGGGGGCGGGGTTGATCAAGAGCTTCATTCGCCGCGGGGAGAGAAGGAAAAAAAGAGACGACATACTCGTTGGAGTTCTCGAATTGCGCGCGCACCGCCATGATTGCTGAAGTGTTCTGAGTAGTGGTACCTGTAGTGACTAGAATTTTGAAGGTTTGGAGGAGGTAAAGTAGAGTAGGGTTTGGCTGTTGTCGCTGTGTAGGAGGGAGAAAGTGTGGATGTGGTGAGTGAGGTTTGGGTTTTTTTTTCTCTGGGCCTCGTAGCTCCTGCCCGCCCTTTATGTAATGGACGAAACTCGTCACAGAAACTTCAGATTTCTAGGAAGGTTCGGTACCTCAGGGACTTGAGTTAATGTCCCCACCTGAAAGTCTCAACCTAACCTAACCTCTAGCCTACTGTAGGTGGGTATCATCAATCAATCTGATGAGTATCATCAGTATGCCCTTCTGGGCTGTCCGAGGGGTGACTCATCCATGGCATTGCCACTATTGCAGGCTGCTCACCAATTCTCGACTAGATTTTGCTCTGCAGGGACTAACTCTATGACTCTTCACAATCTGCCCTGGCCTGGCCCGCTGTGGCACCACCTCCGGCGCTACTGTATCCTCTGTTGGTCGCCTTCAGCCTCGTTAGATTCAGCCCCAGTTGCTCCCCGTCGACTCATCCTGAGTAGAGTCCCAATCCGGTAGGTGGCCCTGTTTTCGTCATCCGCCATCACCTGGGACGTACAGCAACTAGGTTCTCTACCAACTGAGGCGCATTCTTATCTCCAATGCCACATGAATTTTTGTCTTCTATTCAGACATACACTCATTCTACTGCATGCAATTACTTCTCCACACACTCCAAACTCGGGCTGTATATGGTATATGTAAAAGAGACTGCAGTCAAGAAACAAGAAACCTTGCGGCCTCCCTTGCTGCTCACCTCGTCAAGTTCATACACATAGAACAATATCGCGGTCCAAATCCTTCTTCATCCTTCGCATGCCAAGTCGTGCCTTTCGTAAAACTTCAGTCCTGCCCAGGCCAGCTTGCCATGAGCAGTCTGACCTCTGCATCCATGCCATGCTCGCAACCTGCTTCATCATGTATCCCCGGATATCTACAAACCCGCTCTCTCATCACGGCAACGCGTCTATCTCCTTTTCCCTATCACCATTCCTCTCCGTTTCAGAGCACCTGGTCCAGTTCATCTGCCCTACAGAGTCCAGATTGGTGCCTTCCACAGAACCTGTCTGCCTCTCACTTCCAAAGCCATAAATCCTGCAAACCGCACCCGGTTTGCATCACTTGGCACCGCCACTGCAAAGTTATCCATGTCAGCATCCGTCCGTACACTCTTCGAGGAATCGTTGTCCTCCCCAACCGCACCCAGATTTGCCTTGATTAACGTACCAGTCTTGGCCTTGCCGCTCTTGTCATCCCCCTCCTCCTTCTTCTTGTCATCATCCTCACCATCTTCCTTCTGACCCTCCAGAGGCGGCAGTGGCGCCTTCTCAACCTCCATCACACGTGGCTGAACAATTTCTCCGGGGAGCGGGTATGTAATAGCAACATCTCGGCTCTCCAGTGGTAGGTTGGCTGCGATACCCACGGCGAGCTCAACAATCATCGACGTGCTACCCTCCACGCCCGCCGGAGGCGGGTTGTTAAGGAACTGGTACAGACAGGCCGTCAGAGTGGATGTGGCCTTGGCCGTGAACGCGGTACGGTTGTCAGCAGTCGAGGGCGAGTTGAGTTGACGGTGCAGACCCTCCAGTGTCGTCATTCGCCAGTTCACCACCTTGTTAGTGAGAGCGTCGAATTCCTCCTGGCTGGTCATCGTGTATGCGTTATGCCGGATGTTCAGCTCAATCTCCTTGAGTGACTGGCTCAGCTGCGGATCCAATCCTGGGTGAAAGCACTTGTTGAACACTTCCTCCATCAACCAGCGCGAAATGACGGCTCGTCCGACCGCCGTCATCTCGGCCTTGCCAGTCTTGAGCGCATCTGCACTGACGTAGCTAACAAGCCACTGCGGCACGCTTCGCCAATCCTTTCGGATGTTGAAGGAGAGATTGTTGATAGCGCCATTGAGCCGGTTCCATCGCGTCGAGTATTCGTTGTCGTCGAGCGCAGTGCGCGACTGCGACATACGTTGGTTGGCTACGGCATTCTGAAGGTGGACAATCTGTCCAGTGAGTGCGTCGATCTGCGCCTTTCCATCAAAGTAGAGTCGCTTGACGTTCTTGTACTTAGTAACTACAAAAGGTTAATGCAAGCTCCCGTGGTCGACCCACACGGCATTCAATGGGTCACTTACGCAGGTCCTTGAATGACTTGTCATCCCCGGCCGGCTCAGCAGGGACAGCGGAGACGGGCTGAGGACTGTCGCGGCCCTCTCCCTCGAACTGCGGTGGGCGGTTGCCTTGGTAGGCTTGCGGCTGGCCGACGCCCTGGGGCACCGGGGGCAGGGGGTTCATATTGTTCATTGAGGTGCTGTGACGGTAAGTGGGGGGCGGGCCGGCGGGGGGGTCGACCTGGCCGCGCAGCTTGTCGGCTTCGGGACGGCGAGACGGGGGAGGTCCTCCAGCGGGTGGTGCCATGCCCGATTGTTGCGGCTGTGGGGTGATCTGCTGTGCGGGGGGAGGCTCGTGGTTGAGCCGTGGTTTTGAATGTAGACGGAGTGATTCACCGCAGGTGACGTAGACGCTGATTGCAGGTTGGCCGAGCGTTGATCCGAGTCGGTGATGGGCGATTCATGCGAGAATTGCGAAACCGTCTCGGGATTCTGAAACTGGGAAACAGTGCCAAGGTGAGCTGGGACTGTTCTCAAATCTCCACCTTGGATGCCACCCTGATGATAACCGGGCTGCTGAGAGTTCGGATAAGGGTAGGGCTGCTGCGACGGGTGCTGTGGTGGGTTAAGAGGAGACGGTTGCTGGTCGTAAACGCTCGTTTCGTAGATGGTTTGCGGTTGTTGGTCCTGGGGGTGTACCTGAACGTGGGGTTGCGGCGGCGGCTGTTGCTGCTGCTGGGGCGGGGCTTGGTTCTGGCGATAGGCGACGTCCTCGTAGTTGGCCGAGTGCTGTTGCTGGTCTACCTCACCAGAGACTTGGCGGATGGTGTTGTGAAGGGAGATGCGAGAGTTCTGCGAGGGTGAATGCGAGTTAGAGTCATGCGCAGAGTAATGCTCATTGATGTCGTCGAGGCCTTGGCGAGACGAGAGTTGCGGTGGATAAGGGGACTGTGGGTTGTCGGGGACCTGCTGGACCTGCTGGATCTGCTCAGCTTGGGCTGGCGGAGGCAATGGATGGGATGGCGGCTGGCGCCAATGGTAGCCAGGATTCACAAGTTGGGGTTGGTTGGGCTTGGGCGAATTGGGCTGGGGAGGGAAAAGGGGATTGGATCGGGTTTGGACCCGGGGCTAGGTAAGCTGTGGCTGCTGGTTGGGTCTTGTCCAGTCGAGTCGCTGTGCTGTGCTGTTCTGGGCGACGGGCAGAGAGTGAATTGATTGATGGTAAGATTGAGAGGGTGAGGCTGAGGGAGGGGAAGGGGAGCTGTGCAGATGCAGATGCAGGAGAGGGGAGAGGAAATGGAAGGGTGAGACGTGATGGGACAAGGAAAGGGAAGGGAAGGCTGTGGTCAGGATAGGAGAAGCGATTGTTTAGGAAAGGCGGTGGATTGCTCACCCGCTTGGAGGGACGGCGCGCAAGGCCACCAGTGTTGTCGTAGGAATGGTGGTGACCGTGGCCGATGCTTATGCCGTGGTGGTGCTGGCTGTCAGACGCCCCACGATTGGACCCAGAAAAGATGCCCTTAATCAACTTTCGGGTCGAGAGCTTCTGAGGAGTCGCCTGAGGTTGTTGCTGCTGTTGTTGCTGCGGCGGCTGCAATTGCTGAGCAGGAGGAGGAGGAGCCTGGCCGTACCCAGCGGCGTGGCTATTCAGATCGTCGACCGACGAGGTTGCGATGTCGTATGGTGTGGCGGAGCTGTAGCGGATGCTCTGCGATCGGCCCAAACCAGGGTCTACAAAGTCCGAGTGAGACTGATGACCATCAAAGCCCGACAGATTGGAGCTCTGCTGCTGTTGCAGAGAAGGGGGGTTGTTGATGTTTGCGCCGGTGGTGCTGCTGGCGGCCGAGGGCGAGCTATAGAGGTGCGGCGGGGGAGGGGCGCCGCCAGCGGAGGCGGATGAGGGGGAGGGCAGCAACGGTGTCTGAGGCTGATGCTGCTGCTGGGGATGTTGAAGATGCAACGGCTGCTGGCCTTGATGTTGGTGCTGCTGTTGCAAAAGGTGGGAGGGCTGCCGTGAATCAAAAGACTCGCTCGAGCTGTAGGCGGTGTTATGGGACGACGACAAGGCTGAATGGGGGGTCGCGCTCGAGTTGGCAGGATTGCTGGCGTTGGCGTTGGCGTTGTGCGAGTGGCCGAAGCCGTGACCGCTGTGGGCGCTGTGGGCGGCTGAGTCCGCCTCGTCAAGGAGCTGCTGCTGCTGTTGCTGCTGCTGGTGGCTCGGCTGGCGCTGGTGGCCTGTCACCTGGGTCGTCGCAGCTGGAGCGCCCGTCGCAGCACTGCCGCTCGTCGCAGACGGGGTCGTCGTCGTCGCTGGCGTCTTTGACGAAGCGAGCGCCTGCGAGGACCGGTTGCTGTGCTTGCCGAGGCGACCGAAGCTCGGCATCCTGCGATTGAAGTTGCGGACTGGACGGCGGTATTTGGGGGAGGGGAGAGAGACGGTCCGCGGGGGAGAGCGAGCGAGCGAGCAGTTGAGGACGGAGAGATTGGACAGCCACGCACGGGAAGGATATGGGAAAGAGGAGAAACGGTTTCTTGGGTCCTGTTGGGATCGGGGATGGGATGGGCCCGACGGATGGACACGGTCAACCACCTTCTCAGCCTGCCCGCGTAAGTAAGTGCAGTACGTAGGTTGGAACCCCCAGAAGGGAAAAACCACGCTCTCTATCAATCGCTAAACCGCTGTCGCCGCTGTGGATGTCCAGCGCCCCGGAACCCGCTGCAAGTTGGACTGGGCTGGCCGCCCCGGGCTGGACTCGTGGACGCCCCCAAGATTAGATCCCTGGAGCAGCAGCTGCTGTAGACGGGCCGCTGACGGTCGAGGTGGAGGTCCGGCAGCTTGGACGGGACGATACGAATGGATGGCACTACTGGGGTGGTGTCGTGGACTATCGAAAGCTCCAGCTCTCTCTATCATGGCAGATGTCCAGGTGAACGTTGCATGTTCATACCCTGTCAAATGGTCCTAGCTCGGCCGTCAAAGATTGGATTATTTACAGCACAGCCCCCCTGGACTCTCTCAGTGGCGCTCGACGGCTTGAGGTTAGTGTCCTTGCCGCTCTTGAAGCTCTCACCGAGGACCCTTGATCATGGAAGGGAGGGTGAGAGGCTATCGGTATGTAATTTACCCATCTCGTAAGTCTGGCATGTTGAGTCGACTTTCGGGTACTTGTTGACTTGAATCTTTCATGACATGGCAACACATCTCCCCGTGCTGCTGACATGTACCTAGCAGATATTGATGTATCATGTAAATTGACAGTCAGGACTAATCACACTGGACGCTTATCCTCTGGCGGTAAAAGCAGCACGACTTGGGTTCCTCGTCGGGGCCCATGAGGTCACTCCTTGGCGCTGGATGGTCAGCAAATCTTCAGCCCTTCTTCACCTCGGCGCGTGAGGAGTTCATCCACACTTTCGAAGCTTCCCACAGGCCTGTCCTCGGGCGTGTCAGCAAGCAGCCGGGCCTATGAGATCAAGTCACAGGCGTATTCTCAGCCAATGTCATCTATCTATCACGCACATTCAGCCTCGTCCTGTATGGTTTGTTGGACGCTGTCTCAGACGTCTTGCATCCATCGCTCTGCGGGGTCCCATGGAGGCTGTGCCTGCGGGCTTGGAGCTCGCTTTCAACCCAGGCCAACAACATTCAGCAGGCCCAGGTCCTTGGGGGCCCGGCATGGCATGAACCGAGATGATATCTCCTCACTTTCAGTCGAGGCTTAGATGGGACGATGGATCGGCATCGAAAAAGCAGGGGCAGAAACCTGTCTCCCTTGTCGTACTCTATCTCGAGCCTGTTTTTCCCCGTGGAAATTGACGTGTTTTAATTTCGAGAAACTGTGCGTACCCCTGCTCGCCGATGGGAGCTGCTATGAATAGAAACCTACCTTACAAGCTTTCCTGCCAGACAGGGATGTGCTGACACGACATCTGGTGGCTGCCGTGCGGCAGTTTTTCCACGATCCTTCAACGCCTATGTACGGGGTTCAGCGGGCGCTATTTGCAATGTATATTTGTCTGGATTTTCTTGGCACTTCTATTTCCAGTGCAAGATTTCCTTGGTTGGACCATGGCCTTCAGCTCAACTGGGTGGCTTCTTCAGCTCCTACCCGCCTTTTCACTCACTTGGGATCCATGGTAGGGGATGTAATGGACACTTCAATAACCCAAGGGCAGCTAGCCCAAACAAAAATAATGGCATGGGGCCCAGCTTCTATCTGCCTACAGCATAAAGTGTCCCGAGCAGAGGGGCTTATACCATCATAAATATGAATTCTTAATATAGCCCGAGCAGATGTGAGTCGAGGTCTAGGGTAGGCTCACTTGAGGTCGGCGACCATCCGGAGGGTCTACTACAAATCAAGGTCGGCGACCTGAAGTGCCCCAGGATAAATCACAAATGTCGATCAAATAGATTGGTAGATAATAAATGCATATTTTCCTCCTAGTTCCTGCAGCTTACTGTCCGTGAGCCAAGCAGGTAATCAGCTTGCGAACTTGCAGCTTATTGACGATCTACCAATCTCACTCGTCTCCACGCCCCATCATACCACAACATACCTAGTCATTTATCAACCATTCACCCAACATCACCATGTGTTTTGCAGCGACCTGCCCGACCTGCTGTAAGTCTCGAAACACCCCCAACTTCAGTCCTGTGATAAGCTGACCAACAACTTAGCAAAGAAGTCCTGGCGTGGATGTGGTAGCCACGTCCGACAGGTACTCGATGGAGTTCCAGAGTCCCAGTGGTGCACTTGCACCCCGCGCACAAAGATTGACGGCAAGCAATATCCTCCTGCGGCGGCGATGCAGATTCCCGGGCTGAGTTGGATCACGGGCATGTTTGGCGGAGGAGGGCGCAAGGACGGCAAACAGGACCTATAGGGTTGATGCCAGCTCGAAACAGTAGTTGTGTATGTTGAGCCATCTCCATGGTTCTTTGTCATTGAGGGACCGGATGTCGGGACATGTATCGGCTGGAGTCAGGTTGTGGTGGGCGTTGCAGCAAGGGGTTTGGTGTAGCGAGTAATGCAAAACATGATACGAAAATCTGTAGAGTCAGTCATACATGAACAGTCAGGCCCGAGATTGATAGATCCCGGCGGCTCAGAGCAGTCTCCGATCGGCAATGCCTTTCGATTTGCAAATAAGAATCCAATGGTTGGCCCCAATGACAAGAGACTCTGCGGGGGGCGCGATGCGTCACTGATGGAGGGGAACCCAGAATGTGGAGAAGAAACCCGTCAAGAGGAAGACAAGCGAGAACCGATAGGCAAAGACGGCCCAAAGGGCGTCACTTTCCCACTCTCGGTATTTAAATCCCCCACAGCGAGTCAAGTTATTGGCCTTCCCCAGACTCGGATTGGAGATTTCCAAGCTCCGTATCGGAGTGCTGATAACTCGGACGCCGCCTCGTGATAAGAAGGGCGGTCCGGTCCTTGGCCGGGCGGTTATTAGACTCCCTCTCTCCCGCAGAAGTTGGACAAACTCACTTCTTGCACGATCCGTGGCCGAGATCGAATAGGTCGTCAACCATGTTGCTCCTGTCACCGGCTTTCATTGCCGGGGCTGCTGCTCTGCTCCTCGTTATCCATGTCGTCGTCCGCCTCACCTCGGCCATGGCAAAGGTGCCCGGCCCGGTTGTGTCCAATTTCACCTCGCTCGTGTTGAAATGGAACGAACTCGGCGCAAACCGTACCATGTACCTCCATGACTTACACAAAAAGTATGGCCCGGTAGTCCGTGTTGCACCCAATGAGGTGTCCTTCACCTCAGCGGCTGCTCTCAAGGAGATCTATGGCTCCGGCGGTAGTGGATACGACAAGACCGAGTTTTATGACCTCTTTCAGGTTTATGACAAGCGGTAAGATATTCGTAGCACAATATCCTTCAATGACACTGACTCGTGAGTCAGGACCATGTTCTCTACGCTGAACAAGGGCGATGTTAGTCTCACCACGGTGTATCCCATGCGCTGTAGCTAATGGCTGGCCCTAGCACGCAAAGCGAAGGAGGATGATCGGTGATCGATACGCCAACAGCAATGTGATGAAAACTGCGCCTTTGGCTGGGATACAGGTGCGCTCCAAGAAGTTCGTCGAGCGCTGTGTTAGCTCTCCTGACGGTACAGCCGATGTGTTTGTAAGAAAGACCCGCTGATCTGGCAGAGACAGAACTAACATGTCGCAGAGGAGTTTGTTAATCACTGAAACGATTTGGCCATGAATAAATGCTGACCGGAATAGCGCTCCATGCCTATGCCTGTGATTGTGTCACACACCAGCTCTTCCATCCATATGGCAGCAACTGCTTGCAGAACCAGGACGATGAAGAGATGATGCACCAGGTAGCCGCTGATGACAGCCTGAAAAGTAAGCCGTCCCCAGGAATAACGGTGTGAGAAGTAAACAGGCTAAGAGAAACCGAGACCGGCTGGTGCAGCACTACAGCCCAACTCTCCATCGAGTTGTATCCAATGTACTTGCCAGCTTCGCAAAGCCTCGATCTATCCCCTTGGCCGACAACTTTGTCATTGAGAATGCCAAAGAGGATGGTGCAGCTGATTTCACGGTGTTGAACCGGCTCAAGGAGAAGAATAGCGTCCTAGAAACCATCGACATGGCAGCCGAGTGCCTCGATCACATGGCGGCTGGTATTGATACGACCGGCGATGTTCTCTGCTTCTTGATGTGGGAGCTCTCGCAACCTCGATCCATCAAGTACCAGCGTCTCCTCCGAGAAGAGTTTCGAAACAATCCCAACGCACCCTTTGATGAGCTCACTCTCCTGGACGCTGTACTCAACGAGGGCTTGCGGTGCTTCCCTGCTATCCCCATGTCTCTTCCTCGATATGTTCCCCAGGGCGGCCGTGTCATTGACGGATTTTCATTACCAGAAAAGACGGTGGTTAGTTGTCAATCCTTTTCTGTTCATCGAATCAACGACGACGTTTTCCCCGATCCCGACAAGTTCTACCCTGAACGATGGCTTAAGACCGAAGGAGACGCCGACCGACGACGACTTCAGTGGGCTTTCTCCAGCGGAGGGCGAGGATGCATTGGAAAGCAGTGAGTGGTATCCGTGCCTTGGCATGATATGAACATGTGCTGACAGAGCCGAAACCCAATAGCCTTGCCATGGCAGAGATGAAGACATTGCTGCGTGATGTCTATTCGCAGTATGAAACTGAGCCAGATGAATCGATGAGCAGCGAATCTATGGCCATGGACGACCAGCTCATATCATCGCGACCCCTTGGAAAGCGATGTCTCCTCAAATTCGTCCCCGTGACAGAGGAAGAGAAGAAACAGTGATGCCCTTCTGCCCACTACGGCGGAATGCATTTGGGAGGAGAGGTAGCACAAAACACTGCCACATTTGCACCATCCTCGACTTGAAAGGGCAACACCTGGTGAGCCCAGCTAGGGCTTTGCACTAGTGACAAGAGGTTCATCGACGGAGTTCTGGACCTAACGTGATATCCGGGGCAGCACAGACCTTGACAGGAGCGGGGGGAGGGGCTCCTTGGTGAAGGGGGGCACCCTTGGTCGAAGGGTTTCGTGTAAGACGTGTCATGGTATATCACCAAATCATCACGCCAACCTCATGATGTTGGCAAACTCGAACCTGGGTAATAACGGCGTGGACCTGGTAGACGACCATGTGTACCTGTGTTGAGAGGGACGCGCAATGTATATCTTGGGATACATGCTTAGACCATAGCACAATATCGCGAGTAGCAAACACAGGCCGTGGCCTTTGTTGTTGGAACAATGGCCAGTTAAATCCGAATTCCCCGAGGCGGTATTTATGAGCGACGTCGTGCTGAGATCCACGGATGACAGCTGGCGGGGACTGCTCCGTGGAGGACAGGCACCCAACTGTGAGAAGCCGTTTTTCCCTGCAGTTGCCGGCGGTCCCGTCGACCAGTTGGCGGCTGCAGCATGACAGCGTGCCCAAGGCAACCGTCGCCAACTCTTCCAGTCCAGTCAGCGCCCGGATAGGCAGTGAGGCTTCGGTTACAGTGCGTGCAAAGGCTGAAATGGGCTTGGTGGGAGAAGCGGTCCAGAACCCTTGGCCCCTGGGGCGGCTGTTTCGCAGTGGAGTCTTCTGGCGTTACAGGTAGGGCGATACGCTGGAGCGCAGAGGGACATCTCGTGATTCTGTTATGCCTGAGGAAAAGATGATGAATCCAAAGAGGGAATTGTGAAGTAGTGCATGAAACTTGATCAGATTCCCACCGAAAGAACAAGAATCTCGTCGTAGATTTCTTCCATGTGTCAGGTAGGCAGGTAGTCGTTTCAGTCCAACCTTCCCGCACAGTGAATGAGGCAGTCGCAACTGACTTCTCGTTCTGTCTGTCTGACTTGACTTTCGTGTTTTGCCGCCTGCCCCATTCTTTCTCGATCTATGCCCGAAATCCTGGTCGGCCCTAACATCGCCCCCTCCTTCTTTTAACTCCCGTCTTCTTCGCTCTCCTCTCGCTTTCTTTTTTTCTTCCTTTTCTTCAACACCACAAACTCTGCATCTCCTTCTGAGACAGCAAACTCGCTTCGCTCAGCCATCGTCTTTTCCCCTTACACGCTTACGTCTCTCGCGCCAAGCGCATTATACTCGTGACTCTTTGCCTGCTGACTTTGTCGGTCGCAGCGCGCATCGTTTACTCTTCCTGCCTCCCCGCTTCCTGGCTCATTTGCCCCCTCGACTCGATTCTTCCCCAACTCGCACAACCCACGTTGACCTAGGAGCACCATCTCTCGCCGGTCATCGTCGCGCGCCTTCCCGGAATCGGTACCCCGAACACTTATATCCCCGTCAAGGCACACTGCTGTTTATGTATCAGCACGACCAGCTCTCCGTCTTCAGACACCTCTTCAAGCTGCAGTTATTTCGCATACCGCGAAAGCCTTGTAGCCCCGACATCAGTTCCGACGGTTGAAGTCCTAGAGACCAGAATTGTCTATGCCTGCCCTTAAGCATCCGCGAATCCATCCGGTCTGCCACATGTCAATCAAAAGTCATTTTGAGCACTGAAACCCTCTTGCTCCGCCCGTCCTCGCTACCCTTTGCTACCAAGCCTCTTCATGACGCCCTCGTCATTTCAAGAGCCCATCAACTACTAGCTTCGCCTAACAGCCTCGTCCGCCCTGTCAATTTTTATTCCTCAGACAAACACTCAACACCGTCACCATGGCTCTCGTCAACGTCCGCCGCGATGTCAGCGACGCCTTCTATCGCTACAAGATGGAGCGTCTGCAGACCAAGATTGAAGGCAAGGGAAACGGTATCAAGACCGTTGTCGTCAACCTTAGCAGCGTTGCCGCTTCGCTTGCCCGCCCCGGTGCCTATGTAATCAAGTTCTTTGGCTTCGAGCTTGGTGCTCAGACCAACATCGATCCCAAGGACGACCGTTGGATCATCAACGGAGCCCATGACGCTGCCAAGCTTCAGGACCACCTCGATGGCTTCATCAACAAGTTCGTTCTCTGCAAGAAGTGCAAGAACCCTGAGACCGATGTTGTCATCAAGGATGACCGTATCCTGCTTGACTGCAAGGCCTGTGGTCAGCGCACTGACGTCGACCTTCGCCTGAAGCTCAGCGGCTTCATCCTCAAGAACCAGCCCAAGAAGGGCAAGAAGGACAAGGCCGAGCGCCGAGCTGCCAAGAAGGCTCGACAGAACGGCAACGCTGCCAACGGCACCAGCGGCCAGGGCAGTGATGAAGCCTCTGAGAATGGCTCCAACGACAATGGCGACGAGGACGTCGGCAGCGATGACGAGCTCCAGAAGATGCAGGCCGAGGCTCCCGAGGTTCCCAAGGAGGTCGAGGTCAACGACAACGACTGGGCTGTCGACATGAGTGAGGAGGCTGTCAAGGCCCGCCAAGCCTCGCTCCCTGGCGAGTTCAAGCAGAAGATGAACCTTGGCGATGATGAAGATGAGGACGGCGAGGGTGGCCCTACCGTCTATGACGAGCTTGGTGACTGGATCCAGGCCCAGGCCCAAGAGAAGGGTAGCATTGATAAGGTTGAGTCCATTGACATCTATGTCAAGGCAAAGGAGTTGGGTATTGAGGGCAAGCACCGTAGCGTTCTTGTTCTCGTCCAGACCATCTTTGACAAGAACATTGTTGCCCAGATCCCTAAGCGCTCGAGCATGCTCAAGCAGGTATGTACAAAGCCCACAACCCCGTCTGGGACATGGCTAGACGCTAACCCGCTACAGTTTATCACCTCTGAGCGCCACGAGAAGGCCCTCCTTGGAGGCACTGAGCGTCTCATTGGTACTCTGGCTGAGAACAACCCTGACATGTTCCAGTCCATTGTCAAGATCCTCCAGTTGTACTACCACTACGACCTCGTCAGCGAGGAGGTGGTGACCAAGTGGGGTTCCAAGGCCAGCAAGAAGTACACTGACCTTTCTACCTCCAAGAAGGTCCGCAAGGCTGCTGAGCCGTTCCTGACTTGGCTTGCCGAGGCCGACGAGGAGTCTTCGGACGAGGAGTAAAATCCCAAAGCAGCCATGGATCTCTTGTGCGTACGGTACTCTGCTTCGTATTTTTCGAGACTGGTTGTTGGGAGGCTTGTGTAATGCGTCTTGTACTTGCACTTTGCTGGCCGGTAGCCTAGCTTCTCACTTAGTTCGGTTTGTGGTGACTTGAATTGACCCTGTTTACTCTGCACATGCCTTGCTTCCTGTCCATTCAGTATGACTCCTGTGATCCGCGCTACTCAAGAATGCTGAGGCTAATACCCAAGAACCAACGGTCAACGCGAGAATCTCTGGGGTATCATCTTGCCCATTACCAGTAGTGCCTGAACCCATTCTACAAATACACAAACGAACTCCGAGATACTCTCTGCATGCTATCTATGCGTCTGTCATGGCAGTCTCCTTCGCATCTGCAGCCTCCTCATTGTCCTTCATAGCGGTGTCTTCGTCCACGTTCCCCTTTTCGTAGATGTAGTCCCCAAGCGCCTTGCCTGCTGCGTCCACATCGTCATCTGCGATGGTGGTGTCAAAAAGCTCACCTAGCTTAGCTGGGTCGAGCTCTGTGAGTAGCTTCTTGATGGCCTCTTGGATGACCGACTCTTCCTTGCCAGCAGCCTTGAGCCGCTCCTCGAGAGCTTCAGGGCTGGAGGGCTTGATGAGAATGTAGCGGGCCTGGAAATCCATGTCCTTGGCGTACTGTGTGGCCTGGTAAGGGGGTAGTTAGCATATTGAAAAGGTGGAGAGATTGAATGCCTCCTTACCTCGAGGTCTAGCTCGATTATGGGAATCTTTCCCGCCTCTACGACAGCATCGATGGCCTTGGTGCTTGTTCCGTAATCGACACCATCGCGAGTGCCAGCCTCTATCAAGCGGTCACCGTCGCGGAGCTGGTTAAACTCTTGCTGCTTGACAAAGTGGAATGTCTTGTCCTTGACCTCTCCGTCGAGGGGTTCACGTGTAGTATGCCGAACCACAGTTGCAAACACACCCTTGCGCTCTTCCATCAACTTGTTGACGACAGTAGACTTGCCAACACCAGCGGGACCCGAGACGATGATGGCGTCTCGGTTGCTGGGCATGTCCTCCTCGCTGGCTACGGGTTCAACGTCGTCATCAGCTTCGGTGAGCTCCTCAAACACGATATTGATGTTCTGGGGATCATCAATCTTGTCGAATGCAGCCAGTTTCGTGCGGGCAGCGATGCGCAGTGCCCTCCAGCTCTTGCTAGCCTTGCCGGCGATAGCGGCAGCCTTTGCCTGTGGGTTGTTGGACATCTCGATCTCAAAGTCGTCGTCAGCAATCTTGCGTTTGAAGCTGTCCAGGTCTGGGACCTGGAATCTCTCCTTTGCTTTGAGCCGATCCATGGCCGTCTCCTCGTCCTCCTCGCGGAGAAAGTCAAGGGACACGGAGCCCATGGGAACTGCTCTTAATCGCTTGCTGGTGGCCATGCGCTGAACATTGGCCTTTGCCTCGACGAAGCTTGCCGGGGAGACGGGGTCACGCTTGATGGCATGGCAGCCTTCAATCTTCCATCGAACCCAGTTCTTGTCTCGAGCCAACACAGTTTCCACCATTCGATAGAAGTATGGCCCGTCAGCGCCTTGCCGGAGATAGTCTGCAATTGTCTTCTTCATGTCGTTTGCCCATTTAGTCTGTCAAGTGTTAGATGAGGTGTTAGCGAGGTAGGGTCGTTGCGATGCTTACATCTTCCTCGCTCAACGTTTGGTCTCCGTATATGACGGCCTTATTCGTGGCTAGAGACGATGAGAGCTTCTCTCGCGCTTGAGAAGACAGAGAGAAGAAAGTCCATGATGATAAGGGCCTGGACCAACACATGGCGGCGGAAGGATAGATCGGAAATCTATTCGGCTCGTGAGTATTTGATGGGGTGATGAGGATCTGTTCAGACTCACCTCGAGGTCAAATAGATCTCTACTCGTTAGGTATTTTGGATTGAAAGCGTTTGAGTTCTCGTCTTCTTCGCCGGCGTCCCTCTTGCGTTTGAGACTTCGCCTAGAGTCGTTGTGTATTGTCTGAAAGAACTTCATCGTAGCGCCAAGACTTTCTTTGAAAGATGCTAGATTTGCAGCCTCAAACAGTCTCTTTGGTTGACTGAAGCTCTCTTGGAGGGACCAAAACAAGGGATACAACGCATCGGTCGACAGGGGTTTCTCTTTGTCTCCTTTCTTGGCGTCGTTTGATCTGGATGTTGACTTGGCGCCTCCAGTTGGCGTATCCACGTCCATCTTGGAATCATTTTCGGCTGTTGTGGTCTCATACGTCGTGACGTTCTCGACATGGTATTCACCCCGTAGGTTCACTGAGCTCTTGTCGCCAAGCGGGAAGCTCTGGAACATGAAGATGAAGACCCGACCACAGAAGGCGGTGTCTTCGGCGCGGGATAGTCTGCGCAATAGCTCGTTGCAACTCCGTAGAATAATCAGCTGCTTTTGCTTGAAGTGTTTGGCCGTGATTCGTTCCCGTCTCGATTCGAGAAAGTCAAAGATCTTGCGGCATCCGGAGATAGTTTGGCTGTCCAGTAGCTCCTCGGCCAACCAAAACAAGAGAGCAGGGTCGCATTGCCCATCATCGGAGAGGATCGAAAGGATATCGAGTAGGTTCCACACCTTGACGAAGTCGGGAGAATCGATGGTGGTGGTTGACTAGGTAGGCTGGTCAGCGCGGCGCGCGGATCACAAAGAAAGTCGGTTCCTACAATAAGGTTGCTGAAGATATCGCGAGCGGCAGTTTCGATGATGCCGAATTGTCTTGCCTTGGTCTCTTTGGCGTCTTTGTCGCCTTCCAACTGGGGAAGTTGAGCCGCTGTCGATGATACTCGTCCGGATAGATCGTCAAAGTCGGACTTGTTCAACGCGGGTTCGATGGTGGACACCTCCTTCACCCTCTCCGCCTCTGCAAGAAGCTCGCGAAGCAGCGCATCGAAAGCCGCGACGGCTGGCGCAGCCGGATTGTCCGCACCCAGCACCGCCATCTTGTGCGACTAAGGCGGCGTTATAGGTAGGAAGTCGTCCAAGTTGTCATGGAGACGAGACGTTGGCTCGAGAAAAGGGTCGAGGATAAATGCGCGTGGCCGATTCGATACGAAAGAGTCGCTGCGAGAACCTGGGGTATATGAAGCTGCCGGGAGCCTTTAGGAAGTGTTGCTTTGTTGAGGTGATCAGGTTGATGTGTGGTTGAGATTTGGAGGTTCGATGAACGAGCCTGGAAGGCTGAGCATGTCGCGCGAGGTAGCTCAAAGTCCTGAAAGAGCCTCGAGACCTGTCTGGGGCTTGTTCTTGCACCAAAACGGAAGTATCCCTGCCTTAGCAATACTTGGGGTGTGGCTTGGACCAATCGCCGCGTCGCATGGGTCCTGCGAGGCTGAAATTTTGGAGAAAGATGGAGGTACCTAAGTTCTGGTAGCTGCTAACGCATGAAGAGGCGTAACATCCCGAATTCCAGGATCCAAGCTTTCACCTTCAGCTTCTCTTCGAATCTCCATCGGTCACACGACTCCTGGCGCTGTCGCTATCTCGGCTTACGAGCTCCCTCGCGCGAATCTTCTACGGCCCATGACGTGACAAAGATTCGACAATGCCAAACGTGAAGCGGCTCAAAGGCAGCGGCGCTGCCAAGGCGAAGAAACAGAGCGAGCCTCAGCGCGACACGACTGATGGACGCCCGACCCCGGCCGAGGTGGAGGAAGAGGAGCACCAGTTTGTTCAGCTTGCGCGAAAGCATTGGTTGAAGTCGGGCAAGAAGCCAGCGAAGCCCAAGGTCAAGAATGATGTTCTCAAGCAGAGCATCTGGGAGGTGCTTGAGCGCGAGGGCTTCCAGTACAAGTCTCTCTTGCTCCTCGAGAGCTTGCAGACCTTGGAGAGGTATGCGCACTGCTCCTGGATTGGAAAACTGGCAAGATGCTGACCCTTTTTTTTCTTAGTTACCTATGGCCAGCATACACCGAGGAAGCGTCCAACTTTCATGTTTTGTTGATTGCGCTCATCGCCAACGTGAAGCGACGGGAACACCTTGAGACATGGAGTAAGTAGGCCATATAAATCTGCTGAACCTGCAACTAACGGCTTGCAGGCCTTTTCGAGGATCGACCCGCCGACTTTTCTTCATTGTTTCGACGACTCCTGTCCATGATGCTCGACCGAACGCTCTCTGTTACCGTCCGAACCCAGCTCTTATGCTTCCTGATTCACGCCTTCCAGAGCCTCGACTGCGCCCTTGTACGAAAGGAATGCGCTCCTCTTGTCTCAATTGGAATCTGGCACAACTTGTCGACTGAGACGGCACGCGAGGCCAGTCTTGATCAACTCCCACATCTACGGAAAGCTTGGAAGGCTGCGCATAAGCGATATGATGCTGCCGACGAGCCCAACAAAGCCCGGCTCCGATTCGAGCGGTCATGGCTTTATACTCTCCTTCTTGATTTCTTGGGATTATTGTATACGGAGAACAGTAAAGCTGGTAAGAAAGAGTTCATCTTGTGTACCTTTCCTAAGCTAACCATGTGCCAGACCAAGTCCTCTACTGTGAACGATTCACAGAATTCCTGTCTGATCTCCAGAGCCAGCTGCCAACAAGGCGTTATGTCAATTCTTTGATCAAGGATCTTCACCTTGTCTCTGCCATTCGGCTATCGCCAATGTTTAACGATGAAGAAAACACCCTCCTTCGTGACCTTCACGCCCTCTTTTCCCACTATACATACTTCACCATCGATGATCAGACAGGAGCCCAACATAGCAAGACAGAGGCATATGACAAGCATTGCGCATCGCTTGCGAAGCTGCAGCGCGTCGCCTTGAAACATTTCAAGGAGAAGTTGACTGTGCTGGCTCTGTCCAACTACGGCGCTATTGATCAGAGGGAGGAATTGGAATCTCTTCTTGAGCCCCTGACGGACGAGGAGCTTCTTAATCTTGTGTCACTGCTTGGCCTCCGAACGACATATCCGGAAAGCCTGAACATCCCCCTTAACCGGAAGTTCTTCCTTGAAGTGCTCTTGTCCACCTTTGAGCGCAGGAAGACCTTCCAGGAGGTGGCACGAAATATGGCATTGGCGCCAACGGAGCAGGCATTGTTCGACAACAGTTTCCAGCAGGCAGAGAACTATGACGGTTCACATCCCATGGCTCTCCCGAAGCTGAACCTGCAATATCTATCTGTTGGTGACTTTCTGTGGAGGGCGCTTGTCTTGTATCGGTGCGAAGCGTTCTACGGAGTGCGCAAAGATATTGAATCGGCCTTGAGACGGCTGCGTCCTGAATCTAAGCGACCCGGCGAGACAAACTTTGGCGGATTCTCAAAGATGGCGATGCCGATTTCGAAGCCGGCGATCCTCGAGGTTGTGCCACCCCTGGTTGGAAGCGACCAGCCCTCGATGGTGCGCGCAGAGGTCTCATTTGACGTTCGCCGACTGGGAGATGGCGTTCGCCGAGAATGGGACTCTCTCCGCCAGGATGATGTGGTGTTCTTGCTTGCGATTGAACCGCCACCAGCCAAGTCGGTTAGCAACGGGGGTGATGCTCTGACCGAGTCCGAAAGGCTTGGTGTCATTACTGTTCGAGCCGCCGAGGTTCATCAGATTACAGACGACAAGGGCCGTCAAGTTCGAGATGGAGCAGGCAATCTTGACCAGAAGCGTCGCATCCAGCTCAAGCTGGACCCTCAGACATACAGCAAAGATGCTGAACGGGCAGCTGCTGGCAAGCCAGACGTATATGGTCGGGTCAACCTACTTCTAAGACGAGGCAGGAGGGAAAACAACTTCAAGCCGGTGCTCGAGTCCATCCGAAGCCTTGTCTTGTCTGAGGTTCCCCTGCCGTCCTGGCTCCATGAGGTTTTCCTCGGTTACGGTGACCCTGCTGGAGCAACGTACAAGAACCTGCCCAACCGGGAACGGAGGGTAGACTTTAGGGATACATTCCTCGACTGGCAGCACCTGACTGAGAGCTTGCCTGGCAAGATCATTGACCCGGGCGATGAAGTGTCTGGTAGCTTTGGGCCACCCTACGTGTTGGAGTCGGTTGAGAAGGTAGAGGAGCCTCAGGGGACCAAGCCATCCAAGAAGCGACGCCGAGACGCCGATCCCGCGCTCATTTCTGAGATCGAGACGCTCAAAGTCTCGAGCTATAAGCCTTCGAACCCCGGGCCGTATCCTATCAACGCACCTCGACTGAACTCGGTGCGATTTACTCCAGCTCAGGTTGAGGCCATCACATCAGGCACACAGCCCGGCCTGACCGTTGTTGTTGGTCCTCCTGGAACGGGCAAGACGGATGTTGCCACACAGGTCATCAACAACATCTACCACAACTACCCAGAGCAAAAGACGTTGCTCCTCGCGCACAGCAACCAGGCTCTTAACCAATTATTCGCCAAGATTGTTGCTCTGGACATTGATGAACGACATCTCTTGCGTCTTGGACATGGCGAGGAGGAACTCGATACTGAAGGTAACTTTAGCAAGCATGGACGCGTCGAGTCTTTTCTTGAGAACCGGGACCGCTATCTCCTCGAAGTGAGGAAGCTGGCCGCCAGCCTCGGCGCACCCGGTGCTCAAGAGAATTCGGCAGAGACCGCTGGCTATTTCAATACAGTCTACGTTGTACCTGCATGGAACAAGTTCCTGCAGATCGCCAACGCCGACGCCTCAAGCGTGGCTGAGATTGTGGAAGCTTTCCCCTTCCATGCATACTTCTCCGATGCTCCTCAACCTCTCTTCCCTGCTGATGGCGACCGAGAGACGATTCTTGATATCGCCCAGGGCTGTTATCACCACATCTCCAAGATCTTCTCGGAGCTGGCCGACGCACTGCCGTTCGAGATTCTTCGACGAGACCGAGACAAGGCCAACTACTTGCTTACGAGCGAGGCGCGGATTATCGCGATGACAACGACGCACGCGGCTATCAGAAGAGGAGAGATTGCATCTCTCGGCTTCCACTATGACAATGTGATCATGGAAGAGGCTGCCCAGGTCACAGAGATCGAGACCTTTTTGCCTTTGACGATGCAGAAGCCTCAAAAGGGCAAGATGGCTCTTCAGCGAGTTGTGCTCTGCGGTGATCACTTCCAAAACTCACCAGTCATTCAGAGTCTTGCATTCCGTCACTACGCCAACCTCGAACAGTCTCTCTTCTCCCGGCTGGTCCGACTCGGCGTTCCCACCGTGACGCTCGACCAGCAGGGACGTGCCCGTGCCTCGATTGCCAGTCTGTATCAGTGGCGATACCCGAGCCTGGATAACCTTCCCAGCGTGCAGACCAACCCCGAATTCGTCAAGGCCAACGCGGGATTCAAGTTTGATTACCAGTTCATCAACGTGCCTGACTACAAGGGTCGCGGCGAGGCCGAGCCGACGCCACATTTCATCCAAAACCTTGGAGAGGCTGAGTATGCCGTGGCCATCTACCAGTACATGCGTCTGCTCGGGTACCCGGCGGAGAAGATCACCATTCTTACGACTTACGCTGGTCAACGGGCGCTTGTCAAGGACGTGCTGTCACATCGATGTGCCCGAAATCCAATCTTTGGTCTCCCCAAGGCAGTGGCTACGGTGGACAAGTACCAGGGCGAGCAGAATGATTGTAAGTTGTTGACCCCTTGGCTTGCCGTAGGGACATGATACTAACTTTAACTATAGATATCATCTTGTCTCTCACTCGAACGTCAAGAGTAGGTTATCTGCGCGATGTGCGACGCATGACTGTGGCCCTATCCCGAGCACGACTCGGTCTATACATCCTTGGCCGTCGGGAGGTGTTTGAAGCATGCCCTGAGCTACGCCCTGCCTTTGACCAGTTGCTACAGAGACCGGACAAGCTCATGCTTGTCACGGGAGAGCTGTGGCCAACGGAGAGGGATGCAGCCGAAGGAGATGGCGCTGTAGAGGGTGAAGTACCCATGGAAGGAGTCGAGCACTTGGGACAATACGTGTTTGAAATGACCAACACCAAAATCAAGCAGCTAGAGGCAGAACAAGGTGGGATGCCCGAGCCAATTATCGAAGAGGTTGAGGAGGTTGAAGAAGGATACGGCGAGGAAGACGGTGAAGAGGATGTCGAAGCAGACATCTTGGAAGTACGAGAAGGAGAGTGAAGGTTGAATGCTTGAAAAGTCACGGGGGACTCGTCTTTTTGTTAACTATTGAATTGGGACGGCGCATGATAAATAGGATCTTGTCAAGAGGCTTTCCATAGCATGAAGCTGGGGTCAATCCAACAGATTTGAGCCTTGGACTCTCCCCATTATTACCTTGATTCCTTATTGTTGGCAAGGTGATGTTGTTTATTGTAATTATCGAGTCTTGCTCTGTATATGCCCTGACAAAAAGATGTGACGCCGTTGGATCACGCCAAACGCTGACGCCTCAGGCCGGGGGGCCAGGGTGCGGGTGATCGGCAGACCTGCAGGTCCTGGCGAACTTTTTTCGAAATTTTTTTTTGGTCTTGTGTTTGGCTCTGAAGATCAGTGATTCTTTGTACATCATGTTACATCATAGGTCGGTGTAATGGCAATCCGCTTGGGGGGGCATCTGAAGCGTCACTGGGAAGACTGCGTCTCATCATGGTCAGGTGACTGAGCGAGTGACTGATTGACGGCGGTCTGCTTGGGCTTGACATGGCAGCCCAACCGGCAAAAGACATCCAACAGGCTCAAGGGTCAAGGGGACCAGGGGTCATTCAATATTGGGAGATTTGAAGTATCAGCCGGGACCCGGTCAGGGATGTTGGCGGGATTGGCCGCCCATGACCCCAGATTTCCTCCTTGCCTCATAAAAAAAGCCATGGCATGGCATGCGCTGGCAGTCGAGGTGTCAGTGTCAGTGTCACAGGCACATGTTAGGCATACGGGAAGGGATGGGTTCAGGCGTCTTGGATGAACGAGCGGGAGGGAGCAAACCTCCCGTCGACAATGGACGAGAGGTGTAAGTGTGTACGACCTGGAATGACCCTCCTAGGCCAAGAAGAGACGGGCAATCAATGGATGAATGGAAAAGGAGCAAACAATCCTAATAAGCCGTTCGTATTCGGTAGGTAGATGAGTCGTAGGAGTGTCTGCCTATTTTTGGGGGGAGGGTGACAATGATAGGGGAATGGATGGAATGAAGCGACTGGCTGTTTGTCTGAATAATGGCTGGCTCGTGTTCTGGGGCTGACGACGATTTGATTGATCTTGATGAGCGGTAGCCTATTCGTTTTGCAGACGGAGCCCGAACTTCTTTTGTTCCCGCGTTGGTGGACGGCTTATTTAATGTTATGAGAGAGGATTACGGCAGATCACAGGCGGATCATCCCGCGATGTGCGGGTTTTGTCCTGCGTGTCTCGGGCCTTGACAGAAAAGGCAGCTTCCCTGGCTATGGATGTTGTCATTCTCGGGTCATCTTGAGGGTTGATCACGAGTCATAACAACAAGCGTGTTGGTGTAGTAGGAGAAAAGAGAAGAAAACTCTTTTTTCGCCTCTTTGTTTCCTTATGGCGCTCTTTCCCGACATCTTTGATATAAATGCCGGGAGACGGCGCTTGCGAGAATCGGCCTGGGAAAAAGCAAAGAAATTCCCGAGGGCGAATGGATGTCGACTGCCAGCACAGAGATGCCGTTGCTTTGATACTTCGGGCTTTGCCGATTCAGGAAACAAGAAAAAAAAAATAAACGAAAAATCGTGGGTCATCAAGAAAACGCTGCAGCATGTTGGTTAGGGACGGCCAGGCATCATCGAGGCTTGGGTCGCTTAGAGATGCGTCTCTGGAGGGGGATTGGAGGGATCCAAACCGGATTAGTTGACACTGCTGCAGACTGACTGGCTCGGAACGATGTGAACCAGCAGCCGGTGAGTCACTTGCTTTCTTGCTTGGGAAGACAAGAAAGAGGCAGCAGCGGCAGTGGCCATCTTTTTTATTTCTTGTGCCCGTGGCGCAGGATCCAAGGGCACTGATTGATAGTGTAGATGTTGGCGCCGAGTACAACCCCCACAACCTTCAAGGGAAACATAGACATGCCCCCTTTCTCTCTGAGACGGGAAATGCAAAGGGAACTGGCAGATTACGTCTTTGCGGCGTTGATAAGCGAGTCCTTCTAGATCGATTCACTCACCTGCCCTCTCTCCCTTTGTTACCCCTGATGTTCCCTGGTGTCGTTCCTGTGTCGACCTTGGCTTGGTTCGAGAGCAAACGCCAGCGACTGGCCCAGGCTCGTGCTCCTCGTCAGCATCACTCGCTGAATCCTTTGCAGAATGATTCATTGCCGCCTCGAACTTGCGGGCTGACCTGATGCCTGGTCTGCGCGCAGCAGGTGGGTGATTCTGGGATATCCGTTCTGTGGCATGTTCAGTTATCGCCCCGACAGCATGCTGTGATGGGTTGTAGATGCCCGGGGGACGATGATTCGTCATACTAAGCTTTGACGTGATTTCTCAGCCTCGCCGACCAGTTCTTCGGAGACGACCGCTTCCATCACCCATTGTCTTGCCCTCGTTCATGATCTGAGAGCGGCATCTTCTCGGAGATAGTGGCTACCGGCCGGCCCATCGGGATCTGTCCCGGATGTCTGGTCTTGCCTGGTTGCTGGGTAAGGGAAACCATAAATAAAAGTCATGGCATGACTTGAAAGGGAAGCTGTTAAACCTAATGTTGACGAACTGCTGCATCAATGGTTTGAACAGAATTGTCTTGTTTGATTTACCTGGGCTGGTGTTGAATAAAATTACACACGAGGTATCCAACAACCTTCAAGACGTTTTGCTCTGACCTTGCATGTGAATGTTAAGGTTCAAGTTGAACCTTAGCAGAATCGCCCTACGTGCCGGGCCAGGCCAGGTACCACTTTCTGCCCTGATATCAGGTACCACCGGCCTCCAGTCTCTCTCGCTGCCCATGCCATGACTTGGGGTGCGTACGTACGTATTTTGGGAAATTTCCCATGTCTCAGGCTATCCAGCTTTTAGGCCAGAGAGTAATTTATCTATGTTAGCGTGCCCTGCCCGTGGGGATCTGCGCGCGTCTCTGCCAGTGCTTTTTGTGGGCGAATCGACGGAGAGCCCATTAATTATGCGGCGTCTTTCTTTTGGTTTAGGTACCGTAGGCCTATTATCTCTGCCAGCAAACTGGGGGGATTCGATGAGTGGACGTTTTCCTGGTGGTACCTCGAGCCATGTACCCTGATTAACCTCAGTTTTCTGGCTGGGCCTCCCGCCCCAGACATTTTGCGCAGGAGTGGTCCCCACGCACAGTGCTCGGTACCTTCTTGGCACTAAATCACACTGTCTGATGCAGCCTAAAACTCTCTGTGGCAAGCCACCGCGACAGTGACTGAGCGCCCCTAGCCAGGTGCACCAGGCCCTAAATCATTCACCGAGTCGCCCGGCCCAGCGGGCGGCAACACACAGTGTCCAGAGCCCAAAGTTTTCTCTCGGAGTTAGCCCTCCCCCTCCCCCCTCGCCCCTTCCTCTACATATCATATCCTGCTGCCCAAAATTTTTTGCTGATTCTAAAATCCTCACCACCAACAATCAGCCTGGTCCGGTGGAAATATCCTCACCCGACCCTGTTCCATTTGCATCAGCATTGGATCTCGTCCTGTGTCATTATCACCACAGAGACTCCTTCACCCCTCCTATTCTTTTCTAGTCGCCGCCGCGCCGGTCGTAGCCTGTCTCAGACGTCTACGAGCGCCCTCTTCGTCGGTACGACCTTCACTCCTTGTTCGCCTGTGATCGATCCGGCCTGCCTCCCGTCGACTCTCCTCGCGAGCAGCCCCTTCGACCCTTCCCGTCGTTTCTCTTCGCGCAGAATCTGCCTCTGATCGCGATCTTCAAAAAACGACCACATCGTCGTCGTCCTTGTCGAAACAAGAGTTGCCCCGCTGCACCTTCGAGTCTTCGACAAATTCCGGCCCCCGGCGTCGTCTTGTTCCGCTTTCTCCCTCGACGCCCACAAAAAAAAAACACCACAAACTCTCCCATCGCGAACGACCACGAACTCCCATATGACGTCGTCTGCCAACCAGCAGAACCCCATTCCGGCGACAAACACCCCTGCGACCACGGCCCCTTCTTATGCGTCCGCTGCAGGTGCGCCCAAGAAGACAGCCCAGGCTCCTATAGTCGCAACCGGATCCCACCCTCCTGCGGTGGTCGGTTCATCGTCGTCCTCGGCGCAGAATGCGAAAGGCGCCTCGTCATCTCCTGTGAACGGCAAGCCCGCCGTCACCCCCGCTGTCCCTGCCGTCGCTCGCGGCAGCGCCAACCTCAACGGTTCTGATCACTCTCGCAAGAGCTCCGTCACCATGGCTGCCAACGCCCCCAACAGCTTCGTTGCCAACGGTGGCCCCGTCGGCGGTGCCAAGTCAGGCATCCAGTTCGGCTTCGACTCTCCCGCCATGGCTCACAGCACTCCTCAGACCGGCAGTGCTGCTCCCATTCCTATCCCCGGCAACAACGCGCGAGTTCCCTCGCCTGCTCATTCTCCCTCCCCGATTCCTCAGCCCTCTGCCAGCGGTGGCCGACCTCCTTCCGGTCTCCAGCAGGCTAGCGGCCAAATGACATTTGGTAGTCTCGGTAGCGATGGCGAGGTTAGTGTTCCACTTTTTGGCCCTCTTTTCATCAATGAACCTTGGACGTAGATAAGTACTGACATTTCGAACCGTGCAGCGCCACATGAGACAGGGCTCTGTCCCTACGAATCCAAACTCACAGCCCGGTGCTCACTTCCGACGCGAGTCGGGACACTCTGCGCAAGGCGAAGGTGCCGGCCGAGGTAACTTTCAGCCTCAGGGTGGACGTGGCCGGGGCTATAACCCTCATGGCAACAATTATAACCAGCAGATGGGATACCCCCCCAACAACCAATTCCGCAACGGTCCTGGCCAAGGTCGAGGCATGCCTCCTGCCTTCCAACCCCAACCCCGAACCATGTATCCGAACTCGCCTCAACCCGCCCGAAGCCCGGCTCTCGTGCCCTCGATGCCGAACACACCCAACATGGCTCCTGCCAGCATGCAGCCCAACATGGCCATGCAGACACCTCCTCAGTACCACTACCCGCCTCCCATGGCGCCTCAGCATCAACAAGTACAGTTCCCCTTTCCCCAAGTTGATAAGCACCCCTCCAAAAATGCAAAAAAGAACAAGTCGCGGCGGACCGACCTGGAAAAGTTTGTTCAGGTCGGCCGCCTACAAGACTCGACTCGAGACATGCATGGCAACGACTTCAACCAGCGTCGGCGTTTCAGTAAACGTACAGATCAGCCTTGGCGTGAGGACGACATGAAGACCTGGCGTGTCTCGTCTTGCAGCTCGACAAGAAACCCCCCGGCACATATTCCTGTGCTTGATCAACAGCGCCCTATCGACTTGTCGCCAGAAGGTGGCTTCTTTGAATACATGCTGACTTTGAAAAACCAGAACTTCGGTTACCCCCCGCAGCCCCAGCAGGTGGACGCTTACGGACGACCTCTGTCGATGCCCTACGCCTACAACAACATGCCCTACATGGCCCCTCCCCAGGCTAACTCTCCAGGTTATAACCAGACCTTCGTTCCGCCCTACCACCAACAGAGCCACAGCATGTCCCGATCGCCCTCTCAGCCTGAGAGACCCTCCAGCGCGAACCAGCAAAACCAGCCTGTCATCGTGTCCTCTACTCCTCAGCCCCAGAAGTCTTCGCTGCAACCCACGGCAAGCAGCTTTGTCAAGGTGCCTAAGAAGAGCGCCGCCATTCAGATCAAGAACGCTGCCGGCGAGGTGATCGACACCTCAGCCTTCAAGACACCCTCATCCCCCTCCCCCAGCATCCAGCAGTCCAAGACTCCTCCCGTTGCTGCTTCCGCCCCCACACCTCCCCCCAAGTCTTCTACCCCCTCTCACGGCCGCACTGACAGCCATGCTACTCCCAAGACTGCCAAGGAGATCCAGGATGAGCTGAAGGAGAAGATCAAGCAGGCTACCCAGGCTCCCCCCAAGGAAGAGAAGCCCAAGCCTGTTGAGGAGAAGGCAGTTGAGAAGCCTGCTGAGAAGCCGGTCGAGAAGCCGGTCGAGAAGCCGGCTGAGAAGCCCGCCGAGACTAAGGCCGAGCCTACGCCTGCTGTGAAGGCCGAGCCTGAGAGCAAGCCTGCCCCCGAGGAGAAGGCTCCTGAGGCTGTGCCCAAGGTTGAGGAACCAAAGGAAGAGGCTAAGAAGCCCGCCGAGCCCGCCAAGAAGGATGAGCCCGATGAGGACGAGATTGAGCGCATGATCCGTGAGATGGAGGAGGAGGATGCTCGCCGTGAGAAGGCTGAGGAGGAGCACCGCAAGAAGGCCGAGGCCGAGAAGGCTGCTGCCAAGGCTAAGGAGGAGAAGGACCGTGCTAAGAATGCGGCCGATCAAGACCGAAAGCTTCGTGAGCAGGAGCGAGAAATGGAACGTCTCGAAGAGGAGAAGGAGAAGCGACGCCAGCAGGCCGAGTCAGCTGGCAAGCCTGCCTTGTCTGTTGCTGATCTCCTCGCCCAGGCGCGAAGCGGCAAGGAGCCCGAGGCCGCCAAGGTTGAGTCGGTTACCGACAAGCTCGCCAGCATGAAGATTGGTGACAAGTCTGCTTCTGCGGCTGAACCCACGACCCAGAAGCACGAGAAGCGTGGAGCCAAGCCCGCCGCTCTGAACTTGACCCCCCTCAACACCAAGCCTGTTGAGCCCGCGCAGCCCAGTGCTGCTCTGCAGTCTCTCAAGTCGGCCCGCTTCTTGAGAGTCGATGAGCTGGCCACTTACCCAACTGGCATCATGTCCCCCAACCCAGCTACTAACGCAGCTGTGGCCAGGAAGGGCAAGTCGTTCAAGTACGACGCCAACTTTTTGCTCCAGTTCCAGAAGGTGTTTACTGAGCAGCCTTCTCTCGAGTTTGGCCAGCAGGTCAAGTCTCTGATTGGCGACGGCGACCGTTCGAGGACCAACACTCCTGGCGGTGCGCGCGGCGGCTCTCATCGTGGCGGCAACGTCAGTGTTGGCGGTGGATTCCCTGGCATGGGCAACTTCAATGCTCCTCCAGGCCGAACACTGCCTGCGGGCACCAGCTCGGACCAGCGATTTGCTATGTCCAACTCGGGTCGTCCTGGCTCTATTGGTTCCTTTGGCCGCTCCAACAGTGGATTCCCTACTGGTGGTCCCATCCAGCGAACTTCGTCACAGGCTCACCTGCCCGGCTCTCCCCGCACTGGCTCCCGTCGCGGTGGTAGTGGCCGCCCTCGCGGTGTCGATGCTAAGGAGGCTCAGGCTGCTAAGACCATGCCTTTGACAGCCGGCCAAGAGCTGAAGCCCATTGCTGTCACTGCTAACGGTTGGAAGCCGTCGAGCGTGGGTGGTAAGGCCGCTGCTGGTGGTCCGGCTGGCGCCAACGCCGCCAGTGGCTACCTCGAGCCCGAGATGGTGCAGCGCAAGGTCAAGGCTGCTCTCAACAAGATGACACCTGAGAAGTTCGACAAGATTGCCGACCAGATCCTGCTCATTGCATCTCAGTCTAAGGACGAGTCTGACGGCCGAACTCTCCGCCAGGTCATTCAACTCACCTTTGAGAAGGCGACTGACGAGGCTCACTGGGCTTCCATGTATGCCAAGTTCTGCAAGCGTATGCTTGAGACCATGAGCCCTGAAGTGCGCGATGAGCGTATCAAGGACAAGAACGGCAACATCGTCAGCGGCGGTAACCTCTTCCGCAAGTACCTCCTCAACAGATGTCAGGAGGAGTTCGAGCGCGGCTGGAGTGTCAACCTCCCCGAGCCTAAGGAGGCCGAGGACCAGGAAGGCAGGAAGCCCGGTGAGGCTGCTCTCATGTCTGACGAGTACTATGCAGCCGCTGCTGCCAAGCGACGTGGTCTTGGTCTTGTTCAGTTCATTGGTGAGCTCTACAAGCTGGGCATGCTTACTGAGCGAATCATGCACGAGTGTGTGCACAAGCTCGTCGACTATAACGGGGTGCCTGACGAGGCTGAGATTGAGTCGCTTAGCAAGCTGCTCCGCACCATTGGTGGCAACCTTGACTCTACTGAGAAGGGCCGCCCGATGATGGACGCCTACTTCCAGCGCATCCAGACCATGATGGACATGCCCGAGCTTCCCAGCCGACTCAAGTTCATGCTCATGGATGTTATCGATCTCCGAAAGGCCGGCTGGGTTTCCAAGGAGACCAACAAGGGCCCCAAGACTCTGGACGAGGTGCGAGCCGAGGCCGAGGCCGCTCAAGCCGCCAAGGCACAGGAGGCTGCCCGCAGCAACCAGCGAGGTGGTGGTCGTCCCCCAGCTGGACGAGGCGACGCTCGCAACTTCTCATCCGGATACGGTGGCCAGACCAGCAACCAGGTCGGTATGGACGACCTGCGCCGTCTGAAGGGCTCGGCCAACCGAACCTCGAGCGGCCCCATCTCTCTTGGTCCCGCCTCGATGCTGTCGTCTCGCAGCAACAGCGGCCGACGTCTGGGCCCTGGTGGCTACCTCGGCCGACCTGGCGAGGACTCGGGTGCCTCGTCGCGTACTGGCACTCCTCCCACTCGGGAGAACACTTCACACTCTAATACCTTCAGGTGAGTTTGATTCTTGGGGAACATATGTGACTTAGCTAACATGTGACAGCCTTCTTGCAAACATGGATAATGACCACCCAGCCTCGCCCCCGTCTACGTCTGCCTCGCCCGCCATGTCCAAGGCTGTCCCTGCCGACAGCGACAAGAAGGAGAGCGAGTAAAAGGCTCGCTTGTTCTTCTTATTCCTCCTTCCTTCGGTGTCTTGCATTTCGGCAGAGCAGAATAGACTAGGCGGCGGGGCTGTGTTTCTTGCATTTACAGGCTTTTCTTTTCCGGCAGACGTGGCCCAAAAGTTGCGCACGACACGCATTTTTTTCTGAACCCATGATATGATACCTTTCCCAATCAATCAATCAATAGACAGACGGACCAGCCTCTCACGACCGCGAGGGGCAATAGCAAACGTTTCGAAACGCTTTTTCGGACTGGGATTTTCTTTCATCATGATTGTCTTCACTTCACCGTCCTCCGTTCATCCATCCAACCTTCTTCCGGCTGGCCCCCCTTTTCCTGAACAGAACATGCCCCCCCAGCGTGTGTGTGCGTGTGTGTTTCAGTTCCTTTAATATTGCAGAGGATCTCTAGCTTAATGGCTTGAGGCAGTTTCATGTCGATATTTGCCAGCATGTCTCTGGTTTTCTTTGGGGGCACGGAAGAGGATGGACGGGGGAAGTGTTGATGGTGGAGAAACGTCACGTTCACTACGTCACGTCCATCACATCATACACACGCGATAGGGCGGGGGGAGGGAGGTGGGCGGTGGACGAGGTGTTAAGGGATTCGAGGTTGAAAAATCTTTGTTTTTTTCGGAGCAACGAGGGAGAAGGGATGGAAAGGAAGGGAAGGGAAGGGAAGGGATTAGGGTTCAAAGGGAATCCATCGACGTTGAGATGGACTGTGTTCAGCCTCTTGTCACCTTGAACGCAATGACAGCTTCTGGCCATGCATTCACTCGCCCTCTGCTGGCCTTGAGATGCTGCTGTTGCTACTACCTCGACGGAACCATCAAGTTCAAGGGCCCAAGACAGGCAGGCAGACAAGGAAGGGATAACAAAAGAAGACCATGATTGATGATGACTATAGGGCTCATGTCACCATGCCTCATGGGCAGATGCATTGTGCCAAGGGGAGAAGGAGAAGGCTGGTCTGGCCAGTTCTGGTCAGCCAGTCTTTTCCCCTTGGTGTCTTTGTATAGAGGCGGTTGACCTGGTCGAGCTTTTGATGAAGGGTCTTTTATGATGCTTTTGCTGTATATCATCTAATTTCGAGGGAAGCATGAGCCAGTAGTGGTGGAAAATCTACATATTTGTTCAACCTGTGTCGCCTATGATTGAGACCTGTGAAGTCTGGGATGATAACTCGACGATACTGATGGGGAAATAACTTGATCTTGTGAGACGTGCCCTTCTAGACTGCGGATGTATATAATTTGACTTCAATAGCCACGCCAACTCAATCATTCATATCATCTAGATGAGGCTGCCTGTTCTTTTGGCAAGGTCATCCATTTCAACTCCTAAACGCCATCCGCGCTTGCTATACATACAATACAGCCTTGCCTCGATCCTTCATTACAATCCATGGTGTAGTAGACGAAATCCCTCAATCCCACGCATCCATCCTACACATGTACCCAAAGCCCATGAGCCCCAAGACTCCTCCGACTCCTAATGCCGATTGCCGATCCACGCAGCCACTCTTTCCCATGCCATCGTCATATAAACACACATACCAGAAAAGCCCTTACGCCAGCGGCTTGAAGCCCAGCTTGGAGAACAGCGTGTCCATAGCTACCCATTGCCGGCCGCACTTTTCGAGGTACTTGTCCACGACACCCTTGACGGTCCCGAAGCGCACGCGGTTGTGCTCGGCCTGGGCGAGGATGTTTTCACGATCTTGCCTCGACATGTCAGCCGCTTGAGCCTTGGCCTTGGCCTTGTCCACATCCCACACGCTGGCAAAGTACAGCAGCTGGGTGTAGATGGCCTTCTCGGTGTACTCGTAGCGCATGCGGCCCAGGCAGTCCCTCGCGAGGCCCTTGGGCCCGAGGCAGCGGGTGCCGTAGACGCTCATCTGACGGGTACGGTTGCCACACTGAGAGTCGTCGCAGACAAGCCATCCTTCGTAGTAGCGGGTAGTCTGAGTGCGGATGGCGTGCTCCAGCTGAGCCACGATGGACAAGGTCGAGATGGCGGCACCGCAGGAACCGCAGACGACGCCAGACGCAGTAACGCGGTCAGGGGACACGGCGAGGCCTTCGAACGTGGAGCTAGCCTTGCACTTGCGGCACCGCAGGGAGAGGCGGGCACAGTCGCCAAAGCGAACCTCGTCGGGGATCTGAGAATCCAGGGGGTGGATCTCGAGGTCGTTGCTCGAACTATTCTGCTGAGTCTGGAACGAGCTGTACCGCTTGATATCCAGTCCGAGCTGCTCGGCCAGCTGTGAGGTCGAGGTACCGACAATGTTGGCACAGAGACGCTCGACGGGAGGGAAGATCTGCTTGCCGATGTACCATTCAACATCGGGGAGCAGCGTAGGATCCGCCTTCAAGTCGCCGGGAGCATATGCTCGCTTGGGGGCGGGCTCGGAGCTCTTGCTGTCGCCCGTGATGATGTACGAGATGACATCGCCCTTGCGGACCGTCTTGCCCTTGGCCAGCTCCCGAAGAGCGACTTGAACCTGGGGCATAGAGTCGGCGTTGGGATACTCCTTGGGGGCTTTACCCAGCTGCGTATAGATGATGTACTTGGGAACAGGGATCGCCTGCTCACGCATCTTGCCCGCAATGTCACGTAGGTACTCGTGGATGCGGGCGATAGAGACCTCCGTGTCATCTCCAGACAAAATCTCGTCTAGGAGATGCTTGGAGATCTCCTTAGACAGGGCGCAGTATTCTCGACGCTTCATGTCAAGACCCTTGACTTCCATCTTCTCGATAAACTTGCCATCCTTCTCCACGAGGTTGATGGCGGCATACTTCTTCTTGGCTTGGAGGAGGATGCGGCGGAAGACGTTGTCGATGTCAATCTCCAGCAGCTTGTACTGGTCGTTGACAGCCTTCTTGAAGTCGTTGCCCACCTTGAAGGCGTCGGCAACGTTGTCCACGTTGGCGTTGATCATGACGGAATCAGTGTCACCATAGATGACCTGCAGGGACTTGCTCTCAGCAAGCTCCTTGGTGCTCCGAAGAATCTCACGACCCTTGAAGGTTGTCAAAACAGCCAGCGGTCGGGCATAGAAGCGAGACTTGGTGTAACCCAAACATCCATACATGGAGTTGGCAGTCAGCTTCAACGCCAGTTGCTTGATGTCCCAGGTGGCCAGCTCTTCAGGCGTGGCCTTCTTATCCTTCATGAGACTCTTTACTTGTCGACGTCTGCTGACAAGAGTGGCAATGAGCCTGGGAAGGATACCCTGCTCCTGGTTGGTAGGCACATCGGGAACTGCGTCCTCATCTTCGATCTGCATAAGGGGTTAGAAAAATAATACGGAAAAAGAACCAGAACCGACTTACCGAAGCTGTCCTGTCCACGGTCGTAAAGCAGATGTTGAACTCCTGAATGATGGACGGGTACAGAGAGTTAAAGTCCATGACAAGTACAAACTTGTCGTATAGACCCTTCTCGGGCTCAAAGACGAGACCACCCTTGTACTTGTCCTTCTTCTTCGCATCGCCCGCCTCTTCCTGCTGCTCTTCCTCGACTCGTTGCCGGCCCCGGAAGGTCTGCTTGTCTGGGCAGATGTACTTGTTGCGATGGAACTCGTGGAGCAGAATGTACTCGTTTCGCTCAGCTCGGGTTCCGGTGAGCGTTCGGGCCCACGAGTTACCTGCCAGGTTGGTGAGAACCTTGGTCAGAGGTAGCATCTGGACACTGATGGCCAGAGCAGCGATATAATGTGTGTCTGCCTCCATGTGCGTGATGTAGTCCATGAGGCCCTGCTTCTCCTTGGCCCAGGTGCTGAGAGCAGTCTCATTGTCGAACTCGCGGCGTCGGTTATCCCCGGCGAGGTACAGACTGCACATCTCGGTCAAGCTCCACGACTGACACTTGAACATGACAGACTTGCCAGCGTCGTTGGCAAGGTCACAGAGAAGACGACCAGCGAGGATCTGACGTTCCGCAAAGACGTTGCCGCCAGTCTTTCCAATAGACGGGGGCCATTGAGTCCTGCGGAAACGGCCAAGCCTGGACCATTGGTGAATCTTCTTCTCATGTAGGCGGTTGAGAAGCACACTGTAGTCAACTCCTTCCAACTGGTGTCCGAGGATAACGTCGGGGTCAGCAACATCGATCTGAGCCAGGAAAAAGCTAAGAATATCTGCTTCTTGCTTCTTTAGGACAATCAGACCACGATTTCTCTTCCTTGCGAGCTGGTCGAAGCCCAGGGGAAATCCTTGACCATGGGGACGGATAACAGTGAATGTTCGGCATGGGAGCTTCTCTGCTGGCGTTGTATCACTCAGTGATACCTTCTCATATATCCTTGCACTGATGGCCAGGATCTCCTGCTTGTTGTCCTTTGAGTTGAAGGCAGTTCTTAGAGACACGCTCATGAGAGTCAATGGTGGAACGTCAAGATTGTCGGAGTCGCTAAGGACGGAAATCATGTTGGGATGTTCAGCCAACACTTCAAGCTTGCAGTGGGAACCGTTCTTGATGCTGCCAAAGTCGCCATCCTCGATCTTGAGCCAACAGGGGCCCATAATGTTCTTCCAGAGAACAAACTGCTCAAAGAGGGCAGTGTTGCTGCCAAAGACGTGAGAGTAAGTCTCACCGGGTGTTGGGTCGACTGGGGGTTCTGAGAAACAAGTGTTAGCCTGTGCCTGAGATGAAGATGGCGTGGGACTTACTGTTGTATGGGTATAGGAGCTTCATGTACTGGGCCTCCTTAGGAACGCCAGGAAGCTCAAAGGCGTACTTCCTGGTACAGGCCTTGATCTTGTACATTCCCACCTTCATCTTGGTCATGATTTCGTCGACTTCGTCATACACATTAACAATCTCAACCTCCTCGCCCGTCTCCTCCCCGCCCTGCACTCGATGCTGCCGGGGCAGGAAGTATAGTTTTCTCAGGATATTGTCAACCTTGACAAAGCAGCTGACGTATGACCTTGTCTTCTTGTTGAGAACCTTGCCAAAGAGACATAGACTGCCGTTGATTTCCATGTAGTCTGTCCAGAAGAAGTTGAGACTTCCGTCTTCCTCAACGGCGTCCTTGTGGTCGATCTTGCCGATGCCCTTGGTCTCACTTGGTGAGCTCGATACCACGTTGAGCCTTTCTGTGAGAGCGTTCCAGGATGTGGAGTCGACAGCGGCGCCATTGGCTTTGACGGGAGAAGAGCTGGCAGGGGTTGGGTAGGATTCCGCCTTGATGATCTTCTTTATCGGCCTCGAACTCGTCAAGTTGACGCTGGTTGCAGCGATAGTGCCCGCGTGGGCAACTTCCATCATGTCCTCGTCTTCATCGTCTTTGGGCTCCTGCTTAACCTGAGCCTTTCTCTGGGCGACTTTGGCGGCGGGTGAGGATGGTGCCGGTCCTTCGCTCATGGGAATGTCGGCAACTTCGAGGTCTGAGATATCGTCGGCGGCAGGGGGCATGAAGCCGTCGTCGTCATCAGCAGCAGGGGGTAGGGGAGATGGTAGCCGAGTGTCGAGGGTCTTCTTCTTCTTGGGGATGGGTTCGGGAGCAGGCGATAGCGCCCTTGCCTTGCGGCGTCCGCCTGATCTCTCGATCGCCGAGATGCGCACAGCGGGGGCCGGGATATTGTTATCAACCTCGCCCAGTAGATCCGTCAGGAAATCGTCGTCGGCCTTGGTTCTGACAACCTGGGTACAGATTAGAAGCTGATAACATATCTGTGGTCGGAGGGGATATGTACCTTGGGCTTGGGCTGTGTCCTGCCAGCGCCCTTGGTAAAGTATTCGCTAATGTCCTTGTCATTGGCGTCTCGCTTTGCTTGCTCCTGTTGGCGGTTCTTCTTGGCTGCACGTCTTGTAAGCACATGTATCATGGCATTATGCAGCAGCTTCTGCTGAAGGACTAACCAGCTTTACTAGGTCGCCCACGGACTACTGCCTCTTCTTCACTGTCCGAGTCGTAGGCTTGTACCCGATCCCACTCTTCTCGGCCGTCGTCTGCGTAACCCTCGCCGTTGTCATCGACGACAAAGTCATCCTCGTTTAGTCGGTCACGGACGATCTTCTTGTATCCGGCTTCGTCGACTTCGTCGTAGAGGTTGTCGACCTCGTTAACCTTGTAGTTGTCAAAGGCCTTCTTGCCGGACTGGCGAAGGGCCTTGAGCTCTGCGAGCTTGGCCCTGTGAGACATGGCGACTGCGAGCCTCAGGCCGATAGCATATCAGAAAGGCAATTGAGTGAGAATGAGGCTCGGATTTTCTGAATCGTTAGATATTCGAGATCGTATCCAAAGAGCAGCGTCAATATCGACAATATTTCGAGATGGTTGACAGTGCAATGAGAAGTGGAGGGTGGAGGTCCTCGATCCCCTGGCATGGCAACCGCCGTCATTAGAAAAGTGGCCAGGCCAACGCGTCAAGGCGCGTTCTCACTGTCGCGTTGCCCGTGTCAATGGTGGGGCTTCCCTTAAAGTGCTTTACAGAGTGTGCAGCCAATAGGAGCTTGATGATAAGTGTGGCGGTGCGCTGAAGTACCCCTCTACAAAAGGTACTTTGCATTGCATAAGCGACGTGTGCATAAACAGCCATAATGGAAGTCAGCACAAAAAGAGTTAGCGTTATTGGCTGTGACGCGACCCTCCCACTTTACGCGACTTGTCCAGTGTTAGTGCCAGTCGACCGTGCCTCTTTGGCAACTCCAAACTACTGTGGTGGAGGGGTATGGTGCTTTGCACAATTGGACATTTCGCTCTCAAAACATGAGCATTCTCCCCACAACCAATGCATTGGCACCCCAAAACATGCGCACAAGATAGCCCAGTTCCTCTCAACCTGGATATCCATACACTTGATGTTCATAGAGAGGAGGGGATTCAATTCAAGCCAGCCTCCTCTCTGTACCCTCAAATCAAGCAAGAAGAAAGAGCATGTTTTTGTTTCCAACCTCGGGAAAGCTCTTTCAAATTCCTTTCTTCTCCTAGTTTTATTGTTGCTTCTCATTCTCCAATGACCCAACGTTGCTCGCCCGAGTTATATGTGACTCCATTGCACCATGGGCTCGGGTACATCGAGATGTCCTGTCTAGGCCATGGCATCCAATGGTATGGTCATGCATTAGTACTAGGATGACCAAAAGGTATATGTCAAAAATAGCTCTAGGCGCCAAGTTATCAGTGAGTGTTTCTAGACTTGGAATGCATTCAGTCATACTATGTCAGTTCAGTGCGTGGTGTCGAGACACCCAAGTTGAAAGTGGTGTTAAACATACAGCCCCAGATCGTACATGAGAAAAATCCATCACCTTCTCTTAAACGCCTTCTTTTGCCTGCCCGACCATTTTTCTCTAGCGTAATCCTTCATGTCAACGTTTAATATACATGGCTTGATATTATACAACAACCAGTTTGTTCCAGTGCCCTCCAGCACGTTTTCCACCGGCATTCATTCATATAGACGTCCATCACCACTCGATAGGAGCACGTCGACCGCGAGTATCGTTGTTCGGGGGCTCTCCCCGGAAGTCTCGATCTTTTGATCTGTAAGAACGATGCCCCTCGTCACGTCTCTGCCTGTAGCCCTGCTCGCGGTCCCGCCTCGGCCCAGGTTCCCTTTCGAGCTGCAGCGGCTTTCCCGCCACCGTTGTGTCCCAGTGGACGCCGATCTCATAGGGGCTTTGGTAACCCGTCATGTCATCCTCTGCGGACTTGCGGCCCAGCTTGCGCAGTTTGGGCTCGTGCAGCTCGCGGTCCTGGAAGAAGGCATGGATCTCGCGGTTGATGCGACCGCCGATGGGGCGGATCTCCTTGAGGTCCGCCTCGGGAAGCATCTCTTGCTGGATGATCTTGTTGTAGGAGCCGTACATGAAGCGGGCGAGGGCAATGACCTCACGCTGCTGGTTGTATAGAATGCCCTGGTCCTTTTTGTTTTCGGCCTTGACCTCCTTGAAGTAATGGTCGTGGAGCTGGCGGTACGGCGTCCAGAGGCGGTCGAGGGCCTGGGCGATCTGCATGCCGTAGTCACGCTTGGCGCCCTCGACGTCGCCCTCGCTGGAGCGGTTGCGCAGGTGATAGTGGGAGGCTTGGGAGACCCGGAGGTAAAGGCGCAAGGTGTGGGGATCGGGCACCGGGAGACGCTTCATCATGGCGTCGAGGGCGCGGGTCGAGTTCTTGATGGCGTTGAGGTTGATGTTGTCGGCGATGCACGTCTCCATGGCCATGCGGAAGAATTGGGCGTCGATGCAGTCGTCAGGGATGATGGCGAGGACTTCGGTACAGTGGGCACTGGCCTTTGCCGCCTTGAGCATGACAAACAGGCGCGTCCAGCAGTCCCGATCTGGCACGACCTGGTGATCTCGTACCAAGCGGTTCCAGTACTTGATACCAACCGTGTTCAGGCGCGCCATTCCCAGAACTGTGAGCACGCCAGCCAACGTATTGCGGCCGGGGGTAGCGCGTGAGCCCCTTGAAACAACTTCCTTGTCATTTCTTGAGTTCTTGCCACTCGTGCTCGAGGCTGGGCCATCATCCTTTCTGGTCAAGTTGGGGATCCCCATGGTCTCTTCCAGGAGATCGAATACCTCCATCTTCTCCTCACGGGTGCTACCCAGCATGAGCAGGCGCATCATGGCGCATACCAGCGGCTCGTCGATTTTCAAGAGTCCTTTTCGCCACCTGTCCATGACCTCCTCCCACACGGCCTTGCCGCGTCGGATCGCAACCTCAATATCTGCCTTCTTTTGCGTAACCGTCAAGTCCTTCACGCCAGTCCCCGCATTGTATCGAAGGGCATTGATGACGGTTGTGTAGGTGTAAGCTGTCGGCGGCCGGTGCACATCGTCGATGGTGTTGAGGACGGAGAACATGGAGTCCAAGTCCCCTGCCCGGTTGCAGACATTGATCACGGCGTTGAGGTGAAACGAGTTTGGCGTGATGCGAGGATCTGTGATAAGCCTACTGTATATCCTCACGGCCTCGGCCACGGCAAGCTTTGGGTGCTCTGATTCAGCAAGTCCGCGGAATATGACGGTGTAAGTTCGAGCGTTGGGTTCCTGGGCACGCTTCTTCATCTGGAGTCCGAGTCAGAAAAGTTACCAGGGCGGCAATGCTTGCATCTATGTTACTTACCTCATTATATAGCTTTATCGCCTTGCGCAGCTGCTGCTTCTTCAACATGTAACCGATCAAGTGGTTCCAGGACACCACGACTGCATAGTCCTTGCTAGCCTTCTGCGTCATAAACAGAGCCTCGTCGTATTTGTCTTTCTCGAGCGCCGCCTGGACCCTTTCCGCAATCTTGTACGGATCTTGCAGGTAGTGGAGCTCCTTCAAGACGTTGCGCTCCAGTCGTTCCCTAGTTTTCTTTTCCGAGACGCCATTCTCCTCCTCTTGCTCCTTGACGGCAGGATCAATTTCAGCTTTGAGTACATCCGTTCCGCTCGGCATTCGCGAGGTTGTGGTCGTGGCTTCAGCGCCGAAAGCCCGGATCGTCTGTCGGAGGGGACGGGCTTGAAGGAGGGTTGTCGATTCGAGAGCCGGTCTCCGCCGCGGGACGGCATGTAGCGTCCTGCGCAAACACGTACTGTAGGATAGCATCTTCTCGGCCAGAGCAAGATCTTAGAATCTGGTGGTTGAAGGTGGCAGGCGGGAGCCAAGTACAAACAGAGGCTTGCTTGACATGAAATCCGGGGTCTAAAAATTCCACTATCTTATCTTATCACCTTAACCCCCCTAAAGGTACGTACCGCGCCGCACGCGCTTGTCGTCTCTCAGCCGCGCGGGTCCGCCCGCGGGTCTCCTAAAGTCACACCCCCCCTCCCCCTGCATCATTCCCAAGCACACTGACTCTCCAATTAGAGACGCGCTTCGCGGTCGCAATCCCAACCAGCGTTTCTTTTCTTCAGGTTCCTCGAGACACCAAGCAACAATCTACAATCAGCCTTCAGAGCATCCTTTCTTTCTTTTCGCCTGACCTTTCGGGACTATCATTCATCTGTCATTTCAGTCCTCCAGTCGGGCTAAATTTATAATCATGGCCAAGGTCGCCACAGACTTCGAAAAGATCATCCAAGAGGGTAAGCCACAACAAGGCTCTCCCGCAGACCTCGAACATCGTATCTAACCTTGGCTTCCCCCTCACAGGGCGCGAGCGAAAGAGGAACGAAGCCCTCGCCGACCGCATCTTCTCCAAGAACCGCCGCCAGAGCGCACCCTCGAAGCTCAAGGCCGCCCCCGGCCCATCGCTAGCAAGCCGCGTCGGCGTCAAGAAGGTACACACACTCTCACACACCGGCCTCGTCAACGCCCTCCCATTGCCCTATCGCAAGGATCCGTGTTAAACCCCATCTCCGTGTTATAGCAGCGCAACTCGTCTATCGGCGTCCGGCCAAACCCCGCCCCTCCGGGCAACGTCAACGGCGAATGGACACATGACCTACACCACTCCATCAACGGTGACGATCGCGGCTCCCTAAGCTCCCGCATCACCGCCCCCGGCGCCGCCAGCAAGAGGCCCGGTCGCCGCGCCGCGCGCCTGTCCGCTGCCCTCGATCGCATGGACACATCGACCGATGCGCCGCAGCAGGTCAACATCATCAAGCCCAAGGGTGCGGCCGGCGCCGCCAGCAGCAGCCCCATGGGTATGACCATTCGAGGCCTCGCGGGGCCGTTTACAGTCATGGCGCAGAACTTTGCACCTGGCACTACGGCTGCCGACATCGAGAGTGCCATGACTCCTGTGGGTGGCGAGATGGTGAGCTGCCGGATCGTCAAGTCGAAACCCATCATGATTGTCGAGATGGCGTTCACATCGCGCGAAGGCGGCGAACGTGTCATTGAGACCTTCAACGACAAAACCGTAGGTTTCACCATGTTCAATTCATCTCTTATCCTTGTCTAACCTCCTCCCTGCAGGCCGACGGCAGAATCATCAAGGTCTACCCCAAGATCGGTGGCACCCAACCGACCCCCTCAAACAACGCCCCCAGCAACGCCCCTAGTGGCCCTCGAAGCACCCGCCAGCCCAAGCCCAACGACAGCATTGTAGATGGATCTATGGGCTTCCCCGACCTGATGGACGCGTCCAACACCAACGGCAATTCTTCACGGTCCGACCAGCTCTATAGCGACAAGCTTGTTGGTGGAAACCGAAGAGGACGAGGAGGCCAAAGGGGCCGTGGCGGAAGGTGATGGATTCTGTCGCCTGACCTCAATGCTTTGGTTTTTGTCTATTCATCTTTCAAATCATCCTCGGGAGAAGCCATTCAGGTCTTTTGTAGCATTAGAAAAGCCAGGTCGTCTGCTTGAGGGCAGTCACGAAGGCCACGGTGGGTGATATTGGGGCTGGGCGTTTTTGGAGTCAATCTCTTGTATGCCATGCGCCGTCGCAGCGCTATTCTGGAATTGATGGAAATAGAGACAAGCGATAGGTATTCAACGTGCCAAGGTATCAGCTGAAAGAGCCGTAGTCCAGGGCAAGACGTGAAGCATAGGCAAGGGGCAATTCATCATGTTTTATACCGTAACCTATCCTCCCAAGACTCAACCCCATAAACCCATCCCCCTTCCAGCAAAACGCACCAGTACAACTACACGATTGGGAATCTCAACCCAAGAATCTCTCCCTCTCCTGCTATGCAAAGCGCACTTTGTCCTCGTACACCAAACCAAAACAAAAATAACAATATCTACAGCCAGGGTACAATCGCTGCAGGCGATCTGAGCGGCCTTCTACCGATCTCGTTCAACCCCGTCAACGTTTCGGCCCTCGGTCATCAAGCCCTTCCTCTCCTCAAGCTATAAACAAACAACAATCAAGTATGCCACCACCGGGAGCGTGCCCGGTTGTATAACAGCCGTGTCGAGGCATGCCTCGCTCGTGTCAAAGCAAAAGAAATCATGCATAAACAAATCTCCCCGTCCATCCCGCAGGCAACTGCTCGAAGCCATCCGACTCCTATCGAACCGGAAGCCGGATGCGGTGCTTTCCAGCTCCCCCGTGATCCTCGCTTGAGGCATGTTGGAAGCGTCCTCGGCATCGAAATGCCCAACCGGACGGATATTCGAAGCCCCTGACTTCCTTCCCCCGAGCTACTGCCGCCGCGTCTTGCTTGTGAGCGTCACGCTGAGGTCAATTCGGCACGGGCTGAGGTCTCGTCTTGTCGGCGCCCCAAGCATCGAGGAGGGGAGAAAGAGGCTCCTAGCTCATTAGAACTACCACAGGGCTTCGCTCAACTACCAACCATGAGCTCTGGCTCGTTTGCCATGCCGTCGTGATCGGACGTCGGGGGCAGATGTTCGCCTAGCGAGTGGATGCGCTCGAGTCACAGGTTGGCGCGGACATCTAGTCCATCGTTAGGCCAATTCAATGCCAGGTGTTCTGGTTGCCCATAAAACCTTCTTCGAGAGTACGCTCCTCCAGGTTCCGGATGAAGTCCCTGTTTCCACGACCGCCTTGCTGCACCCGGCTCCCCCTTCGTCCGGCCCCTGTTCGAGTGGCATTTTCCGCCGCTGTTGCCAGGCTCTCTCCAGTTGGTGGGTAGTACGCCGGGCTTGGCTGCAGCCGAATTGGTTGACTGGGATCGAGGTGGCTGGCCACTCGTTGGATGGCAGCAGGAATACCGCTCTGCTGCTGCTCCATGGTCGAAGCACGTGGCCGTTGCTGCCTCATGCCTCCTTGTTGATACATGTTGGGCTGGGGCATTTGCGCATACTGACCCTGAGCCATCTGTTGAGGCTGCTGGGACATGACCATCGGTCCATACTGGCCCGACTGTTGACCATATGCTGAGGGCATGTTTCCATGACTGCCTCCAGGAGAATACATGGAATTGTTTCCATACATCTGCGATTGCACATGACCAGACTGAGAGTACTGTCCCGAGTTCATCGAGGCGTAAGCTCCTTGGGCTGCCGAAGCAGCTTGTGCCTGCGCCGCTTGCGCACGCTGCTTGCTGAGTGCTTCGGCTTGTTGCTGCTGCTGGGTTCCGGGCGCTGGCGATCGGTTCAGCGAGCTCGACTTGAGGTTCATGGGCGGAACAAAAGGACCAGTAAACTTTTGTTGCGTGATAAAAGGATGAAGTTTCGCTTGCTGTGGTGACCATCGCTCCAGAGGGTTGATAGTGAGAAGACCACGAACGAAGTCGATGAAAGCGATGCGATTGTTCATTTCTGTACCTGTCAGTAACGGTCGCAGTAGTACTTGCATATAATGGATACATACCTCGATCAATCTCGCTCTGCTTCATGTTTTTCCGAGGCATAGGGTACGACTTGATGATCTCAGGGAGGGTGTTGGCCTGGAAGTACTTCTTGCTCGGCTGCTCCTTGGTACCGCGCTCACGGGCGTACTGTTCCATACTCTTGAGGTGATATGTCCGTCGACCAAACTCGTCTTGCCTCTTCTCGAAGAAATCACCAGCTTGCTTGCCCATCTCGATCATCCAGTTAGGCGGGTTGCCGAGCATCTCGACGATTCGCGACACTTGGTTGTACTCGGAAGAACCTGGGAACAGTGGCAGTCCCAGGAAGAGCTCCACCACGATACAGCCCAGGGACCACATGTCGATAGCGGAGGAATAAGGAAGGCCGAGCAGGACTTCGGGGGAACGGTAGAACCGGGACTGGATATAAGTGTACACGGTTTGTCGCTCGTCACAAGCCGAACCGAAATCGATAATTTTGATGATGGGGCTCTCGAGGTTCTTGAGCAAAATGTTTTCGGGTTTCAAATCACAGTGAATCAGGCGGGCCTTGTTGAGGAGTGCAAGACCATTAAGAAGCTGCTGGGCAAAGACGCGGACCAGAGTGGTGCTGAGTCCTCGGAACTGGTTTTGCTTGATAAGCTCGTACAAGTTGACGCTGAGGAGCTCAAACACCAGGCAAAGATGTTGACGGTGGATAAAAGTATCCTTCAGGCGCAGAAGATGATGGTCGTCGTTCTTGTCGAGCTTCGTGTTGAGCTGATTGCAGGGTTAGTCTTCGTGAACGATGGCCTGTGGGTTCTAATCGCATCCATACCAAATCGAGTACTGAAACCTCCATCATACTCTGGTTGAAGTAGGCTGTGCGGTTCTTGATGACCTTGACAGCCACCACCTCTTGGGTCTTGAGGTTCTGACATTTGACAACCTGACCAAAGGTACCTTGACCTAGCACATCCAGGATGAGGTAACGGTTCCTAGAAAGGTCAATATTAAGCGCCTGATAGTTGGAGGAACGTAATGCGACGTACTTGTGACCCGCCTCCTCGGAACCAAGGATGTCGTTGACGTAGAGAATGTAATCGCTATCCTCGTTGTCATAGCCATCGTTCTTGACACCTTTACTAGGCTTAGTCAAGACTCTACGGGGATTGCGCGACGATTCGTATTTGAAGCTTGGGTTGCAAATGCGGTATGTGGCAGGCAGATGAACGGTTAGAGCTTGAAGGGGCTGCGCAATCCTGTAAGCATGGAGTGATACGGACGAGCGGGAAACCGCAAAAAACTTACGCTGATGAAGCCGCCTTCAGGATTGGCGCGACGGAACGGAGGCTGCGAATTGACCTTGGGATGAAGGTCAGACGGAGCCCTCAGCTTCTTAAACTCTGGCACAGGGCCTCTGCTGACGGGCACAGGCCTGCGAGGAGACTTGGGATCGAGGTTGAAGGCGCCATCGATGTTGGCAACAACAGACGAAGGGTAGCCCTCTGGGGGGTTTCCAGACGCGTAAGGGTTGATGGGAGGCAGCTGCTGGCCTGGCTGGTGCGGGCGACCAGCGGGAAAGAAGGAGGCTGAGAGTAGTCCTGGCGTGTAGGTGATTGTCGCTGCGAGGTCGGGCTGGTGAACTGGCTGTTGGAACCCGACTTGGGCGCATACGGCGAGGTGGGGGACAAGGTCTCCATGGGAGAGTATCGCTGGGTAGCAGACGAGGGCTCCTGGGGAGATTGAAGGTTGACGGGACGGCCGCCCGACAGGTGAGACTGGTGATGGGGCCTCATGGGGTACTTGATGCCCGCGTGGGCGTCGTGAGCATCGTGCATGGCAACGTCGCCGTTGCCGTCGCGCATCTGAGGGGGTGCAATGGGGGAGGCGGCCGGGTTACCAGCGGGAGCAGAAGCGGGCGGAGCAGCGCCTGGATGAACGGGAGCGCCGCCGTGGTACTGGTCGTACTTGTATCCGCCAGGAGGAGGAGGCTGGGAGGTGTAGTCTCGGGGCACCTGGGAGTTGCCGTTGTGTCTTCTCGAGGAGCTGGGCGAGCCTGCGGCGGGATATGCCTGCCACTGGGTATCCATGGCGCTGACAGCTGCGGAAGCCGAGTCGAGCAGCTGAGGCGACAGCGTCAAGGTGGTCGCCGGGGTGGTTCGAGGAAGTGGTCGACGACGGCGGCGGGGGAGCGGTTGTTGTGATTGTCGTCGCCAGTGGGGATGGGGGAATGCGTGGTTATCGGCTCTGGGTCGATGAAGGTCGGCGTCGAGAAGATCCCGCCGAGGGAATGATGGAGGAAGGAGTGGGAAAAATGAGAGCAAGAGATGGAGGAGAGGCTGGCTGACCCAGCTAGGTAGTGTAGCTAGCTACCTGGGTAGACAGGATGGATGGTTGGCTGCTGCTGCTGCTGGTTGGGTCGGGGTGTAATGCAGTCGCCAAGTTGGAGTTGGAGTTGGGTTCAGGCTGGTCCCGTCGGTCGCGTAGAGCGTGAGGTGCCCGCTAGCTAGTCCACCAGCCCAGCAAGCCAGCGCGCAAGGTCAGGTAGGTAGAGGCAGGTATGGAGTACCGTAACAGCACAGCACAGCCAGCACGGAACAGAACAGCACACGCGCAGCACGTATGTACGTGCGAATTGGAGCTCTGGTCCTGTCTGGCTCTGGGGGCGGGAGGGGGCGGGATTGGGCAGTCGTCAGTGGAGGCCCAAGGCCCGGGGGTGGGTATGGAAGAGGAGGGAAGCGTGAGAGAGCGTGTGTGTCGGTCAATCAGTGGATGAGGGTGGTAAAGACGAGGATGACGCAGAGGCGGCGAGATGACGAGAAGGTGGTGATATGGTACAGTACGGCACGCCAAGATTGGCTTTGGGGTTCTCGATCGATAAAAAAGAGGAAAAGGAGTAAAATGGAAAGGTTAATAAGCGCATGTACTACTCATGGTGAGAGAGCCCGAGACCGAGAGGAGGCGGATGTGGATGTGAGAATGCGAGGGTGCAAGGTGAGAAGACTGCGGCTGCGGCCAACCCGGGGGACACAAGATTTGTCCCTCACTCAGAGAAAAAGGATGAGACAAGACCAGACGAGGAAGGCGGCAAGTGGGCGGCCCGAGTATGAGAAAGAGGGCATCCAGCAATGGAGAGAAGGACGACGTCAAGAGATGGATACCAAGGGCACGGCGGGAAAAGCCACTGATGACTACCTAGAGGTATTACAGAGGGTATCGTTACTGCCATGGAGTCCAGCCAGTCCAGTCCAGTACCAAACAGAGCGCCAACTGACTCTGTGCGCACAGCACGCAGATACAACCACGATCCAATCTCGAGTGGTTGTCAAATGCCGACGGGACGATACCTACCTAGGTCTCCATTCTAACACAGACCCTCGAACAAGACGTACGTCGTCTGTCTACTTGAGCGGATAGACATGCTACCCTTACGCAATCGCATGGGACATGATAACAGACGTAGAAAAAACAAGGCAATCCGGCAGGAATAAATGCCCAAAGACCCTTGATTATCATCCCTTCAACCTGCTGTAAGCCCTCGCTTCGTCCCTCGGTCACGTACCCGGGCTGGGCTGCTGACAGAGGGCGCTTCGCTTCACGTCGTTGGGCTTGAAGCCCGGACCTCTCTCACACTCTTTCTCTTCTGACTCTTCTGACCTTGGAACCTCGAGCCGAGCCAAGCAAATCGATCCATTGGATTGATCCATGCCCAGCCGCCGAAAAGCCGCGCCCCTCACCCAGCTCAGCCCTCTCCTCGGGGGACCGACTCAGGCAAGGTTCGTTCGTTCGTTCGTCCACTTCCTTGCTGGAGAAACGATGGGAGATTTGCGGCGGCCACAAGGGGATGAGGGGGCGGCGGCGGCGGACTAACATGGGTCGGCGGCCAAGAGAGACAGACGATCCCTTTCCATGCGTGCGTCGTCACGAATCAGCGCTCACTGGCGCTTTTTTCTGCAAGCTTGACGCCGTTCGCGATGGGGATGCTTGCGTGGATTGGCATAAACTACACGATGAACAAGAAAGAGTGGCATCAAAAACGGTGTTTTTGACCGACATCGTGGCAAACCGATCTCCATGATTTTCTCTTCCCCCTCTTTGCTGGCACTGCGTTTCCCGTCATACCAGCAGCTCCATCGAGTTTGCCCAAAGAAAGAATTGGCTTTGGGTCCATCCGGAAATGCTCTGCCAACACGGCACGACGTCCAAGCAGGGTTCTTGAGAAATCCAAATGCTGTCCCCCCGGCTCCATCCAGGCAAGCATCTCTACCCGATTGATGCCAGCCAGCGTTACCAAGAACCAACAATGAAGTCCTTGTCCCTGCTTCCTCGAGCATGTATTCAAAAGAATAAAGACATGGAAAGAGAACGAGGGCGAAAAAACAAGTTTCACAATCCCAAACGGTCCCCGCAAACCCTCACGGCACCTCACGCCCAGGCCCTCCCAAGCCCCAGAAGCAGCCCATAAATCGTCCCAACCCCGTTTCATAAGCTCACCATCTTCGGCCCAACGTACGTGGCTCTCGTGTCCATGCCATACCCGCCCTCGCCGATGGACCAAGGTAATTCACCTTTCAGCTGTTCCAAGTATTTCTCTCACTGCTGGTATTTACCAAACTTCTTCTGCGTCTTTCACTTGCACATGTCACACACAAAGAGCTCCGAAGTCAAACTCGATCCTTGCTGTAAGACGGACTCGTGAGGTATGGAGGTATCAATTGGTGACACGAGACGCAACCCGTCTTCAACAACAGCGAGCATCAGATCAGAATATGACTTCCATTGGATCGCTCCAAGTTGTAGTCGGCCTCTTGCATCATGTGTAGGGGAGAATAGATAGATACCCAGACAGCACTCACGCTCTCCAGCTTAGCATCCATCTCCCGCCCCATGTGCGTATGCCTTGTCTGCCTTGGTGTTCAGTTGTCCATGCATTAATTAAGACCACTTCTTCCATTACAATCCCGAGGCCAGGGCTCAGAATATGACATTGCATTCGCCAAAGAATGCCCCTCGTCATCGTTGTTTCATTCATTCGTCTCTCATTTCATCTTGCGTTGCCTCCTCTCATAGAACCTCCCCGAGACTCCCTTGTGTCCAGAGTAGCATTCTCTAGGCACCTTCTTACTCACTCCTCACCTCCATACTCTTCTCCCCATCTCTTGGGTCGTCAATTTTACAACGGCTTCTTCTTCTTGCTCGCTTCTCCGTCATGCCGTGTACCGAGGTAAAAATGAAAATAAAGGGGACAAGGAAAAAATCCGTTAAGAAAATCTCGCCGCTAGATACACAAATAATGATCCATGGAATGGAATTGCCGCCCCCTCGCCAGCCACTGAAATATCAGACGCTCCATTGACAGGACAGATACACAAGATTTGGATGGAACATTCATAACCTCGTCAGATAAGGGAAAATTGAAATGCCAGACTGGTCCCTGACCCAAATGCCGCAAAGCTAAGGTGAAACGTTGATGGTATCCTGGGATTAGCGCTCGTACAGACAGAGAGATAGAGAGAGATTTGAGAAACATGTGGCGCTCCCGACTTTTGTCGACGAAAAGAGAAGAGAAGTAAAAACATGGATCCATGCATACAGTAGATTGTAAGCAAAACAGACAGAGACAGAGACAGAGACACAGAGAGAAAACCATAACCACCTCTTTCCCCAGAAACAGGGGAGGGACATGACAGAATTCCCCTTCTGTAGGCAAGGCAGTAAAACTTGAAAATGCCAGCAGATAGATATCAACAAGACAAGCTGACGAGAAGAATCCTCGGAAATGTGGAAAGAAAACAGGGGGGTAACAGGCAAAGGGAGGAAATGCCCAGAGTATGGTTATCTCAAATGACAAACACTTGCATCCCTGGTCATCATTTTCGTCCGGCTTTCAGCTTCTTGTCTTGCTTTGGTCTCGTTTTGCCTCCTAGGCCTGGTAACCGCCAAATCCGTTGTTGAAGTTTTGTCCGGGGCGAGGCTGCGCCCATTCGGCGTTGGGGGGCTGCTGGCCCCGTCCGTAGCCTCCGGCGCTCTGGGGGCCGGCGTATCCCATCGGGGATCCTCCGTAGCCTGCCGGCGAACCAGTCTGGGGGCCGCCGTAGTTACCGGGCTGTCCGCCGTACTGGGCTATTCCATCGCTGTTAGCTACAAGATCTGCCTGCTCGCTCACGCTTCACACTCACCACCATACTGGGGGTAAAAGGTAGGCGTACCCGGGTATTGAGGAGCTTGAGCACTCTGGGGACTGTATGGCTGAGAAGGGTCAAATCCTCCCTGAGGGTTGGGCGTCTTGTCCTTGCCCCACTGCAAACACATGTCAGTCATCTATCTCGTACAATCATGGGTGGCCTCAGGGAGAGGCTTGATGAGGTAGGGCAAATCATACGCTGCACTTGAGGGGTCGACCGTTGACATTGTATCCGTTCATTTGGCAGATCGCCATGGCGGCATTCTCGTGTGTGTCCATCTTAATGAAAGCAAATCCACGGTCGGCCTGGAATCGCGACTCGACGACGAAGCCAAAGTTCTGGAACAGCGGTACAACATCGTTGGGGGTTGTGTAAGGGGTGAGGTTTCCGACGTAGCAGGTAGTCTGCCAGCTGGGGGTTTGGGTCAGGATGACTTCGTAACTAGCGACGCCATGCGCTGGGAATTGGTGGTGTCCGTAGGGAGTGGTAGGGGTCATGCCCATGGCCTGCATGGCCTGCTGCTGAGCCATGGACGGCTGGCCCTTCTGGTTCGCCCAGTTGCATCGGATGGCTCGAGAACCCAGCCATTCGCCGTCCATCGAGCTCAGGGCCTTCTCGGCGTCAGGTCGGTCCCGGAAGGCGACAAAACCGTAACCTCGAGAACGACCGGTCTTCATATCCCACATGACACGAGCCTCAGAGACGGAACCAAAAGCAGAGAAGGCCTGGAGAAGGACCTCGTCGTTGACCTCGTTGGACAAATCGCCGACAAAAATGTGGAAGTGGTTGGAAGTATCCTCCTTGTTTGTCGTGTTTGACTGATACGCCCAGTTGACTCGGATTTCCTGCGCTACGTGTCAGCTTCGGTCCTCCAACGAGTTTGCCAGTGATGTGTTACCGATTGGTGAACCCGTCGTCCGTTCAGGGTCTGCATAGCACGCTCAGCAGCACCAGGGTCATCGTACTCGACGAATCCGTAGTTGTAGCCCCGCGCCTGCAAGGTTCTTGGTTAGCCCGCCTTTTCTTTTTCCATGATGCAGTGCCCAGCTCTATGGCCGTGGCGAAACGGGCTCAGGTCTTACATTCTTGTCAGGGATGATCTTGACGTTCTGGACATGACCCGTAGTCTCAAAGATCTGACGCAACACATCCTCTGTCACGCGCTGGTCCAGACCACCGACATAGAGGGCGCGCTTGTTAGGCTCAGGGGCGGCACGGCGGAAGCCCCCCGCGCTGGTGGGAGACATGATGCCTCCCTGGTCGCCAGACCTGGGCGAAGTGATGGCAGTCGGGATCGGGTTGGTGTTCTGAGGGATATGCAGAGGCGGAGGAGGAAGAGCCTGGCTGCCATTCTGGCCGCCTTGAAAGCCCTGGGCACCAGCATTGGGCTCGGGCGGAGGAGGCAGCTGGGCCGTGTTGGAGGGAGTGCCAGCGTCAGCCATTCTCGAGGATGTCGTGGAGGAGAAGTCGGAGGATGCGGACGGTTTGGAGGGGAGTAACAGGAGAGGATGGACGACAGAGATAGGGTGGTAAGGCTACCTATGAGCTGTAGTCGGTCGGTCGAGGTGGAGCGCAGTCGGCGGTCGGTGACAGTATGTACCTTGTAGCGTTTGACAGGACAGGGGTCAACTCGGCGAGGAAGCTAGTGACACGGTGGGCACAGAGGGGTCTGATCTGACGACGGGAGGGAGACGGGAGGCGGGAAGTGGGAGTGGAAACCCAGAAGCTCGGGGAGGAATCCGCAGAGGACCGAGTGTTTGCGATGCGATGCGATGCGATACGCAGCGCAGGGCAAAGAGAAGCTGGAGAGGAGGGGTGCTCGAGAGCTCGGGTTTCTTGAGCGGAAGCCAACGAGACGTTGCCAGTGGACTTGAGACGTGGGGGAGATTGGTGAGCCGCTCAACGGGCAGCCAAAAGAATCGCGGCGGTACCTTGCGACCTGACGTGACAAATCGGAGCCCAGCAACCGCACGAGAGACAACGACCAGATAATTTGGAGTTGGAGGGACGGCGAGAGAGACTCTGAAGTTGTGGTGAGTTAGGTAGCAGTTGCAGCAACGATCGATGCGCAGTAGAAGACGGACGAGAGAGAAGCGACAAAGCACGAGGAGAGGAAACGAGGAAGAAAGAAAAATCGGACACAGGAGAGGAACCAGACGAAGCCCAAAGGAAAATCGCAAGAGCCACTCCAACAGACAGATTTCGAATCCTAGTACTGGCGGGAAAGCAAGGGAAGAGAGGGAGGAAGAAGCGCGCGGGCGATGGAGGGGCACGGGCAGATTAACTACCACCACTCATTGGAAGTTCGCACAGTCCTCTCTATACAGTACAGCACATACTAACAACCTGGTATCAATCGGTGACCTTTACCGACTATCCACCTCAACTGCCAACCCAACATCCCCTGCAGGTGCCATGACCAGTGATTGGTTGTCCTGTCATTCTTCACGCTTGATTCGATCACATGGTCAAGGATGTGAAAGGGTGAGAGGAGAGACAACAGGCGGGCGGGAGTTGAAGATGACGAGGCAGGGCCAAGAGTGGGATACGAAGGTGATTATTTGGCCTCGAGAAGCCATAAGCTATGGCTAAACTCATTGTGCCACTTCTCTTACAAACTCCATTCTCCAACATGATCAACTCCAATGGCTTTGCTGTGTCTTCAACCAGCCCACAGCGCCAGCGCTAGTCGACTAACATGGCTGTATCCAGCAGGAATGGCGTGACAGAGTCTGCCTCGACAACTTCTCCGCCTCAGATATCAACCCTGGTAAACATATCCCGCGGGAAAATAGATGAGCTCTCCAGTCGTTTGCAGAAGAGCGGTAAGTGATATTCCGGCGCCGCGTTGAATGGTGGGTGGCTGGCGTCAGAAGTCGTCGTTTGCCAACGTTTGCCAACGTTTGCTTGCCTCGACCCGAGGATAATATCACATTGGTAGAGTTTCCTAATAGTCGGGGATCATACAGATTGTATATCTTGTCCAAACGCTAAGCGACATATCAAAAAGAAAACGCCCGCTTTACTACACAGGTACTATTTATTTCAGGGACGCTTCGCAAAGGCAAACGCATGCACAATCATCGCGGCCCCTCCTCTCATGGGCACCAGTCCCAACAACCAGGGCGAACTAGCTAGTTCAAGTATATGCATTATATCATTGTTATCCAAGATACCTAATATATTTCTTTTCCTTATGTGCTTACCCAAGTCTCTTCCTCCCCAACAGGCCGATCTAGAAGTGAAACAACTTCGAAGTTCAGACAGTGAATCTTGGGCGCACGTGACTTCGCTCCGTCAAACTCACTTTCGTTGGATGGCCTAAGCTTTGGGGGCGCGTCTTCACCTTTGTGATTTCAACCTCGAAGACAAACAACCCATCTTGCAACCTCTTGGATCTACGACGTGCTTAAAGATCAGATAATTGGAGGCTTCTCATAAGGCCTATTCCCCTGCTCTTTTCAAGGCACCTCGGCTACTTGACCTTGACAATGGCGTCCCAAAAACCCCAGGACCCGCTGGACGTCCTACAACTCATGGTCAACGACGTTGTAAGGATCCCAAGCCCACCTCCGATTTAAGCCTCGTTGTTGAGCCGTTCTTTCTGACCACTCATATCTCAGCTTGTTCAAACTGGCAAGGCTCTTCGCGCCTCACGGAAAGATGCTCAGGGTAGCGTGCAACCGCCTCATGGCGCACTCAAGTCTAAACTGCCCGACACCATTCATACCTTTCATTCTGCCCTGAACGAATTAGAATGGGATATCGTGAGTGATCCCCAAAAGGCCTGACCTTTCCAGACACTCGCACTCACACCCACAAAGATCAACTCCAAGTCCGTCTTGATGCGTGACCTCAAGAGGTTACAGGAACAGAGACAACAGAAGCAGCAGAGTCAGCTACCACAGCCTATACCGGCACCTCAGGCCCCTCAGCCTATTGAGCCTCAGTCCAAATCGCCCATGGTCATTGATATTGAGTCATCACCACCCCCTCCCGCCGCCCAACCTATGGCCGATATGACAGGCAACAAGCCTGTCGCCCCCTTTCCTGATATGGGTATGGGACTCCCGGATGTTGGCCAGCAGGATGTGACGATGAAGGATGAGCCTGTGGCGCCCATGCATCCCAACCTCCTTGGTGAGGCTACTCACATCAAGACCAGCGCCTCACCTGCTCCAGCTGCAACGGCACCAATGGCCCCGATGCCAAACATGGATCAAAAGCCCCTGGACAACAATACGATGGACCTCACGGGGGACATGCCTCATTCGGAGCTCAACTTTACCAACATGGGCTTCGCTCTGGCCCCAAACAACGAGTCACAGAATCCATCCACCGCCCAAGAGCCGTCGTTTGACCTCACGACATTTGCTCCTACTGAAGGAAACGACGATATCCTAGGTCTCGACAACCTCTTGCCCACAAACGCCGGTGGCCAGGCGAACCCCGCACCACCACCGCCAGGACATTCTGGTGATATGTCCATCAAGACAGAGCCTTCAACAAATACAGACACCCAAGCGGCCTCGCAGGAGATGAAGACGGAATCCCTAGACCCGGTGTTCGACGACGACGATATTTTTGGCAGCATCGAATCCGGCGGCGGTCTCGGAGGTCATGGGGTGGCTGATGCCACGTTCGAAGACCTGATGAATGACCATGATGACGACGAGTTTAACTTGATGGAGCACGGCAATTTCGATGCTGAGTTTTTTGGAATTGACAAGATGGAGTAGGCTTATCTTCCATCACTTCCAGGATGACGGCCAGCGAGGCAACGTACTGCCCGTATTATGGGAGAACTGATACATCTCCCCTCACGCTTCATTCGCCGACAAGCCAAGACATACACCCCTCCCGGCCAATGCCAAGACGACTCTGATGAGCGGTTGGAGGCTGGGAGTGACATACTCGCATGCCCTTACTTCTTGGCTCATGCGGCAACGCCCAGAGCGCTGGGCCCGACTGGCGTCGACGATCCATACACGTTCCTGCATGTCTTGCCGTCTTGGTAATCTTGGTGTTTTTCAGTGTTTTACAGTTCATTTCTAGCTTGGGTTTTGTTGTAACCGTCTTGAGATTGCATTATTAGAGAGTCGGCGGGCGTTTGGGATACTGGGATGCTATCTTGGGACTATGAAACATGGTGTGTTCTGGGAATGCTAGAGAACGGTGCTAGGTATGGTGGATATCATTGATAGGTATGTGCTATGGATACAAAATGAAGCAAGTCTTGCGTATGGACAGGCGCTATGTGGGAACAAACAAAAAAGAAAACTCCTCCAAAAGCATGGATATCCCTCCTCTTTTTGCCAGTCTCGCTAAACAAAAGGAAGACAAGTAGATCAAGTAGTTCGCTATCAGATAGAAACAAGAAAACGTTGGGCGTCGTAATTCGTCAAGGGTGCTACTGTTTCGTCGAGGCCCGTGGCACATAGGCCTTGTTGCTCATTGTTCATGGTCGGTTGGCCTCTGGTCATGAAGAAGCCACTGCGACGCGGGCCTCGAGTTCACGGCGCTTGGCGAGTAGGCTCTTGAAGGCGCCAATGCAACGAACGAGGGCATCCTCGTCGTGGGCGCAGAAGCGGTAGCTCTTCTCCTCGGTGATGACCTGCAGGCAATGCTTCTTGTTCTTGCTCAGAGGATCCATGTCAACAACGTTGACAATCGAGGAAAGTGGTAGGATCCAGCGAGCTGTGTACTCAGACTCATCCTTGTAGAGGATAAGGTTACGGGGGCGGAGTACAGCCCACATGTCCTTCCACTGGCGCATTCCGCTACGGTTGCGCAAGAAGTAGAGCCAGCCCTGCCAGATGACACGGTCTGGGTCCTGGTCAATGTTGGACACGCTGGTCTGGCTAGCGGAGCGAATACCCATGCCGGGCTGGCGAATGGGGCCTGGTGGAGGGAGGCTGGTGTGCGACTGAACGGCGAAGCTTTCGAATGAGGTATCTTGAACGCGGAGACCCTCGGTATCGGAAAGATCGGAGTGGGACGCAAACTCCGCGCCGGACAATCCGGAAGATTCGAGTATAGATGATCTCCTCCTGCCCCCGGAAGTGCCGAACTTGTAGGTTGACGTGGCCAGGGGCTCAGGAGAGCTCGAAAGGAAACGCTCATTCTCGCCCAGTCGATCCAACGAACCATTGATAGGGACTGGGTTCATGCCAGCCAGGGACTGTCGCGTGACCCTCGGGCTGGACAGAAACATCTCGTCTTCCTCCTCGTCGATGCGCGCATCCTTTCGAATCAAGGCGATCCATTCCTGGGCTTCCTGGGCAGATTGCGCTTGGAAGTGGTAGTTTCGGGACGGCGAAAAGAGCCCAAATACGTTCTGGCGTTTGTGCTTGGGGTCTTTGAGTTCGGCGACGGCAGTAAGATCGGACAGGTAGATTTGGTGTCGCAAACGGTCCTCCTTGTCAGTCTTGTACAGGGAAATGGTGTTGGGTCGTAGCACAAGAAAGACGCTCTTCCACTTCTATAATCAGAGGTTAGACCCAGTTGGACTTGAGCAGCCCGTCAGGAGCGCACGAGGGGTACGCTCGGAACATTGCCAAGGAGAACACTCAGGATAGTGCATACCTTGGTCTTTTGGGTGCGCTTCTGCACATAACCACTCTTCACAACACGATCAAAGTCGAAGCAGCCATCATTGTTTACGGGGGAGAATGCAGCTTCGATGTTGGAATGGCTGCGAGGTCGCGTGGAGAAATCGAACTTGGTGTTGAGTGAAGCCTGCATCTGAGGCACAGGGCGCTCGACGAGTGTTCCGGCCATGGTTGACTAATCTCTTGGAGCTGGATGATTTGAATTCGGGGCTGGGAGTGACGGCGATGCCATGCGCATGAGGCAGGATAGAAACGTCGCGGAGGAAGCACGGTCGAAAGTGATGTCCAAAAATTCGTAGACCAAGAGATTGAAGCGCTCGAAAAATCGTTATAGTCGTCGATCGGGAAATCAGCAGTAGATTGAGGTAAAAGGCTCGGTGAAGGTTGCGACAAGAAGGATTGGCCCCTCGGCCGTCGAAGTCGAAGGGATGGGGTTACAAGCAGGGATGCGAATGGACGCTGGGTTGTAACCGTTGGGACGGAGGATGGATCCAGGTACGAGAAGAGAAGGTGGTGGAAGACGAAGCGGCGATTTGGGTGGGCGTGGAACGTGATACCGGCGTATGTGGTGAGACGGATGAGATGAGTCTGGATCAAGTGGTTTCGCAGTGTCTAATAGTGGGTGTGGTTTGGTTTGGTTTGTCGCAGCGTGCGTGGGGGATGTTGTTGTTTATTAGAGTACGAATACGGAGGCACAGCAACAGGAGCTGAAGAAGCAAGCTTTAGGAGAGAGAAGTAGGTTGGAAGTGAAGCAAAAGAGGTGGCAAGAAGAGATGAAGGGGATGAATGATTATGCAAGAACTGGAGGGTCAAGTGTAGAATGCGGCTTTTACTGAGCAAGGAAGGTCGAGAATGTAACGAAACGGGACGAGACGAGAGAAAGGGGAGGAGAATGTGTTTTGATCGACATGGAAGCGGAGGTTGTCTTGTCGCAGGATGGTCTCCAGAATGAATGACGGGGGGGGGACCTGCTAAGCACCTGGAACCTAGCTAAGAAAAAAGCCAAGTCCCAGATCTGCAGGTACTTGTCAGCACGAGCGCCCAGCCAGGGCTATACTTGGCATCGCTGCTAAAATTGGAGCCAAGGTCAAGTATTTACAGTTTGGGGCAGCGTACCCCCAGAGTACCTGTTGGAACCCTCCGTCATGCATTGGTACAAGTAGGCTTTTCTGCGGCCGGGGCGTTTCGGCGAGGAGGCGCTCGTGTCGAATCACTCTGTGCTTTTTGTCGACAGACACGGATGCGGGCGGACGACGCGGCGTCAAGGCTACAGACTGTGAATCGGCCATGAAGAAATGAGATCGGGAAAAGCAGGTCAAGATCAATCCGTCATAACAGTAGACTAGCTACCTAGCTCTAGGCTACTGTATTTTAGAGCTCAGTTCTGGGTGCAGATTGCGTCGCCTCTGAGGCTTGTCAAGCTCGGACGGGAGCATCGGTACATGAGAACTCTACTTGACTCTAAGCATGAACGTTGAGCCCGTGTTCGTAAGTCCAAAGAATGAGGGGTTGAAGCCAGCAGATCTCTCTCCCTCCAGCTCCATCTCCAGGCGGCATTACATCAGGTGGCGCAAGGTCGAGACCCTGACCAAGTTGCGCCCGCCGGGGATCAGTCTTACGTACGTACCGCCAGTTGACGTCTTTTGCCTCGTCCTCCACGACCCGTCGGCGATGACATCCAATCCTTCGGGCAGTGCCCGTTGGGGGTTGCTCAGTGAATGACTTCAACCTAATGTTGGGACGAAGAGAGGCTGTGCTGTGCAGCTGCTGACCAAGGCAGCGAACAATGGATGTCCGCGCATCCCGGGCCAGGAGATCCGCCCCGGCTCTGTGTAAAGTTTGGCCATGCAAGCAAGCAGACACTTTGAGTTCTCTCCATTGATGACTGTCGTGCGGCTGCATGCACATGGCCGGCCGAGCGCACACCCAAAACGGGACGGCCAAGGTCAAGGCCCGGCCCGGCCAGACGGTCGGTCGGTTGCTAATTCTGATACAGGGCGCTTCTCCCAACCCATGGGTTTGTGAGACGATAACTGGTGGCTATTATGAGAGCGAAAGGGCCCTTGTTCCCTGTCGCCCGCCTGTCGTATCGAACTATTCCGGTGGGGGATGTTCAGGGCATGGCAACAAGGCGAAACATTGCTGCTACAGGGGCGAACATGAGCGGCTCTTCCATCAATGATATTAACTTACCCTACGGTCGCTTCTGATTTTCCTCGGTTTTGTCCTTGCATTTTGTTTCTTGCCGTTGCTGGTTAGCAAACGCCCTTTGACGACTTTTGTTGAGTCATCGGCGAGTGTTCGACCCAGCAGCCATTGTCGAATCACAGGCTTGGTTGGTTGCAAATTACGGCATCACCGGCAGCTACATACTCACCGGTGGCCGTATTGCCAATATCCAGCCTCAGAAAAACAGTATATAAGTAGTAGAGTATAAGTCTGTCTATCAAAGGCATCACTGTATCAGAGGCATCCCTTTGAGTTCCGTTACAGGATCAGCCAATTCCTTAGTAACTTGTGTCTAAGCCGTGTCTGTGTCACCCCACAGAATCTCTCTCAACCAACTACACCAACACCATAATCATGGCCAACACCGAGAACGAGATTCAAGACAAGGTGAAACAGGTCCTTCAGGGGACACCGTTCGCCGTCTCGTCGCTCACGAAACTCTCGGGTGGTACTGCCAACTTCATGTATCATGCCACCCTCGAGAACCCCTCCTCAGAATACCCCGACGGTGTGGTGATTAAACAGGGTGAAGGCTATGTTGCTACTAACCCTGCTTTTCCTCTAACGACATCGCGATGTGTAAGTATACTCGTGCAAACAGTCGCCTCCATTATCGTTTTAATAGCTTCCACAGGCCGTCGAGCAAGAGTCTCTCGTCCATCTTGCTGCCCTCCCTCCGGCAACAACACCGTCCTGCGCCATATCCACACCCACCGTGTATCATTTCAACAAAGAAACCAACACTCAGGTCCAAGAGTACCTCACCAACGCCGTCAGCCTCAAGGACTATGCTCTCAAGCACTACGCCGCCCCAACTCCCGAGTCGTTCAAGCCTCAGTGCGAGCAGCTCGGCCACGGCCTCGGCGCTTGGCTCCGCGCGTTCCACTCCTGGAGCCAGGAGCCTGGGCAAGCTGCGCTTCGAGAAGTCTTTGCGGGGAACAAGGAGATGCAGGTTCTTAAGAACATGATTAACTACCAGCAGCTACTGCAGAAGGTGGACCAGCACCCAACCATTCTTGGTGATTCAAGGGACGTTATTCAGGGCATCAGCGATTTGGCTGCTAAGGAGCTCGAGGATGAGGCTGCTCTAAACGTCATTCACGGTGACTTTTGGACTGGAAAGTAAGTTGGACGAAGATGCAACGATGTCTGATTAGAAGATGGCTAATCATGGAATAGTGTCTTGCTGCCTGATGTCTCCATTCAAGAGGGCACTCAGACTCCCATCAGAATTGTCGACTGGGAGCTAGCAGAACTAGGCGTCCGACCTCTTGATCTTGGTCAGATGATTGCCGAACTATGGCAGCTGAAGCTATACAAGGATATCGACGCTGGCGAATGGTTGATCAGGGCATTTGCTGACGGCTACGGCGCAGTCGACGATGAGTTCGCCTACCGCACAATCATCCACGTCGGCGTTCACCTGATTTGCTTCGGCTCGCAGACGCCGGGATGGGGCACCCCTGAGCAGAACATCGAGCTGGTCAAGGTGGGCAAGGAGATTTTGGTCAAGGCATGGAACAAGGAACGAGAGTACTTCAACGACCATGTACTTGGCAGTTTGTTTGGATCTCAAAACTAGCATGCTGGGCTTCTTGTAACATTCAGACTCGACATAGAATCGATTGAAGCACAAAATAGATGCTAGATGCCGAACGGTCTCTGTTGTTTCCAAACTTGTAGGGTTAATATTTCTCTCACATGTGGGTGCATAATTTTGCTTGAAGCTACCTACCTTATAGTTCAAAGATTATAACCGTAATATGAGCTAAGGCGTGTTCTTGACTTGGTTTCCTTTAAATGAATGAATACTTCTACATAGAGACTGAATAGACAAGTGAGCCGCCTTTTGCACGTGTAATTGAGTACGACAAGATAATAGAAGGATCAATTTTCTGTTTGTTGGTGACTATTGAAAAAAAGGTTGCACAAGACGAGGTCTGTTTCTTTTACTGATATGGGTTTTGCTGGTAATGATATAGATATACGCTTGGCGATGACTGACTCTTGGGATGCATTTGTTGTGTGTGTAAGCTCAAGCGGTTGGCGGCGGCGAAAATTTCAACTTTTCACAAACTTCACTCCATCACGCCTTCTTGCTACCCAACCGACCTACCAAACACTTTCTACCCCTCCCTCAAGGCAATAAACTAGAATATAAAATTCTTACACTATACGGACGAGGCCTTAAACGCTCTATTTCGAAGATTCAACGTCCGTGACGGACAAGGCCGGTCTACCCTGTATAAGCCACCCGAATCCCGTCTCCGTCTCCGACCCCGACCCCGATGCCCAGCTCCGACACCAGCCGGCCTTGCAAGCGGTGCAAGACCGAGAATGCTCCGTTTAATCTGCGAAAGGACCCTGCATGCCGGTAACTACCCCCTAGTTTCACAAAGGCCTTTCTCCAAGCTGTCGTTGTGAGGCACCCTCTGACTCACTCACAGCGATTGCTTTGTTCAGTATGTCGTCAACAAGATGATCAAGCGTCTCGGCGCCATGCATAAAGACATCCGTGTCTCAAGGTTACCGGTTCATCGCCGATACTTGGCCGGTCTTTCATTTGGTCCCTCATCAAGTGTTCTTGCCCAGATCCTTGATGAAACGGCCCATCGCCACTCAATAAATAAGGCATCATCACCATTTGAACCCATTATTGTTCACGTCGACACGCATCTGTCACCACAGGGAGGAGAGTCCCCTGCTAGCAAGCTCCTTGATGAGTATCGTCAGCGCTTCCCGCACGCCACCTTCGAGTGTGTACCTCTCACAGATGTCCTTTCTGTCAAGAGCATAGATTGGTCAACCTTACCCCTGGACGCTGGTATGCCAGATGAAGACCCAGTCGCCCGTCTCCGGAGGCTCTTCGATGCTCTTCCCACCGTCACATCGCGCGCCGACATCCTCCGTCAGCTCGTCCGTCATCTCCTCCTTCACACGGCCATAGAGCGCTCTTGCTCAGCACTTCTGCTCGGCCACAGTACCACAGCCCTCGCCGCCTTGACACTTTCGGAGGTTGCCAATGGGCGAGGCTTTGCAGTTCCACTGCAGGTCGCCGATGGCATGACCACAGTGTGCAAGTATGAGGCGACACCGAACGGCGCTGTACAGGAGACCAGCCGGCTTGAGTTTCCCGTCTACTACCCCTTGCGCGAAATCTTTCGCAACGAGATGCTACAGTACATCGACCTTGTGCCTTCGCTCAAGGAAGTTGTGCCTTTAAATGAGGCGGACGCCACAGCCAATGTAGTCTCGCACAAAGATATGAGCATCGAGGAGGTGATGGCGCGATACTTTCAGAGTGTCGAGGAAGGATACTCGGGTATCGTCGCCAACGTGGTCCGTACGACAGGGAAGCTGGAACGCTCGCAGGGGAATAGTTTCTGTGGAAGTTGCGGCATGTCACTTGATGCTGAAGGGGACTCGCGATGGGCGGGCGAGATAGGGGACGATTCCGGCCACGGGTCCGGTTCTGGAGGCGTGAGCCGGCTGTGCTATGGGTGTAAGCGATCCATTCACGGATAGGAAAAGCTTATATAAAGATGAAGCTTGGAAATGAACAATAAAAAAAGCACCGTTATTTATTCTGGTGTCTCTGTGTCTATATGACCGAAAACCCCCCAAGATGCGCCGCGCCGCCTTTTGATTGCCCGATCCATGGCCTAGGTAAGGTAGGCAATGCCAGATGCTCCCGTCTTCTAACCAAGGTGACCATGTAAAATAGTACTCGAGAAATATCCACCCTTCCTATCGTAACAAGAGCCATTATGCTCTGGTATCCAATCGGCCCTCAGACCTCTCCTCGCTTGCCTGACTCAACTCTCCCGCAACAGCGCCTTAAGCTGCCATTTCCATCCTGGGCAGAATGCGATCTTCGACCTTGCGTACCAGCTTGTTCGTCTGCTCCGCCAGACTGAGCGTCAGGATGGTGTGGGGTAGGATTCGGGCGAGATGAGGCAGGAAACCCTTGTACAGGGCAAAGACACCCTCGGAGTGAACTGTCTTGGAGAGACAGTCGATAACGCCCTTGTACAGGTTTCCATTCTGGTTGTAGAGACGGGACATGACCGTGTCTGTAAGAGTAGAGCGTCAGTGACTGTAGAGAAGTGTTTAACCGGCAGAACTAACCAGGAGGATGCATGACGCAGCAGACGACGAAACCACTCATAGCGCTGCAAGCAAGATGCAGACCGGGACCCTCTTCCATTCCAAGATGACGAACAAGACGGCGCTTCGCAAAGAAATAGGTAGGGAGCTGAACGGAGCTACCAAAGGCGGTTCGGATCATAGCAGCTCGCACGCCGCGGTAGAGGCCGGTGATACCTTCGCTGCCGTAGATGGACTTGAAACCATGCCATGCGCCTCGGTAATGATGTTGGGTACCAACTGGTCGGAACTCGGAGTAGCTTTGGAGACGGGTCTTGACGAGGAAGAAGGGGCTGCCGGCAGCGGCGCCGATGACGCCCGACGAGGCACCGCACAGCATGTTGATGCCGAGGTTCTGGGCCTTGCCGTCCTTGAGGAAGAGAGTCGCGAGGCCATGGCGCATGGGCTCGTAGAAGCCGAGACGACAGCCATTGAGGAGGACCTGGTAGATGTAGGCGGCGCCGATGCCGCGGTAGATGCGACGGACACCCTCGTTGCGCACAATGACGCTCACGCCGTGAATCGGGCCGCGGTAGTGGTGAGGCTGGTGGCCCTTGTTCTGGAGCTCGCCCTGCAACTGCATGCTACAAAGGGAAGATCGCAAGTCAGCTGGAATTGAATTCGACGGGCGACGAGACTCTGGAGGCTGAGAATTTACCGAATCTTGACCGTCTCAAAGGATGGGTCGCCGTGACGGCGCCGCAAGCGGCGATGCCACCGGCGATAAAAGCGCTGTAGAGGGACACGGTTAGCACGAGAAAAAGGCCACAGTCGCAAACAAGGAACTCTCGAACGCCATGAAAGACATTTAGACGAGTTTGAGGCAGGTAAGCTTACCCAACGGTCGTCGACATGACCCCGAGCTCTCCAGACGCAAGGAGGCGGCCAACGGTCGAGTAGAGGAAGAAGGAAGCGAGCGGAAGAGGAAGGGAAAGTTCCCTAGAGGGGTCGGAGAGCTCGGGAGAGAGAACCTGTGTCGACGATTGGCCGCAATGAGGAGCTCAAGAGATCCGAGAAGATTAGAAGCAGCAGAGAAGGAAAAGTGAGCAAGCGAGAGGAAGTTTTGGGATGGAAGATGCGCAGAAAAGAAGGGTTCACGCCGTCACCGGCGGCTTCGGACCCTATCGCAGCACGAGAAATTGTCAGCGCAGAGGTACCACCTGCAGCGCAATTACACTAAAAAGGTACATACAGTACACAACGTGGGCTGTACGCGAACCAAGCTTCTCGAAGGGCGAGTGAGACTGGGGGGTAGGTAGGGGATATATCTGACTCGGGATCTACTAAGGCCTTTGTAAGACACGCTCCCGCTGACGAAGATCGGGATTCATCCAGCCGACTAATCTCTAGCGAACCGTTCCGATGCAATGCCTCCATCCCGGGCACACACTCTCAATGCCCAAAGCCTGCCTTGGGCTGGGTACTGGCGGTCCTGCAGTACCCGTTGTTCTCAACCGCGATCCAATCTCGGGGGGCATTTTTTTTTTCTTTGCTGCTGTTCCCGCGCCGGGGTCGGGGGCCGGGAAACGAGGTGCCGACCTCGGCGGCGATTTTCGCGGGGGAGGAAGCGGGCCCACGGGGGGACCACACACACCTTGCGTCAGTAGGACCACTCCCCCTTTGACTGGGGACAAATGACGAGCTCTGATTTGGTGAATCGTTGGGCAAGGAGAAGAAGAAAAGACTCCACGCTAGGGCCAAGGGGAACAGCAGAACAGCTGTCGTGGGCGATTCAACACATGGCTCGTCTTGCGCTATTGACCATTGGGATAAGCTCGGCTTGTCACGGCTCATGGCGGTTGTGCAGATGTGACGCTCTAGGAACCTGATTTAGTAGATTCGCGTGTAGGATTGCTTCTTTGCCTGTGCTGAACTGCACACGACCATCTCGCAGTCACAGGCAGTATCACATCCGCTCGAGCGAGATGCATTGCATCAGTCGACAGATCCATGCTCAAAGGCTTGATTTCACAGAACCTTGTGACATGTTACAGAGCTTTGTCGTAGCGGGATTACAGTGGGATTAATTCCATGCCTGGGCGCTTCTTCAGGGGTCCACAGCCTGACGAGCAAGCCGTGGCGGCCTTCAGGTTCCAGGTCCCATTCCGATGGCCGTCGCCTATGGTGCTGCACCCCGCAGCGCTGAGGCTGCCTGCACCCCTCCAGCTGCTGCCGTTGGCTCTCGGCGTGGTTAGCTCCATCTGCGGAAAGATCCAATTCCATCCATCAACACCATCACACTCGGGCCAAAGTAACCGCGAACCCGCCCTCCAGACGTCACCCCCAGCTCGATACATACGCTTCGCATGCGCTAGAACCTTGACTCATAGCGACTGGGCCGCTGAGCCCTTGGTTCTTTGCTTCAACCCTTGCTATCTGTGCGATTGGGTCCTCGCATCGTTCACGCGCTCCGTGGGCTTTGTCCCTCGAGCTGTTCACTTCATTGGCATAGCTTAGCACCTCGATCTGCGCCTGCAGCCTCGTAGCCCACCATGGCTTCCACGCCTATGGATATCGACCGGTCGAATACCCCCAACGGCTCTTCCCTCAACATTCATCGCACCATTGGCGCCACCGCCTCCGTCTCCAACCTCTCCGATGTGATATCCAACTTTCGTCCTACCAAGGTACGACCCTTTGTTCGTCTTTCACGGCCGAGCTCTAATCTCTCCACGTCTCTTACAGCTGTTTCGCCGCGATGATATCAAGGACGGACGCCCTCAGCCCCATGTGCTATCGATCGATTTCGACGACGAAGGCGAACTTATCATGACCTCAGCCAGCGACGAGACGATCCAGATTTACAATGTCAAGGAGGGTCGCCATGACAAGAGCTTGCTCAGCAAAAAGTATGGCGTCAAGCTCGCCAAGTTCACTCACACAGGCTCAAGCATCATCTATGCCAGCACCAAGCAAAATGGTACCTGACCTCACCTCGCCAAGCGGGCTCCACGGAACATGTAACGCTGATTCTTGCTGTTAGATGCGATCCGATACCTTGCGACGCACGACAACTCGTTTATCCGCTACTTCGAAGGTCACGAAGGCAGCGTAACCTGCCTGTCCGTTCACCCTGGAAGCGACAATTTCATCTCCTGCTCCCGAGACAATACGGTGCGCCTATGGGACACGCAGACCAAGAACTGCCAGGGCCAATTATTCCTCCGATCCCCCTACCTCGCCGCATACGACCCTTCTGGTACCGTCTTTGCCGTGGCCTGTCCAAGTAGTGGTACGGTCTTGCTCTATGATGCGCGCAACTACGACAAGGCCCCCTTCGCAACGGTTGATGTCGTGGAGCAGTGCCGGCGGGTGGATTCGCAGTGTCTTGTCAAGGGGTGGACAAAACTTGAGTTTTCTAATGATGGAAAGTCATTGCTTGTTGGAACCCGTGGTAATGGACATTTCCTGCTCGACGCCTTTGAGGGCACGCTCAAGGCATACCTGCGCAAGCCAAACGGAGGGACAAGACGGCTCGCGGTTGGCGAGGCAGTATCTGGCGCTTCGACTGATGGAACTACTTTTGAGAGCAGTGGCGACTGTTGCTTTACCCCTGATGGCCGGTATATCCTCAGCGGTTCCAAGAAGGATGTGTTGGTCTGGGATAGCATGACGACCCCAGGCGACAACAAGGTCCTCGAGCCAAACTGGACGCTGCCTGATAAGAGGGAGGCATCCGTGCTAGGCTTCAACCCTCGCTTCAACTTTTTCGCTACGGCTGACCAGGAGCTGGTGTTTTGGCTGCCTGATCCCCATGCATGAGGGAGCGGATCAGGATGGCGATAGGATGGGGTGTTTGAGAAGTTGGAAAACAAATAATCTCCATGAACGCTTGACGGAAAGGAAAACAATAGATACCCATGAATCATGATCTGGGATGCGATGACTGACATTGAATGTAATGGAAGAGCCTGTATATAAGTAGACTTTGCAACAATAAACCTGAATTTGACCTATCAGGCCACTTTGTACTCCGTACCTAACCTGCGTAGGAATGAACAAAGCATCCATGCTAGACCCGGCACCCATAGTATTACCCAATTAGGACTCGAAAATAGGTCGGGGTTGGTGAGACCTGGAACCTACACAACCGAGCTTACTCTCTCCATCCCACCACAAATAAGACAACTTGGGCAGCATCCTCGCTCCTTTACGCCTCGTTATTTAATCCATTGAAAGATATAAGCACATCATCATGGAGCCGCAAGTTACTGAGCAGGCTGGCGATCAAATAGACGGGCGTCCAAACTTGGCCGGTGAGTTGTGCCAGGCGCATGGAGGTTACAGTTGCTGACAACCAGGCAGCGATGCCTCCCGAGATTCTGGCTCTGATACTGGACCAGCTATCAACGTCTCGGGACTACTACAAGTCCATGTTTCGCATCGTGAGAACATGCCGTGTCTTGGCTGTCCGGACTCTCCCACGCCTCTACTCGCAAGACGTCACAGACTCGCTCAAGCTTCCTCGCAACCTGGACATGCCCATCGCCCTTCAATGGGCCTGCTGGTTCGGCGCCCTGGGGACAGCGGAGAGGTCGTTGGATGCTCTAGCCAATGTTTGCCCGGATCTTGCTGCCAAGCTCATGAAGCCTTTCAACAATGACAACCTCTACAGCTTGCGCTATCGTATGGCTGAGAGGAGGCGCGCAATTACCCCCGCGCATGGCTACATGCACTGGAAGGATACCTCCTCTCTGTTGCATCTTGCTTGCCTCCGTGGAAATACTGCTATCGCTAAGCTGCTGATTAGCAAGGGAGTGCATCCGAATGCCCTGGACGGGGCCAACCTCACTGCTTTGGCGTACGCGCTCAACCCGGACGTGGTGAGTAATAGAGACGAGTTCCAGAGAGAGGTAAAGAGGCTAACGGAATCAAGGCCCGGCTCCTTATTGAACAAGGAGCCGATGTCAACATCAAACCACATGATAGTGACGAGACAGCGCTATGCCATCTCATCTCCCTAGGTCCAGTGGAGGCCCGTAAATGGGAGAACGAACTCAACCTATCGCAAGGTCAGGGCGCCGTGAGAGCAGAGCACACGATCCAAGATTTCCCGGGAACCATCAAGTTTCTCATCCAGGAAGCCGGTGCAGATATCGACGCAGAAAAGATTGGCACAACCAATCCGCTTCAAAACGCTGTTCTGACTCGTCATGTTGAAGCTGCCAAGCTCCTCCTGGCCGCTGGAGCTTCGCCAAACCCTGTAGATACGACTACGGGCAGGAAGAGACTGTTGCTCGCTGATGCGCTCAGGCCGGGTCACAACCAGGAAGTTGTGAAGTTGATGCTTGACGCCGGAGCTGAGGCTGATGTGGACGAGGACCCCTACGAAGGACGCATCGAGCATCTCCCCATTATGAATTTGACGCTCAGGGGCAGCAATCCTCGGTATGCGAGGGAGGAGGCCCAGGTAGCGCACATGGTCTGTGAGAGAGCCAAGAACATCAATGTGGTGGTTGACGGACACCCTGCCCTGTGGCACTATGTGAGGGCGGGTCGGCAGGATATTGGCCAGGTTTTGATTGAGCATGGGGCGGACCCTCAGAAGGCGAACGTTGAGGTTCGAGATACTGTTCTGCCGTTGGTGGCATTGGATACTCCGAGTGCACCACAAGATGATGGGGAGACGCTTGATGGATAATCATTAAGAAGCTCTTGAGGAATTACTACATTTAAATCGAAGAGGCGGCACCCATTCTTTAGCCATCAATATCTATTTATCTGCCCTTTGTGTTTCCAGTATGAGATATTGTAAGCTCGGATACTGAATGTGAAGCTCAACCAACGTTAAAGTTGCACACAAGGCTGGGCTCTTGTGGTGTTGTGGCGCCTAAACTCTCCCCTCAAGCCCAGCCCCACCATGAATATCCCACTTCCGACCTCATCCATCTTCTTTCCCCCTCTAGACCACATCGCAACGACGTCGACGTCGACCACGCAACCACGAATAACCCGCCATATTGAAAGACAGTGGATCGAGGCCTGTTAGTATCAGGCAATTGCTGTCCCGCCCATTAGTCCTCGCGCATCACGCCCGGACGCCCATTCTCACCGAGTTGCCCTTCTCATTGCGCACACGACACCGACTCGACGTCCCCGCGAGACGGCCATAGAAGCTACACGCAACAATGCCTTACTTCAAGACGAGCCAAGAATGGCTCGACCAGTCCATCGCCCTCCTTGAGGCTCGACCCGCCACCGTACGTACTCCCGCCATCCTCACCTCCCACGGCGCATAGCTAACCACCAATCCCTCCAGACCCGCATCACCACAAAGTACTCGCTCAGCCCAGCGCCCTCGCGCCCCGACGACGCAGCAGCGACGGTCAAGCCCCCGCGCGGCAGCCTCGTCCTCAAGACGTACGACCCCGTCAGCGGCGTGACCCTCAAGTACCGCACCACAAAGGCCGCAGAGGTCTCCCGCCTCGTGCACGCCTCCCTCGGCCGCCTGGGGAGGAGCATGGCCGCCGTCCCCGACGTGCCCGAGGTGGCGATGGCGGACGCTGGCGAGGAGGAGCAGAAGGAGCAGCAGCAGGCCGCGACGTCACAACAACCGCCTGCGGCGCCAAGTGGAGGTGGTGGTGGAAAGAAGAAGAAGAAGGGCAAGAAATGAGGTGGTTAAATGTTGAGCGATGTAGTCAAAACTCGAGCTCTTTGCTGGGATAGTGACAAAGGCTATTTTTAAAAGAGCTGGGATCGGATATCTGATGAGATGACGAATAGATTTCGCAAGAAATCAAGATTAGAAGTATACATCTTGACCTTGAAGTCCTGGAACATTTACATGACTTCGCAGGAATATCATCTTTGAGAAATACCACCTGTCTTTGAAATCATGACGGGGCATCCGCTTTCATCCTTGACTGGCCTTCAACTAGAGAGCATCCTACCACACAACTTCATACATATTTCATCAGGAAGAGCATTAAGGCACGAGGAACTGCGAGCTTATTTATCTAATCAATTCATCTCTAATCGAGTGCTACAGTAATATCGTCATCCATAAACACAATTAAACCATCAATGCTGTTTTCATCCACCCAAAGTTCAATTCCCCCAAACGCCTAGTGCCGGTCCAAGCAAATCCAGCTTCAGGACTGGCCTCGATCGTTATTAGCCAAGTATCGCTGCCCCGAGGCTCGTCTCAGTGTAGAGTAACAAAAAAGGAAGTAAGACAGGGTATATGTTCATATGTGCGCGTACCCCTGGGCCCACTAGGCCCAGGCCAAAGGAAAGAAAACGACATGAGACGAGACATTTAGAAGTCCTCGTCGAAGGTGAAGTCACCGCCGTTCTCACCCTTAGGTGTCTCCTCCTCAGTGTTCTTGTTGGCGCTGTGAAGGACACCAGCCTTCTGGTAGTCACCGACACGCTTCTCGAAGAAGTTGGTCTTGCCACCCAGGGAGATGTTCTCCATGAAGTCGAAGGGGTTGGTGGCCTTGTAGACCTTCTCGTTGCCGAGGGCGACCAGGAGACGGTCGGCGACGAACTCGATGTACTGCTTCATGAGGTCGGCGTTCATGCCGAGAAGGGCACAGGGGAGAGCCTCAGTCAGGAACTCCTGCTCAATGGTGACGGCATCGGTGATGATGTCCTGAATGACCTGCTTGCTAGCACGGCCCTTGAGATGGGAGTGGAGGAGGCAGGCAAAGTCGGTGTGAAGACCCTCATCACGAGAGATAAGCTCGTTAGAGAAGGTCAGACCGGGCATGAGACCGCGCTTCTTGAGCCAGAAGATGGAGGCAAAGGCACCGCTGAAGAAGATACCCTCAACGGCAGCGAAGGCAACGAGACGCTGAGCAAAGGAAGAGTCCTTGTCCTGGATCCATCGGATAGCCCAGTCGGCCTTCTTGCGGATGCAGGGAATGGTCTCAATGGCGTTGAAGAGGTAGGTTCGCTGAGAAGGCTCCTTGATGTAGGTGTCAATGAGCAGAGAGTAGGTCTCGGAGTGGATGTTCTCCATCATGATCTGGAAACCGTAGAAGCATCGAGCCTCAGGGATCTGGACCTCGCCGCTGAATCGTTCGACAAGGTTCTCGTTGACAATGCCGTCAGAGGCGGCGAAGAAGGCCAGGATGTGGGAGATGAAGAACTGCTCGTCGGAGGTCAGGCGGTTGTTCCAGTCATGGAGATCCTTGGACAGATCAATCTCCTCGGCAGTCCAGAAAGAGGCCTCAGCCTTCTTGTACATCTGCCAGATCTATTGTGGCGTGTTAGTATTGCAGTCTAGGGTGGGGGCCACTTTACGCGTCTAAGACGCGTCACATACCTCATGGTACTTAATGGGGAAGAGAACGAAGCGCTGGGGGTTCTCCTGGAGAAGAGGCTCGTCGGCCTCCTCAGCCTTGATGCCAGCAGCCACAGTGGGCTTCTCCTGCTTCTCCTGGGTGACCTGCTTCTCTTGCCTTTTCACCTCCTCCCACTTGGCCTTCAGGTCGATAGCGGCGGTCTGGTTCTCCTTGTTGGAGGTACCGAAGTCGAGTTTCTTAGCGGGGGACTCCATCTTGAAGTTCTCAATGGCAGAGGCAGCCTGTTGGAAAATCGTGTTAGCTATCAATTATCCTTGTATAACGCGGAGAGGTGAACCGTCGTCGACATCACTAACCTGCTTGGAAGGGGTGACTTGCGCAGCCATTGTGTTGTTTGTATGTGTCTGATGGAAGAAATGGAACGAGATGTAGGCAAAACAAGGCAGAAACACGACAAAGGCTTTGTATGCGTTGTGTACTGTTGAAGGGAGAAGATGTGGACGCGGTGGTTTATGGTCTGGTCGAGATATGGGCTGAGGCAGACGGGATGGGCTTTTGTATAGCGGTGATGCGCTATCACGTGGATCGGAACGCGTCGCGGTGAGTTCTCTGCGTGGTGGGCCTGTGGGTCAATTAAGGCGCTAGCGGCTAGGGTGTCACTGCGCGTCACTGGGTGAACCAGGGGTTTTCGGTGCCTTTCGGGGCAGCGACCAGCAGCGCCAAGGCGCTAAGACGTCCGCTGAGACCATCTGAATCTCCAGCCACCAGCATGGAAGAGCCAAATGGGACGCGTAAAGACGCGTTTCGACAAGCTTCACGTTCGTCTTTGGCAAGGCCAAGTACTGTACTTTTTGTTTTTCCATCTCCACTGCCTTGTACCTGCGTTCATTGCAAGGGAGGATTATTCAGGCTTGGTCAGGGTTGACTGGCGTCATGGAGGGGCCCGGGTTTATCAATCAGCACATCCTTACATATCTCGCGTCGTTGGGGCAATGCGAAATGGGCTGCAGCTGGGGCATGACGCCCAGCGGGACCGAGCTCATCCGGGCGACTCAGGTCTTGAGGCGGTGGAGGTCATGAAGAGGTCGCAGAACATGATTCAATTCTGAGACGGTGTATTAGAGTGCTTGGAAAACCAGATAATCGGTCTCTGGAGCTGATGGTGTCTAATTGCCAATTTTCCGCGGCTCTGCATCTCCCCCCAATGGCCAGAGACGCGTTCACAGGGTCACACCGCGTTCGAGTCGGTGACGACCGAATGTGACGATACCAGCTCAAGGCTGGCGCGTCTCCAAGCATCTCCGGTTGCTAGAGCTATGCCGGGCACGGAAATTCCAGGGCTCGAACTAGGTTGTGTTGGGATAAGCCGATCCCTCAGCTCATGGCTCAGGCTCGAGGCTCTGACGCTTTGCTGCTTCGTGTTCCGCTGGTTCCAGTTGCTCGGTCGATCAGAATGCCAAGGAAATTTATCAGATCCTGCTCTCGCATGTAATTCGTCGACACCGACCCACGCGCCGGCATCCACTTTCGTCAATTAAACTCGTGTCTTGTCGTGGAGCTTGGTACTGTACATCACTCATTCACATATGATACATTCCACACGCGCCTCAAGGCCGTGGTCCATGCAAACATTATCTTAAACGCCTTGTCCATCGTGAATAACCCTTGAGAATCTGACTCACAGGGACCCGCCAGTTTCGTCAGCCTGTCCCTCTTCCGACTCCATCATGCATAACTCCGAGTATCCGGGGTCTAGCGTCGGTCCCTACGGTGGGACGACCGGCGATGGTTTCGTGACCCGGAATTAACCTCGCCCATCTCGACATCATGCGGCCGAGACTTGCTGCGACCAAAGAATCCACGGCCTTCGCGGACCCGTGCTGGCTCTGGCTGGCTCGGGTGACGACTGTGACGGCCTTCACGGCCTTCACGGCCTTCGCGGCTGCGTGGAGGTCTCTCCGACATGGATTCATGCCTTGACGGCGGGCTTGAAACGTATTCGGGCGGATCTTGCATCTGCAGTCGATCGAAATGTTCTGGGTCGCTAGGATCAACGGCTGGCAACGGCTGTCCACTCTTGCGCAAGTTCTCCTTGCCCTGTTCACGGAGGTATGCCTCGAGAAGAGCCGCGTTGCGGGTATTGGCCCGGAATGCGGCATCAGCAAGGTCGCCAATGAAGGGGATTATTCCAATACCAAAATCGAACAGGATGTTGACCATCATCCTAGCCTTGACAGAGGTTGGAAGTCCACCATCGATTTGCATGCATGTCTTCAGGACGAGAATTGCCATGAGCATGTCCAAGACGTCACCAATGCTATCCGGTTCTGTGTTAGTCTCATCATGCTTCCTGGGTTACGAGGGGCAACTTACGCAGGGATCAAGCCCAGGGCGCTGCCCCAGCCGAAACGGACACCACAGCAACTGAAGAGAGCCAGGTCTAGACGATAAGCTCGACGCTTAACCTTGGTCAAGACCTTGCCATCATGCTCAGAGATGCCCGGGGGAAGAGCCTTCTTGCGCTTCTTGAATTTGCCATTTGGCGTTCCGTTGAGGCGGGTGGCCGGGACTTGTTCAAAGTAAGGGTCCTGTATGGGTTAGCCTTCATGACCGCGGGGGAATATGAGCGCCAAGGAAGGATTCTTACCTCAGTTCCAAACTTGTTCTGTATGGTTTCCCCCAGAATTCTTTTGGTGACGATCTTGGCGATTGCGGACGTCATGGTTGCTGTCTATGAGAACCAATATGAACTCTGCTTCGAAAGCCAAGCGCGGTCTATCTCTATAGTTGAGTCGTATCGGATGCTGACCAAGGCCGGACGATGGCTGGCAGGAGCGTTTGCTCTCAAGGCGCTTATGTCGAATTCAACGTGGCAGGAACCAAAAAACGAGGCACAGTGTTGAAACACAGAAACCAAGAATTCTTTGAGAGAGACACCAGCCTTTTTGATCGATGCTAGTCTACCTGTGCAATCAAGGCTGCGCGGCCTCGTGGATTACCGGTTTTTTAAACAGCACCTATGATGGGATGACTGCGGTGAGGCAGCCCGGAGGCCTTGGGCGATGATGTAATTCCTGGTGCCCCTTCCAGCCATCACGGCACCACCCAAACTTCTGGAACCTGCAAACCACGGCGAACCCTTGCGATCTGGAAGCGTTGACTGGCTCAACACCACAGACTAAACCGTTCTACTGCTGCAATGCCGATCACGCGTGCGCTGGCGTTCTTCGTAAAACTTGGCTTTCTGAAACGACGCGAAGAGCGTTCAATGCAACGGGAGGGAGCTTGCTGTGATCCAGAGTCCAGGCCCTGCACCGCCACTCTCAACAAGCTGTATGCACCTAAATCGTGGCGAGTACTGTCAAAGGTGGCGCAGCACCCAAGCTCTGATCGTTGGGCAGCTCTAGAGGGGCAGGCGCGGATGGGTCTGGTCTGGTCTGTCTGTGATCTGGCTGGCTCACTGGTCTGATGCGATGCTGTCAAACCTGACAACAACACATCAAATCGCATCCGACGTCGACGATTTCGGCTATAGCAATTGTCTCCCGAACCCCGCATATCACAAGGAACGCTGCGCCCCATCACCCGCTTCCACTTTCTTGAGGTTCCATCTCTTTCGGCTGGCGGCTTGCGACTCCGACGACCGCGCGCGTCTTTTCGTTTGTCGCAGTTCCTCTTTGCGTCATCCCGGCTCTCGCGCCTCAACCATGGTCAGCTTGCCTTCACAGCTACGATCCCATCGCCGTCTCGCAAAGTCTTGAAAGGAAGAGAGAAACAAGGAAGAAATCAAGGAAATCGACATCCCACCATAGCATGCGCTGGGGGAGCTCGTTATCATGGCCAAATCACAGATGCAGTTAGAGGATTGTATGTGTTGCTGGCGACGCAACTGCAAACAGGAACTGACACAAAAACCGTAGGGCTGGACGACCTCTGCGTCCGCTTCATCATCAACCTCCCGCAGGAGGATCTCTCCTCCGTCGCGCGGATATGCTTCCAAGTCGAGGAAGCTCAGTGGTTCTACGAGGATTTTATTCGTCCACTCGACCCGACCCTGCCGTCCATGACGCTGCGCACCTTTTGCCTTCGCATCTTCCAGCACTGCCCTTTGTTGGCCAACTTCTCTGTCGAAAACCACACCAAGGCATTTGAGGAGTTCCTCGAATACAAGACCCGAGTTCCGGTTCGGGGTGCTATCTTGTTGAACGAGGCTATGGACTCGACCGTGCTAGTCAAGGGATGGAAGAAGGGCGCCAACTGGAGTTTTCCACGAGGCAAGATCAACAAGGATGAGGATGATCTTGACTGCGCTGTTCGAGAAGTCTACGAAGAGACAGGTTTGGACCTACGAGCCGCTGGGTTGGTGCCTACCGACCATAGACCCAAGTACATCGAGATTGCGATGCGCGAACAGCATATGAGGCTCTACGTCTTTCGCAATGTCCCGATGGACACCAAGTTCGAACCGAAAACCAGGAAGGAGATCAGCAAGATTCAATGGTACAACCTGTCCGAGTTACCTGCTTTCCGCCGGAAGAATAACCAACAGCAGGACACGGCTGCTATTCCCAACGCTAACAAGTTCTACATGGTTGCTCCGTTTTTGGTGCCCTTGAAGAAATGGGTCGTCTCGCAGAAGAAGATTGATGCGAGGAAAGCGGCCAGTGGCTCTCACCCTCACCGAGCTATTGACGAAGCTCATCTTGAGGACGATGCATGGAAGACCGACACCGGTGCCGAAACTGCCGACCAGGCGCCAGGCATAGACACACATCAAGGTGCTGAACAGGAGCTTCATCGGCTGCTGAAGATACAGCAACCCACTCAGGGCTTGCAGGCACCTACAGCTCCTGCTCAACAGGATAAAGGCAGTGCTCTCCTATCTATTCTTCAGGCTAAGGGCGGACCTGCAGACGCCGTGCCGCAACCAGGGGCTTACCAACCTCACACTCCTCTGGACATGACGGTTGGTGAGGCACCTCAACCTCGGACACCCCATCATCATAACCATCACCATATGCCTTCTATCACCACTCAGCAACCACCTCCCTCGTTCCCTTACTCGCCTAGCCAGGTCGCCCGGTGGAATATGCCCCCTCCACAGCAAGCGAGAAACGAACAGCCGTTCAGCCAACAATATCCTATTCCTGAGGGGCAGTACAAGAGCAACCAAGCTCCTTTGGTACATCCCCAGCCACTTCCTCCTCAGGTGGAAAGGTCTGTTTTCAACAGGAGCGTATTCCAAGAGGGCAATCAGCCCAACTATCCCGGTGCTCCTGTGCCATTCAACAACCCACAGACAGGACAGTATGGATATTCCAACCAGGCATCACAAGCCCCGATTCCTGTAGAGCCTCCAAGACAGCCCCAGTTGAACGGACAGTCGATGGCGCTTCTGAACGCTTTCAAGGGCGCAAACGCTTCAGCTCAGCTCAAAGAGAACATCCAACAACCTCAAATGCCCAACCCCGGCTACCAGGGCCAGAATCCAGCACCTGCTTACAGCAACTTTGGTGGACCGCAGATACCTCCACAAGTCCCCCCGCATACAGCTGGTATCCTAGGTGGCTACAATCGCTCTCAACCAAGTCCCAAGGAACTTCCAGGCTCCAAAGTTGAGCCGCCCGCCGATAACCACCGAAACGCTCTCCTCGGCATGTTTCGCAAGGAGGATCAGGCCCAGCCACACGCCCAGGCGCCCCAACATGGCGGTCAGCCTGCTTCTGGAAACCTGCTGAACGAATTGTTCCGTTCAGCGGGTGGAGATGCTCGGCAGGCTCAAGTTTCCTCGCGAGCCAGCGCAGACACTAACCCGTCCATTTCTCTGGAAGCGTTGTCTATCCACCCTCGGCCTTCTCAGTCTGGTACCCCTGGGTCTCAAGGAAGGGCAGATTATGGGCAGCAACATGGCCCTCTTCCCCAAGGACCGGCCACCTCTCAGCCCGCCCAGCCTATCCGTATTCTTCAGCGAGGCCAGAATGATCAGTTCCTGCGTGTTGGCGGGCCCTCGACAGCATCTCCACAAACTTCACAGGCGTCACCCAGTGGTCTTGCTGGTCACTTGCAGCCTGTGCCGGCGGGAGCCAGTCCCGGTGTCACACCGTCATTTCCTGCGCTCAACCAACGTCGTGAGTCTGGGCCTGACCAGAAACGACAACTTCTATCCCTCTTTGGAAAACAACCATCCCCTGCCAGCTTGGAGGCAGCTAAAGGAAAGGAGGTCATCGCGGGAACGCCGAGATCTCGTCTTGCTTCTTTGGCTTCTGGCGCCGGCGAGCCGGGGCTTGGAAACCTGCCCCCTTCTCGCCGCGGCAGCCAGACACCAATTTCACCCGCGGAGCGCACCTTTTTGCTAGACTACCTACAGTCTGTTACCAACAGCGCCAACCGGTGAGACAAACGTTGGGCATTTTGTTTTATCATGCGTTGGAGTATAGTTAGGATTGGGGGAGCATATTCAACGGGGTCTTGCTGTCTTGGTCGCGAAGGTGGCTAGTTACCTACTATCTAGATACTCACGATGCATTTCTCGCAACTTGAGTGTGCTTTGAGGCGCAATTAATTGAATATTTTTAGCCGCCGTGTTGGATTAGATGTTGGTGAACAAATCTAGGCTCGAAAGGTGACAGATCAAGGTTCCATGCTTGAATGTTTCTAAGGGGTGGCCTCGGTTGGATATTCGCATATGGGTAGAGGCGTGGCTATACACATCAGCAAGGCGCAATGCATCTGGATTTCCTAGGAGCAAGAATCTAGAAAATGGTTGAAACTGGGGAAGTCTCACGAGCATTTGTGCTTGGCGTCACGGTCATTAGGGGTAGTAGCATCTACGACGAGACGGAGAACATTGAACATGATGAAAACGTTCCAAAATTGCACCACATTTACTATAATATATGCCTCTAGGATAGTGTTCATCCTCTAATGTAGTGGGAGGCATCCTCAAGTGGCTAACATCTTTGGTGGGTGTGTATAAATAGGGGCTACACAAGATGATGATATGTTAACAGCTTGAGAAATATAATTCTTTCGAATGTGAAGACTTGATTCTCTACCGCTTGCACATATAGCGGATGCCAAGGCAGGGAGATGTTGGGTGATCACGCCCATGCCGATGAACACTTAAATGCGTGATCGAGATGTGAAGCACAAGAACTTCTGTAATTCGACCACAGTAGACCAAACTGAGGATTTGATCCATCAAACGGCTTCTTTCCGTCCCAGACGCTCCTGATTTGCCGATAAGCCCCTCCTCCTGAATCACGCACGCCACGGCACTGCCAGGCCAGCTCCGGAGCGTATACCCTTATATATCACTTCCGACGGCACGGTATTCAACAGACAGGCGTCAAAGTGGCCGAGCGGCGACTGTTCAGCAGTTCCTGACGAGGTGCGATTTCCAAGATAGCCGATGCATCGGGGATGGCGACGTGCGCTGACATAAGGTGGGCATGTCGATGCATCAGGGCTTGGGTTCGGAGAGCGCTCAATGTCATCGAGGCGCCTGTCCTCTACGCGCTTCTTTTTTGCTTCTTTTTGATGATTTTCACTGGATTTTAAACTTCTTTTTGGTTGTGTTACGTGTGGTTGAAGTGCATCTTTTGAGGGAGTTGATGGGCGTGAGGCCTGGTGATGCACCGTGATGGTGTCTTTGGAGGTGAGCTTTAGGATGACTTTAGGCCTCAGTCTTAGGCTCCACCCTGCTCCAGCCTTGCTTGTGCCAGAGTTCTTGGGTTCGAATCTTGTTGCTTCTCTTTTATTGATGTGTGTGTTCCCACCACAGGAGTGTTTGAGGGGTTCGCCTCCCCCTTTCCAGCCTTGGCGAGTGTAGATCTTTCAAAACTCCTACAAAGACACTGAGGGGTGTTACAAGTTATATATGAAAATCCAAAAGAACGTGATCGAGAGAGTCTGAAATGCTCAAGTGTTGCTCGCAATGGAGGTGCTGACGATGGTGCTTGGTGGTTGCCCAAGGATTTGGATACAATGACCATGTACCATTGACCGTGACGCGAAAACGAGATGAAGAACATAGCTTACTTTTGATTCCTTTGCTCTCATACTCCTTCATATTGTTGTCCCTGGTGCAAAGCGTTTTGCTCGAGTCACTTCTGGTACGTGGTAGAAGCCAGGGGCGAAGAAAGGGGGTTAACCAAGATGCGCGGAATGGCCCAAAAGAAAGATCATGGCACTGAAGGACTCAGATAAATCTTTGAAACCTTGCTCAAAATACCAGAAGGAAAATTATGAGCTTAGAACTCAATTGGCTGTCGGTTAGTTGAGCGACTGAGGTTGAGGACGCCTCAAGGCATCGCACATCACACCTCCTTCTTTTGCGCATGCGCCCACCCCCCTACGTAGGATACTCCGACCAAGGTAGGTATATATACCAGAAATCTGCGTCCCTTTGTCACCCAACGACAAAGGCGGCTCCGACTGGTCTAGTGGTCATATCTTGCGAGATAGTGATGAGGATTAGGATCCACATCCTAAGGCGCGTCAGCACCTGAAGGAAGGCGGTACACCTGAGGCTGTCAAGCCATAGCATGCGATCCGTGGTGGTGGAGCGCGCCTGTCGTTGTTGGGCCTTTCTTTTTTGCCATTTCTTTTGACTGTTTCCGTAGAAGTGAGATCGACAGGTGAGGCCTTGGCAATATCAATATTGTGTGTGTGTGTGTGTATGTGGGTGACTTGATGTTGGGAGGATGGTCACTGATCATAAGGCTGAGACTAGATGCCTACAAGTCAATCAAGAGATCGGACGAACTCCGAGAAGCGAGATCTAATGTTCGAATCCCACAAGAACAACGAGTTTTGGAAACCCAAGATTTCCCTTGATGAATGACACCACGCACGAATCCAGGGCACAAAAGGGGTCAACTACGGAAAAGGGTTTTGCATATCAAAATCTCATTTCTCAAACTCAAACACATTAAAATGCCATTGAAAACCAGGCAAATCGTACAAGGGTATCTCGTAAAAGAGCTTTCCATCTGGGCCTCGACAGGAAGCAGACACATAGACAAACATTAATGGAATCAGTAATAGTCCTCGTCATCCTCGTCATCCTCGCTATCATCTTCATCCTCGTCGTTGTCATCAGTCACATCCAGCACCTGGAAGCGGTTGGCGACCTGACTCGAGGACGCGGAGCCGCTCGAATAGTTGCGCTTCGACACGACGCCGGGCCTAGAACCCTTGGTCTGTGTTGGCAAGTTTCTTGGGGGCTGAGCGCATTCATCGGCTGCCCATTCAATACGGGAACCTTTGTATTCACTGCAGGAGAGCACCTGTCAGCTCCTTTGCCACCTAAGAAATAGACGGCCGTAATTCAGGGCAAATCAACTTACAGTCGGCTCATCATACAGTTTCGTGCAAAGATGGCGTTGTGGACCGAGTTGGTGCTGATGTAGCACTCATCCCTGAAAAACTCAACCTTGAGGACGTGGAGATTGTGAATATGCGCAAGATCTGCCCGAATGCTCTCCTCAGTGAGGTTGGGATTCCGGTTGCGGATGACAAAGTTGCGAGTGGCACCCCGGCTGATCTGGTGGCAGACATGAGGTGCAAGAATAAATTGCTGCTCGTTCCATTGTACGGGGATCTATCAAAGTGAGTCGATGCGGATCCTAGAGAAATGGCGAGTCACTCACTGGGGCGCCACGGATGCGCAAGCCATGCTCCCGGGCACGTTCAAGAAAGGCGGCAGCATCATCCCCGTACACGAACGACACGGTGGCAGTGTGCTCCTTCGGGCGAAGATAAACCTCAAGAAGGGGACCCCCGCGAACAACTGCAGTGATATCACCACGTCTAACGCCGGAAGGGAGGTTGAAGAGCCGGACTGATCTATGGGCGTTGCGCTCCAATCGTCGATTGGGATCGTACCGGTTGCCACCCTGCGGTGACTTGGGTTCCTGGCCCCATGGCTCGGTTGGCGATTCAACAGACGGCGACTGACTGACTGGGAAGGGGTCGGTATCGGGATGAGGCCATTCTCTGTTGGTCTCAGTCTGGTGATGGCCCTGGTAAGGAGGTGCTTGAGGATTGTATGCGTGGCCACTAGAGTTAGGCTGATAAGAATGCCCGTACGAGGCAAGCGGATCTGGATCGCTCAGCAGCTGGAGCCAGTTAGCAGGGTTCCATATGCAGGAAGGCGAAACAATGCGCCTATTCACGGAGAGAGTGTGTAATTGGGATCCTTAAAACGTACGTCAAGAGCAGCATTACTGATCCCTTGGTTGACGAGCTTCTGGCGAAGGCAAGCTATCAATAGATAAAGTTAGACATGTTCTCTCTGGGGTATTTGATAGCTCTGTGGGCATCTGAATATTATGATTCCTTGGGGCCATACCGTATCTCTGAGCGATCTTGACCAGTCTATCGTATTCTGCTTGAGAGATGTAAACTCCCGGGCCCTGAGAGTCCTTGGGTGAAGGTTAGCTTGGTGACTGGGAAAGATTCCGGTATGAGGTTTGGCTCGAGAAGGAACATACGTTTTGGTCCCTGTAGTAAATAGGCAGTTAGTTACTGAGTCCCAGTCATTCCTGCTGCAGGAGCGCCATTCGCATGATTGTGTCGATGAAGCACTCGTAGATAGGAAGGTGAGGTGCTTGGCACTTACTGCATAGAACTCATGTTCACGCCTGGTCACTACTGATCAAGACGCCTTTTCTCTTGAGAATGATGATATGGAAAAATAAAGGAGAGAATTGACGATGGCAGCGCCCGTGTTGATTTTATCTTCCAGATGCCGCTGGAGGACGAGGCGCTATGGCAGTGCCTGACAGCAGCAAACAAACTGGCAGAAATTTGATGCCTTGTATCAGTTCAACCAAACACCGGGAACATGAAAATTCCACGTGCCGCTGCCGGCAGCCAGCTGTCATCTGCCATCCGCCGCCTTGTTGGTCGCTCTTGCATTTTATGACCCCAGTAATTGACGGAACAGATGGATAAAGTTGATGGGACGGATGAAGCAAACACTTGTTTGTTTGTTTTATCATATCTGCAAGTTTCGAACTTATTACTTTGGGTTATGATAACAAGCAAGTCGATTCATGGGGTAGCTGTACATCATGGTTGGATATGAGTTGAGGAGGCAGATGATGTGCCTGCTGCGATATGATAAGGTACCCTGTATGATTGGTATCAAATATGTTGACCCAATGGTATCTGGAATATACTCAGCACACTCATCTTGGTAATCATAAAGGCGAATACAAGTCATGGCTCAGAGATGCTCGATATCAATACATCTGTTGACGCTGTCATGTGATCGAAATCAGAAAGTATGGATAGCTTCTTTTACATGCGGGACGAGTCTCGTTGCAATGAAACCCAAACTTCCACATCACCCCTGCGATGAAACGACGGGAAAGAGCGGCATCTAAGTACTCGTCCTTCATCAATCACCTTTGATATGTCCCGACAAACCTGAGTCAATAGCGTGCCATCGGATCACACCGGGCAGCGTGTAACCTGGTAGGTTGCGTTTAGAGCATCGGAGGATTAAAACGGTTGACAGAGACTAGCAAACGGCGGGATCTTTTTAGTTCGAGACAGCAGGCAGGCTGTCATCCCGCGCCTGACTTCAACGGGCAAGGAACAGCACGGCACGGCAAGGCATGGCAGAGGCAAATGGCTTTTCTCACTCGGCAGCAGCGCATGTTCTTGTCGTGATACACGACATCTGGGATCAGCAAAGGATACGAGAAGCACATGATGACGACGACAGGTAGCATCCATCCATCTAGAACACCCGCAAAAAAAGAAGAAGGCCCGGTTTAAAAGAGAAAATCTGGCTCTGCTGATGGAACCCTGAGCCATGTTTAGTGCATGATTACCGAGAATAGCGGGTTGGGTTGAGGGGACTCCGGCCTGGGACGGGGACGGCGGGGAGCGGGAGACGGGATCACAGGTTATTTTTAGGAAGGGAGAGCGGACAACACGAGATCACGTGTCGGGCCACCCAATCGAATTTGGCACAGGTGTCAGCCATCCGTGGAGATGAGATGGCCACACACACGCAACCCAGCCCCAGCTCGCGAACATGCCAGCCAGCCAGCACCTCACGCAGGAAACTCTGTCTGACTTGCCTGCGGTCGCTTGCTTGGTCACAGGCCTGCGATCGTGGTGGTCATTACTCATCGACTTGGTGAGAGCTTGATGAGGGGAAGGCTGCAACTCAAAAAGTATGATAGAGTAGTAGAGAAATGATGGATACGCTCAGATAAATAAACCTCGATCAGGGGTTGCCGTGTCAGACAGAGCTGAACGCTTATTGTTGTTTTCTTTTTCTCCTCAGCTGTCCGCCAGTCTCGACCAGGCTGTGCAACCACACTCGTGGGAGGCCAGCGCCACTGAGGCCCTGTGAGAAACCGCTACCGACCGCTGACGTCCACTGGAAAAAACGGCCGGGGCCCCCTCCCAAAAAGGAGACGCTGGTCGAAGTCAATCGAGGTACGTACCCTTCCGGGCAGTGCTTTGGTGCAACGGCGAGCCTATGAAAACGCAGGACGGGAAACAACCCCTGTCTCGCTCCTTCATTCAGGATGGGCTGTCCGGGTCTCCTGCTGGGCCAACACGACGCCAACGCTTTCCCTTGTTCATCCTCCGCTCCTCCCTCCCGTGTCCTTCCCTTCCATCCATCACGCTCCCTGTCCGCTTGCTTTTCTTGCTCAGGCTGCCTGTCCTCTCGCTTTTCTCTTCTGTATTCTTCTCGAGATTCATCCATTCCAGCGTTTTGGAGGTCAACGGCAACGACCATCATAGCTTGGCTGTCTCTCACTTTGCTATTTTACTACACTCGCTTCGCCATTCGTATACCACTCGCTTTTCCTGCTGTCGACTTGGATCACCCGTTTTTGCTTGTCTCGCATCATTCTCGTTCCTGTGACACGGCATCACGATTCATAACAACGGCATCATCATCATTTCGACGCTCCATCATCGAAGCTAGTAAACCTCTATCGAGAGTGCTGTGACTACGACCGCTGTAGCCACTTCCCCAAAACCACCCCGGCTCCCTTTCGCTCTCGACAAATCCATCCACATCGCCCATCATGCGTCCCGCCTCGGGCCTTGTCCAGCTGGCCGTCTGCGTCTCATCTCTCGCTCCCCTGACTGCAGCATGGCCTGACTGGTTCCTCCAATCCGACTCGATCGTCGTTGCTAGAGATGTGGTTCGGCAAGAGCGTACGTCAGCACCCTTGCACCCGAGAAAATTAGACACTAACCTGTCACAGTGCCACAAGAGACCGGCTTCCTCGAGCCTCGTGCGGACGAAGAGTCCACAACCCAGGAAGAGGCCACCAAGACTGGCAAGGAGGTCAAGACGACAAACCTCAACACCGCCAAGGTCGAAACGGGAACAGATGACTCGGAATCCGGCAAGACCAACACCGACGAGGAAACTTCGGCAACTGGAAAAGAGACCCGCAAGAAGGGAGAGACGGGAAAGACCAACACCAAAGATGCTAAGCCCACCCGAACCAGCTTCTCCTTTGATGTTCCCGCTGGCGGTGTGAACATGCAGACTCCTGAGACCTTGTTCCAGCCCACGCCTCTGTACAAGATTGGTGACTATGCCACCTTTGGCTGGAACTATACCTCGCTAAAGGGTACTCCCACTGCCATCGACGTGCTCGTCAGTTGCTCTGCCAATGCTGAGACATACACTCTCGCCGCCAACACAACCTTCGAGAAGAACCCTTCTTACACCTGGGACACGGGCAAGCAAGCCAACAATGTCAACGCTCCCCTTGTTGTTGGCCTTTACACTCTCATCATCAAGGACTCTGATATGGGCATCAGCGATGTCCCCGACCCAGGCTACCTCTCGGTTGCCAGGACCTTCCAGTTCGGCATGTACACCCCCCGAGACTACGTTCCATACAGCGAGTGGACTTGCGATGTTTGCAACGGCGCACCTGGTCTCAGCCATGGCGGCATCGCTGTGGTTCTGTCCATGACTCTGGTCACGATTGCCTCGTTCACCTGGTTCGTCACCGGCCTCGGTCTGCAATAATCAGCTTGTATTCGCGCTTGGCTTGGAGTTAGTTTTTCGGGTTCACGTATTCATTCGGCGGGCAAGCATCGAACGGGCATAATTATGCTCCCTTTTCACATTGGACATGCTATTCAGAAGCTTCTGGGGAGGGCGTTAGTAGAGGGATGATTTTAAGGTGAAGGTACCGCTCAAGGACGGGAAAAACTCCAATTTGGATGCTTCATGATCTGATCGCCACAGAGTAAATCATGTAATGATTCTATATACATCTTAATCTCGTCGGTCTTTAGGATTACCGAACGAAACAGTTTGTTTTCAAGGAAATATTTTACAATTTGGCACAGGTATCAAGTCGTCGTCATTGCCCCATCATTGTGCTGTGATCTGACATGGATCTACTATATGAGGCTTGGGCTTCTATTGAAGATGGTTCATGGGGTGCATGTTAACGTTAGTCTACTTGTGGGTATATGGTTATTTATGTCGGCATAGAACAATGTGTCGTTAAATGTTTGGCAACTCCCAACCTCGTCACTTTCATCATGACTGGGTATGGAGTTTGCATCTCACACCATCCGCAGCTGGAATCCAGCTCCCCTCTCTTCCCGATCCCGCCCCTGAAAAATGCCGGTAAAGTCGACGTCGCCCAAAGACGCAGCCTGGCCGCGCACAGGCGCATGTGGCTCCTGTCGCCGGCGCCGCTCCTGGCCGGCCTTGCTTGGAAACGTGGGGAACATGCTCTCAGGCTTGGGCTTTGGGTCTTGACGGAAGTATTCATGCTGGAGCATCTCGCGCGCCGTCGGCCTGCGGTCCGGGTCTAGTGATAGGAGGTCGGCTAGTAGACCGGCGCCGGCCGAGGTGAGGCCCGGGAAGCGGGCGCGAACGACGGAGCCGGATGCGGCAGCGGTCTTGGGAAGGCGGAGGGTTCGGGCGTTTGGCAGGCGACGGAAGCCCGGCCAGGATTCGTCTGTGGGAACACCGCAGAGCTCGAAAATGCGCGAGACCTGGTCGACCTCGTTTTTGCCTTGGAGAAGGGGTTCGCGGGTGAGTAGCTCGCCAAAGATGCACCCGACACTCCACATGTCGACGGCGGCGCCGTAGGTCTTCGCGCCGAGGAGGAGCTCCGGGGCGCGGTACCAGAGGGTGACGACGAGCTGGGTGAGCTTTGGCGGGGGGTCGCCGACGTAGCGGGCCATGCCAAAGTCGGCGATCCTAAGCTGGCCCCGGTTGTTGAGGAGGAGGTTGGACGTCTTGAGGTCACGGTGGAGGATCCAGTTATCGTGGAGATAGGCGATACCCGAGGTGAGCTGGAGAAGGAGGCGCTTGACCTCGGAGGAGAGGAAGGGCTCGGGCATGTCTTCGAGGATGCTCTTGAGGTCATGCTCGACGAACTCGAGGACGAGGAAGAGGGAGCTGCGAGGTGGGTTTGTTAGTTGTGATGTCTCGACGGCTGGAGAGGGCGCGTACTTGTCTGGTCGTGATACATCGTCTCCTACGACAACCTCCACCATGGACACAATGTTGCGATGCTGGCAATCCTTCAAGATCTGGATCTCACGCAGCCCCGTAACCGGCAGGCCATTCCGATCTGCAGGATCCAGCTTCAACCGCTTCAGCGCAACAACCTTGCCGGTAGCTTTGTCTGTTGCCCGCGCAACCCACCCATAGGTTCCCTCCTCGATATCATTCAGCTTCTCGTAGTTCTCGACGCTCCTGCACTTGGACCAGCCACCGGCAGGAAATCGCAGCAGTTTCGCGGGGGGTTGTTTCTCGGTGGCGCCAGCGCCGGGCTCGGGCGTGATCCTCCGTCGCTTCGAGGGCCGGTCATCGTCGACGTCGAGCGATGTTCTGGCCGCTGCGGCCTGCGCTTGCTTCTCCGCCTCGAGCTTGCGGGCCTTTTCTGCCTTTTTGCGTCGCTTCTCTTCCTTGAGTTTGGCGTCGAGACGGGCGTCTTCTTCGGTGTCTGCCCACCGCGACTTGCTGGACATGACGGGACGTGGAGCGCGTGAGTGATTGATGGGGCAACGTAAAATGGCTCTCTTCAATTATTCCAAGACTCGAGACTGAATGAGGCGATCGATTCGTGTGTTGTTGCGTGTAAAGAGTTGGGGTTGCTCGAGCTTTCCCTGCGAGCTCGGGGAATTTGTCTTATCTTATCAGCAGCGGCTGTTCAACTCCAAGAAAAGCATCGTCATTGGCGCTTGACATGTGCTTGCCGGCGCCTTCTCAATGAGAACCTCACTAAAACCCTGCACAATTGACAGGCCCCGAAGATGATGAGACCACTCAGCGCTCGACCGCTTGCGAGGCTCGGCGGAAGTCGTTGGGTACAGAGGCCTAGCTTTGGAGCTGCTAGAAGCTTCTCATCGACTATTCGACGGCGTCAAAGCGAGGGTGAGGGTGAGAGGAAGTGGTCTACGCCTTTGGCCAAGCAGCTCTTCGAGGCCATCTCTGTAAGAATGCCAAATTTCAATTATATAAGCCAGGCTGACATCGTAGATAACCGGCCCTGTTCCTCTGGCGAGCTACATGCGCATGTGCTTGACGGGTGATCTTGGAGGCTACTACACCGGAGCCATTGGCGAAGGACGGGACCAGTTTGGAGCAAAGGGCGACTTTGTGACATCACCAGAGATATCTCAGATCTTTGGGGAACTCATTGGTATCTGGTTTCTCGCTGAATGGATTAGCCAAGGTCGACCTAAGCAGGGCGTGCAGCTCATCGAGGTTGGGCCCGGCCGAGGTACTCTGATGGACGACATGCTTCGGGTGAGTGGTTGCCTCTGTCATATTCTCAAGGAGAGTTACTGATATGTTTCCAGACGATCCAGAGGTTCCCTGCAATGTCTAACAGTATTGACGCCATTTACATGGTCGAGGCGAGCCGCGAGTTGAGAGACGCCCAGAAGCAGCTTCTCTGCGGTCCGGATGCTTCATCATCAGAGTCCAAGGCTGGCTTCCATAGCCCGAGCAAGTATAACGGGAAGCAGATTGTTTGGACGGACACTATCAAGTCCATTCCCATCGGTGAGTGCCGCTCATCAACTTATATCGAACTCTTGCTAACATATTGTCCAGAACCTGACAAGACGCCGTTGATCATCGCCCACGAGTTCTTTGACGCCCTCCCCATCCACAGCTTCCAGTCAGCTCCGGCTCCCCCACCACAAAACAAGTCCTCCGCCTCTCCTCAGCCACAGCAGCCGTCACACGACACCAAGCCCACCATGGAGTGGCGCGAGATGATGGTATCGCCAACTCCCCCTGGTGCAACCCACGCCGACCTCGGCACGCCCAAGTTGGAGCAGCATGAGCCTCCCCCGAGTTCCAACTCATCCTCTCCTCGGGAACCACGCGGCACTCACGCTTCCTCCCCGAGTCTTCGCCCCGGTACCGCAAGCTCAAGAACGTCCCGGACTCGGTCATTGAGGTGTGCCCAGATGCCTCCATCTACGCCACCGACTTTGCCGCTCGCATCGGCGGCTCTCCCCAGCATCCCAAGCCCAAGCCTAGCGGTGCCGCTCTCATCCTTGACTACGGAACCTCTGATACCATCCCCATCAACTCTCTCCGCGGCATCCGCCAGCATCGTCGCGTGAGCCCCTTTTCCGCCCCGGGTCTCGTCGACCTGAGCGCCGACGTCGACTTTACTGCCATTGCCGAGGTGGCCACCTTGGCGAGCGAGGGCGTCGAGGTCCACGGTCCCATCAACCAGGGGGATTTCCTTGAGCTAATGGGCATTCGTGAGCGTGCCGAGATGTTGACCAAGGCCCCTGGCGTTGACAAGGAGACTGCTGGCAAGATTGATGGAGCGTGGAAGAGGCTTGTTGACAAGGGACCGGATGGTATGGGCAAGCTTTACAAGGCTCTGGCTATTCTACCAGAGAACGATGGACGAAGACGACCTGTTGGATTTGGAGGCGATGTCAATGCTTAGACATGACGGATCAGCCAAGATATCGGCCATAAATGGTGTCTCAAGAGGCGGAAAGAAGACACATGTACTATCGTGTAAACCCATCAAAATCGGTATGGATTGTATAGGTACTCAGGGAGTCGTGTAAAATTCAGGTTCTATCCTTTCACTATGTAACACGTCACGCAACCCAGCCCATACAAGATAACAATGGAAAAGAGAGAGATCAAAAAACACAAACTTCCGATTCATTCACCAGTCCCAGAATTGTTGCCCATCACATAGGTACCTACTTGTATACAAAGATGCGCTAGCTGTCAGTTATGCGCAATCTTGTCCCTTGCCCCTACAGCTTCTTTTATTTGCCTTTTACAAGCTTCGCGTCCTCGTCGTCACTTCCATCATCAGAAAACTTGTCTCCATCCTCGCCAATGGCAAAGATGGTCTCGTTTTCTAGTGACTCGCGAGGAGCTGTGCGAGTGTTTCGTTGTTGGCTGGCACTTTGTGACGAGCCAGAGAACGACAGGCCGTTGGAAGCCTGAGAGTTGTTCTGAGGCTTGCCCAACTGAGCCTCCTCATCGTCCGAATCTTCTCCAGGGACACCAATGTCGCCAATCTCAAAGTTGCCGTCATCGTCCTGGGCGATCTCGTCACTCATGGCGAAGCGGCGGTTGTTGGCAGTAGGTCGCCAGAGGTAAGCGATCCAGGCAACGTCCGCCAAGTACACAATGTTCAACCAGCCATCAAGGACGAACCATCGCGTCTTCCAGTGGAAGGGGACAAAGTCAGGGTCGCTGGAAGAGGCAAAGGTGAAGCTGTTGAAGAAGAAGAATCCAAAGATGACCAGGACGCTGATGAGGATGGCCCACCAAAGCTTCCTGTACATGGCCTCCTTGGCGTGCTGCTTTCGCTCACGGAGGTCCTTGAGAGTGAAGTTGAGAGAGTTGAGTGTCCACACATAGAAGGCAGTGAGTGTGCCAGCCAGGGGGAGCACAATCAGGAGGATAAAGGGGCCTGGAGTATGTTAGCAAAATGGTTCAGAAAAGGTCAAGGATAAGTTCTTACCTGCGGTCTCAGGAGTGATGGAGAGGTTGGTGATGGAGTACACCAGTCCAAACAGGAAGTGTGCAGCGGCAAGCCATCGGACCCAAATCATGGTTCTACCAAGTGTGGGCTTCACCACGCCATAACCCATACAGACGATAAGCAGCAGGAAGAAGGAAAACGAGTTTCGGGCCGCATTGAGAACTCCAACAACAGTAAGTAGAACCTTGGACCCAATGTTGGCGCCATTGCGGTTTTGGTAGTCTAAGTCGGGTCAGCACAAGCTAGTCAACCCCTGGATCAAGGTACAAACCATAGAAACCCCAAGTCATGAGCATCTCGAGGACCAGGAAAATCAAGATAGCCGTAATGTAGTTCTGCACAGCCACTATGATATGTTAGCGCAAGGGCCAGCACAATGGTTAAAAGACGCGCTTACAGATGTCATGACGGTGCTGATAGTACAAGAAACCCCAGAAGACGGCGATCAGAGCATAAAGGATAGTCATTCCACCATAGAAGGGCAACTTGGGGATTTGAGTGGCCTGAAGCTCGCCGTAGGCGTTGCGGTACTCGACAACGGCATCGTATTTCTCGGTGTTGTACTTGCCCGTCAAGACACAGTAGTAACCGGTCTTCTTGATGGCATAGTTGATCGGGGTGGCCTTGTTGAGGTGGACAGCCTTGGTGAGGATCAAAGTCGATGACCTCTTGTCGGCGTCGGGGGCCAGGATGAACTTGCCCTTGTCGGTCTCGTTACAGAAGTTTTGCTTGATCAGATCGTCCCTGCAGACTCCAAATCGCTAAATGGATACGTCAGATGGGAGCCGAGACTGGGGGGTATTTGCGCGAATGCTCACGTTGGCGGGGTTATCGGGATCCTGTACTCCAACGAGGCCCCTGTCCTTCCACTCGAATATCACCAAGCTGGCGATCGGATCTTTGTCGTTAGACTGGCTGGTGTTGAGGAACTTGGTGAGGATGAAGGGATCGACGGGTCCGCCCCATGAGCTTCGGCTATACATGCCTGGTCTATGTTAGATCGAATTGCGCGATGAGCTTGATTTATATAGCTTACCGGTGCAGAACTCCTGGTAACCATCTTTCTCGCTCTAATGACTATTAGCAACTTGCGCCCGAGGATCCGATCAACAGCACCGTACCAGCCCAACCTCGTAGGCCTGAGCAGTCCAAAGGGACATGCCCAGCACGAGCAGTCCCGTGAGGAACCTCATGTTCGATATATCGTCGTCGTTGTTGCGGCGGAAGCTTCGGGACAAGTAGTGGGGAGATAGGAGAGTGTGATGTTGGATGATGGTCGAGGCGAGGACAGGACAGAGAGGGAGAGCTAGGGAGCTTCGAGACGGACGTTTAAGTGGTGGCGTCGCAGCTTCTACAATTTATGGAGCATGTCGAGCCGGCCAAAAGGGATCCTTCTGCGCGACGGGGGAGGTCCTAAAGAGAAAAGAATTCGATGAATATCTCGAAAGGAAAAAGGCGTCGATTCTCGACTCGTATGTAGAAGACGCAGGTATTAGAGAAAGAGGGAGCCTTGCGGTTTGAAGGGAGCAAGATACCCTGGTATCCACGTATACGTAATTGGCCGCCCGTGATGCCAGGTCAGCAGCGGCGGCAGGAGAAACCGTGGGCTCCTGCCTCTTCATTGGCTGGTCGATCGCGCCAGTCGTCCCGATAACGATAAGCCCCAGGTACCATGGTTAGCATGGCGCATCATTCGCGATGCGAAATTCATCTTTATAGCTTCATCGACGGCAGATCATCCTCTTGACTTGGTAGTTTTGGACTGACGCAACGATGGGTAAAGGAACGGACAAGCTATATGTGAGCACTTTCATCATCTCATTGCGATAGTTACATTCGCTAACCCCAATTGCACTCTAGATCACCCATTCAGAATGGTCTTCTTCTGACGCCTTCTCCGCCAGCGTCGGCGCTGGAGCCTCCTCTCGCAACCAACACAGCAACGCCTCCTTCCGTCGCCTCCCCTTCAACTTTTGCGCCGCCAGTCTCCAGCCCTTCAAGAACCCCGTATGCACACCCGACGGCACCATCTTCGATGTTGAGGTCATCGGCGCCTGGCTCGACAAGCACCCTAACCAGAACCCCGTCAACGGCGAGCCCCTGCAGAAGAAGGACCTCATCCGTCTCAACTTTGCTCGAAACTCAGAGTCAGACTCGCTTGGAGCTGGCCTCAGCGATGGAAAGGGCGACCTGATCGACCCCGTCACATACAAAGTCTTTACCGACAACACACACATCGTCGCGATTCGCCATGGCACCTCCGCCAACGTCTTTGCTTGGGATACGGTCGAGCGCATGAATATCAAGGCCAAGATGTGGGTTGACCTTGTGAGCGACGAGGAGTTTACACGCGCCGACATTATTACCCTTCAAGACCCTCAGAACGCGGCCAGTCGCAACTTGGATCAGTTCAAGTACCTCAAGGACGGCCACGAGGCGCAACTCACCAAGGACCAGGAGGAGGAGCGAAAGGCCGGAAATATCAACTCCAACGCACTGGGAAGCATGGGCGACAAGGTCTTGCGCGCAAAGGCGGCGGTGGACAAGGCGCGCAAGGCCCGAGAACAAGGTGGCGACGTTAACCGCAGCTCAACAGCTTTGTCTAAGCCCACTGCTGGTACCCCCACCGTGGTCAGGCAGAATATGATCAAGGACAAGAAGTTGGCAGCCAACTCGGCTGCTTACACCACAGGAAAGGCCGCCGCCAGCTTCACGAGCACAGGGCTAACGCCTGAAACGAGTGGCGAGAGGGCTCTCCTCACGGATGAAGAGTACATGCTCAAGCCGAAGCGCGTCAAGACGACAGGTTATGCCAGAATAGAAACCAACTTGGGCGACCTCACCGTCGAGCTGTATCCAGAGTTTGCGCCCAAGGCTGTATGGAACTTTATCAGGTTGTCGCAGACGGGCTTTTACAAGGGCGTGGCCTTTCATCGAAACATTCCCAACTTTATGATTCAGGGCGGCGATCCGTCAGGGACTGGTCGAGGAGGACAAAGTATCTGGAACAAGTACTTTGACGATGAGTTTGAGGGTCCCCATACTCATAACGCTCGAGGAACAAGTGAGTATACCCATTAGCTTGTTTCTTGCATGAAGCTAACGCAGTCTCTAGTCTCAATGGCCAACAAGGGCAAAAACACAAATTCGAGCCAATTCTTCATTACGTACAAGCCGACACCTCATCTGGACCGCAAACACACCGTCTTTGGCCGCGTGGTCGCCAATCTCGATGTCCTCTCCAAGATGGAGGATGTTCCTACCGATGGTTCTAATCGACCACTCAACAAGATCGTCATCAAGGACATTGTCGTCTTTCACGACCCATTCGCCGAGTTTCAAACGCAAAAGAAGGAGCAGGAGCGCCAGACCAAGGAACAGGAGGAGATCCGCCTAAGGGGAGGCACTGACGACGACAAGACAACCTGGACCGGCAAGCGGATACGGAACGATGGAACCATTGAATCTGCTGGTGCCAAAGAAAGCGTTGGAAAGTATCTCCAGGCTGCGGTGCAGCAAAACACATCAACAGCAAACGAGGCAGACCTGGACGATGTTGATACATGGGAGGAGCCTGCACGCAAAAAGGTCAAGGGGAGAGGCTTCGGAAACTTTGACAACTGGTAAACAAGGACATCGACACCCATTCCATTCTTTCAAGGATTTGCATTATATTGTCTTTAAAAACTCTAGTATGTCTGTCCAAAGTCTTCTCATCTTTCAGAGATTGTTGCTAAAGGGACAGAGCGACGGCGTATAGTGTGAATACCCAACGTCTGGTCGCATATGTTCGTGTGACAACAATGCGAAGCTATAGAACATAATAGGAAGGGTCGCTGATTATATGTGTTCCGAGCTGATGGGCTGTGCGATGGACGGCAAGTCAAACCATGGCAGGTAGGGCTCCGATTTCGACAGCTGGAAGCTCATCCAACAGCGCTGTGCTGAGTGTAGGTGGCGCAACCTTCTCTTGTAACAGTCCTGCGACGACTCGTGCCTGTTCAAGGGCGGTCTCCTTGTGGATGACCTGCAGTCTATCGATGGCGTACTGTCTCGTCTCAGAGGTGCAGGCTGACGACATGCCAACGACGTACAGGGGCCAGACAATAGTGTGGTTGGCCCCTGCGAGGCTCATGAAACGCTCTGCATTATCGCTCTGAGCTTTGGACCGCGTCGGATCGAATAGCGGTAGACACCCCGTGGCGCCGGTCGTCGGCTCTGATTTGGACCTGGCTCGCGCCTCATGTGTAAGGGGGGCTAATAGAGCACGGCAGATCTGCTTCTTCGCAGGAACTGCCACCGCATGCCCTTCTCCCCGAGATTCTGCACATCCCGAATGCTAACAACGCCGAGATGTTGAGGAACGCTGGCTACAATCGCCTTGCCAAGCATGCCCAGCAGCGTGATCGATTTGGCAAGCGATTTGCGATGGCAATCTGAGAGCGCGTATAAATCATCTTCTCCAATGGCTAAGCAGAGCTGCTCAATCATGGTTTCAGCCAGAAGTATCCGTATACCCCGGGCAACGTTCCAGGTGGTAGATTGAATAAGGCCCTGATAGACATGACATGTCTCTCCGAGGACTCGAGCATCCGGTTGCGTCAGCTGGACATGATGGTACTTCCACGATTCCGGTAGGTCGGAGAAAATGGAAGCGAGTCCTTCATCGGCGCTAGATACTTTGTCCACGATCTCGTCGAGAGTTGCGAGCTTGCCTGTCTTGATATCGTACCGAACCTGCAGTGCCCTGTAGATGGGTTCTGCGACCAGCCAGGCCGGTCCGCCGGATTGATATACAGGGGGAATCTCTCGCCGGAGGTCTATCAAAGTCTGCGGCATTGGAAGACCACTCTGAATGCAGCTGATGAGAACAGTATGGCAAAGCATGAGGAACATGCGAACACCTGCTTTGGTTTGAAACTGCCCAGGGCCTCTCATGCGTGCCAGGGCAGCAGCACCACTTACATGATCCTGCCATGCTCGCATCGTGTGCGGGCTATATCCAGAGATGAACTCATAGGTACCAAGGATCAAGACAGCCAGCATGGTAGTGTCTTTTACCGCCTCAACTGGGTCGCGAAGGGCGTCGTGAGTTAGCTTGAGGGCAATGGCATAGCTCTGCTGAGCTCGGGTCCTAGTCTCGGAACAACCAGTGACTTGGGATAGCCCTACGAGACCAACAGCTGTCATGCTGACGGTCACTGGATCGACTCGAGCTTGGTTCGAGTCTGGGGGCTTCCATACGTCGTACATAAAGGCATAATTCTGAGACCAGCCATAATCCGCCGTCACGTAGCGAGAAAAGAAGAAGGCAGTTCCCTGTTCTTGAAGCTCAGAGGACAAAGCGTCACCCAAGAGGGCTTGATCCGAAGAAAGGCCATTGACATCATCCAGACTCTCAGTTGAAGACTCGGAGGCTGATGGACTAGGATTGTTTGTCAGAGCTGATAGGACCGGAGCCCGACACCTGGCGGTAGATTTCCGGGATCGCTTTACCGGAGCCTTAGAAGCGGGAGCGGACGCAGAGCCGGAAAGGGAATCTGATTCGGACACGAAAACTGGGGATGACTTGGACAAGGGTTTGGTGGAGGACAGGGGTATCGGAGATGTCGACGTTTGACTTTGGGCGGTGGGCTGTGTCTTTTTCCCAGCAACTGGTCGAGAACGTGTCTTGGCGGCCTTGTTGATAACATGGGAGCTCTCATCTCGGAACATGAGATCGACGAGGTTGCGGTAGCCCGGGCAAGCCTGATTTCGCTTCTCACATTGCCCACAGGAGGGTTCTTTCTGGTCACACTTGATAGAGAGAATTCTCATGTTAGCACGGACGTGGGCCAGCGAGCTGCGAGAGAAATGCAACTCTGGAGGTAGGGAGTCAACTGGGCAGCGGTGGTGGGCTAACTCACGCGGATCTTGCGGAGGCGGCAGTTTGAACAGCCCCCTGAGGGCTTCCCGCAGTAAACCATGGTGACAGACGAACGAGGCGTCGCCTCGCGGGGAGCTGAGATCGGATGGATGAGAAAGTAAGACTGACTAGTATCTGCGAGGCCAAGTCTCAGACGGTAGCAAAAGACGGAGGGAAGAGGTTCTGTCAAGTCTGTGGCATGATGGACGTTGATTGGTGGTGGTTGGTTGTCTAGACCTCTGCCTGCTGTATATTTTCCTTGTCTCAGGTCTGCAACCCTGAAAGCGGTAGCAGTGAGGACCAACGAGTTCCCCAGTTGGGGACAAACGACGAGAAAAGCAGGCTGTCAGCCAGGGTGTTCGGCGTGGTGGATGTGGGAAAGGAAGTTTCAGAAGATGGCATAGACCACGGAGTTCTATAAGATGGTATAGACCATATCCGGACTTATTAATTCGCCAATCGTCAAAAGAGCGCAACGAGAGTGAGGAAAACGAATGACGAGAGTTGGCGTTCATGGATTGACGGTTAAAAGATGGGAAGTGATGAATAAGATTAAATAGGTACTTGCACGGAGAGCCAGCCCTGTAAGGACAGAACAAAAATCCCCAGGGCCACCTGTCTGTCCTAAGACGATCAGAGGTGCCATGGATGTGGTGCAACTTTGTTGGTTGTGCAGCAAGGCGCAAGCATGGCTGTGCGGACGACTTCACTCATGGCCATGCATTAGGAAGCTAGCAGCAGCCCAATCCACGGTCCTTGATCAACAGCAGGGGTCCACCTTGATAGGAAGCAGAAACCTAGCGCCGTTGAAAAAGGTCCATGAGCTGAATCAAAGGCAAGTTCCGCAGCACCCGTTGTACCCGCCCTGGTCGGCCGACGAGAAACAAAACAGCCGAAGGACGCAGCCCTACGCTCCGTTGCAGATACATTAGTAAATTAGTTAGATTGAGAGGGGGGCTAGGACACGCACTCTGCCATCTGAGCCAGCTCCTCGGGGAGAAGGAAGAGGAGGAGCAGAACCCTTGCTGCGGGACTGACGGGTCCTGCCTGGCCTGGCCTGCTCCAATGGATAGCTGTCAAGACGCGGAGGAATCGCCATATACCGAAGGCGCCCCGGCAGTCGTTGGACGAGATGGGCCCATAACCCCAAGTTTGACTTGGGGCCGTGATCTACGCAGCCTCTCTCTGTTTGTTGGTTGTGATGGAGGAGGAGAGCCTTGAAGGAAGAGGAAGAGGCGGTGCTTCATTGCGTGGAAGGATGGGAAGGCGTCTCCCCCGTCTTTGGACCTGCCTAGTTTAATGCAGCTCAACGGCTGCCATGTGCCGAAACAGCCCAACAGAAATGGCTTCAGACCCGAGGCTACGGGAAATACGGAATACGGATATAAGCCTTGTCGAAACGTTGCTAGTAATGGGCGGTGCACGTTTCAAACATCATGTAAATCATTGTGGCTGTATCTGGGTCTATGACGTTATCCAACTACACCCATCTGCTGTCTCTGCCTGTCTTCGCCTCCATCTTCTCTGTCTTTAACAATTTCCTCTCTCTCTATCCCTTTCACTTTGGCCCTCCAACAGTGATCGTCAACACCTTGGGCCTTTCATCATTCAAGAATCCAGACTGATCAACTCCATCGGTCGCACCAACATCGTCATATGGAAACGCATATCCCCTTCCCTCGATGGTCACCTCATGACAAACCCGAGAGTAGTGGTTTGACCTTACACTCTCGTCTGCGTAGTAAGCCTCCACCCGCTCTCCCTCCGGCTGCCGGCCGTTGCGGGCCAGCGTCCCCCGGTTGAGCGCCGCCGCGAGCCGGGCCCCGACGTTGAGCTGCGCCGCCGACACTCCCTCCCCCGCGGCAAACGGCCCCGTGCTGCACGACAGAATGTCCCGTGTTGACGGCTTGGAGAAGGAAAAGGTCAACTTGTCCTTGCCCACATTGCTAAACACCAGCTTGCCGTCACGCACACGACCCTTGACGTCTCCCCAGTCGAACTGTGTGTTGATCACTAGATCTTCCTTTCATACCGGGCCCATGCTGCGTCCACCGAGGGAGCAAAATAGCCCTCCAGCAGGCCCGGGTGAAGCTCCCTCCCTGCGTTGGGGCTCAAGGCTCGTATGTTCTTCCCAGCCTTTGACTTGACGATGAGCTTCTCCCAGCCCGCGCCGTCCTTTGCGGCCTGACGCTGTAGGCCGGCGCACACATCTTCAAGGCCCTTCTTGGGCATGCCCGGGATTTGTGTGACCTTTCCGGCCTCGTTCTCGAGCTTCAGCGCGATCGGGAGGCTCACAAAATCGACATATGACACATTGACGAACAACTGGAAATCATTGAAGGTAAACTCGCAGAAACCCCAGTCGGCATCAAAGTTGGGATCAGTCGGGTTCATCACCGACGGCTCCACTATAGCTGGCCCCGGGTTGAGCAGGAATGTAAGCGGTTTGCCTTTGCAGAACCAGATCCGGGCCCCATACATGCGCGGGATCCGGATCTTCCGCCGCGACCCGGGTCCGCCGATCGGGATCCCATGATCCGCTCCGACGGGCTGCAGGATCTCGGAGGGTGACGCCGGCTGGTGCAACGTCTGGCCGTCGGCGAGGAGCAAAGCGACGCCTTTGTCATTTCGGCCCGTGATGTGTGCAAAGAGTGCGGGTGAGTCGGTTTGGTTCTCAAGAACAATGTCTAAAAATTCTGGAGAGGGCATGGTAGGCGAACTGCTATCCAACTTCTATGAGCTGGAGATAGTAGACGGATCCGGGTACCTGGCAATATCTGGGAATGTGATGAACTCGCTACCAATAAATCGTCCCCTCACCACCTTTATACCCATTCCATCCATGGACCTGGAAACCCCTCCTTTCCCGGCCCTGTCCAGCTGTCTGCCCTGGTCTAGGCCCAGTTTTGTTCAGCTCCTGCGGCCTGTTTCAACTACGTCAGCTGTCACTGGTTCCAAGTTTTCCCTTACATTAGATCCATATAGCTCAGCCAGCCTCAGCACCTCAATTCCAAGACAAGCTGAATGTGTGGCGTTGAACATAAGCAGACTCGGCTAATACTCTTGTCTCAGAGGTTTAGGTTTAGGTTTGACATGTCTCTCAATTGCAAACTACTCTCTACAACTTGCTTCAAAGCCACCTATCCTCTTCAGCCCAATTCTTGAACGACCCTTGCCGCTTTCTCATAGCAGATGCCAACCAGCTTTCAGAGAGAAAAGAATACAGATGCTTACAGAAGCCATCACAATATCTCTTTCAATCGTAGCTCCTCGAATTCCGTGGCTTGTAGCATTGTTTTCATCTTGCCTATCCTTCTTGTTCGAGGTCTCGTCGTCAATAAAGAAGCGCCCACCAGACGAAGCACTCTGCTCCGTCACATCGGGAACTGCGCATCTTGCCGAGCTTTTTGTTTTTAATCCTAAACATTCTTGTCTCAAACCCTCCTGGTGTTCGGGTTCTGATGAGTTAAAGTAGGCTTTGACATAACTGACGGTGACTGTTGCGTCCTCAGTTGGCGGCCCCCCTGACCACCATTGATTGCCATTGCTCCAATGCTGAAGAATGAGATGGCCACCAGCCGATGGCATATTTCCCCCCTCCATCCGAGCGATAAGTTTGCTGTCAGCGTAGAACAGAACCCGGTTTGGTGTGTAGTCGAATCGGTACTCGTGAAAGGCATCCGTTGGGTCGAAATCCAAGTTGACTCTCTTGTAAGTTCCAGTTTTACTAGCATCATACCCAGCCTCTAACGACTGCTTAGACTGCACTACTAGGTTGACGGGATAGATGCCCTTGTCGTGGTCAAACTCCCTTGAAAGGAACTCGATGTCAATCTCTTGGGTGTCGTTGAAATACTAGTTCCCGTCAGCTGCAAATGCCCATCCCTAGGATCAAGTCAAATCTACCCAGAAGAACGCAGCACATGTTCCGTTGGTCGACGTCAATTTCATACCGGCCCGGAATGAGCCCCAGTGAAGGTCTTGTCTCTCGGTATCCAGTTCACTCCCGAGATGGCGCCATGGTCATCGATGACACTACCCACAAGGAGGTGGAGGCCAGCTTCTTCGTCCTGTCGACCTTTCATTTCTGTTATGCGAGTTCGAATATTCTCGGGCTTGAAAGCCTTGCCGTAATCGCCTCGGCCATCCTCGGCAGAGACAGTAAACTGTTGTCGCACCCAGTCGTTGTTCTGTGAGATGGTAGGGAGGCGAGTGAAGTCGGTCTCCAGGTAGTCTGTGAAGAAGATGGGTTGCTGGTTGTCGAGATCTACAATTGAATATCCACACTCGCAGATGCCGGAGACGAGTTGACTCGCTGCAACAAGAAGGATCGTTGGATACCACATGGTGAGTGGGCACAGGAATGACAAACAGAGATCAAGCAGGTCTAGTCAATCCGAAGGCAGAGGCTGGCGCTGGCCTTCTGTCAAAATTGAATCCCTCTCAGAGTTAGAAGTTGAAGGCAAAGAGGGTTCCAGTCATGGACTTGAAGAGAGGAGCGAGGCATGAATCCCTGCCAAGGAGGGCAACTTCCTGTGAGGTTGAGCGACTTGAGGTAAGCCTACTAACTTACTTCTAGGCCTGGGTAGTACCTGCCTACACCAGAGCCTTCAAGATTGGGAAGGGCATATAAATTAGGGCCTTGAGTAAAGGCAGGCAAGAGCACCCTACTCTAGTTACGTTACCTATTGTTGGTGGGTGGAGGTCTAGCAAACTGCGTTGCACAGAGGAGCTCTGTTCTCTCCAGCACTGCCGGAGCTTCACGACTCACTGAGATCGGCAAGTCCCTGTGTTATGCTATCTCCAGGTTGTCTGTCACGGCTAGAACATCCCTCCGGCACGTCTCGTCCTCATTAAGCATAGCATTCACACATCACGAGACAAATGTCGAAGCGGGTCATGTTTGACAGGTGCTGATTATTCAAGCAAACACTAATCATCTATGCCTACACGAGCGAATGGGCCAGCCTCCTCTCGACGGTGCGGTGCTGGGCGACCGGTCCCTGTCCATGGATACTCAGCTGTGTCCCAGTCCATGCCGCTCTCGCTGCACATGGTCGCAAAACAAAAGCAATCTGTATATCGAACAAGGTATCTGGAAGACAAGGCAAGAAAAGGAAAAGGAAAAAAAGATGAAAAGGTTAAAGGTTAACAGTGAAGAAGAGAAGAAGAGAGAATATCGTAGCCAGATCAAAACAAGACCAGAGCAGAACCAAGCCTTCAGGTCGCGAGCCGAAAAAGAAAGACCAGCAGACATTAAAAACAATAAAGGTGCCTTAGCATATAGAACAGAGGAAGTAGAAGGCGACACCAGCCATTCTTGGACCAGCCAATCATCCTGCCATCGCAGTTCATTAGCATGCGCTGTCACTGCGCAAATGATCCAGTTCCCTCTGTCCGGGGCGCAAGCCCAATGTCAAAACCGTTTCCCGATCCCCGTCCTTGACCCCCGCCCGATTAATGCCGTTTGACCCTTTGAAATCATGCTGAGGAAAAGAGAGACGAAGAAAGGGCACCCAATGTGCCCACCAACAGACCTGCAATAGATTTTGGACATTGCGATTACCCGCCCTGTCTCGGGTATCGCCAAGGAGATAATGAAATAACCGTAGGAAATAGATGTGCAAGGAGAGATGACGAGTCCAACCCCCTCCTGAGCCCTTCGCGCCGGAAACGAGGAAGTCAGAGAGAACGATGAAAACCAAACCGGACCAGACCAAACCAGACCAAAAGAATAACAGAGAGGTATATGCGTAGGAGACAAGGAAAAGCCCAACCCAGCCATGGGCGTACAAAGGAAATGTCGTTTCAGTCATCGCCGATTAGTTTTAGTACACGCTGTCCTCGTCCGCCCCCTGGGAGGTCATAGACGGGGTGCTGACATTCGAGGAAGCTTCAGGGTCGTCGACATAGCCAACGAGGGCCTGAGAATGCAATTTCAAAGACTCGCCCATGAGTCGTGTAATACTGCAAAAGACGTTAGCACTTGGACAGTCACAAATATTGATGACGAGTGGACTTACCCCCAAACAACAACTTCGTCAAGTATGGAGCCCCAAAGTCGTCCCACAACTGCACTCAGTTGAGACATGTAGTTCTCATCAATCTCCTTGATCAACAGCTGACGGATCTTGTTGTACATGGCCAGTTCCTCCTGGGTCGCGGGCTCCTCGTCATGTTCCAGGCGATACAGCCACAACGACAGGATGATCATCAGATCCATCCCGCAGAGCGCGTGCTCCACACTCCAGTTGGTCGGCGATACACGCGCGATCCATCGAACTCCTTGGGAGACGACTGTTTCGAGGCAGTTGTAGCACTCCTCGATGACCTTGATCATCTCACTCGAACGCTTCACGCGATCCCGAGCGTGCGTCATGGCTGCGGCAACCTCATAGGGGTCATGGTAGCGCAGTGCTTCTTGCACCGCCTTCAGGTCAACTTCGAGACGGGCGCGGGCGTTGCGGTACATGGCCCTAGCGTTGAAGATCAAGGGATGGCCCTTGTGGGGGGCGCTGATGGGAACCGGGAAGGCCTCAGGTTCGCACTTGTCGACAGACTTCTCCCAAGTCTCCAGTGCGAGTCGCAGCTTGTACTCGGTAACCACGTCTTGAAGGGCCTCGGGGCTGCGCTTGTGGTACCAAACCTCGAGGAAGAGAGCATTGATCATGACGCGTGTTCCGAATGTGCTGTATCGGAGAGTCTCGCCCTGGAAAAGGTTGTCGTGTGCCTCCATAAAGGTCACTGTAGTTGACGCCTTAAGGTGTTCTTGCCATGTCGCCTCGTCTGAAACCTGCAAGTTCCAGAGCGTCTCAGTAGAGGGAAGTTGAAGGTCCTCGAACTCGCTGAAGCTGATGGCTGGGGTGTGGTTGTAGGTCAGAGTTAGCAGACCAAAGAAGATATAGACGGCGTAGTATGTACGACGGCAACCCTCGTCCTCAACCCACTCAGCGCGAGTTGGCTTGGCTGTACCGCGAGCTTCCTGGCGAAGCTTGAGCTCATACCTGTTGCCAGCGACCATGTTGGCAAGGAGACTCTTAATTGAGCACGTCCATTCAAGACCCTTGGGGTCACCACTCCAGCTGGCGAACACCATATTCAAGAGATTGCTCTGCATGGTCCACAGAGGGCACTTGCGAGAGCTGAAGTTCTCCTTACTCTGAAGGAACTGATTAACAAGAACCTTGGAGCCGATGTGTAGCATGTAAGCCTGCTCTTGGTCAAAGGCGTAGAGGGCGCCGATGCTGAGGACTGCCAATAACAATGGTGGAGAGACCTTGGTAGGGTGGAAAGAAGCGGGGTGTAGGAATGGCAGGTGGTGATGGAAGAGACCGAAATAAGTCGACAGATAACGGTTCAAGGAGCCCAGGCCAGGAAGACGGAAACCCTCGGGAATGGCGTGCTCGCTGTCAGCGCTGCGAATGTGATCCAAAATTGCGTTCCGTTCGTCATCTCCCATCACTTCGGGTGCCTTGTAACCGGACTTTGATGACTCTGCGACCCAGGGAGAAGGAGGGCCCGCGGCGGAGTTTGGTAATGAGTTGATCATTGACTGAAGTGCTGGCACAAGGCCGTTGCAGTTCTGTCCGCCGATGGGAGGAAGCTGGTTGGAGTTAGGTTGCAAGGTGGTTCCGCTAGCGAAAGATTGCTGAGATTCGAAGGATCCAGAAGTGCTCGAAGTGATAGAGTGCGCCTTGGGCTCGGTCACTGATTGGGACATGAAGCCGTCCCACTGAACCTGGGGCAATGCGATGGCGCCAGATGGGTATGTCACTGTGGACTCCATGACTGAGGAGCTGTGTGGGGAGTATGCCATGGACGGGCTATCCTCGTAGGAATGATCTTCGCGCATCGCGGCAGTGGCCTTGTGGTGCAGGTCTGCCACGAGCATGGCGGCGGCCTCTACATCAAAGATGCTGTCGGCGCCGGATTCCATCTGCTCTAGCGTCGAACTGTCGATGGCGATGGATGACTTTGCTGGTGTGCCGATAGCTCGAGTCTTGGGGCCGGCTCGGCGTTTGCCATCGCTGTGAAGGGGAATACCGCCATCCTTGGCGTGGACAGTACGGTCGTGTCTCAGAAGAAGGTCGCGACGAACAAAGGTACTCCGGCACTTCATGCACTTAAAAGGACGCTCCTTGGTATCTACAGTATGGTTAGCGGATGGATGAGCGAGATAGTGTGAAGGAGGGGACGTGGGGTGATGGCTGGTACGAGGGGCGAGAGGGGGTGGCACATACGTGATCGTTCATGGCGACTGCGGTGCTCGCTCCTGCTAAAGGCCCGGTTGCAGAACTGGCACTTGTATTTGCGCTCGGGTGCCAGCGAGGCCTTTCGCGAGGACGCTGTCGAGGCCGCGGGGGGCGGGAGGACTGCTACGCTTGCACCGGGCATCTCGACGAAGTCAAGTCGCGTTTCCGTGAGTGGATGGCGACAGAGGACGACGGCAAAGTTGCGCTCGGAAATCGGGCAATTAGGCTGGGCCCGACAGCACGATGGTTGAATATCGTCTGGTTCGTAGGTTGTTGCTCTCGCTCTCGCTCTCGACTGCTAGCTCCTCGCTTGCGCGGCGCTCCCGTGGGGTTTAAAGGGTGACTGCGGTGGACTCGAGCGTAATGATGGTCATTGGATATGATTGTATGTTGATCATGGAAAGGCGGGATTGTGTGGGTGATATATATCTGAGGGCTCTGGATGGCCTTGTCGAAGCTGTACACCGGTCGGATGAGACGGGCGGATTGGTGCGGGATGATTGTTGAGAGGTGAGGTGGTGATGGGGGGATGTAAGAAGGAGGGAAGAAAAGCGAGGAGAAGGCGCAGAATACTTAGAGGGGCGGACGGGAAAGAGAGGGGAGAAATCCGGAGGGGAGAGTGACCCGGGAGTTGGGGGGCACTTATTTTCTGGGTGGGGAGGGGAGGAGGGGAACTTGGAAAACCAAGAAGAGGAAACCGCGAGGGAGGAAGGAGCGACCCAGGGAGGGAGGGAGGGAGAGAGGAGGGGTGGCTGAGAGAGTCACTTGCTGAGGCTGGGCACTCGTGCCAGCACAGCGAGCGCACAACTGGACTGGACAGCACAAAGCAACACCGAGCACCCCGCCAGACACCATCCATGGATGCTCGTCCAGATGGATGGCATGCCGCCCGCGTTGACCTGGGCTAGTGAGCACAGCACAAATGCAGCGCTATGCAGCAGCACCCTTCAGCGCGCAATCAGCAGTGCCAGGCCGGCTGGCCCCTCCCTACCCCCTGTAAGACCGGGCCCTTTGCCCTCTGGGGCGGAACGCAGCAAACGAGTGCGCTGCGCTGGACTGCGACCAGATGGATCCACTGACACAGCAGCGGGGCCATTTCAGTGGAGGGGCGACGAGGGGCACCATTGCCGGTCCCTCTCAAGCCCTCAGCCTCTAAGCCCTTTACGGACGTAGCGAGCAGCGTCTCAGCTTGTGGGCAAGGCGGACGAGTGACGAGGGTGAAAATTCTGTCAGGAGAACCTGGCCTGAGAGCGGCCAACAGGCCCCGTCAATTAAAGCAGCACTGGCCGTTGGCCGAGACACGACGGCCGGCACGCGAGGTACGACAATTCGAGGTACGAGACACAAGTACATGCTCCCTCCCCTTCAGAGGTACTCTTGGGCATCGAGAGAGGCAGCAGATACTTGCAGTCAGCACTCTGCTCCTGCTTGAGAGTTCCTGCACCCGGCACAAGCCCTGACTCCGCCTTTTTTGCTTTCTTTGCGATTTCTTTCCTCCTTCAGTGGACACGATGGAGACCATGCCCGCCGATGAGGGTCCGGACGGGGAAGCGGTTTTGCTTGTTCTTGCAGGCCCTAACGCAAAGTTGCAGGCGCCGTCCCATTCGCAAAATCGTCGGTCAAGGGCAAAATGTAGACTCTCTGCGAGTCTTTGAGTCGGTGACGGCCAGCAAAAGTCGGAGTCAATGTCGGTGTCGAGGTACCTGGCCGGACGGACAGGGAACGGCTCTCCACCGTGATCCGTCGAGTCCGCCTTAAAGGCTGGCGGTCCGAGGCCCACGGCCCACAAATCCACGGTCCAGAGAGTCCACGGGACGAGAGAAGCCGGGGCTCATGGCAAGGGCAACCAAGAGACCAGGGGGTGCGCGAGGCCACGAAACAACCAGCGAGCAGTCAGCAATGAGGCAGGGGTGGGAGCCAAACCAAGGAGCGTGGAGGACCAGAGGGCAGGAACGAGGCACGAGACACCGCACATAATCGTTGGCCACCACGATGACACAGCAAGAGGCGAGACGAGAACCGGTATCCTGCCGCCGCGCATCGGCCCAGAATCCAGAAGCAGCCAGATCTTGGGAACGTGATCGGAAAATCGTCAAATCTTCGAGGTCAGGCTTGTTGCGATCAGGCGGGGAAGCTCCAGAAAGCTCCAGCAATACATCACCGGGCCTGTCTGGTGAGGGGAGCTTTGTTCTTGCTCTGGCCTTGCAACCTCGCACCCTACCCTGCTGTGCGGCCTCGAACTCCCAGCACTGCTCTCCTCCCTCCTCCACCACCAGCGCAATTCAGGTGTAGCGTCATGACACGGCCGCCTGTCAAGAGATCCCGTTCCCAGAGCACCGGCGCAAGGCCTTGGATCATGGCCAGTCGTGAGCGCGCCTTGCATCCCGCGGCCCACTTGATGCGAATCTCCCCGGTCAAGCACGTCTATCCTGGTGGGGACGGGCTACACGGGGAGACTGGTGAGACTGTCCGGCCGGCCTCGCGTTGGGTCACCCTGTCTGCCGGCACAATATGCACTGTACGCGTTCGCGGCTTGCGGCGTATCACTTGCGTCTACTGATGGAGCGCGCATAGTGTCAGGTTCCACATCGACACGGCTCGCCGCTTAGACCGACCTTGGGTCACTTTAATCTCCAGAATCGGGGTAATTTCATCGACCTTTTTATATCACCAGCCTATGGGTATATCACTGTGGATGGAACACTTGGACTTTTCAGCTTTTTCATGTGCCGTAGCCACCAAGGTTCGATCTATCAGTCCGTGGCACCCATGCATACAGTTCTGGAACATCGCTTCATCCAACCAAAGCAACGAAAACAGACACGGATGAGCCATGTCCTACGGGCCAGAGGAGGCCAAGTACAGATCATTTCCCCCTGGGTGAACATTCTTTGCAATCCAGGGAGACACCAATCGCCCATTATCGGTCGTTCCGTTTCCCACGAGATAGGGGTTCTCGATGGAAATGATATCTCCCCGAGGGGAGCAAGGGATGAATCAAAGATTGCAAAAGCGACTAGAGTGTGTGGCAAGCACTGGAGGTGCAAACGGGTCCCACAACGGGAAAAATACATATGTATGACTCCGTCATTGAAGCTGCCATGGCATGAACGATAAATCTAGCCCGCGGGATCGACAGGAGCAGAAGCGATCATTGACGGGTCCATTCCAGGACAATGGCACTCCTCCGTTCGGCCTCACTTCTGACCGACAAGCTGAGATACGGTGAGAGATGAGCTCCGTTTCTGCCGTATTTGCTGAGGGCTGCGTCTTGAGTGATCCATTCTCGTATCCACAACGCCAGGGGGCAAGCCACAGCGCAAGAGAACCAGAGGAATGGCAGCTTTGGTAACGCTGGTCGAGGAGCACAACCGAACGTCCATCTCAGTCGTCAGCTCCAGGGCGACGGATTGCGAGCTAGAAGGGTTCATCTCGCTGTGGAAGAATGGAAACCTGGGAGATGCGCTACTGGAGCCCCTCCAAGGCGTCCGGCCCCCTCGGATCTGCAACCTATTTGTCCTTCTGATGCTGCCGTACCCCGCAACGGTCGGACGGCACTGGCGCCCGAAAGGATCCAACAGCGAAATCCACCCGGCGAGAAATGGAGGGGGATGTCGTCGTCTCGAGGAGGGAGGGCAATGAGGGGCTTCTATCCATCTGCAGTGAGATAACACCCGAGGGCCGAGCTTGTGGGGGAGCATGAAAACCACATGATTATGCCTGCACTGTTGACGACAAAGACGCGCATCAACGGGCGAGACATTTATCTGTCCGCAACTGGTAATCGGAATTAGCTCCAGGAGAGCGGGCCGGGTCGGGACGATGCATGCTGCGCTTCTTCCAACGGTATCTTGAGTGTGTGAAGGTTTGGAAGGAGTTTGAAGCGACGCTCCAGGGCAAATTCCTCTCCGACCCTTGCGTTTGTAGAACCAAGGTTACGAGCTCGCCTCGCTGGTTGACTTTTAGATGATCCACGCCAACGGGGCTAGTCCATCTTGATGCTATAGCGGGCGGGTCCGCGGCACTCTCCCGGAGTAGGGAGCCATGGTTTGGGGCGTGCTCCACGTGGTGTCAAGACGATGGATGGTGGAGTGCATTCACTGGCGTCCTTTTTCTCCTGCTCTTTTGATTTCTGTCTTTTTTGAGTTGCTACTGTTTTCTCTCCAGCCTTCTCGTAATACCGACTCCTGGCCAAGCGTAAAGCGGTCAACGGGATGCAACCCTGGGATCCAAAGCTTATGCGCGCAGCTGGGTTTTAATCGTACCGTGGCCTCAACAGTCTTGATCGAACTGCGCGTCCTGGGCAAATTCGACGCACAATGGAACAGGGGAGCCACACCGGGAATGAGAGGAAAGGGAAAACGACTGGCACAGTGTCAACACTGGGAGGTCAGGCTGGTTGGCCCTCCGATAGAGTGGGGAAAGCGGGTTACGAGACCACAACCTCAGGCAACCAGTCCGTCCAGAAAACGGGGAGATGAGTGCGAGATTGGGAGGACAAGGGGCCCAGTGGTCTCGACACGGAGCGCCTATCAGGAGATTAGCAGAGACAAGGCTGACAGCAACGTCCTCCCGTTAGGTGCTCGTTAGCGACTTGGTCGCCATGGCATTACGGCGTAAATTGCACCGTCCGCGGAAGATTCCCGGTCATGGATCTATTGGGATGCTGACTCATCGCAGGGTCCGTCCGGATTGAGCAAGGAATCAGGAGAGCATGGACGTGGAAGCGGACGTGGTGGTGGAGGGGCTGCGGGAATCGCACATCATCGCGATGAACGATGGGCACGACAAGCAACAGCACGTCACTTGAGGCCGCTGGCTGGACAATGGACTTGTCGGTGCATTATTACTTGCAGTCTGCAGGTCACTCGCTCTGCGAATTATAAAGACCTGAGCAGCTCAAGAAGAAGAGAAGAAAGGCGAGCGATCGGCGGTCCTCTGCACCGCTCCCCCGCCTCCTTAATCATGGCCACCCGTGGTCTGTGTGTTTGAGGTTCCGAGCGCAAGCAATGACCTTGAGGTGCATACCATACCTCGCTCAGGGAGTTTGTAACTCTCTGATACCACCTCTGGTTGTAACTCCGCTATCCCCTCTAATTTTCTGTTATCCTGGTAGCGAAGCGACCTCAAGCCGTCGGGACCGTGGTTCAGAAACAGCAAGTCTAATCTCGATAACAAGAAGAGACGAGCACTGACACCTGGTCGGTCCTGGAGCAGTCGGAGTCTTGAAGTATTGATTGATGTACGCTTTGGGCTGACTGACGACGATTAGCTTTCCAGCTTCTGGGAGCCAGTCATATCTGGATGATCCAACCGCCAGCGCAATGAAGCGTCACCACAAACTCCAAGCTGCTGATCCCTCACTCATACTTTTGTACGTAGTAAATTTGGAAACTCGACCGGTTACCAAAAAGAGTCCATCCAGGGACAGGAAAGGTTTCATCGGGGCGCGAGGTGGTAATTTTCCAGTGGAGAAATTCATGGAGTGGAGTGCTGAATGCCTCTGTCCCGTCCTGTCGTGTCGCTGAACCTGAGCTGGGCTGTTAGTGTCCATCCGCGCTGCTGGGTATGGATGGGTGTCCATAGGTAGATGCTGCGGAATAGAACCCCTCCTTAGTTTCTGATCGGGTCCGTTGCTCCCACATCAACTTCAACACTCGCAACAACAAGCTCCAACTCCCCTTTCCTGGCTCCGAGACGACGCACGACGGCCTGAGCAACCCCAGAGCTGTCCGCTTCGGATCTCCAGAGGCCAAGTCAATGCCTCTCCAGTAGGCCCTCCAGCAAATCGTCCTCTGCTCGCGGTAGCCTTGACTGGCCTTTCTCTGCCTCTTCTATACCGTCTTTTTGCAGCAGCGCCTTGACGACTACGGCCGACCTGCTCAGTCCATTCTGGTCTGGTCTCAGCCAACCGCCCGCCGCCGCCCTCCTCCTCTCAGCCCCTCGCCCACCACACGCATTCAGGCCTGATCCCAGCGTGGTCGCCCCTCTAACCCCCCCTGGATTCTCGTCCTCCTCTCTGTGCCTTCCAAGCGAGCCTGCGACTTCCCGCGTCTCCTGCGACTCCTGACGAGACGAGCCTCGTGGTATGCTGCTGCGCCATCTTTGCCGTGCTACGAATTGCTATCGTCAAACTCGGCATCCTTGGATCAGCGATAGGCCTGCCGCTTTTGACCATGTCCTGAGGTGAGCTTGGCCGCCGCAACCCGACATGCTCAAGATACAGACCGCCGCCGTGCCGCCAAGTATCCACTCTTCGCGCACTATCCACGACCCCTCCGGCGACTCTCCGTCCGCGTCCGCGCGCATCACGCCTGCCTCCGTTCAAGCCTCCGATCAACACTCTTCCTCGACTCGGGCTGATCCCGCCTGGGGCGTCATGAACGGCATCGTCGGTACCGCCCCTATGGGGACCATGTACGTTCGCGCCCTTTACGACTACGAGGCCGACGACCGCACCAGTCTCAGTTTCCACGAAGGCGATGTCATCCAGGTCATCACCCAGCTCGAGAGCGGCTGGTGGGATGGTGTCATCAACGGCGTTCGAGGCTGGTTTCCTAGCAACTACTGTCAGATCATCACGAGCCCAGACGACCTGCCCGACGCCGCCCACAACGGCGCTCTCGAGAACGTTGAGGATGACGCCGAAGACGCTGAAATTTACGACGACAACTACGAACAAGACGACGACTCTGAACAGGATATGCCCGTCGGCCTTCCGTTCGAGGGCACCGATGGAGGCGACAGCTCGAGAGCCGACTTCTGGATTCCGCAGGCCACACCCGATGGCCGCCTGTTCTACTACAACATGATGACGGGTGATCGCAGCATGGAACTGCCCCTCGAGTCCCCTGTTTCCGCAAACGAGACCGGCCCGCGAGACCGAATGAACGTTAACATCCCCGATAAGACGAGGCCGCCCCCTGAGATGATGGCGCGCGGCTTGACTCAGGACGAAGACGACGAGTCGCTGACTTCAGCGTCTGAAGCCGAAGGCGACTCCTCGAGGCTTGCACGACGCTCAAAGGTGCTTAAACAACACATATATTCCTCGTCCGTAGTTGATATAGCCGCTAACACTTGTCTTGCAGCACCGGAATCGTGCCTCGTTCGGTGCTCTGTCGCCTTCAACATCCATGGACTCTATCAATGGCGCATCACCCATTGGTCGGCCAAGAAATGGCACCTCGCCGAACGGCCATCTTGCTGCCGGCCAGGTTCCAAACATTGCTTCAGCTACCTCGTTCACTAGCACTACCTATAATCTTCCAACGACAGCCACCGTTCCTCGCTCATTCTTCGATGACGGATCTACACCTTCGCTCAGCTGGACTCTTCTTGTTTCCAACATGAGGCGTGCCATCGACAGGTATCGTGAGGCCATCACCAACAATAATCGCTCAGAATATGTAGCAAGAGCCGAGGATATTTCCGATCACCTACGACTACTCCTGGCCGCTGGCTCTGGAACCACCGATAATCACTCCGGTCAACCATCCATCATCTCAACAAATAAGGCCCTCTACCCTCACTTCCGGGATATGATGTCCAAGTTCTCGAAGCTCGTTATCTCCTCCCACATTGCTGCCGCCGACTGGCCCAATGCCGAGTCCATCCAGAAATGTCTACAGGAAGCCGACGGTGTCCTTCTGGGTGTGTTCAGTTACGTGGAAGTCGCTCGACAACAACGCGGCGAGGAGATTCCTCGTCTCTTCCCTGGTTTTGTCATTGGCAGTACGACTGGTGGCAGCTGGCAAAACAACGGACTAGGCCCTCGAGACGAGATAACCGCCAACTTCCTCGAGGACGATGAGGGCGTTGTGGAGCCAACAGCTATCTTGGACAACAAGTTGCTTGAACGACTTGATGAACAGAAGCGCATTCTCGTATCCAGCATCCGCGAACTCGACAAGAGCCTCGTTGTGCCAGAAAAGATCATCACCCCCTACAGACACGAAGTGATTGGGAACAACGTCTGTTTTGCAGGTGGCAGAGTGCTGGAGACTTTTAGGCAATGGGTTGCCATGATTGAGTCCATTGATCTGTCATCCTTGGGGAACAGCTTCCAGACACCTCAACTGTCCGATTTTGGCACCCATAAGCAGAGCCTCTATGACAACATTTCTGACCTTATCCTGGGATGCCAAGCCGTTGCTGGTCCCCTGGCCGATGAATGGACTGAGGTTCGAGGTGAAGCGATGGAAAACCGCCTGGAATATGTTCGATCATGCGCACGAGCACTGGAAACAAACTCCTCACATATCGGATTCTCTCTACAACTTCTATCTGAACAAGTTCAGATTAATATGCAACAGCATCAAATGGACCAACGGCCTCACGAGGAACCTTTCACCCGGGCACCTCTACAAAGAGGTGAGACGATGCCATACGACCGCCCACACCAACGAACAGAGTCAAGGACTGCTCCAGTGAGACCAGCACTGGTTTCATCACAGTCATTCACCGAAGGAGATCCTGCGCCAGGCAACTTCCGCAAGGGCGACTACTCGAAGGTCAAGAAGATCTTTGGCGAAGATCCTTCACCCCAAGTTCCAGTCACAGAGGATACACCAGAATTCTTACTCCTCGACTTCGAGCATGAAGTATCTTGGGATGCCAAGACCTCGCCGCCTACCGTCAAGGGAGGCTCTCTACTTGCCCTTGTTGAGCAGCTCACCCGCCATGACAAGCTTGACTCGAACTTCAACAACACCTTCCTCCTCACCTACCGTTCTTTCACTTCTGCTCGAGAACTTTTCGAGCTCCTCGTAAAACGATTTGGAATTCAACCACCCGAAGGCCTGACACAAGCGGACTACGAGATATGGAGAGACCGAAAGCAGAAACTCATCCGTTTCAGAGTGGTCAATATCCTCAAGAGTTGGTTCGACAACTTCTGGATGGAAGAATACAACGAGGAGTCCAAACAGCTTATCCGGGACGTTTACACATTTGCAAAGGATACCGTCAAATCAACAGAGACCCCTGGATCGGCACCTCTGATGGCAGTCCTGGATCAGAGATTAAGCGGCAAGGAGGCTGGAGCTCGAAGGATGATCCAGACTGTGAACCAAAACACCCCCACTCCAATCATGCCAAAGAACATGAAGAAGCTCAAGTTCCTGGATATCGATGTGGTGGAATTCGCCCGACAGCTCACAATAGTCGAATCACGACTCTACGGCAAGATCAAGGCCACTGAGTGCTTGAACAAGACCTGGCAAAAGAAGATCGGCGAAGGCGAACCTGATCTGGCCCCCAACGTCAAGGCCCTCATCCTCCACTCGAACCAAATGACCAACTGGGTTGCCGAGATGATCCTAGCACAGATGGACGTCAAGAAGCGAGTGGTTGTTATCAAGCACTTCGTGTCTGTTGCCGATGTAAGTGGTGCAGAATGCAAGCGAGCCCCTTGGAACAAAGCTAACACACAGGCAGCGTTGCCGTGCGCTCAACAACTTCTCCACACTAACCTCCATCATCTCGGCCTTGGGTACCGCACCCATTGCTCGTCTCAAGCGTACATGGGATCAAGTGCCCCAGCGTACGCACACCACCTTGGAGTCGATGCGGAGAGTCATGGCAAGCACCAAGAACTTCGGCGAGTACCGAGAAGCGCTCCATGCGGCCAACCCCCCCTGTATCCCTTTCTTCGGTATGGACCCCCCCCCCCCCCCTTTGCTATGGATGCAAATGATAGATCACAATGCTCACAACCAACAAAGGTGTCTATCTAACCGACCTGACCTTTATTGAGGATGGTATTCCATCCATCATCAAGAAGACTAACCTCATTAACTTTGCCAAACGTGCTAAGACTGCTGAGGTCATCCGAGACATTCAGCAGTACCAGAACGTGGGATACTCACTGCAGCCGGTGCCTGAGCTGCAAGACTACATCTTGAACAACATGCAGGCAGCTGGTGATGTGCACGAGATGTATGACAAGAGTCTACAAGTCGAGCCTCGTGAGCGAGAGGATGAGAAGATTGTGAGGTATGTTGAACTGCGGAATACTCCCGCGTCGTATGGAGGGGTGCCTTCTTTTTTCTGATAAGCCGTTCTGGCTGGCTCCGCGTCGGAGGTCTCTTCAGGAGTAGTTACCTGGAGACCCTGGTAAAGATGAAGAGAGACAAATGCTTACTTGACTTGTTGTTGATTTGCAGGGTTCTTGCCGAGTCTGGCTTCCTATAAGCAGTGCCCCCTTGCAACTGTTCCGAGACGTCGATGCAACCGCATCTATCCACGCTACGATACCTTGGAAATGGATCGGAAACAAGCCGGGATGGGTGGGATTGTGATCCTAGCCGCGATCCTGACAACCAGCGATGGACGAGATTGGCTACAGCACACGGCGCACATCGCTGTGAGCAGCGCCGCCCACATCCCGATAGAGCGCGAAGCGGCACAACGCAGCGAAACTTGGTCGGGAGACGGCCCGTGGAAGTTGGTGTGGTAGATGTTGGCAGCAGGGGTTCTAGAGCGTGGGGACATTGAAGTGGGGAGTGTCAACGAGACTGATGGGGGCAACTCTGATCGTGGTCTCTACTCGATGACCTGGCTTATCGACATGTTCAGGCATGAGGTTGTGGACACTCGGAAGCCACACTAACAGGACTGGAAATGAGCCCGTTAGGGGAAAGGGGGAGCTCCAACACAGGAGGCGAGTCCAACATTGACGGGAGGAAGGGGAAAACTTAGTGGTGGCCGATGGTGACAATGGGACGATGTACGCTGGCCGCACGAGGATTGAATATACCTGAACGGATCTAGGAGAAGGTCGAATGATACGATATGATGGAAGCAAGCAAGCATCTAGGAGAGCGGAGGACGCCTCGACTGCGAAGACATACACAAGATAGTGTGGATGGGTGGGTAAAGGTTGGCGAAATGGCGCATGGAGCCGGATGATACTACCTATCTGAGGATTAATGATTCTTCTGCCGGGCTGAGAAGAAACAAACATGCAACATTGCCCTTGCTCGAAACCCCATACCCCAGCTTCGATCCATGCTGCCCCCAGTCCCCGACCCGAACGTGCAGGCCCGCTGTGCCGTCTCGGGGTTGCAACGGGGTGGGACGACAAGCCCTGTTGGGCATAACCTGAAGGTGACGAGAGGCGAAGCGAGATGTTCCAGCAGCTGCATTAGGGGAGTAATATTTCCTGCATCAGCAGAGTTATGGCACATGACTCAGTGATCTCGAGTGTTGGTGTTTTGAATAATCAGGAGGCAGCCTGTGCCTCAGCCTTCATTGAACAATACCACCTCGAAAGAGTGGTTTCAAACTAAAACGTGGGTAAAACTACATGTACACGGCCCGGGTTATCAACAGCGAACAACCTGAGGGCAATACACAAAGAGGCCGTGTGGGATATCATTCTCGTCATTACAACATGTCTGCTTCTCTCATAACCCTGTGTTCCTCGTTTAGTGCTTGTGGAGCTTGGCCTTGATGCGCTCGCCCAGGCTGGGCTTGTCCTTGTGCTTGTCATCGTGAGAGTGCTTCTCGTGAGATTTACGCGAGTGCGAGCCGGAAGAGGACTCCTCGCCAAGGTGGGCACCCTTCTCCTCCATGAGGCCTAGGAAAGAGTTAGACAGTTATCAAGCAAACATGGGTAGAAGTCAACGTACGGTCAGCCTCTCGTCCAGCACCAGGCTTGGTGGCGTCAAAGTCTCCACCGTCAGCAGCGAAGCCAGTGGCATGGACATATTCATCCTGGGCAGGGTCGGGCTGGTTCTCGGACTTGGATGAAGAAGTAGCAGCAGCACCCTCGGAGCCGATCTCACGGGGCGCTTCGGAGAAGCCTTCCTGGGGTCTTTCTCGGCCGGCATCGCCCCCCTTCTCCTTGGCGACGACTTCAACAGGGCGGGGACCGGGACCCTCACCCAGCTTAGCGGTGTTACCCTCTGAAGTGTTGTCGACATCCTCGAGGTCGGTGTTCTTCTCCTTCTCTAGGCCCACGCGCTCTGGGTTGCGAGTGTCGTTCTGCCCAGCGGAGGTGTCCCGGGCATCCTTGGACTGGGCGCCAAATGCAGCAGCCTCTCCGGAGGGTGTCTCAACTCTGGCGGTCTTGGGGGCAGAAGCCTCCTGGCCGAGGGTCCGTTCGTTGTAGTTTTGCTCTACCTTTTCCTGGGCAGGGGTGTCTTGAATGGGTGTTAGCGAGGTGGTCTTTCAAGGGTCGGGGCCTAGGGAGTGTTAAGAGTAGACAACTTACCCAGGTTACCGGCGTCGTAGGGCTCACCCTTGGCGGTGTCACCCTGGACTCCAGAGACGGGCTCCTTCTGGGGCTGGTTCTCTCCCCAAACAGCCTTGGCGGCGGCAGCGGCGGCGTTGCTGATGGTCTCCATGGTGTATTTGATGGTGAATTATAAAGGAATTTGGGTATCAGACGGATTGTTGTGTAAGTTGGCGGGGTATCTTGCGTGGTGAAGGTGGGAGCTTCCTGGTTTCAAATCGAGTGCGTACTGGGGTATAAAAAAAGGAATTGAAGTGGTATGGGAATGAAGAGAAGATCACGGGAATAGCTGAATTTTAAATGCAGCTCGAATGATCTACAGTCGAGGACAATCGAGGAAGGGAGGTTTCACAAGCGCTGACGTCGTCAGGCCTGCTGGCTTGGATGTTGGTGCGAGGGGTAGTGTAGCTACTGTACAGCTGTGCTCTACAGTACACGGCACATGCCGGTTCAACAGCTATTCGGGCCTCTTCAAGGCAGAGCTGGGTAGGACAAACATCATCCCGTATGTGGCGGCACAGATTATGACGCCGCGGCCGACAGACGCAACAGGGTCCTGGCACGATGAGCCGTCGCGTCCTGGAGGTTCCCCAGCTATTCGTGTTGGATGGATGATGTAAAGTGCGGTTCCATAAAAAGGGTATGACGTTACGCCACCCTCCACCGAGAACCGAAAAGCAAGGCCATGCCCGTGTTGGAGACGGCGGCTGAAATGCTTGGTTCTGGTGCAAGGTCAGCAAAGCCGGCATGCCAAGGTGGGCACAAAGATCTGGGGTAGACCGAGATACGTCAACAACGTCATCGACATATGGGACCGGTTTGAGTTGAGCATCACAGAGATATACTACGGACTGCACAGCACTGTAATTTTCGTTGTGTGTGAAAAAAGCATGGTCTGTAACACTAGAGAATAAAGGGAGTCATCTTTAGGTATTCCAATAGGGTCAGAGCAGAAGAGAAATGCGCAATACCATGATTTGCGCATGTCGTGATACACACTTCTCACCTACCCTCGACCTGCACAGGACGCTTCTTGGCTCTACCCGCCGATGAATCGATTCCAGGGCGAAATGTTCCGCTTCCACGTGCGACAGTGCCAGAGAGATTGGCTCTCGAACGTCATCTAGCCAGAGACGGTTAACGTGTCTCGTTCCGCCAGGTCGTCAATCAAACGCGTTCGTACACTTGCGAATCAGCGAGCGTGGTCAGTGTTAGCGGCGAGCAGCCATGTAGAGCCTGCTCGGCCGAGTCCCGGCTCTTGGCCCCCAGGAGGAGGGCGGGAATGCACATCAGCTTGCTTCCCCGTTGGAAGGTTGTTTTTAGGGTAGGTAGTAGGGCAGCGAGAGGGACATGCGATGCTAATGTCGACTTGGTTCTAGAAGCCACATCAACACCATCGTCGACTGCGCTTGGGCGGACTAGAACGTGGTGCCAAGAGAAAGCATACGTGTAAGCTGGATACCAGACCATCTGATGTGTTGGTCAATATTAAGCCAGGTGATGACTAGAGGCCTGTGAGGTCTTTTTCAGGTTATATGGGCTGGGGCATCTGAACCGCAAGTTTGGTACTCATCTCACGGACGTATCTCATACTTATCTTGTCAGCACTTGGACGCTCACCGTATCAACAATTAAAGAGGAGATCCCGACTTCGGCCACGGAATAAGAATGCTATCAAAGGCCCTGACCCCTGTTGGGTTACTTCGTTCACCTTGACTTTTGAGGTCGCCTTGACTCTTGAGCCTCTGCCACCATGTTACAATCAAGGCTTGAACTCTTGTTGGGGCTGTGATATATCACTTTAACCAGTCTCGTTGACCCCTATCTCTCACGCCTTGTGCTTTTCGTGTAGTCTCTTGCTCCCGCTGCCGCCTCCTATTCTCCATGGCTCAGAATGTCCACTCCCGAGTCTTGGTGGCCAGGCAGTCCCTGTCATCCAGGTCCCGCCCAACATCATCCCCCCTCACCACCTCAGGTATTTCATGTGCGAATAGGAGCTCCTCCGTTCGTATCCGCAAGGTCTAGTTTTAAGCAGCCTGGCAGATTTTTTCTAGGCTCGGATCGGCCTGCGGTCTCGGTATCGACATCCGTGCGGTTTGGCATCTTTGATTGTCAATGCTAGTGGACGATGGATGTCATGATGGGACGTGACAAGTTAGAGATCGTCAGCCTTCACACCGACTTCACCTTCATACACTGGTGCTGACGGGGTCTAGAATAGACACAGTACATAAATAAACAAATACCATCCATAGCTTGCGCCGGTGTGCGGGACTCCATCTCCGAGGACGCGGTGCCTGTGTCACTCCGGGTCTACTGCCAGTCCGAGCACCTCCTGGCTTCCGACTCCGTCTCCGTCTGGCCTGCGACTTTCACCTTTTGCGCATTCCTGACCCTGCATCCACGTCTGGAATTTATACATGTTCAGAGGCGCCTTTGCCTTTCCGGCCTCTGCTGCTACTCTGCGACTGCACCTTCTCCGCTGCTTCGCTTTGATTACCATCACCCGCCCTCCCATTCGCTTCTCCGCATTCGCTCGCAGCTGGACCTGGACGAGACCAGGCCCTGTGCGCTCCCTTGCTTGACTCGGCGTCTTCGCAATCACAGGCGACCTAGGCGAGGCGAGGCGAGACTCACTCACATGTGCCGAATAATAAACCACACATAGCCACATACTCCGTGCACCTCTTCTTTACATACCTCCCCTTACGCCTGGGGCCCCGCAACAAAGACGGAAACATTACGGGCTTGCACGGAGAGCGAGAGCGATTGATCCGGGAGCGTACCGACAACGGCCAAACGGGCTGCGGGCAGGTCGAAGGCCAAGCAAGTGCAACGGGAACGGGAGGAGGACCCATCGCACACATCCCGCTAGCCAGGACGTTGGGTGCATCGACGTTAGCCATCACCTGGAGGAAGTGAGCTGCAGGGTCAATCACAGGCGCTGTGAGCGACTGGGTCTGAGCCCAAGGTGAGTGGCTGGCGGGCTGAGGCGGCGTTCGTCGCAACGAGGACGAGGTCTCCAACTGCGCGCGCTCGATCGCGTAGGCTCCTCGTGATGGGCGCAGCCTCTTTTAATGGTTCTTCGGCCTCCTGAATTTCACTCTCTGCCTGCGTCGGATCCTTCGACCTTCGCCTCGACGGCCATTCAGTCAGCAAGACCACTCAGCGGGCTCACGATACGATTCGCCGCCCCTCTTGTTTTAAGCCTGACAGGACGCGCGCCTCCCAAAATCACAGCGGACAAAGCCGAACACGCCATCTTTCAACTCGTCCAGCAGCTGGGATTTCTCACCGTGGAGACTGATTGAAGAGGTGCTCTTGCGCTCCCGACGCTACGGGTCTTGTCTGCATTCGGAATCGTGGGTTCTTAGTCCTTCCGCTTGTTGTTTCCCCGCCGGTTCCGCTTCCTCCGTGTGTCCGACCTCACCGCTCCGGTTCTACCGACGATCGCCGGCGTCCACCTCTCGGCAGGGCGCCGTCGTTGTCCGCAAAACCCCGGGTCACCATGGTGTACTGTGGGAAAGCCTCCCAGGGCTGCCAAAACTGTCGCACGCGACGCATCAAGGTACGTTGTCGCGGTTGAATCGCGCCAAAGGCAGTCGCATGACAACTATCAGCCTCAACGCCGACAACTCTCTCTCACAACCCTTCTATTTCTTGGCTGACCAGTGTTCATAATTCAGTGTGATAAGGTAAAACCGGAATGCTCACAATGCATCCGCGTCGGCAAGAGGTGTCCGGGATATCGCGACCAGCTGTCTCTCATGTTTCGCGATGAGAGCAGCAAGGTGATGCAAAAGGCACACGCGCAATGGGGTGTTGGCGAATCTGGCTCAGAAATGACTTCGCAAGCTTCGTCCAGCTCTTCAGCTTCATCTAGCGCATCAACTTCTGCGTCTGCCGCTTCTTCTGTTCCGACCCTGTCGTGTTCCACATCGACTAATACCAAGCTGGCACCATACTCAGCTCCCTCATCGGCGATATCTTCCAGCGCTTCATCCACCGCATATTGGTCAACTTCTCCTTCGTCACTCGTTAGCCATCAAACGTCACCACCAACTCCTCCATCACCGAACTCATATCACCAAACCTCCTCTTCAACCTCCGCAGCACAGCCAGTCGCCGTTGTGCCACCGCCACGCCTTCCAACTCCCGTCGACCCGAGCCTCGAAGAACAGGGAGTCCAGTTCTACATCAACCGCTATCTCATCGGCCACCCTGACGAACCTAAGACCCCAGGCGACCTTTCTTCTACCGAATGGCTATGGGACCCCGCAGTACAGGATGTCATGGCCGCTGTTGGTCTCGCCAGCTTGTCGAATCTCAGGGGTGACCACAATCTGATGACGACGGCTCGCCAGAGATATGGAATGGCCCTGAAGCAGACCGGTCGCCTCATCCAGACTTCGGTGACGCCGGACTTTGAGGTTACTATGCGCTCCGTCGTCATGCTTGCCATGTTCGAGGTGTGTGCCCTCACCCCTGAATTTTCTTCATCTTCCTCCCCCATGGTTAGCTTGATATTCTTTCACTTTCTCCTAGTGCTTTCTCTATCATCAAGTCATTGACTAACCGCCTTGTGCAGTTGGTGAAGGGAGCAAACCAGAACATCGCCCACGTACATGCTCATGTGATGGGAGGTGTTGCTCTGCTACGGAGATGGCTACCTATACCGGAAGTAGCCTCCCTTGGTATTCGGGCTATGTTACAGATGTGCTATTGCCTTGTGAGTTGCATCTACGCAACACTTCTCGAACGCTCGACTGATAAATCCTCCACAGTTCATCCCCGCGCAAATGTCGGCTACTCCTCTGCCTGTTCCGTTCTATGAGTGGATTACGTTCAGTTATGCTCTTCTTGACCCCCCCGATCGCCCAGCTGCCGACCTAGGCATGTTGATTTGCCGCTTTATCGAACTATCGACACATATTCAGACATATGTTCTCAGCGATGGTCGGCCACATACAACCTCGACGCTGAAGCAGCTTTTGGACATCGACGCCGCATTTGCGGAATGGGACCGCAAACTCGGACCAACATGGCGATTTCGCACCGAGAAAACAGACGATCTCCCCCTGCCGCAGTTTTCGAGGGCGAATATCACATCTACTTCGATATGTTTGTCGCCCGAATGTGGGGTCACTACCGCTGGGCGAGGACCTTGCTCAACCGGATCATTGCAGACTTTATTACCAGTCACCCGTTATCTAGTTCATCGTTGGTCACGACATCCGAATACAAAAACCGGCTCGAGGTAGTTCGGCTCCTGGCCCGAGATACTCTTATCAGCACACCAACACACTGGCGACACCCCCTCCTTACCGACAAATTCGCGATACCAGTGGAGAATATGGGAGGAGCAGGCTCAGGTTCGGCTGGTCTTCCGATCGTTCTTTTCCACCTACAGGCTGCTGCTTGTGGCCCTGGCTCTTTGGATACATATTGGGATTGGGCTATTGGGGTGATGGAGTGCATTTGGAGCGATCTGGGCATCCTCCATGCCAAGTGCATGATGGACTCTATGAGATCACATCGAGACTCGGTCAAGGTAAAAACAGAAAATGATTTGAATAAAGGCAGGGCAAAGGGGGTCAGGTAAAGGGCATGGTATCGGCTGAGGGTTTTTGGGTGCAAGATCTGGCGCATATTCTGGGTGATTTTTTGGGGGTTGGGGATGGTGGTTCAGGCAGGCATGGGCATCAGGAGCTTCCGTGAGGGTCGTGAAGCTGGAAGCTGTACCACAGTCGGCGACGTTTAGAGTGTTATGTGCTTTCTCAGGCGTTAAGTTGTTTGGGACACGGCCTGTTATGGCCTGGTTTGACAGGATGTCGGCACAATACTATCTTCATTTGTTGGGTTACTGCAACTCCGCTACTAGCTTCATCGGGTCATCTTTTGGCATGAATTTTAGCATATTGGCTCGGTTACTTGGCATCAGTATGAATGAGGCTGCATTTAGTAAATCCTCATTGTCGAATATCATCTTTATGACATGACGAAGGGTATATAGGAAAATAAAAAAAGACGAGACATGGCCACCACGGCTCATAGCTGTGATGCTTCAAGCGATAAATTTTTGATCAATCGCCACAAAAAGGACTGTATAAAATGGATTGCGACCGAGTACTTGCCTCGAGCAAGCCCGATGGGTCTTAGGCACGGTCAAGATGGATTGCAAACGCGACAGTCCTGCAATGCATGTGGGGTTCATACTTGACGAGTTCACCAACCATGTAAGTGTCCAAACTAGGTACCTAAGCAAGCAGATGGGAAACAAACAATACCCATTCACGGCATAAGAACACAGTATCAAATTGGTATTGTCCTCTTGATCGAAAGGCTTGATGATGGCCTAGGAGAGCAACTCAACAGAAATAGCACAGCAGCAGTACAACTAAAGCTTATCCTAAAGTTTTAACAACACAAGAACTCATTAACAAGGTTTGCAGCCGCTACAAATTATGCCGTAATAGTATCAATAAGGTTGTAAATTGTAAATAGGCACGCGGGTCGAGGAAATGCCAGGCACCAGTATAAGCTCATCCCACATGATGGGGTTGCGATGGTCTCAGCAAACCTTCTTCCGAGTTGGCTAAACCCCATCGCAAGAGATAAAATATTCCCTCGCAAAATCTCCAAAACCAGCAGCAGCAAACGTGGTATATCTCTCTTAACAATCACCATTAAATACCCAGAAAAGGCTTGTTTCCCCAGACGTCCAGTGGGACCTGACTAGACCCCCGGAGAAATAGTGCGGCCCGCAGGGTTAGCACGTGCATTACTTGCAGCCGCTTCCGCAAGGCTGCCGTGTCACAGTCAACTCCACTTCAACACATAGCCTTATCGCAACGACCATCCCGAGGACATCTCACGTTTCTCGATCATCATTATATCCAACTGCAAACTCTCCCGGATCGACTCATCCTCATCTCTCAAAGTCCAACAACTTCAGTATATCGCTCCCTGCCCAGTATGGGGTCTGACGCTCGCAAAGGTAACGCGACTTGCCACAGGCGCGTGACGAAGTAATGCTAAGCGCATCATATAGGCGAGGACGGCACGATCAAGGTTGCGTCGAAGAAGAAGAAGAATGGAGTCGTCAAGCTAAAGAAGCTCCCGCCCAAACACAGCAAGCCTGGAAACTGGAGGGACGGTAGTGTTGCGGAAGGTATTACCCGATGCCACCTCTAAACTCTTAGGACACAAGGAGCTAATTGAGCCAAAGATAAGAAAAAGAACGGCAACTCTTCACCTACAGGAGCGCCTTCGCCAGGCCCTGTTGTGAACCAACTCGACGAAACTGCGCACGAAACGTTTGCGACCGGCCGACCCCTCGAAGATAACCCCGACCTCCAACAATGCAAACACTGTAAGAAGAGCGTCCTAAAGACGGCGGCAAAAGCACACATTGCGCAGTGCCTCCGAGTGAAAAAGGAAAAGGCGCAAAAGAAGAAGGAGGCGCGCGAGGCCAGAGAAAGGGCAAAGGAGGCCGCAAGACAAGAGGAAGCACGCAAGGAGGACGAGGAGAATGGTGAAGGGAAAGGCGACGATGACAGCGACGAAGACGGAATCTCAGCTGAAAAGAAGGCCACTGGAAGCAAAACCGCCAAGAAGGCTGCCGGGAAGAAGCCTGACGACGACAAGAAGGGCAAGAAACGGAAGGCCGATGGCGATCCAGATAAGGGGCCTAAGACGAAGAAGAAGAAGGACGAGCCTAAGGCCAAGGTTCCTAAACCAAAAGGCAAGCATTCTGCGAAACATTTTTGGAGGATCAGCTAACCATGTACACCAGGCCCCGTGGATGTGGAGCGACAATGTGGTGTTATATTACCCAACGGGCAGCCTTGCGCGAGATCTCTGACGTGCAAGAGTCACAGTATGGGCGCCAAACGTGCTGTTGCTGGCAGATCTCTACCATACGATATGCTTCTTGCTGCCTACCAGAAGAAGAACCAAGCAAAACAGCAAAGTGAGTCCCCGTCAGCTCCTAGCTAGCCATCTAAAGACGCGGCTAACCGTTGCTCCTTTCCCCTATCCAGAGGCAGCACTCGACGCCAATGCTCCCATAGAGGACGAGGATGACGCAAATAACGGTCCTGTCGACTCGGATGAGGAAACATCCGCCGTGATGGGCGCTCTGGCTACTTGGAAACCCCAGCCCGTGATTCCGCAGCCCACCTTCGCGCCGATCAAACGTCAGTACCAGCTTGCCAGGCTGCACGAACAGCTTCAGATGGCTACGAATGGTGGCAGAACCAACATCTTCGCCGTGAGTGGCTTCGGTGCGCAAAAACTCCCCGAGGGCCATCCTGGACTGCAGGAGAGTGAGGACGCTCCAGGGGAGCTGGACCTAGGAGTTGTGGGATTCGGGGCACGAACATCGGCAACGTTTACTCCCCAACGGCAGGCCTCTGTCTCGAGTAGGGCATAGGGTCTGAAGATAAGCCAATCTCAGCGCACAGTCACTTCCAGAAGGGCCCCAAAGCTCGAGCTATGATCTTTTCGACGATGAAGTGGACCATATCCTGGAAAGCATCGAGCAGGACGACGATCGCCAGACAGGATAATCGACTGCATGTCCCCACCGGGAGAGCTTCGCTGGTTTCAAGCTTGGATTCATACTTCGAACAACCAGAGCAGACGACTCATCATAGCTCTATCAAAGGCTTATCTAGACCTATATTGACATTTAGGCATCTTCGTTTGTCTCTCAAGTCGTCTTTTTTCCATACCTCGGACAAACGTCACATGCGAGTCCAGAATGGGCGGCGCCGAGGTGCGGTCAGATTGGCGCTAGACTATGACGTCGTACTCAAATGGCGGCGAGCCGACCACCCTTGCAACTCGCCATGCAGCTCGCGATCGCTGGTTCTCATCACGCACGCGACCGCGTGTGCCCTTGGAAGAAATAACGACATTGGTCCATCACTGATCAAACACTCGAGACAGCGTGCGCCGTTGCGATGTCATCCAAACAGGCCCTCAATGCCCTTGGCCATGCCGTTTCAGGCTCCATCGGGACAGCTATATCGACCTCGTCGCTCTACCCACTCGATCTGATAACGACTCGACTCAAAGCGCAACGCAAGACTGCAGACACTACCGGCGACTACGATGGAATCATTGCCGCCTTCAAAGGGATCGCGGCAAACGAAGGAGGGACCAAGGCCCTATACAGCGGTCTGGGGACGAGCGTGGCCAAGTCTATCGTGGACAGCTTTCTATTCTTTGGGTTCTACAACTACCTACGTCGACGAGACCGGACGCCGAAAGTTCTCGAGGAACTTGCTATTGGCGCTGTTGCGGGCGCCTGCGCCCGAGCTCTAACCACTCCCATCTCCAACGTGGTCACTCGAAAGCAGATGTTGGGGGACGAGCAGTCGCTTAAAGAGATCCTGACCGAAATGAGACAAGAGGGCGGGCTGCTTGGCTTGTGGTCTGGCTATTCAGCTACCCTGGTTCTTACACTCAACCCCAGCATCACTTTCTTTGTCAATCGGCGACTTGCGGCGCGCATTATCCCAGCGCTCGAGGAAGAAGATTTCCCCATTGCATGGATCGCCTTCTTGATTGCTGCCACGAGCAAGGCGGCCGCCACCGCCGTCACCTATCCTTTCCAGACGGGCAAGACACGGCTACAGATGGCGAGCGGCTTGATCGACCTGGCAGAGCAGGATGAGAAAGGACAAGAGGCGAAGTCAAAAACGAAACGGATCCTAAGAAGGATGGTTGAGTTCCTGGACCAGAGCATATTTGGGGTCATCCTTCGCATCATCAAAACCGAGGGCCTGCAGGCATTGTACGCGGGGCTTCGCGCCGAGCTCCTCAAGAGTTTCTTCAGCCATGGCCTAACAATGCTCACCAAAGGGGTCATTCATAGGTTTGTCGTTCGGGTGTGGTTCATGGTACTGCTACCTCACCTACGGCAACGAAGACTGCGGATGAAGTGATGGATTCTCGACTGGGTCTGACATGGACTAGCATTGGAAGGCAACACTCGACTTCTCCACGGTGCTGGCTCCTCGAGCCGAGAAGCCTGTTCCTTCGGACCGAAGGGCCACCAGGCCGGGAATCAAGGAGCCCTTGGCTACTTCATGTTTCTGGGACTTGGAAGTCAGAGGCACGTCGCAGACGTAACAGGTCAGGGGCGGGTCGTCCTCTGAAGACGACTTCTTGGTGGACGGGAGCATGAACTGCTTGACACAGTTGTGGCACATTACGTGCCCACATTGTTTAGCCATCATGGGGTTGGAGGCGTTGGTGAGCATCTTGCGACATGAAGGGCACGTTCTCTGCTTGCCGGTCGAGATCTCCTCCTCGTTGAAATTGATTGTAATGAGGTTTTGCATGGTTATCGAGTGGGTGTCGTCTGGCGATGATGCCGGGCAAGTCGGTACGGTCTTGGCCTTCTTGACGACAGGAGGGAGTTTACTTGTTTGGGCATCTGGAGTGAGTGATGGAGTCCAGAAGGAAGGGAGCGTAGGTTTAGCGGCCTGTATTAGAAACCATTTGTTAATCAGAGATAGCGGCATGGGGATAAATCTGTTAAAGCACACCTTTTCATCATCAATTGCCTTTCTCGCCTTGACTTTGTCCTCTCGTGCAATGCGATCCAGCTCATCTTGATCAAGCTCGAACTTGCGCTTCGTCCCTACGAGAGCTAATGCATTCTCGCCACTTGTAGCATCTGTAGTCGCATCGTCCGTTTTCGCCACGGGTCCCTTGCTCTTTCTGTCCAGTCCAGCTTGCGTCAATTCGAAATCCGCGACGGCGCGCTCGCGATCCTGCTCGTCCTCGAGCGCTCTAAGTTTCGCAGCCTCCTCCTCTGCCGCGGCGCGGGCCTTGTCGGCGCGCTTGATGTCCTTTTTCTGTGTGAGGATGTTTGAAAGGGCGCACTCGCGACAGAAGATGTCGCCGCGACGGCAGGATACGGGATCGCGGGCGATGTTGAGGCAGAGGCCGCAAGAGCCAAAGGGGAGGAACGAGTCGCGATGGAGACGGGCTGAGGACGACGCCCAGTGGGATTTCGCGAGGGCGCGCTCGTGCGAGGTGAAGACGGGGCGAGAGGTGTTTCGTTTGCCTTTTGTATGGTTAGTCGAATGGGGGGTCCGAGGTGAAGGCGGGAATCGAACGTACTGTGTGACATGATGACAGTCGCTTCGTATGGTGACGTCGATGTTTGCTTCGAGGATAAGGAGGAACTCGTCCTTTTGGATGTCGCGATCGGGAATTTCGTGAGTCAATTATAGTATGGGGGTATCAAAGAGGACGCCGACGCGAATTTGAAGTCCAGAGCAAGCGTTGTTGAATATATAAGAGAAATGAATGTCGAGGTTAGGAAGACACCGATGAGCTGCCCCAGACGAAGCACGTTATTCTCCAGGGTAGGCCGGAAAAAGTTGGCGGTGGGTCCGTCATGAGTCCGCGTCTCCCCGTCGCGCAGAACTATTCTCAATTATATACTTGTTGTATAACTCATTCTCACCAACTCGAATCGGTCGATTCACCCAATTGAACGGGGTTTCTTCTATTCAATTGCTGCTGGACGAGGCGTGAGCTAGCTCACGTTTCTCGCCAGCCCGTCTTCGACGTCATGTCCGACTCCGATCCTCCTCCCGCCCAGCCGAGTTTGCCATGGCGCATGACCTCGACGGCCCTGATGGGCTGTGTGAGCATGCTCACGAGAGGGTTCATGTACGGCCTGAACGACCTTGAAGTGCGAGGGCTGGATGGATTGCTGGGTGTGCTTGAGCGGCGGAAAACTCAAGGCCGTGAGCGCGGGTTGCTGACAGTGTGTAACCATGTCGCCGTGTATGTGAATCTCATTGAAGCGCAATATTTTTACTCTCACTAACCATGAATTGAATTCATTCTTTAGACTCGACGATCCTCTAATCTGGGGCATTTTGCCGTTCCGCTACGCTTTTGACGGTGCTAATATGCGATGGGGCCTCGGCGCCCACGACATTTGCTTCAAGAACAAGTGAGTCCCAAGGTCTCGATGAGTGCGCAAAGGCTGATCAGTACAGGGCCACGTCGACATTCTTCATGCTTGGCCAAGTACTTCCCACTCATAGGTTATGGCACTCTCCGTATGGCGGCTTATACCAGCCAACAATGACTCAAGCCATCAAGCTCCTCTCTGGTCCATCTCCATCATCCTGGTCAACAGCCTCAGACTCGGCCCTGGCCACAGTTCCACCTCCAACACCAGCTCCTCCTGTCCCCGAACCCCTTTTCTTCTCTACCAATGGTGTCGACAACTTCACAGCACCCGCCGCCTTCTCAGCCAACCGAAATGCCTGGCTTCACGTCTTCCCCGAGGCCTGTTGCCACCAGAGTCCGGATAGTGGACTACGATATTTCAAGTGGGGTGTATCTCGCTTGATACTCGAAAGCGACCCGGCCCCTGAGTTCATCCCCATGTTCGTCCATGGGACTCAACATATCATGGCCGAGGATAGGGGCTTCCCGAGGTTCTTACCACGCATCGGAAACAAGGTCAGGATAGTGATTGGTGAGCCAACAGATGTTGACCAAGTCTTTGGCCACCAGCGGGCGGCATGGAAGAAGCTTGTTGAAAAGGGAGATCCAGAGTTGCTCAGGGATAGTCCGGAAGCCAGGGAGCTCAGGGTCTCCGTGGCCAAGCGTGTAAGGGACGAAGTCGAAAAGTTGCGAGAGAGCATAGGCTTCCCAGCCGAAGAGGATGGCACAGCCGCTCTGGCAGAAACATGGGCCAAAGATCCTCACAAGAAGAAATACAAGAGCCCCGTTGATGGGAGTCTTGTTAATAGACACTGAACAGAAAAAGAGAAACAAGTAAAAATCCCAAAACACAAATAAGCTCGTCCAATTCGCTGAAGCAAAGAGAATCCCATGCCATGCCAAAGAAAATGAAAAGTCGCCCTTCGCAACTCGATATTAGTTGATTCTGGTTGGTTGTCAAACGACGACAGCAAGTAATAACGACACCAGCCACGCTGCCATCAATCAATCACCATGATCCAACTTCTTTCGCGCCCCTTTCTAATCCATGCTGACCCCGAACTCCGTAGTGCTTGCATTCGTTACATAATAATTCCATAGTTTTGAGGTTGCTGCATCATCCGCGCAACTAGATCCAAGGAGCTTAAACAGTGAGCACATAGACAGAGCTAGCAATTTGTGAATACGCTCAAGCTGAGTCCGCCGAGGCGCTGCGGTTTGTCCAAAAAAATCTAGTAGGCATCGAAACCTTGGCCTGGGACCGACTGGGGATAGGCACGGGCCTGTGCCTGAAGAGCTTGCTGTTGCTGTTGCTGTTGTTGCTGGGGGTGCATCAACAGATCACTGAACCAAGCATGCTGGAGGGCCTCGTGGGCACTGATTCGCAACTCTGGTCGAAGCTGGAGCATCCTTTGCAGCAGATCGATACCGGTTGAGTCAATGGCCGGGAGAATGTTCCGGAGGTCCTGGGTAGCGTACATCTGGAAAGTCGGCTTGTACTCGGGAAACTGAGTAATGCCGGGCCAGGTTCGCTCTGTGGGAGTCCCCATAATGCGGAAGATGCGGATGATCTGGTCCTCATTGGTGGTTCCAGGGAATAGCGGCCTGCCGGTGAACATTTCGGCCATGATACAGCCGGCAGACCAGATGTCGATGCTTGTGTTGTATGTTCGGCTACCAAGCAAAACATCGGGGGCACGGTACCATAGGGTGACGACTTCGTTGGAGAAGGTGTTGACGGGGATGCCAAAGGCGCGGGCAAGACCGAAGTCACCAAGCTTGAGCAGACCCTTGCTGTTGATGAGCAGGTTCTGGGGCTTCAGATCGCGGTGAAGGACACGGTTCTGGTGGCAGAAGTCAATACCCTTGAGAAGTTGGTACATGAACGACTTGATGGTGGCAGGCTTGAGGGCGCCGCGCTCGCCGTGGGTGTCCATGTATCTTTTAAGATCGCCGTCCATGTACTCAAAGACGAGCATGAGCTTGTTCTCTGTGTGAATGACATCGTGCAGTCCAACAATGTTCTCGTGCTTGAGCTCCTTCATCAGGGAAATCTCTCGGATGGCGGTCGACGGGGTGCCCTCTTCGGAATCGAGATGGATTTCCTTGAGCGCCACGAGCTCTCCAGTTTGCCTGTTACGCCCTTTGAAAACCTGTATCGCATAACGCATCAGCAATCAAGAGTCTCTGTATCGCGCATCATATAGGAAGAAACTAGCAGCGACATAGGGTGTGGTGGATGATGGGGCAAGGGCGGGAGGTTGAAGCTTGAATGATCAGCGCAAACTCACCGTGGCATAGGTACCCTCGCCGAGCTTCTCGAGCTGCTGGAACGAGCTGGGGTGTCGCTTTCCGTCCATGATGAATCGTTCCTTGTGCAAAGAGGTTCTGGTGGATAAAAGAGAGGGTGAGGCGGCAACAGCAAACGTTTGGGTAGCGAGCGGTGGGTGGATGTTCGGCTGGCGGTTGAGGAATGGCGTGTCACCGACTTTGACTTTTGGGTTGGAACTCGGGACTCGAACACTTGTAGAGGGTGTCAAAAGGAAGTCGGAGGGTCCCGGGAATGAAGAAATTAGCAAAGAAGAAAGCAAGAGATGATTTCCTTCTCCCTGGAGCTGCCTGGTGTTGGTGACGGAGTAGCAAAGTCGCCCTCTTTTTCTCGCCCTGGTCGCTTTTCGACTCGCGCAGCCTTTCCTCGTAGTTGCCGCCTGAGATGGAGGGGGAGAGCAGAGCAGCCCCTCTGAGGGGCCGAAGGGATGGACCCGACAGCGAAAGGGGAAAGGTTATTGACCCGCTACAGCGATATAGTGCGTGTAAGCGTGTCAACTATTCACACCGAGTGCCAATCTCAACACCAGAGGGAAGATCCAATGTCACGGGCCACGCTCATCACTCAACAGAGTACGAATGGCGCCGCCGACATAGGCGCACGCGCACCCATTCAGTCAGGCCCCACACACCCCCACCTGCCGTGTATGGTGTAGATGGCTTATCGCCCCATGCCCCGTGTCTCCTAACAGCCCAGCTGGAGCGCTATCACATAACCCCCTTGCGATATCAAGCCATCGTCATCGAGCTACGCTACTTTCCCGCATCTCCCGTGTCTGACTTGACAACTCCTTAACTTCAACTTGAAATACTGCAACTCGTTCTCCTTCGTCCTGTGATATTCCTCCTGACTGCTTCTTTGTCCACCTGCTACTGTTTCTCGCCGGCGAGGTGCTGTAGATGGGACAACCCTCCCTTTGCCAGATATACACCAACAGCATCCCTGCATCGCGAGCCAGCTCGCCTCCCTCTGCACCATGAGACCTGTCTTGCCTGCGAACCACCCCCTCAATAACCAAGCCTCGGGTCGCTCAGGCCGGCCAGACAGTCTTGTCTGCGGTCCCTCGACTGCTCCCACCTCGTGCTTCATCACCAGCGAGGCCGACCTCGACGCTCGCCGAGATCGCTCTCGTCCAAGATTCCGCCAGCAAGCCGATCGTCGCAAGCGCAGCCGTAGCGCACGCGAGCCGTCAACCCCGCGCCGAAGGCCTTCACCCGCTCGCACCGACAAGGTTCCATCTTCAACCTCGGAATCAGAGGAATCGATAGTCGAGCAGGATCCCTTGGTTCTCCCTTCACGATTGAGCACTCCGTCCTTGATCGGCCTCTCACGACCTGAATCTGTACTAAGTGGTTCCTCTCGGAGTTATTCACTTGCTGGACCTTCCATCGAATGTCCAAGCGACTCCCTGCAAGACGACGCATCTTTACCAGAGACCGACATGGCCGACAACCAGGGTCATGACACCTCCATCCCCCAGCTAATCATGCCCAGCCTGACGGTGCCACACCGTCGTCCCTTTCCGAAGTGGGCAAGTCACTAGGCAAGCTGAAGATTATGGTGTCAGGTCGGAACGGTATGTCTAGCCATGAAAGTAGCGACATTTAAAAGACTAACCATATTTCAGGTATTGGTAAAACCTCACTCATCAAGACCTTGGCACAACGTTGCGAGCACATCGTCCACATGGACCCAATAGAGAACAGCAACGTAGTGCATGCAACTGAAACATATGCCAGTTCAAGGCCTCATCCATGGTGGCGATCCGACTCTGACCTCACAGTTACCACGCGGAGACGTATCTCAACTACTGGTGATGTCCTGGATAGAAATGTTTGCTTTGTTGAAAGCCCCAGGCATCAGCACGGCGCCTCTGTACGTTCTCACATTATCTCGCCTGTAACATATAATGTGCTGACAACTCGCTTAGGGGCCTTGGCGTGACCTACATTATGTCGAGTCTCACCTGGCATCTCTCATGAGCAAGCCTATGGCGGATTCCGATTTGCTGGCTCTGGTCAACTCTGGAGGTGTCCCAGTTGTGGATGCTTTGCTCTATCTTATCCCCCACAATGGTGAGTCTCTTCATTTACAACACGACCAAGCCTACTAAACATATTCTAGGTCTTACACGGGAGGATGTGCAATATATCAAGCACGCTCAGGGGATGACTAACGTTATACCCGTCCTAACCCGTGCTGATGAGCTCGCCGCAGAAGAGATTGAGCACATCAGACAGCGAGTTGCGAAGCAGTTGGCGAATGAAAATATCGACTATTTCTCCTTCGACGGCCCTGAACCATCCGACGAAGCCTCCCGAGTTTACGCCATCTCGACCAAAACCCAAACTGACTACGATACCATGGACGCCAGCGTCCTAATGAACTCGGAATACAACCCACCCCTTGTCCCAACAGACCTAAGCAGGCTCGTCGACCACATCTTCTCACTGGATGGTAGTGCTCGGCTACGCCATGCTGCAGCTATTAAATGCGTCAAGTGGCGCCGTGACCATGGCGATAGTCTTCTTCAGAGTGCTCTTTCCAGCGGTTGCATGGTGTCTCGAACCGTTCCTCAGAGTGCCTTGAGGCTGCGCCCCTTCCGGCAATCTCAGAGCTGGGAACGACTGGAGCTGTACAACTGGGCCAACAATTTACGGCAAAGTCTCCACTCGGAACGACTTTACCATCTGATGGAGGAAAGGTCGAACTCAAACGCTCCTGCGTACGAGTCATCCCTTGTACGACTTACCCCGGACGGGAACCAGCAACGACGACCGAAGAAGCGAAACACCAAGACGCCTACTCATCAAGATCCGCTTGGGCTGTTGCAGATAGGGGGAAACTCAAGCAAAAGGGCATGTTTGCGCTGGAGATGGTGAGCAGTTTCGGTTTGATCGGCTTGGTTCTTTCTCGACTAATTCACTCCAACTGGGCAGACGGCGTTTGCTCCATTGTCGGGACGAAAAGGATGGGGATGGAGGTAGGTCAGCTGAACATGCTGTTGCCTCTTTAAGGGTGGGTGTGGTTGTTAAGGCCATCACTACGAGAAAATGGTGTTGGCCGGGATATGTACAGGTTCCTTTGTGAGCCTGATGGAATGTAGGGGTGCTGGAAACGATGTGTGCCGGATTTGCAAGATACCCCCAAATACACTACTTCTTTTGGACCGATTACTATATAAGCCCTTGCTTTAATGATGAATGTATTGCCAGAAATCCTGAGATTATTCAACTAGATCAGCCTCCTTGAACACTGTAGAAAGCCGTGTCCTCCCTGCGAGCACCTCTCCCCTTGCTATCAGCAATGCTGAGTGACGTTTCCTAGGGATCACTTCTCACTTTGAAGCGGTTCTATCGTCGCATTAGCAGGACCACGGTGCCCCTTTTCAGGAACTTCCTTAACGAGAACTGTGTCAACGAAGGTAGATGATGCTCTTGTATGCGAGTGTCCACCTATAGTTGCCATGGCATGAGGACCCACGCTCTGCGACCTATTGCCGAGTGATGTACCTCATATCGGACAAGATGGTTCTTGACTCAAGTCTCAGTGGGACTTCTTGGCGGCTTTGGGTGAAAATCCAAGGGCAGTGGCCGCAGCCTGGAGATCTGGAACGTCATCCGCTGTTCGAGAAACATGAGCCCATCGGATAGTGCCATCACGATCCACAGCAAAAGCGCCACTCGTCTGCCACCGCGAGCCGCTCTCAGTCGGCCGGTTCCAGATGCCCTCGTTCTTCCCGAGGCTGAATACGGACCACAGCGTCACCGGGTTCACGGCGTGCCATGTCGAGGAGATGCCGAGGCCCCATTTGGCGTAAATGTCGCGGCCCTCGTCAATGATCACGTCCACGTCCCAGCTGCCGCCGACCTGGGGGAGCCAGTGATCTGTGGCTTCCGCCGAGGAGTGGGAGACGGCGATGCAGTGGACTTGGTGGTGTTCTTCTGAGAGGGTCGCGAGGGACTTGAAGGTTTTTTCGGCGACTGGTTGATGGTGAGCGCTGAGCGCTGAGCTGCGGATACTAGCGGGTATGGGTTGAGATCAGGGTACACATACAAGGACATCCGCAGTGACGGAGGAAGACGACCAGAGTAGGTTTTCCATCTGGAAGGCGAAGCTCGGCCATCCAAGGCGCTTTGGATCCGACCTCGACGGGAGGACCGACTTCTTTGGCCTCGGGCGTCTTCCAAGACTCGAGCTCCTTCCAGAACCCGGTGTTGCCGGTATTGCTATCTGCTGGAGTGGCTTGGGACATTTCTCCTGCTGTGATTATGTATACAGGTTTGTATTCGGTTTGTAAGGGTGATTCGTGGGTGAGAGAGGTAGATAGGTTGTCGTTGTGCGAGGTGAGTTGTTGCTTTTGAGTCTCGTGATATCCGAGGTGGTGTAAGTGTGCCACCTCTCCAATGACATAATGCGCCTCCCTTGACCGACCATGCTGAATTAAGTGATCATGTCTTTGATAAGGCGCTCCAAACCATACGTTTTACAGGTAGAAAATTACTGCGATAACATGTTGATTGACATTAATTACACTCATCTAGACCTTTGAAATGCTTGAAGCTGGTGACATGATTAGATAAGCTAACAAAATGCCGGATTTTCCCACCCACCCAAATGCGTTTGTGTAGGGTCAGATTATGGAAACACCATGTGAAAATGCTTGATTATTGAGTTTATGAGCTGTGCATAGTGGCAACATTTGTCCCTTCGTCCTTTCATTTCCAGACCTTTTTGCATGAGATATATTTATATATTTTATCCAACTCTTCATACTGACGATATCCGATGCGTGAGATCATCAGCCTCCAGCTCGGCCAGCTGAGTAACTATGCGGCCACCCACTTCTGGAATGCTCAGGTAAGAACAGTATTTGAGCACAGATACGAAGCATCACTAACACAAAGCTAGGAATCATATTTCACGTATTCAGCGGACGAAACGTCACCTGTGGACCATAATGTTCACTGGAGAGCTGGCGTAGGTGCTGATGGCTCCGAAACATTTCTCCCACGGACAGTCATCTATGACCTCAAAGGCGGCTTTGGCTCTTTGCGCAAGATCAACGCCCTCTATGAGGCAGAGTCGGAGGTCGATGCAGCCTCTCTATGGTGAGTTGCTGCTCAGGAAGGGCATGAACCCAAGGCTTACAACTCCTAGGTCAGGCCAATCTGTCGTCCACAAGCAGACACCCATCGACCCCAGCGCTTACCAGCAAAGTCTGGACGCAGGCACGGAACCTCCCCAACTGACGACGTCCACCGTGAGATACTGGTCTGACTTCTCCCGCGTCTTCTTTCACCCTCGGTCTCTTGTCCAGCTCTACGACTTTGAGCTAAACTCCACAACCATGCCCTTTGAGCGCTTCTCCATGGGCACTGAGCTGTTCTCCGTCCTCGACAAGGAGCATGAGCTCGTGGATCGGGACTTTCGTCCCTTTGCGGAGGAGTGCGACCGGTTACAAGGGATCCAGGTGTTTACTACCATCGACGACGCTTGGGGTGGCTTCTCGTCCTCGTATCTTGAGTCGCTGCGGGACGAGTTCCCCAAGTCCTGTATCTGGACCTGGGGTCTACAGAGTCCTCTGCTTGACATCCCCAGAGCCAAGCGCCAGTTGCGACTGGCAAACCTAGCTCACAGTGTTGAGCAACTCTGTACTCAAGCCTCGACTCTGGTACCGTTGGCTCTGCCCGAGAATGACCTGTCAGCTGGCGTGTCCATGGATCGCCGCTCGGCATGGCACACATCTGCTCTTATGGCGGCAGGAATAGAGACTGCTACTCTGCCATCGCGCCTATCACAGGGCTCTGTTGACCAGCCGGCTTCTCTAGATGACTTGGCCGAGAGTCTGAATGCGGCTGGCAACCAGCCCCTGGCGAGCATGCACATGTCTCTGGCAACCACCAAAGATGCCCCCGAAGACAGCCGCATCGATGTCGACTTCTTCCAAGTAGGACGGCAGTGGAATAGGCAGCATGTTCAACGACGAGATACGCACAAGCACATATTTGGCGCGATCCTGTCTTGCCGAGACTTGGATCCTCTGGAGAATGCAGACCAGGATGAAGCTGGACACCTCGGTCAGGGTCAACGGCCAATCATTGGCAACCCCGTTGTTCGCAAGTATGTAACACCCATTTGCATGCCTCGCAAGAGGACTCGTACTGACTCTCATCGCCTAGATATGATTCATCTCTCCGATTCCCTCTGTTGGATGCCTACCCACAGATCTATTCTCGAGTCGCAGGGCAACCCAACATTGGTGTGCAGACCACCCTTTCCACCAACAGCTCCATGGTACAGCGGATCAGGACATTACGGTCTGAATCGGCACGGCTCGTGGCGCTTAACGAAAGAGAAGACTTGAGTAACGGACTGGCTGAGCTTGCAGACGCCTACCAGGAAGGCTGGTTCAGCGGCAGCGATGAGGACGATGACGATCTGTGAAAGGATGTTGCCATGTGGATGACAAGGCCGCATAGCATTCTGCTCATGATGCAGCCGCCAGCAGGTATGCTGCTTAGAGCGAATAGCCTTTGGTTGGCATCCATTCCATCGATCATGTCAGGTTGGATCAAGCAACTCATGCACACTGGTCTTTGCAACACGACGTGACACTCGATGAATGAGTTTGATGAGGCCCATTAGGCCTCAAACACGCTTGTATTGATCTAGTAAAGTGATCTTCCTAGTTACAGGAGCAAATATGGAATTGCTCAAATGCTTCAAAAAGAAGTGCTCGGAGCCCTCGGAACGCCGCCCCCTGGACTCCTCATGTCGTCGCAAGACGCGACTGTTGTCTAGGCTAGTTGCCCTCTTTGCACGCGATACGATACGTGCCTCTGCTGAGATAGGTATTAATGTGAATTATTCAACCTGTCATTCACGTGATGCCACCAGCAATGGGTTGATATTTGTGACTGCCTGCGAGCCCTCCGAGCCAAGCAGATCAGTCAAGATGAGAAAGTCTTTCCCCCTTATCTTTTTTTGTTCTTTTTGTTTTATGTTAGTACGGTTATTGGCTTGTGAAGCCACGATGCCAAGCCTTTTATGGACTTGCCGGGATTTCGAGAGTGTGTTTGTGTGGTCCACACAGAGTCAAGTCAACTTCTTTCGAGTCAACATCTGTCAAGTAGACATTCTGGGGATGCGAGATGGTATACTCAGCCAGCGGCCGCAACCGAGGCCTGTTGTCTCTTGGCGGGAGGGGGGTTTTCCTATCGATCCATTAGTTTGTCCCATCGCTTGAGGGGCCTTGCCGTCGACGACGACGCATCTTGGCGACCGAGGGGGATCTCGTCGACAAGAATCAAATACCTCTGGAGGTCCGCGTTTCTTGCCGTTTGCCGCGCCCTTAGCGCCCGCAGGCTTTCTTTGGGGCTTCTTCTCGTCAGCGTCAAAGACGTCATCTGGCAGGTTGAAGCTGTGTGAAAGTCAGCAAGCTAGGATGCACTGGTATCTGGGGTGTGATGTTGCAACTTACTTCCGGACGTGTTGTACGCCGATTGACACGGTCGTCTTCAGCTCATCCTTGTACTTCTGCCACGAGGTGCAGAGCTCCTTGAACTCCTCAACCTGGTAAGATAGATCAAGAGATTTGGCACCTGCCAAGTCAGCATCCCCGCAACTCAAGGATAGACGCTCAAAACATACCTCCGCTCAGTTCAAGACCGATGTAGTGAGTTGTCGTGTAGACGTCAGTCGCACCGGGTGCCACAGGCTTGACTTCATCAGAGGGCTCAGACTTGACAGCTTCAACCTTGGCGACGCCGTCACTCTCTGTCGTTTCGGGTTCGGACTTGATGGGCTTGCTGTCCTCCTCAGATTCAGGCTTGATGGGCAGTTCGGCTACCGCTGGTTCGGATTTGGCCACAGGCGTCTCCTCGGTCTTTTCTGTACACAAGTAATCAAGGCTGCCGTCTTGCACAGCGGCGATTTCCTTATCGCTATGGCACCGATGATGACGCTCATAGCCCTTGTTGAATGCATGGGCCAGCGCGATGGATGGATGTTGTTCCAGCTTCTGTACAAGCATTCGCACCTTGGATTCAACGTAACCAGACCAGATCTTGTGGTCTTCCTTGGTCTTGGCCGAAGAAATCACAGAGATGTAATACTTGTAACCCTGTGTGAAGAAAGTGTGCTTGACGAAGAGATCACTCCAAGGACGCTTGCCCACCATGATGCTTTCGGATATCTGGAGCGCCCGCTGAAGCTCTCTGTTAATGACCCTCATAGAGGAGCGAGTTATATTGAAAGTTGCACACATGGAGGGATAGGCCGGGGTGATGACAGGCATCAGATGAAACGAATCTCCCTTGTATAGCTAAGACAGGATTAGAAATGGATTCTTGGGGGTATCGCTGACAAGATTCTTGACATACTCTTGGGTTCCAGACTCGGACGGGAAGTGGCCCATTCTCGATGGGCTTGAGAAGCACAGGTTGCGGCCAGCGCCACTGGCTTATGACAAGGAAGAACTTGTTGACGATCACGGATGGCGTAGCCTTGGGGTAGAGCTGGCAGACACGTGCGACAAGCATTGCCCAAGCTACACCACCGGGGAAACCCATGATGTTGGCGTAGACGGCGCGTCGTTGTGCCCAAAGCTTGATGGCGCGCAGCGCAAGCTTGAAGGTGCTCTGCTCGGGTACCAATGTCAGGATTTCGTCCGTCACTCGTGTGCCGTTGAGCGATCGCAGCTCTGCCTCGTCCAACCCGCGTAGTAGGCCCGAGTCCTTGAGATCCTTGAATTCGGGAGGGAGCTGTTTCTGGATGATCCTAGAGAAAATCAAGTCAATGCTTATGCCAGAGTACTCAAATTTGATGATGGGCACAAAGGCGTCCGTCACAACGGCCAGTCCGGTGATGGCATCTTTGGGGGCCATTGAAACGAGCAGATCGGGAAAGTATTTGAAGTAGTCGTCCCGAGTGACGTATTTGGGTGCAACGATGAGGGTATCGATATCGGATCCTGGGCCGTAAACACCAAGTCGGTAGCTGCCATAGGTGAAAACCCTGCCTCGCGCATTGCGGATGAGGACATCGTTCTTGGGTTCTTTTTCTTGAGCGACTTGACGGATGAACGCGTTGGTGATATTTTGAATCGACGCGAGAACTTCCTCTCTACAGCCAAATTTGTCAGTTCCCGTGCTACAATTTGCAAAACACCATCACAACCTACCTCTTGGCCGTGTCTGCCGGACTCTCAAATGTCTTCTGACGCTTCAGCTCCTCGAGGAGAGCATCAGTGGCACGCAATTCCGCATCAGTAGGGAGCTGTGACGAGATGGGCGGCGTGACGCCGTAAGCCTGATCGGTAGTCATGGCTTCGGCGCAAGAGGCACCTGTCGAGGTCGGCGAATTCGGCGCCGGAGGAGAGGAACGTCAGGGTGGGAGCGATCGGAGCGGGGATCGAGGTCGGCGTGATGACGAAGAGCTTGGAAGCCAAGGCGTGGTCGAGGGAGCGATTCAGCTGGTGTGATCGAAGGCAGCGGTACTCTGCTGCAGCCCAGGCCTTCAAGCCTCTCTCCAAGGGTAGCGCAAGGGAGACGCCGTGCAGGCGAGGGCGCTGGGACTCTGGTATGTAAACGAATACTGGCGATGGCTGGTTGAAGGAGGTAAGGGATGGCCTAAGAAACAGGATATCGCGGGTATTTGTTGTGGTGTGAAGAGGACAGCGAGGTTGAGCAACTCAGAGTGAGAGAGTCGCTTCGGACTGGCTCTTACGAGGCGCGGCGAGGCTGCACAAACGCGGTGGTGGCAGAATCCCAATGCTTGAAGAGTGGGTCCAACTCCTGAGTCCAGTACGTCTGGCCTCGAATTTTGTGTGCCTCTGTACCGGGCTGCTAAAGTGGAAGAGGGAACTACCGAATCAGGCAATTCATTTGGGAAATAAATATTTCTCAATGCATGCGCAATGAGGGGCTCCCTTGGTGCTTATTTTCTTCTTGCGAATTTGCCTTGAATAGTCACGATGAATGAGTGACATGCACGAGGCTGGGCTTGTGATAAAAAATATTGTATTGCATCACATCGCAGGCAAATCGTCTCGCGATATTCACTTAAGTGACACTGATCCCCTGAGACGCACGTAAGACATCAGTCTTGGCGCACCATCCAACCGCCTGCTTTCCCGCTGACGCTCGCCCGCACTGGCGCCCCCTTACAGGCAAATGCAGCCACTCTCAGCCCTCATTCTCTGCTGACCGTGCTACTGCTGTGGCGCTGTGAGTGGCCGACATGCACTGAGCGGGGTCCGAGTATGCGATTGACCGGGGCGTGAACCCACATCCCAGCCTGCCTGCCCTGTCACGGCCCTGCCACTTACTGACACTAAGTACAACGCGAAAACGCGGTACGAACTTTAAAGGGCATTTTATTTGCTATAGTTGGCGATACATTGATTGACGACACGACTCATCCCGCATCCCCATAGCGACCTCAAGGGCGAGAGATAACCGGTTCAAGGAGAAAACTGTCGCCGGCTGCGTCTTTCAACTCTGTCCTTTGTCCATCACGCATCCTCTCTTCGTAGCTGCACTCTCGCGGCCTTTGCATCATGCCGCCCTCGGCCAAGAGGGCCTCCAGGGCTCGTCGCGAACCGCGTAAAGCAGCTGCCACTTCACCCGCCGAGATCCAAGAGTCTTCACCTACCCGCCCAGCAAAGCGTCGCAAGAAGGTATGTAGCAAACGAAACGACTGTCTGGCTGCGCCTTGCCTTGATCGCAGCCTCAGCCTTGCCCGCACGCTCCCGCTGACAACTGAGCCTCTCACGCAGGTCCAAGAAGAGGAAGAACCCCCCGCGCCCGACGGCGACCAACTGGTGTCCCAAATCGCACAGCACCTCCGGAACCAGCCTGTACAGGCCAGCAAAGACCACGCAAATGCTATCCACCAGGCCAACGGGGACGGAGTCAAGGCCTACGCCAAGGTTACTGCCCAGGACTGGACCTTTTACATCACCAAGTTGGTCGTGAATATCGGCCGAGCACCCGAAACCTCGCATGCATCCCACGCCGCCGCCTCCGGAGCCGACGACGATGACCAAGTACACATTGATCTGGGCCCCAGCAAGATGGTGTCGCGTGAACACGCTACCATCTCTTCGAATCCAAGGATGAGAGGTGGTTCCTCCGTGTCAAAGGCCGCAACGGTGCCAAGGTGGATAACCAACCGCTCAAGGCTGGTCACGCCCACCCTCTCACCAGCGGAGAAGTCATCGAGATTGGCAACGTCGAGATGATGTTCGTTCTTCCTACCGAGATCTCCCCCCTCAACGTCCACCCGGTCTTCCTCCAACGCGCCGGCCTCAGTGCGGACTCACCCCAGTCGCGATCATCACGCCGGCAACCCCTCATCGCCCCGGCCCCGCCGGAATACAAGCGCCCAGGCACGCCACCGTCAGCTCAAAGCCATTCGAAATCACCAGCCGCAAGCACTCCGGCCGTAATGATCGGGGCCAACGGAGTAGACCTAAGCCAGGACGAGAACCAGCACATTAAGCCACAATACAGCTACGCCCAGATGATAACACAAGCCATCCTGAACGCGCCCGATGGGAAGCTCAATTTGAATGGCATCTATACATACATTACAAACACTTACGCTTACTATCGTCACCAGCAAGCTGCTGGTTGGCAGGTGAGAACTTCCCAAGGGCCTACCCCTCATTCGGTTGCTGACTAGTCCTAGAACTCGATCCGACATAATCTGTCTCTGAATAAGGCGTTTGACAAAGTAGCTCGGTCCACAGACGAGCCGGGCAAGGGCATGAAATGGCAAATTGTCCCAGAAGTTAGAGAGGAGATGGTGCGGAATGCCTATCGTGTTGGTCGCGGCGGTCATCGTGGATCGTCTGCGCCCTCGTCCCCCAGCCAGCTCGCCTACATCACTCATGGCCCCAGGGATATGGCATCAAGAGAGCCTCCCTCTGCTCGCAAGCGAAGGGCCTCACCCCCAGCTTCACCACCTCCAAGATCGTCGCTACCAATCGCACAGTCGACTCCGGACCGGCCATCTGATCGATCATTTGGGAGAAATGCCACTCTAACTATCGACGGAAGTCCACTCCCCCGCCCCAGGAAGACCCCCGGAAGGGATTCGTCATTCTCAGTATACCAACCTCAGTCACCGACACTCACCTCTTCGTATCAAGAAGACGGGGGATCCTTTGTCACACCAGCGCCTCCAAGAGTCCACCCCAAACTCGCACCTCCAAGCACAGCACAACGACCCAGCCAACACATGCCGACAAGTTCACCGGCGCCTTTCTGGAAGTACGCAGACATTGGCAGCACACCATTGAAGCCGCTTGGGGGTTATGACATAAGTCCTACAAAGGCTGGTGGTGATCTGCCACCACAGAGCAGCAGTCCTCCCCGCGGGAACAAGTCCCCTCCAAGTAGTCCATCGCGGCGCCAAAGGTCCAGCCCACACCCGGTCACTGAACCGGCTGAAGTCGAGGAGGAAGGAGGGTTTGATCTTAGCAAGTACGTTTTGAAGTGCTCAATTGTCCCTCTGATCACAAGCTAATATGATGTTTCTAGGGGCTTTCAGAGTATTGGTTCTTACCACGCACCCGTCGGGAGAGGCGCATCCATTTTGGAAGGGCGTATGTAAAATGTTCATAACTGGGTCTTGTTGCTTTTTTGTATAACGGGAAGGGGTCGGAGCTGGTCTTTGAACCATGTACATTTTGAGCTGCCTGGCCTACTGCAAGGTAGTCCCTGATTACTGGCGTACTGAGAATGTGTCACGGAGACGAATGGAATGCACTGATGAATACATGCTGGGTCAGGGATTTGAGTTAGGTTGGCTGGCGTATTGCTCACAATGCGTGCATGCTGCCAATATGGGTTCACTCGCGAGTTCATAGTGGTAGATAGTATGCAAAAAAGAACGGGCAAACCACGCCCAGAGTTGAATATCGCCATGTGTAAGAGTGAAGATCGTCCTCGCCCAGCGGCCTAGAGCCTTTTTTTTTTGTGTCATATATACATAAGTTGGAACCGCGCCTCGAGATGCAAGTATGTTTGACCACGCCGCCGTCCATCCGCCATCCCATGCCCACCTCAAAGGTCCATTTTCCGTATCCATACCAGCCAACTACCACAATATACAGAATGCCTTTTTTGTTTTTACTTTCCCGCCCATCTACTTGTACACAGCGGCGAGCCAATATCTCAGCCACATGGAGCATCATAGAGATCTTCGTAAACAGTCGTGCGTGACCTTTATCGGGCACCAGCCTGGCCTCGCCTCTTAGGGTTTCCACGGCCAGGTCGCTTCTTGGAGCTCTTAGCCCCCTGCTCGCCACCCTCGATGAACTTGATGAGCTCATCAATGCTGCGGGAGTCGACCTGTGCACCCGGGCCAGGGCGTCCGGGGGCCGCGGCGTTCTGCGCCTGTGCCTGAGAGGCGGTTGCGTTGAATCGGATTCCGGATCGGAGTCGGCGAGCAGCAACGTCCTTGGCGTGCTTGGCGATGGAGACAGCGTTCTGGGTGAGCTGCTCCAGCCAGCTCTCGGCCTCCTTGGTGTTCTTGTCCTCGGGTCCGAGCTCGGCAAGGAAGACGTTGTAGGACTCGCGCATGCGGTTGACGGCTCCCTTAGAGTCGCGGTCAAGGGCAAGAGCCTGTGCCAGCTGGAAGAGCAGAGTGGCGGAGTTGACTGACTGCTTGCCAAAGACAGACTCGCACACTCGGAGTGACTCCTCGAACCAGAGCCTGGACTCGTGGTAAGCCTTGAGATGCTGCAGCATCACGGCGGCGTTGTTGATGGTGGTGATGGAGTCGGGGTGGCCAGGGCCATAGATGACCTTCCACATCTTCAGGGCGTGCTTGGAGTACACCAGAGCACCCTTGCTGTCGCCAACTTGGTGAAGGAACAGGCTCAGGTTGAGGTAGTTGAGAAGGGTCTCAGCCGAGTCAACACCGACAGTTCGCTCGGCGACGATGATGGCCTTGCGGGCAAGCTCGACAGCAGCCTCCTTGTCGTCAAGCTGGTAATACAGCATGGACAGGCTGTTGTAGACGCGAGCCACCTCGGGGTGCAGAATTCCGTAGATCTGCTCATGCAAGGACAGAGACTCCAACAGGAGCTCCTGGCCAAGCTTCTTCTGGTTCTGGAGGATGGAGATACGACCGGCCTCGAGAGCCTCCTCAGCGAGGGCGCTGCGAGGGCAAGAGTCCTTGATCAGGGGGACCAGGTCAACAACGTCGTCAACGCTGAAGGTGTGGACGTTGGCTGAAGCAGCAACCTCGGGAGGAGAAGCGTCACGGGCCTTGTTCTTCTTCTTCTTCTTGCTGGACTCGCCGTTGGTCTGACCGTTGGCGGCAGGCTGAGGGGCCTTGGGAGCTGGGGCAGGGGTGGCAGCCGCCGCCTCAGGGGTGAAAGCGTAGTCCTTGGCCTGGACCTGAATACCGATCTTCAGGCACACCTCACGGAGGAGCTGAACAGGGCGGAACTGGTTGTGCCAGTCCTCATCGAGCTCATATCGGAATCGCTTGAGAATCTGCTCCTCAATGTCTTCCCGAAGGCTCTCGGGAGTGACCTTCTCGAAAGAGAGATCAGCATCAGCGTAGAGAGTTCGCAGAGAAGGGTCGATCTCAGCGACAGGCTTAGAGTTGAACTTGTGGCCAAGAAGACAGTTGAGGAGGTGCGCCGTGCAAGCAGGGACGATAGGCACAGGCAGATGGCGGAGGTACACGGCAGACAGGTGCTTGAAAGCACGAGCAACCATATCCTGGACGCAAATCTCGCGCAGGCAGCGCAGCCGGCCGTCATTAGCGAGGTCGGCCACCCTGCCCAGATACCTCACGTTGATACCACGCTTGTGCAGGAGTCGGCTCAGGGACTGGCCGTCCATGGGGAAGCTGATATCGGAATCGGAGAGCTCGCGGAGCAACTCGGGGATAACCTGCTCGCGCAGATAGGCGCCGGCTGCCCTGACTTCCGCCTCATCAGCGGCAAATTCGGCCTTCTCCTCCTCGGTCTGAGGCACCTGGCCGCTGAAAGCGTCAGGGTTGAGCGAGAACTTGAAGTCGGAGAGATCAGGCAGGTTCTTCTCAGCCTTGGAAGCCTCGTCTTCGGCTTCCTTCTCCTCCTTCTCCTCCTTTTCTTCCTTCTCTTCACCATCCTTCTCTTCCTTGTCCTCCTTGGCTTCTTCGACTTGCTTCTTCTCCTCGGCCCTACGAGCGAGTTCCTTATCCACCCACTGCTTCATCTTGTATCGTCCAAAAGAGTCGACAAGCTCAGGTCGCAGGACAGTCATACGGTGAGGGTAGGCGTCGCCATCCTCAGGGAGACCATCCTCGTCAAGCCAAGCAATATCGAGAGGGCTGATGCGGTAGAGGTCCAGCACATACTTGCGGCCATCGGTACCTAATAAACCCTTGGTCTCCACGCTAGCCTCCAGGTCAAATCGCTTGCCCTCCTTGTCCCAAACAGGGTGCTTCTTGACCTTGAGCGCCTTGGAAAGCTGGGCAAAGCCAGGGGCGAATCGCTCGTCAGCAGCGACAATATCCTTTCCGTCCACCGCACCATAATCGATCTGGTTCTCACCGGGCTCGCGCTGCTTGAAGATTCCAGGCACAATGCTCTGTCCGACAATTCGCTTTCCGACATAGTCGACAACCACGGTGGCGGGAGTGAAGAGCCCCTCAATATCGAGCTGGTTAACAAGCTTGACGCCAGCAACATCCTTGCCGGTGGCGACTCGAGCAGCTTCATCACCTCCCTCGGAAGTGAAAGTACCTACACCATCAGCACCAAAGGAGAAGAAAATGTTGTTGTAGACAAAGATCTGGGCGTCCTTGCACTCTGTAGGGTTCAGAGGAGCAATCTCGCCACGGGCAACCATGACAGCGCCACGGGTGGCAGCATCATTGTAGTCGGCGAAAAGCTTCGAGATCAGGCGCTCACGGAAGACTCTGTCCTGCACAGTCTCACGAGGAAGCTCCTTGGCCGACTGGAACTCCTCGTTCCAATCGCGAAGAGTGTCGGTGTTCTCGACGCCAGCGAGCAGATAAGTCTCTTGAGATCGCGTAGGATCGGGGAGATGTGTGCACAGAGATGAGCTAGGTGAAGGCACCACCCAAGGAGCTGCCGGGATGGCGTTGGTAATCTGGAAGGTTGCAAGAGGGTCTCGCTGGTTGTTGTACTCCTGGAGCTGGGTAAAGGTGTTGGTGAAAGAAGGTGAAATAAGCTCGATCAAGCTCAGCAGCGAGTGAGCGGACTGGCCCTTGGGCGCTGGCCGAGGAAAGGGGTCAAACTTGGCGTTGGAAGACTTGTTGACAAAGAAGCCGGAGACGTGGGAGGTGATCTGGTATTGCTCACCCTCGGTAGTGGTGACGACGAGGTAGAGCAGGTGACCTCGTTGTCGCAGGTGAGGAGGAGGGGGGTTCCAGGACGACAGAGCGATCTGTTTCACCGTCTTGGGAGCCGGCTCGGTGGGCTGGGGAACCAAGCTGGTAAGTGAGGGCACGGCTTGGAAGTCGTAGTCCTTGATGGGCAGCTCCTCAGTAGACTCCTCAGTGCTGCCCTGGGCTTCGCTAGCGACAGTCTCGAAGAGGGACAGACCGGGAAGAAGGCCTTGGGTTGTGTCTGATCGGTCACCGGCGGCACCAATGAGCTCTCGAATGCGCACAAGGTGGATGCGAGCCTCTTTCTCGGTGTATGGGTCCTGAACGAGGTGGAACTCGGGAGTTGCGCCCAGGTCAGGAATCTCGGCGAGGGGGATGAAGTCGTTGATCTTCTCGCCGTTAAACTCGAGGTGGAAGCATGTGTACTGGAAGGCGGACGGAAGGTCAATGATGGACTGGCGGACCTCATGAACCTGTTCTTGGGACGACACCTGAATATCTTGGTGAGCGGGGGGTCGTGGAGGGGTCCAGTTAAGCCGAATGACGGACCATGATCTGCATCTTGCTGGCCTTGGCGTCGGGCAGGATGATGGTAAGAGTTAATAAAGCTGTAGACGCATTAGACATGCCGTTCTACTCGTCATTGAGAGGCACAATGCAAGGTACCTTCAGCGCCGGCATCGACGTCTGGAGCTTCGGCCGCCATGGTGTTCTCGGGCTCCTCGGACGCATCCACTACAAGACGAATTAGCTCCCCGCTCACGGCAAAAGCAGCAATGGCAATGGGCAAAGCAAGAGTAGAACCGAGAGCATGTTCAATTAGCAAGCCCAGGACTTAACAAGACCCTAGACTTGACAGGCATTGACAAGGGCGGTCTAGTTTGTGCATCAAATACGTACCGTGCGCGGGAGCGGGAGGAGTAGGGTCTGAAGCCATGTTGAAAATGGAGGGGTAGGAGAAATTAAACGGACAAGGGGGAGATGGAACGAGGTGAAGGAGGGGGAAAACCAGGCATGGGATATGCACTGGCAGAAGAGGGAAACAATTGAAACGACGTTGTTCGTCGATGCAAGTAAAAAGATGGATGGAGTGACGGGACGAAGGGGAGGAGGAAAAAAAAATTGACGGCTATTGGAGTTGTGGTGCGGCGGCAATGCCCCGGCATTACAGTCCGGACTCTGGGAGTACCCGGGCATTGGGCACGCGACAGAAAAAATACCTCTTTTTTCTTAGCGATGCTGCGGGTATCCAAGGTACAGTCCGGGTATTCCTGGGTAGGGCCCGCGCCGGCGCATCCACCGAGGCCGGCGGCTGGATCCCCAGATGCTTCTCGGTAGCGCTAGGCCAGGAACGGAAGAAAGTAAACATGGATACTGGCCATGACCACAGTTCTTTATCCCACCCACAACAACTCATGATAGCACTCATCATCTGTCCAGGGTTTATCGTCAACTGTTTTTGATCTTATTAAAGAATCTTCTTTTCACCTCCTAAGCATTAATCTTTCGCTATTACATTCGAGTTTCTGTTCATTAGGATATTGGCATCCATATCAGAATGGACGAGCCAGTCCTTACTGTCCCCTCGCCGTCAGCCCATCGCATCATGGCTGGAGGCTCAAGAGGGGACAAGTCTCAACCTTGGACTGCAGCACGATGTCAGCGGCTCCTACGTCAACTCCAATGTCGCCTGGTAGCCCTACGAAAGCTTGTCAACGAAGCCCAACTACGGACAACAAGCACTCGAACGAAACGACCCAACACCTATGACGACGCCACAGGAGCCCGAAAACGAGTGCGCTACACATATGGAAGACGCCGTTCGGCTCCAGTACAGACAAAGCCCACAACAGCAGAACTATCTACGCCTCCTCGTTCCGTCCGCACTCTCGGTGCGATGAAGATCGACCGCTCATCGCCAGGGGAGGGACGGGTTGACTTCCCTACGCCCTTGCTGCGGAAGTTTCGCGAGCAGTCAGCAACATCTCAGCCAGTGCCTACCAAGTCCGAATCAGCGAACCCGTCTCCGTCATCTCTTGTTGCCGACCTACAATCCCTCCGCCGGATCGTCCCTGAGAGCCAATTTCGAATCTACGAGGCCATTTTTGGATGGATGAACACTTTACTTCGATCGACCGAACCGCTATCGCAGATTACTCACCCCAAATCGCTTCTAGGCATGTGTCTCCGGAAGGTTCCGGCTGCTTTGGCCGCCATAGAGGCTTGGGACGAGCAAATCGCAGAGGAAGAAGGCACCAGGTTCAAATGGGAGTCATCCAAGGCATCGACAGAACTCTACGGACAACTTGAGGGCTTTGGTGCGACAGGTCTCGGCTGGAAACCGTTGAAACTGGTTGTCCGGGCACATGCCTTGTCTCTCCTGGCTGGAGCTGTATCAGAGGGGTTATTTGAGCCTCCCTTTGTACGGCTGCTAGCGGAGCTTTGCATCCGTCTCAAGTCCAGCGAGGAAGCAGCCCGGCTCGTATCAAGCCTCGATTGCCCCCTGGCGGCGCCTCGCAGCTCATCAAGCACCCTTGTGGAAAGCAGCACGGTTCAGCCACTGGGCGTTATAGTCAAAAGCCTGCATAGCCAACGTTCATTCGGTGCATCTTTTGAGTGCCTCTCAAGCCTTGTCCGTACTAAAAAGCTATCGCTGAGTTGGTTGACATCAAGGGCATTTCAGGTTGTCTGGACTCGAGGCATCGAGGTTTTAAACAGCAGCAGCCCAGCACCCTCAGCCATCGACTTTATCTGTACGGCTATCGACCAACTAGTGTTGCACGAGGGCAAGAAAACAGGGACAGAAAAAAATCCGGAAGAGCAGACCTTGGTGAGCGTCCTTGCTGCACTGACAGCGGCAGCGTGGACGCTAGGTACCGAGAGGTGCGACACCCCAGGACCGTGGAGGAGACAAGGTGCTCGACGGATGTTACACGTGCTCGAGTGTTGCGTGGTTCAGCAACAGAAACGTCGTGGAGCGTTTCGAAGCAACGGTCTCTTTACTCTCGCTCTAGCACGATTCATTGCTACGGCCATGATCGACAGCGATGTCATCGATCTGACAGCGAAACAACAGGCGAGTCAGGAGTGCGCCAGATTGTTGACAGTTGGAAACGGAACGCCGTCCCGATGGCAATACCGACAAACACTCTTGATGGCCTGCTTCGTTGCGCAATATCGGGGACGAGCATGTGGATTAGCGTGTCACGATGTCTTATCGGAGATATGTGCAACTCTTGATGGTCTTGGACTTCCCGATTGGTTTCACGACGGTTTGAGATCGGACGGGGCCTTTGTTTTGGCGCAGAAAACAAAGGACCTCCGAGATGTTGCTTTTGCTGAGAGCCTTCCCGCGGCGGGCAAGGGCACTCTGGAGACGACCACCATGTTTTCAGGCTGGCGATGGGAAGAGGGCATTGGCGAATGGGTGCTCCCCAGCCCTGAGCCAAAGATAGGAGGCGAGCCGAGAGAGCATCAGAATAAACGGGAAGCGAGGGGCCAAAGGGGCACAGATCTACACCAAGATGAACGAGGCCGGGTCAACGGCCCTAGATGGAACGGGCCCGTCCAGAGTAGCAGTGCCAGATGCGACAGAAGCAGCTCGGTGGGGAGCGACGAGGATGAGGACGATGACGACAAGGCGGGCACCACCGACGACGACGAGGAGCATGATACGAGCGTAACCACGGTCATGGACATGGATATGGAAGACAGTGAGGATGAGCTTGGCGGTTGCGCACAGATGGAGGGCTGCAACGGGGTCAAATCCCGGTTACCAGCACGGGGGATTGGGATCTATACTGGGGATCCCAGAGGAAGCACGAACGGTGGGAACAAAAGCAGCAGAAGCGGAGGCACAACGACCGTAAAAGTGATGAAGAGGATCAAGCGCGCGGGCAGCACACGGGCCCGTCAAGGGGCCGGGTCCGAAAAGCTCGGCAGGGGCAGACCGGAGAAGCAAGATGAAGACATGCATCTGCCGGCCGGGCTTGACTGGGACGACGACGAGCTTGGGATGCCCTGAGTGGCTTGATAAGGCAATTACAATCAAAACGAAGTTTGAATTGAGGCTCGTCTGGCCGCCGCGAATCATTGCACGTCTCAGTGTCTGTCTCAGGCTTTGACTGGACAGCATCCCCCTCGCCTCAGGGGCCCGAGTCTTGGTTACGACAGCATCTGTCATTGTGGGGCTGGAGCCACTTGAAACCGCCGTTCCTGTTCCCCGTGAAGCTCGCGAAGCAATTCTCTGAGACGGGATCTGCAATTGGCCCATGTTGCTCGTTTTAGTACCTATCGGGGGGGGCTCACACACGGCACGCGTATGCATCTCGAATTGTCGCACAGGCCACACCTGTATGCACCGCACTCGAGATAATTTTTCCGTTGGCCTCGGCCACCTCAGAAGCAAAGCAGCAACTTAGATTGAGGTGCGTTTTAACATCATGCCCAGGGACGCGCCACAAACGCCCAGATGCCGGGGAATGCCCTTGTTTCAGGACCCCGTCCCGCCCCGCCACTGTCGGAGGTCCGTCCGCCACTCGGAGGCGGCGCCCATCCCTCCCTGCTTCTGTAGACGCTGGCTAGCTGCGAGAACCATAGGTGGCAGAGGTTGGGCAGACCAATAACCGGCTCGGTAGAAGCAATCTTGATTTTTTTTCTCGATGAGCATCTTGAAACCACCCCTAAGCCCGGCCTAGTTAGTGGCCCCAGCTGGAACTGGGTCCCGCGCTACCGGTTGCGTGTGCCTGCGTGTGTGTGTGATGGGACGAAGGCAAGCTGAGAAACCAGCGCAAGAGAGAAAAGCAAGGGGCTGTCACTGCGAGGCAGGCGGCTCTCTGACACTGCCAGTACGCGTCCTCGCAGCTGGAGGTATGCAACATGAGGGCAGGCATGATCTGCTTGTGCCATGATTGCTGGGGAATTTATTTACGGTCCATATTTTTTTCTTCAATACCATACCCATACCCATGCCTGCCCGTGCTTTTAATTCTTGACCCTTGCTCACACGGCAAACCTCCGCATCTCTCTCTGTCGTCTGTTCATTCCCAGAGACGGCTCAGGATTGTTTGTTTCGGAGCTGGCTTCCATCCATTCACTTCCTATTTACGCTCCTTTTCCCACCGTGACAGGTTCTCTTCTCTTCTTTCCTCCCCTCGCCCGCCATCGTCGTTTCGTTCCTCCCGGGGAGGTTTCCATTTCTCTCTACACCTCGTTTCTTCTCCTTGTTGTTATTGTTTCACTTCGTCCTCTCCTTCCGTTTCGTTTCTCTCCTATCGCCGCAATGAGTGCCGGAAACTCTTTGCTGCCCCGGGCAGCTTACGAGCTCACCCCCGAACAGCAGGCCGCCAAGGATGCCGCCGAGGCCGTCAACGCGAAGCTCTCCGACTATCTCATGATCGTCTGCGGTGCAGTCTCGGTCGCCGTCATCATCTGGAAGGTCTGCGAACGCATCATTAAGCTCACCCGACATGTTTCCTGCCTGCACAACGATAAGCAGCGCTACTTTGCCATTCCTTCACCCAACGTTTCCGCTCTCAAGCGCCACCTGCTCTACGCTCCCGTCGTTAGCAAGAGACACAACCGCGAGATCCAACTCAGCCGCGCTATCAACGTCGGTACTCTGCCTACTCGTTTCCAGCTTCTCTTCCTCATCGCCTACTTCGCCTCCAATGTCGCCTGGTGTGTCGTCGACATCCCTTTCGATGGTGAAATGTCGGCGGTTGCCGGTGTTATCCGCAACCGAACTGGTGTTCTTTCCACTGTCAACATGGTATGGTCCTCTTGTCAGGCCTGTGAAGCATCTAGATCAGTGTATCATTGATCTTGGCTTGTGTGGCAGCCCGGAGTCTGGCTGACTGAATATCAGGTCCCCCTTTTCCTGCTAGCTGGACGAAACAACCCTCTCATCCCGCTCTTGAACATCTCGTTTGACACTTACAACTTGATTCACCGCTGGTTCGGTCGTATTGTCATTCTTGAGGCCGTTGCACACACTCTTGCCTACTATGCTGGATCAGGCTGGACGTTCACCGTTCCTTCAGGCGCCTTTATCCTTCCAGGATTCATCGTGAGTTGGCCCTACCTCGAGTGAAAACTGACTATATGTCAGCTTGTAGCCAGCTTGGTCAAGTTACTTACTCCTATCAGGCCACCTGCGCCTTCGTTTTCCTCGGTATCCAGGCCTCCAGCCCGCTTCGACACGCCTTCTATGAGACCTTCAAGCTTCTCCACATTCTCGTCGCTGTCACCGCCGTTGTTGGCCTGTACTACCACCTTGTGGCCAAGGAATCTCTTTACCGATGGCTCTGCTACCTGTATGCCGCCATTGCTCTTTGGAGTTTCGACCGAACCTGGCGTCTGTGGCGTATCATTCGCTCTCACGTTGGTGGCTCACGCTCTAGGACCGTTATCGAAGCACTCCCCGGAAACGCTGTTCGCTTGACCACAACTCTAGCCCGCCCCTGGAATGCCAAGCCTGGACAACACGCCTACCTCTACATCCCATCGATCAGCTTGTGGCAGTCCCACCCTTTCTCGGTTGCCTGGTATGACGGTGTTGATGACCCTAAGAATGAGAGGCTGGCGAGCACGAACCAGGATCTGCTGGCGATGCAGCAGCAGCGAGTCTCCTTCATCATCCGTGCCAGGACCGGAATGACCAACACTCTGTACCAGAAGGCTCTCGTCGCCCCCGGTGGAAGATTGGAGACTACCTGCTTCGCCGAAGGCCCCTACGGCGGCCATCACTCGTTCGACTCTTATGGTACTGTGGTCCTCTTCGCTGGTGGAGTGGGCGTCACCCACCCTGTTCCCTACATCAAGCACCTGGTCAATGGATACAACGAGGGTACTGTGGCGACTCGAAGAATCTTGCTCGTCTGGACAATCCAGAGCCCTGAGCACCTCGAGTGGATCCGCCCCTGGATGACTGAGATTCTGGGCATGGAAAAGAGAAGGGATATCCTCCGAATCATGCTCTTCGTCAGCCAGCCACGATCTACCAAGGAAATTCACAGCCCTTCGTCTACTGTGCAGATGTTCCCGGGACGACCAAACATCAACACGCTGCTGGCTATGGAGCAGGAGCATCAAGTTGGTGCCATGGTTGTCACCGTTTGTGGTCCCGGTGCTCTGAGTGACGAGGTCCGCCTTGCCGTGCGGAACCGCCAGGACCGATCCAGTATCGACTTTATCGAGGAAGCGTTTACGTGGTAAATGAATGAGCAGGCGAACGGTGTTGGGGAGTTTGATGTCTCTGCCAATCAGTTGAAATTCCCCGACGGTCGGTCTCCCAAACTATCGAGCTCATTGAAGCTCTCATTTCTCAGCTCTAGCACTTGCACGTGCTTGAGATCTTCTTGTCCATCTGGGACGTCTTGCTAAGCAAGGATCAATTATCAGATCAATTCTCATGTACTTGTACTTTTAGATCGAGGTGTATATACGCTCTTTTGCGGGCCAGCTACAAGGCTGTAATGGGCACTCCCAACGTGGAATGATTTATTTAATTCGTATCACTCATGGTCCTAGGAAGTATTGTCCGTGCAGCTTCGGCATTGAAAGTGCAGGGCTTGTCCACGTTGCACCAGTTGCGCGCTGGTATAGAGTGGAGGTTGGGCTGGATTCCTCGCAGCACTCTTAGAATCTGAGGTGTAGCTCGGTTGCATCTTGGTGCGTCATTGCGTGGTTCGCGTTTCAAACGAGACTGGATGACGACGCGCATTGATACCCGAGACGGTGAATGTGTTGCCTCTATCTTTGGAACTCTCACTCACGATAGTCGGCACTTGTGACCAATGAGTCGGCAGATGACCCAATCTCCAACTCTGTCCTGCCTTGACTCAGAAACATTGATCACTTGACCATCATGTCGGCGCTAAGCACATCCAAGCATAGGTCCACCGTCAAGCAGCCACAAGTCGGTCGCGGCATGCGGCAGAGCTAAGGCACTGCATCTCAGCGACTCAGCTGAATGCAGTGAAATCAATGGCAGTCAGCTCGGGGAATGCTTGTATTTGAAGTAAGCAAGGGGCTGACATAGAATGCTTGGCTGGTCAATAACATGCCTGGGAGTTCCCAAAGGTCACCTGCGAGGTGAGAGGTGGCTGGGAGACCCGCTCAGTGGCCCCTCCGCCTCCCGCATCAGTGTACATTGGCGCCCCAGAAGGAGCACTGAATGGGAAGTACCTTAAGGTGTGAGCGTGTATTCTGTTGCGAGGGAATGCAACTAACGGGGCGAGCCCTCCGCATTCGGGGGTCAGACTAACACCATGCAAGCCTCGGCCGCGCCTCGGGAGCCTGGACCAGGCAGTCTCTCATGGGACCTCAGGCAGTGCAGTACGTACCTACGCTCCCAGAGCTTATCAGCTCCCCCGTCTTTGTTCCACCAGTGGTCGATCCGTGCTACCTCTCCCATTCATCCATCCATCGTCAATCTCCCATCATCTCTTGAAAAGAATCAACCACAGAATCTTGGCCACCCTTTGCCGGCCGCCCCTTCATCATGGCGTCCAGAAGCCTTATCCCATTTCTCGTAGCCATGATGCTACTGACGGGTGTTTGCAACACCCTGTTGACCAAGTATCAGGTATGACGACATCGGCATCCGGCCTCGCCGCACGCGAAGAGCTCCCATTCACCACAGCTTGGCTGACTTTGTATAGGATAACCAATGTGTCCGTAACTGTGATCCCGATGACAATCCGAGAAAGCGCGCCTTCTTCAACCAGCCCGTTCTGCAGACGGCGCAGATGTTCATTGGTGAGATGGGCTGTTGGCTCGTCGTCGGCCTCATGGCTCTTTGGCGTCGGTTCACCGGCACCTCATCACCAACGGAACGGGGCTACCAGGCAGTCGACACGAATGAAAATGACGACCCTGCTGCCGATATCGAGAGCAATGATAGAACAAAGCTGCTTAACAACGGTCGGTCTATCCTCAAGGGCCATCGGATCCTGCTGCTTGCCCTGCCCGCGATTTGCGATATCTGCGGAACCACTCTGATGAACGCTGGTCTTCTCATGGTTGCTGCCTCCATCTATCAAATGACCCGAGGCGCCTTGGTCCTGTTTGTCGGACTCTTCAGCGTGGTCTTCCTCAAGCGCCACCTCCGCCTCTTCCAATGGCTCTCTCTGGTCGGTGTCGTCCTGGGAGTGGCAGTTGTTGGACTTGCTGGTGCTCTTTGGCCAGATGAAAAGCCGGAGCAGTCCATGGACGGTCCTAATGAGGACTCGGTCACAGACGGCGGCCTTTCTGACGCGGCCAGGGCTGTCATTGGCGTTCTGCTCATTGCCGGCGCCCAGATTTTTACGGCGACCCAGTTCGTGCTCGAGGAATGGATCCTGGAGAACTCCCCCATTGAGCCGATCAGGGTCGTTGGCTGGGAGGGCATTTTCGGCTTCACCGTGACAGTCCTGGCCATGGTCGTCCTGCACGCGGCCATCGGCTCCACCCCCGCCGGCCGGTACGGCTACTTTGATATGGTCGAGGGCTGGCACCAGATGATTGGGAACAAGAAGATCTTGCTCTCGAGCATTCTCATCATGATTAGCATTGGGTAAGCGGCCTACTGTTTGACATTCACATACTTGTTTAACTAACTGAACCCAGTGGCTTCAACTTTTTTGGACTCTCGGTCACCCGGAGCGTCAGTGCCACCTCTAGGTCGACTATCGACACTTGCAGGACTCTGTTCATTTGGATCATCTCGCTTGGCTTGGGATGGGAGACGTTCAAGTGGCTCCAGATTGTTGGATTCGCTCTGCTTGTTTACTTTACCTTTTTGTTCAACGGCATCGTCCAGCCCCCTCTTGAATGCTTGAGGGTGGAGGAGGAGATCGAAGAGCTTCTTCCTGAGGAGCCGATCGAGCACCGCTAAAGTCATGCTCGCCATCATAGATTGGTATGATAGACCGGCAACATCGGATCGGCTTCCCGGATACGGCATTTGCATGTTTGAATCGGCGCATTGGGAGTTGGATATTGGTGTGAATTGGAGTAGCTCAATGTAACCACCAGGGATAATTTGCTTGAATCAAACCACTGAAATAAACGTACAAACCCCGTTCGCCGTACAAGTGAAAGAGCAATGCTATTCCATCCAAAAGAGACCTAAACACCGATAGGACCCAGAGACGACGCCACAATAGCAAACCTGAGTCCACAATCACGCCAGCGAGACCCCTCGCTTACGGAGGATCCATCAAGTGACATTGCAAAGCAGCTCAGCCTCGAGGATGAACTTGCCCTCTTTGTACTTTTCGGAGGGTTCGTAGGCCTTGTCATACTTCCACCCGACAGTCTCCTTACACTGCCGGCATGTAATATCGCGAACGACGTGTCGGCCGGTCGTCATGTTGCGCTCGTTGGGGGCGCCCGTGTCGATGTTGACGACGCTGTGGAAGAGATACGCTTTACCATGCTGACCACGGAAGTTCTGCCCTGGTGTTAACGAATCCTGGCTCCGAGGGAAGCCCGGCGGTGTGCTGATGGAAGGGGGGCCAGTGCATACTCGACTTATGATGTCTTCGTGGTTGGCGAGGTGCGCCTTGCACGTCTTGCAGCCATAGATTTTGGCGCTGTTGAGATAGGTGTTGTAAGCCAGGCCCATGATGCGGGGGGCCTGCGGTTGGGAAGAGCGATGTCGGTTTCGAGAGACGGCGGGTAGCGTGGAGACGCTGAAGATGGTTCTAAGATGATCGCGGGGGATGAAAAGTTTTGGGCGAAGCCTTTCGGGGGCACGTTTGCGGCTAGAGCTGGCGATGACTGACCAAGGCAGGTCAAAGGTTAAATAGAGGTGAACGGTGGGTGCAGCGGGTAACATGGAGCGCGTCATGAGGCCGGAGGTGGCAGGCACGTAGCTCCGTGAGGCGGGGCCAGCGTATCGGACGTCGGTGGGGGCCGAAAGACGGTGATAGGAGAGAGACCACCCAGCTCGAGCTCCTTGTTCAACGTGAAAGGATGCCTTGATAGCTGCCTTGATTAATGCTATAAACGTTTAGATTTAATGATGAGCATGCTCGACGGCACTACATCGAGTCTGTTGACTAGCTGTCGAGGGCAAGATGGCCACTCATGGCTTCAGTTGGTGATACATTAACTAACAGAAGGGCATCACAACATACACGAGTGCAACGGACTGGATCTTCCTTGTTCATTTTCTGATGTATTTGGTGCACGACACATGCATGTCTGCTATCGACATGTCGAGCTACCCGGCCCCGACCCCTTGTGTTCAACCGATAAAACAATACTTGTAGATGCTTGCGTAAAAGATCTGAAGCGACAACAACCTACCCAAAGAATATGACAATGTGCGCCTACACCATTTCGGACACGCTTTTCCAAAAGACATTCACTTTTTGGCCTTCTTCTTTTCCTTCTCCGCCAAGTCCTTGTCCTTGATGTTGTTGAAGTGCCAAACGCCCCTTTCGCGGTCCTCCTGCAGTTGCTGCATGTCTTGCTCACTGATGGGGATTCCCTCGATGCCCTTGACCTTCTTTCCTTCAATAAACATCATGATTCCTCCAATAGCGGCGACGATGCATGCGAGTGCCACGAAAAGACCAGTGGACCAACTGGGACGGTCATATCGATTCAAGCCCCACATGAAGCCGGCCAAGACACACTGGAGGAAGGTATTCCAGACCATCAGCCAAACGACGGCATCCATCTTCCAAACTGGCGTAGCGGGGGCTCGTCGACCGGTGAGGGGAGCGTCTGGTATCTTATCCTCGGGAAAGGGGACAGAGATAGATGAACATAATTCGGGGGAGCTAGAGACATTCTTTGGTCCGATGTTAACGTCAACATCCTCAGAGCCTGGAAGCCGGAACCATCCTCGGTGGATACCACCCAGACGGCGGAGCGCAATCGTATCGTTCTTTACTCGGTATTGAAGGAGGAAGTAGAGATCGCGAAACCGCCAGGGAGCGAGCCCAAAACCGGTAACGCAGAAGAGGGCATTGAGAATCTGCGAATCCCATTCAATCCATTTTCGTCTGGGTGAGTTGATGTCGTTGCAAGTTGGGTGGCACATGGCAGGGGCGGCGTTGCTGTAATTGATTAGCGCTTGTTCATGATGAAGGATGATATACATACCAGAGGAGCAGGAAAAGCATGCCTCCCCAAGCCACAACGTTCAAGCCATAGATAGTAACACAGAAGCCCAGAGGCGTAAGGAAGTAATTCCAAAAGGCGATCAACCCGGTCTTCGTCGACTGAGCAAATGTATGCTTGGGAGGGAAATGGTAGCCGTTGGGGAACGGCGCAGCAGTGTCGGGTTCGCCATCTCTCTTCGTGGATGCAGCACTGGTGCTAGCCTTTTCCTCCGAAGTCGCCTCTTCGTTGACAACGGGAAATGTGCTTTGTCTCGATGGACCACCGACGGCGGGACCCGATTGCATTGGTATAGAGGTCTCCGAGGTTCTGCGTGGCGCGGCCTGACGAGTGAAGATTGAAGATGCGATGGTTCCCGTCGCGGCCATGAAACCCTCAGGAGGGCCTGATACTTCGAAGCTCTGAGAGACGCGGCGAAGGCGTCCGCTTAAGGATGAAGAGGCAGCTGGTCGATTCTCTACAGGCGACGGAGGATCTGTGTTGTCTGAGCGTGGCGACGTCTCGTCGATGGTTGGAAAGGGCTCGGTTTCGGTTTCGGTCCCGTTATTGGACGGCCGTCTCGGGGGCGACATCGTGGCGGTACTCTCTTGTCACCTTGACCACCTAGCCAAGGCTGGGCAGTGTAGGTAATGTATGCGAAACGATGAATTATGACGATATGAAGCAAGCAAAGGCGACAGCTGGAGATGCAGCAGGAAAGGCAAAGGAGAGGGAATGGAGGCCGTGATATGATGAAATGATGCGCTCCGCACCCAGCAACGGGGAACTGGGTCAGTTTTAAAGGGCGATGCTTGCAGTCTAATCCGCACTACTTGCGTACGCGGGCCGGGTACTTGGCGACGACTCTCGGTGTCGCTGATAACGCCAAGCCGGTGGGCACCAAGGAAAGCTTAAAACGGGGGTGACATCAAGGCCGAGGATTCGATCAGTTACTTTACGAGTAGAACACGCGGCTCAAAGACCAGGATTTAATTGGAAAGTGAAGATTCGGCTCTCAGATTGCCGCTGGGAGATTCCGTGTCAGGTCACGACAAAGTACTCTCCCCACCGGAGTCAAGTACCCTTCAGACCCGTAATAAAAGCCAAATTTCGCAAGCCCTTGATCTGCATCAGTCTCGCTTTTTTTACGCGTATTATATTTTGACTCCGACGGGCCTCGCTCGCATCCACCATTCGTTTGTCAAATTCTCACACCAGAGGACCCAGTATCTTTCCCTCTTAACGGCCTCCCCGACTGCTTCGCCCTCTTCCACGTATTCAGCAAAACTTGGCCCATTCAACTCGCGGATTGTTTCCTTGGCTCACTTGGCACACGTCGTATCACCGCATGAAAAATTACCCAACCCAGCATGGATCGTTCAAGTGACCCGGTTGCCAACGTCACCTCAACCGTCTTATACAACCTCCAGCACCAGCATGATTGGGCTTCTCTCAAGGTTCAAGATACGACGGGTCGCCGGCCTTTGATCAGGGGCATGCCTCCTCGCCGGCTCTACATTCACCCTGACGACCAGATTGCTGCCCTCGACCGCGAAAAGGCGACAGGAGAGGCTGTTGATCAGTCACCGGAGTTGGAGTGGGTTTTGGCGGTACATCCCGAGGAGACTTGGACAATCAAGGCCTTTTCGGAAATCTTTGACTCTATCGAAAACAGTGGTCCTCGCGAGAAGAGGATCGTACTGGCGACGGTTCACAACGATTCCACTGTCGTCTACTACATCATGCATGAGGGCATGGTCAAGCCACGACAAAACTGATATTGTCGTCCATTTCCATCCTCTCTCGTCTATCAGGGGGTGAAGACCACCTTTTGGGTCTTGCGCTGCTCAAAAAGAGTGTATCCTTCAGGCGCCTGTGAGAGGGGCATGACATGGTCAAACATGAAGCTACCATCATGATTAGCTTGGGAACGATTATATCGACAGCCGATGGAACACAAACCCGATGAGGTCTTGCTTTTGCTCGAGCAGCTTGAGGGCTTCAGGGAAAACGCTTCGGACAGGGCACCGGCCCATCTGTACTCGAATGTTCTTCCTACATCACAGTTAGCCTGATAGCCTTTCACGGCGACGGCTACAGAGGTGACCGTGAAGTTGGGACAACTTACGTATATGCGTCGTCTCCCGTCCACGGAATCTACACAAATCATCATCAGTTCACTGTTAGACCAACGTCTTGAGCCGAAGCCGTACCTCCTTGTTGTGGACGCCAATGCTGCTGATGGCGCCGAAGGGTCGCACAATGTCGAACGCTGTCCTCAACGCGGGTGATTGACCGACAACCTCAACAACCATATCGGCTCCGCGCCCATTGGTCACCTCCTTGATTCGAGCCTCCAGCCCAGCCCTGTCACTCTCGAAGTTGAGAGGCTCAGCTCCAAGCTTCCGGGCCTGCTCCAAGCGGCTCTCAACACTGTCGATGGCGAAAAGATGACGGGGCTTATAATGAGTAGCAGCTAGGATAGCACACAACCCAACGGGTCCGCAACCTATAACTACCATGGTAGCATCTTGAACATTTTGTGACGGGCAAAGCTCCATAGCGCTCTTGACCCCGTAGAACCCGGTGGGGAAGATATCAGCCATGAGGAGGAGCGCCTGGTCCGAAATGGTATTCGGAGCCTTCACGGCAGTCCCGTCAGCCATTGGGATTCGCACATACTCAGCTTGTCCTCCGTCGAGCGTTTCACAGCCAAACAGCTGGCTCTCAACACATCGGGCCGAGTAGCCGCTGTTGCAGTAAAAACAATTGCCGCTAGATATCCATGTTAGGACACCTCGGCAGCATATCATGGCATCAACTTACCAGGAAGCCGTGAATGGGGCGACGACTTTATCGCCAATTTTAATGGTCTTGACGGCAGGGCCAACCTGGACGACGGTCCCAGTAAACTCGTGCCCCATGATGAATCCAGTGTCAGAGGGCTGGTGGCCTCGGTAGATGTGAAGCTCGCTACGAGTATAGGTTAGGGCATTTATAGTTAACCAAGGAAGCACTTACGATCCGCAGAGGCCGGCGGCGTGTACTTTGATGATAATGTCTCGGTCATCACGGACTAGATTGATGTAGTTAGTTAATGATCGATGTTAATATGCTCAAGTGCTTCTGGGGTCTGTGTGAAATCGAGTTGTTTTACCCTTGGGAACTGGCCGGTCTTGCACCGAGATTTTGTAAAGACCGTCAAAAACGACGGCCTTCATTGTTTCCGGGAGAGCCATACTCGTAGCGGGAATGAAGATATGCCAATGTTTTACGATATGCAGTTGGTTCAATCAATGTCTCACAGGGATGGACGACGTTGTCAAGCCCTTGAGAAAATGAAGCCTCACAATCTCTCACAATCTCGGCGACGAGCAGAGCGCGGGGCAAGGCGTGGAGGTCCGCCATCGGCGCACAAATGGACGGCATTTGTCGGCTGCCATGGTGGAGAATATGTCGTACAATGAGCCGCAGGTAGCCTCTGTAACGGAGTTTTTGAGAATGAATGATATGCTCAGAGGTAGACGGCAAAAAGATGAAGACATCACGGGAGAATGTTGGGTGGTATACGAGAGTTGAGATACGATAATACGTAGCGAGTTTTCGGCGCCTGCCTGTCAGCGACGGGTAGGTTCAGAGGAATGAGCTTGATGGCCACTCCAGGCACACCCGTGGCTGGAGCTAACGGCTGCCACCATGTTCAGTACATCATTGCTAATGAAATGAACTGCATGTGCGTACCCGAAGATGGTCTGCAGACGCAAGCTGATCTACAGAACAGCGACCGATCATTTCCCTGACAGTCCCTCGAGTTGGACGTCTCATCAATCCCTAGACAATGTCGTTTGACAGTTGGATGCGATACGGGTTCCAGCCTCTCTGGGGTAACCGAGTCAGTCGCGACGTTGGACTTCGGTAGCTTGATTTAAGACCCGGGGCACACTCGAATTAGGTCTAGGCAACGCAATTTCGCGTGCCCGACGAAGAACCTAATAGCCGCACAGGATGTCAACTGATGCCGCTCACATTCGGCATGTCTTGGGGGATGTCATTTCAAGAGGGGTTTAAATGAGAAGAAGCGGGCGGTTGATCAAGGACTTGATACGACCCAAACATGGCATATGGGCGAAGAAGCCGACTGCGGCAGAAAATATTGCAGGTAATTTCGACAATTCCCTCTGAAGAGCTGAAATCTCCCGCGGCCGGCAAGGCAATGGGCGGTCGGTCACCCAAGCTGGGATGGCAAGGGTGCGCAAGATGGGAACTTCGGGATGGGGAGCCGCTTCTGTGGGTGGTTTGTGGAGTGCCCAATGACGGGCCAGCGCTTTCGCTGTCTCTGCAACTCGACAGGTCCCTGAACGCTGTACAGTGTGAATGACGTATGACAAACAGTACGACAGATACCCCACAACACACACTCGATCCACTTCCCCTCGTCCAGAATCCACCGTGCGGCTGGGGCAGACGGTGGAGACGTGTCTCTGGGGTCCTTGGGGGTGGGCCAATTGGCGGATGCGCTGTTCCTCTCGACGGGACAGTCCGCGAAGGGCGTTGGGTGCGCGACATATTTTTGAGTCAAAATGGGCAGTGGTTATCAAGCGGCTCTTTTGTCCCGTCGCCGACAGATGGGATGGGATGGGATGGATGGTGTGTGGGCTGTCACGCGTGGAAGAAAAAGCACAGAATGCACGCTCCGTACGGCCCGAGGCTTGTGAGCCGCAAAGGGTTCCGCCATGACGCGCGCATCATCGGGGAAAAAGGAACAGCAGCAGCAGATAAACGAGAGGACGAGAACTGAGGAGCAAAAAAGCGGCTGAAGCAGGAATACCTACCTACCCAGCCCACATGGCATCGTGCACGCATCACACACACTCTCGCGTGCGCACACCCGCACACACATGTCGACACGGCAGTGGACGTTGAGGCTTAGACGATGACCCTGGTGGGGAAGAGAGGGGGGAGGCCTCGGCGGATGCATCCATTGCTCCATCCGCTCGATTGCCCATTGCTCCATTTCCCCATTGCTCATGGCTCCCTTGACCCATTCTCTGCATTCAAAAACACGCAATGCTCGGGGGGTCGAAGTCATTTCTGCCCTGAATTATCAGCACAGCGCTGTTGGAGAGAAGACGCCGGGCGGATAAGGAGTTCCGTGTCACCTTGGTCGGCGACACCACGAGATGGGTGACAGACAGTCCCGATGGGATCACTCGCATCAGTCGCTTGACGCCTGCGAGGTCGGTCAAGAAAAAGAGATTGACTGGACGCGGAGAAGGGTCATTTTAGGGACAGACCCAATAATGCACAAGCTGTACATAACCAAGCTAGCGCTCTCAGGTCGCCAGCACTAAACTAAACGCTCGACGACCAGACAGCCCGAGACTCGAAGTACCGCTGTCTGTCGGCCCTCTTTCCCTCCCCGGCCGCAATAACAGCAGAGCCCCATCCGGGGACCCCCTGCTCTCAGCCGACCTACCACATGTTACAGATAGCCAAGGGCCGAATTACCACCTTTACCCCATCCCCATCTTCCATCCATCATCCATCCAAGTCGTCGCCCCAGCCTTCTAACCTCCCCGGGACCCCAGCCCCGGCCAAGTCCCTTTTTCCCACTTTCCAATCCTAGCATCAAGCCGCGGCGCAGGCACAGAGCGGTCGAGTACGTAAAGTGCTGTAGGTAATAGGTAGCTAGTCTCTGGCACTGTACTTACTGTACCTTCCTGCGTAGTGGCAAGTGCTTCCTCTAACTGCTTCAAACCCCGTAATCTGGTGTCAAGTCAAGGAGTGGAGGCATACTCCATATCCAGTAGCATGCGAGAGATAGGGCTCCCAGGAACAGCAAAATACACTCACTTCCCCCGTATTTACTGTGGTCTCCCCTCAAATTCGCCTCGTACACGATCCCGCCTGTCAACGCGCCTCATCTCACCCACACTCGTCGTCGGCCATTCACCTCGATACATCAGGTAGGTACCTACCCCTTCGCTCACTTTGTTCCATGGACTCGCACCTACAGGTCTTGGCGTTAGCATTCACTGCCGCCTGGTATTTCTCGTTCAACATTCGCGCTTGATCTGCCCTGCCCCATCTCACCATCCCCATTCCACCCCATTCCGAATACTGTTGGATGCCCTCTGAATTCCCCTCTTCACAGTCATCGCGCAAACGTACTTGAAATGAGCAGCGGTTTAATAAAGAGACAGTTTCCGAGATAGTGCGCATATTCACGAGCATGATAATTATACTCTTCTCTGGTCGACACCCCTGACACACTATCGCGTTCCGCCTCAAATCCGCCGCATTACACCGCAAATCAATCGTCTTTGATTCGGCGCTTATAATATCTCTCATCGACCGTCGCCTCGCCTATATATTTTCGATTCGCACCTGCGGAGTCTGTCGATCTTCTGGCATCGCCTTGAACCGCCTCGTTTTACCCGCTCTATCGCAAACACATCGGCCGCTCGCAGAAGGCGAACCAGCACGGATAGTTCGCCTGCCTCTCGCCGCGCCCTTCCCTTCGTCAACCGCTCGATTGCGTACCGTGGCTGTGTCTTCCGCCGACCGATCGATTCATCATTCTGCAGCATCGGCCCAGTCGAAATTGCCCTGGTCCGATACCTGCACTTGAGCGCCGCCCGCGACACCATCTCCGGCGCGAGATCCGACTCGCAAATATCACGACCTACCAAAAATCCCGAGCGAACCCGCCTTCCTGTGCCTCACGCTTCCCACCCCGTGAGGGGCCATGGCGAGTTGAACGACCGCCGTCGACGCGACAACTATGACCACGGCCACGCAGCACCAGCAGCACCAGCCATCACAACCACAATTTGGCTTCGTCGTCGACACATACGACCCGGATGAGGTCGTACCTCGAGGCAGCCCCCTCATGGCCCCGCTTCGTCCCAAACTCGAGCCCTCTCCGAGTCCTCCCCCAGATATCCCTCCAGCTCAAGTTAGTCTTAGTCCCACCTTCATCGACGGTCGCGACAAGTCTAATCGCCACAAGGTTCGCCCTACATCAGGGGATGCTGTCTTGGTAGCTTATCTCGGCAACGGGCGCGATCCGGATGTTGCCCGTCTTGCTGGAAGCGAAGGCCTAGCCGCCGAAGAAGAAAGCTTCGACGAGGAGCCACGTCAAGAGAGGCCTGTCGATAATAGCACCATGAACCGACCTTCGCTTCGGCATCTTGCTGCAGATGCTCTTCAAGCCGCTTCGCTTGTCCCAATATCACCCTCAGCTCCTAGATCGATCGCCGATATAACCGGTCAATTATCCATTCACGATGAATCCCCAGCAGGAGGCACGCACGCGGCATATGTCTCTGCTCCTCGAGTCACCTCACCCCACCTTGCCTCGAGCGGCCCGCTCCCTCCGCTTCATGGCGGCTACGTCTCGCCTGGAGAGTCAAAAGAGTCTCTTCCGTCCCTCCGCTCAACTTTGGGTGAAATTAGGGATCTTGGGCCTGGCCGTATACCTGAGAAGGACCTTGCTGCCCCTTCAGGGCCAGCTACATCCTTTCCTGCGTCATCGCCAGGCGGCAATCTTCCACGGTTTAGCTTATCCACTAACCTTCCATCATCTCCCGTTTCACCAGATGGCTTCCGGACCCTCTCCCCACACTCGACAGGCCATTCAAGTATACACTTCCACGCTGCGAACAATACGCATGCGCGCCCTGGGACCGACTACAGCAGTAGTAGCAATGCCGGCGAGACACCGAGCACCGATCATTCTGTCTCAACCCCGGCTACCTCCGTCTCTATTACCGACCGCATGAGCATCGATGGAATCACAAATCCTCAGCCTGCCACAGGAACAGGGGCATACGTCTGCAATTTTGCGGGATGCACAGCCTTGCCCTTCCAAACCCAGTATCTTCTCAATTCTCACGCAAACGTTCATTCATCCGCACGACCACACTATTGCCCAGTGAAGGGGTGTCCGAGAAGCGAAGGGGGCAAAGGATTCAAGCGCAAAAACGAGATGATTAGGCATGGGTTGGTCCACGATTCTCCAGGCTATGTGTGCCCATTTTGTCCCGATAGGGAGCACAAGTACCCTCGTCCAGATAATCTACAACGGTATGTTCCCTCATAATGAGTTGACGTCTTGGTGATGCCCTGTGTCGAGCTTAAAACTAACTGGATACTCTTAGGCATGTTCGTGTCCATCACGTAGATAAAGACAAGGACGATCCGTTGCTGCGAGATGTACTCGCTCAACGACCAGACGGTCCGAATCGTGGCCGGAGAAGACGCGGACCGCCATCATAGCACTGGGATCCGAATGCCGTTCTCGATTGCCCCGGTTTTACCCGTCTGAAGACAGACGAGTTTCTTATTCCCTTGCATTGTATGAGTATACGTTGATGATTCATGGACTGGATGAGCAACGGCTTGCGGACGTTGCCGGAAGATCTCAAGGTGATGTGGGCGGAGGGTTCAAGACAAGGCGTTAAGGATTTCAAATACCCGGTTGGGTCAGGTTTCATTGCTTTCGACCTTCATGGAGTATCATATTGGCGCCTAAGAGGCGTTGGATTGAGGTAGCACATAGTATATTCTAACCTTGACACGCACGACGTGATTTTCAACAACCATCCTACCAATATGCAGTCTTTTTTGGTATCCCTGAGTACAACTAGTCTGTAGTAGCCACTCTGTTCGACCGTCATATCCATAGCCGCTGACCTCGTTATCATATATTTAGACAAGTTCCCAGCGGCCAACATTGACGGGCGCATCGCTATGGAGTTCTAGTTCAATACATTCTCCGATCTGGCTCGTGCCCATAGTCTCAACCACTAGCCACATACCCTCCCGCTGCAGTCGGGCAGGCTCCATATTAAGTTCAGGGGTTCGTACCACTGACTTGAGTTCTTGATATTCGCCCTCGCCAGAAACTGCGATGGTGGTTTGCTCCGGAGCCCAGCCATGCACCACAGAGAGTCGAACCATTAGCGTGGACGAGGGCCGACTCCCAGGGTCTAGGTTTGTCTGGATAACGCTTCGTGCGGTCACACTCATACGGGTCAACCAGGACACTGATAGCTGCGCCCGCCTGACCTCCTCTCCGTCTGACAGCTGGAACGGTGTCAAGGTCTTGCGTAGTCTTCCAGCAGCGTCGGCAGGGACAGGCTCGAGTGTCACGGGCGTCATCGAAGAGATCCTGAGGGCAAAGTCGGCAAGTTGACCTGCATCGAATGTCGAGCACACCAGGGTGTACTCTCCAGCATCAACGTGGGTGATATTTGCCACTGCGCAGCCCCTGCGATACTCACCAGACGAACCTGTGATGTCTCGGGCCTTGAGCGTCTGAACTCGTTTCCCTTTGGCCCACACTAGGTCGATGTGGACATGAACGTCTTGCATGTCGGTTGAGAGCAGAATGGAGAGAGGGCTCGCCTGGGCAAGCGACAGCTTGAATTGGGGGTTTGTTCCGTATGTCGTGCATGCTGAGTTGCCACCTGCGGTTCTTCTGGTCCACAAGCCTGTAATCTCCTTTGTGTGCGTCATTGCGTCACCCGCCTCTTTGACCCTCAGCGGGTCTTGTGAGAAGAACGAAAGAGTGAGGGTATACTCTGGAAGAGGAAATTCGTGCTGGTCAATGACGATTGTGTATCGTTTCATCGGGCTTGCATCCAGGCGAGCCAGAGTCTGGGGCGAGTCCACGTATGGCCCCCGGTATAGATCACCATCACTCACTTGCACCCTGTGACCATTGTTGTCGAAGATTAGGATGCTCATGAACCCGAGCTGCCCGGAGACCGCCGCCATAGTGTCGGTCCTATTTCGAGCAATTTCCAACTCGGCATCCATAAAGTGACGGCTGACAAGAATCCAGACCTCGCCACCTTTGGGTGACTGCAGTGAATATTGGGGGTTGCGTACCAACGAGGAAGCCAGCTTTGGGGATGGCATTTTCCAATTGAAGTGGTGATCCTGGCGTTGGGAGAAGCGCCCGGGGTTCCAGTTCAGATACATGGATTCAAAATGTTGGACGACATCCTCAAGAGACATCCAGAATGAGCCAGCTGCGAGAGGGGAGTTTGCGGACTCGGGGTCGGTCGGCTGTACGGTCGAATTATCGGTAATGGAAGCGTGATAAGCACCTCCTCTCCAGACCGGGCCATTACACCAGGGATTCTTGACCAAGAGCCTTCGACTATCACCAGCGACGTCGAGATCCATGACGGCGTAATCGTGTTCTCCGATCAAACCTAGAATATCCTCCTCTTCAGATGAGATACGTCCCGTACCCAAAGTGACCACAACATCTTCAGAGTCGTGAGCAGCCTTGATTCTCTCCCACACTGAATCGATATCGAGATCTTCCCTATGAAGGCGTAAGTTGGGACTTCTTGGTGAGCTACTGGGAGGGGGAGAAGAGATATAAGTAGTTGGAGTTAATGCTTACCTTTGAAGAAAGAGCTGTTCGGGAATCCATCCTGTGAGCACCCATAAATCGGTGCCCGAGTTACTCCCCGGGAAGTCATAGCCTCCTCGCACTTTGAGATAGGCCTTTTCTAAAAGTGCCGGCCAAATCAGTTGAGGGTTTCGTCGATCAACAACGTAAAGAGTTCGATCAGTCGTCGAAGCTGGGAGACGTTCATCAATCACGACACGGCGGAAGCAACCGTTGAAGTGTAGCCGGAGAACATATCTGCCAGAAGGAGAGAATTTGGGGACACCCTTGGCTTTGTCAAAGGGAAACAGGACGGATGACAGGACCTGGTGAAGCTGGTTAGCTGGAGTGAAAGACATGCGAGATTAGCGACTTTACTGAGTTTCGGCCAGTTAAGATGCGCATGGCAGCACATAGACTGGCAACGACAGAACAATCGGTGGTCATGTCTTGCACCAGATCGCAGCCATTTTCCGAGTTCATGAAGACCCCGTCATCTGTCCCACCATCTCCATAAAGCTCTCGTGGGCGTTTCCACCCACCGAAAGTAGCGGCCTGCCTGGGGGACAGTGTGAAGGTGGATTCGTCACTGAATTCGGGTCAGCATTATTCGGGTCTAGGGTGACTGGAGACGCAGCCTTACGTGAAGGGCTCATCGCCCGAGGGGAGTGAAAAGTCTTTTTCAGTAGGCTCAGCCGACCAGGGAGGGAAGTAGTTGCCATGAAGCCGTGAGGTTCGTTGTAGGAGACTGGGCGGCTGGGTAGGCTGGTGACCGGTGATTGCGGCCTTGAGCCTCTCAGCCTGGGTGATGAGTTGCTGGCATTTCAGCCGCAGACGTGTGGCATCTCGTTTGGTAGCGGCCTCTCCAGCTGCTCGCATGTATAGATCAGCCGCTTGAATGGCATAATCGAGGGCCGCTTGGCCACTCGATGTTGCGATGAGAGACTCAGCCGCCTGAAATGGAGTTAGTCGGATGACGTCGGTGCTGGTGTGGTGGTGGGTTGTCGTAGAATGTACCCGACCACAGGAGCCGGGGGCCAGGGCAAATAAAATCGACAAGTGCGGCTTACCTGAGCTCTCCTCTCCATCGCCGTTTTACTGAACCATGGCGTCCAGTTGCTCACGATACAAGCTCAGTCGACGTTTGAGCTGAGATCACGCTCGGGACTGGAGAACCCCGCGGTGGGGCTGTTCGCTCATTAGGAACTGGCTGAGCTGCCGTGTTCATAGCCCCCTTTTTGTCCCCACCTGAGCTCCTTTCTTGAGAGGGCTCTCTTCCAACACAAACAAGCTAGAGAGGACCACATGAACTCCTAGTTACGGAGCATTTTGTCTCGCATTATGCAATAAGCATGTACTTAGGAGGCAGTCTGAGGTCATACAGACTAGAACCCATGTGATCCTGGCCCAAGGAAGGGAGCAACTCAAACCTCAACGTCATGGATCAACATGGGACAGTTCGGTGATTCTCGGTGGTCGACGAAAATGCAAAGGCTCCTTACATCATTCTTAGTTTGAGCTTGAGCCACATCCGTATTCCCTCTGAGCGAGATGCACCGTTGTATGTCGTTTTCACAACCGCGGGTTCACCCCTCTAAGCCACTAACCGAGGTACCTATTGCGGGCCAGTCACGGGCGGGACGGGCCCCCGATTTGCCGAAACCGGTGCCAGATGAACCTCGGCCCCGGACCGGTCGCGGACCGTCCTATCTTTTGATAATGATGCCAGGGCCCAGGTGAACATCAAGTCTAAGCTCGCGACATACACTGGTGCCAACTGTGCCTCTTCGTTGATCGAGGAAACACGTTCACCTGTCGCCTGCTTCAAGAAAAGCTTCATCACCGACCGTCATGGCTGCGCAATCGAAGCCTACAATTTCCCCCTGGGGCCGCGCCGTGGCCGGGGCGACTGGTGCTGTTCTCGCCAACGCGCTGGTATACCCTCTCGACATGTAAGTCGATTTTCTGCCCCAAGCTCGTCGCCTCAACTGACACCATCTCTGCGAAGCGTCAAGACTCGCCTTCAAGTCCAGGTCCGTTCCGATGCTACTAAGGGCTCTACCGACGGCGACGAACAACATTACAAGTCCACATGGGATGCGATTTCGCGCATCACAGCCGAAGACGGAGTGAAGGGACTCTACGCTGGCATGAATGGTGCCCTGCTTGGTGTCGCGTCAACCAATTTTGCCTACTTCTACTGGTACACTATCGTCAGGACTCTGTACTTCAAGTCGCGCGGGTCAGACGTGCATCCTTCAACAATCGTGGAGCTTGCGTTGGGAGCCGTCGCTGGCGCCATCGCTCAGATTTTCACCATCCCTGTCGCCGTGGTGACGACACGTCAGCAGACAGCCACAAAGGAGGATCGAAAAGGCCTCCTCGCAACAGCGCGCGAGGTCATCGATGGCCCAGACGGTGTGTCGGGTCTGTGGCGAGGCCTGAAGGCGAGTCTCGTACTTGTCGTCAATCCCGCCATCACCTACGGTGCCTATGAACGACTCAAGGATACCTTCTTCCCAGGCAAGACCACCTTGAGGCCAGCCGAAGCATTTCGTAAGTTTGCAGTTTAGACGCACCCAAGAGCTTCCATCTAACCCATCTCTAGTCCTGGGTGCTATGTCCAAGGCTCTGGCAACGATTGCCACACAGCCGCTCATTGTAGCCAAGGTCGGCCTTCAATCTAAGCCCCCTCCTGCTCGCAATGGCAAGCCTTTCAGCAGTTTCGTGGAGGTGATGAAGTTCATTATCCAGCATGAGGGTATCTTGGGCCTTTTCAAGGGCATTGGCCCCCAGATTTTGAAGGGATTCCTCGTGCAGGGTATCCTGATGACCACAAAGGAGAGGTGAGTATCATTATTGCTCTTGTTCATACGGAAGCTAACCTTATCTTAACACAGAGTGGAACTCATGTTTATTCTCTTCATCCGTTATCTCAAGTCTCTCCGCTTCAGTAAGCTGAGCAAGACTGCAGAAGCAACAGCTGCTTCCGCAACTGCGGTGGCGCACAGCGTCGCGGCCAAGCCGGTGACCACCACGAACTGAATAACAGGACCAGGGATGTTATTGGTGTTTGGGAGAATGGGCTTGGGAATAGAAACGAATGGTTGTATTTATTTCATTTGCTTCAAAAGAACGGGAGCAATGACCGTCCACTTGGATAGCGGAGAAGCACTTATTGAATTGCCCGCCACCTTTCTAGATTTTTTGAGCGATAGCCAGCCTTTGAATGCCCAGTATAGGAGAACTAGACCAGACCTTTTCAATGTGATGATCTTTGTTCGGTAAGCCCAGTTGCTCTCGCCATAAAGCAACGATGACCTGAAGCTCAGACTGCATGCAGACCCACCCGGCACGGGTAGCCTCAGGCATGGACCCTCAGACACTCATGTGAGCAGGGCACGCAGGGCAATTCAACCCGCCTTATGTCAGCAACCTGCCTGCCCCACAACTCTTTCCGTCTAGGGCTTGTCATCAAGAAATCGCACACAAATCTGCCTTTCACTTCGCAACTCCGTGATCCGTCTCCGTCCGACACAGGGAAACTACAGCAGCAATGGCGAGTACGTGCAAACCGGGAATGAAGATGCTGGTCAATACTTGAATCGCTGACACTTTGCAGAGTCCAAGAACTCCTCGCAGCACAACCAGTCGCGCAAGGCGCACCGGAACGGGTACATTCTCAAATTCCGACTCGACGATGCGTTCATAGCTGACCCCCGGACAGTATCAAGAAGCCCAAGACTTCTCGTTACCCCTCGCTGAAGGGCACTGACCCCAAGTTCCGACGAAACCACCGACATGCTCTTCACGGCAACATGAAGGCCCTGGTATGCCCACCACTGCGACCGAAGTCGAAAATATCCGTGCGAGGCAGCGAGCTAACAACCCTAACAGAAGGAGGTCAAGGAGGGCAAGCGCGAGAGTGCTTAAAATGTCGGCAAAGGAAATCGGAGGCGTCATATTGGAACGATCCCAAGGCTCGGTTACGGTACACACACGATAGAACCTACGCAAATGGACGAAGGAAATACCATGCAGTTAGCCTGTTGAAAAGGTGGTTGATGCGAACATGTCCCGGCGAATAGCGTTGTGATGGTCCCGAGTCGACGGTGTTGCTATGTTTCCACGAACATGGAGGTAGACGAGACGGCATGGATTCGTCTGAACTACTTAGCCCAAGCACTGGTGCAATCCCGTGGTGAATTTTTCCGTGATATCTTGCTGATTCCGTCTTTTTGCGCTTGCCGTTGCCAATTTGTGACCAGGTTCGCGGGCGGTATCAGATGGTTCCGGGGCTGGTTCATACCCTGCTCTCGCTTCCACCGTCCGTCATCCAAGAACCACAATCATGAAACATCCGCTTAATTGTCCAGGATGAACGGCCGGGGTCTCTAGTTCGTCGTAAAGTTTAGGTACTCCGTACATCCGCAATAAATGCCAAATTTAGTATTGCCGACTTCTAAAAAACATCCAAGCCTTTGGCGATGACCCTTATCGAATGCAAGGCCGGGTTGTTGAATCCATTCTTGGCCCCCCTGTCTCTGTTTCAGTCGAGGACTGCCGCAAGCCCCCGCTGCCACGTCTTCGAAAGCCTCAGGCAACAACATTCATTGGCCACGGCTTGGTTTGGCGTCGGTTCGCTTGGCCCTTGAGCGGGCACCACCCCCTTAGGTAAGCACAGGGGCTGAGGCCTTCAATAGTTCAGGACGAACACGAACAGCCTCTGCTCCGACATCCCACTGTCCTTTGACGATATTATCGCTAGAGGACGCCGGTCCGTACTTTACAGCGGCGGGATTTAATAAGGATATCTGTGGCCTGCCTGGAAGCAGACTTCGTCCCTTCTTTGCCCACCTGCATCGTTTAACTCGGTATGATTCTCCCCCTCTCCCTTCCCGGCGGGCGCCTCTAAGTCGTACCAGACTGGCGGGCCTTCCCAACAGGGTGGCCCTTTGACAACCTACTGAACCAACCCTCTTTGCTAACCTCACCCGCAGCGCTGCTCTTCACCGGCAGAAATGCCATAATTTGCTGCCTTACTTCAAGTCCAAACTCCTTTGAGGTCAGCCGGTCACTGCAGGAGTCGAGACACGATTCTTGTGTAACATCTTTGCTTGCCGCCGTCATCCACGAGTCTGCGCGCAACACCTTTTTCGCACCGATCTCCCGCCGAGACCTTTCCGCTTCGATAATGCTCAACATGTCTGGAAACCACGTCATTGGAAACAGAAACAGCACGCCCGAGGCTAATACCGCCTCGACCCTGCGACCTCCCTCCTCTAGAGCCGTTGGCTCTGGCCATTCGCTTCGCGCATCTGCCGATATGGCTGCTCTCACTGGCCCATCGCCGGCCAGTCGCATCCGGCCCTCGTCGGACTTCTATGGCCAGGCCCAGCAGAGCCTGGGCCCAGGCAACTCGGAGTCCGATTCGCAGGACAAGATTGCGCAGCAGTGGATCGCCGACATTGACCAGTACGAGACTACACTCGAGGAGATGGCTGCTGCCACCTTGGATCAAGATTTCAAGGACGAGCTCAGCGCCATTGAGCAATGGTTCCGCGTCCTGAGCGAGGCGGAGCGCACTGCCGCCTTGTATGCTCTCTTGCAGCAGACAACCCAGGTCCAGATCCGCTTCTTCATTCAGGTCCTCCAGCAGATGGGGAAGAACCATCCCATGTCAGGGGTCCTCTCCCCTGCAAGCTTCGACAAAGGTTTGTTTGATACCACGTCACCCGAATTGCGCCTCGACTGACCATGAACGTCATGATAGACCCTATGTCGAATCGCCTTAGCGATGCCATGAATAAGCTGAATGTAGATTCCGCCCGCAATTCCATGTCGCGTAACTCGGTTATCGCGCCGTCTAACAAGCGACATTCGGGCCTGGACCCATCTACCATTAGCGCCATGTTTCCCGATGCTGCTGCTGCCATTGCTACCGAGAAGGCCAAGTTCACCCAGCAGACGGGTAACCCCCCGTCTTCGAATCGCAACAGCGCTGCCCTGGATCCCCGCTCATCGATGGCTGCCCCGTCCATCAGCGCACCTCAGGACAACCGTGACGCTGGTCCTGTCAGCTCTCCTTCGCCTTGGAACAGCACTGGCAATGCAGATCAGCCAAGCGCCAAGGGTTCGTCCACCCAGGCTCCCATGGGCCAGTTTGTGCAGCCGGCACCGTCGAGTGGCCTTCGATCCCCCCGTCCTCAGCTGTCAAGCAACAACACAATTCAGAGCACGACGCTCACTGCGCCCGAGAAGAACCCTGCGGATCTGCCGCTGCTCTCCCCATACAATGCCAGCAGTGGCAACTGGGCCTCGATGGTGAACACGCCTATGACTGGTACCTTCAACACCGCCAACACCGGTGGAACACAAGCGGATATGGTTGCCAATGCTACTGCCATGAAGCTTGCAGCCCTTTCCACGGTCAACAACCGATTTGCATTGGATGACGTTCGCAAATACCGTCGCACTAGATCCAACGACGGTGCACCTGGAAATGCCCAGGCCCCGATTTCTGCTGGTCCTCAGCCTGGAATTAGCCTTCCCAGCGCCAACGTCGTTATGATCAACGAACACGGCCAAGTCCTTAGCCGGGAGCAGCTCATGGCCCTCCAGGCCCAGCAGAGCATGAACTTGGGTGGCCAGCGCTCGAGACCCAGCTCTCCTGGACTTGCCTTGCAGACCGGATTGCCCCATATGGCTCCGTTTACTTCGCCGCAGAACAACGGTTTCCTGAGCGCTTATGACGGAGCTTCACCGCTGATGAGCAATGGTCTACAAGCTGTCAACCTGGGAGGACTGAGTGTGAGCGGTCACGAAGGCTACTTGTCGGATCACTCGGATATGGTCCGCGGACGATCCCCTCGTGGACGACGAGGCAGCTCTAAGCCTCCAGAGGATCCGACGGACCCATCTCTCTTGCAGGACATCCCAAGCTGGCTTCGTAGCCTCCGTCTTCACAAGTACACCGACAACCTGAAGGATATGAAGTGGACGGAGCTCATTGAGTTGGACGACAAGGCTTTGGAGGAGCGCGGTGTTAACGCTCTTGGAGCGCGCCGAAAGATGCTCAAGGTCTTTGATCAGGTCAAGGGTAAGTGCTTTCCAGAACATGCAGGATCGAAGTCATGAACTAACCCGTATTGTAGAAGCCAAGGCCGACGGAAAACTAGGCTAGGACCACTAGAACCAGGCATGCAAATACGGAGACCTGCAAAAAATCAATGTGCTTTGGCCATCTTCTTTACAATATTGGGTGTTTTGTGGATTCCGCGGCTTCATACGGACTGTGGGCGCGCGTGAATAGGTGGACGATTGTACTCGGATCAACTCTTATTTTGAACCATGAAAACTACGAGTTTCTACGAGCGATTATGTAGTAGATAGTAACGTCTTTTGTTTAATTCTGAAATTGTTTCAATGTTTAAATTCCGGTCTCAGATCTGTTGTTTGGTTGACATGACGTCCTCGTTGACCTTGGGGGCGGGTGGAGGATCAGGTCCTCACGTGCTTGCTAGCTGAGCCACAGCCTACCGCCACAATATAGCCACACGTTGTGCCCCAGGGCTGCAAACATCTTTCACATCAGAGCAAACCTTGAGAACAACCACCTTTCGCTTCCACCACAAAGTTCAAAAATCGTATCACTACTGGTTTTGAATGGCTGCATCGATGAATCAGGACTTCATGGAGAGGTTGCTACTGACTTTAAAAATTAATAATATGGGCTCTCATACTAACGGTTAGTAGACAAGAGAGTGGTGCTTCGGACGCGGACTCCGATTTGGAGGAGCTGGAGGGCGATATTGCCAAGTTCGACGAGTCTGTTCGAGAATTCCTGGCGACCCAACGCGATGAAGTTGTTCCCTCAGGCGCGACTCGCGCAGGTTATCGTGGAAGAGGAGCTCGAGGCCCGCGAAAAGCTGCAAAACCTCGAGGAGATATCACGGCACGTCTATCCAAAGTGAACCAGGCCTTTCTTAGTGGCGACTACTCTCGCGCTTTAGATCTCGTATTCGAAGTCATCCGAATCAATGCAGAGACTCATCAAGCATGGACAACCTTGTCATCCATCTTTCGGGAACAAGGCGACTTGAGCAAGGCCCTGTCGGCCATGGTCTATGCTGCTCATCTTCGACCCAAGGATGTCAGCGGTTGGCTCCAGTGTGCATCCTTTGCGTTGGATACAATTGGAGATGATGAGGCAGGAAATCTCAATACAGCAAGGCTCTGCTATTCCGCTGCGCTGAGAGCTGATCACACGAATATCGATGCCAGACTTGGCAAGGGCTTGGTCTGTCATAGGCAAGGTCATCTCGCGGCCGCGATTTCTGATTACAAAACTGTCCTCAAGCACCGCCCCTACGATCTAGAGATCGTTAGGAAGCTTGCAGAGGCATGCTTGGACAACAAACAAGCCGATACGGCCGTCCCCAGCGCGATCGCCGCTTACAAGCGGTTCTTCGACCATGAGAAATCAGATCCTTCAGCTGGCATGCAAGCCCCTTGGCACGATATCGGGATTTACGTGGATCTTTTTGCTGCAACTGGCCGCTATCAAGACGCCATTTATCAAGCCAAGTCATTATCCAGGTGGCTGCTGGGTCGCGATGCCGAGACCTTTTGGGACAACTGGCAGTCGGATGACCGTGAGTGGGACGGAGATGATGAACGACGACTCTATGTTCCAGAGTATACAGTCGGAGCCTGGAGTCCCGAACTCTATGGCCAATCGTTTCCATGGGATCTCCGTGCTCGACTGGCCATCTATAGATTTCGCCTTGGTGATGAAGATGAGGCCATGGTGAGTGATCTTGTTATGGGGTTGAGTGAGATGCTGACATGGCTCAACAGAGACATCTATGGTGGTTTGATCCTGTGCTAGAACACACAAAAGAGTTTGCTAGCGATTTCCCCTTCATGGCCTTTGATATGGCTGAAGAACTGGCCCACCGAGGCCACACCCCCCTCGCTATCTCATACTACCAAATTCTGCGAGATCTGCCTGGAGACCCTGACGCAACCATCCTACTACAGTTGGGACGATGCCATTCGGCAATGGGGGAGAACGCAACTGCAGAGGAATACTTTCTCGCTGCCATCGACGCTGACGAAGACCAGATCGATGCCCGTATGAGCTAGCCAATATGTATGAAAAGGCCAGAGAGGACGAAGAGGCCTTGATTCTTGCTGCCGAGGCACTAGCTCTCAGAGAAGCACGAGACCAAAATCTTGACGGTGACCAGAGCCAAGCAGCAGTGCCCGCCCAGCAAAATCGGCGGGTCCCGCGCCGAACCGGGGCTGTGCCTCGGAGGACGGATGCATCTGGTAGGCGTCTTATTCCGCGAAGATACCGACCGAAGCGACTAGCAGGCGCCGATAAGCGTCGTCAAGAGGAGCAAGCTCGCGCTGTGAAGCTGGCTGAGCAGTATGAGGTTGTCCAAGACCTACGGAAACAGATACGAGAAGGTCGGAACGACCTCATCCCTGCTTGGATGGCATCCTCTAAAGAGCTTGTGGACGACTTCCGATCACTAAAGAAGTTCTACACCTGGGACAAATACCTGCATTTCCTCGGCCCGAAAAGTCTCCAACAGAATGAAGCGGATAAGCCACAGACGGAACTGGCTCAGATGTACGAAAGACTTGCAAGAAGTAAGTTCTGGCTGCCTGTGACAAATCGAGACCGTTAGGTACAGGACACTGACCTTGTATGCAGCTCTTGCTCCCCATCCTGGGCACGAGGGCCGTGAGGCGGGAACATCGGAGCTCGATGCTCATCAGGGAATTTCCTTCAACAACTGGCTATATCTGTTCCTCGACTATGCTATTGGACTGGCCATCGCACACCGACGCGACGAGGCATATCAGGTTTGCGAGGCAGCTCGGGACTCTACAGCTTTCCAGGCGCCAGAACATGGCTTCATGATCTACGTCGCCTGGAGTGGTAAGTTAATGATAAAACTGTCTTGGTTGAGGTTGCTAATATGATTAGTTTGTGCTATCTACACAAGTGACGAAGAACGATGTGTGGCGACAGCCCGCCAGTTGATGAGGGAGGGTGCAATGTCCGACTCGTATCGGATGTTTGCCCTTCTTTCAAATCTTTGCCAATCTCCTGTTTCTTGGTACACTTCAGGACCGGCCCAGAAGTATCTGCTTCGACAGATCAAAGCAATGGATGATGCCCACACAGAGAGCGTGGCAAAGGCGGCTGCAGGTGAAGGTACAGAGGTGGCCCTTGATGCTTGTGTTCTCATGCTTTATGGGCACATTCTGTTCACCTCCACGAGTTACACATACGCACTTGGTATGGCCCGAACTTCGAAAACAAAAGGATACAGACTAATGTTTCCTTGCAGGCTACTTTCTCCGTTCTCGTGCATTGGACCCTGATAATTCGATGGTCAACCTCAGTCTGGGTTTGGCGTATGTTCATTACGGTCTCAAGCGTCAATCCACCAATCGTCAATACCTGCTTCTGCAAGGGCAGTCCTTCTTGTCACGATACGCCGAACTCGGATCAATGAATCAAGGGGAAAACAACGGCTTCACCAAAGCCGAGGCATATTACAACATTGGGCGTTTGTACCAACTCTTGGGTATCAACTACCTGGCGCTTGAATACTACTCGAAGGCAAAGAAAGTGTCTCGCGACAGACCAGGAAATGATAGTACCACTGGTGAGCTGGAGGCCATCATGCTGAGCAACGAGTTGATTTCGTTGCTCATCAACCAGAACAACTCGAAGGCTCTGGCTCTACTCAAGGCAAAGATTAGGCTATGAAGGCCTTAATGTGAAATTCGCACTAGCGTTGGTACCTATTTAGGTTTAAGAAATTCGATACCCAGTTTGACAGATGGTTTACATTATGCCAACAAACGTTTAACTCGCTCATTAGCTTCCTCTGTTTGAAAGCTCTGAGAAACAAGATGAATTATAGTCTTGGTATCCAATCAACAACCCTCAAGCGATGACTAGTGTCTACTACCGTCGAGGTAATGAGAGGGTTATTTTATTGGTTTATCAGAGCATCCAAGCCATGGGGTCACCGTCACCAGGATCAAAGATACCATTAGACATCTAAATAGCTTGTTAGTAACCCGTGGAGTTGGAGATCTCCGACTCCAACTTACCATAAAGTCCCAATCCTCACCAAAGTCAAACACTGCATTCGAGGGCAGCTGGCTTTGGTCGACTTCATCCGTTTCCATCTCCGCTGCTGCAGATTCCAATATGGGCAGACATCTCTCCTCGGCTGCCTCTCCAGCTCTAATCATGAATTCGGCCAAGGCATCCCCTGAAAGGCCCTGCAGGAGGCCTTGGATTTGTGCAGCTGCCACGTTAATTCCAAAGTAACCCTTTATGTTGGTCTCCCCGGCCTCGATGCACCGTAGTGACCAAGTCTTTGAATCTTCTAGAGCACATAGCAAGTCTGATCTTAACGGCGCTGGGCATAAGCTTTCTTCCTCTTGAAGTTGATTCTTTAGCTCGATTGCTATGATGAGGCTGGCCTGCCAAGCCACTGTTCGAAAGAAACCAAAGCCGCATATCGTGTAACGTGAGAATTCGTAACGGCTTGAAGGAAAGATATCATTGTCGGAGTGCGTATCGAGGGAAGACTCGGAGGAGGGAGGGTATGCCGCGCACCAGAGCTTGAACGAGGCTTCGACTGACACCTTGCGGGAGAAGGCGTAACATGTCTCGTGGAGTGACGGGCCGAGGAAGGGGAAATGGAGGGCTGAGACATAACGACGCATGATGAAGTCTACCGCACATAGCTCAAATTGGGATGGCGAGCGTCCGGGAGTTGATTTACAGCCGTGAAGGGTTTGGGTCAAGGCCCTGTAAGAAGCCCTGAGCTCTGCATCGATTCGCAAGGTTTCCTTGTAACTTCCCTGGGAACCGATGTTGTTTAGAAGTTTGGCAACATTGAGGCGATCTGGGAAAGTTTTTTGCAAGGCTCTGGCAATGGAAAGCTCCGTGAACTCGTGTTCCGGCCGGGGTGCAGGATCCTCTGCCAAAAGCTGATCATCATCAAAATTACCGGGAGACTCGGTGTCGAAATCATCCAGAGATATGAGCGGAGGACTTCCAGAAGATAGGCTGGACTGTAGAGAAATCTCAAGAATAGTGTTCCACAAGCGTCGGCGCATCTCTGAAACGAACCTTGTTCTTTTCGACAGATGCACAGGGTCTCTATGTAGGCCCATGGACACGGCGGTTCTGTACAGCGAACCAGCGGCAACCCAAGGGGACTCACCACTGACCTGCACCATCTCTCGAGCAAGCAACAGCAAGATGTTGGTTTGTAGGTACTGGATGCCTAAGCGTGACTTGAATTCTGGTTCCGAAACCCAGGCTTGTGCCTCATAGATCCATCGGACAGCCGATACGCGCATCGAGAACTTTTCGTCGTAGGTAAGAGCCCCTAAAGCCAGCACGAGCTTCAACTGAACGAGAAAAGATCGGTCGGGATCGTCTTGGGAGGTATACAGAGCCTCGTACTGTTTTCGGAAAGTCGGGACATGGAGAATTCGGTAGATTCTCTCTGTAGTTCGTAGGTAGCATTCGACGAGCTCATCTGTGACCCTTCTGGGGGGCAGTTGAGTCGTCAAAGATGTTGGCCAAGGAGGTGCTCGGCGCGCCTTGATGAGTCTCGCCAAAGCCTTGCACTTGATTAAGTAGGTGACAATAGGGGAATTTTCATGCGCAAATTTCTCAAGCATCTCGTGCATATCCTTGAGCTGGTAGTTGTTAGTTTAGTATCACGGGAGAGAAGACCACTCACCAACGTCATTGTGTAGACAAAATGGCTTTGCCCAAAAAGGCGGGTTTTATGTGAGATCCCACGTGTGATAGGCAAAGCTCGACCGAATATATGACTTTCGGAGTAAAAATGAAAGGTGCCGCCTATTCGTGATGATGTTGTTTCTATGTTCGAGGTGGGCGTCGAAACCATCGACTGGGAGGACCCCGAACGGCCCCTTGATAGCTGGTCTTCTAGTTGACGAATTCTAGACCTCAATGCCTCGACATCTTGACCGGATGGTGGAGTAGGTAAGGTAGACGCGCTTGTCAATGTGGGCTCCAAAGATGTTGCGGAATGACTAGGAGCTGTCGAAGCGCTGCTCGTGTTGGAGGCTTGATCCCGGGATGTCGGCATGAATGCGTCATAAGCCTCTGTAGATATGGTGGGTGCATTATGCGAAGCAGAGTGGCTGAGCTCAAAGCCTCGACCTCGCACCTGGAGAGGGTGGTTCTCATAGATGCAAGCATCGTTTCTGGAGCGTACGCAGTTGCTGCAAGGCACCTCTCGGTTGCACCGAATCTTGCGTTTTCTGCAAAGAGAGCATGAACTATAACAATACGCAACGGATTAGTAGACGAGACTTTTTGAGAACGTTTGGCGTACACGGCTGGCCGTCTGCGGCGACGTTCGGGTTCACTCATCGTTGAGATCTTGATGTAGGTTGTTGACACGGGTTCGGGCTTATCCAGACCGAGAGAACAAATGAAGCTTTGAAGAGAGTAGGCGATTAATCTCAGACGAAAGAGCTACGGTTCGTCAAGACGGAGCGGAAATCCCGACCCCGATGTTGATTGACCGACATTCTTGCATTGATGTTTGCGACAACTCAGGCGGAGGAGATGGGGCAGGAATTGCGCTTTGGGTCACTATGGTCCGCCATTTGCCGACTCCGATCCCCGACTCCGGCTCCACCCCGATTCTGACCCACAGTAAGGGGACTGTATCTCCGAATCTCTCTTGATCGATAGTTGTATAAAATGGTAAAAGGATCTTGATTGTGAATGTTTGTAGTTCTTCATCTTCAGTACCTACTCATACAAGAAATTTTAACTAGGCAACTTATTATTGTTTGATTCTCCCTCCTATCCTTCTCTTTGGCCAAACTCTGCCTCCTCACTACTTACAATACACTTACAACATGTCGACTACCAACCTCCGCAATCACAACCAAGACGAAAACCGCACCAAAAACTCCGTTAATGGCACTGAATCAGGAGAAAAGGGCATCTCTTCCGAGTCCTCTAATGCCAATCACCCTGGAGAAGTGCCGGATGGTGGCCTGCAAGCCTGGCTTGTAGCCGCTGGAGGCGCATGCATTTTCTTCTCGTGCCTTGGCTTTGCGAATTCTTTTGGAGTCCTACAAGAGTACTACATGACTCACCAACTCCGTGGAGAGTCAGCCGACAAGGTGGCCTGGATTGGATCCATGTCGACCTTCATCCAGTTCGCCGCAGGTGCTATAGGAGGGCCGATGTTCGATCGCTTTGGGGTGAGGGTAAGTTCTAGAACATGGCGAGCCGTTGATATAAAACTTACATTAACAATGAAAGGTTATTCGACCCGCCGCTCTGTGTTATATATTCGCCACCATGATGACTAGTCTCTGTACTAAGTATTGGCAGTTCATGCTCGCACAAGGCGTGCTCATGGGCGTAGCTATGGCATTTATGCAGCTTCCTGCGTTTGCAGCTGTTTCGCAATACTTCGACAAGAAGCGAGCAGCTGCGTTTGGAGTCGTCGTCTCCGGCTCCTCGATCGGCGGAGTCGTGTTTCCAATCGCCTTGTCCAAAATGTTGAACGACTCCTCTATTGGATTCGGCTGGTCAGTCCGTATCATGGGGTTCGTCATGATACCGCTGATGGGGTTCTCATGCTTGACGGTCAAACCGCGCCTGCCGCCGAGGACAACATCCTTCTTCATTGCTGAAGCGTTCAAGAACACGAGGTATCTTCTCCTGATAAGCTCCCTGTTCTTCATGTTCCTCGGCATGTTCACTCCCTTGTTCTTCATTCCGACATACGCCGTGACAAGAGGCATGAAGCCAGCATTGGCCTCGTATTTGCTGGCAATGACCAACGCAGCCTCAACCTTTGGTCGGATCATCCCGGGTGTTCTCGCTGACAAGTACGGGCGGCTGAATATGTATACGCTGGGTGGGCTCAGCACTGGCATCGTTATCTTCTGCCTAAACGAGACCAAAAGCACACCCGCGCTGATTGTTTATGCTATCGTCTTTGGTTTCACTTCCGGCACGATTATCTCTGGAGCATCTGCAGCCTTTACTCTCGTGACAAAGGACTCTCGCGACAATGGGACATATATGGGGATGGGGATGGCGCTCAGTTCTTTTGCAGCCCTCATTGGCCCACCTGTGAACGGAGCACTGATTGACAAGTATGGAGGATTCTTTCAAGTTTCAGTATTCAGTGGTGTGATGTGTTTGGTTGGCGGGTTTGTGGGTTTACTCACAAAGATAACAACAACCCAAGGAATCTTTGGAAACGTGTAGTAGGGGACGTCTTCCAGACGAGGAATTCTTTTATGCGCTTATATAGTGAAGCATCCGAGCTGCTGCTGAAGGGTTTCATCTATTGTTAAATGAAGAACACTGAGTTCAATCTACGTAATAAGTTGTAAATGACCGTAGCTGGCGAGGATTACACTACCCAGCGCCCCGCCCCCGAACCCTGTCTCTTACTCCCTTATCCCTCGCGAGAGGTGGTTGGCAGAAGCTACAGGGCTTCTTCGGCGAAGAATTCCCCGGTCGCGACAGCTCAGAAACGAGCTTCCAGTCGTCTCTGGCAGAGAAGGTCTGAACGCATTCATACAGCCACAGCCGCCCGGCCATGGGCCACAACTACTCTAACACGACCGATCCTGCTCGAAATCCCTCGCTGACACGCATTCAGAAAATTCTTCAAACCACCACTGCCTTGGAACTTGTATCGCGTGATGATACATACGCCGCCAAAACTACCCCTACACCATGTCTCTCGTAAGCCTCCTGGTTTTCCCTTGGCCCTGGGCGAGCAGGAACCACTAGCAAGACGAAGTAGAACTTGTTAGGCGATAGTCTTTCGGACCAGGAGGGACCAACATAATCCTCCCAACCTGTTTCCCCTTCGCTAATTACCACACAGTGCAAGGCTCGAATGTCTTCCTCGCCGCCTCGGTCGAATCTCATCCATCCCACCACGCTTCCACTTTTCATGGCCCTGAGAGTTTCATCCTTCCCTATGTGAAGACCCTTTGAGATCCGCACAACTGAGGCCAGGATTTCCAGGTAGTCTACGTCCAGCGCAATATCACCATGCAATCGCAAATTTCACTATGTTTGAGCTAGCTACGCTGACTCTCATACTCGATTCTCCCCGAGTAGGCCATCCAAGGCCATGATGGTACGCGCTGTTTCTCGAACTTTATCGGCGTCATCACCTCCTCGGAGCGCTTCCATAGCAGACTTCTGTGAAGTTGGTCCGCGAATATGCCGAACCCGCTTTTTGTCCGGGAGAATTCCGCAGGTCGGGATTCGAGTCCCGAAATGGCGATTGGCCTATCTGCTAATTTAGTAATGCCGAGGCCCGAATAGGTCATGACAATGTCCTCAAATATTAAGTCCGGAAGACTGGGGTCAAGTCGTGACGCGGTGCGAGGGAAATCCAAATGGCCTAGCTAGTTTAAGTACCTAGTAGAGCTAGTAAATATTCATACGCAATCCCCAGTCAGCAGTCTAATTAAATATATATATATTAAATAAAAGATATTAAATATTTTAAAAAGCTTTAATTATATTATATATTAATTTAGTAAAAGCAAATAATAGTATTATAACCTAATAGGCCTTATATTATATAAAAATATAATATATTTAGGTAATATATTAATTAAGCTAATAAACCTCTTTTATTAAATTAAGCCTTATATAATAGCTCTAAGGGTAGTTATATGCCTTTAATATTAGGCTAAGTAATCTCTAAATTATTAATATACTAGGCCTAATTAAAAAGGCTATATTATAACTTAAAAAAAAAAAAAAGATTCCCTTAAAAATAATAAAATAAGTAATATATATAAATTAAAAAATAAGCCTAACTTATTAATAATTAAGAGTCTTATATATAAATTAATAATTATTAATTAAAATATTAAGTAAAAAAATACTTATTAATTACTCCTTAAATAATAATAATAAATATAAATATAAAATTAGCTTTTAATAATAATTAAGTTACCTAGTTTAATATCTTTAAGATAAAAATAAAAAACTAAGATTTATAAGTTTATATTAATTTATTAATTAAAAATAAGCTTAGCTTTATATTAAATCTTTTTATAAAGTTAAATATATAAAATATAAAAAAAAAAGCTTAAAAACTAAGGTAATAATTACTAAGAAAACCCTTTTAATATAAAGCTTAAGTATTATTCTTTAAGAAAAAAATCTTTTTTTTAAGGCTAATATAAATAATAGCTAAAGGGCTAATAAAATCTTAAACCTCTTAGTAATTAATCTTTAGACTTATAACTCTTTATAGACCTTTTATAAGTATTTCTTATTTAAATATAAAAACCTTAAAAAAAATTATAAAAATTTAAAATTAAGTCCTTAAGATAATTAATAAGCCTCTTATTTATTATTATTAGTTAGCTAATAATATACTTATAGACGAAGTAAAATCTTTATATAAGAAATTTTTCTTAGTTATAATAAATAAAAAATAAAAAGCCTAGAAGATATATAAGAATTACTTAATAAAATCTTATTAAAGTTATTTAATTTTTTATTAAGTTCTTAATAAATAAATTATAAGGTAATATAATATAATTAATAAGATAAGAAATATAAATTTTTAAGAAATTAAGAAAATAAATTAATAATTTTTAGACCTTTTTAAAATATTTTATTTATTATTTCGTAAATTATAAATCCTTATTTATAATATAATAAAAAGAAATAATATAAAAAAAAATAAATTTATAATAGCCTTTATAGTTATAAATATAAAATAAGCCCTTAATAACATTAGAGAATCCCTAAAAAGAGAAAAAATAATATATAATACTTTTATAATAGCTAATAAAAATAACTTAAAAAAAGCTTTTAAACTTAAATAATAAAAGGGCTATCTTAAAGAAACTTTAAAAAAATAAAAAAAAAGCTTAAAAAACTAAAAATAAAAGTATATAATTAATATACTTACTATATAATTACTTATACCTCTTAGTTAATTATTATAATATATTCCTTAAGAAGTAATATAAAAAATATAAATTAAATATACTTTAAGAGAAAATAATAAAAAATAAATTCTTTTTATTATTAATTACTTAATTAATTAAATATAAAAAATTAAATTAAAAAGATTAACTTAATTATAACTTATTAGCTTTTATAATTAAAAAATAATTTTATTAATTACTAAGTATTACTTTCTAAGAAATAATATATTATTTAACTCTAAGGCTATATTATATATCTTTAGAGATATCTTAAGGCTTAGAAACCTATAAGTTACCTTAATAAGGGATTTTATTTAATTAAAAATAAATTAAATATTAATAAATAACTATAAAGATATTATTATTACCTTAAGAGAGGCTAATAACTTAATAAAGAAACTAAAGCTTTAAAATATTACCTTATATATTAACCTTATTATAAATTTTATTTTATTTATTAAGTTAAGAAATAAGACTTTTAATAAGATATAAGGCTAACTAAAAATTACCTAAGAAAAATAAATAATAACCCTTTTAAAAAAATAAAAAGAATTTATAAATAATAAGTCTTAAAGTATTAAGAAATAATTTAATAAAGCTAACTTAATTAAATTATATTTATAATTAATAAACTAATAATTTTTTTTCTTAAAGTAAAATATATATAAATAGTTTATATTATATAAAAACTACTTAAAAGAGACTTTTTTATATAATATTAGCGCCTAAGGTATCTAAAATTAAATATTTTTTAATACCTTATAATTACTTTAATAGATATTAAATTAAGGCTAAATAACCCTTAAGGCCTTAAGAGAATTATTAGAATTAATTATAATATATATAATATAATTAAGGCTTAATAAATAATTTAAAAAGCCCTTAGAGAATTAATAAAAAAAATAAAACTAAAGAAATATATTATTATAGACTTTTACTTAATAACTTAAGGCTATAATAATTATACCTTTATTTAAATCTTTATAAATAAAGGCTTAAATTACTTATAAGATTATTATATTATTAATTATTATATAAATATTATCCTCTTAATAATAAGAGAATTCTTAAAGCTCTTAAAGGTTTAATATTTCTTAATAATAAAGGTCTTTAAGTATAATAATAACATTATAAAAATTTATCCTTAAGTAATTACTTATCTCTAAGAGAAAGAGATATATTATAAGCTTTTTATATTAAATACCTAAGTATAAAATAATAAAGCTAAGAAAATTAAAATAATTATTATTTAAAAAAATAAAACAAAATAAAAGCTAGGTTTTTAAAGTATTTCTAATTAAAAATAATAAAAGTAATAATATATTTATATAATTATATATCTTTAATATAAAAAAAAAATATTTTATAGAATCTTTTATTTTTAATAATACTTTAAAAATATATTAAATTAAACCTCTTATATTTATAATTATTTAGCTATAAGGTATATATTCTTATAATTAATACTTAGTTATAATAAAATTACTTATAAAAATAAGCTCCCTAGGGATAAATAAGATTTTTTATTAATTATACCTTAAGTAATTTATTTTATATATAAAATCTATTTTATAAAAAAGTAATTATAACCTAAGATATTATATTTAATAAAAAGTAATTCTTTAATAATTAAGTTAAGTCTTTAAGAAATAATTTCCTTAAAGAAAACCTTAATATAATTTAAAAGTAAATCTAAGAGCTTATAATAAAGTAAAAGGTATTAAGCTAATAAGCTATATAAGCTTTAAATAAAAAACTAAATAAAATTAATAAATTAAAATATAATAAAAAAAGAAAAATACCTTAAAACTTTTTTTTAAAATTAATAAAAAAGTTATATAAAAAAAGACCTCTTAAACTAAGAGAATATATATTAGCTAAGTTTAAAGTCTTTTTTATATTACTTAACTCCTTATTAATAATATTTATTTATATATAAGTTATTAGATTAAATATAAAAAGATATAATAAAAAAAATATATATAAGAAAAATAAAAATATTTTTAATAAAATATATATAAACTTTTTCTTTAATATTATATTTCTCTTAAAGACCTTATAGTCCTTAAAGTATTATAAAAGTATTAATTAAAAAATACTTAGAGGCTTAGCTAGCCTTAATTTATTACTACTAAGAAAAAATATAATTTACTTTTTAAATATAAATATATAAAAAGCCCCTAAGAGTAATATAAAAAGCCTTATATTTATTAATAAAAAATTACCTAATATTAATATATATTAAAGATTATTAAAATAATTTCTTAGCTTATATATAAATATAAAGAGTTATTTATATTAAAATATAATTTATAAGATTAAAAAGATATACTTTTAAAGCTATAAGTGATTAAATTTATAAATAAAAGTCTTAAGGCTAATAATAAGAGGCTATAAGGTCTTAGAGTATTATTAAGTATATACTTATAAATTAAATAAATATAATAAGTTTTTTAAGGTTAAGATATATCTTATAATTTATAAAAACGAATAAATAAGAAATAACTAAGATATATATATAGCTATACTTATAGGTATATTATTTAAAACCCTAATAGTTATTATTAATTACTTTAATTATAAGATATTATAATATAATATAATTAATACTTTTATATATATCTTACTTAATAAGAATATTTTTATAAAAATACTAAGAGGATATTAAAAGCTAAGTAAACTATTAAAGCTTTAAAAAGCCTTATATAAATTAAAAAGGTCTTTTTTAAAATAATAATATTACTTTAAAAAAAAGCTTTTAAGTAATAATATAAGGAATATATTAAATAAAGATTATTATTAAATAATTAATAATATTATTTTATTTTTTTATATAAATAATTATATCTTTTATTTTTTAAAATATATATAAGAGAATATAATACTACTAATAAAGAATCTATAAGAATTATATTACCTTAAGGGAAAAAAACCCTTTTATTAATTCCTAGAGATAAAAATTATATAAGACTAAGAGAATTACTAGCTATAGCTTTCTTAAGCTATTTATATTAATAAGATATATTATTTTCTTTTTAATACTTTACCTTACTTTAAGATAATTATTTTAATAATATAAAAAAAACTCTTTTTTTATAATAAATTAATATCCCTAAGGAATATTAATTTATATTTAAGAAAAATAAATATAATTATTATTTTATTACTTTATGCTACTTAAAATAGAGATTAAAGTATCTTAATTAATATCTTAATAATTTTAATAATAAAAGCTCTATACCTAAAGCCTAAGGTCTTAATAGGCTTAAATTAATAAGGTTTATTTATATAATTATTAATAGCTTTAATAATATACTAAAACTAGCTTTATTTATAATAAATAGCTTATATCTTAATTAGCTAAAATAATTAAAATCCCCTTTATATAATAGCTCCCCTCTAATATTAACCTTTTAATTATCCTTATAATTCTTAATTACTTAAAGAGGTTAAAATTACTTTTATTATCCTTATAAGAGGAGATTTAATTATAACTAATAATAACTATAACTAATTAATTAATTAATTTATAACTAGCTAATTAATTAATAATATATTAATAAGATTATAATAGCTATTTTTTATAAAGACTTTTAATTAATAAATTAAAGTAATATAACTAATACTTATTAATATACCTTCTTATATAACTAAGATAATTTTACTAAAGAGATTTATAAGCTTTATAAAAATATAAAAAGTATTTATAATAAGCTATAAGAAATAATATTATATAGAGCTATTTAAAGTATTATAATAAGTATATAGCCTATTAAATAAAAGGTTTAAATTAAACTTATAATTTTTAGCTATAATTTTTATTTTTTTTATTTAGCCTTTTTTTACTTAGTTATAATATAAATAATTAATTTAATTATATTAAAAAAAAGCTTTTTTTATTTAAAGCCCTTAAAAAAAAGCTATAGAAATATAAGTATCTCTCCTAAAAAGAAATTAATTTCCTTAATAGCTTAAGAGATAATAATAATATATACTTATATAAGGCATAGCTTATAACTTATATTATTAATATTAATACCTTTTATAATACTAAATAAAAAGATTAAAGAAGTCTTATTATAGTTAGCTAAGATCTAGCTATATAGCTATAAATATAATATTAGGAAATAGAGGTTATTAGTATTATAGGTTTTAGAGGGATTAATTCTTAGAGTTAGTATTAGAGTTTTATTAAACCTAAAAAATATTAGTATTAGGGCTTAATACTAGACTTAATAATAAATAAAAGTCTATAGGTTTAATTAATTAAATTTATCTAATTAAATATATAATATATATATCTTAGCTTATATAAATATATAAATAATAGTAATTTTAATAGTAATTTTAATAATAAATAAATATAATTATATATATTATAATAATATCTTAGCTAAATATTACTTTTATTATAAATAAGAGTATAAGGTTTAATTAAAACCTAGGCCCTTAATATTATTAAGCTATGAATTAAGTCTTATAATATGTATTTTAGACTAAGGATTATACTTTTAGCTTTAATATAAATTAAGGATCTAAAGAGGATATACTCCTTATAGCTATTAATATAAGCTTTACTAATAATATAAGAGATTAAAAGAGCTCTTAAGTATTTATTATAAGGCTATTTAAAGAACTAATTATTTAGAGGGTAAATAAATAAAATATAATTATTATATCTATTATAAAAGTAAAGCTCTTAGCTCTCTTATAAGTTATTAAAAAAGGTATCTTTATAAATTAATTATTATTTACCCTAAGAGTTAATTTTATAAAGCTAATAGCTTAATAAGGTTTAATAATATTAGCTAAAATTATAATTTAATATAATAATTAATAAATAATTTACCTTATTAAAATAAAGCTTATGTAATTATATATGAAGCTTTATTATATAAATATATATACTTAATAACTAAGGTAAGAGATTAAAAAAAAAATTAAAATATAATATATTTTCTTAAATAAGCTTATTATTAATAATTTACTAAAAATTCTTTTATTAAATAAGTTTAAATAATCTTATATTTAACTTAGCCTAAAAGATATCTTAATAAGGCTATAATAAAAAAAGAACTAAGAGCTATCTAATTAATAAAAAACAAGATATATAATTATATAATACCTTTATTAAAGCCCTTAAATTAAAGCCTAAGTAAAAAAATAAAAAGCTAAATTATTTAATTATTAGCCTTAAAGGCCTTAATAAAAAAAATTATATAATTATATATCTTTAATAAAAATAAGTAAATTAAAGCATAAAAAGGGCTATTAAAATTAAGTTATTAAGGAAAAAGATATTAAATAAGTAAATAATAAATAAAAAATATATTATAAGTTTATTATAAAAAGAATATAAGACTTATTTATATTAATAATAATTAAAGGTAATACTAAAATAAACTCCTTTTAATAAAGCTAAAGGCTTATAATATTAGAGGACCTTAGGCCTAAAAAAAGAAAATAATAAATATAAAAAAGAAATTAAAAAAGTAAATATAAGTAGCCTAGTTATTATTAAATGAATTATTACTTAAGGAATTATTATTATTATTAGTAATATATTACTATTAAGAGAAATAGCCCCTAAGAGCTAGCCCTAAAGTAATTTATTTATAAGTATTATAAACTAAAGGTTTCTTAATATATAAAATAATATAATTAAGGGCTAAGTTATCTTAATAAGAAAATAAAAGCTATGAGAAATTAATAATAATACTTAGAGCTAGCTTATTAATATTAACCTCCTTAAGATAAAAGGTATTTTTATAATTATTAAGCTATAAGATAATTTCTTTAAGAATATAAATAAGAGAATTATTAATAATATATAAGGGTATAATATTTATTATATAAGATTAAATCTTAAAGAGAAAAAGAGTAGTACTTATTTATAAGATATATAAATTAATTATAGAGATTTAAGGGAAAAAAGAAAATATATATTAAGTATAAAAAAAAAGAAATTAATAATTATTAAGAAGAAATTAGCTCTTAAAGTATTATTTTATTTTTTAAGATAGCCTTAATAGAAATACTTAAAATTAACTTAATTAGGTACTTAAGGATTAAATTCTAAGTAAAATTATTATTCTTAGACTTTATTTTACTTAAAATAGGGATTAAAGTATCTTAATTAATATCTTAATAATTTTAATAATAAAAACTCTATACCTAAAGCCTAAGGTCTTAATAGGCTTAAATTAATAAGGTTTATTTCTATAATTATTAATAGCTTTAATAATATACTAAAACTAGCTCTATTTATAATAAATAAGTTATATCTTAATTAACTAAAGAGGTTAAAATCCCCTTTATATAATAACTCTCCCCTTTAATATTAACCTTTTAATTATTTTTATAATTCTTAATTACTTAAAGAAGTTAAAATCTTAAAAAATTATATTTTTATTATTTTTATTTAAAGAGGTTTAATTATAACTAATAATAGTTAATTAATTAATTAATTAATTTATATTTAGCTAATTAATTAATAATATATTAATAATAAAATTATAATAATTAGTTTCTATAAAGACCTTTAATTAAATAATTAAAGTAATATAGCTAATACTTATTAATATAACTTCTAATATAATTAAGATAACCTTATTAAAGTAATTTATAAGCTTTATAAAGGTATTAAAAATACTTATAATAAGCTATAAAAAATAATATTAAATAAAGCCCTTAAAAATATTAAGTTAAATATAGAGCTTAACTAATTAATATACATTAAATTTATAATCTTTAATTATAATATCTTTTTTTTTCTTTAAATTTTTTTTACTTAATTATAATATAAATAAAAGATTTAATTTTATTAAAAAAAAGCTTTTTTTATTTAAGGCTTTTAAAAAAAAGCTAAAAAAAGAGAAAAATCTTATTAATAGAGATATTATATTCCTTAAGGACTTATAAGATAATAACTAATATAAAGCATAGCTTATAACCCTTTTTATTAATATTAATATCTTTTATAATACTAAATAGGAAGATTAAAGAAGTCTTATAGCTAGCTAGGATCTAGCTATATAGCTATAAGCATAATATTAGGAAATAAAGGTTATTAGTGTTATAGGTTTACTTAGAGGGATTAGTTCCTAGAGTTAGCATTAGAGTTTTATTACTAAACCTAAAAAGTATTAGCCCTAGACTTAGCGGTAGATAGGGGTTTATAGGTTTAATTAATTAAACTTATCTAATTAAATATATAATATATATATCTTAGTTTATATAAATATATAAATAATAGTAATTTTAATAATAATTTAAATAAATAAATTAAATAATTATAAATTAATTAATTAAATATAAAAGATAAAAGTTAAGGGATTTTTAATATCTTTATATATTTAATATACTTATTATATATATATATTATATAAGAATTATAATTATAAGTTATATAAGTAATATAAATACTTTAATAATAAATAATATATTAAAAAAGTAATAAAAGTATATAAAAGATATTAAGCTACATTTTATTAAATAAGCTAAGGAATATAATAATATATTATATAATATAAAGAAAATAAAATAAGTATATCTAATAAATATATAAATGATCTTAATATTATTAATATAACTTATAAAAGTCTTTATTTAATAAAAATATATTATAAAATTCCTTAATATTATAATTAAAAAAAAACTTAAAAAATAAAAATAAATTAAAAAACTTTAAGACTAAGTAATAATTATAAATTAAATAATATAATATCTTATAAGGTTTATATAAAGATATATTATTGTAAATGCTAAATACTTATATATATTAATTATTTATATAGTACTTTTATATATACTATTAATTTTTTATTTATTATTAAAAAAAAACTTTAATAAAGGATAATAAAAATAAAATAAAAACAAATAAAATATTTATATTAAAATTCTTATTATATTTATAAAAATTATATATACGTATATAAAATTATATAATATTTATTATTAAAATTATTATTAAAAGTATTATTATTAATATATTTATATAAACTAAGATATATATATTATATATTTAACTAGATAAATTTAATTAATTTAACTTATAGACTTTTATTTATTACTAAGTCTAGCACTAAGCCTTAATATTTATATTTTTTTAAGTTTATAAAACTTTAATATTGACTCTAAGAATTAATCCCTTTAAAACCTATAATATTAATAACTTTTATTTCATAATATTATACTTATAGCTATATAGCTAGATCCTAGTTAATTATAAGACTTTTTTAATCTTTTTATTTAATATTATAAGAGGTATTAATATTTATAATATAAGTAATAAGTTATTATTTTATTACTTTATATTAATTAAAATAGGGATTAAAGTATTTTAATTAATATCTTAATAATTTTAATAATAAAGGCTTTATACCTAAAGCCTAAGGTCTTAATATACTTAAATTAATAAGGTTTATCTATATAATTATTAATAGCTTTAATAATATACTAAAATTAACTCTATTTATAATAAATAGCTTATATCTTAATTAGCTAAAGTAATTAAAATCCCCTTTATATAATAACTCCCTTCTAATATTAACCTTTTAATTATTCTTATAATTCTTAATTACTTAAAGAGGTTAAAATCTTAAAAGATTATATTTTTATTATTCTTATAAGAAGATATTTAATTATATCTAATAGTAACTATAATTAATTAATTAATTAATTTATAACTAGCTAATTAATTAATAATATACTAATAAGATTATAATAATTATTTTTTATAAAGACTTTTAATTAATAAATTAAAATAATATAGCTAATACCTATTAGTATACTATCTTATATAACTAAGATAACCTTATTAAAGAGGTTTATAAGCTTTATAAAGGCGCGAAAAGTATTTATAATAAGCTATAAGAGATAATATTATATAGAGTTATTTAAAGTATTACGGTAAGTATATAACTTATTAAATAAAAGATTTAAGTTAAATTTATAATCTTTAGCTATAACCTTTTTCTTTTTTTATTTAATCTCTTTATACTTACTTATAATATAAATAAATAATTTAATATTATTAAAAAAAAGCTTTTTTTATTAAAAGCCCTTAAAAAAAAGCTAAAAAAAATATAAATATTTTACTTAGAAAGAAATTAATTTCTTTAATAGCTTAAGAGATAATAATAATATATACCTATATAAGGCATAGCTTATAACTCTTATTATTAATATTAATACCTTTTATAATATTAAATAAGAAAATTAAAAAAGTCTTATAGCTAGCTAAGATCTAGCTATATAGCTATAAGCGCAATATTAGGAAATAAAAGTTATTAGCGTTATAGGTTTTAAAGGGATTAATTCTTAGAGTTAGCATTAGAGTTTAAATCTAAAAAGTATTAGCGCTAAGCCTTAGCGCTAGACTTAGCGGTAAATAAAAGTCTATAGGTTTAATTAATTAAACTTATCTAATTAAATATATAATATATATATCTTAGCTTATATAAATATATAAATAATAAGAATTTTAATAGTAATTTTAATAATAAAAGTAATAAGTTATACCTTATATAAGTATATATTCATATTACCTCTTAAGTTATTAAAGAAATTAATTTTTTTTTAAGTAAAATATTTATATTTCTTTATTTTTCTTTAAGGGCTTTTAATAAAAAAAGCTTTTTTTTAATAAAATTAAATTAATTATTTATATTATAATTAAATATAAAGAAATTAAAAAAAAAAAAAGCTTAAAATTAAAAAATATATATTTAATTTATATCTTTTATTTAATAAATTATATATTTATTATAATACTTTAAATAGCTTTATATAATATTATTTTTTATAATTTATAATAAATATATTTTATTTTTTTTATAAAGCTTATATATTTCTTTAATATAGTTATCTTAATTATATAAAAAGATATATTAATAAGTATTAATTATATTATTTTAATATATTAATTAAAAGTGTTTATAAAAAGTATTTATTATACTTTTATTATTATATTATTAATTTATTTATTAATTATAGATTTATTTATTAATTACTTATAATTATTATTAATTATAATAAAATCTCTTTGTATAAGGATAATAAAAGTAATTTTAATTTCTTTAAGTAATTAATAATTATAAATATAATAAGAAGATTAATATTAAAGGGGAGTTATTATATAAAGGGGATTTTAATTATTTTAGCTAATTTAAATATAAGCTATTTATTAAAAATATAGTTAATTTTAGTATATTCTTAATACTATTAATAATTATATAGATAAGCCTTATTAATTTAAGCCTATTAAGACCTTAGGCTTTAAATATAGAGCCTATATTATTAAAATTACTAAGATATTTAATTAAGATATTTTAATCTCTATTTAAAGTAGCATAAAGTAATAACATAAAAAAATATAGTATTAATTAATACTTATTAATATTATATTATATTATTAAATTTCTTTTTTTTTTTTTAGTTAAAAATAGGATTTCTTTTAATTAAGATAAAGCCTTTTTTTAATATTTAGATTATAAAAGGCCTAAATAAAGTTTTTAGGGATTATTATTTTTTATTAACTTATACTACTTATAATACATCTATAAAAACTTTAAAAAAAATATATTATATATTATAGCTTATAAGCCTTATATTATATCTTTTTATATTATATACTATTATAAGGTAAGGAAGATATAAGTAAAAAAAGTAATTTTTAAAAATAACATAATTTAAAGTCTCTAAATTTATAGTATTTAAAAATATATAGAGATCTTACGTTAAATTAAGTAAAAGAAATAAAGATATTAATAAAAGGGCTTAGAGTTATAAGCTAAGTATTATAAAATAACATATATCCCTTGCGAATATTAAAAGGGATATATTATTACTATATTAATAAGGAATTAAATGTTTAATTAGTTAAAGCTAATACTTATATTTATTAAAATTTAAAATTCGTATAAGATATAATAAATAAGCTTATAATATTAAATTTCTTTAAGCTTATTCCTATATATATAATATCTTTTATATATTCTTATTACAATTATAAAATACATAAAAAGAAAAAGCCTATAAGTCTTAAGACTTATTAGCAGTTAAAGATAAGTATAATAAGTAAGGGATAAAATAAATAATACTATATAAAGCTATTAATAAGGAGATATATTACCTTATAATTAAGAAAGAAATCTATAAAATATAATAGCTAAGAATTACATTATTATCTTATAAATATATAAATAATAATTAAGAAATAATATAAAATAATGAAGAGGTATTAAAAAAAGAAAAATAATACCTAGGACAGTATATAAAAAAAATACAAATATAAATATTAGATATAAATTAAAGTACTTATATAAAAATCATAAATAATATATAAAAAAGCTATAAGTAAAAAAAAAGATTTTGTATTAAGTAAATATAAATAAGTTAACTAAGAAATAAATATAAAAATAATAAATAAAAAATAGCTAAGATATAAACTTCAGGGTTAAAAAGATTATATAAAGTGCTAATAATAATAATAAGCTAAGCCCTTAGCTAAGTATTATTTATAGCTATATACTATTACTTATAAAGGTAAGTAAGAATGATAATCAGTAATAAATTAATAAGATTATTATTATTATAATTACAGCCTTTATTTTTAATTTATGCTCTATAAGAAATTAAGAGAATATAAATATAATAAATAATATATAAGGGAGACTACTTATATTTATTATTAAAAATCTTTATAGAAAGAAAAGAAATAAAAATAATATAAAAATAAGATTTTCTTATTATTTATAATAATATTCTTAGTAAAAGTAAGGTAAATTAATATATATGTAAGTATATTAAATTAAATAGTATTTTAAGAATATAAAGGCTAGCTTTATAATTTAGTTATTAATTAGCTTACTAACTAAATATGTAAGCTTAGTTATAATTAAAAAGTTATTCATTTCTTTATCTTAGTTTAATTAAGTTACTTAAATTTTTAACTAAAGAAAATTAGTTTAATTAATTTATATAGTCTTTTTAACTAAGACTTTTTTATCTAACTAAATGTATTTCAAAAGTTAGACTTTTAGTTACTATATAATTAACCTTTAAAATAACTTATTACAGAAATTGCTTAATTCTTTTTTAACTCCTTTAATAATATTAATTATATACTTAAAAAATTATTAATATAACTTAAAATAATTACTTTACTTATCCTATATTTTTATGAAATTTTAATAACTAACCCTAACTATAGAGGATATAAATAAAACTAATAATCTTAGAGTACTCTAATTATGCCCTTTAAGGCATAGATACTATTAAAGTGCTTTATCTTAGTTAAAAAAAACCTAATTTAAGGTAAAAAAAAACTATATAATAGTATTTTTATTAAATAATATATATTAATTAGTAATATAGAAATAAATAAGTCTAATTATTTTTTTAAGAAAAGATATGATTTTTAACCTAATATTTCTTATCGCTTTTTTCCTCTCTTTTTAGCTTCTAGGCCTTTTAATAAGGAAAAGGCTAGCTATATATTAGATAACCTGATTATAACTAAGATATATACTTAAAAACTAAAAGTTAGGCTCCTTTCTAAGATAATTATATACCTACCCTATGTTGCTATAGCTTTTTTTTATAATAAATTATACATTAATTTTAAATTAGTTATTATATAAATATAGAGTATTACTAGATTAACTTCTATAGTAATTATAGCTATTATTAATTGAAAAGGTTCTTATTAATTTCTAATCTTATTTTTCTAATTTTTAATCTATTTTATATTCTTAGTATATTTCTTTTAATTTCTAATATATTTTTACTTATAATACTACGAGAAAAGCCTATTTATAAGTAACCTTTACTATTATTACTATAATATCTTATCGTATATTATATATAACCTTATTTCTTTATTTTTATATTTATATTATTAAGCTATATGAAGTATAGAAACTAAAATGAGTCTTAATTATCTAATTCTAATACTACTTATATAAGTTTTTTCTTTTTTTTTTTCTATATTAATAAAATATAAAAGATAATCCATATTTTTAGCTTCCTCCCATTAAATAAGGCAAAACCTATAGTATTAAATATAGACTTTTTACTTAGTTATTTATACTTATTAATAAAAATAAACTAACTAAAATAATTCTTTATTATATTATATGAGGATTATTTTTTGTATATTAAGATTAATTATAACTTAATTCTAAGTATATTAAGAAAAAATAAAAAAAATAATAGGCTTTTACGTATTTAGTTTTTTATATTATTATAAGTAAAGTATCTTATTATTACGTATAGTACTAAAAATAAAAAGATATAAAAAAGAACTAAGTTATATAACTTAACTTATAGCTTCAAATATATTAATTCATTTTATATTAAAAAATTATTTAAAAAATAACTTTATTTTAAGGTAAGAGTTTTTTAATTTTATTCATAAAGAAATATAATAAAAACTAATATTTTCTTAATAGACCTACCTAGAAGAGGTATTTTACTTTATTATTAAAATTATTATATTTTTTAAAGTTATAAAGAATATATTATTCTAAGAGCTATTGTATTATTTTAATAAGTATTTTATGTAATTTTTCTTTTTACTTTAATTTCTTAAGCTTTTATTAATTAATAATTCATAATACTTCTCTTATTATTACTAAAGAAAATCATAAATACTTTTAAAAAATACTTTAAAAATAAATTTATTTTAACTTAATATATAATTTAAAAAAAAAATTAAAATTAAATATTTTATTTTATATTTTTAATATTTAATTTTTTTATTATTAAAATTATTATTAAAATTATTATTAAAATTATTATTACTTATATATATATATATAAGCTAAGATATATATACTTTATCTTTGATTAAATAAGTTTAATTAATTAAACTTATAGACTTTTATTTATTACTAAGTTTTAATTTAATACTAAGCCCTAGCGCTAATACTTTTTAGGTTTATAAAACTATAATACTAACTCTAAGAACTAATCTCTCTAAAACCTATAATATTAATAAGCTCTATTTCCTAATATAATTATACCTATAGCTATATAGCTAGATCTTAGCTAGCTATAATAAGACTTTTTTAATCTTCTTATTTAATATTATAAAAGATATTAATATTAATAATAAAGGCTATAAGCTATGCTTTATATTAATTATTATCTTATAAGTCTTTAAGTAATCTAATATCTCTATTAATAAGATTTTTTATTTTTGTTTTATTTCTTTTTAGAAGTTTTTAATAAAAAAAGCGTTTTTTTTATCAAAATAAAGTATTTATTAATATTTTTTATAGCTTATTATAAATACTTTTAATACTTTTATAAAGCTTATAAATTACTTTAATAAAGTTATTTTAATTATTTAAGTAAAAGTCTTTATAAATATATTTTTTATAATCTAATTATTAATATCTTATTATATATTAATTAATTATAAATTAAGTAATTAATTAATTATTATTAATTATAATTAAATCTCTTATAATAAAAATAATATAAATATAATCTTTTAAGATTTTAGCCTCTTTAAGTAATTAAAAACTATAAAAATAAATAAAAAGGTAATATTAAAAAAAAAGCTATTTTATAAAATAGATTTTAATTACTTTAGTAATTTAAAACATAAGGTATTTATTATAAATAAAGCCAATTTTAATACATTATTAGACCTATTAATAATTATATAAATAAACCTTATTAAGTTAAGCTTATTAAGATCTTAGGCTAAAAGTATTAAGATATTACTTAAAATACTTAAATCCTTATTTTAAGTAAAGTAAAATCTAAGAATAATATTATTAATAAGAACTATAAGTTATACCTTATATATAAGTATATATTATTTTATTACTTTATATTACCTAAAATATGGATTAAAGTATCTTAAGTAATATCTTAATAATTTTAATAATAAAGGCTCTATACCTAAAGCCTAAGTAAGGTCTTAATAGGCTTAAATTAATAAGGTTTATTTATATAATTATTTATAGCTTTAATACTATCTTAAAACTAGCTTTATTTATATTAAATAACTTATATCTTAATTAATTAAATTAATTAAAATCCCCTTTATATAATAGCTCCTTTTTAATATTAGTCTTATAATTATTTGTATAATTCTTAATTACTTAAAGAAATTAAAATTATTTTAATTATTATTATAAAAAAAGATTTAGTTATAATTAATAATAATTATAATTAAGTAATTAATTAATAGAATATTAATATGATTATAATAGTTTTTTATAAAAACCTTTAATTAATAAATTAAAATAATATACGTAATACCTATTAATATACCTTTTTATATAATAAAAATAAGCTTAGTAAAAAGGTCTATAAGCTTTATAAGAGTATAAAAAATATATGTAATAAGCTATAAGAAATAATATTATATAAAGCTATTTAAAATATTAGAATAAATATATAACTTATTAAATAAAGGGTTTATATTAAACTTATAGTATTTAGCTATTATTATTAAAATTACTATTAAAATTATTAGTATTTATATATTTATATAAACTAAAATATATATATTATATATTTTATTAGGTAAGTTTAATTAATTAAACCTATAGACTTTTATATACTACTAAGTCTAGCGCTAATACTTTTTATATTTATAGAACTCTAATATTAACTTAAAGAATTAATCCCTCTCAGTAAACCTATAATATTAATAACCTCTATTTTTAAATATTATACCTATAGCTATATAATTAAATCTTCGCTGGCTATAAAACTTCTTTAATTTTTTTATTTAATAATATAAAAGGTATTATTATAAATAATAAGGGTTATAAGTTATATTAATTAATTAATTATTATCTTATAAGTATTTAAGAAATATTATATTATTATTAATAAAATCTTTATTTTTTTTAGCTTTTTTTTAAGAATTTTTAATAAAAAAAGCTATTTTTTTAATAAAATTAAACCTTTTATTAATATAATAAGTAAATAAAAAAAGACTAAGAAAAAAAAATTATAAGTTTAATTAATATTAGTTAGCTAAGTTTTATATTTAATTTAATACTTTAAAGGTATTTATTTAATAATATTCTTTTAAATTTATTATAAGAAATTTTAATATCTTTATAAAACTTATAAATTAACTTAATAAAAATATCTTAATTATATTAAAAGTTATATTAATAGGTATTAGCTATATTACTTTAATTATTTAATTAAAAGTCTTTATAAAAAGTTATTATAATTTTCTTATTAATATTTTACTAATTAATTAGCTAATTATAAGTTAATTAATTAATTAGTTATTATTAATTATAATTAAATATCCTTTAATATAAATAATTCAAATATAATTCTTTAAGATTTTAGCCTTTTTAAGTAATTAAGAATTAAAACAATACTTAAAAGATTAATATTAAAGAGAAAAGCTATTATTTAAAGGGGATTTTAACCTTTTTAGCTAATTAAGATATAACTTATTTAATATAAATAAAGCTAATTTTAGTATATTATTTAAGTTATTAATAATTATATAGATAAATTATATAAATTTAAGCCTATTAAGACCTTAGGCTTTAGGTATAAAGCCTTTATTATTAAACTTATTAAGATATTAATTAAGATATTTTAATCCCTGTTTTAAGTAAAATAATATCTAAGCATAATAACTTTTAGCTATAACTTTATTTTTTTTTATTTAGCCTCTTTATTTTAATTATAATATATATAATTAATTTAATTTTATTAAATAAAAGCTTTTTTATTAAAGGCCCTTAAAAAAAAGCTAAAGAAATATAAGTATTTTATTTAGAAAGAAATTAATTTCCTTAACAGCTTAAGAGATAATAATAATATATACTTCTATAAGGCATAGCTTATAACTCTTATTATTAATATTAATACCTTTTATAGTAGTAAATAAGAAAATTAAAGAAGTCTTATTATAGCTAGCTAAGATATAGCTATATAGCTATAGGCATAATTATTATAGTAAGCTTAGGTTAAGGTATTTATATATAGGGATAGAAAGTAATAAATCTTTTATTATTAGGAAATAAAGGTTATTAATATTATAGGTTTTAGAGGGATTAATTCTTAGAGTTAGTATTATAATTTAAACTTAAGAAGTATTAGCGCTAGGGCTTAGTATTAGATTAAAATTTAATAGCAAATAAAAGTCTATAGGTTTAATTAATTAAACATATTTAATTAAATATATAATATATATCTTAGCTGATATAAATATAAATATTAATAATTTTAATAATAATTTTAATAATTTTAATAATAATTATACTTAATTATAATTAAATCTCTTTATATAAGAATAATAAAAGTAATTTTAATTTTATTATATAGTTAAAAATTATAAAAATAGTTAAATAATTAATATTAAAAGGGAGCTATTATATAAAAGGGTTAAATCTTAATTATTTTAGCTAATTATAATATAACTTATTTAATATATATAATTTTAATTTTAATTTATTATTTAAGCTATTAATCATTATATTAATATATCTTATTAATTTAAGGTTATTAAGACCTTAGGCCTTAAGTATAAAGGTTTTATTATTAGAATTATTAAGATATTAATTTAAATATTTTAATCCTTATTTTAAGTAAAATATAATCTAAGAATAATTAATATAACTTTTAATATACTTAAAATAATTTTATTAAAGTAATTTATAAGCTTTACAAAATTATTAAGAATACTTATAATAAGCTATAAGAATAATATTAAATAAAGTCCTTTTAAATATTAAATATAATATTCAATTTAATTAATATATATAAATTAAATTTTTAATTATAATTATAAAATATTTTTTTATCTTTAATTTATTTATATTTAATTATATTTTTAATAGAATATTTAATTATATTAACAAATTGCTTTTTTTATTAAAAGCTTTTAAAATAAATATTGAAAAAAACATATATTAATATATATATTATATTCTTTAAGGATTTAGTAAATAATAATTAATATAATATCATTTATAATATTAAATACAAATGTCTTATTATAATTAATTAAGATTTACTTATATAGCTATCAATATACTTATATTAAGATATAAAACTCATTAATATTATAAATTAACTTTAAGAGATTAATTCTTAAAGTTTATATTATAGTTTTATAAACTTAAAAGATATTAGTATTAGACTTAATAATAATTAAAAGTTTATAAGTTAAATTAATTAGATTTTTTTAATTTAATATATAATATATATATCTTAATTTAGATAAATATAGAAATAATAATCACTTTAATAATACTTTTAATAATATAGTCTCTTAATTATATTTTTTTAAGTTACTTAAAGCATTTAATATTAAGAGGCTAAGATATATTATATAAATAAAGTACTATATAAAATATCTATAAGAGTATACTTCTTATATAAGTTAAGGCTAGCTAATTAGCTACACCCTAGGCCTAGGGCTATTTAACCTTAATGTAATTTAAAATCTTCTAGCTTAGCCTTCTTTAAGGACTTAGTAAATTAAAGTCTTCTATATTCTTAAGACTTACCTTTTATTTATAATTTTATCTTAAGATAATTAATAAAGCCTATTATTTTATAATTTTTTAATTTTTTCTCAATAAATAATTTATATATAATTAAAAGAAATAAGTTATTAAGAGAATTATATTATAGCCCTAGGTTATATACTCTAAGCGTATTATTTAATAATTGTCTTAATATAATAGAAAATATTAGCTTTAACCTTAGGATATTAGTATATTAAATTATAGTAAGGAATATTAATAAGCTATTCTAAGAAAAAAAGACATACTTTAAGCTATACTATATTAATATCTAAGTTAAAGATAGTAGCTTATTAATATTATTAAGAGGAACTATTTATATCTTTAATAAGATATAATAACCTTAGCCTAAAGAATTAGCCTTATTAATTATATATTCTAATAAAAATACTTTAATATATTCTAAGTAAAAAAGCTCTTTGAGGTCTTTATTAATTATAATTTATTAAAATTATTTAAATATGCTTATAAATAGAAATACAAATAAAGGAAATTAAAAAAATTAAAAAAAAATTAAAAAATATAAATAAGTATTTTAAAAATATTAAGTAATAATATATATACTGTTACTAAGCTTATAACTTAATTAATTAAAGGCCTTAAGAGGGATTATAAATAAGTATTATAATATACTTATAAGACCTTTAATAAGAATATATATATAATACAAATCTATAATTAGCTATAAGTTATTAAATCTAATAATTAACTATATATAGATATAATATTAATATAATAATTTTAATAACTTATAATAAAGTTAGATTATTTGCTATGAATTTATATAAGATATTATAATATTAGCTTATTAAGTATAAAATTATCTTAGGAATAGTTTTAAGTATTTATATTTAAATGATATTAATATTAATTTTAAATTCTAAAAAGTAAGTTAAGAATTAATTTATAATTACTAAATAAGATATAAAAGAAACCTTAATATAATACTTTATATATTATAAAATACTTTAAAATATATTAAATAAAAAAAACAATATACCTATTTATTATTTCTTTTATTATATATAAAATTAAATTTATAGAAAATTTAAGAGATAAAGATCTTATTTAAATAAAATAAGAAAGAATATTAAAGAGATAAAAAGGCTCCAATTACTTTTTATAATGTAAAATATTAGCTCTAAGTAGAAGTACCTTAAAGAGGGCTCTAAGCTATTATATAAGAGAAATAACTTAGCTTATAAGAGAAGCTTTAAAGAGAGTAATAAAAGTTATTTCTTTTTAGAGTATCTTTCTTAAAACCCTAGGAAATAAATATATTTAAATATAAGTAAATTAAATTTCTTTATATTAATATCTTAGTAACTAAAATATATTATAATATAACCTTATAATAAAATATTAAATATATAAAAAGTAAAGATATAAATATTATATATATTATATTAAAATTTATATTAAGAAACTATACCTTATAAATTAAATATTATTAGGCCTAAGAAGAGAGTTATTTATAGAAATTAATTAAATTAAGGCTAAAAAACTAAATAATTTAGAAAATAAATTAAGGTAAAAAATATATATAAACTTTTAACCCTTTAGTAATATTAATATATATTAATAAGTAAAATAGCATTAATATTTATATTACTTCTTGAAGGGCTTATTAATAAAGAGATCTTAATTCTTATAGATATAAGTATAGAGATTAATATAATTAATATAAGGCATATAAAAATACTAAGACTTAAGTATATTATAAATTATATTACCCTTAGTCTTAAATCTTTTAGAAGTAATTAAAGCTATAAGGGAAATACTTATTAGCTTATTTTTTTATTAATTTCTATAAAAGGCCTTAAAAGATTTAATAAAAACTTATAAGATTAAAATTAAACTATAAGAATTATATTATTATTATAATTAATTACTTAATAAAATATAAAGGTATTATTATACAGTATAATAAAGTTAATAAATAATATTATATTATAATAGCTATAATAAATCTTAATTTTTTACTTAAGAGCTTACTAAGAATAAAATGAAATATATATATTATATATTATAATTTTATTATCCTTACGAGAGGTAGCTTAATAATATATAAGCTTAAAAGAAAATAAGATATAAAAAACTTTAAGGCAGCTTTTTATTAAACTTTAAGGAATTAAAGGATTTTTTAATATATAAGGAATAAATATAATATTAATTTTCTTATAAGTAATTTATAAAATTAACTTAATAAATAATAAATAATTATTATATAATTTATTATATCTTATAAATAAAATATAATATTAAGGTTTATACGATAATATTATTAAAAATATAATTAATAATACGATATAATACTTTATAAGCTAAGCTAAGATATTAACTTTTTTTACTTTAAAGAAAAATAAAGGCTAGAGACTTTATATAAATTATAAGGTCCTAAGTAAGATTATTATTAAGAATTATTATATATTCTTTTATATTAATAATTTATTAAATAGGCTAAAGAGTATAAAAGAAATCTTAAAGATTAATATCTAAGATATATATTTTATCTTATATATATATAATATTTTAATTTATTTTTAGACTTAAGAGAAATATATAAAGTACTTATAGAAAATATATTCTACGCTTATGAAGGTATAGCTTTATAAGAAGCTATCTAAGTATAATTTTTATTAATAAAATATAAAATTCCATAGATATAGAATTTTATATATAGGTATATAAATAAAACTCTTATTAATTAAATTTATTAAAGAATAGCTTATGTTTATCTCTTTTAAAGGTATATAGGTTTTCTTAAGGTTTTATAATTACTATAAGAAATATATACCGTATTATTTAGTAATTGTTAAGTTATTAATAGAAATACTTAAAGGCATTTAAAATAAGAAAATCATTTTTAAATATATATAAAAAGCTAATAAGGCTTTTTAGGACTTAAAGCTTATATTTCAGTTTATTAATATTTTTTTATATTAAGACTTATTTAAATTAATAAAAATATAAATATATATATATATTAAGGTAATATTAAGTATCTTAACTTCGCTTCTAAACTTATAATAAAGACTTATTACTTATTATTTAAGAGAACTCTAAGATATAAAGGAATATTAAGTAATATATTAATAAATAGCTTTTTATTAGTATTAATAATCTAAAATATTAGAGTTATTACTTTTAGGTGCTATTAAGGAAGTTTTTTCTTATTATATATTATTAGACTTTTATAGATATTATAAATACCTTATTAAAAAAGCTAAAGAGAAAATTAATGAAATAAATATATAAGCTATATATTTTTAATTTTAAGATCTAATATTAACTAAATATAAAAAATATAATAAGTAATATCTTAAGACTTACTTATATAAAAAGTAAATATTTTATAAAATATTTTTTTAATCTTACCTAAGAAGCTTATTTTTATATATAAGCTTATATTAAATATTTAAAAAAAGAATTATTATACTAAAATATAAAATATTAATAGCTAAGATATATATTTATAGTATATAAGCTATAATATAAAGACCCTTTTCCTTTAATAAGTATATACTTAGTAATATTAGATATTACTTAATATTTATAATTATAACTTAGCGTTAGAGAAGAAGGTAGATTAAAGTAAATATATGATAAATAACTTAAAATAGAGAGGGCTTTTATAAAGCCCCTAGTGACTTATTTAGAGCTAGGGTTATTATTTTAAGATAATATATCTTATATATAATTATAAGACTTCTTATAAAAGATAAAATAATATTTTTATTTTTATTTTTATAAAGGCTTAAAATATTAATTAAAGAATTATAAGGCTAAGATTAATAATATTTAGAGCTAATAAAGAAAATATATAAAATAATTAGAAACTATAAGGGTTATAAAATTTATAACTTATAATTATTATACTTTAAAGGAAGATTAATAATTCTTAAATAAGGCGCCCTATATAAAGAAATATTATAAAGATATTATAATAACCTAAGAGTAAGATATATAAGGTCTTTAAAAACCTTAGACTTACTTAAGAGAAAATATAATTAGCTAAATATTATAAATAAGCTTTATAAATATATAAAAAGTTACTTAATTTATTAAGGGGCCTAAGTATTAAAATATATGCTATAGAATTAATTATAACTATTATTATTATTATTATATTTATTTTATAAGATTAACTTAAATTTTATAATAAGATTATTAAATAATATATAGAATAATAATAAGTGCTATAATATAATCTTAGTAAGTATATATAAAATAATTAAATATGAAGTAGCTATATTAAGTATAAAGTAACTTAGAGCTATAAAGCGTATAGCATTATTATATAAATATATAAAAACTTATTTTAAATTACCACCCTGGTATTTTAGGGACTAAAAGGCCCTTAAAATATATTATTAAAGAGGATATTTAAATATATTTTATTAAAAGTATTTTCTTTTCTTATATATATTTGTATATTATATTTCTTTATATCTAAGGTATTACCTTAGAAATAAGAAAATATTATTAATAAGGAATTAAAAAATATAAAGAAGAGGCTAAACTTAATTAATTATATCTTAAGGCTTTAATTTAATTATTAAAAAGTATATTTTGTATTTAATATAATACTTGATTTATGTTATAAATATTATCTTATAAATTAGATTATATATATAAAAATAAATTACTTAAGATATAATTAATATTAAATCTTATTTATCTTTAAAAAGCTAATTTTTATAAATAATTTTATTATTATTAAGTCTTAATTACTATATATTAAGTTTATATTATCTAAAATAAGAATTAAATCATTATTATTAATATCTTAATTATTTTAATAATAGCTTTATGCCTAAAACTAAAAGGCTTAATATATAAAATTAATACGGTTTAATACCTTATGATTAATATGTTAAATAATATAAAAAATAGTCTTATTTATAATAAATAACGTATTAATTAATTAACTAAAGGGATTTAAATCCCCTTTATATAATAGCTTTTCTTTTTAATATTAATCTCTTAATAATTCTTTTATTATTTTTTGTTCCTTTAAATAGTAATTAAACTTAGTATTATAATTAATATCTTAGTAGTTTTAAAGTTTAAATAAGCTTAAGTTAATATAGTTTATTTATATAATTATTAATAGCTTTAATAATATATTAAAACTAGATTTATTTAGAGTAAATAACTTAAATAATCTTTTAAGTATATTTATAATTCTTAATTAATTAAAAAGCTAAAATCTCTAAGTAATATATTTTATTAATATTACTAAGCATAGTTTAATAAGTATAACTATTATTTATTATAAAAGCTAACTACTTAGTTATATTATAATATTATTTTAATAAGACTTTAAATAAAGTAATTAAAATACTATATAATAAATACTTATAAAAATTTATATATATAAGAGCATGGTTCCCGAACGGGTTAAGGCCGGCTAATTGGCTAAACCTTAGGTATAGGGTTATATAACTTTACCCTAGTATAATATCTTATAGCCGAGGGCTCTTAGAGGACTTAGTAAATTAAAGTCTTATATATAATAGAGACTTACCTTTTATTTATAATTTTACCTTAATCTAGCTATTAAGGCCTATTATTTTATAATTCTTTAATTTCTTTCTACCTAATAAATAATTAGTATAGAATCGAGATAGATAGGTTATTAAGAGAACCATATTATAGCCCTAGGCTATATACTCTAAGGGTATTCCCTAATAGCTCCCTTAATATAAGGGGGAATATTATTCTTAACCCTAAGATACTATAGTATTAAACTACGGCGGGAAGTATTAATAAGTTAATTTAAGAGAATAAGGGATAATAAAAATTATATTATATTAATCCCTAGGTTAAAGCTAAGAGCTTATTAATATTATTAGAAGGGATTACTTATCTCCTTAATAAGGAATAGTAACCCTAATCTAGAGGGCTAGTCTTATTAATTATATATTATAAGAGAGGTAGCTTAATGCGTTATAAATAAAGGAGCTCTTTAGAGTTATTTATTAGCTCTAGCTTATTAAAATAGTTTAAATAAAGTTATAAGTAAGAATAAAGATATAAGAGATAAAAAGAGTAAGAAGTATAAGTAATTACTTTAAAAGTATTTATTAATAATATATATATCTTTATTTAGCTTATAGCTTAATTAGCTAGAAGTCTTAAGAGGGATTATAAATAGTTATTATAATATAATTATAAGACCCTTAATAAGGCTGCCTTTATAATAGAGATTTATAATTAGCTATAAGTTATTAAGTCTAGTAATTAGCTATATATAGGTATAATATTAATATAATAAATTAAATAGTCTTTAATAAAGTTATATTATTTATTATAAATTTATTAGAGAGATTATATTATTAGCTTACTAAGCGAGGAATTATTTTAAAAAGAATTTAAAGTATTTATATTTAAATAATATATTAATTTAGAACTCTAAGAGAGATAAGCTAGAGATTAACTTATAATTATTAAATAAGCTATAAAGGAGACCTTAATATAATACTTTATATATTAGAGAGTACTTTATAATATATTAAATAAAAAATAAGAAGAGAATAAAGTAATTACTTATTATTTCTTTTATTACTTATAAAATTAAGTTAAGAAAGAACTTAAAAGGTAAAGATTTCCTTTAAATAAGGCGAGAGATATCGCCTAAGAGGTAAAGAGGCTTTAGTTATTCTTTATAACTTAAAATACTAGCTCTAAATAAAAGTATCTCTAAGAGGGCTTTAAGCTATTATATAAGAGGTATTACTTACTTTATAGAGGAAGCTTTAAAGGGAGTAATAAGAGTAATTCTTCTTTAAGGTATCCCTCTTAAAACCCTAGAAAATAGAGATACTTAAGCATAGGTAAATTAAACTCTTTTATATTAATATCTTATTAGCTATAATAATAATAGAAACTTATAGTAAAATATTAGAGGTATAGAAAATAAGGGCATAAATCTTAGGTATATTATACTAAAACCTATATTAATAAAATAAACCTTATAAATTAGATGCTATTAGGCCTAAGGGGAAAGTAATTAGTAAAGATTAATTAGATTAAGGCTAAAGAGCTAAATAACTTAAAAAACTAGTTAAGGTAAAAGTTAAACCTAAACTTTTAACCTTATAGTAATATTAATAGGTATTAATAGGCGAAGTAGCCTTAATATTTATATTAGTCCTTAGAGGGCTTATTAAAGAAAAAATCTTAGTCTTTATAGATATAGGCATAGAGATTAATATAATTAATATAAAGCTTATAAGAAAGCTAGGGCTTAAGCCTACTATAGACTATATTACCCTTAGTCTTAAGTCCTTTAGAGGTAATTAAAGCTATAAGGGAAATACTTATTGGCTTATTTTTTTTTTATTAACTCTTATAGAAGGCCTTAAAAGGTCTAATAAGTACTTATAGGATTAAAATTAAGATATAAGAATTATAATATTATTATAATTAATTACTTAATAGGATAAAAAGGTATTATTATAGATTATAAAGCTAATAAGTAGTATTATATTATAATAGCTATAATAAACCTTAATTCCTTTACCTAAGAGCTTATTAAGAATAAAAAGAAAATATATATATTATATATTATAGCTTTCTTAACCCTATAAGAAATAGTTTAATAAGATATAAGCTTAGAAGAAGATAAGATATAAAAAACTTTAAGGGAGCTTTTTATTAAATTTTAAGGACTTAAAGGATTTTTTAATAAATAAGTAATAAAAATAATATTAGTCTTCCTAGAGGTAATCTATAAGATTAACTTAGTAAAAAGTAAAGAATTATTATATAATTTATTATATTTTATAAATAAGATATAATACTAAGCTTTATAAGAATATATTACTAAGAATATAGCTAATAATAAGATATAATACTTTATAAGCTAAGCTAAGGTATTAATTCTTTTTATTTTAAAGAAAAATAAAGGCTTAAGACTTTATATAGATTATAAGGGCCTAAATAAGGTTATTATTAAGAACTATTACTTACTTTCTTTAATTAGTGACTTATTAAATAGGCTAAGTAATGCTAAATAGATCTTAAAGATTAATATCTAGGATATATATTATTAGATTAAAATTATTAAGGTTAATTACTAGAAAATAGCTTTTCGCACTAGATATAGCTACTTTAAATATATAGTTATGCCTTTTAGGCTAATTAATATATTAATTATATTCTAAGTATATATATATAAGTCTCTTACTAACCTCTTAGATATATATTATATCTTATATATAAATAATATCTTAGTTTATTCTTAGACTTAAGAGAAATATATAAAGTATTTATAGAAAGTACTTTATAGGCTCGCCGAGGCATAGCTCTATAGGAAGCTATTTAAGTATAACTTTTATTAATAAAGTATAGAATTCCTAGGATATATTATTATATAAAAAGGTATATAGATAGAGCCCTTAAGGGTTAAGTCTATTAAAAAATAGCTTATACTTATCTCCTTTAGAGATATATAAGTCTTCTTAGGGTTTTATAATTTCTATAGAAAATTTATAGCTTATTACTTAGCGATTATAAGGCTATTAATAAGAATGCTTAAGAGTAGTTAAAATAGAAAAAAGATAAGTAACTTTAGGTAAAAAAAGGAGGCTAATAAGGCTTTTTAGGACTTAAAGCTTATATTTTACTTTATAACTATTCTCTAGCACTAAGACTTATTTAGACTAATAAGAGTAGAAATAAATATATTAATTAAGGCTATATCTAGTATCCTAACCTAGCTTATAGACTTATAATAGAGACTTATTGCCTATTGATTAAGGAAACTCTAAGATATTAAGTAATATTAGGCAATAAGTTAATAAGAGCTCTTTATTATTATTAATAATTTAGAATATTAAAGTTATTATTTTTAGGGGCTATTAGAGAAGTTTTTTATCTTTATAGACTATTAGGCTCTTATAGGTATTATAGATGCCTCGCTAAAAGAGCTTAGGGGAAGACTAGCTAGATAGGTATATAAGCTATTTACTTTTAACTTTAATATTTAATATTAGCTAGGTATAAAAAATTTAATAAATAGCCTTTTAAGAAGACTTAATTATATAAAAGGGGAAGTCTCTTATAAGGATATATTTTTAATCTTAATTAAGAAGCTTACTCTTATATATAAGTTTATATTAAGTATTTAAAAAAAGATTATTAAACTTAAAAGTAAGATACTAATAGCTAAGATATATATCTATGCTATATAAGCTATAATAAGAGAACCTCTTTTCTTTAGTAGGTATACGCCTAAGAATATTACTTATTACTTAATATTTATAATTATAACCTAGCGCTAAAGAGTAAAGGAGATTAAAGTAGATACTCTATAGATAGCTTAAAAGGGAGAGGGCTCTTATAAAGCCCCTAGGGACTTATTTATAGCTAGGGTTATTATTCTAGAGTAATATATCTTATATCTAGTTATAAGACTTCTTATAAAGAATAAAATAATATTTCTTTTTTTATCCTTATAAAGGCTTAAGATATTAATTAAGGAACTATAAAGCTAAGATTAATAATATTAAGAGCTAATAGAGAAGGTATATAAAGTAGCTAAAAATTATAAAGGTTATTAAATTAATAACTTATAATTATTATAATTTAAAGGATAATTAATAATCCCTAAATAAGGCGCCTTATATAAAGAGATCTTATAGAGATATTATAATAATCTAAGAGTAAGATATATAAGGTCTTAGAAGATCTTAGACTTAGTTAAGAGGAAGTTTTATTAGCTAGGTATCGCGGATAATCTCTATAAGTATATAAAAAGCTACCTAATTTATTAAGGTATTTAAGTACTAAGATATAAGCTATATAATTAATTATAATTATTATTACTATTATTATATTTATTCTAAGAGATTAGCTTAGACTTTATTATAAGATTACTAGATAATATAAGAAATAATAATAAGCGCTATAATATAATCTTAGTAATTATATATAAGATAACTAAATATATAATATTTATATTAACTATAAAGTAACTTAGAGCTATAAAGCTTATAGCTTTATTATATAAATATATAAAAACTTACTTTAATATATTAGAAGGTATTATTAGTAATTATAATAAACTTATTATAAGTAAGTTTTAGGTAGACCTTATAAAAAAAAAATAAATTTATTATTAATTATTTATTATATATTATCCTTAGACTAATAGCTAAATAGAGAGAATATATTAAATTCTAGAAAAGTATCTTAAGGTATACTTAGGAAATAAGCCTAAGTACTAGGTAAATTAATTATTAGATATAGTATTTACCTATAATAATAGTAAATACTTAACTATTAGAGTATTACTTATATAAGTACTTTTTAGCTATTACTTAAGAAGTATTAAGTATATACCTATTAAGGTTAAGACTAATATCTAAGGCATCGCGGAGTACTTAGAGATCTTAAGATAAGTTAAGTAAAAGGTATAAGAATATTAATAAAGGGTTTTAAAGTTATAAGTTAAGTATTATAATATAAGGTATACTCCTTAAGAATACTAAGAGGGATAAGTTATTAGTATATTAATAAGGAATTAGAGATTTAAATACTTAAAGCTAATACTTAGATTTATTAAAATTAAGATTATTAAGAGATATAATAAATAAGCCTATAATATTAAACTTCTTAAAGCTTATTAATATATATATAATATCTTTTATATATTATTATTAGAATTATAAAATAATTAATAAAAAAAAGCCTATAAGTCTTAAGACTTATTAGAGCTTAAGGATAAGCTTAATAAATAAGAGGTAAAAAAAGTAATATTATATAAAGCTATTAATAAAAAAATATATTATTTTATAAAATAGAAAGGATAGCCTATAAAATATAATACCTAAGAATTAAATTATTATCTTATAAATATATAAGTAATAATTAAGAAATATTATAAAATAATAAGGAGATATTATAAAAAGTAAAATAATACCTAGGAGAATATATAGAGAAAGTAAAGGTAAGAATAAGGTAAAAGATTTAGATTAAGCTATTTATATAAAAATAATAAATAATAAAAATATAATAAATAATAAATAATAAAGCTATAAGTAAAGAGAGAGACCTCTCGCTAAGTAGAAATAAATAAACTAATTAAGAGATAAATATAGAGAATAATAGATAGAGAATAACTAAGATATAAACTTAAGGGTTAAGAAGATTTTAGGAAGTATTAATAGCGGTAATAGGCTAAGCCCTTAGCTAAGTATTATTTATAGCTATATAATATTTCTTATAGGGGTAAGTAAGAGTAATAATAATTAGCGGGTTAATATTATTATTATTATTAAGATTTAAGCCCTTATTTTTATTTTAGGCTCTATAAGGAATTAAGGGAGTACTAATATAATATATAATATATAAAGGAAATTACTTATATTTATTATTAAAAAGCTTTATAATAAGAGGGGAAGTAAAATTAATATAAAAATAAATTAAAGTCTTTTTATTATTTATAATAGTATTCTTAGTAGAGATAAAATAAATTAATATATAAGTAAGCGCATTAAGTTAAGTATTATCCCAGGAGTATAAAGGCTAAGTAATAATAATATAATATTATAAGTTAAGAGGGTTAAATTATTAGCTACCTTATTATAAGTTAATAAGAATAAGATAATAAAAAATAAGTAAAGATAAACTTATATAAAAATATTAAGAGTAATAAGCTCTTAAGTTATAGCTAATTTTTATAATATATACTTAGTAATTTTCGAGGAATTAATAGCCTTATAGGGAGCTCTTAAGTAATTAATAATACCCTTTTATACTAAATTATAAATATTAAGGGCCTTAATAATATATTAGATGCTAATAAGAGTAAGAGTATTTGCTAGAGCTAGGTTAATAAAAGGATCGCGGGCATAGAAGGCTATAGCGATATTTTAGTATTACTAAGTAGCCCTAAGGAGTTTATTAGGAATTTAAATAATTATTAATAGGGCGCTTATTAATAATATAAGTAAGAATATTTATATTATTATACTTATAATAAGTAAACTTATATATTATATATTTTAGGCGGTTATAGGCTTAATCCTTAAAATATATATATAAGGTATAAGTATTTTAATAGAGCTTAGTAATATATTAGAGGTAAGGCTTATAGTTAGGTTCTAGGTCTTTAAAATTAATATTAGGATTAAAGTTATATTACGCGAAGATATATATATAAGAGGGTAAGGTAAATATAATTAATTTACTAGAGAATAATTAATAATAATATAAATAAAGACTATTAATTATAAGAAAAGAGAATATTATAAAAATAAAGAGAAAATAAATAAAAATAATAGGTATAATTATAATATTTATCTTTCTATAAGTATTAATAGGCTAAAATAAAAGAGAGTTATTAGTGCTATTATTAGCTAAAATTATTTATTATTATTAATAATTAATAAAAGAAACCTAATTATTTATAATATAATATAAAGATATTATAAAAGAAAATAAATAATAATAAATAATATATTATTAATATAATATATATAACTTAGCTAGGCATAAAGGTAATAAAAGAAGTTATTTAGAATTTAAATTTAGTTAAAGGGATCTTAGGGACTAAGATCTTTAAAGGGGAGGTAATTATAAGAGTATAGTTCTTAAATAGGTTAAGGCCAGCTAATTAGCTAAACCTTAGGTATAGGGTTATATAATTTTACCTTAGTATAGTATCTTATAGCTAAGGGCTCTTAGAGGACTTAGTAAGTTAAAGTCTTATATATAATAGAGACCTACCTTCTATCTATGATTTTACCCTAATCTAGCTATTGAGGCCTACTATCTTATAATATACTTTTAATAAGCTTATTTTTAATTTATGCTAATATTAGCTAAAGTACTTAATTATATATAAAATCTAAAAAAATCCTTTTAATAAAAGCTTTTATAGTATTATATTATATTATATAATTATAATATTATAATTATATAATTATAATATTATAATTATATAATTTATTTATACTTATTTTACCTTTATAATTAAGTTTATATATAAAAAGCTCTCTAGGGAGATTAATATATATATATATAATTTACTATTATATTATATATATCTTAAGTATAATATTCTTATTATGTTATTAATTATTTATATTTTTGGGAATTTAATTTAAGAGAGGGTTAAATTATTTTAAGTATTTATAAATACCTTTAATTCTCTAGGTATATATATACTTATAAGGAATTATTTTATTAAAGTATATACTCCTCTCTTATATATCCTTTCTATAAGTATTTCTTTTATTTTATTATTTTTCTTAAGTGCTTAAAAGCGCCTTTTTAATAGCTTTATTAGCTCTAAATTATAATTCTTTTACTCTTTTATAAGATAAAAAGCTATATCTTTACCTCTTATATATAATATATATAATAAGTAAGTAAGCTATATAAGCAAGTAGGCTAAATATCTCTAAATACCCCCTTTTTTAAATTAATAAATAAATTCTTAACTTAGATATATAAGGGTTTCCCCTAGAATTATATAATATTAAAGAAATAATAAATTACTTATATATTTACTATAATTAATTATGTATTAGTTAATAATAAGTTATTAATTTTATAAAGTAATATCTAAATCTTAAGACTTAGTTCTTTTATAAATATAATTATAAAGTATAATATTACTTTTATTAATATTTAATACTTTAATAAGATTAGCTTTATAATAAGTATAATTATACGTAAAATAGTTATTATAAGTATAAAGAGGTATAAGAAAGAAATTAAAATTAATTTAGGCTAAAAATTAAAAGAAATATATAAGTATTTAAGTGATTAATATAAAAAAATAAATCTTTTAATTATTTATTATAATTATAAGCTAATATTACCTCGCTAATTAATATTAAAAAAATAACTTCCTAGGTAATTAAGTTATTCTTATAACTTATAATAGCTAAATTATAAATAAAATAAGTATTAAATAGCTTAAATACTTTAATTAATATTATTCTTAGACTTTATATTACCTAAAATAGGGATTAAAGTATCTTAGTTAATATCTTAGTAATTTTAATAATAAAAGCTCTATGCCTAAAGCATAAGGTCTTAATAGGCTTAAATAAATTAGGTATATCTATATAATTATTAATAGCTTTAATAATATATTAAAATTAGCTTTATTTATAATAAATAGGTTATATCTTAATTAGTTAAAGAGATTAAAATTTAATCCCTTTATAAAATAATTCTCTCTTTTAATATTAATCTTTTAATTATTTATATATTTCTTAATTATTTAAAAAAGTTAAAATATTAAAAGATAATATTTTTCTTATTATTATTAAAAGAGATTGAATTATAATAAATACTTAATTAATTAATAATATATTAATAATAAATTTATAATAGGTTTTTATAAAGAAATTTAATAAAATAATTAAAATAATATAATTAATACCTATTAATATAACTTATTATATAATTAAAATAACTATATTAAGATAGTTTATATATTATATAAAGGTATTAAAAATGTTTATAATAAATTATAAAAAATAATATTAAATAAAGCCTTTTAAAGTATTAAATTAAATATAAGGCTTAATTAATTAATATAAATTAAACTTATAATTTTAAAATATTTTATCTTTTTTTAGTATTTATATTTAATTATTATATTAATAAAATATTTAATTTTATTAAAAAAAAGAAATTCTTATTAATAGAGATATTATATTCCTCGAGGACTTATAAGATAATAATTAATATAAAATATAACTTATAATTTTTATTATTAATTTAATACTTTTTATAATATTAAATAAAAATATTAAAGAAATCTTATAATTAACTAAGATCTAGCTATATAGCTATAAGTATAATTATACTAAGAAATAAAGGTTATTAAGATTATAGGTTTACTTATATGGATTAATTCATAGAGTTAATATTAGAGTATATAATAAAAATACGAAAAATAACCTAAGAGAATAGTATATTTAAATCATTTCTTTAAAAAGACTCTTAAATAAATATCTATATTATACCTTTATTATAACTAAGCTCTGAGTACCTTAAAATATATAAATAAAAAGAGTTTAAGAAGTAATATAAAAGCTTAAAAAGTTAAGTCTAGAGAAAAAAGTAATTTCTAAGACCTAATAATATTATAGCCTTTATTATAAAGAAAGAAATAGCTTAAACTATAGCTATTATTAATTATAAGATCTTAGTTAAGTATAAGATAATGAAAATGATAATATTATAATAAGTATTAATAATGTTATAATTTAGTTACTTTAGTCTTAATTAAGGCTATAATTCATTTACTTTAGTTTAATTAGGCTAATAATTAATTCTTAAAGTCTTAATTAGACCCATAAATTTAATTAAGTTATTTTAGTCTTAATTAGATTAAGCCTAAGTAAGACTAAGCCTTTTTAATTAAATAAAAAGGTTAAGCGTTTAGTTACTTATATACTAAGGAAAATTAGTAAAAATAGCTATATAAAGCTATTAATAGAATGATATATAATATAAATATAACTATAAATATCTCTAAGATACCTTTTAATTATTATATATTTTATATTAGTTTTAAGTAAATTATATAAGTTCAAATTAATTAAATTACTTTATTCTTATAGAAGAGCTATAAATAACCTTCTTAAAAATACTTATTCTGAAAATTATTATAGTTACCTAAAAAAAATAAGTAAAAAAATAAAATAAGTTTTATTCTAATATAGATTAAATAGAGGTATTATATGACCCTTTTACTTAAATAGAAATAAAGGTTATTTATATATTATATAATTAGGTAATTTAAATTATAACTTTTTAATTCCTTTTAGTTAAGGCCTTAATTAAATAGGCACTTTAAATTAATTACATTAGTTTTTATAAGTTAAAATGTTAAAGTAAATTCATTAGCCTTAATTATAATATATACCTTAATAAGTTATAGGTAAAAGCTAAAAATAATATGTATTATATAGCTGAATAATAAGTATAATATAATGCTATAAGGATCTTAATGTATCTTCTTCTAAAGAAAAGATATAAGATAATATAATATATTAAAAGCACTTAATTAATATTAGCTATTATATATATTAATATTTATTACTAAATAAAGAAATAAAAAGGTAATAAAGAAAATATAATTACTTGTGTTATATTAATTAGCTTAATTAATATAATTAAGGTATTAATAAAACTTATTAATAAATTAAGCTTATTAACTTATCTGAGATAATCTCCTTGGAAACCCTATAGACTTATTTATATCTCTTTTTACTTATTAAGGACTCTTAATTACCTCCGTGGTAATTATATTATAACTATAAAATTTATCTAATATAAGACTAAGATAATAATAAAGTAACTCTGTTATAATATCCTCTTTATTGAATAGTATATAGAAAAGTAATAATTTTAAGGAAAAATACTAAATAAGTTATTAAATATAGAGTGTATATAACTTAATAGCGTATTTATAATAGCTTTTATATACTTAGTTAAGAAACCTAGGGGAGGAATGTATTTTTATTATAATTATTATACCTTTAATATAATTATAAAATAAGATTATAATTTATTTCTCTTAATTATAAGGACCTTAAGAATCTTAGTTTAAGCTAGGAAATTTATAAAGCTTAATATAATACCTACCTTTTATAAGATTAAGATTAAAAGAAAATTTAAGACTAAAATAGCTTTTTAAATATAATATAAGTTATATAAATAGCTAATAACTTTATTTAAAGTTATAAATATTTCTAATATATATTAATAATATATTAATAAAACCCTCTAGGAATACTTAGATTAATTTATTATAATATATATAAATAATATATTTATTTATATAAAGAAAACCTATAAGACTTATAATATTCTTAGATTCTAGTTTACCTAAAATAAGCATTAAAGTATCTTAATTAATATCTTAGTAATTTTAATAATAAAGGCTTTATACTTAAAGCCTAAGGTCTTAATAGGCTTAAATTAATAAGGTTTATTTATATAATTATTAATAGCTTTAATAATACGCTAAGACTAGCTCTATTTATAATAAATAACTTATATCTTAATTAGCTAAAGTAATTAAAGTCCCCTTTATATAATAATTCCCCTCTAATATTAACTATTTAATTATTCTTATAATTTTTAATTATATAAAGAGATTAAATTCATAAAGGATTATATCTTTATTATTATTATAAGAGAACGTTTACTTATAATTAATTAATCTATAATTAGCTAATTAATTAATAATATATTAATAAAATTATAATAGCTATTTTTTATAAAGACTTTTAATTAATAAATTAAATTAATATAACTAATACTTATTTATATATCTTTTTATATAATTAAGATAATTTTATTAAAGAGATTTATAAGCTTTATAAAAGCATAAAAAATACTTAAAATAGGCTATAATATATAATATTATATAAAGCTATTTAAAGTATTATAAGAGATATATAGCTTATTAAATAAAAGATTTAAATTAAATTTATACTTTTTAATTATAATTTTTTTTTAATCTCTTTTTATTTAATTATAATATAAATAATTAATTTAATTCTATTAGAAAAAAATTTTTTTATTAAAAGCCCTTAAAAAAAAACTAAAAAAATATAAGTATCTTACTTAAAAAGAAATTAATTTTCTTAATAGCTTAAGAAATACTAATAATATAGACTTATATAAGGTATAGCTTATAACTATTATTATTAATATTAATACCTTTTATAATATTAAATAAAAAGATTAAAGAAGTCTTATTATAATTAGCTAGGATCTAGCTATATAGCTATAAATATAAGTATTATAATAAGCTTAAGTTAAGGTATTTATATAAGGAGGTAAAATAATAATAAATCTCTTATTATTAAGAAATAAAAGTTATTAATATTATAAGTTTTAAAGAGATTAGTTCTTAGAGTTAGTATTAAAGTTTTATTAAAATTAAAAAGTATTAATATTAAGACTTAGCGCTAAACTTAATAATAAATAAAAGTCTATATATTTAATTAATTAAACTTATTTAATTAAATATATAATATATATATCTTAGCTTATATAAATATATAAATAATAATAACTTTAATACTAATTTTAATAATAAATTTAATATATATATTTAATTATTTTTATTATTAAAATTACTATTAAAATTACTATTATTTATATATTTATATAAGCTAAGATATATATATTATATATTTAATTAAATAGGTTTAATTAATTAAACCTATAGACTTTTATTTACCGCTAAGTCTAATATTAATACTTTTTAAGTTTATAGAACTCTAATATTAACTCTAAGAACTAATCCCTCTAAGTAAACCTATAATATTAATAACCTTTATTTCTTAATATAATTATACTTATAGCTATATAGTTAGATCTTAGCTAGCTATAAGATATTTTTAATTTTCTTATTTAATATTATAAAAAGTATTAATATTAATAATAAGAGTTATAAGCTATGCCTTATATAAGTATATATTATTATTATTTTTTAAGCTATTAAGGAAATTAATTTCTATTTAGGTAAAATACTTATATTTCTTTAGCTTTTTTTTAAGGGCCTTTAAAAAAAAAGCTTTTTTTTAATAAAATTAAATTAATTATTTATAGTATAATTAAGTAAAAATAGATTAAATAAAAAAAAAAGGTTATAGCTAAAAATCATAAGTTTAACTTAAACCTTTTATTTAATAGGTTATATACTTATTATAATACTTTAAATAGCTCTATAAAATATTATCTCTTATAGCTTATTATAAGTGCTTTTTATGCTCTTATAAAGCTTATAAATCTCTTTAATAAAATTATCTTAATTATATAAAAAGGCATATTAATAAATATTAGCTATATTATTTTAATTTATTAATTAAAGGTCTTTATAAAAAGCTATTAAAATCTTATTAATATATTATTAATTAGTTAGCTAATTATAGATTAATTAACTAATTTATTATAATTATTATTAATTATAATTAAACCTCCTCTTATAAGAATAATAAAAGTATAATCTTTTAAGATTTTAATCTTTTTAAGTAATTAAGAATTATAAAGATAATTAAAAGGTTAATATTAGAGGGGAGCTATTATGCGAAGGGGATATTAATTATTTTAGCTAATTAAGATATAAGTTATTTATTATAAATAGAGCTAGTCTTAGCGTATTATTAAAGCTATTAATAATTATATAGATAAACCTTATTAATTTAAGTCTATTAAGACCTTAGGCTTTAGGTATAAAGTTATTAGTATTAAAATTACTAAGATATTAATTAAGATACTTTAATTCTTATTTTAGGTAATATAAAGTAATAAAATAATAGTATATTTATTATAAATAGAGCTAATTTTAATATATTATTAATGCTATTAATAATTATATAAATAAATTATATTAATTTAAGCTTATTAAGACCTTAGGCTTTAAGTATAAAGCTTTTATTATTAAAATTATTAATATATTTATTAATATATTTTAATTTTTATATTAAGTAAAATAAAGTCTAAGACTAATATATAGCTAAAATACTAATTTTACTTTTAAGTATAGTAATATATTATTAAATATATCTTAATAATTTATATATAAGCTTTAATTTCTTAGCTTATATAAATATAATATTTTTATAAGAGATCTTTTTTTATATATAATTAAGATTCCTTAAAAAACTATTTATAAAGTTTTTTATTCTTAGCTTATATTTAATATTAAAATTAAAGGTAAATAATAAATAAACTTAATAAATAAGTTTATTTTATATATCTTTAATTAATACCTTAATAATATTTATAAATATAAATTAATTTATTAAAATTAAAAGAATTTTTTAAAAATCTATAAAAATAATAACATTAATAACTAAGGCTCTTAATAATAATTAATACCTCTTATTATCCTATAGCTTATTATTGCTTTTAATTTTATAATTTTTATAATTAATAAGTAATTTATTAATTTTATTAAGTATTAATTAATTAAATTTAAATACTTAAAATAGCTTATATTAAGATTTTTATTTTTATTTTAAATAAAATTTATAAATCTTAGTAATAAAAACTTATTATAAAATAAAAAACTTATCTAAGTTATTAAAAGGCTTATTTTATATTAAGTATTTAAATAAACTTATTATTATATATTTTTTATTATAAGTCTTTTTAATAAATATATAATTAAGCTTATTTATTATTAAAATTACTATTGAAATTACTATTATTCGCATATTCATACGAGCTAAGATATATATATTATGCATTTAACCGGATAGGTTTAATTAATTAAACCTATAGACTTCTATCTACCGCCGAGTTTTAGTCCGGCGCCGAGCCCTAGCGCCGATACTTTTTAGGTTTATAGAACTCCGACGCTGACTCTAGGAACCAATCCCTCTAAAACCTATGACGCCGATAACCTCCATTTCCTAACATTGCGCCTATAGCTACGTGGCCAGATCCTAGCTAGCTATAAGACTTCTTTGATCTTCTTATTTAGCATTGCGGAAGGTATTAACGCTGATGACGAGAGTTATGAGCTACGCCTCGTATAGGTGCGTGTTATTATTATCTCTTAAGCCATTAAGGAAACCGATTTCCTTCTAGGCGAGATGCCTATATTTCTTCAGCTTCCTTTTAAGGGCCTTTAATAAAGAAAGCTCTTCTCTAACGAAGTTAAATTAACCATCTATATCATAACCAGGTAGAAAAAGGCTAGGCAGAAGAAGAAGAAGGTTGTAGCCGAAGATCGCGAGTTTAACCTAAACCTTTCGTTTGGTAGGCCGCGTGCCTACCGCAACGCTCCGAATAGCTCCATACGATATCATCTCTCGTAGCCTATTATGGGTGCTTTTCGCGCCCCTGCGAAGCTTACAGACCTCTTCGGCAAGGTCATCCTAGTCATATAGGAAGGCATACCGATAGGCATTGGCCGCGCTGCTTTGATCCGCTGGTTAAAGGTCTTTGCGGAAAGCCATCGCGATCTCGTTAGTGTGTTATTAATCAGTTGGCCGGTCGCAGATTAGTTGACTAGTTAGTTATGGTTGTTATTAGTTATGGTTAAACCTCCTCTCACGAGGATAATAAAAGCATAATCCTTTAAGATTTTAACCTCTTTAAGTAGTTAAGAATTACAAGGATAATTAGAAGGTTAATATCAGAGGGGAGCTACTACGCGAAGGGGATTTTAACCACTTTAGCTAGTTAAGATGTAAGCTATTTATTATAAATAAAGCTAGTTTTAGCGCGTCATTAAAGCTATTAATGATTATATAGATAAACCTTATTAATTTAAGCCTATTAAGACCTTAGGCTTTAGGTATAGAGCCTTTATTATTAAAATTACTAAGATATTAATTAAGATACTTTGATCCCTATTTTAGGTGGCATAAAGTAATAAAATAATAATTAGGCTTATTATTACTAAGTAATATATAATAAATTTTTAATAAAAATTATAAAAGCCTAAAAACTTATATATTTTTTAAGCTAATTAAGACTTATTATTTAAATATTAACTTAACTTAAATAAGATTTATTATTTTCTTTTAAGTAATAATATACTTAAGAAACTTAGTATTTTATTAATAAAAATTATATTTAAAGAATTTATTATATAATTATACTTTAATAAGCTATTATAAGGCCTCTTTAAGGGATTTAATATTTATTATTTTTAGACTTTATTTTATTTAAAATAAGAATTAAAATATCTTAATTAATATCTTAATAACTTTAATAATAAAAGCTTTATACTTAAAGCCTAAAGTCTTATTAAGCTTAAATTAATAAGAGTTATTTATATAATTATTAATAACTTTAATAATATATTAAAATTAACTCTCTTTATAATAAATAAGTTATATCTTATTTAATTTAAGAGATTTATAATAATTCTCTCTTATTATTAAAATTATAATTAAAATTATTATTATTTATATATTTATATAAGCTAAGATATATATATTATATATTTAATTAGATAAGTTTAATTAATTAAACTTATAGACCTCTATTTACTATTAAGTCTAGCGCTAATACTTTTTAGGTTTATAAAACTCTAATATTAACTTCAAAAACTACTCCTTCTAAATAAACCTATAATATTAATAACTTTTATTTCTTAATATAATTATACTTATAGCTATATAGCTAAATCTTAGCTAGTTATAAGACTTTTTTAATTTTCTTATTTAGTATTATAAAAGGTATTAATATTAATAATAAGGCTTATAAGTTATGCTTTATATTAGTTATTATCTTATAAATCCTCGAGGAATATAATATCTTTATTAATAAGATCTTTCTTTTTTTTTAGCTTTTTTTTAAAAGCCTTTAATAAAAAAAGCTCTTTTTTAATAAAATTAAACCTTTTATTAATATTATAACTAAGTAAAAAAAGACTAAGAAAAAAAAAAGATATTATAATTAAAGATTATAAGTTTAACTTATATTAATTAATTAAGCTTTATACTTAATTTAATACTTTAAAGGGCTTTATTTAATATTATTTTTTATAGCTTATTATAAGTATTTTTAGCGCCCTTATAAAGCTTATAAATTACCTTAGTAAGGTTATTTTAGTTATATTAAAAGTTATATTAATAGGTATTAGCTATATTACTTTAATTATTTAATTAAAAGTCTCTATAAAAAGCTATTATAATTTTATTATTAATATATTATTAATTAATTAGCTAGTTATAAATTAGTTAATTAATTAGTTATTACTAGTTATAATTAAACCTTCTTTAATAAAAATAATAAAAGTATAATTCTTTAAGATTTTAGCCTCTTTAAGTAATTAAGAATTATAAGAATAATTAAAAAGTTAATATTAAAGGGGAAAGCTATTATATAAAGGGGATTTTAACTTTTTTAATTAGTTAAGATATAACTTATTTATTATAAATAGAGCTAATTTTAGCGTATTATTAAAGCTATTAATAATTATATAGATAAACCTTATTAATTTAAGCTTATTAAGACCTTAGGCTTTAGGTATAGAGTTTTTATTATTAAAATTATTAAGATATTAACTAAGATATTTTAATCCTTATTTTAGGTAAAATAAAGTCTAAGAATAATACTTAAAATATAATAAAGATATTAATAAGCTTAAATAATATAATTATATATTAAAAATACTTATATTTTATATAAAAGGTTAATTTTTTTATACCCTTTATTTAATAATATAAATTATAAATATTAATCTTAGAGATTTATTTTATTTTAATAAATTAATTTAAGAGGTTTTTAATAAAAAAGAAAAAATATTTATTTTTAATTATTATTTTATTTAATTTATAATAATTTATATATAAGTGTATTTTTTTATTCTTCTTAGGTATAAAAAATATTAAGGTATTTATTTTACTTATTAAGTACTTAATATACTTATTTATTAGATTTTCTATAATATATTCTTAAAGGGTAATATATTATATCTTATTTATAAGGTATAATAGCCTATAAAGTAATTTATTTCTTTTAATAAGATTAATTTTATAAATTATTTTTAATAAAAATAATCTTTTCTTAATTATTTCTTTATTAAAAAACCCTTTTAAACCTTTAAGTTTAAATAAAAGCCCCTTAATATTTTTTATTTTTATATTTAATAATTTACTAAGTATAATTATATATTTCTCTTAAGACATAAAAATAGCTATAATATATAATATATAAATAGCCTTTTAATTTTTAATAATATCTTAAAAAAAAGATTTTAAGTTTATATAAATATTTTTTTATTATATTATATATTAATAATATTATTAATAATAATACCTTTTTAGCTTATAAAATAATAAAAAAAAATTATATTATTTTTCTTTAAGCTAATATTAAAACTTATAAATACTTATTATATTTTCTATAGCTATATATAAAAATAAAAAATATAAATTAATAAATATTCCTTAGGTTTATTTTATTTTATTTAAAAGATTTTAACCCTAAGGTAATATAATTTATTATAAGCTTAGGTCTAAGCTTTTTAATAAGATTTATATTAATTAAATTAATCTTAGATCTTATAGTAAGAAATATATTATGGTTTTTCTTAATAAGCCCTTAGAGAATTAATTTTCTTACCTAGGTTATTTTCTTTATAAATATTTATTTAATAAGAATTATAAATAAAAGGTTAAAAGTTTTTTATTTTATTTTAATTTTTTAAGTTATTTAATTCTTTAGCTTAAATATAATTAATTTTTACTAAGAGATTATTTTTCTTAAGAGGGATTTAATTTATATTATTTTATTTTTTAATAAATAATCTAAGGCTTTATAGCTTAATTAATTATAGCTATAATATCTAAGTATTATTAATCTCTTATTAATATATATATAATATATTACTATTATAAGTATACTTAAATAGCTCTACGTTCTTTAAAAATATTTTAAGCTTATTTTTAAGGGTAGCCTTAAAAAAAAGCTTTTTTATAAATTTTTTTATATTTTCCTTAATAAGAGAAATAATATTTTTCTTATTAAGATTTAAAAATATCTAATTTATATTCTTTTCTTAATATTATTATTAACTTAAGACTAATTTTAAATATATTTTATTATATTAATAATATCCTTAGTCCTTTCTAGAGATTATTTAATTTATTTAAGCTCTTTTTTAATTCTAAGTATAAAATAATAAAAATAATAATAAATTATATTTTTACTTTAATTTATTTTATTTATAATATATTATAAAGGGTACATTATTATATAAAATATTAAAAAAAGTATTTTTTTTATATAATAATTATAAATTATTTTCTTATTTATTATTCTTATAATTTTAAATTAATATATTATTTTTATATAAATATAAGGTATTCTTCTTAAAAAAAAAGTTTATTAATAACTTAATAATATATATTTTTTATTTAATTTAATATATATAATTAATCTTAATTATAAATTATTTAATTTATTATTTAATTATAATATTAGGCCTTAATTAATTATTAGCTTTAATAGCCTTAATTTAATTATTAATCTTAATTATATTAATAAATTTAATTAAGTATTTAGATTTATATTATAATAATATCTTATAATTTTTATAAGAAATAAATATTAATTATTTAATAAATTATATTAATATTTAATTTTATTATATTAAATAATCTAAGATTACTTATTATTATTTTTATTTATTTTATTAATAATACTTAATTATATATATTAAGGCTATTTTACTAAATAAAGGAAAAGGTATCTTAATTATATTCATAACCCTCTTATATACTACTCTTATTTACACCGGGGCTGGTGTGGTTAGCACGTGACTTATTTGCACTGGCCCTGGTGCAGGTATGACTCCCTGCTGGTCGTGCTTCGCTGAGTCATTCCACTGTTCGGCCCGCATCACTATTAAAGTTGCTCTGAGAGGGCAGCCAGCCAAGGTACTAACAATACCTTGTACCTCGCTTCGGTACCTGTAAGAAGGCCCCTTGCAGATCAATCAGGCGGGGTACCTGAACAATCGGTACTTGACTGGCTCGCCTCTCCTCGTCATGGAGTCACACCTAGCGCCGTGATCGGGGAGACCCCTCCATTTTTTACTCACCGACCATAATTGGATCCCTGCGTGGTCGACGACAGCCCACCTCAACCAAACGACCTTCCGCAAACCTCAATCTGCAGCGCCGTTTTGACGAAGAGGCAAGTCTTGACCATCCTGAGACTTGTTACCATTCGCGATGGCGGAAGCCAAGAAACCAGGTCCCGAGCGGATCTCGATTCTGGGCGAGGCCAATATCATTGTTGATCATGGCCTTTGGCTCAACTTTGTCGCCGACGACCTGCTCCAAAACACCCCAACCTCGACATACGTCCTGATCACCGATACGAACCTCTTCGACACGTATGTGCCCGCCTTCCAAGCTCGATTCGAGGCTGCTGCCGAGGGCAAGGCGACCCGCCTGCTCACCTACACAATTCCTCCGGGTGAGGCTTCCAAGAGCAGGGAGACAAAGGCCGAGATTGAAGACTGGATGCTCTCGCAGCAATGCACTCGTGACACCGTCATCATCGCCCTTGGTGGCGGTGTTATGGGTGACATGATCGGCTATGTCGCAGCAACCTTTATGCGCGGTGTTCGCTTTGTTCAAGTCCCGACCACATTGCTGGCCATGGTTGACTCATCCATTGGCGGAAAGACTGCCATTGACACCCCAATGGGCAAGAATCTGGTCGGCGCCTTCTGGCAGCCCAAGCGCATCTACATTGACTTGACCTTCCTCGAGACCCTTCCTGTCCGTGAGTTCATCAACGGCATGGCGGAAGTGGTCAAGACTGCGGCTATTTGGAACGAAACCGAATTCACCGTTCTGGAGGAGTCGGCAGCTCACATCCTCGAGTGCGTCCGATCCAAGGGCGAAGGTCGATTGATACCCATCAAGGACGTGCTGAAGCGCATTGTCATTGGATCGGCAGGTGTCAAGGCAGAGGTTGTTTCCAGCGATGAGCGTGAGGGTGGTCTTCGCAACCTCCTCAACTTTGGCCATTCCATTGGACATGCAATTGAGGCCATTCTTACGCCCCAGCTGCTTCACGGAGAAGCTGTGGCAATCGGTATGGTCAAGGAAGCCGAGCTGGCTCGCTATCTAGGTGTTCTGCGCCCGGGTGCTGTCGCCAGGCTTGTCAAGTGCATAGCCAGCTATGATCTCCCAACTTCAATTCATGACAAGCGCGTTGTCAAATTGACTGCTGGCAAGAAGTGTCCTGTCGACGTCTTGCTTCAGAAGATGGGAGTCGACAAGAAGAACGATGGCCAAAAGAAGAAGATTGTGCTCCTGTCTGCCATCGGCAAGTGCTACGAGCCTCGTGCCAGCGTTGTCGACGACAAGACGATCCGAACTATTCTGTCGCCTTCAATCCAAGTGACGCCTGGTGTACCAAGCAACTTGGATGTCACCGTCACTCCACCAGGCTCCAAGAGTATCTCCAATCGAGCCTTGGTCCTGGCAGCTCTTGGTTCGGGATCTTGCCGTATCAAGAATCTCCTTCACTCGGACGACACTGAGTATATGCTGTCAGCTATTCATCAGCTTGGGGGAGCTTCCTACTCTTGGCAGGATGCCGGAGAGATTTTGGTCGTCGATGGCAAGGGAGGGAGCCTCAAGGCTAGCAAGGAGGCTCTCTACCTAGGCAACGCCGGAACAGCATCCCGCTTCTTGACCACTGTGGTCGCTCTGTGCTCTCCCAGTGAAAGTGCCAGCTCTATCATCCTCACTGGCAATGCGAGGATGAAGGTCCGTCCGATCGGCCCGCTAGTCGATGCTCTACGTTCGAACGGTGTTGAGATCGAATACCAGGGCAAGGAAAACAGCCTTCCCTTGCGCGTTGATGCCGCCGGGGGACTCAAGGGAGGTGTCATCGAGCTCGCGGCCACCGTTTCGTCTCAATACGTTTCATCAATCCTCATGGCAGCTCCTTATGCCAAGAACCCGGTGACCCTACGCCTGGTGGGTGGTAAACCCATCTCCCAGCCTTACATCGACATGACCATTTCTATGATGGCATCCTTTGGCGTTCATGTGACTGCTTCCCCCGATGAACCGAACACCTACCACATCCCTCAGGGCCAGTACCAGAACCCAAGTGAGTACATCATTGAGAGTGACGCCAGCTCTGCCACCTATCCTTTGGCGGTTGCTGCCATCACTGGTACAACATGTACTATTCCCAACATTGGGTCAAAGTCGCTCCAGGGCGACGCTCGCTTTGCTGTCGATGTGCTGCAGCCCATGGGCTGCACCGTCAACCAGTCGGACTACTCCACCACAGTCACTGGTCCTGCACCTGGTCAGCTAAAGGCATTGCCTCATGTTGACATGGAACCCATGACGGACGCATTCCTTACAGCATCAGTGTTGGCTGCTGTGGCGTCCGGGAAAACACAGATCACCGGTATTGCCAACCAGCGAGTCAAGGAATGTAACCGAATTGCGGCTATGAAGGACCAGCTGGCCAAGTTTGGTGTTCGGTGCAACGAGCTTGATGATGGTATTGAGGTTCTCGGGAAAGGACAGGACGGTGTCATCTCAGCACCAACGGTTGGCATCCATTGCTATGACGATCACCGTGTTGCCATGAGCTTCAGTGTGCTTGCAGTCGCATCACCCAGCCCCGTCATCGTCACCGAACGAGAGTGCGTGGGCAAGACATGGCCTGGCTGGTGGGACATCCTGTCGCAGGCCTTCAAGGTTGACATGGTTGGTCATGAGCCAGACGCCAATGCTGACGAGGAGGATAGCAAGAGCTCGGTTATGGAGCGCTCAGTGTTCATCATTGGGATGCGGGGCGCCGGAAAGACCACGGCTGGCAACTGGATGGCCAAGATGTTGGGTTGGAAATTCATCGACCTGGATCAAGAGCTGGAGAGACGGGCTGGATGCACGATTCCCGAGATGATCAGAGGCAGCCGTGGGTGGGAAGGCTTCCGAGCAGACGAGTTGTCTCTTCTGAAGGACGTGATGGCGAAGACCTCACACGGCCATATCTTCTCTTGTGGCGGTGGCCTAGTCGAAACGCCCGAGGCCAGGCAGCTCCTCAAGGACTATGGCAGAAATGGTGGCAATGTCCTGCTCATCCACCGTGACACAGAACAGGTGGTGGAGTACCTGATGCGAGACAAGACTCGCCCGGCCTACACCAGCGAGATCCGAGAAGTCTATCTCCGCCGGAAAGACTTTTATCAAGAGTGCAGCAACCTTCTCTACTACAGCCCGCACTCGGAGTCCTCTGGCTCGAAGAGCGAGATTCCGCATGATTTCCGACAGTTTGTGTCCTCCATTTCTGGCAGAAGCACGCATCTCAAGGATGTGATGGAGAAGGACCACAGTTTCTTTGTGTCTCTGACCGTTCCCGATCTGAGCGAGGCGGCTAGCTTGATCCCGGAAGTTGTTGTCGGCTCCGACGCGGTTGAGTTGAGAGTTGATCTCCTTCAGGATCGGTCTGTCGACTCAGTCACACGACAAGTGTCCATCCTTCGGGCCTTGGCCAAGAAGCCCATTGTCTTCACTCTACGGACCGTGTCTCAGGGAGGAAAGTTCCCGGACGAGGCCTACGAGGAAGGTCTTGAGCTTTACCGCTTGGCTCTCCGAATGGGCATGGAGTATGTCGATGTCGAGATGACCTTGCCCGAAAACATCATCCAGACCGTCACGGAGTCTCGCGGTCACTCACGCATCATTGCTTCACACCACGACCCCCAGGGCACCATGTCGTGGAAGAATGCTTCTTGGATTCCATTCTACAACCGCGCCCTCCAGTTTGGTGACATTATCAAGCTCGTTGGCGTTGCGCGCAGCTCCGAAGACAACTTTGACCTCGCCAAGTTCAAGAGCAGGATGCAGGAGGCACAGAAGACGCCGATGATCGCCATGAACATGGGCAAGGCGGGCAAGCTCAGTCGCGTGCTCAACAAGTTCCTGACGCCCGTCTCCCACCCTGCCTTGCCCTTCAAGGCTGCACCTGGGCAGATGTCGGCGGCCGAGATCCGTCGCGGTCTGGCGTTGTTGGGTGACCTAGATCCATGCAACTTCTACTTGTTTGGAAAGCCGATTTCAGCTTCTCGGTCGCCTGCGCTTCACAACACCCTGTTCAGCCAGACAGGCTTGCCTCACCAGTACCACCGTTTAGAGACGGACAACATCCAAGATGTTCGTGAGGTTCTGCAGGCACCTGATTTTGGAGGTGCTTCTGTGACCATCCCTCTGAAGCTGGACATCATGGGTCAAGTCGACGAGCTCTCGGAAGCAGCGCGTACGATTGGTGCCGTCAACACTGTTGTGCCGATAGGTAAGGCTGATGCCAGTGGCCGTCGACGTCTCCTAGGAGACAACACGGACTGGAGGGGCATGGTTCACGCTCTTCGTAGCGGAGGAGTGGAGGAGCAGGCCGACTCCGAGACCAAGGGAGCGGCCATGGTGGTTGGCTCAGGTGGCACTACTCGAGCCGCCATCTTTGCCCTCCATTCCCTTGGCTTTGGTCCAATCTACATTGCGGCACGAAACCAGGCTAAGGCAGATGCGCTCGCAGCTGACTTCCCAGCTGAGTACCAGTTGCAAGGTCTGAGCCAGGCTTCAGACGCTGACAAGGTGTCTTCAAACCTCAATGTCGTCATCAGCACTATTCCAGCTGATCGACCCATTGACCCAAGTCTCCAAGAGCTCGTCGGTGCTTTGCTCAGCCGACCGGCTGTGGGCACAGAGCGTCGTGTTCTTCTCGAGATGGCCTACAAGCCAAGCCACACTCCGATTATGCAACTGGCGGACGAGGCAGGCAACTGGGCCACTATCCCCGGTCTGGAGATTCTGGCGTCTCAGGGTTGGTATCAAGTGAGTTCACCTTTGCAATCACAAGTGTATAATCAAGTAGCTAACATGCTCTCTTAGTTTGAACTGTGGACTGGTATCACGCCCTTGTACCGTGACGCTCGTTCGGCCGTCCTCGGTTTATAGAGGGTCTACAACGTTCAATGCCAACGATACTGGGTGCGTGTAGGTAACTATGGTGACGACAATGGGGCGCACTTCTCATAGTGAATGGAGAATGGCAACAGATGGTTGCTATGTAGATTGCAAAAACACAAAATAAGGTGGATAGAGAGAAATATTCAGAATAGACAATTTGTCCGGTAGTATGAGGCAGGCTTTTCTTCGCTCCGTAATGTGTCGCATGGTCCAACATGCCATTCTACTGTAAGTGAAACCAGATCAGCAAATCTCAAGTTGTGACGTTATTCGTAATACAGTTAACCCCCCGCCAGAGCATCCCACCTCCAACGCCGGGATTGCGTCAAGGCGGAGACTTTGCTCCCCTGCCATGCCAGCCTCGATGGAAGCCTTTCCCTTCTAAAATAACCTACGTGCTGCAGCTGTCTCTGGATCTGCTCCCCTAGAGCGTGCGCAAATGCAAGACATCGTCATTCTGCCCCAAAACACCGATCAAGTAACCTCAAACTCGATGCGCTCATCCAAGCGCAAATCTTGGCGACGTCACAAGGGGTGTGGCTCGTTCATTGTGTAATGTGTCTCGGTCCCCAAGGAACGGTGACAACATCGAGGAACATGAGCTCGGTGCAGATCGCTAACCGGGGAAGCTTGGAGCTCTAGCCCCAGCTCTATTCCATCATCAAACGCATATCAACCATCGATTGTGACGGGGCTTGGATCTACAGGGCTAGCTTCAACCGTTTATCAGCCTCTGGAGATCTGAGGGGTGGACGGTTCTAACATTCATGCCCCTTCGCTTCGATAAACACTTAGAGCTTCTACTGGACAGCCAAGCACACAACGCACATTTGAGACAGGCTTCGATTGTATGTTGTCAATCCTTCTTTTAATTATATCATACATCATCATCATCTATGGATATAGTTTTTGGGTTAGAACCCATGCGAAATTCCAACAGGCCAAGGAAATCGAAAACCAAGTTCAAGCTGATCGACCCGCTCTTGGTCGTTTCTCCAGTGTCATGACATCGTATGACCCCATAATGTTTCCAACCTGCAGTCATGACCCAAAATCACACCGTTACACGCTCTTGCATGCGGATCAAGCATCCGCTGCCAACAAAAATAGACAGGCCAAAACGACCCGTGTGACAAACAGACCAAAGCACCAAATGCAGACCAATCCATAGAGGATACCCAATTGCAAAATTGAATGACAAAAGACGCTGTAAAAAGACCCTCTCGCTCGTTTGTTTTTTTGTCTAGACCGGTTTCCGATTTCCGATTCCCAAATGATTTCCAATATCGCAAAGCACAACCCAGGCGTTCCCGGCCGGCCAAGTCGAGCCTGGGGCTGTGCCGTGGCCATTCCGTGTAATTGTTTTGTTGGATTTGTAAGTAATGTACAAGTTACATCAGGGCCGATGGAAGTACACCCAGCGTTGCTTCCATGCCCTTCGATTAGATGCCAGACAAAGAAAATTCGGGATCAGGGTGCTCCAGAATGAACATGCCGTATCCATGACGGACGCCATGTCATCATCAGGAGTGCTGGGGAGTGATGCTGATGGCTGAGTGACAGGTCGGGCGGGGGCGAGTGATGTCACAGCCTGAGTCGATGGGCAGCCCATGACGTCAGTCGGGAGGACCCTTCCTGCATGAGGACCCTGAGACCCACTTGCCCGCGTTGGAGCCCGGCCGCCCTGTCGCTTTTTCTGCCCTCAGCCAACCCAATTCAAGCAGGTTGAAGCCTCGCATCGACCGGTCCACCAATGCCAAGCCTAATTCGACCGTGGTCCACGTCATGCAGCATCATCTGTTGCGTGAGAAGACCCGTCGGTCCCAGCTCTGCTGGCATCTGGATGTTGTCAAGCGAGGCAGGGGTGGCCGGTGGTAGGAGTCAATTGTCCGGGGACGGGGATATGCCAGCCTTGTGAGCCGCTCAACGCCCACTTCAGGCGCCGCCGCGTCGCCGGTGCTTGCCCGGGAGCTCCACATCCGGGTGACACACCCGGTAATGTCTCGTCAGAGCATCCGCCCGGCTGAAGGTCTTTTCCTCGGTGCAGAGATCGCAGCGCACCTTTTGCTTGCGGGCATTATGGATCGTGTCTTCGTGACGAGTGAGATCATAGGGCCGGGAGAAAACTGTGTTGCAGGGTTTGCCCGTGCTCGGGTTGATCCGATCACAGCGATGGGGCCCAGCCTGACTGTTCAGCAGACTCGAGGTCATGCCCATGTCGCGAGGACGAGCACTTCCCAGGGCCTGTGTTTGGCGGTGACCCTCTCTCTTGTGCTTCTGGAGAAGCGCAGGAGTCTCGAATCGCAGAGTGCATCCGTGATATGTGCATGTGTAGGTGCCTCCGTCTGCGGTAGTACTGCTGGGACGGGTTGCAGGGGTAGTGTTTCGTGACTCGTTGGAGCTGGATCCAGCGGAGCTCAGGCGGGGAGGGGTCTCGTTGCTGGAGCGGGGATGCGCGATGAAGGGATACTGCTGAGGCACAACAATGCCAGATGGCGCCTGTGTGGGGAGGAAGTTGAAGTGGCCATTGGCGCTAGCATCGTGCATCGAAGGATCCTGAGATCCATGGTTGACCATGCCCTTCGCGAAGTGGTCCATCTCAAAACCAGAAGCACCCTGGGGAAACAAGGGGAAATTGGACTCGCCCTCAGGCTCGTTGAACTCCAGAATAGCGTCCTTGGGCGAAATTGTCTTTGGGGTCTCAGGCTCATGTCGCTGACTCATTTGCTGCTGCATGAACTGCGCGTCGTGCTGCGCCTTGTTCTGCTCGCGCATGCGCTGGGCTGAGTTAAATGGCATATTTTGCGCGAACGCGGCATTGCTAAAGTCATGAGCCGGCGAAGGTGCCAGGGGAGAGCCAGCGCGGAAAGGCGATCTGTCTCGGGAAGTGCTAGAGGCCGGTGAGTGAGCAGCGCTCAGGTGCTGGCTGTTGGCTGCGTGGAGTCGCTGGCTGAAGACATCGTTTGTGGGGGAGACAGCCATCTGCGCTTGCGAGGGAGGAGTAGATGTGATGGCAAAGTTGGGGCTGTAAAGCTCATCGCCATAGACATCCGTCATGGTCCTGTCAAGCTTGGGGGCGTTGGGATAACCTATTGAGAGGAATTGTGAGCGCTGGTCGCTGAGGCCTCCGTCCAGAAGGAAATCTGTACCTTTTCGCCTCCTCTCCGAGTGCTCGGTTTCGCCAACTGTGGGAGTTGCAGGTGAGTCACCTGCGATGGAACTCGCCACCGAGGCAGGATGTGATCGCGTTGAGCCGGAGAAGTCGGGGGCGTGCATCAATCCCCGATCCATCCGCGGCTTGCTGCTGGGACCTGCGAGTGTGATGGGATATGCTAGCTCGGGCATGGCATGCTCCATGCCACCGCAGGACTGGTAGCCGGAGTAGGGACCCATTGACTTGGTCGCCAGCTGATAGTAGGAAGGGTTGACACCGTTCTGGTCGTGGACGTCGGTGATGGCGATCTGAGGATTCGAGGTGTTGTGGGTAAATGGAGAAGAAGGACCGGCAGTTGAAGAGCCCAGAGACGACAATGATGACTCGCGTTGATGGGCAGCGCGGGAGAATCTGGGAGTCTGATGGGCGATGGCTCCCCAAGCGTCGGGCTGCATGAGGTCCGAGGGAAGCTGCTGGCTCAAGGCGGCGAGCTCGTCGTCGTAGTTCGATCGTGAAAAGTCTGAGTAGGCGGTAGGGTTGTATTCGGACTGGCAGTCTTGGATATATGGATACTGCTGAGTGTTGGAAGAGTTGTTCTGGTGTTGTTGTTGAAGCTGAAGTTGTTGCTGAGGAAGGCGAGGGATCGATAACATGTTGGTTGAGGAAAGAATAATTGTGTTTAAAGTTGGGGAAGGAAGTGGCAAAAAAGACGGGATGGCTCTCCTTTTAAGAAAGAAGGCCCCGTGTGAGCCGGGAGTGAACTGGAATACCAAGATGGAAACGAGTAGACAGATGATGGACTGGCGCCGATGTATCTGCAGAGCGAGCCCCACAGACCGAGAGAAGACCCTGAAGGTCCCACTTGATGATGCACAGGACAGGCCCCAAATCCGGGATCTGGACAGGATGACTGGCTGGATTGTGCCCGGGTACCGACTGAGAAAAAAGCAAAAGACGTGAGTGTCGGTGCGGTATGTAACCCGGGATGCAAGGGTGGTGTGGACTCGAATGGAGGGGCGTGTGGCAGTGGTGTGTGTGGTGTGAAAGTGATGGAGTGTACGTTGTGTGGTGGTGGTGGTTTGTACAATCGTCAGGTAAAAGCCGTTATTTTCGTTTCGCTAGGTCAGCGGCGGGCAGCTAGTGCGGTTGCTGATTGATGCTTTGGTGATTTATGATGCCGGTGATGCTGCGATGGGCGCTGATGTAACTGCTGATTGTCTCGATGGTTCGAGTCGCTTCCGGCGGTTGCTCCAGAGGATGGATGATTGTTTTCTGATTTCAAATATTTCCATCGCTTAAAGCCAGGCCGAGGATGTCGCGCCAGATATACTTGGCTGTATCAGCCGCCCTCCATTCGCGAGACGAGCCCCTGAAGGACGAAGTCCGACAGCTAGACGGAGCCCTCCCAAGAAACCAAGCCTCACGCCCGCAGCGCGCGAAGCCCACTCCGGGGATGCAGAGAACAAGGGTACGTATCTTTAGGTTTTGGCTCCAAGGGCCAAGGCCAGCTCGCACCCAACGCTCCAGGGTTCCGACGCCAACACGGCCCATCCAAGCCAAGCACCCAATGACCACCTCCAATCCCTCTGCCGCTCTCCTTGGAAAGCCCTTGCCAGCCCTGCTCTGCGACTCAAGTTTTTCTCCTCGTGCGTGTTGGCCGTGTCCACTGACGTAGTCTGGCCCCGCCGATCTTCCATCTTTATTCGCTTTCTCAGACGATCCCTGTCCAGCGCGGCATGCCACGCACAGCCACATTTCCGTCGTTGGTAATACGTTGTCGTTTTCTCTCCAGCGCCAATCCGTCGGCATCCGCCACACTCCATTTCCACGTCGTTCCACCGAGTTGGAGTCACATGACGGTGTTGCGTAGAGGTCACATGAGCTCTGCTGTCGTATGTTGGTTCAGAGTGGTCCTATCCATGTCGGCTGTTTGGAGTCACCTTAGATAAGCCAACCACACTCGACAAGTCTGCTGAGCTAAGGTCGGGAATAGGAGGGTGTTGTCAGCTAAAAAATCTTCTTCCGCTATGGTACCCGTCGCATGACACATTCGATGGTGTGACTGGCCATGCGTCCCTTCTACCTTGCTCAACACCCGGCATGTCGATTCCCAACGGAACGGAGCAAATACTAGACAGGGTGAAGGTCGATGGGAAGAAAAAATTTTCATCCATCCCTTCTAGGGGGGAGGATAGACAGACTGGTGCGAGCGCAACGCAGGAACAAAAACCCAGTCACACTCCCTTCCCCCCTAGCTCGAATGTGCAAGAAAATACCCAGAGGTGCTATGGTGATAGGTAGACAGATCGTAGAGGAGGTCCGCCGATGCGTGACAAGGTCTTCGGCCTGACCGACCCGCTCCGGCCCTCGGACTTGGTCGGGTTTATGTTCCCAGCCAATCAGGGGTGTGGCTTGACCTTGGCTAAGCCACAACCCTGCCAATTTGAAGGACGAGACAAGCTCAGAGTCCATGCCCAGGCCGCCCAGATCGATCTCGTCCAACATCCGTCCCACCCATCTCCGAAAATCCGGACCATCCACCTGCAGCCTTTTTCGTTCCTCCGCGGGACCTAGCAGCAGTTCCAGCTACCTTACCCAAGACAACGGGACTTCCGGCATGCGGCTAAACATCGTTCCAAGCTTTCCATGCAAATTCTAGCTTCCTGGGTGTCGGACAAGACTTCCAGACTAGGACAATAAACGACGAAGGGCTGAAGTCTGGGAAACGATATCCAGGAAGGTCAATACGGATGTGGGCCTGAAATCTTTATCGCTACCGTCGTATTCGCAGGCAAGCGGTGAATCACCAGCCAGGCACGCGAGAGGTGAAAACCCGATAGTCTGGAGCCGGGGTGTTGCGAGTGACCCTTCTCCGGCCCGTTCACACGAGACATGACCCCGTCTGAACTGGTATTTTTTACTGGTCAGTGCCAAGCTCGGGTCGCGAGAGTTCATTCCAAGAGTCACCTTAGCAGAAGCTCATGACTATCCAGATGGACGTAGTTGCATGACACCAAAGCGGACTAGGCTCGACGTCCATCTCGATCCTGCTCCGTCCGAGTCCGCAGTTGGAAAACTCTGAAGTGCAATTACCAAGACATTATCCGTCAGCCAAAACTGAACATGTGAGCCATAACACCCGGGGGCAGCCTAGAGTGTATCCATTAACCGCCCGCGGGGCGCGCGTAGGGCTGGCGGCCGAGAGACCCGCAACGGCGGCGGCTGGAGCCGGGCGATCCGCCGGCTGGCCTCGGGGCAGCACAATCTGAACAAATCTGCTGCGTTCCACTGAATAATCTATCTGCCTGGCAGTTGCGTAGGCAGCTGAGTTCTGCCGGTGGCTTGTCGGGGCATGAGGTATTGAGCACGTTACAGCATCTCAGCCAGGGAAGCAGATGAGGCAAGCCCAGCTCCTGAGCTCTGTACAACGATGCAAGTTTGTGGATCTCCGAGTCTCGAGCGATCCAGCTCCTTGAGCTCCCCGAGCCGCCGATCTGTAGTAGCAAGCTGTGCTGCTGACTTGATGGCAAATGCTGGAGCAAACGGCTCCCAAAGCGTGGGGTCCATGCTACGTTACGGGCGGTCGGGCCGCAGAGGCTTCAACATTCGTGGTAAGGCCAGCGCACCGGCTCCAGCGGGGGAGGCGTATCTCCAGAAATGCCATGTTCCATAACGCTTCCATGCATCATCGAAAGCTGGGTCGTGCATTTCCATTCCGCATCTTGTGCGATTCCTCGGTGCTGGGTGACCATTTCCTTCCAGCTAGCACGGTTCGGTGTCTCCGCGTGGGGCAGCCTTTTCAAGTGGAGGCTATTGTTTCGTCCACCCAGGCGGGTAAAGTAATAAATGATACACCAGGACACCAGAGAAGGTTGACTAAATCCTGTTAAAAATGATAAATAAATTAACAGAAAATATGACAAAGTATGTAAAATACATATCATAATATTAGAAAATAATCCAGAGCTCTTGTATCTATTCATTGTGCTTTCGTGATTACCTTTAAGGGGGGTACTCGGATGCGTTTGTAATGGTGTGCCGTTTTTCCTTCAGCTGGGTGCCACCCAGGATCGAGAAAAAACGTGCGAGTGTATCTTGGTAGCATGAACCCCAGCAGCGCAGGGGTCTTTCAAGGCAGCTAATGTCTTTGATTTCATTTGCGTGAGAAAATCAACGTCAGCTAGTATCATCTTTTACTCCATTCATGTCCGTTTCCTCCGTCCTTCATCTGCCGCGCAAGCCGGCCGAGAAGAAAGAGGGATCCAAAATCCGATGCGGAGTCTACGGATTTTAGGTGCCTCGGCACAGTTGTTCCTGCTCACAAATCCATTTCGTGTTCCTTCGGCGGTCCAGGCCCACCCCCCGGATTGCTGGCGCGGCGGCCTCTAATTTTAGTCCCCTTTCCACGTGGTCCAGGCCCAGCGATCCCTCGGTCTCGCCACCCGTTCGCTCCGTCGCCCGAAGAATTCGGCCGATTATCTAGCCCCGTCACAAGAACAAGAACCCCAACATTGGATCTCTCCCAGGTCCAGACATGCAGATCTTCATTTTACTAGCCCTCTATTTTCCCGCCAATGCAGTGTAGATTCAGCTCCCAGATCCCTCCTCCGTGGCTGTACTCTCTCACTGCCAGGATGATGGTCACAGGACCTTACGGGATCGTTCTAGAACCGCTGCCGTTCATGCGCTGCAATGCACCACACCGTACCGTACCGTACCGTAATGCGTCGCTTTCGTATTGCTCACCATCCATCATACCTGACAAACGGCCCGTAATCAGTAATCATGACACCTATGCGATTTCTAATTGTATTGTTGACTTGGCCTCAAGTTAGTATTTGGAATCCACAGTAGGTTCAACGTAGGGTGCGATGACTCAATTGCTGTGGCAATGTCGGCTGTGTCAACGTCTCTTACACCAACCATCAAGTCTCCGCGGACGAGGAGGCCAAGTTGACACATTTGTCACTTATTACTTCACACCAACCATGGGTCTAAAGCACTCGAATATTCGCAACTATCTAGATGTCCCATGATTACTAAAACATCACTAAAACATCAACCTAGCAAGCGACAGTGGCTCAATATAGGGTAGGTGATTTAGGCGAGGACGCGTTACAGTCCAGGGAAAGGTGGCTGATGGATCATGGTAAACGCACTCGTACTCGTCAGCTATTCAGCCTCACCAGGTGCTCGGTGCAGTATCCTTTTTCGAGACAAGATGGCGTTGGCGGGAACATTCTCTGGTCCCCAGTGAAGGCATCGACGACAAGAGTATTCACGATTGCTATGCCGTGCGCAACCACCAAATAAAACAAGATCATCAGACATGGACAAGACTTCGTGAGTGCTGCTATGCATCGAAAGGTCTACCTGCTAGCATGATCAATCATGCCCTTCATATAGTGATGCTACGATATAAGGAAGGCAACTCCCGGGTAGGTAGCCGCTTGTTCGTTGCCGACATGCCCTACCCACTGGTACGCCACGAGTACACTGCGCCGATGCACTGGGCAACAAAGAGCAAATGTCCATACGACTGCTCCCCGGCCGGGAGCCACAATCTAACCTTCACAGATGCCTGTCAAGTCTACGCGTAGCATGACGTGGTAGGGAGTGGATGCGCGCACAAGGCACGTCGATATTCAAGTCACGCGTCACTTCAGTACATGCCATATCAACAGGATGGTCAAGATCGCCACACGGGCATGATTGATTATCTCCAATGTAATCCCCGTTTCCCTTATGATACAGAACACCCAAAAACAGAACCGGACCCAGTTGTCATCATGAACACCCACATGGCGCTGCGCGCCGAGCACAGCGGATCGCAAAGATTCGTAACAGACATGTAAAACAGAACGCGCTTAGCCACCGAAACCGTAAAGGGTGCGGCCTTGTCGCTTGAGGGCGTAGACAACGTCGAGCGAGGTGACGGTCTTTCGCTTGGCGTGCTCGGTGTAGGTGACGGCGTCACGGATGACACCCTCGAGGAAGGTCTTCAGGACACCACGGGTCTCCTCGTAGATCACTGTTCGTATTGTTAGTCGCGTGGGTATGAAGTGGGTTGCGGTTGATACCTACTGGCAGAGATACGCTTGACACCACCTCGACGAGCGAGACGTCGGATAGCGGGCTTGGTGATACCCTGGATGTTGTCACGAAGAATCTTGCGGTGGCGCTTGGCACCGCCCTTGCCGAGACCCTTGCCGCCCTTGCCGCCTGTGTGATGTTAGCATCGTGTGTTGCTGGAGGTGTGTGCTGACCTCAAGACGCGTCGCGTCTTGAGGGGGTGACTGAAGAGTCGATGCAAGTGGATGGTTTGGGTGCGGTGTGACTTACGTCCAGTCATTGTGATGGATGTGTAATGAAGATGTGTTGGTGGGAGAGTGGAAGAACACGCAAGGTGTATGCGTTGATGGTAGAAGAGTGGTGATGGATGAAGTGTCGGAGTATGAGATGCGGTAAGTGAAGGTGGGAGTTGGCGAGCTTAAGTACGAGTGGGCCAGATTCCAGATCAGTTGCTGGACCCACTTTCTGATCCGGATCCCTGTCCGACGCGATCTGGTAACCAAGCGCGAAAGAGAAAAAAAGGACGCGCCGTGCAACGAATTAAAAAAATCAGCGTGTGTCAATTTTTTTTTTTTTTTGAAAGCGGGGCTGTCTGGAGTGTCTGTTTTCGGATGCCACCCACCTGCCAAGTCTAACATCGAGATTCCTGACATTTAGGGTAGATGTGTTGAAAACACCATGTTTATCGAGAAGCTGCTTGTGATGAGAGATGTGCTATGGTTTATGATTCCTCGTAGATATTTTCGTAGTTGTGACGTCTGATGATATTTTTAGATATGTGTTTCTTATTGTTATTCACTCCGTGTTGTTGTTCTGCTGTTTCAGTCATCTTCTTGGTCTTTGTCGTGAACAAACCACTTGATAGAGTGTGCACATTATTGCAAGAGACAGGAGAGTTTGTTCAACGACGAACACTTGTGTCAACCAAAATGGCAACTAGATAGATAGAAGTCATCATGCATCATTTATTGAACATGTCACAAGTATTCGGAATTATTATATTCGAGTTCATTAAGACGGATGACTCGAAAACAACCTTGGCTACCGTTTACTACGTTCAACATGGTTACTACTACAGCAATCGACCTAAACACACTGAGAAGACGCGACAAGAAGCTCAGAGTCACACGGGCAAGTGGCAATGACACTATGAGTCAAGCCTTGCAAAGGCAGGTAAATGCCACACTCACTCAACGGGTGTACTTGCACACACACAGAGGTACCGCCTGCAAGCTACCCGTTCCCCAGACTCCAAGTCAAACCACCAGATCCTCCGATCCCCTTTGCCTCTCGCGCCAGAAATGCCGTGCCTGGCTGCCTGCCTGACCTTACCCAGCCATTTTTCTCATTGGCTGTTCGTGAGCCCAGAACAAAGGGCGACGACGTGATGTGGAGCCTCCCAACCATCTTCGCGGGGAGTGATTTTCTGACCAATCGAAAATCGGCGCGCGTGCAGCTTTTTTTTTTAATCAGTCGCGCGCATTTTCCAGAGTGGCAGGCACGAATGGCTGGGGACCCATTTTCCCATTTTCGGTGGGTGATTGCAAAAAAACAACCCAATCAGTAGCGCACGGTCCAACGCTGCCTCAGATCAGCCGCGCACGAAAGGTGCACGCTACAGGTATTAAAGCAATCCCCCCGCCTGCCTTCTCTTCCGACTTTTCCTCCTGCATCACACACCCACTTCAGCCTTCACCCCCACCACAACAACCATCAACAACATCATCACTTCTTCCATCATCAACTTCATCACCTCAGCCTTCAAAAATGGCTCGCACTAAGCAGACCGCCCGCAAGTCCACTGGTGGCAAGGCCCCCCGCAAGCAGCTCGCTTCCAAGGCTGGTGAGTCATTTCTCCATCGCCGTCTCGACGCGACACGCGTCTTGATCATCACGAACACATACTGACCATCTCCAGCCCGCAAGTCCGCCCCCTCTACCGGTGGTGTCAAGAAGCCTCACCGCTACAAGCCCGGTACCGTCGCTCTCCGTGAGATCCGACGCTACCAGAAGTCGACTGAGCTTCTCATCCGAAAGCTCCCCTTCCAGCGTCTGGTAAGTTCACTTTGCATCTTCACTCGAGCGACCGCGACTGACACTCGACAAACAGGTCCGTGAGATTGCCCAGGACTTCAAGTCCGATCTCCGATTCCAGTCCTCCGCCATCGGTGCTCTTCAGGAGTCCGTCGAGTCCTACCTCGTCTCTCTCTTCGAGGACACCAACCTGTGCGCCATCCACGCCAAGCGTGTCACCATCCAGTCCAAGGACATCCAGCTCGCCCGCCGCCTCCGTGGTGAGCGCAACTAAGCTGGAGATGCTGGGGTAACTGGGAGGATCACGACTTTGCTTTGACACGAGGGAATATCATGGTTTAGGGGATAATCAAAGGCGTTCGCGAGGAACATATGCTTTTTCTACAGTTGGGATGTACACTACACAGTCAGCACCATTGGTAGCGACTGCATGCAATTGACCACCGGTCTATGATCAACATCAGTCTCCATCGTGACATGCCTGTAATTACATGACGGGTCGCAGTCCCAACACCTAGATAGTTGCAAACCACAAAGCACAACGCGTCCGCATCATGAGCATCATCACTTTACGCGACTGTACACACCGTGAATTACTTTACGCGTCATCCCGAGATGAACGGGCCCTGAAACCCGCGTGCGGACTGTCACCTTAGTGCTGGCTGATTTCTTCAGGTCATGTGCCCACACGTGTCAGCTGACAGGCTTGGTCAAGACTGTATTATCAACACCACCTCGATGGAGTGCTGCGCCGCTTGTTTGCGAGTTGCCTTGAAGGTCATGGATGAGTCAAACAAAGGGACGATGCCTAGAATGTAGAATGCGGGTCACTGGATGATGGCGTAGACATGGTACGGGTATGGTGCACCTTGGTTTTGAAAGGCAGGTTATCAAGTCAAATTAGACGATCAGAACAATGCAATGAATACTATTTACTTCTCCGACTACCAAATAAATCAATAGACTGTATCTACACTTTTACAACCCTAATTACGCCAGAGAATCAACATGGTATGTAGGAAGCTGCGCCAAAACATCGAACCCTCCTGTGCCAACCTTTCCAAGCTTGCCCATCACCGACCGACCGCTGGGCGTGGCGAGGTCATCCCAATCGCCGTCGAGCACGGCATCCTTGAGGAACGACAGTGTCGTCTCGAAACTCATCTTGGTGAAGGGGCTGACGTTGCCCTTCAGACCCATTCGGTTGAACGGCGTGAATCCACCGTTCCTCGTCATGTGGTCGCCAATCAGGTTCAGGTGGCGGTTATCGACCTTGATGCCGTGGGATCCGAAGACACCAGCCAGCTCCTGGACGATGTTGCTGCGAGCCGCCTCAACACCGTACACGGCCAGCACGGCCGCAATGTCGTTGGTCTGGATTCGATGGGGGTCGATGAAATCGCTGTACCTTTGCATCGCCTGTAGGTTCACTCCCGCCGTGTGAATGACGCGGACGCCCTTCTCTTCCACAAAGGTGCAGGCTCCCACGCCGGAGATCTCCTGAACCACCGTCTTCTTGACAGCCTCCTGCACAAGATTGAGCATGAGGACCTTGGGGATAGTCGAGTCAAACTCGAGGGTGAAGCTGCAGTCGTTTCCACTCTTTGCGTCGAATGTAAAGTCCGTCACTTCAGCGTATGAATCCAGCACGCGCTCGGTTCGTGCCTTTGCTGACCAGTCGATGCCATCTTCATCATCATCATCATCGACAGGGGCCATACGCGGGCTACCTCCGATGCCTTCGTCCTCGTCCATATCATCAGCAGCGTCACGTGCCATCTCCTGCTGAACAGCATCGTCGTCGTCGTCGTTGGGGCCGTAGGATACGGCCTCGGTCCGGTTAGCCCGCTGCTTGGCATTTGTGGCATCGTCATCGCCTTCGTCATCGTCGTCGTCCTCATCCCGGATGGCTTCGGCATTAGGTGCCGCCGTTTCCACCACGCCGGCCTTGACACCGATCTCAGGCGTGGCCATGGTAGACTGACTCTGTCGCTTCTTAATGTCCTTCTTCACAAGAGAAAGAAGACGATGGAGCAGCTTTCGCTCAACGGCGTCCATGACATCCGAGACACTGATGGCGTACGTCTTCGTGTACTCCTCGGAGGCGAAAAACCTGAGGTCAACCCGGTAAACCTTGGCGGAACCGTACATCTTGCCACGTCCAACCTTCTCCTCGACTGAGATGCTATCCAGAATGTAGCCCAGAGGCAGGACCGAGATGGACTTGGCAAACGTCTCCGTGTCCGCCGTGGACATCTCATCAATCGGGTAAAGGGACATGGCTGGCGTAGAAATCTTGTCACTAGCAGTCATGAGAATTTCTCGCAATCGCGGAATACCCAGAGTGACGTTCTTAGCCGAGTGACCAGCCAAATGGAACGTGTTCAGTGTCATCTGTGTTGAGGGCTCACCAACAGACTGGCCTGCCACGATACCGACAGCCTCGCCAGGCTCGACAAGAGATCGTAGGTACTTCATCGCAAACAACATCTCGGCATTCTTCCTGTTGAGACTAACGCGAGAAAGACCGAGCTTCTTCTTGTCCGACTTGTCCCGCACCAGACCATCCTTGTTTTCCTTGAGATAGGAGGTCATGGCTTGATAGAAGTTCTCCGAGGTAGCAAAGGCAGTGGTCGCCGGGTTGAACATGCTGGAGAGTGGGTCCTGAGCCTTGGGGTCATGGGCCTTGACATGCTTGAGGGCCTTCTTCATGTACTTGGCGATGACTTCTCGGTGCTGTCCGAGTCGATCTCCGACGCTAGGGTCGTACTTAAGCTGAGCAGCCTGGGAGGTGACGTTCTCCAGAATGAAGCTGAAGTCGTTCAGATATTTTTGCTTGGTCACATCAAGACCATCCTCTCCATATAGGAACTGGATCATAGAGCCATCGGCATCTCGCACGGTAGTATCGTAGGCGACGGTCAGGCCCTCCATGCCCTTGATGACACATCTCTGCAGATATCCGGATCTGGACGTCTTGACAGCTGTATCGATCAGACCTTCTCGGCCAGCCATGTGATGGAAGTAATATTCCTGAGGACGAATGCCAGTCAAGAAGCGCTGCACGATGTAACCGCCAGCTCGAGCATGAGTCTCGAATGGGTTGAAACATGGCAGCGACTTGCCACTGACCATGATAGGCACACGTCTGCCTTCCAAAACCTGCTGACCAAGGTTACAAGAAATCAGGGATGCGTTGACTCGGGATCCCTTTGCACCAGATGTTGTCATGGCCTGCATCTGGTTCTTGGGGAATGGCTTTTCCAGACCGTTGGGAACACATGCTGTCTGAACCTTGTCCGTGATACCACTGAGACCTTCCTTCATCAGAAGATCGAGACCCTCCTGCTTGCTGTCGTCGCGCATAACCTCCTCCAGACGCTCAAGAAGCAGGGGATCACGGGGACCAGGGTTCTGCTCCAGAGAGACATACGACGAAGCGACGTTGAGACCGACTGTGTTGGCAGGTACAAGCGCTTCTCGTCGGGCCTTCTCTCCTTCGGGAGTGAGTCGCAGATCGTCCATACCACAGGAAAAGGCTCGCACGTTGAGGTACCTGGTCAGCAATCTGCCGAGACTGCTGAGCAGCTTACCTGCAATAGCAGGGCCGTAGATCTCATGAACAGCGTGGACAACACCACCCGAACTGGGACCAATCTGCGACTTGTCCAAGATTCCAGTAATGAATTCGCCATCCTGGAATAGAACGACACCCTCTTCCGAGTCTTTGCCCCACTGACTGGCCTTGATCTGAGTCTCTGCCCTCATGCAAAGACCGCCACAGTTGGGTGGCTGCATGTTCTTGAGGATAGTGGTGATGACTTGCTTGCCAGTCCACCTGGGAACTGGTCGGATCACGGCTGGGGCGACAAGCTCAATTCTCTCGCCGACGATGTGTCCGCTTTCAGGGCGCAAGGCGTTGTACACCAGCTGTTGATAGTCGCCGCGGCTGAAAAACGTGTCGCGGTTGCAGAGGGCGACGGACACGGAAATGTGATCCTGAATGAGACCTCGGAGGGGCTTGCCTGCGGTGTAGGACAGGTACTGATGGTCGGTGTCGGCAATCTGAAGGGCTTCCGCTCGGGCAACTTCGTTCTGGGGGAAATGCATGTTCATTTCGTCACCATCGAAATCGGCGTTGTAGGTGTTACAGTTGGCGTAGTGCATTCGAATCGTCTTCTCGTTCGGCAGAACTCGTACTCGATGTCCCATGATGGACGGCTTGTGCAGGGTCGGCTGACGGTTCATCAAGACAACATCACCGTTGGTGAGGTGGCGATAGACCTTCTTGTTCCTGGTTCGAGCGGCGTTGCTGCTTGTAGGAGCGAGAAGCTGGTTTGCCAGTGACACGCGGTCGTCAACGGACTTGTTTCGAAGGTTGACGATTTGACCGTTCTCATTCTCGATCGCGAAAGCGCCGGGCCACTTGTCCACACCGTTGATGACGGCCTGCTGCATGTCGCGGAAGTTATGGCTGGTCACCGGTTCGGGATATGTGAGCTTCTTGGCGAATACAGGCGGAACACCGATTTCGTTGGTCTCGATGTTGGGATCGGGCGAGATGACACTTCGAGCGGCGTAGTTGACTCGCTTGCCCATCATGTTCTTTCTGAACAGACCCTCCTTCTTCTCAAGCTTCTGCTTGATACCGTCTTCATTGCGCTTTGCCGCGGCGCCCTGGACTGGGTTCTTATCCTTGTCAATGAGGGCGTTCACCGACTCTTGCAACTCGGTCCAGGCCTGGTGAAGCTGGTTGACATCTGCTCGCTCTTCCTGGAGATGCGCATGAAGCTGGGCAATTCTTCCGCAACCTCTAAGAATGTTCTTGTACAGCGAGTTCTGTTGAGCCTCCGAGATTTGGGAGTCGCCCGTACGAGCCTCTGGACGGTATCGGTTGGGCGGTACCATGAGGATCGTCAGGAAGAACATGTCCGGAGTAACCTTGGAGGAGCTTCGTGTTGCGGGCTTGGCGTTGTAAAGAAGAGTCACCAGTTCCTGTTCCTTGGTGAAAAGCTCGTTCAGGCGTGCTTGGACTTCCATCGCACTGATGTACCTCTGCGGGACGGCAGCAGCAGCGGTGTCGGCGTCGGGCATGTCGATATCTTGATCAGCACCATCCTCATCAGCCTGTGCCTTTTCGCGAGTTGGTGAGCCCACATCCGCAACACCCTCATCGGATGAATATCCGTCCGGCCTCTGCTTTGTCGTAGCTTGGTGAACTCTCGCCATGGCGTCGGCTTGCTTGAAGTTCTTCTGAGCCATCTTGGCCTTCTCCTTGTCTGACAAGGATCTCTCGAAAACCTTGACAAAGCGATCCTTGCGATAGGATGGGGAGATACCACCACAGCTGGCGCATATTCTCCTCTTGGTGATCTCGGCAAGAAATTCCTTGATGATCTCTCGTCGCATTTCGCTTGCGCCCTCGTGTTTTCCTCGCTTCGTTTCGCCTCGCTTGACCTTGATGCCGCGAAGACACTTGTCGACATATCTGTCTCTTGCGCGAGTGACGTTGTCGATGGAATTGCTGTCACCCTCCTCCTCAGCCTCACTTTCCAGTCCTGAAAAGTCACCCAGCTCGATGGCTAGGTCATTCTCGCCGATGGCGCCAACAATGTGCGCTTCCTGAATCAAGCCATGCTGGAGGAGCTTCAGCTTGCACACATACTTGTGCAATTCTTTTTGGGGGAGTCGAAAGCCCTTGCAGTAGACGCAGGCGGCTTTGAGGAGTCGATAGGCCTGGTCCATAAACACTGGGTGATAGACAGGGACGGGGAGTTGGATGTGTCCGGCATGGCCGGGGCATGTAGACTGGTTCAAGTTACAAGTTGTGCATCTGCGATCCGCCTGTCAGCCCCCTCGAAACTCGATGCATTGGGCTGGAACTTACGGCGCATCACCCCAAGAACCGAGCGCAGGATCGTACAGACCGCCTGGTACTGGATTGAGGAGGTTGTCGAAGGTACTGTCGTTCTCGATTCGCTTCACCGAAATGGATCGGATCTCCTTTGGCGACAGGAAGGTAAACTCGACACTCTCCACCCCGGAGGCGACAGGTTGTGCGATATTCATTATGACGCTGCTGCCGCTCTGTCGAGCGCAAAGAATTGGCAGTTAGGCGACGTCTCCGAGTTAACTGTGAAAGTCCATTGCCCGGTGCAACGTGCGAAGTGAAGGGAAAGGTGGTGGGGGATTGAAGCTTGGAACGTGAAGACAAATTTTTGGCGGTGCGGAGTGGCAGAATTTTAGGCTGATCCATGCGCAGTGAATCGCGCCGCGACCCAGTCTCGCCTTACTCCATCTATCATTTACATCATCTACTGAACCTCACATTCCACGCAACGCCATCTTTCTTCAAATCAGCCGCTTTCTGGGCTTGCATCTGACTTCTGCTGAAGAAATCACTGATCGAACAAACGGAATTTCCTGGATCAAGCCTCGCACGGCTGGGGAGGCGTCAAAGCGTCTGTCAACCACCACCACATCCTAGCCATGGACCGTCAGAGCCAATCCCCCGGCCTTGGGCCGCGCCACGATGCCTCATCAAGGGTGCAAAAGACGGAGTCAGCTGCCGATAGAATGGCTGCACTCAAGGCTCGTGTCGCTGCAGCGATCGGAACAAGCAAAGCGAAAGGTGGACTGAATGTTGGCCTCCACCCAGCCTTGGAGGATCTCGGATCATGGAAGCCTGCCAGTAAATCGAAAGACTCAACACCTTCATCCTCGAGCGCGCGATCAGATAAAGCGCGAGGCCAAGATGGCTTCAAGGCCGGCTCTCTGAGCAAAGAAGGCGGCGAGAATCCGTATTACGACCCTGGCCTTGCGTCGCAATCAGGTGGTGGAAAGGCACGCCAGTCTCGATCGCTAGTCTTTAACCAGAAAGGCAAATATATTGCGCAAGCCAATGCTCTGCGTCGGCAGGCTGCCCTCGAGGCGATGAAGAAGAGAATCGCAGAGCAAACCCGAAAGGCCGGTATCGACGAAGACCTCGACGTGGAGCGCAATTTTGTGACGGAGGCTCCTTCGGGGGCTGAATGGTGGGATGAAGGCCTTGTTGCCGGCACGAATTACGACCTAGTGGACGATCCCTCTCAGCTCAAACTCAACACGCCTGATAGCATCATTACCGAATATATCCAGCATCCAGTCGCCCTGGAGCCCCCACAAGATCGCCATGTCCCTGCCGCAAAGCCCATGTTCTTGACATCTAGAGAACAGGCCAAGCTCCGCCGGCAGCGCCGAATGGCAGAGTTGAAGGAAATGCAAGCCAAGATCCGCCTGGGATTAGTGCCCGCACCTCCGCCCAAGGTGAAGAAGGGCAACTTGATGCGAGTTCTCGGTGATGGTAAGTTGAATCCCTATATCGCCACCCTCTGGCCACTGTTCTCATACTTACATGTTTATAGTTGCTGTCAAAGATCCAACGGCCGTCGAAGCACGAGTGAACCGCGAGATTGCAGAGCGCCACCAACAGCATGTCGAAACCAACGAAGAGAGGAAACTCACCAAAGAACAAAAGCACGAAAAGTTGGCTACAAACCAGCAGAAGGATGCTGATAAAGGAATCCATATTTTGGTCTTCAAGATTGGAAGTCTTGCCAATGGGCAGCACCGATACAAGATTGGCGTCAATGCCGAGCAACTGGCGCTCACCGGAACATGCATCATGCATCCAAAATTCAATCTGGTCATTGTTGAGGGAGGCGAATGGAGCATCAAAAAGTACAAGAAGCTCATGCTCAACCGTATCGACTGGACTGAGAACGCGCCATCAAGAGACAAAGATGGAAAGCAGGGGACTGTACGCGACTGGCTCCTTGCTGAAAAGGATAACGGGGAGCTCAAAGACATGTCAATGAACGAATGCAAACTGGTTTTTGAGGGTGAGCAAAAGGCACGGGCTTTTAGAAAGTGGGGGAGTAAAGTGTGCGAGACAGACGCAGAGGCGAGGGAGGCTCTTTCTCGTACCAAGATGGACAACTTCTGGTCTCTCGCCAAGGGATTTGTTTAGGCAGTTGAGACTTGATGAAGCCACAAGAATCACGACATTGGGGAATGGAGCAGGCTCCAAGTGAGCCTGCTGCTATTAGTTGCCTGCTTCTCGGATTGGGAGGCTCGAAACAGCGTTCGAGGTGCTGTGCCTCGATGCTCCATACTTCCTATTTACTGGCCAACATGTTTTCCGATGCAAGACTTGAATGGGCGATGAAAACACGGACGGATACCTCAGAATTAATATAGATGCGCGACCCGGGCAGCCCCTGGTCAATAGGGAGCTCGTGGAGGAGCGTTGGAACCACTCAGTTGGCTGACTACTGATTGAATCTAAATGGCTAGACCTCATACTTTGCTTCACCCTTGACAATTTAGGCTTGGGAGCCGATATCAATTGCCGCCTACGATCTCGGATCACGGAGTCGGTTGAGATAGATTCCACTGTGGGGTTTGTTTCGGCCTCGGAACCGGAATGAGGGGCGCTTGCGCCTTGTGAGTCAACTGGTTAGTTAATCATCTTCGAAGCAAGTCAAGTATAGAAACCAAGAGCATCGCAGTTGAGGCGACCTTTCTTTCCCATTCACATGTCGCCCGTCTACGGATAAGCCACGAGACAACCAACAAACTGACAGGGGCGCAATCACAACAGACCAAGATGGAATACACAAAGCGGGTAACCTTCCTATTTCGGTGACTGGATCTGAATGCTGACGGACTGTTGCCAGACTCGGCGAGAGTGGTCTCAAGATCTCCAAGATCATCATGGGTTGCATGGTCTTTGGTAGTTCCAAGTGGGAGGGATCACCGTGGACCCTTGACGAGGAAGAAGGTCTCGAGCTGCTTAAAAAGGCATATGACCTGGGGATCAACACTTGGGATACAGCTGATTTCTACTCCAACGGCGCTTCCGAGGAGATTATCGGCAAGGCCCTCAAAAAGTTCAATATCCCTCGGAGCAAGGTGGTTATCCTCAGCAAGGTCTACTTCCCCATCGCGGAAGGCGAGGGAACAAGAGTTCCAGTTGTAAACGATGGACCGACAGTGAACCAGATGGGCCTTTCCAGGAAGCACATCTTTGATGCTGTTGACGGAAGCTTGAGACGTCTTGGATTAGACTATATCGGTGAGTGAAGCCGGATGTGCCCCTCTCCGGCCGTCGACGAACCATCCATTTGACGGCTGTCAACCATCCCGCCAGGAGTTGTTAGCAGCCTACCAATGTGGTGGGCAATTGAATCCTGGCAAGCGGCCAGGATCCAACATTGACGGTCCGAGTGGAACCGTAAAAGGCTGCCACTCTCACCACGGCCCATGGCATTCCTAAAGCAGAATTCTCTGCAGGTGATAGCAACAGGGGGGATAGAAGAATCCTAGAGGTGATTGTGCCAGTGCACCTTTCCCCCCTCGTCCCGCTCCACTTGTCAGAGTCTCGACTTTCCCACCTGAACTGTCAAGAGCCGCCTCTGTGTTGGGACCTCGTGTCCTCTGGGCTCGGGAATTGCGATTTTGGGTCTGGTTGCACCTCGGCTTCTGCGAGGAATCATTGCGCACATGACGATTACCCTATTCACAGTCCAAACGAGACCCTATCCTGACGACATTAGCTAATGTTACCCATTAGACGTCCTCCAGATCCATCGTCTGGACCGAGAAACGCCCCCAGAGGAGATTATGCGAGCTCTGCACGACGTGGTCATGTCGGGCAAGGTGCGGTACATTGGAGCCAGCTCCATGTATGCATGGGAATTCGCCCGACTGCAGCATATCGCCGAGCTCAAGGGATGGACCAAGTTCATTTCGATGCAGAACTTTTACAATCTGGTCTACCGAGAGGAAGAGAGGGAGATGATCCCCTTCTGCAAGGCCACAGGTGTGGGCGTCATCCCCTGGTCTCCCATGGCTCGTGGCCTCCTCACTCGGCCCTGGGGTACAGGCGAGAGCAGCCGTGCCTTGAACGACAAGCATGCCGCGACGTGGAACGCAACGGCCAGTGGGGAGGTCGTGGGACGCGTTGAGCAGTTGGCGAAGAAAAAGGGCATCAGCATGGCCGTGCTCTCGACAGCGTGGGTGCTGCACAAGGGATGCTGGCCGATCCTGGGCATGAACAAGCCCGCGCGGATCGAAGAGGCGGTTGAGGCGCTCCGTGTCCGGTTCACAGATGAAGAAGTCAAGTATCTCGAAGAAGAGTACAAGCCGCGAGCCGTCCAGGGGCATTAAGCTCAACCACCCTGCCCTGGTTCGTGGCCAATGGGGGCGGGCGCGTAGCTAGCGAAGCAACCTGGAAGACGGGCATCGGGTCAATCCATGAATGAAAGAAATGTATTTACCCTGTTTCGTGAGCCTCTTGTCGGAACTCTGGCGCCCCGGCGGCAAAAACTGGTGCGCCTAATAAGCTGTCATCAAGGGGACCCTTGAACGCTCGGACGGGCCTTTCTTGCTTGGCCTTTGCCTACTCGGGCAAACTGGTCGCGACTTTACCTCGTAGGTCGTAGACCAGTGGAGGCCGTGGAAGCGGGAGAGTGAGAAAGAAGAAGGACCAGCCAAGTTGTGTGTTAGTGAAGGGCGATTTTTCCGTGGATATCCTGGACGCAAGCCGCCTGGATGGCCAGGTAGTTGACCAGAACACGCGGCCGTGCCCCAGATGCGCCTCTGAGTCTGTTTAAGCGCGTTTCTCATCTCTCGTGGCATGATCAAGACAATGTGTCGTCAATGACAAGTTTGTTACTCAGCCCCTGCGTGTTGGACGCCGCCGATGACAGATTGCAGACGTCGATGCTAAGACGGCAACCGACACATGCAAGGCATCCAATGCAATGCGAAACGAAGGAAGGATTGAAAGGACCGGGCCGACGCTATGAGGCTATTCGCGTGTAAGCATCGGGAGGCTTGAAGCCGTCCCGTTCCCTAAGTTAAGCCCTCCGGGTTGCATCCAGGAGCGCCTATGATGGATCTTTGCAATTGTCCAGGACAACATTGAGGCTGGGCACGGGTGAAGTCTTTGATTTGACGTCTGGCAGAAGCACGCGCACTGTGGGCAGACGCGTCTCCCCGCTCACCCAGCGTGCCCAGCTCGTCAACCCTCGGTCCCGGTTTGTTGGAGGGCATCCCAAGTCCGTACTCGCGCGACCTTGTCGACACTGTCTCTGTGTTACATCTCCCCCTCCTAAAGTTCCTGGCCCGCTTCGCCCGCTTCCACTCTTAATTACTCCGTTGGTAGGGATGGGATTGCTTGCTGGACCTCCACACATCTCCAGACCGGAGTAGCGGCCCTGTCGAACTAAACCGCAAGCTGCTCTCACCGGTAGGACCAGGGCCCCCTTCTCCCCTTTTCCTCTGCCTTCTTCTTGGCCTCGAACATGTCCGTCGTACAATATCGTATCGGCTCTTCGGATCTAGCCCGGCCTTGGTCTTGGCTTTTTCCACGCCCTGGCTTGCACTGGCCCGGACTCGCACGAGTCGCACGAGCTGCACCACATGATCCGTTGTTCTCCCTGCTCTTAAAGCCCCTGGCCATTTTGCCCGCGATGACAGCTCGTCCGCGATCCGTGGGTTGATCGATGCATGCCTGTTGGACCAAAAACCCCGCCAGCGCAAGGTCCAAGTGGTTCCTGGCAGACATGGCATGGCGCAAGAGTCTTGTTCGCTGCGTGGTGCTGCGCAGCGCAGCGCAAGGAAGGGCGCTCTTGAGGAGGACAAGGTTGGCCGGGCCATGGTAGCCGTTTTGCTGGGGGGTCCAAGACGGATCTGGATGTAATCCATGACGCCAGGGCCTTTGGAGGCAGGCCTTGACTTGAACTGGTTCTCGTCCCATCACAGCGTCGGCCGATTTGTCGGCAGGGAAATCCTTGCGATACGCGCGCTTTAGACGCAGTCACCACCTCTCACAGGTCCCGACAGTCAGGCACGCATCCTTTCTCAGCACACACTTACGGTGGTGGTAACTCTGAGAGAGCATGGGCCATGCAAATGCAAACCTAAGGGGGGGCTGTGCGTGCGCGCAAGCAATGGGAGTGCGTGCTCTCGGACGGTTTTGAGGGTGTTGGTTCTTGGGGGTGGAGAACGGTCCGGCTTCACTATGGGACGATGGCATCACTCTCACAGGACCGACAGGAACCATGAAGATTCTTTCGACGCACAACCGCCGTCACCATCCAAGCCCAGTCTAAGCACAAGCTCCGCCCCGTCTTCCCTTGGATTCCTCATGTTTTGATACTGCCGATATACGACCCCATCCCTGCCCCCCCGTCCCCTTTCCCCAGTGCAGCGCAGTGCAGTGCGTGCTTCCCTTCTAGGGAAAACCCTTGCCTCGACGGAATGCGGCCCTTTATACCTTGGCTCATTCACACCCAGGGCGGTTGGTGTACACAGAGTCTATTCTGGGCATCCAACGGCCGTAATCGTGTCAAGCCAAGGCCAGGCACACCCCAGTCCGTCCAGAATCGATGGGCGAGTGACAGCAAACGGCCCTGGCAACACCGTTATCTCCCTTAACCCATCCGAGAGATCTATCAAGTCCAAGATGGCCCAGCCCCATGGTTGGCGAACGGAACCCTTGCCTAGGTCTCATTTCGCTCTCTTTTCCGGCCCCGTCACCCGCTTCTCGACACCTTCCCAGTGAGTGGCTCTAGTGCCCGCGAACGCCAAACCCTCCTCTCCCCACCACCGACTTGCCTGTTTCCTCAACCCCCATGCAGGCGGAGCCTGATCCTTCCTTCGACCATGCTCGCCTGTACCTGTGCTGTGTTTAATTCATCGAAGGCGGCTTGCGTCGTTAAACGGGAGGCTCCGTAATCGACATTCCCTGTACAGTACTGGACAGACAGTACACAGACTACCTATCTACCTACCTTACTCGCTCGCTCGCTCGGTCTCTCTCTCTGGCTGATCTCTTCTTCTGTTGCCACCCTCTGTTGTGTTGGCCGTCTCTTGTTCTTGACTCCCCCGTCTTGACCGTGAATCGAAATATTTATCCAACTGCTACCCCATCATGGGGTTCCCAGCTTGGTCGATGAAACTCCCCTCTTCGCAATAGCCCACTGCCATCCGCGGCCTTGTTGCTTTCCAGGGCTCCGTTCCGTTGCTTGCTTGCAGAAGGTGTATGGCTCTCAAGACCCTGGCCAGCCCACGGCTTCTAACACAGCCCCGCGTCATCCAACAACATCAACATGTACCTTACACCTCCCTCGACATCAAACTCCCCAGCATCGCATCATCGCCAGTTCCTTGAGCTTGGTTCCTCGAGTTCTGACACTTCACGACTCTCAGAGGGACCGGCGCCTGGCTATCACTCCCCACTCCAACCAGTCGTTTCAACAAACGAGTTGGAATCATCTCCCGATTCAGCTTCACCTTGCTTCAACCCTCGTTGGCTCTCAGGCCCAAACACTCAGCTTCTATCACCGCCTCCCATGGATCACAGTAGTACCGCTTGGGTCACCCCGGACGGCCTTGTGACGGCAACCTCGTCGACGCCTTCTAGTTCGGTGGAATCTGATGCTCTGGGTTCCGAGTTTAACACCTTTGCGGCCTACGAAACCTGCCTTCCCACTCCGTATCAAACCCACGAAGCCTACATGCCGACAACACGAAATCCCGCAGTTCACCACCCTCTCCCACCCTCGAGTAGCCACTCTGACCGAGGACCAGCGATAGCTTCTAGGCCTCCATTCGGATACTTGCAGGATCCATCTAACCCCAGATTCAGGATGGAAGGCTCCGTTAGCAGCTATTGCCAAGGCTTTGAATCACCGTCCTACTCAGCCCCCGGACCAGCTAGTGCGGCCTATCATACAGACGGAACACCTTTCGCCCCGAACCTCCAGTCGGACTTGAGTGCGGGGGCTGCAACAAGCTGGCCAAAGCAGGACTACGACGTGTCTCAGTTTTACCAGAGCGCACAAGCCCAAATACCCGATCTTGGCCAGGACAGGCGCATGTTGAAAACCAACAAGGTGAAGAGACCTACACGGAAACATACCTCAAAGGAGGAAGCAAACTTTCAGTGCGAGGTCAAGGGTTGTGGAAAGTTCTTCAGTCGCAGCTACAACTACAAGTCACATCTGGAAACTCACGACGAGAAACGGGAGTACCCGTTTCCATGCACCGTTGATGGATGTACGAAGAAGTTTGTGCGGAAAACCGATCTACAACGACACCACCAGAGTGTTCACATGAAGGAGCGTAACCACAAGTGCGACTACTGCGGGCGTCTTTTTGCTCGCAAGGATACACTTAGGCGGTAAGTTCACCCTCGTTTTGCGACAATCTCTTGTATGGGTACTGACGGACTGGCCAGGCATATGGAAGATGGTTGCTCAAAACGATTCGACATCGGTACCCTAAACCTCCAAAACCCAGGTTTTACAGGACTGGGTCTAGTAAACCAACCAGGACCATCTGATTCGAGTAATCGGCGTGTCGTGTAGGCAGAGAGACTAGCCAGTGTCCCGCCTCACACTCGGAGAGTCACCATCAGGAGTTCTTGACGGTCTTTTGGTCGTGGCCGTTATCGAGTTTGGCTGGACACTTCGACCAACATTTTCAGCCCCTATAGGGTTTCTCATCTTGATTATCGTGGCGATCTTTTCGAACCGTGGCCATCTGTATCTGGAATATTTGCGACCGCATTGTGTGTTCCATTGCCTTGGGCGGCAGGATATCCAATCACCGCGACGGACATGACACTTTCTCTCGGCATCTGTTGAATGCTTTACGTTATATGGAGAGAAACCGCCAGCATTTTCCAGAGAGACTTCAAGGTACCCAGACTAACCCGTCGAGTTCTGGCTTGTTTTGTTGGGCGTCTAGGTTCGCTGACTGAGGATGATATAGGAATGCATCCAGACGATTGGAAGGTTGGAATAGTCGGGAGTTTATATGCCGATTCCAGCTGGAGTACGTCTGGGGTACTGAGTGAAGTGATGCCAGTTCCAGTAGCCTCCTGTTGGCAGGATACGAAAGCTCCTTCAAGGACATCGGGGTCGGCTTCAGGAGCGGCAACCGTGGCACACCATCCAGATGCCCACACTGCTCTGCGTCTGAGCAATGGATAGCATACTTTGTAATTCACAAAGTGCAGCCCTTGCTGACGCCAACGATACTACAACATGCCGATTGCCTACCCGCTGAGAGGGCCTCTCCGGTTGGATCGTGCGACGAGATACGATACATCTAGAAGCAAGATAATGACAAGGTTCTACGCTTAAATATGGGGACGAGCATTCAAGATGCGGATCTGTGCAGCTTCCCGCTGTTTGGCGAATCGCGACATCCTGGTTTTCCGGTTTCAGCTCAGCCATCAAGATATGCACCTCCCTCGAAGTAACCGCGCGCGAATCGTGGGGCTGTTATTTCAGGCACGGGTTGAATCGGCATCTGGGGATGGCATTGCTAATGCTTCCTTACCATATGTCTTACAAAGGGACATTGAGGGGAGGGCTGGGTAGGGAATGAAACGTCAATGCAGATATGTGAGTGTCCAACAACAGACTACAAGATTCATGCCTCGGGAAAAGATCTGCGAATCACAAGGGAAGCGAGAATTGTCCGCCTGGAATCACAGGCCCGGGAAATTAGATGGTAATGAAAATGTGCCCATTGTTGTGAAGCTACAACTATGGTCATGTCACCTTTCAGCTGCACGGCCGGGCCATTCCTTGGTAGAGTTTTTCCGGCTGTTCTTGAACGAAATACGATTTTAGAATTACCGCGACCTCGAGTTGTTGTTGGGCATCATTGTCTTGGAGCGTGAAGTGTCCCGTCTCGACCAAGTATCTTGAGTCCCTATTTGCGGGCAATCTCTGAAGCTAAGTTAGTGACATCCATGCCTGACCTACGTGGCAGCAGGGCATCATGCATGTGATGTTACTAGGCAGCGCGTTAGTTAGGAGGAGCTTTGATAGGATCCATTGATGAAGGTATCGGGGATGTTCTTGGAGGCTCGTTTCAGGTAGAGGCTGCTGTCAAGATAGGCGAGAAGATACATGTCGTCTTAGCTAAAGTACCTGGCAGGGACCCACAATATTAAGGCAGATAGACTGTCCAGCACATCCCCACGTCATCGAGCCCAGGCTTGACCGGAGGTCGGTGAACCACCAAGCCTCAGGCTTCCGTCTACCGCCGTCCACTTTCCGTGCCCTTCTTCCGTTGGCATTCTTTTCCCTCCCCTCCCCTTGCTCACCATCTGACTGCGTGGACGGCAAGCCACGAGTCTTTGTGCTGCCTTCCCTCTATGGCCCAGTCGAATTCTACGCCGCATACGCCAGCCCCGAGAGGCCCAACCTGACCCCGACGCTGCGATCGAGACCCTGCAGCCAGTTTTTGCTGTCGTGCAGCTCCTGGCTTACCCGTCTGAGCTATACTCCCAGCGACCGCCATCATGGCATGCGACAACCATACATACGGCGCCAAGTGCCGACTGGCTCCCGTTGCCCGCATCCGACGAGAAGACGATGTACCACTCGTCGAGGCACAATTCTTTTACTCGTCCCTTATTCCCATCGACGACCCCCTCTCAACATCCTCGACCATTAGTACCGATGCGAAGACGAGCAAGGGTCAGGTGCGGCCCTTTTCGAGGGGTGACAATAATGCCCTCGAGAAAGCTTGGCTGAGTCTCATGTCTGAGAACGACCGGCGAGCTCACCAGGATGCGTGGAAGGACCAGGGTCGGCCGTTTCAATTCGGTGCGAATAAACTGGCCTCGCTTGTTCAAGCATTGACGACAAAACACTGGGAAAGACATCATGGAGGCTACCAACCCCAGGATGTCACTGTGCCAGCTGGCAATGTCATACCCAACACTCCGGTGCCTGCCTGTTGTTCCGAGCTGGTGCTTGATGTATCGGAAGAGCTTGAAGCAACCTTTTGCTCTTTGGCTAGAAGGAATAACCCTGCCTTGAGTGTTGATGAAGTGACCCAGCAGATTGTTCTTGGGCTTGGTCGCCTGAAAGAGCAGGCAAGCAGTGCGATCGAGCCTCGGCCATCCTCAGCGGATATACCCTCCAGTCGTCCAGGATCTTCTTCTACAACCAATGCGAGCCATCCTATTGCTAGGATCTCGAAGACTCCGACAGAGTCTCGTAGCACGAAACGTCGATCTACCGTTGGCGAAACCAATCTCAGAGCCAGATCCCTCTCATTGTCACAAGCCAAGAACCGGACCCCTCGCTCCCAGACGCCCGTCGGCAGTCCAACTGTTGCTCGACCGCCAGGCTTGGATGATGGAATATCAGGGAAGCCCTTTGTACGAGTAGGCAGCCCAGAAACACAATCCGAGCCTGGTTCTGTCCCGTTTGCTCAAGCCGCTGGTGTATTGCGGGACGTTGGCCAGCCCCGAGATCAGACTGAGACGACAAATGAAGTGGATGATGTTTCTCAAGCAGCAAAAACCGCTGACAAGCCAGCGGCGGAAAACTATCGACCCAGCGTTGCTGAAGTTGCGGTCGGGGTATCAAGACTACACATGGTTTCGTTGCCCTCTCTCCAGATGAAGCCGATTTATTGGTCTCCTGTCAACGACGTCGCTGTTGTAGCTCGGGCAACATGGTTTTATAGGTATGGATTTATAACATTCAAGAAGACTCTCGCTGACTTGACATAGGGACACAATGCTTCCGATCCCACCGATTGTGGCGAACCAATTGGAGGCCGGCTACCATGAACTTCGACCATGGACGGAAACTTGGAGCGATGAACTACGATGTGCCATCGATGTTGGCCCATTGGGCGAGGAAAAGGTGTCCCACAGGCTCTGGCCCAAAGAGTCTGAAATAGGCTCTGCTGATGAAGTTGGTTTCCCTGAGCCAGCCATCCCAACTGATCCGTTCTGCGCTGCTCGCTGTTTTCGTGGCGAAGCGGCAGCCGAAGGATCCATTGGCCCAGCTGCTGTCGATAGAAGAGCCTCAGGAGAGTTTCAGCCCCCAGCACGGCCTTTCTCCAACTATCACGTCATATACAAGAATGCCACCGAAGCGTTCCTCATGAAGCCAAGCCTGAAGCCATCGGCATATTATGGAAGACGACCCGTGTTGAAGATTATGAAGGGCGTGACTGTTGGTGTCCCTGTTGTCCGAGGCTTCAACAGAGCAGCCTGGGAGCGACTTCATCACAAGAAGCAGACCCCGAACAGACCGGGCGTATCGGCAGCCGATGAATCACATGAGAGCAGTGGCCAGGACGTGTGCTCCGCATGCAAGGCAGACAAAGAGAAAGGGCAAGTTACTGACTTGATTCTTGTTGCCCATGGCATCGGCCAGAAATTCGCGGAGAGGGTGGAGAGCTTCCACTTCACTCATGCTATCAATGGCTTCCGTCGTGCTGTTAACATTGAACTACAGAGCCCTGTCGTCAAGCAGGTACTCCGTGCGGACCAAAATGGCCTCATGATTCTTCCCCTGAACTGGAGGATGGGTCTCTCGTTGGAGGATGGAGGGCCAATGAGGGAGGAAGACAAGGCAGACTATACCCCCGAGGGCTTTGGGCTCAAGGACATCGAGCCTGATACCATTCCTGCTGTTCGCAGCATGATATCGGATGTCATGTTCGATATCCCCTTCTACATGTCCCATCATAAGGGAAAGATGATTAAGGCTCTCGTGTCTGAGGCAAACCGTGTCTATCGACTCTGGTGTCGCAACAACCCAGGCTTTGCCGAGAACGGGCGCGTCCATCTCATCGGACACTCGCTGGGAAGCGCCATGGCTCTCGAGATTCTGTCAAATCAGCCGACCTCTGTACCCAGACTTGACTTATCCTGCAAGGAACCCGAGACACGTTTCTTCGAATTCGACACCAGGAACCTCTTCCTGGCAGGCAGCCCGGCTGGGTTCTTCCTGCTTCTTGAGCGTGGCACGCTCATGCCTCGGCATGGACGAATGAAGCCCGGGGCTGACTCGAGCGACGTCGTGGCCAAAGATGTTGTCGGCGAAGCTGGCACCTTTGGCTGCCTGGCTGTCGACAATATCTACAATATCCTCGCCAAGGAGGACCCCATCGCGTACTTCCTCAATGGTGCCGTTGATCCCATCTACGCGGCGAGCCTCAAGCCAGCCTACGTTCCGAGCATAGCGGGCTCCCTGTGGAAGTCAGTCGGCGCAGCTATGCGGAACGTCGTGCCAGGCATGGCCCCTGCCCCAAACCCGCTCGCCCCAGAGCCAGAGCGGCCGTCAACCATTCGTCTCCCCTCCCAGCTTGAGCTCGAGGTTCACGACTTTACGCGAGAAGAGATTGCCGAGAAGAAAGCCTTCCTGCTCAACGATAATGGGCAAATAGACTGGTACCTCCGCTCTGGGGGAGGCCCCCTCGAGATCCAGTACCTAAACATGCTCAGTGCACACACAAGTTACTGGACGAACCATGACTTTATCCGCATGCTTTGTATCGAAATTGGGAGGGAGCCGGGCCGGGCTCACACTCTCCCTGCTCTGAGGGCCGTCAAGGCTGCGAAGAGACTGTTGGTGAAATAAGATGGCGTATTCGTGAGGCTGGTGAGACTGTTGACTTTCTTTTTATCTAGCAAGGCGTGGGAGGATCGGGCAATTGGCGTTCTGGTTCTCTTTTAAAACAAAGCAACTTAATGGATTTAGTTAGACTTCTGAGTTTGGGCAGAGATACAGCATAGAGGACACCCATAGATGGCAGCAATGGAGCGCTCGATTATTCTAATACTATGTTACAATTTTGCACAATTTTGGTCCCCCTAATTCTATCCTGATATTTTCGACCCAAACGAATGAAAAATCTAGAAACCATCCATCTCCATCATGTCTTGATCGAGCTCCTCGTCGTCATACTCGTATTGGTTGATAGGTGCAGCCGGCTGGGGCTTTTGTGCAGCTTCCTCAAGTTCCTTGATCCTCTCCAGATCCATCTTCTCCTTGTGCTCCATCAGGTCCTTATATCCCCAGGTGCTGATGCCTTCCTGGTCCTTAGCCCGGAAAGGCTGTGCCATGGTTCTCAAGAATCGTCTCGCACTGCTGACGGCCATGTCGGTGCTCAGGTTGACGTCCGCCTCTTGAAGGCCTTGGTTGATCCACTTGGGGAGTTGACTTCGTTTCTTCTGGAATCGGCGATCGGCGAGAACCATGATACCGTAGTCATCCTTGCCACGCAAGACTCTGCCCAGGCACTGTGCTGCGTGTCGCATGGCGTCGAAGGACAGGAAGTCATTCTCCTTGATGCGATATGTTTCTCGTAGGAATTGCAGTCTGGCCTTGAGGATTCGTGACTCGGTGTACTGGAAGGGAACTCCAATACACAACACGGTACGACCATATTGATGGTCGAAATCGATACCTTCTGAGACCTTGCCACGCGCGACGCAAAGCAAAACGGCTCCTCTGCCGTTGCAACACGCGGTCCGATACGTCTCCAAAGCGAGCGAAGTCTCCTGGGCGTCGGGTGTCTCAACTAGAATGAGTTTGTACTTCCACACCTCGTCAAGGATACCCATTCCTTGCCACATGCTGATGATGGATTCCATGTAGAGATACGAGGGGAAGAAGACAACCATGCCATCAGGTGTGATCTTGGCGAACTCGGTCAACAAGTTACCGTAGTTTCTCACCACGCTGGGCTCGTTTCGGACCTGGAAACTTGTCGATACGGATGCCTGATCACTACCTCTGGTGACAATCATAGGCAAGAAAGACCTCCGTGCAAGGGTCATGCTGTATGACTCTTGGATGACTGTGGAAAAGTCAAGCATCTTGGGGTAGATCTCAAGCGGCGAGATAGTACCAGATGTTATAATGACCGAGTAGAATCTCTCAAACACAGGCCGAATAGCGATAGCAGCATCAAGGCAGGTGAAATGAAGAATGGGGTTCGGGACTTCGGCTGTGTCCGATTCGTAGGGCTCGAGAATGAGAAGGAAACCTTTCTCATAGGTAGACACCAAAGTCGCAAACGTTGCGACCTCTTGAAGTGGCTGGTAATCCTCGATATTGGTAAGCTCGAGGGTCCTTACCAGCGATGTAAGTCGCTCTGCACAGAACCGGAGAGGCTTCTTCTCGATGAAGGTATGCTCCTTTAGATGAGCTAGGAAGGACGGTGGTGTTTCCGAAATAACCTGGCGAACCTTCATCCGTGTCTATTACAGGGTTAACTCCCATTTTGCAGTGGAATGAGGTGGGAAACTACCTTCAAGTATTCGATGAATCTCTTGAGGAAGGCGACGAAGTGCTCAGCTCTCCTGATATTTCCTGGCACAGCTTCTTGGAGCAGATCTGCAGGAAGGGCTACGATATGATAAACATGCGTTGGCCGGAGAATTTGCACGCAAGGTGAAGCTTACCAGGGTTTGCCATGAAGGCGTCTTCTTGACGGGCTTCGTCCGCATCACGAAGCCCCTGCACGAGCTTCTGATATTCGTTCTGTAGCTGCTCCTGATCTGTGTCGCGCATCTGCGCTATCCGATTCTCCAGATTTTGGGCACCACGAGTCGCTTTGCGCAACGAATCTTCCGTAATGTCTGTGCTTAGGGACTCGATGCAGACGTTGTCGATGTTGTGAGCTTCATCGAAAACCACAATGCAGTCCTTGGAGAAGTCCTTCGACACTCTTTCGGCGATCTTTGGATCAAGGAGGTAGTGATAAGAGAAGATGACAACGTTGCAATATTGCATCTGGGACATCTTTAGCACAAGCCCACAAGTTTGCGAGTCTTAACTGGTACTGACCATGCGCCGCGCAGTGAAGTAAGGGCACTGCTTATGTTCCTCGCCATACCGAATGATATCGTCAAAGGACCAGACACCGTTGGGAATGAGGTTGTGAGGCTCAAGAAGGTCGAGGTTCTGTGTCATATTAGTACAACGGAAGAGAAGGCGAAAGATGACGCAAACGCACATCGTGGTAGACGCAGACATCCACATTCTCACCCCGGTCTTTCTTCTCTTTGACGAAGCCGGCTGTAAGGCTTCTGCAGCGAGCATCAACAACAGAGCCACTCTTCTCTCGTTTGACTGATGGGTGGAGACACAAGTTCTTTCGACTCGTCAAACCAAGGCCACGAAACTCTTCCTCGTAACCGAGCTCCTCAGCCCTGTACTTCATGAGAGACTTGAGTTCAACCAATGCCTTTTCGATCTCAGACATGGTACCTTATCGAGCCGCATGTCAGCAGAAGGAGGGCAGAGGAGGAAAGGTGACATACGAGAGCAGTAGATGAGCTTTCGCTTTTCTGGCATGTACTGCTGATACGCCACGATGAGCGACAACAGAGACACAGTTTTGCCAGTACCCGAAGGCATCTCTAGGACACAGTGACCCCCAGCATCCAGAGTTTCTGATCAGAAAGTGACAAGGTTAGTGACTGATGGCTTGGAGATGAAAAGAAAGGATGAAGTACTTTTGAGATCGCACATGTAGCTGGGGGCATGGCATCATTAGCTTCATTGATGAATTGAATTATAAAGCATCAAGAACTCACGCATATTGCTCTAGATTTGCGGCAGTTAGTATCTAATGCAGTTGGGCGAACAAGCTGGGTCATACCTGGATATATCCTGGGGTAGGGGAATAGCACGGGCAAGTCACTAAAAAGTGTGAGCAAAGAGAGGAAGCACGGGAAAATCGGAGCGACCGTACTCGATGTTGAACTTCATGATGGCTCAAGATATGATCACCGGGGCATGCCCTCGGTGAGCGATCGTATCGTGGGTGATGGTGATGGACGATTTTGGGGCTAGGCAGAAGACGTGAGGCGTGACGGAAGGCTTTGTGATGGAAGCGAGCTGTCGCGAAGTCACGTGGCAGAGAGCTCACCGAGCGTTTCTCGGTGTGGAAACACTCGGTGTGGGACAAAGCGTGCAAGGATGAATGCTCTGAGCAACTGATAGAAAACTCGGGCTATCTCATAGACACAGCACACAAGAACTTGGAAGATAAAGAACTTGGTAGAAATGATTCACTAGCAGACATATTCTTCGTTGTTCCTTGTTTCGCCTATCTTGAGACTGCGAGATTGGCTAAACAACGTCCTTCGTAGGTGTGCCAGGTTTTATGAAACTACTCCGTATCGGATGAATGGGTAAGCGTTTTAGTCTTGTGCCCACTGGTTCGGCCATTAGCGCGGCTACTCTAGTGGAGGTTGAGCTCGTTTTGAAAGAACATGTCGTTGTTTACGGTCGCTAGCCCCTGATAAGACATGTGGAGGTTGACAAGTGAGATCTGGACGAGATAGCGATATCAAGATCTTCTGAACCTGGTTGCAAGGGAGTGAGGGGCTGATGCAACATCACCAAGGAGGCACTTGGCGTTGATGTATTGGTTTTAGATGGCCATGCCTTTTGAACATGTCTGTGGTATGGTGCTCATTGTCTCCCTTCAACTAGAAAATACAGTAGGCCTAACTAGATTGGTCGACATCGGTCTCAAGCAACTCGCACTTGGCTCTGGCAAGACAGGTCGATCTGGCAACGACATGCCGGTAGTTCGTGATGTTACGCTACTAAACTAAGGGGACGCTTGTGGGATGCCGGGGCCGTGGGTTCAGGTGGGGAGTCTGGAGAAGGGCGCTTGTCCAGCCAGCTGATTGTCAGGACGTTTTTGATCTTGGGATGCGGCTCCTGACGTTAGCACACCTAACCCAAGAGTATTTGCCGACTCTTTGTCATGATCTGTGCGTGCGCGGGGGACAATAGTGTAGCTGTTGCTGCGGGGTCTGCTTCGACATAGCCTCCTTCTGTCTTACATACTCGACCATGGATGAATATCCCCGTCAGAGTTCAACACTAGAGCACAGTGATTCCTACCTAATGAGCAAGTTTGAGTTAACAGGGATTTGACACAAGACTCAGACATCGCACAGAACCGCACAAAGATCAGCATTCGGCGACGACGGAGCAACTCAAGCGCTGGGAGTCATGTATCAAACCCCCAGTTGGTAAGAGACGGTTGGTGTTTATTCGTCGAGTGGGGAAGGCAGGCATGGGAGCCCCCGTAGCGCATCGCGCTAATGCACCGGCTTTGTCTTGACTTTGTCCCGTAGGAGCTGTCTCCATCTCCCTGAGGCGTCACCTCACATTACCTCGCCTCACAGCTGGCCTCACATTAATACAACATCACCTCACTTCTTCTGGTCCACGGGTGCACTGATCAGGACCCTGGTAAGCCGCTCCAACGGCTCTGCCGTGTTGTGAAACTGCAATTGCTCACGTGCTCAAGGTCCCGTCCGAGGGAGATGAGCTGCACCAAAACTCAGGCGCCTGGGCAGAATCTCATCGCGCGGTGTACAGTGCCCAATGGTCCGATGGCGCACAGTATCGTCTAAGCATGGCGCGCGCTGTAGCGGGTCCCCCGCTCTTGAATGCAAGCTCCCGCCAATGGGCATATCGACTCGGCGCCGCTTCCCCGCTTTCCCTCCGGCGCCGGTCTCGCCCAACTGGCCCGTGCACGGGGTCATCAGCCACCACTGGGGTTGGCTCACAGGTCACTGGTCGGCCACTATCACCGCATTGCATGTTCTCTTGAGTGATCCATGGTCGATGATCCATCCAAACGCCGCCGTATCTGGTGTCCTCTGGTTGAGCGTCGCTCGTTAATGGCTGGGCGTCCCTTGGGAGGCATGTACTTGCGTGTACGTGCGTCTGCCGTCGACTAGAGGGCGCTGACACTGTATATCGCTGGCTAACCAAGGGACCACCTCCCTTATCAGCATTCGCCATCTGCCATCCACCACCCGTCATCTGCGTCCGCCATCTCCAAATCGCCCAACCAACGCGCAAACTGGGCAGGCCAAACGAGGCCGAAACCAGAGCCAAAACCAAATCACCACCACCACGAACGACAGACACCCTCCGCCGCTACCTCGTCTCCCCGACTCCCGGCCGTGACCCGTTCCCCTCTCCCTCCTCCTCCGTCGTCCTTATCTTCTCTCTTCTCATCCATGCCATCATCTGCGTCTTTTGGGTCACCACTATCAATATCCTTGTGCTTCCCGTCTCGTCGTTGTCGGTTGCCATCTCAATTCCCATTTCTTTCCTCCCAAGTCGGGCAATCGATCGATTCGCTTTGCCAAGCCTCAGCGATCGTCAGAGCTTCGTGATCTCGTCCGTTGTTGCCATCAAAGCATCCATTGCTCCTGTCGTCTTTGTTGCATCACGACAACCTCGATTCATCCATCGGTCGATATAGTTTCGCTCTCTTCGCCTTGCTCCTGCGGCGCCCACGACATTGTGCACCTGGAAAGACCTCCTTGTACCACCCATCACAAGCATACATTTGCCCAGTCTCGCACCGTTCCCCTGCTCTGCTCTCTGGAACACTCTCCCGTTTGCCTCCCTTGCTGTCGCTCCCATTCCATTCGGGGACTCTGTGGCTGGTTTTCTCGTGCCTTCTCTGTTCTCCTGGGTTCAGGCATGTGCGACAAGAGCCCGCCTCCAGCAAGAAATAAGCTGTGTGCGTCCCATCTTGCAATCTCTCGATCTGCATCCAAGTCCCTGACTCTCGCTCATCCAGCATCCTGTGGCTGAGGCCGAGAATCTCCTGCACCCTTGACTTGAATACGACCTCAACTGCTGTTTGATCGTCTGACCCAACTGCTCGACAAGGTGTCTGGCCGACTGCCCTGTTCTTGTATATCACACTGCATCTTACCCATACATTTTACGAAATACGCCGTCCGACACAGCTTCACATCAGGGTCCTATTCAACATAATTCTTCTTTTGTCGCTGACATGACTACCGTCGCCCTCGCCCGGCCTATCCCGCCTCATCGTCCCTCGTCAACCATCACCCCGCCCCTCTCCCTCGAAACCAGCACCAGTTCGTCCTCGCCATGTTCTGTTCCTGTTCCGAATAAGCATATCCCCATCTGTCCCACTGGCCCCGCTCGCCCCGATGAGCCAGATACTCCGCCACCGTCTCCGCCGTCTCATGATCGACTTCGACAGATCTCGGCCCTATATCCACTCGATGACTTGAGCCGACTTGAGTCTGGCGAACTCTCCGTCTTCGAACTTGATGCACCCAAGGTAGCCGAGGCGCTCGACATTGCCTCCCGCCAGCCATTGCCCGATCCTTCCCTCGTCTTTCCGTGGTTTCATGGTCTCCATCCCCAGAACCATGTTCAGCAGTCATTCTTCGCTGCTCGACGACGTGCTCTGAGAAGGACGCCTTCCTGCCTCAGAACCGTCACTCTGGTCAAGGCTGATGGCGACCTCAGCTGTGCACGACTCAAGGGAGCGATTGCCCCTAATGAGATTCTTCAGATGGGTAGCAATCCCGATTTCATCGAGGCGGATCCACGAGAGGGCTTTTCTGTCCGAAACTTTCAGATTCAGACGGTGAAAAGCGCTGTCATGTCAGACATAATTGTCTATGGTCGAGATTTGGCAAAGACACGCAAGATAGCGTGGGATATTGCGGCTGCGCAGAAGCGATGGCGGGAGAAGCATGAAGCTCTGGGGGCCTGCTTGCCCGAGTACAACACCTTCGTCTGTACAAGCCCATTTTCGAAATTCCAGGAAAACCACCCTGAGATCGTGGCCATCGACGCATCGGGGCACTTGACTGGCAATGTCATCGACTTTTTCAACCAGGAGAGGCGGGAGATGTGGGCCATGACTGAGGCTTCGGAAATCTCGAAGAACGTATTTATGGGCCCTACCCCCGAACAAGGGAGCCCCGAGGAGCAGGCATTTGATATCCTGATCGAGTGTAGCGACCTGGGACGTCTGAACCCCCTGGCACTTCAGCTCATTGCAGAGAGCCCCGACGACGATGGCAAACATCGTTTTCTCGACTTCCCCTCGTCAGGCAGCATATTGCCACCGACATGGTCTCATTCCGAGACAGATGGAATTCTTGAGACCTGTAAATGGATATACCATCTTTCTCATGGTACTTATCCTGAACCAGAACGGGATACTAACGAGACCGACGCGGAAGGAGACTCCCCTATGCCATCCGATGATTATCCAACCTTTGAAGTTCGACCTCGAAAGATTCTCCTCCACTGCGCCGATGGCTATACCGAGTCGACCATGCTAGGCATTGCATACTTTAGTTATAGCACTGGTCTACCTGTCCCGGAGGCGTGGCTACAACTTCACACGACCAAGAAACGCAATTTCTTTGCCTATCCAACTGATGTGGCCCTATTGACATCCATCACGCCAAGATTGCTCCGAGAATCCCCTGTATGTAGCGGGTTGAGCTTGACTGAAATCACTCACCTGACGAGGGATGAGCCGAGCTGGTTTGGTGCTCTCGATGGGTCATTCCCAAGCCGCGTTCTTGACTACATGTACCTGGGCAATCTGGGCCACGCAAACAATCCAGACCTTCTTAAAGCCCTCGGGATCACTCAGATTCTGAGTGTCGGTGAAACGGCTATGTGGCGAGAAGGTGACCTGGAAGAATGGGGAGAAGAAAATGTCTGCGTGGTTCAGGGAGTTCAGGACAATGGCATTGATCCCTTGACGGATGAATTTGCTCGATGCCTCGAGTTTATTGGTAAGTTCTGAGGGCGGCTACAGGGGTAAAGGCATACTGACCATATTTCGATAGACCGAGGAAGACGAAATGGCACTGCGACTTTGGTGCACTGTCGGGTGGGAGTATCCCGTAGTGCCACCATCTGCATCGCCGAGGTGATGCGTGCGAAAAACATGTCGTTCCCTCACGCATATTGCTTTGTCCGAGCCCGCCGACTGAATGTAATTATTCAACCACACCTGCGATTCGCCTACGAGCTCTTGAAGTGGGAAGAGGCACTTCAGCAGGACGGTGACCCTGACGCTGAGGTCAAGAGAACATTGGAGTGGGGGGAGATTGCGCGAGAAATCGCCCTCATGAATCGCCCCTACTCCAGGTGAAAAGGAGCATCATTGGCGCCTTGTTGTTTTCGCTTTCTATGAAAGAGTCTCTAGATCCAGTGGGAGATCCGGTGGATGACCCAGCATCAAGAAGACTGAGCCACCCATCCAGTATATTCGATTTCATATCTATCCTCATCATAGCGGGCGCGGACTCGTTTAAGCACCTGGCGTGCTTGCTTAGAGTGCTGCTTACCGCCCAGGGGAACTTGGCTACACACACTGTGGTGTCATGAACGCACCGTTATCAGCATACGAATGACGGGAAAAGATCAACAGGAACCAGAAATTGGGAAACACGCGGGCGCTTTGTTTAACGAGTCTGAAAAAGCCCCTGTAGGTTTGTGTATGTGGCGTTCAGGACAGAAGACTGTTTTCTCATGTGCTTTTTTGCCGTCTTCAGGGATTTGGGTTTGAATGTTGATGAATCACGACGGCTATGAGAGCCACGGACCGATGTTTATGTACCTGCTTTTACAACTACACCGTTGTCATGGTTGAATTATTGATTTCGAAGGACGAGACGAGCTATTACTGGTTGATTATCTGTGACATGTATAAACTCCCCAGCCTGATATGCGAAGTGACGCCTACTCAAAAGACACAAACACCTCTCCTCGCCAACCGGTCAACAGGAGAAATAGGAATAGCAGGTAAAGGGTATTTAAGAAGACGATACCTTGTCCCAAAAGAAGAGCTTGGGGACTGAAAACAACCAAGTCCACCCCCACAGAGGGAAAAACGCCAAAAAAGGTAATTCTGCCATTCAGTAATGAGGGGTGTGCAGCGAAACCATCTCCTATCGTTCATCGCGGTTCTCATCGTCCAGGACGCTGGGGAAATGTCAGTCAGATCATGCCAACAACTGGAGTCAAAGTCACGAGGGCACTTACGAGAATTGCTTTACCAAATAGCCCTCTCCACCATGCTCCATATCAATATTGTAGACGTAGAAACCGCCATCACTAGTGACAACCATGACTTGGGGGCTGCTGCTGCTCATCGCCACAACACTGCGCAAGGGTCCGGCAGGCATCACCCGCGTAGGACCCTGCGCAACTGTAGACTTGGGGATCTTGATATAAGCAAAGTCTCTCAGGGGCTCCCACATTTCTGTGACGGATTGCGGCAAGTAGGATCCCATGACGCCGGCAACACCGCGGCCCATAATCTGTGAAGAACGGCGAAGCATGCTGCTAAACGAGCCACTCTGCCTTCGATGCCCAGAATTGCTGCTGCCTGATCCGTTATTTCCAGGCCCTATCAGATCGACCGACTCGTTCTTAGACGAGTCTGCCGTACTATTACCTGGAGACTCGGGGTCATCATAACTCCGTGCCCGTGACCAGCGGTCCTGTCGTTGAGATCCAAGAGGTTCGATGGGCGCACCTGCTGGTGTCGTGTTTCCAGGGGGTGCCCCGAGGCGGAAAATGTGAATTGTATCTGAGGTTGAGGATACACAGAGGAGAGTAGAGCTGAGGTTGAAGGACATGCTGTATATGGTGGAAGGATAGGTGCCGCGTCGGAACTGGTAGAGCTTCTGGCCCTTGGGCACTGAGAACACACGAATAATAGTCCCCGTCTCACTAGCCGTGGCAAGCAGGGTTCCCTCATTATTGAGACAAATAGAGCACAGCGGCGAACGGTGAGCCTCGATGACATTAACAGCCTTCAGCGCAACGGTATCAAAGACGAGGACTTCGCCCGACGTAGGGGAGACGTAGGTCGACTGTGGAGGAGCGTGAGCAGGTCGGCGCGCATCGGGATCCTCCCGAGGTTTCGGTAGCGGATAAGCGATGAAACAGTTCTCGGAAGAAGGCGACAAGGCGCATATGGCGGTTGGGTTGGGCGACGTGGCGATGGTATGCAGAAGGCTCATGTTGCTAATATCGTACAGATAGATCTCTTCCTCGAGGACGACGGCAAGGCGTTTTCGGTTTAATCGGACAGCCAGAACAGCAGAAGGGAAAGTGAGCTCGCAAATAACAGAGGCCCTCTGAGGGACATATCAGCTATGTTGTCTAAGATGGGCATCCAAGGCACATACCTTGGTGTTCTGTATAATTAGATGCCGAGGAGAGAGGACGAGCGCAACAAGAGAGGTTGAGAAGAGCATCTCGATAATGGAGATATTGTTCTCATCGCTGCTAAAAATGCGCGAGAAAGGATCTGTATGATATATGCGAAACCCTTTGGAGGTGCCTGTCGACGAGAGAAATCCCAAGTTAGTTGGACCATAAAGCGCAGACCAGTCAGGCGCAAGACCTACCGACAGCAAGACAGCTGTGGTCTTGGTTGAAGGTGATGAAATTGAGTACTGGGTTCGCCATGATGGGATGAGAAGCTAGCAGGAGTCGGCACGAGGAAAGTTCGGTCGTATGTATGCGTTCGGTTGGCCGGACACGAAGTCGCGATTCGGAGGAGATTCTGGGTGGAATCGAGGTCGCGAGATGAGAACCGCCTTGGGTCGATGCGACGAGAGAGCCCGTAAGCAGAACAATCGCGCAAGAAACCTTAGGCCAGCGCGCTGATCATGGCCCCGGGGAAACGGTCTCGAGGTTGGTGAAGCCAAGTGTTGGTTGAACTAGCCTAGGCTGCTATCGAGAGGCTGGGAGGAAGAGCAGGCGATGAGGACTGCGCCGGTGCAACTCTCGGCGGCTGTTGGCGGCTGTTGGCGGACCCAAGGCCGTGGCGATCGCAGAGCTTTACGAAAATCGGCGGTAGGCGTAAAAGAAGTGTCAAGAAAATACGGAGACAGGGAGGAGACTGCGAAAATAGACGTCCAAGTATGAACTGGCGATGATGATGAAAGTGATGGCGGAGGACGGAGTCGGAGCTCAGGGAACCTGGAAAGCTAGTGGGGTGGAGGCTGAGGACTGAGGAGGGGGAAGGCACGCTACCAACCTTCCTCAGTTACCACCTGCTCTGTTTGGGTGACTGAATGCCTTACACAACCGGCAACTGCGATCAGCTTAGACGATTGGTGAATCCTTCAACACCACAAAAAATTCTGTACGATTTCGAATGATACTATCCCGAGATCATCGTTTGAAAGGCGATTCCGGAGGCAGGCGGTACATATCACGTACATGCGCTAACGAGAGCCCCGGATGCAAGTTAGCACCCTGTCGGTGGACCCATCGCGCACGCCGATACACAATTGCCTAGCATTTTCTGAGTCTTCACAACCTCCAGTAAATGTTTGCTGTCTGGTGTGAGTCAACAGGCCGTCAACCAATTTTTCAAAAGGAGGTCACCTGTCAGACACATCCCTGGAGAAAAATCTCAGGTTAACGGATATGGTGAAAGAAAAGCTCGTCGCCTTACGGGCGACCAAGACTCAGGCGCTCGATGACCTGATCATGGGAGTAAGATACACACATATATATCTGAGCAGTCCTTTGACAGAGGTTTCTGATGGTGCCCCTAGACAAACAGTAGTAGCATCGTCTCTAAGCGGAGCGTTGAACGACTCTACTACCCTCACGAGTTGCATTTTTTCCGCTACTTCGTTCCCAAGTTCCAACGGAGAGCTCCCCTCATTAACCGGGGATACTGGTTGAGGTTACGGGCTATTGATGTGATTGTGCGTGACTTCATCACATCTTCCAAACTTGGCCGTAAGAAGGTTGTTATCAACCTAGGCTGCGGAAGGTGAGTAACCAAGCCCAGCTCAACCTAAACACAGACACTTACTGTTCCCTGAAAGCGATGTTCTTCCCTGGCAGTGTTACCATCGTTATGGAGACAACTGCGAAGACACTATATTCCTTGACGTTGACTATCCTGATTTGATGCGAAAGAAGCGAGCAATTGTTCTTGGAACACCAGAACTCAGGGAGCTGCTTGGGCCAGAACCCTGCATCAGCGAGAAAGATACAGATCATGTGCTTCTCCGCAGTGACAAGTACTGCCAGATTGGATGCGACCTGCGAGAGCTCGATGCTCTGCGCCAGTGCCTCGAAACATTTCTGCCCCTATCTGACTGTTCAGTACTCTTTGTTGCTGAGGTCTCGATCACTTACATGGACACGGCGTCGGCCGACGCTCTCATCCAGTGGGCCAGCTCCATTGGTCAAGGCATGTCTATTATCCCCCTTTGTTCAAGACTTCATTGCATTAACACTGACGATTTATAGCCGAGTTTTGCCTCCTTGAACAAATTCTCCCTCATGGCCCTGAGCATCCCTTTGCAAGAACCATGTTGAGCCATTTCAACAAGCTCAACACTTCGCTCAAGTCAGTCCACCAGTACCAGACTCTTGAAAGCCAGCGGCAGCGGTTCGAAACCCGAGGCTGGGGCCATGTTGATATTTGGGACCTCTGGGAAGCTTGGAACAGCGAGGTATTCCTCAGTTCGGCCGAAAGGGCTGCACTTGACGATATCGAGCCGTTTGATGAGTGGGAAGAGTTTGTCCTGTTTTCGCGGCACTATTTTGTCATGCATGCCACGGCCTACCCCAGAAGCGACCAAGCTGCCGGGCAGTACAGCTCATTGCCTACCCCTGAACGGGTTGTCAAGGTGGACATGAACGCGCTCGGTTCCCTGGGAGCACCAAAACGTCGGTTTGGCGCTCCAATGATGGCTACCAGTGCGGAAGGAGGCCAATACTTGCTCAACACCTTGGGAATGGGGATAAGTGCAAGGCTTGATTCCTGCGATGTGTATTCAGTTCAAGCGGACAGCCTTCCTTTCCAGATGGCCCCGGTCGGGCCGTCCGCGAGATTGTGTCATACCCTCACAAATCTTGGATCTTCCGGGGTCCTGCTGGTTGGAGGCCGTGCCTCGCCGTCTCGAGCTTTCACAGACTGCTGGCTCTTCAGCCAAGTCTCCAACAGTTGGGAGAAAACATTTGACCTTCCCGTCTCACTTTTCAGGCACTCTACTGTCCGCCTACCGAACTCGTCTCTTGCTTTGGTTTTCGGTGGCAAGACAGGACCATCCAAGATATCACCCGACTACTTTGTCTTCCATCCTGTTAAAGGGTGGCTTAAATGTACGGTCTCAGGCGTTGTTCCCGACCCTGTCTTTGGTTCCTCTGCCATCACTTCAGTCGACGTGGCGAGCAAGCCGGGAACGTTCCAAGGTTTGCTATGTGGAGGCATCAAGGAAGATGGGAAAATCAGTAACAACGCTTATATCTGGACTGTTGATGTTACTGGTACCGAGGTGGGTTTGTTTACGAAGTATTGGCCCAACTTTACTGACACCCTTTCCCAGCCATCTATTCACTTCGAGAGTGTGGCAGACTTCGACAAACATGCGTGGGCACTATCAGTGTTCGGTGCCCAGTCGGTTGATATAGGTCCCCTAACTGTCTTGTGCGGTGGTGTCGGACAAGACCCATCTTCGCAAGGGCAATCTGTCGCCTGTGTCTCCCTTTCTAGAGGACGACTTACTACGTTTGCGGCAATGTTGAGCGACAAACTTGAGGAACTGCCCTTTATGGTTGGATCTTCGGTTATTTCCTTGAATTCTAGCCTCGTAATTGTTGGCGGAGGGGCTACATGCTTCTCGATGGGAACATTCTGGGACACAGGTGTTTACACGGCTGACTTTACGAATGTCGTGCCCGACGCTTCTGGTCCACAGTCAACCATCTGCAAGCCACTGAGTATTGGTTACGCGGATTCGCCCAAGCTCACGCATCCTAGTACCGATGGACCAGACCGACCCGTGCTGCAAGGCAAAGCTATGATCACGACGATACTGCGCGTTCAGTTGAAGTCGGGAACTAGCATGGAGAAGCTGATCCAAGAAAGAAAGCCGGTCATCATTGAGGGGCTGGACCTAGGCGGATGCGTGGAGAAATGGACGCCAGAGTATATGGTTCAGCGTTTGGGCGAGGCAAAAGAGGTATGTCAAATCCATGTGTGGGCTCGGAGAATCATGTGTAAGGTGGCCGTACTAAGGGTATCTATTATCAGGTCATCGTCCACGAGTGCCAAACCACCACGGGCAAGCTGGACTTCAACTCCAAGAACTTTCGCTACGTCACTGAAACGTTCAAGGAGTTCATGGACAAGGCAGCAAGGGGAGAGGGGCTATACCTCCGTGCTCTCTCAGAAGAAAAGCCTTCCGAGTCGCCAGCGAATCTTGCAGAGGACTTTCCCTCCCTCGCAGAAGATTTTCGGCTTCCGACAGAGCTCGACTACATCACTGAGCGACTGTTTAGCTCCGTATTGAGAATATCTGGACGTGCCAACATGTGGTTGCACTACGATGCAAGTTACCTACCCCTGGGGAGGTTGAGATGAACTGGCTAACAGTTTCCCCGCAGGTCATGGCCAACGTCTACACGCAGATTCGTGGTTCGAAACGCATGATACTCTTCCCACCAACTGATGTCAGGCATCTGGCATTCGCGCCTGGTGCCTCAAGTTCGAGCCTGGATGTCTTTTCTGCCCTTGACCAGCACCAGCTAGCGTTGACTCACCCGTACGAGGCGATGCTGAATCCGGGCGATGTCCTGTTCCTCCCTGCCATGTGGTTTCACACGGCGACCCCAACGGCGGATTTGAGCGTGGCAGTCAACGTCTTCTTCCGCGATCTGGAGAGCGGGTATTCAACAGGCCGGGATGTGTATGGGAACAGGGATCTGGCGGCGTACGAGAAGGGAAGACAGGACGTCGCACGCATAGCCAAGAGCTTTGAGCGGCTGCCCCCTGAACTTCGTCACTTCTACCTTGCTCGACTTGCAGACGAGCTGTTGCACGAGCAGGCCTGATGCTGACGGAGAGATGACAAGTCCCAAGGATGTGTGTGAGTGTGCGTGTGACCAGGTATCGGAGATAGAGCTGCCCAAGTACGTATCTACGCAGGCAAGGGCGGCGCCGAAATTTGATCGGAATCGACGCCAATCTCGAGTGGGAATAGCCAGGTTGCTTAAGCTTGCCGAAACCTTGTGGATGAATTACGCCGCGCACGGGTTCCTGATGAGTGCCCGTTTGGAACGGTCAGACTTTGTGAATGCGGAAAGTTTTTCGCCTGCGGTGAGGTCAGAGCGCGATTTGGCTTTGCGATGGAGGTCGAGGAGGCCACCCTTAAGCGGTTTGGCGACCAAGACGAGCTTGGCTCCCCTTGCAGAAGTTGGATGCCTCGGCTGTTAGTGAGCCAGAGCCTGGCCGTGCACTTCTCTTGCACGACATCAATCGAGAGTTGCCTGCGCGTCCGAAGATCCACCCCGAATGCTCCCCTCGATCTCATTTTTTTCTCAAGATGTGATACGCCAAAAAGTGACGGGTAAAAAACCCGGGCAGACCCGCCTCTATCGAATCAACCATCGAGATCAGATCCATCCTCTCCTTGGACACACGGGGTAGTATCGCCTCCCCCGTCGCGCCCAGATCACGAAAGCAAAGCAAAACTCAACCTGCCAATCCATAGGGCGGAGCGAGGTCGAGACCGAGTTCTTATGGAGCAGAGATGGTCAAGCGTGTAGCACGGGGCCAACGCTGAGAGAGATCCATCCACGCAGCGCTCAGGCCCAGAAGAAGCAAACACCTTGCCTTGGGCGGGCCATATCGGACCATGGCCAAGTGACAGAGGGTCTCAAGACACGGGAAACAAGTTCATGCGGGATGTCGTTGCCACGACATGGACTTGGCGCAGCCATGGAAAGAAATGAAACAAAGAAGAAAAGTTTGGTGCGGAACCAGAAAGTTTGCAAGTCAGTCGCCGACAATGTCCGCCTCATCCATGTCCGCGGTTTGCTGGCTAGATCCTCAGCACGTCCTTTCACCGACAAGCTAAGATTGCCCGCTGAGCAGGCATTATACCCGCTCAATGAGAACTTAATGGCCGAGGCCTGGCTGGTGGCGCTTCAGGATGGACCTGAATGAGCCTTGTGGACGGGGCTGAGGCTTGGACCAACAACAGCAGCAATACTTACGTGACCAGCGCCAGGAACCAAAACTCTGATGCTAGCGTCTTTTCAACAAGTGCATGGAGGGAGATGCGAAAGGGGGAAAGAGGCCGGAGATCAGGGAGAGGCGAACGAATAGATCGAGGAACTGCGAAAAGGGACAGTTGCTGACCCTCCCCTCCCCTCAACTAAGCTTTGGGCTGGCCGTTTCTGATGCCCCATTCCAGGAGAGGTCTGAGCTCTTAGACAAGATTCCGAGTACCGAGCAATCGTTCGGATCGACACGCTGTTCTAACTCTTGGCGTGTCCCGCTCGCGCTCTCAAGATGCATCAACCACGAGCTTCCGAAACAAGTGGTGCAGACGGCACGAGAGAGTGGGTAGAGCAAGACTCTAGAATAGCCTTGTTATCTATCCGACCGGACGCGCGGTATCATACTTTTTGCATCTCGATTTCAAAGCGGCCGGCCTCGACTAGGTTCCGCCGCTCCCGCACAAGAGGCACAGAGAGGCTTGACGCCAGGCGCCATTTAATTACCACAATATGCGGGCTTTGTGATCCCCCCAAATTCGAGGGCCTCTGTCCTATTGTCAGCTCTTCTCGTGTAAACAATGCCCAATCTCAATAACATCACCAGCAACCCTCACCATCACAGGCCTTGGCGTCGTTCAGCAAGCCACGGCGTGCAGATCATGAACAAGCGCAGAACCAACCCCCTGCCTGCTGCGGCGAGCCCCATCGTTTTCTGCAATTCTGGCCGGTACCGAGTGTCAGATGCTTATGCTGATACAGGTCAGATCATCCACCCAGAGTTCCCAGCAGTCAGGGCCACTCACTGATCGACGTCGAGCTGCCAAAATCTCAGCCCAAAACGATCCCTGTCCTCCGGATTTCACAGGCCAAGCTCTACGGATATCGTCTTTGCAATCTCCCGACGGCATGGTTGGGCGGGCCCGCAGCTGTCTCCAGCAGGTCCCAAACATCACTTCATCGTGACATCGTTTCCTTTTCTGTGTACCTGGATCGGAGAGCCCGTGCAGAGATATCCTGGCTTCTATTCGGGGACACAAGCGGAAGTGTCGTGAAAGGCACGGGAGCCACGTAAACACCCATAATGCCGGGGCATATTGTCCTTGTTTTTTTCTCGCTTTCAGCCCACCCCTTCAATGTGCCTTCTATGTCATTGTGTTTTTCTTTTTCCTCTCTTGTGTTTGCCATCTCATCATTCAATGACTCCCTTGACAAGGTGGTGCTAGCCTGATCGCTCATGCCCACCCTCAGAGGAGAGCAGCCGCTTGACCTTCGTCATGGCTAGTGCTGTTTGGACCTCTTGTGCAATGCCAAGCTTGCCTTTTCAACTCCCGAGGTGCCCGAAGTCGACGAATAGCAGCGACAGGAATCCAAGGGCCAGCTTGTTTCTCAGACATTGGCCTCTCCCGTCTTCCCCGCTCTCCCTGCAGCATTGTCCCAGTCCATGTTGGCCTCCCCGCTCTCAGCTCTCAACTCCCTAGTTCACTTAGCCTCGACAGGAAGGCAGAGGGAAAAAGAAAAGACTTGACAAAACCTCCGGCCCAGGGCCTTGAGTACCAACCCCAGCCCAGGTACGTGGACCTGGCCTAGAGAGCGCTTGCATCATTGTTAGTCCACGGCGTGGACCTGGGGGGTGCTCCTTTCATCTCACAAGAAAGCACCCATCCAATTGCGCTGGCCAGATGCAGCATCTCCCAGCTCCCATCGGAGCTTTTGTCACTCCCCAGCGGAGCCACCCCGTCACCTTAGTGACTTGACGAGGCATGTTGACAGCTTTGCCGACACTAGTCAAGGTATCCCGCGCCCGTTGTACGAATTCATGGCTTGATTTAGTGCCCTCGCCTTGATCCAGCACCGCAGCCCTCAAGCCACGGCTGTGCTGCAACCTTGTCTCTATTGGCCAAGTCCAAGGAGAGATCGCATCCGCAGTCCAGCTCCGACGGCCCCCGATTGAGCGCCAAGCCCACCACACTAGCATCCCCCATGTCCACGTCTTGTTCTGTTAGTGCCAGTCACAGAGTGAGCACTCGATGTGCATCTGGCTCCCTTGGGGCAAACTCAGAGGCCCCAACTGACTGCTGGATGGGCAACCCACCTTAGGTCAATGCGAATGAGCAGTGGCTAGACCGATATGGCAAAACTCCACCAGAAGCAATGCGCAAATGCCTGGTCCCTGGCATGTATGTGCCGGTTAAGAACCTCCCGTGTCCCATCACGTCTCCTCGGGTCAAGTAAGGATCGTCTTCTTCTCTCAGCACGGCGGCAGCAACTCGCAGCTGCTCCCCCTCGGGCCACTCTTTTCCACCATGTCTGCCCAGGGCTTGCTTCGTGAGTATCAGGGCCACATCGTGCCCCAGAGCTACAATGCCGGTTTTGTAGCCCTTAGCTACGTCGTCAGTCTTGTCGGTGCTGGCTCGACGCTCGAGCTCATCAACCGACGAACGGGCCTTCGGGGTCTTTTCAATCAGTACGCCTCTCCCTCGACATTGTCGAGTCTAGAACCCCATTAGACAAGACATTGACCATAACAGTCTCCTACTTATGAGCTCGGCCGTTACTATGGGGGGAGTGTCCATCTGGTGTATGGTGGGTAACCGTGCTGCCTATGTTTAATCACCTACCATGACTTACCAAACCTTCCGTCTCGCAGCATTTCATCGGCAACCGAGCTATCGATCTCGCCAACGGGGAGCCGGAGATGCAAGTTGCGTACTCGAGTGGGTTCACCGCCGTCTCATTCTTCGTTCCCATCCTAGTTCTCCTGACTGCCTTCATCGCCGTCGGCACCAACAATACCGTTTCATGGTGGAGGCTTATCAGTGGTGGTGTCCTCTGTGGCACTGCCGTCTGTGGAATGCACTACCTCGGCAACGCTTCCATCGATAACTATACATGCGTTTATCGACCTGCCTATGTCGTAGGATCTGCCATCATCGCCGTCGTGGCGAGCAACGTTGCCTTGGCCATGTTCTTCGTCTTCAGAGCCATGTGGGCCAACTCATGGTGGAAGAGAGTCATCTCGGCTGTGGTGCTCGCCGGTGCGGTATCGGGAATGCATTGGTGTGCCGCCGTAGGAACCCGTTACCGTCTGGTCAAGATCAAGCCCGAGGGCAATGAGCCGTCGAGGACCGCCACAGTGGTTGTGGTCATCTGCTTGGTAAGTCTATGGCTTGGCTCGACCTCGGGCGGATGTCGCTAACCTCGAACAGTCGCTAGGAGCCTGTTTCATCATCGCAGTGTTGGCCGTCCTCAGAGCGAGAAACATGAGGAGGTCAGCCCTCCGCGCCCAGCAGATCACACTTGCTGCCGCCGTTTTCGACAAAGCAGGGAGGATCCTCGTCGACCCGGATGGATACATTCCCAGCACGGTCGTTACTGACTCCTTTTTGGAAAGGGTAAGAGCGAAGCTTCATTATACACGTAGTTCGACCGCTGACCAGCACAGAATACCAAGGAGGGATTCAGCATCGGCCACCCCTTGTTCCATTGGATGTTCCAAGCGTCAAGAAACTGGGGCATGATCTCAAGCCTTGTTGGCGGCATGAAGCAGCATATTTCACAGCTCCCACATACTCGTACCCACAAGGACGGGCGTCACGGCATCCAACTTGTGAGCGAGCATGGTGAGATGATCGAGGGTTATGATATGATCTTTCGAGAGCTCTTCTGCCTCGCCGCTGCCGCTCTGGCTGACCGACTTCGAGAAGACCTCGCTTCGATCGGAGTCTTGTGGGACGAGATTCTGCCCACAGGTGCGAATGGCAGACGGGCACGACCTCAACTGCGGAAGCCATCTAGTGCAGGTGTCATCACTTCGGATGGTAGCGATGCCAACGAGGACAGCCATGGCAGCCTCGACCTGGCTGAGAAGGGCGTGGGTGCCTGGCAACAAGCTTATGGACGTGGTTCTTTGATGTTTCTGGTCCACCGTACCGAGTCAGACCGTGATTCTGAGCGATTCGTATCGGCTGGCTATCGCTTTGCTGAGTTGCATCAGGTCAGCGACATTATCAGATCAAGCATGCAGATTCAAAGTCACGAATTCGAAACGAAACTCCGAGACATGTCGACTTACACGGGCGAGCAGAACCAGAACCTCCCAGGCGTTCATCTCGGCTTCTTCGCAATCCGAGCTCGGGTGAGCTCTGGATTCGAGGTTCTCGTTAGGAAGGGTGCGCGAAACCTTCTCCCGACTATACCCCTCCCGCTCAAGTCTCTTGAAGACTGGCACATGCATTACCTCGCAAAGTTTGATAACATGCCATTATCAAAAATTGCTCAGAGATGCAAAGAAGATTCCCAACGAAGCACTCGGGAGGCAGAATTCGCGGGACAGCTCACAGAGACCATCGAGTCTCTGCGAGAATGGATCCAGGAGCCCCTTTTCGATGATGCAGTCCTGACATCGACGACAGTTCGCATCCCTTGTCGCGGAGAAGAAGGAAGGACGGAAGCGACCATGATAGCGATGCGACTTGTGATCCCCATCCATTCGGTTCTGGCCAGTCCCAACTGCGAGTTTGTACCCCTCGGTTTCTTCAAGATGCGCCAGGTGTCGGAGCAGTTCTATCAGGAGTTTGCACGAGGTGTCCATCGGGAATTCGGCCATGTCGTCAAAGCAGCAGATCGCCGTGAAGGATCCCCAGACAGCGGAGCAGGATTGTCGTCTAACCTGTGGCCTTTTGGTCGATCAGACCCTCCAAAGGGACCTCGACGGAAAGGAAAATCGATGCCAAACATTGCCGGGAGGCGAATTTCATCACCCGATTCTACAAGATCAAGCTCGACTATCAACCTCTGCCCACCTACCGACGTCAACCGAACTCGTTCGATCGATTCAACAGATGGCTCTGGAACGTATCAAGCTCGAGATGAGTCGTCTCAGACGGCACCGTCCTATGGTGGCATTATGGTGTTCCAGGAGATCACCATTGATGTTGAAGAAGGAAAAGAAGCAGGAAGGATCCAGAGCAAGGGCTCCCAAAGTTCGGATACCATCACAATCGAGAAGACGAACTCCACGACGTCTCCGGCAGCAGGTATCGAGCTGCAGTCAATGGGCCACATCGGAACCAATGTGCAAGCCGATGTAGGGCACGCAATGGACCGGCCCATTTCGCTTCGTTTGTGGATGTCCTATTTGCAGAGACAGTGGAGAGCCGCTGAGATGTGGAACGCGGGGTTCCAACCGGGAGTAATTTGTGCACTCGCACGCGTTGACGTGAATATCTGTATATTATATGCCCCTTTCGGATCTTCCTGGATTCCTCAATGGAGGATCTAGAGATGTGTTGGGCCGTTGATTCGATGGCGTTGGTTGGTTGGGGCGGATGAAATGAACGGCAATAGACGGGACCAGGATAGAAGATACCTTGTACATAACATTGGTCACGGTTCGAACCGGAATAATGGATCAGGCAATTGATGATTTTGTTGAAGACCGGAACTCCGGAGAACATCAGCTGACGGGACAATGTCGATGCGAGTATCCGTAAGGCTCGGAGGGTTGATGTTGCGGGGAGTTGCTTTTGCGATTTTGGGGGAGAAGCGAGGAGGAGATGGGGGAGGAGAATGGGGGTTTGGATGGACGAAGGAAGGGCTGAGTGGGACAGCTGATTGGTGGGAAAAACGCTGCCTCAACCGCGAGAGCAGATGCCCCCAATCTGCGTTGCATCAGCAGGCAAGTGCAGCCTACCTAGGGTACCTGTTGGATGTATGTATGTAACCACTGCCTTATCCACCAGCCACGAGGCGTTGAAAGGTAGGTAATGAAAGGGGATGCGGGAAGAGGCGGGTGAGCATCGGATGCATGAGAGGGATAATCCGGAGCTTGAGGGAATGAAGATGCAAGGCACAACGGCACAGTTTCCCCCATTGACAGACAACAATGCCCCCAAAGTTGAGAGCACTCAGCCGCCAGCCAACAAGGGTCCACACAAGCAAGCAAGCCAAGTGATGGGACGGAAAAGAAGCAGCCAAACTACCCCTGTCCTAGCGGATCGAATCTCCAATTCCCCTCAAACGGCACTTGTATCCATCCATGAGCCGGCGTTGGACCTCGTGATGAACAAAGAGCGTCAACGACCCCATTGTAGAGCGAGAAAAAGTACATCTTGCTAGGGATCACCTCTCGTATGCGCAATTCAATTGGCCACATGCCTTGCTGCCCGGGCCGAACGCGGGATAAAACCTTGAGGGGAAGAACAGAGGGAAGCGCCGTTCCCACGAAGTTCCCACCTTCCCCCACAACAATTGATCCAGTGACGTACCCCCGAGTCCACCACCTACCGCAGGGCAGGCACAAGCCAGACTGAGAAGTTGCGCTCCCGGTCTTGCATGTGTCAAAGCGAAGCATTTGACTCGACTCGCGCGCATCCATCAGCTTCTCACTTTTCAGTTTCCCCCACTCTCCTTTTCATTTTCTCTCATTAGCTCTTTAGTTTCCACCTCGATTACTCTTCTTCTTTCATCTCCTTCTCCTGCTTCGCAATGCTTCGTTGGTGACGATCTTCATCATTCTTCCTCTCCCAAACCTTGGGGATTCACCCACCCTATCATCCTCCCTCGCCGAGAAACCCGCGAGCTCTCCCTAATCACTCTCGCGATATTTTGAATACCTACAGTTACCAATTGCTTTATCTGCGCCCTAGGAGCACCTGCTCTTCTCGAATCCTACACTCTCCAGCATCGTCTTGAGCTTCGGCTTCAGCTTCAGCGCGGCTTCAAGCTCGCTATGTCGCCCGCCGGCGGGGCAAGATCCGGCATCTTTCGCCGCTTCCTACTCCCCGGTGCAGTTGCTACATCCGGTGCTGTCCTGACTCTACAGCTACCGGCCGCGCGATTTCACTGGACATTCGTCTCCCGCTGTTCCGCCCCCTACTTTCGGCGCAGATGGCACCTTCAAGCTTCCTCGGTTCCCCCGCGTCAAGTCGCGCAACGAACAATTAAACCACCTTCGCGAAAGCTCCCGCCCAGACGTTCAGGAGTATGATATGCTCATTATTGGAGGCGGCGCCACTGGCGCTGGCGTCGCCCTCGACGCTGCTACTCGTGGTCTCAAAGTTGCTGTGGTCGAGCGCGATGACTTCAGTAGCGGCACCAGCAGTAAGAGCACCAAGCTTGTGCACGGCGGAGTGCGCTACCTCGAAAAGGCAGTTTGGAACCTCGATTACAGTCAATACATGCTGGTCAAGGAGGCTCTCAAGGAGCGCAAGTATTTCCTCCAGACGGCCCCTCATCTGAGCTCCTGGCTGCCCATCATGCTACCCCTCGACAAGTGGTGGAAAGCACCCTACTACTGGGCCGGTACCAAGTTCTACGATTTTCTGGCTGGCAGCGAAGGCATCGAAAGCTCCTACTTCCTCACCCGCAGCAAAGCTCTTGAAGCTTTTCCTATGCTGAAGCAAACAGACCTGGTTGGCGCTCTCGTCTACTATGACGGTGCCCACAACGACTCGCGCATGAATGTTTCCATCGCCATGACTGCCGCTCTCTATGGTGCAACTGTTGTCAACCACGCCGAGGTCACGGGCCTCTTGAAGGACGATCAAGGCAAGCTCTGCGGCGCCAAGGTCAAGGATCTCGTCGCAGCCAAAGATGGTCGGCCTACGGAGGATATCACCGTCCGCGCCAAGAGTGTCATCAACTGCACTGGACCCTTTACCGACTCGATTCGCAAGATGGACGACCAAAAGTGCAAGGAAATTGTCGCCCCGGCCTCTGGAGTCCACGTCATTCTACCTGGTTACTTCAGCCCTGGAAAGATGGGCTTGATCGACCCCTCAACGTCAGATGGCCGAGTTATCTTCTTCCTCCCCTGGCAAGGCAACACCATCGCTGGTACCACCGACTCCCCATCCACCATTTCACCTAACCCCCTCCCTGATGAGAAGTCGATCGAGTGGATCTTGAGCGAGGTTAGCCACTATCTGTCTCCTGAAATCAATGTGCGTCGAGGCGATGTCCTCGCTGCCTGGTCTGGTATTCGCCCCCTGGTCAAGGATCCCAAGGCTAAAAACACGGAATCTCTGGTTCGCAACCACCTGATTGATGTGGCCCCGTCAGGCTTGCTCACCTGCGCTGGTGGTAAGTGGACAACCTACCGTCAGATGGCCGAGGAGTGTGTAGATGCTGCTATCGATGAGTTCGGACTCAAGCCAAAGCCGGTCCGGGATGCTCCTCGAGTCAGCGGAACTGAGATGATTGACGACGGCGCGATCCTCGACGGCACATGCCAAACGCACAAGGTCCGTCTTGTTGGTGCTCACGGCTTCAGCAACACTCTTTTCATCCCTCTCATTCAACACTTCGGCGTTGAGACTGAGGTGGCAAAGCATCTGACTGAGTCCTATGGCGATCGTGCCTGGACTGTTGCCTCTCTCTGCAAGCTCACAGACAAGCGATTCCCTGCTCGTGGCGAGCGTATCTCCCAGCTGTACCCCTTTGTTGATGGCGAAATTCGCTACGCTGTTCGACACGAGTATGCCCAGACTGCTGTTGACGTCCTTGCCCGGCGCACACGGTTGGCGTTCCTCAACGCTCAGGCTGCTCTCGAAGCCCTGCCCAAGGTCGTGGACGTTATGACTGAGGAGCTCAAGTGGGATCGCCAGAGACAAGATCACGAGTGGAAAGAAGGTACGTGCCGTTTCGTTGTTCCCATCTGTTTCTGCCTATTGTGGGACGTCTGCTAATCTCACTCCTCTAGCTGTTGCCTACCTGGAGTCGATGGGTCTACCAAAGCCCATGCTCACAACGACGCGTAAGCAGGTCGAGCAAGGAAAGCTCGACTTTGCCAATTCTCTTGAGTGGAAGATGTATTCGCGTCACGACAAGCCATCGGAGGACGATTGAGGGGTTGCCTACAGTTGCGAGGACAGTCATATGAACAACCAACAGGCGACTGGGAGGTCGATCGACTTGATGCATCATACGGAAGACGCCATGCTCGTCTCCAATAGCCACGAGGCTAGCTCTCTTGAGTCAGGCCGAGTTTAGCATCAGCAGACCTCAGTGAGAAGGGGTTGGAGGGCATCACACCGGAGCATCAGTCCCGGAGGCGAAGGGGTGAAAGACACCATTGAGGACGTAAAAGTATCTAATTGTTATTCAACTTGGATAGGCAGTATCTGCCCCCACTGGAAAGACTAAGAAAAGGAAATACAGACTGGATCTGAGGTGCCCATATCGCTCACCATCAACTCGAGACATTCCACAGGATGCTCAACTGACATGTTGCTGGCGCCACTCATACCTCCCTTGCCAAGGTTCAACTATAGGTCACGCTACACTTGATAAACATCTTGAGCGTAGTCCATAATCTTCACGAATGTGACAGCCGGGATAGGAAAAGTGGCGAGGCAGCTTCTTTTGTATATTTTAGACATTACGTCTAGTCAATTCCCTCCTAACCAGAAGGGGAGGTATCAAGATGTGCCATGGCTACCTAGGCGGACAAGACTGCCTGTCTGTCCATCTCTTTCTTTTCCTTAACCTCATCCAACATGCGTAAAAAAAAAAAAAAAGGCCGTATCATCGTCAGACCGGCAATCCAGGGCATCCCTTTGCGCCCGCCTGGTCGTTTATCGCCCCGTGTAAATGCAGTCTCATCGTTCCCTGAAAACCCCCAAAGAGGCCTGGTGCGTACACCCAGTGCCAAATAATCTCGCCAAAGAAGAGAAGAACCTGGCCAACCCAAACCGATAATGCTGCTCCATGAAAACAAGAAAACAAATGTATCCACAACGCCTCGCCTGCTATACGTCGCCATGACCTTCTATGAGTATCCTGTATAATGTTCGTGCACGCAACAAAGACCCAACACTGGATAAGGCAAGAAAAAGTTGGGGAAAACAAAGCAAAGACAAGAACAAGACGAGGACGGTGAGGTCAGGTCAGAGAGCGCCTCAGATCGCCGTCTCGTACTTGCTCATCGAAGAGGACGAGCCAACGCGGAAAACTCGCTGAAGCAAGCTGGCTTTGCTGCCGTTGGCCCGTCGGTAGCTGAGAGCGATAGCGTCACATCCTTCGCTGGAACCCACAGAGGAACGACTGGGGCAAAAGTTCCGTCGGTCTAGTTCAGCGTCCCATCCGTACATGTCCTGGATAGGGGAGGCATAGCGGAATGATTCGCTGTCTAAAGTCGTTGGAGGACACGACATGTCCTCACTGCTATGGACGGGACTTGGTAGGTAGTTAGACACGTCGCTCAAGGGTGTCGAACAAAACATCATGCTTTCTTGATCGCTGTCCGCTGCGAGCGAAGAGGCTGAAAGTGATGCCACAAGGGGGCCAGAATGGTAGTAAGAGGCTGGTGCCTTGTATTCTTGACCCTTACATGAAGGTGTGCTTGTTGGCTGCAAGGAAGCCATCGGCTCCGAAGTCTTGGGAGTTCGTCTTCTCATCCTGATATTCTTCTGGACAAGAGTTATTTTCCCACAGCTTCGGGCAGATTCCGGTCTTGCGGCCGTGCCGTCCCTAGAACCACCATCTTGTCTGAGGTCAGGGTTGCGGTTCCAACCGAGGTCTGTCTGGATGGAGCCAGGCAGTAGGTGACCAGGGTGCGAGCTTTCTGGCCTTTGGTCCTCTTGCGAGTCCTCATCGGTCCAGTCAGCTTGGTTGGGCGATTCAGGTAACGACACGACCTGTGACCCTCATAAGGAGTCGTGATGCAGGTGGAGGCCTTCCGGAGTAGGGTGAGATGATGTTGGGGTAGAGCGAGTCCTTGAGCTTTTTCTGTTGAAGCCCAACTTGGCACCCATCTTCTTCCAGCCTTTATTGTGTGCAGCCACAGCACGCTGAAGACCTCCAGGAGAGGTGGTGAAGCCCCATTCTGAGATGGGCGGGGTTGTCGGGGGAGTCATTGGCTCCATGCCAGGAGGAGAGTTGCAGTCGCTATCGTCGGTCATGGAGTCGGACTCAATATGGTGCATCGAATTCATCGATCGGACTGGCGCGCCCATACGGCTGTTGCTGTTGGAAGATCGTCGGGATCCACGGGCATGTTCATCTGAAGGTCCATCAAGCTGCATGGGAGCTACAGACTGGAGGAAGGGGACCAGTAATGAGTCGTTCATAAGTTCATAGAGAATCCGACCTGTTTCAGCCAACTGTGATGGATGCGGGGGAGCAGGGCCGCAAGGAAGGTTGAGCAGCTCGTCACGGATGCGAGCGGGGATGTTGACCTCCCTCGGGGCGCATGGGATGATGTAGACTTGCATAAGCTTCTCCCACAAAGCACAAACACGATCGTGGTTCTCTTGAGTTGGGTTCGGGTTATCGGTAATCATCTCGTTGTAAATGGCTGTATAGCGTTGAGAGTCGAGGGTGAATTCAAGGCTCTCCATGCAGTGGTTGTTGGAGAGGTAAGCCATAAAGGCAGTAAGGGTCCATGGTGGCGAGGCGACATCGAGGAGGATTTCGGCCAAGGATGGCGGTCGGGAGCCCAAGGCACCGTTGGGTGTTGAGGTACCGGACATGAAGGCCTCGCTCATAGGCCTCGAGGGAGCGGAATCGACATCGAAGAAGTCCTCAAAGGCGGAGGAGGGCTGGGGTGATGGCGGCGGTAGAGTGGGACTCAGGCACTCGGGAGATTGCCTCCGCGAACGCGACAAGCCCATCTTTCTAGGGTTGGGGCGCTCTGGTGCGTCCCAAGCCGTGTAGCAGAATGGTGAAAAGATCAGGTAGAAGAACGAATCCAAGTTCTGAAGCGTTTATGAGGGAGGGGGCCGGTCCAAGTAATATGGATGCGGACGGAGTGGCGAAGGAGGTGTCGGCCGAAGCGGGTAATCGATGTCTGACGCAGTTAGACTGGCGTAGATGTTGATATGCTGGAGGCAGAAAGAGGCGCCCAGTCTAGAAGTAGGGCTGCCGCAGGGACGATAAGGCCAGGGGAGCGCCTGTCGATGTAGATCCAGGAGGAATATGCTCAGAGGCGGCCGCAATGGTGACGACAGATATGTGGAGGAAGGTGGCTTTGTTAAGGCGTCAATCCGCACCACAAGGAACCAAAATTAGGTTTAGAGGGTTCCAACAACGAGGGTCCAGGGACGAATCGCGGAACAAAGGAGCGAAATATCCTTACGGACAGGACGGGGAGCGGAATTGGTGATGGGACGAGATGGCAAAGCAGCTGTCTAGGGGTTGGCCGGCGTGACGTTTGGAGGGCTATCAGTCCCGAAGCGGTGATGGCGCAAGGTCGGGTCGAGGCCGTCGAACTTGAGGTGCCGAGGTTGCTAGGAGGTCCCAAGTGACTGGAATGCGATGGTCGTGGAAGCCGCGAGCCAGTGAATGGAGTCGGTGGGCGGCGGGACAGGTCGCAGACGGATCGCGGATGGTGGGTTATGCCAGAGGGCTTGGCATGAACCAGAGAGGATCGAGAGGAGCGAGAATGTCAAGGTTGGACGAAGACGACGAGAGTTTAGTGGCGCGGAGTCGGTCGTGCGTCTATCGAGTGGACAGGCGAATGTCTGGAGCGAGAGACCTGGCTGGGAAAAAGAGACACAGTTGATGTCAGGAATGCGGACCTGGGGAATCCAAAGTGTAATAACGGTCCAGACCCAAGGTGAAGGCGGACGTGAAGGACAAAAGAGCGTGGGCGCGGCGGGCGTATGCACGGCGTCGGAGGAGCGCTAAGGTTCAGTCGAGGGCGGCAGATCTGCTGGCTGGTTGGCTGCTTTGTCCTGATTTAGGTTTTGGGATCTTCGGAGGAGAGGGAGGGGAAAGTAGTTTACAGTTGAAGCGTGGAGCGATGCGATCAGGTATGTTGATGATGCGTTTATCGCCTGGGGGACAATTGCGATGAGAATGAGACAGGCAATGTTGATGAATGTGCCTGATTGATGGTCGAGAGCGAAGCTGTAGAGGCTGTGTGTGTCGTCACTCGTGATTTGCGGGAACAGACCCAGAAAAAGGAAGGCGACCAGAATGGGTGACGGGGGTTGGGGCCGAGCTTGTTTTAAACAGAAGACACCCGATGGGATTTTTTTTTCTTCGCCTTTTTTTCCTCACCATTGGTGAATGAGGAGAAGCCAGACGGGACAGAAAGAAGCCAAGGGTGGAGGTGGATGTGGAGATGAAGAGGACGGGATACACAGGACAGGCCCAGGATAGGTAGGAGTAGGAGTCAGTGGATAGGTAGGTGTGTGTTTAACCAAAACGACGTCAACAACAGGCAAGAGGGGAGGGAGGGACGGCAGGTGCGAGTGGAGGGTGCGATTGCAGCGGAGGGAGCGAGGAAACCAGACGATCGGGAGACGACTGGGTTACCGTAAGGGACGACCACGGCGTGCACGGGGTGCGGGCATGTGCCAAGCCTACGTAAGAACAACCTGCAAAGAAGGGAAGGGGAGAAAAAAAAGTCGATTAAACCCAGACGCGACCGGAAACAGAGGGACCAGACAGAGACAGCCTGCCAGGTGGAGGTGGAGGCGGAGGCGGCGGCGGCGAACGGTGGCGGCGACAACGACGACGATGGAAGGTGCAAGGAAGGGAAGGGCCAGCCAAGCCAACCCCGACACAGCCAATAGAACCCACGAACCATCCAAGCCACGATGGTCGGCATGACTCCACACAGATCAAATTCATTGCATTGCACGGGATGGATCTCCATACGTAAGGTACGTACCCCTGTCGAGCATCCCGTCGGCACAGGTTGGCTGCCCAGGCTGATTGCTTGGCTCGCGAGGGCTGGTGACTGTCAGGACCAGCAGGGGTCACACAACAGCTTGCTCCATTATGGGTACTTGAACAGGGGTTCGGTTCGCAGCCTGGTGCTTGAGGGGGGAGGGTGAGGAAGGCATCCAGTGGTCCTTTTTGTGCCCTTTTCTTTGACCAGGAAGACACCAAAGAGTGTGCCACTACTACGGTGTAAGGCTTCCTCGATTGGTAAAGGGGCAGTCTATTCAATGCCTCTCCAGACAGCCAACGGCAGTGCACGGGTACGTGTCCCGTTCTCTCTTGCTCCCGTCTCAGCGGGGAATTCGGCCACTGGTGTGAGATCTAAGTGGGCGATGGATAGCAGGCTCGCAGAATTCCCCAATTCATCACATCATCCAACGTTGACGGAAAAGCCTAACAACCTGACGACGCGGAGGAGAACGGAGGGCATCGCTTCTGATTCAGGCACGTGGCTGAATTGACTTGGGCCATGATGGCTCGTGAAGGGGAAAAAAGTTCTGTCAATCCCGGACGAATATCTTCAGTCAGGCAAGTCACGGACAACGCCGAGAGCTATGTTGGCGCTCGTGCGATTATGTAAGGCGCCTATACAACAACAGGTAAGGCTCGAGCGCTGGCAGGTCCGAGGCGAGTGTGGCGAATCAGACCCTGACGCAGCCAAGGACGAAACAAGCAGCACGAGAAAAAACAGACGTGTAAGCAGTCAACGGCAAGAGGAACAACATAAAACCACGACGATGCCATGGAGACAGAGGCGATCATTGATGCTCCACACGATATGCAAACATGCATGCCTTCCTTGGAGCGAGCTCGTCTGTCTCGTCCTACGGGAATACGATCGGGCACCACGTTGATCCCACAAGGGTTCGTTCGTCAAGCCAGCCCGGCGAAGCCACTTACTTGGTGGGCCTGAAGAGAGCATGACACAGAAAAGGTGAGATTCAGAACAAGGCCATGACAAGGAAAACGACAGGGACTGGCAGTGGAGATGGTCAACTAGAAGGACACTAGAAGGGCGCGAAGGGGGCCAATGGTGGAGGCCGACTGGAGCAGGCTGCGAGTCCCAGTTCCTGGGCTGAATGCAGTTTGCTCATCCCGCTCTTGTTGCAGTCCTTGTCCTAGACTGTTTGTCTCGCTATCGCCCAGCGCATTCTCTCAATCCTCCCTTTTCGTCGTCATGGAAGCCCGAAAGCCACCCAAGAGGCCTGAGTAACATGGACGGGAGATCGAGCTGCACGGGCGATGGTGTGGGGCTAGTGGTAACCAGAACCAATCCAATTCGAAGAAGTCCAAGGAAGGGCGCGTTCCCCGCACGCTCTCACCCCAATTGCCCTTTTGTAATCTGGGTTAACCAGGGATTCAGCAACATTTGCAGATAAACGCCGCCTTAGTTGACGCCCCAAAGGTAGCGTGCGTACGTGGGCCGTGTATCAATTGGCACAGTCAACCGCGCAGTCGCCCTCTGCTTAGCAATGTCGACATATGTAATCAGGGAGTCGGGTCATTCTCAACTCAACTTCCATCTGAAAAGAGTTGATGGCGTTCACGATACGCACATACACACACGTCAGAGAGTTGCACGTCCAAAAGACTCTCCATCTCCAAGTGGTCCCAACTCGGAAATAGGAGATTTTCACTTAGTTAGCCTGTGATCTTCAAGTCCCAAGATCGTCATCGACCGCTAGGTGTCTTTTCGGGCAGGATCACTGCGTCACGCCTGCACCGCAGCGCTATCCTCACGTGCAAAGGGACGATCATGTTCCCCTTTCAATAACATCATCTCCTGTGTCTCAACCTAATGGTACGCTGCGACAAATCAAACACCATCTACCAGACCTACATGCTGCCACGGCCATAGCACAGCCAGCGCCCTTTCATCATTGCCGTCACCACGTCAAAGACATGGGAGCCTCCGACCCAATAACCTCTACAGCCGCCAGCCATAGACGCTCGCACCGGCCAAAACCACAGGACGATGAGGCCGTTGAACCCTGGGGAAAGGTTGCTCGTTTTGCTCGGCACAATCTCAGCTTGTCATTGTTAGCCGCCGCCGCCGCCCTCCTTCTCCTGTCTCGGCTTGGCGCTGTTTTCCTGCCATCTCCGCCCGATCACAGCACCACGCCTGTTTTTCTGCGTCCTAACCAAGCATCCCGTGGACCTGCGCTGCTCAGGGCCATCATGGCGCCAAGTGGCACCCTCCAGGAACCTCTCAGGGGTGGGCCTCGCAGTCATGGGCCCCTTGCCGTGCAGCGCGAGGCCGAGACAGCACGAATAGTGACGCGCCGTGACTAGGCCCCCGGCCCCCAAACCATCTTGGCTTTGCCGCTAGAGGACGGTAGCTCGGCCGATCGCGATGAGCACTAGGGATGTTTCCTGACCCTCCCCTGTCGTACCATTCCCACCTCTCGCTGAACCTGACTGGCTGCGTCGTCTCTGATCTCTCGTGAGGAGAAGATGGGCAACGCCCGCTTGGAGAAGCGGGCTAAAGGGCACTTCTCCAATGTGGGCGCCTCCTCTCGGCACTCAGCGCTTCGTTAACCATCAATCTGGTCCCGGGACATTGGGGAGTGGATGCGACTGCTTACAGCTCGTCATCCCATCCCATCCTTTCCAGCCGTTTGGGTTTGCGGCGTCGCAAGTCAGCGAGTACACCACTCACACGGAAGGGGAAAACAGTCAGCTACATCATCTGTCGCCTTGGCGATGATACATTGCGCACCAGGATGGCAACCCACAATATCCTATACTCCATAATTCGTCAGCCCCTGGAAATGACGGTGAAGGACGGTGAACAACTCGGCGCGTCCCGTCACCCCGTGGCCGACTTCGCTCCGAACCGCAACAGGCCCATACACCGAATCGCGTATCACGACCATCACTGCATGTCTCTGTGAGTTGCCGAGCCGTTCAGAACCCGTGCAACTGCAGACCTCTTGCTAGTCTCAAATCTCTCCATTGAAACAACCAATTGCGACAGCGACAACCAGGTGTGCGAACAGGTTGGAGATGCGCCCAGGGACGACACAGCAAACACCATGAATAACCGCGCTTAGGCGAGCGATTGCGGCATCAGATGGGTCTCGAATCGAACAATTCTTAGCAACAGAATCTCCCCCATCCCTGCCATGGCAATCTTTCCATGGCCCAGATATGTGTCATAGCGGCAAGCGACTGGGTCGTCTCTCTCCACCTTCCCATTCACCACCTCAACTCCAACAAACAACTTGAAAGGCTTGGACTGGAGAAGACGGGGTCGCTGGGTGCTGTCGGGATCGCGGCGACTGTCCACCCAATGGTCGCAGTCCGGTGGCCCAAGTCCGTCGCCGTTACATGTCTGATCTCATGATGAGCGTGAAGCCGTGCATCCATGGCTGCCCCATCAACCCACAACACTGACTGGGCCGGTTACTGGAATCCATGTTTCAAGAAGCCGCAGTGTGCCGCAGTGTCGAAGCACGCAATGAAGCTTTTCTTGACACCACCTAAGCTTTCTCCTGTCGATGGTTTCCACCAGGATCGGCACTTGTCGGTGAGGCTCTTCCCGAGCTCACCACCACACCTGATCCAATTGTGGCGCGATATAGTCCAGAGGATGCTCTTGGCCGCAGGGGGCTACAATATGGATAAGGCTATGATGATACACTATTCCCGGCAAGGTGAGTAGTTGGCCCAGGACGAGAACCCAGTTACACGACTGACGTAAGATAGCCTCAACCTTGACGGTTTGATCAGTGTCGATCCACTGGCAAGACAATATAATCGACAATTGCAACCTCATAAACTGCCAATTGCTCCTGCAATTCCTTGTTCCACATCTTGGAGGCACAGGGCAAAGAATGTGTGCTGGAATGGACCATGCCGTCATCCCATCCTTCAACTTGGATCAAGGCAAACGGTTTCCGGCGTGACAAGGCCATCACAAAGTGACACAGGGCTGAGACCAGGCCTTCTCATCCAGGATAGTCTTGCCAATCGTCGATTCGCAAACGGGCAAGATGGTGACTCTGGAAAGAAACCCACACACACCAACACACACCAACACACACCTGTCATGTGCCCAAGTTTCATTTCCGGATGACAGCTCTCGGTCCTGTGATTTGACTGGTCCAGGATTTCGTTCTAACTTTGGTGGATCATGGTCTCGTTTGCCATATGAAAGGCTGCCTTACATACCGGAGACCGGCTCCTCTTTGGATTAAGCTCCAGTTGCATGCTTGAGCGGACAGCCAGCCACTCGTCTGGAGGACGACAAGTCGGATTGGATATCAAAAGCTGCCTTGACGCAGCATGCGCCAACCTGGCCAAGCCGCCCGGGCTGCCAAGGACGGCAGGAGAGGTGAAGGGTTGTTTGGTGAGGTGATACATACAGCAGCCAGACTGTACCAGTCAGCATCCGAGCATCCCAGCCACAGTACAGGACTTCATTCCTCAACCGCGGTCGATCTCTCGGGATGCCTTGGCATGGTGTACCGGACGGGAGCAGCACTCCCGTATAGCTGGCAGGTCTAGAAAGATCGAGGCCCTGTGTGCAACAACGGGTTGAAGGTGCCAGGGGTCTAGGCATGCAAGCCGTGCTTGCTTGCCAGCTCTTGCAACGGGCCGTGGGTTGTTGGTTGGCTCTCTCGCAACCTCGGGTCTTGTACGACGTATCAAACCCGAGCAGCATCAACATCACACAACAAAGCACAGGCCACAACAATAGGACCACGGCGCCTTGTTGGGAGTGCCACGACAAGTTAATGGCTGCCCCTGGACCCGTCTCACCGTTCTTGGCCAGATTTGCTTGTTCTGGAAGCCTGATGGAAGCCTAATAGAAGCCTTGTCAGAATCATTCTAGAAGCAATCACCCGAGTGGCGTTCTGTTCTAGAAGCTTTCCCGATCTGGCAAAAGGAGCCAGTTGGCCGTTGACACGGACCACACCACCCCTACCCTACTTCATGCCCTTGTGTTTTAACCCCTTGTCGGGTGGTGCTGGTGACACCACTCGACAACCGTTCCGTTCGCTCATCCAACCGGCCTCGCCGTGTCTCCATCGCCTCACCACCAAACCACGGAGACGACTGAGAAAAAAAATCCTGCCACAATCATCCTACGCGGCGCCGACAAGACCCGGTTGTTCTCACGGTAGTTCTGTCAGAGACCCTCCACGGACCCAGATTCAGCCAATTCCGATGTGATCTTCTCCGCGTGTTCTAGAAGACTTTTTTTTTAACGCCCGGGGCTTTTTTGGAACTATTGGTTTTTTTTTTTTTTTCTCCCTCTTCCTCGGCATATCCATACGGACGCCGCTTGTCTCCATTCTGCGACACAACCGACTTCGTGTCCAGCTATTAACCCACTGCCGTGACGGTCCGCGACCCGACGGACGGGACTGGGACAGGCAGGCGGCAAGCCAGGGATGCAGTCAGAACCGGATACAGACGCCAACGGAGGGGGGTTTCTGACAGGTGCCTGTCGAGAAGGCATCTAGCACTGCTGGCATGGAAGCTAGGCGACCCCATGGCGCGGTTTACGCCAGGTCCGCGCAACATTTGGTTCCCATCCCTTGGGTCACCGTTACGATCTCGGCGCATCGGCAGATGGATTCAGGGATCGGCGATAGCGGTCGACGGTTGCCCAGGAGCTTGGGTCCTGACAATGGCTCAGCATCTTGAGACTCAGCTCTTGAGGGTATACCCACGAGTCGGCCAGGCCGGCAAGGGCCTGCTTGAGTCGTCCACACCCACCCCATCGCAACAGACTTGGGCAAACTTCCAATCTCCGACATGATGAGCCATCTTTCACCTGTGCCCCCATTGAGCACCCACCACGGAACGATCCCGCTCACATAGTAGTCGTCTAGAAGCGCTCTGCCCTCTTCAAGATGGTGTGTGATTGGAGGGCGGTACCGAGATACAGATGGCTTTGTCGCCTCGCTCCTTGTGTCCCTGTCCCTGGTGGCAAACTCGCAGTTCATGCCGAAAAGCAGTTCGCAACTATGAACGTTTTCGGATGGACATTTGGTGCCACAGCGCCTTGTTTGCGGAGCCACATTCGACAACTAACACGGGTGAACTAACATGTAACTTGGCAAGCAAACAAGCATTGGCGCAATCCACGAGATGAGTTATCGGAACACTAGACACAAACTTTTCATCCAACATTTGACGGCTTGAGAGGGAAGACCCAACCAGTTGCTCTAGTACAGCCTCTCAGCTCCTCAGGGGTCTTGGCTTCACAAGAACCCGTTCCCCTGGCACTGGCACCATACAAACTTTTGGCTCTTTAACGCCGTGAAGCCTTCAACAGTCTGGCCCTTGGCCCAGTCCCCTCCCCTCATTGTCTTCCCTTCTGGAAGCAACTGTCGAACTTTCTCGAAAATGGCTTTTATTCTCCACCTCTCCACCAACCTCACTGGACCTCCCCCGTATCAAGCCCCGTTCGCCAAAGGCATTCCTGGCCTTCTAATGTCCGAATGCCTTGCAAACTCTTGAACCGTGCCGGCTTCGTAGTCAATGGCCCACCTTGATGGTGGCCGTGTCTCTCGTCTTTACCTTTGTGTCTCGGCAACGGTGCCGGTTAGCAGCTCCGTCCCAAGACGAAGCCAAGAAACTATCTTCTTTGTTCCTTTCAGAAGGGGGGGGGGGGGCGGGCCAGCTATCCACCAACATCAGACGAGCACGCCTTATTACATACACGCGAGTTAATTCCAGCAGACTAACCCCAGCACATGCATCGAAATGGGAGAAGAGACAAGAAGAAACCTCCGACCTCAACAATCCCATCCTTGGCGCATCCTGTTCACGGTCAGGGACCCACGTGCCACCGCTGCTATCCACCTATGGGAAGACGCTCATCCCAGGAACAAAGCCCGCTGGCCCTTTGAGGCTCTTCACTGCCTCATACCTCGCTTACGCGGAGCATGACAGGTCCCTGGGGCTGTCTCTCTGTGTACGTAACGGAATGAGTAATTCCCCGCCAACCATGGTCATGGGTGTTGGCTCGTGGGCGTGCGGCTCCTTTGTGTCAAGACGTTGCTATGCCTGCCTGCGTCAAGGATGAATGGATGTTGTTGGAGGGTGTAGATAACTTACCACCGTCTAGGTATCCAGAGTCGGTGCTTTGGCGTGTGGTATGCCTTGCCCCGAGGTAGGCTATCGCGTACCTTGTTGTCCATGTGCCTCAAGACGCCATATCACGACAGGCTGTTGGTGACGGCTTCAGCACGCTTCAGCTATGACGAATCGTAATTCATAGCGCCAATGACAACAAAGAAAGGGCACGGGGAGACATCACACGAGATATGCAGCCAAGAAATTCGTCAACAGCTGAATTCTGTATTCAAGCTCTCTCTCTCTCTGTCTCTCTCTGCTACTGGGGGACCAGATCCAACCACTCTCTTGGCCTCTGCCTCTCTCTCATCTGATACAGACAGAATCTCAAAACTGTACTGTTGTCCCCCCATGCCGACCCCCTGTCAACTCATTCAAACAACATGCTCAAGCCATCATGGCGAGCTTTTCCTCTCTCATGCAATCCATCTCATCCAAAAAAAAAAAAAAAAAAAAAAAAAAAAAAAAAAAAAAGATAAACGCCAAAGCTATGCAACTGTCTGCTCGTGGTATCGTCCCAAAACACCAAGTACCATCCAACAGAGACCACCGCACTCTGTGCCTCGAAACGCCTGCATAAATCATACAGTGATAAGCCATGATGGACTGTAAACCAATGATCGATACTAATATACTCGTAAATCGAATTCTCCCTTGAAGCCGCCGTTGAGTAGCATACATGCGATGCGGATCCGCTGCGCAGGCATGTCGCTTGCCGTGTAGGAGTCGACGGGGCTGAGGCCCAGAGCGACGCACATGGCGTTTGTGATGGTGTGAACTCCGCAGTCATGGCCGTTATTCTGCAGTGGAGCCTCGTGGAAGATCACTTTCCATTCATCCTTAATGAACTTCTCCTCCAAAACGTCCTTGAGCCATGCCACAGCTAGGTTGGTGTAGGCTGGGTTGCCTCGCGAATTCAACGAGTCCATATGAGCCACAGTCCGCTTTGATGGGCGGACAACAAGCAGCGTCCAGTGAGCGCGCTCGCATATGGGCAGTAGGATGGTGTCGACATCAAGGAAGTTCCTCTTCTCAACTCCGTATCTCCGAAGGGTTCGCTGTGTTCGTGCTACTCCCTGGTCCTGTAGTCTCTTGAAGAAGAATGACGACATGGTCAAACACTTGCGGGTGACTCTCTTGACATCCTTAATGCCAGCAGCCGAGTTGATGGCTTGGTCGAGCCACATGAGAGATCCGTTGACGATCTCGTCGTTGAGCCACTCTGTGGAAGAAACCACCTTGGCAAAGTCATGACGACGCAAATCAACTCCCTCAATCGTCTTTGCGAGGGTAGTTGTAGCGGCGGCACGGAGCGTGTCCTGTGCCCTTGTCTGCCATGATGCAGATACAGGTGTAACGAATGGTTGGATGGGCATCCGTAGTCCACCAGATCGAGCAAGACGTTCCTCAAGCTCCTTTCGAGCCTTTTCCTCAGCCTCTCGCCTCGCCGCCTCGGCTGCCTGGCGTGCCTCTTCGGCAGCCTTCAACGCAGCCTGCTCTTTCTGGAATTCTATTCCCGCCCTTGAATCATCACTAATTTCAAGCAGCTTGAGCGAGGGGAGGGCAAATAGCTCATTGATACGAGGAGTAGGGTCAAGTCCGTCTTTCTCTTCAAGACGACGAAATGTAGGGAGGATGCGGTCTTGGGATGGCTCCTTGCTTGGAACAGATGGGAGGTTGAGCCATCTACGCGCCCAGGCGGGTCGGTTTTCTTGGAATTCTTCAGAGGGCGCAACTGGCTCTCCTTTTTGGCCGTGTCTAATACGCTTAGGAACATCAAGTCCCATGTGTGTCCGTTGTCGGGGACTGAGAGTAGAATCGGTGAAGCGCACAGACTTGGGTGGGCGCGTTATTCCCAGCCGCTTGGGTGTGACTTTGGAAGGGTGCTTCCTTCGGTTTCGCAAAATCGACTTGAGAGATCCCACCTCCTTTGCAGTGAGGGGAACCTTGGGTTCAAAGTCGGTGATGTAGGAGTCCTTGATTGCACGATGCTCCTCACTGTCTTCGTAGAAGGTCGATCTGTAGTCCTCGGATGTTATCCGGTCAATGGTCTTCTTGACAATGTCTGTGCGAATGAAGTCGGTCTTTGAGAAGTTGGGACGAGGAATAACGGGTGGGGTAAACTCGGGCTGAGGTGGCTCAACCTTGGTCGGCTCTCTGGGGGTTTCTTCAACAGAGGGCGTAGTTGGCGCTTCGACAGGCTCCTTAAGCTCATCAAAATCAGGGAAAGACCCCGGGAGTAGAAGATGTGTGTCCAAATCAGTTCGTGGGGGCGGGGGGAACGTAGCCTGAAGCCTGTCACGATAATCCTTGGAGAGAACGTAGCTTGGGGCCGGAATGTTGCGAATGATGGCCTCGAGATCAAGTATGATGTTGTTCAGGAAAGCCTGAGATACCATGGCTTCGAGCTCGTTGTGTTTCTGCAGGATATCCTTGCAAATGACAGGAAGTGCTGGGGCAGACAAGAAGTTCTTGATCGAGGTCATATTCTCGATAGCGGTCGGGGAGAGTTTGTAGTTGAGAACGGTAGGAACAGTCTCGTTGCCGTCTCGGATTTTGACGATGATGCCAATTTCGTAGATGCTGTCCAGAAATTCGAAAGCCCGCTTGAATTGCAGGGCGAAGAGTTCGCAAAGGTCGTGGCCGTCGCCATTACTCAACATGGCACGGTCGCTCGCATTGTCAGCCAGAAAGATGCGCAGGGGTTCCAGTTCTTTGTTCGCGCCTGCCCGACTTCCCTTAGAAAGACAGTCCCAGACTTTGGCGATAGCTCTGACAAAGAGTTTGTATTCGTCCATCAAGGCGCCCAGACCATCGCGATCAACCCATCGCAATTCATCAACGTCAGGGGCAACATCGCCGCGAGTGGCTCTCTCAGGTTTGCCGTCATCTTGGTCGCTGCTGATCTTGATACGCTTGTTGGTAACTTGTTTGTCGTTCAAATAGGAGCGGAACTCGGCGACTCGATACGACTGAGGATTGACTACAACACGGGTCAGCACATGCCTGAGAGTCGAGTCAGAGGTGATGCCATACTTATCCTGCCAATCTTGTCTCCCAGGCCGGAAACGGCCGAATAAATGCTGGATATCATCCTGGTAAGGGATCGGGGGCCTGGTAGAAACCCGAGCATACGGTATGAGTTCTGTCAAGCTTGTCAGTAACGAGTCAAACATAATAGAAAGGAAGGAGTTACATAGGCCTGTTGGCCAGGTTCCACGTTGGGAACGGTCTCGCCTTCTCGAATAGTAACAACCGGGTGGGAAGTGTCTGTGATGCCGTTGACTGCGGCAACAAGTTCGATTTCGTTGTCCTCGGCGTGGCGCTTGCGGGTTTGGATGCCATTTACAACAACCAAGTTTGGATCAGAAACAGCAGGATTCGCGGAAGGCGCGGGAGTGTTGGGCGCTTTTCGGGATGGGCGAGGCGGAAGATTGAATGGGATCGGAGAGTCGGTGACACCAAATCGGGCGCGAACTGTGGGATCGGCGAGTGTATCGGCGCGAGGTATGGGGCTGTTGATCTGGGGACGACTATTGGGCCGTCTGATACGTCTGGGAGGTGTGATGGGTGGTGGTGTTGGTTCCTGAGGAGCCGAGGGCGCCTGCTTAGAAGCAGCCCGAGAGCGACGTTGCTTTGGAAGGATGGGATGATTCCGAAGCCACGCAGGTCTTGGGCAGCCGTTAATGTCAGCGGAGTTGTGGACGACAACGCGAGCGTATGGTGAAAAAGACATCGTGAAGGTGCGACGAAGACAGGCGCAAAAATGGAAAGTGTGAAGTGAAGAGTGAATCAAGAAGTGAAGTGAAGAGAAGTGGAAGCTGGTTTGACGAAAGCAGGAGCGAATCCCCAAATCAGTGAAGATGACAGAGGACGGCTTCCGAATCGTAGACAGAGCGAGTCTGAAGAGAAGAGAAGATTGTTGGGATGCAGTCGCAGACGGCAACAAAGGCAAGAGCAAACAAAGCTGCAGGTGCTTGACAGTGGTTGACAGTGCAATGCAGTGACGAGAGCAAAAAGTGTAGTGACTCGAACGAGAAGCAGCGAATAAGCCAGAGCGGGTTATCTTACGAGAATCGAAGTTGATTTGGATGCGAAAGCGCAATGATGGTGAATCGAAGCTGCGGTTGCTGATGATGGAGGAGAGAGGAGAAGCAGGAGGGGAGGTCGAGGCGCGTCGACCAGTTTAACCTCGCCCGCGCGAGGACGCGCCGACGGGATCAGTCAACAATAATGACGTGTTTGATTCGCTGAGCATTTAATGCTCTGGTATTACTCGATTCGGGGACGTTGAGGTCATGGAAGTGGCCATGGCGTGTGTCGTCGGGGCGCTGCAGTCGCTGGAGAGGTCGCTTGTAAGGTGAAAGAATAGCGAAGCTTCAGTGAAGTTTGCGTTTGGTAGTTACGCAGCACTCGCTGGCAGCTCGGGCGGGGCCAATGTGGCGCTCATGGACAATTATCATTGGTTGGGTTTGCAGAGTCGCGCCAGCCTGAAGTCCCTATTTTTCCATTGGTCAATCATTCAACCCCAGAACGGACAGTACGTACCTGATCTACTGATCTTCGGACCCTCGCTCTGTCGGGGTCTCCAAGGGAGGCAGGCGGTCGTATCCGTCTCATCCAAACATCCATTCCGCGCACTCGGAGCAGAGATGAAACTACGTACTGTGTCCCAAGTCCATCAAACTGGGGATCGACACTTCGTAAGGCTGAAACGACAGGAGGCTCTTCTTTTGGCTTCCAATTAGACTTCACCATGCATCCATTGTACATATTCGTCTGTAGGTTAGATGCAAGCCTTGCTAGGTATGACGATGCATCACGCATGTCCAACCGTCACCCTTCGGGTTAAATGTTCCGTTCTTAGCAACGAATAGATTCCAATGTATGAATTTGGTATTTATTCTGTTCTTATTTCTTTATCTCCATAGATGCGTGTAAACATTCACCAGCCAACATCCAAAACCCGCCATACCTATCCTGCTCTACTATCATAACCAACTCAGCTTACAGTTGCGCCATCGTCTGTCCCAGCTTCTTCGTGCAGAAAGACGAGAAATACTCGTTCAGTGCGTCCACGGTCCCGCTGCCCTCGACGAGGCCAACCACGATGCCAACATAGCCATCCGGCCTAACCACTACCACTCCGCCGCGCTCCTCATCCAAACCCATCTTGGCATGTGCCTCAGCCTTCGCATTTGGTAGCCGGGAGTCCGATCGGTCGTCGGCGTAAATGTGGTCTCGGTATCGAGCAAGAACTCCAGGCACGTCGTGTGAGATCTCGATGCCGGACCGCTTGGAAGCGAAAATCGTGCACAGCGTAAAAAAGCGGCTATGAGGGAGATGCTTCTCGTGATAGGAGACCTTGTCCAGGTCCGGTCGCTGGTACGTTGCGTAGAAGGATCGCTGGCTTCCGAGGTTGTTGGCAAAGTCCTGGAGTGCCTGGCGCGTCTTCTCGGGAACACCTGCAAAAACAAAGATTCGAAATGCGCCGTTCAGCGGGACTTCCTGTTCCAGATGCACAACGTTGGCATCAACCACTCTTGTCACGTTCGAGTTGATGAAGAGACGTCCCGTCCGTAGCTTTGTGCCCTTCGGGTGAACCAATGGCGATTGCACTGCGTGCTCGGGCGACCAGTTCAGGGCATTGGGCTTGTAGTACACTCCGTAACCGCTCGTAAACTCGCACGACTCTTTGAACGTCTTGATAAAGTCGTTATCTTGGCCCTCTTGGTTGCTGCCATGGTTGGCCGAGGCTGCGTGCACTTCATCGGCTGCCGGGGGCCGTTGCGAGAACAGCTTGGCATATCGATTATCGAAATCGAGCAAGGACTCGGCGACATGCTTGCGCTCCGTCTCATAGGTCTTCAAGATCTCCCTATCTGCGAAGCCAGATTCGACAGCATGGATCTTCCAGGCGAGGTTCTGGGCATCGAGGAAGGCAGTGTTCATGCCTTGGCCAGCCTTGGGCTACTCTAATGTTAGCATCATCATTATTGACTGAGGACGAAACTCACGCTATGGGTATGGCAAGCATCGCCTCCAAGAAAAACGCGCTGGTCTAGTGTGTATCGATCCGAGATGCCTTGGCCGATAGGATAGACCGAGTACCATTCCACGCGTTCCCACTCAATGGAGTATGGCTGCATGATCTTCTTGGCTGATTCTTGCACTTGTTCCTCGGTAGCTGTTCGCCTGGGGTTCCAGTCTGGGTCTGTCGAGGAGGCGATCTGAATGTAGAGGCGAACCATGTTGTTCTCCCGGGGGATTACCATGATAGAACCGTGCTCGCTGTGGATTGTGCATTTCATCTTGGTAGTTGGTCAGTAATGCAAGACGTATAGGACATCCAGGGAAGTAAATTCACCTTGATGTCGGGAAAGTCGGTTATCACAACACCGTCCATGACTCCCCAGACATGCGCAATGGGGTCCTTGTGCTGAACTGCAATGCCAAGCTGGTTTCTGATGAACGACCTCGCACCCTCACCGCCAAAGAGGTACTTGGCATGCAGAGTCTCCTGGGCTGTTCCGTCCACATGTTCCAGCTCGACGGTAACAGGGTACTCGGGGTTTTTCTGCTCATCCGATGTGAAACCCTTGATGGTCCATGGACGCTGAATTTGCACCCCATTCTTCTCCAAGTCTGCGATAAAGACCCGTTCAATCAGACCTTGGTGAAGCAAGGTTGTGAAGGGGTAGCGAGCGTCGATAAAGTCGGGGCAACTCGCCCATGTCCCTGTCCGGACAATGCCGCGCCCTGACGAAGGAGGGTCCCAGAAAGCAACCTCGTACACGCGGGCAGGGTGGTGAGCCATGATGTCAGACTTGAGGCCCATGTTGCGGAGAAGATCCAGCGAACGTGGTTGGATACCGTCAGCTCGACCTGTCGGTGTTGGCTCGGCTCTGTTGTCGATGTGCTTTATCTTGTAACCCCAGCGGGCAAGACATGTTGAGAGCATGAGGCCAACTGGCCCAGCTCCGACAATGACTGGACGGATTGATGTCAGATATGAGCACTGTGATCGGTGGGGGTGAGTTCATTTACCAATATCATAGTAGGGCGATCGGTCTGCTTCTGGTGCCATGGTGAGAGAGGTATAGAGATATCAGGCTTGAGTAGCTAGACGTGAGTAGCCAGGTGTGTTGGATCTGGGAGAGTCGGAGGGACGGGAGGGGGTAATATATGCAAATGCAACAGATCGCCTCAAGATAGTAGTAGTGGACTGGCAGTCAGCAACGGTGTGAAGCAGCACGAAGCGAACCGAGAATTGCTCCCGAGCAGGCAACCGAACAGGCTGGGTTTACCGGGTCGCAGAGACAACGAGATTGATCACGGCATCGAGCTCGGGATGTGGAGAGTGTTTAGGTACGAGGTTGCTGGCTCCAGGGACCACTCCTCACGGCTGGGCCAGATGGAAGAAGTCTCGGCCTAGGCCTCGGGAAGGCAATCGCTACCGCCGCCATTGCTTGTCTTGTCATCACCTGAGCATCAAGGCCAATGACCATGGGCAAAATCCCAGCGCACTTGCCGTAGCCGTTGCCAGCCAGACAGGCGTCATAGGCTTCCACTCTCCTCCGCGGTTTCCAGTGGGGTATCTGGGGGAGAGACCGCCGCAGATGCCGTTTTGGGATCCGGGAGTTGACTTCGGGACTGAACCACAGGGACGGCTGTTGTCTCGGGAGCGGATAATTGGGGCATGGATGGTTTTTGTTAGTGCATGCACTCTCTCAATTAGTGAATTCTATCTTGGAGAAACATGCGCTACTGCACAAGTGGCGGAGATGAGGGGCCGGATAGACGCCAAAGAACCCCATGCATGCAACAAGAAGACTTCTTCCAATGATACGCCGTGCTTTACGCTGACAACCTGGCCCTGTCAATTTCGTGGCTCTGATCTCGTAAAAGGACGGTTACTGCGGTCGGATAAGCGGATTATCTGCACGATCTGCTGTGCCACATTAACTAAGACTTCGAAGATGGGGTAAGAGATCTCATCTCATCGCTTAAGCATCAACGAGACATGGCCTATCAAGCCCAACTGTCTCTTTTCCCAACCCATAAGACGGCTCCAGAGGAATTGCACATCGTAAGCAAAATAGCAACTCTGGTAGAGTTCAATTGTATTGATTTCGTGTGGAGTTGTGTTTCAATCTTCAATTCTTCATCGCCTCCTAGCCTACCCTGGAGTTCCACTGGAGATTGAGATTCGCACCCCTGCTCATCTATCCTACGTGCGCTCAATGTTATCGTCATGAAAATATCATATTTGTTTTCTGGGAAGTGGTCCATATTTACAGGCTCAAGGCACCCGCATCAAGTCGGTAGGCGGAGATGAGATCCCAGAGTTGTGTTTGGCAGGCGTCACCCAGATCGCAAGTACAGCCTCAACGTGTTGAGATAGGGCACACCTTCCACCTCGTGATACGCTACTTCCTCAACCATACATACATACATCACACTAAGTGTATCCCGCTTCTTGGGTGATCCCGACGCAGGAAAACCTCCAACCAAACAGCACCTGCTCACACCGAAATTCATATGGCGCCCTCCTAATCCTTACTTCTGGGTTGTAATTCACCCTGCCCCTTTATCCTCTAGTTTCTGTTCCGAGAAAGTGGCATTTGCTCGAAGGAAACTTCTGGCCCTGTCGCTAGGGAATGGCCAATACCTCACAGCCGTCTTCGTCAAGTCCTGGGAACCAGCCGGTCGATCCTACCCAAGTGTTTGATGAAAACAGTTAGCATCTCGAACGAGGAGGCCGTTAGAGTATTCCGGCTAACCAGCTCCTAGAATGCCGCAACGTTCTTGTTAGATACTGTGCCCACATCCCTCGCAATTACCGATATAGCGACGGTGTCCGACTCGTGAGGAAGCCAGATGCCTGTCCGATCAGCAGTATTTAACATGGTCCAGGTATTTCTGGTGTTGAGAGATCACATGGGTGATGAGCATCTTGGGCTCGCGGCAGGCGTGCTTTATGAGATGATCGAGGTTGATTGCCAACATTCAGATGATCCAGGTGCCGCGTTTCAACGCTGGAGACACGACCACATGAACAGACACGTGCGGACATGTGTAACACCCTGGCCAAAACTCGCCCTGACAAGAGATGCAGGCAGATCTCGAGCTTCCTCACGTACCGCACCTCACGACTGTCACCTCCACCATCATCCCAACTGCCAAGCTGACCAGGTGGAGGAAAGAACACCCCCAGCGGTACCAAACGCGGCTCTCTGACTACTCGCCTAACCTTGAAAGGTCATCGCTCTTCTCAAGCGGCATACGGACACGGAAGAGCTGGGTGATCGAGTATACCATGTACGTCTCGTCCCGTAACGGGGGCACACGGCCGTTTCGTCAGATAACTGCCAGGGAATTTCACGAAATGCAGTGGAATCCGAATACCAATAGCCCAGGACGACTCGTTGGGGAGAAGTCGATTGATTTGGGAGAGTTCTTACGGAAAGGAGACATTGATGAGCCGGCAGACGAGGAATGTGCGACTACCTCCCGGTTTTCCCTCAGTTCGAGACTATCCAGGGGACGGAGTAAGATGGGGCAGATCACGAACAAGCTTCGTGTTGCCAAAAAATCTCCCATACGCCTATCGAAGCCGGAGTGGCCCCTGAATCGCCCAGATTGTGATGCCACGGCCTCTTTCTACGATATGCTCGAGCAGCGATCAAATCACAGAGTCAGTGAATGGGATATACCAAACGCCAATTTTGCGAGAAAGTTCGGCCTGTACACAGACAGTGGGCCGCTGCCCCCTTTCATCAGGGAGCTACCAGTTGCTGAAGATAAAGCAATGGACCTGGCAACTGGCCCAGCGATGAGAGAACTGGTGTGCTCACGGCGGTTTCAAGGGCCCTTTACACCCCAGCTGTGGTTTGATAGCGGCCTGGATTATCGATGGAAACGTGCATCCTGCTAAGCGTCCATGATGGTCAGGCTGAGATCTATATAAGGCATGCGACCCATCCCTACGGTGAGACCTCTGCAACCATCTCTCTAAAAGAAAAAAGAAACGATCACTGACGAAGAGTAGGAGGGCTATGACCACTGCCGATTTTATGTGCCCAGATCTTGCCAGTGGCAGAATTCGCTACCCACCTATTTGCTGTTTTTGCCAGTTGCTGCCAGCTGGCGGGAGCAGCAGGGGATTTTAGACCAAATCAATGTTTGTTTTCCTCACGAGGACAGATTCTGAATCACTGTCGCAAAGCGTGATTTGTTTACCTTCATCTCACCCCATCACCGGTGCTAGTGATCTGCACCTTGGGCTTTCCAACCGCACCAACTGCTCCGGACTCCAAGCTCTTTGCATGATTGCTTCAAGTGGCTTGCATGATTCACTCCGAGTACTTGATTTGAATCAAACTGGTCTCATCAGGCCCCCTCTGGAGGCTGCGCGCCGGACTCAATGCAACACAACAGCCCGACCCAAGACAGGGGCCGGTGTTCTGATCCATCGACCTTTTGCGCGACTCCTCTCCGGGGCGGCTTTCAGTCTTTATCACCAGGAGAAAGGGCTCGTTCCTTATCCCCACGCAAGCGCCTCGTTCAGCAACCACTTCATATTCGCATGAACCTGACGGAGAGCCAAATGGACAAGATCACCGACGCGTATGCCACCGCTCCATACCACAGCTTGGAAGAGACTGACACCCTGCAGATTCAGTAGTAAAGCCAGCAGCAGCCCATCCAAGTCTGATAGATCCAAGAAGAAGTCTACAATGACACCGAGGTCAACCCCGCGAAAGCACAAGCCATCAACCTCCCGCTCCGAAGCCCCTCCAAGCTGGGCGCTGAGCGAGGATGACGGCTCCGGGGTAAATTCTACAACCTTTTCCGACCTAATGCCAGGTCTTCACCAAGGTTCCCCTCGGGATGTATTCGCTGGTAGTATCGCTGAGCGTAGGCATAAGGTTCCTCCTCCTCCACTGCACCTTGGAGTTGGGCGGCAGAATGCAAGCGCTCCCCGTCCAGCCGAGATGGAGGACATTCCCGATCCCGTTTCTCCTCTGGGCCAAGGGAGGTATGAGCAATTTCATGTTACCGAAGATGACTCCTCTTCTTTCTACTCGCCGAACATCCCAGATACTGCTCATCCATCCCCTCTGGATCTTGGAGGCAGTCATCATGCTCGGTCACGATCTAATGTCAACGACGCCGTCGTCAACGCATACCAAGATTGGGCTCACATGCATCAACACCCAATGATCAAAGAGTCGGCAAGCCATCCAGAGCCCCTCGTCAACAGACCCCGACGATCCAAAAGCTCAGGGGACAGCATGCGACTGTCTCGACCTATCGAGGTCCAGCACCCACCGATGCCACAGGTAGCCAACCTCCGAGCCGAGAATGCTCCAAGCACTCCCCTCTTCTCCCCACTGCAGTTGTACTTCAGGGGACCCGACTTTCCCAGTGTGAAGAAGGGTGAAAAGACAATGATTGGAGACAATGGATGGCTTGAGCGTACCGACAAGGGCGTTGACGCAGCCAAAAAGGCACCGCAGAAGAAGGTGGGAATACTTGACAGTATCAAGAAGATTGCAAAGGACATGGTGAGTCTGAGACTTCATGGAAAGATTCTGCCGCTGACTTGTATGTAGACAGAGTTGCATCACAACAATCGTCGCACACAGCCTGTTGTTCGAGCCCGTCCAACGTCGCGGATGGCTGTCTCCCTGGACTCGAGGGAGCAAAGCCTTCTTTACTGCGAGCTTGAGTTTCACTTGAGCACTGCGTTGAACGACTACATCACGGTGCAGCTGGACAAGGGTCGTTTGATTCCAGACAAGCTCAAAAAGGTAGCTGATGCCTGGCAGAGCAAGGGTCGTCCCAAGATTGTTGGGTTTCGGTACGACCTGGAGACGCAGCTCGAGCTGATCAATTTGCACGTCGACGACTTTCGCTTCTATGGCCGCCGACAGGCCGACCCGGTCGAGATCAGCGGGCTTTTGCATACTATGAAGGTCAACGCGCGAGCCATGAGCATCCGGACCTTTTGCCAGCCCGACTCGGTGATTGCGAAGCAGCTGGTGGATGCGCAATCACTGTTCAAGATGCTCGGCATTTCGGATGCGCAGCAGATGGCACTGGCCGAGATTGCGCAGTTCTTCAAAGTGATTGTCGAACGGGAGATGGACTGTCGTGACCATCGTGAGCTTCAGGGGGGATGAGGTAGGGCGTCACATGTTCGTGGTGATTACCAGTGGACAATGAACGCAGAGAGACGAGTCAATGGCTGAGCTCTGTTCATGGTATCAATTGGAGATATCAACTCAGCTTCAAGAGGTCTTGAGAATGGGGATCATAATGTTTGCTCATGGACACAAATTGGGCGAGGATTAGGGGAAACTGGGAAAGTCAGCACATGGATGGATGCTGGGACGGTAGAGATAGAGTTGGGGGACTTGTATGATTGTTGTAGGAGTTCTTTAATATTAAGTGTACAATCAGAAAGAAGTCGCATTCTGATACATGTGAGCCACAGATGGCACCAAGACGGATCGCTTAATAACGTATCGATTTAAAAGATAAAGTACAGGTATGTAGATAGCATCAAATCATTCCTCGTTAGATGTTCTTCAAGTAAACGTATTCTTTGTGTGTCCTTGCAGGGAACTGTTCTAGTTGCCCAACCAAGAGACTTGGAATAGTTTTAAACATGAGATGGTTAACAATCAGCCGTAGAGTCGTAAGCAGTCGTTAAAAGAAAGAGCCCGTCAAGGCGGCAAAAGGAGAGGATACAAGAGAGAGCAACTATTGCCGGTATCGCGGAGCATCCTCACTCCTGCGCCGCTGGGGCTGCCGGTCGTCGTAGCGGGGGTCGTCATAGACAAAGTCATACTCTTCGTCATCGTTCGCAGGCAGCGCTCTGCCGCGATCATACCGGTCACGGCTGCGGGAGTCACGATCCCTGTCGCCAGACCTCCGGCGATCGTACCGCGGCATCTCCTCCTCGCGCACGTAGCTGCGCTCACGCTCCCAATCGAGCTGGCGGCGACGGTCCCGGTCCCTCGAGTCCTCAACACGGTTGGCGATGGCATTGGCGCCGAGACCGCCGGCTACGGCACCGAGGATGGTGGAGACGAGGCGAGTACGATTCTCATTCTCGTCATCGTATCCTCGTGTCTTGTGCTTGTGACGGGTCGCTGCATCAGAAGCCTCGCGGGCGACGAGGCCACCTACAACGGCGCCGAGGAGACCAGCGCCGATGCCAGTGGCCGAGTTGGAGAAGTTATCCTCGACAGCGCCACGAGCGCGGGAGAGGGGACTCTGCGAGCGGTCGCGCCCGCGAGAACGGCTGTCGCGACGGCGGTCGTCGTCATAGTCTTCTTGGGAGGATGTCACGGAGGCAGGGCGGGAGCGGGAACGGGATCGCCGGACCATTGTGGTATTGGGAGGAGGGACGGAGCGGGTACGGGCCTGAGACGGGGGAGGCTCAAGGGTCATGCGATCACGGGGAGGACCAGCGCCGTACTGCTCATCGAGGCGCGAAGTCGAGGCGTAAGGGGGAGCTCCTGGAGGAGGAGGGCCCTGACCTTGAGCGCCGGGGTTATTGGGGTTGGGTGCCGGGGCGCCACCAGAATAGTTGTCGGGGGAAAAGTCGCGGCGACGACGAGAAGAGTACTCTTCGTACTCGTAATAATTTGACATTTCTGATTTTTAGCCCTTTTTGCTTTGTTGCTGCGGGTAAAACTCGATGGTTGGATGAGATGGGAAAAAACAGGTCAGAATGTTTCGTTTGTAGTGGTTGAAAATGAAGGGAGATGTCGTGGGTGGCTGGACAAAGGAGGAGTCAAAGTTCAGTCAGCGCTTAATATGGAGGGCCGACGTCAGCTGGAGCCCAGACAAAGAAATCAAGGGCCGCCTGCAGGGTTGAGCTTGGAAGTTGAATCTGACGATGGAGACAAATATTCTTTTCAAGTAATTCTTGCGAGTGAGGCTGTTTAGAAGCTAGAGTGTCGTTTTAACAAAGTTGAGACAATGCCGAGAGACAATGTCTAGAGTTATAGATTTCTACAACGGTCACGACAAGGTTTCGCACAGCCACGGAACGACTGAGCACGTGGTGATGGTTCTTTTCGTAGCTTGGCAAGCTGTCCAAGAGAAAGGCTCTCGTTGGGCACGAGGCGCATCATTGGGCGCTCTGGTGGAAGGCTCAGAAGATGGAGACGCTGTATCGGAGAGGCGGATGACGTAGGCATGCCACGCTTCGTTTTTGCTACTCTGCCCCGCGTGTGGCGAAGCTAACGGTGTGCACAGCCTCATCTTGTCTCTTCGAAAAGAGAAAAGATGAAAGCTGCGGAAGAAGCAATTCTCCGACATCTCGTCACTTTTTGGTTGCTTTTCCCGGTTACGAGAGCGACGCCTCCCGACACCGACACGGCATCCTTGCTGCCTTAGTCTCTCGTTTAGTGGTACCTGCTTTTGCAGCCTCTGCCGACGTCTGAATGCCCAACCTTGTCTTACACGTACAAAACAATCCGGGGCAAGAGAATGAGGCTCACCCGTGTCGGGAGCTAATTGGGGGGAGTGGAAGACCCGCAATGGAGAGGCCATCGATCCACGGGCGCGGATGCGGATACTGAGACGGGGACTGGCATGTTGCTGGTTTTACTGCTCCGTCGTTGTTCCCGTCCCGTTGGACAGGTAATACTCCCAGGCATATCCAAGGAGCATTCACGGTGGGCCTGGGACGTGTCTCGTCCGAACCGTTCAGTTCGGATGAGACGCTGTTGGTTTCAACATTTTACTCTAATCATACTGTAGTACCGGGTTATATGGCAAACATGTTTCATTTCACGATTGCCTCACATATGGAGACTTGCTTGCTATGTGGTTTCACGCCCCAAACAATCCGATATTCTCTCCCATGGGTATTTATCTGCTCGACTCAATTCTCTGCCCAGCCCTTCGCTCATATCCTTTCACCGATCTCACCGCTCACGTCGCAAAAACTCTTCATCGTCCCCTGTCCCAGTGGTAGGATCACTATATTCTCATTGCTTTTGTCCCGTCCCCTGTCCCGGGCGGCTAGATCAGTTGCTTTCGCGTCTCCATCACCCCTTGTTTGCTTTTTACCCGCCCTACTCTCCGATGCTAATGCCGGAGCACAGGGCCACAGGACTGCGATATCCCACGTCGGGTCATGCGTCCGCCAGCCCCGGCGCTTCGACGTGTCCCGTAAGGCTTCAATATACTGCATCAGTTGATCCTCACATTCACCGCTATCCAAGACGTGGCACAATCTCTACCTGACGACGTCTTGCAATATGTGATGTGGGGAGGTTGAGACGAGGAAAAAAATCTGTAATACGTACGGAGAGGGTGACTGTTTAGCGAGACGAGCTTGACCGGGCCTCACAGAGCTATGGATGGCCCATGACCCTTCCCCGGCTAGGCCCTTGGCTGCCCACAGGACTGGAGTGCGAGCGAGTATATATCTTTTGCTCGCTCGTGAAGGGGAATTGCCGCTGGAGCTTCTCATCATCGTCTTTGCTCTTAGACAAAAATGGCCATGTCGAGTCCAGCATACGAAACGTTTCCAGCGGGACGGATGGCGAACCAACACCTTGACTATGACCCAGAGAAGCCCCCCGTCTCTCCAACCGGGTGCCTTTCAGGCGATGACAGCGCAGACTCGGTCGCGGAACCAGAGCGCTGGAACAGCACACGGATTAATGCCTACCGCTATTACGTGACCAACATATCCTTTCTAATAATGGGCATGAATGATGGATGTCTTGGTGTAAGTCCCTGGATGAACCTGTATCGCCGTTTCTTTAACTGACTGTGTTATAGGCTCTTCTGCCATACGTGAGTTGATATAACCCCTGACCACCACCAACACTCTCACCAACAAGCCACCCCTTTAGATCGAGACCTACTACTCCATCGACTACACCACTGTGTCAACCCTCTTCGTCGTGCCCTTTGCGGGCTACATCGTCGCCGCCCTCGTCAACAACTGGATTCACTACACGGTTGGCCAGCGCGGCGCCGCCTTCATCGGACCCATCACCCGCCTCCTCGCCTACCTCCCGATGGCCCTCCACCCGTCGTTTCCCGTGCTGCCCTGCGTCATGATGTTTACTGGATTCGGAAACGGCGTGCAGGACAGCGCCTATAATGCCTGGATCGGAAACATGCACCACGCCAACGAACTGCTCGGCTTCCTCCACGGATCCTACGGCGTCGGGGCCACCATCAGCCCCCTGATCGCGTCCGCCATGATAACGGAAGCTAACCTGGAATGGTACACCTTCTTCTACATCATGATCGGTTTGACGTTCGTCGAGTTCATCATCGGCACAACCGCATTCTGGGGCGCGACAGGCGACGAGTACAAGCGACGCATGCACTCTCAGCAGGGCAAGAGCCGCGTGACGACGCTCATGGCCGTCAAGGAGCCCGTCACCTGGATAGTCGCCATCTTCCTGCTGGGTTACGTGGCGGCAGAGGTCAGTCTCGGCGGTTGGATCGTCACCTTCATGTTGCGGGTCCGGCACGCCAAGCCCTTCCTCGCGGGCCTCACCGTGACTCTTTTCTGGCTGGGCCTCACGCTGGGCCGTGTCGTGCTCGGGTTCGTGACGGAGCGCATCGGTGAGAAGCTGGCCATCACCATGTACCTGGCCCTCTCCATTCTCCTCGAGCTACTGTACTGGCTGGTACCAGACTTTGTAGCTTCGGTAATCTTTGTGATGCTCCTTGGTTTCTTCCTAGGACCTCTGTTCCCAGCTGCCATCGTTGCTGCGACAAAGCTGCTTCCAACCGACTACCACATTAGTGCACTTGGGTTCGCATCTGCTGTCGGAGGAGGCGGCGCTGCCATCGGCCCCTTTGCGGTCGGAGCCATCGCTCAACAAACAGGTGTTCAAGTCCTGCAACCAATTGTCCTCGGAATACTAGCCTTCATCATCGCAGTATGGACGCTTCTTCCGGGAGGATTCAGAAAGGGCGGGCTTGAGATGGCTCGGGAGCAGAAGCTCAAGCCTGGAGGAGACGTGAGGGAGATCTGGTCATGGATCAGAATGAAAGCCGCGAGAGCTGGACGACCACGAGCTTTGCCATGATGCCATGATCAGTTTTCAAGATACGAATGAATGACTTAGACAAGGATTATAGACGGCGGGATCAACACGGATAGGGATCAACGGACACTGGGCAACAATGGATGCGGGGGCACGGATTAACGGATAGACTCATATAAAGGTAGCAGCAGCAATGGATACCAAGCCAAGCTAGTAATTCGGCATTGAAAAACCGAGTCTAATAGTTTGTCCATCCAGTGAGATATCGTGTGTTGTGATGTTTCCCCCGGAACCGGACGAGGGGTTGTCAGTAGCGCGATCGCTATCTTATCAATCAACCCCATCGCTAACTTTTGGTAGAGGGAGGGGAAAAGCAGGACCTAAACCACCACTAGAACTCGACCACCAGCGCATCACAACGCTCTCTTTCCTGCATATACGAGACGCCAATTCGAAAAGCACCTTAGAGTACCCGCTCACCTGCTGTTACTGCTTCAATCGTCTAAGCCTCAAGGCTTCAGGCTGCCCATCATGACGTCGCCGACCTCGGCCCGCATCATCGCCCTCCCACCCTTCAAGCCCGACCTCCACGAACGCGCCTGGGCCTCGATTCCTCACCCGACGCTGCCCCTTCTCGCGACCGCCCACTCCAAGGCCGTCACCGTTTTCTCCCTGTCTACAGCCTCGGCTCACAGCACCCTCACTGGCGGCCACACCCGCTCCGTCCGCTCGGCGGCATGGAAGCCTCACCTCCCCCCGCACCGTCTGTGCCTCGTCACAGGCAGCTTCGACTCGACGGCCGGTATCTGGCGATGGGACGGTGATGAGGCGGCGCAGCAGGGTGGTGAGCTGGAGGTTGAGGTGACACAGCGCGACGTGCGCCGGAAAAACGACGACGACAGCGACGACGACTCACCCGGCGACAAGGACTGGGAGTTTACGCTGGTGCTGGAGGGTCACGACTCGGAGATCAAGTCGTGCGCTTTCAGCCCTTCGGGCACGTACCTGGCGACCTGCTCGCGCGACAAGTCGGTCTGGATCTGGGAAGACATTGGCGCCTCCGAGGCTGATGACGAGTGGGAGACGATCGCCGTCCTCAACGAGCACGAGGGAGACGTCAAGGCTGTGGCATGGTGCCCGGACCTGCCCGGCCGCAACGCCAGGCGCAGCTACTCATCCGACGTGCTCGCCAGTGCCAGCTACGACAACACGGTGCGCATCTGGCGCGAGGACGGAGATGCGGAGTGGGTGTGCGTCGCCGTCCTCGAGGGCCACGAGGGCACAGTCTGGGGAATCCAGTGGGAGTCTCACCCACGACCAGGAGATCTCTTCCCACGACTACTCACCTTCTCTGCCGACGGGACGATTCGCGTGTGGACGCTGCAGCAAGAGGAGGACACTGAAGACGGCACAGGTACAGGTTCGAGGAGCGCCCTAGGAGGCATCCCCAACACGATGCGTCGGTCCCTGCGGGAAGAGTGGACATGCACAGCAGTGCTTCCAAAGGCGCATACCCGCGACATCTACTCGGTAACCTGGAGCGCGCAGACGGGACTCGTGGCGAGCACCGGAAGCGACGGCGTCGTGGCGCTGTACACGGAGGATAACTCGGGCGGAGATACCCCGGTGACAGGCAACTCAACCAACGCCGAGGAAGCCCAACAATCTTCGGCATCTACATCTGCGCCTGCATCTACTACACCATGGAGATTGCTCGCGACCCACCCCGGCGCTCACGGCCCCTACGAGATCAACCACATTACCTGGTGTCGGAGATACGATGCCGGATCCGAGCGTCGCGGCGAGGAGGAGATGCTGGTTACTACGGGCGATGACGGGATAGTGCGGCCGTGGCAGGTTGAGGTCGATGCGCCAAGGTAGCAGTGCATCTATCAATCCAAGACAGTTAAAAGAAAATTCACACGCACAATAAATGAATATGCATATCAATCAACTCCCGAGGTTCCGTCGTCAAGAGGCATATCCTTGTTTATATCATGAATCGCCAGTATATCCCAAAACAGTAATGTAGTGTAGCTCAATCGCACAAAAAAAGATGTCATGCCTTGTCGTTCGTTCCAAAGGCCCATAATGCTAATGGAAACCCAGGGCGCAAATGTCTGTGTCCTTCATCTAGGAGGGTATGATACAAGTGGTTTACATGAAGAGCTTAGCTTGGCTTGCTTGCTCCCCAGATCCAACGGCTTTTGTTGTAGTTGTTGTAGTTGCTTCTTCCCTCCCAAACGATTAGTGTCCATGTATAATAGCCCATTCATCCATCCAGTACCAATGCCATTCAGTTTACCTCCCCATAACCTGTCCTGCTAAGATCCATTTCTTTCTTTACTCGCCCTTGAGCTTGTCCTGCTTCACAGTGAAAGCCATCTTGAGGAACTCCTGTTCCTCCTTGTTGTGCACCTGCTTGAGACCGGTAGCCACCGACGCGCTGGGGTTGCGGCCGGCGTACATGACGTGCTTACGGTTGTGGTGGTCAGTGTTGTTGAGCAGGGTCTCAATACGAGGCTGAGTGAAGCTCCAGGCACCAGCGTTGAGAGGCTCCTCCTGAGCCCAGACGATGGTCTTGGCGTTGGGGTACTGGTCAAGGTTCTCCTTGAGCTGTTGCCAGGGGAAGGGGTTCAGCTGCTCAATGCGGGTGAAGGCGACGTTGTCGATGTTGTTCTCGGCACGGTACTTGTGGAGAGCAGCCCAGACCTGACCACTGCAGAGAATGACTCGGTCAATCTCCTCACGAGGCTTGAGAACGCCAGTCTCGTGCTCAGGGTCGGGGATGATCCACTGGAAGCCAGCGTTCTCCCCAGTGAACTCCTCGATGTCGCTGCGGGCCAGAGGGTGTCGCAGCAGAGACTTGGAGAAGAAGATGACGAGAGCTAATCAAGGTCAGTATAAGTCGTAGACATAGAAGGAATGGGTCAACTCACGCTTTCGGTACTGTCGGTGCATCTGTCGGCGAAGAATGTGGAACAGGTTGGCGGGAGAGGTCATGTAGGCAATCTGCATGTTGCAGTCCTGGTGCTGGCGCACAAGCTTCTCGCCGGTAGGGAACTCTCGGGGATCCTCGTTGCTGAGCTGGAGGTATCGCTCGAGACGACCGGAAGAGTGCTCAGGGCCCTGACCATCATAACCGTGGGGAAGAGACATGACGAGACCAGTTCGCTGCATCCACTTGACCTCACCAGAGGCGATGAACTGGTCAATGATGCACTGAGCGTTGTTGGCAAAGTCACCGAACTGGGCCTCCCACATGACCAGGGCATGGGGAGACGACAGAGAGTAACCGTACTCGAAGCCAAGAGCACCGAACTCACTCAGGGACGAGTTGGAGATGACAAACTTGCCCTGGTCCTGGCTCAGGTGCTGGAGGGGAGTGTAGGTATCCTCGGTCTCCTGGTCGTGGAAGACAGCGTGGCGCTGAGAAAAGGTACCACGCTCGACATCCTGACCGGAGACACGGACATGGTAACCCTCAGTGACGAGAGAACCAAAGGCCAGAGCCTCAGCAGTGGACATGTCGATGTTCTTACCCTCAACAACAGACTTGGTTCGGTTGGTGAGAATTCGCTTCAGGTTGCGGTGAACCTGGAAGCCCTCGGGAACGCTTCCAATAACCTCACCAATGTGCTCCAGAGTCTGGGGCTTGACAGCAGTCTCGTTGGTGGCGAGGACCTCGGTGGCAAGCTCCTTGGGAGACTTGAAGCCGTTCCATGCAGAGGTGGTCCACTCCTTGGAGGTGGGAGTGTAGTCCTTGGACTTGGTGAAGCTCTCCTCGAGCATGCCCCAAACCCACTGCTTGTGCTCATCAATGTCCTCCTTGGTGAAGGAACCCTCCTCGATCAGCTTGTTGACATAGATGTCGATTTGGGGCTCTTTGCCAGTGATGCGCTTGTACATGAGAGGCTGGGTGAAGGAAGGCTGATCGGTCTCGTTGTGACCGTGCTTTCGGTAGCAGTTGAGGTCGATGACGACATCGTGCTGGAACTCGGCGCGCCAATCGGCGGCAAGCTGGCAGACGAAGTTGACAGCCTCGACATCATCGGCGTTGACGTGGAAGACGGGGGCATCGATGGCCTTGGCGATATCCGTGCAGTAGGCGGTAGAGCGGGCGAATCGAGGGTCGGTGGTGAAACCAATCTGGTTGTTGACGACGAGGTGGATGGTACCGCCGGTAGAGAAGGCGGGGAGAGAGTGGAAGCCGAGACACTCGTAGACGATACCCTGAGCAGCAAAAGCAGCATCACCGTGGAGCAGAACGCTCATGGCGGTGCGGTGAGTCGACTCGTCGTTGTTGTAGTGCTGGATGGCGCGGGTCTTGCCCAGGACGACGGGGTCCTCGGCCTCCAGATGCGAAGGGTTGGCGACCAGAGAGAGCTGGACACGCTTGCCAGAGGGAGTAGGTCGCTCGAAGTTCATACCGAGATGGTACTTGACATCACCGGAGCCCTCATCCTCGGCACCTGTCGTACCAGCGAACTCGCTGAAGATGGACTCGTTGGGTTTTCGGACGACGTTGGAGAGAACGTTGAGACGACCACGGTGGGGCATACCAATGACAATATCCTTCACACCATAGTCGACGCTGCGGTCAATGAGAGCCTTCATACCGGGAACAAGGGTTTCGCAACCCTCGAGACCGAATCGCTTGTCGTTGGGGTACTTGGTGGCCAGGAAAGACTCGAAGCTGGAACTCCAGATGAGACGGTCCAGAACACGGCGCTTCTCGTCAACCGAGTACTTGAAAGGGGTAGGGACCTCGAGACGCTCGCGAAGCCAGTCGCACTTCTCACGGTCAGGAATGTGGATGAACTCGACACCGAAGGAGCCGCAGTAGATTCTCTCGCAAGCATCAACGATCTCGCGAAGGGTCATCTTCTCGCGACCGTCGCGCTTGAAGCGAGGCAGGATACCGGGGCCAAGGGTGTACTCGGTGTCAAGATCCTTCTCGGTGAATTGGTAGTGCTCGAGGGTCAGCTCCTTGGGCTTGATGTTGGCAAAGCCCTTGGCGTCATTGGTACCTCGAATGCCGAGGGGATCGATCTTTGCGGTGTGGTGACCACGGGCCTGGTAGGCGCGGACGAGAAGCTGGACCTTGAGATGGTTGGTGACATCGGAGCCAGCCTCGAGGCCGCCAGAGAGACGAGGAACACCACCGGTCATGTTAGGGACCAGGTTAGGAGGAGGCTGGAAGGCCTGGGAAATGGGCATCTCGCCGCTCTCCATGTTCTTGAAGTAGATCTGCCACGAGACGTGGACGCTCTCAGGGTCCTGTCTCCACTGCATGTACATCTCGTCGATGTAGCTGGCGGTGCTCCCGGAGAGGAAGTTATCGTTGGGGTCGGGAGGCGACGAGGTGGCGCTGGTCGCATAGCCGCGACAAGCAGCGAGGGCCAGAGGCCGGCGGGAGGCAGCAAGCTTCCATGATGAAGTGCGAGCCGAGACGGTCGAGATGGAAGCCGAAGATGAGGCAGCGGAGCATCTAGCACCGCGTAGGAGCTGGGAGCTAGCTCTGCAGAGCGAATTCCTCAACATGATGGGCGAGTAGTGTGGTAGAGGAACGAGGACAGGTCAAGGGGGGCGGGCTGAAGAACTAGAGGGTATCGATGGGAAGCATCCCCCGGCAGCTCTAGATGGCGACACAAAGGAACGGCGGAGTAAGTCGTTGCGGACGGTTAGTTCCCAGCGAGGACGGGAGAGAGGAATTGGAGGGGGAGTAGGTAGGATAGTGCGGGAGGAGGAGTATATCAGGAACGAACAGAGAAACAGGAACAGGAATGAAACTGGAGGGACCCAGCGGGAGAAGAAATTGTGACCACCGAGACGAGACCGACTGGAGCTCACTGCTGGCCTTTGATGTCCTGCTGCTTGGAAAAATACGATGACGCCCCCGGCAAACCCGGTTCTGGCCGTGAGGGAGCCAGGCGCTGATTGGCCAGAGGCAGCCGTGACCGAGAAAAGCAGTGCGGATCTGGAGGGAGGCGCACGGCGCGGCCCAGCCTCTTGCAGCAGGGTTTGCAGGGGTTTACAGCGCGGCAAGTCACTCGGTCTTTGACCTCCGGGGCGAGATGTCGCACAGTGTTTTGGAGGTGACCGTGGGCAGCGGTGACCGCTATCATTGGGGGAGCCCACTCGCATTTTCGGGGCATTTGGGGGTCTGGCTCGGGGGTTGAGGTGTGTTTACCGAGGATCACCTCGCCCTGGACGTTGCTTGGCCGTGACCGTACCGATCTCCGGACACACTGTACCGTCATGACGTCCGTCTACCCGGCTCGTCGCCAAGGCTGTGTGTGTGTATTTCCCCGCGATTTGAGGGTGCAGCTGGGGGTTTCTTTGCAGGATCAAACGGATCATGGCTGAAGGATCGTGTCCTCGTAGGCTGCGAGTAGCCGAAGAGTGGCCTGTCATTGCGGTAATCTGGAAAGGAGAGCACCATGCTCGCACGGTCTCCTTAGGTAGGGTACAGATATGGGAGGTGTCAGGCGCATCGGGGCGCACGGGAAACGACCAAGATTGCGGAGTAACCATCGTGAAGTTTTACGTGGATTAAACAGGGTCAATAGCCGACGCCACAAGGTCAGCGACTCGGTGTCGGGTGGGACGTGCATTCCAGGTTTTTTAGTGGGAGGGTTTGCAGGTCAGGGGAAGGGTCAGCCACGGGTGAGCGAGCAATTGACAATCCACCAGCCACAGTTGGAGTAGCTGTGCCTGGTGGTTCCTCGGTGAGGGTGAGGTGAAGAGGCTGTGAATAGCCGTCGAGGCATTCATCTGCGAAAAGATGAGGCGCCACAGAATAAATGGCTCAAGTTCCTGACAACTATCCAACCACGCATTTCCCAATAGCCCTCGCCACTTATCCCTCATTTCCCACCTTGCTGACCTGCGGTGTATTCTTTCATCTCTTCAGGTCAGGCAGGCCCTGCAGGTTGGAGTCGGCTTTGCAGCAGGTGCCAACGTCAGGCGGCGGCTCCACTTACCACTTCCACGGGCGCCAACTTTTTCAGGCCCCACTCTGGTGCAGCAACGCAAGGCTACGTACTTTAGGGATAATATTCTCGAAGCTTTGGGGGAAGCGGAAGCTGAAGCCTTGACGACGACATCCAATTCATCTCAAGCTGCCAAGAGCAAGCAAGCAAGCAAGAGAGAATCCAGGACTCAGACAGCCTCATCAGAGACAAGCCGTATCAGACACTCACGTGAACCAAGTCGCTATTCTCGCCAACAAAGGCCGCCTGCTCCTCATCAGCTGCTGTCCCAGCCTTCTGCCTGGAGATCCTTTCAACGACATCTGCGAATCCATCCATCCCAAGAGCTTCTGAGACGGAATCTCAGCGTAGAACTCCACGACGCGAGTCCCCTCAGGGGGTCGAGTTCTCGTGCATTTACTCGTAGCCGCGTCGAGCTCGTCGCGTCATCATCGCCTCCATCATGGCCATCCCCGCTGGCCGCACCCTCTTCAAGAAGAAGGATGGCATCCTGACGCTCACCAGTGACCATCAGTTTGTCACCTGGACTCCAAACTCCGGCGGCCCTCCCACCGTCTCTCTCTCCGTTTCCAACATCACCAGTGAGTCGGGATAGCCTGCGCGAACGCGCTTTCTCTCACTAACGTCGGTCCCAGACCTTCAACAGACACCAGACACCTCGGCAAAGGTGATGCTCAAGGTCTTTGAAAAGACTTCTGAGAGTGCCGACCCTGCTACATATCTCTTCCACTTCAACACCCCGGAGGCCAAAGCAGAGGCCAAAGCTGTAAAGGACCTCTTGTCAAGCCTGTTGGCTGCTTCTCGCACCAATGATGCCGGCGTACCAAAGCCATCTGCCCCTGGTACAGGCGGCTCTTCAACTCCAACAGCAAATGGAAACGCGGGCAGCGGCTCAGCATCCATGGCCTTCGCCAGTGCCGTGAACTCGCAGCCTACTTCTCTTCGCTGGTTTGATGATGCTCACTTGAAGAACGACATCGAACTACAACGGTCCCTCATGTCAAAGGACACAAGCCTTAACCAGACCTATATGGAAGCCATGCAAACCAAACCTGATTCTATCTCAGGAGCTGCCTTCAACGCACAGTTCTGGTCAACGCGGACAAACCTTCTCCGAGCTCATGCTATCGAGACCAACCAGAAGAAGGGAGCCTACAACGTTCTCTCGACAGTGAAGCCCAAGACTGTCGATGGAGAGCTCAAGCTCAATATTAGCGTTGAACAGGTTCAGATGATCTTCGCCCAACATCCTTTACTCAAGCGTGTTTACAACGAAAACGTCCCTCGGCTTTCCGAGGCCGAGTTCTGGTCTCGGTTCTTTCTCAGCAGACTCTCCAAGAAGTTACGGGGTGAGCGAGTCACTGAGAATGATCCCAATGACCCCCTCTTCGACAAGTACGACCCTAGCGAGAATACGGTAGCTGTGCAGAGCAAGATCATGGCACAACAGGTTCCTCACATCATCGACATCGAGGCCAACGAGGAGAACCAGGGCGGATTCAAGAGCGGGAATGCCAAGGATATTGAGATGCGTCCTAGAACTAACGTTCCCATTGTAAAGACCCTCAACAGCCTCAGCGAGAAGATCATGGCCAACGTTGCCCCATCTGACGCCAATGCCGAGGATATCAGTGGAGCTTACGACACTTATAACCAGCTTGCACTCCGCGATCTCAAGGGGGATGCTAAGGAGCATCGCATCAAGCTCAATGTCAAGGAGCAGAACAAATTCTTCTCCAAACATGAAACAGCGCCCTCGTCCAATGCCCGCCTGTTTGAAAAGCAGGCCCCCAGCGATGTGCTCTTCGAGATCCAGGGCGATCTCGAAACCCTCGAGGGCGACGGTGCAGGAGGCATCAATCTCCAAGCAGCCATTGGCTTTGATGAACAGAGTGATAGCGATGATGATGCTCCCAAGCGTGCTCACGTTGGTTCACGGTCCGCTCTGAAAGCTGCGGACAAGGACGTCATGAAGGGCGTTCGTCAGCAACGTGCCCAAAAGTATGGACATGACTCTGATGCCCTTACACCCATGGGCCTTCCTGCTGAACTAGCTCGGAAGTGCAGCCTTACTCATGCCACCACCATCGAGTTCCTACATCAGTTCTGGAACGCTTTCCTCTCGGGAGACCCGGATCGTGCTGCCGAACTGCAGTACCTCGCCGAGTCACTGAGCCGCTCCATCGCACGCATCAACGCTGTCGCAGATGAGGCCGACAAGGAGCGAGAGGAAATCATCCGCACCCGCAAGAAGGAGATCCGTGATCACTTTGAGCGTACGGGAAAGAAGATCCGCTGGAAGGCGGACAGGGTGGGTGGTGGCCGTCCAGCCGTCATGGCGCTGATGCAGCCGACTATTGATGCGTTGGAGAAGGCTCAGGCGGATTACCAGAGAGCCCTCGCTGCAGAGGGGATCAAGGTGTCGACAGAAGCATGAGGCTAGCTGGATAGCAGCATGTCATCTACAGTTATTTTGGTAATAAGAGAACAAATATGGCACCAAACTTGGACAGAGCAGGTAGTTGTATAATAATAGGTAGTTCAATAAAGAGACCAGCTCCGGCCAACCCCCACCACAAGTCTTTTGCATCTTTAGACGTTGTCTCTGATATGGTATAGTACACTTTTCTTACAGTACAAGTTCCTTTTTTGAGCCCATGCTATATTCAACTCATCATGCCCAAAAAGATGACGAGAAACAAAAGACACCTTGAATGCTTATTCCCATCTGGTCAGCTCATCCTCCGTGTCTCCCAAAGCTACCCGAGTCTATGATAGTGTAAACGAAAGCTCCCCACGCCGTCCCCTGCAAATGAAAACCCATTGAAACAAAAAGGAAAAGAGAAAACCAAGCTTATGTTACACTTGGTCAAGGACTTCCTCGACGGATGCGCACCTCCTCAGCATCAGCAAACTTCTTTTCAGCACCAACACCAAAACCCATGGTCTTCTTGGCACCCTTCTTCTTAGCGCCGTACTCCTCGTCAAACTTGCGGATCTGCTTGAGAGATTCCATGTCCTCGCTGATGCTGGCGGGGATCTGCCGCAGAGCCTTGTCAAAGTGCTCCTGGCGAAGGGTGCGCTTCTTAGGGTACTCGTAGGGCTCTGGCCCCGTGTGCCGGGCAGCAGCCTCGTTCTCTTCTTCGACGGCGGCCATGGCGGCTGCCACGCAGGCGTTCTTGAGGTCTGAACCCGAGTAGTAGGGCGTGCGCTTGGCGAGTTCCTCAAGAGAGACAGATGGGTCGATCTCCTCACCCTTGAGGAGGATCTTGAGAATGGCAGTGCGGTCGGGCTGGAGGGGGAGGTCGACAAGGAGACGGCGTGGTAGACGTCGAAGGACAGCATCATCAAGATCAAAGGGCCGGTTTGTAGCAACCATGATGAAGGCTTCGGTCTCCTCTAGGCCGTCCCACTCCTTGAGGAACTGGTTGATGTGTGAACGGTGAGATGCGCGAGCACCAAGCATGCTTCGGTTGGCCAGGAGCGAATCGGCTTCATCAATGAAGACGACGCAGGGCGAGATCTTCTTTGCCAGAGTGAAGACGGCGTGGATGAGCTTCTCGCTCTCACCTACCCATTTGTCGTTGATGGTAGCACCGCTGATCTCCAGCATGTTTGCACCGCTCTCCTTAGCAACAGCCTTTGCCAGGAGAGTCTTGCCTGTACCAGGGGGACCGTACAAAAGACATCCAGGGATCTTGTCTTGGGCCAGAACACCGTATGAGAAGGCATCCGGCCGCACCAGAGCCAATGATGTAAGAAGTTTGAGGGCAGAGATGGTGTCCTTGGGGACATGGACATCGTCAAATGTGGTTCGTAGGTTCTGGCGGTTGATGTGGCCCGAAGATATACGCTTCTCATACTCATTGAGCTTCATGGATGCCCGGCCGGCGGTTTGTGAGTCCTCGGCCTTCTTCTGTGTCTCTTCAGCGGTTGCCTTGCCTTCCGGCTCTGGATCATCCAAGAACTGTTGTCCAGGCCGTTGTCTCAGAGGTCCCATGAGAAGTCTTTCATACACCCCTCCTGCTGCGGCGCCCTCTGCTTCCTCCTCGTGCCGCTTCGCAGCACAGGCGATGTTGTACACTTCAGGCAGAGGGAGGATGGACTTCTTGAGCATCTGAGCCCGCGTGTCAGTGGCACGCATAAAGATCTTCATGTGGTCGTTTGAAAAGTCGAGTAGTCGATGACCACCAAGTGATTTGAGCATCCGATTCACGTTCCGCACATTCTCCACAAACAGATCCGTGTCTTGGAGAGGGAAGGGGTTATCAGAGACTTGGGAGCCGCCAGACGGCTTGGGCTGTCTTAGAGTGCGATGCGGCTCGACGTGTCGAGAGATGACAAAGTCTCCGAAGGAGAGTTCTCGAAGAACGCTTTGATACTCATCCGAGGGCTGCTCACTCGAAGATGTTCCAAAGATGGCGACCTTGGCGCCCTGTTGCCAGGCTGCATCCACCAAGCTCCTCAGCCGTGAAATCAGCATCGATCCCTCGAGGGTCATATTGAGCTCCACAAAGTCGTGAATATGAATGAGAAGAGGCTTATCACGAGCCGAGCCATGCTTCAACTCGGCAGCTTGTGTGAGTTGATCCAAAATCTTGTCGATCTTGAGGTTCTCCCACTTGTCAAAGGGGTCATAGATACCCGACTTTATCTTGTGATGTTCATCCTCGTGCTGGCCTGCACCTGTACGGATGCTCACAGTGTCTTGGTCATTTTCATCTTCTTCAGCTGCGCGTGATGGGGGTTCTGGGTCTTTGTATAGTTTTCCGTTCATCTCGGCAGCGCGGAACCCTATAGTCGACAGAGACCCCCTCGAATAAGCCCAGTCTTGTCCGAGATATTCTCCCACCAGTACTGACAGGTCTTGAGCGTCTAAGCGGATCAAGTCGGCGTCATTAAAGTAGGCCGCATGTTCCGCAACTGCTTCTGATATAGCTTGACCGCTATAGCCAGACATGGAAAGGATGGTAATTTGGCGCTTGAGGTTTCTTGACTCCGAGTCAGCAGGTGCCGGTGTTGTCAATTCGCGCCGGAGGGCGGATCGGATGGAAGAGAAGGTGAGGACGGGTAAGTCGGCGATAGCCTGAGACAAGGAATGGTCCAGTCTCCAGTCGTAGTCGAGGATGCTGTCAATGGCAGTCTGGACAGAGAGGAACTGGTCGCGGAACTCTTGACTATGGCGGTCAAAGTCCTTGTAGTAATTCCACCACCAAAACGGCCGAGAGGTATATGTATAGTGCGCATGTCGAGCGGGATATAGTGAATCGGTAAGGTGCCACGCCGAGTCGAGGAGCATGTCGTAGACGCGGGTGATGCTTGTAAGTTTGTGGACAAGCTCTTCAGTGTTGCCCAAGTCGATTTCGGGGTTGACAAGCTCGCCGGCCCGGTCTCCAGCCTTTTCTATCAAGGCATCGAGAGTCTTGTCAAAGTACTCTTCGAGCGCCTTGTTGGACTCTTGTACTCTGGGAGTGTTCTCGCTCGGTCGAGGATCGACAAAGATGAACGACGTCTTGGGGTGTTTTGCGTCTTCGGCGAGAGCAATTGGGAGGCGAGGCCTGCGCCAGGCATTGTGGAGCGTCACATTTTCGTCGAGGAACGTCTGGGGAAGCTTGACGGGGGGTAGAGCTGGAGCGGCGTTCTTGCGAGCGATACGATTCTTTAGAGAGCTTGAGGTTCGAAGTCGTGAACGACCTGATGATGATTCGGTGCCATTCTGCGGTTGTACATCCTCTCCTTCTACCGTCGATGATTCACCCGCAGGCTTGTCTCCATTGTTTGCGCCGCTGCCACTCCCGCTACCGCTCAGCCAAGTAGACGACGTCTGAAAGGATCGATAGGCGACGCCGAGGATTCGGGACCGCGGGGCTCTGGCGGCGACGGCAGCAGCGGGATGGACAAGGGCGCGAAGCCCTGGCGAGTGCATCCGAGCGGATTATAGTCGTAGGCGACCAGGGAGAAGAGGATGACAAAGTCCTAGCGAGTAGGAAGCTCAAGTCGCAGCAAAAGACCTTCTAACAAATTCTCGAGCATATGATTCTCGCTCGCGGTTGATGGTCGGAAACTTGGCGTTCAGCGGGTTTCGGAGATTATGTAATCGTGGAACTACAACAACTACAGTTAATTGTCTCTGAACGTGTCTTGTAACATGGTGAAGAACCATGCAAGAACCTAATTTCAATGTCCTTGTTACACTCATTGATTCGTAATGCCCATAGTTGCGGTGAACCTAGTTGGGAAGTCTTGTCCTTTACACCGCTACCAAACTTGGTTTCATGATGGTGCGAGTTCGGAGGCCAGTTCCAGGCAACATTGAATGACCGTTGTAACGGTCAGAATGCAACGTCATGGCTGAGACTTTACGTGGTCTTCACTTGATCTTTTACCAATTCTTGCTCAATTTTTTGTTTAAAGGACAGCACCGTGTTGCGCAAGGCTCTTTTCACATGCCATTGGATACCCTGTCGATTGTCATTGGTTAACCTCGAGACCGTATCTGCTCTCTTAAACAGTTTCATCAGACTTACTGAAAGACAAAAGCAACTCCAACATACTCAGTTACATATGGCGGCCAATCGGGAAACATAACGGGGCCCCTTGAGGAAGATATGAGGCGGAAATGGTTGGTTCCTTCACAGACTCGAGAGACTTGATTGCCCTACCTCTATCTCAAAGGCAGAGTAAAGTACAACGACGGTGGCTCTTCAAACCCAGGGTACGTGGCCCTCATCTAATCCATGACACCAAACAGGCGCCAGCCTCACAATAGGGTCTCTTGGTTATGCATCTCACACAAGGTTATTTAAAACCCGTTGCTGCGCCTCCCCTCGAAGCCATTCCGCCCCCGTCCCCTGTCATCAGGAACACGAGGGAATCCCCACAAACTGGGCTGAGGGTTGCGTAACGTTCAAGCAGGGCAGTCGTAAGGCTCAGGAGCTTGACCCTGACTCTAAAGCTTGGCTTATTCTAACCGAAGCCCTTTTTCGCTCTTTTCGTGATTTTTGTATTTGTCGTTTGATCCGTCTGTTGCGTAATGCAACGGCGCGGCCACCACCCCTCCTCTCACTCAGGCTGACGTTTTCAAGGGAGAGGGGGATCGGTCTCTATGTGATTGGCTAGACCCTGCGTTATGGTTTTCCTCATGTTCTCAAATCTGAGCTTCTTACTCAAACTTCCTTTGCTTCATTACTCTATATTCTTCAAGGTTTCCCGTCCCTGAATGTTTTTCTGCCCCACGCCCATTGGCCGCTTCACCCCCCGGCCTTCAACGTTCCTCCGGGGTCCGAGCCGCCCGCTTAAGCCTGCCGATCCCCGACCACCGTCGGATGCGGGCCTTTCTTTGGCTTCGTTATCGTCATCATAGACTCCCATCAGCCGCTACCTACCGCCCACTCACTGCCCCAGTTCATCGTCTAAGCGTTGCTCGACTAAGGCACGCGGGGGCCGTTGTCGTTTCCCCTGCGCCTTGTCATCAGCCGGGGCACCCCTTGTATCAACCGGGACTCTTTCCCTTTCTCTCTCTCGCATCTGCCTCATATTATTTCATGTAATTGGGACAGACCGAGTGTCGTTGCCGTATCGCTTCGCTCTTCGCATATTGCTGCCTCATTTTCTCCTCAGGCTCTTTCTCGGTCATGTTATAGTCCCATCAACCATGGATACTTCAACCTCAGTCCCGGCTTCTCAAGAAGCTCAGACATCCGAACAACCTCAGTCACAACCTCCGCAGGAGTCAGCAACACAACCGGGGTCCGGGGATAAACCCTATCACTCCAAACGCCCTCACAAAAAGTCCCGGACAGGGTGCAAAAACTGTAAAAAGCGAAAAGTGAAATGCGACGAAGCCAGGCCGGTTTGTCGCTCGTGCCGGCTACGCAAGGCTGACTGCGTCTATCCCAACCCTCCAGCCTCATCTTCAATCTCAAACAATGAACTTCCAACCTCTCCTTCAGCCTCCAGTGTCTCATCTGTCACTCAGCGTGCTGTGTCGCCGGATGCCGTCTCTGTATCATCCGGTGATGACATGGTCGAGGAGACTGGGCCTCTCGTATCACAACCACTCTTCCGTTCTGGCCAAATGGACAATGCCGACATGAAACTGCTATGGTTCTATACCAGCGCAACTAGTGCCTCATTCTCCATCGACGATGGCCGTTTCAACCCCGTCAACGAGATCCTCAAGACTCGCATGGTCCAGGTCGCCTTCGAGAATCCCTTCCTCATGGACTCCCTCTTCGCCCTCGCCAGCCTTCACATGCAGAGCCTCAACCAGGAGTGCGATCCTTCCCGCGCCCTCGCGTATCGCGCTCGTTCTTTCGAAGGTTATCGTCGTGCTGTCGAGCAAGCTCGTCCAGAGACATATCCCGCCCTCATCGCCAACTCCCTCCTCCTAACTGCCCTCTCCTCTCAAAACTTCCGGGATGATGACTCGAAAGAGCTGTATATTATCGACTGGATGATTGTCTGGCGCGGCATCGGCCTTGTCATTGACCTCATGGGGGTCGAGAGACTCTTTGACTCTGGTCTCTATGCCCTCTTCTCTCGCCCGCCCATAGACCTCGAAAAGGCCACCGGTGCAATCCCCAACAACCTTCTCTTCATGGTTACCTCAATCAAGGCCGACGACCCAGATTTTACTGACATCGACACTTACTACGAGACGCTCAAGTACCTGGGTTCTCTCTATCACAATATGAACGACGGTATCAGTCCCGTCATGGTATTGCGCATCATCACCTGGTTCACCTTCGTCCCTCGCCATTTCATCCAACTCGCCCGTGAGCGCCGTCCCCGAGCCCTCGTCATCCTCGCCTACTACTCCGCCTTTCTAAAGCTCACCAAAGTCGTCTGGTGGCTCAAGAACGTTGGCGAGCGCTCCTTAAACGACCTTTGCCAGTACCTCGGCCCAGAGTGGCAGCATCTCCTGATAGTGCCGCAGATGGCCCGCCTAGTCGACACAGACATAGGGATTGCAAGAGTATTGTTTGAGAATCCTAACTGGGTGCCCAGCACGCCCAGCAACCTCCGCATAGATCCTACGGCAGCCATTATGCTCCTGGATGACGAGGGGCGGCGAGTTGAATGGACGCCTTCTGAGAAGAAACTTGTTCTCCTAGATCCTAGGAAAGACAACACAATGGATGAGTGGAAAAATGACCCCGAGCTGTGGAAGCCAGCAGATTGAAAGGGTCTGCCCAGAGTTGTTGACCTCTGAGGGATGCCCGTATTGGAGCAAAGGGGTGATGGGATGGTGCTACGTCGTGTTCAGGCTATTAGGCGTTTTGGGTTGGTGAGATATGGTAAAAGGGCGTCCGTGATACACCGCAGGTCACATGGGTGGTGAATCAGTGGTGCGGACATGTGGAATACTTTATAAATGGTTTTTGAATACCCAAGAGACTCAGGAGGTCTCTCTACCCTTCTAGATAGTTGATGTTGTTACAAATGGAAGAGAAGGCCACGTACCGTCCCTACTCATCAACCTGCATGAATCACTTCTATCAACGTTGACTACAAGAGTGTGGGAAATGTACTGCCCTACGCGGACAATATAGTAATGCAACTCCTCGGGTGAAATGACGGGTTCTGGAGTTGTCAAACTCTACTTAGCAACGATCCCTATGTCGCAAGACTAACTATAATTTACTTAAACCTTGGTTTACAAATATGATGGGATTATTTAGATATACAATTGCAGGCCTTACACGGAGAAACGCCTAAAAGAGAAGATATATATCAAAGGGGTATCCGTTAAATACAGAGGCGGACAAATGGCCCCGTCCATAACAAACTCTCACTGAGGGTAAGAGCAACAATTCATTTCTCGATTCAACCAACCTGTCAGACTTGATAGACCAGCGGAAACCGAAGCAAGACAATATGACTAGGAGTTAGGACGATATAATAGTGACGAGGCACATAGGACAATGGCACAACACTTCACAAGACATTGGGACCATCACGTCAAAAAAGAAAGCTTGATATGGCTACAAGAGGAATTTTGTTGATTTCTTGGTACACAGCTCACAAAAGAGACTTGATGGAGCTTATGAGAAACCTCCCGGGCCTTGTTCCTCTTCTCTATACATAGGCCCGATTTCTCTCTCCTCCCGTCTCCCGCGGCATTAACTCTCAATACTCAAGCCCCTTAGTTGTTCTCCAGCTCAGCCAGAATCTTCTCACCCTTGGCCTTGGCCGAGGCGAAGTCACCGACCATGTAGAAGGCACCCTCGGGAAGGCTGTCGCCCTCACCGTTAAGGATGGCCTTGAAGGAGTTGATGGTCTCCTTGAGGTCGACCAGAGCACCCTCAATACCAGTGAAAACCTGGGCGACAGTGAAGGGCTGGCTCAGGAAACGCTGGATCTTACGGGCACGCTCGACGGTAAGCTTGTCAGCCTCCGACAACTCGTCCATACCAAGAATGGCAATGATATCCTGGAGAGACTTGTACTCCTGGAGGATCTGCTGGACGCGGGTAGCGGTGTCGTAGTGGTCCTGACCGACAACTCGGGGGTCGAGCATACGGGACTTGGAGTCGAGAGGGTCGACAGCGGGGTAGATACCCAACTCGGAGATACCACGGGACAAGACAGTGGTGGCGTCCAAGTGAGCGAAGGTGGTGGCGGGGGCAGGATCAGTCAAATCGTCAGCAGGGACGTAGACGGCCTGGACGGAAGTAATGGAACCCTTCTTGGTGGTGGTGATACGCTCCTGCATACCACCCATGTCGACGGCAAGAGTGGGCTGGTAACCGACGGCAGAGGGGATACGACCCAGAAGGGCAGACACCTCGGAACCGGCCTGGGTGAATCGGAAAATGTTGTCAATGAAGAGCAGCACTGGAATTGGTCAGTATCAAGTCTGGCTGCTCGGCTCTCGAAATAACTCACCATCCTGACCCTCCTCGTCACGGAAGTACTCGGCGATGGTCAAACCAGTAAGGGCGACACGGGCACGGGCACCTGGGGGCTCGTTCATCTGACCGAAGACCAGGGCGACCTTGGAGTCACCGTCGAGCTGAATGACGGAGGTCTCCTGCATTTCGTGGTACAGATCGTTACCCTCACGGGTTCGCTCACCGACACCAGTGAAGACGGAGTAACCACCGTGAGCCTTGGCGATGTTGTTGATGAGCTCCTGAATGAACACAGTCTTGCCGACACCGGCACCACCGAAGAGACCAATCTTTCCACCACGGGCGTAGGGGGCAAGAAGATCGACGACCTTGATACCAGTGACGAGAATCTCAGCGGAGGTGGACTGCTCGACGAACTCGGGGGCTTCTTGGTGAATGGGCAGGCGCTTGTCAGACTTGATGGGACCACGCTCGTCAATGGGGTCACCAGTGACGTTCATGATACGGCCGAGGGTCTGGGGACCGACGGGGATGGTGATGGGAGCACCGGTGTCGACAGCGGGAGCACCTCGGACGAGACCCTCGGTACCGTCCATGGCAATGCATCGGACGACGTTCTCACCCAGATGTTGCTGCTGGCTGTTAGAATTGATGGGCCAGACGAGGCAATTGAGTTGATACATACGGAAACCTCGAGCACGAGCTTCTGGCCATTGTTCTGAGTCTCAAGAGAGTTGAGAATGGCGGGGAGCTTAGCGCCATCGAACTTGACTGCAAACTAGTCAGTAAGGTGTTTGTCGGATCGAGGCAGGCTGATAGAGAGCCTGTCGCGGATGATTGACTAACCGTCGACGACGGCACCGATGACCTGCGGACAGTCGGGTTAGCACGGGAGTTTGATGGAATTGAGTATAGCCGGGCGACCGGAATCGGGGACGAGCTCGAACTCACCTGGTGAATCTTGCCGGTGCCGACGCTGGCAGTGCTCGCCCATCGGCTGCTGATGGGGAGTCGGAAAGAGGCAGGTCGGAGGGCACGTCGAGGGAGGACGGCCGGGCGAGCCGCGCGGGCGAAGGAGGAAATGCCGCTGCCGAGGGAAAAACACGTTGGTCAGCTCAATTGGGCCTCAATTGGAGCGGGAACGTCGTCGAAAACATGTCGACAGTCGTTCTCGGATTCGATACTCACCTCTTGAACATCTTGCCAGATGACAAAGAGCGATCAGAGATGGGAGTGGAGAGAGGTTGGTTGAAGCTGAGGGAGAACTTTTACGGAGGTGAGCAGTTTTGCTCGGGGACGACTTCTCGTCGGTTAGAGCTTTGCGGTAGGTCACGTGTGGCACTAGTCCCGAAATTACTCTCTGCCCCACCTGAGAAGCTGCGATGCCGGCAATTTACCGGGACGACGCGGCGGGATTATTCGCGACCCAGTGGTTGCCTCGTCAGGGAGCCACTCAGAGCCACCCAGCTCCGGACCAGCCCAGAGCAAGCCAACAGCCGGCAATGAGAGACTGCGGGAGCGACAGCGGAGCAATCAATGCTTGGGGGATCAATTGCTGAGGCCCAAGCCAGCAGGCGGTATATTACATAGGGTCAGGTTTCGGTCGACGGGACCGAATTGCAGGGGACAGACGACAAAAAGCTGGGGATGAATTGCGGCAAGCAAAAGTACCCCTCCTTACAACGGCTAATAAAGCTGAGATCAACCGCATCATGGATCTCGCAGCGAAGCCAGCAATGCCCCCAGGTGATGCTATGCATCTCTCAAGGATGGGAGAGCACAGGAATAGAGCGGGGAAAGTAGCATTGACCTGGGCTGGCATCTGGGCCAAGGAAAAACCGAGACACGAGGATAGACAAATTAGCTTATTCTCTCCTAAATACGGCTATTAAAATATAATAAAAATGGGTAAAAATATTCTAAATTCTATACTATTTTATGATATTTTTATGAATTAATATATTATACTTATGGGGAGTTGGGTAACCCTCTTGATCCTCTGTCGTGTCGTTTATTTCTTTACCCGCGTGGCTGGGTGCTGCCGAGATGGAGGGAAGGAAGAAGATGGGTGTGAGAGAGTGTCTGAGCCAAGCCCAAGCACAAGCAGCATCCAGTCCTGGCTACAGCCGGAACCTCGTTATACTGTAGCGAGTTGCGGCTATCGATACACAGTGTATCACAGTTTCCGAGTACACGGAGTACCCTGACATCCAATTGCCCAAGATGCATGCGTGCGCTCTTTCAACAAGCAAGCTGTTTCTGCTGCTGTCCAGTTTCTCCAGCTTGCCCCCGGGCAACAAAGACAGATCAGGGATCTCCATCTCCCATGCATCCCGTTCCCTTGCCCCTATTGGTCTCAGCTCGCTGCCCACGCCGAAAGACCCCTCATCACGCCCAATCACAGGGGGCAATTGAGTAAAGCTGGGGCACCAAGGAGATGTTGGGATCCAGTTATTTTTTTTGACGCTGATGAGATTTGCCAATTGTTCGGCCAGGCTCTGTTCCAACTTTTTTTCCCTCGTCGGCCCCTCTCCCTTCCCCATGCCCGTGCCAAAAATCTGCCCCGGCTCATGAGCACTCAGACCGATATATCGTTATCGTCGAGCTTCAGTTAAACCTTTTTACAGCGGCGAATCTTCAATTAACTTTCATTTGACTTGGAAGTATAGTATCTCAAACCGGCAATATGTGTGACTGATTCAATTAAGTCGCATTCAACTGTTTCCTTCTGTGGTTGCTCTCAATTGCCAGTCTTTGTCCCTCCCCTTGCTATCCCGAACGCCCGAGCCGAAAAGTCCGAGCGATGCCCAGAGCCAGGCCCGCAGAAGCCATGGGCCAGATCCCGATGCGCCACCGCCATCAACCTCCAACAAAAGCCTACCGCCGCAATATCTAATGGCATCGCGACAACCAGGTATGAGGCTCTCATCCGAATCACTTCAATGCTCACTTGAATACGGCACTGGCTCATATGTATCAATTGCCATCTTTTATTATTCAAATATTGTATCTCTGCAAGGCAGAAAGGAACGAAAATAGACATCATAATAGTGAGTGCCCCACCGCAATTAATTGTTCACCTTGTCAAGGCCCATCATGTCTCCGCCAAGGAAGAGAATCACCAAACCATAGAGTTTCTAGTAGCTTCAGTACTATTTCTAGGTATCCTCAACTTCACTCCCGTCTCTTGTCCTTCAAGGCGAGCCCTAGGGGTTCTGAGAAACCGTCGACTCAAGCGCCAGAACCTATGTCCGTGTTAGTGATTTCAATATCTCATGTGGGACGGGGTTTCTTACCAGAGCAGTTCGGCAAGGAATGTACACGTGTGTCCAGTTCTTCCTGTTGTTCCATTCCATAGCGGTCGTAAAGAACCGTGTGCCCTCGTCGATGCGGTTGAATCCGCCAACATCCTTGCTGTCCGTGTTGAGGACTACTCGGTATGTTCCAGCAACATCGATGCCAATCCGGTAGTCGCTGAAGCTGTTGGTCGGGTGGAAGTTGAAGACGAATACCAGGCCGGCACGCTCAAACACGATCACCTTGTCGTTCTCGTTCTTCAGTGAGATGTACGCCTGCGGTGCGTGGAGCCATCCGTACTTGGCCTCGCAGTTGTTCATCTGCCGGTCAAAGTTGTTGAGGAACTGGTATCGCAACAAATGGTCTTCCGTGAGGTTGAGCTGTCGTCGAGCATACCAGAAGGAGTTGTTGTTGCCCTCTCGGGGGAAGTCAAGCCACTCAGGGTGGCCAAACTCATTACCTTCGAAGTTGAGGTAACCCTCACCTCCTAAGCTATGTGTGAGAAGGCGGATCATCTTGTGGAGTGCCATGCCCCGATCAATGACTGGGGTAAGAGGCGACAATGTCGACATGTTGGTGTACATCTCTGCATCACAGAGGTGCATCATGAGTGTCTTGTCACCAACAAGCCTGCAGCCGTTAGCAATCAGCACAAAGAAAAGTCATGATGTGAGCTTACGCTTGATCGTGGCTCTCAGCATATGCGATCGTCTTCTCGCCATGACGTCGGTTTGTCAAGGTGTGGCAGATGTTGCCAATGTCCCAGTCATCATCCTTGAGCTCCTTCAGGATCTTGATCCACATGTCAGGAATCGCCATGGCGAGACGGTAGTCAAAGCCAACGCCTCCGAGTGATAGTGGCAGACACAGAGCAGGCATGCCCGAAACATCCTCAGCAATGGTGATGACATCTGGGTAAAGTAGGTGAAGCATCTCATTCGCCAGCATGAGATAGACGACAGCCTCCTCATCGACATCAGCACCAAAGTACTCGTGGTAGCCTCCGGAGAAACCCCTAATTCGGTCAGCATTCAATCATAGAATAGGCTCTTTAGTAGAAGCAACGTACGTTCCCATGCCATGGTGGATGTAAAGCATGCTAGTGACTCCGTCAAATCGGAACCCATCAAACTGGTACTCATCCATCCAGAAGCGCAAGTTGCTCAGCAGGAACCTCATCACCTCATGGTGGCCATAGTTGAAGAGTCGGCTGTCCCACTGATCATGGCGACCCTTGCCGCCGCCGTGGAAGTATTGGTGGTCAGTGCCATCAAACTCGTTGAGACCATCGAGCACGTTCTTGGACGCATGGCTGTGGACGACGTCAAGGAGTACAACAATGCCCATGCTGTGCGCAGTGTCAATGAGCTCCTTGAGGTCCTCGGGGGGACCATATCGACTGCTCGCCGCAAAGAAGTTGTTGACCTGATAACCAAAACTGGCGTAGTAGGCATGCTCCATGACAGCCATCAATTGGATCACGTTGTAGCCAAGATCCTTGATCCTGGGAAGCATATTCTTGGTGAACTCCTTGTAGGTTGCAACCCGCTGCTCGGGGCTGGAGATACCAACATGGGCCTCGTACACACGAGCGCTTTCGGGCTTCTTGGGTCGCGCATGCTTGAACTTGTACGTCTCGGAGGCGGGAGGGTTCCAGAAGCGGGCGTCATAGGCGGGCGACACGGACAGGTCCTGTGTCACGTACTTGATCCATGCGGGGAGTCGATCGACACGCTCGCCATTGGGCAGAGTGAGGGAGATCTTGAGGCCGTGTCAGTATATGGGACAGGCCAATTGACAATTAATTAGAAATGCAGCATACCTTGATCTTGGAGTTGTGAGGAATAGCAGCCTGGCCATCCTTGGCTGGAATAGTGATCTCGAAGACACCAAAGGGTCCCTTCTTCATGGGATGGGTGGTGCGATCCCAGTTGTCTAACACCAGTGTAAGAGCTTGAAGGGGGAGGCTGGCAAGCAGTAGACTTACTGAAGTCTCCAATCAGGTATGCCTCGGTGGCATTGGGTGCCCATTCGCGGTAGACGATGTTGTTGTTGGCATCGACGTTCAATCCAAACTTTTCGGTGCCCTAGATTCTTTTGCATCAGTACCAGGGCCGGGGTGGTGGAAGGCAAAGCTTACCCTGCTGAACTTCTCGAGACCACCCTCATTGTCGTTAATGGTCTTGATCCATTCTTGGGTCTTTGAAAATCGTCTCTTCAGGGCGTCGCTGAAAGGGGACAGCCAGGGGTCGAGCTTGACGACACCTAAAGCAATCATCAACATGGGCCCCCTTTGACCATCAGATCATCACATGTCAGAACCAACTACTAACCTGTACCATCATTGGGAATGCCATCCGCAGCACCATTGGTATTGTTGGGGTCCAGGGAATTGGACGACTTCTCGACGATTGCAGCCATTGTAACGCTCAGTGAAGGATACGGCGCGTGTGGGAGGATGAAGGTGTTGGAGGGAGTCGTGGGCGGGGTAGGTAGGTAGATGTGGTGTTGCGAGCTGAGCTTCAGGCAATTGTTGAGCTTCAGGTGAGACAAAGTCGACGTGTCGCAATCCAGACTCGAGAGGGCAGCTGCGACGGAGGGAGACAGAGCAATTGCACTTCAGGAATGAGGATTTTAATTCCGCCGAGTCCAGATGAACTGAACAGGTCGAGGTTGTGGCGAGAAAAAAAACAATGGCGATATCTCAGACCTTGTCAACCTCGTCTACTAGCTTCCCCTAACCTGGCGCTGCACACTTCGCTTGACTTGACCCTCAGGCAGCTTTATCGATAAGTTGGGATGACGTCGCGGATGGGGTGGGTTTCCCAACGGCCAGGGTACGTATCCTGTACGCTGTGCCATAAGTGGAAGGCGTGTGGCCGCTGTGCACCTTGAGACGCTCGCGTTGTGGTTGAGGGAGTGGGAGAGCGGGCCCGGTGAGGTTCTCGCCATCCCGCCACTCGGGTTTGCCGTGCCATGATGAGGTTTTCTCGGAATCATTGTGCAGCAGCGCAACACGGGAAGGATTGATGGTCCAGTCGGGGGGTGCTGAGGCGGGCGTCCTTATCTGATCCCCCAGTCGGCTTCTCTAGTGGGACGAGCTGCAACTCGGAGCTTTTAGTGGCTGTGAGTCGCTGCAGATGCCTGCGTCCTCGGCCTCTACACTGTCGCACCGATAGCGGAAGATGCTGCTTGCGGCTGACGAGATGTCCGGCTGGACAGTTCCGGATCATCAAAAGAAGACATCGCGTAATTCATCAATCACTGTCATCTCCAAGTCAACTCTGTATTGTATACTGCCGGGATTGCCCTCGTACAAAGCCTCATCTCTGTTGCCAATTGATGATGCGATAAGCTTCCAGCGTTCGGCTCTACCGCTTGACCGTGTCAAGCCGTCTCCGACCCCCCGCATCCCGTCATCGTCGGCCCAGACACACGGTCATCTCGGTCGACTGTCTCCTGACTCTCCGCTTGGAATCACCCTTATTATGTGATTCGGGCATATACAACAATGGCGCCCTTCGTAAGGGCACTTCCTGCGACCCGTCGTGGTCTCCGCTCCGTCTCCGTTCCTCTCCTGCGACCGCTGCCCATCGCCGTGTCCCGACCGCCATCCTACAATCCGTCCCCGCGCTGTCGACGTCTATCTGTATCGATTCCCCTCGCCGTGTCGAGGCGAACTGCCGACTTCAACTCGGGTTTCAACAGCAGCTATGACCCGTCAGTCGATCCGGGGCGTGGCCCCATGTTCAACAAGGCCAGCTTCGGTGTCCCGCAGTTCTACCCACGGGACCTGAAGAAGCGCGTGGACGACTATGTCGTTGGCCAGGACCGAGCGAAGAAGACAATCTGCGCGACCATATTCAATCATTACCAGAACCTACGGAGGCGACATCAACATGAACATGAGGATCGGAATCGGCGTGACAAGATGATGCGCCAGAGGTTTGCTAGAGACAGGGAGCTGCATCAGAAACGCCGCGAGATGCACCCCGTCGAAGGTCAGCGTGTGCATGGTCCTATGCCTCAGCGCAAAGACACTGATGCTCTACAAGATGAGTTCCCGGGCCACAATGAGTCGGTTCGTGGTCTTCATGACAATCACGAGTATGACGAAGATCCCATGGATCATCTCTATGTTGCCGAGGACCTCACCATCCCCGAGCATGTCAAAATCGACAAGAGCAATCTTCTCTTGATAGGTCCAACTGGCGTTGGTAAGACTTATATCTTAGAGTACGTTGTCATAGTTCCCTTGTCCCGTTGCCCATACTAACCATTCGCAGAACACTTAGCAAAAAGATCAATGTTCCCTTCTCCATCTGCGACTGTAACTCCTTTACACAAGCTGGATATATCGGGCAAGACGTCGAGACCTGCATCGAGCGACTCCTCATCGAAGCCAATTACGATATCAAGGCGACAGAGCACGGCATTGTTGTTCTGGACGAATTCGACAAGATAGCGAGACGCGAGACTACAACTGGTCGAGATGTTGGGGGCGAAGGAGTCCAGCAGGCGCTTTTGAAGCTTGTCGAAGGAACAAAGGTCACCATCAATGTTAAAGACAACCGCTCGTCTCGGTCAACACCACCCATCACGACCAACTATAATGCATCCGGGCCGTCTTCGTCTTCCCCTCAGGCAGCCCCGCCTGGTGGCAAAGTCGACCAGTATACCATTGATACAACAAACATCCTCTTTGTCTTCTGCGGTGCCTTTGTTGGATTGGATAAAGCTGTTCTCAGGAGAGTCGCAAGGCCATCCATGGGTTTCGGAGGAGAGCTCCGCGGCCGCTCAACCATGTCTGGGAGCAAGCAGGTTCTTCCGGCTGAGACATACACACACCTCCCTCATCACAACCCGCAATCGGCTTCTTCCTTTACCCCACTCGATCTCACCACTCCAGCCGACCTCCAAAGCTTTGGCTTCATTCCGGAGCTGATTGGACGACTGCATAACATCTGCGCTCTTAGCCCCCTATCCAAGGGTGACCTCTTCCGCATTCTGACTGAGCCCAAGAACAGCCTCGTTGCCCAGTACACAGCTCTCTTTGAGACATACCCTTCTCGGCTATTCTTTACGGAGAAGGCCCTGTATGCAATTGCTGAGAGGGCTGCTGCTTCAGAAACGGGTGCTCGAGGACTCAAGATGGAGATGGAACGGGTTTTGGCAGAGCCCATGTTTGACGCCCCCATGCCCTACGTACTTATCACCGAGGCGAGCGTCAAGGGAACGGAGAAGCCAGCATACTGGGGCAAGGACGGCAGATTCGAAGTGGACAGGAAGATGGAAGAGGAGGAGTTGAACCCCAGCAGGACGCAGCCAAGTGATACCTTTGAGAGATACCGGGAAGCTGGGCAGAGTGGGGGATAAGATCCCTGTTGATCAAATGTATAATGCACAGGGAGTATTGGAGCAACTGCATGATTGTTTGGGTGGGAATTATTTGGGTAACTGACTTGGAAACGCTGGTGTATGCTCTCCACGCGGATCGAGAGACAAGCAAACATGTTCAAACAAATGACTCGACTCGGGTTCCGTTGTTGTAGTACAGTATTTACACCAAGATGATTTGATATCAGCTCTGGAGCGACCTCGAAACCCCCAGTCACGCCCTGCCCCGAGGCCGCTTTACACACTATGACGTCTCCATGGAGTCACCCCAACTTCTAGCACAAAAGAAAAGACGGTGTGTATTGAATTTAGGAGCTGCCCTTGGGAGGAGACTGGACCATGCCCTTGCCGGCATAGCCAGGAGAGGTAATACCAGTGAAGGGGTCGGATTTTTGGTTCTGCGAGGGGACAGCTGTCAGTGGTGCTCTGCGAGGGAGAGATGGTAACCAAGCTCACCTTGAGGAACTCGTTGCTCTCCTCCTGGTACTCCTGGGACATGGTGTAGGGGACCGGCTTGGCAGCAAGGCGGATGAGGCCGAAGAGGCCGAAGCTGACGGCGAGACCGACGACGACACCCCAAGCGACACGGGCGTTGGTACCGGGGGGGTCAACGGCGCGGGGACCATGAGGGCCGAAGGCAATCCAGTAGGCTATTGAGACAGTTTGAGTTAGTTTTCTGAACGTGACGCAGCATCAAGGCAGGGGATGGGCCGTTTGATGGCTTGTCAGCCATGGCTCAGAGCCGAGGCCCACCAATCAGGGCGACGAATTGAGGAAATTGGGTCTACATGATGCAATTGAGGCTCTCGGAGACTCAGATGCAAGGCTGAAGTGTGAAATGGACGGAGTTGTGGAGTGAATTGATGAATGACGAGGCTGATTGATGGGCTATGGTGGTTTGGCTGGTGGTTGTGGTTGTGGTTGGTGGTGATGATGATCACAGACTCGGCCACGCGGGAGGTATTTTCGTGGTGGAGGAGACAAGACAATTGTACGCACCAGCCTTCTTCTCCTGGAGAGTCAGCTCCTTCCAGTTGACCTGCATGCGGTCACGCAGAGCCATCCAGAGGTCGGCCTGCTCCTGGAGAGGCAAGCCCTCCCATCGCTTCTCGATGTTGGCGAGGGTCGGGTTGGAGATGGCGTGAGTCGACGCAGCTCGGGAGGCCAGGGCGGGCGAGCTGCGCACCAGGCTCTTGCGCAGCAGGTTGGAGGCCGGGGTGCGCAGCATGGTGGGCGAATTCGATCGAGGGACGGAGGACAGACGGAGAGACGAGGCGGAGGAAGCTCAATTGACGTCGTGAGCGGGTCGGAGAGGAGAGGTAGTTCGAGAGGTTCGCGAAGAAGGATGGGTTTATTGAGGAAAGAATTCGAGCATCCTGCAATCGTACGACCGTGCCCGCTGTCCGGGAGAGGTTCGGCTGGACGGGTGGTAGCCTGATTGGCTCGCCTTACGTTATGTGGATCCGACATTCCGGAAAACCTCGCTAAGAAGAATCTCGGCCTTGGTTATTGGCTGGAGCTTCTGATCTGAGCAGACAAGACAATCAGCATCGACATTGACAAGTCCATCATTGATAACGGTCTGTGGGTGATGGGAGTTGAGGAGGGTCCTCTATTTGGTTCCTATACCCATTTATTATGTCTTTATATATATGCCAGATTGGAGATTATTCTATCCTCCTGCCGCAACCCTCTATTTGATCCTTGTACCCGGGTCCTACATACATCCCGTACCTTGCAATATCCATGCGATAAGATCCGGTTCCATCCTTAAAATCACTTGACTTTTATCCTCACTCAAAACTGGACATCAAACAGATTCCTACTTCGAATCTTCTCACCATACTTGATAAACACCAGCGGCACTGGGATCGCCGCCACTGCGATGAACGCCAGCAGCGATGTACCCCAACCGAGACCCAGCGTGTCGTACATCTTCCGACCAGCCAAGGGCAGGAGTGCTCCTACCAGCGAGCGGAACACGGTGCTGGCAGCTATGGCGGATGCGGCATACTCCAGGTAGGCATCGACCAGGTAGACTGAAATGCACATCTATCGAAGGGTTTAGTTACGGTTGCAAGCGCAACTAGTTGGAGGAGACCTACAAATACGGCAACCATGCCGGTGCCCAAGAGACCAGTTCCGATGATGGGAAGAATCCAATGGTTGTTGTTCTCAGCAGACCATCCAAAAAGGAACAGGCCAGCCGGGATTAGGACACATGCTCCAGTCATGACCGGGAGTCGGTACTCTGGCTTGGACTCTCCGCCATTCTTCTTAGTGAGATATCTCACGAGAGGATCAGATGTGGCTCCTGCAATAGCAAGGCCTATCAATGAACCCACGCCAATACCGCAGTAGGTGAGGCCAACGGATCCGCTCGAGAAGCCGTATTGCCCCTCAAAGATCATGGGCATGGCAGTGAAGATGAGATACAGGTATCCGTAAATGATGGCCATGTACAGTGAGAGGAGAAAGACGATGGGCGAGAAGAGCAGCATCTTGGTTGGGCGAACCATTGCCAAGCTGAACAACTCCTTGGTTGTGGTTCCCTTGTCCAGGGCAGACTTGAGCTTAGGGTTGCCAGTCTCCTTGCGAAGCTTCTTGGTCTTTTTCTCCAGCAGGGCATAGGCGTATGTCTCTCGCATGAAGATAAAGCCTGCCAGTGCAATCGCGCCGCCCTATTGGGCATGTTAGCTTTGGTTTGGTCGAGCCCGCAGTCAACTCACCACCATAGCCACCACCCAGAACGACCAACGCCAGCCTTTAGCCTGGGAGAGATATCCGCCGGCTATTCTTATTAGCGTTCACAGTCACCACAATATGCGTTCAATATATACTCACCAATCGGTCCAACGACAGGTCCTAAGAGAGGTCCCAAAACCCATGAAGACATAGCAGCTCCACGCTTCTCCTTGGAGATCATATCGGCCAGTGTTCCAGCTCCAAGTGTGAGCGGGCAGCAACCAGCAAGACCTGCGAGGAGTCGGAAAATAATCAGGCCCGCCAAGTTGGGAGCCTTGGCGCAAGCAATGTTGAAGACGACAAAGAGAACGTTGCAGATGTTGTAAAGCGGAAGACGACCGTACATTTCAGACAGGGGCGCAACAACCAATGGGCCGAAGCAGTACCCAAGAAGGTAAACGGAGACGATAAACGACGCCAGTTGCTGATTTGTTGAGTGGAACTCTCCCATCACTTGATCAATACTTGGCGCGAAAATAGACGACGCCAACGGTCTACGGATAGTTAGAGGGGTGGCCCTTAGTTGTCTGTCACGGCAGGATACCTACGTGACAAATGTGATGGATGAGACAAGCACGACGGTTATTGTCTTCTTCTTCGCCGACCAGTTTTGGGGATTGGCTGGGTCATCGGGGCCGTCCCAGTCAACAATGTTGGGGTCACGAGGAGCAAGTTCCTCAAGGTCGACTGAGGTTGATCCATCTTCAAGATCCTTCTCATACTTCTCATCATCATTGAGTACCGGTGCTGGGGTAGCTGCACCGGCCAGTTGCTCTTCGATATCGATGTGACCCATGTTGTTGAAGAGTTGGGGGTTGACCAAATTGGTGATTTCTCTGAGTTGCACCAACGAGGGTAAATAAAAGCCGTGTATGCTCACGGCCGATTACCGGAGGAGTTGTCGTAGCTGAGCAAGAGACTGCATACCGAGACGGGAGTTGGAGAGACGGGGTAAGCTTTATTAAATGTATCCGCTCAGAAACTAGTGAGTCTCAAAAGCACATCAATGCAGCTCCCGACACCCTTGTCACTCGCCTACCCAACGGGAAATTCTCTTAAGTCCGCTAACGCCAAACTGAGCCCGATGTGATGCTGGTTGCCAGGATTCAGAGTCATCAAAGGGGGCAGATGAGCAGTTCGTGACCATGCTGACTGCAAAAGAGCGAGGATTCCTGTCGCCCGATGAATAGATCTATAAGCATTGCTCCACAAGACCCATCTGAATCCAATCCTTCTGATCAGACAGGGCTCAAATCAGCGAGAAAAGCGCGGACGTGTTGGTCCTCTGCATCTTGATATCCCCGATCCGGAGCCGGCCCCGCGGAAACTCCGGGCGGAAAGTCCGCGGATGTTCAACTTCCGTTCCGTTCATTAACACAATTCCTTCCTCTCTCACCCAACCAGTTACAGCTATCAGTAAGGTACCCTCCGAGAGACCACCGCAGACATGGGCAGGCAGCCTCGCCAGCGGCCTGTTTCGTGCCACTTTTGCCGCGTGCGCAAGCTGCGGTGCAGCCGCGACTTTCCCTGCTCAAATTGCACCAGCCGCGGAGTTCCCTGCCGGGAACCCCAGGATCCACCCCGCGCTTCGGCCCCGGCCCAGAGACCGATCGCCAAGAAGACGGCGGTTGGTGCCGGTGAGAAGGAGAAGGAGACAGATATTCTGAGCCGCCTAGAGAGGTTGGAGGCGCTGCTTGCACAGCAGAATAAACAGCCTGCATCTGAGAGCCAATCGTCTTCAGCGTTGCCATCTATTCCAGAAGCAGATGCGCCACCCCGGCCACAACAGGACTCGCAACTGGCATTGCCTCTCAACGTCCAGAATTTGACGGACGATGCTCTCTGGCTGGATAGGACATGTCTTGGTCAAAAGACATCTGTTGGTCTACAAAAAGCCTTTGTCATGTCTCCTAAATGCTAACACGATAACAGGAAACCGTGTTGGGTGACAAAATCGTCTTTCGCACTTGTCCTATACGCATGATCACTCAATCATCATGCTACATCTTTCAAAATTCCAGTATCCCATCTGGTTTTCTTTCTGTGGAACCGACCAAGTGTGTATGGCTACCCACTAGAGAAGAAACCAGAACGCTGGTGGAAAAGTACACGACAGGTATCACTTACATGCACCACATTGTGCATAACCCTTCTCTATGCAACCTTGTGGATGAGGTGTACGACGCTCTGGACCAGGGAACACAGGTGCCTTTGTGCTCTGTGGTTCTACTCCTCGCGGTTTGCGCCAACGTCACATATTCGTGGACGCAGGCAGACAATGAGACGGCAAAGCTATTCACCGATGCTGCAGAAGCAAATTCTCAGGCAATCATCTGGCTCAAAGGAACCATGGATGTCTTTGATGTGGCGCAGAGGAATGTGCAGATCGAACTGGAGAGCGCTCAAGGTCTTATCATTGTGAGCTTTGTCTTGCTGAACATCGAGGGCATCTCCACTCGGGCTCGAACCTATCTGTTTCAAGCCATCGCAATTTCTCGGGAACTGGGCCTTCATCGCCTAGATCATCCCCTTACATCATCGACGGGTCACCCAAAGGCCTTTACTGGGATAAGAGCTGAAGCTGCTCGGCGAGTCTGGTGGTACCTCGTCGGATTGGATTGGTATGTTTACTACATCGTCTGTCTCCTTTGTTGATCACAAGTCTAACGTATAAGTAGCATGTTGGCTCGATTCCCAGGGCCCCAAGAGGGCACCTATCTAATAAATCCAAAGCACATGGCTGTGAGGAAACCTCGTAATCTTAATGATGAGGACCTTGTCGACGGCAACGAGCCGGGGAAGCCCTTGACCGAGTCGACTAGCATGTCCTATTTCCTGCAGCGGATTCGGCTGGCCGAATTAACTCGCAAGTTCACAGACCGAATGCCGCTCTCTTCAGCCGCCCCAGAAACCATGACATACGACCTTGTTCTTGAGCTGGATGCTGCAATCGATCAATTCATCAGGGAAATCCCTCCTTTCTTAGTCATGGAAGGCGAAGAACTAGCAAAGCTACCCCCTAACGATATTCGACGGTCACCGGCGATTATTATACAGCGGCACATCATGAAGTTGTTCGTTCAGGGGCAGCGGTGCAGACTCCATCTTCCATATCTGGCCCGTGGTTCGATCGAGCCCCGTTATGCGCACTCGCGAAACGTTTGCTTGGACGCAGCTCAAACAATTCTTCACGCAGAGCATCTCCTTGACAAAGAGAATGTTGCATTCACTTCCACGCGACTCAGAACGACACTAGTATTACACAGCGTCTTTCTGGCTACCATTATACTTATCCTGGATTTCTGTCTTGGAACAACCGCACAAGAAAAGGAGGCGAGGCGGCAACAGCTGGTGGAGGCATGGAAGATCCTAGACACTGCAAAGGAGCACTCCAAGCCGACAGCCCGGATACAGGACCTGTTGAAGCAGGTTATGAAGAAGCACAAAGTGTCGATATGTGCGGATGAAGAACGAAACCAGCTTCCAGTGAGATCGGCTGTGCAGGAGACGAGTCTTCCTCTCACCCCCAGCTCAGCTGCGCCGATCTCGACCGGGGCGACGCCCAATGATGCTGACCCTTCCTCCCAAGCCTGGGATGAGCTGGGATCAATGATTGATCTTGATGGAATGGACTGGGAAAATCTGCTTTGGGGCCTGGATGCCCCTCTGATTTAGAGATCTGGTGTAGGGTACCTAGGATAGGAGGGCCTGATCCTTAGCATAAGACAAACTTAAGACATTGTACAATAAAGGTGGCTCGGGACGGTCATTAAGCATTTAGTGTGGTTTTAGATAAAGATAATGAACTATCTTCACTATCCTATTTCTTTGGTCTTGGTGTCATTGTGGTTGGTTGACATCGTCATAAATAGCTGAGCATTCGTATAAAACGTCAATACACACCCAAACGAAATGACTCTAATATAGTCCCAAGACAAGTTACGGTTATCATTATCATGAAATAGCTCTATTTTTACATGGGATTTGTTTGGACGTCTTCCGAGCTCTAAGGTGGTGTAGTTATTTTGAAGCTGGTGGCAGAGTTTTCGAGGCTTCTGACTTGGCCTCGGTACTTGGCAAATGGTCAGCACTTGGTTTCTCGCATGCCCACACCCATGTGTATCGAATGCTTACATCTGCGGGGGATCGACCTGCTTAAGAGCATCGGGTGCAAAGACTGGCTGGAAGGTGTAGTATCCTGGTCATCGTGAGCGTCTGCTTGAGGGGGTTCATGGCCAAAACTAACCTCCAATGACGCCGCAAAAGACGGTCAATGCCAATGGCAAGGCCCTCTCAAAGACATGCAGTGCCATTTCAAAGAGCTTTATTCGACGAGCGTGGAGTGACAAATTGAGTATAAAAAACGAGTTGGAGCTTGACTTGAACCCGGAATAATTGGGGCGAATCTCGTCTCTCAGAGCGGAATGGCCCGGCTCAATGGGACGGGATGGATGCGGCGCTGAAGCTCCCCGGAACTGAGCCCCACATCGACTTCCATGGCTTGGCGCGCCTTCCTCTCCGAACGCGTCTCCCCGGTTTCCCAACCGCGTTCCCGCCACGCCAAACAGGGAAACCACTTTACGCCAGCTTGAACCACCCTCGATCACGGTGAAATCATGATTCTTCCTACATGAACATTTCCCATGTACGCATAAAATTCAACGACCGAGCCGAATTCAGACCCCGAATATGCCTTCGACAGGATAATGCCATACGCGGACCATGACAAACTGGAAGGAACTGGGGGAAGTCCCAGATTCTGAGGAAGAGGATGGATTCGAGAGCCCGGAATTGCCGTCACTGCCTGAGCCTACCCCTGCGAATACGACCAGCGAAAGAGAAAATGAGGACGAAAAGGAAGAACCTATAGAAGGCAACACGCAGAAAGAGCAGGAACAGGACATCTGGGATGTTCCCGACTCCTCCCAAGGGCAGAATCACCTTGCTCCCGCAACAAAGACTCCTTCACGGATCCCCTATACGACGCCAAGACCAGACGATGCAGTCGACTTGATCTCTGATCCAGTATCCCCACTGTCTTCGCCTCTATCGTCCATACACTCCGATGTCGACCTGCTTGATATCGGCCCTCTCAGCCTTGAGCACCCAGCGATAGATGCCGATTCCCACCCCGCGAATGACGTCCAAATATCGAGAAGCTATGTCGAACGTTCATCACCACCCCCTCGACTTGTCGTCAGCCAGGAGCCTGCCCAACCCTTGTCCTCGTTGCCCCAAGTGGATGACAACCCTCCCCCTATGCAAAGCCAGGAACTGGGCCTTGACGATGAACGTGAGACGGCCCGCCAAACAGCTGTTCGCTACGAGCGTTCTCTTCGGCCCCGGAAACCGATTCAAGAGCGACCCTACGCCATTGAGATGTCATACTACTCCAACATTCTCAAGAAACATGGTGTCCGTCCCCTTAGACTTGCTATCGAAGGAGAGAAGCGACGCCGTCAGCAAGCTGAGGAGGCTTCGCAAGACAAGGATTTCGAGGACGACAGTCAGGAGTCACAGCTCCCAGATGTATCTGACGAGAGTCAGCTGAAAGGGCTGGAAGACTTTCTGGATGGATTGGGTAGTCTCAACATACCCTCACCCTCACCTCCCAAGACATCACCCCTGAACGATCGCGCTGGGCCTAGTAGCCAGGCGAGCTCAGCAGGAGATACCGAGAACACAAGCTTGGCTGGTGACGACCTTCCCAGCCTGAAAGACCTACTGAGGCGCCCCCCGATCTCAACCACAAAGCAGCGGGCGAAGAGAAAGTCCTCTCCTCTCCGATCATCAACGCGAAAGCGTAAGAGATACGATGTTGTTGACAGCGACCCCCTTGAGCCTGCATCAGCTCTCAGGTTGGTACCGGGGACTACAGACTCTCCTGCTGCACAGCGCAGCTCGAGACGAAGTGGCGAGGAGCCTCAACACGATGTTCAACCTCCTACATCGTTGCCTGCAGACCGGCCCTCCCAACAACCTTCCACACGCCTCTTCAGACGGCCTGCCTTGCTCATTCCAAGCGACTCTGAAGATGAACTTGCCCAACCAGACACCAGTGTTCAACCAGACGACGAAGATTCTGTATCCGAGACGGAATCTAAGAGCGGCTCCGAGAGCGGCTCAGAACTCGTGAACACCGTGGGACGCCGAATCAGGGGCGTCCTTCCCGCATCATGGCTTCGACTGGATCAGCAAGCTGGCCGTGTCAGAATTCAGAAGCCAACCCAAAATCGCCCAGTCCACCATTCTCCGGAGCGAGAGATTCGGCGCGGTGTGGCTCAGAGACGAATCGCATCACCGCATTCTTCTACAGCCCCCCAAATCTTCTTCGAAGACTCTGACGATGAAGCCCCTGCTCCACCACCGGAAACCACCGATGATGTATTTCACAACCAGACACGGCTTATCCTTGAAGAGGAGCCGATGGTTCTTGTCCCAGAGGAACCCTCTGACGATGGGGCGTCGGTGGTAGAGGATGACCACATTGACCCCATGTTTACCGGAAGAAAACGACAGTTGAAGCTCTCGGAATCCTTTCGTGGATCGCAAAAACGACCAAAGACAACACCAACACAACGAAAGCGTGTTCCACCAAGAGGCCCCCATCAACCCCGAATTACTAGCATGTTTCCTGGATCACAGGACAGTTCTCTGTCTGCAACTGAGCTTGTGAAGAAGAAGTATCGCCAGCCCACCTCACGCAAAACGTCGAAGCATGGAAAGAAACTGACAGGGAAACATGGAGGCAGACCGCCTGCCCCCCGACTCAGCATCCTTGATGTGGTTGAGCCCGACGCTCCTCGTTTCCTCAAGATTGCCGCTCGGTCTGCAACTCGACGTCAGGACATGGGCAGGTCTAGTCCAGGCAGGAAAGTTATCCAACTCGCCACTAGAGAGGATCATGTCGACGCTGTGTCTGTCTTGAACAATTGGAGGGCAGGCTCTATCGCTCAGCGCCCATCAGTCACTGCGGCCCGAAAAGCCAAGAAGACAAAACCGAGGGCATCGAAACAACCCTTACGTGAAACTTCTGGAAATGGCTCGTCAACTTCAAGGCGATTGCCTATGCTCTCGGCAGGACCAGCCCGCCGCCTTGTAAAACAGGTCAGCCAGGCCGGCTCGGTGAGATACCAGTCTGATAACACTGCGCCGCAACCTCGAACGAAGCAGCAGCCACGCACCAATACCAGCCTTGCTCGAAGCGGTTCTGGTGTCGCACGGCCAGCTCAACTGGAAATGGACGAAACAGACCAGTCAAGCAGCTTCGCCTTTAGAACAACCAAGAGACGTCTTGACCAACTGTATCGAAAACAGCGTGGCGACCTTTCGGCTTCCAGCATCTTGACATTCGACAATGCCCCTGATACCTACTATCCTGCGAGCCCACCACCTGAAGACAACCCACTGCCACTTCGTGTTGTTGAGGAACCGCCTCCAGATCAGAGCAAGTCACGCTTCCGGAAGAGGACGAAACCCCAACGCATTGATGTTGAAGCACCCCAATTCAGTCGTGCGAATGATCCTATTCCGGCTGAGACCATCCCAATCCCCGAGCCTATCCAGTCAGTCGAGGTAGATGGAGAGAAGTTTCGGGGTCTGGGACCATATGGCACCCAGTACACTCATCACTTTGAGACCTTTCCCTTGGATTCTCGCGTCTACTTCCACGAGTCAACGTTGATTGGAAGCGGTGTTTTTGAGTCAGTGTTGACCCATCACGAACATCTGGGTGAGCTCCGATCACGGATATCATTCACCTTTGGCGACCAGGTCCTCCGATGGGGGCCTTGGGATGCCCAAGTGTCCTCGGAGCTCGGTGTTCTTCTCGACTCGATCGCTGATCAGCTGGAGCGTATCACGATAGAAGGAGACCCCCAGACTCTACGTTCGTTCTAGGAGCGGCCAGATTCATCTTGAAATTCATGATGGAGTCGCTTAGCCTCACTGAACAGTCAAGTGCCAAATCATTTGGCTGCCGAACGCTCGAGGTGTTTGGTGGATTCAACAGCCGCATTAAAGCCCTCCTGGGGCGTCATGATGGCACCACACAACCTCGGTATTCTCTGATTGCAAGCGTCTACGATCAATTGATCTTGTATGTCCTCCTGGCTCTGAAACTTTGTCAGAACGACGCATCTTTGGTGGGCGAGCAATTTCAAATGGAGGATCTGCTCAAGGACTTGTCCAAAACCGCCATCTCGTCGCTCATCATAAATGGTACGGACCAACTCAGGCAAGCATACAATGATCTTGGAAATTCCCGGGTACGAGATCGAGGCTTGAGGGACGACATGCCAGTTGTTCATTCCTGGGTCACCGTCATGAAGGCGCTTGAGCAAGCTCGGATTCCTCGGTCGTCCTTCTGGGACGTCATATATTCTGTCATGGCCACCCCTGAGGCTGTCACAAGTATCGACGCAAGCGATCATGAGCGTCTCTGGAAGAACATGTTTGCTCTCCTCCCACTCACAGAGTTCAATGACAAGGGCCTCCTCATTGCTGGCAGTAGGCATGATACCGCTGTTGACGGCTGGGCACTCCCCCAGAAGCTGCTGAAGAAGGTTTTCCAGGTCTACAAGGACAATCCTCGCCAATCCCCCAGCTTCAATAACTACTGCCGTGCTTTGGTTGGACGCTGCCACTATCTTGTTCAGCAATGGGGTTGGCGCAAGTGCGTAGCGGTGATAGGCGTTATCTTTGACTTCTTTGGGTCGCAGAATCTCGCCCATCTTCGCAATGAAGAGGTATATCAGTCTCCCAAATTCTTGGAAGAGTTGGGCGGCAGACCTTCGTTGGCGGTTGAAAAGGCCGACAAGTGCTTCCATATCTTCTTGAAGCTCGTTGCTCTTAGTATCAAGAAGTTGAGTGAAATCCGGTCACTCAACGACATCCGCAACTTGATCGCTCGCACGATGCCGAACCACAACCGCCAACTCCTCAAGGAACAGACAATCCACGAACGCGACCTGGCTGCTCTGCGAAATCATCACGACCTCCTCTGCACCCTGTTTTGGGCCTCCCCACCTGACCTTCGCCCAGGCGCTCACTTGATTGAGCGGCTTGTGGCCCCCGCAACCTCTCACAAAGAGGCGTGCTTGATCAACCTACGGGCCTGGAATCAGCTGGCGAGGTTCATCATCTCATCCGGTGAAGCAACCACCTCATTCAAACCGTTTATTCAGTGGCGAAATACCTTCTTCCAGGCCATGATGGCGCAGTTTGATTCAGTGCAGTCGGATATGCAGCAGCAATTCTTGGCCTTGTCTAAGGATTCGAGCAAAGCAGTTAGCCGTGATATGCTTGATGCCATGGTGGCGATGAATAGGGCAGCCGTGATGGATGTGCTCCATCTCTCTGTGACGGCCTCTTTGGATGTCATGAGACATGCTCCAAATCTGGAGGCTGGCACCTTTGCCCTGAACACGCTCCAACTGCAGCAAGTATTCAAACACTTTGGCACATGCCCTCCTCAACTGAACTGGTCCATTCTTCAAGCCTCGCTGGCCACTCTGGAGATTTTCTTGTCTCGTGTCGACGAGTTCAAGGATGATGAGGAAAGCCAACAGAGTGAGAGTCAGATCCTGAACTCGGCACAGGCGGACGATGCCATCCTGGTACTCGACCATGACCTATCAAGCAGCTACTTTTCAATGGCGAGATGCATCCTCTCTGCTCGCGAAGAGGGCCAATTGTCCTACAACGCGGCCATTGAAAAATCGCAGTGTACCGAGCAGGTCATTACTCTATCAGCAAGACTTGCAGTGCGGTTCATCAACGGCGGCCTCCTACGGCTTTCAGACATGTTCAAGTATGGAAAGTATGGTCTATTTGAAGATGCACCGACCAGTATCAGTCTCGAGCAACGGCGATCACTCGTCTTGTTCATGACAACGCTCCTCAAACATGGCTTTGATGATTTCAGCGAAGCTGGCTTCACGTTGTCAGATGTCTGGGCATTGTCGATTGTCAAACCGCGGCGGTACCTAGCATACGAGAACCAGTTTGCAGAAGAGCTCCGGCGACAGCAAAAAGACTTTGTTCCAGAAGCGGTTACCGGACTTGCCATCAACCCCGACTACAACACCAACCGGGACCTGTTCGAGTTCATGATATCCTGGATGCGCAGGTCTCTGCGAGATGCTGGACCAGCGCTCAGGAAGATCATCCTTTCGGAACACTCCAAGACGCTCAAGTCAGTGATGCAGCGAATCAAGGGAGACTTGCGAACGGTGGGGCAGGATGCATCTGAACATCACGATTATGTGGTTTTCATCCGAGACATCATCTCCCTCATCAGGGCTCACGGATCCGAGATTTGCACAGTTGACGACTTCTTCTACCAGATCAGCAAGGAGTATTCACCCTCGGTTCAAGATCCCCAGCTTCAGGTGGCTGGCATGATGTCTTATGGGCTTCGACTGGGCGAGGGTGACACAAGGGTCGTTCACCAGCTCTTCTTCTTCCTCTTCAACAACTTCAAGATGTCTCTGATCAATGACAAGCTGCGAGACGAGGTTGTGCTGCTGCGCAAGGGCATGGAGAACCCGGGTATCATGTCGTTCATCCTGGGTAAGATGGTGCCAGCCATGATACATGCAGCGGTTGCTGAGAGTTCAGCTTATCCAATGATTGACGTTTATGTGGAGGCCCTCCGAGTACTGTTGACTCAGAATGCTCTTCCCCACGTACTGGCTGAAGCTGACACGCCTCATCTGCTCATTACGTTGCAGGCTTTTGTCGGTTGTCTGAATCAACTTGGGCAGAACGGCGGGCCGCTGGAAGCCCAGAGGGTACACTTGATTGCACAGTTGCTATCAATGTCGAACTACATCTGGCCGTCCGTTCGAGGCCTGGCTTTATCGCAGGCAACTTGCGAGTCGTGGGAGGACATCACTCTGTTGCTCAAGGAGGCAAGGTCTGGATTCGCTAGAGCCGAGTCATACATATTGGAGACGATGGAACTTGAGGACTACTCGCTCGACGCAGGGCTCCTTCTTTCAGGTTTCCGAAGACCGGCAACCAGGGCGCCCCAAGTTAATGAACATGTCAAGAGTTTCGCCGACAACATTGTTAATGACGTGCGAAGGAACTGGGTTACAACGGGAACCAAGATCACTATTCAGGCCCCCGGAAAAGGACGAGGGTTCCCTTCGACACAGTCCGGGCAGGGGACAGCTGCACCAGTTTGGCAGGACTGGGTGCTGGTGAAGGACTTGTACGAGCGGGTGAGAACATGGAACCACTGGTGGGATGAAGTGTTTGGGGAAGAGTCGACGAGTATGAGGCCGTATACATGTGTTTTATTGTTTTGAAGAGCATGGCATAGTTAGGCGTTGGGGAATGACGCTTTTAGACGATAGGCATGCATGTGGTTTGTATAAAGTATACCACTGGATTGGGGCGTTTGACGGCATATAGTTTTACCCAAAAGAATCTAAGAATTAACCAAAAACTTGAACAATGAATTTAATTAAATTCATTTTCTAATATTATCTATGAATAGAACAACTTTGCTGAAGTGAGAGAGAGGTGGGTGAGTCTCCAAGTCCATGACTCGGCCGAGAATTTCCCGAGTGACGTACCTGGCCACAGACGCGCCAAACGCGTCTCCCCTTGATCCTCGAGGCGCTTGGGGACGACCTTGACAACTTCAACACCAACCAATTCCATCCAAAAGAGTCATTCCTCTCCAGAACAGGGAGACAACCATGTCTTCCCTTTTTCGTCTTCCTGACGAGGTCATCTTGACCCCGTTATTCCAATCCTTTCCCTGTCGCGAACACCAGATCCGATCCCTAGCAACGCTCCTCCATGTATGTTGACCAAGCTACCTCTTGACGATGTTACCAAAGCTGACCGTCTCTACAGCCCGATGCAGCTCCCTGTCGAAACCTCGTCGTCCACGGTGCAACAGCAACAGGAAAATCCGCCATCGTGACCCAACTCGTCTCCCAGCTCGTCACCAGCGTCAACGCCGACCCCGAGTCGGGCGGTCTCCAGGCCGCCGTGGTCAATTCTGTGCAGTGCATCACAGGGCGACACCTGTTTGAGCGCATCGTTGGGGAGGTGGCGAGGGCGCTCGAGTGGGAGGATGTACCGCGGCGGTGCGAGACGCTGGCGCAGTTGACGGTTGAGATGGTCAAGATGGTTGGGTATCCTCAGAGGGATCCTAGGTGGAGGTTTGTGTTGGTGTTGGATGCTATTGATGGGCAGAGGGATGCGCCGCCTACGCTGCTGCCGGCTCTGGCACGGTTGTCCGAGATTGTGAGTTGCTACACCTACTGGAAGATGCTGGATATTTGGAATGGAAACTAACCGATCTAGATCCCTCGCCTTACTTGCGTCTTCATCGTCACATCTCCTCCCGCCGGCTTCCTACGATCACCTACATCGGCACATCTCAACTTCCCTCCCTACGCCAAAGCCGAATTCGTTCCAATCCTCTCCCTCACACCACCAAGTCCCATTCTCGGGCACTCACAGCAAGAGACATCGGATCTCTGGACACGCTTCTGCGCTGCCGTTCACGACTCCTTAACAAAATCGGCCTCCCGAACACTTCCTTCCTTCCGCCACAGCTGCCATGCTCTCTGGCCACGGTTCATAGCGCCGATCCTGGCTGGAACGCACACGCCCAAGGAGTTTTCGAAGCTGCTCATCGCAGGTAGAATTCACTTCCAGGACGAGTCTCTCCTGAACCCGAGCATCGTCTCGGTTAGGCCAAAGGACAAGCCTGCCGACGCTATTGCGACTACGAGACCCTCAGCTTCGGCTACAGAAATCACAAATCTCCTCCCTACTACGGCACGCCTTCTTCTGCTCGCCGCCTACCTCGCCTCCCACAACGCTACTCGTCACGATCTCACACTCTTCTCTACATATAATCATGGGCGAAAGCGACGGCGTGGCGGCATCGTCGCGAGAGGGCCCTCTCGTACCAAGCACCGCAAGATTGCACGAAAACTACTCGGCGCCCACGCCTTTGTCTTGGAACGCATGATGGCCATCTTTACAGCTGTGAGAACTGAGTGGGCAGACGGCACAGTGGTGGGCGCTGCTGGCCTGGATTGTGACGTGGGCATGGCCATCTCAACACTCGCGAGCCTACGATTACTGACCCGTGTGGGTGGCGCTGGAGATGTCATGGATCGTGGTGGCAAGTGGAGGATCAACGTCGCATGGGAGGTAATACGAGGCATAGGGAGGAGCATAGGGGTCGAGGTGGAGGAGTGGCTGATAGATTAATTACTAATGCCTGATGTGAAGACGACATCAGCATCTCTAATACCTGAGCATCATCTTGTCACATCTACCCCTGAGGTTATTCCATATCATTCATGTATTGCATGAGCTGCGAACCGTATCCCGTCTATCAAAAAACGTCCACATTCCATATCCACGTAATGATACAGCGCATCATCAAGCGCCTCCTGAGAGGAGCTGAAAGAGCATATCCCATCCATCCGTCCGTCCATCAATCCATTCCTGCGTCTCAAGAAAAACGCCAATCCATGATATGTCATACAAAAAGCGGTCCACGTCCATAGGTAGTCTAGATATCCGGACGAGAAAAAAAAGCACAACATCCCTTCTTTCAAACAAAGATCCCAGCTCCATTCTTTTTGTTGTTGAAAATAAAAGAGGTTAATCAATTAGAAACGCCGAAAAACCGGCGGAGAAGAGGAACCCAAAACTTCAAAACCTAGGGGGAGGTTTCTCTGTCTCCATCATGAGACACCGGCGATCTTGTCTCCAGTCCGCCATGTGTCTTCCTGCTTGGTGCCTGGAGGAAGCCAGCCTCCGTTGCTGTTGACACGACCGCGGTTACGGCTGCCGCTGTCGTCTGTCTTCTTGGAGTCGTCGGAGGAGGCATCTCGGCCATAGTAGCCCTCGTGGTAAGGGTGGGGGTTGATCTCAGTGCTCAGAGGCGAGGCCACAATCGGGCGTATCCCCTTGTTAGAGATGGGCAATATTGAAGTCTTGTTGGAATCTGTCATCGTTTGAGCCTTGTGGTCCGCCTTGTTGCCCCCTTCGTTCGGTCGTACAGATACAGTCCAAGGAAGGTGAGGGCGATACCAACAGCCTGGATGGGCGTCGTGGGGCTTCGGAACCAGAGGATGGCCATGACGATGACAAAGACACGCTTAATCAGACTGGCGACTGAATACGTGACGGGAGAGACCATCGAGAGAAGGATGAAGGCAAGGATGTTCTGGCCAAAGTGAAACACGCCGTTGAAGACAAACTCGAGCGTCAGTCTACCGTGATCCATGGAGTTGGGTTGCTCAGACAAGTCGATCGAGCCTTCGTGGTAAAAGTTCTTGAGAAGAGCGAATCCCTCGGACCAAAACCAAATGGGCAAGGTGATGATGAAAGCCAGACCAGATGAGTAGCAGAGCAGGTTGAGTTTGTCCAGTTTCTTTGACCGGCTGTTTGGAGCCTCAGCCTCAGCCTTGGCGGCCTCATTGAACAGGTACTTGGAGAAGATATTTTGAGTGACGAAGATCATCGTAGCGAGGAGGGCGTGAATGACACCGCTGAGCTCTCCGCCATACTTCGCCTTGCCAGAGCATGCCAACATTACACCAACCGTCAGAGGGATGAGAGACAGATATGTCGCCTTGGGGTAGCGGATGTCGTACACGATTCTATAAGCGAGGACGGTAAAGAGGGGCGAGAGACCCTTGATGGTGTGGACGAGCGATACGGGAATCTTGGAGGTGGCCGTGGAACTGAGAAGGTGACCCCCAATCATGAAGGCGGACAGGGGAAGAGTAGTCGTGATGACCTCGCGCGTCGGTTTTCGAATCGGGTGTTTGAGAGCTGTGATCTTGGTTCGCAAAACGGGGAAGAGGACGGCAAGCCATGCCATGAAGACACATAGCGACGAGACAAAGGCGAATTGGACGAGGGTCAGTGTCGCAGGCTTGTTAAAGGCGATGAGGATCGACTTTGACGAGGTGTTTGTGAGGGCAGACGAGGTGTACCACAGCAGGCACAGGATCTGCGTAGTGCAACATGCAGGTTAGCACTTGAGGAGAGGTCTTGGCCTCGAGATCTTGGAGACTCGAGACGGGATCAAGGTAGGACGGGGGGAGATGGGCGTACGACGAGCTTTGGGGAGACGGGGGCGCGCAGGGCATCGGCGATCTCCTGGGCGTTCTGGCTGACGCTGCCATTGCGGGCGCGTATTGTGCGGATAGCATCAGTGAGGCTCTTCTGGCGGTTGTGCCTGTGGGAGCCCGTCGAGACGGGGAGCCATCGATCCGAGGGGCGAGGCGGCGCGCCGTTGGACCAGCCGGGAGGGTTTCGAGGGCTCGGCGATCGCGAGTTGCCCACGGGCGTGTCGATGAAGTCGGGGAACTTTTCCATCACAGGATGGACCGCGGGGGGTCTCGGGGAGAGTGACGAGATTGGATGGTTCGTGAGATGATGACCAGGAGACGTCGTCTAACGAGGCGCAACGAGAGAGATGGTCGAGGATAGAGGAGTTGGAGCTGTGAACCACAGAGAGGCCACACAGCCAACGGCGAGAGCGTGATTCGATAACGAGCGACGAGGGAAGATAGCAGGAGAAACGTAATGTCGTCAAGGAATCCGTTTACTCATTGCTTATCGAACAAAACGAAGCAGGTGAGATGTTGGTTGTTAGATGACGAGGCCGGGTCCGTCCGAGACCTTGGAGACGAGATCCAAGACAAATAGAAGTAAAAAAAGCGGGATGGTTTCCGAAAACGTCTGGGAACGTTGCAATTGCTCGTGACCTTTGACTGGTGATCGGATCCAAGATCGGATACGAAGAGAGAGAAGGAAGCTGCTTTTGCTGCGACGATGCAACCACAACCAACTGCGATTAATTATGGGATGGATGACCTTTCACACGTCAAAGCGGGCGGGCATACCAAGGCTATAATTAAACCAAAGGGGCGCCAAGCTCCATACGAATCGAAGACAGATAAACTGCAACTTCGGGGGCCACGGGGGTTATCTACAGGGGGGCAAGTTAGACAAGGGGGGAGGGGTTGGGTTACGTGGCGCGTCAGCTCTAGCCGCGGTTGATCCGATAGCCGCGGTGCCGCGCTAATCACGATAAGCTGATAGCGAGCTACAGCCGCGCGGGCAGCGCGTCGACATTTTTTTCTTGGGGGAAGTTGCCCATCGACGAGTCGCGCAAAACGAGACTCCACCTCAAAGCACCAGCACCAGACCTCGAGCATCAGCCTCTGGCGCATCGACCTCGAAATCCTTCCATCGCCTCTTTGACACACGACCGGGCACTTCGTCTCATATTCGGGAATGGGAAGGGACCCGAAGCAGTTCATCATCACCCTCGCTGCCTTCTACGCCCTGTTCCAGCTCACCACCCAGGTCTCCAATCCCGCCGCGGGCCGAAATCAGTTCCTCGTCGCGACGACCTTGTCGCCAATCCACATTCGCCATGGCGGCCCCAAAGATGACCAAGAACCAGATGCGGAGGGCAAAGAAGAAGGAGCAGAAGAAGGCACAAGCAGAGGTGCGATCATCCAATCTCTCTCCCTCTCAATCGTATACTGACGCGACGCAGGCTGCCGCTACCAAGACCGAAGAGCCCACCGATGACTCCAAGCCGAAAGAGGATGAATCCGCCACCGAATCCGCGTCAGATATCCAAGTCAAGGGCAAGCCCGAGTCGGAAGCCGCCCCTGTCGATGCTTTGATTCTTGACGATAGTCTGGAGGAGGACCCGGTCTTTGCGATGTACAAGGACATCTTCAGCAAGTTCGGCGCGTCTATGGACGAAGATGAGGTTGCCAAGGAGGCCAATGCTGGAAACCAAGGGACCGTGTTTTTCGACGACGACGACGATATCCCCGACGAAGACGAGGAGTCCGCTCAGCCCAAGATGTCCAAGAAGAAGAGGAAGCAGCTCAACAAGCTCTCCATCGCCGAGCTCAAGGCCTTGGTCAAGATCCCCGAGGTGGTGGAGTGGCAGGATGTTTCCTCATCGGATCCCCGCCTGCTCGTCCAGATCAAGGCTCAGCGAAACGTGGTACCGGTCCCAACCCACTGGTCCCTGAAGCGAGAATACCTCTCCTCCAAGAGGGGTATTGAGAAGCCGCCCTTCCGTCTCCCCACCTTCATCGCCGACACCGGCATCACCGAGATGCGCGACGCCGTCCTCGAGAAGCAAGCCGAGCAGTCGTTGAAGCAGAAGCAGCGCGAACGTGTCGCCCCCAAGATGGGGAAGCTCGACATTGACTACCAGAAGCTCTACGACGCCTTCTTCCGCTTCCAGACCAAACCTGAGTTGACGCGATTTGGTGAGGTGTACTACGAGGGTAAGGAGACCGAGGTCGATTATCAACATTTCCGCCCCGGCGAGCTGAGTGAGAATACCAAGGAAGCCCTGGGAATGCCTCCTGGCGCACCGCCACCCTGGCTTATCAACCAACAAAGATTTGGCCCTCCTCCTTCCTATCCTACGCTAAAAATCCCCGGTCTGAATGCGCCACCACCCTCAGGAGGTTCATGGGGCTTCCACCCCGGCGGCTGGGGCAAACCACCAGTTGACGAGTTCAACCGCCCCCTGTTCGGCGGTGACGTGTTTGGCCTCACTGGTCAGAGCGGCGGACAGGGCCAGTCAGGGGCTCAAGCAGCTGCTGCGTCCGGTGAACCTGTTGAGCGCACCCTCTGGGGTGAGCTACAACCCCGTGAAGAAGAGTCTGAGGAGGAGGAGGAGTCAGACGAAGAAGAGGAGGAAGAGGAAGAGGAGGACACAGCTGGTGGCTTGGAGACACCGAGTGGCCTTGAGACTCCTGGTGGTTATGCCAGCACAGTACAGCCTGACTACGGTCAAGGAGTCGAGACATCTATTGCCGGAGAGATGGATCTCCGCAAGGAGCGCCGCGGCTACGACACGGAGGAGTCGAGCGCGCCCCGGTCCGCCTACACCATCCTGCCCGAGCGCCAAGTCCGCGCTGAAGGCTTCTTTGGTAGCGACCGTGTCTATGACCTCAAGCAAGCGCAACGATCAGGCATGCCGGTTCTGGGCGCCGATGACGACTCCCGCAAACGCAAGAAGCCTGGCGACATCGACGTGGCCCTCGACGTGGACTCACTACACCAGAATGACGGCATCAGCAAGGATGACCTGCGGCGCAAGTTCGATGAGGGCAAGAAGGAGGAGGGCCTCGGTGCCAAGTGGGCGTACGACGATGACCTGAGCGAGATGATCGCCCAGGAGAGTCGAAAGAGGCAGAAGACGGAGGCGGAGCGGAACGAGAAGAGAAAGGAAGGCAGGAGATATTAATGTACTGATAGTCGAGCTTGAAGCGGGTTGGCTGGTGGTGAATCTGTATCATGGGTGCTGGGGCCGGAGCCGGGTCTTGGCTGGCGTTTATTTCTTTTGCGATGCCGTTTAATGGCAAGAATAGGACAAATACCATGCTTGTTGAGGTTTGAAAAGTGCACTCGAAATATGGAAGTAGTGTAAATATCAAACATGTTGAAGATGCCTTTCCATTGAGAGTTGAGTGGTAGGTTTCAGGCCAGGTCCTCGTATCACCCCGATTCGCTTTTTATCTTCAGCCAGGAGCATCGAGGGCTATGATTGACTAATTAGACGGTGACCTGAACTCGATATTCAACGTTGCATCAAGTATCGAGAGACCGGGAGCAAACAAGGCTGCCATGTAAGACACCCTTTGTAGAGGCTGTCAAATCAGCGGTACTTATTCGTCAGCCACACTTAGAGTTTGAGCAACCTCAGCCGAGGAGGCAAAATACTCAAGATATCGAGCCGTCTTGGGGCAGACTCCCTGTATCGAGTTGAATCTGGGCATCAAGGGAGCGCCTTGGCTCCAGTTGGTCAAGCTGCTAACTTCATTCCTTGTGAAGTTCAAGACTAAGTGAACCATTAGTGGTCTGGAACATCCCATTGAAATCCCCTCTTTCACCTTCCGAGTCAGTCATTTGCGTTTGGTATAGTCATCAGGGTAAAGCAGATTACGTACCTGTATGGGCACCACTCAGCTGCCCATATCGAGTGAGGTTACGAGACGTTGGTTGCCTCTTATGAAAGCCCGAGATGGACCCTCTCTCGGATTCGGCGGGTTCGATGCCGGGGATGGGAAAGTTATGCGTGTGTTAGTAGCTCATCTTGACAAACATCATGCTGCATTGTTGTTGCCGGGTCCAAAGCCTGCTTCAATGAGCCGGAGCGTCTTCCTTATCCGCAACCGGCCTCGTGCGACCTCGGTTGTGTTAAGGAGTTTCTAGGCCAAAGCACAGCTAAGGCATCAACCTGTAATGTCGTGATACCGGTTACCCAGCAGAAAATAAACCCACAGCATTCTTACGTACCTGTAGCTTATCGTTAGGGTTGAAATCGCTCGGCTTGCCAATCCCTAGCAGCAACTCCTCCATATTGCATGGGGGACATTTCGGGAACCAAAAGTGAGCGGCTCACCTTCATATACAGTCTGAGTACCGAAGTATGGAGCATAGATTCATTCGAGGGTCTTTAATGAAGACGGACTGGTAGCCTAACTCAACCCTGTAAGCGTCCAAGGGTAGAAGCAATGCCATGATCCCTGACATGGAAGAGAAGCAGCATGCATAGGGCTCCAACACTCGTGGGACCAGGACGTTGAGGGATGCGTCAAGACCAGAACGTCTTTGGGGCGTATAATTTTGAGATAGGTGATAATAAAGGCGCCCGCGACCGTCTTGCTCAGGATGATATTGATGGTGGATGTGCCTCTGGTTATAGTCATGACAACTGGGAACGGGGGAAAGTGGGAACGCAAATGCTCGTCCATGTTGACACCAAGAAATCCGAAATGTTAAAGAAGGTACTTACTTAATATATTCAAAGGCCTTATAGACGGAAGCTCTGGAAGCTCTGAAGTTGGACGATGCTTAACTCATGGTATTGGCACTCGAGTCGGCCTTGATCGCAGCTTCAGGAGACGCGGGAGGTAGGTGGCAGAACTTGGACCATATCTCCCGGAAGCGAATTCAATTTCAGCGGCTTCCAATTCATTTTGATGGATTTCAAGTGACCCAGGTGGCGAGGGCATCAGTGCTCGTCGATCCATTCATAGAGGAGAGACGCGAAAGTGAGCGATAGTTGTCATGGCAAGAACCTCGCTCAACACGATAGTGATCTGCTGCCAAACCCCGCCCTTGAGTGGGTTTTCTTTCTTGATGTGTTTCTAGATACTCAAAATTAGCTTGAAACTTCGACTAGCATGATTTTCACTGTTGCAGGGCCCAACTTGGTGGAGGTCATGATGGAGGCCCTCGGAGGCGCACTGTAGGTTACAGACGGCAACCATTCACCCCGCTTTGAGAGCATTTTTAGACGATTTGGTGTTGCTGGGACTGCTCAACAAGAGCCTCGGATGATTGATCGGACATGTCTAGTACGCCGTCCTCGGTGTTGGCTTTGCAGAAGATGGCTTTGATCACCCTCAATTGAGGGATAGTGTCGCTGGAGGTCGTTCCTCATGTGGAGCACGTGAGCTTGGGGGGGAACAACGGAAGGTGCGAATGCCAATCGATAGTCACCGATGAGAGAACTTGATCGAGATGGAGTTTGGCAACGAGCGAGGCAGGAGCCATCTCCATCACAACACTAGAACCAGCACACTTATCCATCACTCCACGCTGATGATGCCCATCTCAGCACACCAGCTAACAATCTAACACTGGATTTCACTAGGCCGATTAGTTTTTAGCTGGTATCGGGCGCTTTTCGCAACTCTCAGCAATTGATCTTGGCCAGTCCTGGCGGTCTGCGCATCGTCAGCTCGCGCGATCACTCTGGCTGCTGTTTGTCGACCATGAGACGCAACGTCGGTAGTCTTGTATCCCCTCCACGGTCGTTTTTGCTCCCAACAGAAACGGTACTTCATCAATTCCATCTCTTCCGAATAGTATTTCAAGGATTTTGGCCTTAAACACAGACGGCGAGTCATTTTAAATGCGATTATTACGAGAGACGCGGCCCTCCTACGATGCCCAAAATGACTATGAGGAGCACGAGATCTTGGGTCGAAGCGATCATGGAAACGAGAGAGAATAACATTCCGCCGCGACTTTCTGGTAGCCCATACAGTTTACCCATCTATCGCCGAGGTGGTCGCAAGACCGACTTCTATTAGCAAAACATGATATGGCCATTTCGCCCTCCAGCATTGTCATGAATGAGGTACTTGCAATCATGATCCAAGCCACTCTCAAATGCATCCAGCGTATTTCTAGCATTGGCTCTGAGAAACGATTACGGGTTCTGAGGAATGGACCAGGAACGGCGCTTCACGAAGCCATGACTCGATGAACATGGCGCGCTCAGCTCTTTGTACTGAATGCGTCTCGGCCATTATTGTTATTCTGGCATCGCGCGTCTCAAGGCATGAGAGCACCCCAAAGGACGGTGTCACCTACGCCACGCTTGATCACAACAAATCGCTGGACTATCGTAAATATTCGGGCATAAAGGCCCGACTGCTGATTGGGGTCATGGATTTCCACACGCGCGGCGTGATCCCGATTTATCTTCATATTTCCATGAGTATTTATTGGGCTTTTGAGATTCGTTCCTGTGACTTGGAAAGCATCGATTGAGCTTCGCTGAGACCATGACGGCGGCTATTCTTCTGAAAGCAGCAGCAATATGCCTACAAGACTCTGAAGAGGTCTCAAGACAGTTCTCGATAACTTGAGTCTCGTTGCCGAATGCCTCTTTAACTTGAACGCCGTCATTCCACTCGATATGAGGGCACCTTAGACAAAGCCTTGTACTTCACATATGCCCGATGGATCATCTCCTCTTTAGTATCCAGAATTTGCTCCCTAATACCGCTGGCTAAATGTCAAATCACTTGGCCACCCCTCTCTCTTCAACAGCTGCATCGCCGACATCGAGGAGCCAGGAACCGAGCAGGCTAGGTACGTAGACCGAAGCTCGTCGATTTTATTGGTATCAACCCTGAACTTGGTGACGCCTTCGAAAGAAGCCACCGGGCACATCGAAGCTCGTCAATCTACTTCATTCCATGCTAGACTCTGGTTCGGGGTCCCCGATATTCATCGCCGGTTTCTCAAGACAACATCGATAGCGTATCGTGACAACAGCCACAAGATCCGCCCATAGCCGAACAAGCAAAGTCCGGCATGCCCATTAATCACGGGACCAACTTCGTGAAGAGTGACCATGAATACCGATTAAAAACACTCGGAACAACCTGCAAACTCGCCTGTCGCTCTCACAAGCTCGCTCTACCTCGACCTACAATGGCGATCTGGCCTGAGGTCGACCACGTTGCAACCTGAACATCTTGTACCCAGACTTGGATACTGGTGAGGCTGTGAGCCCTTGCAACACCATTTGTACTTTCATCATGTCCTTCAAGGAGAGAAAACGGTGTCATTTCGTCTCCCTTCTCACATGGAAAAGCTTCACCAGGCAAGCCGTTCTAGGTCGCTAGTGTCGTCGTCCTTAATTCGGCGACTCCCACGGCTATTTCCGTTCATGAGTATCTGGGCTGAGGTAAATTCGATATGGGAGCAAAGACACGGCTTTTTCGAGCGTACAGGGCCACAGAAGCCCTGCATTGCTGGTCCCATGTTTTATGCCACAGCCCTCTCAGAATGCAACCTATCACTAACATCAGCGAGGGTCAAACACTGTTAGTCGTGGGGTTTAGTGAGCTCCAGATAGCCCACAGTCTAACAAAGAGGTGTAGAAGTTGAACGGATCAGTAAACAGGCTGCTTGGCTACCTGGATAAGGTATGTCGCACCAATGGAGAAAGCGTTCTTGAGCCCAAGATTGTGACAAGTTCACCACAGCGTCCCCTTGGTATCTCAAAGGGCTCTTCGTTCTTCCCATAAAGAGTGTGGTTCCCCCAAAGTGCCCTACGGGGCTATGGAAGCATGGTGACTTCAAGATCAATACAGCCTCGAACAAGCCACCCTGGGCACATCCTTAACCCTGAGCAAATATCGTAATTACCGACTGTGGGCGAGAGAGATGACATTATAAACCTGTTATTTCACCCAATAAATTTTTTCTGGTCATTTCATTTTGCTTAGCCCTTCCCTGTCTCAAGTTTCTCGTCCACCGCCGATTCTCCCGCCTAGATCAGCCATCACTGGATTACGAGGCACCTAAAACTCTTGATCGAGATGCTTTCCCGGGGATACATGCTCATATTCCGGTTGAGAGCCAGTATTCCGGGACCTATGAAATGATTTTGAGATCCGACTGGGTCTAAAAGGCATCGGTGTAGAAACGGAAGACGAGGGGGTGATGAATTACTGACGAAACTAAAGCCCGCCGAACTGTTCTGGTAACATTCAATGCCAAACTACCCCTTAGATACGTAGGGCAGAGTGCCGCTCTAGATTTATTTATTCCTCGTAATTTCTGCTGTTCTTTTTCCTAATTTAATAAAAGCAAGACCCCTGATTGAGCTACTGAAAAGGACGGCTGGAGCATCAAAAGGCACCACACCTATAAAGAACAGTCACCCTGGCTGAATTTATCCTCGAGAGAATAGCCATTAGGTATTGAAAGGAGGCCGTATTCACATATTCAGTCCACTTAGTCTGGCCCTGGTTCTCAGATCATATTCGCTATCCCGACTTGCGAGTCGACAGTTGACGGGTTGTACCCCTTCTTCAGGAGCTAGTTTGAAAATATGCTGTCGTCATCCTAGCTTCAGGAGCTGGACTGCTTTACCATGTACTGTTACTACTCAGTAAAAGCAAAGACATGCGCAAGAGGTCGTCTCTTCGCGTCTTGGTTGGGAGAAGCTGAGGTCAAACTTGGGTTGGGGTGCCTCGGGCTTGGTGTGAGAGAGCAGTTTGATGGGGGGTCTAGAATGTGCCATATCTCGGCCAATAGGTTCTTCGAAAGGTATATTACTTGTTCAGACTCGTCTTCCGGCTCGTCTTCCTGCTCGTCTTCCTGCTCTTACAAGTCTACAACACAACACCTGTCCCGAGTTCCGCTCATGCAGGCTCTCCCTGGCTTGGTCAGACAGGCATCAAGTTCCTTTTCTCCACATCTTTGTAGCCGAAAGAATTGGCTTTTACAGTTACAGTCACGCATAGGGACACAGGCAAACAACAGAAATAACTATAAACTATTTAGTGTAGAACGCACGATCCGCTCTCAAGGCCTCCTCGCGAGTTAGGTGGCATTCATGAGGAACCCCACATCAGACGATCCAGCTCTCTCCATCAGCCAACTCCTAGCAGCCCTTGGCCAATGTAATGTCCATTGCATTCCCAATAAGCGCCCCAAACACGTATAAAACTTGCATGTCGTTCCTCTCCGCTTGTATTTTCCCCCATGTTTCCATATATCTCGTCTCGCCCCTGCGCCAGACTTTGGTGCTCCTCTATTCGCTCGCAAGAGTCCCTGCCCTGCCTGACTCAACCCCTCAGCTCACGCTTGATCTTCTGTGGCCTCCCTCTACGCCTTGTTTCTGGCTGTTGATCTGGGCCAGGCCTTTCATCAGTTGGGCTGGCAGCAGCCGCTTTCTTGGACCTCTTCCTCGACGCACGACACTCCATGTAGGATCCCGCGGCTTCCGCACCTCGCGATACAATCATGGTATCCTTAGTAGTGCTTTCAGTGGTGGCAGAAGGTTCCGGTGCACTCAGCAATACCGAGGACGCCTCACCCTACGAGGATCCTCCCGACTTGCTACATTCATTACAAAGCCATTTGGCACGAGCCGCTGGGCTGATGGTGGCAGTCTGTTGAATGCACCCAGCGTGGTAGAGGCGGCTTGAGCAGTTCTGCACGAGTATGTTAGCACAATCCGGCTTTAGATCAACACTCATTCGCATTACCTTGTTCGAGCAGACAAGCAGGCTGGGCCCGAGAACTGGCAGCTGACACACTGTACAGCCATTTGCACCTTTCATGATCTGAGAAGCCCGAGGTGACTGTTTCAGCGTTGCATCTGCAGGCTGCGCGTCCTCAGTGCCATTCGCTTGCTCCTTCGCCTTGGCCTTCAACTGGGCCCTCGCCTCATCAAAGAGCTCCATGGCTTGGTCGATTGTCTTGTCATCGAGGACATCACGCGCTACCAAAACACCCATGTGCTTGCCAAATTCCACCATCCGAGGGTTGGCTGCCACGAGCCATGAGGCGTGCTCCTTGACAAATTTAAGCCAGGCGCGTGGGAAGTAAGTTCCAGAAGTGACATTTTCCTGGAGAATGAATGAGTCCCAGTTTCGAATGTATTCTTTCTCTTCGGATGTAACATCCGAAAATTCCCCAATGTCTTCTCGATGCTTCTGAATCAGCCATGAGTTGTCAATCGCAGGCCTCGGCAGGTCCTCGCCCGCTACAAGGCGCGCCTTGCTCACGGGATCAAAGAGGGGATAATTAGTCTCGGGGATGGTGATCTTTCTCTTCTTGGGTCGAGGCACTGGTGGCAGCGTTGGCTGTGGCGGTAGTGAAGGTTTCGAGTCAAAAAGCTGCCTTGCAGTCGCCTGCTTCGACGGAGACCGCGCTGGCTCTTCGTTGTTGTCTGGGCCAAGACGCGAAGTCACCCAAGATTGGTCGCCCGACACATACGTCTCCAGATGCCAGGGCTTTACCGGCTTTCCTAGCTGGTATGTCCTCGTGGGCGAAGCGACAGACTCGTTACGGTGAGTGACTCGGAAATGCGGTCCTTGGCTCGTCATGTCGAGTACATAGTCGTATTCCAAATGATAAGTCTGCAGGTGAAGTTGCAGCAGAGGCAGCGAGTCGTGGAATGTGCCACAGGTAACGCATCGCCAGTAATCCAAGCACACAGGCTGATCAATCGGCAAGAAGTAGGTGACGCGACCTTCCGCCGGCGTCGCTTGGGCAGCTCTTGCCCGCGGCTTTCGCTCTTTCCCTTGCGCTTTGTCGCTGAGAATTTTGAGGTTGTACTGCTGCTTGACTCCTCGTGTTCTCAGGGCGCGGTTGGGGGTGTGTTCACCATCCACGTCATCGTCCGGCTCATGCGATGAGTCCTCATGAGCATGGCCGTTGATGCCATTAGTGCCGTTGACATCTTCGTGAGCGTGAACGCCGTTCACACCATTTTCGCCGTTGATGCCATTCACACCATTTAAACCATTGAGGCCATTCACGCCGTTGGTAGTAGCGGTGCCATTGGTGCTTCCATTGACGCCATTCAACACGCCGGCGCCATTGAGTTGGTCATCGGGGATAGGCTCAAGTTGACCAGTGGTGTATGGCTCAGTATCTGGGTCAATTGCGGTGATGCAGGGCTTGGAACCCTTGGCTATCGGCCGGAAACCTGCCGTCCATCGCAGATCCACGTCCATGACATAGTCTGTCGGACGCAAAACGCGATCGGGACGATGGCTAGTTGTGAGGCGCACGGGGGTCTTGCTTCTGCCAAAAACTCCCCCAACCTCGCTGTGGAAAATCCAGCGGTTCTTGGCAGAGTCGGAGAAGGAACCCTGCTCGCCCAGAGGGATGCCGAAGTCATGAGAGTCGAGGGGAGGCCATGTGCCATCATTGATAGATTCCAGTTCAACGTCCAACCTGTACGATTGAGCAAAGTCATTGGACACATCATCATGTCTGTTGACTTTGATGCTCTCTTCAGGTACGAGGAACGGCTGGGGCAGGCTAACCCGGGCGACGCGGTGAGGACCAACGGGATTTTTGTAGGTGATGATGTCGCAGTTCTTGCAGCAGCGGTACAAGATATTGGGGAAGCCCTCGCTCACGTCGGAGACGGTGATGCGACATCTGCCCTTGATGGTGACAATATCGCGGGGCTCAACAACAGTGGTCTGGAGGGGTCGGACTTTTTTAGAGTCCTTGTGAAGAACCTTAAGAACCTCGACGCGTAAAGCGGAGAGGGACTCTGGCGTGTCATGCGAAGTAGGGTACCGGTCATTTTCGAGAGGGTCCGGAGAAGACAGGCGAAGGCGCTTCTGCGGAGGGGCGCCATCATCTTGACCCGACAAGTGCTTTGGGGTGGAAAGATTCACACCCATGACTGAATTTCGCAAGGGTGCGACTCCGTTGATCCAGTTCTGTTGAAGAAAGGGCCCCGTCCTTTGATTGCGCCTTTTCAGGTTCATGGCGGAGGGAGAGAGATCATGGGAGGAGGAGAAAAATGACGAGATGAATGTGAGGAGCGCGGGCCTGTGCTGCTGCTGCTGGGCGCCTGAGTGCGAGCGATGCGGCGGTGATGATTGCAGCTGATGTGATTGCTGTTGTCGCGGTTGCAGAGGATTTCTCAAAGGCACAATGCGTTGGCTCTCATTGTTTTTATGGCCTGTTGTCGTCATGCAAGCCGGATAAGTTGTGTTGGCTGGGCCAGAAAAATGACGGTAGAGAAAGAGTGCGAGAAAGGAAGGTCAATGGAAGGAAAAGAGACAGCGGATAGAGGGCAAACAGGCGACGCCACAAACCACGAGAACGAAGCGCGTGAGAAAGCCTAAAAGAGAAATAAAGGATGCGAGCTGTCTGAATGAGGTGCAGCGTTTGCCGATGAGATATGGCGATGTTGTTGAGCGTGGTCGTGACTCTGTGGATGTAAATAATAAGGAGGAGATGCGAGCCCGGTCGCGTGTGGTGAGAAGAGAAGGACCCCCCGTCACTGCCGCTGCCGCCACAGTCGCTGCGTCGCTGTCCTCACTGCGCCCGAGTATGAGAGGAAACAAGGCTCATCTACAGGCTGGCAGACGTGTCGCATCGAATGCAAGAAGGCAGAGGCGACAACGAGGACTCCAAGACGCCGTCATATAAGTCGGCGTTGATGCTTGGCTGGGGGAGCGCGGCGGCGGCAACAGGCGAAAGACGCGTGCCAGTGGCAGGTGAAGGGACAGGGAGATTCTATCGCGACTCCCAATGAGGCCTAGTGCCTGAGCCACTTAATCCTGGGAAGCCGCGGGCAAATGAACCATTCACGGCTCACGCAGGCGACCGCCGGGGCCACTTTCCTTACCTGTTCCAGCGGGAGCAGAACCCGAGCTGCTCCACACGCCGCTCTCAGCGAATCAATACGTCGTCTCCATGGGAAAAAGTGGTCAAAAATCCTCCAATGCATGCCAACGGGGTGCCCCTTTAGACAGATTCATCGGCTTAGCTGCCCATTCTATGCACTTTGCGCGGTCTCGATCCATCATGGGATGGTTGGTGTCATCATGGATCAAACTTGGGAGTCTTCTCTTTGTCCGGCTCCTGCAGGTAGACGCTACCAATGATGAGCTGGAGATTTGCTGGACTGATTTCTACGTGGCGAGAGAAAATCAAAGGCGGTTTGCTACGTGGTGTCTTTGGTATCCAGGCGAAGAAATTCTAATTTCAGCGCTGGCAATCATATCACGGCAATCTCCAGCATGCATGACCGAGTATTTGCTCAAAGCAGTGACATGAAAGATGCAAACATTCAATTTTGGAAATTAGAAAACCACACAGAGAACTATCTACTTTAATTAACACAATCTCGTCCATTTCCACAAATCTCCTTTGTAACCACATGTTGGCCATGCTTCTTACTCACAGCCTCGTCGGCCGAGCTTGCCCTCAAATATGCGCGTTCTATGATTGGCCAATATATGCCCCACCCCTCACCGGAGCCCCACGCCCCAGCGCACTAAGGCAAGGCTGACTGTCTTTCCAGGCACCAAGTCCCATCTTGCCCCTCCATCTCTCTTACAACTACATCGTTGACCTCACTCGGACTTGTTTATTGCCAACTACTCTTCCAGTCCACAACAGAAGCCATTTTGCCATTCATAGACAGATGGCAGACACTCGTTCTTGATCTTTCTTGCCAGCTTTCGGCCCGCCATTGCTCACCGCTTGGTCGTCGGTAATCACCTGAGGGGCGCCAAAGATCGCAAGACGTTGCAGGTGTGAACAATCCCATCTTGCGCCAACCCATGCCATGTCATCCACGACAGCTTTAGCTATGCAGTCCTACCAATACAGACAACCGGCGTCTCTTCCATTTAACTAATACCTTTTCTTTTACAGACACCGCCAGCATGGTCCGCACCCGAGCCGCCGATCGTCAGGATGTCACCGAGCCCTCCACCCGTCGCAACCCTTCCCGAACATCCCGCGCTCATGTTTCTGCGCCACCCACTCGTTCAACACGACCACGAAAGGCAGTAGTATACCCCAGAGATACTTCCTCTGATGATGGCGACTCGGACTCTTCAAACAACAGTCTCGATCAGCCCTCCGAGCCAGACGTGGAAAGCGAGGAGGACTCGGGTGACGAACCACACTTTCAGACACGATCACGTCGAAACAAGAGTCGTCCTACAGGGACATCTGCGAGGACTAGCAGTCGTCGCAGCGCCCGGCAGGCAGCAATGGGCAAGGCTCGGGTTGAGCCTGTCCCCGCACGCTCTGACACAAGGTCGAATGCACGCCGACAAACAAAGAAACGACCGAAGCCACTCCATAGGAAGGGAAGGTCCTCAAAGAAGCGACGCACATCATTTGAGCCAGAACAAATTCCTCAGGGCGTCATACCCAACTGGAGGGATCCCCAAATACCCTACGGCGCCTGGGTCGACATATTCTACTACGCCGCTGTGTCAGGCGGCCATGACACCCTTGATGTCAACTGGCTGATAAGTACTGCCACGACTTGCAAGGCCTTCTCGGAAGCTGCCTTAACCGCTATCTACCGTTGTCCGCCCCCTCTCACCAGCGGAAAAGCCCGCCGGTTTGCTGCCTTGCTTGAGCTTCCGCCTTCTGCCACTCGGTTCAACTATCGCGCCAAAGTCGAGTCCCTTTATGTAGATGTTCAGGTTGTGCCTCAAGTACTACTTCCTCAGATGATTCATGTGTTGCCGCGCCTAGCAGAAGTCATCCTTTTCACTCAGTCTGATCAGCCGCCATACAGAGAGCTCGATCGGACTGTGAGATGGCAATACTCACCTGAGATCTTGCACTCTTTCAGACCAAGTTCCAGCCAAGTCGACCCAGTTCATGCTGAGGAAAAGTTATTCTATACCGTTTTGAAGAGCTGGGAGTGGAGCGGAAGCCTCCTGGGAGGACCTGTCACGACAGCCAAAGACATCAGTCTTGTCCACCAGGAACCGTCATTCGCCCATCTCACCAAGCTAAGCTTCACTAACTTTCAAGTTCCATCGCTTTATAAACCACGGCCTAAGCCAGGGGACGAGGAACGAGAGCTCGAACTGTACAACGAAGATGGAGCTATGATTGACTCGATTGCAGAGGCCATTTCGCAATTGAAATCACTCAGCCACTTGGTGTTTGAATCGTCGACTGTCATGAATGACCGCCTGCTCCCACTCCTACCGAAAGATCTGGTTCATCTCGGACTGATCAATTGCTGGGAGATCAAGTCTGAGGAGTTTGCGTCATTTCTCCACAGCCACGGCAGACATCTTCGCAGTCTGAACCTGTCGCACAACCAGTCCTTGGACTTGGTATTTTTGACCACCTTGGCCGATGCGTGTCCTCACCTGGAAGAGCTCTACATGAACCTGTCGTACTTCCGCCACCATGACTCCCTGTCCCTCGTCAACAATGACGCCGATCCCCTGTATGATCAGGCCCTACTGCCACACCAAATACCACAATGGCCATCGAGTCTCCGCGTGATTGACTTTGAGCACATTCGGCACTGGAGTGTTGAAACTGCAGAAATGTTTCTCCAGTCTCTCATCGACAGCGCGGGTTCGTTGCCGAATCTCAGACATCTTGCCGTCAAGACAATGCTCAACATACCCTGGAAGGCCCGTGCTACCATGCGCCACGAGTGGCGGCGGAAACTGGATAGGGTCTTCCTCCGTCCCTTCGAGCCACCAAAGAAGCACTACTCGCTACGCCAGACAGAAGAGGAGAAGGAAGAAGTAGTTGAGAAGAAGACAAAGCCGAAACGTCTGTCTGATGGACCGTCTCGTCGGAGTACCCGACTTGCCGCACAAGCCTCGGATTCCGACTCGAGGCATAGTAATAACTCGAAGGGTCTACGCAGTCTTCACGGCAGACCAAGGTACGCTGAGCCCGAAACTGATGAGAATGAGTTCGATTCAGACTCAGAAGGAGAACGAGGCGCCGACGGCAGTCCGGCGTCAAGTCAGTCTGAGAATGAAGCCGAGCGCGCAGACTCTAAAGAGCCTCGACCCACCAAGACCTTAGTTATTCAGGGACTCTGTACCAGCGTCTCCATTGTCTTTGACAACCAGAAGCCCACTGAAATGCAGTACGGTATGGAAGATTTCATGGACGAAGACCGTGCAGAGTCAGACGATGAGTGGGATGGTGATCAAGAAGATGACGACGACCCTGTCTTTGTCTGGCGTTAGCCGCCCGACGCTTCGAGTCTTACCTCGACGCAACCCAATATGTCACTAATACACAATCTGGCGTTTCGAAAACGGGCATTTGCCCGAGAAAGAAACAAGATGTTTTTTTGGTCCAGTCTCCGTCTAGAACATGACTTTAGCAGTATCAACTTGCTGCTCAGACTTCAACCAAGAAAGTCGCTTTTGATGGGGGCGGATGAACTGAAGCAGGGGACATTTGCCTGCCCTACTTGACGAGCTTGCTGTCCTCATGTCTAATAGTGTATATTCTCACAAGCTACTCGACCGCTAGCCGAAAGCGCGAGAATTAAATCTCCCGTGGGAAGCCGGGAAAATTCAAACTTGTTGGTCTTGCTTGTGTGTGTTTGCTCGTAGCGCTTCGATATCTGAACTGTGTGGGGATGACGTCGACTTTGGACAACGCCCCGCGATTAAGCAGCTGCTTTGCCTACCTTTTCACAATGGATGCCAGAAGTGAATATGAATGGGTGCAATGAGCTTTTAAATATCGATTGCTGATTAAAAATCCTGCTGCCTGATGTATAAAAAAGCCCTAGGAGAGGGAGGTATCATGGATGCTGACGTGCGCACCTGTTGTACAAGACCTGGCACATCTGGGTCACTTCCAAGGAATGGATACCTGCATACTGTGCATGGACACTCAGAGCACGGCATTTCTCGCATGTACGAAGCCAAGTAGTGCGACTCTCTTGACAAGACACGCCGTCATTACATCTATCTACAGTTTCCTCATACAAGTCTTGCCGAGCCACCAACATCCACCCGCCTTCTGCTGCTCACACTCCAGGGGCTGGCTGGGATTAAAAGTACAGATAAAACGCCGCTCTGCAGTCCTGAACCAGATGCTGCCTAACCCCCTTTTCAAGAATTGAACTCGTACAAGGTGCGAAACTGAACACTGCCAAACCTCCTGCGCCAAAGCTTGCGAAACAGAAATACTGCCGGCTCCCTGTTCTAGAATGCCGCGCCGCCCATGCCCTCGCCAGCCATGTTCTTCATGCTCTTCTCACTCAAATCACTGCGCATCTCCCACGCTCTCGAGTCACGCTCAAGCCGGTTCCAGGTGTACAAGCTCTTACGCAGTCGCTCCTGTTTCGCCTGTAGCTCGTCTCGCAGCTTCTCCTCCTCGTCTTTGAGTTTGCGGTAGTGTGGCTCGAGTTCCCGAGTCACGCCCAACACGAGGGGAGTCATGGAAGGATCTAGCTTGCCGCCTGGGATGATTGGGGGCAACGTTGCCAGCATAGATTGCGCCAGGGTTTGCCGAGCACCACCGGCATGTTGGGCTGATGGTCCAGTCGGGGGATTGAATGGTCGCGGTTGAACTGGAGTAGAGGTTGATGGTGCATTTGAAGGGGTAGCCCGTGGGCCAGTAGGAATCGTGGATGGGCCGTTTGGTGTTGAAGGTGTGGGAGAGGGTCCAGGCATGTGTCGCGCTGGTGTCTGATTCCACCCACCTCGTCCACCGCGCGGAGGAAAGCCGCCTCTGGCCGGAGGTACATAACCCCGTGGACCTGCTGGCGGGATAGTAGGGCTTGTTGTGCCGGAGCGAAGGGGAGGAGCTGTTGGTGTCTGTGTCCGTACAGGAGGAGGCTGTGCTGGCGAGGACAGTGGTGCTGTGAAATTCCTGTTCGCTGCAGGACCAGTTGGAGGTGCTCTCAACGCAGCGGGACCTCGTGGTGGTGATCTGGAGGGGGCAGATGCAACTGGCTCATACGGCGCAGGTCTGGGAGGGTCTCTCAAGGGAGGAGCCCCGGGTGCAATAGCATGATGAGGAGACTCTTCTCGAGATTGAAGTGGCGACCTCGCTCTCACTGGGCTTGGGCGAGGGGATGATCGTCCAGATGCTGACTGGGAAGTGATTGCTGACGAGATTCCAGATTCTCTAGGCGGACTGACACGCCTATATGATTGATATCGGTCACCTCCACGTCGGCTGAGAGACCGAGAACGGGGTCTGTAGGAGCCGCCGCGAGGACCTGGTGGAGGCGACCTTGCAGGAGGAGTTCTGTCTCGACGAACACCAAAGGGGGACCTAGACCGCCGTCTGTTGTCAGTTAGTTCTACTTTATCATGAAGACTCGATAATGCTCACCTCTCGTCACGACGCTCGAAATCGCGTTCCCTATCGCGCATCCGATCACGATCCCAGTCCCTATCTCGGATCCTATCACGGTCCCGGTCTCGTTCACGATCTCGCTCCCAGTCTCTGACTGGCGATCTTGGGCGTTCATACCTGTCACCCCGCAAAGGCGACCCTCTTCGCGACATACTACGTCGAGATGATGGCCGTCTCATTGGAGATCTGCTGCGCTCTCTTCTGCGCGGACTCTCGCGTTCTCTTGACCGCTCTCGCCGGTACCGATCCCCTCCACTTCTTGACCTACGACGTGGTGGATATCTCCCCGGAACGTAGCTATCGGATCCTGAAGGAATTGGACTTCGGGGACGCGGACTTCTAGGTCGTGGACTCCTTGCCCGTTCCCTAATTGGGCTCCTGGCCCGCCGAGGCGACCGGTCCCGAGGAGTAGGCCTCCACGACTCTCCAGCGCCATACCTAACGACTTCCCCATCATCGTACCTTGATATAGTTAGCAACTGTGCCATGACGCTGAAGATGTTATGAATGAGAAAACGCGCTGATGTAAAGTGAAGGCGGGCCAGAAAAAGGAATGTCGACAAAGAAGCAGAACTGTTCGCTGTGGTGTAGTTGAGATGTTGAAGAAATCGATTTAGTGGTGAGACTGCAACAGTAGCCGATCCCGAGGACATAGCTAGGGCCTCAACGGCACACGGCGCCTGTGTTGCCCTGTTGCTACATTTGCACCGTCCATGGGTACAAGGAGCTGCCTAACTAGGTCTTCAACACGTAGTTGTTCCCATGGAGGGAGGAGTCCTGTGGCCCTTGTCTGGGGATGGTATCTCCTGTCGACAATCACTTCGCTGAACAAAAGCACCTCAAAGAGCTACCTCGAGCGCATTACGAAGTAAATGGTGACACAGAGACACAGGCGCATGTTTGACCCCTCAGGTTGATTGGGGATGCGCAGGAACCGAGCCATTCGACCAACGTAGTACATCCTCATTCCCTCTAGTCTGACGACTTGACGGCAAGCTTGACGAGGCGGACGTGGACCATCGATTCGAATGATATCATCAAGCGAAAATCTGCCGAATATATCGTTGAATAGAGACCTGGTCAAGCCAGGTGACTGGTCGGTTGTAGGCATCGTGAAAGGTTCGGTCGCAGACAAGGTCGAGTCGGTTCCAAGCCCAGTCCGGATATCCAACGGCTAATATGAATCTTCGAGGGTCCTGAGGCTAGCGCGATCGATCCGGAAGAGAGAACAGCGAGCGTCGAGTCCGAGCGGGGATGTTATGTTGTAGATGATGGATGCTGGATGATGGTGGCGCGAATGATGCTTGGGGGGGGGATGAAAAGAAGTGAAACAGAGTTGAATCGCTTACCTTCGACCTCGATCGCGGTCCATAGCTTCTGTCTCGGCGCCGCGAAACTTGCGGCAGGTGCTTTTCTCGTGAACAAGAGAAGTAGAGGTTGTGTGATGCGTTCAGGAGAGCGCAAGCACGCGTGCTTGTCTTTCGCAAGATGGTAGGTGCTATCCAAATGATGGTTCGGAGATTTCCCGGATAAGCGATAAGGACAGTGCGGATAGTGAAATCACACTAAACCGCACTATACGCCCAACTTACACCGAGCTACCCCCTCAACTGCTCACCTACGAGAGTTATGCTTTGCAAGAAGAATTCGAACGGGTTTTGTAATTAAAAAGTCCAGGGAATCTGTTGGTACAGTTGCGCAGCCAGGGTTTGTATACCATGCAAAAGATCCTCCCAACTCAAACGCAGACAGCAAGTAAGTATGTTGTCCTTCTGAGCAATAGGTAATCCTCCCAAGACGAGACAACGCTCCTCCACATACGTCCTCAGCCGTCATCATTGCTTCTCATCATCTGTCACATCCGCGTCTGATGCCTCAACAACTCTCTCCAGGATCCACGCGCGTGCCTCGTCAGCGTGGGCCTGCATCATCTTGTTGAGACCAAACTTGGGGCTTCGCACAACCGTTCCGAAGCGGCGCTTGTGAACCTTCCTAGTCAGGTCAGGATCGGACCAGCACGCATGGTCGCCTGCGATGTAGACGCGCGAGTTATCCTTGTACCAGGACGAGAGATCCGTATCGATATCTGACTTGACTGGCCGGAGTGTTCCATTGACAAAGTTCACCACTCCGGAAATCCTTGCCTTGCAGTCTATCACTAATACATTAGCGCCATCCAGAATAGCGAACACATCGAACTGCTCACCTCTGTTTACGAGAAGAACCTTGACTCCTAGATAGGCGTTCCCGACGCCCATGATGAAGATATTTTCTGCGTCGTATAGTTGCAGATAATTGTCCCATAGATAGCAGACCAGAGACTGAATCTGTTCCTGGAGGGCCTTTTCTTTGAAGCCTGGGATATATGCATCCGAGTCCTGATCTTCCAGTTAGAGCAGCGTGAGGGAATAAAAAGGAAGTACGCACCTCTTCATGGGTGATATACGCAGGAACGTTGATATCCATGACACCAAACTTCTGGCTAATAGCCCAATCAATGTATTCGGTTACACCGTCAACCTGTAGCAGTCAGCTTGATTTCTGAAGCCGTGGCTCTCAATCTACTCACAACCCAAGCATTATGCGGATCGAGTGATGTATCGATGACATCCGGCTGGGCTAGGAGCTGAGGTCTGAAGAGCGTCAATAGTCTTGAACCGCGCTCGTGAATGATATGTTACAACTCACGGATCATGAATAATAATCAGGATCTTGTTCGCTTCATGCAGACTTGGAGTCACCAGCACTTGGTTCTCATACGACTTGTACAGCTGTTCGCGTTGGATGTAGAGAGGTACCATGTTGTGCTTGGTCTGCAGGACTTGTCTTTGGGCGTTCCTAATAACGTCGTGGAGGCGGTTAGCATTGAGCGACTGAACCTCTGGCACATCGACAATGCCAGGCCGCATGCACTCCCAGTACGGGGCTTGGTGTGCCTGGACCTTGGCCAAGATACGTGCAGCCTCCTTGTTGATCTTGGGGAGCTCCATCTTGGGTGGCGGCTCGCCCATGAGTGTCTGAGCGACGGCGACAGCTGACTTGGAAATAGCTTTCAGATTGTAGCCGCCTTCAAGACACACAGAGACCTTTCCGCCGGCCAGAGACATGAGCATATGTGTCATGTGAGCATAGCAGCCTGGTGAAACGAAGCAACCTCCTAGCTCATCGCCATCCGCAGCATCGAAGCCGGCAGAGATGACCACTAAGTCGGGATTGAACTCCTTGGCGATAGGCATGATGATCTTCTGGAAGGCCGCCATGTATTCACCATCTCCCATGCCTTGGTCGTGCCAACCAATGTTGATGTTCTTGCCGAGTCCGGGACCACTACCACAGTTCTCGATGCCTCCATCGGGGGTTATGGGATTCGGCGGCTTTCCAGGGTAAAATGTTCCATTGGCGTACACGTGAAGCGAAATGTAGAGAACGTTGGCATCCTGATAAAAGATGTTTTGCACTCCGTTGCCGTGATGGACATCCCAGTCCAGGATGAGGACCTTGCGACATAGATCGGGGTAATCTTGCTGGCATACCCTGACGGCCACTGGAACATTGTTGAAGAAACAGAAGCCCATGGGCGCATCAAACTCGGCGTGGTGCCCCGGCGGTCGAATCACGGCGAACGCATTCTTCACCTGTCCTGTGACAACATTCTTGCAGGTCTCGATAGCACCTCCAGCGGAGAGGAGGGCTGCGGGATACGACATGCTGCCGACATAGAGGGATTCGCGTCCTTGATCGTATCTCCTAGTCAACTCTCGAAGTTCCGCGGTGCTGATCTTGTCTAGATTCTCAACCCAGCTGAAATGGTCGGCTGAGTGGGCGAGACAGATCTCATCTTTTGTTGCCGAACGGGCAGCTATCCGCCACATGTATCGTGTAGGACATTCTCTTATGATCCTTGGAAGGTCTGCCTCGGAGCCGGTATAGACGAGGCCCGCTTTCTTGAACGCCTTGAAGATCTCGTGGATTCTGCGGGGGTCTTCTGGATGATGGGTATTTGGACTGAAGTCTGCGTTCATGTGAAGTTTCATCCTGTCGTCATAACAGCAGCCCGTAGGAAGTAGACCTCGTCGCCGCACCTGATCAAGTGCAAGATCCTGAGGCTCGGGGTCCTCCTCGCTGGAGTTGGCATCCTCGGACGCAGTGTCGTCGTCGTCGATGCTGGTGTCCGTCTTGAGCCCGTTGGGCGCATCGGCGTCCTTCATGGGTAGGTCGACAGCATCCATGGCCCTTGAATCCATTTCTAACAGCAAATGGTTCCCTCACTGAGGGCCTGGCGACCCCAGGAGCTGTAAAGGAGGTTGAGACAGTGCTTGAGCAAATCCGGGACTGGTCTCAGCAGCACACACCAGTTGGCAGACTTGACTATGTTGCGGTTAGAGAGGTGAACAATAAGCACGTTTTCACACCACCCATTGAATTCAATAATCGTGGTTATAAGGGATGGTAATGAGAATGCCAACAAGACGTCTCCCTTTCCATGAGCAGTCGACTCTCACACACCAGCTTTCCTTTGTGCCAGGGCGCGCAAGCCACTTGCAGCAGCGCATGCAAGAACAATAAATGGGCGCCCTATGAGCAAGGCCCCCAACAAGGCCAAGAAGACGAGCTATGGAATAGAGGCATAGAAAGAGAGCCATATCACCTACCCCTGCAAGAGATTCCACGATGCGACGAGATGGCGCGATCTCAAGGGTGTCGCGGCTATCTGGGAGCGCTCAGAAAGGCAGCAGAATATATATCAGATTAACAAAAATAAGAAGAAGCCAACGCTGGATGGGCACAGCGAGGGCCGTATGGTGAATGTCTTTGAGTGCGCGTCGTGGTGATGGTTTGGTTGATAGGTATGGATCATTAGCTCTGAAATGAAGGGACGGAAGGTGAGGCTCGGGCGGTGGAGGTGAATTTTGGCGCGCGCGCTGGGCTCAGGCGCTACGGGCCACTGAATGGCCAGACCTGCCAGTGGGCGGGGGGTGTGCTATCTCTGATACCTAGGCTGGTTGCGTCCAAGCAGAACAGCAAAGATTGTATTTTGTATATGTAGAGTATCCTGATGGTTTAATCAAGTTTAGTACTGGCTTGTTGAGAATATCGCGATTATCCATTCATACGTTAGGCTTTGGTTGAATGGAAGCTGGCAGGGCCGGCCAGTTCCCAAGCGTTAGACGCGTTTCTCCTGAGCAACCCCCATCCGGGTAGAATTCCCAATCGAGTACTATCACAAGCTGGAAATGCGTACGAGTAGTGACAGAAATGATCGACCAGAACATGCTTCCCTGATAATATTGACGCGCCATACGGGATATGCCATCATCTAGTCTAATAGTCCATGCCTCCTTACACCACACATCTAAGCGCAACACCAACCACTATCTATCCGCCACACGAGCCAAAACTCATGCAAACGACATCATGTATCGCCCTTCGATCCAAGACTGTCGCGGTATATCCTCCAAACAAGATCCGTCATCTCCTCGAGGCGAGTAATGCGAGGAAGACCGAAGCAGCCGAGCGCCCCCTTGTAGTGATCCATCAGGACTGGCATCACCTCCAAACTTGACCCGCTCAGCATCACGCTCATCATCCCAGTCAATGACACCTCCTGAGCCATCCTGGGGCAGACTCGGCATGTTCAGTGACCACTGACGCTCATCCAGGACGCATTGGATGGCGACTGAGATGGATTCCTGGTCGAAAGTGAGGTTGGGCTGAAGAAGGCGGGCCTCGACGATCAGACGCTTGCGAGGAAAACTGTAGATGTTGTCAAATAAATGCATCAGCTCTTTGGGACCGAGCTTGCAGTATGTCTTGACGATGCGACCCCATCGACTCTGGTCCCGCCACCCTCTCGAAAGGGACTCGGGTCGATCAGCAACGTCATGCAAATAAGAATCGCAGGTTTCCTGAGCGGGCATTAGAAGTCAATACGGTATCAGTCTTGAACCAACACTCACATATTCCTGATTAGGGTCCAGGCGGGGGCAGAGATAATGAAGAACCACATCCTTCATGGTCTCAACCAGGTCCATCAACTCCACCAGCTCACTCATTGAGTATCGCCGGAGCTGGCTCAGCCGCGGGTCGTCGACACCAGGCTCAGGGAGACCAACACGCGGGCGTGGGAAGTCGCCGTGAAAATAGAATCCGTAAAGCCACCACCGATACATGGCTCTACGGAACCGCTCAGCCTCGTGTTGGCGGAGGTATCGGCAGTTTTCGGGCTCGTGATACCACCTCATCTGAGGAAACCGGGTTTGCCACTTGGACACCAGCTGGCAGTAGCCAAGAAGAGGCTTTAAGTCTTGCTCGGTCAAGACAATCGTCTTCATGGCGTGAGAATGGGGAAGGGTGGGCTTTCCAGTCTTGCTGACCGCGGTGAACCCATTGCTAGAAGCCACTGATGGAGTAGGTCGATACTCTGTTCGCGGAGCAAGGATGGTCCCCGTGTCTCCAATGAAGCGCTTGAACACGACTCTTCGAGAAGCATATAAGCCTCCAAGAGAATCAAGATCATCGGCTGAAGCGGTATAAACTTGCAAGAGTTCATCAAACGGACTAAAGTCCCGGACCAAGACAGGAAGTAGAATGGAGGCCTTTCTCTTATTGAAGAGCTCGTAGAAAGTCCTGTGAGTAGCGGCGAGATTAAAAACTCCATCTAGGTTTAGTTGATGGTAGATTTCGAGGACGATCTCGTTGGGAAGCCCAGTCAGGTAAGGCGCATTAGGTGTGCTGGCCATGTTGGTAGCCATGATGGCGATTTCGTTGAGAATTGGGGGGTTGAGAATAGGGTGAGTTGGATGACGGGTGAGAGACGGGGGATCGATAGTCGCAAGTGATATCGAAAAGTATTTAAATGTAGTTGAGTATCCAGGGACAAAAGATTATCGCCAGAAGGCTCTCTTTTGTACAACAATCTGCTTCCAATCCTGCTAGAGCTGCAAGATGACCACTAATACGGAATCTGTTAGCTGAGTGAGTATGCCGATAACAAAGAGCTATGCGCGACTGACCTGACGGAATTTGCATTTTTAGTTGATATGATTAGTGAAGCAATCAATTGAAGGGTTGGCGTCGCGTCAAGCCCACGTCTTTGTTGATGTTGTTGGATCTCAAACTGAGTGCGGTTTGTCAACACGGATGATAAGCGTGACAACCAAGGTCTGGGTCGTTTCTTTGGGCCAAAGTAGAGACCGCAAGGAACTGATATGATGGGAAAGAGCAATGCGCTCCGCGTCGCTTCAAGGCGTAAATACCTACACCGTGAAGCGTTTGTAATGGTGGTTTACTGTCCGGCCACCCCAGCGTTGGGGCTTGACACGGTAGCGGGGATGCACTCAGGCATCAATTTCAAAACAGACAAGATTCCCATGGCTGTTTTCACGAGCAGCGCTTCTTCCGCAGATGCTCGAGTAGAAGGCGCAATAGAGCTTGAAGGTGGAAGAAGGGAAAGGGGGATGACTGATATAGACGGGAGGCCATGACACACACCCAGGTCGCGCTCTGATATCAAATCACCGAACATTTTCCGAGCGGGTTAAATGATGATGCGACCTATGGCGTCAGAACAAGATAAACAGACAGACGGGTTAGTACAACATCCATGGCGAGTGAGACTATAAATGACGGGCAATATTGAATTGATTTGCTTCTTCTTTTTGGTTAATATCAGCGCAGAATGACCCAAACTCCCACACCCCGTCCCGGTGTTTACAGACCCAGAAAGCCAGTAGGTAGTGTATCGATCGACAGGTAGGTATCAAAAAGTCTAGGCAAACAGCATCTTGGTGTCCAGGTCGTCTTTGACCGGTCGCTGTCCGCCGACCGACCGAAGTCCGAGATCGCCCTTCTTGTTTAACCTCTCGACGTGCTTCTCCGCACGAGAGTTGTGTCGGGAGGCCTTTGTCCGCCGAAGATCGGCTCGCACCTGGTTCGGCGACACAAACTCCTTGTTCTCGTAGATGATGGGTCCGCCAAAGGATCCCTCCTGGATCACGATGGGTGTCAGGACGAATCGGGGGCCAATCTCGACCAGGTTGATGTCGGTGTCCTTGTTTCCGGATCGGGACTTTGACTTGGCAGCCTCCTCATCCTCCTCCTCTCCCTCCTTGGTCTGCGAAGCCTCAACCTCGTTGATCTGGTAGTTTCGGACCCAGATCTTGCCGTCGACGAAGCTGAAGCCCATGACGTGGTCGATGAAAGGCTTGGATTTCCGAGCGCCCTGGGGAACGCCAAAGGTGTGGAGGAAGAGCTCCTTGATAACTCGCAGGTGGGGTTGCTTGTCGAAGGCGCCATCGAAGGAGAGGACGGGTCTCGAGCCCTTCAGGCAGTTACCGGTGAAGTGAAGTTCCTCCATTGTATGCACTATTTCACGTTAGCACTCCGATCAGGTCCCGCCATGTTTGTCCCTTACAGTTCTGGAGGTGGAACTTGATTGTAGGTCCGTTAGGGACCTTGCTGAGCCACACATAGAGATCCTTTCCCTTTCTCGCTTCGAAGAACATGACGTTGTTGCAGTTGTACATCTCGGCCAGCTCGTTCAGTTCGTAGAGCTTCGTCTTGGAGTCGAACTTGGCATCTTTTCGGCTGTGAGGGAGCATCGACGCAATATCGTTCAAGAGATGGCGGTGTCTATGTGAGAATTGCCAAGTCAGTTAAATGCGCCCCCCTGGGCCAAGTCGTGCAACTCACCGGAAGGTGACGCCTCTCGAGGAGAGGATCAAGACTCTCTGCTTGTTCTTCTTGACGCCATTGCTAGGCGCCTCGGCCTTTGAGCCACTGGTCTTGGAGATGGACTTGTAGACGGCTGCCATGGTGAATAAACAAGAGTTGTGGGGGGTTTTCAATCTCCTGTCAAGGCAGTTGTCGCAAACAATAGCAGGACCAATCTTTGCGACGCGGCGGGCTGGCGGTTTTCCAAAAATTTTGGTCGGTAGCGGATTTTCTCCGCTGCGATAAGCTTGGAGCTGGCCTTATCGCAAGTGGGGGCTTGGTGGAGCCGCGACACCGCTTCAGAACTCAGACAAGCCGAGCGGGTACAGGAGGTAAGGTAGGCATGCAGTAGGTATGCCCTTGGCCAGGGCCACTCAGGAGTTGCAGGCCTTGGCCGAGGAATTCTTTTTGTGGTACAGGCAGATATTGAAGGCCTGGATATCGTGAGAACTGCTAACAGAGAGGTCAATGCTGACGTCGTCTACGAGATTGCATGATCTGATGCCTTCAACCCCGCCATCTGCCGAGCAGGCACCCATTTAAAGCACATCTGAGCCTCTTGCGCCTCTGGAACAACTGAGGAGTGATGACGTGTGTCCAGTTCAGACATGATCAGGGGAAACATTATAAAGAATTCATTCAGCTACGTTAAGATGACCATGTCGCAGCGATCGTTGGACGCATCAACCCCAGACAACCATCATGACAAAAATAAGAACAAAGGAAAGCCGAAGTAACCGCGCCTTCTGATATCAAAAAAGACGTATCACGATTCCTCGTCTCCTCCAGTCTCTCCTTCGGCGACGAGCGTTTCCGGGGACAAACGAGACGCCAGGTATCCCAAACCCCCAAAGCCCTATGACCATTGGGAAACGGTCCCCTCAGAGAACTTAACAGCACTTTCCGCCCTTTGCAGCATCGTCGTCGGCCGGCTTGCTGAGCGAGATGTTGGTGCCCGCACCTATGGTGGCCTGAGCGCTGTCGCCGCTGTCGAGGGCCTTGCTGGAGACGATGCGGTAGATCTCTGTGTGGTCAGTTAGTCGCGGCCCTGGCCAGATCGTAGAGGGGTAGCAGAGGGCAGGGGTCACGTACCGGTCAAAATGTTCTGGAAGGCAAGCTCGACATTGCTGGCGTCGAGAGCAGAAGTCTCAATAAAGGACAGGTGGTTTTCGCCTGCGAATGCAACTATCAGCAAAGATTCCTTCCCCGAGACAAATCGGCGCTCGCGGGGGAAGCGTACTGGCAAAGGACTTGGCCTCCTCGGTGGGAACAGCCCTGAGGTGTCGCAAATCACTCTTGTTTCCAACCAGCATGATGACGATATTGGCGTCGGCGTGATCTCGCAGCTCCTTGAGCCATCGCGTGACGTTCTCGTAGGTCTGGTGCTTGCTGATATCGTAGACGAGTAGGGCGCCCACAGCACCTCGGTAGTAGGCGGAGGTAATGGCGCGGTATCGCTCCTGGCCAGCGGTATCCCAGATCTGGGCCTTGATCGTCTTGGAGTCGACCTGGATGGACCTAGTGGCGAACTCGACACCGATAGTCGACTTGGAGTCTAGGTTGAACTCGTTTCGGGTGAATCGACTGAGAAGGTTGGACTTTCCGACTCCAGAGTCTCCGATCAACACGACTGCAGGTTCACAATGTCAGCAACGGGCGGCGGCAGGTCGTCGGGCCAGGCGTGGCCTTGGAGATGGTAGATGACGGCACCTTTGAAGAGGAACTGCAAAGGGGGCCCACTGGTCAGCAACTGGCGGGACAGAAAAGGCTAGGGAGGGGAAGAGGACGCACATCATACTCGTCGTTGGCCATGGTTGCGATGTTGTAGCTCGGGCGAAGGCGTCGAGGAAGGATTCAAGGATGGAGGATGAGGATGAAGGCGAGTGCGCTGGCGCTGCGAGAGGAGAGAGAGTCGACGTCGTTGAGGTGTGGGATGTGGAGAGGGAGAGAATGCGCGGCTCTGGCGATAGGCGGTTGTTGTACCTTAACCCGTGCCGAGGGGTAAAAAGCGTAAAGGCTGTAGGGGAGTGCTCCGTACCAGTACCAGGTACCAGTAAATGCCAGGCGGTGGCACCCAGTAAGGCCAGGTAGCACAAGTACCACCAGGTTGCCAGTACAGGGCAGCAACAGATGCTGCCAACCTGGCAGCAGTCCAGTCCAGTTCGCTTCCAGTTTAGCAACAATGGGTGGATGGATCCATTATCCAGGGAATGCAGTGAAAATGCAACCTGGCCCCTAGAAGGCAGCGCCCGAGTGGTTTCCTGCCCGTAGCTAGCTCTCTGTAGGGAGCAGGCAACGATAAAGGGGACCGAGTGCTGAAGTCATGGGCGCATTAATTGGCTACCTAATCCGGAGGCTGCAGGAGTAGACCCTCACTAACAACTGACAATCAATGATGCCTTGTAGGCACGTGGATATCAGTCAAGCTGTGGTGTTGTCGGGGACGCCAGGGGGATCTTGTTCGTCATTTCCAGCCACACGGGCTTGACAGAGACTTATTACGAGAACGCTACAACTTCATCAAGACTTGCTGGTCAACATCCCCCATATTCAGGCTGCCTTTGAAGCTCCATGGTTGCATTGTGGTCTCGCTAAGCGAAGCGATAGCAGCCAAGTAACACCACAACGATGAAGATTTGGACTGGCAAACGACGGCGCATATGATGCGACGACTTGGAGGGCCCATCACCACTCCTTGATTGCCCGTTTCTGGATGTAGCAAATAGCTTAGACCCAGTCGCAAACTCGCCGGTTGCGTCAGGTAGGACACGAAATTCGCGAGAGCCAAACCTAAACCAAGAGCCGAGAGCCTATACCAAGGTTAACAAGGAGCCTATCTCCAGTCTATGGCTTGTCTCCCGCCTCTCTACTATCCACTACGTAACCTTGAGCGCGAGATGATCAATTCCAAGCTATGCAAATCGTCCATCGGGGCAACTGCCTTCATTTGGTGGCTGCCACCTTCCACTGCAGCCACTTTCATTAATGGACGGAGGAGTCACGTGCTATCGCGGCTAGTTGCTGCCGCGCCAACACACGCGATCTGAGAAGAACATCCGCCCCCAGGACTCAGGGTTGTTGAATTGCTCAAATAAACCAGCCAAACAATCTGAATTTCTCGGCATCTGAGGGTATCCAACGTGTGAAACCAAACGCTCTCAGATTTAACGTATCTAACAGCTCACAGGGCAAGTTCAGCGCCATCGCCGCAGTACCCGAGCCGCGAGCAGATTGAAGTGATTGTAGGGAGTTGGCTGTTTGCACGGGGCGAGAGTCACATACCTCAATAGACCTAGTATCGCTTCGCCCTCCTTTCCTTTTACCAAGGCTTTGCCTACTTCACTCGTTCTGCAAGTTCTTTATCGTTACTGCCGCGAGCGAGCTAGCAACTGAGTTGCACTCTCTGTGACCACGTCCATCACAAACGCCTTCTCCATCCTTACGGACACTCACCACACGCATCCAATGGTTTGATGGCCCTTGTCAACTCAGAAAGCCATGGAAGAGCTATCCCCCGGCAACGCTGGCGTTGATGAGATCGAGACAGCCTCGATCACCTCCACCATCGAGACTGAGATTGACTCGGAGGAAGAATGGACTGTTTCATCTGTTCTCGCGGAACATGAAGATGGTGGCAAGGTATATTACCTCATCAGATGGGAAGGATATGAGCTATTTGACGCATCCTGGGAACCAGAGGAAAACCTCAGCGCGAGCCTTCTCACTCATTGGCAAGAGACCAAGCAGCAAGACGACCATGAACGAAAGTCAGACCGCAACATCGGTGCGTGGAGAAAGGCTTCAATAGAGAGGTTCAGGTCCAAGCTGGCTCGGCACGAAGAACGGAATCGTAAACGTCTGGAGAGAGGTCTCGAGCCTACGGTGTATCCGACCACCTTTGAGGAGCACATCGAAGCACTCAATCTTTGGCCAATAGGCGAGGATCCTGATGATACATCAACACCGAGCTCACCAGAGCAAAAGGTCGATATCAAGACTGACGATCAACCCCCTCCTTCGCCTCCCGAGCTGGACCAAACGGTCACGACAGCACAACCAGACAAAGATGACGCAGATGATTCTCCAAAAAGAGGTCGCCGAAAACGCACAGCTCCTGCTCGAGAGAAGTCACCTGAACAAATTGAGCCTGTTTCACCCCCGGCAACAAAAAAGGATACGCCTCGACGAGCTTCAGGAGATGGTTTGAGGAGACCTGATGGACCACGTCGACAAGTCGCCCGTCCATCAAGCGGCCTGACCAGCAAATTTGGCCGCCCAAACCCGCCTCGGCGCACCAGTTCTGAGACAAACGGCAAGGAAGTAGTCGTCCGCAAGGCCCAGGCACCCGATGCCTTCACTGGCAATGTATTTTCAGGCGGGAAAGTGAGAAAGCAGCGGTCCACTCTGGCCGATGCTGTTGAAGACCCAACAAAACAACCAAAGATGCTCAAGCATCGCTTTACACGAATACTCGAAAAAAGAAGTCGCGACAAAGACGGCGTAGTGGCACCGCCAAAGCCAGCTGTTCTTTTTTCCCTCAATCCGAGAGAGAAAAGGCGGTCCGCTCAGAAACCTCCCGTTAACGATTCAAACTCGGATGCTGCTGAGGCAGTGGAGGCAAACTCAGTGGCTCACAATGACGGCAGTGTTCGACGAGAGGGAGACTCGCCTGCGAGCGAGCAGGAGCCTACGAAATCCAAGAAAAAGAAGAAGTCAATCAGCTGGGGTCAAGTGGAAGAAACAACCATTACCCCGGTGGAGGACTTGATGGACATTGCCGAAGAGGACGGGAATCTTTTCTTCCCAGAACCCCCCTCAACTTCAAGAGTGACAAAGATCGAGGAGCCTGAGATGTCGAGTGTTGCGTTACCGCCAAGCCCTCCAGCGAGACGTGTTCGCTGGGCCGAGGAGTCGCCTGTCACCAGCAACAACGCACACCAGGCCCTTTACACCATTAGCAAAGACGTCCAATTCGGTCCTAGAGCCTCAGAGTCAATTTCTGTCACGTTCAAGGGGCCTCAGCCCAAGCCGGGACAGACTTGGCCCTCTGTCCTGGAGAACCAGTCAAAGCTGGCTTTCACACATTCCTGCATGTTGAAAGATTTCCAGGACTGTATAACCTCCATTTCTACCGTGGAGCCAGTCAGTGGCGTCGTGAGTGCGAATGACGACCCGTCCAGCCTTGCATCAATATGTAGTTGGCTACGGGTCAGATCTATGGCTATTCTCTTCCAACATCCAGACTTGTGTATCTTGCTACACGCACCAGAGGATGGCCAGACACTTCCCTCTAACCATACGGCGCCCGAGTTAAAGTACATCTTATTCCGGTCAGCTCCCCAATGGTTAACATCACTTGCCCCAATCTCGATCCCGGGCGAAATCACCTCCAGTGATGTCCTGCCGCGCATTGGAGCGACGGTGATGCACCGACTCTTCAACTTCCATTACGAGCGGTTGTTGCCAGAGAATGCCCTCAACAAACCAACCAAGCATCACTTCTTCCTCGCCTTTCCGCCACAAGCCGACTTGGAAGCGATGTTCTTGGGTCGTTGGCTCCGGAGCTGTAACCCTGACTGCAGAATCCTTACAAGTGTCTTTCCTGGACACTGGCTCACCTTTTTGAAGATGGAGCATGGAGTGGTCATCATTCCCGAGGAAGCGATATGGTCTGTCCGGCTCTTCCCCAACCTACACTTTCTTCTTCATTCCTCGCCCACAAACTTCCAGTTCTGGCTCTTCTCCAAGTCTACACACCCCTCGGCCATGTTCCCTTCTGGCGGCAATGCAACCGAGATCGGGGACATCAGCCTTCAACCTATATGCCCTAACCGGAAAGCCATCATGGTTACGCCAAGCTTCATGGTGTCGCAGCCCCAGCAAGTGTGGAACTTCTTCAAATGGTTCTGGAAGGCCTGGAATCGTGACAACGACGCAGTCCGACTTGTTGTCTGCGCTGGGTTTGACTCTTGGATCCGTGATTTGGCCTCGGAAAAGGCCGCCAAGCTGACCAAGCTGTCACGCAACTTGAAACAAATTCCCGTCAACAGTAAAGAAGGGGTTGATGCGCTAAACAAGACCTGGTCCATGGTTTTGGCCCTCATCGACGGGGCGAGCGATGAGCACCCCCCGTTTATCTTTGCCCCTGAATGCATCGACGGCAACGATGAACAGAGCTTGGTCAATTGGTTTGGGTGGTGGTCCATCATGAACATGGATCGGTTCCGAAAGTTCAGCGTCTTGGGTTCCAGCGAGCCGGACGGTCAAAGGATGTCTCGTTATATCACAAGGCGAAAGTACCTGGCATCGACATTTGCCAACCCAGATGACGTCTATTCCCTTCTCGACAGGAAGGATTCAGTGATAACCGCAGCATCTACTCAGCCCACTACCGACCAGTCTCGCACGCATTTGCAGCTCATTCCCGGCGACGATGCCCACTCTTTCAAGACGTTTCTGTCGAAACTTGATGACAAGACTAAGGAGTCTGGTTGGAGCCCACACATCATCTACAGGTTTCCAGTTTCATACTGGGACTCGGCCATGGCCTTTGATTTTGCTGATTATCACAACGCCTTTGACCCCTATGGGAAGTGCATGAGATTCATCCGCGACCATATTTTGGAGTCTGCACACAGGTACCATAACACTGCTATGGCTTTATTCTACACTATGGATGGAACCTGGGATCCCAAGAGAGACCCTAGGGCCATTGGGAAGACTCGTCGGCCCTGGATCATGGTGTACCGGCCTGTCGAACCGCACAGAAAGCCATGGAAAACTGCCGAGTTACTCATCTGGGATCCCGCGAGGAAGGGAAGCCTTGCTGATTCTGACCACGGGGATATCTATGAGGGAGATCTTATTCAAGCACAGCGTGAGCTGATAAATGCCGTGCAAACGGATCTCACTCCGGTACTACCGTTGGAAAAGGTTTGGGTCGCGGGTCTCAACAGCAAGCCTCCAGGCTTGACCGAACCACTCGACATTGCGCTTGACCAATTCAAGACATTCGTGGACAACCTCAAGGTGCACATCCCGGCTCCACACCATACGATGCCACATAGGGGGTGGAGGCTTATTAAGGCCGGGGACGCGCCTGTCGGCGCTCGAACCCTTTCTCCAGAACCAATGGATATTGATGAGCGAGAAGAATCAGTTGAGGAGGACCCTGAGGATGGGCTACTTACAGTCTTCCACCCTCCTCGTGGGAAGCCAATGAATAGGCCTACGAATTGCAAGAATCGCCTCTACCAGCACACCATCAGAGAGGGTGAGCGCAGCACCAAGCAAGAGAGGATAGAGTTCAAGTTTCGTCCAACAATGGAGTGGTACCACCAGCAGGTGGAGGAGGGGCGCGGCTTTGAACAACTTCAGGTTACACCGTGGGAGGCAGTTTTTAACAAGTACAAGATCGATGACCCGAAGAAGGTCTGAGATGAGATACGAGATGACACACTCGGTCAAGTCGCACCAAGATGATGGTTCTTGTATCATGATGGGTGGATGAACGAATGGATGGAGGGTATATTGGACGAACTCATGTATGTACGGAGGCATTGTAACTGGCTATGAATACAGCATCAGCGTTCCCGTGAGGCGGGAGAAGACGCAAATTAATATCTATGTTCTCGAAAGGCTTCACTCCATCATCTTGCCGTGGCAAAGTTCCTGGTGCTGAGAAGGACACCCTTGACACGGCGGATGTTGTCCCTCACCTTGCGAATCTCGTCATCAGGCTCACTCTTGCGCGTCCGACCATACAAGTCGTAGCTGCCCATAGTCGACTGGCCCGTAAAGGTAAGGTTATCGAGGTCATCTCGAAGCACGTCGATGGCCGTCTTGATCTTGTCAATTCCCTCGCTCTGTGAGCGATACTCATCCTTCAAGCCAGAGAGCGTCTTGTTCAAACTGGCAAGCTGGGTGGCGTTGTGTTTGGCAGAGGACCCCTTTGCACCGCCATTCTCCGACAAGGCCGTCACAGAGCTGATGGGGAAGGTTGTCTGAGTGCCCATGTCCCGATGGAACATCTCGGTCGGGTCCTCCGCATCGCTGTCCTCGGCGTTTGCGGCGTCGGCAACGGGCTTCTTGGGGGGCACCTCTGACACTGTCTTTTCGAGCTTTGCGACGAGGGCATCCATCTTGCGGGACGTCAGATCATGAAACTCTGTGCGAGCCTCGGCCTGGTGGTCCACCATGGGGCGGACGATGTAGCGGCTTGCGCCGTAGACGAGGGTAGAGAGGCCAGTGATGGCATAGAGGGCGTTGAAGAGGCGGTCCGTTGTCACGAGGGGAGGAGGACGGGGTGACTTTGCTAGGAATTCGGGGTATGTTACGATGGGAGGGCGGTCGACGGGTGGTTGGGAGGATGGTGATGGGGAGAGGGTTTCGGTCGGCGTCGGGACGAAGGAGGATCGCGAGTCGGAGGTATCTGACCTGGTGTCGGCCTAGGAGAAGTCAGCGACCTGTTCTGTGAGTTTGACCAAGGAGACGGACCTCTGGCGCAGAGGAGGACTCATCATCGGCAAGGAGAGTCTCGATGTCGGCGTCGTCGATGCCCTTGGACTTCAAGAACGCGACCTTCTTATCATGTGGCGCATGGCGCACAGCATCGTTGTCGAGGAAGCGCCGCGCAACCGTGAGGCTGTCTTCGGAGGAGGGTTCAGGCGCAGCTTCTTGTGTCTCCTCAGCTGGTGTCTCTGCCGCGGGCGCATCGACTTCTGATGCCGAACTGCTCGGTGTAGGTGCCGGCTCGGTGCTCTGGCTCTCATTGTCCTCGGTCTGTGTCTTTTGCCAGTCTGGGATGGCGGGCTGGCCGGGGTTCGAGTCGGAGTCGCCCATCTTGCTATGCCTTTCGCGATTGACACAAGAATACTGAGATGATCGATAAACAAGAATCACACAAGGAGGAGGCGAGTTGAAGCTCTCCGATGCCGACGCGGGTAAGGTTCGGCGAGGTAGACACGCACATGCCTCGGCGTCTCTTGCCGGGAAACGGTGGAGCTAGCGCATGTTGGTACAATCTGGGGTTCTTGTGGGGGGAGTGAAGGTCGCAACTGCCGTTCTCTACCAAGGCTGATTTACCTGGTAAAGGTTTAGGGAACTCAATATTTATTTATACACATGCTTGTGATGCTTTGTATGGATGCTACTCTGGCTATCTGCGATCTCTTGGAGGTCATGAATACTTGCGACGCGTACTGATTCGTGGGAAGCTATCCCGAAGACGGTACAGCACGCGCCGTCTATTACGGTGTCCCAAGCGGAATCAAAACGGAACGGTCGCCCGGAAACGGTGACCTGGTTCAAACGCGCATTCGCTTCAGAGCTCATCAAATCTAGATCAACATCAAAGTGAACGACTTGCCACGCTTTCAAGGACTTTGCTGGGGGCTTGAAACCTTGCCGAGTGAGCGATTCGTATGCGTATTGCCATCCGCACTCACCTCAAACACCGAAACTACCTGCAAAGCTACGCGACAGCAGGAATCAGCAGCCATCGTCCACCCACATCAGCCAATCTCACTGCACCAGTCAACCACCAACCAGCCGACACATCGCCAGCGTGTAACGGCGATCCGTCTCACGCCTCAGAGGACCTGCGGCAGCTTAGCAGTTGAGGAGCAGTAGGGGAACTCTCTTGCGCGCGGGGGCCATTGGATTGCCGCTCGCTCCGTAGGCTTGGCCTCTGACCCTGTTCAAGGCCATTGAACCACCTAAAGCCAAGCTGCAGACCTGCTTGCAGAGAACGCCCACTGGTAGAATCAGCGAATTGCGGGAGAAACCGAGCTCTCTTGTGCGACAGGAGAACCGAATTTTGTGACAGGTGAGTTGTGGTCATTTGTTTTTTGTCTCGTCTCCTTTCCTGGGGCGCATCAACACCAATACCATCGTTCGTCATTTTTTGGTGGCTGCCGTCATTGCAACATTGCCCATTCCTTCCATTGCCAAATGATAGGGACAAGTGCCGGGCTTGTCTGATAGCAGCCGCACGGAGGAAGCACCTACTTGGGCGACAAGTGGGAAAAGGAACATCCATTCTCACCGGCAGACTCACCCGCGTATCCAACCATTGGATGCTTCGATGCTGGATGCTTGTTTCTGGGGCCCTCTATGCTGGATGATCATTAGCCACGTGCAGCAGCCCGCCTGTACGAATCCTTGATTCAGAGCCAGTCAGTCAAGCGACACAGCCTGGACGTCTCGCGTTAACGTCCTGCTCCTCTTCTTGGCTTGCGGCGGGCGCGGGAGCGGGAACTGGCAATGGTTAGTTCGATTGTCCAGACATCAGCCTTGCATCCTCCTCCATCTTGGGTTCAAGCGGATCTTCACCAATCACCAGTGAAGCGGCATTTGTCCCGTCCCCTTTATCACCAGACACCAGATATCATCACAGTGCCTACTTGTTGCACTTTCCCCTTCGGCAGTCGCCACCGACATCCCACGGAGCTGCGCCTTCCCAGTCTATCTCACCGTTGCCTGCCCTTGGGCTCCTTCCTTCCTTGCCTTGCCTCAACCTTTGGTCTTGGCTTGTCCCCTGGATCCTTCCTTGGTTGGCTCTTGCCCTTTGGTCTGACGCCCCCAACAATTGAGCTTATTTCAGCCTCGTCGCAACCAAAACTCCAAACTTGCCTCCCGATCGCCCTTTTCTTGCATCGTCCGACTTTTATCTAAACCTCGACTCATCGGGCACATGCGCGCATCTGATCTTTGATCTGGAGACACTTGCAGCTTTACGAGACTAGATATAAACCCCATCACATCCTACTCATTCCTGATATCTACATTATTATCGCACCTGCACTCTTCCCTCCAGCTTTAGATAGGTGTCCAAAACTCAATACCCCGCCAGTGCGGATATTGCCAACATGAGTTCTCGTCCGCGCCGCTCGGCGGCCACTAGGGCGAATGAGGTTATTTCCGTTCACGCCAGGATGGCTGACTCCCCCGAAAGAAACGAGCGAAGCGAACGAAGCATGTCGTCGAGACGGTCTGGTCGCGCCTCGGGCGTGTCTGTCTCCCGAGATGCCCCCTCCTCGCCAGGCGGTGACCCCCATCTCAGCTTGACTGTCAAGATGCCATCCAACAAGCTACGACAGGCGACACGTGGCGGGCGTGGCTTTGAGGGTGGTGAAATTGTTTCAGGCAAGCGAAACCGGGGCGCAAAGAAGAGCTACGTAGTCGACTCCAGCCCTGATGAAGATGAGGAGGAAGAGGAAGAGGCAGAGATTGAGGTAGAGGAGGAGGATGACGACGAAATGGAGGAGGATGCTGAAGGCGAGGATGATATGGACGTCGACGCCGAGGGAGAGGATGCCGAAGGCGACATCGATATGGACCTCGCTCCTCCTCCTCCCACCATTACCGTTTCCAAGCCATCCCGGTCCAAGCCGGCGCCCAGAGCATCGGCTTCTAAGGTGGTGCCAGATGATGACGACGACGATGATGATCTCAGCGACCCAGCCGATAGCGATGCTGGCGACGAGACTATGGGCTTCGGAGATGAAACCATGGCCGACGAGGACGCTGAGGGAGAGGAGATAGAAGTTGCTGGCCAAGAGGGCGACGAGGAGGAGGAAGAAGAAGAGGAGGCAGACAGCGACGACGAGGGCAGCCAAGACGAGTCTCCCGACCTCACCAAGATGACCAAGCGCCAGCGAGCCCGCTTCGAGGATGAGCCGCAACAGTACATGAAACTCTCCGATGGTAGGTTTACGGCGACATGATGAATCTAGCAGGGCTAACAATTTGGGCAGAGGTCCAAGCCAAGAAAGTGTTTACGGCAGAAGAGCTGTCTATGCGACGCCAAGAAATGGCCCGACGACGCCGCAACCTCAGCGAGAAACGAAACGAGGAAGTCAAGGTACGGCAACGCGACTAAAATTCGAGTCT